>NC_138964.1:116809537-121609537 GCF_055761805.1 Camellia sinensis | reverse complement strand
CGGATGGTGAAACATTTGGATTTTAAATAATTAGATGAAATAAATTATAGATCTTCGGAACTAACATCAAGGTGTTTATAAGCACTCTCACATTTTTAATTATTAAATGGACATATGCTAGACCAAATTTGATGACTTTTGAACTTAATGAAAATGAGGTGGAGTGAGTAATTCACAAGGATGTGTCATGATATGTACTTACTTTAATAATTGATACCAATTATTATCTACTAAATGTTAATTGGTTTGAAGAAGCTGAAATAGTAATATGTAATCTAGGAATGATATAATTAATTAAGAATTGGTGGGTGTGCTTGTAAAAAGAACAGTCTTTAAGGTCACTTATGAGGATTGGTTGGCTTGAATTTTTATTTTTTGGAGAATGTTTTGTCATCATCTCCTCATTTAAGTATGTTTTTGTACTGCAACACAATTTAAGGTTACATTTGTGAATGAGAGTGAGAAGGGATTATTTCAGTGTCACAACAACCGACAAGTATTGAAGAAGTTGAAATGGTAAAAAAGATGGACGGTCATGGGTCTACTTAGTTTATTAATTGATACTAATTATTATCTATTATCAATGCTTGTTGGTTTGAAGAAGTTGAAATAGTAACAACCAATCAAAAAAATAAAATCAAAAATAAAAAAGAAGGTGAAATAGTAATGTGTAATCTAGTGTGCTTGTAAAAAGAACAATATTTAAGGTCACTTATGAGATTGGTTGTCTTGAATTTGTATTTTTTTGGAGAATGATACTAATTACTATCTATGATCAACTTTTATTGGTTTGAAGAAATTGAAATAGTAGTATGTATTTTTGTAATGAATGTGTAATTAATTGAAAATTGGTGGGCATGCTTGTAAATTGAATAGTCTTCAAGGTTACTTTTGAGGATTAGTTGGCTTGAATTTGTAATTTTTGGAAAATATTTTGCTGTTATGCTCCTAATTTAAGCATGTTTTTGTGCCACAACCACCACACAGGTGTGGTTTGGGAGTTTGGCTTTTTTATGAGATGAAAAGTTAATGTATTTAGGAATGATTTTTTTTAAATTGTATAGAAAAATGTGAAAGACTGATGTTTATGACTTGTTTTTTTAGTGATTATTTTTTTGACTTTTTAAGCTAAAAGACCAACTTTCCAAACTACTCTTGAAGGTTACATTCGTGAAGGTTTATTTCAATAATATATAGAAATTTAAATAATGTAGAGATGTAGAGAAAATGAAGAGTATTTTGGTGGCACAACAACCCATGAGTGTGGAATAACTTATGTAAATGACGGTTGCCCATTGGTCTCATTGTGTGGTGGTATCTCAGAATATAATTAGTGCTCCTGTTGGGTTACATTCTAACTAAAGCATGTCTTAAAAAAAGTGTACAATCAATTTGTACCTAACTGGTTGTTTCCTTTTGTTTTGTTATTGAGAAGATAAAGGTCAATAAAATAATGTAAATGTGCAAATAAATATTGTGGTTGTTTTCAAAAAATAAAAACAAAAACGTCTCATGTAAGCCTAATGGCTAAATGGCATAGACATAAGCAAGTAATATGACGTGGACACGTTGACATAATAATTTTAAAAAATTCCAAGACACAAGTGATACCTTAAAATTTTGTATTTTTAATAAATTTATTATATGCTAAATACATTAATAGTTTATTCAAAAGTAATAAAAGAAAAGCAGCATAACACTAATTAAATAAAAAAACTCTAGTCAGTTTTTTTTGGAAAGCCATAAGTTCGGTTAAATCTAAAGTCATGTTTATTCTCATATCGTTAGTAATATATATTGTGCCTTTTGCCAGCAATTATTTGTGGATTCTTTTTTTTTTTTTTTTTCCTTCCTTTCTGTTTTTTTATCTTATTTTATTCATTTATCGTTATTATTTTATTTAACTTCTATAGCGAAATGCATGTAATCTCCTCCTCCATATGGTGTATAAAAACTTGGGACTTCATAATAGTTTGGGGTTTGTGTGGTTGGTTTCCAATCTCAATTACCTTTTCTTATATTATAATTCCCCACTAACCGAAGAGCATTGTAAATTATAACAAGAAGCATGAGAACCTGAGCAAATGGAAAATCAGCTGTTTTGTCACTGTTGTGTGCAAGGGCATGTTCGTTTCTGTTCTCTTGGGATGACACAGTGGCTTAGGCCACATTTCCTCAACAAAGAGACTAAGGTTTGAGTTTCCTCAACAACTCACCTATTGAAAGAGAAAAGACGACACTTTTCTTTCTAGTGTTCTAGAAAACAATGATAAATTAGTATTCAAAGCTCAAACTTCTGATATGATGACAGTTAGGCATTCTGTGCTAATGATTAGAATGAGATTAGTGGACTCTATATGCAAATATCATTATAATAATTAAATATATATATATATATATATGGGCCGTTTAACCAAAATGGCATTAGCCCATTCTGTCAAGCGTAGGCATTCTCAACGATCACTTAGCAAATCTCCATACGATTTGAGGTAATTTCTCCATAGACGATCTTGATTCGCTTGACACTTTGAGCCTAAAACAAGAGGAGCTCAACTTTTCACCTCATATTTTAGTACAATTTTTCTCCCGTCAAATTTGTTTAATAATTTACCTTAAATGTTTGATTTGATATTTTTTTTAAAAAAAAAAAAAATACACAATCTATTCAAAAATCCTCAATTTTTCCCCCATCAAATTTGTTTAATAATTTACCTTAAATGTTTGATTTGATATTAATTTTTTTTTTTTAAATACACAATCTATTCCAAAATCCTCCTTCTATCAATTCACGTGAGAAAAATTGATCTCTAAGACTATGTTTGGAGCATAAATTTAGATAAAAATTTAAAATAAAATAAAAAAAAGTGAAAAGGAAAATATTAGTGAAATGTGAATGGAATATTATTATATTTTACTTATATTTTATGTAAATTTTTCCTTTTCAAATCTCTACCTAAATCCATATCCCAAATATAGCCTAAGAGTATCTCTAATCCTTTCATCAAATATTTATCAAAAATTTATTTATTTATTTATTTTTATCAAACTGAGAACTCATTAAATTTTCATCAAATTTGAATTTGATAGAAATTTAAAAAGATATTAGAGATGATTTTTCTTTCATCAATTTTGATGAAAATAAAAAAAAATTGGGATAAAAAAGGAATTTTTAAAAAGATTTTGATGAAAATTTAATTAAAAAACTTGAGTAATTCATATTAAATCAAACAATTTACTTAAATATATAATCAAAATAGATGAAAAAATCAGCAAAGGGTTGGAGATGCTCTAATCCTTTATTTTTATTTTTTTACATTTTCATGAAATTTAAATAAAATAATAATTGTTGAAAATTTAGTAGAAAGATTTAATTTATCCAGCATTTGATAAATTTAATTTGATATAAGTTTAGTAAATGAATTAAATTTCATTTCAATCAAATTTTTTTATTAAATTTAAATTTAATGTAAGATTTGGTAAGATATGAGAGACGCTATAACCTTTCGTAAATATTGTTAATTTACATTTAAGACACTAGAACCCAAGTTTAATTTCTAAACACCAAATATAAATATAAAAATAAAATAAAATAATAAAATTTAGTTGAAATACTATTAAAAGTAAATATTAATTTATTATTTTATATTCATGAGTTCTATCGGGTCACACTTTGAACCACTCGAGTTCAACTTAACAAATAAATGAATTTTAAAATCAACCAAAGCATTTGACCTAATAATTATATAATAGGTTTATAAAGTGAGATTTCAAGCTGAACTCTTATGAAAAAAAATTAATACCTTTGTCATGATTTATTTTTCTTTTATTATATATTTTATTTTTATTAATTTTTTAACTATTATAAGTTAACATGTTTAAAGCCAGCTTTGTTTGACATGAGTTATTTTGATTAAATTAGTCAATAAAAATAAAACATATTAATTTAATTAATAAAATAAAATGTCACATTCAAATCATAATTTTTTTTTTCCTTACAACAATCACCACATCAATTATAAATAAAATCAAAATTTATCCCAAACATAACTTTTTAAATCAAATTAAAATAAAATAAAAAATCTAAAAAATAACTCATCTTAAAACAAGTACTTAGGCCTAATTTGGGAATTTAGCTAAAAGTCAATTTTTAACTTTTAATCTATTTTGGGTCATATCACCTCTCTACTTATTTACATTTTTTTTAAAAAAAAAAAACAAAAAACTAAATTTTAATCAACTTCTCAAAACAAGCCTTAATAAATAAAATTGACAAATTACCCACAAGTTCTTTTTGAAAAGTGTGTATTCTATTTAATTCTAAAACCTATTAGATATATTCAAAAGTCTTATACCTATATATCTTCTCATCTTTAATACTTTAGAATCGTGGAATGTGGTTTTTACCACAATGGGTCCTCTTGTTTGACTATAGTAGGAATAGAACTAGAATGCAATGTGCTAACATGCTTATATGACTACATTGGTATGGGATTTAATTTCTTAGATGTTGATTGGGTCTACAAGTTTCTAGAAGTCCTGTTAGAAGAGCACTTGATCAATGCTATTTCTAACTAGAACTTTAGCTATGTCGCGGGACAGTCATTATCTAACAAAGAAATTTGTTTGTGTTTAAGTAATTAAGTGCTTAAGTGGAGTGAATTAATTGTTGTCCATCGTATTAGGACGTGGATTTTGTTTCGGCACATTTGTAAATGTGTTAATCTATTGTGTTGCCTTTGTTAGGATGTCGAGACGTGGACGTGGTGGTGGTATGCTTAGACGGCAGGAGGTGCCATTACTAGATAACATTCCAGCGCAAGAAGAGAGAGTTGGTCAGGCCAACATGGCCGAGTCAGAGGTCAGCAACCCGTGGGCCCTTTGGCTCGAGAAATGGCTGGTGCTTTGCGGGAGTCTATGGATACTCTCAGCGCTGAGAATCAAGTCCAGGCCCATGCTACAGAGATAAGGCCACCCTTTCTGAAGATGGAATTCTTCTGGTCAAATTCAGATGAGTTTTGGGGGGATTGAAATGAGCCACTGAAGGTAGATGAGTGGCTAGAGTAGATGGTGAAGACGTTCGAGATGCTTGGCATCGAGGATGATGGTTTGAGAGTGACCTTGTTATCCTTCTAGTTGTGGGTCAATAGTGGAAGTATGCGTGTGGGCGCATTGGGGTGACTTAGGAGGCCTTTGTCAACACCATCCAGGACAAGTTCTTACCTCCCACTACTAGGAAGAAGTTGAAGGATCAGTTCTTGAAGCTCAAGCAGTTGAACACACCTGTAGTAGAGTTTAAGACAGCTTTTACTAGCCTCTCTAGGTTTGCACTGGAGCTAGTGGTGATAGAAGAACGTCATTGTGTTGAGTTTGAGAAGCGACTGAGGACCGGGCCTCTTTTCAAGGCGGTCGGGTCTATGATTAAGGATTACAGTCATCTTGTGGAGGCGACGTCACATTTAGAGACCGTGATTCAAGCAGAGGAGGAGAGCATGAGGGGCTCCAAGTAGAGGACTTAGAAGGTTCAGGGGGAGACTCGGGACAACAAAAGACAGAGGGGTTCCACCCCACAGTAGTACCAAATAGCACAGTTCAGATCCACCTTTCCTGTACCAAGTTCTAGTTCATGAAGGAGTAGTCAAGATGGGATCACTTACTTTAAGTATGGTCAGCTGGGCCACAAGTCTCCAGTTTGCCTGCAGAGAGTAGGAGAGCAGCAATCTACGCCGTCTGCAGCTCGTTCATAGAGCTAGAGTCAGAGGAAAAGGTAGCCGCCTACTTATTATCAGTGTAGGCAGTCAGGGCACTTGAGGAGGTTTTGCCTTTAGGTAGGTGGCACACTTGGTGTGTCTGATTTGAGATAGACACAGAGCCATTAGCCTACACAGTCAGCTCAAGCCTCGAAGGCTACGCAGGGAGTCTCTTCGGCTCAGTTAGTTTACTAGTCCTATGCTCTGAGGGGTCAGCAGGTGGAGTAGAGACCTATTGGGTATATGTATGCTATTACCACTCTAGATCAGTCGCCAACACCCTCTATTTTGAGAGGTACCTTTTTGTTGTTCAATTCGATTACTAATGTGTTGATTGTTACTGGTGCATCTCATTCCTTCATTTTGTCTGGATTCACATCAGTTTTGGGATTGGAGGTGGCTCAATTAGCGTCTCCACTCAGGGTAGAGTTACCTGTTGGGGGTAATGTCGATTTGGACCGGAGATGTCGTGGTTGTAGGATAGAGGTTACCAGGTACTGACTTCTTTTTGTTTTTTGTATTGTTAGACATGTCGGGTTTTGACGTCATTCTAGGCATGGATTTGTTATCTTCGTAATGTGCTATTATTGTTTGTTATCGTTAGAGATTTACGGTGTGCACCTCGAGTAGTTAAAGAGAGATGTGGGTCAATGGTGGAAGTATGCGTATGGGCGCATTGGGGTAACTTGGAAGGCCTTTATCAACGCCATCTAGGACAAGTTCTTACCTCTCACTGCTAGGGAGAAGTTAAGGGATTAGTTCTTGAAGCTCAAGCAGCTGAACACACCTGTAGCAAAGTTTCAGGCAACTTTTACTAGTCTCTCTAGGTTTGCACGAGAGCTGGTAGCGATAGAGGAACGTCGCTGTGTTAAGTTCGAGAAGGAACTGAGGACCGGGCTCCTTTTCAAGGTGGCCGGGTCTATAATTATGGATTATGGTCATGTTGTAGAGGCGGTGTCTCATTTAGAAACCGTGATTCGGGTAGAAAAAAAGAGTATGAGGGGCTCCAAGTAAAGTACTCAGAAGGTTCAGAGGGAGACTCGGGACAACAAAAGGTAGAGTTGTTCCACCCCACAGCAATACCAGGCATCACAGTTCAGATCCACCTTTCCTGTACCAAGTTCTGGTTTAGGAAGGAGTAGTTAGGGTGGGATCACTTGCTTTAAGTATGGTCAGCTGGGCCACAAGTCTCTAGTTTGCCCGCATAGAGGAGGAGGGTAGCAACCTATGCCGTCTGCAGCTCTTTCACAGAGCCAGAGTCAAGGGAAAGGGCAGCTGCCTACCTGTTATTAGTGTGGGCAATTGGGGCACTTAAGGAGGTTTTGCGCTCAAGTAAGTGGCACACTTGGTGCGTCTGGTTCGAGATAGACATAGAGCCATCAACCTACACAATTAGCTCAAGCCTCGAGGGCCACGCAAGGAGTCTCTTCAGCTCAGTCAGTTTACCAGTCCAATGCTCTGAGGGGTGAGCAGGTAGAGTAGAGACCTACTGGGCGTGTGTATACTGTTACCACGCCAGATCAGTCGCCAACAGCCTCTGTTTTGAGAGGTAACTTTTTGTTGTTCAATTCGATTGCTAATGTGTTGATTGTTACTGTTGTATCTCATTCCTTCATTTCGTCTGCATTCGCATCGGTTTTGGGATTAGAAGTGGCTCATTTAGCATCTCCACTTAGGGTAGAGTTACCAGTTGGGGGTAAGGTCAACTTGGACCGGGGATGTCGTGGTTGTGAGATAAAGGTTGTCAAGTGCCGACTTCTTTTTGTTTTTTGTATTGTTAGACTTACCGGGTTTCGACGTCATTCTAGGCATGGATTTGTTGTCTTCGTAACGTGCTATTATTGTTTATTATCGTCAAAGAGTTACTGTGTGCACCTCAAGTGGTGATTGTTTTTATTTTTTGGGAGACCGAATTGACAGAGTCTTATCGCCAGTTTATGACACTCATGGTATAGGAGAGCTTAGTTATCTTCTTGCGACTCTTTTGGGTATTGAGAGTGATGAAGTCTGAGTCAAATTGCCAAGGATAGTTTGTGAATACTCGGTTGTCTTTCCTAAGGATCTTATTAGTTTTTCACCCCACCGGGAGATCAAGTTCTCCATTGATTTAGTGCCTAGCATGACACCGATTTTCTTGGCACCGTATAGGTTTGCACCCGCTGAGTTGTGTGAGTGGAAGATTCAACTTCAAGATCTGTTAGATAAGGGCTTCATTCACCCTAGTACATCTCCTTGGAGAGCACTGGCTCTCTCTGCTGAGAAGAAGAATGACACTTTGCGACTGTGTATTGATTACTACAAGCTGAATCGAGTAACTGTTAAGAACAAGTACCCATTACCTTGCACAGATGATTTGTTTGGCTAGTTGAAGGGGTCTTATTGCTTTTCTAAGATTGATTTGAGATTGGATTATCACCAGTTGAGGGTGAAGGAAGAGGATATTTAGAAAATGGCATTACGTATACGGTATGGCCACTACGAGTTCTTGGTGATATCTTTTGGGTTAACCGATGCACCAGCTTTATTTATGGATTTGATGAATCGAATCTTTCGTGAGTTCTTAAACCGTTTTGTGGTTATCTTTGTTGACGACATCTTGATTTACTCACTTTTTGAGGAGGAACACGAGGAATATTTGCGGGTCATAGTTGAGTTGCTTAGAGCACACTGTCTTTACGCTAAGTTCGAGAAATGCAATTTTGTTTAAAAGAAGTTAAGTTTCTAGGTCATGTCGTATTCAGGAAAACAGTGACAGTAGACTATTCTAAGATAGAGGTAGTGCAAGATTGGAAACAACCTAAGAACGCTATTGAGATTGGGAGTTTTTTGGGCTTAGCCGGGTATTACCGACATTTTGTGAATGACTTCTTTAGATTGGCCTCACCATTGACTAGTTTGAGGAGGAAGGGGGTAAAGTTTGTGTGAAGTGAGACTTGCGAAAAGTCATTCCAAGAGCTTAAGGTTAGACTCACCACTGCTCTAGTGTTGGTTATTATGGAGAGGGATTTAAGCTATTCAGTTTATTGTGATGCGTCATGGAAAGGTCTGGGTTGTGTGTTGATGTAAGAGGAGAATGTGGTAGCCTACAGTTCACGGCAGTTAAAAACTCATGAGAGAAACTAACATACATACGACCCAGAACTAGCGGCAGTGATTTTTGCCTTAAAAATCTAGGGGCAATACTTATATGGTGAGAGATTTAAGGTATTCTCCGATCATAAGAGTTTGAAGTATCTATTTTCACTGAAAGATTTGAATTTAAGACAGAGCAGATGGATGAAGTTTATAAAGGATTGTGATTTTGAGTTACACTATCACCTAGGGAAGACCAATGTAATGGTTGACGCTTTAAGTAGAAAGATAGTAAGCAGCGCAACTAGTATTGCCATCTGGGAATGAGAGATATTGGGTGCTATTGGCGAGTTTCACTTGCATTTGGGTGAGTCCGTTGAGTCGGCTGTTTTGTTTACTGTAGTTGCACAGCCTACATTTGTAAGCCGAGTTATAGAATCACAAAAAAGTGATCTTAAGGTAGAGGCTATCCGAGGAAAAATATCTAGTGGAAAGGTAGAAAAGGGATTGAACTTATATTCTGACTCTAGTGTAAGGTATTTGGAATGTCTTTTCGTACTAGAATCTGGTAAAAAAGAGGTACTCCGAGAGTTTCTCTATTCACGCCTTGCAGTATACTTGGGAGGCACAAAGATATATCGCAACCTTAGCCGTCATTTTTGGTGGAGGGGGATGAAGAGAGACGTAGCCTTGTTTGTTTCAAGGTACCTTACTTGTCAGCAAGTGAAGGCTGAACATCAACGACCAGTGGGTTTGTTGCAACCTTTACCTATAGCTGAGTGAAAGTGAGAGCATGTCACGATAGATTTTGTTGTGGGTCTTTCGAGGACTCAATGGGGTAATGATGCCGTGTGGGTAATAGTCAATCAGATAACCAAGTCAGCACACTTTGTACCTATGCGCACGAGTGACTCAATAGATTATCTTGCCGACGTTTATATGAGAGACATAGTTTGACTTCATGAGGTCCATGTGACTGTCATTTCAAATAGAGATCCTTATTTCACGACTTAGTTATGGCAGAGCCTACAGAATGCCTTAGGCACTAGATTGACATTTAGCATCGTCTATCATCCTCAGACTGACGGGCAATCCAAGCGGACCATTCAAATCTTAGAGGACATTTTGCGGGGTTGTGTTCTTGATTTTAAGGGGTCGTGGGAGAGACATTTACCTTTAGTGGAGTTTGCCTACAATAATAGTTTCCAGGCGAATATTGGCATGGTGCCGTTTGAGGCCTTATATGGCCGACCATGTAGATCTCCAGTATGTTGGGCCGAGATGGGTGACGCGCCTATGCTAGGTCCTAAATTAGTCTAGAAAATGACTGAGAAGTTTGTGCTTATCCGTAAGAGGTTGGCTTCGATTCAGAGTCGCCAGAGGAGCTATGCCAACCATAGGAGAAGACCTTTATCTTTTGAGATAAGAGACCATGTGTTCTTGAAGATATCACCGAGACGTAGTTTAAAGAGGTTTGGGAAGAGCGGGAAGTTGTCCCCTATATTTATTAGGCCTTTTGAGATTCTAGAGTGGATCGAGGAGGTAGCTTATCGTTTGGCCTTGCCATCCTAAATGTTCAGGGTTCATGACGTGTTCTATATCTGTATACTCCGAAAGTACGAGCTGGATCTTTCACATGTGTTAGATTGGACCGAATTGGAGATAGATGAGGATGCCTCTTATGAGGAGAGACCGATACGAGTTTTAGACTCTCAGGACCAAGTTTTGCGAGGCAAGACTATTCCATTGGTTAAGGTGTTGTAGCGACACCACGGGGTTGAGGAAGTGACTTGGGAGCGTGAGACGGGAGTCCATAAGAAGTATCCATACTTATTTGTTGATATTTGAGGCTTGTGTTGAAACCTTTGTGTATGTTGTAATATATATATACACATTGTACATGTTTTGGAGAATTGAATGATAATAGTTAATGCTGAATGACTAGATGTATCCTTGTTACAAGTCTGGATGTTATGTGATTAGTTTTATTTCAATATATGTCGTTGATTTTAAATTCCGGGGACAAAATTCCTTATGGAGGAGAGATTATAACGATTTTGATTTAGACCTGACCTATATTTTGCTTTTAGATTTGAGAACCCATGTACTTAACTGTTGTCTATCTCATTTCCTTCTTGTTATGTGTTGATTTTGTCGATTGGGGGTTTTGTTTGGGTTTGAAATAGGTTGGGAAGTTAGTTTTTCAAAGAGTTGCTCGCTAGATTTTGGCTTGTTCGCTTAAGCGACCATTCTTGCGCTCGAGCAATCTTTTACAATCTGCAAAATTACTGAGAGTTTGATATCTTTCCTCGAGCGATCTCTCTTGCGCTCGAGCGATCTTTTACAAGTCTGAACTACTAAGAGGGGGTCATTGTATGCTCGAGCGGTGGTTTTGGTTGTTCGAGCGATGTCACTTATTGTGTCTGTCGCTCGAGTGACCATTCTTGCGCTCGAGCGGTCTATGCGTATATCAGTCTGTGAGGAAACTATTTTTAGTCACTTTTTCATCTCTCTCTCTCTCTAAACATTTTAAAACCCTAAATCCACACACCCTCTCTCTAGTCTTCATTTCTAGCCTCAAATACTCTCAATCCGTTGGTTTCCTAAACCTAGTCCTTTAGAGTAAAAGATTGAGCACGTTGAGGGCTTTGTTCTAATCGGTGAATTTTGTGTTTTTGGCTCTGTCAAGTTCTACCCTTTGTTTCCTCTTGTCTTCTATTTTGAGGTAGGGGTTTCTTAGACTCTTTTATATGATTTTTAGCTTAGTTATTTGCTCTTTGAAAAGGGTTAATGATTTGGAAATTTTGAGAAAACTTAGGGTTTAGATTTGAAATCAAAAAAGGGGTTTTCCAAATGGATTCTTGAAAAGGGTTATGGGAATGAGTTTATAGCTGAGATATGTTAAAATGGTGGATATCCTTTCCTAACATCAACTTTGTAAGAAAAGGGGGTTTTGCCCTAAATTTTGGATTTGTGAAAGGAAAAGGAAAATGATGTTGGGCATTGTGAAATTGAACCATGTTTATGTTGATGATGATGGTGGAGTTGGATATATAATATCACTCTTATTGTAAATGATGAAATTATATCTTTTGATTAGAAATCATCTGTGGAGAAGAAATATCTATTTTGGGCTATCGGTGGAAGATAGTCTTGATTGTTGTAGACATTGCATAAGGATTAGGTTAAATTGAAACTAATTTCTCATACATTGTGCATTGAGCATCATTTCATATTTAACATTGTAAATGTATTGGTTTTAAGAAAAATTGGTGAATAACGTGGTGAATCTGGTTAGGGGGTGTGGTTGTGCTTTTATTATGTTGGCATGTGTGTCCTTGGTGAATGTCCAGAAACTTGCGCGGTTAGGTGCCGATTCTTCTGGTTAGTACCGATAAAATGACTTGGGTAATGCTTGTATAGCCTACTGGCAGACATGCATCTAGAGATTCCAGTGTTATGTATCCACTGCCTTGTTTTTTGTACAAAATGATTATTTTCATGAATTGATATATAATTTGGCATTGCATTGTTTTGAGATGGAAAGCGAGAAATGTTTTAAAAAAAAAGGCATGCATGTGCATTAACCTTATAATTTTGTTAAAATGCATATGCTATATTAGAGTATCTTCATTGGGTTTGGGTTCATCCTATATGAGAAACAACTTTCAGGTGCTGATGATATGCCTCCACCAAGGACGTACCTTAGGAGAACTTGGAGCTAAAGGCTTCCTTTTCGTTTGTTGATGTAAATATTTTTGTTTAAGCCACGGGCTTTACTTGTATTGGGTTTAAACTCATTTTGTTATACCCAAGTATTGACTTGAAAAGTTGTAGCCATTAAAGCATTTAATTATTTGGTTTTACCTTTATTGTAATCATGTTTCCGTGCTATATGCTATAAATTCAGATTTTAGGAATTATGAATATATATTGCATATGTCACTTTTTGTAATGATCAAAGATATAATGAAATAAAATATATGAGATTGTTGATATATTGTAAGTACGATTATGAGATGGGTTTCGTGTTAATTATTTCGGGGGCGTTACACGATCCTTCCAGTTGGTACTGGTAAAATGGCCTTTGGTAGTGTTTGTATAGCCTACTGGCAAACACGTACCTAGAGATTCCCAGTGTTATGTATCCACTGCCCTTCTTTTTTTATATATAAAAGGATTATTTCATAAATTGATATACAACCTGGCATTGCATTGTTTTGAGAAGGAAAATTAGGAAATTATTTGACAAATGGCATGCATACACAATCATCTTATAATTTTGCTAAGATTCATATACTGTGTTAGAGTGTCTCCACTGGACTGTGGCTCACCCTATGTGGAAAACAACTTTCAGGTGTTGATGATATACCCCCGCCAAGGACGAAGCATGAGAGGACCTGGAGCTAAAGACTTCATTTTTGTTTAGTGATGTAATTATTATTATTATTATTATTATTATTATTATTATTATTATTATTATTATTATTATTATTATTATTATATTTTATATTTTTTTTTAAGCCTTGGGCTTCACTTGTATTGAGCTTAAACTTATTTTGTTGTACCCAAACATTGTCTTGAAAAGTTGTAGCTATTAAGGTATTTCATTACTTGGTCTTACTTACCTTTTGGCCCTTGTATTTATGCCATATGCTATAGATTCAAGATTTAGGATTTATGAATATATATTGCATATGTCACATTTTGTAATGATCAAAGACTTAATAAAAGAGAATATAAAATGTTGTTGATCAATTGCATGTGATGATTATGCTATGGGTTGTGTTATTTACTTAGGGCGTGACAATAACTAACCGTTAAAGATTTAATACTATATCAATTAAAACAGTACAAAGTTTTTTAAACCAATCACATCCATAATTCCTTAAGTTCAATTTTTTTTTTAAACTAAATTGTAGTAGTACATCAAACTAAAAAAAAATAAAAAATAAAAAACACTCATAGTTTAAACTTCAAATTTCTTCAAATATTTTTTCGTGAAAGTCTTCAACAAAACTTGAACATCTTACAAATTACATGGACAACAATAAAAGGGTATATATTTTCAATATATTATATAAATTAATCAATTAATTAAATTCAATATGTAGCGAGCTAGGCTAGGTTAAAAGTATAATTCTCAAACCCAACTTATTAAGCAGTCGGACTGAAAATATCAATTCAGCCCAGCTCAATAGGCTAAAATAATATTCTCAAGTCCTAAAAAAATAGGACTGGGCTAGGCAGGTCAGCGCCCACCCTTACTTATAACTAGACAAGTGAGAGGAGAGAGAAAGATCTAATACTAAAGTGAGGTAGATGAAAGAAAGTACACAAGTCAGAGGAGAGAAAAATAATTAGGTAAATTACATTGACACCCCCCTAATGCTTCTATTTAATACAGATCTCCTTCTTACATTTAAAAAATTACATTCCCTTTTACGAGGTTTGTAATCTCATTACAAATTGTTCTCTGAATTTCTGATGTCATGTCCTAAAATTTTCTAAATGACCATCTTGTCATTTTTCCTACCATTTCTTTTTTCTATCATTATGACTATATTCTACAACTTTCATTATTAAATTCTACCTGAACATATTATTATTGAATGATGATATACAAACATAAATTTTATATAGAATTTTCAAACACAATGATATAACTTAATGGTGACCTTTCATTGTAAAACAAAACGCTTATAAACATGATTTATGTTTATAACAATATCACCATCGCAACATTTTTATGATATTTTTTATATAAGTTTTATATATAAATATAATTTTTCATTTTTATTTCCACCATTATATCTAGATTAGATCAACATACACTAGATATATTTAAAAAGTATAAAATTTGTACAAATTTTTTTTAAAAAAAATCGATTGAGACAAATTATTATACTTCTTAAGTATATCTAAATTATGTGTATCTAAAAAATACTTAAAATATTAAAAAATTTAGTAAAAATAAAAAAACGAAAAAAATATATATATATATATATATATTTTGTGTGTGTGAGTTAAATCAAAGAAGATGATTGTTGTTTCTCTTGAAATGATATGAACAAAATATCTGTATTATTTTATTATTTTATATGTATAAAGGTTAAGGAACAAATATGTCATTTTAATCTAACAGGAAGTAAGCGTAATTTTTCAAAAATAATATTAGAAAAAGAAATATATATATATATATATGTATATATATATATATATATATGTGATTGGTCTTGCATCTAGGGGTGTGCACGGTGCGGTTCAAGCGGTTTGAGAGTAAAATTATAAACTGAAAGCGGATTTGCGGATTAGCGGATTGACAATTTGCAGTTTGGACGATTTTTGGCGGATTGAAGAATATTTTAACTAATTATCATACATTTGTATAATATATAATACTAATTTGTATAATATTTTTTAGATATATAACACAATGTAATTTTAAATAATATCTTTCATATATATAACCACTAATTTATAATAAATTTTATATCTTAAATCTCTCTCACACTCATTTTTACATTGATATTTCATTGGAGGTTAAAAAATATATATGTATTAACTATAGCGGAGCAAAGCGGTTCGGTTGGCGGATTATAAAATTTAAAGTTTAAACTGCGGTTAGCGATTAGAACAGTGTGAATCGATACGATTTTAATGGATTGGACAGTATTTTACACAACCCTACTTATATCTCTTAATTTTACTTCCCTTAATTTAATTCCATCTCTAGTGACGTGACTTATTCTCATGTAAAGCGATCCTTCTCTCCCTTCCCCTTTCTCTCTCTCATTCATATTTTTAACCTCCCTAGTTTTACATAATTGTGATGGAATTGAGGAGAAAGAGTACACAAGTGAGAGGAGAGAGAAATAATATTAAACAGAGATGACTTGAAATAAACAAGTGAGAAGGGAGAAGGATCCAATACGTATGTGACAGAAATGGAAGAAAGTCGTCAAGTCCAAGGAAAGAGACATAGATCAAAGTGAGAAAATAAATTTATAAATAATTGTACTATTGAGGTTTAAAAATTGGAGAATTCTATCATACCAAATTCCTATATATACATACCAAGAAGTTCCTATAAGTAGAGGCTACAACAGCTCCAATGGCCGACGGCTTGAACACCTCACCGTTGGCTGAGATCTCAGTATCCTCTCCACTGCTGTCATCTGCTACTACTTCTGAGGATGAAGGAAGTGTTCTGCCCTCCAACAACGCAACATCTGACCCCAATTCTTCTCCACCGCCACCGGCAGTGGAGAACTCGGGAAGGGGAGGCAACTTCGACATTGATGAAGCAGCTCAAACTCCTGAACCAAACATAAACATAAGATCTCTGATAGGCTCCATGGTGGCACAAGCCACTTCAACAGTAGCTGCAGCATCAATTAATATGGGTCCATTTGGAGATACTGTGAGGGAAGTTATAGTGAATTACGTTGTCAAACCATCTGTGAGCAGCTTGGGATCTGAAATAATCGAACACTTGTTTGTGCGACGCCAGAATTTCAACCGCAGAGTTGCCATTGTTAGTGCATTATATTGTTAGTGTATTCTATGTTGTTATTAGCTGTAAAGTGTGTCCTAGCTGATCATGATGTCTTTGCTTTCGGTTGCTTTTGGGTGCATTGTTTGTAAACTTCTCCTTTATAAGGAGCTCCTGAACCATTGTACAAAATATATTCAATACATAAATCAATATACATAATTCATTCTCTCTGTATCTCTCTCTATCAATTTATCTTACATGGTATCAGAGCTATAGGTTAAACTCTTGGTGTTCTTCGTCTTCCGGCGGGCGGCAACCTTGCCTTGACCGTCCGCCGGGCCTCAACCTATTCTCCTTTTGAACTTGTTGACAGTCGTATCGACAACAGCTCTACAATATTGACGCTTGAGTTCACTACTGGGCATGTCTCAAGCCCATGCACCATCATCTTGCTTCTGCACACCAACATTACTGGTTACTCCGTGATCTCCGGCTTAGCCATGGGCATGGAACCCATGCACCATCATCTTGCTTCTCTCAATGCCAAGATTTGTGCTGCTTCCACCACGTATTGTCGGGCACCTTCATTGTAAAACCCATCTGCGAAAATGCAGATTACAACACTCCTTAGCACTACAAATGACTCAAGCTCCGGGCTTACCTTGCTGGTTCTACTGTGAATAACACCCGGGCAAGTTCGGTTGCTGCTCCGACCCTTTCCTTGGATAGCTTATCAGATTCTTCTGAGCTTTGTCAGACTGCTCAATTTTTGTCCCCATCATCAAAGCCTTTGCGTTCCCGACACTTTGGATGTCAAGCAGGAAAGAGTAATTCACTCTATCAGGGCGGCCTCAGTCCAAGATCAAGTTCCTTTAAAGAGGGCCTTCTCAGACACTCAACTTCCTTGAAAAGTGTTACCCGAGAAAAGCTGAGGAGACGTGGGGACATCCAATTTTCAGTTGTTGATAACCTGTTTGTTGCTTCTTCACCAGTAAGCACCATGGATGCATCTGGTTCAAATCTTTCTGGAAAGTATAAACATCCAAAAGCTTTCTGGCATACGAGCTGAGCAGAGCAGCACTCGATTCCTTCACAAGACTCATTATACACAGTATCATGTATAAGTCGCTCATGAGCGACTTATACATGATACTGTGTATAAATGAGCGACTTATACATGATACTGTGTATAATCCAAGATCAAGTTCCTTTAAAGAGGGCCTTCTCAGACACTCAACTTCCTTGAAAAGTGTTACCCGAGAAAAGCTGAGGAGACGTGGGGACATCCAATTTTCAGTTGTTGATAACCTGTTTGTTGCTTCTTCACCAGTAAGCACCATGGATGCATCTGGTTCAAATCTTTCTGGAAAGTATAAACATCCAGAAGCTTTCTGGCATACGAGCTGAGCAGAGCAGCACTCGATTCCTTCACAAGACTCGCGAACACGTTCTCAACGTCGTCGTTTCTCGTCGTGGCCTCCAACAGAGTGAGATCGTATCTGTACCGCTCGAACGCTCTCGACCCAAACACCTTCGACACCGTCGATCTCTCTGGCACCATCATAGGCCATGCTTCTCTCCTGCTACTCCAAAACTGGGGGGTACACCTTCCTCTGTTTCTGGTGTAGAGAAACCCAGGCCTAGAAGCAAACAAGGAACGGAAGAAGAATAAGGAGTGGACTCAGTGGTGGGGAAGAAGAAACTTGTTTTCTGTAATCTGGGTGGGTACTCTTGTTTTCTTTAATCACCCTCTTTCCAATACTCTGACCAAACCCCACTCGGCTCTCCACTACCCAATTTTAATTTTTAGCTTATTTTATGTATCTCCCTTCCTTTTGCCCATTTGAAATCCCACTTCTCACTTTTTCTTTTATTTTAATATTTCCATATTTTAATATTCCCATATTGAAATCCCACTTCTCACTTTTCCTTTTGCCCATTTGAAATCCCACTTCCCACTTCTCACTTTTCTTTTATTTTAATATTCCCCCCTTTCCTTTGTCATTTGTAAACACGAAGTCGAGATTGTAAAGCACTGGGACCATAGTGAGTGAACACAAGAAAACCAACACTGGCCCAAATATTCCCCCCACCATCTTTCACACTTTTCTTTTATTTTTAATATATATATATCTATATATATTTTTATTATACTATTTTTATTATACTATATTTCCCATATCCCTACCATTGTTCGTGAGCATCCCCGTTTTCCATTATCTTCTTCTTCTTATTATTATTTTTTTTTCTTCCACCAAAAAAAAAAAAAAAAAAAAAAAAAAAAAAAAAAACAAAAACAAAAACAAAAAGAAGCAAAACAACAACATCTCCCTGATGTTTTTCATATCACCCATCCACAACTATTTTTATTTATTTTCTTTATCTATTGTTTTATTTTATTTTATTTTTATTATTACACACAACAACACCACACAATAACACCAACACCATTCCCCAACCTTGTCATTTTATTCCTCTCGGGGATCAACCCCGAGCACATTTCTACAACCAAAAAAAAAAAAAAAAAACACCCAACCAAAACAACCACACCCACAGTGGGATTTTTCTTCTCTACTCTGCCGCCGGTCTTTTCTTTTTGCCTCCGTCCTGGGCGGTCCTTGACGGTGCTGCATCTGTGCTTCCTAATCCACCCAGCACATTCACTCCCCCCTGCTCCTCCACTGCAGCATATGGCGGACCTCCAAAACGGAACATCACGGTGGCCTTCCGCTTCAGCTCCTTATTTTCCGCCTTTAGCACGCTTATCTCTGCTCGCGCATCCTTATACATGCGTTGGAGCAGAGCCAGCTGGGAGTTTAACTGCTGCACCTCATTTGTCCTACTCTGCAGCCGGTGCGACAAGTTTGTGACCGCCGTCATGGACTCCACACATGCCTTCAAAGTATACTGATTAGCCTCCACATCCGTTTGCACTGCCATTTTTTGCTCCACCGACTGCATCGGAAAGTTCAACGGAGCAAACCCAGTGGTGTTTGGTTGAGGTTCACGGGACACCGCACCTGCTATCTCTCTTGTGGACTCGTTGAGGTCGGGAAAGAGAGTAAGCAGACCACGGGACGACGAAGCCATTTTCTCTCGCAACAGAGTGTTACAGACTCTCTCTCTCGGCACAACAGTGTTACAGCCTCTCTCTCTCAGCACAACGCAGAATTTTTCAGAGGTTTCTCTCAGTTTCTTGTCTCAGCCTCTGCCTCGGCCTCAGCTCCGTCTTGGTTAAATAGCCGAGGTAGCCACGCGCATCGCGCGCCTCTTGACGCTGACAACCTGGCACGCCTTTTCATGGCACGCCTTTTCATGGCACGCCTTTTGATGACTCGGGCACGCCTTTTGATGGCACACCTTTTGAGGGTGCGGGCACACCTTTTGACGGCACGACTTTTGAGGGCTCGATATCTACATCCATGTATATCTTTTGGGCAGCCTATATACACACTCATACAGTGTCTTCTACACCGGTCAGCTTTATCAATCCCTTTGTTTCAACCTCAAATAGGTTTCTATCTTTACACCTATTTGAGTTTGAGGGGGGGTTATACACAGTATCATGTATAAGTCGCTCATGGCGCACTGTGCACCACCACAACCTCTGCTACACCGGTCCGACATGACCCCGTAAACTGTCTTCTACAACGGTCCGACATGACCCCGTAAACTGTCCTTCTACAACGGTCCGACATGACCCCATAAACTGTCCCGACATTGATTCCGGTCAGCTTCTACTACGGTCCGACATGACCCCGTAAACTGTCCCGACATTGATTCCGGTCAGCTTCTACAACGGTCCGACATGACCCCGTAAACTGTCCTGCTACAACGGTCCGACATGACCCCGTAAACTGTCTTCTACATCGGTCTGACACGACCACACAGTGTCTGCTACAACGGTCCGACATGACCCCGTAAACTGTCCTTCTACAACGGTCCGACATGACCCCATAAACTGTCTTCGACAACGGTCTGACACGACCACACAGTGTCTGCTACAACGGTCCGACATGACCCAGTAAACTGTCTGCTACAACGGTCCGACACGATCATACTGTGTCTCCTACAACGGTCTGACACGACCATACCGTGTCTCCTATCCTGTTTTATTTTATTTATCAGTTTATTTTTCTATTTTGTTACTCTTCAAACTCAAGTTGGTTTGTGCCTATCCTCCTTGAGTTTGAGGGGGGCTGTTAGTGCATTATATTGTTAGTGTATTCTATGTTGTTATTAGCTGTAAAGTGTGTCCTAGCTGATCATGATGTCTTTGCTTTCGGTTGCTTTTGGGTGCATTGTTTGTAAACTTCTCCTTTATAAGGAGCTCCTGAACCATTGTACAAAATATATTCAATACATAAATCAATATACATAATTCATTCTCTTTGTATCTCTCTCTATCAATTTATCTTACAGCCATTATGCTCTTCTTCTTTATGTTGCTCCTGCTTCTTCAACGTAAGATCATACACTAATCCCCTTTTTTTATTTTATTTATATATATTCAAGATAATTAATATTCTGACTTTAATGTTATTTCAGGATTCTTACGAGCACCTTGAATGACTCTATTCGCTGTAATGTTGGATATTTGAAATGGTGTCATTCTGTTGAATGTAATTGTATTTGGTGATTGAAAATTATACAGTGGTATTGAACCAAATACACTTACAGTATTCTAGTTTAATTTTTATTAATTTAAATGGTAAGATCTATCACTTTACATTTAGACAATTAAACAAATGTGAATATGAATAGTGTGAAACAGTATTATAAAATCATCAAATAACTTCTCATATTGATTCGTGATTATTTGATACTACTCATCTTATATGACATTTATTATGTCATTTCTTAAAAAATAACATTAAATTGAAGAATCTCACTGTTTAAGAAACAAAAAAAAAAAAACAAAAAAAAAAAAAAAAACTTGAAAATCTTTAAAAGACAGTCCTTAAATTCATGCTAATGATGTGATAAGAATTTATATTTTAAATAAAAAATAAATTTTAGACAGCATATTTACTTGGTCATGTAACACTAGATAATAATTTTCCCTATATGGAATGTTCAAATTTTGAGTATTTTATATTTTGAAATTACTAGTGGTATAAGCACGAGATGCAAAAAAATTAATAACATATTTTTATATAAAATAATATAGATAGTTAGATTTTTTTATGTAAATTATTAAACAAAAAAAGATTGAAACATACAATTTAAGTTTCATAATTTTACCACAATTTTTGTATTAATTTTTAATTTGTTTCAAATTTCATCATGTAACTTTCAACCCCCTTGCTAGAGTTGCAAATTAAGGCAAGCATAACCCAAATAACTCAAGTCAAGCATGAAATTTTTCAAAATTTGGGTAACATAATTTTTAATTCAATGAGAACCTATGTAGAAATTTAAAAAGTCAGAATAAATTTGAGTGGATCTGAGCAGAGATATCAAATAACGTAAGAAAATGAAACAAAATATTATATATAAATATATCAAATTATTTTTCTAATAGAATTTTTTTTTTAAATGTTTAAAAAATAAACCTTTTAGAAAGGGATCATCGAATAAGTTGATATTAAAAAAAATAATTTTTATAATGGCATAAAATAATTTAAATATGATTTTTTAGAAATTATTTTTAATTTAAAAATTACAATAAAACATTTATATATAATAAAAATAATTTTTTAAAAAATAAAAGTATCTAAATAAATAAAAGGTAAGAAGAAAATTTAGAATGGTATTCTCATTTGATTTGAAAAAATTCAAGATGAACAATAAATTATCAATTATAACTCTCATTTTTTTAATAAAAAAAAAAGTTTCACAAACCATCACTGTTAATAAAAAATTAACGTTTCTTTTTTATTATTATTATTATAGCAAAAGTCACTTTTTAGCAATTTGAGCCAAAAATATTTTCATTTTTTATTTTAATTCGTGTAATTGACAATTGAGATTTAAAAAAAGAAAAAAGAAAAAACAAGATCTACCATGTTTGGCAAGTCCTAAAAAAGCCATTTATTTTCTTAATATTTTTGTCTTTTGTTAAAAAAAAATTAAAAAATTCGTATTAAATAAATTTACTATTCAAGTCATTGTAATTAAAAAGGATATAGAGAATCTTATAAAATTTAAAACCAAAAAAGAAAAAAAAAATAAAAATAAAATTTTTTAATAGCGAATAGTAATTTGAATACATGTATTTAAGGCAAATTATATTTAGACCAATAATATTATGACACATCATTATGGCAGATGTGAATATTAATCTCAATCTAATTGTAGTAACATAATTTTAAAAAGAATTTAAATTTAAAATTTTATTTTATAATTTAATAAATGATACATAATTTAAGAAATAAATATTGATCTCATTTCAATTATAGTAACATAACTTAAGGAAGAATCCAAATTTAAAATTTTATTTTAAGAATATAAATTAATTTATGGACTAATTATATTGTGACACATATTAACAAAAATAAACAAAATCAAAAAAATGAGAAAAAAGAATTGCACCTTTCAACCTTAATAAGATGACAATTGTAATGCCCCCAAAATGTAACAATAGAATAACCCATAATATACACCATATATGCGGAAAACTAATAACGGTCTTTCATTAATACTCTGGTAAACATTACAAAATGTACTACATGCGTTATACATTCATAAACTTTAAATTCTGAATCTATAGCATGTGACGCGTGGCCATATACAAAAAATGAGAGGAAATTCAGATAAGTTCATCCCTATGGTTACATATTTCCAAGACGATACTTGGTTACAACAAAAGTGGGTCAAGTCCAAAACAAATAAAAAAAGTCCAAGGCTTGTACAAAAGATATTTAAAATAAAAGAAAGACAAATGAGTCTTCAGCTCCAAGATCCTCCTAAGCTAAGTCTTTGGTGGAGGCATATCATTAATACTTGAAAGTTGGTTTCCACATACGGTGAGCTAAAACCCAGTAAAGAATGCCTTAACACATTGTATGATGCTTAACAAAGTCATATAGTGAATGCATATGCATGCCATTTACCAAGACGTAATACTTTTCTCTTTCAAAACAATGCAATGCCATAATTATAAATCAATTAATAAAATAATACTTTTTAAATCATAAAATAAGATAGTGGATAAACAACACTAAAAATCTTTAGATACGTGTCTACCAATAGGCTATACAAGCACTACCAAAGCTATTTTATCGGTACTAATCGAAATAATAGGCACCTAACCGCACAGGTTTTTGGACTTTCAACAAAGACACACAAGCCAACATAGATAATACCACAACCACACCCCCTAACTAGATTCACCAAGGTTTCACCAATTTTTCTCAAAACGATACATTTTCAATGTATAAATATGAAACAATATTCAATACAAGATGTATGAGTAATTTGGTTTCAATTAACCTAATCCTCATGCAATTTCTACAATAATTAAAGCTATCTTCCACCGATAGCCTAAAACAAATATCTTTATACAAAAGATAAATCTCCAAGCAACAGATATGATTTCAAAAATCTCAATAGAGAAGTGATAATATATATTCAACTCCACTTTCTTCATCAACAGATACATTCATATTATTATTCAAAAGCTCAACATCTTTCCCCTTTTTCCTTAGTTCAAAACCGATGATTTCCAAGATTTCCATCAAAACACCTATTCCTTTCAAAACACATTTAAAGGAGAGATTTTCAATATTTCCACCTAACTTATCAATATAACCATCTCCACAACATTTTCCATTAACCCATTTGAAAACCTTTTTTTTATACTCCCAAAACCAAACCTAAATCAAACCTTAAATGAAATCCACAACTCCCAAATCACTACACTTTTCAAGGAACACATAATGAGGCTAAGAATCATACAAAGAAGTTGAAGAAATCCCTACATCAATATTAGAAGGAGAGAAGAACAAGATCCAAAGTTTGATGGAGCCGAAAACAAAAAAAAATTCCAACTAAAATGTTCACCTCCACGAGCTCTACATTTTTTCCTGAAGCACTATAGCAACGAGGCTGACGGATTTGAGTGTATAGGGGTGTTTAGACAAGAACTAATAGAGAGAGAGAGAGAAAGAGAGAGAGAGAGAGATCAAAAAGTGAAAGAAAAAATCTTTTTCCCGTACTGATATATGTTGTACAAAATGTGTATTTAAATAAAAATAAACAAATTCATATTTAATTAAATTGAAATTACAGAACAAGAAATCATAGGACTAAATCATACTGGAGATTACAGCTTGATGAAATAAATATATAACAAAATATAATACTGAAATAATAAAATGAAGCAAACTGAAACCTGTGTGATACCACAGTCTCCTTAAAATAGATTCGGCGCCTCACTGTGGGTATTAGAGGTATGTCGGCGTTTGTTTCCCAAGATGCGACGATTAGAACCCACTAAGACAGAAGCACATTTTGTTTAGCGCTGGAGAACTAACAATAACAGCACTCTCTCACACAGGAAGAATATTATAAGAGCAGTCTGACTATGTAATTTGAGAGCAAAAAATTTCTATGTTCAAAACCAAAGAAGATGGTCTCTTTTTATACACAATGTGAGAGAAAGAAAGAGTCTTCCAGCAACAAATGCATTCAATTTTTGCAAAACTAAAGAATCAAATACACCAAAATAGATGGAAAATAAATGTATAAGTTACACACTTTATATATACATGTGTGTATATTAGCAATCACAATAATTTGACCTAGTCCAAAAAAGATTAGGCTGATAGGTCACCAACCTAACCCAGCCCAAACCTAACCCATTCCAGTAAGCCTCAAACCCAAGTTCTATGTACCACGGACCTGGACCTAGCCCAGCCCGGTCCGGGCGGATAGGCCACGCGCGTGTGTGGCATTTTTGCACAACCAACTTAGACCATAGTTTTGGCCCAAGCCCATCCTTGAAGCATCCATAACTCCCTTCTTTCAAAAAATTTGGATGCCCCAAAAGGCTCATGCCCTTATCAAAAACTTGGGATTTAAATATCAATCAATGCTTTCCTTTACAATCAATGTGGGATAGATACACCATTCCCAATATCTCATTCATGAGGCCAACTTTATAAGACAATTTATCATTCAATTCTTAATAGTTTTTAGACATTCTTTTTGTGGTGTAAAGATCTTGTTACAAATAATCTAGACTGATTTGATCACACCTCAACTGGTGATTGGAACCCACTTTAATTTTACATTAAAGTCATCATAAAACCATTTTTTTCTAACAATATATGCACAAACTGCTCGAGCGACCAAAACACTGCTCGAGCGTCAAATACAAAGAACCGCTTAAGTGACCAAATCATAGCTCGAACGCACAATGACCCCCTCCTAGTAGTTTGGACCTGCAAAGAGACCACTCAAGCGAAGGAAAAATCGCTCCAGCCTCAAACACAAAATATCGCTCGAGCGACCAGTCCATGGCCCGAGCGAAGAACACCCCACTTCCAAAAGTTCAGACTGCAAACACAAATACTGAAAAGAACCAAAGACCGCTCGAGCGAAGGAAAGACTGCTCGAGCGAACTCAACAACAAACAGATAGAAATTCCTTTGAAATTATAATTCCCAACCTGTTCAAAACATGACCAACAACTCCAAACAACTAATTCCACATTACAAGAAGACAACAAAGGGTATAAATAACAACCATGAGTATCGGATCTCGGATCAAAGAATATAAAAGGGTCGGGTCTTAACCCAAGCCGCTATAACAATGTTTTACAATTATAATAGTGCTAGCATTACACTCGTACTATACACGGTCTAACACAAATAATTAAAACTTAATATTAATTTTATATAGTAATTAAAAAATATTTTTAAAATGTAGAAGAAAATAATTTAGAATCAAGTAAATTTTAATTATTTTCACTAATATTACAATTAAGGTTTTTTTTTTTCCCCCCTAGCCTTGTCATTAATGGTATGTTCTAAGAATTAAATAACAAAAACATGTGTTATAACATAATTAGTAAAAAAATAAAAATAGAAAATAGAGTAAATTACAAAAACTGCACTTATAATAAAACATAAATATATTATGTTATTATTGTTTTGCAATTATAGCTTGTATTATGTTAGAGTTCAACCAATGATATATCAAATCATGTATGTCAATTAACTTTTACTCATTTCTGCTTTTTGTAGAACTCGCAAAAAATTGTTAACATAAAAAATAAATTGTAGGATGAAATATAAAAAACAACAAAGTGAGTGTTTGAGAAGTGGGTTTTTATGTAGGTTTTTTTAGTTGTAGGATATTATTGGATAAAAAAATTTTGGTGTTTGGGAAGATAGTTGGGTTTTTTTGTGGTTGGATGTGATGTTTGTGAGAGAAAAAGTGAAATGATTATGGGGTTGGATGTAATATTTGCTGGAAAATGGTTTGAAAAATCTGGGTAAAAATAGATTTTTTCCTAACTTTGGTCTAATATTTAGGTAGGACCCGTGCGTCGATTTTCGCAGGTCAAAGTGGTAACGCGTTCTATGCCGCGTTGTGATTCACGTGGTATATTTGGTTGCTCAAAACCATTACCGAGTGAATGGAAAATTGAAGCCAAAGTATGCTCCATGAAAATGGAGTTTTGGTGAAAAATCCTTAAAGATTTGAATAAGACTTGTCTCACATTAATTTGGTGGGAAGTTTTGAATGGATTTATAAGGCATGTGTTTGGTACTTGGGGTATGCCCCAAGGGGTACCCAAGTGTTTTAGAGAAGGAGATTATGGGCAAAATAGACTAGACCCATTGGACCCAAAAATCACCACACACGCGCGTGCCGCCGTCTGTCTGGTCGGGCGGGCTGGGTTGGGCTTGTCCGGCCCAATACCTATCTTTTTGGGCCAAAAATATTTGAATTTAATTTTATTTTTAGTAAAATAAAATCCAGAATTCAAATTAAATCAGAAATAATCTGGTCCGATTGTTCTGTACACCCAAACAAGGCCCTTCTCGTTTTTATCTGTTTGAATTTTGAACCAACTGATTTAAATCTGTTTAATTCAAAACCAAACAGGTTTCATACCTGTTCAAACAGGTTTGCACCTGTTTAATTCAAAACCTGCAGCCACCAATACATCTATAAATAGGACAGCCCTCATTTGATGTTTGAACATTCAGAAATTTCGTACTTCACCTCTGCAAATTAATTTTTCATTTTGCTATATTTTATTTCTTGTGAGAAAGAGTATAAACACTTAATGTGTTCGTGAGGCAAACAATTTGTAGTGCTGCTATTATTTGTAGTTGATCATATCATATTGGGAGATAGACGTCCAAATTCTGAAAGTACCGTGGAGATGACGAATCTGTCTTAAGGACACAGTGTCAAACACTGGACTTGATTAGATAATTATTCAAAGAAATTAATCAAGTAAGTTGTTTCATTTATTATTCTGTTTTATTTGTTTATTTAATCAGATTTCAATTTTGTTTTGTAACAAAATAAAATCTGTTTTTATTATTTGTTTTTATTTCGAGTTTGATTTTTGTAATCAAACAAATTCTCTCATTTCTTTTATTTCTTTTATATTCTGGTTGTTGTTAAGTACACAACATAATTTAATCTATTTAAATACAGTGAAGATTGTCCAACAATATTTTATTTGGATTTATTTTTTTTGATATTGCAAAAAGTTTGTCTTTTAGTGTAAAAAATAAAAAAAAAACCCAACCCACAAACTTCCCAAACACCACCTTAAGAAAGTAGTCATTTTTTCGAGTCACCCTTCAAAGTAACTTTTACCTTGCTAAGCATAGTAGTAAAATCCCTCCTCCAATAGATTAATTACAATCAAATTAACCATTGAAAATAAAAATTAAACTTGAGTTTTGGTTTGGCTAGTCTAGTATTCAGTTCACCTTAAAGCCATTCTTTTGGTCCGACTGCGCCTAGATCAATTTTTTTTCTCTTAATTTTTAAATTAATATATATTTTTTAAATGTTTCACATTAAAAAATTAAGAAACTAATATATAACATAATTAAATATAAATTATGAAAAAAAAAATTACCACACCTCTAAGAGAACTGTCACTTACTATTTTATTAGTTAAGTTAAATATATTTGTCACGTTGGAGCATTTACTAATATAATTTATCTAAACAATAATTTCTATAATTTATATAAAAATATACAAACTTTTTCTTTATTCATTACAAAATTATACAGAATCTACACTTTAAATAGTGTTTTCATAAATTTTTAAAAGTTACTCATAAAATTAATTTTTTTTTACTATTTGAAGTAATATTTAATTTATTTCAAAATTGTACATATATTTAAATAGTATTTACAATAAGAGTCATATAAATTATTTAAATTTATATGTTAAATATTTAAATAATTAAGGTCATACGATAACTATTTTGACCATATGATGCATCTTATTTAAATCTTAAAGAATTTATTTAATAATGATATTATATATATATATATATATGTTATGTAACGCTCCAGAATAATAACAACAACCCATAACATGATCTTCTGCAAAAAATATAACTTACAATAATTTAATAATCTCATTAGAACTCATTAATCATACAAAAGGTAACATATGCATGTATACATTCATAAATCTTAAATCTTGAATCTATATCATGTGCCAATAGTAAGTGAATCTAAACAAAAGGACATATAGATAAGTTTATGCCCTAATGGCTACATATTTTCAAGTCAATGCTTGGGTACAACAAAAGTGAGTTAAACTCAATACAAATAAAGTCCAAGACTTGTACAAAATAATTATACAAAAGAAATGAAAATGAACTCTCGGCTCCAAATCCTCCCAAGCTATGTCCTTGGTAGAGACATATCATCAACACATGAAAGTTGTTTTAAACATAGGGTGAGCTAAAACCCAATAGAGATACTTTAACACAATATATAAAGCTTAATGAAGTCACAAAGTGAATGTATATGCATGCCATTTGCCAAACACTATACTTTTTCCATCTCAAAACAATGTATGCCAATATTATATATCAATTCATGAAAAATATCATTTTATATCAGAAAATAGGACAGTGGATATAAAATACTGGGAATCTCTAGATATGTGTCTGCCAGTAGGTTATACAAGCACTATTAAAGCCATTTTACTGGTACTAACCGAAAGGATCGACACCTAACTGCGAGGGTTTCTAGACTTTCACCAAGGACACATAGAATATAATAACCACAACCACACCTCTAACCAGATTCACCAAGGTACACGCCCATTTTTCTCAAAACAATATATTTTCAATGTTCAAGTATGAAACAATGCTCAATGCAAGATATATGAGTAATTAGTTTCAATTTATCTAATCCTCATGCAATTTCTACGACAATCAAAACTATCCTCCACTGATAGCCCAAAACATATATTTCTACTCAATAGATAATTTTTTAACAACAGATACAATCACATAATTTTCAAAATGGGAGCAATAATACATATCTAACTTCACTCTCATTATCAACAGATGCATTCCTCCTATCTTTTCAAAACCCAACATCCTTTCTCTTTTCTTTCATAAATCAAATATCAATTATTTTCAAACAAACCTCCTTTTACTTTCAAAATCACATTCAAGTAAGGGAATTCCAACATTTCAACATAACCCAACATTTTATATACTCTCACAACCTTTCTCAAGAATTTATTTGAAAAACCTCTCTTTTACGTTTCAAAATCAAACCCTAGGTTTAACCTAAAATTCCCAAATCACTAAACATTTTCAAAGAGCAAATAACTAAGCTAAGAATCATACCAAAGGTTGAAGAAATCCCTACCTTAAGATTAGAAGAAGAAAAGAGCAAGTGTTGAAGTTTGGCGGAACCGAAAATGAAATCTGTTCCGATTAGATCGACCTCCTCGACGAGCTTTATGTTTTACTCTGAAGCATAATGGTGGTGAAATCAATGAATTGAGGTGTATGGAAGGATTTTAAGCAAGAACTGGACAGAGAGAGAGAGAGAGAGAGAGAGAGAGAGAGAGAGAGAGAGAAAGAAAGGGAATGAAAAAGTAACAAAAAATCCCTTTCTCCGATCTGATATATGCACAGACCGCTCGAGCGACCAAACCATCGCTCCAACGTCAGACACAATAAGTTACACCGCTCGAGCGACCAAAAACATCATTCAAGCATACAATGACCCCCTCCCAAAAGTTTAGACCTGCAAAAGACCGCTCGAGTGAAGATTACTTATGCCTAGAAGTTTTATAAGTCTGCAACAATACTGAGAGATCTCAAAGATCGCTCGAGCAACCAAATCATCGCTCGAGCGAACCCAAAGTGAAACAGACAATAACTCTTATGAAAAACTAACTCCCAACCTATTTCAAATACAACTAACAACTCAACTCAACTATCAACAAGATGATAAAGGGCCTGAATAACAATTATAGGTACAAAATCCTGGATCTAAGAGTACGAAAAGGGTTAGGTCTAAACTGGAACCGTTATATGTTACAGTATAATGAACATGCAATTAAAAGTCACATATGTCATTGATAATACAAATTGTCTGGATCCGACCAAATCTACTTGATTTTAGACCAATTGTTTTTGGTTCAAGCCACTAAAACAGTTCTCGTAGTTTGAATTATAGACCTCTATTTTTAATTTTTTAATTGTAATAATTTATTTAAATATTTTATAATTTAAAAATAAAAATCAATCCAATAAATGAATAAAAAAATATAATTATATGTAAAATAATGTAATTGAGTTAGCTCACAAACTTATATTTTTTGCTCACTTTTAAATTTTATAGCGATTTCGGTCTTGACCTGACCCTTGTTGTATTCTGGATATTGGTTTCATGGCTTCCTATTATCGATTATATCCTGCTTCTCTTGTATTTTCCTCAAATTTGGCTATTGGGTTGTTGTGGTTGTGTTTGGAACAGGTTGGTCGCTTGGTTTTCAAACCTTTTGTTGTCCAGATTTGTGTCCTCCGCTCGAATGGCACTTCTTGGGCTCGAGTGGGCTTTGCGAACTCTCAGTACTTCTATAGGTCTACAAAATTACAGGGAGAGTGTATTCTATGCTCAAGTAGCATTTCCTATGCTCGAGCATTGGTCTATTGTTTGCAAAACTACTAGAAGTGTGCATTTTGTGCTCGAGCGGAACAACTTATTGTGTTTGATGCTTGAGTATCACTTCTTGTGCTCAAGCGGACTATGCATATATCAGTTCGCAGCAGCATCCTCTTTTCATCACTTTTTTATAACTTTCTCCCTCAAAACCCTAGATCTAGAGCTCCTCTCTCTAAAACTCACACTCTTTTTACTTTTTCACCTAGATTTAGTGGTTTCTCCACCCTACTCTCTTTGATAAAAAGATAGAGCATCTCAAGGGTTACATTCTCATCCGAATAGAGTTGGATTTCGGTGTGTTTGAAGTGTCTCCATTCTCTCTCTCAACTTCTAAACTTGATGTAGAGACTTTCTACACTCTTCTATGAGTTTTAGCTTAGTTATTTGTTGATGTGGAAGAAATATTGGGATTTGAGGTGATTTTGAATAAACTTAGGGTTTTGGTTTAAAATCAAAAAAGGTGGTTTTCGAATGTATGTATTGGAAATGGTTATGGGAGTAAATATGAGCTTGTGTTGTGTTAAAATGGTTGATTTTGGTGTTTGGGATGAAATTAGAAAAAAAAAAAAAGGGATTTTGCCGTAAAATGTCTCGAATAATTATTTTTGTGTAAATATGGAATTGGTATTGGGAATATAAAATTGAATGAATGTTTATATAAATGGTGGAGTTAGATATGTATTACCTCGCACCTATGAAAAGTTGGATAATTTATCTATTGTAAAGATTGTATATCTATCTAGAAATATCTGTTTTGGGCTATCAGTGAAGGATAGCTATGGTTGTTGTAGAAATTGCATGAGAGTTAGGCAAACTGAAACTAATCTCTTAGCCGTTATCATTGAATATGATTATGATGTGTATACATTGTATATGTATGATGTTTGAGAGAAGAAAGTGGATGGACTCTGTTAAACTAAGTTTGCCTATGTGTTCAGGGTGAAAGTCTCGAAAACCGCGCGCATGTATACATGGGTGTCGATTCCCGCGAATGAAATTTCCATAAAATGGCATGTGAATGTATTTTGATGATAATTATAGTGGTTGGAGACCTGTGAGGTGTATCTTCTGTTTGATTGATTAAATGAAGTGGGTATAACTAATGAATTGAGATAAAATAAATTGAGATGTAAGTTTGGCATAACATGGTTTTGGAAAAGAGTTGTAAAGGATTTTGTCATTTGACATTGAACATGTGCATATTACTTATATCTTTGTTAAGATTCATATATTGTGATAGATTGTCTCTACTGGGTTTTGGCTCACCCTACTTGGGAAAAACTATTTTCAAGTGCAGGTGATATGCCTCCACCAAGGACTTAGCTTGGGAGGACTGTGAAGCTGAAGACTTAATCTTATTATTTTTGTACTTAACTTTTGTACAGCCAAAGGGCTTTAAATGTATTGGACTGAAAGTCCACTTTTGTTGTAACCAAGAACTATTTGGAAAGATGTAAGCCTTTAGGGCATTTATTCTTTGTTTTGCTTCTAGTTCTATCTCATGATGTGATATATGATGTACATTCAGGGCCAGGCTCATGAATGTATAATTGCATTTGTCACTCTCTTGTATAATCGGATCTTATGTAATGAAAGGATTTTATACTCTGATACTTACTGTGATTCACATATTGTCTTGGTTGGTTTATTGTATTATTTTGAAGGCGTTACAACTTAGTATCAGAACGTACCGGGTTTGAATACTTTGGATATGTGGGAAGTCGTTAGTACCATAATGGGTCTGTCTCGCTTGACAGAGATGTTTTTATGTTTGTAATGTTTATGTGATTATATTGGTATGAGATTTAATTTCTAGGATGTTGGTCGAGTCCATGGGTTTCTAGGAGTCCTATTAGAAAAGCACTTGATCACTATTGTTTTTTATTGGAACTCTGGCAACGTCGCGGGACGATTATTATCCGGTAATGAAATTCACATGTGTTTATGTGATTATGTGTTTATGTGGAGTAAATTATTGTTGTCTACCGCATTAAGACGCGAGTGAGTTTGCTTCGGCACATTTGTAAATGTGCTAATCTTTTCTGTTACCTTCATTAGGATGTCAGGACGTGGACGTAGTGGTGGTAGGCATGGTAGGCCTAGAAGGCATGAGGTGCCTATACTAGATGATATTCTGGCACAAGAAAAGGGGGTTGGTCAAGCTAATGTGGCCGAACCAGTTGGTCAACAAGCCATGGGTGCCATAGCCCGCGAAATGGCCGGAGCTTTAAGGGAATCCATGGACATTCTCAAGGCTGAGAATCAAGTCCATGCCCAAGTAGTTGAGGCAGGGCCATCTTTTCTGAAGCGAGAGTTTTTCTGGTCTAATCCGGATGAGTTTGTGGGTGATCCCAAGGAGCTACTGAAAGCAGATGAGTGGCTAGAACAGATAGTGAAAACGTTCGAGATGCTTGGCATCGAAGACGACGGGCTTAGGTTTAGGAATAAATCTCAAATTCCATCACTCTTCTTGAGGATTGTGTGAGAAACACATTCTAATTGTCATCATCGGGTAATAAAAAAGAAGTGCCCAAGTTTTAAAACTGGTCAAAATGGGGTGTCTACAGTTACTTTCACCGACATTAAAAATATAATAAAATATTCTAACTGCTAATGCTCCAACAAGAATTGATGTTCCTGAAGGACAATCTGCTGGTATAGTTATAATGTATCTAAGTCACGCTAGAAGCGTGGTAAACCTATCGGTGCAAACGAAAAAGTTTCTTGAAAGAAGAAGACAATTGGTATTCATGAAGAAACCATATCTAGAGCTCTTAAAGAGGCCATATCCGCACTTCTAAAGAGGTGTTCCAGAAGAGACTATACCTAACACTCTTGAAGAGGCTAAACCCAAGAAAAAATTCTCAGTGCTCCTAGAGAGGCCCACAAAACAGATTATTATAAATCTATCTAAATCTCCTACTTATAAACCTCCTGAAGCAGAACCTCTAGAAGAAGAATCTCTTGAAGAATTATCCCCAAAAGTGGAACATCCTGAAGAGTTATCCTTTGAAATGGAAAAAGTACCTGAAAATAATAAGATCTCAATACATTAAACTGTTGTCAACAACATATTTTTGTTTAAGTTGCTCTTGATATTACTAGAAGTAATGATGAAAGCATTACTAGAAGTGATGATAATAATAAACTACAAACCGTCAAAGAATGATGACGTAGAAATAATTGGCCAATGTGGAAAGAAGCAATACAAGGAGAATTAAACTCGCTTACAAAAACGTGAAGTATTTGGACTCGTAGCCTAACCCCCTGAAAGGACATAGCCTGTCAAATATAAGTGGGCATTGTAAGATATAAGTGGGTATTTGCGCTACAGCGCAATGAGAAAAATGAAATTACTAGATATAATGCGCAACTTATTGTGCAAGGTTTCTTACAGAAACTTAGTATTGACTATGAGAAAACTTATTGACTTGTAATAAATGCAATTGCATTTAGATTTCTCATCAGTTTAAAAATCATAGAAAATTTAGATATGCTTTAATGGATGTGGTTACAGCATTTTGATGGATCACTAGATAGTGATATATATATATATATATATAAGTCCCTGAAGAATTTAAGATGCCAAAAGTATTTAATTCAAAACCCAAAAGTGAGAAATCTGAATTTGCAATTGTTGCAGTATATGTTGAAGATTTAAATCTTGTGGAACTCCAAAAGAGCTTACATAAACTGCAGAATATTTAAAATGAACTTGAAAAGATCTTAGCAAAACGAAATTTTGTATCGGTCTACGGATCGAACATTTGCCAAATGAAATTATTGTTCATCAATTAAAAGTCTTGAAGCACCTTTATATGAAAAAACTCTCTTTCATTAAATACTCCAATGGTTTTCTCGCCCTCCAGAAGATGGTGAAGAAATTCTTGGTCCTGAAGTACTACATCTCAATGCAATTAATGCTATTATGTATCTTATAAATTGTTCAAGGCCTAATATTGCATTTGCAGTCAAATTATTCACCAGATATAGTTCCACATCAATTCGAAGACATTGGATTGAGTGAAGCAAATATTACATTATCTTCGTGGAATAACTGATATGGGTTTATTTTATTCAAATAAATCAAGTCACAGCTAATTGGGTATGCAAATGTTGGATATCTCTTTGATCCACATTGATGATACAGCCTATTCTGAATGGAATGGGTCGGACTGATTCACGCTTCGCGAACCGGTGCCCGAGGTACCAAACCCACAGTGGGACCTGCACAAGAGTTCAACAAGGAACTGGGAGTCCCCCAGCGAACCCTCCGACGAGCAAGTTAGAAAGAGAGAGATAAAATGTAGAGATGGATTGGAGATAGAAAGCTTAAACTTCTTCTTGTCTTCGACGTCTGCTTATATCCTCTGGTAATCATTTCGTTGTCCCTTCCGACCTGTCATCTTGGCCGAAAGTCTATGTTCTAACTTGCCTTGTTCATGGTGAGGCCGTTCTGTCTCGACGGGAAGGGGTTATCGCAATAAATGCTGTAAGGGACTTCATTAATGGCTGATGTGCAGTGCAATAACTTTGCAGGATCTTTGTCTGCTTATGTGGCTTGTCCTTCTCTTGCCACGTGTTCAAATGTCATTGGTCCTTGATGCCACGTTGAGTTCCAGCAACGCTGGGCTTTAGTATTTGAATTATGTATTGGGCCCTAAGTGGTGGGCTATAACCTTTATGGGCTTGCCCATGTCACACATAAAGTCAAATCACAAACGTAATATGTTTTTACTTATGGAAATAGTGCTATATCTTAGCGATCAGTAAAACATTGACTGCTACTTCTTCAAATCCCTCAGAGATACTTGCGATTCATGAAGTAAGTTGAGAATGTATTTGGCTTAGATCCATAATCCATCATATTGCAGACATATGCGGATTGTCTTCAACTAAAGATAGTCCAATGATATTATATGAAGATTGCGTGTATCACACAGATCAAAGGAGGCTATATCAAAGATGAGCTCAAGTGATAATCGGGTTGATCTATATACTAAAGCACTACTGACTATACCATTTAAGAAGCTGGTGCATAATATTGAGATGCGTCGATATAAAAATCTATTATGCAGCTTTGAAAGGGAGTCATCAATATTAAGAAAATTTGCAGATTGTATTTTTTTTCCTTCGTCTAAGGTTTTTTCCCACTGAATTTTCCTTAGCAAGGTTTTAATGAGGCAATCTAAACAAATCACATACAAGAATATTGTATTCTTTTTCCTTCACCAAAGGTGTTTTTTCCCATTGGATTTTTTCTTGATAAGGTTTTAACGAGGCATATTCTTAGTGTATGGTTATCCAAAAAGGAGTATCGTAAATGTATGGACAACCATACCTTCATAGTTAAGTTAGCAAAATGTAGAAAGTTATAGAAGTAGCCGCACTAATTGACATTAACCAACCAATCATATACAAGTTGATTGCCTATATAAGCACATCAATGCATAACATGTATGCCATCCATCAGAGAAGGAAAAGAAATGATTGAAAGGATTCACTTTTGGCCCTTTACTTTATAGAATTTTCATTTGGTCACTTATTTTCTTTTGTTCTATTGTGGCTCTTTTTTCTTTGTTTCATTTAGTTTTATAACAATTATTTTATATTCATCAGTTATATCTAGTCACACATTGAACCGCTCGAGTTCAACTTAACAAATAAATGAATTTTAAAATCAATCAAAGCATTTGATCTAATAATTATATAATATCTTTATAAAGTGAGATTTATGAAAAAAAAAGTATAATACCTTGTATTGTGATAATTTATTTCTCTCTCATTATATACTTTGTTTTTATTAATTTTTTAATTATTATAAGTTAATAAGTTCAAAGCCGACTTCGTTTGACATCAGTTATTTTGATTAAATTAGTCAGTAAAAACAAACACATGTTAATTTAATCAATAAAATAAAGAGGATTTTTTTTAGGGTCTCTGGTATTAAGATTTTATAGTATAAAAGACATCAAATATTTTCATATTGTCTAAGATCCCTCAAATCGATCTAGAGAATATTCAATCTAGAGAATTTCTCTCCAAACCAAAGAAATTCTCTCTAAACTAGAGAAAATCACCTTATTACGTGCAGAGAATTACTCTGGTTTCAAACCAGAGAAAATTGAAATTTCTTTGAATGCAAACCAGAGAAATTCAAAGAAAATTGAAATTTCTCTGGCTTTGTTCCTTGGTTTTGTTCAAAAAAAATTAGAATTTCTCTGACTTTGTTCACAGAAAATTTCTCTAGCTTTCTTCACAATTTTCTCTGTGAAGAAAGCCTCTGTCTTAGCTTATCTAACAATTCTACTCTAAAATTTATACCTATCAAAACAATTCAACAATTCACACAATAAACAATAGATAGTGAAATTCTCACTAATATTGCAAAAAAGTACAAATCCAAACTCTGATTTCTTCTGAATCCAAACTCCAATTTCTTCTGATTTCAATTTGATTTGATTTTCTTTGATTTTAATGGTGATGGAAGACAACGAGAGTTACGGTATTAGTGCTGTGGATTCATCATTGTCGTCGCTTAAGACAAATCGACAAGACAAATAGAGACTCAAAGTCTTCAATAAAGTCCTCACTCGACTCCAACACTTGAATCACCAAGACGCCAATCTCCCTGGCGGAGGAGTTGACGGTAAAAGAGGGGTTGGGGGCAAAAGAGAGAAGAGAATGGCCCCAAGGAGAGAGAAAAATGAAGTAGAGGTGGGAGACAGATTAGAAATAGGTGGGGAGGATGGAGAGGTCGCGGGCATTGCCGTGGAAGGTGGAGCGGGAGCGAGGTGGCGCGTTCGAGGATGAGCCATTTTTGGCAGATGAAGGTGGTAGAGTTGTGACTGCAAGTGTCGGAGATGACATCAATTATGTTTGAGAAGATTACTTCTGGGAGGTTGATCACGGTGGTGGAGGTGGAGGTGGAGGCGGAGGCAGCAGCCATGGAAAAGAGTAAAGTGAGGTTTGGATTTAGAGAGAGAGTGAGAGATGAAATAGGAAAGGAAGAGAGAGGGAAATGAGATTTGATTTGAAACAGTCAAATTTCTCTATGATATATGGGTGTGGGGTTAAAGGACCTTAGATATCACAAAATAATATTGTAGATCTCTTCTATTACTAAAAATGAGAGAGAGACCTTAGACTAATTTTTCATTTAATAAAATGTCACCTTCAAACCATAATTATTTTAATTTTTTTCTCACAACAATCATCACATCAATTATAAATAATAAAAAAAATCAAAATTTATCTCAAAAATAACTTTTTAAATCAAATTAAAATAATAAAAAAATCTAAAAAATTACTCATCTCAAAACGAGTACATAAAAATAAATAAATAAATAAAGGGACCGAGCTCGAGCCACCACCAACAAACAAGGCCCACCGCACAGCCCCGGTTGTCATTTACGTCACAAAGAGGCAGAAGAGCTGGTGGGCGTGGGGGTGGGGTTAGGGTAAAACTAGACTGCGACACAACCCCGCCGTCAAAACGCCTCTCCGCAACCATGTCCGGCGGCTTTTCTCCCACGGACGAGCCCTTATCGCCTACCCCAGATCTCGATATCACCGTAAGTCCTCCCAATTCTCTTCTTCTTTTTCTTCTTCTTCTTCTAATTTCTCTACTCTCTGTTTTAGCTTTTCAAAGATTTCATTTTTTTCACCATTTGAGTTGATAATCCACACGCAAAGAACCCTCTGTTTGTTTCCTGAGAAAATTGACGAATTGCAGGACTTCAGTTTCTGCTGTCAAGTCCCCATCCGGAATTAGAAGAAGAAAATAAAAAGAGAAAAAATTGGTACTGAGAGTCCAAATGTACTGAAACAAACTAAATTTGACCGGCCTAATTGATTTAATATCGACCAAGTCCATTTGAAAACTCATAATTTTCAATCTTTAACCTTTATTTTCTGTTCCTGTGGTTTCTCAGCTGGGCTTGATAAAGTACGAGAATACATCTTAATGAGGATCATGGATAATTGGGCTCATATATTCGAATTATGGGACAAATTCTCAAAAATATGTAGGCAGCTTATGAAGAATTGTAGGATAATGGGGTTGTTTGGTGGAGCTTATCTAAGTTGTTTTAAACATTTTTTAGTATGGAGTTTTGCTAGACCCGGTTGGTGCAACTTCTGCGTATAGCTTATTAGGCGGAAATAGTTTAAATAAGTTGAAAAAAGTTGACTTCTAAAAGCTGGATGAGGGTTGCTTTTGGCTTATGCTTTTAATTTATAATAAGTTTCAAGCACCAATATGTGGAAATGAAATTGGAGAATGCTATGCCTAGTTTATAACATAGGGCATTGAATGTAAGACCTAGTTTGAACCTTTAACTTTGAGTTCAATGATGTTAATTAATAATAATACATATGACGTGTGATATATAAAATGTTGTTGTTGTATTCTATAAAGTTTGGGGAGGGGAAGCATATTAGATTTGAGAATATGCTAAAAGAAATAAATTTTGTTAAATAAAACTCCTCAACAAGACTATGTATGGACATAAAACCAACCACGTAAAACAATCCTAACCATACATGTCAGATGGTGGGGTTTGAGGTCCATTATAAAATATACAATTACACTCAAATTGTTCTACCTATATTGTGTGGTTGGTTTTGTGCCCATCGACTTATTAATAATTACTTTTTTTTGGTGTGTACTTAACGTAAACGTGGTGGAGGCTTCAGACAAAAACTTTGTGTAATGATTCATCACAAGTTGTAATCATACAATTTTCACCGACAATTGTGGTTTGTTATTTTGTCTACTATATGGGCTTTGACACATGAATTGTGAGGAGTTTTAGTACTCCGCAGGTAACTTCAATCTAGTTAACAACCAAAGTTCACTATGTTATGTCCTTTATTCAAGATGTGTGGGAAATTAATTGGAAAGGAACAAATTCTAGCAGAAGATTTGTACTATGGATGGATTTGTTTCTATCTTCTGATTATTACTTATATGCATTTGGAACATGATATATAATTTTTGACAAGTAGGATGATTTTACTGAAATTTGCATGATTTATTTTGGCGACAAATTTTTTATTGACAAGTTTATATATAGATATATATAATTTTGGCAATCTTGGAGCTAACCTGGTATTATCATAAGACAGTAATGCTTGTGCAAGTCTGACTTGGACAAGAGGTCTCCACGCCTAAGAAGCATGGACACGGACACGTGGCATGACATAGATACAATACGGACATGCCGACACGTTAATTTTCAAAAAAAAAAAAAAAAACACGACACGTGGGGGACACGTATGAAATATATAATTTTATATATTTACTCTATGTTATATATATGAATATATCATTCAAAATTAATAAAAATACAATATGACACTAATCCTTACAAATTTATATGGTTTTTGTTTTATTATTGTATCTTAAGTAATTTTGTTGAAACTTATAATTAGTTTCACATGTGTTTAATCGATAGACACGTGTGTTTAAGAGATACACACGTGTGTCTCCAAGTGTTCACAGAGTGTCTGGGTCTTTAAAAAATATTAAAAAATAGGACTCGTTTTGAAGAGTATCGGACACGTGTCGAGAAAGTGTCCAAAGGGCGTCGGTGTCCAACATGGACACGACACAGATACGTCATCTTTTTAGAAGTATCCGTGCTTCTTAGCTCTACGCAAACTGTTGTAATCCAGTCAATTAATGTTTAGTTCATTCAGAATGAAAATGTGAACCTTATGTTTGGGATGTCAAGCTTTTTCAAATTAAATTTGAAATGTGACTTAGGTTATGGATTAGTGTATCAAGTGTTGCCTTTGACTCAGCTGAGCTAGTGAATTTATGAGACTCATTCTAGTGAATGTGGATTAAATTACTTGAATTACCTGATTGGCAGTCTTAGTGATGCAGACTCACAAGTTCAAATTGGAAAACAGAATTACTGGAAGCGTAGATATGCTGAATGGAAAATGGATGAAGCAGCAAAGAAATGGATACGCTGGATGACTGGATCAGCGGAGAAAATGGCTGATAGGAATTTAGATGAGATATCTGGGTGTGTGCTAGATCAGTCAGATTCACAAGAATGGCACAGAGCTGATATATTCAGGGTTTCAAAGAGTCAGATAAAAGAGCGTTCAAGCAAGAATTAATGAAGTTCTAGAGTTCAAACTGTTATTTTTAACTACCAAAAACATTCCTTCATTTTGATAACATGCCAAGAACGTTTGGTGAAAGTGATGACTATCAACATGTCACTAGTCTAGGAATATATATGGGAAAGTAGTAATTCTGCTTTGTTAAATCATACATGATTGTCAATGACAAATTACAACCAATTTCAGTTTCATTTACTAGATTCTATAACAAGATAAATATTTCTTGCTTGGAGTCCACTGATGCTCGCTCAGCCAGTCAAGTTCTTGGCTAAAAAAGATTCAAAGACACTCCTCAATGGGAAAAAAGGAAAAGAAAAGAAAAAACATTTGGTAAAACATACTTGATTGGCATTATCTTTTCCATCATATATCTTGTTTTTTTGGTTTGCTACTTTTCTTGTTGAGTTGTTAATGATTATTTTTATTCTTGCTGTTCATGTTCTATTTGGTGATGTTGTTGATCACTAACAGTGAGTGTTGTTGGTTCTTCTTATTCTTCTACTTCAGAAAGATGGTGATCATGTGCTTGAATTTGGAAGCAATGATCAAGTGCTTAGGATAGAAAGCAACCACAATGAAAACAATAGTGATCAAATGCTCGAGATTGAAAGCAATTAGCATGAGGATGGAGGAGACTGATGCAACAATTGATCAAAATGGTGGAGAGGGTTATCATCCACCAGTTGTGGGGTTGGAGTTTGAGTCATATGATGATGCTTATAATTATTATAACTGCTATGCCAAGGAGCTGGGATTTGCCATCAGGGTCAAATCTTCAAGGACAAAACGTAACCGCAAAGAGAAGCGTGGTGCGGTACTCTGTTGTAATTGTGAGGGTTTCAAAACTATAAAAGAGGCAAGCACTCGAAGGAAGGAAACTAGAACTGGTTGTCTGGCAATGATAAGATTGAGGTTGGTGGAATCCAATAGGTGGAGAGTCGATGAAGTAAAGCTTGAAGACAACCATTTATTCGATACTGAAAGGGCTCAAAACTCCAAGTCACACAAGAAGATGGATGCTGGAGCCAAAAGAAAGTTGGAGCCATCTATTGACGTCGAAGTATGTACAATCAAGTTGTACAAAACCCCGGTCGTAGATACTGCAGGTTATGGTGGCTCGAGTGAAAGAGAAGTCAGTAACCATGTTGATGAGTCCAAGCGCTTGAAGCTCAAAAAAGGAGATGCACAAGTTATTCACAATTATTTTTGTCGTATGCAGCTAACAAATCCTAACTTTTTCTGTGTGATGGATATCAACGGCACGTGTTTTGGATTGAACCTAGGTCTAGGGCTGCATATGGGTATTTTGGTGATGTCGTTGCACTTGACACGACATGCATGTCAAGCAAATATGAGGTTCCTCTTGTGTCTTTTGTCGGAGTAAATCACCATGACCAGTCAATTTTGCTTGGTTGTGGTCTGCTTGCAGATGAAACCCTAGAAACATATGTTTGGTTATTGAGGACATGGCTAACATGCATGTTGGGACGTCCTCCTCAAACCATCCTCACAGACCAGTGTAAGGCATTGCGAACTGCAATTGCAGAGGTTTTTCCTAGGGTTCACCATCGTCTTTGTTTGTCACTTGCCATGCAAAGCATTCTCGAGAATTCGTGGCAACTACGGGAATCTGAAGAATTCCGGACTGTATTGGGTAGAATTGTTCACAACTCAGTCAAAGTGGATGAATTTGAAATAGCTTGGGAGGATATGATCCAGCGTTTTGGAATTAAGGATCACAATTGGCTTCAAACTTTATATGAAGATCGAGAGCGATGGGCTCCCGTTTACTCAAAAGAGACAGTTTTCGCAGGAATGTTTGCTTCTCAACTAGGTTCGTTGACGAACCTATTTTTTGATGGGTATGTCCACAAAGAAACCTCTTTGAAAGAATTTTTTGACATGTATGAATTAGTTCTGCAAAAAAAGTATCAGAAGGAATCTCTAGATGATTTTGAGTCAAAAGAGTTCATCCCCATGTTAAAAACAATATGCCCATATGAATCACAGCTCTCAAAAGTGTATACAAAATAATTGTTCTTAAAGTTCCAAGGGGAAGCGGATATGATGGCTTCTTGTTTAAGCATAACACAAATTCATGCCAATGGGCCGCTCGTCACGTACATGGTCAAAGAAAGGGAGGAAGATGGTAATCTAAGAGGAATAAAAAATTTAGGAGTTATTTATGAGAAAGCGGGATTAGAAGTTCACTGCATCTGTAGTTGCTTCAACTTAGAAGGTTATCTATGCCGACATGCATTGTGTGTTCTTACTTACAATGGTGTTGAGGAAATCCCAGTACAGTACATTCTGCCATGATGGAGAAAGGATATGGAGCACTTGTATGTACTTGATCTTGGATCCAATAGCATCGATATAACTAATCTGGTTCAGTGGTATGATCATTTGTGTAAAAAAGCAGTATAAGTTGTTGAGGAAGGGATGAGATCTCAAGATCATTACATGGCTGCTTGGCAAGCATTCAAGGAGTCTCTGAATAAGGTTCGTCTAGTGGCAGATAAGCATGTGTAACCGTAAATAAGTTTCAGGGTTAAAATCTTTGTTCATATGCCTTCAATATGTTCATGTATAGAGCAATACTTCCTTCGCTGTATTTTTGTGGAAGTTTTTTTTTTTTTTTTGAATAAATAATTTATACTGATAATAACAAATATTTAATGCAAATCCTCTTGGATTTGCATTGAAATTTATGAAAACAGAGTGACTGCTCAGCCCAAGGCAATGACATCAATTTTGGTTCTATTTATTTGTTTATTTTTGTTTAGTTTCTTTCCAGACCTCATGGGGGTTTTACAATAATTCTATGGACCGAACCAATTACAGAACCTGTTACAGAAAATATAGCTAGAGTAATATGAGTAAAGCAATCTCTTCAGGACTCTCCATCTGACGTGTATGGCATTTAATGACTAAAATATATCTTTTTTCAGTCAATTGTTTTTAACGAAAATAAATAGTTAGTTTAGATTGAAAATAAATTAAAATTTGAGAGTTTAAATTAATAAAATTTAGAATTTATAAAAAAATTTGGTTCACATATGATGGAATCTGAAAGATGGTACTTATTATTTATTTTTTGCAAAGAAAACGAGTATCAACCTTTTAGGATATAGATTTTTTTCTTTTTTTTTTTGGTGGTTAAAAATAGGATGTTAGTATGTTAGATTACAACTTAAAGAGGCCGTCGCTGATTTATCAACTTGAACTCCAGACCTTCTACTTATTGCACCTTAAGGCGCGACTATATGTCACTCAATCACAAGATCCTCGGTTAGAATATAGATTCATTAGGAATTTTTTATCATAAAATATTCAATGGGAAAGTTGAGAAGTTGAAGAGAAATATATGAGTAATTCTTACAAGAAACAAAACATTAATTAAATGAAATCCCAAACTAACACTAAATTTCTAATTATATATTCTAAATCCATGATATATACATATGCACATCATATATATATATATATATATAAACAAAGCAAATCCATCCCAAACTAACACTAAATTTTTAATTATTTATTATAAATCATAATAGGTTGGCTGGAGGATGTGGGGGAGAGCGTAGGTGTTTAGGTTATGGTTAGGATTTGGGTTGGTTGCGTAGGTGTTTAGGTTATGGTTAGGATTTGGGTTGGTTGTGATGGAGATAGTAAAAATTAAAATGTCTTTTTAATTTTCATTTTACTTTATTTTTTCTATAAACACAAGCCCACTCTCAATTTTGGCCTTTGTAGTGCACATTTCACCAATTTGGATGGAAAACATAATCGTTGTATTTTAATCTAAAATTATATGAAAAATTTATGTCTATATTTAAGCTATAAAGAGGTAAATTGCTCCAAACTTAAATCACAAGAGGACAAATTGAATTTTACCTTTTTACCTTACATCATTGTTTGAATCCTAAATGGCAACAATTGATTGGGCCACACCGGATGGAAGCCACACCACAGAGAAAAAAGAATGGGGAATTATATGCAGGTAAAAGAAAGAAAAAAAAAAAATTATCAACACATGGGGTGTAAATATATGTTTGTAATATTTTTTTTTTTTCTATCTTCTCCCTATATGTAATTCCTCCAAAAAAGAACCAACTCAAGGGAGTTGGAGATAGAGCAGCCAGCGAAATATTTAAAAGGGAACTACATGTAGGTGGAAGAAAAAGAAAAATTATCAATACATAGGGGTGCAAATGTGTCTGTAGTGGGATTCAAATGAAAGGCTTCAAATGAAAGGCTATAGAGTGCAAGTATTACTTGCACCTCCCGTGTGTTATTTTTTCTTCTTCTCCCATTTACATGTAATTCTCACATATTTAAAAGTCAATAAAAAGAATATTTTTATAATTTGTATGTAGTATATAACGGTTAAAAATTAAAGTTTGCTTTTATAATAGTAAAAAAAAAAGAACTATAAAGTATATTTTATATTTTTAATAATTGTAAAAATACTTCATATTTTTAATGTTTTTAAAAATAGATGTAATATAATTGTTTAGTTTTTAGTGAACTTTTTTTAAAATGTTTTCAAAAAAATTTAGATTTCTAGATTTAACTTGACTAGACTAACTAGAAAATTAAAAAAAAAAATTAAAATTTTCAAAAAAGACAAAAATAAGCAAAAAATAGTAAATTTTTTTTATACGTATTTTGGCTTTTTCAAAAAAAAATTCAGAATCTGTCAAAAAAATTACACTACACAAAAAGGACAGGAAAATAAAAAATAAAAAATTGACAAAAATTTTAAAAAAAAATCACAAAAAATTCAAAAAAAAATATGACTTTTTTAGGTGTTCCAAGTAGGTGTTTGATATGAATTTGACCTGTCCAACAGCAATCACATGCTTTGTGTTCATTTTTTTGTTTCGTTCTTCGATCACAACATGCCACATCTCTATTTGAGCTCAAATTTTAGTACTTAATGGCATCTCCAACAGTAATGGATATTTTAGGTATTTAAGTATTATTATAAAGTATATATTTTATTTTATCTATTACATGTTTCGTATTTTTACTCTAACCATACTCTTTATTTTAGCTATTCATCCAAACACTATGAATTTTATAAAATGTCACATCAGCAACAAAAATGAAGATAAATGATCCTAATGATTAAATACATTTTGCCTAACCTTGAAGGCTAGCTATATGCAGTGGCGGAGGGAGCATGGGACCAGGGGGTCACGTGCCCCCCTGGATTTTGGGGAAATTTTTTTTTTTTTCCAAACATAAAGAAAATATTTTAAATAAAAAATTACAAAAATATTATTAGAGTTACATGTCAATAACATTTTAAAAATTATAAAAATAATAATTGTTATTTTGATTGAAAATGAAGAGACTATTATAAATAAACCATATTAGCTATGAAATTTTTTGAATATAACGGTGATGTCATTATTAGTGATATGCAAAAATAAGTAATCTCACTATAAAGATATGAAATTTATTAGATTGTTAGTTATATTTGACGTGTGAGCTTCACTCTTGTGTTTATTTACTATTAGTGGATGATATCACATACCAATGATGACGTGGTATTACCATTATATTGAAATTTTAATCAAATTTTGTATCAAAAAATAATTTATCATTATATAATTTATTTTAAGGCTTGTATCTGTATTTTTTTATTAGTGATATGCAAAAATAAGTAATCTCACTATCAAGATATGAAATTTATTTGATTGTTAGTTACATTTGACATGTGAGATTCACTCTCTATGTGTTTATTGACTATTAGTGGGTGATATCACACACCAATAATGACATGATATTACAATTATATTGAATTTTTAATCAAATTTTGTATCAAAAAATAATTTATCATTATATAATTTATTTTAAGGCTTATATTCATATATTTTTTTTATTGTCCATGATACACTAGTTACAAATAACATTCAGCTTGTTTGTTTCCAGTTTTCAAAAAATAGTTTTCAAAAAATTCTACTTTTTTATTTTTCGTATTTTAATGTTTTGAATGAATTTTTTTAATATTTTAAGCCTTTTTTTTTTAAATGTTTAGACACACCTAACATAAATACACTTAAAAAGTATAATATTTGTGAAAAAAAAATTAAAAAATACATTAAATAACAAAAAAATACAAAAAAAATGAAAATTTAGTATATTTTTTGTATTTTTGTGTATTTATTAATTTTTTAAAATATTTTTTTTCACAAATATTTTACTATTTATATACATCTAAATAAGGTGCATCTAAAAAAGTAAAAAAAATTACTTAAAATTCAAAAAATATTCACTAAAAATAAAAAAACTCAGTTTTAAAAAAACTGAATTCAGAAAACTGAAATCAAACACACTAATTATTATTATTATTATTTTTGATATTTCTTGAAATCAATCGTAAAAACTTGCGTGAAATATTTTTTGTAAAAATTATTATAATTAAAAAGTGTTCCCTCTAATTTAATTTTCTGGCTCCGCCACTGGCTATATGTAGCTAATGAATGTGAGTTAAACTAAAATGCCTAATCATATACCTAGTGCATTGAAGTTGAAAAAAATAAAGCATACTAAACATTTTGACTAACAAACATTATATACCTAGTAAGCTAGAAATACTCTTACACTTTTATTGATGTTGTTTTAGTGTTATGTATTGCATTTGGGTTAATCAATAATTTTATTTTATTTTTTTATTTTTTACTGATTAACAAAAATATTTAGTAGATTTTAAAACATGTTACAAGTCCCACGCAAAAAATAAAATAAAATTTAAAAATCAGATTTGGCATTGTCATTACTTAAACAATTTATTAGGATAAAATGATCTTTTGAACAATTATCATTTTTTTTTTTTTATAATTTCCCAAACAAGACATGAATTTTATTAGAATAGTTATTTTCAAACGTTTAATTCTATGATAAAACAAACACGGAATACACATTATATCTAGTCAAATAGTTCCAAAACTTACTATCCATTCGATTGCAAATCCCTCATTATCCAATTCATTCAAATAAACTTGGCCTTAGTGAATCTTAACACTTTTTTACTGAGAATAATTAAAAAAATAAAAAATGAAAGAAATGGATTAATCTTAACCTCTTTTTCTCCTTTTCTTTTTGGTTACAGACAAATCTTAACCTTTATGTGTTGGTGAATTTTCAAAAATAAAATCGATTTGTTCTTTTGATAGTTTCAAAACATTTATTTTCTTTTAAAAAACCCTTTTAAGCCTTATAGCTTGCTCCACATTAAAAAATATGAGAATAAAATATTGAGTTAAAAACGAGTTTGGGGTTACTGCTGCGCACCATTGTGCGCTTTATTAGGCCTATTTCAGAATCTAGTTTGATTATCTAAACCATTCATACTTTAGAATAGCTGCAAAAAATCACGTCAATTAGATATCATTGGCCTTTTCATCAAATCACATTTGTATTTAAAAAAAAAACAAAAGATAAATGTAATTTAAAATATAAAACTCAATGCAAATGTGATTTGATGAAAGAGATAACGATATCCGATTGATGTAATTTTTTATAAGAATATTCTACTCGATACCTTCTAAAATATAAATGATTTAAATTATCGAATTAACCCCTAAAATAAGCCCAATAAAATACACAATAATTACTGTTACGCACCATACGCAGCGGCAACCCCAAACTGGTTAAAAACATCCACACGAAATATTTCCTTCTATAAAGAATTTTGAGAAGGATACTACTGTGTAGGCTTACACACACCACAGATGGTACACCATATGGTCACACGTACACTTCCAAGGTCTATTAAAGGAAAAATTATTTTTTGTTCTTGGAATATGCTGATGTAGTGTTTTAATTTGATTTTTATTAATTGAAATAATAGGACTTATTATTATTGTCTCTTTTAGGAGACAATTAGATATTTATTTTTTAATAAATGATGTGGAGTAATATTTCAAGACCACCAAATAACATCTCCTATTAAACACCTAACAAAAAGATTAATAATAAGTGAGAAAACCCCAATAAATGACCGAGAAAGAGAAATGATAAACCCAAGTGGTAACCAAGAGAGAGAGAGAGAGATGTGAGACATTAATATTAAAAAAAAAAAATCACATCTTAAAAAAAATATAAATCAGTGAGAAATTTTAAAAATAATAATAATTAAAATTATAAATTTTTTCATGAATATATATATATATATATATTTCTTACTTTTACTGGGGTGTAATTATCCCTAAAAAAAAGGGATTAATATTAAGAGTTTGGCAAGTGCTTGGGCTTGGTAGAACCATTTTAATATATTGGGGAAATTACAAAAAAAGTCTCAAGGTTTAGTGTCTCTTTCAAATTAAACCCCGGGTTTCCAATTATGACAATTTGTACCTCACCATTCCACCCGTGTTTCAATCCGATTCCCTTGCCCATCTCCATCTCTATCAATTAACGGAAGACTGATTTGGATGCCAAAATTGCCCTAATCTTCATGATTTAGGGCAAAAAACACCCCTTCATTTTTCGAATTCGAGTTTTCGAATGGAACAAAGGAATTGGGATTGGAGGACTCAAACTTGTCATCCCACAACAAACCTTTTGAACAACAGAGTAGAGATTGGAGAGAAGATAATCAGGTGCATCAAGACCATTAAAACCATCGTAAATTCCAACGAAAACTCATCCATGTTCCTCTGAAACAACGACATGAACTGGATCTTCACCGACCTTTCCTTGTGTCCATTGAAGATTCTGACTACCCATTGAATCATCATCATCTAAACTACCATCAATGCTTAGGTTCAAACTGCTGATTGTCAACTCATTTTGCTTCTCACACCCAACAATCCAATCCTGTTCTTTCACATAAACAATCCCTTTCCTCGGCGCAACAATCAAATTATGCCCTTGTGAAATCGTCTTCCATATCGCTATCTACAGGACCCAAATCAACGACCCTTTCTCGATTTGGGTTGAAAAGCAAAACCCCCATGAGAGTAGCTCCTCTGGAAATGATCTTCGCTAGGCCCCAAGAAAATTCCACGATTGAGAGGTCCCGACAAAAACCTCTCTCAACTAGACCCGATATGAACCCCTTCTCCATCGAGCCTGAACCCGGAATTTCCCAGGAATTGGGCAGCAAAAGACCTGAGCACATGGAATTCCGGGGAATGGGTTGGAAAGGAATAGAAGCAAAAGAGGTGGAGCTCTCGAAAGTGCAGGCTCGATTGATGGAGTTATAGCTGTAGAGATTGATTGACCAAGGTTGTGTAGAGATGAGTGGAAGTGTTGGCACTGACGGAGGCACTGGAGATCGATCGGAAAGTGGTGGTAGTGTCTTTGAAGTGGACTTCGGAGGAAGAGAGACGGGCTGGAAAATGGAGGGGTGTCTTTTGTCCTAAATCATGAAAATTAGGGCATTTTTGGTGCCCAAATCAGTCTTCCGTTAACTGATAGAGACGGAGAGGATCGGATTGAAACACGGGTGGAATGGTGGATGGTGGGTCGTTGAACACACCAAAATTAAATACTAAACTATACCAAATTCAATCAGAATAATGGCAAGTCCAGGTATCGATCCACAGGGACTATTGTGAAATTAAACTAATTTAATTGTCAAATTCCTAAATTAATTTTGATAAAAAGATTGGTTGTTTATAACCTAATTTAATAACGAGTAAATTAAACTAAGGAATTAAATTATCAATAATAAATGAAATTGGGTTTACTGAATTGGGAAAAAATCCTAGGGTAGAGAATTCATCACTAACTACATAGTTAGGGTTTCCAATTGAAATTAATTATGCTATGGTTTGAACGGATTAATGCTTCGCAACTACAAGCTCAAAGCATTTAACAAGAAGATCATCACATTCAATGTACGAGCACGAACCATCTCAAGTAATACGAATCGTTCACTCTAAACTAGGGTAGTGATACGACTCGTTCCTCGTAGCATGGTTCGTCCCATACCTTGAATGTAAAGGAATAGAAAACTCATGTATGGATAATATTCAACAATCACAGAAAGTCAAATATTTGAAAAGATAATGAAAATTATATATAAAGAATTTCTAAAACACCATACAATGGTTCAAACCTTTATATAATATAAAATCAAAAAAGAAAAACCTATTACATGGCTAGGGTTTCTTCAAAACCCTAGAAAAGGAGACTAGCCACTTATGGAGGAGTGGGAGGAGGTAGATGGAGAAGGAACCACCATGGGAGACATCTTGAAGCTTCTTGTTTCTTCCTCCTTTTCAAACCCTAGCCTCTCTTTTTAGGTCCAAACAATTTTCGAACCCTAATCCAGCCTTTTACTTGCCTTTTTATCCTTCTAATCTCGTCCAAACAAGTTTAAAACGTCGGTTTGACTTTCCCAGAAAAAGTCAACGCACGTGCGGGAAAGTCAACTCTGCCCAAATTCTGTCTTTTTGCTCATTTTATGCTCTGACGATGTACAACCTGATTGACACTCAACACACATAAAATATACAGTTTGACCAGCAAGTGAAGTTAAGAGATTCTAATTAACGGCCTCAATGATGTACATTTCGGCCTTAATCAGTGGAGTATTAATAATTGTCACAATTAGAAACTAGGGGTTTAATTTGAAATAGGCACTAAACCCTAGGGGTTTTTTTTTGTAATTTTTCTTAATATATTTGAATTAAATTTATATTACAAAAAATAGATGATTATTTTTAAAATTATATTTGTTGTTCATTTTAAAAAAAATAAATATAATTCAAACAATAGGTGTCAATATCCAATCATCTTTATTTTTTTACATGAATATTTAAATAAATGAATCTTAAAAAGTAAACAATTTAAATTACCGAAATCGATTTTAAAATAAATTTACAAAATTCAAATACACTTTCAAATTGAGATCGCAATTTACATTTTTAGATTGAAATGACAATTTTAAAAAAAATCACCTAAATATCATAAGGGGTCTCGAAGTCGACGGATATATAAGGGCTCTCAAAGTCGACGGGATATGAAAAAAATTCGACAGGGGACAAAAGCAATAGGAGAGGGAAAGAGTCGAGCACAAACGTTCTCAAATACCATGAGTACACGTGTTTGAAAGATAGGTGGGGGGAGAGAAAATTCTAACGCCAAAGTAGAGAGATGAAATAAATCCTCTGTTTAGAAGATAGGTTTGGGGTTTTTTTGATTAAAACAATCATAAAAAAAATAAAATAAATTTTTTAGTTTAATAATATAAAATATCACATTCAATTTATAATTACTAGCGGTAACCCGTGCGATGCACGGAAAAATAGACTATATATATTTTGTGTAATAAATAAATCATCTTAATCTTAAATTATATCTTAATAGCGACAAGTCGTAATATTAAGCCATCTAGGTAGATGTTAACAATAATTAACACACAAAATTTTACAATAAAATTTGATATGCATAAGAAATTATTAATTATAAAAATTGTTGAGAATTATAGTATTACAATCACTTGATAACATAAATAACTTGTATCAAACTAAACAAAACATTAAAAGAGAGAAATTCTATAAGCTCAGAAAAATTATCATAAATTTACTTGGACTTTTAAATCAGTGATGTATATTATTATTGTGGGATCAAATTATGAATAAATATCAACTTTTAATTATAATTTATAAGTAGTTTTTAAAAGATTTTAATCTAAGTTTGTTGCCTTACTTATAAAAAGAACTTCTCAAACAAATCATTGATTGATTATATTAGCAACTCTCTATCTTTGATTTCCTCTATTAATGACACACTCATATCATATCAAAATATAAATCATTCTCCATAGTTTGAATAATATTTGCATAGTTCCTACGTCATTTTAAAAAAAATTAATCAAGATAAGAATGTCATAGGATTATAAAAATTATATAAGAGAATAGTTTTAATCCATTTTATTTATAAAAAAATGATAAAAAATTATTTGAATTGTACTTGAAAAAATATAACAAATGATAGCTTTAATCATTATATACCAAAAAAAAAAAAATTATATCAGTTACTCAACGAAAAAATGGTCAAATACAAATAGAGTCATGAACATTGAATTGAATCATATGGGCTCTAAATTGATAGTATAATCTAGCAAATCAACTAATAATAACATAGAGATATTGATAAATATGTAGTACTTCCCTATCATCTTTGTATTATATTCATTAATTTCATATATTATATGAAAGTTTTATTCGTCTCGATCCTTCAATAAAATAAGGATCAAGAAAACAAATTTGATAAGAAATTGATTCTAAACTTAATTATTGAAAAAACAAAAATTTTAAAGAGAGAATTTGAAGATGGGATTGAAGAAATACTATAACGAATGACAGCCTTATAAAAAAAAAAAAAAAAAAACATAGCAATGATCTAATGCAAATTATTTTTAATAACTAATAGAAAGAATCTCAAATTATTACCTTCTATAAATAGAGTGAAGAAAATTAATTTTGTGAGATTTTTTGTGCTACCTTCTCCCATGTAGCCTTTATTATTTCATTATTAATACTATTCTCATTCAAAGCGATAATTTTTTATTTTATTTTATAATCTTTATCATTTGGTAGATAATAACGAATAATAAAAATTATCAAGAGAAGGTTAAGAATTTAATAGGAGATATGAAGTTATAGATAAGAGCATTTCATAAGATAAAAAATTTAAAATAAAAAAAGATAATATATGATAGGAGAAAAAAAAGAAGAGTAAATCAAAATAAAGATTTAGATATATATGTTTTTGATAGATATATAGATTAACAAATCATATCTTTATCTAAATTTTATTATTTTAATTTTTTGAAAATCAATTATTTAATCTTTATCTTTATCTGTAGGCCATGAAATTAATCTTTATAAATTATTTATCAATTTTTATATGTTTATTTATCTATAAGTCATGAAATTATTTTTTAAAATAATTTTTAAAATTTTTATCTTTATCTATAAGTCATGAAATAAATTTTTATAAATTATTTATGAATTTTTATATGTTTATCTATAATGAAATTAATTAAAGTATGAAATGAGGGAAAAAAAAAGAGAGTAATTTTGTTTTTTTTTTAAAAAAAAAATCAATTATTTAATCTTTATCTTTATTTGTAAGCCATGAAATTAATTTTTATAAGTTATTTATCAACTTTTATTTGTTTATTTATGGGAAGAAATTTTAAATTATCTATAAGTTATGAAGTTAATTTTTTTAAATTAATTGTTTATTTTTTATCTTTATCTGTAGATTATAAAATTAATTTTCAGTTTTTATATGTTTATCTATATGGACGAATTTTGAAATTCAAATCTTTATCCATAAATAATGAAATTAATTTTAATTTTAATTAATCAAACAAATAAAAAATGAAGAAAAATAGAAAACATGAAAGGCAATCAAAGAAGATTGCCACGTAGGAAAGAGAGTGTTTTAAAATTATGAGAATTTAGGCATAAATATTTGGAGGCTTTTGACAAAATAACTACATTTGGTTATATATATAGTATAGATAGATAGATTACATTTTTTTTCTTATAAATGTTAAAAGAGTCAAAAAAACTCATCCCAAATAAGACTTTTTAATCCTAAGTTAAAATAGCTAAAAAGTCAAAAAAATTAAAAATCCAATCCATAAACAAACCCAAGTTAGTGATGTGAGGGAGAGAATTAATATTATAGATAGGCGGAAAATGTACTAATGTAATGTATATTGTATATAATTTTATCATAAAATTATGTAAATTTTTATAAATTTATTTAAGTGATCTCATAAAAATATATAAGTTAAATATAAATTAAAATAAATTCTTACGAATTTATACGATTACGTGAATTTGTATTCAACTTATTCATTTTTATAAGATTATTTATGTAAATTTATAAAAATTTACATAATTTTATTGTAGGTGTGCGTTGTACACTGGATAATTACAAATTTACATAATTTTATGGCAGGTGTGCATTGCACACTGGATAATTTTCCCAAGGGGGGCACAGAGAGAAAAATCCAACACTAAGTGGGCATTCCAAGCTGGATAATTTTCCTAAGGGGTAGCCACGGGTAGAGAGATAAAATTCCAACACTAAGGAGCGTTTTGAGAACAATCGTAAAAAGTCAGTTTTTTGACTTTTTAATTTTTTTTAGTCAAAAAAATTAATTTTTTTACTCAAAAACAATCCAGTCTTTTGTCAAAAAAGCCATCAAAAAAATCAAAAAATCAAAAAATTAATTTTTTATCAACTTCCAAAAACACCCCTAAGTGGGCATTGCAAGCTGGATAATTTTCCTAAGGGGTAGCCAGGGGTAGAGAGAGAAAATTCCAACGCTAAGTGAAAGAAATGTTTATATGTCTTAAAAAAATAAAAATATATAATTAAAATATTTTTAAAAAATTAGTAAAAATAAAAAACACAAAAAATAAAAAAAAATTCAATTTTTTGTTTAAATTAAATCAAAGAAAAGGATTGTTATTTCCCTTGAAATGACATAAATAAAATAGTTGTATTTTTATATGTGTAAAGGTTAAGGGATAAATATGTTATTTTAATCTGAAATGGAATAAGGGTAAGTTTTTAAATGTGAGTGAGGATCTATATTAAATAAAAACTCCAAAAAGTGTTAATGTAATTTATTCAAAATAATATTAAAAAAAGAATGAAATATATATATATATATATATAATTAGTGCTACATCTCTTTAATTTTACCTCCCTCAATTCCATCTATAGTAACATAACTCATCTATACTCACTCTTTGTCATTTTTACCCTCACTAATTTCACATAATTGTGATAAATTTGAGGGAGCAAAATTAGGAATAAATCATTAGATCCTATAAAGTACACAAGTGAGACGAGTGAGACGAGGGGGAAGTGTCGAGGGAACAATTATTAAAGAGATCCATTTGGCAAGAGTTAAATGGAATTTTTTTGGCTATTTTAGTCACAAAAGACAAAATAAATTATTTTAGTCACAAAAAATAAAATATCACATCCAACCCATAATCATTACATTCTTCTCTCACAAAAAAAGTCAAAAAAACTAAAAAGTCAAAAAATTCTTCCCAAATCAAACTTTTTAACCCAGACTAAAATAGTTAAGAAAAACTAAAAAACTAAAAAGCAAACCCAATTCCCAAACAGAGGCGAAGAAAGTGAGAAGAGGTTTCCGCTGAATCTAAAAAAATAGACAAGTGGGGAGAGCAGCAAGAAGTCGTCAAAGGAAAGAGGAACTCGGGGATACACACAGCAGTTATTGTTGTGTCCTTTGTGAGAGATTGTTTCGAGTGTTTTTCGATAATCTAAACCGTTCATATTATAAAGTTCGTCGAGTAGATCGTTCACACAAAAAATCGAATTAATTGGATATTTGTAGCCCTATAACCAAAACATATTTATTTTTATAAAAATTAACGGTTAACATAACTTTCATAAATTTGTAAAAATAATTAGGATTCAATCACAGGGTTATGAATATCTGATTAATTTAATTTTTTACAAGAATAATATTATTAACAAATCCTACAATATGAACGATTTATATCATCAAAAAATACTCGAGATGACCTCCCACAAAGAGTATAGTAATAACTTAGGCACAGCAGTGTCCCTTCCCTAAAAATTGGACTTGAAATTGAATCAACTGCTTTTATTTTTCGTTTCTCTTTTCTCCTGTGTGGATTGTGACATGTAAGTGTTTTTTGGTTCCTATTCCCTCATCCCCTCCTATCACCTCTTTTTTGTTTTTCTCTTTTGTCCTGTGTGGATTGCGAAATTTATTTCCTTTCCTCCTGTCACTATTACATATACGGACTGTGGAAATTGAGGGAAAAGGCGGTTCCTATCATTTCTGGTTCTTATATATATATATATATATAGCAAGTTCTTATATATATATACATACCAAGAAAGGCTCCAACAGCTCCGATGGCCGACGCCTTGAACACCACATCGTTGGCTGAGATCTCCGATGAAGGAAGTGTTGTGCCCTCCAACAACAACAACGCAACATCTGACCCCAATTCTTCTCCACCGCCACCGGCCGTAGAGAACTCGGGAGGAGAAGGAGGCAACTTCGACATTGATGAAGCAGCTCAGCCTCCTGATCCAAACATAAACATAAGAGCTCTCATAGGCCCCATGGTGGCACAAGCCACTTCAGCAACATCAATTAATATGGGGCCATTTGGAGATACTGTGAGGGAAGTTATAGTTAATTACGTTGTGCAACCATCTGTGAGCAGCTTGGGATCTGAGATAATCGATCACTTCTTTGTGCAACGCCAGAATTTCAATCGCAGAGTTGCCATTATGCTCTGCTTCTTTATGTTGCTCCTGCTTCTTCAACGTAAGACCATATATTAATCCCTTTTATTTTTATTTTTCTCTCTGGTATTTCCAATCCCTTTTTATTTATTTGATATATATATATATATATATTGTTGGAGAAAATACCAGAAACTAAATAATATTATTGATAAATGATGCAAAGAAAATGAGATACAAATAGATCAGGCTGAGGCACGGATATCTCGTTTTCTTTAAGGAGATCAAGTCCACTGCGGTAGGAAGAATCCAAATACAGATGCAGCAGTCACAATACTATGACTTGTCCCCTCCAGGATACAACAGCCCGACCACTTGTCGTATGGTTCAGGCCAACTCTGCACATGTGCATTCTCACAAGTTTTATAATATATGCACTTATCACATTCATTAATCTTATAGCCATTCTCAAGCATGCAGGAATCAAATTTCTCATGCCACTGTTTAAGAGCTTGTTTTAAACCATAAAGGGATTTAGTTAGCTTACACACTTTGTTTTCTTGGCCATGCTCCACAAAGCCTTCAGGTTGGTCCATGTAAATCTCCTCATCTAGATCTCCATTTAAAAATGCTGTTTTTACATCCATTTGATGAATTTTTAAATCATGAATTGCAGCCACTGCAATCAACAGTCTAATGGATGTTACTCTAGTAACCGGAGAAAAAGTATCAAAGAAATCAATATCAACTTGTTGCTTAAAACCTTTAGCGACAAGCCTCGCTTTATATTTATCTATAGTTCCATCCGGTTTAAGTTTTTTACGAAGGACCCATTTACACCCAATAGTTTTACAACCTGGAGGTAAATCCACTAACTTCCATGTTTTATTTGAAAGTAGTGAGTCTATCTCATCATTTACAGCCTCTCTCCAGAAAATAGCATCAGGTGATGATAAAGTTTCTTGTACCGTATGAGGAATTTCTTCCACATTGTAAAGATAATAGTCAGGGCCAAAATCTTTTTCAACTCTAGCTCGTTTACTTCTTCTTGGTTGGATTTGAAAATTTTCTTTTTCTTGAAAAACTTGAGAAGGAGTAGAAGAGCTAGGCATAGATAAAATATTTTCAGATATTATTTGACCCCCACTATTTTTAGATTTGAAAGGAAATTTATTTTCATGAAAAATAGCATCACCTGATTCAAAAATAATATTATTTTCCATATCAAAAAATCTATAAGCTGTACTATGCAACGCATACCCAAGAAAAGCACAAGTGGTAGCTCGTTCACCCAATTTAGGTCGTTTAGGATCTGCAAGCCTCACAAAAGCTAAACAACCCTAAACCCTCAAATAACCTAGATTTGGTTTATGCCCCCGCCACAACTCATAAGGGACAATTTTAGTCTTTTTGTGTGGCACTCTATTTATCACATGGCAAGCTGTCAAAATAGCCTCACCCCAAAAATTTGAGGGAGCACGTGAATCAATAAGCATAGCATTCGTCAAGTCAATTAACGTTCTATTTTTTCTTTCAGCTACGCCATTTGATGAAGGTGAATATGGTGGAGTAGTCTCATGAATAATTCCCAATGACTGAACAAAAGAGTTGAATCCTAGAGATTCATACTCCCGGCCTCTATCACTTCTAATTCTTTTAATCTTTTTACCGAATTGATTTTCCACTTGAAGAAGGAATTCTTTAAATTTCTCAAAAGCATCACTTTTATTTTTTAATAAATATACGTTTGTATATTTTGAAAAATCATCAATAAAAGTGATAAAATATCGATTACCACCCCGAGTTAAAATTCCTTCAAACTCACACAAATCAGTATGAAATAATTCTAGCAATTCGGTATTTTTTTCAACACTTTTATGAGGCCTCTTTGTAATTTTTGCTTTACTGCAAACTTCACATTTCTCAAAATTTTTTGTCACTTTAGGAATTAATTCTAAACTACTCATGATTCCCACATATTTACTATTTATATGACACAAGCGAGCATGCCATAAATTAATAGAAAACAACATGTAAACCGAATTAGTAGATGGTTTATTAATCTCAACATTCAATTTGAACATCCCATCACAAGCATAACCCTTACCCACAAAAATACCCTTCTTGGTAATCACATATTGATCAGATTCCATAGTTTGCTTAAAACCAGCCTTATTCAACAAATAACTTGACATCAAATTCTTCCTCATGGACGGTGTATAAAGCACATCTTTTAAAGTAAGCACACGTCCAGAGGTGAATTTTAGATCAACCTCACCACTCCCAAGTATCTTGGTTTGACTAGAGTCACCAAGCATAATTGTTTTCTCATCATCAAAGGGAGTATACACCTTGAACCAAGTTTGATCATAACAAACATGTCTATTAGCACCAGAATCTGCCCACCAACCGTCCACATAATTAACCATGCAAATGTCTGTAATCATAGCCACAAATGGCTCCTCGATAATGTTAGCCTTTGGGGCAGGTGCACGTTTTCGGAATTTGCAAGTTCGAGCAATATGCCTACTTTTGCCACAAACAAAGCATGTAAAATTTTGTGGAGGTGATGGACCTTGGTTCTTATATGGATTAATCCACTTATTGTGAGGTTTACCATAATTCTTCATATTCTTTTTATAAGGCTTCAAATAAGCATTCTTAGAATTATGACCTTTCGGTAAGTTATTATTTGCAGAAACAAAGTTTACCTTTGTGGTAGAATTGCCATTACCCGCTTGTGTTATTAATGCATCTTGGCCTCTAGCCTCCTCTTCTACTCGGATGCGAGTGATTAACGTCTCTAAAGAAGTCTCCTTTTGTTTGTGACGCATACTCTTTTGGAATTCTCTTCAGGATGGCGGTAGCTTGTCAACAAGTCCTGCAACTACCAAGTTGTCACCAATCTTGATGCCTTCAGATCTTACTTCTGCAACTATCATTTGGAAATCTTGTGCTTGCTCCACAACGGATTTTCCATCTACCATTTGGAAGCGGAAAAACCGGCTAGCTGCATACTTTTTTGCTCCAGCCTCTTCGGTATCATACTTAGTCTGTAAAGCTTTCCAAATTTTCTTTACGGAAGTGTAAGTGGTGTCATAGTAATCATAAAATTGATCAGCAAGGCAATTTAAGAGATAAAAGCGGCATTTATACTCATCTGTATTATAGGAAGCCACTTTTGCTTCATGTGCCTCATAGTCTTCATCATTCATCTCCTCGGTTGGGATTTTGTTCGGATTCTTTTCGATAAGAACATATGCAACTTTCAAAAGGTTAAGGTAAAAAAGAACTTTTCCTTTCCACCTCTTAAAATGAACTCCTTTGAACTTGAAAGGTTTGTTGAGATCTCCAATTCCATCATTGGTTTTTTCTGGTACTTGTTTCATGCTTGATCTCCTTAAAATTGTTGGAGAAAATACTAGAAACTAAACAATATTATTGATAAATGATGCAAAGAAAATGAGATACAAATAGATCAGGCTGAGGCACAGATATCTCGTTTTCTTTAAGGAGATCAAGCCCACTGCGGTAGGAAGAATCCAAATACCGATGCAGCAGTCACAATACTATGACTTGTCCCCTCCAAGATACAACAGCCCGACCACTTGTCGTATGGTTCAGGCCAACTCTGCACAAGATGGTGAACCCAAAGTTCCACCAATAAAACACCCTTCTTTGCTAGTAATCTCTCTTGTATAGAAAATAGTTGATCTCTATAGATAGAAAAGAGTAGATTATATATATAGGCTATAAGGACCTTACAGCTACACCAAAAATAATGACCATTAAACAAGAAAATGGTTACACCAAAATAATGACCATTAAACAGGTTCATGAATTCTATTTAACTTCCATTTATGATCAAGAGGTTACCAAAGTAATAAAACCCCATTTATGAAAAAGATAAACCAATAAATAAATATAAGATATTAAAATGGTCCAACATATATATATATATATATTCAAGATAATTGATATTCTAACTTTGATGCTATTTCAGGATTCTTATCGGTACCTTGAATCACTCTATTGGCTGTAATGTTGGGTATTTGAAATAGTGTCGTTCTAGTAGACGTAATTGTATTTGGTGATGTAATGTTGGGTATTTGAAATAGTGTCGTTCTGTTGGATGTAATTGTATTTGGTGATGTAAAATTATGCGGTGGTATTGAAGCAAATACATCTACAGTATTTTTAATTTAATTTTTATTAATTTAAATGATAAGATCTATCACTTTATGTTAACTTTTTAGACAATTAAACAAATGTGAATATGAATAGTGTAGAACAGTATTATAAAATCATCAAATAACTTCTCATATTGATTAGTGGTTATTTGATACTACTCATCTTATATGACATTGATTATGTCATTTCTTAAAAAATAAGCATTAAATTGAAGAATCTCAATATTCAAAAAAAAAAAAAAAAAAGAAACTTCAAAATCTTTAAAAGACAATCCTTAAATTCATGCTAATGATGTGATAAGAAATTATATTTTAAATAATAAAAAATAATTAGACAGCTTATTTACTTTGCTCCTGTAACACTAAATAATGATTTTCCCTACTTGGTATGTTCACATTTTGGGTATTTTGTAGTGGGCTGGGCTCCCCTCTATTTCGATCACTGGAGGATACTATTAGGCCCGTGAGGACTCATCACGGATCTCGTTTCGATAATCTGAATCGTTTAATATATAGAATTCGTCGAGTACTATATGCCTGTAAAAAATCAGGTTGATTGGATATCGATAGCTATCTCATCGGATCAGATTTCTGTCAATCCTTTATTTTTTTACTGTCCATTTGTTTTTATAGAAAATTGATTTGATCACGTAGCTATCGATATCCGATTAACGTAATATTTATAGGCATATAGTACTCGAGATTTTAATATATTGAATGGTTCAGATTATCAAAATGGGACCCGTGGTGAGCCTCCATGGGCTTAACAGTATCCTCCAATCTAATCACGGATCGAAAAGAAACCAACCCCTTTTGTATTTTGAAATTACTAGAGGTAAAGACGTGTTATGTACGGGATGCAGAAAAAATTAATAACATATTTTTATATAAAATAATATAGATAGTTAGATTTTTATATGTAAATTATTAAAATAAAAAACATTGAAATATACAATTTAAGTTTCATAACTTTATCATAATTTATGTATCGATTTTTAATTTGTTACAAATTTAATCATGCAACTTTGAACTCCCTTATAGAGTTGCAAATTAAGGCAAGCCTAACTCAAACAACTCAAGTCAAGCATGAAAATTTTCAAAAATTGGGCAACATAATTTTTAATTCGATAAGAATATATGTAGAAATTTAAAAAGTCAAAATAAATTTGAGTAGACTTGAGCAAAGATATCAACTAACCTAAGAAATTGAAACAAAATTGTATATATATATATAATAAATTATTTGCTAATTTATTTTTTTAATAATAAATAAAAAAATAAAATATATTGATATTAATGAACAAACACAAAAATATTATTTTTAGAATGAGATCATCGAATAAGTTGATATTAAAAAATAATAAGTTTTATAACATCATAAATAATTTAAATATGATTTTTTTAGAAATTATTTTTAATTTAAAATTTACAATAAAATATTTAAATATAATAAAAATAATTTTTCTACAAATAAAAATATCTAAATAAAAAAATAAAAAAAAGGTAAAAAGAAAATTTAGAATATTATTCTCATTTGATCTAAAAAAATTCAAGATGAATAATAAATCATCACTTATAACTCTCATTTTTTTTAATAAAAAAAAGAAGTTTCCAATTCTTCTATAAACTGATGCCCAGTTAACGTTGTCTCCTCATGAAAAGAAAAAAACAATTATTCTTTCGAAGAAAATAAAAAAATCCATACTACACACTTTTTGATTCCCTACTTGAATATGTAAAGTCGTCAAGTCAAAGGAAAGAGACATGATCCATTGCTGCTAGCTAGCCTCCAAAAATCATTTTGATTTCCATACTGATGATACAATTATGATACAACGGGATCCTGATAGAATGGGTCGGATTGATCCACGCTTCTCGAGCAAATATTCGAGTGGTCAAGCCTACCTGAGAACCTGCACAAGAGTTCAATGGGAAACAGGGTGTCCCCCAGCGAACCCTTCGACGAGCAAGTTAGAGAGAGAGAAGTGGAATGTAGAGATATGAATTAGAGATAGAAAGCTTAACCTTCTTCTTGTCTTCAACGTCTGCTTATATCCTTTGGTAATCATTTCGTTATCCCGTCCGACCTGTCACCTTGGCCAAAAGTTTATACTGTAGCTTACCTTGTTCAGAGTGAGGGCATGTTGTCCCGACGGAGAGGTGTTGTCGTAATAAATATTGTGAGGAGCTGCATTAATGGCGATGTGCAGTGGCAATAACTTTGCAGATCCTTTGTCTGCTGATGTGGCTTGCCCTTTACCTGCCACGTGTCTGAATATCACTGGTCCTTCATGTCATATTGACTTCTAACTGTGCCGGGCCTTATCAGTTGGGTTATGTGTTAGGCCCTAAGTGGTAGGCTTGGGTTGTTCATAGTGGGTTATGGCCTTTATGGGCCTACCCACGTCAGTAGTCCCCTATTCCCAAGTGAAGCTTTAGTCCAACAAAGGGAATAATGAGGAAGATGGGGGTTAAATGTCGAGTGAAAGGAACGACCGATCGGAGGTGGCCGAGTGGAGGGACCGGCCGTGAGGAGGGCCGACTGCGAAGGGTAACCAAGTGGAGGGACCAACCTTGAGGAGGGCCAACCACGAAAGGTAGCCGAGTGGAGGGACCGACCGTAAGGAGGGCCGACCGCGAAAGGTAGCTGAATGGAGGAGCCGATCGTAAGGATGGTCGACCACGAAGGGTAGCCGAGTGGAGGAGCCGATCGTGAGGATGGCTGACCGCGAAGGGTAGCCGAATGGAGGAGCCGATCGTGAGGAGGGCTGACTGCGGAGGGTGAGGTGGCGGGGTGCGGGGCTCGAGAGGCGGTGGGTCACGCGATGACTTGAAGTGGGAAAGACAGGGTAGGGGAAGGAAGTAGTGAATTGTGGTCGTACATGTGGCAGTATCTCCTGGTGGGGGAGGTTAGGCGTTGGGCCAGAAGTGAAACGATAGGTCATAATAGGTGTTGAAAAGACAGTTTTGGCGGAAGGTTGAAAATTTTTCAAACTGGCGAAAATTAATTGCGACCCTTGGAATATAGGGAAACCTTGGGCTTTTGGTATTATACGTTTTACCTACCTTTTTTCGAATAGTCAAAACATTCCAAGTGTAGACTCCTTCGTTGCGAGTGATACACCCTTGCGACATTTTTTGAATTTCCTTGCGCCTGCATCCGAAACGATTCATAGACACACCATAGAAATGGCCTAAGAAGAAGCTGGAACCGCCAGGGTTGATCCACTTGGGGATGACGACGCGGTGGAGTTGGCGGAGCAGTACAGAACGGAGAGGCAAGTGGAGAGGGTGGGGGAGCCGGCGGTACGATCTCATTCTTCCACCATGATGGCGGCTCCGAAGCCAATCAGCTAGGCGGAACCAGATCACTGGCATACGAAGGCTAACAAATCAACGGTGACTGCGATGGAATTAGAGGGTATGCGCGAAAAGTACCAGGTTCCCGCCGAAATAGAGCTACTGTTGCCGACGTCAACGGAGAGGCCGTCCGACGCCCGGGCGGGGGAGTTTGCCCTTTACGAGGAGGCATTGAAGGGAGGACTGAGGTTGCCGCTTCCGCAAGTGGTGGTAGATGTTCTAAACCGGTTGGAGGTAGCGCCGGGCCAACTAATGCCCAACGCGTGAAAGATTGTATTAGCCTGTGCAAGTGCGTGGCCGAAGGCGAACGAAGGGGCAGCTATGACGGTGGACAAGTTTTTCGCGTGTTATAAGGGCTCAGGACAGCAAGAGACTTGGGTGACGTTGCAGGCGGCGGCAGGGAGGGGTCTGGCGATGGGTCTGCCGTCATCAATTAAGGGGTGGAGGCCGCTGTGGTTCTACGTGTCCACGAATGGGAGGGTTGGGGTGCGTACGGTGTGGAAAGTACCCACCAAATCTGTGGAGCCAAAACTGGGGGCAGCAGGAGAGGAGAGAGTAAAGAAGGTGAAGGCATGGAGGGAGAAGGGGGGAATCAGGTGGGACGAACTCATTCAACCTTCGGCCTTGTTTGCTGCGGGGTTGGGCCCTCAGCCGACCGGTGGGGACCTGGAACCGGCGGAATTAGAGGCGAGAAGGAAAGCGCAAGAGGTGGAGGATAGGTCCATTCTCGCCAAGGCCAGCAAATTCAAGGAGTCGCAGGCAGACCGGCCGCCGAAGTTGATCTCGAGGGAGAGGATCCGACCGCGCCCCAAATTGCCGGGGGAAAAAGACTTGGGTGAATCTGAGCCACGACCGCCCCCAGTCGATCCTTTGAAGTAGAGGGCCAACAAGGACATGGAGGGTGTGGGGAAGAAGAAGAGAAAGGTGAGGAGGAGCCTGCCTTGAAGAGAAGGAGGGAGGTGACAGTAGAAGAGACCCCCATGGACAAGGAGGCAGAGGAGGAGGGAGTGGGGCAGACCCCAGGAAGAATGGTTGCCCCAGAAATGGTGGAGGTCGTCTCGGAGGTCATCCCAGTAGTGGTGGAGATCGCCTTGGAGGTCGCAGAGATCGCCCCCGGAATTCAAGTAAAAGGTGGGGCAACTGGCCCTGAGATAAAGAGAGAGGAACCAGGGGGGGCCTGCGCCCCAAGGAGGGGGGGCGAGGCCAAAGTATGCCATCTACCATGCTCCAGCAGTTTCTGGGCGACTGGAGGGAGAAGAAGGCCCAGCCAGGACAGCGACAGATCTTCTTTTGGGGGTGGTGGACGAAGAAACCGTGCGCTCTGCAGCCAGGTTCAATGAGGCTGAGCTGCTAAGGGGGTTGTGCTCTGCCCAGATTGAGGCAACCACCCTAGTAGGGGCTCTGCTGAGAAAGGCGGCGGCTGCGAAGGCCAAGTTGGAGGAAACGAATGCTCAAATTGCAAGTTTCAAGAAGGAGAGTGCAGGCTGGAAGAAAGCTGCACGAAGCGCTTGCACCAGGGGGGTGGAGGAGGCTCAGAAGGCGAAGAAAATGGAAGTGTTGGCGATTGTGCAGCGTAATATTGCCACTCGAGTGGGTGTTGAGCTGCTCGCAGCCCAGTTGGAGTTAGAGGACGAGCGTCGCAACGTAGTGTCGCTTGAGTTCCAGCTGGTTGGCGAGCAGAAAATGGTGGAAAATGCTGAAAAGAGCTGCGCGGTCGCGCATCGAGCGGTTTAAAGAGGCTATGACCAGTAATGAAGATCTACGCGCCCAGCAGATCAAAGAAAAGGATGAAGTAGACCTGAAGATTGCTGGGCTACAGAAAAAGCTGGAAGATGAGTGTGAGAAAGCAATGAAGGAGAAGGCGAGGTTGCAGAAGGAGTTGGAGGAAGAAAGAACCAAGGCAGCCTCTGAAAGGGCAGCATACCCCGATCTATGTGTCGCAGCAGTAGGACAATTCAAGGGGTCTGCTGAATTTCAGATGGCAGTCGATGCCACGATCGCCAATAACTTGGCAAGGGAGGTGGCTGGAGGGGCGAGCACGTCGGGGACGACCGCTGGGGGCAGGACTGAAGCAGAAGTTATTGAGAGCTTCCAGCGGTCGGACTTCTACAAACACGAGATGGCTGAGTTTTGGGACAGCGGGTGGAAGATGTTCAAGCGTAAAGCAGAAAAACTGTTCCCAAAGTTAGACTTCAGTGGTGTTAGAATCGATGAGGACGACATAGCCTAGACCCCCCTAGATGAGGGGACTAAGGAAGAAGATCTCGCCTCGAGTGAAGAAGAGGAGTGAATGGAGTGAAAAAATATGTACTTAAGAGTTTTGGTTGTGTTTTGTTTTGTGTTGTGTTGTGTTGTTGTTTTTTTTTTTTTTTTTTTGAATTGCTGTAATGAACTTATGTACAAGTTTGTGAATAAATAAATAAAAGTTGAGTTGTGGTTTCATTCCATTACTTGTACTTGTGCATTTGGAGTGAATGAGAATGGTGACTTGTTTAAGGGAAACTCAGCGCAAAGCCAAGGTTGAAATGTAAGACAAACTGAATGCAGAGTAAAGTTGAGAAAAACTCAATGCAAAGTGAAGTTGAACTTGTAATAAAAACTCCATACAGAGTGAAGTTGAAAATGTAATAAAATTATAAGTTTGTGTGTTGCCACATTGCTGTCTTTATCTTGGTGAGTTTGAAGTGAATGAGGGTGGTCTATTCAAGTTAGGGTTGATTCAAGTGAATGAGGGTGAAGTTTCAAATTATGCCCAAAAATGGAGTGGTAAATCATGTTGCAAGAGTGTTAGTAAATGATGATACAGTTATGATACAATGGGATCCTGACAGAACGGGTCGGACTGATCTACGCTTCTCGAGCCAATATCCGAGTGGTCAAGCCCACCTGAGAACCTGCATAAGAGTTTAATGGGGAACAGGGTGTCCCCCAGCGAACCCTCCGATGAGTAAGTTAGAGAGAGAGAAGTGGAATGTAGAGATATGAATTAGAGATAGAAAGCTTAACCTTCTTCTTGTCTTCAACGTCTGCTTATATCCTTTGGTAATCATTTCGTTGTCCCGTTCGATCTGTCACCTTGGCCAAAAGTCTATGCTGTAGCTTACCTTGTTCAGGGTGAGGGCGTGTTGTCCCGACGGAGAGGTGTTGTCGTGATAAATGCTGTGAGGGGCTGCATTAATGGCGATGTGCAGTGGCAACAACTTTGCAGATCTTTGTCTGCTGATGTGGCTTGCCCTTTACCTGCCACGTGTCTGAATATCACTGGTCCTTCATGTCATGTTGACTTCTAGCTATGCTGGGCCTTATCAGTTGGGTTATGTGTTGGGCCCTAAGTGGTAGGCTTGGGTTGTTCATAGTGGGTTATGGCCTTTATGGGCCTACCCAAGTCACATACTACACACTTTTTTTCATTCCCTTCAGCATGCTGCTAGCTAGCCTGCAAAAATCATTTTGATTTGCATTCTACACACTTTTTTTCATTCCCTTCAATATGCTGCTAGCTAGCCTCCAAAAATCATTTTGATTTCCATATTACACACTTTTTTTCATTCCCTTCAATATGCTGCTAGCTAGCCTGCAAAAATCATTTTGATTTCCATACTACACACTTTTTTTCACTCTCATTTTGATTTCCATACTACACACTATTTTTCATTCCCTTCAATAGTAAAGAGTGCTAAAAATTCAAGAATTCGGTATTAAGAAGTTCCTATATATCTTATTATATAAGAAAAATTGTCTTTCTAGAAGGGGCTTTGTAAAAGTTTTAATATCTCATACTAATTTTCTTAATTTTACATAATTAAGAAAATCTCCGTTGCTTAGTTTTTATTTGATAATTTCATATCGAAAAAAGAAGGAAAAAATTAGTTATTTTACTCCTATAAAGAGAATCTTATACCCTCATTCCATTTAGTGAGTAGCCTTGTGAAAATTTCAATATCTCATACTAATTTTCTTGATTTTTTTTAATTTTAAACAATTAAAAAAAATCTCCATTTGCTAACTTTTATTTGATAATCCCACATCGGGAAAAAAAAGAGTCATTTTACTCATATAATGTGAATCTTATATTCTTATCCCATTTAATATCATTTAATATTGTAGTGTTATGCATGTGTCAATTCAACATAGTTTAAATTTTAAAAATCTTAATTAATTTATCATGACCTAGCCGATTAAGCTAAATTATTTTTGATTTGATTGATTTGTTGGTTTAACCGCGATTTTAGTTGTTTTATCAAAATATATCGATTAGATTTGTTTGATTCGAAATAAACTAAAGATTGATTTGATTAAAGATTGAAAGACTGAGATTGCTTGATTAGAAATAAACTTTCTATCCAAATAATTGTTAACTTTTATTTCATAATCCCATATTGGAAAAAGAAAAAAAAAACAAAAATAAGTTGCTTCACTTATATAAGGTGAATCTTAATAGTATAGTATTGTGTGTACTTCAATTCAAGACAGTTTAAATTTTAAAATTAAAATAACATTTAAAAGTTTTAATTAATTAATTTTATATAGGGTTGTTGGTCATTTGACTAACTGATTAGGCTAAACGATTTTGGGTTTGACCGATTCGCCGGTTTAATCGCGATTTCTCATATTTATTTTATTAATTTTAAATAATTAAAACAATTTCTATTGGCTGACTTCCATTAAAATTAAAAAAATATCCATTTGCTAACTTTTATTTAATAATCTCACATCGAGAAAAAAAGAAAAAAAAAATGAGTTGTTTTACTCATATAAAGAGAATTTTATCCTCCCATCCCATTTAATGAGGAGCCTTGTGAGAGTTTCAATATCTCATATTAATTTTCTTGATTTTCTTAATTTTAAACAATTAAGAAAATCTTCATTAACTAACTTTCATTTGATAATCCCACATCGGGAAAAGAAGAAAAAAAAAAAAGGAGTTGTTTTACTCATATAAAGGCCCCGTTTGGTAGAGCTGTGAGAAAATGATTATAACTTATAGTTTAACAGCTTATAGCTTATAACTGTGAACATAAGCTGATTTTTGACTTATAAATTAAGCTTCTCCTCCCCCGCTCAAAGAATAAGTTGATTTTTGATTTACAAAAAGCTATAAGCTGTATTGTTAAGCTGAACCAAACACATCAAAATAGCTTAAATTAAGCTAAAAGCTGAAATAAGCTGGAAATAAGCCCTACCAAACAGGGCCAAAGTGAATCTTATACTCCAATCCCATTTAATATTCTACCAAACAGGGCCAAAGTGAATCTTATACTCCAATCCCATTTAATATTATAGTGTTGTGCATGTTTTAATTCAATATAGTTTAAATTTTAAAAGTTTTAATTAATTAATTATGACCTAGCAGATTAGGCAAAATCATTTTTTATTTGATTAATTTGTTGTTTTAACTGCAATTTTAGCAATTTTATTAAAATATATTGATTAGATTTGTTTAATTCGAAATAAACTATATAAAATGTTACAATCTTACATCGGAAAAAAAAAAGAACAAGTGAGTTTTTTCACTTATATAAAATGAATCTTATAAATGGAGTTTTAAGGGAGAAACATTCTATTAGTTCCAAATCCTGATTCTAAAATTATTGAATTTTCTTAATTTTAAATAATTAAAAAAATTCTTATTGGCTAACTTCCATTTACCTTTTATTTTACAATCCTAAATTGGAAAAAAAAGAAAAAGAAAAGAAAAGGAAGGAAAAAATGAATTGTTTCATTTACATAAAGTGAATCTTATGCACCAATTTTTATAAATTATTGAAATTTCTTAATTTTAAACAATGAAGAAAATCTCCATTAGTTAGCTTCTATTTAACTTTTATTTTATAATCTCACATCTAGAAAAAAAAGGAAAAAATGAACTGTTTCACTTATATAAAGTGAATCTTATGCGAAACTCTCATAATATTTAACTTTAAAATAATTACAATCCCACATTGAGAAAATAAAGAAAGTGTGAGTTGTTTTACTTATATAAAGTGTTACAATCCCACATTGGGGAAAAAAAAAAGTGAGTTGTTTCACTTATATAAAATAAATCTTATAAAAGGAGTTTTAAGGGAGAAGCATTCTAGAAACTCAAAATCCTCATTCTAAAATTATAAAATTTTCTTAATTTTAAACAATTAAGAAACTTTCCATTGACTAGCTTCTATATACCTTTTATTTTACAATTCCAAATTGAGGGGAGAGGGAGGGAGGGGAAGGAAAAAATAATTGTTTCATTTATATAAAGTGAATCTTATGCTTCAATTTATATAAATTATTAAAATTTTTTAATTTTAAACAATTAAGAAAATCCACGTTGGTTAGCTTCCATTTAACTTTTATTTTACAATCTCACATAGACGTTTTGATTTTAAAAATAAGTTTGTAAACGATTTTGAAACTCTCATAATATTTAATTTTAAAATAATTACAATCCCACATCGAGAAAAGAAATAAAAAGTGAGTTGTTTTACTTATAATAATTGTTTCATTTACATAAAGTGAATCTTATGCTTCAATTTATATAAATTATTGAAATTTCTTTAATTTTAAACAATTAAGAAAATCCACATTGGTTAGCTTCCATTTAACTTTTATTTTACAATCCCACATAGACATTTTGATTTTAAAAATAATTTTGTAAACAATTTTGAAACTCTCATAATATTTAATTTTAAAATAATTACAATCCCACATCGAGAAAAGAAATAAAAAGTGAGTTGTTTTACTTATATAAAGTGAATTTTATACTCTCATTTAATATTATAATATTATGCATGTTTTAGTTCAAGATGGTTTACATTTTAAAATAAAATTTAAATGTTTTAATTAGTTAATTTTTTTGTAAATTGGTTGGTTTTTTGACTTAACCGATTAGGCTGAATCATTTTCGGTTCGACTAATTTATTGGTTTAACCACGGTTTTAACTGTTTTATCAAAATATATTATTTAGATTTGTTTGATTTGAAATAAACTAAGATTGACTTTATTAAAAATTAAACGACTGAGATTGCTTAATTAGCAATAAACTTCCCGTCCAAACAACTGCTAACTTTTATTTTACAATTCCACATCACGAAAATAAGAAAAAAATGAGTTATTTCACTATATAAATCTTATGCTCCAATTTAATATTATAGTGTTGTATTTGTTTCAATTTAAAACAATTTAAATTTTAAAATTAAAATAAAATTTAAATGTTTTAATTAATTAATTTTTGTATAAGTTGGTTGGTCCTTTGACCTAACCGACTGGGTGAATCGTTCTCAATTTGACTAATTCACTGATTTAACTGCGATTTTAGCGGTTTTATCAAAATATATTAGTTAAATTTGTTTGATTCGAAATATATTTAAAAATTGACCCAATTAAAGATTAAACGGTTAAAATTGCTTGATTCGAAATAAATTGCAAGCCCAAACAATTGTTAACTTTTAAACAATTAAGAAAATTTTTATTGGGTGAATTATTTCACTTTTATTTTATAATCCTACATCGAGAAAAGAAGAAAAAAGTGAATTATTTCACTTATATAAATTGAATCTTATGCTTTCATTTATATAAGCAAAAATAGATTTTTAGTGATAAGGCTTATGATCAATATCTCATACTATTTGTTTTTTATTTTCTTAATTTTGAACAATGAAGAAAATCTCGATTGGCTAGTTTCCATTTAATTTTTATTTTACAAAATATAAAAAATTTGAATATTATTATCAAATTTTTATTAGATAATATATTATTACCAGTGGCGGAGGGAGTGAGGGACCAGGGGGGTCACGTGCCCCTGGATTTTGGAATTTTTTTTTTGGCAAATATAAAAAAAATATTTTAAATAAAAAAATTATAAAAATATTATTAGAGTGAAATGTCAATGACATTTTAAAAATTATGAGAATAATAATAGTTGTGTTGATTGAAAATGAAGAGATTATTATAAACCATATTATCTATAAAAATTTTATGAAAATTTTTGAATATAATAAAAATAATGTTTTAATATAATTTTGAATAAAATAAAATATTTAAATATAATGAAAATAATGTTTTTTACAAATAAAGTATCTAAATAAATAAAATAAAATAAAATAAAAAGGTAAGAAGAAAATTTAGAATGGCATTCTCATTTGATCTGAAAAAAATCTAGATGAATAATAAATTACCACTTATAACTCTCATTTTTTTAATAAAAAAAAAGAAGTTTCCAATTTTGTTCTATAAACTGATTCACATTTAACATTGTCTCCTCATGAAAAGAAACAACAATTATTCTTTTGAAGAAAATAAAATAAAATAAATCCATAGCTGCTAGCGAGCCTCCAAAAATCTTTTTAATTTCCATACTACACACTGTTTTTCATTCCCTTCACAAACAAACCACCCTCCTCATTCTTTGCCTTTTTAAAGCCTCATCCCCATCTTCTTTGTCAGTTCATACCCGTCCCTCAAAGCACTTTCAGGTAGGCTCAACACACTCACACACACACACACACACTCTCTCTCTCTCTCTCTCTCTCTCTCTCTCTCTCTCTCTCTCTCTCTCTCTCTCTCTCTCTCTCTCTAATGTGACAATATGACAAGTCTGATGTGACATTCTAAAAAAACTTAAAACTCTTTAGTATATTTTTTTCAAACGTAACATGTGACACTCTAATATGGTAGATATAATGTGACACTCTAAAAAAATTAAAAATTCTTTGTGTACTTTTTTTAAATGTGACACTCTAACATAGCGGGTATGATGTGGCATTAAAATTTTTTTTAGTGTATTTTTTTAAATGTAATACTCTAATGTGGCGGGTAAATGAGTCATTACACATCCAAAATGACTAAATGGACCACAAGAAAAAATATGGAACTATATGGATTACAAGTCCAAAATATAGGACTTATTGGTCAATCTCCCTTTTTTGTAAGATTGGATTATACATCACTTTTAATAGAAAATTAACGTTTCTGTTTCTTTTCTTTTCTTTTCTTTTTTATTATAGCAAAAGTCAATTTTTAGCCAAAAATATTTTCATTTTTTATTTTAATTTGTTTAATTGATAACTGAGATTTAAAAAGATAAAAATAAATAACAAGATCCACCATGTTTGGCAAGTCCTAAAAAAGTCATTTATTTTCTTAATATTTTTGTCTTTTGTTAAAAAAATTAAAAATTTTGTATTAAAAAAATTTACTATTCAAGTCCTTGTAATTAAAAAGGATATAAAGAATCTTATAAAATTTAAAACCAGAAAAGAAAAAAAAATAATAAAAATTTTAATAGCAATTAATAATTTGAATACATGTATTTAAGACAAATTATATTTAGATTAATAATATTATGACACATTGTTATGGCACATGTGAATATTGATCTCATTCTAATTGTAGTAACATAATTTTAAAAAGAATTTAAATTTAAAATTTTATTTTATAATTTAATAAGTGATACATAATTTAAGGAATGACCATTGATGTCATTTTAATTATAGTAACATAATTTAAGGAAGAATTCAAATTTAAAATTTTATTTTAAGAATATAAAATTAATTTATAAACCAATCATATTGTCACGACCCAAACCCGGCCCCATGGGTTTAGCACCGTAACCGGCCAGTAATCCGAGATTACCGAAGGCCTGCAGAACAGTAATACAGTAAAACAGAGTACAGGGCCTGGCGGAAGCCAATACAGTAATTAAATAGTGTCCATTGAGCTGTGACAGTCTGTATGCAAAAAGGCTTTTCATACATTCACACATAAACAGTACAGAACAGTAAGTACAATATTTACATCCATTCCAACTAGGGACTCAACCCTACAGAACAGTACAGAAAACATTCCGTCTGTACAAAACAGTACGGTCTATACAAAATTTACAGTCACACAGTACAGGGACCTAATCCCTGTATAACAGTACAGTAAACAGTCAGGCTATACAGAACAGTTAGACAGTACAGAAGACAGGCGGGGGAAAACCAACAAAACACCCCCAAGCCATAGCATGGCAACTCGGAACCTCGCAGTGAGGCACAAAGGCTGGCTTGACAAAACTGGAGTAACCCTGACGCCTCTAGCTGCGGTCTGGTGCCTGTACACCTACATATATATATGAGCAGTGAGCTAAAGCCCAGTGAATAACATAAAGCGTAAAGAGGTTTAGAATGAATGTCCTTACAGTAATGAAAACAGTTCAATTCAATCAGTATTTCAGTCGTTCAGTACAGTAAACAGTCATATGTGGTACATCCATTAGCATAACAGTAACAGTAGGTCTTGAAAGACCGAACAGTAATGATGGCCATCAGTCAGTAAACAGTAGTGGTTCCACGAGGGAACCGACAGAGATCTCTGTAACAGTAACAGTAACAGTAAACCGTAGGTACTAAGGATGCCACAGTACAGTTCAGAAATAAAGGACATACATTCATTCAGTAAATAATACCAGTTCAGTAAACAGTTCAGTTCAGTGTTCAAAAGATAATCAGTTGAACATATCTTTACACAATTGTTACTCACAGAGTTCTGGGCTACAGTATGCTAGAGCGTGTCTCCCCAGTTGCCAACCCTACACAGTTCACAGGTTGAACACACTAAGCTACACAGTTGGGAAATCTCATAACTTAATCCCTAATTTGCCTTGGTGTGTTCTACAACGATATCCTCATCTAAATGTCTTAAACTAGGCCTAAGAATGCCTAGGATGGGATGAGGATGCAAAAATACACTTAGAAAACATTTTGCAAACTTTGCTGAAAATAGGGGCTTCGCTCGAGCGAGACTTTCTACGCTCGAGCGTAAGTCCAAAATCAAAGGCTTCGCTCGAGCGAGGAATCCTTCGCTCGAGCGGTCTGCAAAACAGTAAAAGTACTGGATGCTGAAATTTTACGCGCGATGGTCGCTCGATGGTCGCTCGAGCGGAGCCCTGGACAAAGGTGCTCGCTCGAGCGGGGAATCCTTCGCTCGAGCGAGGAAGCCAAATCTGGAATTTCCAGATTTGCCTCCCAAGCTCAAACCAAGCATTCAACCACTCCAAACTCGACCTCTTGGGCTCAAATTCTGGAAAACACCACTAAATTCAATGTATAACAAGTTTCAAAGCTCGATTTATGAATTCAAGCCCCAAAGGTGAGTCAATTAAAACCATATTCAAACCCATTTTCAAGAACAACATTCAAACATGCATGAATGAGTTTTAACCCAAATTGAAGCTCCAAAGCTTGCTCAAATGAGCTCATTTCTTTCCAAAACCAGATGAAAACATGGTCTATAACAACAATATGAGCATGCATGTACCAATGTCCATGTAATCAACCTCAAAATGCAACAATACCAACATGCATGCAAGAAATGATCTTCAATCCATCATTTATGGACCAAATCATGACTTAGCTCTACAAATTAACATGAATCATGCAAGAATGAACTCAAGGACAGCAACAAGAAGATGGATGTACTACCTTAGTCTTGTAGAATTAGGAGTGAGGGAGCTCAAATATGCAAATACACTTCAATTACCAAGCAATTCTACCAAGTTCCAAGCAATGCAAGATGAAACTCACTCTCTCCCTCTCAAGGTCGGCTAAAGCAAGGAAAATGGCTGATCAAAATGTGTTTTGATTCAAGTATAAGGCTCAAGTGTGTGTATATGAGATAGTGGCAAAATGGTAAATATGGCAAACTCTTTAATTGGCTTATTTTAATCTAATTTAATCATACCTAATCAGTTTTCAGATAAATATACCATAAAATCACATTAATTATGAGGGTCACGGAACATCAATCGGTTTCTAATTCGGCCGCCGATAAGGCCTTCAATTAGCAGTTTAAACATATAAACATGAACAGATAATCAGACAATCAAACAGATAGAATGCAATTAACTAACATATACTCAGTTAATTCAGATTCCAATTTCAATCAGTCAGTTCAGTACTTTACTCAGTTCAATTATCAGTCAGTTATCAGTCATTATCCGTTTCGTTTAACAGTAATCGGTGATTATCGGTAATCAATCAGTCCTTAATCAGTAAACAGTATGAGGGTCGTTACACATATTGTGACACATATTAACAAAAAAAAAAAATGAGAAAAAAGAATTGCAACTTTCAACCTTAATAAAATGACAATTGTAGCGCCCCCATAATGTAACAATAGAATAACCCATAAGATACACCATATATGCTGAAAACTAATAAGATAACAGTCTTCATTATTTCTCTAGTAAACATTACAAAAGGTACAACATGCATTATATATTCATAAATCCTAAATTCTGAATCTATAGCATGTGGCACATGGCAATATACAGAAAATAAGAGGAAATTCAGATAAGTTCATGCTTTAATGGCTACATATTTCCAAGACGATACTTGGTTACAACAAAAGTGGGTCAAGCCTAAAACAAATAAAAAGTTTGAGGCTTGTACAAAAGCTATTTACAATAAAAGAAAGACATGAGTCTTCAGCTCCAAAATCCTCTCAAGGTAAGTCTTTGGTAGAGGCATACCATCAGCACCTGAAAGTTAGTTTCCATATAGGGTGAGCTAAAGCCCAGTAAAGAATGCCTTAACACACTGTATGATGCTTAACAAAATCATATGGTGAATGCATATGCATGTCATTTACCATAATGTTACATTTTTTTTCTTTCAAAACAATGCAATGCCATGATTATAAATAAATTCGTAAAACAATACTTTTTAAATCAGAAAACAGGACAGTGGATATACAACACTAAGAATTTCTAGGTATGTGTCTACCAGTAGGCTATACAAGTATTATCAAAGCCATTTTACCGATACTAACTAGAATGATAGGCACCTAACTGCCCGAGTTTCTGAACTTTCACCAAGGACAAACAAGCAAACATAGATAATACCACAACCACACCCCTTAACTAGTTTCACCAAGATATTTACCCATTTTTTTCAACACGATACATTTTCAATGTATAAATATGAAATAATGTTCAATGCAAGATGTATGAGTAATTTGATTTCAATTGACCTAATCCTCATGCAATTTTTACAACAATCAAAGCTATCCTCTACCAATAGTCCAAAACAGATATTTCTATACAAAATATAAATCTCCAAGCAATAGATATGATTTCAAAAATCTCAATAGAGGAGTGATAATACATATTTAACTCCACTCTTTTCATCAACAGGTACATTCATATTATTATTTCAAATGATTAACATCTTTCCCCTTTTTTCTTAGTCCAAAACCAATGATTTCCAAGATTTTCAACAGAACATCTATTCCTTTCAAAACACATTTAAATGAGAGATTTTCAATATTTCCACCCAACTTATCAATATAACCATCTCCACAACATTTTCCATAAACCAATTGAAAACCTCTCTTTTATACTCCCAAAACCAAACCTAAATCAAACCCTAAATCAAACGCACAACTCTCAAATCACTATAGGCTAAGAATCACACAAAGAAGTTGAAGAAATCCCTACCTCAAGATTAGAAGAAGAGAAGAACAAGACCCAAAGTTTGACGGAGCCAAAAATGAAATTTTTTCCAATTAGAATGTTCATGTCTATGAGCTCTACATTTTTTTCCCAAAGCACTATGGCAGCGAGACTACTGGATTTGAGTGTATAGGGGTGTTTAGACAAGAATTAGAGAGAGAGAGAGAGAGAGAGAGAGAGAGAGAGAGAGAGAGAGATCAAAAAGTGAAAGAAATGATCATTTTCCTATACTGATATATGTTGTACAAAATGTGTATTTAAATAAAAATAAAGAGATTCATATTTAATTAAATTAAAATTACAAAATAAGAAATCATGGTACTAAATCATACTGAAAATTAGAACTTGAAAAACAGAAACATATAATAAAATATAATATTGAAATAAGAAAAAGAAGCAAACTGAAACCTGTGTAATAGTACAGTCTCCTTAAAATAGATTCGACGCCTCACTGTGGGTGTTAGAAGTGTGTCGGCGTCAGTCTCCTAAGATGCGACGATTACAACCAGCTAAGGCAGAAGCACCTTTTGTTTAACTCCGGCGAACTGATAATGGTAACACTCTCTTACACAGGAAGAATATTATAGAAACAGACTAACTATGTAATTTGAGAGCAAAAAAATGTGTGTTCAAAACCAAAGAAGATGGTCTTTTTTTATGCACAATGGGAGAGAGAAGAGTCTTCCAATAACAAATGCAGATTTCAATTCTGCAAAACTAAAGAATCAAATACACCAAAACTGATGGGAAATAAGTGTATAAGTTACACACTCTATATATACATATATGTATATCAACAGTCACAATAATTTGACCTAGTCCAAAAAAAATTAGGTTGATGGGCTACCAATTCGGCCCAATCCAAACCTAACACATTCCAGTAAGCCTCAAGCCCAAGTCCCAATATCCAAGATCCAAGATCCACGAATCACGAACCTGGCCCGGTCCAGTCCCGACGGATGGATGGTGCGCGCGCGTGCACATGCACGTATGACATTTTTTGCATAACCAATCTGGACCATAATTTTGGCCCAACCCCATCTTTGAAGTATCCATAACTCCCTTCTTTCGAAAAATTTGAATGCCCCAAAGGGCTCATGCCTTTATTAAAATCTTGGGATTTAAATACCAAGAAATGCTTTCCTCTACAATCAATATGGGATAGGTGATTATACACTATTTCCAATACCTCATACATGAGGCCAACTTTATGAGATAATTTCTCATTCAATTTTTAATAGTTTTTGGTCATTCTTTTTGTGGTGTAAAGATCTTGTTACAAAGAATGTAAATCGATTTGATCCCACCTCAATCAGAGGTTGGGACCCACTTTAATTGCATATTAAAGTCACCATAAAACTATTTTTTTTTCCAACAATATACACATAGACCGCTTGAGAAACCAAAACATCGCTCAAGCATCAGACATAAAGAACTGCTCAAGCGATTAAATCATGGCTCGAGTGCACAATGACCCCCTCCTAACCTACACAAAGACCGCTCAAATGAAGGAAAGACCGCTCGAGTGTCAGACACAGAATACCACTCGAGCGACTAACCCATGGCTCAAGCAAAGAACACCCCACTCCTAGAAGTTCAGACTGCAAACACAGATATTGGAAGGAACCAAAGACTGCTCAAGCGAACTTAACAACAAACAAACAAAAATTCCTTTAAAATTCTAATTCCCAACTTGTTCAAAACATGACCAACAACTCCAAACAACCAATCTTACATTACAACAAGACAAAAGGGAGTATAAACAACAACCATGAGTATCGGATCTCGGATCAAAGAATATAAAAGGGTCGGGTCTTAACCCGAGCCACTATAACAATGTTTTACAATTATAATAGTACTAGCATTACACCTGTACTATGCACGGTCTAACACAAAAAATTAAAACTTAATATTAATTTTATATAGTAATTAAGAAATATTTTTAAAATGTAGAAGAAAATAATTTAGAATCAAGTAAATTTTAATTATTTTCACTACAATTATATTTAAGTTTTTTTTTTTTTTGGTTGATAGTCTTATCATTAATGGTATGTTCTAAGATTTAAATAACAAAAACATGTGCTATAACATAATTAGTAAAAAAAAAAAATTAGAGTAAATTATAAAAACTGCACTTACAATAAAACATAAATACGTTATGTTATTATTGTTTTGCAATTATAGCTTGTATTATGTTACAGTTTAACCAATGATATATCAAATCATGTGTGTCAATTAACTTTGACCCCTTTCTCCTTTTGTATAACTCGTAAAAAATTGTTAACATAAAAAATAAATGGGCGAATTATAATAATAATCCTTATAGTTTCGGGCTCATGTCATTTTAGTTTTTGACTTTTTAATTGTGACACATTTGACTTTAAATTTTGAATCTTGTTCCAAATAAGGACAATTGAAAATGCCTTTGCTCAATTTCAAGGACAAAGTCGTCAATTTGATAAAATATAAACTAATTTGACAAAAATAAATGTCAAAAAGATATTTTTGAATTTTAAAAAATTATTTCTACCCACCAAAGATAAAATTATGTAAAATTGATAAATCTTTTAGACATTTATTTATTTTACTAAATTAATTTTTATTATATGTTTGGATGATAATCATACAATGGGTGGTTGTTAAGCTTTTAATGTATAATTGATATATATTTAATATATGAAATATTTTTAGTTTTGGAATTTTTTGATTTAATGGATTGGTTTAATAATGATATCAAAGTTGTCGTCATATTTGACTTTTGAAAAAATAGAAACTAATTTAATAAAAATAAAAACAACCATCTATTACATGATCAACATCGAAACACATAATAAAAATTAATTTGATAAAAATAAATAGATAAATAAATAAATGTCTAAAAGATTTATCAATTTTACATAATTTTATCTTTAGTGGATAGAAATAATTTTTAAAAATTGAAAAATATTTTTTTAACATTTTTTTTTGTCAAATTATTTTATATTTTATCAAATTGACGACTTTGCCCTTAAAATTGAGCAATGGTATCTTTAATTGTCCTTATTTAGATCAAGATTCAAAATTCAAGATTAAATATGTCACAATCGAAAAGTTAGGGATCAAAGTGATATAATGCCCAAACTATAGGGACCGTTAGTGTAATTCGCCCAAAATAAATTACAGAATGAAATATAAAAAACAACAAAGAATTAGTCATTTTCTTGGGTCACCCTTCTAAGTAATTTTTACCTTGCTAAGTATAGCAGTAAAATCTCTCCACCAATAGATTAATTACAATCAAGTTAACCATTGAAAACAAAAATTAAAACTTGAGCTTTGGTTTAGCTAGTCTAGTATTCAGCCCACCTTGAAGCCATTCTTTTGGTCTGACTCCACCTTGATCAATTTTTTTTCTTAATTTTCAAATTAATATATATATTTTAAATGGTCCACATTAAAAATTAAGAAACTAATATATAACATAATTAAATATAAATTATGCAATTTTTTTTTTACCATACCTGTAAGAGAACTGTCACATACTATTTTATTAGCAAAGGTAAATATATTTGTCACGTTGGAGCATTTACTGATATAATTTATCTAAATAATAATTTGTATAATTTATATAAAAATATACAAACTTTTTCTTTCTTCATTACGAAATTATACAAAATCTACACTTTAAATAGTACTTTTATAAATTTTTAAAAGTTACTCATAAATTTAATTTTTTTTCCCCACTATTTGAAGTAATATTTAATTTATTACAGTAAGAGTCATATAAATTATTTAAATTTATATGTTAAATATTTAAATAATTGAAGGTCATACGATAACTATTTTGACCATATGACGCATCTTATTTAAATCTTAAAGAATTTATTTAATAATGTTATATATGTTACGCAACATTTCGAAATAATAACAACCCATAACATGACCTTATGTGGAAAGTGTAACTTGCAATAATTTAACATCTCATTAGAACTCATTAATCGTACAAAAGGTGACATATGCATGTATACATTCATAAATCCTAAATCTTGAATTTATAGCATATGCCAATAGTAAATGAATCTAAACAAAAGGACGTACAAATAAGTTTATGCCCCAATGGCTACATCTTTTCAAGTCAATACTTAGTGAAAAATCTAGAAATCCCCTAGATATTGATTTGTAATTATGTAACAATTTTAAGCAGTATGTAACAATCCCAATCAAACAATCAAGACAAATCAACATAACGATTTTAACGTGGAAAAATCATAATTGGACACCTCCAACTGTGATTAAAAAACCACGGGCAACAGCCACAAAATAATCCACTAAGAAGATTTAAAGGAATTAAACAGGTATACTCTCAATTACCTAGCGAATCCACGCTTAATTGAACCAACCTCTATGTGCCTCTTCCAACCCCGTCTTCACCTCGGAATTGTCTTTACGATGAGCCACTCCAGAATCCACCGAAGCTTCAGGCTCGAATTCTTCAGAATCCACCGAAGAACAACCCTCTCTCTTTTGTGTATAACAAACAAAACCTTTGATGTACTCTCTTTAAACCATGAGTTGAATACTCAATAAAACATCAAAGAAAGCTAACAAAATATCCTCAGATATAAACCTTAAGAACCAAAAAGAAGATCTGGAGGAATTGAGGAGTAATTTAGTTTTGAGAGAAAACCAACTACTTATAAAAAACCGAAAGTAATCCTAGTTTCTTCAGAAAACCAAATCCTTATCGAAATCCGAAAACTGTGTTCACGCGGTCCGCTCGAGCGTGGGACTTCTCGCCCGAGCGGAGACTTTATATTCCGCAATTCATATAGGCTTCACGCTCGAGCGTCAGTTTCGATGCTCGAGCGTCGAATCACACCATCCAGTACTTTTTCAGGCATAGCAGAGATGCTGTGAGCTTGTAAACCCCGCTCGAGCGTCACTTGAGCGGGGAGACCAAAATTGAATGCATTTTTGCATTTTGCTTCGGCCGCGAGCTGACCGGACAACTCGACCCCCGTCATAATCAGCGAAGTGGCAATCTTGAAAGCATTAACATCACAAACTTCTCTGAACGTTTCAATTCGGGTTGGATTCGCATCTAATAAACTTATAGCCTTACTGAAATAAAAGTGCGAAAACAAATACAATTGAAAGGAGTTTTGTCAAACGGGGTTACCAAAAATAAAACCTAATAATCTCCCCCTTTGGCAATGCCGTGACAAAACACACCTAACAAATAAAATCCTAAACACCCCAACCCATTATAGCCAACAAAACCCAACTTCTTTCTCAAGGTCTTGACCTGCAAAACAGTTATTAGTGCCACAATCTCCAAAACAACTATTAGTCCCACAAGAGTATATGAAAAAGCAATAGACATATTGTAACAACCCTCTTCACTGTTTACCGATTAACCACTGATTACTGCTAAATTGAGACTGATTATGATTGGTAACTGAATTGATTGAAGTACTGAACTGACTGACTAAAATCTGAAATTGAATTGATTAAGTATATCTGTTTAATTGTATGTCTATCTGTTGACTGTTTGATTTTCTGTTCATGCCTTTGTGTTTAAATTGCAAATTGAAGGCCTTATCGGCGGCCGAACCAGAAATTGATTAGTGTTCCACGATCAGTAGAATTTATGTGATTTAGTGGTGTAATTATCTGAAAACTGATTAGGCATGATTAAACTAGATTAAATTAAGCTAAATTGCATTAGGTGGACTTAATTGCCAAAATGCCACTTAGTAGCCACCATCTCACACATTTAGAGGCTTGCATACTTTTGAACACAACCTTTTATCAGCCAAACTCCTTGTTCTTGCCGACTAAGAGAGTGAGGGAGAGAAATTGAGTTTCCTTCTTGTGATTGCTTTGAGAACCTAAAGAAATTGAAGGTTGATTTCAAAATTGTGCTTCCATTCTTGAACTACAAGACCTAAGGTAGTGTAATTACCCTCTTGTTTGTGAATTGAACTTGTTCTTACATGATTCATGTCAAATTTAGTGGATTAAGTCATGAAATAGCTTCACATGTTGAAATATAACTTAGTTCATGCATGCATGCATGGTTGTATTGATGACTTTTAAGTTGTTTTCACGGCAAATTGTCACATGCATGTTCATAATTAAGCTTAAGTCCATGATTTCATCTTGTTTTTGGAACAATTGGCTCACTAGAGCATCAAATTGAAGCTTTGAAATGATTTGGATTTCATGCATGTCTTGGTTGTAGCATGTTCATAAAAAATTGGTTTGAAGTTGAGTTGTTTGAAACACCCTTAGGCTTTGATTTTACAATTGAGTTTTGGAATCATGTTAAACTATGGGTTTTGAGATGTTTTCTGGAAAATTGACCCAAGAGGATCGAAATTTATGTTTTAAAAGTTGAATTTGAGCTTGAGATTCAAATCTGGGAATTCCAGATTTTGAACTCACGCTCGAGCGTGAAATTCGTGCTCCTAGTACTTTGCACTATTTTGATGTCCGCTTGAGCGGAATAATTGACGCTCGAGCGGGACATTGTGTCTCATGCTTGAGCGGGTGTCGAGCGCCCAATCGAGCGTGATTTTCACCTATCCATCACTTTTGACTGTTTTGCAGAACGCTCGAGCGGGTAAGTCTACGCTCGAGCGGAAAGCTTTGTCTGCATGTCCGCTCGAGCGGAGTAACCTACGCTCGAGCGTGACCCCTGTTTTCTAAAAATTCTGAAAATGCTTTTAAAGTGCATGTTTGCATCCTCATCCCATCCTAGGCATTCTTAGGCCTAGTTTAAGACATCTTAATGAGGATATAGATGTAGAACACACCGAGGCAAATTAGGGATTAAGTTATTATCTTTCCCAACTATGTAGCTTAGTGTGTGTTCAATCTGTAACTGTGTAGGGTTGGCGACTGGGGACGTGCTCTAGCTTTACTGTAGCCTAGAACTCTGTGAGTAACAATTGTGTAAAGATATGTTCAAAATGATTATCTTCTGAACAAATGAACTGTACTGCTTTCTGAACTGATACTGTTAATTGAATGAATGTATGTCCTATATTCTGAACTGTATTGTGGCATCCTTAGCAACTACTGTTTATTGTTACTGTTACAGAGATCTCTGTCGGTTCCCTTGTTGGAATCACTACTGTTTACTGATTGATGGCCATCATTTACTGTTCGGTCTTTTAAGTCCTACTGTTTACTGTACTGTTATGCTAATGGATGTACCACATATGACTGAATGACTGATATACTGAATTAACGAACTGTTTTCATTACTGTAAGGACATTCATTCTTAACCTCTTTATGCATTACGTTATTTACTGGGCTTTAGCTCACTGCTCATATATATATGTAGGTGTACAGGCACCAGACCGTGACTAGAAGCGTCGGGGTAAACTCCAGTTTTGTCGAGCCAACCTATGTGCCTCACTGCGAGGTTCTGAGCCTGTCAAGTTATGGCTTAGGGGTGCTTTAGTTCCCCCTTCTGTCTCTGTAACCATTTTGTTTACTGTACTATACTGTTTAATAGGGATTAGGTCCCCGAACTGAATGATTGTATATACGTACATACTGTTCTGTACTGTTCATGTATATGTCTATGAAAAGTCTTTTTGGCATACAGACTGTCACAGCTCATTGGACATTGTTTATTTACTGTTTTGGCTTCCGCCATGCCCCTGTATTCTGTTTTACTGTATTACTGTTAAGCAGGCCTTCGGTAATCTTGGATTACTGTCCGGTTACGGTGCTAAACCCATAGGGGCGGGTTTGGGTCGTGACACATATGACACGATTATCTTGAAACACGAGATGAAAAACATAAATAGATGAAAACTAAGACTCATGAAAAACAACTCTCAAACAACAAAAGCAAGATCATAAACCACACAAGCAATGATATGACGATGTAAATACTAGGAACATACAAGAAGGGCAAACAGTGCATAGCAACATGCAAAACATATAGCCAATCTCCCTTACCAAACATAAATCAAGATGAACCAAACTCCCCCTCACTAAAAGCAACCACAAACACTGAAAACAGTGAACAAGAAGAAAAACGACAAAAATAATATGGTGGAACAAGTAAGGAATTTTAGATTTGTACCTTAAAACACACAAGATTATCCAAGAAACACAATTACTTGAAAACACAATGTGCACAGTCTGTAGAAGATTCCTCATGCAAGAAAGTGATGCATTATGTGAAAAGAATAGATCCCATGATAAAAGTATGTGTGTGACTCTTGGAGTTCGACAAACACTAGATTCAATCCTAGTAGTGATCTGAAAGTTGGACCTCGGGCAAGAGAATCTAAGTACAACAAAGGAAAGTCAAACCACTAGGAATCAAGGGGTATTTGGTGAGTAAAGGTGGAGGCTCCCCCTCAATTAATAAATCTTTTCTTTCTTTTTTTTTCTTTCTTTCTTTTGCACATTTTTTCTTTCTTTTGCATATTTTTTTCTTTTTCTTTTGCACAATCATTGGCGGCTGACATGCTCAAGAGTATGGAAACCGAACCAGAGAAGCATGGATACAATAAGGATGGCCTGGTTGGTGACTCTGAGGTAGCCTTTTCCTCATGGCTAGACTTCAAAGAATTGAGGGGAAAGCCGTGGAGGTGCAAAAAGATGGAGGGTGGTTAAGAGACTCATCATCACCCATGATATGCTAGTATAGGTCAATTCCTCTAGACACGCAAAAGATCAATGACAGAAGTCCATAGAGAAGAAATAATCACTAAGGCGGAACACTCCATAATTTGCTAATCCAAGAGTGTGTACACAATGAGACATACTAATAAAAAAAACACACACTCCAAAACGAGTAATGATCACAGAAAGCACACATATATTAACATGTAATGGATATTCTCATCAATTCCAATATGCATTAAGGACTACTAAAAAATTTCAAGCTTGCAAAACCATACTAAGAAAATCTTTTTGGGATTTTTTATTTTTTTTTCAAAAATAAAGCAAGACAAAAAAATAAACAAGCACATATGTAATGACAAAAAAAAAAAAAAAACACACAGAAACCCAAAAACTAAAATGTCAAAACAAATTAACACAAGTCAAGTTTTCTCACCCAAACTGCTTTAGTACGAACAAAGTTGTGAGAATTGCAGTTCTTGGGTGGTGTCTTGACGTTGTGGTTCCTTTCCCCTGCAATGGGAACCCGTCTCGACTTGGCTTCTAACTTCTAATTTTTAGGTCTAGGCAAAGACACTCTCCTATGCAACTTATAACAATAAGGGCGAATATGACCATACATACCACAATGATGACAAATAAAACGGGGTGTTCCTTCTTTTCTTTTACCTTACCAACTCTAGGAAGTTTGAGAAGTCCATCCTTATGTTGAATTTTTTGTTCCCCCTTTCCTTGAGTTCTTGTATCATAAGATGTGGATGCACTCTATTTTTGCTTTTTGTTATCACCAAAGCCAATGCCACTCTTATCAGAACAAATTTGTTGAGACCCAATGATATTATTCAAAGTCTTTGATCCTCTGTTCGTCCTTCAGTTTCAGAAGCCTCCATGAAAGCAAGAAATTGTTTATGACCCTCTTCGCCTTGATCTTCGTTGTCACTTTCATCTTTATCAGATTCTGACTCATCATCCTATGTGATGGCGAGGGCTTTCTTCTTCCTCAAATGAGTAGGGCATTCTGAAGCAAAGTGGCCATATCCTTGGCATTCATAGCATTGGACTTTTTCAGAGTTCTCTTGTATCTTTCCTTTCTCCTTCTTGGCAATAGAATTAATTTTGAGTTTATCTTTGCCTTTAGATTTATGAGTATGAGTAGAGTCCAAAAGATTAGGATTCTTTTTCAAAAAGATTTTTTAAATTGTTTAACAAAAGCAGATGTAATCTTGAAATCTATCTCACAATCCTCATCAGAATCCTCTCCAACTCTATGAGCACTACTAAAAGCAATATCTTTTTGTTTCTTTTTGAAATTCCTATGTGCCTCATAAGTTTGAAGATTTCCAACCAACTGATCTAGCTTGAGGTTGTCAACATCTTGAGCCTCCTCAATAGTCATAACTATTGGTTGGAACCGATCGGGCAAGGATCTCAAAATTTTCCCCACAACTTTGGATTCTGGTATTTTTTCACCTAAATCGAAGCTGGAATTTACAATGTCACTCAACTTCGCATAAAATTCATCAAAGGTCTCACTATCGTTCATTGAAAGGTTTTTGAAACTAGACGTGAGCCTTTGAAGTTTTGAGCGTTTAACAGAAGGAGTGCCCTCATGAATAGTTTGTAAGATATCCTAAGCCTCTTTTGCGACTTCACAATTGCAAATTCGACTAAACTCTTCAGGTGTGACAGCGCAAAAGAGAGAATTGATAGCTTTACTATTCCAGCTACTATTTTGGTAATCAATTGTGTCCCACTTTTCAATTGTTTTGGGGAAGGTTACTCCATCAATGGTAATTGTTGGTTCGGTCCACCCATTCATGACAGATTGCCAAACTTTTTCATCTATAGATTTCAAAAACGATCTGATTCGAGCTTTCCAAAAAGAATAATTGGATCCGTCAAGTAGGGGTGGTCGAACCATAGAATTTCCCTCACGAATTGAATCCATTATCACAAATCAAACAAGATCTCGTTCTAAAAGAATATTTTTTTTAAAAATAGAACGACCTGCTCTGATACCAATTGAAAAATCTAGAAATCCCCTAGATATTGATTTGTAATTATGTAACAATTTTAAGCAGTGTGTAACAATCCCAATCAAACAATCAAGACAAATCAACATAACGATTTTAACATGGAAAAATCACAATTGGACACCTCCAACTGTGATTAAAAAACCACGGGCAACAGCCACAAAATAATCCACTAAGAAGATTTAAAGGAATTACACAGGTATATTCTCAATTACCTAGCGAATCCACGCTTAATTGAACCAACCTCTATGTGCCTCTTCTAACCCCGTCTTCACCTCGGAATTGTCTTTATGATGAGCCACTCCAGAATCCACCGAAGTTTCAAGCTCGAATTCTTCAGAATCCATCGAAGAACAACTCTCTCTCTCTCTCTCTCTCTCTCTCTCTTGTGTATAAGAAACAAAACCTTTGATGTACTCTCTTTAAACCATGAGTTAAATACTCAATAAAACGTCAAAGAAAACTAATAAAATATCCCTAGATATAAACCTTAAGTACCAAAAAGAAGATCTGGAGGAATTGAGGAGTAATTTAGTTTTGAGAGAAAACCAACTACTTATAAAAAACCAAAAGTAATCCTAGTTTCTTCAGAAAACCAAATCCTTATCAAAATCCGGAAACTGTGTTCGCGCGGTCCACTCGAGCGTGGGACTTCTCGCTCGAGCGGAGACTTCATATTCCGCAATTCATATAGGCTTCACGCTCGAGCGTCAGTTTCGACGCTCGGGCGTCGAATCACACCATCTAGTACTTTTTCAGGCATAGCAGAGATGCTGTGAGCTTGTAAACCTCGCTTGAGCGTCACTTTCCCCGCTCGAGCGGGGAGACCAAAATTGAATGCATTTTTGCATTTTGCTTCGGCCGCGAGCTGACCGGGCAACTCGACCCCCGTCATAATCAGCGAAGTGGCAATCTTGAAAGCATTAACATCACAAACTTCTCTGAACGTTTCAATTCAGGTTGGATTCACATCTAATAAACTCATAGCCTTACTGAAATAAAAAGTGCGAAAACAAATACAACTGAAAGGAGTTTTGTCAAACGGGGTTGCCAAAAATAAAACCTAACACTTGGGTACAACAAAAATGAGTTAAATTCAATACAAATAAAGCCCAAGACTTGTATAAAATAATTACACAAAAGAAATGAAAAGTAGCTCTCGGCTCCAAGTCCTCCTAAGCTATGTCCGTAGGGGATGCATATCATCAGCACCTGAAAGTTGTTTTCCACATAGGGTGAGGTAAAACACAGTAGAGATACTTTAATACAATATATAAAACTTAACGAAGTTATAAGGTGAATGCATATGCATGCCATTTGCCAAACACTATATTTTTTCCATCTCAAAACAATGAATGCTAATATTATATATCATTTTATATTAGAAAACAGGGCAGTTATAATACCCTCAAAATATTACCCAGTAGAAAGCGGAAATGACACAAACCAACATGCAGTCTTATCTTGATGGACCAACTCCTTCAATTAATATTTCATTTCATGGAAAGAGTTAACAAAAAAGTGTTCACATGTGATATACATTCACCCTCTTAAGAGATGAATCCACAACATGTGCAACAATAAAAAAAAAGAAAAAAAAAAAAAAAAAGAAAGAAAGAGATAAATAGTAAAGTAAGTCCCAAAGACTACACATTCCAAGGTTTAAGCTTGGTTACACAAAGGGTTATCAACCAACACATAAAGCCCTTGGCTTGCATTTACATTACACACACACACACACACACACACACACACAAAGGAAGAAGAAGAAGAAGAAGAAGAAGAAGAGGAGAGCCTCTTGTCCTTAGCACACTCCACATCTTCAACTAGGCGGAGCCGTAGCATTCTTTTCTACACAATTCTACTAAGGGTGAGCATAAAGCCCAGTAAAGATATCTTCACCAAGTATATACCTTTAAAAGCAATCTCATACAATTATATGAATGTAGTGCTATTCCATATTCAATTATCAAAAGTTTTGCATCTCTTTTGAAATCCATGCAATAGTGATTTCAATGCTCATCTTCTTCATAAAAACCAAGACTTTAAATAATGGAATAGTAAATACGACTCAAGTAATTCCCCAGGGCTAGTGTCTGCAAGTAGGCATATCAGGCACTACCAAAATCCTACCTTACCAACTACTAGTCGGAGGGCTTAAGCATCCACACATGAGTGTTTCAGGTTTTACACCAAGGACACTCAGGCCAACTTAATTTCCAATCTACACCCCCTAACCGGATTTACCAAAAATATTTACTCCAAAATGTTTTCATCAATAACAATCGTCTTTCTCAAAATCAAGAATTTATATCAAAGTTAAGATTTGTAGGTGAACAAAATTAAAATAATGCAAATGAGTCAATGAGAATAGACCACACATAATTTTCTCCTTTGTACAACATTGCCAACATCTTTCGCATTCGTTCAAGTATAATTTCCATGATTCAAAACCTTCCAAAATCAAAGCAAAAAATAGAAATCCATGTGACATGAGATTCCCACATATTCACAATCAATATCCATCATTAAATTTCCAACGTGCCAAAATGCACATCCCATATTTCCATGATTGTTCAATCAAAATTTTCTTTTCCTTTCATACATGCCTCGATAGTATAATGTCCCAGAAAGTTTTCTCCGTACTCTCAAGAGATTTGTCATCAATTTCATAAATATCACATCAATTTCACCTTTCTCCAAATTTTCCAAAAATCTAGGGTTTTATCCAAAATGGGATTTTTCATTTATTTTCAAAACACTATAAGCAAACATCCCCGAACTAGTTCATAGCCTAACCAAAATAATTTATGTTGGACCAAGTCATCAGAAAGACTACATTTCTCTAATATTTTTCTAGGTTCAACTTCCAAAATCAATCTACACTTGAAAGCTTAATTAAAAAGGACAAGACATGCTAGAAAACATATATATAACTCAAAGAACATCCATACCTTAAGAGCTTGAGGAGAAAGGATGAAAAGTTCTGAAACCAACGGTGTAAAAATCCAATCTCCATCGTACACCACGTAGCCCTCGACAAGCTCTCCAAAATTAAAGAAGGCACCAAGGTTGAAATCTCAATAAATAGTAAGGGATCAAGGAATAAATGAAGTGGGATGGAGGGTTTCTAGAGAGAGATGAGAGAAAAGAAAGTGAAAGTTAATGTAGAGAGAGAGAGAGAGAGAGTGTGTGTGTGTGTGTGTGTAAAGTGAAAAGTGATAGAAAAGTGGGTAAGACTGAACTTTTGAAGTGATTTTATTTAATTTTCGGAGCTAATAGTCGACGGACCGCTTGAGCGACCAATTGTGTGCTCGAGCGAACAGTTCAATTTTTGAAAGACCGCTCGCGCAATGAAACTTGCACTCAAACTAAAAATACCCACTCTCAAAATCTCTATACCCCTCTGTAAAAGACTGCTTGAGCGATCAATTCTTCGCTCGAGCAAAAAATTCATGCTCCCAGAAGTTCAGTATGTAAACCAAAGTACTAGGAGGTTGGATTCACCGCTCGAGTGACTAAAGGACAGCTTGAGTGGTCCCACCTAGAAAGTGAGACTAGGAATTACTAGAACAACAGCCAACCTTCCTGGTTCGTCTCCAACACCCAAAAGTACAAGATGACATCTCAGAATTCACAAGAATATACTTAACGTAACAATCACAAGGGAGAATGAATAACAACACCACTTCAAAGAGTTAAACAATGAAGAAGACATACACAAAGAGACAGATGTTACCAATAATGTACTCAATAGCTTTAAAGGAGTCATGACATCACGACAGTGGATACAAAACATTGAAAATCTCTAGGTACGTGTCTGTTAGTAGGCTATACAAGCACTACCAAAGTCATTTTACTGGTACTAACCGGAATGATTGGCGCCTAACCGCAATGGTTTCTAGACTTTCACCAAGGACACACATGCCAACATAATAACCACAACCACACCCTCTAATCAAATTCATCAAGGTATATACCAATTTTTCTTAAAACAATACATTTTCAATGTCTAAGTATGAAACAATACTCAATGCAAGACGTGTAAGTAATTAGTTTTAATTCATCTAATCCTCATATAATTTTTATAACAATCAAAGCTATCTTCCACCGATAGCCCAAAACAGATATTTCTACTCAATGGATAATTTTCCAACAACAGATACAATCTCATAATTTTCAAAATATGAGCGATAATACATATTCAACTCCACTCTCATCATCAACAGATACATTCCTCTTATCTTTTCAAAACGCAACATCATTTCCCTTTTCTTTCATAAATCAAATATCAATGATTTTTAAACAAAACCTCTTTTACTTTCAAAGTCACATTTAAGTAAGGGAATTCTAACATTTCAACACAACCTAACATTTTGTACACTCCCACAACCTTTCTCAAGAATTTATTTGAAAAATCCCTCTTTTAAATTTCAAAATCAAACCCTATGTTTAACTCAAAATTCCTAAATCACTAAACATTTTCAAAGAGCAAATAACTAAGTTAAGAATCATGTCAAAGGTTGAAGAAATCCCGACCTCAAGATTAGAAGAAGAAGAAAAAAGCAAGTATTAAAGTTTGGCGGAGTCGAAAATAAAATTTGTTTTGATTAGATCGACCTCCTCGACGAGCTCTATGTTTTACTCCAAAGCATAATGGTGGTGAAATCAATGGATTGGGTTGTATGAAAGGGTTTTAAGGAAGAACTAGAGAGACAAAGTGAAGAAATTAGGTATTGAGAGGTTTTAGAGAGAGAGAGAGAATGAAAAGGTGACAAAAAATTCTTTTTCCTTATCTGATATACGCACGAACTGTTTGAGCGGCCAAACCGCCACTTGAGCATTAGACACAATAAGTGAACTACTTGAGCGACCAAAAACACTGCTCGAGCGTACAATGACCCCCTCCTAGAAGTTTAGACCTGCAAAAGACCACTCCAGCGAAGAAAAGTCCGCTCAAACGAAGACCACCCATTCCCAGAAGTTTTACAGGTCTGCAAAAATACTGAAAGATCTCAAAGACCGCTCGAGCAACCAAATCATCACTCGAGCGAACCCAAAGTGAAATAGACAACAACTCTTTTGAAAAACTAACTTCCGACCTGTTTCAAACACAACCAACAACTCAACTCAACTATCAACAAGATGATAATGGGCATGAATAACAGTTAACTGTATGGAATCCCGGATCTAAGAGTGTGAAAAAGATCAGGTCTAAACCAGAAGCATTATATGTTACATAATAATGAACATGCAATTAAATGTCACATATGGCATTGATAATACAAATTGCCTGGAACATACCAAATCCACTTTATTTTAGGCCAATTTTTATTTGTTTAGGCCACTAAAACAGTTCTCATAGTTTGAATTATAGACCTCTATTTTAAATTTTTAATTGTAATAATTTATTTAAATATTTTATAATTTAAAAATAAAAATCAATCCAATAAATGAATAAAACAAATATAATTATATATAAAATAATGTAATTGAGTTAGCTCACAAACTTAAATTTTTTGCTCACTTTTAAATTTGAACTATTTTAGTGATTAAGGTGTAATTTATGGGTACAAATTCAAGTTTGGGCTTGATTTTTTTTTTTTTTTTTTTAGTTAGACCAAATTGTTTGGACTGATTGTTCGACTTACAGTGAGCATTAGAGAATAAAGTATGTTTATGATTTACTTTATGGATATTTTCGTAATCTACTTAAATTATATATATATATATATATTAATAAATTGTGTATAATTCACATTTTAAATAATAATTTTTATAGATTTTTAAAGTAAGTAATGTTATGCGATGGCATTTTAATATCAAGTTTTGGTACCATGTAATGTGACACATAACATGACACTAACCACATCAAATAGAGCCAAATATGGTCACCATAACATTACTAAAATTTTATTTTTGATTTTTTTAAATATTCCAAATTTCAAATTAAACAACTAAAATTTTATTTATTTAAATTGAAATGAGATGTGGCACAAATATGAAAAAGATTCTATTTTAGACTTACTATTTAACAGTTTTATAACAAATATATTTCTTAACTTCAAAAACCAAAAGCAGTTTGACAAAAACAAAAAACCACAAAATTTGAATGAAAAAAATAAAATTTTGCACAATCAATGATCATGATTAGTATGTATTATATGGGTCCACGTTTACCATTATAGTAAACAAACTAATTCAAAAATCTACACACACACACACAAAATGAATGGAGGGTTTTTAGTTTATTGACCCAATAACGTTTTTGCTTATATTATGTAATATAGATATTATGCTAGGCTGCCTTTTTGTTGGTTATTAAAAGCATCTCCAATTGTTCATTAAATTTGAGTAAAAATTTGATAAAAAGTTTGATATGATATGATACACTCCAATCGTTTTCATAAATTCTGCTGGTCGTCCGGCGTAGAGTAAATTTTGATCAAAATCTAGTTGTCCACCAGGTTGTCACCTAGGTTATCCATCCGGTCGTCCACCAACGGTCATGTTATCCAAAAGACAACCCAAGAGAGGAGGGTGAATTGGATTTCTGCAAATTAAAATTAATAATTACTCAATAAAAACTAAACAATTAGTAGGTTTAACATATAATAATCACAATAATATCATATGAATATCACAGTTAAAGCAATTTAAAGAGATGAGAGAAGAGAATACAAACAAGATTTATAGTGGTTCAGTTTCAACCAAGCCTATGTCCACTCCTCAAGCTTCACTTGAGATTTTTCACTATGTTTATAACTTCACAAAGGTGCTAGCAACCTCATGTACATTATAACGATTCTGATTTAAACCCGTTCCATTTTATTGATTTTTAATCCAAGAATCCATGTACTTAACTGTTGTTCATCTCATTTCCATCTTATTGCTTGTTGAGTTTGGCTATTGAGAGTTTTGGTTGCATTTGAGACAAGTTGGGAAGTCAGTTTTTCAATGAGTTGTTGCCCAGAGTTTTGTCTGTTCGCTCAAGCGGTCTTTCTTACGCTTGAGCGGTCTTTTACAGTTTGTAAAACTACTAGAAGTGTGACATCTATGCTCGAGCGGTGGTTTTGGTTGCTTAAGCGGTGTCACTTTTTGTGTTTGTTAGCTCGAGCGGTGTTTTGGTTGCTCGAGCGGTCTGTGCATATATCAGTCCGAGAGAAGGCCATTTTGAGTCACGTTTTCATCTCCTTCTCTCTCTAAACATTTCAAAACCCTAGATCCACACACGCTCTCTCTCTAAGTTCTTCCATTCTAGCTCTAAATACTCTCAATCCATTGGTTTCCTCACCCTAGTCCTTTGGAGAAAAACGTTGAGCACATTGAGGGCTTCGTTTTAATCGGTGAAGTTATTCTTTTCAACTCCGTCAAGTTCTACCCTTTGTTTCCTTTTTGTCTCCTACTTGAGGTAGAGATTTCTTTGACCTTTAATATGGTTTTTAGCTTAATTATTTGCTCTTTGAAAGGTTTAATGATTTGAGAATTTTTGGAAAAACCTAGGGTTTTAGTTTGAAATCAAAAGAAGAGTTTTCTAAATAGATTCTTGAGATATGTTAAAATGATGGATATCTTTTCTAGGGGTGTTCGTGGTTCGGTTGGGCCGGAGAACCTCCAACCCGCCATTCGTCCACCGAATTGACAGATTGGAAGAAATTAATTCGCATCTGTCCGCCGGATTAACGGATTCAGATGTGAATCGGTTTGACGGTTTAAACTTTTACTAATTTTGAATATAATACAACAACTTGTCAACTTTTTTTTTTTTGAATAATAGTCCAACTTAACATAACCAAAAGATTATCAAATAAATTGTCAAATACCGATAATAAATACATATAAGAAAATCATGCATTATCAAAACTATTTCATTATTTTTTTTATTCAAAAATTATTTAATTTGATTTTTTTAAAAAATGACATAATTAAGCCTTATATTTTCCACACAAAAATATCAAATATCAACATTTGCTTGCCATTTCATAAAAGGATTTTCAAATTGAAAACAAATTAAAAACACAACAAAATATCTAAATTCTTTTTCAATTGAAAACAAAAACAGAATATCTTAACAAATTGAAAACACAAAAAGTCTTACAAATTACTAGGGGTGCTCGCGGTTTGGCTGTTCGATTGCGGTGAAAGGAACCTCAAATATGCCATCCGTCCAAAACTAGGCGGATTGAAAAAAAATCAATCTGCAACTGTCCGCTCGTCATCACGCATCTGTCCAAATTACGGTGGAGTGGTCCGGTTCGGTCGATTTGGGCGGATTGGAATATCCGCTGCTCACCTCTAATCTTTTCTTAAAATTGATGTTGTAAGAAAAGTGGGTTTTGTTCTAAATTTTGGATATTTGGATTTGTGAAAAGAAATGAAAAATGGTGTTGGGTTTCATGAGATTGGAACAAGGATTATGTTTTTGATGATTGTGGAGCTGGATATGTAATATCACTCTCATTGTAAGAGGATGGAATTATATCTTTTGATTGAAAACTATCTGTTGTAAACAATAATCTGTTTGGGCTATCGGTAGAGGATAGTCTTGATTATTGTAGACATTGTATGAGAATTGGGTTGAATTAAAACTAATTTTTCATACATTGTGCATTGAGCATCATTTCATATTAAACATTGTAAATGTATTGATTTTGAGAAAAATGAGTAAATATCTTGGTGAATTCTGGTTAATGGGTGTGGTTGTGGTTATGATGTTGGCCTGTGTGTCCTTGGTGAAAGTCCAAAAACCCACTCGGTTAGGTGCCGATCCTTCCGGTTAGTACCTATAAAATGGCTTTGGTAGTGCTTGTATAGCCTACTAGAAGATATGTACCTAGAGATTCCTAGTGTTTTGAATGCACTGCCCTATTTTCTGTTATAAAAGGATTATTTCATGAATTGAATTATAACCTGGCATTGTATTGTTTTGAGATGGAAAACGAGGTATGTTTGACAAACGGCATACATGTGTATTCATCCTATAATTTTGTTAAGATTCATATACTGTGTTAGAACATCTCTACTAGGCTTTGACTCACCCCATGTGGAAAACAACTTTCAGGTGCTGATGATATGCCTTTACCAAGGGCATAGCTTGGGAGAACTTAGAACTAAAGGCTTCATTTTTTTTGCTTATTGATATAATTATTTTTGTTTAAGCCTCGAGCTTTACCTGTATTGAATTGAACTCATTTTGTTGTACCCAAGTATCGACTTGAAAAGTTGTAGCCATTAGGGAATTTAATTATTTGGTTTACTTTTATTTTAAATTCATGTATCCATATCATATGCTATAAATTCAAAATTTAAGATTTATGAATGTATATTGCATATGTCATCTTTTGTGTTGATCCAAGAAACGAATGGAATAGAAGATATGACGTCGTTTGATCATTTATGAGTAAGGTTATGAGTTAGATTATTGTTATTTATTTTGCTGCGTTACATACATGGAGCAATCCTCCACAAATTTTCTAGCTTCACAGGGGTGCTATTAATCTCATACATGTGGAACAATCCTCTATAGATTTTTTAGCTTTACAGGAGAGCCAGTAACCTCTTACAAGATTTGTGATGTGTTTTTGCTCTTGAAGAAATCTACAATGAATAATTTCTCATAGGTAGATACAAAATAATGAAGCTCTCAGATTTTCTGTAAAACCTCTCAAAGGCAAATAAGTTTAAGGCTAAGGCTCAGTGTATATTTTTTGAAGATGAGTGATGTATCAAGGATGAGAAACTCTTTAGATTAAACCAGAGAAGATGGAATATGAGATTGATGGAGAATGAAATAATATTTTTGGTTTGTTGTTCACTTCTCTGTATTTGCTCTTCCCAAACCGTTAGAAAGTTGAATTTGAAAAATAGTTGTTGTACAAGTGTTACAGAACTGATTCATACAGACTGGTCATCTACCCGGATGTCCCAAATACACATTTGCTCTTGATGGTCGTCCACCCGGATGTCTCCCTGGATGTCTACCCGGACGACTTCCTGGATGTCCACTGCAGTTGGAACAAAATTGGGCAAACTTTCCTCTAATCGGTCGACCCCCTAGTCAATCGGCCAGTCAACCACCCAGTGGTAGTTTTAACCTCATGCTTTGCTGCTTTCTGTTGCCTTGTCCTATACCTATATAATCTTCATTTTGACTTCTAAATAACATAATTAACACAAAGAGAATATAGATTTATAATGATTAAATCAAATAATAAGTTTCCAATTATAATCTACTCTTCAAAATAAATCAAAACATAAATCATCAAAATCCATGTTATTCATGCTATGACTAACAGGTCAATTTTGAAATTTGTAAAAGGTTAAACGCTTCCTTGATTTGATGAAAAATCTATTGCTTCCTTCATTTGATATCACTTTGATGACAGGATTGGAGCACATTTTTCATCAAATATTCATCAAATTTAAATTTGATGATTTCATGAAAGATACGAGTAAACATTGGAGATGGCCTAATAAAGAGAAAATTATTATACGATGATGTGCCAATGTTTACATCAAATTTATTTTAACAATAAACATTGATTATAATATCTAAAGAAGCAAAAAGATGATCTTCATATCATTATCTTTTATATCCCTTAATATTCTGTTTCGTGAATTCCATTTTAGGTCTATGATGGTAATTCAAATAGCTCATCTCGTAAATTTTACAATGAAGATCATCTATTTAAAAAATTAATTTTATCAGATATCGGAAAATATGTAAATATATCACAAATTATTATAAAATAGACAATTTATATCAAAAGGACAATATTAAAATTATAATTTAACATGTTCCAATGTAAAAATATTATTTTTGACAGTGCTACCTTAACTGTGCAAATACTACATTTATATATAAGTTTATTTTATAAATTCACTTTTTAAATTCAATGATGTGCAAGAGAGATACTTGATTAATAGTTAAAGAATATATGAGAGAAAATGTTATCTTAAATTTATCAATAAAAAAGGAAAGTTAACTTTAATATTCTAATTGATTGTCATCTTATTAAGTTGAAAAAGTATGTCTAACTTTTAAATTTAAATAATAATGCCCTTTTGATAATGTTGTTTGATTGCTTAATTTTGGCCGTTTGATCTGAAGCTACTTAGAGATCTGACACATTTTGACAGTAGATTGTTCAATACCTTGGATCACCATGGAAAAATTATTTCATATCTTGTTGTGGTAATGTTAGAAATCAATCTAAAAATAAATGATTTAAATTAATTTATAACATTGCCACGTCAATGACTTTGGGTTAATAAATAATTACTCATCATCATGCAATCAAAGTGCGTTTAGTTCAATTTTTGAATCAATTTTTCAAAACTCAAAACCCAAAATTCAAAACCTGTTTTGTTTAGGGCTTTCACAAAATTTGGTTTTCAAGTATTAGCCAAGTAATTTTTTTATATTTTAGATGTGTATAATCTAGATGGACTTATTAAAACATTACAATTGTATTAATTTTTAAAATGGGTCTTTTTTCTTTTTTTTTTGGGTATATTTCTCATTATTCAGTAATTTTATAAAAAGTTATATTTAAATGTGAAACGTTTTAAATGTATGTAGATAAAGTAGATATAAAACCAAAAAATAAGTGTTAAAATTTTTAAAACGTTCATAAAAAATAAAAAATATGGAGTGAAATTTTTTCATATAGATTAGATTAGATGCATTTAAAAAGTAAATTTAGATTAAGTATATGAAAGAAATAAACAAATTTGACTATAATATAGTAAAAAAGATTTGACTTGGAGACAAAAAAACATAAGCCCAAAAAAAAAAAAAACTCAAAAACTAGTTTTGAAACAAGTTTTGAATTTTCAAATTTGTAAAAACTATTTTCAAAATATATAACTCAAAACTAGTTTGAAAACTCATAACCAAACAAGTTTTGAATTTTCAAAACTCTTTTCACAAAATTATCTTTCAAAATTGATTTCAAAACTAAACCAAACGTGCCCTCATATTTTTAAAATTTTTATATTATATTCTTTTGGTCATTTTTGTACACTGTTAACAGGTCAATGCAAAAATTGAATCAATTAATCGTTTCTTTTTTATTATGGAGCTTGTTTAGTTGGTTATTTCCAAGGGTGTAAATTTGGCCCGGTCTGACCCACCCCGGGCCAAAGCTCAAGCCGGCCCACTGTTGGGTCATGCAGGCTGGGCTCCAACCAAAATTCGGGTTGGACCAAGCCAGATTACGTGGAAAAAACCTAGGCCCAAGCCCAAGTGCAAGCGCACTCAAAATAGGGTCGCGATAGTAGGCTCGAGTTCGGGCTACGGGCCGAGACTGCTGTGCTTTTTTTTTTTTTCGAAAAATAATTGATAGATATATTATATATAGATATTATTTATGAAGTATAAAAACAAAAGAAAAATTGTACTATAGCATTTTAGTTATAATTAATGAGATGTTTGGGTATGTTTCATGTGATATTTAGTTACAACTTGTGTTTTTTTTTTTTTTTTTTTTTTTTTTTTTTTTTTATGACAAAAAATATGAAATTATACCTTCTTTTTTTATAGTTATGATGTGGTACATAGTCTTTTCTGAAAAAAAATAAAATGAAATAAGTAAATTTTTATATATATCTATATATCTAATGAAATGAAATATTATAATCATTAAATTAAATAGATAACATTTAATGAATAATTTTTATTTCAGAATAAAATAAAATATTACAAAAAAATTTGGGTCAATTGGGTCGGACTGCCAACCAGCTTCAAAACAGACGGCCCAGACCCATGGTCTTGGATTCGACGCAAGCCCGGGCTTGGTTGGTCCTAGCTGGGTCAGGCCGTAGGCGAGCTTCAGGTGAGTTGCAGGCTGGTAGGCCAAATTTACACCCTTAAAGCATCCCCACTATTTTACCTAAATTTTACCCTAAAATATTATTAAAAAATTCATTCTCTATTTTAGGAATCACTTTTTCAATTACTTTCCCCAACAAACTCCATATTCTTTCTCTATTCTATTAACAAACTTCCTATTTTTTCTTTATTTTATTAATTTATAATTTATAATTATAAATTTAAAAAAAATAAAAATCATAAATGCATATGACAGTCCCTAAACAAAGCAAAACAAATATATATATATATATATATATAAGGGAGCTACAGTGGCTCCCTACAAATGGGGAGTCACTGTAGCAAAAACTAATTTAAGAGATTATTTAGGGGAGCTGATACAGGTGTCTAGGGAGCCATTTACCCCTCAAATAGGTAAGGAGGAGGTTTAAGGGTTTTGATGGGGATGCTCTTAGTTATTTCTTACCACTGTGAGACGCTTTGTTAAGTTTATAGTTTTAGGCCAAGTTTAGCAAGTTGCCAAAAAGTTAAAAAGTCAAAAAATTACTCAAAAAGTTAAAAAATTATCACTATTCACCAAAAGTCAAAAATTACGGCTGCACAATTCTCAATCCTATTTTTTCCTTATACACTAATTTATACAATTTTTAATACACATTTTTCCATAAAAAGTCAAAAAAGTTAACCCAAACATCTATATTTTTTTCCTCAATTTTTTAGTCTAAAAAAATAAAAAATGCACTTATTTAGGACACCCCTAGATTTAGTTGTTTCTTTGTTCCAATTGTTGGTGTAATAAAATTTGGTGATTGATTGTGAATTTATAAGTCACGTTAATTTACATCTCATGATAATTGCAATATTTTATCTTAACAATTGACAAAAAAAATTTAATTTTTTTTTTTATAAATTTAATTATATCCCATTAGTGTTTATGAGAGAAAATAATTCAATGGGATGATTGCATGTGCCTTCCATAGGCTAAATTTTTTGCTCTGACTGATTACACCAGTGATATTTATATTTTAAATTTTACTTTAATTTTCTTAGTTTTGAACATGATTTTTTTCCGTTTAAAATGTAACAATGCACGACGAACGAATTACATTATAATAAAATTAAAAGTATAAAAGCTAAATTGTTTAAATTGAAATTACGAGAACCAAAATGAATCTTTGGTCAAACTAGGGATAATTTATCATTTTAAAATTAAGATAATTGTTGAAAAATCTAAGTTAAGAAGGATATAAGACATTAGATTCAGTAGATATTAGTAGATATTTTTTTGTTGGTGAGAGATCCAATCTTTGTAAAATAATTTGGAATCCCTTTGCTTGTTTTGAAAGACATTTTATTTTTAATTTTATCCCTTAATTTATCTGTTGACTTTCGTTGACTATTTATTTAAATTTTTTTTATCTGTTCAATTTTTTTCATCCTAATTCCTTATTTTTTAATCTTTTCAATTCAAATTTCCTTTATCTATTTAAACACTTGTCCAAATTAAACTCTATCTGTCCAAATTTATTAACTGCTCAAATTTTATCTATTTAATTCTTTATCTTTTTCTTTTTCATCAACAACAACAATTACCAACAACAACAATCATCCAAAAAAATTTATTATCACAGATTAAGATCACTATCTGTTAACATAATTTGCCTAATGATCTGTTTGAACACTAAAATTAGGCAAATGAGTTAAGAATCTGTTTGAAACCACCAAACCAAACCAAATCTAGGATCTTTTCACCCACTAGACTATCTGTTAAAAAAAAAAAAATCCTTATTGAGTCATTGAAGACAAACCAACATTTCAGGTGAAGGTAAATGAGGAGAAAGACATGGAGGCACATTTAATTCGGTCTTCAACTTTCGTTGTGACTTTGATTTCTATGCAACCTTCAAAGATAAACTATTTTGGTTCTGATCTCAAGTTCAGAAGTTTGTTGGGAGCAAACTCAAAGAACAAGTCGGCAAACAGCAGCAGATCTGATCTTAGATCTGATCTAAAAAAAAAAATTCGAAGAAAGAGAGAGAATGATTCCGAAATCGAACAACGTCGACGTTGTTTCGAGATCAGATCTACAAAATAGCAATCAAGACCAAATCTATAATATTTACCACACAGACGATGCTGTCGAGGGAAGCAGAAGCTGCGATGACGTCGGAGGGATGGGCCGTGATGAAGATCTGGAAGCCGCGGTCTAAGAGGAAGCCATCGACGAAATCGGTTTCAGATTTGGATGTCGATGACGTCGGAGGCGTCGAGAAGGAGGCTTGGTTGAGGCGGCAGGTAGGGGGTGGACGACAGTGATTAGAGGCGACGGAGAACGGAGAGTAGAGAGAGAGGAGCGAAGAGCAGATGGTAGAAAGAGAGAGGAGTTGTGAGGAGGTTAGGGTTTGGTGTGGGGTATAGAGTATATATACATATATATAAAAGGTATTTTGATCATTTTATGTAAGTTTGTTCTCATGAATAAAGTGTTAAGCACATGTATCTTTGGAGAGTTACTATTTCCACTCACTTATTCCTCTTTATACACATCCTTACTTAATACACACATCAAATAATTTTTAAATTTTAATTTTCACTTAGTGCACAACCCCTTCTCCTAAAAATACCCTCCTCTTTCACTCAAAATCCTAAATCCCAAACCACCATAACTGTTTGTCTATCAGTGTCCTCCCTCTCCCTCAACCTCAACCTCAACCTCAATCTCAACCACTCAAACCCTTTCTCCCCTAACCTTTCACTCCATCAACACCACTACTACAAAACTCCTACCATTGCAAAGCCACCACCATTGTAACCTGTGGCTACCACCATGAAACTTTCCCATTCCCACTCGCGGTGGCTACTACGCGAAATCCATCACCCATCATTGTTTCTGCTCGAAATACCAAATATGAACTGACAGACTTTATTAAGGGAAACAAGTATGAATATTTGTTTTTGTTTTATCAAACATGCCTTCTTTTTTTTTAATTTTATAATCAAAGTTGTTTGCAGGTAAAAAACTATTGACATATATACATATGAAGAAATAGAGAAAAAAAGAAAAGAAAAGAAAAGAAAAGAAAAGAAATATATATATATATATATATAACTATATCTAGTATAATATTGTGGTAGCGTAGCTTCATTTTTGTTTACTATTAGATATATATTTTCTGTTGCTTTGCTTTCGAATCAAAGGCTAAAGTTCAAACTTGTAGCATTGAATTGTTAGTGGTGATTATGCAAAATCAAACTTCACGATGGGATAGGATTCACAACAATTGGAGGGTTTGTGACAGTGTAGGATTCACCGCGATAAAGGGTTCATAGTGGTGAGGTTTGTGGCGACGGTAATGATAGCTATGGCTGGTGGTGGTGGTTGGCTGGTCGGTGTGTGTTTGTTGAGTGCTCCATCAACAACAGGTGTATGTTTGATCTAAAATAATAATTTGATTAAGGGATAGATTTGTAACTAAAAAATAAATCATTAAATATGTAAAAAAAGAAGAATAGGTGTGTGAAAATAGAAAATCTTGTATCTTTGACCAAACAAAATTTAAAATTAGATTTATAAATCGTGCCCATTAAAACTTTGGTTGGAATACTTACCCTTAAATTGGTTTATTCTCCGGTTTGAAGGAAGCTTTCGTATCAAGACACATTACGATAGATAGGCTGGATGGGATTATCTATCGAATGGTGAAACATTTGGATTTTAAATAATTAGATGAAATAAATTATAGATCTTCGGAACTAACATCAAGGTGTTTATAAGCACTCTCACATTTTTAATTATTATATGGACATATTCTAGACCAAATTTGATGACTTTTGAAGTTAATGAAACTGAGGTGGAGTGAGTAATTCACAAGGATGTGTCATAATAAGTACTTACTTTAATAATTGATACGAATTATTATCTACTATCAATGTTAATTGGTTTGAAGAAGCTGAAATAGTAATATGTAATCTAGGAATGATATAATTAACTTAGAATTGGTGGGTGTGCTTGTAAAAAGAGCAGTCTTTAAGGTCACTTATGAGGATTGGTTGGCTTGAATTTATATTTTTTGGAGAATGTTTTGTCATTATCTCCTCATTTAAGCATGTTTTTGTACCGCAACACAATTTAAGGTTACATTTGCAAATGAGAGTGAGAAGGGATTATTTCAGTGTCACAACAACCAACAAGTATTGAAGAAGTTGAAATAGTAAAAAAGATGGTTGGCCATGGGTCTACTTAGTTTATTAATTGATGCTAATTGTTATCTATTATCAATGCTTGTTGATTTGAAGAAGTTGAAATAGTAATAGCCAATCAAAAAAATAAAATAAAAAATAATAAAAGAAGTTGAAATAGTAATGTGTAATCTAGTATGCTTGTAAAAAGAACAATATTTAAGGTCACTTATGAGGATTGGTTGTCTTGAATTTGTATTTTTTTGGAGAATGATACTAATTACTATCTATGATCAACTTTTATTGGTTTGAAGAAATTGAAATAGTATGTATTTTTGTAATGAATGTGTAATTAATTGAAAATTGGTGGGCATGCTTGTCAATTGAACAGTCTTCAAGGTTACTTTTGAGGATTAGTTGGCTTGAATTTGTAATTTTTGAAAAATATTTTGTTGTTATGCTCCTAATTTAAGCATGTTTTTGTGCCACCACCACCACACAGGTGTGGTCTGGGAGTTTGGCTTTTTTATGAGATGAAAAGTTAATGTATTTAGGAATGATTTTCTTTGAGTTGTATGGAAAAACGTGAAAGACTGATGTACATGACTTGTTTTTTTAGTGATTATTTTTTTTTTTTTTACTTTTTAAGCTAAAAAGCCAACATCCCAAACTACCCTTGAACGTTACATTACATTCATGAATGGATTATTTCAATAATGTAGAGAAATTTAAATAATGTAGAGATGGAGAGAAAATGAAGAGTATTTTGGTGGCACAACAATTGATGAGTATGGAATAACTTATTCATTGTTTATATATGTGCAAATGTCATGTAAATGACGGTTGCCCGTTGGTCTCATTGTGTGGCGGTATCTCAGAATAATTAGTACTCCTGTTGGGTTACATTATAACTAAAGAATGTCTTAAAAAAAGAGTACAATCAATTTGTACCTAACTGGTTGTTTCCTTTTGTTTTGTTATTGAGAAGGTAAAGGTCAATAAAATAATGTAAATGTGCAAATGGTATGTCTAATATTGTGATTGTTTTCAAAAAATGGAAACAAAAACACCCCATGTAAACCTAATGGCTAAATAGCATAGACATGCAATATGACGTGGAAACGCTGACATAGTAATTTTAAAAAATTTCAGGGCACAATATGTCTGATATACCTTAAAAATTTATATTTTTAATATATTTATTATATGCTAAATACATGAATAGTTTATTCAAAAGTAATAAAAGAAAAGCAACATAACACTAATTAAATAAAAAAGCTCTAGTCAGTTTTTTTGGAAAGCCATAAATTCGGTTAAATCCAAAGTCATGTTTATTCTCAGATCGTTAGTAATATATATTGTGCCTTTTGCCAGCAATTATTTGTGGATTCTCTTTTTTTTTTTTTTTTTTTTCCTTCCTTTCTGTTTTTATTCTGTTTTATTTATTTATTGTTATTATTTTATTTAACTTCCATAGCGAAATGCATGTAATCTCCTCCTCCATATGGAGTAAAAAAACGTGGGACTTCATAATAGTTTGGGGTTTGTGTGGTTGGTTTCCAATCTTAATTACCTTTTCTTATATTATAATTCCCCACTAACCGAAAGAGCATTGTAAATTATAACAAGCAGCATGAGAACCTGAGCAAATGGAAAATCAGATGTTTTGTCACTGTTGTGTGCAAGGGCATGTTCCTTTCTGTTCCCTTGGGGTGACACAGTGGCTTAAGGCCACATTTCCTTAATAAAGAGACTAAGGTTTGAGTCTCCTCAACAACTCACCTATTGAAAGAGAAAAGAAGACACTTTTCTTTCTAGTGTTCTAGAAAACAATGATAAATTAGTATTCAAAGTTCAAACTTCTGATATGAAGACAGTTAGGCATTCTGTGCTAAAAGAAGTCACTTATCTGCCAGTTTCAGTCAAAATTTTAAGCTTTAACTTGGCATTCAGTGACCATTTTGAAGATATGGCTGATTTTAGTAATGTAACAGGGTTAACTTAAACCTACTAAATTAATTAGGCCCAATCAGAAAGTCCAAAAATTGGTGAGCTTAGAGAAATTATTGCCAAGTGGGCCAAGCCCACGAGAAAGCCAACAAATTGGGCCGAGGAAGACCCCTTAAGCAGATATCTCTAAAGAGAGTCCAATAAGCCTATCCGAGGAGACCTATATTATACAGGCGTCCGAGGAGGTTAAGCGTTGCTTTCAAAAGAGATGAAACCCTCGGAGGAGATCTATTCTCTGAGGTATTGGCTTAGTCTTCAAAGGGTTCGAAACCACGAACCTAGAGACCTATTTGGGCTCGGATTTGAAAGGGTTCGGATCCACGAACCTAGAGATCCGAAGTGCTTGGCTTCGAATGGATTCGAACGCAATCTAGAAGTCGCTTCGTTAATGAGTCCCAGAACACTTGCGGGCTCGGAGTTTTCCAGGATCTACGCACTAGAACCATAGGTGTGATGGAGTTCGAACAAAGGACCCGATCCCTAGGACGATGAGTGGAGATAATTTCACTCTTTGGTTAAACTAGCCTATACCCGGGTCGAGGTGGCACGATCTAGGAGGTCCCTGAGACTTGGCAATATTTGTGACAGGGCGTTCTCTTGAACTATCTCTGACCCTTCTACGGTAGGGCGTTGTTTGGGACTACCCTTAACCCTTTGAGATGATTGAGGATCATTGGTTAGGTGTGGCTAAGAAGAAGGGTTCGCCGAGAGGTTGATCTCCTCTTCAGGGTTTTCCTCATCCTCGGAAAGGTCACCTCCTCGGACAAGGTGGTTAGAGAGAATATTCGCTTCATCCTATATCATGAGGTGCCTATAAATAACACCCGCCTATAGCTTTACAAGGGATGGATTTTGGAGAGATAACTCTTGAGAAAGAACTAATTTCCTTTCTCCATTATCAACCTTGAGAGCGAAAGTGGGAGATCCATGAGAGAGCCTTGCCATTATTTTCTCTTTAACTACTTTGCCTTATTCTTCACACAATCTCTTATCTCCATCATATCTTTACTATTGTGTTTCTAGTTGCGACCGTTGAAGAATCTAAGCCCCTCATCATTTTCTAGAGAATTCGAATTCGAATTTTTTCTTTAAAGATCTTCGAAGATCTTTGAATTTTCTAACGACGTTCTTGAACCCTCTAATACATTTGGCGACTCTGCTAGGCAGGCGAATTGGTTAATGGTCTCAACGAGATCTGGAACCCACACAACTCCAGCAATGATAGCGGGAGAAAATGAAGTTCACCAACAAGGATCCTCTAATGGTGGCAATGACAGGACCATGGCTCCAGATCAACCACTTTTACTCGAAGCCAGTCAAGGGCTTCAAAATACTCAGTAGGAGATTCTTACCACTCTTCAGAATCTCACTCACACCATGTTGGTGATGAGTTCTAATTTTGCACCGATGCCAAATGGAAATCAAACTGGCAGTGGAGTTATCCCCACCGTAGTGCAAAATCAAATCCAAGGAGAAGTAGGCCCCAGTCAGCCTGTGGCTCCTAGCAACACAACCGCAGTAACACATGCTCAAACCACAGTAGGTGGCAGCAGTTTGCCCATGCCCAGGCTCCATGGCGTGCCAAGCCAAGATCCAATGGTGACTAGGGGAGGTTTTGGTGTAATGAATGGTACTCCGGTGACTGTTAGTGTCCAGGCAAATATAAGGGGCATGATCACGCAAAAAAAAGCTTTGCCCGTACCTAATCTTGTTACACCGCCAGTAAATGTTACTCAAGTACCAAGCGGGCCTCCTTTGGAGTCGACAACAAATTTGCAAGCCCAACCCGATATAGCTGCGCCGTGCGGTGGACTTTACGGGGCCTCAATTCAATGTCCCATCACCAACTAGCTTGTCCATAGGCGTTGATGGCCAGTATCGTCAAGTGTCTTCACCAATGATGAATTCTCAACACCAGAATGGCCAAGTCGCTTCTAGTTCAGTCTTTAGGTCCATAAGCCAAGTTCTGGGAATGCCACCATCAAACTCTCTCCCTCAACAGTTTCTCACTCTCGCCGATGTGTAAGCCATGTTCAATCTCGAACGGGGCAAAAAGACTTTACCCTCTTTGCCCGATCCGAATGTCAAGCCACTATACCCTATCAAGATGTTGAGTTATCCATACTCGGAGAGGTACACGTTGCCAAAGTTCATCAAATTCGATGGCAAGCAAGGAAATGCTCGAGAACATGTTGTTCAGTTCATCGAGACTTTGGGGATTCATGGTTCAAATCATGTCTTTCGATTGAGAGAGTTTTCAAAGTCCCTCACTGATCGAGCATATAGTTGGTACGTTAACTTGGCCCCAAACTCTATCCAAAATTGGGAGGAGATGATCAACAAATTCCACGCCAAATTCTTTCAGGTGGTCGAGAAAGTGACCACACTCACCCTGTGTAAGGAAAATCAATGGGAGGGTGAAGACATTCTCGAATATGTGAAGAGGTTCCAAGACAAAGTCGTGGCCTGTCACAAGGCTGTAGAGGAAAGCTACTTGGTCCAAATCTGTGTTGAAAGGACATTGAACGGATACAAAATGCTTCTTATTAATTACAAGTTACCGCAGTCTCAGGAGATCGAGTTCAATACTAGTTATAAAACTAGCTTCAAGACATCTCGAGGACCTTCTGTCACTGCGGCTTCCGTGTCTTCTACCTGAAAGTCGCAAATTAGAGGTCAAAAGAGGAAAAATTGCGAAAGATGATACTCTTTTTCTGTGTAGTGTTGAGAAGGTACAGGCCTTAGTTAAAGAATGGGTGGCAGATGGGGAACTGAAGTTGCCTCATATCGAAGAGCTTTTGCCGTAAAAGGACCGCGAGGGCCCTAATTATTGTGTTTTCCACCGATCACTAGGACATCCTACAAAAAAATGTCGGACGCTTAAGAAAATCTTTAGAAAGAAAGTCAAAGTAGATGAGCTAGATGTCAAAGAACAGGGGCCCCAGGATATCTTAGAAGAAGTGGCTATGATGGCATATGACAACCACAACCCGAGCAGCTGGTGAAAGCTTTCTGAATGACCTCACAACTCTAGGGGCAAGGGTCGACATTCCGTAGAAGAAGTCTATCTATGACATTTACAATTTGTATTTACTACATTGTCCAAGAAGTTTTATCTTTCTTTCTTATGTTATGAAAAAATTTATTTCCTCCATATTGTGTATCTTCATTGTGTTATGTTGCTTGAGACAATTTTCAATTTTTGCCCTTCGAAAAGGGAAGAGGAATAGTAGACTCGGTTACCAACCTGAAGGGACCTTTCTTGACGCAGTTGAAGTGTACTCCCACTCGGACCTCCGAAGAACAGCCATTGCTTCCATCAATGAAAGCTTCGAGAGTTTTTCTTGTTGAAGTAGAGTGTGTGCTCCGACTCGAACTTCTGAAGAACATCTCTTACTTTCATCAATGCAAGCTTCGAGGGTTTTTCTTGTTAAAGCAGAGTGCATGTTCCCATTCGGACTTCTGAAGAATAGCCTTTGTTGCCATCAGTGCGAGCTTCGAGGATCTTCCTTGTCGAAGTAGAGTGTACTCCTACTCGGACTTTCGAGGGACGGTCTTTGCCTTCCAGTAATTGCCAAAGAAAGGAGTGTGCTTCTATCCAAACTTCCGAGGGACAACCCTTGCTTCTGTTCGAACTTTTGAGGGATAGCCCTTACTCTCATTAATGCGGGTTCTGAGGGCCCCGAGGTCGTGACCTTTGCTTCTATTAGCTGCCGGAGTAGAAGTGTGCATCCACTTGGACTTCCAAGGGAGCCTTGCTTTCGCTTAGACTTCTAAGGGACAGCTTTGCTTCCACTCGGACTTTCAAGAGATAACCTTTACTTCTATTGGTGCAAGCTTGGTAGACTTGATTGCCTTCCAGAGAGATCTTTCTTGCCGAAGTAGGGTGTGTGCTACTATTCGGACTCTTGAGGGACAGCCTTGCTTCCACTCGGACTTTCGAGAGACAATCTTTACTTTTGTTAGTGCAAGCTTGGTAGACTCACTTGCCTTCCAGAGGGATCTTTCTTGCTGAAGTAGGGTGTTTGCTACTTTCGGACTCCCGAGGGACAGTCTTGCTTCCGTTCGGACTTCCGAGGAATAGCCCTTGCTCTCATTAGTGCGGGTTCTGAGGGCACTGAGGTCGTGGAGTTTTTTACAAGAATTCATTTGCCTGAAATAGTAAAGCCGACAAACGAGATAAACAATATCGAGTTTAGATTATGATTGTTACTGAAATTGATGCGACATCAACATTAGTAATGAGCAACTTATGCTACAACTATTTATTTCCCGAACATCCATAAGATCAACAAAACAACAATCAAGATTAATACTCAATTTATGGCAGATTTATCAACACATGGCCAAATTCCAAAACATGAATTTCAAGACTACATTTCTCTTACAAGTCAAGATTCAACAAGAGCTTTATTTCCCTCAATAACAAAGCACTCGCTATTTTAGAAGTGAAGAACACAAATCCCAAATAGATTTTTTGCAAGCCCAAGTTTATGAACGACAATATATATATATATATATATATATTAGGGGTGGGCGCGGGTCGGTTGCGGCCACGGAACCTCCAATCCGCCATCCGTCCGCCAGATTGGCGAATTGGAGAAAATCAATCCGCATCCGTCCGCCAATCCGACAGATGTGGATTGAGCGGATTGATGGTTTGGCGGATGGATGCGAATCGGTTTGGCGGTTTAAAATTTTATAAATTTTCAATATAATTCAACTTGTGCACTTCCTCAAAAAAAAAAAAAAAAAGAAAGTATTACAATCAATGACTTAAAAAAATATTACAATCATTACATGTCTTATCTAAAGCAAGAAAATTTGAAATTTTAGAATATCACAATCACTGCATGCCTCATCCACATACTATAATCACAGCATGTCTCATCCACATAAAGTATTACAATTTGTGGTTTTTAAAATATAAAAACAATTCAAACTACCAAAACCATGAACATAGCAGTAGTAGAGATTGTATGTCTCTGTATTGTTACATTTATATCTGTTTTTGAAAACAAAAATCAATCAGCATATATTATATTTTCTATTTTTTATTTTTAAAGATAGATGTAAAAACTAAAAAATATAGATAAATAATACGTTTATTTTTTTCAATTCAAAAAGGATATTCAAACAGAATATTTAAATTCTTTTTTAATTGAAAACACAAACAGAATATTTAAACAAACTAAAAACACAGTCTTATAAATAATTAGGGGTGCTCGCGGTTTGGCGGTTCGGTTGTGACCAAAGGAATCTCAAATCCGCCATCCGTCCGCCAGATTGGCGGATTGGAGAAAATCAATCTGCGACTATCCGCTCGTCATCACGCATCCGTCCAAAATGCAGCGAATTGGTTCGGTTCGATCGGTTTTAGTGGATCGGTATATCCGCTACTCACCCCTAATATATATATATTCAAGAATGGGGTTTCGACAATCTGAAATACCAACACAAATGAAGATGGGTCAATGGAATGCTAGAATCAGCATCGACACAAAGACGATGGGTGGCAAGCTGAATCTGGTGTTGGTCGCTGCCAAATCCAAGAAAAAGAGACGCTAAAGTAAAGTCCGAGGCTGAAGAGAGTGATAGCCGAAGCTGTGGTCGCCGATGGTGTGCATGGTGGTGTGGGTCTTCGGTGACGATGACGGCGCCGACGCCTAGAGTTGCAGCAGCGGGCAGTGAGCAAACGGTGGTGGTCTCTGGTATTGTGGAAACAGAGCCTCCCTGAAGAAGATGAAGTGTGGTCTCTCGGTCCTGAAAGAGAATATGCTAAGTGTTTTGGCAATGCAAAGTGGATAACGACTAGAAAGTTTTTTTTTGTCCTTTCCGTAAGACAAAAGGATGGTGCTAATGGTCCCTCAAATAGCCGAAGCATATATCTATATCTATACAATATATATAAAGCACGGATGCAAAGTGAACAGTAGTTTCAGCCAAATATGAACAGTATTTTCTGAATAACTGAAAAGTCAATTTTGGCCTTATGCTTTATAACTTTTCTTCTTTGGATGCAAGGGTATTGATGGAAAACTACCTTCAAAATTTGTTTGCTCGCTTTTTATGAAAATGAAAAGATCCATAAACACACAGCTGTCTCAGAGAACCCCCTTCCCCTCTCTCCTCTCCTCTCCTCTATGCTCTTCCCAACGGTGATCTCCCTCCACTGATGACGATGTCCGACCGCCTCCTCTCTTCTCTCTCCTCTCACCGACCACCGATCTCTTTCGCCTTCCTCCCACCTCTGCCCTCTCACCGATCTCTTTATTTTGCCTCTTTACTTATAAAGCCTAAAAGCAAGACCAACAAGACACAAATAACACTTGTGTTCCCTGGAGAAGACGGAGAGAAGAGAGAGAGAGAGAGAGAAGAAGTCGAAGGAGACGAAGTAGGAAGACCAGAGTTGTCACACTCCCCTCTCCCATCGTTCAGGTTCGTTTTTCAGAAGTTAGGGTTTTCATACATACAAATCTAATTTTTTTTTAATTTTTTTTTTTGTGAGTTGTAAAAAAAATTGCAAGGACCAAACCCTAATTTTACCTTTTTTTTTGGGGATGTTTTATACCTAAATCGACTAAAGAGGATGCAATTCAAAATAGAAAGAAAAAAAAAATTTGTGTAGATTGTTTTTGGGATTTTGCCTAATAAAATTAGAGTTTCTTCATATTTATATCTTTAGGGTTTATATTGTATTTATTCTGGAATTCAATCTTATATGGGTAAAGGGTAAGGGCTAGAGATGCTCGTCGTTGTTTTTTCTTCTGCAAGGTTGTGGGGAGCAAAAAATTCTATTCATATTATGCTGTTATGTTAATTGTTGTTTCTCTGGTTCGACCTTTTTATATGTTTTTAAATTTATTCGTATTAGTTTGTAGGTATTTATAATAAATACTCATGATGTGAAGGTAATGTTTAGAGCTGTAATACTTATCTATGATTTTAGTTTTTGTGCTATTATCGTGCTTGATATATTTCTTTAGTTGGTTTTAGTTGGTTTTTGCTTTTCTTGGTGAGTATAATATTTTTAACTTACAAGGGTTGGCTTTTTTATCTTTTCATTTATGTTATCTATATACTTATGAAATCTATCAATTTTTTAAGACTTTATAGTGGTAAATTTATGACATTTATGATTTATATTCAATGTTTATTAATACTAAGTTTTATTACTAAACACATTTGAGTCAAAACTAAGTATTTTACTCATTAAATGCTTTATGATATTAATAGAAATATAAAACCTTCCAATTGCAATATTAGTCATAGAAAGGTTAAAAAAATGCACAAGCTTTGCTTTCTCATTTTTAGTTCTGTAAACCTGAATGAGAGAGTCATATGTGTGAAAAATGATAATCATTCCTCCCTGTAGAGAGTTTTGAATATAATATGTTTTTTTTTTTTTCCTACAAGGTACTAGCCCACCATCTCCGGAATTTATTATTTTTTAAACCATAAGCACATCACTTAACCTTGATTTTTCCAATCGTAAATTGATATATATACTTCCACTTTCCCATCCCCAAATCGATTTTTACACAAAAAAAATAAAAATAAATAAATAAATAAAAATTATGCCTATATGTTATACTCATGACATTAATGGTTTTGTATTATATTTTTGATCTACAAATACTCCATGAAAAGATTAAATATGTCTTGGTAAAGTTTTTTGGTATCTGCAGACTAGCCCAACTACATAATTGTAGACATGAATAACTAACTAATAATATTTTTGTATTTTCATCGATTTTATGGTGCAGGCAAGGCATGTAGAACATGGGATGCTATTTTGATCCAGAAATTGACATAGAGGAATTCTTCAGGTTAGGTGTTGAAACTATAATTTTGAGTCTGGTACATATCATTTGGATTCATTCGCAAAAATTTATGTTGCAACTTTTGACAGATTTTTTAGCTATTGTTTGGATTCATTTGGAAAAAAATTTAAGTTGCAACTTTTCACAGATTTTTTAACTATCATTTGGTTGTGTCGTGACATTCAAAATCAATCAAGAATTATTTTCTCTTTGGTTGCCATGTGAGAAATTTTTGTTTAGTTGAACCCTCATGTTGTTCCTTTTGTTGGTTTGTTGTCGTATGCTTAGGAGTAATTACTAAACATTGGATTTGGAATCTCTATTTGAAGCTCACTCTCACGTGAATTAGACAATTCTTGACTTGGTTTGGGAAAGGAAAAAAAACATCTCAACTAATGATCTAACTAACATACAACATAATTTGGAAATAAAAAAAAATACATTTCCATGCTTCAAATGAAAAGAGATCTGTTAAAATCTATCCTAAATTTGTTATTATTATTAGTATTATTATTTTTCTTCATGGTTGGATACATAGTTATTGCCATTGCGGGAACTACTATTCATCTTCAAGTGAAGGAAGATAATAGATTTTACGCAAAATTTGCAAAATTTGATTGATTCTTCGTTCTTGGTTATGTGAAGATAAAATGTTCTTTTATTATTTTTTTTACCCATGTATACTTTTGGGTTTTTGTTTTTTATTCTTCTATTCCTTTTGGAGCGTTATTTAATTGTTCGTCATTGGTTTTCAACATTTGCTGGGCAGAAGAGACCTTGTTGGGTTGGATTTAGCTCAGCATGTGTCATCTTTGTATATTTTCTTTGTTATTTGTTCTTTATTATTTTTCTCACTGCTTTTCTTTTTATTTTATTTTGGATATTGTTTCATCAATACACTGGTAGAGATAAAATTATACACAAGATTCATACCCAAATCTACTATTCTATAATCTTTTGGCTGTACTCATGTTTTGAGGTTGTAAATGTAATAGAAAACTTGATCAAGTTCGTAGAAATTCCCTTATAAGTAATGATATTTGCACACCTTTTTAATGTTTTTATTTCCTTTGTAGATCACAAGGTTAGTATTTTTTTTTTTTTTGTTATTTTTTTGGAACTCTAGAAATTACAATAAGTCACTACAAGAATTCACACATTTGCCGACCACTTTTGCCGACCAAAAAAATTTTGGTCGCAAAAAAATGACATATGGCGACCAAATATTAATTAGTCGCGAATGATCATTATTTTTGGTGACCAAATATTATTGGTCGCAGAAGGTTATATTTTGGCGACCAAAAAATGAGTTGGTCGCAGAAAATGGTATGCTTTTGCCGACCAACTCCAAATTTGGTCGCGGAAGGTCACATATTTTTTGGCGACCAAAAATTTGGTCGCCAAAAACTGATTTTCAGCAACCAAAAAAAATTAGTCGCCAAATTAATACTTTTAGCGACTAATATTTTAGTCGCCGTTGATTGAGATTTGGCGACTAAAAAAATTTGTCGGCAAAAGTACCTTTTCTGCGACTAATATGGTCTTTTGGTTGCCAAAGTTTGGGAGGGAATTTTGAAACATGAAGGAGGGAAATGAATACCAATTCGTAACAAATGAGATTATCCATTCCCGCCAATGAGATTATCCATTTTCCCTCCATTTTTATCCCTCTGTCTCACCCCATTTTTTCATTTCACGTTTGTTGCCCTAGGTTCTTCTTTCGACGGCTCTATCTCTCTCACTCAACTCTCTCTCTCTCTGCCTCTCTTTCTCACTGGAATGACAGTAAGTGACGATCAGCGAGCTGCGGCTGTGGCGGCGAGCAATGATCGGCGATCGGCGACACTGGTGAGCAGCGATCGAAGCCTCGATTCAAATCTATTCTTCTCTTCTCCTCTTTTCTTCTTCTCTTGTTCTATTTTCCTCATTTTCTTCTCTTCTCAACCTGTGTTCTATGTTCTGTGTTCTTAACCTAATCACAAATTCATTTTCTGTCTCTCTCTAAATTTTCAGTCCGATAGAGTGAGAGCAAGTTCGTTTTATCAGTAAGTCCTCCTTTGAATTCTCTCTTTCTTTGTTCTTCTCTTGTATTGTTGGTTGTATTTGTTAATAAATATTGTCTGTTCATTACACTGCTTGACTCACTATTTGTGTACCTATAATTTATCTCACAATCCATGGAAACTCTCATGATCTCTTGCTTTTTTAATTTTTCTGCTATGACTTGCTTGTTTATGGCTTGTATTTGATTTCTGGGTTGTTAACTTGTTATCTATATGTGTATTCTTTTTTATTTTTTTTGATGCCCACTAGTTGTTTGATGAAATGTTTCAAACTTATTATAATGAACATAATATAGAATGCATGAACAATTTTTTAATGAAATCTTTTTGATGAAATAGTTGTTATCTGCAAGTGTTTTTATTTTGGTTTGACGAACTTATGTGTGAACCAGAAAATTTCATTACAGAATTATTTTGAACTCATCTGAAAGTGTTTTTATTTTGAACTTTTCTGCAAGTTCATTACAGAACTTATCTGCAAGGGTTCTTATTTTGAACTCCATTACAGAACCAGAAAAGTTCCCCATTTTCAACTCCATTACAAAACCAGTAGGAATTCTTGGTACAAGAAATAAGAATTATTTATGCAAGTCAAGAATTATTTATCTGCACAGTGCACAATGTTTGTATATACATTGCACACAAGTGGTGATTGAGGAGAGAAGTCCACATTTTTTGTTTTTTGTTTTTTGTTTTGTTTTTTTTTTTTTGAGGAAGTTCGCATGTTGAATTACGTTGAAAATTAAAATTTTAAACCGCCAAACCGATTCGCATCCATCCGTCAATCCGCCAATCCGCATCCACCGGATTGGCGGATGGATGCGGATTGATTTTCTCCAATCCGCCAATTTGGCGGACGGATGGCGGATTGAAGGTTTCGTGGCCGCAACCGACCCACGCCCACCCCTACTTTTAGATTGTTAAGTCTATTGTTTAATTTCAGGAAAAGTACAGGTTGCCTTGGTTTGGAATTCTAGAGATGAGAACTCCCCTTCCTCGAAAAAGTTAAATGCTTTGGCCAATGTGTGCCCATTCTCTCTCCCTCTCTCTCTCTCTCTCATTTTTATATTTTCTTTGGACATGATAGTTTATTTTAATTCATTGACTGATGTCCAAACTGTTGTTTGTAGTTCTTATGGAGATATGGTGGGCCAAACAGGAAAGTCCATTTTATTCATTCTGTTTGGGCAAACTTCCAGACTTCAATTAACAATGTGAGTGTAAAGTGTGTGGGTTTTTGTGTCTGTGCACATGTGTTTACTTGTTGGCGTGGGCATCCATACACTAAGTATGTTTAGTATGAACTGCTTCATTTGTTTGTTAAAGTGGATATAATTAGCTTGTAATTTTTTAGAATGTTGGTCTCATTGCTAAGATGGTGTTATTTTGATGATCGTTTATGTTGTCCTGAGACTATGGAGGTGGTTGAGAAAGCAACTGAACCTCTTTTATGAAATGCTCTTACCAAGAACACAAAAGATTCATAATTCTACTTTCATAGAAACAAAAGAAAAACTCAGTTCAAAGCTTTCTTGCAACACCAATTAGGAATAGTTTTTCTGCTTTTGATCAGATTATCTACTACCAGAATTTTCACCTGGGATATCTCCCTGCAAAAAAGACCAACTGAGAAGGGCCCTTCAAATTTTCAAATCCCTTTCCAAGGAAAGTGAAGTGTGTCACCCTCCAACTTGTAATAAGACTTCACTTTTAATTTCCTCAATTTGGAGTACCAACCAATGTCATCTTCCTTCGAGCCTTGGACTAAGCTCCTGATATAACAGTTTCAAAAGAACTTGTATCCCCTGAACCTTCCTATCATGTAATGATCTTTGTAACCCATATCATTAAGTTTTAGAGAGTTTCTTTAAACCATATATTGTAAAACACGTGCGGTGCAAGTTTTAGAAGGTTTGGAGGGGGTACCTAATCCGGTTTGTGATTATCTTTGTAAATATATATTTTTCATATCTTTGTAAATACGATTTGAACCAGCTACATAAGTTAATTCGCAAGCATGCACTGATGCAGATTACAAGCCTTGACTTTTTCATCCATTTCTTTTGATTTCAATACATGCGATAAGGTCATTGCATCTAATTTATTATTTTTTCACTTCTAGTGCCAAAATAGAACTGAGAATCATTCTATATTTTTTCCTTTAAAACATATTGATAACTGAAGCAATTACATGTTGTGTATACATGTTTGTGTGTTATATTAGGGATAATAGGTTGTAAAATTAATTATATTTTGATGAGTTTGTGTGTCTCACATTATTTGTGCATTTAACAAGGAATGGGACTGATACCATCTACTTCCCATTTTCATGCTTGCTGTGAAGATATTTGGACCTTCTATTTGTAAATTAGTTTATGATGAGAATTAGCTAATGATTTGTTCTCTTTGCAGTCTCTGCATTAATAGCGATGAAGAGCAATTTAGTTGATCCTATAAACCATCTCAAGAATTGGAATAAAGGGGATCCATGTACATCCAAATGGAGAGGAGTTTTATGCTTTGATTCAGTCACGGCTGATGGTTACTTGCATGTCCAAGAGCTGTATGTTGCTTTTCCAGGATTTCTCACTTTCCTTTAATAGAAGTCATTAACTCATTACCTATTTTGTTGTTATAGGAGTTGAAGATTTGATGATATGGACGTGTTTAATTTGCTTTCTATTGTCAGCATAGTGCCTTATCACTTTTTATTACCTCTAACAGAACAAATGATCTTTCATTCCTTAATATTGGTTATAGTGCCTCAAATTGTAGGAAATGCTCCTAATTATCTCTTCTATTTTTGGTGCAGCCAGTTATTGAATATGAACCTGTCCAAGAGTTTAGCATCAAGCAAATTCTTGGACTTCAGCATGGAAAATCTTATGTTCATACAGTTTTAGGTCATTATTGTTTGAGAGCTGAGCAATTATTTGATGGAGTCTTGGATTGTGAGTTATAGTTGAGATCAATTTTAGGAGAAATGGATGTTGGGTCGATTAGAACGGCATGGTAAAAGCTATATCCTCCAAAATATAATTGCATTTTGTAGGAAAGACTATTTTTATTTATTTATTTGGAAGTCATGATTGTTTTGCATTGATATGCTTTTCACATCATTTGTCTCTGTTTAGAAGTATGAGAGAAGGCAAAATGTGAAAAATATTTTGGGACCACTTGCTGTTTTTCTTTTTCCCGCAAAATTTGAAAAATGTATTATACATTTTTGATGTTTCATCGATATCACTTCAAAATGGTTTTAAAATGACCTTTCAGGAAATGGAATAGATGTACCAGCTTATCAAGATCTTGTTATGTAACTTCTTAAAATTATAGCTTGATATTCCCACAATAATTACTGCAAAAACCTCATATAGCTGCTTTGATTACTCCATTTTTTGATTTCGCTTTCAACAGACTTTTTAGAAGGTACACAGTTCAATGATTTGCTCACCAATAAATGGGTTTTGTTCCACTTCTCTTGTTCAATGGAGTTGGGTTTACAATACCTGTATGTTTTCTCACAGGTATGATTCCAGAAATTCCATTTTAGAGTGGTCCATACTTCTCATTGATAACTCAAACCGCAGGTCAGCATATGATGATGTTTCTTTTATTTCAAAACTAAAATTTATTGTGCATTCTACAATTTGTAGTGCTTGTTTGGTTTCTAACTTCATTTTGGAACACTTGGCAGTGGATCTATGGAGTTTGTTGTCCCTCCAGTAGATGCATCAGTCTTTTTCCCGATTTCTGTGCGTTTTACTGCTGCAAGCACAATCAGTGAACTAAAGGTTTACTTCTCTTTTTCCATTTATAGTTGATTCATTCAATTTCTCAGCCAATAATAATAGTTCTGTGCTTCAGTGGAAATAATTGCTTTTGGTAGTGAACTAGTACTGCTTGGTGCAATTGTTGAGTAGACTTCTCTTGTAGGTTGAACTCTTTAACGATGGTTGGTTGTTTGTAATTCATAATACCAGCAGGGTGTCTCAATTACTGTTATTGGTAGACATCAAACTTTTTGAAGTTTAGCATGCATGTGTGCCATGTAATTTCTTCATTAAATTTTGGCTGCTCATACTATGCTAGTTTTAGGGCTCTAGGGCATAACTAATATAATATAAAGCTTGGGTTATACTTGCTGTGATTTTTGATAATGATGTGAACTTGCTGAATATGACTCATCTATTTCATACCTTATTCCAATCTTATTAATATGCCCTTAGGCTGCAAACTACTTGAACATAAAGAGTCTGCTAGATCTAACATGCCAGACAGTTGTGGACATGATAAAAGGAAAGACTCCAGAGGAAATCCGGAAGACCTTCAACATAAAGAATGACTTCAGTGTCGATGAAGAGGAAGAGGTTCGTAGAGAGAACTAGTGGGCCTTTGAGTAAGAAGAAATACATGGCCTGATGATGGTGGTATAGTAGTAGTACTATGAGGTTTTATGTATCCTGTACTGGTTTAGACTTTGGTCATGACTATTGTTTTCTGTTTAGCAAGCTCTCTCTTCAAACATAGCTGCTCTTTGAAATGTAAATAACAGCTGGATTCCGGTGGTTTTATGCACCTGTACTTTTATTTTGAAGTACTCTTAAACTGTGAGTTGTGTCTGAGCGTTTACATCATTATTATACGGTGAGAGTGAGAAGAGTTTTGGCTCGAGCATTGGTCATTGTCGTGAATTTGTAAGTTTCCAGTGATCGTTCCTGCCATACTTGCAGGAGAGGACTCGGTTGAGGGTTGTTTGGGACCTGGTGGAGGGAATGTTGTGAGTCAGCTTGAGACTCTTCAAACATGGTTACACTGCTGCTGGCACATGCACAATTATTATTCTCGCCCAATAGTGGTGATCTGAATACAGACAGAATGAGCTAAGAAAAATTAGGTAAGGCTTTCCTACTAGTGAAATATACCTGCCAAAACTGAAAAATCATAAGCCATATGGGAGAAAGCTCTGGTTTGGGGGAGGGAGGGGGAATCCTGGGGCTCAACCCTAGGTGGATGGACTGACCGACCTCAACAGGAATTTACACATTTGCCGACCAAACAAATGAGTGTCCATCCCAAAAAACCAACTATACAAAAACCAACATTTCTTTTGGCGACAAACATGTTTGGTCGCGGAATGTGACAATTGGCGACCAAAATTTTTTGGTCGTGGAATGTTACAATTGGCGACCAAACTTTTTGGTCGTTGAATGTGATAATTGGCGACTAAACTTTTTGGTCGCGAAATGTGACAATTGGCGACTAAGATATTTGGTCGGGAAAATATCACTTTTCGCGACCAAAGTGTTTTAGCGACTAAATGAATTAGTCGCGGTAATAATATATTTAGTGACCAAAAATTTAGTCGGCAAATCTAACTTTTCCCGACCAACCAAAATTTTGGTCGCGAATTACTTTTGCCGACCCTCAATTGGCGACCAAAGTAGCAACCAAAAAAATTGGTCGCGGATAACTTTTGCCGACCAAAAATTGGCTTTTAGCGACCAATTTTTTGGTCGGCAAAAGTGTTAATTCTTGTAGTGAGTGTAGGAACCCATAAATCAAATACAAAATCAAACATAGAATACATGTTTTAACATGACTTTACAAGGTGTGGCCATACCTAAAAAAATTTGTTGATTAATATATTTTGTGTCCAATACTATATTTGGTTTTTATGTTCTTAGATTCATTGTTAAAAGATAGGTGATGGGTATGGCCCTGGTGAAATAGTGTTAGTGTGGGTGTGGGTGTGGGTGTGTATAATATCGCATGGGGGCAAAATTTTCATCATGAAAGGTATAGTTGACCTTTTACTCTTTGCCTTTGGGCTTCGGTTGAAATCTTGATAATAATAGTGCATTTGATTTGATTTGTACTACAATAGAAGCAGCTTTTAATAACATGTGTTCACATCATTTTTCCCCCAAAACGTTTTAATTTATTAACGTCCATAGCATTTTTTTTTCAAAAGCTATCAAAAATTATAATTAATAGCAATATTTTCTTTTTAACCTGTTAACCCAACATATTTTCCCATTTTTTAAAAAATAATGTGAAAACTTCTCCCACACGACAATCTCTGTCAATTTCAAATCTTCAAATATTTCTCCCTCTATCTTTCACGATTTGCTAGGATTGCTCTCCCCAATTCTTCTATGGTTCCATTTTTGTTTTTCTTCAATTCAAAAGGTTTGTTTATTCTTTTTGCCTTTTTTTTCATATAATATTTACGTGTATCAAGATTGACCTTTACTCTCTTGTTTGTTGTTTCTATGTTTACCCCCTCCCTATTTGGTGAAGAAACATTGCCATATTGTTGCGTATTTCATGGTTGAAGGGTCATTTCATTATCTTGTGTGGAGAATCCTCAGCTCACTAGGTTTGAGTTGTTATGTTTGAAAAAATTTCCTTCTCAAGACCTGCATTTCAATTCTCCTTCATTACAATGTAAAATTGATTTTTTTTATTTTTTTATTTTTTTATTTTTCATTTTTTGAAGGTATTCTATGGCTTAATATTGATTTCTTCTGTATTGTTATGCATGAGGTATTAAGATACACTGGCCCATGTTTGCAAACTATGTTTGATTTTCTCCAATTTGTTTTAATATCATTGAAAGTAGCTGATCATTGTGAACCACATGCCACTGCCACTATTTTTCCTAGATTACAAAAAAAGTGATTCATTAGGGCTCTAATTTGATGATGCTAAATTTTTGTAAAGAATTTTGCAAAGTATTTTGATGAAATGTTATGGCAACACTTGATAATCTAAATGTCATTGGAATTGTGCATCTATTTCTTTGACAATTGTGTAGGTTCTAATTAGAAATTTCATTATTTATTGTTTTATTTCATTTCTACGTACACATCCTATTGACTTTGGCAATTAGATTTTGTTACACTTCGAGGCCTTCATTATCAATTCTTCAATTGCTAGATTTTAAGAGTTCTATTTAATCATGACAAGTTATCAGGAAGTTTATGTTTTAGAATTTTGAATTGTAGCAATTGACTTGAAGTGAGATAGTGTCTGCTTCCCACACTTGAATATGCTTTAGTAATTACATGATTATTATTATTACTATTATTATTAAAATAAAAATGTTGCTGCTTCTAATAGATCTATATCAATGTTAGTTTTCAAAAACCATTTAGCTCCTTTACTACTTAGTTGTATCCAAAATGTGAAATCAAAAATCACATTGACATTGGTAGAGGATTAAAAGAGATTGAATATATTTCCATCAAACCTTTTGATTTGGATATTATTTTTATGAATTGGTAATACCAGAAACAAGCTACATTGCGGTATTATGATGATAGACAAAGATTGGGTGCATCTTAATTGAAAACACTTTTTTTTTCTTTTCTTTTTTGTGTTTTTTTCTTGTAAATTGGTTGAGCCACACAATTACATGGCAACCACAATTACATGGCAACCATACGAAATTTTGTGAATGTGGCTACAAGAATGCAGAGTATCCTTACCAGATTCTATGTATTTGCAAAGATTGTCAACATTCATTTCACCATTTTGTTGAATTTGTTTGAGCACGAGGTTATTAAGGGAATGGTTCTTAGTACATAAATATATTAAGAATGAACAGGTAAATTCACGGCTTGGGAATTTATGAGCTTCCTTTCCTATTAACACCTTTTGATTCAAAGTTTTTCATTGACCTTGTTACTTTGTTTTCTGCTTAACTAACAATATTCATTTCCTGTTTACTGATTAATCATTAGTTTTGAAATCATTGGTTTTGAAATTACTAATCCTATTGATTGTTGAATTATATTGGGTGTGAGATTCAGATCATCTCCATTACATAGTTGTAATGGAAGATTTCCAATCCCTATGTCTAACCCCTTTATATTGTCTAGGGATTTAATTTACTTTCTGCAGTTGATGCCTTTGGAAAGAAGTGGAGACTAAACTTATTAGATAAGAAAGCTTGAAGAATGGAAAGTTTGTAGATGAAAAAATGGTGCATTTGAATGAATTGGTTATTTTCTATAGTACATGGTTACATTGTCTTTAGCATTGTTTATAAGTTGTGTTATGTGGATAATGGAGATTACAAATCCAGCACACTTCTATTTATAGATTGTCGATAAGCATTTCTTTTTGTAAGTTTTGTTTTAATCTTCTTTTCAAGTAGTTTTAGCCTATTTGTATGAATTATTTTCCCAGTGTTCATTCTTCTATGACACTCGGCTATCTACATTTTCCAAGTAGGCTTATATCTATGCATCCATCTTTCCTGATTTCTGTAAATTAAATTTTTCTTGTAATGGGCACCAATAAACGCCAATAATGGGCATTTGTTAGCGTGCCTTGCATGCGGCCAATTCACTAGTATATATATATATATATATATATACAAAGTGGGAAAATGTAGCCTTATCTTTTCAGGAATAAAGAAATGAATTCTTTAATTCTTATTTCTTTGACTTGGAGCAAAAAAGTTTTGCGTTTTCCAATACTTGGAGAGATGAAAATTTAATTGTCAACGTTCCGTATTGATGGAGCTAAAAAAAAAAAAAAGGTTTGATTATTTCCTGGAGACAAGAATTTAATTTTTAAATCATTCTTGGTGGAACATTAACGTTGTGTTTGGTAACATTTACGTTTTCAATTTATATTTATAAAAATTTTATAAACTGATTTTTGTTTATTTTTTGAAAAACATAAACTACAAACGCGTTTGGTAATTGACAAAATGTTTAAAAAAATTTAAAAATATAAAAAGAGGGAGAAATGACAAGTGGCGGCGGAAGACGGTGGTGGAAAGTGATGACGGTGGGTGGTAGGTATATAGCGATCCCGGTATTCCCTGTTGTTGTATAACTATAATCTGGACTCAGTTTCGTAGATTCGTTGTTGTCTTATCCTCATTTCTATCCCTTACTCTTTGTTTTAGAGTTTTGGGTTGCGTTGGGCGAGTTGGGAATTAGTTGGTTGTGTTTTAAAGCTTTGAAATTTTTGCCCAGGTTTTGGTCTCTCCGCTCGAGCGGCGGTTTTGTGCTCGAGCGAACTTTTGTTGCTGCCTTTACGCTCGAGCGGCAGTTTGGACGCTCGAGCGTGAATTTCCTTCTCTCAGCATTTTGGTCGTCTGCAGAAAATTCTGGGAGAGTGCACCCGGCGCTCGAGCGGATCTTTGGACGCTCGAGCGTGAACTTGTGTCTGTACGCTCGAGCGGGGTGTTGTACGCTCGAGCGGACCTGCTTTTATATCAGTTCGTGAAACCACCTTTTTGATCACTTTTTGATTTCCTTTCTCTCTCTTACTTTTTCAAAACCTCCATTGGAGAGCACCTCACTCTAAAACCGAACTTCTCTCTTAGGATTGATCTACCTAGAGTGTTTTCCTCACCTTGGGCCTTTGTAAGAAGTGTGTTGATCGTCGAGGGCTTTGTTGAGATCTGAGAAATTTGGGATTTGGAGCACTTCTGAGTTTTACTCATCTTCTCCCTTGGAGCTCTGAATTTGAGGTAGGGATATCCTACTCCTCTCTATGGATTTTGTCTTTAAATTTTGGTAATTTGAGATGTTGGGGTTGGTTTGGTAATTTTGTGAAAGTTTGGGCCATTTGTGTTATTTTACAAAAGTTGGGGTTTTATTTGTAATAAACCTAGATGCATGTTTGGTATAGAGAAATGGAATAAATGTTGAATCATTGATGAAAATGGGACCTAAGGGTGGTAATGGTAATTATGGAAAATGACCTAATTACATTGTTTAATTAATTGAGATAATTAATTGTGGGAAATGAGGAAATGAAATGGAATTGCTGAGATTGGGAGTGCATGGGGTTAAAGGGTGTAGTTGAATTATTTATCACTCACCGAATTGAAATGTCGATTGAATATCCATTGTGCATTTATTTCCTGCTTAGAAATAATTGCTTTGGGCTACCGGTGGAGGGTAGTGTTGATTGTTGTAGACAATGCTTGATGATTAGGCAAACTAAAACTAATCAATTGGATGTGTCATAAAGCATGTCGGTTGATAGAATACATTAATTTTATGTGTTGATTGATTGCATATGTGATTCTGTGTTTATATGCATTACTTGTGTATGGGAGGAGATAGGGGATGTACTCCACGGTTTAGGGGAAGATAGGGGATGTACCTCTAAACCGGTTAATGGTTTAGGGGAAGATGGGGGATGTACCTCTAAACCGGTTGTTGGAATGTTGATATAGCTCATATGCTTATCGGTTGAAGTGTTGATACAGCTCATATGCTTATCTGTTGTAGTAGTGATATAGCTCATATGCTTATCTATTGAAAAGTTTGTTTGATTTGATATAGCACTAAAATGTATATCATCATTGTTTGCGAAGTATGGGAGTAGTTTATGTGTTATTGATACAACAAAATAATGTGTATCCACCTTGGATTTCGAAAGTGTTCTAGTGATGAACTATAATCTCACCAAATGTTCTGGTCAGAGTACTGAGCCTTGTTTTCAAACTCAAAGTTGAACAAAAACGAAAAGTGAATTGTAACATAGATTTGGCTGTCATGGAAACGTAGGGAGATGTAAATGGAAGTGTCAGTGTTGACCGTCTATCAGTTGCTAATCTTTTAGTCATTGTTCATGGTTGGTTTAGTGTATTTCTACTGGGCTGTGGCTCACCCTATATGGGAATATCATTTTCAGGTACAGGTAGCATGCCACCTCCAAGGACGTAGCTTGGGAGGCCAGAGGCGGACTTTTTGTTGTTTTACTTGATGTATTACATGTAAATTCAAGCCAAGGGCTTAACGTGTTTGAGTTAGTACTTTTTTTGTTGAAACCAAGTGTTAACTTGGAAAGCTGTAAGCCCATAGGGCATTTGCTTTTGTTGTTAACAAGTAATACTTTTTGTAATGAAACTCTGTTAAATGAAAGAATGTGGAGCTTTTGAATATCAATGCATGTCTTATTTAATGGGTTTAAGGCTATTATTTTGAGGGCGTTACAAGGTAGCTAGTGGTGGTGGGTGGTGGCGGGCGGGTGGGTGGTGGTGGTGGTGGTGGTGGCAGGTGGGTGGCGGATGGCTGGTGGTGGTGGGTGGGTGGGTGACGGTGGCGGGTGGTGGGTGGTAGCGAGTGGGTAGTGGTAGTGGTGGTGGTGGTGGCAGGTGGGTGGCGGATGACAGATGGCGGGTGGTGGCGGGTGAGTAGTGGGTGTTGATGGTGGGTGGGTGGGTGATGGTGGCGGATGGTGGGTGGTAGCGAGTGGGTGGTGATGGTGGTGGTGACGAGTGGCGGGTGGTAGGTGGCAGCAAGTGGGTGGTGGGTGGTGGTGGCAGGTGGGTGACGGGTGGGTGGTGGGTAATGGTGGTGGGTGGTGGTGGCGGGTGGGTGACAAGTGGGTGGTGGTGGTGGGTGGGTGGGTGACGGTGGTGGGTGGTAGCGAGTGGGTGGTGAGTGGTGGTGGCAAGTAGGTGGCGGGTGGATGGCAGGTGGGTGGTGGTGGTGGCGGCGACGGCGGCGACGAGTGGGTGGTGATGGCGAGTGTGTGGCAGGTGGGTGGTGGTTGGTGGATGGCTGGTGGCTGGTAGTGGCTGGTGGATGGTGAGTGGTGGTGGCTGGTGGTGACGGAAGACGGTAGTGGAAAATGATGGCGGGTGGTGGCTAGTGTTGGGTAGTAAAAAAAAAAAAAAAACTGAAAACGGAAACACATTTTTTGTGTTTTTATTTTTTGACCAAATTTATAAATTGAGACCACTGATATATAAATCAAAAATTTTACCAAACAAGTTTTTATTTGAGTTTTTTAAGTTTTTGTAAATATAAACAGAAAACTGAAAACATAAGTGTTACTAAACGACACCTAAAGAAGTCAAGTTTTAATTTTTTTTTTTTTTGAAAAAAAAAAAAATTAAAGGCACAAGAGTGTGTTTGCCAAACATGACATAAGGATAAAAGATTCATTCTTATAATTACTAGTTGGCAATGTAATCCATAAATTATGGTGAGTCATTAATTTTTTCCAGAGGCCATGTCAAGACAAAACATGCCTGAAGGAATGAAGCAAAGCGTGGCCAAAGAAGCAACAATATGCATGTCCGAGAAATTCAAAATTTCTCATTCATGTAAGGGGCAAAATGTAAGAAGGGTTAACTTAAGCCTACTAAATTAATTAGGCCCAATCGAAGCCCAATCAGAAAGTCCAAAAATTGGTGAGCTTAGAGAAATTATTGCCAAGTGGGCCTAAGTGAATTCTATAAAACGAGCCCACGAGAAAGCCAACAAATTGGGCCGAGGAAAACCCATGATATCTCTAAAGAGAGTCCAATAAGCCCATCCGAGGAGACCTATATCATACGGGCGTCCGAGGAGGTTAACCGTTGCTTTCAAAAGAGATGAAACCCTCGGAGGAGATCTATTCTCCGAGGTATTGGCTTAGTCTTGAAAGAGTTTGGAACCATGAACCTAGAGACCTATTTGGGCTCAGACTCGAAAGGGTTCGGATCTACGAACCTAGAGATCCAAAGTGCTTGGCTTTGAAAGGATTCGAACGCAATTTAAAAGTCGCTCTGTTAATGAGTCCTAAAACACTTGCGGGCTCGGAGCTTTCTGAGATCTACGCACCAGAACCATGGGCGTGATGAAGTTTGAACAAAGGACCCGATCCCGAGGACGGTGAGTGGAGATAATTTCACTCTTCGGTTAAACTATCTTATACTCAGGTCGAGGTGGCACGATCTAGGGGGCCCTTGAGACTTGGCAATATTTGCAGTAGGGCGTTCTCTTGAACTATCCCTGACCCTTCTACGGCATGGTGTCCTCTAGGACTACCCCTAACCCTTTAGGATGATTGTGGATCATTGGTTAGGTGTGGCTAAGAAGAAGGGTTCGCCGAGAGCTTGATCTCCTCTTCAGGGTTTTTCTCATCCTCGGAGAGGTCACCTCATTGGATAAGGTGGTTAGAGAGAATATTCCCCATGTGCCTTGCACATGGGCTCCATCCTACATCATGAGGTGTCTATAAATAGCACCCACCCAAGCTTTACAAAGGATGGATTTTGGAGAGATAACTCTTGGGAAATAACTAATTTCCCTTCTCCATTATCAACTTTAAGAGTGAAAGTGGGAGATCCATGGGAGGGCCTTTTTATTATTCTCTCTCTAACTACTTTCCTTTATTCTTGACCCAATCTCTTATCTCTATCATCTCATTATTATTGTGTTTCTAGTTGCGACTGTTGAAGAATCTAAACCTCTCATCATTTTCTATAGAATTCGAATTTTTTCTTCGAAGATCTTCAAATTTTCCAATGGCGTTCTTGAACCCTCTCATACAAGTGGCTTATTTGGTGTGAGTCAAGGTTGGAGATCTAGATTGCATCATATTATTTGAGCTTGTGTTTGATTGGCAATGCGTTAGTGTCATTATACCTTCAAAACAGGTTTTGATTTCTAAATGTTAGTTTATGCATATATCATGTTTGCTTTGATAGTGGGTAATTTCTTTTTATGACATTCTATGTGCTTAGTGAGTTGCTTTCTACTTCAGATGGAAGAAGCTTCTCTCAACAATGGTCAAACCCCTCTTGATCAAAGCAGTGAGATGATACAAGAAAGACATGGTGAGAGAACTGAGTTAGACGGTCAAAATGGTGTTCCTCAAGGAGGAAGGAATTTGTTGCACCTATTGTGGAAATGGAGTTTGAGTCATATGATGATGCTTACAACTATTACATTTGTTATGCGAAGGAAGTGGGCTTTCGTGTTAGGGTGAAAAATTCATGGTTCAAAAGAAACAGCAGAGAGAAGTACGGTGCTGTACTTTGTTGCAGCAACCAGGGTTTCAAAAGAATGAAAGAGGTAAATCGTATAAGGAAACCAGAACTGGTTGCCCTGCAATTATTAGGATGAGATTAGTGGACTCTATATGCAAATATCATTATAATAATTAAAAATATATTTATGGGCCGTTTAACCAAAATGGCATTAGCCCATTCTGTCAAGCGTAGGCATTCTCAACAATCACTTAGCAAATCTCCATACAATTTGAGGTAATTTCTCCACAGACGATCTTGATCCGCCTGACACTTTGAGCCTAACACAAGAGGAGCCTAACTTTTCACCTCATATTTTAGTACAACTTTTCTCCCATCAAATTTGTTTAATAATTTACCTTAAATGTTTGATTTGATATTAAATTTTTTCTTTTTTAAAAAAATACGCAATCTATTCCAAAATCCTCCTTCAATCAATTCATGTGAGAAAAATTGATCTCTAAGGCTATGTTTGGAGCATAAATTTAGATAATTTTTTTTTTAAAAAAAAAAAATGTGAAAAGGAAAATATTAGTGAAATGTAAATAGAATATAATTATATTTTACTTATATTTCATGTACATTTTTCCTTTTCAAATCTCTACCTAAATCCATATCCCAAATATAGCCTAAGAGTATCTCTAATCCTTTCATCAAATATTTATTGACTTGAAAAATTCATTTTTTTTTTATCAGATTGAGAACTCATTAAATTTTCATCAAATTTGAATTTGATAGAAATTTAAAAAGATATTAGAGATGATTTTTCTTTCATCAATTTTGATGAAAATGAAAAAAAAAAAGGGATAAAAAGGGAATTTTTAAAAAGATTTTGATGAAAATTTAATTAAAAATTTTGAGTAATTCATATTACATCAAACAATTTACTCAAATATATAATCAAATTAGATGAAAAAATTAGCAAAGGGTTGGAGATGCTGTAATCCTTTATTTTATTTTTTTTTTTAACATTTGCATGAAATTTAAATAAAATAATAATTGTTGAAAATTTAGTAGAAAGATTTAATTTATCCAGCATTTGATAAATTTAATTTGATATAAGTTTAGTAAATGAATTAAATTTCATTTCAATCAATTTTTTTTTTATTAAATTTAAATTTAATGTAAAATTTGGTAAGATATGAGGGACACTCTAACATTTCGTAAATATTGTTAATTTACATTTAAGAACCCAAGTTTAATTTCTAAACACCAAATATAAATGAGAGGGGAGATTTGCGCGTTAGTACGACCGAGCTACGATAACGCCGATCATGACGAACCGCACGCCGCCGAGTAGACTCCTCTCTTGCTCGGCCCAGCGGCCTGACTTGCACGGCCGGAGAGGTTGACCGGCCAGACACGAACCAATGCCTGGCCAAGCTATAATGTGGCCGAGCGCGCAGCAGTGTCTGATGACCAAGCTAAGAGCAGCCCAGACTGGACTTGAGGTGCGATTAGCGTCGGCATGCGCCTAATCGATCGGCCGAGATGGACGGGCTTCATGTGATCAAGAATGAAGAACGGTGGAAGTCCAGCGTGCTTCATGGCCGTTCAGTCAATTGGGACCGATCATAAATAGCCCGGCCATGAGCATAACACTTTGGCCCCTTTGCCAAGGGGCAGGTCGGCGTTAATTAGCTCGGTTATGTGTTCGAGGAGGCAATTCTCCACAGGGAACCAGCTGGTCGTGGTACTCCGGTTAAGTGTGCCACCTGGGCCAATGGCGTGAGGGGGAGGACATCTACTCCACGCACGCACCAATACCGTTTGGCAGTTCCGCATGTACTGGTTGGAGAACAAAATCTCTACACGCGTAAGGTGGTGAGAGGCAAGCACTGCCACCTGTCCAGGGAAGGACAACAGAGGTAGTGCGCGCACGATCTTGGGGCTGCATAACCAGCCTAGAAATAGTGGAGGAAGGTGAACGCTAGAGGTATGCAACTTCTTCCCCAAAGAGAATACTCTCTCCCTATCAGTCTTCTTCTTCCTCAAGTGGACTGACTTGATCGTCGGAGGGTCTATCCGGCACACCACCGCCGGGCAGCTCACCGTTTCTGTGTTGCCAGGTAGACGCCGTCAAGAGAAGCTTGGAGTACAAGTAGTATGAAAAGCAGAGGATATTTCGCCCCCGTACAATTGGCGCCGTCTGTGGGAAATCTTTGATACTCAACCCTTGTTCTTTGAGCTTCTTCGACCATTTCCGTGGCCAACAACGGCGAAGCCCCACTGTCCATCGTCGATGGCGTCACACCTGAGTACGTCCGCTTGAGAGAAGGCCCCCCAAATATTCCAGCCATGGCGAGCCTAGAGACTCCTTCGCGAGGTGCGCGAGACAAACGGGGGAGGAGTACTGATCGCTCGCAGAGTCCAGAGGGCCGCCGACGCCGGGGGGAGTCCCATGCGCAGCGCTTGGAGCACAAACTCAAGGACCATGACGCCCTCATTCGCAAGATGGCGGCGGAGATGGAGCTACTGAAACGCCAGATTAAAGGGAAGGGTGTTGCTGAAGAGGGCAACCTTAGTGAGCGCACCCCGTCCCCCCGTTGTAGCAGCCACCGCTAGGGGAGGACCCACTCTCTCTCCATCACCAGGAACTATGGGGTTAGAGATTCCGACTACAGAGAGGGCAGGTCCCTCTCTCGCGATAGCACTTACCGCCCCTCACCCCCGACGCCGACGTCGGGATCCTCTTTCTCCACGCGTTCCAAGGACTTGAGGGATGTATTGGAGGATAGGGCGCGCCGTCGGGAGGCTCGGAGAGTGCCGGCATTGCAGAGGTTGAGCGCTCCAGTTCGTTGTAGTGAGGAAGTGGCGATGCCAGCCCCTAAAGTGATGGCCCCTGCGCTGGTAGACAAAGAGCTAGCACAACTTACAGCCACGCCGCTGTCTCCAGAAATTGAGAGTACGCCACCCCCCGCCGAATTCCACCAGCCAAAGTTCACTTTGTACGACGGAAAGATGGATCCGTACATGCATGTGAGCTATTACCGGCAAGTAATGGCTGGCCACCGGCACAACGACGCCTTGATGTGCCTCATATTCCCAGCAAGCTTGGGAGAGCTGGGTTTGAAGTGGTTCGAAAGGCTCCCGGAGGGGAGTATTGAGGGGTGGCAGTAACTAGCGGAAGCCTTCGTCACCAGATTCAAAACCAACACACGAACGCCGAAGGAGGTCGACCATCTCCTGGGCGTCAAGATGGAGTCTGGATGTTCGTTGAAGGCATATAATGCGAAATACTGGGAAACTTACAATGAGATCCTCGACTGCCCCACCAATCTGGCGATCACTCAATACAAACGGGGTCTCTCAGTCAGACATAGGCTGCGAGATTCACTCACGATGCATCAACCCACAACCATGGAGTCATTGATACAGTGGATCAATGAGCACATTCGTGTGGAGGATGATGCCGCCTCCGCGACCAAGAAGGCTAATCCGGTCGTGGCAGACAGAAGAGTGGCGGGGAAAGTTCACTCGGTTGGGCAGGTAGATAACCGCCCAAACAACCGGTCAAAAGATCAGCACCATGGTTCAAACCGTGATGACAGAAACAAGGGTCGCCAAAACGACCGGGCTGACACTCCCTGTGATGCAGCGGAGGATGCCAAAAGAAAATTGAAGGCACGGACTGGAATCACCACGGTCTTTAAAATCCCCATCTACCGCATTTTGAGCGAGATTCGAGGTGAACCCTTCGTCCGTTGGCCGGCCAAGTTGGGGAGTGCGCAGAGGGGCTTCAATTCAAAATATCGCTGCACCTTCCATGAAGAGCGGGGCCACCGAACGGAGGACTGCTTGCTGCTCAAACAACACTTGGAGGAGTTGGTGGCGGCTGGACATCTTGACCAATACATAGATGGGGGAATGAAGGCCGCACCATCAGGGCAAGTCGAGCCAAACGGCCTAGCCGCCCTGGATGCGGCCCCGCAAGGTGTAATCAACGTTATCCATGGTATCATTGAACCGGCCGGGGTCTGCGAGCTGAGAGGGATGATCAAGAAGGTCGAGCACATGAGGGAAGTGCTCTCTGTTCAGCCCGCTGTGAAGAGGGGAAAAACCGAAGAGAGGGACATCCTTTCATTCTCGACCAAGGACTTGGAAAGAGTTCAGATGCCACACAATGATGCTTTAGTAGTCACTCTTCACGTCAAAGACTTTGACATCAAGAGAATTTTGATCGACCAGGGGAGTTCGGTAGAAATTATGTATTATGACGCGTTTAAACAAATGAAGTTGGAAGACAAGGACTTGGCCCCCGCAACGTCCCCTTTGGTCGGCTTCAACTCACAGCCAGAATGGCCAATCGGAAAGATTATTTTTCCGGTCAAAGCGGGATCGGTCGTAAAGCAAGTAGAATTCTGGGTGCTCAAAGTTCCATCGACTTACAACTTGATCTTAGGCAGGGGCTGTCTGTATGCCATGCAAGCAATTACTTCGACCTTCCACCAAGTCATGTGCTTTCCGGCACCAAGCGGACAAATAGAGGAAGTTTGGGGGGACTAGGTGATGGAAAAACAATGCTTCCTTGCGGTAAATGGCAGCCGACCGGCCAAAGGGTTCGTCCAAATGATTGAGGGGCCCGAGGGTAAAGAGGTCCTTGAAGACGTAGGAAGAAAGGCCGAGGAAAAATCGGTCGAAGATTTGGTGGAAGTGCGCATTGACGAGAATGATCCAACTAAATTCTTCCTCTTGGGATCATCCTTGTCTAGCGCCGAGCGGATGGATTATGTCAACTTCTTGGTTTCCAATTTGGAGGCCTTTGCCTGGACGCCTTACGACATGCTTGGCATCGACCCAAGCTTCAATTATCATCAGTTGAATGTCTTCCCCAATGTACGGCCAGTCATTCAAAGGACGCGCCGCTCAGCCTTGCACCATGCTGAAGTGGTGGCAGAAGAAGTGAAGAATTTGTTGGAAGCTGGGGCCATAGAGGAGGTGCAATACCCTCAGTGGATATCCAACACGATGGTTGTTCCGAAAAAGAACGGCAAGTGGCGAGTCTGCGTTGACTACAAGACTGTCAGCCGAGCTTGCCCCAAGGACGGCTTTCCCCTCTTACGAATTGACCAGCTGGTGGACTTAACCGCTGGCCATCAGAGGTTTAGCTTCCTAGACGCATATCGCGGCTACCACCAGATAGCCATGTATAAACCGGACAGAGAGATCACGTTGTTCACAACCCCCAGAGGTTTATATTGCTACAAAGTCATGCCGTTCGGACTAAAGAACGCCGGGGCGACCTTTTAGTGGATGGTAACAAAAATGTTCGCTCCTCTCTTGGGCTGAACAATGGAGGCCTATATCGACGATATGGTGGTGAAGAATAAGGAGAAGTCTCAACACCTCGCCGACCTTGCAGAGATGTTCGCCATACTTAAGCTCCACAAGCTTCGTTTGAACGCCACCAAGTGCGCCTTCGGAGTTAGCACCGGAAAGTTTCTGGGTTTCTTGGTCACAAACCGAGGAATTGAAGCCGACCCATCCCAAATCAAGGCAATACAAGAGATGGAGTGCCTAAACTCCACAAAAGACGTGCAACATCTTGCCGGGATGGCAGCCGCGCTGAACAGATTTATCAGCCGGTCTTCGGATCGTTGCAGGCCCTTCTTCAAGACCTTGAAGGCTAAGTTCTTCTGGGATGACGAGTGCGACCGCGCACTAGCAGACCTGAAAGCATATCTCTCCTCAGCCCCTATTTTGGTCACACCTCAGCCGGGCGAAGAGTTGTACCTCTACTTGGCTGTCTCTCAATACGCGGTCAGCGCGGTATTGGTCCGTGCTGAAGGCATCCAGCACCTACCGATCTTCTATGTAAGCAAGACTCTGCTCCCAGCTGAAACGAGATATCTTCCCTTGGAAAAATTGGCGCTGGCCCTAATGATGGCATCAAGAAAGCTGGCACACTATTTTCATGCCCATACAATAGTTGTGTTAACCGAGTTCCCGCTCAAGGTGCTTTTTGAAAAGGCTGACTTCATTGGGAGAATTTTGAAATGGGCCGTGGAATTAGGGCAATATGACATCAAGTTCTAACTGCGCACCGTAATCAAGGCTCAAGCACTTGCTGACTTTGTGGCGGAATTTGCCCCTGGGATGCATTTAGTCTGCCCAATTGATTTGGTTGGTGCGGATTTAGCACAACCCATGGTTTTGGCAACAAAAACAAGTGTTGGTACGCAAGAGGAGGAAGGGCAAAGAGCGACCGAACCAGCGAAGGCGAACGACTCGATGAAGGAGGAAGTCAACCATGATGAGGAAAGAGACCAGAATGAGCCAACCAGAGACTTGGAATTGAGAAGCTCCCAGAACCCCTCTGATTGCTGGAAGTTGTTTATTGGCGAGATGTGGAAGCTCTTCGTTGATGGGGCATCCAACAGGCATGGGGCCGGGCTGGGCATCGTGCTGAACTCACCGGACGGGCTGATCATCGAGCAGGCAATTACACTTGGCTTCCCAGCATCCAACAACGAGGCTGAGTATGAAGCTCTCCTTGCCAGACTAAGAAGCGCGCTGAGAATGAAAGCCACAGCCCTTATGGTATTCAGTGATTCCAAGTTGGTGGTCAATCAGGTCTCAGGGGAGTATGAGGCAAAGGACGAAAGAATGGCCAAGTATCAGGCGCTGGTACGCGCAGAGATCAAGAAGTTCGCTGCAATAAGGATGGAACAAATCGACCGCGAGGAAAACAACGCGGCTGATGAATTGGCCGGACTTGCTTCTGCTCAGACAGCTTTTCCTAACCCCTTGATGATAGAATTTTTACCCCGGCCAAGCATTGAGGAACCAGAATCAGCCGAGGTACTTTGCACCGACTTGGGCCCTTCTTGGATGGATCCTATCATCGCCTTCCTGAAAGATAGAATTCTACCAGAAGAAAAGAAGGCGGCACACAAGATCTGGGCAAAGTCAGAGCGGTTTTGGCTCTCCCCGTCTGGGGCCTTGTACAAGAAATCTTTCACCGGGCCGTATTTGAAATGTGTCCACCCCACCAAGGTAGAGGCTTTCCTCTACGAGATACACGAGGGCATCTGTGGTAGCCATACTGAAGGCAGATCTTTGGCTTACCGAGCAATTTCTCAGGGTTATTGGTGGCCGCGCGTGCAGGCAGATGCGTAAAAATATGTTCGCAGGTGCGAGAAGTGTCAAAAGTTTGCCCACCAGATCCACTAGCCGACTAGAGATTTGCTCCCTCTCACAAGTCCTTGGCCGTTCGCGCTTTGGGGGTTGGATATTGTTGGGCCACTCCCAGCTGCGCCGGGCAATCACAAGTTCTTCATCGCCGCTACCGACTATTTCACCAAGTGGGTTGAGGCCGAGCCACTAGCGTCCATAAAGGAAAAGGACGTGAAGAAGTTTGTATGGCAAAACGTCATCACCCGTTTCGGTATACCCAAGGCCCTCATCTCGGATAATGGCACTCAATTTGACGGTAAACGCTTTCGCGGGTTTTGCGAAGAGTTGAAGATCGAGTTCTACAATTCGACACCGGCCTATCCTCAGTCAAATGGTCAAGCAGAGGCCTCAAACATGACCATCTTGGACGGGCTGAAGAAGCGGCTTGAAAAGGCTAAGGGCAAGTGGGCTGAAGAACTCCCTAATGTGCTCTGGGCATACCGCACTACGCCAAGGCGGTCAACCGGGGAAACACCATTTGCTTTGGCCTATGGCATGGAGGCCGTCATCCCGTTGGAAATTGGCATGCCAACCATCCGCTCTGAAAGTTTCCAGCCAGATCTGAATAATGAAGCGGTGGCATTGGAGTTGGACCTTGCTGAAGAAAGGAGGGAGCGAGCTTTGATCCACATAGCGGCTTATCAACAAGAACTCTCCAAAAAGTACAACAAGGCTGTGCACCCCAGGCTGTTCAAGATTGGGGACTGGGTATTAAGAAAGGTGCTTGGCAACATAGTGGTCCCTGGCGAAGGAAAGCTCGGTGCAAATTGGGAAGGACCATACAAGGTGATTGGTCTTGCTGGTAAAGGGGTATACAATCTGGAAGATTTAGATGGCAAGGCTGTCCCCCGACCATGGAATGCGGCCAACCTTAAGGTCTTTTACTTTTAAGATGTAATTTTCTTGTGTTGTTTAGCTTTTCTAGACCCTTAGCCTTTTGGCACTTGATGTAAAAGATAGCAATGCTTTTGTAATGAAAAATAGCCCTCTTGTTGTTCGGTATTATGTCTTTATCGCAAAGACGCCAGGCAATTATGGATGCCAGGGGCAAGGAGACCGCGTAAACAGTTGGTGCATTGTCCAACGACATAATTGGCATATGGACCAATTCGCATTGGGACCGAGCTGGTTTTGCTCGCCCGGTTGAAATGTTGGCGACATGGCCAACTTAACTGAAACATTGGTGTTTTGCCCAATGTAAGGGCCGAGCTGATTTTGCTCGACCCAGACGGCGTATTGGTATCTTGTCCAATATGGAAAACGAGTGGAGTTTGCTCGGCAGAATTCGCAATGTTGGAGTTTTGTCCAGCCGATAAAAAGCCGAGCTGATTTTGCTCGGCGGAAAAGAAATGTTGGCGACATGACCAACCTAAATGAAACATTGGTGTTTTGCCCAATGTAGCGGCCGGGCTGACTTTGCTCGGCCAGATTTAGCATGTTGGTGTTTTGTCCAACTAATGAGAAGTCGAGCTGACATTGCTCGGCAGAAGTGAAATGTTGGCGATCTACCCAACAGAAAGGGCGAGCTGGTTTTTGCTCGGCCCCATACTTGAGCCCTCAATTTAGAGCTGAGCAGATTTTGCTCGGCAAATTAAAAGGTGCATTTGAAATTCCAAAGGAGCCGTGCTGCTAGTTGAAGTTTGAACACGTTTATGGAAATTTTGCACGTCGAAGCCAAAAAGCAATAGAAGTTAAACAGGAAAAAATTCAAATTTCATTCATTGAGGAAATTGGGTTACAATTGTGGGGCCCTAGCCCGGTTACATTAAACAAAGAAAGACAAGAAACGAAAATAAAGCAAGAAATAGGAGGAGGCATTTCAGTCCAGTTCCAGATCAATCGTCTGCTCGGCGACCTCCAGAGTCTGCCCGGCCACCTCAGGACTGTGCTTGGGTAGGCTTACTTCCAACTCATCATCCACGACCTCCACCACGACAACCTCCCGATCGGCTACTTGATCTTCAGCATCCTGAGACGCTTCAAGAGAAGTTTGCTCGGTTTGTTGCGCGGCGGCGGCTTCTTCCGCGGCTTCCTTTTTGGCCTCCTCTATGAGCCTCTTCTGCGCGGCGCTCGCATAGGCCTGCATATAGTGCGGTATGAAGGCCGCAGGCGGATGTAGGAACATGTCAGCATCCTGACCAAGGCCAACTTTCTCCACGGCAGCTTTCCAACCGCACTGGAAAAAGATGTCCTTGGTCGCCTGCACCTGCCGTTCATACGTTCTTTCGCCTTGAGCATAGCCCTTGTCTTCGGCGTCGCTAACCACCTTATATTTCTCCTCTTTATGGGCATCGCGTAGCTTCCTCAGCTCGGCGAGATACTGGGCTTTGGTCGACTTCACGGCCCGCTATTTTTTCGCTTCAGCTCGGTCGACCTTTTGGCTCAGGTTATCTCGTTCGGCCTCAACTACCTCCTGCGCGGCCTTAAGCTTCGCTACCTCGGCCTTTTGGGCCTTGTTCTCAGCTATTGCATCCCGCAGGCTCTGCCGCACTTTGATCATTTAGTCGTGGGCCAAAAAGTTCTTTTGCGCGGCCTGAAAACAAGCGAGAGATCGTGAGTGTTCGAGAAACCAAGCAAAAACCGAGCAAACAGTTTGACGCAAAGAATGGAGAACTTACCAGCACTATGGATTTTGCCGCCGAGCGGAGGACCTTGAGGTCGGAAAGCTCGTCGTGTTTTTTCATATCAGCGGGCAAGATCAACCCCTTGGTCAAATTGAAACCAAGCGAGTAGTCCTTGTCCGCGTAGACAGAGTCTTCAGCTGAAACTACTCGGCCCTGGTATTTGAACTCGGGCGCCCAGACCGGGGGGGTGGCTGGGCCCTTGGATTTGCCGGTCTGTGGTTGCTCGGTCTGGTCACCGAGCTCGGTGAAGACGCGATCAGTAGAGTCTTCATCCACCAGACGCGGCCCGGTTTGCTCATTCCTCGGCCGCTTCTTGGACCGACCAGCCGGTTACTCGCTGGCAAGTGCCAGTACTGCCCCTTCGTGTTGCCCGGCGGGTATGGAGGATGTCCCTCTGGTTGCCTCTGGTTTTTGGGACTCGTCTTTTTCCCCGGTGATCATGGACTTGATGGCCCTGATTTTCGCCATTTCTTGCTCGGCGGTGAGTGGAACAAGCCTGATCGGTGGTAGGTTTGGATCTGGTTCTGGGGTTGGCGCACGCAGAAAGTCGGTAACCCGGCTCTTACGTGGTGCGGTGTAGTGGTAGGTCTGTTTGAAGCCGAGCAGTTTTGAAGCCTCCCTCTCCTCGGCAGGATGGCACATCAGGGCTCTGATGGCCTCTTGGTTGGCCTGGTAGTAGTCTGCTGTTAAGTGCTTATCTGCAAAAAGAAGGCAAGTGTTAGGTCGGCATGGAAAGTAATTGATGCATAAAGAAAATAGCGCGGTCAGCCGAGCGACTCACCGGCACTGCCAAAAGCCTTTCTAATATACCATCCTGGTATGGGTGCCTCGGTGTCCTCATAACGACCGGACACCCACAAGAAGTCGTCGTCGTTGGTCTCCTTGTCCGGGTTGCCCTCTATTAGTTTTGCTCGGCCCTTCTTGACTTTGAGGTACCAGCAAAGTCCACTCTTATTTCTACTTAGACTATACTGATGGAAAATTTCGGCTAGACCAAGATTGAGACCGAGCCTCCGGTTCAGCTCGGCGACCCCGTTTATTATTTTGTAAGTGTTATTTGAAACTTGGGTCGGGCAAAGCCTTGTCTGCCTCAAAAATTCGCAGATCAATGGTTGAACCGGGAAGCGGAGCCCTCCCTCTACTATTGATACGACGGTGAAGGGGCACCGGTCTAGATCCCCCCAAGGGGTGTCTCCCTTTTTGGCGAGCTCTAAGACGACGTCATCTGGGATGTTGTACTCCCTACGAAACTCGACCATCGCACCGGGCGAGCTCACCATGAATCGGTACTTGCCCATCTATCTCGGTTTTATTTGGTGACCTAACTTGTACCTCGGACAAAAATGTTTGGTGTAATTGCTCGGTCTTTGAGCTCCACCAGTGATGGTTCTTGACTGAACTGATCGGTCCTAGTTTGTTCTGCATTGTTAAAAAATGAGGCCAAGGGTTAGCGCGGCATAAATTCCACGGCTCCTATTGGAAATAGCTCACTGAAGGATTTTTGGTGTTTTACCGGCCTGACCCCTATCTCGGCTAGACTACTTGGTCGATTTCCTAGGTCGGTTCATTCCTATTTGCAGATCTAATGGAGTATTCAGCTCGGTTAGGCTTTGAAATGGAGACCTCAAGTTACAGCTCGGTGCGTTCCTATTTACCAATCTAATTAGAGTATTCAGCTCGGTTGCAACCTCGGTAAGAAGCCACAAACCAATTTTTGCTCGGCTATAGCTCTACCTATGGATCTAAATGAGCGTTTAGCTCGGTTCTACCCAGATTTAAACTGTTCATCCCAGAAGTGGGGCAAACTCGTTTGAACCAAGGAGGAACGGGGCTCAGAGGCCCCTTCCATTCTCAAAGTTCCCATTTGCCCTAGGGTGTGCAGGTTCTAAGCAAAGAAAGGGGGCACTGGTGGTCACAAACAAAAAAACACGAAGCACAGTGGCACGGAAATGAAGAACATGTATAAAAAATTTTGAGAAATAGAAACAGAAAATGCAAGGGAGGGTAGTGTAACTTACCAGGGGGACAGATGCGAGGGTGAACGCAACCTCGAGAGCTTGATTGCGGCCTTCGAAAGGATCTGAAATGGAGGATGTAGCACAGAGACAGTAATGGCAGTGATCTTGGGGGTTCGAAGGTTTGGGAGGTTTAGGGTTTGTGTGGAAGAGAAGGTGAAAAGTGAAGGGTTTTAGGCCCTTCGTTGGAATACAAAAGAGGGGGGAAGGAACCCCAAACGGCTGCGCCGTTTTAATTCTGCGCGTGCAGAACAGCTGGCTACACGACCCAATGGTGTGAAGCCACGTGGCATTGGAAACGCGGCTGTCAATACGGCTGTGCGACCTTTGATGAGACTGCGGAGGAAATGGCCGACCAAACGGGACAGCTCGGCGATAGATATGCCCCCAATCATGCTCGGCTTGGTGATGGTGCAACTCATCCGTTAGCTCGGTCACGATGGTAACCCCAGTCACGACTAGGTCGAATGGGGTTAAGGGGCAATTGAGAGGGGAGATTTGCGCGTTAGTACGGCCGAGCTACGATAACGCCGATCATGACGAACCGTACGCCGCCGAGCAGACTCCTCTCTTGCTCGGCCTAGCGGCCTGACTTGCACGACCGGAGAGGTTGACCGGCCAGACGCGAACCAATGCCTGGCCGAGCTATAATGCGGCCGAGCGCACAGCAGTGTCTGATGACCAAGCTAAGAGCAGCCCGGACTGGACTTGAGGTGCGATTAGCGTCGGCATGCGCCTAATCGATCGGCCGAGATGGACGGGCTTCATGTGATCAAGAATGAAGAACGGTGGAAGTCCAGCGTGCTTCATGGCCGTTCAGTCAGTTGGGACCGATCATAAATAGCCCGGCCATGAGCATAACACTTTGGCCCTTTTGCCAAGGGGCAGGTCGGCGTTAATTAGCTCGGTTATGTGTTCGAGGAGGCAATTCTCCGCAGGGAACCAGCTGGTCGTGGTACTCTGGTTAAGTGTGCCACCTGGGCCAATGGCGTGAGGGGGAGGACATCTGCTCCACGCATGCACCAATACCGTTTGGCAGTTCCGCATGTACTGGTTGGAGGACAAAATCCCTACACGCGTAAGGTGGTGAGAGGCAAGCACTGCCACCTGTCCAGGGAAGGACAACAGAGGTGGTGCGCGCACGATCTTGGGGCTGCATGGCCAGCCTAGAAATAGTGGAGGAAGGTGAACGTTAGAGGTATGCAACTTCTTCCCCAAAGAGAATACTCTCTCTCTATCAGTCTTCTTCTTCCTCAAGTGGACTGACTTGATCGTCGGAGGGTCTATCCGGCACACCACCGCCGGGCAGCTCACCGTTTCTATGTTGCTAGGTAGACGCCGTCAAGAGAAGCTTGGAGAACAAGGAGTACGGAAAGTAGAAGATATTTCGCCCCCGTACAATAAATATAAAAATAAAATAAAATAATAAAATTTAGTTGAAATATTATTAAAAGTAAATATTAATTTATTTTTTTATATTCATGAGTTATATGGGGTCACACACTGAGCCACTCAAGTTCAACTTAACAAATAAATGAATTTTAAAATCAATCAAAGCATTTGACCTTATAATTATATAATACCTTTATAAAATGAGATTTCGAACTGAACTCTTATGGAAAAAAAAAATTAATACCTTTGTGATGATTTATTTTTCTTTTATTATATATTTTGTTTTTATTAATTTTTAACTATTATAAGTTAACAAGTTCAAAGTCAGCTTTGTTTGACATGGGTTATTTTGATTAAATTAGTTAATAAAAATAAAACATATTAACTTAATCAATAAAAAAAAAATATCACATTCAAATCATAATTATTTTTTTTTTCTCACAACAATCATCACATCAAACATAACTTTTTAAATCAAATTAAAATAAAAAAAATCTAAAAAATAACTCATCTCAAAACGGGTACTTAAGCCTAATTTGGGAATTTAGTTAAAAGTCAATTTTTAACTTTTAACCTATTTTGAATCACATCACCTCTGTACTTATTTACATTTTTTTATAAAAAAAAAATCAAAAACTAAATTTTAATTAACTTCTCAAAACAAGCCTTAATAAATAAAACGGGCAAATTACCCACAAGTCATTTTTGAAAAGCGTGTATTCTATTTAATTCTAAAACCTTTTAAATATATTCAAAAGTCCTATACCAATTTATTTTCTCATCTTTCCTTATACCTTGGTTGTTCTCCGTATGTTTCTTTCTTTGATATTGACGACGACCAAACCTTCATTTTTTCTTTCTCTTTCTAATTTACAGTCACCAACGACCAGCAATCACCATTGATTGGGGTTCACGGCCAACCACCGAGCACTAACTTCTTATTTCGTGCTCATCGACGGTGATAGAGATGAGTTTTCAACGTAGATGATGAGCAGATCTACTCAAATTTGACGTATATTTACTCAGATCTACGTTAGATCCGGCTAGAACTAAAAAATAGTTGTCAAAGTACAAGTATCTTTTTATATCTGTCTTTTTTCTTTAATCTCTTAGTTTTAATACTTTTTTTGTACTATACACTTCTATTTTCCTATTATAATAGAGAAAATTTTTAAGTCTTGAATAAGTTGTTTTCAAGTTTTAATTACAGGCGGTAAAAACTATAAAAAATTTTACAGTTTCAATTTTTTTCCTGTTGAATTGAATCATGCTTTAGAACTGTAAAATTTTGCAATTTCATAACTTTCTTTAGAACTGTAAAATTTTATAGTTTCATAACATGTTTTTCAGTTTGATTAATAAGGATAAATACTTAATAGAATCAAATTTTGAAAAGGTAACATTTTATAGTTTCAAAGCTTACTTTTCAGTTTGATCAATATTAGAAATTATTTGTTTAAACCCTACAAAAATTGAAAATAACATATATATATATATATATTTTTCATTTACTGTTTGTTGTTCTTAGGTTTTTCTTTTTCTTCTTTTAGTTTATTAATATTTAGCATATTCTACTATGTTTTTTTTCACTTTAATTTCTTAGTTTATTATTCTTCTTTTTTCGGCAATATTTTAGACATTTCGGTAAGTGTTCGGCGAAATTCTTGATATCTAGCGAATATTCTAAATATTCCGACGACTTCCGGTGATGTTCAGAATATTTCGATGATACTTTGATGAATTTTTGATAATATTCTGGCGACTTTCCGGTGATGTTGAATATTTTGATGAGTCTCCAATGACCGTCTGACGGTGGTAGAATATAAGAATGTCTTTAAAAAATTTTTTTTTAAAAAATAGTAAGAATTAAAAATATATAAAATTAATTGATATAAGTATTTTATTTTAAAATTAGATAAAATTTAAATTTTATATATGAGATTTATCAACAAGTTCCCCCAAATAAACGAACAAACAAGGCCCATCGCACCGCTCCCGTTGTCATTTACGTCACAAAAAGGCCGAAGAGCTGGTGGTGGTGGTGGTGGTGGTGGGGGTGGGGGTTGGGTAAAACTAGACTACGACACAACCCCGCCGTCAAAACGCCTCTCCGCAACCATGTTCAGTGGCTTTTCTCCCACCGACGAGCCCTTATCGCCTACCCTAGATCTCGATATCACCGTAAGTCCTCCCAATTCTTTTCTTCTTCTTCTTTTTTTTTTTTTGATAACTTAGGGTGTTCGGGCCAGCTTGCGTGCACCTCGACTAATCCCTAGGGGACCAATCCCACGGTCCACTAGCGGGGGCCCATTTAAAGCTAGAGCAAAGCTCTGTATGGACTGACCTAACACAAAGATTGATAGCACCTAAGAGGTTTTGAACTTGAGATGTAGAAAGTCTCAAGCCTACACCACTAGGTACACCACTAGGCCAACCCTTGGGGGTTTCTCTTCTTCTTTTTCTTCTTCTAATTTCTCTACTCTCTGTTTTAGCTTTTCAAAGATTCCATTTTTTTCACCATTTGAGTTGATAATCCACACGCAAAGAACCCTCTGTTTGTTTCCTGAGAAAATTGACGAATTGCAGGATTTCAGTTTCTGCTGTTCAGTCCCTATCTGGAATTAGAAGAAGAAAATAAAAGAGAAAAAATTGGTACTGAGAGTTCAACTGTATTGAAACAAACTAAATTTGACTGACCTAATTGATTTAATATCGACCAAGTCCAGTTGAAAACTCATAATTTTCAGTCTTTAACCTTTATTTGCAGTTCCTGTGGTTTCTCAGCTGGGCTTGGTAAAGTATGAGAATACATCGGATCATGGATAATTGGGCTCATATATTCGAATTACGGGACAAATTCTCAAAAATATGAAGACAGCTTATGAAGAATTGTTGGATAATGGGGTTGTTTGGTGGAGCTTATCTAAGTTGTTTTAAACTTTTTTTAGTATGGGGTTTTGCCAGACCTGTTTGGTGCAGCTTCTGCTTATAGTTTATTAGGCGGAAATAGTTTAAATAAGTTGAAAAAAGTTGACTTCTAAAAGCTAGGTGAGGGATGATTTTGGCTTATGCTTTTAATTTATAATAAGTTTCAAGCACCAATATGTGGAAATGAAATTGGTGAATGCTATGGCTAGTTTATAACATAGAGCATTGAATGTAAGACCTTGTTTGAACCTTGAGCTTTGAGTTCAATGATGTTAATAATACATATGATGTGTGATATTAAAATGTTGTTGTTGTATTCTATAAAGTTTTTTTTTTTTTTTGGGGGGGGGGGTGGAAGCATATTAGATTTGAGAATATGCTAAAAGAAAGAAATTTTGTCTTATAAAACTCCTCAACAAGACTATGGATATAGAATCAACCACATAAAACAATCCTAACCATACATGTCATGTTAAGCAACCTCAGTTGCAGACTTCAACTTCAATACTGCAGAAGCAGCTGCACCAGCATGACAAAGCCAACTCCACCTCATCTGAAGTCAGTTAGATTAGTCAGCACTAATTAGTATTAACTATAGCAGTTGTAAAGTTGTTAGAACTATAGTTAATTGTAACTATAGTTAGGTAGAGTATACGTTTATAAATACTGTACATGATCTAGATAGATGTGTATTTTTTGATTGAAATGGTTGATAAATAAACAAATCTGTTTTGACTCTTCTTCATTCTCTTGAATCTTCTTTATGGTATCAGAGCCCTAGCTCCAACGAGTATTGCTCTTTCCTCTTCGAAGCTCCTTAAAGCTTCTCTCACATGGCAGATTCATCTAGTTCTGCATCTCCATCAATTCTTCCAATCTCGCACTCCTTATATCAAATCTTAGTTCCTTTGTCACAGTAAAGTTAGATTCAACTAACTACATCGTCGGGAAAAATCAGTTGCAAAATATATTGTGAGCAACCAAATTGATCGGATTTGTCGATGGATCCAAGGATTGTCCATCATCTACTCTCAGCGATGCCAGCAACAAAGAAGTTCCTAATCCTGAGTATCTTCAATGGATGAATATCGATGCTCATCTTCTTAGCTGCATAACCGCTACTCTGTCTCCTGTAATTTTTTCCTCTGTTTTTCATTGCAAGACTAGCTATGAGGTATGGACTGTTCTTCAATCTCGGTTCACTTCTCTTTCTAGATCTCATGTTCATCAACTCAAGAACAAGATGAATCATCTCACTAAGAAAGGATTAAGCATGGATGCATATCTGACTGAGTTCAAAACCATAGCTGATCAGCTAGCTCTAGCATGTGCACTTGTTGATGATGAGGATATAGTTCTATTAATCTTGAATGGATTGCCGGCTGAGTATAATGCTTTTAAAACTTCCATCCGCACCAGATCTGATTCCATGTCTCTTGCAACTCTGAGTTCTTTACTTTGTTCTGAGGAGATTCATATTGAAACTACAAGCAAAAGTTCTCAAGCATCTGAAATTCCTTTTGCCTATGCTGCAACTACCAAATCCTTTTCTAATAGAGGTGGTTCTAATGGTTCTACTAGAGGCTACAGAGGTAATTACTCTAATCGAGGTGGAAGTCGCTATTTTAGAGGTTCCAACTCCCATCGAGGAGGAAAAAATTTTCAGTCTCCACATCCACCGTTTCAGCAGTCTCAGTCCAGTGCATCTTTTCAGAATTCTCCATCACAATCATATAATCTTCAGCATCATCCTGGTTCTCCAGTTGTTTGTCAGATCTGTGGTAAATACAATCATACAGCCTTAGAGTGTTGGCATCACATGGATCATAGTTTTCACACAACCTCTGGTACACCTAAAGCAGCATATGTGGCTTCTGCTTCTCCATCTCAATTTCAGTCCTCCTCTGCTCCTCCTACTTGGTATGTTGATTCTGCGGCAACCAGCCATATTACCAATGACTTGAATCAACTTTCTGATTATCAGCCTTATCAAGGCACTGATCAAGTCACAATAGGCGATGGTTCTTCTCTTCCTATACATCACATTGGTAATGGTTTGCTTCCAACTCCTTCTTTTCCACTTAAACTGCAAAAAGTTCTTCATGTTCCTCATATTTCTTCTAATCTGTTATCTGTTCATAGACTAGCATCTGATAATAACTGTTCTATTATCTTTGATGCTGATAAGTTTGTTGTTTAGGACAAGGATACCAAGAGCATTCTGTATAAAGGCCTTAATTCTCAGGGTCTTTATCATGCTCCTCAATCAGTTTCCATGTTCTCTTCATCTTCTCCACAGGCCTATTTCAAGAGTACTAATTCTCCTACTGCTGCTTCTGCAACTGCTGCTTCTGCTCCAAATTGGCATCTCAGACTTGGACATCCTTCATCCACCAAGCTTCATCACATCATTAACATTTTTCATTTGCCTTCTCACACTTCCTCTGGTTTATGTCCTCATTGTTGTGTCTCTAAGACACATAGGCTTCCTTTTAGTTTGTCCAATTCAACTGTTAATAAACCTTTAGCTCTCATTCATTCAGATGTTTGGGGCCCATTTTCTGCCTCTGTATCAGGCTATAAGTATTATGTTGTTTTCATTGATGATTTCAGCAAATTTACTTGGTTGTTTCCGCTTCATTACAAGAGTGAAGTATTTTCTAAATTTCTTGAATTCAAAGCTTTGGTTGAAACTCAATTTTCTACATCTCTTAAAATTCTTCGTAGTGACAATGGTGGTGAATACTTATCTATTGAATTTCAAAATTTTCTTAAAAAAAAAGGTATTCTCCATCATCTTACTTGTCCTCACACTCCTTCTCAAAATGGAGTGGCTGAGCGAAAACACAGACATCTAATTGAAACAACTATTGCTCTAATGCATCATGCCTCTTTGCCTTTAAATATTTGGTTTGAGGCACTAGCTACAGCTGTCTTGCTTATTAATAGATTACCTACTGCTAAGCTTCACAATCTTACTCCTTTTGAAATGCTGTTTAATAAACCTCCAGATTATTCTTTTCTCAGAATTTTTGGTTGCAGGTTTTATCCTTGGTTACGGCCCTACACTAACCATAAGCTTCAATCTAAGTCCATTCCATGTGTTTTCATTGGTTATCATCCGTCAGTGAAAGGGTATCGCTGTCTTGATCCCTCTACAGGTCATATCTATCTTTCTAGGCATGTTGTGTTTGATGAAACTTGTTTTCCTTTTTCATTTTGTTCTTCTTTTTCACCAATTCCATCAGTTACTCAATTACATTCCTTTTTCTGGCCCTCCACTTCTTCTTCTGTTTCTTCTTCTTTCAACTCTCCTTCTTCTGTTTCTTCTTCCTCTTCAGCACCTCCAATTGTTCCTCTTTCTGTTCCTAGTTCTGCTAATCACCCTATTTCTTCTACTGATCTTCCTCTGTCTATTCCTAGTCCTACAGTTCCTTCCTCTTTTCATCCTATTCCTATATCTTCAATTTCTATTGATTTACCTCTCTCTGCTCCAGTTTCTACTCATATTTCTCCTCATCTCAGCTCCAACACTCATTCTATGGTCACTCGGTCCAAATCTACTTATCTTTCTCCTACTGCTCATCTGGCTCATGTTCCCACTGAACCTTCTTCCTATAAGGAAGCCTCTCAATCTTCAGATTGGACTCAGGCTATGCATGAAGAATTTCATGCTCTTCAACTTCAACACACTTGGTCCTTAGTTGACCTTCCTCCTGACAAGAATGTCATTGGGTGTAAGTGGGTTTATCGATTGAAAAAGAACTCTGATGGTTCCATTGCTCGTTATAAAGCCCGGTTAGTGGCTAAAGGTTATCTCCAAGAGGAGGGTATTGACTATCAAGAAACCTTTAGTCCTGTTACAAAGCAGCCCACTATTCGCATTTTATTGTGTCTTGCCCTTCATTTTGGTTGGTCTATCAAACAATTGGATATATCTAATGCTTTCTTGCATGGTGTCCTTCATGAGGAGGTTTATATGACTCAACCCTCAGGTTTTATCGATTCTTCTCATCCTCATAAGGTGTGTAAAATGCATAAAGCCTTGTATGGGCTTAAGCAAGCTCCTCGGGCATGGTTTTCTACATTCTCCACTTTTCTCTTGTCCCAAGGTTTCATTGCTAGTCATTGTGACTCTTCTTTGTTTATTAAGAAGACTGCATCTTCCATCACCATTCTACTTATATATGTTGATGATATTTTGCTAACTGGGAGTGATGTTTCTTATATTACCTCGTTGCTTGCTCAAATGCATAAAGTTTTTTCCATGAAAGAATTGGGTTTTCTGAATTATTTCTTGGGCATCTCTGTTCACACTTCTGCTGCTGGTTTCTTTTTGCACCAATCTAAGTATGCCACTGAGATATTAGCCAAAGCTGGGATGTCCCACTGCAAGCCCTATGCCTCTCCTATGGCTACTAAATCCTCTAGCTTCCCCAATTCCGATCTTCCTTTTGCTCAGCCTGCTTTGTATCGCAGTATTGTTGGGGCTCTTCAATATCTGACCATTACTCATCCCGACATTGCTTTTGCTGTCAACTCTGCCTGTCAACATATGCACGCTCCTTTGGTTAGTCATTTTCATGCTGTCAAATGCTTATTGCGTTATTTAAAGGGAACTCTTGATAAGGGACTTCAGTTTCAGCCAGGCCCTCTTGTTCTCACTGCCTATTTGGATTCCGACTGGGCTGGGAACGCCATTGACCGCAGGTCCACTACTGGATTTTGTATTTTTCTGGGTCCCAACTTGGTTTCTTGGTCTGCGAAGAAACAACCTACTGTTTCTCGCTCCTCCACTGAAGCTGAATATCGCGCTCTTGCTCAGACTTCGGCCGAGCTTAGCTGGCTTGACATGCTTCTTCGGGATCTTCACATTCCTCTTGCCCCACCTACTCTATGGTGTGACAATCTCTCTGCCATTGCCCTGTCTAGTAATCCGATTTTTCATGCTCGGTCTAAACATATTGAAGTGGACTATCATTTTGTCCGTGAGCGTGTTGCTTCCAAACAGTTGCTTATTAAACATCTTGCTACTGCTGACCAGATTGCTGATATCCTCACCAAACCCCTTTCAGTTTCTCGGTTTCACTTTCTTCAACACAAGCTTCTGGCTCATTCTTCTCCTGTCAGCTTGACGGGAAATGTTAAGCAACCTCAGTTGCAGACTTCAACTTCAATACTGCAGAAGCAGCTGGACTAGCATGACAAAACCAACTCCACCTCATCTGAAATCAGATAGATTAGTCAGCACTAATTAGTATTAACTATAGCAGTTGTAAAGTTGTTAGAACTATAGTTAATTGTAACTATAGTTAGGTAGAGTATACGTTTATAAATACTGTACATGATCTAGATAGATGTGTATTTTTTGATTGAAATGGTTGATGAATAAACAAATCTGTTTTGACTCTTCTTCATTTCTTGAATCTTCTTTAAGATGGTGGGGTCTGAGGTCCATTATAAAATATACAATTGCACTCAAATTTTTCTAACTATATTGTGTGGTTGGTTTTGTGTCCATCAACTTGTTAATAATTACTCTTTTTGGGTGTATTTAACTTAAACGTGGTGGATGCTTTAGACAAAAATTTTGTGTAATGATTCATCACAAGTTGTAATCATACAGTTTTCACCAATGACAATTGTGGTTTGTTATTTTGTCTACTATATGGGCTCCGACACATGAACTGTGAGGAGTTTTAGTACTCCGCAGGTAACTTCAATATGCTTGACAACCAAAGTTCACTATGTTATATCCTTTATTCAAGATATGTGGGAAATTAATTGATAAGGAACAAATTGTAGCAAAAGATTTGTACTACGGATAGATTTGTTTCTATCTTTTGATTATTACTTATATGCATTTGGCACTTGATGTATAATTTTGACAAGTAGGATGATTTTACTGAAATTTGCATGATTTATTTTGGCGACAAATTTTTTTTTTTGACAAGTTTATATATAGATATATATAATTTTGGCGATCTTGGAGTTAACCTGGTATTATTATAAGACAGTAATGCTTGTGCAAGTTTGATTTGGACAAGAGGTCTCCACGCCTAAGAAGTATGGACATGGACACGCGACACGACATGGATACGATACGGACATGCTAATTTTAAAAAAATACAAGACATGACATGTGGGGGACACACATGAAATGTATAATTTTATATATTTATTATATGTTATATATATGAATATATCATTCAAAGATAATAAAAAATGCAATATGACACTAATCCCTATAAATTTATATGGTTTTGTTTTATTATTGTATCTTAAGTTGGTTTGTTCAAACTTATAATTAGTTTCACATGTGTCTAATCGATAGACACGTGTGTTTAAAAGATATACACGTGTGTCCTCCAAGTGTTCAAAGAGTGTCTGGATCTTTGAAAAATATTAAAAAATAGGACATGTTTTGAAGAGTGTCGGACACGTGTCGGAAAAGTGTCCAAAGAGTGGCGGTGTCCAACACGGACACAACATGAATACCTCACCTTCTTAGAAGTGTTTGTGCTTCTTAGCTCCACGCAAACTGTTGTAATCCAGTCAATTAATGTTCAGTTCATTTAGACTGAAAATGTGAACCTTATGTTTGGGATGTCAAGCTTTTTCAAATTAAATTTGAAATGTGACTCAAGTTAAGGATTAGTGTATCAAGTGTTGGGTTTGACTCAGCTGAGCTAGTGAATTTATGAGACTCACTCTAGTGAATGTGGATTAAATTACTTGAATTAACTGATTTGCAGTCTTAGTGATGAAGCCTCACAAGTTCAAATTGGAAAATAGAATTACTGGAAGAGTAGATATGCTGAATGGAAAATGAATGAAGCAGCAAAGAAATGGATAGGGGGATTTGGTGATAGCTCCCTCACTATCTAATTTGTCTTTCAAAAGGACAAGAATTATATAAGTACTTTCAAAACCCCCTAATATTTTAAAACTTGTTTCTTTTACTATATTACCCTCATATCTATCAGCTCTCCTATTAAGTCATCTTCACTATATATTTCAGATTAAAATTTTACTTTTATAAAATTTTACTCTGAATAAGAGTAAAATGTTACACTCTGAAACTAAAAGTAAAATTTTACTCTGTATAAAAGTAAAATTTTACTCTGAAAAAGTAGTAAAATGTTAGACTCTACACAAAAGTAAAATTTTACTCTGTATAAAAGTAAAATTTTACTCTGAAAAATGAGTAAAATGTTAAACTCTACACAAAAGTAAAATTTTACTTTGTATAAAAGTAAAATTTTACTCTGGTTCTGTCAAATGAAAAAAACAGAGCAATAGAACCAGAGTAAAATTTTACTCTGGTTCTGTCAAATGAAATTAGATACAAAACAACAAAAATAAATAAAAAACAAACAAACAAACAAAAACAAAACAAATTAATCAACAAATTAACATATCTAATTGAGAAGAAAAACTTCTAAAACTCGATCAACAATCACAAATCTCAATGAAAAGAATACATGTGTTCAACAACACTCATACACACAAATATATATATATATATATATATATTCAAAACTCAAATCTGTGTTTAAAAAATATGTATAACCAAACAACTCCACTCGCACTCTTCTCCACGTGGTCATTGCGAACTCGATGGATCTTCAAATTGCAATAGAAGCTTCAAATTGAGTCTAATTTCGCTCCAAGATAGCAAACACAAGTCTGATTTCGATTCAGTTAGTGAAGTCGATCTGCAAGTCGTTCGAACTTAGAGTTTGCAACCTTTAAGCCAGATGCAAACTGAAATCGCAATTCCAATTAGAACTTGAAATCCAAAGTTCTCATCGAAGTTGACTCAAAGAACAACGAGTCACAAGAGAGAACCCAAGGTCAGATCGCGAAGGACTCCAGTTCGTAATCGCGAGTTCCAGAAGCTTGAATTCAGGTTGATTGTCGAATCGGATCAATTTTGCGATGAAGTCCTTGGTTTCTTAACAGACGCAAATTAGATTAAAGCTTCAAACTAAGCTTCAATTCAAATACACAGGTCAGATTGTGATTGCTTGAACCAGGTCAGTGTTCTAGGTCAAAGATTGAATGAATCTTAGGCTTAGATGAACTCGATTTTGGCTGGCCAGAGTCATAGAGACCAAGAAGGTGGAGAGAGAGTGGGTGTAGATGGTGGGAAGATTTAGTTGAGGGTATAATAGTCTGAAAAAATATTTAAATAATAAATTTTGTCCTTTATGTAAGATTTTATAATTATGAAGGGGTTTAGAAAATTTAATTTTTTTCTTAGTCCTTTTAACAATGAAAGGAAGGTAAAGGGGGTTTATAGCCAAATTTCCCAAATGGATATGCTGGATGACTGGATCAGCAGAGAAAATGGCTGATAGGAATTTAGATGAGATATCTGGGTGTGTGCTAGATCAGTCAGATTCACAAGAATGGCACAGAGTTGATATATTCAGGGTTTCACAGAGTCAGATAAAAGAGCGTTCAAGCAAGAATCAATGAAGTTCTAGAGTTCAAACTGTTATTTTTAACTGCCAAAAACATTCCTGCACTTTGACAACATGCCAAGAACGTTTGGTGAAAGTGATGACTATCAACATATCACTAGTCTAGGAGTATATATGGGAAAGTAGTAATTCTACTTTGTTAAATCATACATGATTGTCAATGACAAATTACAACCAATTTCAGTTTCATTTGCTAGATTCTATAAGAAGACAAATATTTCTTGGCTAAAAAAGATTCAAAGACACTCCTCAATGGGAAAAAAAGGAAAAGAAAAGAAAAAAAAAAAACATTTGGTAAAACACGCACTTGATTGGCATTATCTTTTCCATCATATATCTTGTTTTTTTGGTTTACTACTTTTCTTGTTGAGTTGTTGTTAATGATTATTGTTATTCTTGCTGTTCACGTTCTATTTGGTGATGTCGTTGATCACTAACAGGAAGCATGAAGTATTGTTGGTTCTTCTACTCTCGCCCCCCCCCCCCCCCCCCCCCAAAAAAAAAAAAAATCCAGATATAATAAATGAATAAATAACATCGGCGGTTTGTTTCTCATTCCAGATTGAAGAAGGTTCTGAAAACAGTGAGCAACTGCTTGAGGAAGAGGACAATGAGCATGAAATTGACAGTGAAGAAGTGTTTAGGATTGAAAGCAATGACCCTGGCAGGGGGCCAGTTCTTGGGATTGAAAGCAATGACCTTTAGAACAACGGTGATCAAGTGCTTAGGATAGAAAGCAACCACAATGAAAACAATAGTGATCAAATGCTCGAGATTGAAAGCAATTATCATGAGAATGGAGGAGACTGTGATACAACAATTGATCAAAATGGTGGAAAGGGTTATCATCCACCAGTTGTGGGGTTGGAGTTTGAGTCATATGATGATGCTTATAATTATTATAACTGCTATGCCAAGGAGCTGGGATTTGCCATCAGGGTCAAATCTTCATGGACAAAACGTAACAGCCAAGAGAAGCGTGGTGCGGTACTCTGTTGTAATTGTGAGGGTTTCAAAACTATAAAAGAGGCAAGCACTCGAAGGAAGGAAACTAGAACTGGTTGTCTAGCAATGATAAGATTGAGGTTGGTGGAATCCAATAGGTGGAGAGTCGATGAGTTAAGCTTGAACACAACCATTTATTCGATCAAGTTGTACAAAACTCCAAGTCACACAAGAAGATGGATGCTGGAGCCAAAAGAAAGTTGGAGCCATCTATTGACGTCGAAGTACGAACAATCAAGTTGTACAGAACCTCGGTCGTAGATATTGTAGGTTATGGTAGCTCGAGTGAAAGAGAAGTCAGTAACCATGTTGATGAGTCCAAGCGCTTGAAGCTCAAAAAAGGAGATGCACAAGTTATTCACAATTATTTTTGTCGTATGCAGCTAACAAATCCTCACATTTTCTATGTGATGGATATCAACGATGAAGGCCATTTGAGGCACGTGTTTTGGATTGAACCTAGGTCTAGGGTTGCATAAGGGTATTTTGGTGATGTCGTTGCACTTGACACGACATGCTTGTCAAGCAAATATGAGGTTCCTCTCGTGTCTTTTGTCGGAGTAAATCACCATGGCCAGTCAATTTTGCTTGGTTGTGGCCTGCTTGCAGATGAAACCATCCTCACAGACCAGTGTAAGGCATTGCAAACTGCAATTGCAGAGGTTTTTCCTAGGGCTCGCCATCGTCTTTGTTTGTCACTTGTCATGCAAAGCATTCTCGAGAATTCGGGGCAACTACGGGAATCTGAAGAATTCCGGACCGTATTGGGCAGAATTGTTCACAACTCTGTCAAAGTGGATGAATTTGAAATAGCTTGGGAGGATATGATCCAGCGTTTTGGAATTAAGGATCACAATTGGCTTCAAACTTTATATGAAGATTGAGAGCGATGGGCTCCAGTTTACTCGAAAGAGAGTTTTCGTAGGAATGTTTGCTTCCCAACCAGGTGCGTTGACGAACCTATTTTTTGATGGGTATGTTCATAAAGAAACCACTTTGAAAGAATTTTTTGACATTTATGAATTAGTTCTGCAAAAAAAGTATCAGAAGGAATCTCTAGATGATTTTGAGTCAAAAGAGTCGATCCCCATGTTAAAAACAAGATGCCCACTTGAATCACAGCTCTCAAAAGTGTATACAAAATAATTGTTCTTAAAGTTCCAAGAGGAAGTGGATATGATGGCTTCTTGTTTAAGCGTAACACAAATTCATGCCAATGGGCCGATCATCACGTACATGGTCAAAGAAAGGGAGGAAGATGGTAATCTAAGAGGGATCAAAAATTTCAAAGTTATGTATGATAAAGCGGGATTAGAAGTTTGCTGCATTTGTAGTTGCTTCAATTTCGAAGGTTATCTATGCCGGCATGCATTGTGTGTTCTTACTTACAATGGTGTCGAGGAAATCCCAGTACAGCACATTCTGCCACGATGGAGAAAGGATGTGGAGCGCTTGTATGTACTGATCTTGGATCCAATAGCATCGATATAAGTAATCCAGTTCAGTGGTATGATCGCTTGTGTAAAAAAGCAGTACAAGTTGTTGAGGAAGGGATGAGATCTCAAGATCATTACATGGCTACTTGGCAAGCATTCAAGGAGTCTTTGAATAAGGTTCGTCTAGTGGCAGATAAGCATGTGTAATTATAAGTTTCAGGTTCAAAATCTTTGTTCATATGCCTTCAATTTTGTTCATATGTCTGGTGGCAGATAAGCAGAGTGACTGCTCAGCCGAAGGCAATGACATCAATTTTGGTTTTATGTATTTGTTTATTTTTGTTTAATTTCTATCCAGCCCTCAAGGGGGTTTTTCTTACAATAATTCTATAGAACGAACCAACTACAGAACCTGTTAGAGAAAATATAGCTAGAGTAATATGAGTAAAGCAATCTTCAGGACTCTCCATCTGACGTGTATGGCATTTAATGACTAAAATATATATATTTTTTCCAGTCAATTGTTTTTAACCAAAATAAATAATTAGTTTAGATTGAAAACAAATTAATAATTTAGAGTTTAAATTAATAAAATTTAATTTAGAATTTATAAAAAAATTTGGTTCACACATGATGGAATCTGAAAGATGTTACTATTTTTTTTTTTGCAAAGAAAACGAGTATCAACTTGGGATATAGATTTTTTTTTTTTTTGGTTAAAAATAGAATGTTAGTATGTTAGGTTACAACTTAAAGAGGCCGTTACTGATTCATTAACTCGAACTCCAGGCACAATTATATGTCACTCGATCACAAGAACCTCGGTTAGAATATAGATTCATTAGGAATTTTTTATCATAAAATATTCAATGGGGAAGTTGAGAAGTTGATGAGAAATATGAGTAATTCTTACAAGAAACAAAACATTTATTAAATTAAATCCCAAACTAACTCTAAATTTCTAATTATTTATTCTAAATCCATGATATATACATTATATATATATACATATTCACATCGTATATATATACATAAACACAGCAATCCATCCCAAACTAACACTAATTTTTTAATTATTTATTATAAATCCACGATATACACACTGTATATATATATATATATATATGCATATCAAATATATGTTGGATAATTTTCACTGTATTTAAAAGATTTAATTCTATTGTGTACAAAACAACAACTAGAATTTAAAGAAATAAAGAAAATGAGAGAATTTGTTTGATTACAAAAATCAAACTCGAAATAAAAATAAATAAATAAAGCCACAGATTTTATTTTGTTACAAAAACAAAATATAAAACTGATTTTAATAAATAAAAACAACACTGAAAATAAATTAAATAACTTGCTTGATTTAATTTGTTCGAATTATTCTCTGATCAACTCCAGTGTTTGACACTGTGTCCTTAAGACAGATTCGTCCTCTCCACGGTGCTTTTAGAATTTGGACGTCTATCTCCCAGGATGAAATGATCTTACCACAAATAATAGCAGCACTACAAATTGTTTGCCTTACGAACACACTAAGTGTTTACACTCTTTCTTTCGGAAATAAAATGCAGCAAGATGAAGAATATAATTTGCAGAAGATGGAGTACGAAAATTGGAGTTAAATCCAAATGGGAGGCTAGTCTATTTATAGATGTAAAGGTGGCTCTTGGTTTTGAATTGAACAGGTATGAAACCTGTTAGTTTCAAATTTAAACAGATTTGAATCTGTTGTGAATTCTGGATTTTATTTTAATAAAAATAAAATTAAATTCAAATGTTTTTGGCCCAAAAAGATTAGAAGCCCAACCACACACCACACACCACGCACCCGCGCCCAAGCCCAGGCCCAGCCCAGCCCGCCCGACCGGACGGACGGCGGCGGCGGTGCGCGCGCGCGTGTGTAATGATTTTCTGGGTCCAATGGGTCTAGCCCATTTTGCCCATAACCTCTCCCTCTAAAACACTTGGGTACCCCTTGGGGTACACCCCAAGTATCTAACCCAAGCCTTATAAACCCTTTCAAAACTTCCCACCAAATCAATGTGGGACAAGCCAATTTACAACCTTAAGGAATTTCCACCAAAACTCCATTTCCATGGAGCACACTTTGGCTTCAATTTCCCATTCACTCGGTAATGGTTTTGAACAACCAAATATACCACGTGAATCACAACGCGGAATAGAACGCGTTACCACTTTGACCCGAGTAAATCGACACTCGGGGCCCACCTAAAAATTAGACCAAACTTGAGAAAAAATTCTGGTTTTACCCAGAATTTTTCTACCATTTCCAACAATCCCCCACATGAATGGAATTTGATGACAACGGAAATGCAACAATATGCAGACTTATCGAAAGAGTATAAGTCGAAAATATCTTGCATCAGGATAGGTAGTTTTCGGCCTTGAACCTTTCCTAGTGATAACCTATCAGACTTACTGGCTAACCAATGAACGCGATGCCTTGAATTGTTCAGCCGTTTGTGTAAGCCAAGACAATAGATTTCACACAAAATATCTTCTAACACATCGTGGTTCTCACTGTTGTGTTCATTTTGGCATTGAACGTGCCTGGTTTTCATAAGTGTTTCTAGAGAATTTAGCCTCTTCATTCTCATAGAACCGGCCCCAGTTTAACACTCATATAGGTGATTCTTATTGTGAGTATCTCCTTATACTCATCTTGATTTTATGCCTTAACCAAGATATAAGTAATCATTAAAAGCAAAGCTTATCCTTATACCCCTGCATACAACATATGTTGCAGATATCACTCTCACCATAGGAATGGGTAGGGAATTTTTAATCCCTTGGTGATTTCTGGTAAGCCATACATAACTTAGTTGTCCCTTTGAACTTAGTTCTTGGGATCTCCAGTCATATAAGTAGGGTTACCATTATGACGACTCTTATGTAATAGGCTTTAATCTCATCCCCTTTGATGAACTATACACTAGCTCTTTTGTCAAACCTTTTGTTAACGGATCCGCAATATTCTCTTTAGATTTTATATAATCTATTGAGATTATTCCGTTTGACAACAATTGCCTTACGGTATTATGTCGATGACGAATATGTCGTGACTTACCGTTATACATGTGATTCTGTGCCCTGCCTATTGCAGATTGACTATCACAATGAATGCAAATAGCTGGCACAGGTTTTGGCCACATTGGAATATCTTCTAAGAAGTGACGAAGCCATTCTGCTTCTTCACCTGCTTTCTCTAAAGCAATGAACTCGGATTCCATTGTGGATCGTGCGATGCAAGTTTGTTTCGTGGACTTCCAAGAAACAGCAGCGCCTCCTAGAGTAAAGACATATCCACTAGTGGATTTTGAATCTTTAGTATCCGATATCCAATTGGCATCACAATAACCTTCGAGTACTGCTGGATATCGAGTAAAGTTCAAACCATGATCACAAGTAAATCTTAGATATCTAAGAACTCGAATGATCGCTTTCCAATGGTCTTCTCCAGGGTTACTAGTGTACCTACTCAATTTACTGATAGCATAAGCTATATCAGGACGAGTACAATTCATTAGGTACATTAGGCTTCCAATGATTTGGGAGTATTTTAACTGAGGCACTGCATCATCTTTATTTTTCGATAAATAAAGACTGATGTCTACAGGTGTTCTAGCTAAATTCAAATCATCATTGATAAATTTATCAAGAATTTTCTCAATATAATGAGATTGAGATAATGCATATCCGTCAGATGTTTTAGTAATTTTCATTCCTAATATAACATCTGCGACCCCCATATCTTTCATATCAAATCTTTTGTTAAGCATCTGCTTAGTTGATTTGATCATGTTTTGACTGCTTCCAATGATAAGCATGTCATCCACATAAAGACAAACTATGACATATCCTTGGTCAGTGTTTTTAACATAGACGCATTTGTCACATTCGTTTATCTTAAATCCATTAGTAAGCATTGCATGATCAAATTTTTCATGCCATTGCTTAGGTGCTTGTTTTAATCCATAAAGGGATTTTACAAGTCGACAAACTTTCTTTTCTTGTCCTGATACTACAAACCCTTCAGGTTGCTATATAGATCTCTTCATTTAGATCACCGTTTAAGAAAGCTGTCTTAACATCCATTTGATGTATTTCTAAATTAAACAACGCTGCTATAGAAATAAGCATGCGAATGGATGTTATTCTTGTCACAGGGGAATATGTGTCAAAATAGTCCAGACCTTCCTTTTGTCTGTAACCTTTAACAACAAGTCTTGCTTTATACTTGTCAATTGAACCATCTGCTTTCATTTTTCTCTTGAATATCCATTTATATCCAAGAGGTTTAGAACCTTGTGGAAGATCCACCAATTCCCAAGTATGATTTTGCATAATGGATTCAATTTCATTATTAACAGCCTTTTTCCACAAAGGTGCTTCAGGACCTATCATTGCTGCCTTAAAGCTTTGAGGTTCATTTTCTAACAAGTATGTCAGAAAATCTGGACCAAAAGATTTTGATGTTTTAGCTCTCTTACTTCGTCTTGGTTCATCATTAGTTAAATCCTGTTGGTCGAGACTATTACTAGTCTCTTGTGTTTGATTGTCATTAGTCTCTTGACTTTGTGTACAATCATAAGTTTTTTTCTGTGAACTTAATTCTTGTCCTTTTTTGTAAGGAAAGACATGTTCAAAAAACACAGCATTCCTTGACTCTATAATAGTGTTCACATTTATATCAGGTATTTCTGATTTATAAGTCAGAAACCGATATGCACTACTATTCTGAGCATAACCAATAAACACACAATCTACTGTTTTTGGTCCAATCTTAGTCTTTTTAGGAACAGGAACTTTAACTTTTGCCAAACACCCCCACACTTTTAAGTATTTGTAGGAAGGCGGTCGACCTTTCCACAATTCATAAGGAGTGTTGTTGGTTTTCTTGTGGGGTATTCTATTAAGAACATAATTAGCAGACAATATTGCTTTCCCCCACAAGTTCTGTGGTAAGCCTGAACTTAGTAATATGGCATTCATCATTTCTTTTAGGGTTCTATTCTTCCTTTCAGCAATTCCATTTTGCTGTGGAGAATAAGGGGCTGTAGTTTGGTGAATAATGCCATGTTGTGCACAAAATTCATTTAATGGTGCATCATATTCACCACCCCTATCGCTTCTAATATAAATCAATGAATTTTAAAACAAATTCAAGAAAAATCAAAATAATTATGACTACTCAAGTCAGAATTAATGTTTTGACAAAATCATATCCTCATAAAAAATTTTGCCTAAGAATCAAACAATTCAAAAACCCATTTGATTGTATACATTCTTGCAACTCAATAACAAATAAATGTCACTGCCATAAAAATATTTGTGACAAAAAAAAAATTAAATTATCTCAACTAATGCAAGAGATACACCCTATATTAATAAAATAGTTCATGGTTTAACAAATTCTACTACGCAAGTAAAATAATAATTAATGACATCTCATGTCACATAATTCAATAATCAACATAAAAGATTTCTTAAATTACTTCCCAATTAAACGGACCGATATAATTACATACATCTTCATGTTTAAATTTCTCTGGTATTTAAACAACCATTCAAAAATGATTAGAAATATTCAAATTAACATGCTTATGTCCAAAGTTGACATAACAATTTATCATTCCAAATCACTTGAAATTAATGTTAAGAAATAACTTAAGTTGATATCATACATGCATATCAAACGCATCAATTAAAAATAATGATTTAACAAAATAAATTAATTATGCATGATCCCATCACTTGCATCATGAAATAAAAGGATTCTCAACTCATAAATAAAATCCAATGCATTTAAACTTTAAACTTCAAAATGACAAAACATACATTCATTTAATAAGTTTGATTTGTACATAAATAAACAAATTAAATATGCATTAAAATGTTCTTGTGAATATATATATATATATATATTTTCCGACTCAAATGCAGAAACAATTCAAGACTATGAATCCACATTGTAATAAAATTAAAATTAGTTTGTAAAACTAATATTTTACTCTAGAAACAAATTCTTCCATGTATACTCACGATGAATTATGATAAAGTCAAAATAATTAACACATTTTCACAAAGGGTTCAAAAATAAGTAGTCTACCAAACGAAACCATAAGTTACTTACAAAATTAACAGATTGTGACCGAGTCACAAAGTTACATGATTGATTAACAAAATTAATTTTCTAGTTACTAAAACCAGAAAATAGATTACAATACAAAATAATTTTATTTTTCTTGTTACTAACACTAGTAAAATAAAATACCGAAATAATATCTGATTACAAAAATCAGAAAACCAAACCACAAATTAATTTTCTAGTTACTTAAACCAGAAAATAAATTATAACACAAAATTATTTTATTTTTCTTGTTACTAAAACTAGAAAATACTGTAATTTTATTTTCCTTGTTACTGAAACTAGAAAATAAAATACCACAAAACTATCTGATTACAAAAATCAGAACAAACACCAAATAATTTTCTAATTACCAAAATCAGAAAATAAATTAAACCACAAAATAATTTTATTTTCTTTGTTACTAAAACTAGAAAATAATATAATTTTATTTTCCTTGTTACTAAAACTAGAAAAATAAAATACCAAAATAATTTTCTGTAACACCAAATAATATTCTGCAATTGTTAATGACACCAGTATATTACTACTAGTTGTCAAAGAAAAGAGACAGTATATTACTACTATCTGTCAAATAGCATAAATCACTATTTGTTTTTCCAACCAGAATATTAGTTTGAAAACACAGAAAATTAAATACAATGAAGATACCAAAAAGGAATCTGTCTTAAGATTGTTGGACAATCTTCACTGTATTTAAAAGATTTAATTCTATTGTGTACAAAACAACAACTGGAATTTAAAGAAATAAAGAAAATGAGAGAATTTGTTTGATTACAAAAATCAAACTCGAAATAAAAATAAATAAATAAAGCCATAGATTTTATTTTGTTACAAAAACAAAATATAAAACTGATTTTAATAAATAAAAACAACACTGAAAATAAATTAAATAACTTACTTGATTTAATTTGTTCGAATTATTTTCTGATCAACTCCAGTGTTTGACACTGTGTCCTTAAGACAGATTCGTCCTCTCCACGGTGCTTTCAGAATTTGGACGTCTATCTCCCAGGATGAAATGATCTTACCACAAACAATAGCAGCACTACAAATTGTTTGCCTTACGAACACACTAAGTGTTTACACTCTTTCTTTCGGAAATAAAATGCAGCAAGATGAAGAATATAATTTGCAGAAGATGGAGTACGAAAATTGGAGTTAAATCCAAATGGGAGGCTAGTCTATTTATAGATGTAAAGGTGGCTCTTGGTTTTGAATTGAACAGGTATGAAACCTGTTAGTTTCAAATTTAAACAGATTTGAATCTGTTGTGAATTCTGGATTTTATTTTAATAAAAATAAAATTAAATTCAAATGTTTTTGGCCCAAAAAGATTAGAAGCCCAACCCAACCACCCACCCGCGCCCAAGCCCAGGCCCAGCCCGCCCGACCAGGCGGCGGCGGTGCGCGCGCGCGTGTGTAATGATTTTTTGGGTCCAATGGGTCTAGCCCATTTTGCCCATAACCGCTCCCTCTAAAACACTTGGGTACCCCTTGGGGCACACCCCAAGTATCTAACTCAAGCCTTATAAACCCTTTCAAAACTTCCCACCAAATCAATGTGGGACAAGCCAATTTACAACCTTAAGGAATTTCCACCAAAACTCCATTTCCATGGAGCACACTTTGGCTTCAATTTCCCATTCACTCGGTAATGGTTTTGAGCAACCAAATATACCACGTGAATCACAACGCGGCATAGAACGCGTTACCACTTTGACCCGAGTAAATCGACACTCGGGGCCCACCTAAAAATTAGACCAAACTTGAGAAAAAATTCTGGTTTTACCCAGAATTTTTCTACCATTTCCAACAATATATAAACAGAGCAAATCCTGCTGATGCGTTTCTTTTGTTTTGGTAAGAGATGGAATGAATTCCAAAGTCTTGCATTGAAATATCTTTGAGAACCGCAATTGTGGTTAGAAATTGAGTTTGAAACTGAAAAGGCAATAGTGACGGTGGTCAAGAAGGAAAGAAGCGGTGGGCGGGGGTAGTTGGAGGCCGACGGCGTTGGTTGGAGAAGGAAGAATGGACTACAGCAGAGCCTGGAGAGGGAGATAGGTTGGCTGGAGGATGTGGAGAGAGCATAGGTGTTAAGGTCATGGTTAGGATTTGGGTTGGTTAAGATGGAGATAGTTGGAGAAGGTGTGGGTAAAAATGTCTTTTTAATTTTCATTTTACTTTAATTTTTTCTTTAAACACAAGCGCACTCTCAATTTTGGCATTTTTAGTGCACATTTCGTCAATTTGGATACAAAACATAATCATTGTATTTTAGTCTAACATTATATGGAAAATTTATGTCTATATTTAAGCTATAAATACGTAAATTGCTCCAAACTTAATTCATAAGAGGATAAATTGAATTTTACCTTGTTACTTTTATATTAGTGTTTGTATCCTAGATGGCAACAATTGATTGGGCCACATGGGATGGAAGCTACACCACTGAGAAAAAAGAAATAAGAATTACATGCAGGTGGAAGAAAGAAAAAAAAAAAAAATTACCATCACATGGAGGTGCAAGTGACACTTGCACCCCATATGTTTGTAATTTTTTTCTATCTTCTGCCTATATATATAATTCCTCCAAGAAAGAACCAACTCGAGGGAGTTGGAGATAGAGCAGCCATCGAGATATTTAAAGGGAAACTATATGTAGGTGCACTACAACATTTTCTTAGTTTAGTGACATTTGAAAGTGCTACAAAACTATTCTTCTAATAACATTTTTTGGTCTTGTGACATTTTGAACAAGTGCCACTTCTATCGGTGCCACAGTCGATACGAGTGTCACGGTAGATACTTGCAAGTGTCACTGCACCATCATGGTTAAAAACTTTCAATGACATTTTAATGTCATGGTAGATATTAGTTGTAGCACTATCAAGCGCCATTAAAAAAAGAGTTAGTGACACTTATAAGTGTCATTACACCATCAAAACTAAAACTTTTCAGTGACACTTTAATGTCATGGTAGGCACTATTCGTGACGCTGTCAAGTGCCATTCGTGACGATAATTCGTTGTAGAACAATTTGATCCGCTCTTGCAGAGACTCGAACCGCCAACCTCCTGCACCATAAACCTTATACACCACACTCTTCCCACTACACCTCTATAGCACCATATGATTATATATGCAACATATATTATTTATATAGTACATATATCTATATTAATATAAAAGTATATGCATAAATATAATTATTTTATTGAACGTAATTTATGTAAAATAAAGTATTTACTAGTAAAATAAAAAAAGACCACTTTTGGCGACTAAAAATATTTTTTGGTCACCAATTCCATATTTTTTGCTACTAATTATTTTTAGTTGCTAAAAAACTTAACTTTTGCCGATCAAAATCAAATTTGATCACCGAAGATGCAATCCCAATAAAGTGCGCAACAGTTGCTGCAATCCCAAACTGGTTAAAAACATCCGCATGAAATATTTCCTTCTATAAAGAATTATGAGGAGGGTACTGCTGTGTAGGCTTACATACACCACAAATGGTACACCATTTGGGTGCACGTACACTTCCAAGGACTATTAAAGGGAAAATTATTTTTTGTTCTTGGAATATGCTGATGCAGTGTTTTAATTTGATTTTTATTGACTGAAATAATTGGACTTATCATTATTTTGTCTCTTTTATGAGACAATTAGACACTTATTCTTTAATAAATGATGTGGAATAATATTTTAAGATCACTAAATAACTTCTCCTATTAAACACCCAATAAAAAGATTAATAATAATTGAGAAAACCTCAATAAATGACCGAGAAAGAAAGATGATAAACCCAAGAAGTAACCGAGAGAGAGAGAGATGAGAGACACTAATATTAAAAAAAAAAAAAAATCACACCTTAAAAAAATATAAATCAGTGAGAAATTTTATAAATATTAATAATTAAAATTATAAATTTTTTCATATATATATATACATTTTCCTGACTTTTACTCGGGTGTAATTACCCCTAAAAAAAGGGATTAATATTAAGAGTTTGGCAAGTGTTTGGGCTTGGTAGACCCGTTTTAATATATTTGAATCAAATTTATATTACAAAAAATAAATAATTATTCTTAAAATTATATTTATTGTTTATTTTTTAAAAATAAATATAATTCAAATAATAGTTGCCAATATTCAATTATTTTTATTTTTTTACATAAATTTTTAAATAAACGAGTCTTAAAAAGTTGACAATTTAAATCACCAAAATCGATTTCAAAATAAATTTGCAAAATTTAAATACATTTTCAAATTGAAATGACAATTTGTATTTTTAAATTGAAATAATAATTTAAAAAAAAAGTCACCTAATATCATAAGGGGCGGAGAGGGAAAGTCGACGGATATGAAGAAAGTCGGCAAAGAGAAAGAGTCAAAGCTGGAGAGTTCCCCCACGTTCTCAAATACCATGAGCACACGAGTGTCTGCGCCGGGGGGGGGCGCTAGTGCCAAAGTTAGGGAAATTCTAATGCCAAAGTTAGAGAGATGAAATAAAGTAGTGATCGGAGGGAGAAAGATTTAATATTATAAATAGACGGAAAATGTACTGATGTAATGTATATTGTATATAATTTTATCATAAAATTGTGTAAATTTTTATAAATTTATTTAAGTGATCTCGTAAATTAAATATAAATTCACATAAATTCTTATGAACTTACGTAAATTTGTATTCAACTTACTTATTTTTGTGAGATTATTTATGTAAATTTGTAAAAATTTATATAAAAATTCCAACACTAAGTGAAAGAGATGTTTATATCTCAATTATGTGTATCTAAAAAATAAAAAATATATATTTGAAATATTAAAAAAATTCAATAAAAATAAAAAACACAAAAAATAAAAAACTTATTTTTTTTGTGTAAGTTAAATAAAAAAAGATGATTGTTATTTCTCTTAAAATGACATGAACAAAATATCTGTATTATTTTAATATTTTATATGTATAAAGGCTAAGGGACAAATATGTTATTTTAATCTGAAAGGATAAGTGTAATTTTTTAAATATAAGTAGAGATCTGTATTAAATAGAAACTGTCAGTGTAATTTATCCAAAATAATATTAGAGAAAGAAATATATATATATATATATATATAATTGGTGTTACAACTCCTGATTTTCCCTGTCTCAATTCCACTCTAATAACGTGGCTCATCCTCACGTGAAGTGAACATTTACTTACTCGCTGTCTCTCTTATTTTTAAGCTCTCTGATTTTACATAATTGTGATAGAACTGTGGGAGCAAAATTGAGGATAAATCATTAGGTCCTATAAAGTACACAAGTGAGAGGAGAGAGAAAAAATATTAAAGAGATGAAATAAAATGGGACAAATTACGGCGGTAGTCTTTGTAGTTTAACTGTTTTATCATTTTGGTTATTGTTGTTTCAATTTGATTAGTTTTGTCCCTGAATTTTACAGATTGTGTCATATTAGTTCAATAAATAATGGCGGTTAAGTTTGATGGACGAAAAATCAAATGATATGTTAATTTGCTCATTGTAGTTTACAAGATATGTCAATTTAGTCCCTATTGTTTTGACTTTCTTATAAATTATAGGGACCAAATTGACACATCTTGTAAATTAGAAGGACCAAATTGACACATCATTTGATTTTTTATCCATCAAACTTAACTGCCATTATTTATTGGACTAATATGACACATTCTGTAAAATTCAAGGGCAAAATTGATCAAATTGAAACGACGGGAATCAAAATGATAAAATGAGTAAATTATAGAGACCATTTGTATAATTTACCTTATAATAAATTATAAGGATCAAATTGAAATGAGCTTCTCATATTCAGGAGAATTAATTGAGTTGTATTTTATCTTAAAAAAAAAAAAAAAAAAAAGACCCCGCAAAGAGAAGTTTCACTTAGATATGTCTCTTTCCCCCCAAAAAAAGACCCCAAAAATATCTTTATTTTTCTCACTTGGATATGTCTCTTTCCTTTGACTTGATGACTTTCTTTCATCTCTCTCACTTACGTATTGTCATATATTTAAATGGGATAAAAACTACAAAGAGGGTTCAACCAACAAAATGGGAGAGTTCAAATACATATAATTGACTTGAACACATTAGCAAAATAATTCTATAAATAGTGGTGAGGACTCGAAATCCACACATGAGAAGTGAGAAAGTTCCTACGAGTAGAGGCAACAACAGCTCCGATGGCCGACGGCTTGAACACCACATCGTTGGCTGAGATCTCGGTATCCTCTCCACTGTTGTCATCTGCTACTACTTCTGAGGATGAAGTGTTCTTCCCTCCAACAACGCAACATCTGACCCCAATTCTTCTCCACCGCCACCAGCCGTAGAGATCTCGGGAGGAGGCAACTTCGACATTGATGAAGCAGCTCAACCTCCTGAACCAAACATAAACATAAGAGTTCTGATAGGCTCCATGGTGGCACAAGCCACTTCAGCAGCAGCAGCAGCAGCATCAATTAATAAATATGGGTCCATTTGGAGGTACTGTGAAGGAGGTTATAGTGAATACGGTTGTCAAACCATCTGTGAACAGCGTAGGATTTGAAATAATCGATCACTTGTTGGTGCAACGCCAGAATTTCAATCGCAGAGTTGCCATTATGCTCTTCTTCTTTATGTTGCTCCTGCTTCTTCAACGTAAGATCATACATTAATCCCTTTTATTTTATTTTTTTTCTGTCTGGTATTTCCAATCCCTTTTTGAACGGGAAAGAAATAAACCTTCTCGTATAATCCTGTTGATTAAATCCACGCTCCTCCAAACGTCGTCGCTTTACTCCCTGAAAACACAAACGTAAGCTAGCCGGTGGGTGTGTGTCGGATACCTCTCTGATGCCTAAGTCAGCAAAATAGACAAATAGACAAAAAACTCTGTGTATTCGGGAATCAAAGTTGTGTTACCTCTCCACAGGTGATGTTATGAGCTTTTATAGGTTCCGTGTGGCACAATCCTAGTAGGGCTCTTACTCTTCCATGTAGAATCCTCCTAGGAATCACATTCTTGAAAGATAATGCTTATCCCTCAACCCCCCCCTCACTGCTTAAACCAAGTGAGATGGTTCTACCACGGTTGGATGTCCATACGACCGAGATAACATGGCCACGCTAAAGCTGCAGACTAGACCGAGCTCCAAATAGCTCGGTTCTTCTTTTCACTGCGCGTGTACCTCGGCTGACATTCCAACTGGGTTGTCCGAAACTGTGCTATCCACAATGAGCTTGGACCGAGCTAACCAGTAGCAAGGTTCTGAGGAAAGCTCAACATTCTTCGGCCCAACATAGTATGACCAAGCTAACTGCAATATGCCACGACCGAGCTAACTTTGCGTGTGGTGACCGAGCTACCTGTAAAGCTCTCATGGACCGAGCTTAACTCCGAAGCTCTCTCTGGACCGGGCTATCTCCAAGCCCTTTTTACTGTGGCCCATAATGGCCCATTACCCAGCTCGGCCCAATTTACCTATAAATTACCCTCACAATTGCCCCTTAATTCCATCTGTGCAGCATGATAGGGATTACCCGTTTATCAGCCGAGCTAAAAAACTTGAGCCTTTCAACCGGGCTAAATAATAAAAAAACTTTAGCCTTCCAACCGGGCTAAAAAAACTTTTAGCCTTCCAACCGAGCTAAATTCATACTGAGCTCTGTCTGTCCGGTCAAAACGTCTCTTCAGTTGTTGTAACTGAATCGATTCCCATTAGATGGACACGTGGCGAACTGTTATTGGCCCAATGCAGCTGTCAGTCGTTTTCGTACTCCGTAATTTTTGAACAGTCCCGCCTTTTTCCTTCCTTTTCACAAAACAAAACCTTTTGTTTTGAAACCCTTCATTTGCACTATTCATCCTCTCTCTCTCTTGCTTGAGCTTCTACAACCCCATTTCTATATTGCACAAGCTCGTGTTCTTGTTGTCGTTGCTCTCATCTTCAGCCTCTTCAACTTGAACGGGTAAGTGGTTCGAATCCTCTTCCTTTTCATTGTTTGCGAACTTGTTTTGCAACACATAGCATGTTTTATTTGTATGTTTTTTCAAAGCATACTCCACTTTTGCTACAATATTTTTGGGAAAAACCATGTAGTAGAACCTCTGGTACTCCATGAATAACCTGAGAAACACTGATTTTGATCCAACATCATACTCCAACCGCACTAGGAAGTTGTTTGTATTAGGTGCTATCCTAGCCATACCCAATAACCGAACTAAAACTTCACGTCACATTTATAGTTTCCACAAGTTAGGGACCCTTCCCTTCTTTTAACCGGGTTATCGAACCGCACTGAGTTTACACAATACCATGCTAGAAAACCTCAATCGCTCCCCGGGCTAAAACTTTGGGCTAAACCAGCTCCCTTAGTTCAGACCGAGCTAAGATTGCTTCCCAATAGCTTTAACCACCGACCGAGCTAAAACTTGGGGCTGAACTAAGGGTGATGCCCCAAAAGCTTAACTGGGCTAAAAAGCCCCTTGCACAAACCGAGCTAAAAACTGATAGCGTTTTATGTAGCCGAGCTAGGACTTTATTTATCTTGCCCTTGTTTTTTGTAGCACGGTCCAGCGATTTGTGCTTAACAGCTTTGTTTTTCACTTTGCAGACTTAGGTTGCCCAGGCACTCCTTTGAGCGCTTAACCGAGCTACTCAGCATCATACTTCGACCAAGCTAATATTGTTTAACTTATTTATAACTTAAACCACAAATGGGAAAGTATAGGTTCTTAGTCAACTCACCAGGTGCCATGGCCGAATTCCGAAAGGATTATAACATCCCTGATGATGTCCATCTCATCTTAGCCGACCTGGACATCATACCATGGGGAAAACACGGCTTCGCTCCCTTTACCCTTCTGTCCATAGTAGAAACCGGACTAAGATTCCCTATACAGTCTCTTTTCTGTGAATTCCTTAGACAGACCAACCTTTGCCCAACCTAACTTTCCACCAATTCTTACCGTATAATAAATGGTATTGCCGAGCTAAACCGCTGGGTGGCCTTAATCTCGGTTTAGCCGAGCTCTTCCATTAATATTCTATAGGCTCTGCCGAAGATGGATGGGTCTATTATTTAAGAATAAGACGCCGACGTGAAAAGATAATAAAGGATACCCCGGATAAAGACGTAAACGATGATGACTTCCTCTGGATATCTGGAAATTTTGAGGACCAACAGGCCCAGATCCCTGGTGACAGAATAAATTGGAACAAGGGTGTAGCCGGTAGAGTTACCTCGGCTTCATACTATGCCTTTCTTTACTTCGGTTTTCTCATCTTAAACTGCACTAACTGTTGTTTTCTTTTATGCAGATTTGAACTTCCTCAAGTCCCAATATAGCTACCCCAACTTGAATATACTTCGTGCCGCCCTACGATATCCAAACCGAAGTTGGACCGAGCTATTGGACTTTCAGCCGACCTACCGATATAGTGGCAAACGGAAGACCAAGGTAACTGACTTCTTATTGGAAGCCTCTCCTGAACCGGACCCAAACTTGCCCCAAATCAGATTGATCCCTCTAACCGCTGAGCAAGAGATGGCCAAGTAACGAGCTGTGAGGGCCTTCCTGACCGAAACAAACCAGCCCGAGGTACCACCAGCCGGTCAGACTCAGGAGATCGTGGTGGCGCTTCCATCCCAACCCTCATCATCCTGTCCCAATAAGCATGCTCGGACTTCCATAACCGAGCCACGCCTTGTTGATAAAGAAGAACCCATCCTTCCACCAAGCCCTCCACCAAACCCTCAGCCGAAGCGTTTCGCCTTGTTGAAGAAGAAGGCCCTTCGCTCGTCCACAAAATCCATGGTGCTGGTAAGTAGCTCACTTGCTTATCTTTCAAATTCTTACAACTTTCTGCTCGGTCGTACTTAAAAAGTTTCTTTCCATCCTTTTGTAGGCCATACAGAAGAACCATATCGCTCACAAGCGAGTGTTGGAACTTCGGAAAACAACAAGGCATGCTATGGCCAAAGTAACTGAAAAAACCGCCGAGCTAGAAGAGGCCAGGAAGCAGCTAGCCGAGCTACGAACCGAGAATGGTCGTCTGACCGGTCTTGTTAGCTTGGCTGAGGCGGACAAACAAAAGGCTGCGGCCGTGATAAAAGACAACTATTTACACGAGCTAGCCAAGCTTGAAGGGAAAAAGAATGCCGAAATAACCAAGCTTGAGAAGAAGCTGGAGGTTGCGGAGAACCTCGGTTTCAAAGAGGGCGAAGCTTTGTACATCAAGCAGTGCGAGGCTGCGAAGGATCTATTCTTCAAATACGGGTGGAGGGGGGCTGTGGCGCAGCTCGGTCATGGACCTTAGACCGAGGTCTTCAATCCTCCTCCATATTTCATACCGAGCTCACTGGCGGAGTATGCTGCTACAGTCCATCAACAATTTTTGGAAGAGGAGGATGAGGATGAGGCTCCAGAAGACAACACTCAGCCTGGTCGCCAGTCTACCTCCCCCACTCCAGAGGTCTCCATCCCACCTGTGCCTACTGATGCGGTGCCTTCGACCGAGGCTAACCAAGGGGTGCTTGCCACAACCGAGCTACCCCTGGGTGAAGACCGGATTGTGCTTGATGCTGACTTAGATGATCTTTTTTCTTGATTTTGTACTTTTCTTTTTTTTTGCTTTTGGACAAAGAGTTATAACCGGGCTGAGGCCCCTCCTATGTACTTGGTTTGAATTTTCAATGAAAGCTTCTTTTGTTTTTCAACTGTTATTTCGGTTTATTCTTATGTTTGCCTTTACTTTTCAAAAGTATTCTGAATGTAGTATGACATTTTCCAGCCGAGGTAAATATCTCGGTTTTAGCTTTGCAATCTGACTAGCAATACCTGCCAACCTCTTTAGCCTTGATCCTTATCTCGGCTAAACAACAATAAGTGTTGGTTTTTCCAGCCAACCTCTTCAGCCTAGATTCTTATCTCGGCTGAAGAACAATAAGTGTTGGTTTTTCCAGCCAACCTCTTCAGCCTAGATCCTTATCTCGGCTGAAGAATAATAAGTGTTGATTTTTCCAGCCAACTTCTAAGTTGGTTATTCCTGCCAACCTAGAGTAAAGTGTTTGGTTATTCCGACTAAACGTTCTGCAGCCTGGATCCTTATCCTGGGCTTAGGAGGGGTGTTGGTTTTTCCAGCCAACCTCTAAGTTGGTTTTTTCTGCCAACCTAGAGTAAAGTGTTTGGTTATTCCGACCAAACGTCCTGCAGCCTGGATCCTTATCCTGGGCTTAGGAGGGGTGTTAGTTTTTCCAGCCAACCTCTAAGTTGGTTTTTCCTGCCAACCTAGAGTAAAGTGTTTGGTCTATTCTGACCAAACGTCCTACAGCCTGGATCCTTATCTTGGGCTTAGGAGGGGTGTTTGGTTTTTCCGGCCAACTATGCTTTCAATGCCCCTAGCTCCCTAAAGCAAAATCTTTTACAGAGTGAAACAACTATGCTAAAAAGAAGCTACTTGTTTTATTGAGAAAGAAAAAAGAAAATTACAAATACTTAGAAAAAAAGCTTAAAAATAAAATAGTTTGAGATCGCAGTGTTCCATGGTCTGGGAATGCCTCTGCTGTCCTCATCTTCCAAGTGGTATGCCCCTTTTCCTGCTAATCCGACCACTTTATAAGGTCCTTCCCAATTGGGCCCCAACTTGCCATTTCCGGGTACCACGGTATCTCTTATTACTTTGCGCAGTACCCAATCTCCAATCTTGAATTGCCTTGGGTGCACTGTCTTGTTATACTTTCTGGACAACTCTTGCTGGTATGAAGCAATGTGAACCAGTGCTCTTTCTCTTCATTCTTCTGCAAGGTCGAGCTCCAATGCTATGGCTTCTCTATTTAAGTTTGGATCAAAATTTTCGCTTCTGATGGTGGGGAGGCCAAGTTCCAGTGGTATTACTGCTTCCATGTCATAGGTCAAGGAAAATGGTGTTTCGCCAGTTGACCGCCGTGGTGTGGTGCGGTAAGCCCATAAAACATGGGAGAGCTCCTCCGCCCACTTGCCTTTTGCTTTTTCTAACCTTTTCTTTAGTCCATCCAAGACGACTTTGTTTGATACTTCCGCCTGGCCATTCGCTTGGTGGTATGCTGGTGTAGAATTGTAGAACTCTATCTTGTACTCTTCACAAAAGCCTTTGAAAATTTTGCCGTCAAATTGAGTGCCGTTGTTAGATGTCAGAGCTTTCGGTATGCCAAACCGAGTGATGATATTTTACCAGACGAACTTTTTTACATCTTTCTCTTTTATTGATGCTAGTGCTTCTGCCTCCACCCACTTTGTGAAGTAGTCTGTTGCTGCGAGAAAGAACTTTCTGTTGCCGGGTGCTGCTGGAAGTGGTCCGACTATGTCCAAGCCCCACATTGCAAAGGGCCATGGACTAGTTAAAGGTAGGAGCTCTCTGGATGGTTGATGTATTTGGTGTGCGAACTTCTGGCATTTCTTGCACTTCTTGACATACTTCTCTGAATCTGCTTGCATGTATGGCCACCAATATCCTTGCGAAATGGCTCTATAAGCTAATAATCTTCCTCCTTGGTGGCTTCCACATACGCCTTCGTGTATCTCGAACAAGAACGCTTCAACTTTGCTGGGATGGACACACTTCAGATAAGGTCCTGTGAAGGATTTCTTATACAAGGCCATTGATGGGGAGAGCCAAAATCGCTGCGACTTTGCTCTTATTTTGTTGGCCTCTTTCTTCTCTTTCGGTAGGATGCTGTCTTTTAAGAATGCTATGATGGGATTCATCCATGAAGGGCCTAGTTCGGCGCAACATACTTCTTCTACTTCAGGTTCTTCAATGCTTGGTCTTGGTAAGTAGTCAATCAGTAACGGATGTGGGACGGATGTATCTGCCATTGAAGCAAAGCCTGCTAGTTCGTCCGCTCTACTGTTTTCTTCCCTTCCAATCTGTTCTATCCGCACTACTTCAAATTTCTTGATCTCTTTTCTAACTAATACTTGGTACTTAGCCATCCTGTCGTCCTTTGCCTCGTAGTCACCTGAAATTTGGTTTACCACCAGCTGTGAGTCACTGTAAACCATTAGCTTGGTGGCCTTCATGTAGGATGCTGATTTCAGTCCAGCTAAAAGTGCTTCATATTCCGCCTCGTTGTTTGATGTTGGGAAGCCAAGGTTGACTGCTTGTTCCACTACTAGGCCATCTGGTGAGATGAGGACTATGCCGAGTCCTGCTCCGTGCCTGTTGGATGCTCCATCCACAAAGAGCTTCCACATCTCTCTTACGAATAACTTCCAGCAGGTAGAGGGATCGGATGATGCCTTGGGGTCCTGAGTGTTGCTGGTGTTTTCTTCAAAGTCAATACTTGCCTTTTGCCCCTCGCTATCTGATTGTACCAAGTCTTTATTTGTTAGTGAGTCTTGGCTTGGCGTAGCATGGTTTGCTTCTTCCTCCCTTACTTTACTCTTGTCTACCTTAAGGTCTGGCTGGGTATCCTGCACCGGGGGTTGCGCTATTCCGGCGTTAACTTCCAACCCTAGTTCGAATGTATCAGTCAGGTCGACTGGGCAGATATGATGACTTCCTGGGGTGAATTCTGCGACAAAGTCTGCCAAGGCTTGAGCTTTTATCGCGGTTCGGGGTTGGAACTTGATGTCGAACTGTCCCAACTCAACTGCCCACTTCAAGACTCGTCCAGAAAAGTTCGCCCTCTCAAACAAAGCTTTTAATGGAAAAGCTGTGAGGACGATTATTGTGTGGGCGTGAAAGTAGTGCGACAATTTTCTTGAGGCCATCATCAAGGCTAAGGCCAGTTTTTCCAATTGTAAGTACCTGGTTTCTGCGCCCAGCAATGTCTTGCTGACATAAAAGATGGGCAGATGTTGGATTCCTTCCGCTCGGACCAACATTGTGCTAATTGCGTGCTGTGAGACTGCCAGGTACAAAAATAGTTCTTCTCCAGGTATTGGGGTCACTAGCAGTGGTGGAGAAGACATGTATTCTTTCAAACTTTCAAGGGCACGGTCGCATTCTTCATCCCACTGAAACTTAGCCTTTAATGCTTGAAAGAATGGTCGACATCTGTCTGATGACCGACTTATGAACCGGCTTAGCACGGCTGCCATACCGGTGAGATGCTGTACTTCTTTTACTGAGTTGGGCCTCTCTAGATCCTGTATTGCTTTGATCTGAGAAAGGTCTACCTCTATGCCACGGTTGGTTACTAGGAAGCCTAGGAATTTTCCAGATCCTACGCTGAACACACACTTAGATGCATTAAGGCGTAACTTGTGTTTCTTCAGGATCTGAAACATCTCACCTAGGTCCTTGAGATGGTCACTCTTGTCCTTGCTCTTCACCACCATGTCGTCGATGTAAGCCTCCATTGTTCTGCCTAACAATGGTTCAAACATCTTGGTGACCATCCGTTGGAATGTTGCCCTTGCGTTCTTTAGGCCAAAGGGCATGACCTTGTAGCAGTGCAGTCCTCTTGGCGTTGTAAAAGATGTGACCTCTTGGTTTGGTTCATACATAGCGATCTGATGGTAGCCTCTGTACGCATCGAGGAAGCTAAGATGGTTGTGTCCTGCCGTCAAATCTACCAGTTGGTCTATCCGTGGAAGAGGAAAGATGTCTTTTGGACACGTCTTGTTGACCGTTTTGTAGTCCACACAGACATGCCATTTTCCATTCTTCTTAGGCACTACCACTGTATTGGAGATCCATCTGGGGTAGTGCACCTCTCTGATAGCTCCTGCTTCTAGCAAGTTTTCTACTTCCTCTGCCACTATCTCGGCATGGTGGAGTGCCGATCTACGAGTGCACTGTATAATTGGTCTGCCAGTTGGATGGACATTCAATTGGTGACAGATGAAGCTTGGGTCAATGCCAGACATGTCATACGGCGTCCAGAAATACACTTCGATGTTAGAGGTTAAGAACTCCATGACCTCTATTCTCTCAGTGCTGGACATAGATGAGCCAAGCAAAAAGAACTTATCCGGGTTCTTTTAATCTATTCTTACCTGTACCAAGTCTTCTACTGCCTTCTATTCAGCGGCTTTGCCAACATCCGCAAACAATTCATTATTTTTGGGCTCTTCTGCCATCTGGACAAACCCCTTGGCAGCTCGCCTGCCATTTACTGTGACGAAGCATTGCTTGGACATAATTTGGTCTCCATAGACCTCTTTAATTACTTCAGTTTCGTTGGAAAACCGCATGACTTGATGGTATGTTGACGCTACTGCTCTCATGGCGTGCAGCCATGCCCTTCCCAAGATTATGTTGTAAGTGGAGAGCACTTTTAATACCCAGAATTTCACTTGTTTAGTCATGCTTCCAGCTCTGACTGGGAGGATTATCTTGCCGACTGGCCATTCTGGCATTGAGTTGAACCCGATCAGGGGAGATACGGCGGGTGCCAAGTCTTTGTCCTTCAATTTCAACTGTTTAAAAGTTTCGTAGTACATTATCTCACATGAGCTTCCTTGGTCAATCAAAATTCGCCTGACGTCGTAATCCTTGATGCGGAGAGTGACGACCAATGCATCGTTGTGAGGGCAATATATCCTTTCCAAGTCCTTGTCTGAAAAAGACATGACGTTCGTGGCCTCTGTTTTTTCCTTTTTAATGGCGGGCTATGCACTTAATACCTCTCTTAAGTGCTCAGCCTTCTTTATCATGCCCTTGAGCTCACATACTCGCTCAGGCTCGAATACCCCATGTATTACGTTTATCACGCCTTGAGGTGGGGCGTCGTTCGGTGTTTCGTCTGGGTGGTCGTGGTTTTGGGGGGTTGGCTGCGTCCCTCCTTCTATATACCGGTCCAGGTGATCAGCTGCCACTAATTCCTCCAGATGCTGTCTCAACGGCGTGCAGTTTTTAGTGCGGTGCCCCTTTTCCTTATGAAAGGTGCACTGAGATCTTTCGTCGTAGTCCTTCTGTGCTTCTCCCAATTTAGTTGGCCATTTGACGAAAGGTTCATCACGTATCTCACTGAGAATCCGGTAGATTGGTTTCTTGAATACCGTGGTAATGGTAGTGTAGACTCTCAACCATCTTTTATCTCGGTCTTCTTCGTTGTCTCGCCTGCCTCGTCCATTCTTACTTTGACGTTCTACCATATTGACCTTCGTTGTAGTCTTCTTGTCCGGTGTTGCTGTTGCACCAGATTTTGCCTTGGCACGGGCGCCATCCTCCTCCACCCGAATATGTTGGTGCACCCTTTCCATCAAGGCTTCCGTTGTGAGGGGCGGAGTCATAGTAATCGAATCCCTTAATCTTTTTCCGACTGGAAGTCCTCTTTTATATTGTGCGATGGCGAGATTGGTGGGGTAGTCCCCTATCTGGTTGAACGTCTCCCAGTAGCGACTGTTGTAGGATCTCAATGTTTTTTTGTTGCCCATGTCAATGGAGAGTAGCTGATCAATCTCCACTGGCGTCTTGGTGTTCATTCTAAATCTTGTTACGAACGCCTCCGCTAATTGCACCCAGGAGGATATGCTGCCTTCTGGTAGCCTTTCGAACCAGGTTAAACCTAGGTCGCCAAGGCTGGATAGGAATAGGATACACATCAAAGCTTCATTTCGCCGGTATACTGCCATGACCTGGCAAAAGTGGCTTAGGTGCATGTAAGGGTCTGTCTTCCCTTCGTACGTGGTAAATTTAGGCTGGATGAAGTCTGAGGGTAATGGTGCGTTCTCAATCGCCGGAACGAACGGCGAGCTATGTAGTCTTGCCAATGCTTTATCTGTTGGTTCGTAGGCAAGGTGCAGTATTGGTATTCCAACCTCAACGCTTCCATGCGTCTGAGGAGCCAACCGCTGAAGGGCTGAAACTCTGTGCGGGTCGCATGCCCTGGCATCCTCTTTCTGTCGTGCCTTTTCTTCAAGCATTGTTCGTAAGTCGGACGATCTAGGCAACCCCGTTTTCCTGGATGATGTCTTGTGCGTATGTGAGGGCAGATAAGTACTTCCCTCAGTGTAAGATATCAATGATTTCGTTCTCTCAGACCTGGAGTAACGAGTTCTGGAAGTCCTTGATTGAGTGTCGCCTATCCTTAGGCTTCTACTCTCTGCTTGCGATGGTGTCGTATGTCTACCATGATCTTCTGAGTGGCGAGGAGGCGTATTGCCTTTGCGCCCCTCTCCTGTCGCCACCCATTTTCCTTGGATCTGGAGCTTTTTGGCCTCCATGTCTGCCGCCATCTTCCTTATTAGCTCATCTTGCTCTTTTACGCGATCCTCCAAAGCTTGAGGGTCGATTCTTCGCCTTTGCCTTTCAGGACTTTGTGAGCAAGAGCGACGGGGGCTGTTGTTCCGCCTCCCCCTTACATCCCTCCGGGGATTCTATTGCTGGGGCTCTAAGTCCGCCATGGGAGAGATAGAGGGCAATCCTTCGCGCCTCCCACCCCCCTCTGGGGTTTGTCCGTCGATGGCGGACTGCGGCAAATCTTCGTTGTGCGCCATTCAATTAGCGAGGGAAACTTGATCAAGAGGTTTTGTTCTTTGTTTGATATTCCCATAGACGGCGCCAATTGTACGAGAAAGAAATAAACATTCTCATATAATCCTGTTGATCAAGTCCACGCTCCTCCAAACGTCGTCACTTTACTCCCTGAAAACACAAACATGAGCTAGCCAGTAGGTGTGTCCCGGATACCTCTCCGATGCCTAAGTCAGCAAAATAGACAAATAGACAAAAAGCTCTGCGTATTCGGGAATCAAAGTTGTGTTACCTCTCCATAGGTGATGTTATGAGCTTTTATAGGTTCCATGTGACACAATCCTAGTAGGACTCTTACTCCTCCATGTAGAATCCTCCTAGGAATCACATTCTTGAAAGATAATGCTTATCCCTCAACACCCCCCTCACTGCTTAAACCAAGTGAGATAGTTCTACCACAGTTGGATGTCCATACGATCGAGATAACATGGCCACACTATAGCAGCAGACTAGACCGAGCTCCAAATAGCTCAGTTTTTCTTTTCACTGCGCGTGTTCCTCGGCTGACGTTCCAACTGGGTTGTCTGAAACCGTGCTATCCACAATGAGCTTGGACCGAGCTAACCAGTAGCAAGGTTCTGAGGAAAGCTCAACATACTTCGGCCCAACATAGTATGACCGAGCTAACTGCAATATGCCACGACCGAGCTAGCTCTGCGTGTGGTGACCGAGCTACCTGTAAAGCTCTCATGGACCGAGCTTAACTCCGAAGCTCTCTCTGGACCAGGCTATCTCCAAGCCCTTTTTATTGTGGCCCACAACGGCCAATTACCCAGCTCGGCCCAATTTACCTATAAATTACCCTCTCACTTATATATATATATATATATATATATTATATTCAAGATAGTTAATATTCTAACTTTCATGCTATTTCAAGATTGTTATCAACACCTTGAATGACTCTATTGGCTGTGATGGTAGGTATGTCATTCTGTTGGATGTAATTGTATTTGGTATTGTAAAATTATGCAATGGTATTGAATCAAATACACCTACAGTATTTTAATTTAATTTTTATTAATTTAAATGGTAAGATGTATCGCTTTATGTTTAGACAATTAAACAAATGTGAATATAAATAGTGTGGAACAGTATTGTAAAATCATCAAATAACTTCTCATATTGATTAATGGTTATTTGATACTACTCATCTTATATGACATTGATTATGTCATTTCTTAAAAAATAGCAATAAATTGAAGAATCTCACTATTCAAAAAAAAAATGGAAATCTTTAAAAGACAATCCTTAAATTCATGCTAATGATGTGATAAGAAATTACATTTTAAAGTAAAAATAAATTTTAGACAACATATTTACTTTGCTCCTGTAACACTAAATAATAATTTCCCCTCTGGTATGTTCAAATTTTGGGTATTTTGTATTGGGCTGGGCTCCCCTCCAGTCCGTGATCGGATTAGAGGACACTGTTGGACCCTTGAGGGCTCACTATGAGTCCCGTTTCAATAATCCAAATTGTTCAATGTGTAGAACTCGTTCAAGTACTATATGCTTGTAAAAAATCACATTGATCGGATATCGATAACTGTCTCATCAGAACAGATTTTTGTCAACCGTTTATTTTTTTATTGTCCATTTGTTTTTATACAAAACTAATTTGATCACATAGCTATCTATATCCGATTAATGTGTTTTTGTACAAACATATAGTACTCGACGAGTTCAACACATTGACGGTTCAGATTATTGAAACGGGACCTGTGGCCCCACATGCCCAATAGTACCCTCTAGTCCGATCATGGACCAGAAAGAAGCCAGGCCCTTTTGTATTTTGAAATTACTAGTGGTAAAGACGTGTTATGTACGGGATGTGAAAAAATTAATAACATATTTTTATATAAAATAATATAGACAGGTTTGTATGTAAATTATTAAAACAAAAAATATTGAAATATACAATTTAAGTTTCATAATTTTACCACAATTTATGTATCAATTTTTAATTTGTCACAAATTTAATCATGTAACTTTCAACCCTCTCACTAGAGTTGGAAATTAAGGTGAGTTCAACCCAAACAACTCGAGTCAAGCATGAAAATTTTCAAAGATTGGGCAACATAATTTTTAATTCGATAAAAATCTATATAGAAATTTAAAAAGTCAAAATAAATTTGAGTGGACTTGAGCAGAGATATCAAAAAACCTAAGAAACTGAAACAAAATTGTATATATAAATATATAAAATTATTTGCTAATTTATTTTTAAATAAAAAATAAAAAATATTAATATTAATGAACAAACACAAAAATAATATGCTTAAGTTTTTCTAATAGAATATTTTTTTGAAAATGTTTAAAAAATAAACTTTTTAGAATGGAATCATCGAATAAGTTGATATTAAAAAAATTAATTTTTATAATGGCATAAAATAATTTAGATATGATTTTTTAATTTAAAATTTACAATGAAATATTTAAATATAATAAAAATAATTTTTTTACAAATAAAAGTATCTAAATAAAAAAAAAAAAGAAAAGAGAAAGGGTAAGAAGAAAATTTAGAATAGTATTCTCATTTGATTTGGAAAAATTCAAGATGAACAATAAATTATCACTTATAACTATCATTTTTTTAATAAAAAAGAAATTTCACGAACCATCACTTTTAATAGAAAATTAACGTTTCTTTTTCTTCTTCTTTTTATTTTTTATTTTTTATTTTTTTTATCATAGCAAAAGTTACTTTTTAGCAATTTGGGCCAAAAATATTTTCATTTTTTTATTTTAATTTGTTTAATTGACAATTGAGATTTAAAAAAATAAAAATAAATAACAAGATCCACCATGTTTGGCAAGTCCTAAAAAAGTCATTTACTTTCTCAATATTTTTGTCTTTTGTTAAAAAAATTAAAAATTTTGTATTTAAAAAATTTATTATTCAAGTCCTTGTAATTAAAAAGGATATAAAGAATCTTATAAAATTTAAAACCAGAAAATAAAAAAAATAAAAATAAAAATTTTAATAGCAATTAATGATTTGTAAATTATAAAAACTGCACTTACAGTAAAACATAAATACCTTATGTTATTATTGTTTTGCAATTATAGCTTGTATTATGTTAGAGTTTAACCAATGATATATCAAATCATGTGTGTGAATTAACTTTTGGAAAAATCGGTCTAGGGTCCCTCACCCACTTTTCGTAATGGAAAAGATCCACAAAATTATTTTTTGATGTCTAAGGCCCCTAAACATATATCAGAGAAATTTCAGTCCTTTATACTATCTTCATCATCTGACCCACCGCCACCCCAACAACCTGACTCTGAGTCCTCATCTCCCAACACTTCCCAAAGCTTTACCCAGTGGAGATTCCCACTCCCAAACTCACCCATCTTACACCACTCTCACCCAACCGCCGTTGGAATCTGACCCATCACCACCCCAAACCCACCGCCATTCTTACCCACAACCACTGCCTACAGAACTCTTCCACCTCGCCGAGCTCCAACTCACTTCAAACTCCGATTCTGACCGACTCAACGCCCTCCACATACTTGAACGCTGGCTCGTTCCGAATCCCTCCACAGCTGCCGCCGCCGTGGACGGAGGCGATGAAGTGGCCTGTCCATGTCATGCTCGACACCCACTCTTTCCATATCATCGAATATCTCTAGAAATAGATTAATCGGAGCAATGTTGTGGCAGAAGATCAGATGCGCTTCCGACCATTACTGTTGATGATGGATTGTTGAGTTCAACCAGAGAATTTTTGTGGTTTCAACCCAGAGAAAATTCAGTTCAAAACTCAGAGAATTTCTCTGGTTTCAACTCAGAGAAAATTCAGTTTTCTTTTACCTAAAGACTGTAAATTTGATCTTGAAATTTCAATTATGTGCATGAATGTAAAATAAATGGTATTTTTCTTCAAGTAGTAACTCTATGGCACTGACCAGCCGAAATCCTCCTATTCTCAACATCTTAGATGATAATGCAAATGAAAGCTTTCAACAACATTTGGTGGAGGATCAAACCCACGACAGAGAAATTTGAAATTTCTCTGGAGTCCATGAAAGGCTAAGGAAATTTCTTTGGCAGTGTCCATGAAAGGCTAAGGAGGCCAGAGAAATTCAAAATTTCTCTGGACCAATTTTCTCTGGATTGATGTCGAGGGGCATTAGACATCATGAAAATATTTGATGTCCTTTATACTATAAAATCATAATATCAGGGACCTTAAAAAAAATACCCCTTAACTTTTACTCCTTTCTCCTTTTTGTAGAACTCGTAAAAAATTGTTAACATAAAAAATAAATGGATGAATTACACTAACAGTCCCTATAGTTTTGGGCTCGTGAACTTTGGTCCTTGATTTTTCAATTATGACACATTTTACCTTAAATTTTGAATCTTGTTTCAAATAAGAACAATTGAAAATATCGTTGCTCAATTTCAACGACAAAGTCGTCAATTTGATAAATTATAAAGTAATTTGACTAAAATAAATGTCAAAAAGACATTTTTGAATTTTAAAAAATTATTTCTACCCACCAACGATAAAATTATGTAAAATTGATAATCTTTTAGACATTTATTTATTTATTTATTTTACCAAATTAATTTTTAGGGCCATTTACATACAAGTCCTATTTTGTGAACTTATAATTCATTAAGTCCTAGATAAAATTATTTGTTCATTCAAGTCCCATTAATTTTTAATAGACCAATTTACCCTTCCAACAAACTCCAAGCAAGCTGTCTTCCCTATCCCTTCCGTCTTCAAGTCCTCAATCGACATCCTCGATGAAGCTCTGTTGTTGGAAATCCAGCTCCACCACCGGAACCCCAGCCTCCTTCCCTTACTCAGACCATTGTCATCTTTGCTGAATGGTGGTAAGCTCATGCCTCGGTCGTGCTCGTCTTCTGCGACGTCGTATTACGGCACTGGCAATGGGTACAATTCCAGATCCAGGACTCTGAGTCTGCCGAAAAGAGGCGGAGGAGGGTTCGGCGGCCGCTCGCCTGTTGGTTTTGGATCGGTGGATGAGCTTCTTCTTGGAGACCCACTCGATGCTCTGAGATCATCCGGTGGTGATAGCATTTCGGTCGTAATGCTAGATTTGAGTCAATTGGTTTAGATCTGCACTACACTATTTGATTTTATTGGAATTAGGGCTCTGTATTACGAGTCCATTGATTGTGAGGTGTTAGTTTTCACTGAGTTCACAGATACCACTACCATTAGAGAGAGAGAGAGATCAAGGGTTTTTTTGAAATTGAGAACCTTCTCAATTTATAATATTCTCAATTTTAATTATAAAAAAAATTGAGAAATTTCTCAAAATTGACAAATATAAATTTCTTAGTTTTGATAATATTCTCAATTCATACTACAAAAAAATTGAGAAATTTCTTAGTTTTGATAATTATAAATTGAAAACATTCTCAGTTTTGAAATTGAGAACATTCTCAGTTTTGGGATTAAAGGGCAAAACGTCTTTTTACTTGTAAATGGGACTTATTGGTTCAAAAACTTTTTTACAGGACCTAAGCTACCACCAAATATGTGGATAGGACTTTTAGGTAATTAATCCTAATTTTTATTATATGTTTGAATGATAATCATGTAATGAGTGGTTGTTAAGCTTTTAATGTACAATTGATATATATTTAATATATAAAATATTTTTAATTTTGGATTTTTTGATTTAATGGATTGGTTTAATAATGATATCAAAGTTATCACTATATTTGACTTTTGGAAAAATATAAACTAATTTAATGAAAATAAGAACAACCATCTATTACATGATTATCATCCAAACACATAATAAAAATTAATTTGGTAAAAATAAGTAAATAAATAAATGTCTAAAAGATTTATCAATTTTACATAATTTTATATTTCGTGGATAGAAATATTTTTTTTTTTAAATTGAAAAATATTTTTTTAACATTTATTTTTGTCAAATTAGTTTATAATTTATCAAATTGACGACTTTGTCCTTAAAATTGAGTAATGTTATCTTTAATTCAAAGTTAAATGTGTTACAATTGAAAAGTTACGAATCAAAATAAGACAAGGTCTAAATTATAGGGATCGTTAGTGTAATTATGGAATGAAATATAAAAAACAACAAAGAATGTAGTCATTTTCTTGGGTCACCCTTCAAAGTAATTTTTACCTTCCTAAACATAGCAGTAAAATCTCTCCTCCAATAGATTAATTACAATCAAGTTAACCACTGAAAATAAAAATTAAAACATGAGTTTTGGTTTAACTAATCTAGTATTCAGCCCACCTTAAAGCCATTCTTTTGGTCCGACTCCACCTTGGTCAATTTTTTTCTTAATTTTTAATTAATATATATATATTTTTAAATGTTCCACATTAAAAAATTAAGAAACTAATACATGATGTAATTAAATATAAATTATGCAATTTTGCTTTCTACCAGTCCTCTAAGAGAACTGTCACTTACTATTTTATTAGTTAAGGTAAATATGTTTGTCACATTGGAGCATTTACTGATATAATTTATCTAAATAATAATTTGTATAATTTATATAAAAATATAAAAAAAAAATTCTTTATTCATTACAAAATTATACAAAATCTACACTTTAAATAGTACTTTTATAAATTTTTAAAAGTTACTCATAAATTTAAATTGTTTTTTTCACTATTTGAAGTAATATTTAATTTATTTCAAAATTCTACATATATTTAAATAGTATTTACAATAAGAGTCATATAAATTATTTAAATTTATATGTTAAATATTTAAACAATTAAAGGTCATACGATAACTATTTTGACCATATGACGCATCTTATTTAAATCTTAAAGAATTTATTTAATAATGTTATATATGTTATGTAGCACTTCGAAATAATAACAACCCATAACATGACCTTTTATGGAAAGTATAACTTGCGATAATTTAACATCTCATTAGAACTCATTAATCGTACAAAAGGTGACATATGCATGTATATATTTATAACTCTTAAATCCTAAATCTATAGCATATATCAATAGTAAATGAATCTAAACAAAAGGATGTACAGATAAGTTTATGCTCCAATGGCTACATCTTTTCAAGTCAATTGGGTACAACAAAAGTGAGTTAAACTCAATACAAATAAAGCCCAAGGCTTGTATAAAATAATTACACAAAAGAAATGAAAAGGAGCTCTCGGCTCTAAGTCCTCCCAAGCTATGTCCTTAGCGGAAGCATATTATTAGCACCTGAAAGTTGTTTTCCACATAGGGTGAGCTAAAGCACAATAAAGATACTTTAACACAATATATAAACCTTAACGAAATTATAAGGTGAATGCATATAAACCTTAACGAAATTATAAGGTGAATGCATATGCATGTCATTTGCCAAACATTATACTTTTTCCATCTCAAAAAAATGTATGCCAATATTATATATCAATTCATGAAAAATATCATTTTATATCAGAAAGTCGGGCAGTTGTAATACCCTCAAAATATTACCCAATAGAAAGTGGAAATAACACAAACCAACATGCAATCTTATCTCGATGGACCAACTCCTTCAATTAAAATTTCATTTCATGGAAAGAGTTAACAAAAAAAGTGTTCACATGCGATATACATTCACCCTCTTAAGAGATGAATCCACAGCATGTGCAACAATAAAAAAAAAAGAAAAGAAAAAACAAAGAAAGAGATAAATAGTAGAGTAAGTGCCCAGAGGCTATACATTCCAAGGCTTAAGCCTGGTTACACAAAAGGTTATCAACCAACACATAAAGCCCTTGGCTTGCATTTACATCACACACACACACACACACACACACAAAGGAGAGCCTCTTGCCCTCAGCACACTCCACGCCTTCAACTAGGCGGAGCCATAGCATCATTTCATGCACAATTCCACTAGGGGTGAGCACAAAGCCCAGTAGAGATATCTTCACAAAGTATATACGTCTAAAAGCAATCTCACACAATTATATAAATGTAGTGCTATTCCATATTCAATTATCAAAGTTTTGAATCTCTTTTGAAATCCATGCAATAGTCATTTCAAACCAAGACATTATCAAACAATGGGATAGTAAATACGACTCAAGTAATTCTCCAAGGCTAGTGTCTGCAAGTAGGCATATCAGGCACTACCAAATCCTACCTTACCAGCTACTAACCGAAGCGCTTAGGCACCCACACGTGAGTATTTCTGGTTTTATACCAAGGACACTCAGGCCAACTTAATCTCCGATCTACACCCCCTAACTAGACTTACCAAACGTATTTACTCCAAAATATTTTCATCAATAACAATCGTCTTTCTCAAAATCAAGAATTTATATCAAAGTTAAGATTTGCAGGTGAACAAAATTAAAATAATGCAAATGAGTGAATGAGAATAGACCACACATAATTATCTCCTTTATACAACAATGCCAACATCTTTCGCATTTGTTCAAGTATAATTTCCACGATTCAAAACCTTCCAAAATCAAAGAAAAAAATAGAAATCCATATGACATGAGATTCCCACATATTCACAATCAATATCCATCATTAAATTTCCAATGTGCCAAAATGCACATCCCATATTTTCATGATTGTTCAATCGAAATTTTCTTTTTCTTTCATACATGCCTCAATAGTATAATGTCCCAGAAAGTTTTCTCCATACATTCAAGAGATTTATCATCAATTTCATAAATATCACATCAACATCACCTTTGCCAAAATTTCCCCAAAATCTAGGGTTTTATCAAAAATGGGTTTTTTTTTCATTAATTTTCAAAACACTATAAGAAAACATTCTCGAAATAATTCAGAGCCCAACCAAAATAATTTATCTTGGACCAAGTCATGAGAAAGAATACATTTCTCCAATATTTTTCTAGGTTCAACTTCCAAAATCAATCTACACTAGAAAGCTTAATTAAAAATGACAAGACATGCTAGAACACATATATATAACTCAAGGAACATCCATACCTTAAGAGCTTTAGGAGAAAGGATGAAAAGTTTCGAAACCAACAGTGTAAAAAATCCAATCTCCACCGTACACCACGTAGCCCTCGACGAGCTCTCTAAAATTAAAGAAGGCAGCAAGGTTGAAATCTCAATAAATAGTGAGGGACCAAGGAATAAATGAAGTGGGTTGGAGGGTTTCTAGATAGAGATGAGAGAAAAGAAAATGAAAGTTAATGTAGAGAGAGTGTGTGTAAAATGAAAAGTGATGGGAAAGTGGGTAATGTAGCAATCCCGGTTTTGACCCGGTCAACTTACGGGGGTCGAGCAAAAATGCATTCGAAATTGCTTACGGGAAAGTGTATTTCACGCTCGAGCGGACCATGTTATATCAGTCTATAAGGGGAGATTTCATATCACTTTTTCAGTTCTCTCTCTATAAAACTCTCCAAAGTTTCCAAATCTAGAGCTTCTTTCTCTAGAAGTCATCTTCTCTCTTTGATTCCTTCAAATCCGTTGGGAGTTAGACCAAAGTTCTTCATCAAAGTTGTGTAACTTCTCGAGGGCTTCGTTGTGTGCGGTGGAGATCGAGTTTTGATGCCGTAAGTTTTGAGGTTTCATCTCATTTCTTCTTCAAAACTTGATGTAGGAATTTTCTTAGAGTTATAAATATATTTTTGCAGGATCTATATGATTTTCGAAATCATCTTTCGATATCTTTGAAAACTGATTATTGATTCAAAAAGTTGAGCGATTTTGAAAATGGGTTCTTCTCTTATTCTTTTAAAATGATCTTATGGGTTTTGATTTTCATTGATTGAAGAAAAGATGATTTTGGAAAGTTTTCTTTCAAAAGATTTGAGTTGTATAGTTTTGGTGAGAAAACCTAGAATTTGAGAATTTTTTTTAAGAGACTGAAAATCCATGAATGATATTGTTATATTTATTTTGTGTGTCAAAATAAATGGATGTTTGAAAAATTTCTTATTTATATTTATATAAATTATGAATTTTAGGGAATATGAGAATTATTGTTTATTTTGGAAATTATTGTTCAAAACGTTAAGATAGTCTTGAAATAACTAATTGTTGAGGATATTTGAGAAGAGGGAATTGTGCTATTTCTTGGATGATGAATTGAAATAAAAGTATTTATATTCATCTTGTGTTATTGGCATATCAATTAATTTGATTATATTAAACTTTGAAAGTTGATTTGAAAACTTGCATTGAGAAAAGAATGTTGAGAAATAAGTTTTCATGGAATGGTTTTGGGGTGAATACGTTGGTAAGTCTTGATAAGTGGTGTAGATGATATTGAATAAGTTCGCCTGAGAGTCTGGGGTAAAAGATTGAAAACCCGCGCGGATAGGTGTCAAACCTTCTGGTTAATATCGGTAAAAATGACAAATTGGTAGCACTTGTATAGTCTACTTGCTTACACTGACCTAGGGATTACCAGAGTCATATTTACCACCCTTGAAATAAATTGTTAAGTTTTAAACAATTGAAATTGCATGACATCATTGAGCATGATGGTTTTCAAAAGATGAAAATGTGATTTATCTTCAAAAAGGGCATAACATGGCATGTGCATTCCATCTCTTGAGACTTGTATAAAATGTATATACTTTGTTTAGGATTTTCTACTGGGCTTTATGCTCACCCTACGGGATTTTTGTGCAGGAAAAGATGTGGTGATGCCGCCTAACTAAAGGCGAGGAAATGTGTGTTGAGAGTATGAGACTCTCATTTTGCTGTGACTCTGTGTGTAAGCCAAGGGCTGTATGTATGTGGGTTTGAATAATCATTTTGTGTGACCAGGCTCAAGCCTTGGAAACTTGTAAACTCTTGGGGGTATTTATTTGTTTATTTACTTGTTGTTGGATTAATGTATTGTTGCATGAAGAACTATTGTATCATGTAATGTAAGTTTGGAGATTTATATTCTGTTTTTCTTGAAAGAGCCATAATTATTGTATTATCATTTGGGCTAGAAAATTGGGGCATTACAACTTGGTATCAGAGCTACCGGGTTTGAATACTTGGAGCTCATGGAAAGTGGTTGTTTAACTACAATGGGTTCATTTAGCATTCTTAGGAAGTGTTATGCATTTTGTGACTATGTGATAACATGCTTATGTGACTAAATGGGTATGAGATTGGACTTTTGCGATGTTGTTTGTGTCTGTTAAATTTCTTGAGGTCTTATTAGAAGGGTACTTGATCAAACTCATTCTACTAAGAATTCTTGATTTTTCGTGGGACGAATCTCATCATAAGAATATAATCCGTATGTGTTTACATGACTAAGTGCTTATGTGGAGTGAAATTGAATTGTGCATATGGTAGAGAAATATATAGAATTGTTGTAGTCGAACGTGTGAGTCAAGTTACAAGCACATATGAGTTAATGTGCTAAATTATTTCTCTTGTGTCCTTTATTAAGATGTCAAGAAGAGGTCAAGTCCGTGGTGGTAGAGACGGGAGGCGTGGTAGGGCTCGCCGAGGTGTGCATGAGGTACCGGTCCATAGGGTTCCGGTGCAAGATGAAGGATTCGACCAAGCTAATATGGCTGAGCAAGCAGGCCAAACTAATGTGGTCAAACAGGTGGGACAAGCGGGTCAAACCACAATGGGGGTCCTAGCTCGAGAAATGGCAGGGGCTTTAAGAGAGTCTATGAACTTGTTGAGGGTGGAGAATCAAGCCCGAGAGAACACCACAGAGTCAAGGGCGAGTTTCCTTACTAGAGAGTTCTTGCGGGCCAAACCGGATGAGTTCCATGGTGGCCCCGAGCCCAAGAAAGTGGATGAGTGGCTCGAACAAACTGTGAAGACATTTGAGATGCTTCATATCGAGGATAGTGAACTAAGAGTGACTCTAACGAGTTACTACCTTAAGGGAGACGCGGGTCAATGGTGGAAATATGCCAAGGGTAGAGTGGAGCCGACATGGGAAGCCTTTGCGGTTACTTTCCAAGATAAGTACATACCTCCGACTGCTAGGGAGAGATTGAGGCAAGAGTTTAAAGACCTCAAACAACTCGACATGCCTGTGGCCGAGTTTGAGGCAGTTTCTCTAGTTTGTCCAGATTTGCACCAGAGTTGGTGGCAACGGAAGAGCGTCGTTGCATTGAATTTGAAAAGAAATTGAAAACAAAAATTATGTTCAAGCTTGTCGAAAATATGATTCAGGAATATGACCGTCTTGTGGAGACAGCATCACATGTAGAAATTTCCATACAAGCTAAGGAGGAGAGGCTTCGGAGTTCAAGGTTTAGGGGCCAAGAGTCTCAAGGAGACTATAGGCAGAACAAGGAGAGCAGTAACACCTATCCATCCCAGTCCCAACCACAGCAGTCTAGATCCATTTTTCCTTTGCCTAGTGTGGGTCCGAAAAAAATTGCATCGAGTAGCTTCTTGTGTTTCAAGTGTGGCCAATCAGGTCACGAATCCTTCCCATGTCCACAGAAGGGAGGAGGGCAGTTAATGTTACCACCACCTAATCGATCTCAAAGTCAGTCTCAATCTCAGAATAAAGGTCAAGGGTTTAATTGTTATCAGTGTGGTCAGCCGGGGCATATGAAGAGAACTTGCCCACAGTTGGGAGACACATCTGGCGTATCAGGGTCGAGGCAGACTTAGAGCCACCAGCAGGCTCAATCAGTCCAAGCTTAGTGAGTTAATCAGGGAGCCGTTTCGGCTCAGTCAGTATAACAGGCCTATGCTCCGAGAGGGGAGCAAGTTAATCAGGGGCCACAGGGGCGCGTATATGCTGTTATTGTGCTAGAGTAGTTGCCAGAATCCTCAGTTGTGAGAGTTATTTTTGTTGTATGTAATTCTTTGGCCAATGTATTGATAGACATGTGTGCGTCTCATTCATTTATATCTATTGCATTTGTTTCTGCATTGGGGTTAGAGGTAGCACGGTTAGTGCCTCCACTCAGAGTAAAGTCACATGTTAGGGGTACAGTTGATTTAGACCGGGGTTGTCGTGATTGTGAAATAGAAGTTGCCGGGCGTCGACTTCCGTTTGCTTTTGTGTTGCTAGATATGTCGAGTTTTGATGTTATTTTAGGGATGGACTGGTTGTGTTCTTATCAAGCTATGATTGAACGTTACCGTCAGAGAGTTACTGTGTGTATTTCGGGTGGTGATCGTTTCTATTTTCTGGAGAACAGAGTTGATAGAGCCTTGTCGCCAGTTGTTGACCCTCGTAGTAGGAGCAAGCTTAGTGGCCTTCTTGCAACTCTCTTGGATAGTGAGAATGACGGGGCTCGTGTTGGGTTACAAAGGGTAGTTTATGAATACCCGTATGTCTTTCCAAAGATCTTACTAGTTTACCACCTCACTGGGAGATCGAGTCCTCCATTGAATTAGTGTCTAGCACAGCATCGATTTCTATGTCACCGTATAGATTTGCACCTGCTGAATTGCATGAGTTGAAGATTCAACTCCAAGAAATTTTAGACAAGGGCTTCATTCGCCCTAGTACATCCCTTTGGGGAGCGTCGGCTCTCTTTGCGAAGAAGAAGGATGGGTCATTGCGGTTGTGTATTGATTACCACAAGTTGAATAGAGTTACAGTTAAGAACAAGTATCCTCTACCCAGAATAGATGATTTGTTTAACCAACTTAGAGGGTCTCGTTGCTTCTCAAAAATAGATTTGAGGTCGGAGTACCATCAGTTGAGAGTCTGGGAGGAGGCCATTCAGAAGACGACCTTTTGTACTCGTTATGGCCACTATGAATTCTTTTTAATGCCTTTTGGGTTAACCAATGCGCTGGCTTCCTTTATTGGATTTGATGAACAAAATTTTTCGAGAATACTTGGACCGTTTTGTGGTTGTCTTTGTGGACGACATCTTAATTTATTCAACCTCTGAAGAGGAACACAAGACTCACTTGAGGGTAGTGCTGAGTTTATTTAGTGAGCACCAATTGTATGCCAAATTTGAGAAATGTGAGTTTTGTTTAACAGAGATGAAGTTTTTGGGGCATGTAATGTCTAGAGAGGGAGTGACTGTGGACTCCTCAAAGATAGATGCCATACAGGATTGGGAACCACCCAAGAATGTTTTTGAAATCCAGAGTTTCTTAGGATTAGCGGGATATTATCGACGTTTTATAAGGGACTTCTCTAGACTAGCTGCACCTTTGGCTAGGTTGACTAGAAAGGGTATCAAATTTGTGTGGAGTGAGGCTCTTGAAAAGTCATTCCAAAAGCTTAAGACTAGATTGACTACCGCACCGGTTTTGATAATTCCGAAAAGGGGTTTGAATTACACTGTCTATTGTGATGCGTCTAGGGATGGACTTGGTTGTGTCTTGATGCAAGAGGGAAAAGTTGTGGCCTACGGTTCACGACAATTGAAAACTCATGAGAAAAATTACCCCACACATGATCTACAATTAGCAGCAGTGATTTTTGTTTTGAAAATTTGGAGGCATTACTTGTACAGTGAGAAGTTTGAAGTCAGAAGTCTTCTCCGATCATAAGAGTCTAAAGTATTTGTTTTCTCAAAAAGACTTGAATTTACGACAACGGAGGTGGATGGAATTTATGGAGGATTATGACTTTGAGTTACACTATCATCTAGGGAAGGCTAATGTGGTGGCCGATTGTAGACACCCCATTTTTGACCGTCCTCAAGACTTGAACGTCATCGTTTGAACACTCGATGATCATCCATGCTCGTGTTCGTTTTGAGTTCTCGGAGGTTTCGGCCGCGCGCCTTGCCTCAAGATCTCTCAACTTCTCTGTTTTGTGCTTGGTTGTGCACCAAGGACTTGTGCTTTTGCTTTTGAGGGAAGAGGGTGGCTTGTTGGCCATTTTCCTAACCCATCGGCCAAGGCATGAAGCCATCGGCCCCTTTTTCTTGCCATCGGAAAAAAGTGTTGGCCGATCGGCACTATGTTTGGTCGGTCGGCCACCTTTGTTGGTCAATCGACCATATCTTCCGGCCGAACCCTTTCCATCTGCTTTGTGCAGATATTTTATGCCAGCTGTCACAGCTGGCATCCACAATTCCCCCCTCCATACAAGTGTATGGAGGGATTTGCCTCTTGCTTAGCCTTTCCAAGAAGCTTTGCAAATTGGATTTCTATAAGAAGGGAGCTCCTCCTCTTTTCTCAGGGGTTCAGCAAAATAGATATAGAGTTCATATATCCCTCTCTCTATATCTCTCTCTATATATATATATATATATTTGTGTGTGTATTGGTGATCAAAAGTGTGTTTTGTTCATATTTTTGCACTAAGGCACCTAGTGATACACCATCCTTGAGTTGCTGAGGTGCTAAGGAGTTGGTTTTGGAGTTCTTGGGCTGTTTTTGATCCAAGAAGATTGCTGGAGTTATGTTCTTGAAGTTGTTTTTCAAGGGTGAGTCAACTTGCTTTTGATACCCCATTTTGGCTTAAGCTTTTAGACTTACTTGCATATTGTTTTAAGCTTAGCTCTAAACTACAAAAAGTTCTGATTTTATATGCTTGTTTTAGTTGCTTAAGGTCACTTTTTGGTTGGGGGTTATCTACCCCCCTCTTAGGTCTTGTTTGGTCGTATTTTGTGCCTTTCTTCTTGAGCTTTGGTATCATCTCATTTTGACCTTCTCGCCACTAAAATCCAAAGGATTTTCAGTGGTAGAGAAGTGGTTTTGAGGTCTTGAATAGGAGAGGGACACCCCCCTCTCCTTATGTCTCATATGCTTGTGTTAATGGCTCATAATGTTAGCATGTTTACTTAGCATGACTTGGTTCTATTTCAGCACTTTTTAGTGACTTTTAGGACCTGCCTCAACTCTATTCCATGTTGGTTTGATAGCATCTTTGCATGTTTCACATACTTGTAGAGTAATCTTGCATGTTTTCATAACATGCATCTTGTGTTTGGACCATCATGCTTGCATATTTTGGCTCAACTCAAAAGAGCTTTTAGTCATGTTTTACCATGTTTAAGCTCTGTTTGGTGTTGTTTCGATCACGTGTGCAATGCTTTGTATAGCCACCATGCATTTTAGCTTGTAAGCTTTGTGCCTTGAGTTCAGTAGCATGTGTTACTTGAAGTATTTTCATGATTTGGCATCATGTGAAATGTGATTTTAGTCCATGTTTCATGGTCACACACTTGCATTTATCACCTATTCCATGCTTTGGATAGTTTGCGTTTTATGCCTCAAGAATAGGTCATTGTGCATGCCACCATGCTTAGGCCTTTGGGATGCCATCTCAGTGGGTATTTGGGTTTATTTTGACATATCATAGCTCTAATTTTCCTTGGTTAAGTCATGCAATGTTTGGTTGTAATAGGTGTAGTGAAATTCCCCGTTTTGGCCTTGTATGCGTCTTGTTTTGTGCTCACCTTTCTAGCATGTTTTGGCCACTTCCCATGCATGTTCTAGCCTTGTTTTGGCCTGCCTTGGGACTGTTTTGGGTTACCTTGGTCCTTTGGGGCTTGGTTGATATGGCCATGGTTCAAGTCCCTTGGCTAGCTTCGAACTTTAAGTCCATTAGCATGCCTTGCTTGTGTTATGTGTTTGATTTGGCATCATTCTTAACATGATTTCAGAGCTTATGATGTCACCATACTATCATGATTGTCACCTCTTGCTCATGTTTGGGTGTTGTGACCTTACGCCTTAACTCTTGGACCATTGCATGTGCATGATCATTGTGCATTTCATTCTATCACTTCATCATTTTGGCCACTGTTTTGGTATGGCTGAGGCCTATCCATTTTCAGTATAAGTCCATGGATCATGTGGTTTGTGTATTGTTGTATGCCTATCGCATTGTATGTTGTTGCATACTTATTGTTGGTATCATTGTTGTATGCCTATCACATTGTATGTTTGCATATCTAGGATGCATAGTAGTATTACATACTTATTGCATACCATGTTGTTTACATGTTAGGTTGCATTGCATTGCATTTGTCATGCTCATGTTACATCGCCTTGCATTTCCATGTTGCATTGTACTTGGTTGCATGCATTGCATTGTGTTTGGTTTAGGGTGTCAAACCAAACACAAGGAGCGAGGAACGTTCGTACTTGAATTGACGAAACATGCTGCAATCCTTAGTCGCCGACGCTCTTGATCCAACATGATAGAGTGTGAGGCCGTCATGTGTGTTGTGCATTCATTCCATATTGATTTGCACACTTGGCTTCTTTGGCCATCATGCATTGAAATGCGTGATTGATGACCCGAGGGTCGAGGACTATACTCCCTTGAGCCCATGACATGATAGGGAGAGTGGTCGTGCGTACATTGTCTTTTAAATGCATCGACATGCTCTGTTTGTCCTATGCTGCAGCAAAACAGGATTCTGCAGGAATAAATGGCCGATCGGCCATCTTCAATGCCGGTCGGCTACAAATTTATGGCCGAGAGCCCCATTATTGGTCGATGACCAGTTCCCCTTGGCCGATGGCCTTTCCACTTGGCCGATGGCCTTTCCACTTGGCCGATGGCCTCTCACAGCACCCGAAAGGTGATTTAGAAGCATCCTTGAGACTTGTGTAGTTTTCAGAGGTGCAGAGCAGTGCAAATAGAGGCAGCATGAGCATGGCGATAGATTTCCGAGCGGAGCCGAGCATGCATGCATTTGTCCCTCTTCCCGAGGCTTCTTTACTGCTTTAGTAGCTTAATTAATTTGTTTAATTAGTTAAGTGTTGTGTAATAATTAATTAGCTTGTCAGTTAGTTAGTTAGTTAGTCAATTTGTATTATTTATTCGGACCCTCCGTCGAGAGGGCGAATTTTGTAATAAGTGTGCATGAGTGTGTGAATGTCTTCCAACCCCACGTCTTACTCCCTTTTACTTACCTTCTTTCGATGGTTAGTTCTAGGTCATGTTTCAATTAGCATACTTATGCTCGCATGTTTGCATCTATTCATCTGTTTTCCATGCACTGGGCTCGGTGCATCATGCAAACTGCATTGTATTTCAATTCCAAGTTGAATACATGTTATCAAGTTGCATCTCATATGCCATTTTAGAATAGCCGAGCCTATTTCTAGTTTCATTTTGCGTATGTTGCATTAAGCATTCTTAACATAGCTAGGATCATGCATTGATTACTAACTAGTTATTGTTTTGGCTCGGAGTACTGGGTAAGCCTTTATGCTTTAGCATCTTGCATGAGTGTGAGTGTTGCCATGATAGCATACTTGCCATGAGGCAAATTGCTTATTTGCTATAACTGCCTGACTGCTTGTGGGTGAAGGTTGGATTACTTGAATTGGAACAATTCATCAAATGTGAGTTTAAGCCCACTTGAGAGTGGCAAAATCATGTTTTCTTAAGCCCACCTGAGTGTGGCAAATCCACATCTTAGCCTACTTGCGAGTAGCAACTTCAAACCATTTTCAAACAAACAAACATGAGATGTTTTGTTCCAACTTAAGCGATCTAGTCTATATTTGTGTGTTGTGCGCATCACATAGTAATTCTAGGCTAATAACCGGAATAAGAACACATGTGTTGTCAAAAACAAAATATCATGCTTAGTACAGGCTGATCTTTGATTGGGCGAGCGGGGGTGCTCATAGATGACCTTTCCCAATCGTACCCAAGTTCCCAAGCCGAGGCAACTTTGGTGATGACGGACACGTGGCCATAGGCTTGAGTCAGGGTTTCCTAAATTCCCCAAAATAAAATATTTAGGTGGCGACTCTGTATCTGGTAAAGCAGTCCATGTTTGGCACTTCTTTACAAAAATTAGTTTTCCAAAACGATTTGCCGGATTTGGACTCTTTGGTGATTTATCGGTCTTGCATTGCACTTTGCGAGACTAGATTCAGAACCGTGACATTTGAGTCCGAACTGTAGCATGAGGCCCTCGGTGCGCGTCTATAGTTTCTGGCGACTCCGCTGGGGAGTTAGAGAACTTGACTCGAACTCATGATATTTTGTTTTGATTACACTTATGTGTCTCTTTGCATTGCATTGGCATTGGTGCGTCTGGGATACTGTGTTTGCGTATGCTATTCCTGAACGGTTTGTCGGAGACTCGCTTTGAGAAGCGTGCCATAAGGCCGACTGGTTGCGGGCTCTGCCACGACGGGAACACAAACCCCGATTTTTACCGGGGCACCCTTTTTGACCATTCGACCTAGTGCATATCGGAAACTATAATGACCATTCCAAGCTAGGATAGGTTGCTTACCCAATTATAGGTTGTTTGAAACCGCTGCGTGCCTAGTGAAACCCTAGTTCTTGATGAAACTAGGACAGGGAAACCCTACCCCAACATAGGGGTGTTTTGGCTCTCACTTATTTGTTATGTGCTTTTAGAGTGCGTCTCTACAGGGAATACACGTGTCAGTTTGCAAGTCTGGGTATCAGGCCTGCGGGCATCAATATTTTGGGAATCAATTATATCGGCGGGTATCAGATTCAGATTCGGGGCAGTGATTTAGGGACCAGTTATCAGTCGTCGGGAACAGTTCTTTCAGCTTGTGTTTGCCAATTGTTTGTTGTCTTTATTTACGCTGTTATGTTGTTCGTCTTTCTGTTCATCATTTCCTTATTATGTTTTATTTATCTTTTTGCAAGGTAGTTTAGCACAATTGCATTCGACCAGGTAGATATTCCCCGAGCACTCTAGGTTAGAGGTCACAAACTTAATCGATCCGAGGATCTAATAGACGAAAAACCAATGTTCCACTCTTTACCCCCGGTTACTAGACGGAGGTCAGTAAGGTGTAGTGTATCGGTACAACGGCTGCCAGATCAGTGGTCCTTGAGTAGTCAGGTTGAGATTTTCGAGTCTACAGTAGAGACAGACATACTGGTTTTTCATTTAGATATGGCAGGCTTAGAAGAGATGATGTGTCAGCTCAAGGAAAGCATGCGGGTCATGCAGCAAGATCCTGCCCGCCAAGCAGAAGTAGTGACCCAATAGGAAGAGTTAATCGCCAGGTTACAGCAGCAAACCGGGGCGTCTACTTTGCACTAACCTCCTCTCCTACCAAGAGTTCCGATACTCAGGGAGGCAGCCAACGTCCAGGATGATACAGACATTCCAACGGGGACAGCTCCGCCCCCGACTCTACCCCAGCTATACAAAACACCCACTAACCTACCGGATTCTCCCTTTGAGTTTGAGGTGGACCCCACAGCGTTAAAAGTGAGCAAGCTTGAAAAGCTGTTCAAGAAGTCTCAGGGTGTGAAGTCCATCCCAGATATAGAGGACGGGCATACCGACTCGGCCGTGACTCTGCTGGACCGGTTTAAAATGCCACACATAGACCGTTTCGACGGGTCTGGAGATCCTATGGTGCATTTGCGGCCATTTTCAGACATACTAAGGCCAATGGGCCTCTCCAGATTGTAGAAACTTTCTTTGTTTGGCTGGACCCTGTCGGGTGTAGCGGCCATTTGGTATGCAAAACTGGAAGATTTCATTAAGAGAAGTTGGGAGGAGATGGCTGAGGCCTTCATAGCTCAATACTCCTATAATATCCAGATCGAGGTCACAACACGTGATCTCAAGACAACCAGGCAAGAGCCGAAGGAAACCTTCTCCGATTTTGTGACCCGCTGGAGGGCTAAGGCCTCGATGATGACCATCAGGCCCGTTGACAAGGATCAGATCCGGTGGTTGTGCGCAACCTCCAGCCCAAGCTCGTGCAGAAGATGATTGGTCTCCCCCTTCCCACCTTTTCCAGATCTACCTGAGATAGGGGTGCAGATCGATGATGCTATGAAACAAGGTCTGATTGACGATGACAGAGAGTAGCCCAGGAGGACTTTCAACCGCAGTACGAATGCGGGCACAAGCAGTGCTGCAGCTACTAGATCTTTAGATGTGAGTATGGTTACCACCACCAATACCCCAAGAGCCCTTGCAGCTACGCCATTCACCGGTGCGTCCGGTGATAGCTCGCAAACAGCTAAATACGCACCTAAAGGCCAAAGAACTTTCACTCCACTACACATGCCCCTGTCCAAAGCTCTGGGGGTTTTAATCAGAAAAGGGCACTCGAAGCCCCTGGAGCCGCGACCATTGCCAGAAAAACTTCCCCCCTCCCATAACCCAGCAAAGTACTGCGCCTTTCACCAACAACATGGTCATGACACCGACCAGTGCTATAGATTGCGTCACGAGATTCAAGATCTCATTGACAATAGGGTGATCGTGCCTCCGAAGAAACCGAATGTCACAACCAACCCTCTCCCACCACATAACCAAGCTCCACCTCCCAAACGCATCAATCTAATCCAAACTGGGGTTGTGTCATACGACCCTAGCATATATATCACCCCTTCCCACCTACCCAAGCCGGAGGTGTTCATTCCTGATAGCACTGACTTGTGCATGTTGGACATCTCCCTAACCCAACCCGAAACGGTGGTGGTGGCTATCGAAGATAGGATTGGGTCGACTGAGGAGGCAGATGAGGATGATTGTACAAAGCCTAAGGGGTCTGCGAGCTTCATGAGCAACCCGAGCGGTTACATTACATCAGCAGACCAGGCTAGGCCGAATATGGAATTGCCAGTGGGGGCAAAGATCTGTGTAGTATGGGAGGATGGACCTAATCAAGGGCTAGATGACCTATCGGATTTGGAAGAGGACATCCCTAACCTTCAGTTTTTCACAGACAAGATCTGGGAGACGTGACAGTCAACTGGTTTGATTTTGATAGGTCAGCAGAGTCTATTGGGTGGCTTGATAACCAGCCGGACGTTGTTGAACAACCTCAGCTAGAATAGGGTCCCTCAGGGACGGGGACATCATTTGTGGCCGGAAGGGCCGTAAATCAATTTGCATCGCCGGAGAGCGCCGGTGCTAAGAATTTTGCTCGGGATCTGGGCAGTTCGAATACAGGAGTTGTTGAACAGCAAGCTGTGCTGAAGCAATTTGAATGGGAAAGGATCGAGAATTCTGAGAGAATCAGGAAAGCCAAAGCCCTTTAGGGGACAGAACGTGCTATGTGCACAAGAATAGAATGTGCCACGAGCACAGGAACGCAAGGTGCTGTGGGCACAGGAATGGTTGTAACGGAGCTTGACAGGTGTCTGTCGACTGCCGATGGTATGTGGTGGGAAGATGATGACCTATGTCTTGCCCACACAGATGAAGATTGGGGACGAGGTCAGCCGGATGACACTTGGTATGTGGGAGAGGTTGACTTCTGTAGACACCCCATTTTTGACCGTCCTCAAGACTTGGACGTCACCGTTTGAACACTCGGTGATCATCCATGTTTGTGTTCGTTTGGAGTTCCCGGAGGTCTCGGCTCGCGTGCCCTACCTCAGGATCTCCGAACTTGACCGTTTAGTGTCTGGTTTTGCACCGAACACTCTTGTTTTGCCTTGGAGGGGCAGGGAATGCCTTGTGAGACATCCCCACACACCACCGGCAGTGGCTAGAGGCCACCGGCTGGTTTTTTGATGCCATCGGCACTTTTGTTTGCCGGTCGGCATAGTTTGTTGCCGGTCGGCACTGTTTTTTGTTGAAATGACATTTTTGGGCAGCCGACCACTGTTCATCCACTTTATGGAGATATTTTGTGCCAGCTGTGATAGCTGGCACCAACTCTTCTCCCCTCCATACACGTGTATGGAGGGATCTCCCTCTAGCCAAGCTTGTTGTATAAGCTTTGCAAGAGGGAGTCCTATAAGAGAGGGGCTTTCCTCTTGGATCTAGATTAGACTTTTGCAACCAAAAACCAGAGCTTTGAGATATAGATACACTCTATCTCTATATCTCCCTCTCTCCCCTCCTTTGTGTGTGTTTCCTTGGCCTAAAGGTGGTTTTTACCTTACTTTTGCACCATTACACACACTATTACACCTTACTCCGAGATTGAGGGACTTGGAGGGTTGATTCTTGAGTTTTTGGACTGGTTTTGATCAAAAGAAGAGGGCTAGACCATTTGTTCTTCAAGGGTTCTTCAAGGGTGAGCATCTTGCTTTTTATTCCCCAAACTTGCAATAGTTTTCTACCTATCTTGCTTGCTGTTTTAGCTCTTGTGTATAACATGAAAGAGGCTTATATTTCCATGCTTTAGATCTTTCATTAAGGTCATTTCGTGGTTTGGGTACAAACTCACCCTTCTAGGCCTTGTTTGGTCCATTTTGGTGCCTCTTTAGTAAGGCTTTGTTCACTTCAGTGTTTTGGTCCTTTGACCACTAAAAACCAGTTGATTTTCAGTGTTAAAAAAGGTGGTTTGAAGTCTTGCATAGGGGAGGGACACCCCTCTCCCTTCTTTGTTTTGTTTCCTTGCTTTTTGGCTTAAAAGGGTAGCATGTGTGCTTGATCATTCTTGGCCTCATTTCAGAAGTTTTTTAGGTGTTTTAGGTCATGTGTAACCTCTTTTTTTGGCTGGATTTGTGCCTCCTTGTATGCTTGTAGCACTTGCTTTGTATTGCTCCGTTTTGCTTAAGAAGCGCATCCCATGATTAGGCCATGATTCTTGTGTGTGTTGGCTTAGTTCCATGAAGCTTTTAGCATTGTTTTTCCATGCTTAAAGTCTGTTGGTTATCCATTTGGTCATGCTTGGCATGTTTGTCATAGGTGCTATGTATTTCGGCATGAAAGCTTTGAGCATTTTGACCTCTAGCATGCATGGTTGTGATTACCCTCATGATTTAACATCATCTAGGACCACATTTTAGTCCAAGAATCATGTTTGTATGTGTGCATGCATGACCTCTTTTATGCCTTGAGGGTGTACCCTCTTATGCCTAGGAATGAGCCTTGGTGCATATGCCTCGTGGGAGTCACCTTAGCTGCCATTTTAGGAGGGTTTGGAGTCCTATCTCGGTCTACAAAATTCTGTTTTTACTTGTTTTAATCATGCCATGAGAGGTCATGCTGGTGGGGGTAAGTTGTCTCCTTTTTGTGCCTTAATCTTGGGACCATAACTTTGCTTGTTAACATGAGATGTTGCCCATCATTTTGAGCATTTTTTGGTGCTGTTTTGGGGTGGACTAAGGTCTGTCCCTTTATGGTTCAAGGCCCCCATTGCATGCTTGCTTCATGTTTGTTGTATGGTTGTTCCATCAAGCCTCGTAGCATGCTAATCCCATTCTCAAATTGGTCCATGTTTGCATCACACTTGCATCTTGCATGCTAGCATTGCATACTTGTCATATTTGTTGCATAACATTTGGCATGTCTTGCATATTTAGCATCATGTTGCATCTTGAGTCTTGTGAGCATAACATGCATTGTATCATTTGGCTTGGGGTGTCAAGCCAAATATGAGGGTCAAGGGGCATTCATACTTCGAGTGATGTAATGTACCTTGATTCTCGGTCACCGGGGCCTTTGACTCCAACTTGATAAGGCTTCGGTTTTCATTTTGTTTGTTGCATGCATCTTTATATCAAATGGCAAATTTGATTCCTTGAGCCACCATGCACCATTGGTGGCTCGAAGATCGAAGGACATGTTTCCTTCAGTTCAAAACATGATAGGAAGTATGGCCATGCTTACATATGCCTGAAAACCCCATGCCACGCACTGTCTATTCTCTGTCTGCTGTCAAACTGTCTTCTGCAGGAAGTTTCTGCCGACCGGCAGAATTTAGTGCCGACCGGCAATCTTTTAAGTGCCGATGAATCCAAGAACAGCCGATGAAAATTGTAGAGTGCCGGTGGGAATTCTGTCTGGCCGGTGGTGCTCTGCAGCATGTGAGGAACCTGCTCCAGGACTTTGGTAATTTTCAGAAAGACAAGGCAGTACAAACAGAGGTGGCAGGAGTACGGTACGGGTTTTTCGGGCAAGTCAAGTTCCGAGCATGCATCATCTGCGCATCCCGAGGCAGAGGATGCGGCCACCCTCTTCTTTCTTTTGCATCTTTTCTTTTAATTAATTAGAATTTTTGTAATAATTTTGTTTGTTTATTATTTGGGACTGTAATATTTTATTTGTTTATTATTTTTGGGACTGTAATATTCATTTGGACCCTCTGAGTGAGGGTAAATATGTAATAAGTGTGGGTGAGTGTGTGTATGTCTTCCAATCCCCATTTCTTTCTTCCCTTTTATTTACCTGCTTATGATGGTAGATTAGGGCATTTTTTGAAATTAGCATACCTTATGCTATGCATGCGTGCATCCATGCATTTGTATTGCATACATTAGGCTCGGTACATCACGCTAACTGCATTTGTACTTCAAAATTCTAAACCGAATATGTGATAATTATGCATTTTCACATGCCATGTTTAGGGCTAGCCGAGCCTGCCTAGATTGCATTTTGCATGTGATGCATTAGCCATTTTTAACATGAACTAGGATCATGCATATGATTACTGACTAGTTTCTGTTTTGGCTCGGAGTACTAGGTAAGCTTTTATGCTTTAGCATATCGCATGCGTGTGAGTGTTGCCATGACAGTATGATTACCATGAGGCTAGCTGCTTATGTGATATAACTGCTTGAATGCCTGTGGATGGAGGTTGAATTACCTAAATTGGAATAATGCATTAAAACTGTGAGTTTTAAGCCCACTAAATAGTGGCAAAATCATCTTTTCTAAAAGCCCACTTGAGGGTGGCAAAATCTGCATTTTAGCCTACTTGCGAGTAGCAAATCATTTTCAAAACAAACATGAAATGTTTTGTTCCAATTTGGGCGATTTGGTCTATACTTGTTTGCTGTGCGCATAACATAGTAATTCTAGGCTAATAACCGGAATAGGAACACATAATGTTGTCAAAACTGGATATCACAGTTAGTAGAGGCCGGTCTTCAGACCGGGCGAGAGGGGGTGCTCATAGCTGACCTTCCCCGATCATACCCAAGTTCCCGAGCCGAGGCAACTTTGGTGATGACGGACACGTGGCCTTCGGCACCGAGTCAGGGTTTCCTAAATTCCCCCATTTTAAAATATTTAGGTGGCGACTCTGTATCTGGCAAAGCAGTCCATGTTTGGCACTTCTTTCAAAAAATCTGTTTCTCTCAAAACGATTTGCCGGATTTGGACTCTTTGGTTCAGACTTAGAACCGTGACACAAATCGAGTCCGAACTGTAGCAAGGGTCCCTCGCGGACTTGTTACAACTACATGACTAGGAGCGGGCGGTATTTCAAGCCCCTACACTTAGATCAACCAGAAACGTCCGGAAAGGACAATGAGGTGGAGAAGCAGAAGGAGAAGTTACTCGAGGAAAAAGCTGTGCTGAAACAGTTGAAGAAAATACAGGCAGACATCTCCATCTGGGTACTGCTTATGGCTTCCAGAGTTCATAGACAGGCTGTCCTTTTTGCAATGGATAAGGCCAAACTCTCAATAGATACCACGCCTGAGCAGCTGGTAGGACTGGTTTTTCCGGGAGGAGCTTCCCCGACGTTGACCTTTTCTGACAAAGAACTGCCGCCTGAGGGCGCAAATCACAACAAACCGCTCTACATCTCTGTGGAGTGTAAAGACAAGTGGATACCGGTGGTTCTTGTCGACATGGGATCTGCCATTAATGTGTGCCCGTCGAGGATGGCATATTCAATCGGGTTGAAGCCCACGGACTTCGTGCCAACTACCCAGATGATAAGGGCCTACGACAATACAAGTAGAGATGTGATGGGGACTGTGCGGATTCAGACCAAGGTTGGTCCAAGACAACACGAGATTGACTTCATGTCTTGGACGTTCCCACAACCTTCAATCTACTCCTAGGGTGGCCGTGGTTTCACCAGGTGAAGGCGGTCTCTTCCACCCTACATCAGATGTTGAAATACCCCCACAGAAAGGGGATGGCTATAGTTTTTGGGAATTCGTTAATCCATCCACCGCTAGAGGTGTCTACACCGGTTTTGGAAATCGAGCATGGCACGGAGGATGAGTTCCTATCAGGATTTACCCTAGCCGAGGCCCGGGTCGTTCAGAACATCTTAGCCATTGGTGAGGGGTTATATGTCAGCGCGCAGTCAGTGTACCTTATGAACAAGCTCCAACATGTCCCTGGGATGGGACTAGGAAGAAGTGGCTGGAAGGGCATTGTTGTATCGGCCGAAGTGCCGCACAACCCGCATACCTTTGGCCTGGGTTATCTGCCCACCAAAGAGGACTGGGTGAGGAAAGGCAGAGAGATGGCCGGGAGAGCCAGAGCTAAGCAGGCAGGAAAGCATTTTGAGTTGATGCATTGGCTTATTCAGGGCACCCTAAACGGACGCTTCGTCTGGGAAGGGGAAGACTTTCCATTCTGTAGCTTCCCCGAGCCATGGCTGAACGCAAAGAAGAGGCGCTTGCCGGGGTTTGAAATCTTCTTCGACTTATAGTTGTCCGGGGATGATGTTGCCGAGGAGCAGACAGACCCATCAGCTGAGATTGAGCAGTGTAAGGAAGTGGATTCCGAAAGCACCAAAATTGAAATGGGGGTAGCACTGGCTTGTCTACTTTTAGATCCTCCGATCGTCCATGAGTGCTTGGGGGATGACCTCTCAGTGTCTATGATCAGGAGTGAAACGGCTGCGAGCCCACCTTCAAACATTTTGGATGCGTCCATCACACCCTCCCTCGTCTGGCAGTACGAGGAGGGATTCTTATCGAGTAGCACCGGGTCAGGTAGTGAGCCGGAATCTGATTCCACCGAGTCTGTGGAGTCAGAATCAGGTTCCAGCTCGTCTGAGTCTGAGTCCGGTATTCCTGGGGGTGACAACCCGGATGCCACAGTCCTGTCTAGGTCGTTTTTTTTGTTTTTCCTTTGAGTCTGTCGTAACAGAGGAATCAGGCAACTTGGAAGTGATTAATCAGAATGGAATGGCTATGGTTTTTGAGTATTTTTCTGTGCCTTTGATTTATTGCATTAATTCAGACTTTCAAAATTTCGATGAAAACGACGAGGAAGAAATTCCTCCGGTTTTGAAATATTTGCTAGATCAGGAGCAGGAGAGATTTGTAAAACCGTTAGTTGATGAAATCACCCAAATTAATGTTGGTACTGAGAAGGACCCGCGGCTGGTCTAGATCGAGTCCATGTTGTCCTCGAAGGAGCGCGAGCGCTTAGTCGCTTTATTAAAAGAATTCAAAGATGTTTTCGCGTGATCCTACGAAGACATGCCTGGAATCGATCCTGAGATTGTACAGCACCGGATCCATCTTGACCCAGAGGCCCGACCTGTCAAGCAGAAGCTCAGAAAGATCCGCCCAGACTGGGCTATCAAGATCAAAGAAGAGGTCACCAAGCAAATTGACGCAGGGTTCCTGCTGATATCTGAATACCCAACTTGGTTGGCCAACATAGTTCTGGTGCCGAAGAAGGATGGCAAAATTCGGGTATGTGTGGATTTTAGGGATTTGAACAAAGCCAGTCCGAAGGACAACTTTCCTTGACCGCATATCGATGAATTAGTGGACTTCACTGCAGGGCATGCATTGCTCTCATTTATGGATGGCTTTTCAGGCTACAACCAGATTATAATGGCACCCGAAGACCGGGAGAAGACTGCTTTTACCACCCCGTGGGGGACTTATTGTTATAGGGTGATGCCATTTGGGCTGAAGAATGCTGGAGCTACATATTAACAAGCTGCAACCACGATATTGCATGACATGATTCACAAAGAGGTTGAGGTGTACGTGGACGACATGATTGTCAAGTCCAAGGAAAAAGAGGGCCACTACACTGCCTTGCAAAAGTTATTCCAAAGGATCAAAGAATTCCGGTTGTGGCTGAATCCTCAGAAGTGTACGTTTGGTGTTACAGCAGGGAAAATGCCGGGGTTCTTGATCACATAAAGGGGTATCGAAGTCGACCCTTCCAAAATCAAGGCCATCTTAGAAATGCCACCACCAAGGACTGAAAAGGAGGTGCGAGGCTTTCTGGATAAAGTGCAATTCATAAGACAGTTTATCTCAAAATTAACCTTGACTTGTGAACCACTCTTTGGTCTCCTGAAGAAAGGAACAAAGTTCCAATGGGACGGCCAATGCCAAGTTGCTTTTGAAGAGATTAAACAATATTTATAGAAACCACCCGTGTTGTCACCGCCTAAGCCGGGAAAACCGTTGATCTTGTACTTTCAATGACTGAAACTACAATGGGCTGCATGCTTGCACAGGAGTCTGAGGACAAGGTGGAGAGAGCTATCTACTACCTGAGCAAGAAGATACTGGAATACGAGACCCGTTACACTCCGCTGGAGAAGGCTTGTCTGGCCTTGGTATGGGCTACCAAGAAGCTGCGGCACTACCTGTTAGCTCACTCTGTGATGTTGGTTTCGAGATTAGATCCCATCAAATATCTCTTCGGGAAACTGGCAGTTACGAGTAGGCTAGCTCGTTGGTCGTTTCTACTTTCCAAATTCGATCTGAAGTATGTGACGCGCAAGTCAGTAAAGGGAAGAGCGGTAGCGGAGTTCCTAGCTGATCACCCAGTGGAAGGGGATGAAGCAGTTGAGTACCTATTCCCAGATGAGGCCATTTTGCATGTCGAAGACGAAACTTGGACGATGTACTTTGACGGAGCGTCAAACCAATATGGGTATGGGATAGGGGTGTTGCTGATAACACCCGACAATTCCTGCATCCCTCTAGCATTCAAACTCTGGTTCAAAGTCTCAAACAACGAAGCAGAATATGAGGCATGCATTGCTGGTTTGAAGGCTGCCCTAGAACTAGGGGCAAAACGGTTGGACGTCATCGGGGACTCAAACCTTGTTGTATCTCAGGCTAAAGGAGATTGGAAAGTCTAAGAAGAAAAGATGAAAATCTATCACCAGACCTTGGACATGCTGATTCCTAGGTTTGAGAAGCTGAACTTCGCTCATCTGTTAAGGGAGAATAATAGGTTCGCAGATTCATTAACAACTCTATCTTCCACGATAGACATCCCTTTTGGAGTCCAGATACGCTCGATCATCATTGACCAGAAATTTGTGTCGGCCTACGAGCTGATTGCTGTTGTAGAAGAGGTTCAAGATGAGAACCCCTGGTATTATGATGTTTGGAATTTCTTGGAAAAAGAGACGTATCCACCAGGGGCAAACGCCAAAGATAAGAGGGCAATACGACGAATGGCTGCTCAGTTCATCATCTGCAGGGGTAAACTGTACAAGAGAGGTCATCTGGGGATGCATAAGCTGTGTGTTGATGCTGAAGAATCGAAGCGCCTGATGGAGGCCATCCATGGAGGAGAGTGCGGAGCGCACATGAACGGGGTAATGTTAGCCTGGAAGATCCTTAGACAGGGTTACTACTGGTCCACCATGGAGGAGGATTGTATTGGCTTTGTCCGGCGATGCCACAAATGTCAGATCCATGCAAATCGCATGAACATTCTGTCGTCGAAGCTGTACAACATGACTTCGCCATGGCCATTTTCGGTCTGGGGGATTGATGTGATCGGGGCTGTCACTTCGAAAGGGTCCAATGGGCATGAGTATATTCTGGTAGCGATAGACTACTTTACGAAGTGGGTTGAGGCCCAATCTTATGCGGTGTTGAAGGTGTCTCATGTTGCAAAGTTCATCAGGAACAACATCATCTGTCGCTACGGGGTCCCGAACGAGATCATTTCAGATAATGGTTCCCACTTCAAGAAGGAGGTGATCGACTTGTTAGACAAGTACAACGTGGCTTTTCACAAGTCATCTACATATCGGCCGTAGACCAACGAAGCAGTTGAGGCCGCCAACAAGAACATCAAACATATACTGCAGAAGATGGTGGAAACCTATCGGGACTGGCCAGATAAGCTGCCATTTGCTCTGTAGGGCTACCGAACTTTAATTCGAACTTCTACTGGAGCAACTCCGTATTCCTTGGTCTATGGGATGGAGGCTGTTTTGCCTATCGAAGTTGAGGTTCCGTCTTTGCGAGTACTGGCCGAGTGTCAGATAGCTGAGGTAGACTGACAGCAGAGCATGTTCGAAGAAGTTATGTTGTTCGATGAGAGAAGGTTGAAAGCACTGTACCATGTTCAGGGTTATCAACGCAGAATTGCCAGGGCTTTCAACAAGAAGGTTAAGTCCAGGAATTTGAAAGAAGGAGATTTGGTGCTCAAAGACAACCGAGCTCCCATCCACGACCCTAGGGGCAAGTTCAGACCCAATTGGACTGGTCCTTACATCATCAAGTCTATCTGGTTGGGTGGAGCTGTAGTTCTGATGGACCTTGATGGCCTAGAGTTCTCCCAACCGATCGACATGGACAAGTTGAAGAAATATTTTCCCTGAGAGGCTCGCTAGGCCGAAAACCCGAAAGGGCGACCTAGGCAAAAGTTAGAGCACGAAAAAATTTGAAATTATAAAAACTGACCTCGCAAGGTTGAAAACCCGCAAAGGGCGGCCTTGGAGCGCAAAAGGAGAGTGTTAATACACGAGTGAACCCAAGCCGAACTACGTAAGGCTTGATTCCCATCTTTGGATACGTAGGCAACTTCATCTTGAAGTCCAGCCATAAACACTTCCTCGATCAACTTTGTCCATGTGATCATGTTTGGTCATCTTTATCTATTCAGCATCCGAGAGCTCAGTTGCGATCTCCAGTACAGTGCTATTCAGACTATGGGCAACTTTCCAGTTATTGGGATCCAAGGTTGTACATCTCAGTGATAGATCTCAGGCGTGTCCAGTTCTGATCCATATCGAAAATGGTTTTGAAAAATTTTAATAAAAGTTGATTTTGCTCAAATTAATCTTTTTACAACTTAGACCATTTTTGGACCAAACGGAAAATTTTCAGTACCCACAACCTTCAATTTCATTGATTTCAACACAGAGGTCTACTCTTGAATACAAATTGAAGTTGCTTTTTATTACATTCATAAAGAAAACTTGAAAGTTCTGAGTAAAAAAAATAAATCCGGGGCATAGTTAGGTGTTCCTGCGTCCCCTCCCAGAGCTGGTCGAAGCCTCTGATGCCAAACAGGGCCCAACTTGTGCCTCTTCATTGAGCCAATCTATGCACTCATCAGAGAGGGTGCAGCTGAAAATAGAAGCGGGGCTAGAAGCTCTCTCACCCTCCATGCTGTGGCATACCGGGCTAGCTGTGCGCCTCGGACCGAAAATGCAGCGGGGTACTCAATCCCCTCTTCCGGGCAAGTCTGATCATGTCCGAATTGGTGCCGGAACCGGAACGGGAAATAGAACACACAGTGTGTCAAGCCAATCAATTGGATCCCGGGCTGGCGGGTCATGCTGTAACTCATTGCCGATAAATTGAGCCAAGGGCAGCGCCAAGCAATGCGGTCTGCGGACAAACTACACATCCAGTTGTACCACCATCCCTCATCCGGAGCATCGACTAGATGTCGTCAGAAGAAATAGCCGCGAGCTGAATATGCCGGACAAGAGTCCATAATCTTTAATTTGTCCATCAACCATATCTGGAGAGGGATGAAAAATGAGGATTAAAGAATAGAGAGGTGTACGTTGAGAGAAAAGTGAGCAGAGGGTTTTTGAGAGAAAAACCGAGCCTGAGGGCCGAGTGATGTGAGCAATATATATGTGAGATGGGGTGGGAAACATTACCTGTAATAGTAGTGGATTCCTCGCAAACCTAGCCATCTCCTGGCGATAAAAAGCGTCTAAACCTATCAATGTCTCGGCCAATGTCATGGCAATGCAGCTTTTGCCCTCTTTCAGGCCCTCAGCGACCTCAATCAAACGAGTGCTAAACCCGCCAGAGCCCGGGGCAAGCAAGAAATGAGACATCATGCACATGCAAAGCGCATGTCACCGGTAACTCTGCCAATGATGATCGCCGCAGTTGCCGGCATCAGAAAACCGAAAAACCAAGCTCGGAATATCTAGCTCTCCATTGCGAATCAATGACTGAGCATCATGCAAAGTATGCCCACACATTCGTCCTAGGGCTTGGACGTGGCCGAACCAGAGATGAGGCAAATTTCTTCAGCACGCTCGGATTCCATTAAACCTTGGAAATCTTCATAAGTGGGACACATCTCTTGACCGCAAAAGCTAAAGACGTGTGTTACCGGATTCCAAAACCTTATCGCAGCATAGAGAAACGGAAAACGCAGCGGGGTGTGACCCAACGTGAATAGTGCATTTATGCCGAAGCCCCGGAAATTCAGCTTTTCCGAGCCATCCAAGCTAGCAATCCAATTTGAGAGATTTTGGACAAGGAATTCTTCCATTTGGTGCAAAACAGTGTTGAAATGGGCAAAGCTATGAAGCTAGCGCTTTTGTAGAAGATAAGATGTGAGTGGAAGACAAGTGGCAGCATCCTGGTGGTTCATGCCATTTTTGGCCGGTCGGCCAAAAAATAGTGCCGACCGACCACCATTTTTGGCCGATCGGCTAGTAATTATGGCCAATGGCCATTTCTTGTGGCCGATGGCCTCTACCTTTGGCCGATGGCCTTCCTTTTTATCTTCAGAGCTGTCCATTTGCTGAGGATGCTGAGAACTTGTGACTGGTTCCACTTCCAGTGCCTTGGGTGATGATTTTGCGAAGTCACACCTATTTGCTTATCGAGTTGTCGTACATTTGTTTATCGAGTTGTATTTCGTCCTCTTTAAGTCTTTGTTTTGCTTATCGAGTTGTATTTACACTTGGTTAACCTATTAAGGTCTTTGTTTCGCTTATCGAGGTGTTCGTATTGTTAATCGGTTCACTACCTGATTATTACGGTGCAAGTGCTTAATTTTCAAACAAAAGTTCAATCTCGTTGACATTGTGATGTAATGTGATGCGATGTGGTGCGATGCACAGAATGTACAAATGCAACACTTTTTGAACAAAAATAGCTGTTTCATTTCATCATGTTTTTCTTTTGCAAAAAGTACATAGTTTTGAGAAAAATAAAACCTGCCTGAGGCAGTACAATGTGCTCAAACTACCAGTAAAAAGAAAAGTAGAACAAAAAAGGAAAAACAACAAAATGTCTAAACAAAACAAGAAAAAGAGAAAAGCAGTAAATGTTTGGATCAGCATCAGTCATCTCAAGCATGAGAGTTTGTCCTCGTCCTCTTCCTGGACGAAGGTCCAGGACCATCACCGCTAGCTCCGCCATCTGAGCCCGAGCCCGATTCATCTTCAGTCTCATCCTCAGATGAATCCACCTCTGTCTCAGACTCATCGTTTTCTAGAATCGGTGCCCGTGAGCTGCTCCCAACATGAGTACGCCCGGCTTTGGTGCGGGGGCATACTGTGGTCCCTCACCCTGCTCTCCCTCCTCCTCGGGCAGGTGCAGATGGTCTTGCTGGAACACCCCCTGTGGCCAGAATCTGGAATGGGGCCTGAAAAGAACAGTTGACACCTGCATCAGTCATACTATGCGAAACAGGGTATGAATACCGAATGCAATGTATGAGTACAATGTATGGATGCTGTGAGCAATATGGGAGTACAATGTATGAATGTTATGAGCAATGTCCGAGTACAATGTATGAATATCGTGAGCAATGCTGCGGGCAGTATGTAAATTACAGTGTATCAGTGTCATGAGTGCTATGTATCAAGTGCCGTATCGACAATGTGGAACATCAGATCAGTATGGAACAGATTATGCAAAGTTTGAAACTGCAGTTGAAGGAACTTACCGGGATGCCGTAGATGGTCAACAGGTCGATGCTCCGCTGCAGCATCCCCATCACGGAGGCCATCAGCTCCAGAGACTGATGAGTGTACTCAATAGAAGCCTATAAAAGTGTTGAAATCATTAGTATTCTGCGGGGTATCAAATGAATTGAAATGACTGTACAGGATGCAAAATATAGCAATACATACCGGGGCCGAGCCGTAAACTCCAGTAAGCTCATGATCAGTCGGAGGGAGAGCGATGGGTATTTGGTAAGTCTCCCCACCCTGTCCTCGGCATGTCATCATCGTAGGCAGCTCTGGCCATCCAGCTCCCTATCCTCTCCGAGACCCACTCCTCCCACGGGCCTGAGGTGCCCTCGGTGCCCCTGCTCCTGCTGTTGGCACCGCTGGTCTCTCTCTCTCGACTCGACAAGCACCGGTCAAAGGCCTCATGAGATAAGCCTGGATGTACTCGGCAAAATCGCCCTCCTCTCTAAAGCGCTCATAGCTCTAGCCAATCGTGTAGTCCATCATCTCCTCTAAGGTGTACCTCTCAGTGTGCCTCGTGTGGGTAGGAGAAGGTGCTGGAACTGTCTGCTCTGGCACGCCCAAGGTCTGCCGCAGGAAACGCTCCCCAAAGTACCAAGCGCGGTAGACCGGTCCCTCTAACAAGACCCTGAATCGGGCAATCTCTCGAGCACTGGCATACCGCTCCCGAACTGCGTCAGGCAACGGAGCCCAAGGCTGCTAGGTGATCTGCAAATAATACACAGTTTGTTATCTACTGTTATTGAGAATACAATATAAAGTGAAGCTTAAATAAACTATAATGTTTGACATACCTCGGCCGCGGTGATGGTGTCAAAGTAACGGCGGAAGAACATGAAGGACTCATGTGGCCTCTGCTCGTATCTCACATCGAAGCGGTGGGAAAACGGAACCATGAAGCGCATCTCCTCATCCGACACTAGGGCGAGCCTAGGAAAGTAGGCATACACCCACAACTACAGAATGTAACAGAGCAGATATGAATATGCTTATCAGATAAAGCAGTATACAGATAAAGCAGAGTGCAGTGTGTGCAGTGTATTGTGCAGTGTACAACCAGTGTAAAGCAGATTGCGTGCGCGCAGTGTATGTGATGTACAGATAATGAAAAAATAAAATTGAAAAGACAGAAAAGGGAACATGTACCTCCCAGGCTCGCCAGTAGCCTCCAAGTAACTGCCCGTTGCGGCGGGAGGATGAGCTCATATACCCGTAAAGGGTGGCCAAGCCAGTGCCACCCCGGTCATAGTCGCAGATCCACGTCATGTCCACAAGTGCGCTTAGTAGGTAAAGGGTGACAGTGTTCGCTTGGTCGGCGAAAAGCGTGGTCCCCAGCAGGAACATGATGAAGCCATGAGCATACTGCTCCTCCTCCTCCCGAGTAGTAGGCGCCTGGATCCGGAAGTGATCCTCGAACCATGAGTACCTCACAAACCCTGACCGGGCAAGAGGTGGCTGAGTGCCAAGCAAGTATAGCTAAGCAGCGTCCCACTCATCCATATCTGTATCGAAGGGGATCGGATCACCCCCTACTCCGATGCCTGTGAGCATGGAGAAGTCAAAGGGAGTCATTGTCATCTCCCCAGTGGTAGAAAGGTGGAAGGAGTCGGTGGTGTCCCACCACCTCTCCACCAAAGCAGCAAGAAGGGGCCTGCTCGCAGTGAGGCGCGAAAGTCCCATGTAGAAGGTCCCAAAGTCGACCTGGTCGACAATATGGCGAACCGCATCAGGTAACTCCATATACCATCCTCAAGCGATGACATTCCCATACCCCTGGAAGGCATATGAATCTCCCTGTGTTCAAAGACAAACAGACGCGAAGCAGTGTCAGATGTACAGTGTTTGAATGCCTTCAGAATTAGGGAAAATGCAGTGTGGGTGCATATGTTCGAGTTTACACAGATATTGGGTGGGCTAAGCATACAATGTAACAGTCTGTTTGGGTTATTCAGTTGAAAATGCAGTGTGTGTGCATGTGTTTGGGTGTGCTCAGAGTTGATGAAAATGCAGTGCGAGTGCATGTGTTCAAATTTAAACAGATATCGGGTGTGGGTGTGCTCACAGTAAACTACAGCATGTGATGTATCAGTGTGTCTGAGTTAAGCAGTTAAAGAACAGAATCGACTATCGCAGTTATATGTTCTACATTGCAGAAAATGAAACAAAGGAAGAATATACCTCAGCGGCACCATAAGATAGATGTGACTCTGGCTCGCACAACAAAAGCTCCAGTGGTGCGCCCCACGCATAGCTCCTGAAGTGGCGGATGCCATCGGGAGGCAACACGTGTATCGTCCGCTTGTAAGTCGCCGGATCGAACGGCCGGATGCGGAGAGGTAGAAGCTCGACCTCGGGGTCCACATCCATCTCCGAGGGAGTCCCACCACGTGGAATGTCGTCTACCATCTCAAAAGAAGCGTGAAAATGGCCGAGAATGCCGAAAAAGGGTGAGAATGTGAAAAGTCAACCCAAAAGTCAACCCCGAGAGGGTGAAAAATGGGAGAAAAGGTCGGAGTATGGAAAAGGAATGAAAACCAAGTAAACTTGGGGGGAAACAAACCCCAAGTATTGGAAACCAAGAAAGAAACACCGAAAACCGAGATTTGTTCTGTTCAAAGTGTGCGAAACGGGAAGGGTTTCATGAATTGAACAACGAAAAGGGCTCAAAAACAAGAGAAAAACATGGATCGAAGGTGGGAAAATCACCTAGAGAGAAAGAGGAAGGATTTTCGAGCTTGGAGAAGTGAAAATATGGGGTTTGGAACCCCATATTTAAAGACCCATGGCAAAAGGACAAAATTGCCCCCGAAATTGCCATTTTTGGCCGGTCGGCCAAATTGTTAGCCGATCGGCTAAATATTTGGCCGATGAGCTTATTTTGTGGCCGATTGATGGCCGATGGCCTCCTCTTGTGGTCGATGCACCTCCCACGTCCTTGTTTGGGTCAGTTATGTGGTTTGGGACCTTCATTATTCAAGGCAGTGCAGGAAAGTGCACTTTTTGAAGCTTAACCGGCCTTCGTGTTGACCTTGAGCCATGTCTTCTGTGTGCGATGCTCAGTGCGCGCAAGGTGTATCATTTCTCGTATCCTTTTGTATCTTACGAGTTCTGCAAATCGCTTTAAATATGTTGTATTACAATGCTTTGTTATGACTGTAATAAGCGCGCTCGTTACGCGTCTTGCATTGAACAATGCCTCATCTTGTTTTGAAGTTGCATCTCAACATCGCAAGTGACGTGCCTTCACCATACTTATTACTTACATGTGTTCATTCCTGCTTCAAACATTGTATGCGTTGTCGCGTATGCTTTACTTACATGTGTTCATGCCTTTCTTGCTTTACACATCGCATGCGTCGCCGCGTATGCTTTACTTACATGTGTTCATTCCTTCCTTGCTTTACACATTGCATGCGTCGCCGCGTATGCTTTACTTACATGTGTACATTCCTTGCTATACACATTGCTTGCGTTATTGCATGTACTTTACTTATATGTATTTATACTTATCTCCACGTTGTTACACATTGTATACGTTGTCGCGTATGCTTTACTTACATGGGTTTATTCCTTGCTATACACATTGTATGCATTGTCGCGTGTGCTTTACTTACATGTGTTTATGCTTATCTCCACATTGTTACACATTATATACGTTGTCTCGTATGCTTTACTTACATGTGTTCATGCCTTCATTGGTTTACACATTGCATGCGTCGCCTTGTATGCTTTACTTACATGTTTTCATTCCTTGCTTTACACATTGCATGCGTCGCCGCTTATGCTTTACTTACATGTGTTCATTCCTTTGTATACGTTGTCGCGTATGCTTTACTTACATGTGTTCATGCCTTTCTTTCTTTACACATTGCATGCGTCGCCGCGAATGCTTTACTTACATGTGTTCATTTCTTGCTATACACATGCTTGCGTTATCACGTGTGCTTTACTTACATGTGTTTATGGTTATCTCCACGTTGTTACACATTGTATACATTGTCGCGTATGCTTTACTTACATGTGTTTATTCCTTGCTATACACATTATATGTGTTGTCGCGTGTGCTTTACTTACATGTGTTTATGTTTATCTCCACGTTGTTACACATTGTATACGTTGTCGCATATGCTTTACTTACATGTGTTTCATTTCTTGCTTCACACATTGTATACGTTGTCGCGTGTGATTTACTTACATGTGTTTGTGCCCTTCTTTTTGCATTGTTATGCTTGTTTCAAATCACATTGTTATGCGTCCTACTCGGCTTGCGTTGTCACGCATGCCCTCCTCGCATTGTCATACTCCTTTCCGCATTGTTATGCGTCACACTTAGGTTGCATCGTCATGCACCACTTCACCCGCGTTGTCACGCACTTGTCACTTGCATTGCTATGCATGTTGCTAACGATATTATACCTGTTAAGTTTCTTTCCTTTGCAGGCACGATATTGTATGTACGGTTCATTTGAAGCTGGCGCGACCAAACAAATTGCACAGGTATTGTATATTCTCCGTGTGAGATGTAGCGAGAATTGAATAATTCTCTTACATCTTTTTTGCATGTAATGTAGTTAGATTTGTATATGCTTGCTTAAAACTGTTGCATGATATGCTTCACTACGGCTTTCTTCGTATGATCATAAGTTATGTTCGGCATTGTGCATGTCATTTGCATTTTGCCCCTGCCTTCAGGCACATATCTTTGCTATCTTGTATTCTTTGTCTAAGTCTTCGACCTTGTCAAAAATGGGTCGTCTCTAGGCTTTGACACTCACTCCCATCACTTATAACTTTCGAGTTCTGTCAAAGAGGGGCAACTGTAGACACCCCATTTTTGACCGTCCTCAAGACTTGGACGTCATCGTTTGAACACTCGATGATCATCCATGTTCGTGTTCATTTTGAGTCCCCAGAGGTCTTGGCCGCGCGCCTTGCCTAGATCTCTCAACTTGTCTGTTTTGTGCTTGGTTGTGCATCATGGACTTGTGTTTTTGCTTTTGAGGGAAGATGGTGGCTTGTTGGCCATTTCCTCAACCTATCGGCCAAGGCATGAAGCCATCGGCCCCTTTTTCTTGCCATCGGCCAAAAGTGTTGGCTGATCGGCACTATATTTGGTCGGTCGGCCACCTTTGTTGGTCAATCGGTCATATCTTCCGGCCAAACCTTTTTCATCTACTTTGTGCAGATATTTTATGCCAGCTGTCACAATTGGCATCCACAATTCCCCCCCTCCATACACGTGTATGGAGGGATTTGCCTCTTGCTTAGCTTCTCCAAGAAGCTTTGTAAATTGGATTTCTATAAGAAGTGAGCTCCTCCTCCCTTCTCAGGGGTTCGGCAAAATAGATATAGAGTTCATATATCCCTCTCTCTCTATATCTCTATATATATATATATATATTTGTGTGTGTATTGGTGATCAAAAGTGTGTTTTGTTCATATTTTTGCACTAAGGCACCTAGTGATACACCATCCTTGAGTTGCTGAGGTGCTAAGGAGTTGCTTTTGGAGTTCTTGGGCTGTTTTTGATCCAAGAAGATTGTTGGAGTTGTGTTCTTGAAGTTGTTCTTCAAGGGTGAGTCAACTTGCTTTTGATACCCCATTTTGGCTTAAGCTTTTAGACTTACTTGCATATTGTTTTAAGCTTAGCTCTAAACTACAAAAAGTTCTGATTTTATATGCTTGTTTTAGTTGCTTAAGGTCACTTTTTGGTTGGGGGTTGTCTACCTCCCTCGTAGGCCTTGTTTGGCCCTATTTTGTGCCTTTCTTCTTGAGCTTTGGTATCATCTCATTTTGACCTTGTCACCACTGGTGGAGAAGTGGTTTTGAGGTCTTGAATAGGAAAGGGACACCCCCCCCCCCCTCCTTATGTCTCATATGCTTGTGTTAATGGCTCATAATGTTAGCATGTTTACTTAGCATGACTTGGTTTATTTTATCACTTTTTAGTGACTTTTAGGACCTGCCTTAACTCTATTCCATGTTGGTTTGAGAGCATCTTGCATGTTTCACATACTTGTAGAGTAATCTTGCATGTTTGCATAACATGCATCTTGTGTTTGGACCATCATGCTTGCATATTTTGGCTCAACTCAAAGGAGATTTTAGTCAAGTTTTACCATGTTTAAGCTCTGTTTGGTGTTGTTCAGATCACGTGTGCAATGCTTTGTATAGCCACCATGCATTTTAGCTTGTAAGCTTTGTGCCTTGAGTTCATTAGCATGTGTTACTTGAAGTATTTTCATGATTTGGCATCATGTGAAATGTGATTTCAGTCCATGTTTCATGGTCACACACTTGCATTTATCACCTATTCCATGCTTTGGATAGTTTACGTTTTATGCCTTAAGAACAGGTCATTGTGCATGCCACCATGCTTAGGCCTTTGGGATGCCATCTCAGTGGGTATTTGGGTTTATTTTGACATATCATAGCTCTGATTTTCCTTGGTTAAGTCATGCAATGTTTGGTTGTAATAGGTGTAGTGCAATTCCCCGTTTTGGCCTTGTATGCGTCTTGTTTTGTGCTCACCTTTCTAGCATGTTTTGGACACTTCCCATGCATGTTCTAGCCTTGTTTTGGCCTGCCTTGGGACTGTTTTGGGTTACCTTGGTCCTTTGGGGCTTGGTTGATATGGCCATGGTTCAAGTCCCTTGGCTAGCTTCGAATTTTAAGTCCGTTAGCATGCCTTGCTTGTGTTATGTGTTTGATTTGGCATCACTCTTAACATGATTTCAGAGCTTATGATGTCACCATACTATCATGATTGTCACCCCTCGCTCATGTTTGGGTGTTGTGACCTTACGCCTTAACTCTTGGACCATTGCATGTGCATGCTCATTGTGCATTTCATTCTATCACTTCATCATTTCGGCCACTGTTTTGGTATGGCTGAGGCCTATCCATTTTCAGTATAAGTCCATGGATCATGTGGTTTATGTATTGTTGTATGCCTATCGGATTGTATGATGTTGCATACTTGTTGTTGGTATCATTGTTGCATGCCTATCACATTGTATGTTTGCATATCTAGGATGCATAGTAGTATTACATACTTATTGCATACCATGTTGTTTACATATTAGGTTGCATTGCATTGCATTTGTCATGCTCATGTTACATCGCCTTGCATTTCCATGTTGCATTGTACTTGGTTGCACGCATTGCATTGTGTTTGGTTTGGGGTGTCAAACCAAACACGAGGAACGAGGAACGTTCGTTCTTGAAGTGATGAAACGTGCCTCAATCCTTAGTCGCCGACGCTCTTGATCCAACATGATAGAGTGTGAGGTCTTCATGTGTTTTGTGCATTCATTCCATATTGATTTGCACACTTGGCTTCTTTGGCCATCATGCATTGAAATGCGTGATTGATGACCCGAGGGTCGAGGACTATACTCCCTTGAGCCCATGACATGATAGGGAGGGTGGTCATGCTTACACTGTCTTGTAAATGCATCGCCATGCTCTGTTTGTCCTCTGCTACAGCAAAACAGTATTCTGCAGGAATAGATGGCCGGTCGGCCATCTTTAGTGCCGGTCGGCTACAAATTTATGGCCGAGAGCCCCATTATTGGTCGATGACCAGTTCCCCTTGGCCGATGGCCTCTCACAGCACCCAGAAGGTGATTTAGAAGCATCCTTGAGACTTGTGCAGTTTTCAGAGGTGCAGAGCAGTGTAAACAGAGGCAGCATGAGCGTGGCGATAGATTTCTAAGCGGAGCCGAGCATGCATGCATTTGTCCCTCTTCTCGAGGCCTCTTTACTACTTTACTAGCTTAATTAATTTGTTTAATTAGTTAAGTGTTGTGTAATAATTAATTAGCTAGTCAGTTAGTTAGTTAGTCAATTTGTATTATTTATTCAGACCCTCCGTCGAGAGGGTGAATTTTGTAATAAGTGTGCGTGAGTGTGTGAATGTCTTCCAACCCCACATCATACTCCCTTTTACTTACCTTCTTTCGATGGTTAGTTCTAGGTCATGTTTCAATTAGCATACTTATGCTCGCATGTTTGCATCCATTCATCTGTTTTGCATGTACCGGGCTCGGCGTATCATACAAACTGCATTGTATTTTAATTCCAAATTGAATACATGTTATCAAGTTGCATCTCATAGGCCATTTTAGAATAGCCGAGCCTATTTCTAGTTTCATTTTGCATATGTTGCATTAAGCATTCTTAACATAGCTAGGATCATGCATTGATTACTAACTAGTTGTTGTTTTGCCTCGGAGTACTAGGTAAGCCTTTATGCATTAGTATCTTGCATGAGTGTGAGTGTTGTCATGATAGCATGCTTGCCATAAGGCTAATTGCTTATTTGCTATAACTACCTGACTGCCTGTGGGTGAAGGTTGGAGTACTTGAATTGGAACAATTCATCAAATGCGAGTTTTAAGCCCACTTAAGAGTGGCAAAATCTTGTTTTCTTAAGCCTATCTGAGGGTGGCAAATCCACGTCTTAGCCTACTTGCGAGTAGCAACTTCAAACCATTTTCAAACAAACAAACATGAGATGTTTTGTTCCAACTTAGGCGATCTAGTCTATACTTGTGTGTTGTGCGCATCACATAGCAATTCTTGGCTAATAACCGGAATAAGAACACATGTGTTTTCAAAAACAAAATATCATGCTTAATTCAGGCCGATCTTTGATCGGGCAAGTGTGGGTGCTCATAGATGACCTTCCCCAATTGTACCCAAGTTCCCGAACCGAGGCAACTTTGCTGATGATGGACACGTGGCCTTAGGCATGAGTCAGGGTTTCCTAAATTTTCCAAAATAAAATATTTACGTGGCGACTCTGTATCTGGCAAAGCAGTTCATGTTTGGCACTTCTTTACAAAAATTAGTTTTCCAAAACGATTTGCCGGATTTGGACTATTTGGTGATTTATCGGTCTTGCATTGCACTTTGCGAGACTAGATTCAGAATCGTGACATTTGAGTCCGAACTGTAGCATGAGGCCCTCGGGGCGCGTCTACACTGATGCTTTGAGTCGAAAATCTGTGAGTAGTTTGGCAAGTGTGGTCATTTGGGAATGGGATATGCTAGATGTTAGTGGCAAGTTTGATTTGCACTTGGGTGAGTCCGGAGAGAGTGCTATCTTGTTTTCTTTGAATGCTCAACCTACCTTGGTTAGTAAGGTCATAGAGGCACAACGAGGAGACCGTGATGTGGAATCTATCCGTGTTAAGATTTCCAATGGGAAGGAAGAGAAAGGTTTGAACGTTCACTCGGATCTGAATGTACGTTACCTAGACCGTTTGTTTGTACCAGAATCTTGTAGAGATGAGGTACTACGAGAGTTCCATCACTCACGCCTTGCGGTACACCCGAGAGGCACTAAAATGTATCATGATCTTAGTTGTTAGTTTTAGTGGAGGGGTATGAAATGGGATATCACTTCATTTGTATTGAAGTGCCTTACTTGTCAACAAGTGAAGGCCGAACACCAAAGACTAGCGGGTTTTACCGATAGCTGAGTGGAAATGAGAGCGTGTTACCATGGATTTTGTTGTTGGACTTCCTAGAACACAACGAGGCAATGACGCCATTTGGGTGATTGTTGATAGGTTGACTAAGTCTACCCATTTCATTCCGATATGCACCAACGACTTAGTTGAACGCTTGGCAGAGTTGTACATTAAAGAGATAGTTTGACTTCATGGAGTCCTTGTGACTATTGTGTCGGATAGGGATCCTCGTTTTATTGCCCGGTTATGGCAAAGCATTTAAGAGGCGTTGGGAACTAAGTTGACTCTTAGCACCACTTATCATCCTCAAACCAATGGACAGTCGGAATGTACCATTCAGATTTTGAAGGACATGCTTAGAGCTTGTGTCCTTGATTTTAAGAGGCCTTGGGAAAGGTACTTACCATTGATTGAGTTTGCTTACAACAATAGTTACCAAGCTAGTATTGAGATGGCACCATTTGAGGCCTTATATGGCTGACCTTGTAGATCACCGGTTTGTTGGGCCGAAGTGGGTGAATGCACTGTTGCTGGGTTCGGAAATTGTTAGAGATACAACTGAGAAAGTTGTTCTCATTCGGAAGAGGTTAGCTACGGCCCAAAGCTGACAAAAGAGTTATGCCGATAAGATGAGACGACCTTTATCTTTTGAAGTTGGTGACCATGTGTTTCTAAAAATCTCACTAAGGCAGGGTTTGATGAGATTTGGTAAGAGTGGCAAATTATCTTCAAGATTCATTGGGCCTTTTGAGATCTTAGAGCGAATTGGGGAAGTGGCATACCGGTTAGCTTTACTGCCACAACTTTCGGGAGTTCACAACGTGTTTCATGTAGCTATGCTTAGGAAGTATGAACCCAACCTTTCTCATGTGCTTGATTGGGTTGACTTGGAGGTAGATGAGGATGCCTCTTACGAAGAACGACCGCTTCAAATATTAGGTACCCGGGAGCAAGTGCTACGGGGCAAAACTATACCGTTGGTAAAGGTGTTGTGGAGACACCATGGGATTGAAGAAGCGAAGTGGGAACGGAAGGCGGAAGTCCGCTCTAAGTATCCGAATTTGTTTGAAAATGCTTAAATTGTTTTTCCTTGTAATATTCCCTAGTGTTTGAGGGAAATATGTTAAAATTGTTGACCACATGTTGTTATGTTAAGCATGAAGTAATTACGGATTGTCATTTCTTTGCTTAATGTTTAGGTTGATGTGGATGGTTGTTGTTCATGAGATAACCATGGTGGGGGGAAAAAAAATGGTTGAGAGTTAATATTGTGATTTTAAAATGAAATAACGTGGTTTTGATCGCTAGAAACCCCCTTTGTTTGGGTAGTTTGATTTGAAATTTTGGGGATGAAATTCTGTAAGGGGAGGAGGTTGTAGCGATCCTGATTTTGACCCAGTCAACTTACGGGGGTCGAGCAAAAATGCATTCGAAATTGCTTACGGGAAAGTGTATTTCACGCTTGAGCGAACCATGTTATATCAGTCCGTAAGGGGAGATTTCATATCACTTTTTCAGTTCTCTCTCTCTCTAAAACTCTCCAAAATTTCCAAATCTAGAGCTTCTCTCTCTAGAAGTCATCTTCTCTCTTTGATTCCTTCAAATCCGTTGGGAGTTAAACCGAAGTTCTTCATCAAAGTTGTGTAACTTCTCGAGGGCTTCGTTGTGTGTGGTGGAGATCGAGTTTTGACGCCGTAAATTTTGGGGTTTCATCTCATTTCTTCTTCAAAACTTAAGGTAGGAATTTTCTTAGAGTTATATATATATTTTTGCAAGATCTATACGATTTTCGAAATCATCTTTCGATATCTTTGAAAACTGATTGTTGATTCAAGAAGTTGAGTGATTTTGAAAATAGGTTTGTCTCTTGTTCTTTTAAAATGATCTTATGGGTTTTGATCTTCGTTGATTGAAGAAAAGATGATTTTGGAAAGTTTTCTTTCAAAATATTTGAGTTGTATAGTTTTGGTAAGAAAACCTAGAATTTGAGAATTTTTTTTAAGAGACTGAAAATCCATGAATGATATTCTTATATTTATTTTGTGTGTCAAAATAAATGAATGTTTGGAAAATTTCTTATTTATATTTATATAAATGATGAATTTTAGGGAATATGAGAATTATTGTTTATTTTGGAAATTATTGTTCAAAACGTTGAAATAATCTTGAAATAACTAATTGTTGAGGATACTTGAGAAGAGAGAATTGTGTTATTCCTTAATGATGAAATGGAATAAAAGTATTTATATTCATCTTGTGTTATTGGCATATCAATTCATTTGATTACATTAAACTTTGAAAGTTGATTTGAAAACCTGCATTGAGAAAAGAATGTTGAGAAACAAGTTTTCATGAAATGGTTTCGGGGTAAATACATTGGTAAGTCTTGATAGGTGGTGTAGATGATATTGAATAAGTTCGCCTGAGAGTCCGGGGTGAAAGACTGAAAACCTGCGCGGATAGGTGTCGAGCCTTCCAGTTAATATCGGTAAAAATGACAAATTGGTAGTACTTGTATAGTCCACCTGCAGACACCGACCTAGGGATTACCAGAGTCGTATTTACCACCCTTGAAATAAATTGTTAAGTTTTAAACAATAGAAATTGCATGACATCATTGAGCATGATGGTTTTCAAAAGATGAAAATGTGATTTATCTTCAAAAAGGGCATAGCATGACATGTGCATTCCATCTCTTGAGACTTGTATAAAATGTATATACTTTGTTAAGGATTTCCTACTGGGCTTTATGCTCACCCTACAGGATTTTGGTGCAGGAAAAGATGTAGTGATGCCGCCTAACTAAAGGCGAGAAAATGTGTGTTGAGAGTACGAGACTTTCACTTTGCTGTAACTCTGTGTGTAAGCCAAGGGCTGTATATGTGTGGGTTTGAATAATCGTTTTGTGTGACCAGGCTCAAGCCTTGGAAACTTGTAAACTCTTGGGGGTATTTACTTGTTGTTAGATTAATGTATTGTTGCATAGAGAACTATTGTATCATGTGGTAGATGCTCCCTTGGGCCTCATGCTACAACTCGGACTCAAATGCCACGGTTCTTAATATGATCTCACAATGTGCGATGTGAGATTGATAAATCACCAAAGAGTCCAAATTCGGCAAATCGTTTTGGAAAACTGATTTTTGTAAAGAAGTGCCAAACATGGACTGCTTTGCCAGATATAGAGTCGCCACCTAAATATTTTATTTTTGGGAAAATTTAGGAAACCATGACTCGTGCCTAAGGCCACGTGTCTGTCATCACCAAAGTTGCCTCGGCTCGAGAACTTGGGTACGATTGGGGAAGGTCATCTATGAGCACCCCCGCTCGCCCGATCAAAGATCAGCCTTTACTAAAATGATATTTTGTTTTTGAAAACACATGTGCTCTTATTCCGATTAATTAGCTAATCTTACTATGTGATGCGCGCAACAAACAAGTATAGACTAGATCGCCTAATTTGGAACAAAGCATTGCATATCCGTTTGTTTGGAAGAAATGGTTTAAAGTTTGCTACTCACAAGTAGGCTAAATAGGGGATTTCAATGAACTGTCCCAACTCAAATAATCCAACCTTCACCCACAGGCATTTAGGCAATTGATCATATAAGCAATTAGCCTCATGGCAAGCATGCTTTTCATGGCAACATTAACACACATGTAGTATGCTAAAGTGTAAACACTCACAATGTACTCCGAGCCAAAACAAGGAACTAGTTAGAAATCATGTATGATCCTAGTTCATGTGAAAATGCCTAATGCAACACATACGGAAATGCGACTAAAATAGGCTCGACTATTCTAGAATGACATGTGAAAATGCAACTTGATACATGTATTCAAATAGAAATTGAAATACAATGCAGTTAGTATGATGCGCCGAGCCCGGTGCATGCAATACCGATGAATGGATGCACTCATGCAAGCACAAGGTATGCTAAAAGAAACATGCCCTAAAACTAACCATCTGAAGCAGTTAAATAAAAGGGAGAAAGAGATGGGGGTTGGAAGAAATGCATCACACACATGTACGCTTATTACAACAATACGCCCTCTCGAAGGAGGGACCGAATAAAGAGCTAACTAGCTAATCTAAGCTAATTAAACTAATTATTACAGAACGAATTAATTAACTGAACCTAGTTAACTAATTATTACAAAACAATTCAATAGCTAACGCATTAACTAATTAAAGTACAAACCAAAGTGATAAGCTAGCTATCTAAGCATGGCAGCTAAGGAAAGCAATAAAACAGGAGCCTTGAAACAAGGAGGATGCATGCACGTCCGGTTGCGTCGTTCGGAAATCCAATGCGATGCTCCGATTCGCCTCTGTTTGCAATCTGCTTTCAGGAACTTGCACCAAGCTCCAGAAAGATGAAACTCCACCATGGGAATCTTGTGGGAGGGTGGCCGACCACTTTTGGTCTCCCCAAACACCTGCCGATCACTTTTGGTTGTTGAAAAACCAGAAAAGTGGTCGGCCAGTGATGGGTCGTTGAACACACCAAAATTAAATACTAAACTATACCAAATTCTATTAGAATAATGGCAAGTCCAAGTATCGATCCACAGGGACTATTGTGAAATTAAACTAATTTAATTGTCAAATTCCTAAATTAATTTTGATAAAAAGATTGGTTGTTTATAACCTAATTTAATAACGAATGAATTAAACTAAGAAATTAAATTATCAATAATAAATGAAATTGGGTTTACTGAATTGGGGGAAAAACTAGGGTAAAGAGTACACCACTAGCCACGTAATTAGGGTTTCCAATTGAAATCAATTATGCTATGGTTCGAACGAAATAATGCTTTGCAACTACAAGTTCAAAGCATTTAACAAGAAAATCATCACATTCAATATACGAGCACGAACCATCTCAAGTAGTACGAACCGTTCACTCTAAACTAGGGCAGTGACACGACTCGTCCCTCGTAGTATGATTCGTCTCATACCTTGAATGTGAAAGAATATAAAACTCATGTATGGATAACATTCAACAATCACAGAAAGTCAAATATTCGAAGAGATAATGAAAAATATATATATGAACTTCTAAATCACCATACAATTGTTCAAACCTTTACATAATTAAAAATCAAAAAGAAAACAAAATAATTACATGGCTAGGGTTTCATCAAAACCTTAGAAAAGGAGACTAGCCACTCATAGAGGAGTGGAAGGAGGTAGATGGAGAAGGAACCACCATGGGAGATATCCTTGAAGCTTTTGTTTCTCTTCTCTTTCCCAAACCCTAGCCTCTCTCTTTAGGTCAAAACAATTTCAGAACCCTAGAAAAGCCTTTTTCTTGCCTTTTTATCCTTCTAATCTCGTCCAAACAGGTTTAAAACATCGGGTTGACTTCCCCAGAAAAAGTCAACGCACGTGCGGGAAAAGTCAATGCACGTGCGGGAAAGTCAACTCTCTTCAAATTCTGTCTTTTTGCCCATTTTATGCTCCGACTATGTACAACCTGATTGACATTCAACACACATAAAGTATACGGTTTGACCAGCAAGTGAAGTTAAAAGATTCTAATTAGCAGCCTCAGTGATGTACATTTTGGCCTTAATCACATCCCCCAACTTACTACTTGCTAGTCCTCAAGCAAGTAAAATAAAATAAAATTAAACAAAATCTATCTATTTCCTCTTTCGTGGGAAAACGGTTGCATTTAGCATATGCAACAAGCCTTTAAACCACAAGGTTACCCCAAGTGGATGAGTGAAGTCTCGTGAGGGTTTCCAGAAATGATACCCACAAACATTAACATATTCATATATACTTAACAACAAATGACCACACTACTCCACCTAACAATCAACTTATGTGCCACTACAGTGTGATATTGAGACATAATGAGTCATTAAAGACACAGTGGACAAGCATGAAGGAACCTATTGAGTCAAAACCACAATTCAGTTAATACAAAAGTAAAGTTCCCTATACTTGTGCATGCTAGTCGACAAGTCATGAGTACCCTCGGTGTAAAGTGCAATCTCCTTATTAGTTAACTGTCCACTATAATAACCTAGTGTAACTCAAAATAACACCCAACATATACAGAAAAACTAACATGTTGCAGCCTAGATTCTCAAATATTGATTTATTTATTTATTTATTTTTAATGACTGTGCAATGTCCTGATCCATTAAGCTTTCTAATCAACCCATGTAGCAAGTTTTGGGCCAATGACTCCCAAACCAGACAGTTTTAGGGCATTAGGTGTAGAGACACCCCTACGGGCTTAATAACTCGAGTTAAAAAGGCTACGAATCCGAACTAGTCATTCTTCTTATTTTTCCTTAACTGTGCAATGTCCAAGTCCCTTAAGCTTTCTAATTAACCCATGTAGCAAGTTTTGGGCCAATGAATCCCAAACCAGACGGTTTTAGGGCATTAGGTGTAGAGACACCCCTACGAGCTTAATAACTCGAGTTAAAAAGGCTACGAACCCAAACTAGTCAAGTGGTTTTTTTTTTTTTTTTTTTAAGAATCTTGGCTTCTTATTTATTCTTTTATGCAACTCTAGCTATTATCAATGATGTACACCAGGGATTATAATAAAAAGATCACCGCTATGATAGTGTGTTCATGTGAATTAAGGCATACTCATGACAAGTGTACTAATATCACAAACACAGACAACTCTCCTCGTGCAAACATCGCATGCAAGTATCTACCCAATAAACCCGTTTCATACAAGTCTGCTATGATCTCCAATTAACATATGCAAATATCATCACCCTACTAGCAAAAAGTCATATCAGGTGAAGTAATGCAATCAAGTGAAACAAGTATAAGCATGAATTATGAGCCAAATAGAAATGCACAAAAGAAAATATAACCCTCATCCCCCAACTTGAATATGACATTGTCCTCAATGGAAAAGTAAAGAGAAATGAGAGAATATTACCAGAATTGTAAGTGCACATCTAGGTAGGCAGAGAGTAACATATATACACTTAACACTGTTTTTTTTTTTTTTTTTTTTTTGAAGAAGAGAAAGAACTAAAAAGGAAAATAAAAATAAAATAGACAAAGCAATATACAGGTGGGTACTACAGGGAAGCCGGTGGTGGTGGTGGCGGGAAATGCTGGGCGAACAAGGCTTGCATCAAAGAGCACGTCTCAAAGGTGTCATCCTGAACCCGTTGCTGGTGGGCGAGCAGCTGGTCGAAGGTCGCCTGAGAATAGTCGCAATGCGCCTGAAAATCTGTGCGCAACTCCATGAGACTCTGGTGATGATCACGAAGAGTACTGCGTACCTGATCCACAGAGTGCTGAAGCTGTAAGTACTCCTCACGAGTCATGTACAGCGAGTCCCCTTGGGGAGGCACAGGGGGAACAGGATGAGGTGGGTGGTCATGTACAGGGTCCTGGGCCTCATCAACTGGGGCACTAACCGGCTGCGGGATATGAGATATGCTATGCTGCCATTCTCGCTGGCCGAAAGTCGGATACCCTCTATCAATCTCTTCATCCTCAGCAATGAGGAGGTGGTTCAGCTGAAACACAAGTGTCAGCAAATTAGCAAATGGTAGTGGCCAAGTCAGGTTTTGCAATAGGATCAGGCCGAACTGCCTCTCATAGAAATTTCCGCAAATACATCCAGATGGTATGCGCAAGCGGGACTTGATAGCCATACTGATACCCGTGTAAGACCCGAACAAACTCCAACCGACGCTCAGCTCGATTCCCAAGTGGAAGGACATTCTTATGGACCACGGAATCAAGGAATAGCAAGTGGCTAGCCAGCTTACTCTGCCACAAGCATGTGAAATTGAGGTCACCATGGGCCCCCGGGAAGTATTGCTGGATGAGGCTATGGATGGGCTGTCGATCCTCAACTTCCGGGAAGGGCTGATATTCCGGCTTGGCGAAAAACCCTAACACTGTGGCAATCATGGATGAGGTGATGTGGACAGCCTGACCATCAATGTTAGAGAGCAGTCCATCCTCGGTGGGTGACTATATAGGTTCTGGTAAAAGAGTCGTACCAAACGAGGATAAGTGGGCGCTGTCATAGTGCAAACGCCCAACTGCTGCCGGAGTCGGAGCTACTCAACGGCCCAAGTAGTGTCTGCGTCACCCTGAAAAATTGTAGGTTGAACTGCATGAGCTTGTGAAGAGGGCGTGAAGCCCACTCCGGCCGGGGCAAGTCACCCAGTAGTGGTGGTGAGGATGGTGGTGACGGTGGCGATGGTGGCGCCGAAGAGGTGGAACCTCTGGCCTTCTCGGAGGCCCGAGCAACACGTCGACTCATATCCTGCACACACCAAAAGCAAATAGACACAAACCCGTGGAACCAATCACGAGAATAAAATAAAATATGAAAGCACAAGTTTGCCCACTAATGTACCACATGCAATTCCCACTTCTTTTTTTTTTTTTAAAAAAAAAAAAAAGAAAAAACGAATTTAATTAAATGAATGAATTAAAATGACATTAAATTAAATTAACTAAACTATAAAATAAAATAAACCAAACTAAACTAAACTATAAAATAACTAAACTACAAAAGAGGCTAAAGTATAAAATAAAACAACCAAAACTAAACATTTTTTTATTTTTATTATTATTATTTTTAATTGAAGAGAAGAAAATGAAATAAAATAATATGAAATAAAAATTCAGAAAATAAAATAAACTAAAAACTAAACTACTTAATAATTAAATGAACAATTACATCATAGAATAAATAATTAAAATGAAATCACCAACTAACCAAATAAAATTAAAAATAAAAATAAAACCAAAACAATCCACAGACTAATTATACGAATGAAACAATTTAAACTAAACAAATATAGTGAATAAAAAAAAAACTAAATTAGGATTATTGTTAGCACCATGATTTCTGTGGTTTTTTTTTTTTTTTTTTAAGCTTGGACCGCATGTGCACCGGAGGGGGCCGCACGTGCGAGGCTCATCTTCTTCTGCAGATTGATGTTGATGTTGTTTGTTTTTTTTTTTTAGTATGAACAATCTAATAAACATGCATTCTATAACTAAGGAAACACAAATAAATTTTTTTAAAACATAACATAAAAGAGAGAATGAACACTAAAAATAATAAAAAAGAGTAAATCACTTATGAACAAATTTATTTATGTATATATATAGATATATTTTTTGGATGAACTATAGATCAACAATACACAAAAACAAAAATAAAAACTCTACAAATTAACTCCTACATCCACAAATCTACATAAAATTTTCGAAAATTACCTTGAAAAAGTGGAGAAAGAGAGAAAAAGAATGGAGGTTCGCCGGAAAAAAATGGTGATTTGCCGGAGATTCGTCGGACGGAGAGGGAAGTGATGCCAGCGGTGAGATGATTGTGGTGAGGAAGAAGAAAGAAGAAGAAAATGGGAAGAAGAAGAAGAAAGAAGAAGAAGAAAGTGGGTTTGTGAATTTTTGTGGGTTGTGGGGTTGAGAGAGGAGAGTGAGATAGATAAGGTAGGGAGAGAGAGTGAAATCTGAGAGTGAGAGGGATTGGGAGAGAGAGAGAGTTAGATAAGGTTTTTTTTTTTAAACGAAAATAGAAAATATGAAATAAAATTAAATAAAAATAAAATACCATTTTTTTTAAATATATAAATAAAATAATTGTATATTTATTTATTTATTTGAAAATTATTTATGTATTTATTTAAAATTTATTTACTTATTTATTTGTTTTGAAATCAGTAAATAAAAAAAAATGAAATTAAAAATAAAATAAAATAAAAATAGAAAAAGACAAAACAAAAATTTTATTTTATTTTATTTCATTTCATTTTATTTATTTATTATTTTTTTTTTTTGAAAATTTTCCCGCACGGCCCATGCACCTGCTTTTAAAGCAGTGTGCGATCTCTCCAAATTCTCAATTTGCCGCACGTGCGGGGCCCAGGCTGCACGTGCGGCGATTCTCCTCCTCGCAGATTTTTTTTTTTTTTTTTGAATTTTCGTCGTCCCGCACGTGCAGGGACCAAGCCACACGTGCGGCAATTTCAACCCCCGCGCAATTTTTTTTTTTTTGTTTAAATCGTCATCCCGCACGTGCGGGGTCCAAGCCGCATGTGCGGCATGAGGGACGCACCACCGCCCGCACCTGCTTTTAAAGCAGGGGGCAACTTTGATTTCACCAATTTTACCGCACGTGCGGGGCCCAGGCCGCACGTGCGGCGATTTCATCCTTTTTTTTTTTTAATTGAACAAGGATAACCATTTTTTTTCATTATTATTTATTTATATTTTTTTAAAATTGCACAAGTATAACACTTTTTCTTTTTTTAACACAGAAAATAAACATGAAAGCATGCTTTTAAACACAGAAAATAAACATTTCTACCTTTAATTGACATCCGGAATAAATATAGCACAAAAGAACATACGGAATGTCCACTAAAGGTATAATCTTCACGCGAAAACCACGGGTACTACTTTTCTCCCTAACTGTGTTTGTAACTTTCCCTATTCTCCAACAGGGTGACAGATTATGTTGATTCGATATCCAGAATCGAGGCGCATAAAGCTACCTCAACCTATGGGGATGCCATACAGAGTTCAAGTCGAGGTAGTTTTGAAGCAATCTCCACACCCCTGGGTATTTAAACCAGACACTAATCTCGGAAATCCCAAACCTTTGTGTTCTAGGCTTTGCCATTCGAACTCTAGTTTCCATCGTCTCAGTTGGTCTCCTAGGAACTCACTACAAACACGGTTAGGTGGCTATACCAGACCTTTAGATGCCGTTCGGGCATGGCTAACACCAAAGGAATTACACCTTTAAAGGATTTAAAGTCTCCTAGACGCAGATAAAGCATGACGAGAACAAAGAAAAACAAAATAGCATAGAAGGGAAAGAAAAAAGAACAAGAAATTAATCTATCAATCGTAGTAAAATGGGTCCATCAAAGCAATGGACTCAATCATATCCCCATTCCCAATCCCCTCTATATATGGTTTCAATCTTTTGCCATTCTCTTTGAAAGTGAGGCCAGTCTTTGGATCTCGCTCCTCAATGGCGCCATGAATAAATGCCTCAACAACTACAAAGGGGCCATCCCATCTTGATCTTAGTTTACCCGGAAAGAGTCTCAATTTTGAGTTAAAAAGTCACACTTTTTGGTCAGGTTCAAAGGATTTCCTATTAATGTGCTTGTCATGGAATTCTTTAGTCCGAGCTTTAAAAACTCTCGAACTCTCATATGCATCATTCCGGATTTCCTCCAACTCATTGAGTTGCAATTTCCGGTTGAGCCCAGCCGCGGCCATATCAAAGTTAAACTTCTTTATGGCCCACAATGCTCAGTGCTCGAGTTTAACCGGGAGATGGCAAGCTTTTTCGAACACCGCTCTATATGGTGACATCCCAATTGGTGTCTTATAAGCAGTACAGTAAGCCCATAATGCATCAATTAACCGTTGTGACCAATCTTTCCTATCCGGTCTCACCGTTTTCTCAATTATGTGTTTTACCTCCCTATTTGAGACTTCCACTTGGCCACTAGTTTGAGGGTGGTACAGAGTGCCAACTTTATGAGTGATAGAGTATTTCTTAACTACCGACTCAAAGAACCGGTTACAAAAATGTGTACCCTGATCACTTATTATGGCTCTAGGAAACCCAAAACAACTAAAGATGTTTTCATGCAAAAATTTGATTACCACTCTATGATCGTTTGTTCGGATAGCTATTGCCTCCACCCACTTAGACATATAATCTACTGCCAAAAGAATGTACTCAAACCCGAATGACAGCGGGAAAGGGCCCATAAAATCAATCCCCCAAACATCAAATATTTCCACCACAAGAATAGGGGACATTGGCATCATGTCACGCCGAGACATCGAACCCATTTGCTGACAGTGTAAACAAGTTCTACAAAATTGATGGGCATCTTTAAAAATTGTGAGCCAATAAAACCCACTCTGTAAAATCTTGGCAGCCATTTTATGCCCACTAAAATGACCGCCACATGCAGAAGAATGACAAAATGTAAGAATGCTATGCACCTCACTCTCCGGCACACACCGTCAGATCACTTGGTCGGAGCAATATTTAAATAACTCCGGATCCTCCCAAAAGTAATACCTGACCTGCAAAAAGAATCGGTCTTTATCTTGCTTAGACCAATTCTGCAGAATTTGCCCAATGGCCAAGTAATTCACAATATGTGCAAACCACGGGGGGCTCGCCTGTGACAGCTCAAAGAGTTGTTCGTCTGGAAATGAATTATGCAAAATAAGAGGGTCACTATTATACTCAACAAGGATTCGGGAGAGATGATCCGCCACCACATTCTCAGATCCCTTTTTACCTCGGATCTCTAGGTCAAATTCCTGGACCAACAAAATCCATCTAATCAACCTAGGTTTGGTCTCTTTCTTAGATAGTAAATACCGCAAAACGACATGATCAACGAAGACTATGACCTCGGAACCTAGGAGATAAGACCGGAATTTGTCTAAGGCAAAGACCACAGCTAGCAACTCTTTCTCAGTGGTAGTGTAATTTAATTGAGCCTCCGAGAGAGTGCGACTAGCATAGTATATAGCAAATGGTGCCTTATTGACCCTTTGGCCCAATACAGCCCCGACTACATAATCGGAGGCATCACACATGATTTCAAAGGGAAGTGACCAATCTGGTGATTTCATGATTGGGGCGGTGGTCAAGGCCATTCTCAGTGTTTCGAATGCCTTTAAGCATGCCTCATCAAAGACAAAAGGCGTGTCCTTAACCAGTAAACTACATAAAGGACGTGATATCTTACTAAAGTCTTTGATGAACCTACAGTAAAAACCTGCATGCCCAAAGAAAGACCTAATTTGACGCATGGAAATGGGTGGAGGAAGGCCTACAATGAGGTCAACCTTAGCCTTGTCAACCTCTATACCTCGAGGGGACACAATGTGTCCCAACACTATACCCTCATGAACCATAAAATGGCTATTTTCCCAACTCAAAATTAGGTTTGCCTCAGTACATCGTTCTAACACTCTAGTCAAGTTCCTAAGGCATTCCTCAAAAGACGGTCCAAACACCGAAAAGTCATCCATAAAAACCTCTAAAAATTTCTCCACCATATCAGAGAAAATGGCCATCATACACCGTTGAAATGTCGCCAGTGCATTACATAGCCCGAAGGGCATGCGCCTGTAAGCCAAAGTGCCAAAAGGGCATGTGAATGTGGTCTTTTCCTGGTCAGCGGGGTACACCGGGACTTGATTATACCCCGAGTAGCCATCAAGAAAACAATAGAAACCCTGCCCCGCTAACCGCTCTAGGATTTGGTCAATGAAAGGCAAGGGAAAATGATCCTTCCTCGTCGAGGAATTTAGTCTCCTGTAATCAATGCACACTCGCCACCCAGTAGTGGTTCGTGCGGGGACTAACTCTCCTATCTCATTCTCAACAACGGTGATGCCCGATTTCTTGGGCACCACTTGTGTGGGACTCACCCACTTGCTATCTGAGATGGGGTATATGATACCCGCATCCAACAATTTCAATACCTCCTTTTACACCACCTCTTTCATGTTAGGATTCAGTCTCCGTTGCATTTCGCGAGAAGGTTTTGTGTCCTCCTCTAGGTGTATATAATGCATGCACACGGAGGGATCTATCCCTTTCAAATCAGCCACTGACCACCCTATAGCACTCCGATGTGCCACGAGAACACTCATTAACTGACTCTCCTGCTCCGCAGTCAAGTCAGATGCAATGATAATTGGTAAAGTCTCGTGGGGTGCTAAAAATGCATACTTGAGTGTGGCCGGAAGTGGCTTCAACTCAAGTGTAGGTGGTGTGACCAAAGATGGTGTGGCAAGCGCTCTCTCGACAGAGGAGAAAGTGACTCAAATCGGGCTTTCCACGGAGGAAAATCCAGTGTAGAAGAAGAATTAAGCAAGACATTCACCTCCTCAACTGACCCAGCAATATCAAAATTTTCAAACCCAAAATGAGCTAGACAAGCCTCTAAAGGGTCCTCTACAAGAATGGAGGGCAAAGCCTCCTCCACAATCTCATCCACTAATAAGCACTCCTCTCTTTCATGAGGTTGTTGTGATGCTTGGAAAACATTAAGTTTCACTTGCATATTACCAAATGAAACTTCCATAACCCCGGTCCGACAATTAATGCAAGCATTGGCCGTAGCCAAGAAAGGTCAACCTAAGATCACCGGGATTTGTTTCCTAGAACTGGCTACCGGTTCCATATCTAAAACCAAGAAGTCAATAGGAAAGTAGAACCTATCAACCTTAACTAGCACATCCTCAATCATGCCTTGTGGCACTTTGAGGGACCGGTCAGCCAACTGAAGAGTAACAGTAGTGGGCTTCAACTCGCGAAGCCCAAATTCCTCGTACACAGAGTACGGCAACAAATTAACACTAGCCCCTAAATCCAATAAGGCCCTATCAATGAAATGGTCCCCTATAATGCATGCAATGGTTGGGGCACCGGGGTCCTTAAGCTTAGGAGGTGTGTCATTCAACAAGATGGAGCTTACTTGCTCCGTGAGTAGGACCTTTTGCTACACATGTGTCCTAGATTTACGCTTTTGTGTACAAAGGTCCTTCAGAAATTTGGCATATGATGGTACTTGCTTAATCGCCTCCAACAGGGGGAGGTTGATTTTTACCTGTTTAAAGACCTCCATCATTGCCTCCATAGATGCCGCCTTGTTATTAAAAAGGGAAGGTGTATCAAGGCATTGGGGAAAGGGTGCCTTAGGCACATATGGTGCCTTGGGCTCAAGTGAAGTACTAGGGACTAAGTCATCCCTCTTATGTGTTTCCCACTCCCCCTTGCTCTCACTAGGTGAACCACCGCGGTCACCCTTCCTAACTCTAGTTACATCAGACGCAACTGACTGAGGCTCTAACTCCCTACCACTTCTCAAAGCAACCACCGCCTGCACTTGCTCATGTTGCTTTCCATTCCCACCCGAACTCTCTACCCCGTATTGTCCCTTAGGGTTGGCCACAGTTTGACTTGGTAATTTTCCCTCCTCTGTTCGATTCATGTTGTTAGCCATTTGACCCAATTGGGTCTCTAGCTTAGCAATAGAGTGAGTGTGAGAGTGAACTACCGGTGCTAACCCCTTAAATTCTGAGAGAACTTCCAACACCTGAGTCTCAAAGGCAGAGTTGCCCTGAGGAACAGGCGGGGGTTGTGGTTGTGGTTGTGGTTGCCGGTATGGTTGTGGGGGTCTATAAGGTTGCGTTGGTCGGTAAGATGATTGGTTGGCCAAATTATTGAAATTCTGCCTTGGTGATGGAGGATTGTAAGAAGTGCCTTGTGAAGGGGGTCTCCATCAGAAATTAGGGTGATTTCTCCATCCCGGATTGTATGTGTTGGAGTATGAATCATTACCCGGGTTGGAGAATCCTTGAGCCGCATTCACATGCTCTTGGACTAACTCCGGAAATTGCGATGCCGAAGGGCACTCACTCAAGTCATGAGCAGGGCTCGCACAAATAACACATGCCTTGTGAAATTGAGGCTAATCTTGGGGGTAGGGGCATGTCCCGTAGCTAATAATTAGTCTATCTTGCGGGACAGTGCCTCTACTTGTTGGGCTAACTCTAGGTTTTGCCCAACCTCATAAATGCCCCCTCTTTTCGGGGCTCCAACTACTGGTTGCCGGACTTGCCGGGCTGCGGAGGCATGGTGAAGGGAATTATCACTTACGTTCTCAAACAATTGCCATGCATCGGCATCATTTTTAGACATAAATGTCCCACCGTAGGACGAATCCACCATTTGGCGGTGCGGCTCAGTTAAGCCATAATAAAATGTTTGAACAAGTTGCCAATCAGGCACTTGGTGGTGGAGACACTGTTAGAGAAGGTCTCTAAGTCTTTCCCATGTCTCATGGAATTGTTCACCATCCATTTGAGCAAAGTTTGTGATGGCTCGCCTAAGTTGGTTGGTTTTATCTATGGAAAAGTACTTCTCCAAGAACCGTTGCTGTAATTGGTCCTAAGTTGTGATTGAATTAGCAGGTAAAGAATTTAGCCATTGTTTGGCTTTATCCTTTAACGAGAATGGAAACAATCGCAACATTAAGGCCTCATTTGTGAAATTCTAGATCCTCACTGTCGAGCAAATTTCCAAAAATTCATTCAAATGCTTATAAGGATCATCATGAGTTAGTCCATGGAATGATGGGAGTATTTGTATGGTGCTGGACTTAATCTCATAATGAGCAGCAGTGGTGTTGGGTAATTGGATGCGTGATGGTGATGTATATGCAATGGGTGTAAAATAATCCTTAAGTGTCTGGTTGGGCACATTCGGGACATCAGGATTTGCCATCTCTAATGGCTCAATGTATGAATATGAATATTCAAGCCTAGGAATACAGGCAGAGGCCCTAAGTCTCCTAAGGGTCCTTTCTAGTTCAAGGTCCAAACTCCACAATTCAGGGCGACAAGAACGGCGCCCGTGCATACACTACCCATACACACACAAAAAGTTCGACTCTGTGCACTAAGTTACGAAAGCCGAATGCTAAAAGAGAAATACTCACAGCGGTTTAACGAAAACGCTTTACTCGTCTTGCGGGTGCTTGACGTGTAGACGTTGTCTCCAACCTCTATTTGAGCTTTGACATCCGTTTTAGCACTTTGGTGCTTTGCTTGTGAGTGTTTGCTTCTGTTTACTCACTTTAGCGCTGCGATTTTTTTTTTTTTACTTTTAAAGCTCGGCTGCGCTCCGCTTGCACTTCAATGATAGCTCCAATTTCAAATGCTCTGCACACTTAGCAACACAAAAGCATAAAATCCTAAACTAAAAATTAAAGTAAGAATGTAACTTTAAATTAACTAATTTCGCCAGAAGTCCCCGGCAACGGTGCCAAAATTTGATGGGTCGTTGAACACACCAAAATTAAATACTAAACTATACCAAATTCTATTAGAATAATGGCAAGTCCAGGTATCGATCCACAGGGACTATTATGAAATTAAACTAATTTAATTGTCAAATTCCTAAATTAATTTTGATAAAAAGATTGGTTGTTTATAACCTAATTTAATAACGAATAAATTAAACTAAGAAATTAAATTATCAATAATAAATGAAATTGGGTTTATTGAATTGGGGGAAAAACTAGGGTAAAAAGTCCACCACTAGCCACGTAATTAGGGTTTCCAATTGAAATCAATTATGCTATGGTTCAAACGAAAATAATGCTTTGCAACTACAAGTTCAAAGCATTTAACAAGAAAATTATCACATTCAATGTACGAGCACGAACCATCTCAAGTAGTACGAACCGTTCACTCTAAACTAGGGTAGTGACACGACTCGTCCCTCGTAGTATGATTCGTCTCATACCTTGAATGTGAAAGAATATAAAACTCAAGTATGGATAACATTCAACAATCACAGAAAGTCAAATATTCGAAGAGATAATGAAAAATATATATATGAACTTCTAAATCACCATACAATTGTTCAAACCTTTACATAATTAAAAATCAAAAAGAAAACAAAATAATTACATGGCTAGGGTTTCATCAAAACCCTAGAAAAGGAAACTAGCCACTCATAGAGGAGTGGAAGGAGGTAGATGGAGAAAGAACCACCATGGGAGACATCCTTGAAGCTTTTGTTTCTCTTCTTTTTCCCAAACCCTAGCCTCTCTCTTTAGGTCAAAACAATTTCAGAACCCTAGAAAAGCCTTTTTCTTGCCTTTTTATCATTCTAATCTCATCCAAACAGGTTTAAAACGTCGGGTTGACTTTCCCAGAAAAAGTCAACACACGTGCGAGAAAGTCAATGCACGTGCGGGAAAAGTCAACGCACATACAGGAAAGTCAACTCTCTTCAAATTCTGTCTTTTTGCCCATTTTATGCTCCGACTATGTACAACCTGATTGACATTCAACACACATAAAGTATACGGTTTGACCAGCAAGTGAAGTTAAGAGATTCTAATTAGCAGCCTCAATGATGTACATTTCGGCCTTAATCAGCCAGCTACTTTTTCTGGCTGGCCGGCCAGTTGTTGCTGCTGAACTGCACTTTTCTGCAACAGAGAGCAAGAAAGGGCATGGCAATGTATTTGCAGCATATGTGTGCACAACCACCCTTCCTATCATGTAATGAACTCAAAAGAGTGTGGTTCTCGACCCTTGGGCCACCAATCGCGCATTTCAATGCGTGATGGCCGAGAGGCAAAGTTACACAATTCAATATGGAAATGAATGCACAAGTAAACACATAAGGCCTAAAACTCTATCATGATTGATCAAGAGCGTCGACGACCGGGAATTAAGGCACGTTTCATCACTTTAAGTATGAAATGTCCCTCTTTTCCCATTTTTGGACTAACACCTATGCCAAACACAAATTCAAGCAACATGGCAAACATGTAATGCAACTACATGACATACACAATGCTATGGACAATATGGCATACTCAATGCAATATGATCATGGCATGCTCGATGCAAACAACAACATAACATGCACAACACATTATAACATGGCATACACAATGCAACAATGGACTTAAACCAAGATGGATAGGCCTCAGCCATGCCCAAATCAGTGGCCATTGGGATGAAATGAAGGCACAAAATACAAAGCATGCATGCACAATGCATTGGCCAATACAAGAGGCCCACGAGCATAACTCTCAAGAGTGCTCAAAGCGTGATGACTGCATAAGTGTAGCAACACTTTGTGCACTAAAATGAAGTAAGAAATGATGCCAAATCATTCAAACAAGACAAGCAAAGCATGCAAGAGTCCTAAGGCATGAAAGCTAGCAAAGAACAACACATAGGAGGCATGCAATACATGGCACAAGTGCATGAACTAAGCATGGATAGAGTTGAAATAGGTCTTAGCAAAGACCAAAACATACTGAGACGATGGCTCAAATACCTAGGCATGCAAGCATACAAGCTAGGCTATAAGCTAGGCAACAACGCACAACATTTAAAGATATTCAAAGCATGAATGAAGTGGGAAAATAAGCATGCTATGAGCTCTGAAATGTGATGTTGAGGGATGCCAAATCATGTACACAACACAAATGAAGCATGCAATGGTGCTCAAAGCTTGAGGCATGCAAGAGCATTTACACTACAACTATACAAAACATGAAGCATGTGGCTAAGGCAATCCAAAACAGTCCTAGGACATGTTAGAATGAGTCTAAAACATGCATGGAAAGGAGCCAAAACATGCTAGCATGAGGCATGATGCATACAAGGCAAATAAGGTGGATTACACTACACCTATTAGGACCAAGCATGAGATGATTCAACAAATAGAAATCAGAGTTATATCATGGAAAAATAACCCCAAATATCCACTGAAATGATGGCTCGCAAGCTAAGGCATGAATGGATACACAATGGCTCATGTTAAGGCATAAAGGACTAACCCTCCAACGCATTGATTGAGTGATAAATGTGACTATATGGACATGAAACATGAACTGAAATCACATTATGAATGATGCCAAATCATTGAAATAGGCCAAGTAGAGCATGCTAGTGGACTCAATACACAAAGCTTACAAGCAAGGTTGAACCAAAGCTATGCAAAGCAAGTCATGGATGACCAAGACAACCAAAATCAGAGCTAAAACATGTTAAAACATGGACAAAAGCTTCAAGAAGATAAGCCAAAAGCATGCTAAAATGGCATGTCACAACATAATACATGTTAGGCTATTTCATGGAAATGTACTACAAGTGCATGGAGCATGCAAAGGCTAACCAAACCAAACCTAAACAAAGGTATGACATGGTAAAACAAGCCCAAGAACATGCTGAAATGGACACAACATAGGCTAGAATGACATGCTACTTCATGGAGTATACAAAGCTAGTGTGTGTGATTTACACTACAAGTGTATAAGGCATGCAAGACCCAACCAAACCAACCTAAAATAGATCTAAGGCACGTTAAAATAACACCAAAAATCTACTGAGATGGCCCCAAAACAAGCTAGAAACACATGCTCAAACATGAGGCATACAAGACTAGTTTGTGTGATTTACACTACAAGTGTATTAACCATGCATGGAGTGACAAAACCAAGCCAAAACGGTGGCATGCCTCAGTAAAACTACCACAAATACAAGCTAAGATATGGTCAACATACACTTAACAAAGGTGCTCAAACATGAGGCATATTAAGCAAATAAACAAGACACAAAGGAGAGGGGGTGACCCTCTCCTATCTAGGACCTCAAAACACCATCCCCAACACTAAAATCCCTCTGGATTTCAGTGGTGAGAGGGCCAAAACAAGGTGGTCCCGAAGCTCACAAAAAAGGCTCAAAAATGAGGCCAAATAAGACCAAAGAGGAGGTAAACAACCCCAAACACCAAAGTGATCTTAAACAAAGATCAAAAGCATGCAAAAAAGAACTTTTATCAGTTATAAGTTAAGCTTAAAACAGCATGCAAGATAGGCTAAAAGCTTAAGCAAGAAAGGGGAATTTAAAGGTCAAAAGCTCACCCTTGAAGACCCTACTTACAACTGCAACTCCAGCAATCTTCTTGAGCTTAAACCAGTCCAAGAACACCAAAAACAACCTCTTGAAGCCTTAGCAACCCAAGCAAGGTGTTTAAGTGTCTGTTTGTACACAAAACTAAGACAAATCTACACCTTTGAACACAAGAATGAAGCAAACAAGGCAATATAGATACAACACTATATCTATCCTCTTCCCTCAGATTTTTTGAACCTTGAGGAAGGAGGAGGAGCCTTCCTCTTATAGAAGAGGAAAGGTAAAGCTTCTAGGAGAAGCTAAGAAACAAGCCAATCCCTCCATACACGTGTATGGAGGATGGCTCTAATGTCCTCTAGCTATGCTAGCTGGAGGAAAATATCTCCAAAAAGGTGCCAAAAAACAGCCGACCACTTCAAGTGGTCGGCCTGCTACTTAAAGTGGTCGGCCGACCACTTCAAGTGGTCTCCAAGGACAAAAACTGGTCGGCCACAGGTGGGAGAAGTCCAAGCACCAAAAACAAGCAAGTGGAGTAGTGGTCGACCAGAAAAGATGCCCCAAAGACCAAGAAAGCCAGTTATCTGACCAGAAAACTGGCTGGCGGAGAAAAAAGTGGTCGGCCAGAAGAAATGCTGGTCTCCCACCCTTGTGCCACCTTCCAAACAAGGAAACTAAGGTTTGTATGAAAAACAAACCAAAAACAGATGCAAGACGAGAGATCGGAAGGCAAAGCACGCGGCCGAAAGTCCCGAAAACTGGCTGACGAGCACCAAAAGTGGTATGCAACCACAAAAGTGGTCTCCCAGATCACAGTGTCCCTCTAAGAAGAAGTAACAAGGTGTGGTTCAAAAACCACGCCAAACGGAGAATGTTAAGCAATCCCGAGACAAGGCGCGCGGCCAAAGGCTCCAAGAATCGGAAACTAGTCTCCGAACGGGAAAAGTGATCTACGACCACAAAGAGATGGTCTACATGACCTCTCCCTCCCTCCGGGAAGAGAAAATAAGATTTGGTCCACAAACCGAGCCAACGCACGAAGAGTTCGGAGGCCCAGAGGCAAGGCTCTCAGCCAAAACTCCGAAACCTCTAAACGAGCACAACATGCAGCATCACCGAGCGCTCAATCGATGACGTCTAAGTCTTAAGGTCGGTCAAAAATGGGGTGTCTACACATGTAATGTAAGTTTGGAGATTTATATTCGATTTTCCTTGAAAGAGCCATGATTGTTGTATTATCATTTGAGCTAGAAAATTGGGGCGTTACAGGTAAGGCTCAACTTTTGATGTGATTTTTTTCAATTTTCGGAGCTGACAATCGACAGACCGCTCAAGCGACCAATTGTGCGCTCGAGCGAACAGTTCAATTTTTGAACGACCACTCAAGCGATGAAACTTGCGCTCGAGCTAAAAACTCTCACTCTCAGAATCTCTATACCCTTTTGTAAAAGACTGCTTGAGTGATCAATTCTTCACTTGAGGAAAACATTCATGCTCCCAGAAGTTCAGTGTGTAAACCAAAGTACTGGGAGGATGGATCCACTGCTCGAGCGACTAAAGGACAGCTTAAGCGGTTCCACCCAGAAAGTGAGACCAGGAACTACCAGAACAACAGTCAACCTTCTCAGTTCTTTTCCAACACCCAAAAGTGCAAGATGACATCTCGGAATTCACAAGAATGTACTTAACGTAACAATCACGAGGGCAAATGAATAATAACACCACTTCAAAGAGTTAAACAATGAAGAAGACACACACAAAGAAACAAATGTTACCAATAATGTACTCAATAGCTTTAAAGGAGTCGGGACATCACAATAGTGGATACAAAACACTGAGAATCTCTAAGTATGTATCTGTTAGTAGGCTATACAAGCACTACCAAAGCCATTTTACTAGTACTAACTGGAAGGATTGGTACCTAATCGCGATGGTTTCTGGACTTTCACCATGGACACACATGCCAACATAATAATCACAACCACACCCTCTAATCAGATTCACTAAGGTATACACCAATTTTTCTCAAAACAATACATTTTCAATGTTTAAGTATGAAACAATGCTCAATGCAAGATGTATGAGTAATTAGTTTCAATTCACCTTATCCTCATATAATTTTTACAACAATCAAAGCTATCCTCCATCGATAGCCCAAAACAGATATTTCTACTCAACAGATAATTTTTCAACAACATATACAATCTCATAATTTTAAAAATAGGAGCGATAATACATATCCAACTCCACTCTCATCATCAACAGATACATTCCTCTTATCTTTTTAAAACCCAACATCATTTTCCTTTTCTTTCGTAAATCAAATATCAATGATTTTTAAACAAAACCTCTTTTACTTTCAAAATCATATGTAAGTAAGGGAATTCTAACATTCCAACACAACCTAACATTTTATACACTCCCACAATCTTTCTCAAGAATTTATTTGAAAAATCTCTCTTTTAAATTTCAAAATCAAACCCCAAGTTGAATCCAAAATTCCTCAATCACTAAACATTTTCAAAGAGCAAATAACTAAGTTAAGAATCATACCAAAGGTTGAACAAATCCCGACCTCAAGAGTGTTTTAAGCAAGAACTAGAGAGACAAATGGAAGAAATTAGGTTTTAGGAGGTTTTAGAGAGAGAGAGGGAATGAAAAAGTGATAAAAAATATCATTCCCCTATCTAATTAACACATAGACCGCTCGAGCGTCAGATACAATAAGTGACACTACTCGAGGGACCAAAAACACTGCTCGAGCGCACAATGACCCCCTCCTAGAAGTTTAGACCTGCAAAAGACCACTCGAACAAAGAAAAGAATAAAAGATCGAGTTTTACAGGTCACCCATTCCTAGAAGTTTTACAAGTCTGCAAAAATAATAAAAGATCTCAAAGACCGCTCGAGCGACCAAATCATCGCTCAAACAAACCCAAAGTGAAATAGACAACAACTCTTTTGAAAAACTAACTCTCAACCTGTTTCAAACACAACCAACAACTCAACTCAACTATCAACAAGATGATAAAGGGCATGAATAACACTTAGATGTACGAAATCCTGGATCTAAGAGTATGAAAAGGATCGGGTCTAAACCAGAAGCAGTATATGTTACATTATAATGAACAAGTAATTAAATGTCACATATGGCATTGATAATACAAATTGTCTGGAACAGACCAAATCCACTTTATTTTAGGCCAATTTTTTTTTGGTTTAGGCCACTAAAACAATTCTCATAGTTTGAATTATAGGCCTCTATTTTAAATTTTTTATTGTAATAATTTATTTAAATATTTTATAATTTTAAAAAAATCAATCCAATAAATGAATAAAAAAAATATAATTATATATAAAATAGTGTAATTGAGTTAGCTCACAAACTTAAATTTTTTGCTCACTTTTAAATTTGAACTATTTTAGTGGTTAAGGTGTAATTTATGGATACAAATTCAAGTTTAGGCCTGATTTTTTTTTTTTTTTTTAGTTAGACCAAATTGTTTGGACTGATTGTTCGACTTACAGTGAGCATTAGAGAATAAAGTATGTTTATGATTTACTTTATGGATATTTTCGTAATCTACTTAAATTATATATATATATATATATATTAATAAATTGTGTATGATTCACACTTTAAATAATAATTTTTATAGATTTTTAAAGTAAGTAATGTTATGTGACGACATTTTAATATCAAGTTTTGGTAACCATGTAATGTGGCACATAACATGACACTAACCACATCAACTAGAACCAAATATGGTCACCATAACATTACTAAAATTTTATTTTTGATTTTTTTAAATATTCCAAATTTCAAATTAAACAACTAAAATTTTATTTTAAATTTTTTTATTTAAATTGAAATGAGATGTGGCATAAATATGAAAAAGATTCTATTTTAGACTTACTATTTAACAGTTTTATAACAAATATATTTCTTAACTTCAAAAAACAAAAAGCAGTTTGACAAAAACAAAAAACCACAAAATTTGAATGAAAAAAAATAAAATTTGGCACAATCAATAATCATGATTAGTATGTATTATATGGGTCCACGTTTACCATTATAGTAAACAAACTAATTCAAAAATCTGCACACACACACCAAAAAAAAAATATATATGAATTGAGGGTTTTAAGTTTATTGACCCAATAACGTTTTTGCTTATATTATGTAATATAGATATCACGCTAGGCTGCCTTTTTGTTGGTTATTAAAAGCATCTCCAATTGTTCATTATATTTTAGTAAAAATTTGATGAAAAGTTTGATATGATATAATACACTCTAATTGTTTTCATAAATTTTGCTAGTCATCTGGCGTATACTAAATTTTGATCAAAATCTAGTCGTCCACCAAGTTGTCCCCTAGGTTATCCACTCGGTCGTCCACCAACGGTCATGTTATGCAAAAGACAACCCAAGAGGGGGAGGGTGAATTGGGTTTCTACAAATTAAAATTAATAATTACCCAATAAAAACTAAACAATTAGTAGATTTAACATATAATTATCACAATAATATCATATGAATATCACAATTAAAGCAATTTAAAGCGATGAGAGAAGAGAATGCAAACAAGATTTATAGTGATTTAGCTTCTACCGAGCCTATGTCCACTCCTCAAGCTTCACTTGAGATTTTTCACTATGTTTATAGCTTCACAAACATGCTAGCAACCTCATGTACATTATAACGATTCTGGTTTAGACTTGACCTATTTTATTGATTTTTAATCCAAGAATCCATGTACTTAACTGTTGTTCATCTCATTTACATCTTATTGCTTGTTGAGTTTGGCTATTGAGAGTTTTGGTTGCATTTTAAATAGGTTGGGAAGTCAGTTTTTCAATGAGTTGTTGCCCAGATTTTTGTTTGTTCGCTCGAGTTGTCTTTCTTAGTGTGATATATGTGCTCGAGCGATACTTCTTGCACTCGAGTGGTCTTTTGCAGTTTGCAAAACTACTGGGAGGGGGTCATTGTGTGCTCAAACGGTGGTTTTGGTTACTCAAGCAGTATCATTTTTTGTGTTTGTTTGCTCGAGCGGTGTTTTGGTTGCTCGAGTGGTCTGTGCGTATATCAGTCCGAGAGAGGGTCATTTTGAGTCACTTTTTCGTCTCCTTCTCTCTTTAAACATTTCAAAACTCTAGATCCACACACTTTCTCTTTAAGTTCTTCTCTTCTAGCTCTGAATACTTTCAATCCCTTGGTTTCCTCACCCTAGTCCTTTGGCGAAAAACGTTGAGCCCGTTGAGGGTTTTGTTTTAATCGGTGAAGTTATTATTTTCGACTCCGTCAAGTTTTACCCTTTGTTTCCTTTTTGTCTTCTACTTTGAGGTAGAGATTTTGTTGACCTTTAATATGGTTTTTAACTTAATTATTTGCTCTTTGAAAGGTTTAATGATTTGGGAATTTTTGGGAAAACCTAGGGTTTAAGTTTGAAATCAAAAGAAGAGTTTTCTAAATGGATTCTTGAGATATGTTAAAATGATGGACTAGGTGTGTTTGCGGTTTGGTTGTGGCTGGGGAACCTCCAATCTGTCATTCGTCCACCGGATTGGCGAATTAGAAAAAATCAATTTGCATCCGTCCGCCGCATTGACGGATGCGGATTGAGCGGATTGGCAAATGAATGCAAATCGGTTTAGTAGTTTAAACTTTTACCAATTTTGAATATAATACAACAATTTGTCAACATTTTTTTTTTGAATAACAATCCAACTCAACATAACCAAAAGATTTTCAAGTAAATTGTCAAATACATATAAGAAAACTATACATTATCAAAACTATTTCATTATTTTTTTAATCAAAAATTATTTAATTTGATTTTTTTTAAAATGACAAAATTAAGCCTTATATTTTCCACACAAAAATATCAAATATCAACACTTTCTTACGATTTGATAAAAGGATTTTCAAATTGAAAATAAATTAATAACACAATAGAATATCTAAACTCTTTTCAATTGAAAACACAAATAGACTATCTAAAGAAATTGAAAACACAAAGTTTTACAAATTACTAGGGGTGCTCGCGGTTTGGCAGTCCAATTGCGACCAAAGAAACCTCAAATATGTCATCCGTCCAAAACTAGGTTGATTGGAAAGAAATAAAAAAATCAATCTGCAACCGTCCACTCATCATCACGCATCCATCCAAAATACGACGAATCGGTTTGGTTCAATCGGTTTGGGCGGATCGGAATATCCGCTGCTCACCCCTAATCTTTTCTTAAAATTGTTATAAGAAAAGTGGGTTTTGTTCTAAATTTTGGATATTTGGATTTGTGAAAAGAAATGAAAAATGATGTTGGGTTTCATGAGATTGGAACAAGGATTATGTTGATGATGATTGTGGAGTTGGATATGTAATATCACTCTCATTGTAAGAGGATGGAATTATATCTTTTGATTGAAAACTATCTGTTGTATAGAAATATCTATTTGAGCTATCGGTGGAGAATAATCTTGGTGAATTCTAGTTAGGAGGTGTGGTTGTGGTTATGATGTTAGCCAGTGTGTCCTTGGTGAAAGTCCAAAAACCCGCTAGGTTAGGTGCCGATTCTTCCGTTTAGTACCTGTAAAATGGCTTTGGTAGTGCTTGTATAGTCTACTAGTGGACATGTACTTAGAGATTTCCAGTGTTTTGTATCCACTGCCCTGTTTTCTGTTATAAAAGGATTATTTTCATGAATTCAATTATAATCTGGCATTGTATTGTTTTGAGATAGAAAACGAGGTATGTTTGACAAATGACATGCATATGTATTCACCTTATAATTTTGTTAAGATTAATATACTGTGTTAGAGCATATCTACTAGGTTTTGACTCAACCCATGTGGAAAACAACTTTTCGGTGCTGATGATATGCCTTTACCAAGGACGTAGCTTGGGAGGACTTAGAGCTAAAGGCTTCAATTTTTTTTTGCTTATTGATGTAATTATTTTTGTTTAAGCCTCGAGCTTTACCTGTATTGAATTTTGTTGTACCCAAGTATCGACTTGAAAAGTTGTGGCCATTAGGGTATTTAACTATTTGGTTTACTTTTATTTTAAATTCATGTATCCATATCATATGGGAAATTCTATTTCCACACACGTACTTACCTCAATGTACATTATTTCTCAGCGCACACACTTATGAATTTTATTAAATATTATTTATCTCATTCCACACACCGCATATTCCAGTTATAACCCTTAACTCAAATATTGTACACATATTTTCCACCCAAACACACACCCACACAACCACCGAAAATCGACAGTTAGCTTCCGGTGAATCAAACCATGGATCTCTTTATCTCTCTCACAAAGACGGATATGCTTCACCAAGCATAGCACCACTTCCTAAGTTTCCAACAAAGAGCAATGTGACAATGCAAACTGCACAGCTTCCACCATTATTACCCGTCCACCACTTATTTCTGAAATGGACCTAACATATTTTTTGAAAGAAGCAGCAAACAATTCGATTTGAAATTTGTTTTTCGAAAAATAATAATAATTTCGATAGTTGATTGTCTTCCTCTCTATTATTTTTCATTGGATTCGTAACCGAAACAAATTAAATTGATTCTAAAGAGAGAGAGAAAGGAAGAAAACAAAAGGGTTTGTTTGTTGTTGTTGGTGGTAGAAAGAGAGGGGAGAGAAGAGATGAGATATGTTAGTTAGGGTTTTGATATCCATTATGGTCATTTTATTTTAGGGTATAATTGTCATTAAAATAAAATTTCATTAAGTGTGTACACTGAGGTAAGTAGGTGTGTGGAAATAGAATTTCCCATATCATATGCTATAGATTTAGAATTTAGGATTTATAAATATATATTGAATATGTCATCTTTTGTGTTGATCCAAGAAACGAATGGAATAGAAGATACGATGTCGTTTGATCATTTATGAGTAAGGTTATGAGTTGGATTATTGTTATTTATTTTGAGGCGTCACATACATGGAGCAATCCTCCACAAATTTTCTAACTTCATAGGGGTGCTAGTAATCTCATACACATGAAGCAATCCTCTATAGATTTTCTAGCTTTATAGGAGAGCTAGTAATCTCTTACAAGATTTGTGATGTGTTTTTGCTCTCAAAGAAAGCTACAATGAATAACTTCTCACAGGTAGATACAAAATAATGAAGCTCTCAAATTTTCTATAAAACCTCTCAAAGGCAAATAAGCTTAAGGCTAAGGCTCAGTGTATATTTTTTGAAGATGAGTGATGTATCAAGGATGAGGAACTCTTCAGATTAAACCAGAGAAGATGGAATATGAGATTGATGGAGAATGAAATAATATTTTTGGTTTGTTGTTCACTTCTTTGTATTTGCTCTTCATATCAGAGCTCTATATATATATCAGAATTCATAGCTCTGTTGTATGCTTGTTTTCTTTCCGTTAGAGTGATGATAGGTGAAATGATATATAAATCAATGTCAGCCTTTGTCTCTAGCCCATGTGAGTTTTGTCCATTGGAATATGGGAGTGAATCAAATAACCGTTAGAAAGTTGAATTTGAAAAATTGCCGTTGTACAAGCGTTACAGAACTGATTCATACAAACTGGTCATCCATCCGGAAATACACATTTGCTCTTGATGGTCGTCCACCGGGATGTCTCACTAGATGACCGTCCGGATGTCCACTGTAGTTGGAACAAAACTGGGCAAACTTTCCTTTAATCGGTTGACCCCTGGTTAACCGGCCGGTCGACCACCCAGTGGTGGTTTTTACCTCATTCTTTGCTGCTCTCTGTTGCTGCTGCTTTCTGTTGCCTTGTCCTATACCTATTTATTCTTCATTTTGACTTATAAATAACATAATTAACACAAAGAGAATATAGATTTTGTAGAGATCTCAATTTTGACCCAGTCAACTTCGGGGGTCGAGCTGCCCGGTCAGCTCACCGAAAGCAAAAATACAAAATGCATTCGAAATTGCTTACAGGAAAGTGTATTTCATGCTCGAGCGACCTTGTTATATCAGTCCGTAAATTAGGGTTTCAGATCACTTTTTGCAGCCCCCTCTCTCTCTAAAACTCTCCAAATTTCTAGATCTAGAGTTTCTCTCTCTAGAAGTCATCTTCTCTCTTTGATTTCTCCAAATCTATTGGGATTTAGGCCTAAGTTCTTCACCAAAGTTGGTTATCACCTCAAGGGCTTCATTGTGTGCGGTGGAGATCGAGTTTCGACTTTGTAGATTTTGGGGTTTCATCTCAGATTCTCTTCAAAACTTGAGGTAGGGATTTTCTACACTCTAATATGGTTTTTAGCTTAGTTATTTGCTATTGTGTATAAATGATGAGATTTGGTTAGGTTTGGACAAATCTAAGATTTGGGTGTTATGTGGAAACGAGGGATTTTTGATGAATATGAGGTAAATGAGTTTGAGGCTTGAATATAGGATCATGTTGTACCAAAGTAGTTGTTTTTGCTATTTGGGTTGATATTTGGTAAAAAAGGGGATTTTTGTCCTAATTTGATTAAATCATTATTTTGCATAAATAATCGGGATTAACATTGAAAATGTGAAATTGAAAGGTTGTGATTATAAATGGTGATATTGGATATGTATTATCTCACCTATGGAAATTTTGAATAAACTGTTTATTTGATATTGAACATCTCTTTAGAAATAATTGCATTGGGCTATTGGTGGAGGATAGCTATGATTGTTATAGAAATTACACGAGGATTAGGCAATTTAATGCTAATCCATAGTTAGTGTCATTAAATATGACCATGTTATAAATACATTGTATATGTATGTTTATTGGGAGGAGAAATGGGATGTACTCCATATGTGATTATGTTTATAAATACATTACATATGTATATTTGTTTTGGAGGAGAAAGGGGATGGACTCCATTTAAAGCAAGTTGGCCAAAGTGTCCTGGGTGAAAGACCTGAAATTTTATATATAAATGGGTGCCGATTCCTTCGGACGAAATATTCGTAAAATGGCAGGTTTGAAATGTTTGTGTGAGTTTTACATAATTGAAAAATCATTGAGTTGTAGTCTCATTTTGGTTGTTGAGAAATAATGAATTTAACTCATGAGTTGAGTAGCATATATGAATTGGAAATGAATTGAAGGAAAATAGAATAAGGTTGGTCTTAGAGGCATATGGATATGCAAGACTTATGGATGTTTCAGGATCGGTATTGTTTATGTATGTGGTATTTATGCCTTTGCTAAACCTCATAAATTGTGTTAAATTATTTTTACTAGGCTGTTGGCTCACCCTATATGGGAATACCATTTTCAGGTACGGGTGAGATGCTTCCTCCAAGGCAATAGTGTGGATGGAGTTTTGGAAAACAAGAGCTTCTTAATTATGTCTTGTTGTGTGTATGTTTTATTATTTGTAAAGCTAGGGGCTTAAGATGTAACGAGCGAGACTCAATTTGTATAACTAAGCAATGACTTGGAAAGATATAAGCCTACATGGCATTTAACTATTTGTTAAACACTGAACTCTAATGAATGCAAGTATTGTATTTTTGTTATATTCTTTTGCATGGCAGATAGGTTTATTGTATTATTTTGAGGGCGTTACAGATTTATAATGATTAAATCAAATATTAAGTTTCCAATTATAATCTACTCTTCAAAATAAATCAAAACAAAATCATCAAAATCCACGTTATTCATGCTATGACTAACAAGTCAATTTTGAAATTTGATAAAAGGTTAAACGCCTCCTTGATTTGATGAAAAATCTATCGATTCCTTTATTTGATATCACTTTGGTGACAGGGTTGGGTCACATTTTTCACCAAATATCCATCAAATTTAAATTTGATGAAAAATATGAGTAAACATTGGAGATGGTCTAATAAAGAGAAAATTATTATATGATGATATGCCAATGTTTATATCAAATTTATTTTAACAATAAACATTGATTATAATATCTAAAGAAGCAAAAAGATGGTTTTAGCTTATTATATTGGGAATGGATCTTCATATCATTATCTTTTATATCCCTTAATATTCTATTTCGTGAATTCCATTTAAGGTCTACGATGGTAATTCAAATAGTTCATCTTGTAAATTTTACAATGAAGATCATCTATTTAAAAAATAAATTTTATCAGATATCGAAAAATATGTAAATATATCACAAATTATTATAAAATAGACAATTTATATCAAAAGGACAATATTAAAATTATAATTTAACATGTTCCAATGTAAAAATGTTTTTTTTTTTATAGTGCTACCTTAACTGTGCAAATGCTGCATTTATATATAAGTCTATTTTATAAATTCACTTTTTAAATTCGGGAATTTATCAGAAAGTCCCATATGGTGAAATTGTGTTCCATTTGGTCCCACGAATATTTTGTTTGATTGGGCAGTCCATGATAGTAGGATATCTTACTGATAACTCCTTTTTTGAATTACATTATTATGTGGTGGACAAATGTGCCCTCACATCAATTATGGGCTGTTATGTTTTCATTTTGGTATATGTAATCCCACGTTTGGTGGGGCGTCTGTTGGTGTGATATATTGTGGGGGATGTATGTGTAAGCCATTCTAGGGTTTGTGTTTTGCGGCCAACAGTTTCGTGGGACAGTCCACCATTGCTGAGTATAACGTGAACATCATCAGCTTTGCATAGGTATGTTTTGCATTTTGACTTTTGCAGTCTTCACCTAACTTCTTGGTTTCACAACTATACAAATTGCGACAATTTTCCATCCGACTCTTGTCGTTGTTGTCGCTAACTTATATTGCTTATGTAAAGTCATATATATATGATAGTTGAGTGAACCGCAACCATTCATAGGTATTGCACTCTGTGTACATATCAACATTTTCGTTGCTCAATACATACATACATTTTGCCACAATAGTGCACAGACGTTTCTTGTTGTGCAATACGGTCTCACGATGCGGCATCCAAGTCAGTACTGTAACAGTTCAATATTCCAAAACTCGGTTGTCCACGTCTTATACGGCCCCGCAGACATACGTACACAGTGAACCACATTCCGTATTTCATTTGCATTTAAATTGTACTCATTTCATGTTCACGGACCATCTTTCCATATTCAATTGCGATTGCTATTTAACTAACCCCATTTCTTATTACAGATGGATGCATTCATGATGCTTCTCTGTTGTTACCGGTCCACCAATGTTGTATACAATTTGCAACTGTCACACAATTTCGCCGATCTGGTCGATTACATATTTAGTTCGGATCATCGAACAGATTTGGGAACTGGGAATCCGGCAGAGCTAGGTGGTAGTGGACTGTTTTTCACGACGTAAATGTGAGAAATGTCTGTGAATCATAAGTCTTTCGTGTTCGGTGGGTGTGGAGTTTGGCAGAAGTCTTGGTGGCTATGGAGTTTGGAAGCAGCAGGGGTGTGGACTGCTGCTGAGGCTTTTGGCGTGGGTGCTCGTGGGTGCTGGGTGTGAGTTTAGAAGAAAACCTGGTGGGTGTTTTGTGGGTGTGTAGGTGGTGCGCAGGGGAGTTGAAGCAGCGTGGAGATGTCCAGCCATGGTGTTTAGTTTTGAGGTTGCAGAGGAGTTGTTCAGCCGTGGAGTTGTCATGGTGATGTCTCGGTGCAGAGGTGCACAGAAGAGGAGCGGGGTGCAGGTGGGCGTCTGTAGCTAGTGGTGTGTAGCAGGTGGGCGTGGAGCAGCTTAGGCCTGGGTAGTAGCTGTAGGTGGTCATTATTTTGGGTTGCAGATTAGTTGGGTTTTCAGTTCGGGTAACTGTGGTTGTTGGTTTAGTTTTCTAGTTTGGTTTGGGGGTTTTGGTGGGTGGATTTTGTGAAGATTCATGTATTTTAATTTTCTAGTTAAGTTCTGCTTAACTTTATTTTTTAAAAAAAAAAAAAATATCGAGAGGTTTAGGGGTTGGTTGTAGGATTGCGAGTAGCAGTAGTAAGAGTATTTTTATACTTCCGAATCTCTCTCGATGCATGTCTTCTTCCTGTACCTTTAATTTCATGCTGTTTAAATGAAATTTTTCTTTGCTGATCAAAAAAAAAATATTCATGTTCTTCATATTGTTAGGTAGTACATCTTTCTGGAAGACACAACATGGGGTGAGTGGTCATGGTCACATTTTCACACCAATGGGTGTTTGTTATTGTAATATGTTAAAGTTTGTCCTGTTCCCTCTGTTTTGTGTTAAGGGTGTTATGTTGGTGTACAGTAATGTTGTTGTTGTGGGCATTTAGTTATGTGAAAAGTTTGTCACGTATGTCATGTGGTCCTAGTCCCACATAACTCAGTAACACAAACCCCCCATACAAAAACCTTCTAGTACGCTTTTCATAGAAACGGGAACCACAAACACCTTTTTTATTTCACGTCCCACATCACGCGCCTGTAACCCACACCGTCTAAAAATAATACTATTACCCTTTTTTTGGAACGTGAATCTCACACACCCCACACCGTTTAAAAAGAGTACTATTACCTTTTTTTTGGAACGTGAATCTCACACACCCCTTCCCATAAATACACGCGGGTCTACAAACTCAAATTAACACTTTAATGGAAAAATAGTAAACAAACAATCCTAAGGATTAAACGGTTTAAAAGAAAACAATTAGGACCACATGATCTATAAGATAACAAAATGAGATTTACTGGTCAATTCCCCTATATTCAATGATGTGCAAGAAAGATACTTGATTAATGGTTAAAGAATATATGAGAGAAAAAGTTTTCTTAAATTTATCAATAAAAAAAGAAAGTTATGTTAAGTATTCTAATTGATTGTCATCTTATTGAATTGAAAAAGTATGTCTAACTTTTAAATTTAAATAATAATGCCCTTGGATAATGCTGTTTGATTGCTTAATTTTGGTCGTTTGATCTGAAGCTACTTAGAGATTTGACACATTTTGACAGTTAATTGTTCAATACCATGGATCACCACGGAAAAATTATTTCATATCATGTGGTAATGTTAGAAAGCAATCTAAAAATAAATGATTTAAATTAATTTATAACATCGCCTCATCATTGGCTTTGAGTTAATAAATAATTACTCATCATCATGAAATCAAAGTGCGTTTAGTTCAATTTTTGAATCAATTTTTCAAAATTCTAAACATGTTTTGTTTAGGGCTTTCACAAAATTGATCTTGTTTGGTTTTCAAGTATTAGCCAAATAATTTTTTATATTTTAGATGTGTATAACCTAGATGGACTTAAAGAGTAAACAAAATGTGAAGAACAAAAAAACAAATTTAATAAATATATAAAACATTACAGTTGTATTAATTTTTAAAATGGGTCAAATTTTTATTTTTTTTTTGGTATATTTCTCATTATTCAGTAATTTTATAAAAAGTTACATTTAAATGTGAAACATTTTAAATGTTTGTTGATTAAGTGGATATAAAACCAAAAAATAAAAGTTAAAATTTTTAAAACGTTCATTAAAAATAAAAAAATATGGAGTGAAATTTTGTCCTATATATTAGATTAGATGCATTTAAAAAGTAAGTTTAGATTAGGTATATGAAAGAAATAAACAAATTCGACTATAATTTAGTAAAAAAGTTTTGACTTCGAGATAAAAAAACATAAGACCAAAAAACACTCAAAAACTAGTTTTCAAAACTCATCACTAAACAAGTTTTGAATTTTCAAATTTCTAAAAACTATTTTCAAAATATATAACTCAAAACTAGTTTTAAAACTCGTAACCAAACAAGTTTTGAATTTTCAAAACTCTTTTCACAAAATTATCTTTCAAAATTGATTTCAAAACTAAACCAAGCACGCCCTCATATTTTTAAAATTTTAAATTTTTTTTATTATATTCTCTTGGTCACTTTTGTACACTGTGAACAGGTCAATGCAAAAATTGAATCAATTAATCATTTCTTTTTTATCATGGAGTTTTTTAGTTGGTTATTTCTATGTGTGTAAATTTGGCCCGATTTGACCCACTCGGGCCAAAGCTAAGGCCGGCCCACTGTTGGGTCATGTGGGCCAGGCTCCCTCCAAATTTCAGGTTGGACCAAGCCAGATTACATGGAAAAAATCTAGGTCCAAGCCCAAGCCCACTCAAAATAGGATTGCAGTAGTAGGCTCGAGCTCAGCTACGAGCCGGGACTAGTGTGCTTTTTTTTTTTTTGAAAAATAATTGATAGATATATTATATATATGGATTATTTATGAAGGATAAAAACGAAAGAAAAAGTGTATTATAGTATTTTAGTTATAATTAATGAGATGTTTGGGTATGTTCCATGTGGTATTTAGTTACGACTTGTGTTTTTTTTTTTGTTATGACAAAAAATATAAAATTATACAATTTTTTTCTTTAGTTATAATGTGCGTACATAGTCTTTTTAAAAAAAAATGAAATGAGTAATTATATATATATAATGAAATGAAATATTATAATCATTAAATTAAATAGATAACATTTAATGAATAATTTTTATTTCAAAAGGAAATAAAATATTACAAAAAAATTCAGGTCAATCGGGTCAGGCCGTCGACCAGCTTCAAAATAGACGACCTAGACCCAAGGTCTTGGATTGGGCGTAAGACCGAGCCTAGTTGGGACACACCGGGCCCGGTGGTAGGCATGCTTCGGGTGAGCCGCAGGCTGATGAACCAAATTTACACCCTTACTTATTTCTTGCCATTGTGAGGCTCTTTGTTAAATTTATAATTTTGGACTTGTTGATTGTAGATTTAGTTGTTTCTTTGTTCCAATTGTTGGGGTAATAAAATTTGGCCATTGATTGTGAATTTATAAGTCACGTTAATTTACATCTCATGATAATTGCAATATTTATCTCAACAATTGACCAAAAAAAAATTTAAAAAAAAATTTGTATGAATTTAATTATATCCCATTAGTGTTTGTTATGAGAGAAAATAATACAATGGTGTGATTAACATGTACCTTTCCTAGGCTAATTTTTTTTCTCTAACTGATTACACCAGTGATATTTATAATTTATTTTGAATTTCACTTTAATCTTTTTATTTTTAAACATGATTTTTTTTTTCTGTTTAAAATGTTAACAATGCACGACAAAAGAATTACATTATAACAAAATTCAAAGTATATAAACTAAACTGTTTAAATTGAAATTACGAGAACCAAAATGAAACATTGGTCAAACTAGAGATGATTTATCCTTTCAAAATTGAGATAATTGTTGAAAAATCCAAGCTAAGAAGGGTACAAGACATTAGGTCTAGTAAATATTTTTTGTTGGTGATAGGTCCACTCTTTGTGAAATAATATGGTGAAAAATCATTTTGTTTGTTTTGAAGGATAGTTTGTTTTCAATTTTATCTCTTTTATCTGTTGACTTTCGTTGACTATTTGTTTAATTTTTTTTTTATCTATTCAAATTTTTCTTCATATTTGCTTATTTTTAATCTTTTCAATTCAAATTTCCTTTATCTGTTTAAATACTTGTCCAAATAAAACTCTATCTGTCCATATTTATTAACTATTCAAATTCTATCTGTTTAATTGCATATGAATATCTATTTAGCTTTCATTTCATATTACTTCTTGTAACATATGCTGTAGATTCAGGATGAACGATTTATGAATATATATCGCATGTGTCACCTTTTGTATATTAATTCTGATTAATGAAAGCTTCTTATTTTATTTATATCACTGTGTACTAGCGTTTGGAGTGGTTCTTGTAATTATTTTTGGGGCGTTACATACTGTGTTAGAGCATCTCTACTAGGTTCTGACTCACCCTATGTGGAAAACAACTTTCAGGTGCTGATGATATGCCTTCAACAAGGACGTAGCTTGGGAGGACTTGGTGCTAAAGGTTTCATCTTTTTTTCTTATTGATGTAATTATTTTTGTTTAAGCCTCAGGCTTTACCTGTACTGAATTAAACTCATTTTATTGTACCCAAGTACCGACTTGAAAAGTTGTATCCATTAGGGCATTTAATTATTTGGTTTAATTTTATTTTAAATTCATGTATCCATATCATATGCTATAGATTTAAAATTTAGGATTTATAAATATATATTGCATATGTCATCTTTTGTGTCGATCCAAGAAACGAATGGAATAGATGATACAATGTTGTTTGATCATTTATGAGTAAGGTTATGAGTTGGATGATTGTTATTTATTTTGGGGCGTTATATACATGGAGCAATCCTCCACAAATTTTCTAGCTTCACAGGAGTGCTAGTAATCTCATAGACATGGAGCAATCCTCCATAGATTTTCTAGCTTTATAGGAGAGCTAGTAACCTCTTACAAGATTTGTGATGTGTTTTTGCTCTTAAAGAAAGCTACAATGAATAACTTCTCACAGGTAGATACAAAATAATGAAGCTCTCAGATTTTCTGTAAAACCTCTCAAAGGAAAATAAGCTTAAGGCTAAGGCTCAGTGTATATTTTCTGAAGATGAGTGAATATCAAGGATGAGGAACTCTTCAGATTAAACCAGAGAAGATGGAATATGAGATTGATGGAGAATGAAATAATATTTTTGGTTTGTTGTTCACTTCTCTGTATTTGCACTTCACGTCAGAGCTTTATATAAATAGTAGAGTGAAATAATATTTTTGGTTTGTTGTTCACTTCTCTGTATTTGCACTTCATATCAGAGCTTTATAAATATAGTAGAATTCATAGCGTTGTTTTATGCTTGTTTTCTTTCCGTTGGAGTGATGATGGGTGAAATGATATATAAATCAAGGTCAGCCTTTGTTTCTAGCCCATGTGAGTTTTGTCCGTTGGAGTATGGGAGTGAATCGGATAACCGTTAGAAAGTTGAATTTGAAAGATAGCCATTGTATTACAGAACTAATTTATATAGACTGGTCATTCACCTAGATGTCCCAAATATACTTTTGCTCTTGATGGTCGTCCACCTGGATGTCTCCCTGGATGTCTACCTAGAAGACTACCCGGATGTCCACTGCAGTTGGAACAAAACTAGGCAAACTTTCCTCTAACCGTTCGACCCCCAGTCAACCAGCCGGTCGACCACCCAGTGGTGGTTTTGACCTCACACTTTGCTGCTTTCTACTGTTGCTTTCTGTTGCCTTGTTCTATACCTATTTAATCTTCATTTTGACTTCTAAATAACATAATTAACACAAAGAAAATATAGATTTATAATGATTAAATCAAATAATAAGTTTCCAATTATAATCTACTCTTCAAAATAAATCAAAACAAAATCATCAAAATCTATGTTATTCATGCTATGACTAACAGGTCAATTTTGAAATTTGATGAAAGGTTAAACGCTTCCGTGATTTAATGAAAAATCTATTGCTTCCTTCATTTGATATCACTTTGATGACAGGATTGGAGCTCATTTTTCACCAAATATTCATCAAATTTTAATTTGATGAAAGATATTAGTAACATTGGAGATGGTCTAATAAAGAGAAAATTATTATATGATGATGTGCCAATGTTTATGTCAAAATTATTTTAACAATAAACATGGATTATAATATCTAAAGAAGCAAAAAGATGGTTTTAGGTTATTATATTGGGAATAGATCTTCATATCATTATCTTTTATATCCCTTAATATTCTATTTCATGAATTCCATTTTAGGTCTATGATGGTAATTCAAATAGTTCTTGTAAATTTTACAATGAAGATCATCTATTTAAAAAATTAATTTTATCAAATATCGAAAAATATGTATATATATCACAAATTATTATAAAATAGACAATTTATATCAAAAGGATAATATTAAAATTATAATTTAACATGTTCCAATGTAAAAATGTTATTTTTGATAGTGCTACCTTAACTGTGCAAATGATGCATTTCTATATAAATCTATTTTATAAATTCACTTTTTAAATTTAATGATGTGCAAGAGAGATACTTGATTAATAGTTAAAGAATATATGAGAGAAAAAGCTATCTTAAATTTATCAATAAAAAAAGAAAGTTATCTTAAATATTCTAATTGATTGTCATCTTATTGAATTGAAAAAGTATGTCTAACTTTTAAATTTAAATAATAATGCCCTTTGATAATGTTGTTTGATTGCTTAATTTTGGCCGTTTGATCTGAAGCTACTTAGAGATTTGACACATTTTGACAGTTGATTGTTCAATACCATGGATCACCGCGGAAAAATTATTTCATATCATGTGGTAATGTTAGAAAGCAATCTAAAAATAAATGATTTAAATTAATTTATAACATCGCCACATTGGCTTTGGGTTAATAAATAATTACTCATCATCATGAAATCAAAGTGCGTTTAGTTCAATTTTTGAATCAATTTTTCAAAATTCAAAACCTGTTTTGTTTAGGGCTTTCACAAAATTGATCTTGTTTGGTTTTCAAGTAATAGCCAAATAATTTTTTATATTTTAGATGTGTATAATCTGGATGGACTTAAAGAGTAAACAAAATGTGAAGAACACAAAAACAAATTTAATAAATACATAAAACATTACAGTTGTATTAATTTTTAAAATGCGTCAAATTTTTTTTTTTTGGGTGTATATCTCATTATTTAGTAATTTTATAAAAGGTTACATTTAAATGTGAAACATTTTAAATGTTTGTAGATTAAGTGGATATAAAACCAAAAAATAAGTGTTAAATTTTTTAAAACGTTCAAAAAAAATAAAAATATATGGTGTGAAATTTTGTCCTATAGATTAGATTAGATGCATTTAAAAAGTAAATGTAGATTAGGTATATGAAAGAAATTAACAAATTCGACTATAATATAGTAAAAAAGTTTTGACTTTGAGACAAAAAAACATAAGACCAAAAAAAACTCAAAAACTAGTTTTCAAAACTCATCACTAAACAAGTTTTGAATTTTCAAATTTCTAAAAACTATTTTCAAAATATATAACTCAAAACTAGTTTGAAAACTCGTAACCAAACAAGTTTTGAATTTTCAAAACTCTTTTCACAAAATTATCTTTCAAAATTAATTTCAAAACTAAACCAAGCACGCCCTCATATTTTTAAAATTTTATATTATATTCTCTTGGTCATTTTTGTACACTGTTAATATAGCGATCCCGGTTTTCCCTCCATTGGTTGTTGTATTCCGGACTTAGGTTCCGTGGTGTTGGTTTTGTGTATATCTTGTTTCCGTCCTTTAATTCCTTGTATTCGAATTTTGGGATGTATTGGGCAGGTGTGTTACAGGTTGGTAATGAGTTTAAACCAATAGTTGCTGCCCAAATTTTTGCTTCTTCGCTCAAGCGAGGCTTTTGTCGCTCGAGCGAGCTCTGTGTTTTGGTTCCTTCGCTCGAGCCAGGGTTCCTTCGCTCGAGCCAGAGTTGAGTGGTGTGTCTAGTGGCTCGAGCGAGAAGTCTTGCGCTCGAGCTTGCGTCTGCGTCTGGTTCTGGACCTAAAGGTTGCATTTCTTGGCTCGAGCGAGCTTTCCTTCGCTCGAGCGAGCGAGGACTATGTTTTGGGTTTCTTCGCTCGAGCGAGCTTTTTTTCACTCGAGCGTGCTTCTGGGTTGCAGACCTGAAGCTTCGAATTGTTGGCTGGAGCGAGGCTTTGTGCGCTCGAGCGAGGTATCTTTGTGTCTGGTCGCTCGAGCGACCAATCCTTCGCCAAAGCGAGCCTTGAATATATCAGTTGGCAGCAGCAAGTTACACTTCACTTTTTCATCATCTCTTTTCTTCTCAAACCCTAGCTCCGGCTGTCTCTCTCTCTACACACACACTCTCTCTAAGAATACATCTAGTTCTAGTGTGTTTCTACCCTAGTCCCTTTGTTAAAAGTGTAGAGCTTGGTATGGGCTACATTTCAATCTGAAAATCTTTGGGTTTGGAGCACTTCAAGTTTCATTATCTTCTCCATTTGGTCTCTTCATTTGAGGGAGAGATAACTTACTCCTTTCTATGGGTTTTGACATAGATGTTATGTATTTTGATTAGATGGTATCATTTGGTAATTTTGGGAAACTTAGGGTTTAATTTGTGGTTATAAAAAGAGGGTTCTCAAATGTTAAACTCCATGTGTATGTGAGACTTTGAAAATGGAATTATTGTTGTTAAATTGGTAAGATTGAACCTTAGGGTTGATAATGGAAAAAGGTGAAAAATGCCCTAATTATGTTAGATAATTAATTTGAATAATTAATTTGGGGAAATATGACATTGAGTCGAAAATTATGAAATTGGAAAATTATGAGGTTGATTGGTGTAGTTGGATAAATTAATCACTCACCTATGAAAATGTTGTTATTTTATCTGTTGATAAATTTATTATCTGTTTAGAGATAATTATTTTGGGCTATCGGTGGAGAATAGTCGTGATTGTTGTAGACATTGTATGTTGATTAGGGAAAACTGAAACTAATCATTTGAAATATGTCATTGAATATGACGGTTGGAAAAATACATTGAATATATGTATTGATTGATCATTGTATATGGTTGAATATTTAAATACATTGCATATAGGAGATAGGGGATGTACTCCATGGTTTGAGAGAAGGTAGGGGATGTACTCTCAAACCTATTTGGGAGGAGATAGGGGATTGTGAAAACCCACATTTTTTTTTTATTTTTAAAAGAAGATAAATAAATTAATTAATTAATTTTATCCAAAATCTATCTAAAATATGTATTAGTATAAAATTTAGTTTTAAATTAATCCAATTCAATCACTAACAAGAAAAAAAAAATAATAATAATAAATAAATAAATAAATAATAATAATTTTGTGGGTGTTTAATATTTGTTATGTATAAATTATTTTATTAAGGATTTATTTTAGAATTAGAAATTGGACGTCCAAATAGCCTAAGGAGGTGAAATTGATAAGTTAAATCAGTTAAATTTCAAGTATTGGACCCTATGAAAGTGTAATTAAATATTCGATTCAGTTTAATAAAACTAAGGTTTGATCAATTGGGTTCGAATTGGAGTTAATTGAGTTGTGAGGTTTGATAATTTAGATTATTATGAACTAAATTTATTTATGAGGTGCTCAATTGAATATGTAATTTATAGATGAAGATTTTGAGTTTGATCTGAAATTGAAGGCCTTAAAGGTTTGAGAAACCAAAATTGATGAGCTCAATAAATTTAATTTGATATTTGGAGCCTTTTGGGAGTTTGATTTGAAATCTGATTCAGAATGATAAAATTAAATAAAATTAATTTGGAAGTCAAATTAGACCAATTAAATTAGGTGGGATTTGAGATTAGATATAATTAACTAATTTTGTGTCAATCAAGACTTTTTAAGAATATGTATTATTTAATTAAATCAATCTTAATCATACATTAAACTATGGAAGGAAAAAAAAATTATTATGGGTGTATATGAAGTGAGGGTGTGCTGAGAAACCCAAGTGTGTGTACAAAGAAATCTGTTTGTGTGTGCATGTGTAAGTGATGTGCTGGAAGCTTGACCAAGGTGCACGTGTGCAATATGTGTCAACAAGAGGGATGTGCTTGTGTGTGTGTGTGCATGTAAGTCTTGAGGTAGACATGAAAAAGTGTGTGCACGTGTGCTGTGTTGACAGCAAAGAAGAGAGGTACATGTGTGTGTGTATAACTAAGGAGTTAAAGGTGTTTGGGCTAGCAATTGATGGGTATGTGCTGTGAGAGTCCTAGAGGGGGAGAGAGAGAGAGAGAGAGCCGAGAATGAGAGAGAGGGAGTGAAAAATAAGAGAGTATTGAAGCCTATTCAATTTTCTTTGCTAGAAGGAATTTCATGGGAAGCTAAAAAAATTAAAGAAAGGACGATCTTGAAGGCTAATAGGTAAGAAGACCCTCTCAATCCTCTCATTTTTTTTTAAATAATTGAAATTTTCAGATTGTATACATATGATACATTGTCTAAACTGTGTTGAGGATAATCTGTTTTGAATCTGCCAGCATGTTACCCGAATTTTTAGATAATTTTATACTCAAAATTTCGAGATGATTTCTTCTACAAAGTTGTTGATAATGATGCGTAGTTTATCCAAAAAAATTTGGTAACAATTTTTTGAGCTTTCTACGAATTTATACAAATTTCTAACTAAATCTGAAACTGTGAGACAGATTTTACCATGTATTTGAAAATTTATTTAAAATTCTATACTAAGCCAAATCTGGTAATTTCTAACTAAAATATGAAATTTGAGAAGTCTAGGTTTATGATAAATTTTTAGATTATGGGTTTGATCTATAAATTTAAGCATGGAATTAATGTAAGGAAATGTGACAAATCTGTGTCATAAACACCCTTGGAATTTGTTTAGAATTATTTATAAGTTATTTTTGGAAAATACTTTCTGAAAAATAACCATAACATGTTTATTGAGTATCCTGTAGATTCATATGAATTTTAGAGTTGTATAAGTAATGTATTTATAATTTTATTTGCAAGATATATACTCTGAAAATTTTTTTGGACAGGATAAAATCACCACTTTAATATTATGCTAGTCCAATTTTGTAAATCAAAAATTTGTGCATGTGTGTATTTTTGGTTTAATTCTTGTATCTAAGTTATTATTTCATACCATGGTTTAAATAAATTATTTATTTAAATTCTGTACTTTTATTTAGTATTGCGTGACACATGCAATATTTTATGATTGAGAATTTTAATGAGTTGGTATAACAGTACTTGTGATTAAAGGTTTGGAATTATTTGTGATTAATATCAAAATTAACTGAAATGATTAACGGCATATACAAAGTTAACAATTGACGGTTAATACCAATTGTTCGGGATGAGATTTGGTTTAAAGACTGTACGGAAGTAAGGGTTGACGGTTAACACCGGTTGTTCAGGGTGAGCCCTGGTTATGAGAATTCTCACGTAAATTGTGTTGCGAAACTCTAAGATGGCACGGGACTTATTTGAACCCTTTTCGGTATTTGGTTTTGGAATAAGGGTGGATGTGCAGGTGGCACACAGGGAGGTTACTTACCCCTGGCAGACCGTTTCCTTGGGGCAGACCACGGATGCCACTACTTGGGTATATAACTCCGGATATGGGCATCCCTGGTAGTTACGGTTGGTGACACTTAAATATTTGACCAAGGGAGGGTTTCAAATTAACCGTTGCCATGCTTAGTGGTTGGTAAGTTAAATCTCTTTGGTGAGATTTCGAGTGTCACCTAATTTATTAAAATTATTGAAATTATTCTAATGGTTGTAATTTAAGTTAAATCTCTTTGGTGAGATTTCGAGTGTCACCTAATTTATTAAAATTATTGAAATTATTCTAATGATTGTAATTTATGTTTACAATTATATTGTTATCTCATGTTTAGAACCTCATTATTTTTCTCTTAAAAAGAATGGTAGGTTGGCTATGTTTTCTTACTGTGTTGCAAAACTCATGGCATATATTTTTGTTGCCCTGGCGTTTTATGCCAGGTTTTGGCCGAGGAAATAATTGAAGTTGAAATGGAGTTGACGCTAACGTAGAGCCTTGGTTGACTTGAAATCATAGCTAAAGTCGAATAACTTTATTATCCTATATATTAGCTATTAAGGACCTTATAATTTCATTGATGTTGTATTTGGATAATGTTAAGTTTTTATTTAATATTATTTGAACCTTTGGTTATGTACGAGAGTTGGAATGCCCTATTAAGATGTCAACTTTTTAGTTTATTAAGTCATTTTGTTTATTTAATTTCCCTTGATGTTAAAAAAAAAAATTGGGGCGTCACAGGGATGGACTCCATTGATAATTAAGTTAGCCGGAGTGTCCAGGGTGAAAGTCTCGAAATTCTAATTACGTTTGCATAACGTTGATAATTGAAGTATTGGAAGTGTTTTTATTATGAGTTGTAGTCTCATTTGAATTGTGGATAAAGGAAGTGTAACAATATGAGATGTAGTCTCATTTAAATTGTTTGGCCAGGTTCTGAGCTATGTTTATGAATTGAATTGGTTAAGTAAAGAAAAGTGGAATGAAACATGGACTTATTTGTCATTATAGCGATCCCGGGTTTACCTTTGTTATACCGTGATCCGGACATGTGTCCGTGGATGTTGGTAGTTGTTTATTATCTTGTTTACATCCTTTCTTACTTTGTATTTGAGTTATAGGATGTGTTGAGCGGGTTTGTTACAGGTTGGTTGAGTTTAGAAACCAAAACTAGTTGCCCAGATTTTTGGCCTGTACGCTCGAGCGGAGGTGTTGGCGCTCGAGCGTAGATTACGTCCATCCAGTATCTTGTTGTGCAGTGTTGTGAGCTCGAGCGTAAGGTTGGGAGCTCGAGCGGAGGTCTGGTTCTGCAAAAGTGCTGGGCGAGTGCATTCTGCGCTCGAGCGGGAGGTTGGCCGCTCGAGCGGAAGTTTGTGAGTGGCCGCTCGAGCGGGGTGTTTTACGCTCGAGCGGAAGACTGGGTTTAAGTCCCGAAATTGTGACTTTTCAAATCACTTTTTCACTTTCTCTTCTCTCTCTTACTTTTCCAAAAACACCATTGTTGAGCCTCTCACTCTAGACTCTACCTTCTCTCTAGGTTTTGATCTAGTAGGAGTGATTTACTCACCTTTGGCCTTTACAAAAAAGTTGTTGATCGTCGAGGGCTTCATTTTAATCTGAAAATCACGGGTTTTGGAGCACGTTGGGTTTTGTCGTCTTCTCCTTTGGGACTCCGAATTTGAGGTAGGGATAACCTACTCCTCTCTATGGGTTTTGTCTTTAAATTTTGGTATTTTGAGATGTTGGGCTTGGTTTGGTAATTTTGTGAAAGTTTGGGGCTTTTGTGCAATTATACAAAAGTTGGGGTTTTATTCATAATAAACCTAGATGCATGTTTAGCATGAAAAAAAATGGAATGATTGCTGAATCATTGAAGAAAATGGGACCTAAGGGTTGAAATGGTAATTATGGAAAATGGCCTAATTACATTGTTTAATTAATTGGGATAATTAATTGGTGAGAAATGAGGAAATGAAATGTTGATTGAATATCCATTTGTGCATTTATTTTCTGTTTTAGAAATAACTGCTTTGGGCTATCGGTGGAGGATAGTCGAGATTGTTGTAGACAATGCATGATGATTAGGTAAACGGAAACTAATCAATGGAATGTGTCATGGAACTTGACGGTTGATAGAACACATTAATTGTGTGTATTGTGTGATTGTATATAGAACCACTGTGTTTATATACGTTATGTGTAGAGGAGGAGATAGGGGATGTACTCCGCGGTTTAGGGGAAGATAGGGGATGGACCTCTAAACCGGATAGGTATTTGGAGGAGATAGGGGATGTACTCCGTAGACAGAGCTCATATGCTTGTCTAGAGAAGTGAAGATAGAGCTCATATGCTTATCTTTGTGAAGTGAAGTGTGGATACAGCTTGTATGCTTATCTGTGGATATTGTTGATATACATATCTGTTGTAGAGTGTGGATACAGCTTGTATGCTTATCTGTGGATATTGTTGATATACATATCTGTTGAGAATGTGGATATAGCTTTTATGCTTATCTGAATGTGAGATATAGTTTTTATACTTATCTGTGGAAATGATGATAGAGCTAGTATGCTTATCTGTTGTTAAAAGGAAAATGAAAGGTAATTGGGACTTGTAAGTCGTTGACATAAATATGTTATTTATGTGACTGTATCAGTGTTGACCAACTATCAATTGCTAATGTTTTAGTCATTGTCCATGGTTGGTTTAGTGTATTTCTACTGGGCTGTGGCTCACCCTATATGGGAATATCATTTTCAGGTACAGGAAGCATGCCACCTCCAAGGACATAGCTGGGAGGCTTGTGGCGGGCATAGTTTTGTCGTTTTACTTTTGATGTATTACATGTAATTTCAAGCCAAGGGCTTAATGTGTAAACGAGTTAGAACTCTTTGTTGTAACCAAGTGTTAACTTGGAAAGCTGTAAGCCCGTAGGGCATTTTGTTATGAGGTTAACATGTAATACTTATGTCTTGGAATTCTAATGAATGAAAGGAATGCGGTTAGTCTAAATGTAAATGCATGTCTTATCTGATGGGTTTATTGTTATTATTTTGAGGGCGTTACAACTTGGTATCAGAGCGTACCGGGTTCGAATACTTTGGGTACGTGGGAAGTGATTAGGATCACAATGGGTTTGTCTCGCTTGATAGAGACTTAGATGTGGTATCATATGCTATGTGCTTAAGTGATAACATGCTTATGTGCCTATGTGGGTATGGGATTTAATTTCTAGGATGTTGATTGGATCCTTGAGTTTCTGGGAGTCTTGTTGGAAAGGCACTTGATCAATGCTGTTTCTAACCGGAACTCTAGTAACGCCTCGGGACTATCATTATCCGGAAATGAAGTTCGTAAGTGCTTATGTGTTTATGTGCTTATGTGGAGTGAATTACACTTGTTCATGCATTAGGACGTGAGTGTTTAGTTTCGGCACATTTATGAATGTGCTAACGTTCTGTGTTGCCTTTATTAGGATGTCAGGACGAGGAAGAGGTGCTAGGCGTGGTAGACCTGCGAGGCAGGAAATACCGTTACAGGGTGAGATTCCGGCAGTGCAGGAGGGAGTTGGGCAAGCCAATGTGGCCGAGCCAGTAGGTCAGCAGGCTATGGGTGCCTTGGCCAGAGAGATAGCAGGAGCTTTGGGTATTCTTAGAGCTGGGAATCAGGCAGCTGAGACAGGGCCTTCCTTCTTGAAGAGGGAGTTCTTTCGGTGTAATCCGGACGAGTTTATCGGGGATCCTAAAGAGCCGCGTAAGGCAGATGAATGGCTCGAACAGACAACGAAGACGTTTGAGATGCTTGGCATCGAGGACGGAGCACTGAAAGTGACCTTGGCATCCTTCCAACTGAAGGGAGATGCGGGTCAATGGTGGAAGTACGAGAAAGCTCGTGTTGGTGGTACTTGGGAGGCGTTTGTGAATGCTTTTCAGGAGAGGTTTTTATCAGCAGCAGCTAGGGAGAAGCTGAGGGATCAGTTTAGCCGGCTTAATCAGCAGGGCTTGTCAGTGGCCGAGTTTGAGGCTACTTTTACTAGTTTGTCCAGGTTTGCACCTGAACTGGTGGCGTCTGAGGAACGCCGTTGCTATGAGTTTGAGAGGAAGTTGAGGCGGGGCCTCAAGTTGAGAATCGGTGGGTCATATATTCGAGAGTATAGACACCTAGTGGACGCTGCAGCTCATATGGAGCTTATGATGCAGGAGGAGGATGAGGGTCAGAGAGGCTCCAAGAGGAGCCAGGATAGTCAGAGTGATGGCAGGAGGCAGAGGGGTTCTAACCCTCAGCAGTCTCAGGGTGCAGTCTCTAGATCGACCTTTCCAGTGCCTAGTGTAGGCTCGGGGAGAGGCAGTCAGGGAGAATTCACTTGTTACAAGTGTGGCCAGTTGGGTCACAAGGTTTCTGTTTGCCCGCAGAAGGGTGGGGGTCAGAAAGCTGCTTCTTCTTCAGCTAGACCGCCGAGTCAGAGTTTGGGCAGGGGGCAGCTCTTGATTTGTTATCAGTGTGGACAACCTGGGCACATGAAGAGGTTTTGCCCACAGTTGAGTGCCACTTCGGGAGCGTCTGGTTCTAGGCAGACGCAGGGTTTTCAGCCAGCTCAGTCTGTGCAGGCCTCGAGGGCCAATCCGGGAGTTTCGTCATCCCAGTCTGTGCAGCAGTCTTTTGCTCCGAGAGGTGAGCAGGTAGACCAGGGGCCTACGGGGCGCGTGTATGCTGTTACCGCGCAGGATTTAGTACCGGCTCCATCAGTAGTGAGAGGTACTTTTCTATTTTGCAACTCGGTTGCTAATGTGTTGATAGACACGGGTGCATCTCATTCTTTTGTATCTGCTGCATTTGCATCTGTTTTGGAATTGGAGTTAGCACAGTTAGCATCTCCTATTTGTGTGGTATCGCCTTTGGGTGGTGAGTTAATTCTGAAACAGGGTGTTAGAGGATGTGATATAGAGGTCGCCGACTATAGGCTTCCTTTTCCGTTTGTTGTCATGCCCATGAAGGGTTTTGATGTTATTTTGGGTATGGACTGGTTATCGTCATACCGGGCTGTTATTGATTGCTACCGCCAGAGGGTTACATTGTGTACCTTGAGCGGGGAGTGGTTCCATTTCTTGGGAGACCGGGTTGGTAGTGTTTTGCCACCGGGGTATGATTCGCGAGGGCGAAGTGAGCTTAGTGGTCTACTTGCTAGCTTTGAGAGTAGTAAGTGTGATGAGACACTGGTTATGTTACCGAGGGTGGTTTGTGAGTATTCGGATGTCTTTCCCGAAGATCTTGTTAGTTTGCCACCTCACCGAGAGATAGAGTTCTCTATTGATTTAGTGCCTGGTACGGCGCCGATTTCTATGGCACCTTACCGTTTTGCTCCAGCAGAGTTGGTTGAGTTGAAAGTTCAGCTCCAGGAATTGCTAGATAAGGGCTTTGTTCGCCCTAGTGTTTCACCATGGGGAGCACCGGCACTCTTTGTTAAAAAGAAAGATGGTGCCTTGAGATTGTGTATAGACTACCGGAAGTTGAATCGGGCTACGGTTAAAAATAAGTACCCTATGCCCCGTATAGATGATTTGTTTGACCAGTTGAAGGGTTCCCGTTGTTTCTCTAAGATAGACTTGAGATCGGGTTACCATCAGTTGAGGGTCAGGGAGGAAGATATTCCTAAGACGGCATTCCGTACGCGGTATGGCCATTATGAGTTTTTGGTGATGCCATTCGGACTTACCAATGCACCGGCAGTCTTTATGGACTTGATGAACCGGATTTTCCGGGAGTTCTTAGACCGATTTGTGGTTGTTTTCGTGGACGATATCCTTATCTATTCGTCTTCTGAGGAGGAGCACGAGGCACACTTGAGAGTGGTGCTTGAGTTACTTAGAGCCCATAGGCTGTATGCCAAGTTTGGGAAGTGTGAGTTCTGGCTGAGGGAAGTCAAATTCTTAGGCCACGTGGTATCCGGGGAAGGGGTGTCTGTTGATACATCCAAGGTTGAGGCAGTGCAAGATTGGGCACAGCCTAAGAGTGTATTTGAGATCCGCAGTTTTCTGGGATTAGCTGGGTATTACCGTCGGTTTGTGAAAGATTTCTCCAGGTTAGCATCACCGTTGACTAGGCTGACTCGGAAGGGAGTCAAGTTTGTGTGGAGTGAGACTTGTGAAAAGTCGTTCCAAGAGTTGAAAATTAGATTGACCACCGCTCCGGTGTTGATTATTCTGGAGAGAGGGTTGGGTTACGCGGTTTATTGTGATGCCTCACGAGAGGGTTTGGGTTGTGTGTTGATGCAAGAGGGAAAAGTGGTAGCTTATGGCTCACGTCAGTTGAAAATACACGAGAAGAATTACCCCACACATGACCTAGAGTTAGCAGCTGTGATCTTTGCCTTGAAAATCTGGAGGCACTACCTTTATGGTGAGAGGTTCGAGGTATTCTCGGATCATAAGAGTTTGAAGTATCTGTTTACACAGAGAGACTTGAATCTGAGGCAGAGGAGATGGATGGAGTTCATCGAGGATTATGATTTTGAGTTACATTATCATCCGGGAAAGGCCAATGTTGTGGCCGATGCCCTTAGTAGGAAAACCATTAGTGATGTAGCTTGTATAGCCATCCGGGAATGGGAGATGTTGGGAGCACTTGGCGAGTTTGATTTGCTACTGGGCGAATCTGTTGAGGCTGCGGCCTTGTTTTCTGTTGTTGCGCAGCCTACACTTGTGATTAGAGTGTTAGAGGCACAGAGAGGTGACCTTGAGGTAGAATCCCTCCGAGAAAAGATCTCCAGTGGGAAAGTTGAGAAGGGTTTGACGGTGTATCCCGACCTGAGTATGAGATACCGAGACCGTTTGTTTGTACCGGAGGCTTGCCGTGAGGAAGTACTCCGAGAGTTTCACCATTCGCGCCTTGCGGTGCATCCGGGAGGTACTAAGATGTATCAGGATTTGGGTCGCCAGTTTTGGTGGCGGGGTATGAAAAGAGATGTGGCTGTTTTCGTATCGAAGTGCCTCACTTGCCAGCAAGTGAAGGCCGAGCATCAGAGGCCAGCGGGTTTGTTGCAACCCTTGCCTATTGCCGAGTGGAAGTGGGAGCATGTCACTGTGGACTTCGTTGTAGGTCTTCCGAGGACTCAACGGGGTAGTGATGCTATTTGGGTGGTTGTAGACCGGTTGACTAAGTCGGCGCACTTTATTCCTATGCGCGTGAGAGATTCGGTAGATCATCTTGCCGATTTGTATATTCGGGATGTAGTGAGATTGCACGGGGTCCCAGTGACGATCGTCTCAGATAGAGATCCTCGTTTTACTGCTAGGTTGTGGCAGAGTTTGCAGAGTGCACTGGGCACTAAGTTGACCTTTAGTACGGCTTATCATCCTCAGACTGACGGGCAGTCCGAGCGTACTATTCAGATCCTCGAGGATATGCTTCGGGGTTGTGTCCTGGATTTCAGTGGGACGTGGGAGAGGCACTTGCCATTGGTAGAGTTTGCCTACAACAACAGTTTTCAGTCTAGCATCGGTATGGCACCGTTTGAGGCCTTGTATGGCCGACCGTGTAGATCTCCAGTTTGTTGGGCCGAGGTGGGTGATGCACCTTTGTTGGGTCCGGAGTTGGTTAGGGAGACGACGGAGAAAGTTGAGCTTATCCGCAGGAGGCTTGTTACAGCCCAGAGTCGACAAAAGAGTTATGCCGACCGTAGGAGGAGGCCTTTGGCGTTTGAGGTAGGTGATCATGTCTTTCTGAAAATATCACCTAGGCGAGGCCTGATGAGGTTTGGGAAGAGTGGGAAGTTATCCCCTCGGTTTATTGGTCCTTTTGAGATCCTTGAGAGGATAGGTGAGGTTGCTTATCGGTTAGCTTTACCGCCGCAGTTATCCGGAGTGCATGACGTGTTTCATGTGAGTATGCTTCGGAAGTATGAGCCAGATCCATCACATGTGCTGGATTGGAGCGATTTAGAGGTAGATGAGGATGCCTCGTATGAGGAGAGACCGGTTCGGGTCTTGGATAGGCGGGATCAGGTCCTGCGTGGTAAGACCATTCCTTTGGTGAAAGTCTTGTGGAAACATCACGGAGTGGAGGAAGCCACTTGGGAACGTGAGTTGGAAGTCCGAGAGAAATATCCGGACTTGTTTGTTGTTATGTAATCTTATATTTAAATTTTACATTTTGTTGAACTTAAGAGCTTTTATATATGTCTTAAGTTGTGAAACATTGAAAATGTTTGGTTTATTGAAAGTATGTTTTGGAACTTGCCTCATATGGAAGTTGAATGTAACATTATATCTGTTGAATATATTGTTGAAATTGGAAGGATAGTGCATAATGTTGATGCATGTTGAAAGTACATATGTTGTTTACATATTGTGATATGTCTCTTGTTAAAGGGATGTGATGACCGGTAATGGGTCGAATTGTTGAATGTTAAATTGTAACATTGTCTAAAAGGAAGGAAAACTTGTTTTGAAAACTTGTGCTTAATTTCGGGGGCGAAATTCTTTAAGGGGGGGAGGTTATAGCGATCCTGAGTTTACCTTTGTTATACCGTGATCCGGACATGTGTCCGTGGATGTTGGTAGTTGTTTATTATCTTGTTTACATCCTTTCTTACTTTGTATTTGAGTTATAGGATGTGTTGAGCAGGTTTGTTACAGGTTGGTTGAGTTTAGAAACCAAAACTAGTTGCCCAGATTTTTGGCCTGTACGCTCGAGCGGAGGTGTTGGCGCTCGAGCGTAGATTACGTCCATCCAGTATCTTGTTGTGCAGTGTTGTGAGCTCGAGCGTAAGGTTGGGAGCTCGAGCGGAGGTCTGGTTCTGCAAAAGTGCTGGGCGAGTGCATTCTGCGCTCGAGCGGGAGGTTGGCCGCTCGAGCGGAAGTTTGTGAGTGGCCGCTCGAGCGGGGTGTTTTACGCTCGAGCGGAAGACTGGGTTTAAGTCCCGAAATTGTGACTTTTCAAATCACTTTTTCACTTTCTCTTCTCTCTCTTACTTTTCCAAAAACACCATTGTTGAGCCTCTCACTCTAGACTCTACCTTCTCTCTAGGTTTTGATCTAGTAGGAGTGATTTACTCACCTTTGGCCTTTACAAAAAAGTTGTTGATCGTCGAGGGCTTCATTTTAATCTGAAAATCACGGGTTTTGGAGCACGTTGGGTTTTGTCATCTTCTCCTTTGGGACTCCGAATTTGAGGTAGGGATAACCTACTCCTCTCTATGGGTTTTGTCTTTAAATTTTGGTATTTTGAGATGTTGGGCTTGGTTTGGTAATTTTGTGAAAGTTTGGGGCTTTTGTACAATTATACAAAAGTTGGGGTTTTATTCATAATAAACCTAGATGCATGTTTAGCATGAAAAAAAATGGAATGATTGCTGAATCATTGAAGAAAATGGGACCTAAGGGTTGAAATGGTAATTATGGAAAATGGCCTAATTACATTGTTTAATTAATTGGGATAATTAATTGGTGAGAAATGAGGAAATGAAATGTTGATTGAATATCCATTTGTGCATTTATTTTCTGTTTTAGAAATAACTGCTTTGGGCTATCGGTGGAGGATAGTCGAGATTGTTGTAGACAATGCATGATGATTAGGTAAACGGAAACTAATCAATGGAATGTGTCATGGAACTTGACGGTTGATAGAATACATTAATTGTGTGTATTGTGTGATTGTATATAGAACCACTGTGTTTATATACGTTATGTGTAGAGGAGGAGATAGGGGATGTACTCCGCGGTTTAGGGGAAGATAGGGGATGGACCTCTAAACCGGATAGGTATTTGGAGGAGATAGGGGATGTACTCCGTAGACAGAGCTCATATGCTTGTCTAGAGAAGTGAAGATAGAGCTCATATGCTTATCTTTGTGAAGTGAAGTGTGGATACAGCTTGTATGCTTATCTGTGGATATTGTTGATATACATATCTGTTGTAGAGTGTGGATACAGCTTGTATGCTTATCTGTGGATATTGTTGATATACATATCTGTTGAGAATGTGGATATAGCTTTTATGCTTATCTGAATGTGAGATATAGTTTTTATACTTATCTGTGGAAATGATGATAGAGCTAGTATGCTTATCTGTTGTTAAAAGGAAAATGAAAGGTAATTGGGACTTGTAAGTCGTTGACATAAATATGTTATTTATGTGACTGTATCAGTGTTGACCAACTATCAATTGCTAATGTTTTAGTCATTGTCCATGGTTGGTTTAGTGTATTTCTACTGGGCTGTGGCTCACCCTATATGGGAATATCATTTTCAGGTACAGGAAGCATGCCACCTCCAAGGACATAGCTGGGAGGCTTGTGGCGGGCATAGTTTTGTCGTTTTACTTTTGATGTATTACATGTAATTTCAAGCCAAGGGCTTAATGTGTAAACGAGTTAGAACTCTTTGTTGTAACCAAGTGTTAACTTGGAAAGCTGTAAGCCCGTAGGGCATTTTGTTATGAGGTTAACATGTAATACTTATGTCTTGGAATTCTAATGAATGAAAGGAATGCGGTTAGTCTAAATGTAAATGCATGTCTTATCTGATGGGTTTATTGTTATTATTTTGAGGGCGTTACAGTCATGGAACTGGATTGTGTTGTAAGTTGGTTTAGAAGTGTTAGCCATATATCAAATGCTAATGTTTTAGTTATTTCTCATATTTGGTTTAGTATATCTCTACTGGGCATTGGCTCACCCTATATGGGACATCATTTTCAGGTTCAGGTGATATGCCACCTCCAAGGACGTAACTTGGGAGGCTTAGAGGCTGAAGATCTTTTATTGTTATCTTTTGTATATTACATGCAAATTCAAGCCAATGACTTATTTTGTATAAAGAATTAGAACTCTTCTTTTGTTGAACCCAAGTGTTGACTTGGAAAGTTGTAAGCCCGTAGGGCATTTACTTTTGTTGTCAACATGTAATATTTTTGCACTAAATACTCTGATGTATGGAATATATTGTCATTTTCTTGTACCATGAATGTATGAATTATGGGTTTATTTTGAGGGTGTTACAATTAACGGGTCAATGAAAAAATTGAATCAATTAATCATTTCTTTTTTATTATGGGGTTTTTTAGTTGGTTATTTCTATGTGTGTAAATTTGGCCCGGTTTGACCCACCCGGGCCAAAGCTGAGGCCGGTCCACTGTTGGGTCATGTGGGCTGGGCTCCCTCCAAATCTCGGGTTAGACCAAGACAGATTACATGGAAAAAATCTAGGTCCAGGTCCAAGCCCAAGCCCACTCAAAATAAGATTGCAGTAGTAGGCTCGAGCTCAGCTACGAGCCGGGACTGGTGTGTTTTTTTTTTTTCCTAAAAATAATTAATGGATATATTATATATATGGATTATTTATGAAGGATAAAAACGAAAGAAAAAGTGTACTATTGTATTTTAGTTATAACTAATGAGATGTTTGGGTATGTTTAGCGATCCCGGTTCTTTCTCCTTTGGTTGTAGTTTTCGGACTTAGTTCTGTGGATTCCGGTTGTTGTTTTGAACTTGTTTCTGTCCTTTAATTCTTTAAATTTGAGTTATAGAATGTTTTGGACTTGTTCGTTCCAGGTTGGGTGTGTTTGGAAGCAGGTGGTTACTGCCCAGGTTTTTAGTCCTTCGCTCGAGCGAGATGTCTGTCGCTCGAGCGAGAGTGGAGTTTTGTGTCTGGTGGCTCGAGCCAGGGTTTCTTCGCTCGAGCGAGTGTTTGTGTCTAGTATAGACCTGAGAGCAGTGTTTCTTCGCTCGAGCGAGGGTTTCTTCGATCGAGCGAGCTTCTGGGTTGCAGACCTGAAGCATCGAGTTTTTGGCTCGAGCGAGCTTTTCTTCGCTCGAGCGAGTCTTTCCTGTGTCTGGTCGCTCGAGCTACCAAGTCTTCGCTCGAGCGAGCCTGTCCAGTTTAAATAGACAGCAGCGGGTTTTGATCAGTCTTTTCATCCTCTTCTAGTTTCCAAACCCTAGGTCCGACTTCTCTCTCTCTAAACTCATCTTCTCTTTAGGTTTTCATCTACTTCTAGTGTGAATCCATCTTAAGTTCTTTGTAAGAAAGATAGAGGGCGGCTTGGGCTTCATTCTAATCTGAAAAATAGTGGATTTGGAGCACTTGGATTTCGGGTCATCATCTCTTTTTGAGTTCTCTTTTGAGGTAGGGATTCTCCTTGTTTCTTTTCAATACTTCGTCTATAGATAGACATGTGGTAGTTTTTGTATTGCATAAAAATGGTATCATGTTGGATTTGTGAAAATCATTGGGACTGAACCTTGGGTTGGTTATTGAATTTGGGTTTATTATCATTAGTTATGATTTGGGCTAATTGGGGTGTTAATTAGCATGTGGTTGTTGAAAGGAGAGGAAACCCTAAATTTTCCTATTTGATTTAATAAATTAATTGAGGGGTTTTGATCTTTGGGCAAATACTTAGGTATTATGAGTCTTAATTGTGGTTATTGTTGTTTGTTGATGTTAATTAGGCCTTTTTGGTCAATATTGAGAAAGAGGAAGGAAAGACCCTAATTTATTGTTTATGACTTAATGTGCATAATTAGTTTGAAATGGCTTGAAAAGAATGTAGCCAATTTAAATGAAGTATGACTTTTGTCCATGGGAATGATTTTTGTGAAAACAAAGGAAGTGGAATTCATTTTGTGAAATGGGAAAGGTAATTTGAAACAAGTATAATAAAATTGGAATGTTGTATCTTGAGTATTGAACACACTTGTGTGGGATATAGCTTTAACTACCATGTTCATGTTGTTGCTGAGTTTTGTAATCTCATGTTAGTTGGGTCTGTTAATAGATGTATAATATGCATGCATCTGGAGATTTTGGTCATCGGTGGAGGATGATAAGGTTGTGTTGAATTGTTGTGTATGTATTACACCATTGTTGATTGAACATCATATGTAATGAAATGCTGAATTACATTATATTTGTATACCGGTTGGGGAGAAGAGAGGGGTTGTACTCCAGTGTGTGTGAGAAGATAGGGGATGGACTCCACACACTTATGTGTTCAGCGCTTATAATCAGAGGTATCATACCCTTCCAGCTAGCGCCTGGAGAACTGACGCGCTGATAATCTAAGGTACCATACCCTTCCAGCTAGCGCCTGGTAAACTAGTAGATTGTGGTGAGAAGTGTATCTTTGGCTTACTACGCATATAGCTAGTAGTGCAGTGTTGTTTTGTTATTGTTTCAGTGTATCTGGAAACATTGTGGATTGTATTTGTTACAGTGTTGGAGAGACGAGTTGACTCATTGATTGATTTTATGTATGTAGTTGAGTTGTTATCTTTTTATAAAGGTGTGCATGGATAATTATGATATAATTGGAATTGCATTGAAATGCCAAATATGTTTTGAAAAGGCACATCTGTTGTATGTGTGGCAAATGGAAGAGTAACGGGCTTAATGAATCTATTTTTCTAAGTAGTTGTTAATGTTATAAAAGATTGGGAACGGGGGTTAATGAAAGGAAAAAGGAAGGAGAAATCGCTTATAGCGGTGAATTAAATGATTGTTTTCAAGAAAAGTTCATATATATATATATATATTCATATATATATATATATATATATATTTTGTATAAACTGTCACATTATTATTCTAGTATGAGAATGGGTGTTCATGATCATAGCTATCTGTAATGTTGTTATTGTTAAGGAGCATGTTGAGTTCCCTACTGGACTATATGTTCATCCCACGTAGTTGAATCTTTTTCAGGTGTTTAGCAGGGTGTGCTACAAGATTTGGATCTTCTTATTTGTTGGCCACGGGGCCTCAGTTATGTTGGCGGAATGCCATTGTTGTAAAGGGTTACACCCTTCTTCTTGTACTTTTAATGATGTAAGCCCAAGGGCAATTTATTAAGTTAGTTCATGTAATATTTACTTTGCATACGAATGAGAGTATTGTTAATCACTTCTACGGATTGAATGTATGAGTTTATTTCCGCATGTTATCTCTGAAATTGAATTAAGTTAAAGAATTTGGTAATGACTCCGAGTAATAAATAGTGGGGCGTGACAGTATGTTCCATGTGGTATTTAGTTACGACTTGTGTTTTTTTTTTTTTTTGTTATGACTAAAAAAATATAAAATTATACAATTTTTTTCTTTAGTTATAATGTGTGTACATAGTCTTTTTTGAAGAAAAAAAATGAAATGAGTAATTATATATATATATATATATAATGAAATGAAATATTATAATCATTAAATTAAATAGATAACATTTAATGAATAATTTTTATTTCAAAAGGAAATAAAATATTACAAAAAAATTCAGGTCAATCGGGTCGGGCCGCCGACCAGCTTCAAAACAGACAACCCAGACCCAAGGTCTTGGACTGGGCGTAAGCCTGAGCCTAGTTGGGCCACGCTAGGCCGGGTTGCAGGCATGCTTCGGGTGAGCCGCAGGTGATGGGCCAAATTTATACCCTCACTTATTTCTTGCCATTGTGAGGCTCTTTGTTAAATTTATAATTTTGGACTTGTTGATTGTAGATTTAGTTGTTTCTTTGTTCCAATTGTTGGGGTAATAAAATTTGGTGATTGATTGTGAATTTATAAGTCACGTTAATTTACATCTCATGATAATTGCAATATTTTATCTCAACAATTGACAAAAAGATTTTTTAAAAAAAAATTGTATAAATTTAATTATATCCCATTAGTGTTTGTTATGAGAGAAAATAATACTATGGTGTGATTAACATGTACCTTTCCTAGGCTAATTTTTTTTCCCTAACTGATTACCCCAGTGATATTTATAATTTATTTTGAATTTCACTGTAATCTTTTTATTTTTAAACATGATTTTTTTCTGTTTAAAATGTTAACAATGCACGACAAAAGAATTACATTATAACAAAATTAAAAGTATATAAACTAAACTATTTAAATTGAAATTACGAGAACCAAAATGAAACTTTGGTCAAACTAGGAATGATTTATCCTTTCAAAATTGAGATAATTGTTGAAAAATCCAAGCTAAGAAGGGTACAAGACATTAGGTCTAGTAGATATTTTTTGTTGGTGAGAGGTTCATTCTTTGTGAAATAGTATGGTGAAAAATCACTTTGTTTGTTTTGAAGGACATTTTGTTTTCAATTTTATCTCTTTTATTAGTTGACGTTTGTTGACTATTTGTTAAAAAAAAAATTATCTGTTCAAATTTTTCTTCATATTTGCTTATTTTTTAATCTTTTCAATTCAAATTCCTTTATTTATTTAAATACTTGTCCAAATAAAACTCTATCTGTCCAACTGTTCAAATTCTATCTGTTTAATTGCATATGAATATCTATTTAGCTTTCATTCCATATTACTTCTTGTAACACATGTTGTAGATTCATGATGAATGATTTATGAATGTATATCGCATGTGTCACCTTTTGTTTATTAACTCTGATTAATGAAAGCTTCTTATTTTATTTATATCACTGTGTACTAGCGTTTGGAGTTGCTCTTGTAATTATTTTTGGGGCGTTAAATACTATGTTAGAGCATCTCTACTGGGTTTTGACTCACCCTATATGGAAAACAACTTTCAGGTGCTGATGATATGCCTTCACCAAGGACATAGCTTGGGAGGACTTGGAGCTAAAGGCTTCATTTTTTTTTCTTATTGATGTAATTATTTTTGTTTAAGCCTCGGGCTTTACCTGTACTGAATTAAACTCATTTTATTGTACCCAAGTACCGACTTGAAAAGTTGTAGCCATTAGGGCATTTAATTATCTGGTTTAATTTTATTTTAAATTCATGTATCCATATCATATGCTATAGATTTAGAATTTAGGATTTATGAATATATATTGCATATGCCATCTTTTGTGTTGATTCAAGAAACGAATGGAATAGATGATACGATGTCGTTTGATCATTTATGAGTAAGGTTATGAGTTGGATTATTGTTATTTATTTTGGGGCGTTACATACATGGAGCAATCCTCCACAAATTTTCTAACTTCACAGGGGTGCTAGTAATCTCATATACATGGAGCAATCCTCCATAGATTTTCTAGCTTTATGGGAGAGCTATTAACCTCTTACAAGATTTGTGATGTGCTTTTGCTCTCAAAGAAAGCTACAATGAATAACTTCTCACAGGTAGATGCAAAATAATGAAGCTCTCAGATTTTCTATAAAACCTCTCAAAGGCAAATAAGCTTAAGGCTAAGGCTCAGTGTATATTTTCTGAAGATGAGTGATATATCAAGGATGAGGAACTCTTCAGATTAAACCAAAGAAGATGGAATATGAGATTGATGGAGAATGAAATAATATTTTTGGTTTGTTGTTCACTTCTCTGTATTTGCACTTCACATCAGAGCTCTCTATATATAGTAGAATTCATAGCGTTGTTGTATGCTTGTTTTCTTTCCGTTGGAGTGATGATGGGTGAAATGATATATAAATCAAGGTTAGCCTTTGTTTCTAGCCCATGTGAGTTTTGTCCGTTGGAGTATGGGAGTGAATTGGATAACCGTTAGAAAGTTGAATTTGAAAGATAGCCATTGTATTACAGAACTGATTTATACAGACTGGTCATTCACCTAGATGTCCCAAATATACTTTTGCTCTTGATGGTCGTCCACCCGGATGTCTCCCTGGATGTCTACCCAGATGACTATCCGGATGTCCACTGCAATTGGAACAAAACTGGGCAAACTTTCCTCTAACCGTTCAATCCCCCAGTCAACCAGCCGGTCGACCACCTAGTGGTGGTTTTGACCTCACACTTTGCTGCTCTCTACTGTTGCTTTATGTTGCCTTGTTCTATACCTATTTAATCTTCATTTTGACTTCTAAATAACATAATTAACACAAAGAAAATATAGATTTATAATGATTAAATCAAATAATAAGTTTCCAATTATAATCTACTCTTCAAAATAAATCAAAACATAAATCAAAACAAAATCATCAAAATCCACGTTATTCATGCTTTGACTAACAAGTCAATTTTGAAATTTGATGAAAGGTTAAACGCCTCCTTGATTTGTTGAAAAATCTATCGCTTCCTTTATTTGATATCACTTTGGTGACAGGATTGGAGCACATTTTTCACCAAATATCCATCAAATTTAAATTTGATGAAAGATATGAGTAAACATTGGAGATGGTCTAATAAAGAGAAAATTATTATATGATGATATGCCAATGTTTATATCAAATTTATTTAAACAATAAACATTGATTATAATATCTAAAGAAGCAAAAAGATGGTTTTAGGTTAGTATATTGGGAATGGATCTTCATATCATTATCTTTTATATCCCTTAATATTCTATTTCGTGAATTCCATTTATGGTTTGCAATGGTAATTCAAATAGTTCATCTCATGAATTTTACAATGAAGATCATCTGTTCAAAAAATAAATTTTATCCGCTATCGAAAAATATGCAAATATATCACAAATTATTATAAAACAGACAATTTATATCAAAAGGACAATATTAAAATTATAATTTAACATGTTCCAATGTAAAAATGTTATTTTTCACCGTGCTACCTTAACTGTGCAAATGATGCATTTATATATAAACCTATTTTATAAATTCATTTTTTAAATTTAATGATGTGCAAGAGAGTTGCTTGATTAATAGTTAAACAATATATGAGAGAAAAAGTTATCTTAAACTTATCAATAAAAAAAGAAAGTTATCTTAAATATTTTAATTGATTGTCATCTTATTGAGTTGAAAAAGTATGCTTAACTTTTAAATTTAAATAATAATGCCCTTTTGAGTGTTGTTTGATTGCTTAATTTTGGCCGTTTGACCTGAAGCTACTTAGAGATCCGACACATTTTGACAGTTGATTGTTCAATACCTTGGATCACCATGGAAAAATTATTTAATATCATGTGGTAATGTTAGAAATCAATCTAAAAATAAATGATTTAACTTAATTTATAACATTGGCACGCCAATGGCTTTGGGTTAATAAATAATTACTCATCATCATGCAATCAAAGTGCCTGTAGTTCAATTTTTGAATCAAATTTTCAAAACTCAAAATTCAAATCTCAAAACCCAAAATCTAAAATCTGTTTTGTTTAAGGCTTTCACAAAATCGATCTTGTTTGGTTTTCAAGTATTAGCCAAATAATTTTTTTATATTTTAGATGTGTATAATCTAGATGGACTTAAAGAGTAAACAAGATGTGAAACATAACAATTGTATTAATTTTTAAAACGGGTCAATTTTTTTTATTTTTTATTTTTTTTTTGGGATATATTTCTCATTATTCAGTAATTTTATAAAAAGATACATTTAAATGTGAAACATTTTAAATGTATGTAGATTAAGTGGATATAAAACCAAAAATTAAGTGTTAAAATTTTAAAACGTTCATATAAAAAATAAAAAATATGTAGTGAAATTTTGTCCTATAGATTAGATTAGATGCATTTAAAAAGCAAATTTAGATTAGGTATATGAAGGAAATAAATAAATTTGACTATAATACAGTAAAAAAGTTCTGACTTTGAGACAAAAAATCATGAGACCAAAAAAAAAAACTCAAAAACTAGTTTTGAAAACTCATCACTAAACAAGTTTTGAATTTTCAAATTTCTAAAAACTATTTTCAAAATATATAACTCAAAACTAGTTTAAAAACTGTTAGACTTATTTATTTTGATGATTTATTTAATTATATTTTAATTTATTTGAAAGAGAAAAATAGAATCCAAAATTTATTTTGATGATTTATTTAATTATATTTTAATTTATTTGAAAAAGAAAAATAGAATCTAAAATATATTTTGATGATTTATTTAATTATGTTTTAATAGAATCCAAAATTTATTTTGATGATTTATTTAATTATGTTTTAATTTATTTGAAAGAGAAAAATAAAATCAAAATTTATTTTGTCCCATTATTTCTCACCTAAACTTTTATCCTAAATATTGTTTGAATGTATTTAATATTTGCTTAAATCAGGAGTTCATTTCAACCCAAATATAATGCCCAAACCAGAGGTTCAAACAGCCCAAAACAAAGGTTCAAACAGCCCAGCATAGCAGCATGCCAAAAGGTTCAAGTGGAAGATATTCAAATTAGTAATGATGGAGTGGAAGATATTCAAATTAGTAATGATGGAGTGGTAGATATTCAAATGAATACAACGGCTATAAACGACTATAAGTTTCATTATATATACCAAAGCCTCTGATGTGAATAAGTGACAGCAGCTACAAACAAGTTACAGAAACTAGAAAATATTCTTTGATCTAAAATCACTCCCATCTATTCTCTGAAAATTTTTCTAAGAAGTGTTCTTCAATTTTTGTTTACATCCTCTCTAAAAAATTATACATTAAGTCGTATAGTTTTAAGCCCATCTTTCTTGTGTGAGGATTACAAAAAAATCAGAGTCTCATTTTTATATCTATCTTTGAGAGATAATTCTTGTAGTTTTCTATGAAAGCAAAAACACATTCTTTTCAATCATGTAAGAGTGTAGTACTCTCAGTGTTTTTTGGACTTAGAAAGTCTGTGTAAAATCAGTGGATGATTGCTCCATCTGTGAAAAGGTTGTCAGCACCCTGTAAAGCTAGAGAATAGTGGAAAATCTCAAGTGAAGCTTGAGGAGTAGACGTAGGCCGAATTGTAACCGAACCACTATAAATTTGTTTGCCTCTCTCACCCTTATTTCTTTATTTTATTTAAATTGCCGTAGCTATATTTCACATTTTCACTGTGCTAAAATCATTAACTGACATAGTTGTTAGAACACTTATTTTAATTATTTTTATTTCATTAATTATATTTATCTATTGTGCTAGTCATAATTTTTATTAGGGTATTATTATTTTTATTTGTAAAACCTAATTCACCCCCCTCTTAGGTTGTCTTTTGGGTAACAAAAACTCGTAACCAAATTAGTTTTGAATTTTCAAAACTCTTTTCACAAAATTATCTTTCAAAATTGATTTCAAAACTAAACCAAATGCGCCCTCATATTTTTAAAATTTTAAATTTTTTATATTATATTCTTCTAGTCATTTTTGTACATTGTTAAGAGGTCAATGCAAAAATTGAATCAATTAATCATTTCTATTTTATTATGGGGTTTGTTTAGTTGGTTATTTCTAGGGGTGTACATTTGGCCCGGTTTGACCCACCCAGGCCAGAGCTCAAGTTGGCCCACTGTTGGGTCATGCGAGTTGAGCTCCTGCCAAAATTCAAGTTGGACCAAGCCAAATTACATGGAAAAAAATCTAGGCCCAAGCCCAAGCCCATTCAAAATAGGGTCGTGGTAGAAGGCTTGAGCTTGGACTATGGGCCGAGACTGGTGTGCGTGTGTGTGTTTTTTTTTTCCGAAAAATAATTGATAGATATATTATATATATAGATTATTTATGAAAGATATAAACAAAAGAAAAATTGTACTATAGTATTTTAGTTATAAATAATGAGATGTTTGGGTATGTTCCATGTGGTATTTAGTTACGACTTGTGTTTTTTTGTTATGATAAAAAAATATGAAATTCTACCATTTTTTTCTTTAGTTATAATGTGCACACATAGTCTTTTCCCGAAAAAAAATATAAAAATGAAATGAGTAATTATATATATATATATATATATAATGAAATGAAATATTATAATCATTAAATTAAATAGATAATATTTAATGAATAATTTTAATTTCAAAATGAAATAAAATATTACAAAAAATTTTGGGTCAATCGGGTCGGGCCGCTGCATGCTTCAAAATAGATGGCCTAAACCCAAGGTCTTGGATTGGGCACAAGTTTGGGCCTGGATGAGCCTGGCAGGGCCGGGCCACAGACGGGCTTTGAGTGAGTCATAGGCTAGTTATAGTGATCTCGGTTTTTCCTGTCATATATTATGTTCCGGACTTAGGTTTTGTGGTTGTTTGTTGTTGTCTATATCTTGTTTCCATCCTTTAATTCCATGTATTTGAGTTTTGGGATGTGTTGGGTAAGTTTGAAACAGGTTGGTTGTGTCTTGAAACAAATGGTTGCTATCCAGATTTTGGCTTCTTCGCTCGAGCGAGGCTTTTTGCGCTCGAGCGAGCCTTGAGTATTTGCTTCTTCGCTCAAGCGAAGGTTCTTGCACTCGAGCGAGGTCTGTGTTATTTGTTCCTTCGCTCGAGCGAGCGTGATTGCGCTCGAGCGTGCGTCTGTGTCTTTGAAAAACCTGAAGGTTGGTATTCTTCGCTCGAGTGACGCTTCTTGCGCTCGAGCGAGCGAGCTCTATGTTTTGAGTTCCTTCGCTCTAGCGAGAACTCTTGCGCTCAAGCGTGCTTCTGCATTGCAGACTTGAAGCTTTGAATTGTGCACTCGAGCGAGGTTTCTTGTGCTCGAGCGAGGTTCTTTTGTGTCTGGTCGCTCGAGCGACGACTCTTTCGCTCGAGCAAGCCTCGCATATAACAGATCGCAACAGCGATCTTCTTCTTCTTCTTCTTCACTTTTTGATCTTTTTTTTTATTCCAAACCCTAGATCGGCTGTCTCTCTCTCTAAAATACCCCTTCTCTCTACAAATTCCTTTGAATCAAAGAGTTTCTACCTTAGTCCCTTTGTTAAAAAGGTGGAGAATCGCGTGGGCTATATTTTGATATGAAAAAGCTTGGATTTGGAGCATCTTGGTTTTTCTCTTTATCTCCTTTGAGTCTCTCCATTTGAGGTAGGGATAAACTACTATTTATTTTGAGTTTTAACATAAATGTTGGTTATTTTGTATGAATTGTGGGTTATGGGACATTCGGTGAAAGTTAGGGTTTGAGTTGGAAGCTGTGAAAAAGGGATTTTATATTTTTGAGCTCCATGTGTCTATGAGGTCTTGAAAATGGGGTTACTTGTTGACGAAATTGAGCCTTAGGGTTGAAATTTGAGGAAAAGGGAAAAATACCCTAATTTGAATTAAATGACTATTTTGTATAAATAGTAAAATAAATGTGGAAATGTGAAATTGGTTTGAGAATCATGAAATTGGAGGAAATTGTGATTGAATGGTGTAGTTGAATCGATGAATCACTCACTTATGAAAAATGTAATAAATTATCTGTTGAGAAATTTATTTATTTGTTTAGATATAACTGTTTTGGGCTATCGGTGGAGGATAGCCATGATTGTTGTAGAAACTGCATGATGATTAGGTAAATTGAAACTAATCAAATGGGAATATGTCATTGAATGTGACAGTTGGATATTAACATTGAATATGTGATTTAATTGGTCATTGTATATGTATCTTGTTTGGGAGGAGATAGGGGATGGACTCCATTGATAACTAAGTTGGCCGGAGTGTTCTGGGTGAAAGTTCCGAAATCTTATATATATTTGGGTGCCGGTTCCCTTGGACGTAGTTCCGTGAAATGGCAAGTGAACGGAAATGTTGAATGATGTCTGTTATTGAAGTGTTGATATATGAGTTGTAGTCTCATTTTTAAACTGTTTGGATAATATTGAGCTATATCAATGAGTTGATTGAATCGAATATGATGTAAGCGTTGATTGGTTATGGAAATGGTATAAGTTGGTTTATAAGCGTTAACCATTTATCGAATGCTAATGTTTTAGTTATTTCTCATATTTGGTTTAGCATATCTCTATTGGGCTTTGGCTTACCCTACTTGGGATATCATTTTTCAGGTACAGGTGAGATGCTGCCTCCAAGATCTTAGCTTGGGAGGTTTAGGAGTTGAAGACTCCATTTTGTCGATCTATTTTTGTTGATAAATATAAACTCAAGCCGAGGGCTTTACTTGTAATAGAGTTAGAACTCTTCTTTTGCTGTACCCAAGTGATAGCTTGGGAAGATGTAAGCCCGTAGGGCATTTACTTTGTTATTAGTAGTTAGAGTTACATGTTATAGTTTCAGGATAAACATCAATGAAAATGTAATGCATGTAATATCTGTTGTAAAGAAGACTCTAATAAATGAAATGTAACTTTCCTATATGTTTATGGATCTTATGCATGTTTGTCGTATGTCTTATTTTTGAGGGCGTTACACTGGTGGCCCCAATTTACACCCTTAGTTATTTCTTACCATTGTGAGACTCTTTGTTAAGTTTATAGTTGTGGACTTGTTGATTGTAGATTTAGTTGTTTCTTTGTTCCAATTGTTGGGGTAATAAAATTTGGTGGTTGATTGTGAATTTAAAAGTCACTTTTTTTTTTTTTTTATCGGCAAAAAGAAGCTTTATTTATGAAATAGAAAAGAACAAGATACAGAACAAAAACATCAATAAAGAGAGGAGGTGCAAAAGCATCACGATGAACTAATTCATCCCAACTAGGTTGGCACCAAAAAGCACATCCTATCATTTGCTAGCACCTCCGAAGTTGGTGAGCAACCAACCAAAAATCAGAAAAAACCTTCCCTAATTAAGCTTGTTTGTGGACAAAGTTGCTTTAAACAAATCCTCTTAGACAATGCATAAAAATCCCATTTGCCCAAGCAGCCTGAACATAACTAATAGCCAACAGCATCAGCATAGCTGAACAAGTCAAACAGACCTTGCATCAGACCTTAGACCATACAACATCAGACCTTGCATCAGTCCTTTACCCCACCAACACCAAAGCCAATAGCAGCCCAACTGATATATCTATTCACCAGCACCAATTCCTTGTAGTAGAGCGTTAACAGCAGAAGAATACCTATTCACCAACACAGCAACAATCTGAGGGAATCAGTCCACAACAACACAGCAACAATCAGCCTCATCAAACATCAGAAGCACACATCAGTAGCAAGAACAAAAATCCATGCTTAGAATATACGTTAATTTACATCTCATGATAATTGCAATATTTTATCTCAACAATTGACAAAAAATTTTAAAAAAAAATTGTATAAATTTGATTATATCCCATCAGTGTTTGTTATGAGAGAAAATAATTCAATGGTGTGATTAACATATACCTTCCCTAGGCTAAATTTTTTGCTCCGACTGATTACACCAGTGATATTTATAATTTATTTTGAATTTTACTTTAATCTTTTTAGTTTTGAACATGATTTTTTTTTTTCGTTTAAAATGTTAACAATGCACGATGAAAGAATTACATTATAACAAAATTAAAAGTATATAAACTAAATTGTTTAAATTGAAACTACGATAACCCAAATGATCAAACTAGGGATAATTTACCCTTTTAAAATTAAAATAATTGTTGAAAAATCCAAGCTAAGAAGGATATAAGACATTAGATCCAGAAGATATATTTTTATTGATGAGAGGTCTACTCTTTGTGAAATAATGTGGTGAAAATCCCTTTGTTTGTTTTGAATGGCATTTTGATTTTTATTTTATCCTTTAATTTATCTGTTAACTTTCGTTGACTATTTGTTTAAATTTTTTTTATCTGTTCAAATTTTTCATCATATTTTCTTATTTTTTAATCTTTTCAATTCAAATTTCATTTATTTATTTAAATACTTGTCCAAATAAAACTCTATCTGTCCAAATTTATTAACTGTTCAAATTCTATTTGTTTAATTTTTTATCTTTATTTATTCATCAACAAAAACAATTATCTAAAAAAATTTATTATCACAGACTAAGATCACTATCTGTTAACATAATTTGCTCAGTGATCTGTTTAAACACTAAAATTACACAAATGCGTTAAGAATCTGTTTGAAAACACCAAACCAAACCAAACCAAACCAAATCTAGGATCTTCTCACCCACTAGACTATGATGACGCCGGAGGGATGAGCTGTGATGAAGATCTGGAAGAGCAGAGAGTAGAGAGAGGAGCGAAGAGCAGATGACAGAGAGAGAGATGAGTTGTAAGGAGGTTAGGGTTTGGTTTGGGGTGTAGAGAATATATACATATGGCATTTTGATCATTTTATCTAGAATTGTTCTTATGAATAAAGTATTAAGCACATGTATCTTCGACCAAACAAAATTTAAAATTAGATTTATAAATCGTACCCTTTAAAATTTTCTTTCATAAAGTTTGAAAATTGTTAAATTTTACCCAAAATCTAAATTTGTTTTTGAATTTCCCCCCCTCTATAAGTTTTTTTTATACCCCTCAACTTTAATTTCCCCCATTTCGATATGCCAATGAGATTCCCCTCTTCTCTCGACTCCCTCTCTCTCTCCCCTCATTCTCTCTCCTCTGATCTGGAGGTCGGAGATCGCCACCAACCCCCGACCACCACCATTACTCGTCTACTTCACCACCCACACTAGTCCTCTCTCTCTCTCTCTCTCTCTCTCTCTGTAATCATTGATTGAAAAGCACTTCGCATTCTCACAGAGTCACAATCACCGGAGGCTTTGAGGTTGCATTTTGTAAGGATTTTTGACTCACTGCTGTCTGTCGTCGAAAGAGGAACCTGATGAAGGGTTTTTTTTTTTTTTTTTCCTTTTTTGCGCAGAGCAACATAGGTAGGATTTTGAACTATTGTTGAAAATTTTTCATCCTTCATTGGATTTTTTGTGGGAATTTGTTAATTTTTGGGGCAAAATTTTAATTAAAAAAAAACACACACACACACACACAAAACAAGAGAGAGAAAGAGGGGAAGAAGAAACCCACTTGTAAAATTGTTTGATGACAAGTTGAGATAATTCAGACCCTAAAGATCGTTGAGTCGAGAAAGATGGGTCTGTAAAATTGATTTCTCGACATATCTAAATGCTCTAAAGTAGTCATCGAATTTCGTCAGAGGAAGGAGAAGAAGAAGAAGAATTAGGAATAGGAAAGAAGAGAAAGAAGAAGAAGAAGAAAAAGAAAAAGAGAAAGAGAAGATGAGAGAGAAAATGGGGGAGAGTGAGATTCGTGGTGAGAAAAACCCTACAAATCACATATTTTGATGAAGAGATTGAATGCTTGAAACCGTAGAAATCTACAAATCTTTATCAAGCACAGAATAGGGTATACTCATGGTATACAAATCTTCTTCTTCTTCTTCTTCTTCTTCTTCTTCTTCTTCTTTTTTTCGGGATTTTCTAGAAAGAATCCTCAGAACAAACAAAGCTCCAAAAACTTGCTGATCTTGTAAATTATGCTTCACCCACTGTAAAAAACTTGACCATTGCTCCGGGTAATCTGTATTGATAATGGTCTTGAGGCACTCACTCAGCTGTACTCTGTCAAAAAAATAAAAAAACAAAATGAAACAAAACAAAATGAGAGTTATACCACTAAAGAGCCAACAGAAAGCAAAAAGATCAATAGCTAAAACATCAAACCTCAACAAAGGAGGGACTTGGGCTATAAAGGCAAGAATGTTCTGCCTGATCATGTCTTTATCATTGGGCAAGATCTTCGATTGCTCATTTGTATGGACAAATAAATGCATAAAGTAAACATTGTAAAAGCAACAATTAAATACAGACACAAATACACACATCTTTTCATCGTTCGCTTACAAAAAATTGAAAACCTAACATAATCGATTTCATAAACCGAACATAAGAGAGAGAGAGAGAGAGAGAGAGAAGAGAATCAATCGCAGAAAGAGGCCAAATGACGCTTTTCCTCTTTCTCTTCTCTGGTTCTGTGTGTGTGTGTGTGTGTGGTTTTTTATTGAAATTTTGTCCCAAAACGATATCGTTTTAGGGCATCGCAAGATTCGCCGCAGGAAAAGGCGATAGAGGATTTGAACTCATATAGAGTATGTATACTTAGGATATTTTGATCATTTTTTCTACGTTTATCCTCATGACTAAAGTATTAAGCACATGCATTTTTGACCAAACAAAATTTAAAATTAGATTTATAAACCGTACCCTTTAAATTTTTCTTCCAAAAAGTTTGAAAATTGTTAAATTTTACCCACAAATTTGTTTTTGAATTTTCCCCCCCCCTCCATTTGTTTTTTTTATACCCCTCAACTTTGATTTCTCCCATTTCGATATGCCAATGAGATTCCCCTCTTCTCTCGACTCCCTCTTTCTCTCCCCCCCTTCTCTCTTCTCTGATCCGAAGGCTGGTGACCACCATCAACCGCCGACCACCACCACTACTCATCTACTTCACCACCCACACTTGTCCCCCTGTGTGTGTGTGTGTGTGTGTGTGTGTGTAATCATTGATTGAAAAGCACTTCGCATTCTCACAGAGTCACAGTCACCAGAGGCTTCGAGGTCGCATTGCGTAGGGGTTTTTGACTCACCGATGTCTGTCCCCGAAAGAGGAACCCGAGGAAGGGTTTTTTTCTTTTTTCTTTTTTGTGCAGAGCAACAAAGGTAGGATTTTGAACTATTGCTGAAAATTTTTCATCTTTTGTTGGATTTTTTGTGGAAATTTGTTAATTTTTGAACATGCGAAGGATGTGAATCATGAAATTTTGTTTTATTTTGTATGGGTTTGAACATGAGAAGGATGGGATTTTATTTGATCCGTGATGTTGAACATTTTTTGATGTTCATTCTTATTGAGTGTTGAACATTTGGCAATTTCCATTGCTGAAGAACATTTATAGGTTTTGCTATTACTAACCCTTCTAACATATGGAAGCTTTTAAAAGAATAACCCTTTACTTTATTTTATTTTATTTTTTAAGCTTTATTCTATTGTCATTTCTAAGATATATGCATGATTATAAGTTTGTATTGCATCATAGTTGGAATCAAAGTTGTTAAAGGCGAATTCATAACTCTAGGGGTATGCCTTAAGGCATCAAGGTGTAAACATTTTGAATTTTAAAATTAATATTTAGTAAATATATTAATTATTTTAAAATAGTAAAAAATAAATAAAAATTAAATACAAATATGTAGATAGATACTTTTGTTCTTAAGGCGTCGAACTTCACTGGAGAGAAGGAAGGTTGCCTTCATTGAAATTTGAAGGTGAAATTGACATTCTTGGTTTGTGATTGAGCTTCTCACTTGAGCAAATATTTGTTTATTTATTATTATTGGTCATGTACTTAATTTTTCCTATAGAATATAGTTGTAAAATGGGTGCTTTTTTGTATTTTGCTCTTTTATGTTTAAATCATCTACTAGACCAAGTTTAACTAGAGCTGGAGGCAATCTCTTCATATGCTAATGCACAAAAGGCATATAACCAAGGTTGTTAAGATCGGTATCCTACACAGGATTGTTTTGGAGATCTGCTAGATAAGATCGAGAATCTTAAGATCCTACTAAACTGATAAAAAAAAAAAGCATGCCTCAAATTGTGATGCACAGCCTCTGGGGAGTATAGCCTAAAAATCAAAGTCTTGATGCGTTTAACCTTAGCCTCAAGGCAAGGGAGCATCAAGGCAGGACTTAGCAAAGCCTTTTAAAACTTTTTTTGGAATACTTACCCTTAAATTGGTTTATTCTCCGGTTCGAAGGAAGCTTTCGCATCAAGACACATTACGATAGATAGGCTGGATTGGATTATCTATCGGATGGTGAAACATTTGGATTTTAAATAATTAGATGAAATAAATTATAGATCTTTGGAACTAACATCAAGGTGTTTATAAGCACTCTCACATTTTTAATTATTAAATGGACATATGCTAGACCAAATTTGATGACTTTTGAACTTAATGAAAATGAGGTGGAGTGAGTAATTCACAAGGATGTGTCATGATATGTACTTACTTTAATAATTGATATCTACTAAATGTTAATTGGTTTGAAGAAGCTGAAATAGTAATATGTAATCTAGGAATGATATAATTAATTAAGAATTGGTGGGTGTGCTTGTAAAAAGAACAGTCTTTAAGGTCACTTATGAGGATTGGTTGGCTTGAATTTTTATTTTTTGGAGAATGTTTTGTCATCATCTCCTCATTTAAGCATGTTTTTGTACCGCAACACAATTTAAGGTTACATTTGTGAATGAGAGTGAAAAGGGATTATTTCAGTGTCACAACAACTGACAAGTATTGAAGAAGTTGAAATGGTAAAAATGATGGACGGCCATGGGTCTACTTAGTTTATTAATTGATACTAATTATTATCTATTATCAATGCTTGTTGGTTTGAAGAAGTTGAAATAGTAACAGCCAATCAAAAAAATAGAATCAAAAATAAAAAAGAAGGTGAAATAGTAATGTGTAATCTAGTATGCTTGTAAAAAGAACAATATTTACGGTCACTTATGAGGATTGGTTGTCTTGAATTTGTATTTTTTTGGAGAATGATACTAATTACTATCTATGATAAACTTTTATTGGTTTGAAGAAATTGAAATAGTAATATGTATTTTTGTAATGAATGTGTAATTAATTGAAAATTGGTGGGCATGCTTGTAAATTGAATAGTCTTCAAGGTTACTTTTGAGGATTAGTTGGCTTGAATTTTTAATTTTTGGAAAATATTTTGTTGTTATGCTCCTAATGTAAGCATGTTTTTGTGCCACCACCACCACACAGGTGTGGTTTGGGAGTTTGGCTTTTTTATGAGATGAAAAGTTAATGTATTTAGGAATGGTTTTTTTTAAGTTGTATAGAAAAATGTGAAAGACTGATGTTCATGACTTGTTTTTTTAGTGATTATTTTTTTGACTTTTTAAGCTAAAAGACCAACTTCCCAAACTACCCTTGAAGGTTACATTCGCGAATGGGTTATTTCAATAATATATAGCAATTTAAATAATGTAGAGATGTAGAGAAAATGAAGAGTATTTTGGTGGCACAACAACCCATGAGTATGGAATAACTTATGTAAATGACGGTTGCCCATTGGTCTCATTGTGTGGTGGTATCTCAGAATAATTAGTGCTCCTGTTGGGTTACATTCTAACTAAAGCATGTCTTAAAAAAAGAGTACAATCAATTTGTACCTAACTGGTTGTTTCCTTTTGTTTTGTTATTGAGAAGATAAAGGTCAATAAAATAATGTAAATGTGCAAATAAATATTGTGATTGTTTTCAAAAAATAAAAACAAAAACGCCCCATGTAAGCCTAATGGCTAAATGGCAGAGACATAAGCAAGCAATATGACGTGGACACGCTGACATAATAATTTTAAAAAATTCCTGGACACAAGTGATACCTTAAAATTTTGTATTTTTAATAAATTTATTATTTGCTAAATACATGAATAATTTATTCAAAAGTGTTAGTAATGGGCGCCCATGTGGCATGACTATTTGAACGTTATTTGGATCTTATCCAAATAGGTTTTGAATTAAATTCAAACCTATTTAGGATAACCACTCAGGATATAGATATTATCAGTTTTAACTGATATGGATAAATAATAATAATATAATATATATCTGATATATGGTTATGGGTAACAAAAGAGAGAAACAACGTAGGTTTTGTTTCAACCCATAAACTGACTCTCTCCCAAGAAACAACGATCAAGTCATTTTGCACTGTGGTTTGTGTGGGTGATATTCACCATTGTAATATCACCCCACTGCTGGGATTGATTGATTAGATTCTGGAAGCACGTGATTTATCCATGAGGTTTTAGATCGAATCAGGTATGATCTAAACATTTTATTCCGCTGCATGTTTTTGTGAGATCTATGATTTACATTGGTATCAGAGCCATTGATGGATATTTTCGTGCTTTCTTTTATCATGTGTATATTTATAAAAGATGTGGAGATCCAAAATATTTCATTTTTATGATCATTAATGTCTTTTTTAAGACCATAAACGATTTTATTTTGAAAAAAAGGAGTCCGGCAGTACAAAAATCGGACCAAAAAACACCCGGGAAGGCGGCGCGTGTGATACACGCGCTGTATGATGCCTCCACGCGCCACCACGCGCAGCCACGCGCCACCACGCGCCGGATGCCCTGCTGACGCGCCTGCACGCGCCATCACGCGCGCGTCGGCGGCGCTGTCCACGCACGCGCGCCGTCCGCGCCTCGCACGCGCGCCGCGTGCTGGAGCCGAGCGCCGAGCCGCGCTCCGAGCCGAGCTCCGAGCCGCCCCTTAAGCCGACTCGCGCCGAGTTGCGCTGAGCGGCGCCCGAGCCGAGCCGAGCCGTTTTTTCCGCCTGGCTTGGCTCTAAGGCTCTGTTTGTTTGTTTTTTAATTCTGAATTGCGTTAATTGGCCATAATTTATTCGTTATAGCTTTGTTTTAAGCATGGTTGGTACCCTTAGACTCAGAATTAATTTTTCTATATTCTGTAAAATTTTGAAAATTTTACGAAAATATTTAATATTTTTCCTGTGTTAATAATGCATTTTTTTTGCTTTAAAATGATTCTGGTATTGCATAATTAATTTTCTGGGGTTGAAATTTTTATTGTGGACTTCTGAAATGTTTTACTATCTAATGGTAATATTGTTTCAGTTTATCAGTTTCTGGATTTTTTATTTCTAATTTTATGTGTGTTTATTAGTTATTTAAAATTCCAGAATATTTCAGAAAAATTCCAGAAAATTTCAAAATGATGTACACTTTAATTATGGCATAATCTGAATATTGAATACAGCATATTTTTTTTTGGATTTGTAATATGTTGTAATTAGAAGAGCATGATTATTTATTTATTTATTAGAATTCCATTATTAAATAAATATAGCATGAGTTATTTGTATATTTGCATTAAAATGCTATTGTATGGAATTTATCATGCTTTGTATATGCCATAGTCAGTGGGAGGTTATTCGGTTGAGAGAAATCTTTGTAGATTAACTCCCGAAAACCAATATTTTGCGCATAAATTAAACTAAATTTTGGATAATTGTCACTTGTGGCGCAAGAGATGATTACGAGCATAGCGGATTTTCGATCTTGCGACTTGTGTAATATTGTCACTATTTAATTTAGATTTTTGCGGCAAAATTATGTTATGCTAATCAAATTAATCCCAATGCGAATTTCTCTCTAAATTGATTTAGCTTATGGAAGTTAATTTGGTTGACCTAAACTTAGTAGAGATGTTCAAATGTGAACAAACTAATCCCATTCTTTAGATGAGCAAAAGTCTTGGAGACTTTAGGTCAAACCTTAATTGAGCCAAAGTAAGGAAACATGACTCAAAGTCGCCGTGTTTTTGTTGCCTTGTTTGGCACAATAAAAACTAATGTGTGCGTTATAGTTAGCGGCACGCTACATAGTTTTGGTTGGCGAGTTTTGGAGTTATGAAATTAGTAAGCCCTCAATAGATCTATATATGATCTTGACTAATGAGCTGCGCGGATTGACTTTGTAATTTGACTTGTAAATAATGTTACATCATTGGATGAAGTAACATTCAAGAGTCACGTCATCCAAGAAATGCGAGCTTAAATAAATTAGTCATTAAGTGTAAGACGAGTAGCCAGTATGAGCAGTGTTTTGCTCTCTACCCAATTATTGGGAGTGGATTGAGCGAAATTTCATGCACTATAATAGTGTGCGTAGAAATATCACGTGAAGTGAAAGATCAGCGCTTAGAAGCTGCAAAATCTATTAACACTACGTGAAAAGATTAGCGCTTAGTGGCTGCAAAATCTATTAGCATTGCCAACTTGTCTAAGTGTGGACACTTACTGTTTCCACACTTGAGTGTGAAACATGGATGAGGTGCTTCTTTGTGTGATTCCTTTACTAGGCTAACGTTTTGAATAACATTTACCACTAAGCGCAAACGTTGCAGCATAGTAATGAAAAGGTTAAGGCTGACAAGGTTGTTATGACTCTAAGAATTTAACGCATCGCTTGTAAGAGCATTGTGTTGAATTAGACTCTTTAGCCTAATTCGCGCTTAAGTTACTTCAGGAGCTATCATAGTTGATAGCTTATTCTCTCCTTCTTGTGGATAGTAGAATTAATTGCAAGTAACTATGAAGCGAGAAATAGAGATGGCAACAGGAGTATCGTCATCTTTCAACTAGATGTATTAAAGTGTATGGAGAATAAAATTGACTTGAAGGTGCAGGGGATTAGCACTTACTAGTTAAATTTGCGACTTAGGCGCAGTTGATATCTCCATGACATCCTTTTTATGATCTAGTGAATATGACTTAGTCGTGAGTCATTACCTAGTTGGGCCTAAACCTTTAAAACTTGTCTTCGAGAACTCACACATTAAGATGATTGGAATTAGTTTATGACATTGGTCATGAACCAGTGGCTTATTATACTTAATCACATTAATGAGATGATGACACGATGGTTTGAGTAGGCCTTCTCGGGCCCACTCGCTTATGACATCCTGCTCTCATGTGAATGTGTAACTTTGTTCGCAATGGGTGCGCACAAGTAAGTAGGAAAGCCGCAGAAGGTCATTTGTTTTGGCGCATTTAGTCCACTATGATATTTTGTGACTAGATATGTGTGAGGGTATGATAGCTAAGCCTCAATCTCGACACATTTATAGATTACGATACGCATCTGAGTCAAGACTATTTGATCTCCCATAAGTCAAAAGTTTTGAGATGATTTTTGACATTGCACATATGAGGTCGAGATCAATTAGATAAGAGTTTTTTGTGCTTTTAGTTTTGACCAAGGTGGCGAGTATCTATTTGAGTTATTTTTTCAGAAAAACTCTGTGAAGAGAGATGGATGCTTAGAAAATTGATTATTCCTAGTACTCAACAACACACTGGTGTAGTAGAGATAAGGAATTAAATATTGTTAATGTTAGGTAGATAATGGCGCAAAATGTTTCCCAATTGGGAATTGCACTAGTTTGTTGCCTATATCCCTAACTAAGTGCCCTCCATATCAGATTTTACACTCCATTTTTGAGTAATGGGTTAGCAGAGAGCCATCTATGGGCGATCTGTAACCATTAAGCAGCTTATCTTTATTCTACATTCTCATAAGATTGCGAAGTTAAGACCTAGGGTTCTATAGCGCATTATTGTATGCTGTCTTGTAAACACAAAGGGTCGTGTGGCGCATTATTGTATGTGGTCATGCAAACCCTCCGGGTCATGTGCATATATGTAAGCAGCTTTGTGGTAGTGTAACTAAGTCACATAAAGTTTTATTAGTAAAGGTGACGTGAATAGAGTTTTCGGAACTCTATAAGATGGAGAATTCCAAGCATAGCGCTCTATGTAGCCTAGTTGAGAATGGAAAGAAATTTCCAATATCCTAGGGACAGTGGGAGTGATGTGTCTACTAATGGATTACTCCATTAGAGCAGAATACTCTACATTCTTAGTTGCGTGGTAGCAAATGTGAAAATTTTCCACGTCATCACTGGGTGATTGAGAGGGAAACATTCATGATTGCTCCGCAAGATGATAAAGAGCCTAGGATAATGCCAAAGGCTCTAGTCCCCTGTTTTTAGAAAGTGGATCAATGTTGCGCAGTTTAAGACAAAGTCTTTGAGGATTAACCATTTTTTATAATTTGGTTGACTTTCCATTATGACGCAAACTGTTATAAAGTTATGCGTAATTTGGATAGTCATTGTTGAGGCATAAGGCTCGCTAGATACCGAATGGTCGCACCATTGAGGAAAGTGTAGACCATGAGAAGACTTCCTCCTGGGGAGTGAGGTTATTTTGACTTAGGCTATAATTGACATAAGTTCGGAACATTGATTTGTGGACATTGTGACCTGATTTCTCATTAGAGAATTGGATAAGTAGATCCGTAGGGATTTACCTTCTGCTTTTATGGTGAAAAGTTAGGAGCGCAAAAAGGTTGCTGGTTCCAATAAATCTTTTACAACCCAAAGCAGTTATCCAAACAGTGGTTCTTAGATTTCGTCAAGCCATGATAGGCCAACGATGATCAATGAAGACCACTGAGGCATGATCAATGGTCCAAAAGAAGTTTTTCCTTACTTAGTCATTATGAGCCAGGAATTTATAAGGTTGTCGCCACCTAGGGTGGGCAGTCCTCTATTTTAGATATGATGGACATGGGTGATGTAATTTATATGCTCGGATGTACGATCCTTAGGGATTGTTTTAGGAAAATTCTCGGTCTGTCTTCGATGACTTACATAGAGAATATCTTAGAATGATTCTAGATGCAAAATTGCAAATCCATTGACTTACCTATCGGTAAAAGCCAGAGCCTTAGCTATTGAGTGAATCCTCAGATTGTCTTTGGGAGAAACAGATGACCTATATTCCTTGATCTTTTCTTTGTTGTGGGAGCCTAAAGTACGCTATGTGGGCGTATTCGGCATGATAAGTGTTATCTTTGATAAATGGTTAACTGAGTTGTTCAGACTTTGACCTTGCTCATTAGACTGTGGATAAAATGCTTTATTAGAAGCATATTAATTTGCTCCTTGTAAAATTCAATGTGCTGGTTGGGCGCATCTGCGCTAGTTGGGCGCATTAAGAATGAACGCAAATTGGTCACCAAAAATATCTTTAGAGAGGTTATTGCGCAAGAGGTAGTGATCTTAAATCATTTCATATGAGGCGCACATGGTGGATTCCGTTGTATATACTTATCGCAAGAGGTGCTGATAAGGCTTATGTTTGGAATCTATAATTGCGCAAGTTGTGGTCAATTTTTTTAAAATTGATCACTTATTTTGAGATGATGGGATGTTGACACTGTTACGGTTTGTGTCATAATGATTAGCAAAATGATGATGTCAGCAGGCAAGATTGGCTCACTCACACGAGCAATTGCCCTTGACGCTTGGGAGCGAGCAAGGATGAGACTGGTGGTTTATTTTATTTGGAGCCAAGAGAGGCTTAAATCATCCACTATGTATGTCGCCTTGGTTATAACCAAGATGAGGTCGTGTTAAGGACCAAACATGGATGTTAGTACCCACTTTCCATGTTGTGCCTGTTATGATTAGCCAGATACGAGATCTCATTTGGCGCCTAGAAGGCGAGCAAATAGAGAATTCGGGTTAGGCGCTAGAAAGTGACTAGACTAATATCTGTACGGTGTATCGAGTATGACATCACTCTTTATGGAAGAGTTACTCCACCGTAACATGTATTCATACTATATGTGCTTAGCGACCGAGTAATGAGGTGAGAGAATGGATCCCTGCTTCCTCACCGTGTGAGTCTTACGAGTCATTATTGATATGACTTTCATTTATGTACCCTTTTGTGACTTTTGACTATGTCATAAGGTAAGGGGTTGATGTTCTGCTACTTTGGTATGTTGCCTGCGGTCATGCATGATTCGGCCTTAAGGGACATCACTGGGAAAGCGGTCAATCCTAAACTAAATGGCATGAGTGCAAAGGGAAGATCATCTAGTATTACACCACTGTTGTATATTCACTGCCGACAACTCACATCGCTCTGTATGAGAGGCGAATTGAGTGTGAATATATTGCAAGAATTGAGAGGGTCAAACATGCTCTTTTTGAGGGATTAGAGATGTTTTTTGGACCGGTGTAATTAGATGGGTCTGGGGTATATGAGACACTATTTCTGTTCTTTTTGGGTTGATGTCTCTATGCTGGCTCATTTTGAGTTTCTAGTATAGAGCTCCCACATGCAGGTGTTCTCAGCAGTCGCACGGTGCAGTGGCTAGTATGAGATTGTTTATTTTTTTTGGGGAGATTGAGACAGAGATGTGGCAGTGTCATGCCAACTCATGTGCGAGTGGGAGATGTTAGTAATGGGTGCCCATGTGGCATGACCATTTGAACATTATTTGGATCTTATCCAAATAGGTTTTGAATTAAATTCAAACCTATTTAGGATAACCACTCAGGATATAGATATTATCAGTTTTAACTGATATAGATAAATAATAATAATATAATATATATATGATATATGGTTATGGGTAACAAAAGAGAGAAACAACGTAGGTTTTGTTTCAACCCATAAACTGACTCTCTCCCAAGAAACAACGATCAAGTCATTTTGCACTGTGGTTTGTGTGGGTGATATTCACCATTGTAATATCACCCCACTACTGGGATTGATTGATTAGATTCTGGAAGCACGTGATTTATCCATGAGGTTTTAGATCGAATCAGGTATGATCTAAACATTTTATTCCGCTGCATGTTTTTGTGAGATCTATGATTTACAAAAAGTAATAAAAGAAAAGCAACATAACACTAATTAAATAAAAAAACTCTAGTAAGTTTTTTTTGGAAAGCCATAAGTTCGGTTAAATCCAAAGTCATGTTTATTCTCATATCCGTAGTAATATATATTGTGCCTTTTGCCAGCAATTATTTGTGGATTCTTTTTTTTTCCTTCCTTTCTGTTTTTATCTTATTTTATTCATTTATCGTTATTATTTTATTTAACTTCTATAGCGAAATGCATGTAATCTCCTACTCCATATGGAGTAAAAAAACGTGGGACTTCATAATAGTTTGGGGTTTGTGTGGTTGGTTTCCAATCTCAATTACCTTTTCTTATATTATAATTCCCCACTAACCGAAGAGCATTGTAAATTATAACAAGAAGCATGAGAACCTGAGCAAATGGAAAATCAGCTGTTTTGTCACTGTTGTGTGCAAGGGCATGTTCGTTTCTGTTCTCTTGGGATGACACAGTGGCTTAGGCCACATTTCCTCAATAAAGAGACTAAGGTTTGAGTTTCCTCAACAACTCACCTATTGAAAGAGAAAAGACGACACTTTTCTTTCTAGTGTTCTAGAAAACAATGATAAATTAGTATTCAAAGCTCAAACTTCTGATATGATGACAGTTAGGCATTCTGTGCTAAAAAAGTCACTTATCTGCCAGTTTCAGTCAAAATTTTGAGCTTTAACTTGGCATTCAGTGACCATTTTGAAGATATGGCTGATTTTAGTGGTTTATTTGGTGTGAGTCAAGGTTGGAGATCTAGATAGCATCCTATTATTTGAGCTTGTGTTTGATTGGCAATGCATTAGTGTCATTATTTGAGCTTGTGTTTGATTGGTCTTGAAACCGGACGGCGGCGGCGGCGCGCGCGTGTGGTGATTTTTGGGTCCAATGGGTCTAGCCCATTTTGCCCATAACCTCTCCCTCTAAAACACTTGGGTACCCCTTGGAACACACCCCAAGTATCTCACCCTAAGCCTTATAAACCCTTTCAAAACTTCCCACCAAATCAACGTGGGACAAGCCAATTTACAACCTTAAGGAATTTCCACCAAAACTCCATTTCCATGGAGCACACTTTGGCTTCAATTTCCCATTCACTCGGTAATGGTTTTGAGCAACCAAATATACCACGTGAATCACAACGCGGCATAGAACGCGTTACCACTTTGACCCGAGTAAATCGACACTCGGGGCCCACCTAAAAAATAGACCGAACTTAAGAAAAAATTCTGATTTTATCCAGAATTTTATAACCATTTCCAACAGTTTATGCATGTATCATGTTTGCTTTGATAGTGGGCAATTTCTTTTTATAACATTCTATGTGCTTAGTGAGTTGCTTTCTACTTCAGATGGAAGAAGCTTCTCTCAGCAATGGTCAAACCCCTCTTGATCAAAGCAGTGAGATGATACAAGAAAGAGATGGTGAGAGAACTGAGTTAGATGGTCAAGATGGTGTTCCTCAAGGAAGGAAGGAATTTGTTGCACCTGCTGTGGGAATGGAGTTTGAGTCATATGATGATGCTTACAACTATTACATTTGTTGTGCGAAGGAAGTGGGCTTTTGTGTTAGGGTGAAAAATTCATGGCTCAAAAGAATGAAAGAGGTAAATCGTATACGTAAGGAAACCAGAACTGGTTTCCCTGCAATGATTAGAATGAGATTAGTGGACTCTATATGCAAATATCATTAAAATAATTAAATATATATATATATATATATATGGGCTGTTTAATCAAAATGGCATTAGCCCATTCTGTCAAGCGTAGGCATTCTCAACGATCACTTAGCAAATCTCCATACGATTTGAGGTAATTTCTCCATAGACGATCTTGATTCGCTTGACACTTTGAGCCTAAAACAAGAGGAGCTCAACTTTTCACCTCATATTTTAGTACAATTTTTCTCCCGTCAAATTTGTTTAATAATTTACCTTAAATGTTTGATTTGATATTATTTTTTTTTTTTTAAAAATACACAATCTATTCCAAAATCCTCAATTTTCCCCCCATCAAATTTGTTTAATAATTTACCTTAAATGTTTGATTTGATATTAATTTTTTTTTTAAAATACACAATCTATTCCAAAATCCTCCTATCAATTCACGTCAGAAAAATTGATCTCTAAGACTATGTTTGGAGCATAAATTTAGATACAAATTTTAAAAAAAAAAAAAAAAAAGTGAAAAGGAAAATATTAGTGAAATGTGAATGGAATATTATTATATTTTACTTATATTTTATGTAAATTTTTCCTTTTCAAATCTCTACCTAAATCCATATCCCAAATATAGCCTAAGAGTATCTCTAATCCTTTCATCAAATATTTATCAAAAATTTATTTATTTATTTATTTTTATCAAACTGAGAACTCATTAAATTTTCATCAAATTTGAATTTGATAGAAATTTAAAAAGATATTAGAGATGATTTTTCTTTCATCAATTTTGATGAAAATAAAAAAAAAATGGGATAAAAAAGGAATTTTTAAAAAGATTTTGATGAAAATTTAATTAAAAAACTTGAGTAATTCATATTAAATCAAACAATTTACTTAAATATATAATCAAAATAGATGAAAAAATCAGCAAAGGGTTGGAGATGCTCTAATCCTTTATTTTTATTTTTTTACATTTTCATGAAATTTAAATAAAATAATAATTGTTGAAAATTTAGTAGAAAGATTTAATTTATCCAGCATTTGATAAATTTAATTTGATATAAGTTTAGTAAATGAATTAAATTTCATTTCAATCAAATTTTTTTATTAAATTTAAATTTAATGTAAGATTTGGTAAGATATGAGAGACGCTATAACCTTTCGTAAATATTGTTAATTTACATTTAAGACACTAGAACCCAAGTTTAATTTCTAAACACCAAATATAAATATAAAAATAAAATAAAATAATAAAATTTAGTTGAAATACTATTAAAAGTAAATATTAATTTATTATTTTATATTCATGAGTTCTATCGGGTCACACTTTGAACCACTCGAGTTCAACTTAACAAATAAATGAATTTTAAAATCAACCAAAGCATTTGACCTAATAATTATATAATAGGTTTATAAAGTGAGATTTCAAGCTGAACTCTTATGAAAAAAAATTAATACCTTTGTCATGATTTATTTTTCTTTTATTATATATTTTGTTTTTATTAATTTTTTAACTATTATAAGTTAACATGTTTAAAGCCAGCTTTGTTTGACATGAGTTATTTTGATTAAATTAGTCAATAAAAATAAAACATATTAATTTAATTAATAAAATAAAATGTCACATTCAAATCATAATTTTTTTTTTCCTTACAACAATCACCACATCAATTATAAATAAAATCAAAATTTATCCCAAACATAACTTTTTAAATCAAATTAAAATAAAATAAAAAATCTAAAAAATAACTCATCTTAAAACAAGTACTTAGGCCTAATTTGGGAATTTAGCTAAAAGTCAATTTTTAACTTTTAATCTATTTTGGGTCATATCACCTCTCTACTTATTTACATTTTTAAAAAAAAAAAAAAAACAAAAAACTAAATTTTAATCAACTTCTCAAAACAAGCCTTAATAAATAAAATTGACAAATTACCCACAAGTTCTTTTTGAAAAGTGTGTATTCTATTTAATTCTAAAACCTATTAGATATATTCAAAAGTCTTATACCTATATATCTTCTCATCTTTAATACTTTAGAATCGTGGAATGTGGTTTTTACCACAATGGGTCCTCTTGTTTGACTATAGTAGGAATAGAACTAGAATGCAATGTGCTAACATGCTTATATGACTACATTGGTATGGGATTTAATTTCTTAGATGTTGATTGGGTCTACAAGTTTCTAGAAGTCCTGTTAGAAGAGCACTTGATCAATGCTATTTCTAACTAGAACTTTAGCTATGTCGCGGGACAGTCATTATCTAACAAAGAAATTTGTTTGTGTTTAAGTAATTAAGTGCTTAAGTGGAGTGAATTAATTGTTGTCCATCGTATTAGGACGTGGATTTTGTTTCGGCACATTTGTAAATGTGTTAATCTATTGTGTTGCCTTTGTTAGGATGTCGAGACGTGGACGTGGTGGTGGTATGCTTAGACGGCAGGAGGTGCCGTTACTAGATAACATTTCAGCGCAAGAAGAGAGAGTTGGTCAGGCCAACATGGCCGAGTCAGAGGTCAGCAACCCGTGGGCCCTTTGGCTCGAGAAATGGCTGGTGCTTTGCGGGAGTCTATGGATACTCTCAGCGCTGAGAATCAAGTCCAGGCCCATGCTACAGAGATAAGGCCACCCTTTCTGAAGATGGAATTCTTCTGGTCAAATTCAAATGAGTTTTGGGGGGATCGAAATGAGCCACTGAAGGTAGATGAGTGGCTAGAGTAGATGGTGAAGACGTTCGAGATGCTTGGCATCGAGGATGATGGTTTGAGAGTGACCTTGTTATCCTTCTAGTTGTGGGTCAATAGTGGAAGTATGCGTGTGGGCGCATTGGGGTGACTTAGGAGGCCTTTGTCAACACCATCCAGGACAAGTTCTTACCTCCCACTACTAGGAAGAAGTTGAAGGATCAGTTCTTGAAGCTCAAGCAGTTGAACACACCTGTAGTAGAGTTTAAGACAGCTTTTACTAGCCTCTCTAGGTTTGCACTGGAGCTAGTGGTGATAGAAGAACGTCATTGTGTTGAGTTTGAGAAGCGACTGAGGACCGGGCCTCTTTTCAAGGCGGTCGGGTCTATGATTAAGGATTACAGTCATCTTGTGGAGGCGACGTCACATTTAGAGACCGTGAATCAAGCAGAGAAGGAGAGCATGAGGGACTCAAAGTAGAGGACTTAGAAGGTTCAGGGGGAGACTCGGGACAACAAAAGACAGAGGGGTTCCACCCCACAGTAGTACCAAATAGCACAGTTCAGATCCACCTTTCCTGTACCAAGTTCTAGTTCATGAAGGAGTAGTCAAGATGGGATCACTTACTTTAAGTATGGTCAGCTGGGCCACAAGTCTCCAGTTTGCCTGCAGAGAGTAGGAGAGCAGCAATCTACGCCGTCTGCAGCTCGTTCATAGAGCTAGAGTCAGAGGAAAAGGTAGCCGCCTACTTATTATCAGTGTAGGCAGTCAGGGCACTTGAGGAGGTTTTGCCTTTAGGTAGGTGGCACACTTGGTGTGTCTGATTTGAGATAGACACAGAGCCATTAGCCTACACAGTCAGCTCAAGCCTCGAAGGCTACGCAGGGAGTCTCTTCGGCTCAGTTAGTTTACTGGTCCTATGCTCTGAGGGGTCAGCAGGTGGAGTAGAGACCTATTGGGTATATGTATGCTATTACCACTCTAGATCAGTCGCCAACACCCTCTATTTTGAGAGGTACCTTTTTGTTGTTCAATTCGATTACTAATGTGTTGATTGTTACTGGTGCATCTCATTCCTTCATTTTGTCTGGATTCACATCAGTTTTGGGATTGGAGGTGGCTCAATTAGCGTCTCCACTCAGGGTAGAGTTACCTGTTGGGGGTAATGTCGATTTGGACCGGAGATGTCGTGGTTGTAGGATAGAGGTTACTAGGTACTGACTTCTTTTTGTTTTTTGTATTGTTAGACATGTCGGGTTTTGACGTCATTCTAGGCATGGATTTGTTATCTTCGTAATGTGCTATTATTGTTTGTTATCGTTAGAGATTTACGGTGTGCACCTCGAGTAGTTAAAGAGAGATGTGGGTCAATGGTGGAAGTATGCGTATGGGCGCATTGGGGTAACTTGGAAGGCCTTTATCAACGCCATCTAGGACAAGTTCTTACCTCTCACTGCTAGGGAGAAGTTAAGGGATTAGTTCTTGAAGCTCAAGCAGCTGAACACACCTGTAGCAAAGTTTCAGGCAACTTTTACTAGTCTCTCTAGGTTTGCACGGGAGCTGGTAGCGATAGAGGAACGTCGCTGTGTTAAGTTCGAGAAGCAACTGAGGACCGGGCTCCTTTTCAAGGTGGCCGGGTCTATAATTATGGATTATGGTCATGTTGTAGAGGCGGTGTCTCATTTAGAAACCGTGATTCGGGTAGAAAAAAAGAGTATGAGGGGCTCCAAGTAAAGTACTCAGAAGGTTCAGAGAGAGACTCGGGACAACAAAAGGCAGAGGGGTTCCACCCCACAGCAATACCAGGCATCACAGTTCAAATCCACCTTTCCTGTACCAAGTTCTGGTTTAGGAAGGAGTAGTTAGGGTGGGATCACTTGCTTTAAGTATGGTCAGCTGGGCCACAAGTCTCTAGTTTGCCCGCATAGAGGAGGAGGGTAGCAACCTATGCCGTCTGCAGCTCTTTCACAGAGCCAGAGTCCAGGGAAAGGGCAGCTGCCTACCTGTTATTAGTGTGGGCAATTGGGGCACTTGAGGAGGTTTTGCCCTCAAGTAAGTGGCACACTTGGTGCGTCTGGTTCGAGATAGACATAGAGCCATCAACCTACACAATTAGCTCAAGCCTCGAGGGCCACGCAAGGAGTCTCTTCAGCTCAGTCAGTTTACCAGTCCAATGCTCTGAGGGGTGAGCAGGTAGAGTAGAGACCTACTGGGCGTGTGTATACTGTTACCACGCCAGATCAGTCGCCAACAGCCTCTGTTTTGAGAGGTAACTTTTTGTTGTTCAATTCGATTGCTAATGTGTTGATTGTTACTGTTGTATCTCATTCCTTCATTTCGTCTGCATTCGCATCGGTTTTGGGATTAGAAGTGGCTCATTTAGCATCTCCACTTAGGGTAGAGTTACCAGTTGGGGGTAAGGTCAACTTGGACCGGGGATGTCGTGGTTGTGAGATAAAGGTTGTCAAGTGCCGACTTCTTTTTGTTTTTTGTATTGTTAAACTTACCGGGTTTCGACGTCATTCTAGGCATGGATTTGTTGTCTTCGTAACGTGCTATTATTGTTTATTATCGTCAAAGAGTTACTGTGTGCACCTCAAGTGGTGATTGTTTTTATTTTTTGGGAGACCGAATTGACAGAGTCTTATCGCCAGTTTATGACACTCATGGTATAGGAGAGCTTAGTTATCTTCTTGCGACTCTTTTGGGTATTGAGAGTGATGAAGTCTGAGTCAAATTGCCAAGGATAGTTTGTGAATACTCGGTTGTCTTTCCTAAGGATCTTATTAGTTTTTCACCCCACCGGGAGATCAAGTTCTCCATTGATTTAGTGCCTAGCATGACACCGATTTTCTTGGCACCGTATAGGTTTGCACCCGCTAAGTTGTGTGAGTGGAAGATTCAACTTCAAGATCTGTTAGATAAGGGCTTCATTCACCCTAGTACATCTCCTTGGAGAGCACTGGCTCTCTCTGCTAAGAAGAAGAATGACACTTTGCGACTGTGTATTGATTACTAGAAGCTGAATCGAGTAACTGTTAAGAACAAGTACCCATTACCTTGCACAGATGATTTGTTTGGCTAGTTGAAGGGGTCTTATTGCTTTTCTAAGATTGATTTGAGATTGGATTATCACCAGTTGAGGGTGAAGGAAGAGGATATTTAGAAAATGGCATTACGTATACGGTATGGCCACTACGAGTTCTTGGTGATATCTTTTGGGTTAACCGATGCACCAGCTTTATTTATGGATTTGATGAATCGAATCTTTCGTGAGTTCTTAAACCGTTTTGTGGTTATCTTTGTTGACGACATCTTGATTTACTCACTTTTTGAGGAGGAACACGAGGAATATTTGCGGGTCATAGTTGAGTTGCTTAGAGCACACTGTCTTTACGCTAAGTTCGAGAAATGCAATTTTGTTTAAAAGAAGTTAAGTTTCTAGGTCATGTCGTATTCAGGAAAGCAGTGACAGTAGACTATTCTAAGATAGAGGTAGTGCAAGATTGGAAACAACCTAAGAACGCTATTGAGATTGGGAGTTTTTTGGGCTTAGCCGGGTATTACCGACATTTTGTGAATGACTTCTTTAGATTGGCCTCACCATTGACTAGTTTGAGGAGGAAGGGGGTAAAGTTTGTGTGAAGTGAGACTTGCGAAAAGTCATTCCAAGAGCTTAAGGTTAGACTCACCACTGCTCTAGTGTTGGTTATTATGGAGAGGGATTTAAGCTATTCAGTTTATTGTGATGCGTCATGGAAAGGTCTGGGTTGTGTGTTGATGTAAGAGGAGAATGTGGTAGCCTACAGTTCACGGCAGTTAAAAACTCATGAGAGAAACTATCATACATACGACCCAGAACTAGCGGCAGTGATTTTTGCCTTAAAAATCTAGGGGCAATACTTATATGGTGAGAGATTTAAGGTATTCTCCGATCATAAGAGTTTGAAGTATCTATTTTCACTGAAAGATTTGAATTTAAGACAGAGCAGATGGATGAAGTTTATAAAGGATTGTGATTTTGAGTTACACTATCACCTAGGGAAGACCAATGTAATGGTTGACGCTTTAAGTAGAAAGATAGTAAGCAGCGCAACTAGTATTGCCATCTGGGAATGAGAGATATTGGTTGCTATTGGCGAGTTTCACTTGCATTTGGGTGAGTCCGTTGAGTCGGCTGTTTTGTTTACTGTAGTTGCACAGCCTACACTTGTAAGCCGAGTTATAGAATCACAAAAAAGTGATCTTAAGGTAGAGGCTATCCGAGGAAAAATATCTAGTGGAAAGGTAGAAAAGGGATTGAACTTATATTCTGACTCTAGTGTGAGGTATTTGGAATGTCTTTTCGTACTAGAATCTTGTAAAAAAGAGGTACTCCGAGAGTTTCTCTATTCACGCCTTGCAGTATACTTGGGAGGCACAAAGATATATCGCAACCTTAGCCGTCATTTTTGGTGGAGGGGGATGAAGAGAGACGTAGCCTTGTTTGTTTCAAGGTACCTTACTTGTCAGCAAGTGAAGGCTGAACATCAACGACCAGTGGGTTTGTTGCAACCTTTACCTATAGCTGAGTGAAAGTGAGAGCATGTCACGATAGATTTTGTTGTGGGTCTTTCGAGGACTCAATGGGGTAATGATGCCGTGTGGGTAATAGTCAATCAGATAACCAAGTCAGCACACTTTGTACCTATGCGCACGAGTGACTCAATAGATTATCTTGCCGACGTTTATATGAGAGACATAGTTTGACTTCATGAGGTCCATGTGACTGTCATTTCAAATAGAGATCCTTATTTCACGACTTAGTTATGGCAGAGCCTACAGAATGCCTTAGGCACTAGATTGACATTTAGCATCGTCTATCATCCTCAGACTGACGGGCAATCCGAGCGGACCATTCAAATCTTAGAGGACATTTTGCAGGGTTGTGTTCTTGATTTTAAGGGGTCGTGGGAGAGACATTTACCTTTAGTGGAGTTTGCCTACAATAATAGTTTCCAGGCGAATATTGGCATGGTGCCGTTTGAGGCCTTATATGGCCGACCATGTAGATCTCCAGTATGTTGGGCCGAGATGGGTGACGCGCCTATGCTAGGTCTTAAATTAGTCTAGAAAATGACTGAGAAGTTTGTGCTTATCCGTAAGAGGTTGGCTTCGATTCAGAGTCGCCAGAGGAGCTATGCCAACCATAGGAGAAGACCTTTATCTTTTGAGATAAGAGACCATGTGTTCTTGAAGATATCACCGAGACGTAGTTTAAAGAGGTTTGGGAAGAGCGGGAAGTTGTCCCCTATATTTATTAGGCCTTTTGAGATTCTAGAGTGGATCGAGGAGGTAGCTTATCATTTGGCCTTGCCATCCTAAATGTTCAGGGTTCATGACGTGTTCTATATCTGTATACTCCGAAAGTACGAGCTGGATCTTTCACATATGTTAGATTGGACCGAATTGGAGATAGATGAGGATGCCTCTTATGAGGAGAGACCGATACGAGTTTTAGACTCTCAGGACCAAGTTTTGCGAGGCAAGACTATTCCATTGGTTAAGGTGTTGTAGCGACACCACGGGGTTGAGGAAGTGACTTGGGAGCGTGAGACGGGAGTCCATAAGAAGTATCCATACTTATTTGTTGATATTTGAGGCTTGTGTTGAAACCTTTGTGTATGTTGTAATATATATATACACATTGTACATGTTTTGGAGAATTGAATGATAATAGTTAATGCTGAATGACTAGATGTATCCTTGTTACAAGTCTGGATGTTATGTGATTAGTTTTATTTCAATATATGTCGTTGATTTTAAATTCCAGGGACAAAATTCCTTATGGAGGAGAGATTATAACGATTTTGATTTAGACCTGACCTATATTTTTCTTTTAGATTTGAGAACCCATGTACTTAACTGTTGTCCATCTCATTTCCTTCTTGTTATGTGTTGATTTTGTCGATTGGGGGTTTTGTTTGGGTTTGAAATAGGTTGGGAAGTTAGTTTTTCAAAGAGTTGCTCGCTAGATTTTGGCTTGTTCGCTTAAGCGACCATTCTTGCGCTCGAGCAATCTTTTACAATCTGCAAAATTACTGAGAGTTTGATATCTTTCCTCGAGCGATCTCTCTTGCGCTCGAGCGATCTTTTACAAGTCTGAACTACTAAGAGGGGGTCATTGTATGCTCGAGCGGTGGTTTTGGTTGTTCGAGCGGTGTCACTTATTGTGTCTGTCGCTCGAGTGACCATTCTTGCGCTCGAGCGGTCTATGCGTATATCAGTCTGTGAGGAAACTATTTTTAGTCACTTTTTCATCTCTCTCTCTCTCTAAACATTTTAAAACCCTAAATCCACACACCCTCTCTCTAGTCTTCATTTCTAGCCTCAAATACTCTCAATCCGTTGGTTTCCTAAACCTAGTCCTTTAGAGTAAAAGATTGAGCACGTTGAGGGCTTTGTTCTAATCGGTGAATTTTGTGTTTTTGGCTCCGTCAAGTTCTACCCTTTGTTTCCTCTTGTCTTCTATTTTCAGGTAGGGGTTTCTTAGACTCTTTTATATGATTTTTAGCTTAGTTATTTGCTCTTTGAAAAGGGTTAATGATTTGGAAATTTTGAGAAAACTTAGGGTTTGGATTTGAAATCAAAAAAGGGGTTTTCCAAATGGATTCTTGAAAACGGTTATGGGAATGAGTTTATAGCTGAGATATGTTAAAATGGTGGATATCCTTTCCTAACATCAACTTTGTAAGAAAAGGGGGTTTTGCCCTAAATTTTGGATTTTTGGATTTGTGAAAGGAAAAGGAAAATGATGTTGGGCATTGTGAAATTGAACCATGTTTATGTTGATGATGATGGTGGAGTTGGATATATAATATCACTCTTATTGTAAATGATGAAATTATATCTTTTGATTAGAAATCATCTGTGGCGAAGAAATATCTATTTTGGGCTATCGGTGGAAGATAGTCTTGATTGTTGTAGACATTGCATAAGGATTAGGTTAAATTGAAACTAATTTCTCATACATTGTGCATTGAGCATCATTTCATATTTAACATTGTAAATGTATTGGTTTTAAGAAAAATTGGTGAATAACGTGGTGAATCTGGTTAGGGGGTGTGGTTGTGCTTTTATTATGTTGGCATGTGTGTCCTTGGTGAATGTCCAGAAACTTGCGCGATTAGGTGCCGATTCTTCTGGTTAGTACCGATAAAATGACTTGGGTAATGCTTGTATAGCCTACTGGCAGACATGCATCTAGAGATTCCAGTGTTATGTATCCACTGCCTTGTTTTTTGTACAAAATGATTATTTTCATGAATTGATATATAATTTGGCATTGCATTGTTTTGAGATGGAAAGCGAGAAATGTTTTAAAAAAAAGGCATGCATGTGCATTAACCTTATAATTTTGTTAAAATGCATATGCTATATTAGAGTATCTTTATTGGGTTTGGGTTCATCCTATATGAGAAACAACTTTCAGGTGCTGATGATATGCCTCCACCAAGGACGTACCTTAGGAGAACTTGGAGCTAAAGGCTTCCTTTTCGTTTGTTGATGTAAATATTTTTGTTTAAGCCACGGGCTTTACTTGTATTGGGTTTAAACTCATTTTGTTATACCCAAGTATTGACTTGAAAAGTTGTAGCCATTAAAGCATTTAATTATTTGGTTTTACCTTTATTGTAATCATGTTTCCGTGCTATATGCTATAAATTCAGATTTTAGGAATTATGAATATATATTGCATATGTCACTTTTTGTAATGATCAAAGATATAATGAAATAAAATATATGAGATTGTTGATATATTGTAAGTACGATTATGAGATGGGTTTCGTGTTAATTATTTCGGGGGCGTTACACGATCCTTCCAGTTGGTACTGGTAAAATGGCCTTTGGTAGTGTTTGTATAGCCTACTGGCAGACACGTACCTAGAGATTCCCAGTGTTATGTATCCACTGCCCTTCTTTTTTTATATATAAAAGGATTATTTCATAAATTGATATACAACCTGGCATTGCATTGTTTTGAGAAGGAAAATTAGGAAATTATTTGACAAATGGCATGCATACACAATCATCTTATAATTTTGCTAAGATTCATATACTGTGTTAGAGTGTCTCCACTGGACTGTGGCTCACCCTATGTGGAAAACAACTTTCAGGTGTTGATGATATACCCCCGCCAAGGACGAAGCATGAGAGGACCTGGAGCTAAAGACTTCATTTTTGTTTAGTGATGTAATTATTATTATTATTATTATTATTATTATTATTATTATTATTATTATTATTATTATATTTTATATTTTTTTTAAGCCTTGGGCTTCACTTGTATTGAGCTTAAACTTATTTTGTTGTACCCAAACATTGTCTTGAAAAGTTGTAGCTATTAAGGTATTTCATTACTTGGTCTTACTTACCTTTTTGCCCTTGTATTTATGCCATATGCTATAGATTCAAGATTTAGGATTTATGAATATATATTGCATATGTCACATTTTGTAATGATCAAAGACTTAATAAAAGAGAATATAAAATGTTGTTGATCAATTGCATGTGATGATTATGCTATGGGTTGTGTTATTTACTTAGGGCGTGACAATAACTAACCGTTAAAGATTTAATACTATATCAATTAAAACAGTACAAAGTTTTTTAAACCAATCACATCCATAATTCCTTAAGTTCAAATTTTTTTTTTAAACTAAATTGTAGTAGTACATCAAACTAAAAAAAAAATAAAATAAAAAACACTCATAGTTTAAACTTCAAATTTCTTCAAATATTTTTTCGTGAAAGTCTTCAACAAAACTTGAACATCTTACAAATTACATGGACAACAATAAAAGGGTATATATTTTCAATATATTATATAAATTAATCAATTAATTAAATTCAATATGTAGCGAGCTAGGCTAGGTTAAAAGTATAATTCTCAAACCCAACTTATTAAGCAGTCGGACTGAAAATATCAATTCAGCCCAGCTCAATAGGCTAAAATAATATTCTCAAGTCCTAAAAAAATAGGACTGGGCTAGGCAGGTCAGCGCCCACCCTTACTTATAACTAGACAAGTGAGAGGAGAGAGAAAGATCTAATACTAAAGTGAGGTAGATGAAAGAAAGTACACAAGTCAGAGGAGAGAAAAATAAGAAAAATGCTTCCTACCCCCAGCTGGGGGTGACACCCAGTGAGGTGTCAGCTGGGGGTTGGTCCGTTAAAACAGTTTTTCTTTTTTTTTTTTTTTTTTTGATTTCTGACCAGTGGGGGCGCGCCACGTCACTGGGGGCGCCACCCCCACTGGGTGTATGAAGCAAGATTCGAAAAATAATTAGGTAAATTACATTGGCACCCCCCTAATGCTTCTATTTAATACAGATCTCCTTCTTACATTTAAAAAATTACATTCCCTTTTACGAGGTTTGTAATCTCATTACAAATTGCTCTCTGAATTTCTGATGTCATGTCCTAAAATTTTCTAAATGACCATCTTGTCATTTTTCCTACCATTTCTTTTTTCTATCATTATGACTATATTCTACAACTTTCATTATTAAATTCTACCTGAACATATTATTATTGAATGATGATATACAAACATAAATTTTATATAAAATTTTCAAACACAATGATATAACTTAATGGTGACCTTTCATTGTAAAACAAAACGCTTATAAACATGATTTATGTTTATAACAATATCACCATCGCAACATTTTTATGATATTTTTTGTATAAGTTTTATATATGAATATAATTTTTCATTTTTATTTCCACCATTATATCTAGATTAGATCAACATACACTAGATATATTTAAAAAGTATAAAATTTGTACAAATTTTTTTTAAAAAAAATCGATTGAATACAACAAAATTAGATAATGTATCGAATTTTCGTATATTTTTAATTTTTTGTATTTGGTGAATTAAAAAAAAAATTACAAATTATTATACTTCTTAAGTATATCTAAATTATGTGTATCTAAAAAATACTTAAAATATTAAAAAATTTAGTAAAAATAAAAAAACGAAAAATATATATATATATATTTTTTGTGTGTGTGAGTTAAATCAAAGAAGATGATTGTTGTTTCTCTTGAAATGATATGAACAAAATATCTGTATTATTTTATTATTTTATATGTATAAAGGCTAAGGAACAAATATGTCATTTTAATCTAACAGGAAGTAAGTGTAATTTTTCAAAAATAATATTAGAAAAAGAAATATATATATGTATATATATATATATGTGATTGGTCTTGCATCTAGGGGTGTGCACGGTGCGGTTCAAGCGGTTTGAGAGTAAAATTATAAACTGAAAGCGGATTGGCGAATTAGCGGATTGACAATTTGCAGTTTGGACGATTTTTGGCGGATTGAAGAATATTTTAACTAATTATCATACATTTGTATAATATATAATACTAATTTGTATAATATTTTTTAGATATATAACACAATGTAATTTTAAATAATATCTTTCATATATATAACCACTAATTTATAATAAATTTTATATCTTAAATCTCTCTCACACTCATTTTTACATTGATATTTCATTGGAGGTTAAAAAATATATATGTATTAACTATAGCGGAGCAAAGCGGTTCGGTTGGCGGATTATAAAATTTAAAGTTTAAACTGCGGTTAGCGATTAGAACAGTATGAATCGATACGATTTTAATGGATTGGACAGTATTTTACACAACCCTACTTATATCTCTTAATTTTACTTCCCTTAATTTAATTCCATCTCTAGTGACGTGACTTATTCTCATGTAAAGCGATCCTTCTCTCCCTTCCCCTTTCTCTCTCTCATTCATATTTTTAACCTCCCTAGTTTTACATAATTGTGATGGAATTGAGGAGAAAGAGTACACAAGTGAGAGGAGAGAGAAATAATATTAAACAGAGATGACTTGAAATAAACAAGTGAGAAGGGAGAAGGATCCAATACGTATGTGACAGAAATGGAAGAAAGTCGTCAAGTCCAAGGAAAGAGACATAGATCAAAGTGAGAAAATAAATTTATAAATAATTGTACTATTGAGGTTTAAAAATTGGAGAATTCTATCATACCAAATTCCTATATATACATACCAAGAAGTTCCTATAAGTAGAGGCTACAACAGCTCCAATGGCCGACGGCTTGAACACCTCACCGTTGGCTGAGATCTCAGTATCCTCTCCACTGCTGTCATCTGCTACTACTTCTGAGGATGAAGGAAGTGTTCTGCCCTCCAACAACGCAACATCTGACCCCAATTCTTCTCCACCGCCACCGGCAGTGGAGAACTCGGGAAGGGGAGGCAACTTCGACATTGATGAAGCAGCTCAAACTCCTGAACCAAACATAAACATAAGATCTCTGATAGGCTCCATGGTGGCACAAGCCACTTCAACAGTAGCTGCAGCATCAATTAATATGGGTCCATTTGGAGATACTGTGAGGGAAGTTATAGTGAATTACGTTGTCAAACCATCTGTGAGCAGCTTGGGATCTGAAATAATCGAACACTTGTTTGTGCGACGCCAGAATTTCAACCGCAGAGTTGCCATTATGCTCTTCTTCTTTATGTTGCTCCTGCTTCTTCAACGTAAGATCATACACTAATCCCCTTTTTTTATTTTATTTATATATATTCAAGATAATTAATATTCTGACTTTAATGTTATTTCAGGATTCTTACGAGCACCTTGAATGACTCTATTCGCTGTAATGTTGGATATTTGAAATGGTGTCATTCTGTTGAATGTAATTGTATTTGGTGATTGAAAATTATGCAGTGGTATTGAACCAAATACACTTACAGTATTCTAGTTTAATTTTTATTAATTTAAATGGTAAGATCTATCACTTTACATTTAGACAATTAAACAAATGTGAATATGAATAGTGTGAAACAGTATTATAAAATCATCAAATAACTTCTCATATTGATTTGTGGTTATTTGATACTACTCATCTTATATGACATTTATTATGTCACTTCTTAAAAAATAACATTAAATTGAAGAATCTCACTGTTTAAAAAACAAAAAACAAAAAACAAAAAACAAAAAAAAAAAAAACTTGAAAATCTTTAAAAGACAGTCCTTAAATTCATGCTAATGATGTGATAAGAATTTATATTTTAAATAAAAAATAAATTTTAGACAGCATATTTACTTGGTCATGTAACACTAGATAATAATTTTCCCTATATGGAATGTTCAAATTTTGAGTATTTTATATTTTGAAATTACTAGTGGTAAACCCGGGCTACGCACGAGATGCGAAAAAATTAATAACATATTTTTATATAAAATAATATAGATAGTTAGATTTTTTTATGTAAATTATTAAACAAAAAAAGATTGAAACATACAACTTAAGTTTCATAATTTTACCACAATTTTTGTATTAATTTTTAATTTGTTTCAAATTTCATCATGTAACTTTCAACCCCCTTGCTAGAGTTGCAAATTAAGGCAAGCATAACCCAAATAACTCAAGTCAAGCATGAAATTTTTCAAAAATTGGGTAACATAATTTTTAATTCAATGAGAACCTATGTAGAAATTTAAAAAGTCAGAATAAATTTGAGTGGATCTGAGCAGAGATATCAAATAACGTAAGAAAATGAAACAAAATATTATATATAAATATATCAAATTATTTTTCTAATAGATTTTTTTTTAAATGTTTAAAAAATAAACCTTTTAGAAAGGGATCATCGAATAAGTTGATATTAAAAAAAAAAAATTTATAATGGCATAAAATAATTTAAATATGATTTTTCAGAAATTATTTTTAATTTAAAAATTACAATAAAACATTTATATATAATAAAAATAATTTTTAAAAAAATAAAAGTATCTAAATAAATAAAAGGTAAGAAGAAAATTTAGAATGGTATTCTCATTTGATTTGAAAAAATTCAAGATGAACAATAAATTATCACTTATAACTCTCATTTTTTTAATTAAAAAAAAAGTTTCACAAACCATCACTGTTAATAAAAAATTAACGTTTCTTTTTTATTATTATTATTATAGCAAAAGTCACTTTTTAGCAATTTGAGCCAAAAATATTTTCATTTTTTATTTTAATTCGTGTAATTGACAATTGAGATTTAAAAAAAGAAAAAAGAAAAAACAAGATCTACCATGTTTGGCAAGTCCTAAAAAAGCCATTTATTTTCTTAATATTTTTTTCTTTTGTTAAAAAAAAATTAAAAAATTCGTATTAAATAAATTTACTATTCAAGTCATTGTAATTAAAAAGGATATAGAGAATCTCATAAAATTTAAAACCAAAAAAGAAAAAAAATAAAAATAAAATTTTTTAATAGCAAATAGTAATTTGAATACATGTATTTAAGGCAAATTATATTTAGACCAATAATATTATGACACATCATTATGGCACATGTGAATATTAATCTCAATCTAATTGTAGTAACATAATTTCAAAAAGAATTTAAATTTAAAATTTTATTTTATAATTTAATAAATGATACATAATTTAAGAAATAAATATTGATCTCATTTCAATTATAGTAACATAACTTAAGGAAGAATCCAAATTTAAAATTTTATTTTAAGAATATAAATTAATTTATGGACTAATTATATTGTGACACATACTAACAAAAATAAACAAAATCAAAAAAATGAGAAAAAAGAATTGCACCTTTCAACCTTAATAAGATGACAATTGTAATGCCCCCAAAATGTAACAATAGAATAACCCATAATATACACCATACATGCGGAAAACTAATAACGGTCTTTCATTAATACTCTGGTAAACATTACAAAATGTACTACATGCGTTATACATTCATAAACTTTAAATTCTGAATCTATAGCATGTGATGCGTGGCCATATACAAAAAATGAGAGGAAATTCAGATAAGTTCATCCCTATGGTTACATATTTCCAAGACGATACTTGGTTACAACAAAAGTGGGTCAAGTCCAAAACAAATAAAAAAGTCCAAGGCTTGTACAAATGATATTTAAAATAAAAGAAAGACAAATGAGTCTTCAGCTCCAAGATCCTCCTAAGCTAAGTCTTTGGTGGAGGCATATCATTAATACTTGAAAGTTGGTTTCCACATACGGTGAGCTAAAACCCAGTAAAGAATGCCTTAACACATTGTATGATGCTTAACAAAGTCATATAGTGAATGCATATGCATGCCATTTACCAAGACGTTACACTTTTCTCTTTCAAAACAATGCAATGCCATAATTATAAATCAATTAATAAAATAATACTTTTTAAATCATAAAATAGGATAGTGGATACACAACACTAAAAATCTTTAGATACGTGTCTACCAATAGGCTATACAAGCACTGCCAAAGCTATTTTATCGGTACTAACCGAAATAATAGGCACCTAACCGCACAGGTTTCTGGACTTTCAACAAAGACACACAAGCCAACATAGATAATACCACAACCACACCCCCTAACTAGATTCACTAAGGTATTCACCAATTTTTCTCAAAACGATACATTTTCAGTGTACAAATATGAAACAATGTTCAATACAAGATGTATGAGTAATTTGGTTTTAATTAACCTAATCCTCATGCAATTTCTACAATAATTAAAGCTATCTTCCACCGATAGCCCAAAACAAATATCTTTATACAAAAGATAAATCTCCAAGCAACATATATGATTTCAAAAATCTCAATAGAGAAGTGATAATATATATTCAACTCCACTTTCTTCATCAACAGATACATTCATATTATTATTCAAAAGCTCAACATCTTTCCCCTTTTTCCTTAGTTCAAAACCGATGATTTCCAAGATTTCCATCAAAACACCTATTCCTTTCAAAACACATTTAAAGGAGAGATTTTCAATATTTCCACCTAACTTATCAATATAACCATCTCCACAACATTTTCCATTAACCCATTTGAAAACCTTTTTTTTATACTCCCAAAACCAAACCTAAATCAAACCTTAAATGAAATCCACAACTCCCAAATCACTACACTTTTCAAGGAACACATAATGAGGCTAAGAATCATACAAAGAAGTTGAAGAAATCCCTACATCAAGATTAGAAGGAGAGAAGAACAAGATCCAAAGTTTGATGGAGCCGAAAACAAAAAAAATTCCAACTAAAATGTTCACCTCCACGAGCTCTACATTTTTTCTTGAAGCACTATAGTAACGAGGCTGACGGATTTGAGTGTATAGAGGTGTTTAGACAAGAACTAATAGAGAGAGAGGGAGAGAGAGAGATCAAAAAGTGAAAGAAAAAATCTTTTTCCCGTACTGATATATGTTGTACAAAATGTGTATTTAAATAAAAATAAACAAATTCATATTTAATTAAATTGAAATTACAGAACAAGAAATCATAGGACTAAATCATACTGGAGATTACAACTTGATGAAATAAATATATAACAAAATATAATACTGAAATAATAAAATGAAGCAAACTGAAACCTGTGTGATACCACAGTCTCCTTAAAATAGATTCGGCGCCTCACTGTGGGTATTAGAGGTATGTCGGCGTTCGTTTCCCAAGATGCGACGATTAGAACCCACTAAGACAGAAGCACATTTTGTTTAGCGCTGGAGAACTAACAATAACAGCACTCTCTCACACAGGAAGAATATTATAAGAGCAGTCTGACTATGTAATTTGAGAGCAAAAAATTTCTATGTTCAAAACCAAAGAAGATGGTCTCTTTTTATACACAATGTGAGAGAAAGAAAGAGTCTTCCAGCAACAAATGCATTCAATTTTTGCAAAACTAAAGAATCAAATACACCAAAATAGATGGAAAATAAATGTATAAGTTACACACTTTATATATACATGTGTGTATATTAGCAATCACAATAATTTGACCTAGTCCAAAAAAGATTAGGCTGATAGGTCACCAACCTAACCCAGCCCAAACCTAACCTATTCCAGTAAGCCTCAAACCCAAGTTCTATGTACCACGGACCTGGACCTAGCCCAGCCCGGTCCGGGCGGATGGGCCACGCGCGTGTGTGGCATTTTTGCACAACCAACTTAGACCATAGTTTTGGCCCAAGCCCATCCTTGAAGCATCTATAACTCCCTTCTTTCAAAAAATTTGGATGCCCCAAAAGGCTCATGCCCTTATCAAAAACTTCAGATTTAAATATCAATCAATGCTTTCCTTTACAATCAATGTGGGATAGATACACCATTCCCAATATCTCATTCATGAGGCCAACTTTATGAGACAATTTATCATTCAATTCTTAATAGTTTTTAGACATTCTTTTTGTGGTGTAAAGATCTTGTTACAAAGAATCTAGACTGATTTGATCACACCTCAACTGGTGATTGGAAGCCACTTTAATTTTACATTAAAGTCATCATAAAACCATTTTTTTCTAACAATATATGCACAAACTGCTCGAGCGACCAAAACACTGCTCGAGCGTCAAATACAAAGAACTGCTCAAGTGACCAAATCATAGCTCGAACGCACAATGACCCCCTCCTAGTAGTTTGGACTTGCAAAGAGACCACTCAAGCGAAGGAAAGATCGCTCCAGCCTCAAACACAAAATATCGCTCGAGCGACCAGCCCATGGCCCGAGCGAAGAACACCCCACTCCCAAAAGTTCAGACTGCAAACACAGATACTGAAAGAACCAAAGACCGCTCGAGCGAAGGAAAGACTGCTCGAGCGAGCTCAACAACAAACAGATAGAAATTCCTTTGAAATTCTAATTCCCAACCTGTTCAAAACATGACCATCAACTCCAAACAACTAATCCCACATTACAAGAAGACAACAAAGGGTATAAATAACAACCATGAGTATTAGATCTCGGATCAAAGAATATAAAAGGGTCGGGTCTTAACCCAAGCCGCTATAACAATGTTTTACAATTATAATAGTGCTAGCATTACACTCGTACTATACGCGGTCTAACACAAATAATTAAAACTTAATATTAATTTTATATAGTAATTAAAAAATATTTTTAAAATGTAGAAGAAAATAATTTAGAATCAAGTAAATTTTAATTATTTTCACTAATATTACAATTAAGGTTTTTTTTTTTCCAGCCTTGTCATTAATGGTATGTTCTAAGAATTAAATAACAAAAACATGCGTTATAACATAATTAATAAAAAAATAAAAATAGAAAATAGAGTAAATTACAAAAACTGCACTTATAATAAAACATAAATATATTATGTTATTATTGTTTTGCAATTATAGCTTGTATTATGTTAGAGTTCAACCAATGATATATCAAATCATGTGTGTCAATTAACTTTTACTCATTTCTGCTTTTTGTAGAACTCGCAAAAAATTGTTAACATAAAAAATAAATTGTAGGATGAAATATAAAAAACAACAAAGTGAGTGTTTGAGAAGTGGATTTTTATGTAGGTTTTTTTAGTTGTAGGATATTATTGGATAAAAAAATTTTAGTGTTTGGGAAGATAGTTGAGTTTTTTTGTGGTTGGATGTGATGTTTGTGAGAGAAAAAGTGAAATAATTATGGGATTGGATGTAATATTTGTTGGAAAATGGTTTGGAAAATCTGGGTAAAAATAGATTTTTTCCTAACTTTGGTCTAATATTTAGGTGGGACCCGTGCATCTATTTTCGCAGGTCAAAGTGGTAACGCGTTCTATGTCGCGTTGTGATTCACGTGGTATATTTGGTTGCTCAAAACCATTACCGAGTGAATGGAAAATTGAAGCCAAAGTATGCTCCATGGAAATGGAGTTTTGGTGAAAAATCCTTAAAGATTTGAATAAGGCTTGTCTCACATTAATTTGGTGAGAAGTTTTGAATGGATTTATAAGGCATGTGTTTGGTACTTGGGGTATGCCCCAAGGGGTACCCAAGTGTTTTAGAGAAGGAGATTATAGGCAAAATAGGCTAGACCCATTGGACCCAAAAATCACCACACACGCGCGTGCCGCCGTCTGTCTGGTCGGGCGGGCTGGGTTGGGCTTGTCCGGCCCAATACCTATCTTTTTTGGCCAAAAATATTTGAATTTAATTTTATTTTTGGTAAAATAAAATCTAGAATTCAAATTAAATCAGAAATAATCTGCTCCGATTTTTCTGTACACCCAAACAAGGCCCTTCTCGTTTTTATCTGTTTGAATTTTGAACCAACTGATTTAAATCTGATTAATTCAAAACCAAACAGGTTTCATACCTGTTCAAACAGGTTTGCACCTGTTTAATTCAAAACCTGCAGCCACCAATACATCTATAAATAGGACAACCCTCATTTGATGTTTGAACATTCAGAAATTTCGTACTTCACCTCTGCAAATTAATTTTTCATTTTGCTATATTTTATTTCTTGTGAGAAAGAGTATAAAAACTTAATGTGTTCCTGAGGCAAACAATTTGTAGTGCTGCTATTATTTGTAGTTGATCATATCATCTTGGGAGATAGACGTCCAAATTCTGAAAGTACCGTGGAGATGACGAATCTGTCTTAAGGACACAGTGTCAAATACCGGACTTGATTAGATAATTATTCAAAGAAATTAATCAAGTAAGTTGTTTCATTTATTATTCTGTTTTATTTGTTTATTTAATCAGATTTCAATTTTGTTTTTGTAACAAAATAAAATCTGTTTTTATTATTTGTTTTTATTTCGAGTTTGATTTTAGTAATCAAACAAATTCTCTCATTTCTTTTATATTCTGGTTGTTGTTAAGTACACAACTTAATTTAATCTATTTAAATACAGTGAAGATTTTCCAATAATATTTTATTTGGATTTGTTTTTTTTTTGATATTGCAAAAAGTTTGTCTTTTAGTATAAAAAATCAAAAAAAACCCAACCCACAAACTTCCCAAACACCACCTTAAGAAAGTAGTCATTTTTTCTAGTCACCCTTCAAAGTAACTTTTACCTTGCTAAGCATAGTAGTAAAATCCCTCCTCCAATAGATTAATTACGATCAAGTTAACCATTGAAAATAAATATTAAACTTGAGTTTTGGTTTGGCTAGTCTAGTATTCAGTTCACCTTAAAGCCATTCTTTTGGTCCGACTGCGCCTAGATCAATTTTTTTTCTCTTAATTTTTAAATTAATATATATATTTTAAATGTTTCACATTAAAAAATTAAGAAACTAATATATAACATATTTAAGTATAAATTATGAAAAAAAAAATTACCACACCTCTAAGAGAACTGTCACTTACTATTTTATTAGTTAAGTTAAATATATTTGTCACGTTGGAGCATTTACTAATATAATTTATCTAAACAATAATTTCTATAATTTATATAAAAATATACAAACTTTTTCTTTATTCATTACAAAATTATACAGAATCTACACTTTAAATAGTGTTTTCATAAATTTTTAAAAGTTACTCATAAATTAATTTTTTTGGACTATTTGAAGTAATATTTAATTTATTTCAAAATTGTACATATATTTAAATAGTATTTACAATAAGAGTCATATAAATTATTTAAATTTATATGTTAAATATTTAAATAATTAAGGTCATACGATAACTATTTTGACCATATGATGCATCTTATTTAAATCTTAAAGAATTTATTTAATAATGATATTATATATATATATATATATATATATATGTTATGTAACACTCCAGAATAATAACAACAACCCATAACATGATCTTTTGCGAAAAGTATAACTTACAATAATTTAATAATCTCATTAGAACTCATTAATCATACAAAAGGTAACATATGCATGTATACATTCATAAATCTTAGATCTTGAATCTATATCATGTGCCAATAGTAAATGAATCTAAACAAAAGGACATATAGATAAGTTTATGCCCTAATAGCTACATATTTTCAAGTCAATGCTTGGGTACAACAAAAGTGAGTTAAACTCAATACAAATAAAATCCAAGGCTTGTACAAAATAATTACACAAAAGAAATGAAAATGAACTCTCGGCTCCAAATCCTCCCAAGCTATGTCCTTGGTAGAGACATATCATCAACACATGAAAGTTGTTTTAAACATAGGGTGAGCTAAAACCCAATAGAGATACTTTAACACAATATATAAAGCTTAATGAAGTCACAAAGTGAATGTATATGCATGCCATTTGCCAAACACTATACTTTTTCCATCTCAAAACAATGTATGCCAATATTATATATCAATTCATGAAAAATATCATTTTATATCAGAAAATAGGGCAGTGGATATAAAACACTGGGAATCTCTAGATATGTGTCTGCCAGTAGGTTATACAAGCACTATTAAAGCCATTTTACTAGTACTAATCGAAAGGATCGACGCCTAACTGCGAGAGTTTCTAGACTTTCACCAAGGACACATAGAATATAATAACCACAACCACACCTCTAACCAGATTCACCAAGGTACACGCCCATTTTTCTCAAAACAATATATTTTCAATGTTCAAGTATGAAACAATGCTCAATGCAAGATATATAAGTAATTAGTTTCAATTTATCAAATCCTCATGTAATTTCTATGACAATCAAAACTATCCTCCACCGATAGCCCAAAACATATATTTCTACTCAATAGATAATTTTTTAACAACAGATACAATCACATAATTTTCAAAATGGGAGCAATAATACATATCTAACTTCACTCTCATTGTCAACAGATGCATTCCTTCTATCTTTTCAAAACCCAACATCCTTTCTCTTTTCTTTCATAAATCAAATATCAATTATTTTCAAACAAACCTCATTTTACTTTCAAAATCACATTCAAGTAAGGGAATTCCAACATTTCAACATAACCCAACATTTTATATACTCTCACAACCTTTCTCAAGAATTTATTTGAAAAACCTCTCTTTTACGTTTCAAAATCAAACCCTAGGTTTAACCTAAAATTCCCAAATCACTAAACATTTTCAAAGAGCAAATAACTAAGCTAAGAATCATACCAAAGGTTGAAGAAATCCCTACCTTAAGATTAGAAGAAGAAAAGAGCAAGTGTTGAAGTTTGGCGGAACTGAAAATGAAATCTGTTCTGATTAGATCGACCTCATCGACGAGCTCTATGTTTTACTCTGAAGCATAATGGTGGTGAAATCAATGAATTGAGGTGTATGGAAGGATTTTAAGCAAGAACTGGAGAGAGAGAGAGAGAGAGAGAGAGAAAGAGAGAGAGAGAGGGAAGAAATTTGGTTTTGGGAGGTTTTAGAAAGAGAGAGAGAGAGAGAGAGAGAGAGAAAGAAAGGGAATGAAAAAGTAACAAAAAATCCCTTTCTCCGATCTGATATATGCACAGACCGCTCGAGCGACCAAACCATCGCTCGAGCGTCAGACACAATAAGTTACACCGCTCGAGCGACCAAAAACATCATTCAAGCATACAATGACCCCCTCCCAAAAGTTTGGACCTGCAAAAGACCGCTCGAGTGAAGATTACTCATGCCTAGAAGTTTTATAAGTCTGCAACAATACTGAGAGATCTCAAAGATCGCTCAAGCAACCAAATCATCGCTCGAGCGAACCCAAAGTGAAACAGACAATAACTCTTATGAAAAACTAACTCCCAACCTATTTCAAATACAACTAACAACTTAGCTCAACTATCAACAAGATGATAAAGGGCCTGAATAACAATTATAGGTACAAAATCCTGGATCTAAGAGTACGAAAAGGGTTAGGTCTAAACTGGAACCGTTATATGCTACAGTATAACGAACATGCAATTAAAAGTCACATATGTCATTGATAATACAAATTGTCTGGATCCGACCAAATCTACTTGATTTTAGACCAATTGTTTTTGGTTCAAGCCACTAAAACAGTTCTCATAGTTTGAATTATAGACCTCTATTTTTAATTTTTTAATTGTAATAATTTATTTAAATATTTTATAATTTAAAAATAAAAATCAATCCAATAAATGAATAAAAAAATATAATTATATATAAAATAATGTAATTGAGTTAGCTCACAAACTTATATTTTTTGCTCACTTTTAAATTTTATAGCGATTTCGGTCTTGACCTGACCCTTGTTGTATTCTGGATATTGGTTTCATGGCTTCCTATTATCGATTATATCCTGCTTCTCTTGTATTTTCCTCAAATTTGGCTATTGGGTTGTTGTGGTTGTGTTTGGAACAGGTTGGTCGCTTGGTTTTCAAACCTTTTGTTGTCCAGATTTTTGTCCTCCGCTCAAATGGCACTTCTTGGGCTCGAGTGGGCTTTGCGAACTCTCAGTACTTCTACAAGTCTACAAAATTACAGGGAGAGTGTATTCTATGCTCAAGTAGCATTTCCTATGCTTGCGCATTGGTCTATTGTTTGCAAAACTACTAGAAGTGTGCATTTTGTGCTCGAGCGGAACGACTTATTGTGTTGATGCTTGAGTATCACTTCTTGTGCTCAAGCAGACTATGCATATATCAGTTCGCAGCAGCATCCTCTTTTCATCACTTTTTTATAACTTTCTCGCTCAAAACCCTAGATCTAGAGCTCCTCTCTCTAAAACTCACACTCTCTTCACTTTTTCACCTAGATTTAGTGGTTTCTCCACCCTACTCTCTTTGATAAAAAGATAGAGCATCTCAAGGGTTACATTCTCATCCGAATAGAGTTGGATTTCGGTGTGTTTGAAGTGTCTCCATTCTCTCTCTCAACTTCTAAACTTGATGTAGAGACTTTCTACACTCTTCTATGAGTTTTAGCTTAGTTATTTGTTGATGTGGAAGAAATATTGGGATTTGAGGTGATTTTGAATAAACTTAGGGTTTTGGTTTAAAATCAAAAAATGTGGTTTTCGAATGTATGTATTGGAAATGGTTATGGGAGTAAATATAAGCTTGTGTTGTGTTAAAATGGTTGATTTTGGTGTTTGGGATGAAATTAGAAAAAAATGGGATTTTGCCGTAAAATGTCTCGAATAATTATTTTGTATAAATATGGAATTGGTATTGGGAATATAAAATTGAATGAATGTTTATATAAATGGTGGAGTTAGAAATGTATTACCTCGCACCTATGAAAAGTTGGATAATTTATCTATTGTAAAGATTGTATATCTATCTAGAAATATCTGTTTTGGGCTATTAGTGGAGGATAGCTATGGTTGTTGTAGAAATTGCATGAGAGTTAGGCAAATTGAAACTAATCTCTTAGCCGTTATCATTGAATATGATTATGATTTGTATACATTGTATATGTATGATGTTTGGGAGAAGAAAGTGGATGGACTCTGTCAAACTAAGTTTGCCTATGTGTTCAGGGTGAAAGTCTTGAAAACCGCACACACATATACATGGGTGTCGATTCCCATGAATGAAATTTCCATAAAATGGCAAGTGAATGTATTTTTATGATAATTATAGTGGTTGGAGACCTGTGAGGTGTATCTTCTGTTTGATTGATTAAATGAAGTGGGTATAACTAATGAACCGAGATAAAATAAATTGAGATGTAAGTTTGGCATAACATGGTTTTGGAAAAGAGTTGTAAAGGATTTTGTCATTTGACATTGAACATGTGCATATTACTTATATCTTTGTTAAGATTCATATATTGTGATAGATTGTTTCTACTGGGTTTTGGCTCACCCTACTTGGGAAAAACTATTTTCAAGTGCAGGTGATATGCCTCCACCAAGGACTTAGCTTGGGAGGACTGTGGAGCTGAAGACTTAATCTTATTATTTTTGTACTTAACTTTTGTACAGCCAAAGGGCTTTAAATGTATTGGACTGAAAGTCCACTTTCGTTGTAACCAAGAACTATTTTGGAAAGATGTAAGCCTTTAGGGCATTTATTCTTTGTTTTGCTTCCAGTTCTATGTCATGATGTGATATATGATGTACATTCAGGGCCAGGCTTATGAATGTATAATTGCATTTGTCACTCTCTTGTATAATCGGATCTTATGTAATGGAAGGATTTTATACTCTGATACTTACTGTGATTCACATATTGTCTTGGTTGGTTTATTGTATTATTTTGAAGGCGTTACAACTTAGTATCAGAACGTACCGGATTTGAATACTTTGGGTATGTGGGAAGTCGTTAGTACCATAATGGGTCTGTCTCGCTTGACAGAGATGTTTTTATGTTTGTAATGTTTATGTGATTATATTGGTATGTGATTTAATTTCTAGGATGTTGGTCGAGTCCATGGGTTTCTAGGAGTCCTATTAGAAAAGCACTTGATCACTACTGTTTTTTATTGGAACTCTGGCAACGTCGCAGGACGATTATTATCCGGTAATGAAATTCATATGTGTTAATGTGATTATGTGTTTATGTGGAGTAAATTATTGTTTTCTACCGCATTAAGACGCGAGTGAGTTTGCTTCGGCACATTTGTAAATGTGCTAATCTTTTCTGTTACCTTCATTAGGATGTCAGGACGTGGACGTAGTGGTGGTAGGCATGGTAGGCCTAGAAGGCATGAGGTGCCTATACTAGATGATATTCTGGCACAAGAAAAGGGGGTTGGTAAGGCTAATGTGGCCGAACCAGTTGGTCAACAAGCCATGGGTGCCATAGCCCGCGAAATGGCCGGAGCTTTAAGGGAATCCATGGACATTCTCAAGGCTGAGAATCAAGTCCAGGCCCAAGTAGTTGAGGCAGGGCCATCTTTTCTGAAGCGAGAGTTTTTCTGGTCTAATCCGGATGAGTTTGTGGGTGATCCCAAGGAGCTACTGAAAGCAGATGAGTGGCTAGAACAGATATTGAAAACGTTCGAGATGCTTGGCATCGAAGACGACGGGCTTAGGTTTAGGAATAAATCTCAAATTCCATAACTCTTCTTGAGGATTGTCTGAGAAACACATTCTAATTGTCATCATCGGGTAATCAAAAAGAAGTGCCCAAGTTTTAAAACTGGTCAAAATAGGGTGTCTACAGTTACTTTCACCGACATTAAAAATATAATAAAATATTCCAACTGCTAATGCTCCAACAAGAATTGATGTTCCTGAAGGACAATCTGCTGGTATAGTTATAATGTATCTAAGTCACGCTAGAAGCGTGGTAAACCTATCGGTGCAAACGACAAAGTTTCTTGAAAGAAGGAGACAATTGGTATTCATGAAGAAACCATATCTAGAGCTCTTAAAGAGGCCATATCCGCACTTCTAAAGAGGTGTTCCAGAAGAGACTATACCTAACACTCTTGAAGAGGCTAAACCCAAGAAAAAATTCTTAGTGCTCCTAGAGAGGCCCACAAAACAAATTATTATAAATCTATCTAAATCTCCTACTTATAAACCTCCTGAAGCAGAACCTCTAGAAAAAGAATCTCTTGAAGAATTATCCCCAAAAGTGGAACATCCTGAAGGGTTATCCTTTGAAATGGAAAAAGTACCTGAAAATAATAAGATCTCAATACATTAAACTGTTGTCAACAACATATTTTTGTTTAAGTTGCTCTTGATATTACTAGAAGTAATGATGAAAGCATTACTAGAAGTGATGATAATAATAAACTACAAACCGTCAAAGAATGATGACGTAGAAATAATTGGCCAATGTGGAAAGAAGCAATACAAGGAGAATTAAACTCGCTTACAAAAACGTGAAGTATTTGGACTTGTAGCCTAACCCCCTGAAGGGACATAGCCTGTCAAATATAAGTGGGCATTGTAAGATATAAGTGGGTATTTGCGCTACAACGCAATGAGAAAAATGAAATTACTAGATATAATGCGCAACTTATTGTGCAAGGTTTCTTGCAGAAACTTAGTATTGACTATGAGAAAACTTATTCACTTGTAATAAATGCAATTGCATTTAGATTTCTCATCAGTTTAAAAATCATAGAAAATTTAGATATGCTTTAATGGATGTGGTTACAGCATTTTGATGGATCACTAGATAGTGATATATATATATATATATAAGTCCCTGAAGAATTTAAGATGCTAAAAGTATTTAATTCAAAACCCAAAAGTGAGAAATCTAAATTTGCAATTGTTGCAGTATATGTTGAAGATTTAAATCTTGTAGAACTCCAAAAAAGCTTACATAAACTGCAGAATATTTAAAATGAACTTGAAAAGATCTTAGCAAAACGAAATTTTGTATCGGTCTACGGATCGAACATTTGCCAAATGAAATTATTGTTCATCAATTAAAAGTCTTGAAGCACCTTTATATGAAAAAACTCTCTTTTATTAAATACTCCAATGGTTTTCTCGCCCTCCAGAAGATGGTGAAGAAATTCTTGGTCCTGAAGTACTACATCTCAATGCAATTAATGCTATTATGTATCTTATAAATTGTACAAGGCCTAATATTGCATTTGCAGTCAAATTATTCACAAGATATAGTTCTACATCAATTCGAAGACATTGGATTGAGTGAAGCAAATATTACATTATCTTCGTGGAATAACTGATATGGGTTTATTTTATTCAAATAAATCAAGTCACAACTAATTGGGTATGCAAATGTTGGATATCTCTTTGATCCACATTGATGATACAGCCTGTTCTGAATGGAATGGATCGGACTGATCCACGCTTCACGAACCGGTGCCCGAGGTACCAAACCCACAGTGGAACCTGCACAAGAGTTCCACGGGGAACTGGGAGTCCCCCAGCGAACCCTCCGACGAGCAAGTTAGAAAGAGAGAGATAAAATGTAGAGATGGATTGGAGATAGAAAGCTTAAACTTCTTCTTGTCTTCGACGTCTGCTTATATCCTCTGGTAATCATTTCGTTGTCCCTTCCGACCTGTCATCTTGGCCGAAAGTCTATGCTCTAACTTGCCTTGTTCATGGTGAGGTCGTTCTGCCTCGACGGGAAGGGGTTATCGCAATAAATGCTGTAAGGGACTTCATTAATGATTGATGTGCAGTGCAATAACTTTGCAGGATCTTTGTCTGCTTACGTGGCTTGTCCTTCTCTTGCCATGTGTTCAAATGTCATTGGTCCTTAATGCCACGTTGAGTTCCAGCAACGCTGGGCTTTAGTAGTTGAATTATGTATTGGGCCTTAAGTGGTGGGCTATAACCTTTATGGGCTTGCCCATGTCACACATAAAGTCAAATCACAAACATAATATGTTTTTACTTATGGAAATAGTGCTATATCTTGGCAATCAGTAAAACATTGACTGCTACTTCTTCAAATCACTCAGAGATACTTGCGATTCATGAAGTAAGTTGAGAATGTATTTGGCTTAGATCCATAATCCATCATATTGCAGACATATGCGGATTGTCTTCAACTAAAGATAGTCCAATGATATTATATGAAGATTGCGTGTATCACACAGATCAAAGGAGGTTATATCAAAGATGAGCTCAAGTGATAATCGGGTTGATCTATATACTAAAGCACTACTGACTATACCATTTAAGAAGTTGGTGCATAATATTGAGATGCGTCGATATAAAAATCTATTATGTAGCTTTGAAAGGGAGTCATCAATATTAAGAAAATTTGCTGATTGTATTTTTTTTTTCCTTCGTCTAAGGTTTTTTCCCACTGAATTTTCCTTAGCAAGGTTTTAATGAGGCAATCTAAACAAATCACATACAAGAATATTGTATTCTTTTTCCTTCACCAAAGGTGTTTTTTCCCATTGGATTTTTCTTGATAAGGTTTTAACAAGGCATATTCTTAGTATATGGTTATCCAAAAAGGAGTATCGTAAATGTATGGACAACCATACCTTCATAGTTAAGTTAGCAAAATGTAGAAAGTTATAGAAGTAGCCGCACTAATTGACATTAATCAACCAATCATATACAAGTTGATTGCCTATATAAGCACATCAATGCATAACATGTATGCCATCCATCAGAGAAGGAAAAGAAATGATTGAAAGGATTCACTTTTGGCCCTTTACTTTATAGAATTTTCATTTGGTCACTTATTTTCTTTTGTTCTATTGTGGCTCTTTTTTCTTTGTTTCCTTTAGTTTTATAACAATTATTTTATATTCATCAGTTATATCTAGTCACACATTGAACCGCTCGAGTTCAACTTAACAAATAAATGAATTTTAAAATCAATCAAAGCATTTGATCTAATAATTATATAATATCTTTATAAAGTGAGATTTATGAAAAAAAATATAATACCTTTTATTGTGATAATTTATTTCTCTCTCATTATATACTTTGTTTTTATTAATTTTTTAATTATTATAAATTAATAAGTTCAAAGCCGACTTCATTTGACATCAGTTATTTTGATTAAATTAGTCAGTAAAAACAAACACATGTTAATTTAATCAATAAAATAAAGAGGATTTTTTTTAGGGTCTCTAGTATTAAGATTTTATAGTAGAAAAGACATCAAATATTTTCATATTGTCTAAGATCCCTCAAATCGATCTAGAGAAAATTCAATCTAGAGAATTTCTCTCCAAACCAAAGAAATTCTCTCTAAACCAGAGAAAATCACCTCATTACGTGCAGAGAATTACTCTGGTTTCAAACCAGAGAAAATTGAAATTTCTTTGAATTCAAACCAGAGAAATTCAAAGAAAATTGAAATTTCTCTGGCTTTGTTCCTTGGTTTTGTTCAAAAAAAATTAGAATTTCTCTGACTTTGTTCAAAGAAAATTTCTCTGGCTTTCTTCACAATTTTCTCTGTGAAGAAAGCCTTTGTCTTAGCTTATCTAACAATTCTACTCTAAAATTTATACCTATCAAAACAATTCTACAATTCACACAATAAACAATAGATAGTGAAATTCTCACTAATATTGCAAAAAAGTACAAATCCAAACTCTGATTTCTTTTGAATCCAAACTCCAATTTCTTCTGATTTCAATTTGATTTGATTTTCTTTGATTTTAATGGTGATGGAAGACAACGAGAGTTACGGTATTAGTGCTGTGGATTCGTCATTGTCGTCGCCGAAGACAAATCGACAAGACAAACAGAGACTCGAAGTCTTCAATAAAGTTCTCACTTGACTCCAACACTTGAATCACCAAGATTCCAATCTCCTTGGCGGAGGGGTTGGCAGGAAAAGAGGGGTTGGGGGCAAAAGAGAGAAGAGAGTGGCCCCAATGAGAGAGAAAAAGGAGGTAGAGGTGGGAGACAGATTAGAAATAGGTGGGGAGGATGGAGAGGTCGCGGACATTGCCGTAGAGGGTGGAGCGGGTGCGAGGTGGCGCGATCGAGGATGAGCCATTTCTGGCAGATGAAGGTGGTAGAGTTGTGACTGCGAGTGTCGGAGATGACATCAATTATGTTTGAGAAGATTACTTCTGGGAGGTTGATCACGGTGGTGGAGGTGGAGGTGAAGGCAGAGGCAGCAACCATGTAAAAGAGTAAAGTGAGGTTTGGATTTAGAGAGAGAATGAGAGATGAAATAGGAAAGGTAGAGAGAGGGAAATGAGATTTGATTTGAAACAGTCAAATTTCTCTATGATATATGGGTGTGGGGTTAAGGGACCTTAGATATCACAAAATAATATTGTAGATCTCTTCCATTACTAAAAATGAGAGAGAGACCTTAAACTAATTTTTCATTTAATAAAATGTCACATTCAAACCATAATTATTTTAATTTTTTTCTCACAACAATCATCACATCAATTATAAATAATAAAAAAAATCAAAATTTATCTCAAAAATAACTTTTTAAATCAAATTAAAATAATAAAAAAATCTAAAAAATTACTCTTCTCAAAACGAGTACATAAAAATAAATAAATAAATAAATAAAGGACCGAGCTCGAGCCACCACCAACAAACAAGGCCCACCGCACAGCCCCGGTTGTCATTTACGTCACAAAGAGGCGGAAGAGCTGGTGGGCGTGCGGGTGGGGTTAGGGTAAAACTAGACTGCGACACAACCCCGCCGTCAAAACGCCTCTCCGCAACCATGTCCGGCGGCTTTTCTCCCACGGACGAGCCCTTATCGCCTACCCCAGATCTCGACATCACCGTAAGTCCTCCCAATTCTCTTCTTTTTCTTCTTCTAATTTCTCTACTCTCTGTTTTAGCTTTTCAAAGATTCCATTTTTTTCACCATTTGAGTTGATAATCCACACGCAAAGAACCCTCTGTTTGTTTCCTGAGAAAATTGACGAATTGCAGGACTTCAGTTTCTGCTGTCAAGTCCCCATCCGGAATTAGAAGAAGAAAATAAAAAGAGAAAAAATTGGTACTGAGAGTTCAAATGTACTGAAACAAACTAAATTTGACCGGCCTAATTGATTTAATATCGACCAAGTCCAGTTGAAAACTCATAATTTTCAATCTTTAACCTTTATTTTCTGTTCCTGTGGTTTCTCAGCTGGGCTTGATAAAGTACGAGAATACATCTTAATGAGGATCATGGATAATTGGGCTCATATATTCGAATTACGGGACAAATTCTCAAAAATATGTAGGCAGCTTATGAAGAATTGTAGGATAATGGGGTTGTTTGGTGGAGCTTATCTAAGTTGTTTTAAACATTTTTTAGTATGGAGTTTTGCTAGACCCGTTTGGTGCAACTTCTGCGTATAGCTTATTAGGCGGAAATAGTTTAAATAAGTTGAAAAAAGTTGACTTCTAAAAGCTGGATGAGGGATGCTTTTGGCTTATGCTTTTAATTTATAATAAGTTTCAAGCACTGATATGTGGAAATGAAATTGGAGAATGCTATGCCTAGTTTATAACATAGGGCATTGAATGTAAGACCTAGTTTGAACCTTTAACTTTGAGTTCAATGATGTTAATTAATAATAATACATATGACGTGTGATATATAAAATGTTGTTGTTGTATTCTATAAAGTTTGGGGAGGGGAAGCATATTAGATTTGAGAATATGCTAAAAGAAAGAAATTTTGTCAAATAAAACTCCTCAACAAGACTATAGACATAAAACCAACCACGTAAAAGAATCCTAACCATACATGTCAGATGGTGGGGTCTGAGGTCCATTATAAAATATACAATTACACTCAAATTGTTCTACCTATGTTGTGTGGTTGGTTTTGTGCCATCGACTTATTAATAATTACTTTTTTTGGTGTGTACTTAACGTAAACGTGGTGGAGGCTTCAGACAAAAACTTTGTGTAATGATTCATCACAAGTTGTAATCATACAATTTTCACCAACGACAATTGTGGTTTGTTATTTTGTCTACTATATGGGCTCTAACACATGAATTGTGAGGAGTTTTAGTACTCCGCAGGTAACTTCAATCTGGTTAACAACCAAAGTTCACTATGTTATATACTTTATTCAAGATGTGTGGGAAATTAATTGATAAGGAACAAATTCTAGCAGAAGATTTGTACTATGGATGGATTTGTTTCTATCTTCTGATTATTACTTATATGCATTTGGAACATAATATATAATTTTTGACAAGTAGGATGATTTTACTGAAATTTGCATGATTTATTTTGGCGACAAATTTTTTATTGACAAGTTTATATGTAGATATATATAATTTTGGCCATCTTGGAGTTAACCTGGTATTATCATAAGACAGTAATGCTTGTGCAAGTCTGACTTGGACAAGAGGTCTCCACGCCTAAGAAGTATGGACACGGACACGTGACATGACATGGATACAATACGGACATGCCGACACGTTAACTTTCAACAAAAAAAAAAAAAACACGACACGTAGGGGACACGTATGAAATATATAATTTTATATATTTACTATATGTTATATATATGAATATATCATTCAAAATTAATAAAAAATGCAATATGACACTAATCCTTACAAATTTATATGGTTTTTGTTTTATTATTGTATCTTAAGTAATTTTGTTGAAACTTATAATTAGTTTCACATGTGTTTAATCAATAGACACGTGTGTTTAAGAGATATACACGTGTGTCTCCAAGTGTTCACAGAGTGTCTGGGTCTTTAAAAAATATTAAAAAATAGGACACGTTTTGAAGAGTATCGGACACGTGTCGAGAAAGTGTCCAAAGGGCGTCGGTGTCCAACATGGACACGACACGGATACGTCATCTTTTTAGAAGTATCCGTGCTTCTTAGCTCTACGCAAACTGTTGTAATCCAGTCAATTAATGTTCAGTTCATTCAGAATGAAAATGTGAACCTTATGTTTGGGATGTCAAGCTTTTTCAAATTAAATTTGAAATGTGACTTAGGTTATGGATTAGTGTATCAAGTGTTGCCTTTGACTCAGCAGAGCTAGTGAATTTATGAGACTCGTTCTAGTGAATGTGGATTAAATTACTTGAATTAACTGACTGGCAGTCTTAGTGATGCAGACTCACAAGTTCAAATTGGAAAACAGAATTACTGGAAGAGTAGATATGCTGAATGGAAAATGGATGAAGCAGCAAAGAAATGGATATGCTGGATGACTGGATCAGTGTTGTCAAAGGCGCGCCTAGGCGCAGGGCGAGGCGAGGCGCACCATCTGCGCCTGTCGAGGTACCAGGCGAGGCGACTTCATCCAGGCGAGCGCCTTAGACGCGACTGGATCAAGGCGCGAGAGGCACAAGGCGATTGCCTATGCGCGACTGTGTGTTCAAGTTGTAGATCCCATCTAACGACTCAGATGAACCTAATCGACCTAATCAAAGGCCTCGTAATCATAGAGGATTACGACTCATGGACCATATGAGCCAAATAGGGCTCAGATAACCCTAATCGAAGTCGCCTCTTCCTGTCTTCCTCTTCCTCTGCGACTACGATCAACTTCGATCAACTTCGCAGGTTCGATTAGGGTTCGCAGGTTCGATTCGCAGGTTCTACTTCGATCAACTTCGCAGGTTTCAACTTCGATCGACTTCAGCTCTGTGATTCGTCTTCGATCGCAGGTTCTCCCCTTCCCCTTCTTCTTCGTCTTCGATCTCGAGTGATTTAATTTTTTTTTTCTTTTATTTTTTTTTTTGAACTGTTTTGCTTTTATTTATTTATTTTTTTTCTTTTATTTTTTTTTCAACTATTTTGCTTTTATTTATTTTTTTTTTCTTTTATTTTTTTTTCAACTGTTTTGCTTTAATTTTTAATTTTTTTATTTTTTTTTCAATTATTTGAGTTGAGTCTGAAAAAAAATAGGAAGCCTAAAATTGATTATGATAAATAAATAAATAAATAAATTAATTCATAAATAAATAAATAAATTAATTGATTATGATAAATAAATAAATAATTTTTTTTCAATTATTTGACTTTCATAACCCTGATTATTACATAAACAAATAAATAAATTAATTAATTCATACATAAATACATAAATAAAAAAATAGATATATTACATTCATTATGATTATACTGAAATTGATTCATCATTATACTGAAATTAATTAATTCATTATTCACCTTTAATTAAAAAAATAGAAAATTGATTCATAACATTAATTAATTCATACATTACATACATTACAAGAAAATTAAATGTAACATAAGAATGAATGTAATGGAATGTAATGTACATTAATTAATTAATTCATCATTAATTAAAAAAATAGAAAATTGATTCATACATTACATACATTAATTAATTCATCACATAACATGCATTACATTCATTATACTGAAATTATTTTTTTGTTATTTATTTTTTGTGTTGTGTAGCAAGTACTAAGTAAAAAATGACATCGGAAAGTAATAGAAAAGATCCGGCGTGGCAATATGCCCATTTGGTGGAGGAGAATAATTTAAACAAGTTTGAGTGTAATTTTTGTGGTAAAGTATCAAATGGAGGTGTTTATTGGGTGAAACAACACCTTGCGGAAGGTTATAGGAATGCCACTGCTTGCCCGAAGTGTCCTTCACATGTAAGAGAAGAGATTAGAGAGTTCATGTCCAAAAAAAAGACACAAAAAGAAGAAATGAACATGTTGCCTGATTTCGATGACATGGACATGGAAGATGAAGATGAAGATGATGATGTCGTTGAGATCAATGTCAATCAACACCGCAAGTTGACAAGTAGTAGCCAAGGTTCATCCAAATCCAAATCCAAATCAAAAACGCCAAAGAGAAAAGGGCCTATGGGTGTTTACTTCACACCCAATCCTGAATCAGTGGTGAAAAATCGAAAAGACCAAGCAAAAGGGAAACAAACCAAAATTGATGCAAATGACCCTTATAAAAAAGAAATGAGAGGTCGGGCACTACAAAGATTTGCAAGGTGGATGTATGATGCTGGCATCCCTTTTAATGCAGTAAATTATGAGAGTTTTGGACCAATGATTGAAGCCATTGGCCAATATGGTCCTGGTATGAAGCCACCGATATACGATGAAGTGCGGGTTACCCAACTCAAAAAAGAAGTGAAACATACTGAAGATTTGATGAAGTATCATAAAGAGGATTGTGCAAAATACGGGTGTTCCATAATGGCAGATGGTTGGACTGATAAGAGAGGAAGGACATTGATTAACTTTTTAGTTAATTGTCCAAGAGGAACCATGTTTGTTGAGTCGGTTGATGCTTCTAGCTATTCAAAGGATGGGCAAAAGCTATTTGAATTACTAGACAAGTTTGTGGAGAAAGTTGGAAAAGAGAATGTGGTGCAAGTTATCACTGATAGTGCTGCAGCTAATGTGTTGGCGGGTAAGAATATTTCTTCATTTCTTACATCAAAATTGTTTACTCATAGTTTGTTTTGTATTTAAAATTTAAAAACTTGAAAATAATAATTCTTCATTATTGTTACATTATAGGGAGGTTTTTGGAAGCTAAGTATGAACACTTGTATTGGACACCATGTGCTGCTCATTGTTTGGACTTGATGTTAGAAGACATTTTCAAGATACCTAGACTGAAAAAGACATTTGAAAGGGGTATTGCAGTACATGGCTACATTTACAATCGGCCTACGTTGCTAAACATGATGAGGCACTTTACAAATTTGAAGAATTTGATCAGGCCTGCAAAAACTAGATTTGCAACCGCCTTTTTGACTTTGTCTAGGATGCATCAACAAAAAAACAATTTGAGAAAGATGGTCACCTCCGAAGACTGGACCTTAAGCAAATGGGCAAAGGAGCCACAAGGTAAAAGAATGGCACAAACTTTGTTGATGCCTTCATTTTGGAATACTGTTGTGTTTGCCCTTAAGGTCTCGGGTCCTCTTGTCAAAGTGCTTAGATTGGTTGATACCGAGAAGAAACCTCCCATGGGATACATTTATGAGGCAATGGATAGGTTCATTTGATCATAAAGAAGAGAAGTATAATGAAATTTTCGAAATCATTGACAAAAGATGGATGTTCAATTGCATCGACCTTTACATGCAGCTGCACATTTTCTTAACCCAGAATTCTTTTACCCAAAAGCGTTAGAGGTGCAAAGAGATCATGAGGTGATGAATGGGTTTTATGAATGCATGCAAAGGTTGGTCCCGGATGCCACTGTTCAAGATTTGATCACTAATGAGATGAGTATTTATATGAAGGCTGAGAGTCTTTTTGGCAAGTCTGTTGCGATTAGGCAAAGAAATACAAGAGCACCAGGTAATATATTATAGACTCATAGAGTTTATTTTTAGTAATACTTTTAGTAAAACTCAATACTTGGTAACAATTATTTCTAACTAGTGGATTATCGCAGCTGATTGATGGGCATCATATGGTTCTTATACTCCAAACTTGCAAACTTTTGCCATAAAAGTCCTTAGCCTAACATGTAGTTCATCGGGTTGTGAACGAAATTGGAGTGTATTCGAACATGTGAGTATTTAACATTCTAACTAATTTTTTGTTCAATTCAAATATTTTTTATTCTCATTATATAGAATTTAATATCTTTTTAATAATTGCAGCTTCATAGCAAGAAAAGAAATAGATTGGAACAACAACGTCTCAATGATTTAGTGTATGTCAAATACAATAGAACATTGAGATTTAGGTATGGCATGCGCAACACTCTTGATCCCATATCTTTGCAAAATATTGATGAAAGCAATGAGTGGTTGCTTGGGAGGATGGATGGAGAATCAGATGAAGATAATGAGCCTGTGTTTGATGATGATGATGGCTTGACGTGGGCCATTGTTGCTAGAGCTTCTGGAGTAGAAGAAAGTAGCCATGCAAGTAGAGCAACAAATTCACGCTCAAAGGCACAACCGAGGATATCTAAATCATCAACATTGACTCCACTTCAATTAATAGATGAAGAGGAAGCGGGCTCAGATGACACAGAGGAGGAAGATGTTGAGGGATACAAATCAACTGATGGAGAAGAAGATGATAGTTTGCTTGCGATTGATGTTGAGGATGATGATTGACTGACATCGACCTAACCTACCCTTTCTTTTGATATTGATGTTTTTAAGTGTTAAGACATATATTAGTATTTGTTGGATATTTATGTTTTAGATGTTTAGTGTTTATGTTTTTATTTTATTGAATGTGGATTATTTGATCTTTGAAAATTGAAATGTTATGTAATATGCACTTTCATGGCTTTGAGAATTATTCTATATTTTGTCTTGAATCTTGATTACTTTTTATTTTTTAAAAAATTGTAATAGTACTACGAATGATTAGTCTATATTAATTTTTCTATTTTTTACGAATACTGTGTGCCTTACTTCAATAAAGCCCGCGCCTCGCCTTGCGCCTTGCGCCTAGGCTCCAAGAGACCTTCGGCGCCTTAGTGCGCCTTGAGCCTTTAAAAACACTGGACTGGATCAGCGGAGAAAATGGCTGATAGGAATTTAGATGAGATATCTGGGTGTGTGCTAGATCAGTCAGATTCACAAGAATGGCACAGAGCTGATATATTCAGGGTTTCAAAGAGTCAGATAAAAGAGCGTTCAAGCAAGAATTAATGAAGTTCTAGAGTTCAAACTGTTATTTTTAACTACCAAAAACATTCCTTCATTTTGATAACATGCCAAGAACGTTTGGTGAAAGTGATGACTATCAACATGTCACTAGTCTAGGAGTATATATGGGAAAGTAGTAATTCTGCTTTGTTAAATCATACATGATTGTCAATGACAAATTACAACCAATTTCAGTTTCATTTACTAGATTCTATAACAAGATAAATATTTCTTGCTTGGAGTCCACTGATGCTCGCTCAGCCAGTCAAGTTCTTGGCTAAAAAAGATTCAAAGACATTCCTCAATGGGAAAAAAGGAAAAGAAAAGAAAAAACATTTGGTAAAACATACTTGATTGGCATTATCTTTTCCATCATATATCTTGTTTTTTTGGTTTGCTACTTTTCTTGTTGAGTTGTTGTTAATGATTATTTTTATTCTTGCTGTTCATGTTCTATTTGGTGATGTTGTTGATCACTAACAGTGAGTGTTGTTGGTTCTTCTTATTCTGCTACTTCAGAAAGATGGTGATCATGTGCTTGAATTTGGAAGCAATGATCAAGTGCTTAGGATAGAAAGCAACCACAATGAAAACAATAGTGATCGAATGCTCGAGATTGAAAGCAATTATCATGAGGATGGAGGAGACTGATGCAACAATTGATCAAAATGGTGGAGAGGATTATCATCCACCAGTTGTGGGGTTGGAGTTTGAGTCATATGATGATGCTTATAATTATTATAACTGCTATGCCAAGGAGCTGGCATTTGCCATCAGGGTCAAATCTTCATGGACAAAACGTAACAGCAAAGAGAAGCGTGGTGCGGTACTCTGTTGTAATTGTGAGGGTTTCAAAACTATAAAAGAGGCAAGCACTCGAAGGAAGGAAACTAGAACTGGTTGTCTGGCAATGATAAGATTGAGGTTGGTGGAATCCAATAGGTGGAGAGTCGATGAAGTTAAGCTTGAACACAACCATTTATTCGATACTGAAAGGGCTCAAAACTCCAAGTCACACAAGAAGATGGATGCTGGAGCCAAAAGAAAGTTGGAGCCATCTATTGACGTCGAAGTATGAACAATCAAGTTGGACAAAACCCCGGTCGTAGATACTGCAGGTTATGGTAGCTCGAGTGAAAGAGAAGTCAGTAACCATGTTGATGAGTCCAAGCGCTTGAAGCTCAAAAAAGGAGATGCACAAGTTATTCACAATTATTTTTGTAGTATGCAGCTAACAAATCCTAACTTTTTCTATGTGATGGATATCAACGATGAAGGCCATTTGAGGCACGTGTTTTGGATTGAACCTAGGTCTAGGGCTGCATATGGGTATTTTGGTGATGTCGTTGCACTTGACACGACATGCATGTCAAGCAAATATGAGGTTCCTCTTGTGTCTTTTGTCGGAGTAAATCACCATGACCAGTCAATTTTGCTTGGTCGTGGTCTGCCTGCAGATGAAACCCTAGAAACACATGTTTGGTTATTGAGGACATGGCTAACATGCATGTTGGGACGTCCTCCTCAAACCATCCTCACAGACCAGTGTAAGGCATTGCAAACTGCAATTGCAGAGGTTTTTCCTAGGGTTCACCATCGTCTTTGTTTGTCACTTGCCATGCAAAGCATTCTCGAGAATTCGGGGCAACTACGGGAATCTGAAGAATTCCGGACTGTATTGGGTAGAATTGTTCACAACTCTGTCAAAGTGGATGAATTTGAAATAGCTTGGGAGGATATGATCCAGCGTTTTGGAATTAAGGATCACAATTGGCTTCAAACTTTATATGAAGATCGAGAGCGATGGGCTCCAGTTTACTCGAAAGAGACAGTTTTTGCCGGAATGTTTGCTTCTCAACCAGGTGCGTTGACGAACCTATTTTTTGATGGGTATGTCCATAAAGAAACCTCTTTGAAAGAATTTTTTGACATGTATGAATTAGTTCTGCAAAAAAAGTATGAAAAGGAATCTCTAGATGATTTTGAGTCAAAAGAGTCCATTCCCATGTTAAAAACAAGATGCCCATATGAATCACAGCTCTCAAAAGTGTATACAAAAGAATTGTTCTTAAAGTTCCAAGAGGAAGTGGATATGATGGCTTCTTGTTTGAGCATAACACAAATTCATGCCAATGGGCCGATTGTCACGTACATGGTCAAAGAAAGGGAGGAAGATGGTAATCTAAGAGGAATCAAAAATTTCGAAGTTATGAGAAAGCGGGATTAGAAGTTCGCTGAATTTGTAGTTGCTTCAACTTCGAAGGTTATCTATGCCGACATGCATTGTGTGTTCTTACTTACAATGGTGTTGAGGAAATCCCAGTACAGTACATTCTGCCGCGATGGAGAAAGGATATGGAGCGTTTGTATGTACTTGATCTTGGATCCAATAGCATCGATATAACTAATCCGGTTCAGTGGTATGATCACTTGTGTAAAAAAGCAGTACAAGTTGTTGAGGAAGGGATGAGATCTCAAGATCATTACATGGCTGCTTGGCAAGCATTCAAGGAGTCTTTGAATAAGGTTCGTCTAGTGGCAGATAAGCATATGTAACCCTAAATAAGTTTCAGGTTTAAAATCTTTGTTCATATGCCGTCAATATGTTCATGTATAGAGCGATACTTCCTTCGCTGTATTTTTGTGGAAGTGTTTTTTTTTTTTTTTGAATAAATAATTTATACTGATAATAACAAATATTTAATGCAAATCCTCTTGTTGGATGCTTGGCATTGAAATTTATGAAAACAGAGCGACTGCTCAGCCTAAGGCAATGACTTGAATTTTGGTTTTATTTATTTGTTTATTTTGTTTAATTTCTTTCCAGCCCTCATGGGGGGTTTTCTTACAATAATTCTATAGACCGAACCAACTACAGAACTTGTTACAGAAAATATAGTTAGAGTAATATGAGTAAAGCAATCTCTTCAGGACTCTCCATCTGACGTGTATGGTGTTTAATGACTAAAATATCTTTCTTTTTTTTTTTTTTTTTTCAGTCAATTGTTTTTAATGAAAATAAATAATTAGTTTAGATTGAAAATAAATTAAAAATTTAGAATTTATAAAAAGTTTTGGTTCACACATGATGGAATCTGAAAGATGTTACTTATTATTTATTTTTTGCAAAGAAAACGAGTATTAACTTTTTAGGATATAGAGATTTTTTTTTTTTTTTTTTTTGGTGGTTAAAAATAGAATGTTAGTATGTTAGGTTACAAATTAAAGAGGCCGTTGCTGATTCATCAACTTGAACTCCAGACCTTCTATTCACTGTACTCTAAGGCGCGACTATATGTCACTCGATAACAAGATCCTTGGCTAGAATATAGATTCATTAAGAATTTGTTATCATAAAATATTCAATGGGGAAGTTGAGAAGTTGAAGAGAAATATGAGTAATTCTGAAAAGAAACAAAACATTAATTACATGAAATCCCATACTAACACTAAATTTCTAATTATTTATTCTAAATCCATGATATATACATTATATATATACATATGCACATCATATATATATATATATATATAAACAAAGCAAATCCATCCCAAACTAACACTAAATTTTTAATTATTTATTATAAATTCATGATATACACTGTATATACATACGCATATCAAATATATAAATAGAGCAAATCCTGCTGATGCGTTTCTTTGGTTTTGGCAAGAGATGGAATGAATTCCAAAGTCTTGCATTGAAATATCTTTGATTTTGTATGCTTTGTATTTTATTAGTATGAGAACCGCGATTGTGGTTAGAAATTGAGTTTAAAACTAGAAAGGTAGTTGCGACAGTGGTCAAGAAGGAAAGAGGGGGTCGGCGGTGGTAGTTGGAGGCAAACGACGGTGGTTGAAGAAGGAAGAAGGGACTACAGCAGAGCCTGAGGAGGGAGATAGGTTGGCTGGAGGATGTGGGGAGAGCGTAAGTGTTAAGGTTATGGTTTGGACTTGGGTTGGTTAAGATGGAGATAGTTGGAGAAGATGGGGGTAAAAATGTCTTTTTAATTTTCATTTTACTTTAATTTTTTCTATAAACACAAGTCTACTCTCAATTTTGGCCTTTGTAGTGCACCTTTCGTCAATTTGGATGGAAAACATAAGCATTGTATTTTAGTCTAAAATTATATGGAAAATTTATGTCTATATTTAAGCTATAAAGAGGTAAATTGCTCCAAACTTACATCTCAAGAGGACAAATTTAATTTTACCTTTTTACTTTACATCATTGTTTGTATCCTAAATGGCAACAATTGATTGGGCCACGTGGGATGAAAGCTACACCACAAAGAAAAAAGAAGGGAGAATTACGGTAGGAGAAAGAAAAAAAAAATTACCAACCATGGAGGTGTTAGTGACACTTGCACCTCATTTGTTTGTAAATTTTTTTTTTCCTATATGTAATTCCTCCAAAAAAGAACCAATTAAAGGGAGTTGGGGATAGAGCAACTATTGAGATATTTAAAGGGAAACTATATGCAGGTGGGAAAAAGAGAAAAAAATTACCAATACATGGAGGATACAAGTGTATATGTGATGGGGTGCAAATGAAAGGCTATGGGGTGCCTGTGTCACTTGAACCTCCCATGTGTTATTTTTTTTCTTCTCTCACCTACATGTGATTCTCCCATATTTAAAAGTCTATAAAAAGAATATTTTTATAATTTGTATGTAGTATACAACAGTTAAAAATTAAAGTTTGCTTTTATACTAGTCAAAAAAAGAACTCTTAAGTATTTTATATTTTTAATAATTGTAAAAATACTTTATATTTTTAAAGTTTTTAAAAATAGATGCAATATAATTGTTTAGTCTTTAGTGAACTTTTTTTAAATTTTTTTTAAAAAAATTTATATTTCTAGATTTAACTTGACTAGATGAACCAAAAAATAATTAAAAAAAAAAAATCAAAAAAGACAAAAATAAGAAAAAAATAGTGGACTTTTTTTTTATACTTATTTTGGCTTTTTTCAAATTTTTTTTTTAGAATCTGTCAAAAAAATTACATTACACAAAAAGGACAGGAAAATAAAAAAAATTTCAGAATTTTTTTTTTTAAAAAAGAAAACACTTAAAAAAAAAAAAATTCAAAACAAAATATAACTTTTTTAGGTGTTCCAAGTTGGTGTTTGATATGAATTTGACCTATCCAACAGCAATCACATGCTTTGTGTTCATTTTTCGATCACAATATGCCACATCTCTATTTGAGCTCAAATTTTAGTACTTAATAGCATCTCCAACGCTAATGGATATTTTATCTATTTAAATATTATTATAAAATATATATTTTATTTTACTTATTAACTGTTTCATATTTATACTCCAATCATACTCTTTATTTTAGCTATTCATCCAAACACTATTAATTTTATAAAATGTCACATCAATAACAAAGATGGAGAGAAATGATCCTAATGATTAAATACATTTTGTTTAGCTTTGAAGGCTAGCTGCATGTAATTAGTGAATATAAGTTGAGCTAAATGCCTTGTAACGCCCTAAAAATAAACCCATAAACCATAGATTCTTGACATGCTTAAACATAAGAGAAAGAAGCTTAATTACATTTCATCAGAGTATTCATTACAAAATGTGTTATATGTTGACAACAAAAGTAAATGCCCTATAGGCTTACAACTTTCCAAGTCAACACTTGGTTACAAAAAGGAGAGTACTAATTCTACACAAAATAAGCCCTTGGCTTGAGATACATGTAATACATCAAAAAGAATGACAAAATAAAGTTAAACAGCCTTAAGTCTCCCAAGCTACGTCCTTGGAGGTGGCATGCTACCTGTACTTGAAAATGATGTCCCATATAGGGTGAGCCACAGCCCAGTAGAGATATACTAAACCAAATATAAGCAATGACTAAAACAATAGCATTTGATAGATGTTTAACCCTTATAATCCAATTACATCACAACACAATTCCATGACAATTATGTCCATGTTACGTTACACTTTCCATTTCTTATCCAATTTCTCAATTCATAACTATGGCTCAGAACCTGGCCAAACAATTTAAATGAGATTATATCTCGTATCAACAGTACTTCCATTTCAATTGGGATAACAGCTCAAATTAAACTCTTCATACTTTACATTAGATACACATAATTGCTGTATCAATCTCAAATAAAACACTTCCATACTTCATATGTGATATACAGATTTGCTATATCAATACTTCAATAGATACACTGATTTGCTGTATCAATGGAGTACATCTCCTATCTCCTCCCAAACAATGTCCGGTTTAAGAGTCCATACCCTATCTTCCCTTAAATCGTGGAGTACATCCTCTATCTCCTCCCACACAACACAATGTATATAAACATATATCATATACAAGGTCAATCAATACATAAATTTGATGTATTATTCCAACTGCCATACTCGATGACACATTCAATCGATTAGTTTTAGTTCACCTAATCATCATGCATTGTCTACAACATTCAAGACTATCCTCCACCGATAGCTCAAAGCAGTTATTTCTAAACAGAAAATAAATGCACAGACAGATATAATATCAACGTTTTCATCGGTGAGTGATAAATTAACCCAACCACACCATTTAATCCCATAATTCCCAATTTCATTATTCTCAACTCAATTTCACAATTCCCCAAATTAATTATACAAATTAATTTTTCATTATAATTAGGGCATTTTTTCCAAATCCTCAATATTAACCCTAAGGTTCATTTTCATCAATAACACTACAATAATTCCATCTTCTCAATGTTTCACATAGATATGGGCCTCAATATTTGAGAACCCCCTTCTTTTATACATTACAAAATAACCCCAACTTTTCCCCAAATTACACAATATTACCAACTAATCAAAATGACCAAAATTAAAGACAAAACCCATAAGATGGAGTAGGTTATCCCTACCTCGAAATTAGAAGCCCAAATGAGAAGATGACCAAAATCCAAAGTGCTCCAAATCCAAGATTTTTCAGATTAAAACAAAGCTCACACCACCCTCTATCTTTTATACAAAGAGCTTAGGGTAGAAACACACTAAAAGGAGATGAACCCTAGAGAGAAGGTATGTAGAGAGAGAGAGAACTCAGATCTAGGGTTTTGAAAAAGAAAGAGATGAAAAAGTGAAGTGTAAACCTGCTGCTGTCTACTGATATACGTATGACCCGCTCGAGCGGAGAATAGGACGCTCGAGCGTCAGATACAAAAACTGGACCTGCTCGAGCGCGAAAGAAAAGACGCTCGAGCGTAGATTACACCCCTCCAGTACTTTTACAGACATTGAACACCCGCTCGAGCACCAAGAGGCCCGCTCCAGCGCGACCCGCTCGAGCGTAAGGAATTCCGTTCGAGCGTGAAAAACGCACCTGCAGAAGTTTTGTAGAGACACAAAATGCTGAAAGTGTGTAAACTCCGCTCGAGCGCAAAGGGACCCGCTCGAGCGGACCACAAAAAATCTGGGCAACAAGGAATGGGACTAAAGCTCAACCAACCTGTTCGAAACACGCCCATTACATCCTAAAACTCAAGTATATGAAATTAAAGGATGACAACAAGACATCTACAACAATCAACTCCACGGAACCTAAGTCCGGAGTACTATTAAACAATGAAGGGAAAACCGGGATCGCTATATGCCTAGTCATATACCTAGTGCATTGAAGTTGAAAAAAATAAATCATACTAAGCATTTTGACTAACAAACATTGTATACCTAGTGAGTTGAAAATACTCTTTACACTTTGATTGATGTGGTTTTAGTGTTATGTATTACATTTGGGTTGATAAATATTTTTTTTTTCTTGATTAACAAAAATATTTAATAGAATTTAAAACATGTTACAAATCTCATCAAAAAATAAAATAAAATTTAAAAATCAGATTTGGCATTGTCATTACTTAAACAATTCATTAGGATAAAATGATCTTTTGAACAATTATTATTTTTTTATAATTTCCCAAACAAGACATGAATTTTATAAGAATAGTCATTTTCAAACATTTAATTGTATAATAAAACAAACACAGGGATACACATTATATCTAGTCAAATAGTTCTAGAACTAACTATCCATTCGATTGCAAATCCCTCATTATCCAGGTCATTCAAATAAACAAGGCTTTAGTGAATATTAACACTTTTTTACTGATGAAAATTAAAAAATGAAAAATGAAAGAAATGGATTAATCTTAACCTCTTTTTTTCTTTTTCTTTTTTCTTTTTGGTTACAGACAAATCTTAACTTTTATGTGTTGGTGAATTTTCAAAAATAAAATTGATTTGTTTTTTTGGTAGTTTCAAAACATTTATTTTCTTTTAGAAAACCCTTTTAAGCCATATAGCTTGCTTCGCGTTAAAAAATATGAGAATAAAATATTGTGTTAAAAACATCCACATGAAATATTTCCTTCTATAAAGAAATATGATAAGAGCCCCGCTTGGTAGAACTGTGGGAAAATGATTATAGATTATGACTTAACATATTATAGATTATAGTTTTAAACATAAGCTGTTAACCCCGTTTGGTGCAGCTGTGAGATTATGGATTTAATTAGCATAGTAGTATTTGGTTGAATGAGTTGTAAAATAACTTTTTGTTATATAATGTCCGTTTTGCCCTTTTTTCTTTTTCTTCATTTTTTTTCTTTTTCTCCTTATTTTCTTTTCTCTTCTTTCTTTTTTATTTTTTCTTCTCTTAATTGTTTTTTATTCTCTTTTTTCCTTATTTCTTTTTTTTTCTTTTGTTATATTAATTTTTTTCTTTTTCTTCATTTTATTTTATTTTCTGTAGTTTATAGTTTATTTTTTCAAATTAGAAGTGGTGCATGCATGGTGAGATTGATCATGAGAAAATTTTGACAAATGTTGAAATACCAATTAAAATTTTCAAATTATATTCATTTTGGTTTATAAATAGATGAATAGTAATTGATATTTTTTAATTTATTAAAAATTGTTACAAATACCAATTAATATTTTTTTTAATTTATTATTACAAAATTGTTACAGAATATACCAATTTTTTTAATATTCATTAATTTAATTTATTATCCATTAATATTAAAATTATTAATTAGTATCAATTAATAGAAAATTTATTTCATTAATGGATTAAAATGCTTATTTATTTATTTATTTGTTATTATTATTATTATTATTAAAAAACACTGAAAACCCTAGCTTCGGCGCCGGAGAGAGAGAGAGAGAGAGAGAGAGAGAGAGCTCTGGTTCACTGGAAAGTGAGCTTTACCTAGATCACTTTTGCATTGATCACGATGGGGGGATAGGGGACGATCACGAAGAAATAGAGAGAGAGATCTGCCTCGATCGCGAAGAAGAGAGAGAGAGAGAGAGAGAGAGAGAGAGAGAGAGCTCTGGTTCAGATCATCACCGGTGGCACTAGGGTTTCAAATTGTCACCGGCGGCTCTAGGGTTTCAGATCGATCGCGATGGTTAGGGTTTTGCCCCTTAGTTGTGATCGCGATGGCGGAAGGTCGATCGATCGAGAGAGAGAGACAGAGAGAGATAGATAGATAGATAGATAGAGACGTTTGCTAGAAACTTAAAGACCTTCACCGAAAATTGCCATCCTCGCCGAAAATCGCCCCTCTCTCTCTCTCTCACACACACACACACACACACACACACACACACACACACACACACTCACAGAGTGAACAATGTAAGAGTGTGGTTTATATACGAGGTATTTGGTAATATTGGAATTTGATATAGGGATCCTAGTTTTTTCCCTTTTATTTATTGTATTCCGGACTCGGGTCTATTGGTTGTATGTTGTTGACTGTATCTCGTTTCATCCTTTGATTATTTGTATTTGAGTTTTAGGACATGTTGGGCGAGTTTGGAACAGGTTGGTTGTGAGTTAGAACTAATGGTTGTTGCCCAGAATTTGGCTTCTTCGCTCGAGCAAGGCTTTTTACGCTCGAGCAAGGCTTGGGTGTTTGCTTCTTCGCTCGAGCGAGAGTTCTTGTGCTCGAGCGAGTCTGGTTTGGTGTGTCTCTTCGCTTGAGTGAGCACTTTTGCGCTCGAGTGTGTGTCTGCGTCTCTTTTTGACCTGAAGGTTGGTATTCTTCGCTCGAGCGAGCCTTCTTGTGCTCGAGCGAACGAGCCCTATGTTTTGAGTTCCTTCGCTCAAGCGAGGACTCCTACGCTTGAGCGTGCTTCTGGGGTGCAGACTTGAAGCTTCGTATTGTTCGCTCGAGCAACGCTTCTTGCGTTCGAGCGAGGTTCTTTGTGTCTAGTCGCTCGAGTAACCACTCATTCGCTCGAGCGAGCCTCGAGTATATTAGATTACAGCAGCAGGATTTTTATACACTTTTTCACTCCTTTCTTCTCCAAAACCCTAATTTCGACTCTCTCTCTCTCTAAGCACTCCCTCTCTCTACAAATACACTTTGTTCTTGGGGTGTCTCTACCCTAGTCCCTTTGTAAAAAAGTTAGAGCTTTGCGTGGGCTTCGTTTTGATCCGAAAAAGTTGGGATTTGGAGCATCTTGGATTTCACTCTTCTTCTCCTTTGAGCTTCTAAATTGGAGGCAGGGATAATCTACTCCTTCTTATGAGGTTTAACATATATTTTAGCCATTTTGTATAAATGGTGGAATTTGAGAAGTTTGGGTAAAGTTAGGGTTTAAGAAGGGTAATTGTGAAAGAGGGGTTTTTCCAATTTGAGTTTAATATGTATAAGAGATTTGAAATTGGGGTTGATTGTGGAATATGAGTGGGATTGGGCCTTGGGTTCAATATTTGAGAAAGGAGGGTTAGTGCCCTAATTAAATTTAAATAATTAATTTGTATAATTAATTTGGTGAATTGTGGAAATGTGAAATTGAGTTGAAAATTATGAAATTAGAAAAATATGAGATTGAATAGTGTAGTTGGATTGATAAATCACTCACCGATGGAAAATGTAATAAATTATCTGTTTGATGGATTTATTACCTGTTTAGAAATAACTGTTTTGGGCTATCAGTGGAGGATAGCCATAAATGTTGTAGACACTGCATGATGATTAGGTAAATTGGAACTAATCAATTGGAATATGTCATTGAATATGACGGTTGGATGAAAACATTGTATATGCGAATGGATTAGTTATTGTGTATGACAACTTGTTAAATATATTGTATATGTATATTGTTTGAGAGGAGATAGGAGATGTACTTCATTATGTGGGAGGAGATAGGGGATGGACTCTATTGATAATTAAGTTGGCCGGAGTGTTCAGGGTGAAAGTCCCGAAATCTTATTATATACGGGTGTCGGTTCCCTTGGATGTAGTTTCGTAAAATGGCAAGAATATTGAAGTGTTGAATGATGTTTGTTATTGAAGTGTTGATGTTTGAGTTATAGTCTCATTTCACACTGTTTGGATACGGGTGAGCTATGTCAATGAATTGATTGGAAAGATAATGGAAATGGATTGAAATATAAATGTCAATTTGGTTGACTATGGAAAGGATATGAGATAGTTTTGAATTGTTAAACATTTGTCAAATTCTAATATTTTAGTTAATTCTCATATTATGTTCAGTATATCTCTACTGGGTTTTGGCTCACCCTTCTTGGGATACCATTTTCAGGTGCAGGTGATATGTTGCCTCCAAGGTCTTAGTTTGGAAGGTTTTGAGAGTTGAAGACTCTTTTGGTTATTTTGCTTTTATTTTGATGTTAAGTGTAAATTCAAGCCAAGGGCTTAATATGTTAAGAGTTAGAACTCTCTTTTGTTGTAACCAAGTGTCGACTTGGAAAGTTGTGAGCCCGTAGGGCGTTTACTTTTGTTGTCAACATGTAATACTTCTAGTAAAGAACACTTTGATGAATGGAAATATAATGTTTCTTATATGGCTATGGATATTATGAATGAATGATTTACGATTTTATTTTGAGGACGTTACATTTGAGGAGGGACATTTAAGTCATTTCAATCCCCCTTTAGCAGCAGCCCGCATAAGTTGAATTTGTTAAGCACCCCCCGAGCTACTTTGGAAAATAAGCTGAAAATAACTTAACTTAAGCTATAAGTCGTTTTGATAAGCTGTGCCAAACACTCTAAAATAGCTTAATATATGCTAAAAGCATAAATAAGCTGCTTATAAGCTGTGCCAAATAGGCACATGGGTACAGCTGGGTAGGCTTACACACATTACAAATGGTACACCATTTGTGCACACGTACACTTCCAAGGTCAATTAAAGGGAAAATTATTTTTTGTTCTTGGAATATGCTAATGTAGTGTTTTAATTTGATTTTTATTGATTGAAACAACAGGACTTACCATTATTTTTTCTCTTTTATGAGACAATTGGATATTTGTTCTTCAATAAATGATGTGGAGTAATATTTCAAGACCACCAAATAATTTCTCCTACTAAACATCCAATAGAAAGATTAATAACAAGGGAGAAAACCCCAATAAATGACTGAGAAAGAGAGATGATAAACCCAAGAAGTAACCGAGAGAGTATAGCGATCCCGGGTTTACCCTTGTTGTATAGTGATCCGGACATGTGTCCGTGGATGTTGGTAGTTGTTTATTATCTTGTTTACATCCTTTCTTACTTTGTATTTGAGTTATAGGATGTGTTGAGCGGGTTTGTTACAGGTTGGTTGAGTTTAGAAACCAAAACTAGTTGCCCAGATTTTTTTTGCCTGTACGCTCGAGCGGAGGTGTTGGCGCTCGAGCGTAGATTACATCCATCCAGTATCTTGTTGTGCAGTGTTGTGAGCTCGAGCGTAGGGATTGGGAGCTCGAGCGGAGGCCTGGTTCTGCAAAAGTGCTGGGCGAGTGCATTCTGCGCTCGAGCGGGAGGTTGGCCGCTCGAGCGGAAGTCTGTGAGTGGCCGCTCGAGCGGGGTGTTTTACGCTCGAGCGGAAGACTGGGTTTAAGTCCCGAAATTGTGACTTTTCAAATCACTTTTTCACTTTCTCTTCTCTCTCTTACTTTTCCAAAAACACCATTGTTGAGTCTTTCTCTCTAGATACTACCTTCTCTCTAGGTTTTGATCTAGTAGGAGTGATTTACTCACCTTTGGCCTTTACAAAAAAGTTGTTGATCGTCGAGGGCTTCATTTTAATCTGAAAATCACGGGTTTTGGAGCACGTTGGGTTTTGTCGTCTTCTCCTTTGGGACTCCGAATTTGAGGTAGGGATATCCTACTCCTCTCTATGGGTTTTGTCTTTAAATTTTGGTATTTTGAGATGTTGGGCTTGGTTTGGTAATTTTGTGAAAGTTTGGGGCTTTTGTGTAATTTTACAAAAGTTGGGGTTTTATTCATAATAAACTTAGATGCATGTTTAGCATGAAAAAAATGGAATGATTGCTGAATCATTGAAGAAAATGGGACCTAAGGGTTGAAATGGTAATTATGAAAAATGGTCTAATTGCATTGTTTAATTAATTGGGATAATTAATTGATGAGAAATGAGGAAATGAAATGTTGATTGAATATCCATTTGTGCATTTATTTTCTGTTTTAGAAATAACTGCTTTGGGCTATCGGTGGAGGATAGTCGTGATTGTTGTAGACAATGTATGTTGATTAGGCAAACTGAAACTAATCAATGGAATGTGTTATGGAACTTGACAGTTGCTAGAATACATTAATTGTTTGTATTGTGTGATTGTATATAGAACCAATGTGTTTATATACGTTATGTGTAGAGGAGGAGATAGGGGATGTACTCCGCGGTTTAGGGGAAGATAGGGGATGGACCTCTAAACCGGATAGGTATTTGGAGGAGATAGGGGATGTACTCCGTAGACAGAGCTCATATGCTTGTCTAGAGAAGTGAAGATAGAGCTCATATGCTTATCTTTGTGAAGTGAAGTGTGGATACAGCTTGTATGCTTATCTGTGGATATTGTTGATATACATATCTGTTGTAGAGTGTGGATACAGCTTGTATGCTTATCTGTGGATATTGTTGATATACATATCTGTTGAGAATGTGGATATAGTTTTTATACTTATCTGAATGTGAGATATAGTTTTTATACATATCTGTGGAAATAATGATAGAGCTAGTATGCTTATCTGTTGTTAAAGGGAAAATGAAAAGTAATTGAGACTTGTAAGTCGTTGACATAAATATGTTATTTATGTGATTGTATCAGTGTTGACCAACTATCAATTGCTAATGTTTTAGTCATTGTCCATGGTTGGTTTAGTGTATTTCTACTGGGCTGTGGCTCACCCTATATGGGAATATCATTTTCAGGTGCAGGAAGCATGCCACCTCCAAGGACATAGCTGGGAGGCTTGTGGCGGGCATAGTTTTGTCGTTTTACTTTGATTTATTACATGTAATTTCAAGCCAAGGGCTTAATGTGTAAACGAGTTAGAACCCCTTTGTTGTAACCAAGTGTTAACTTGGAAAGCTGTAAGCCCGTAGGGCATTTTGTTATGAGATTAACGTGTAATACTTATGTAACGGAATTCTAATGAATGAAAGGAATGTGGTTAGTTTAAATGTAAATGCATGTCTTATCTGGTGGGTTTATTGTTATTGTTTTGAGGGCGTTACAACTTGGTATCAAAGCGTACCGGGTTCGAATACTTTGGGTACGTGGGAAGTGATTAGGATCACAATGGGTTTGTCTCGCTTGATAGAGACTTAGATGTAGTATCATATGCTATGTGCTTAAATGCTAACATGCTTATGTGACTATGTGGGTATGGGATTTAATTTCTAGGATGTTGATTGGATCCTTGAGTTTCTGGAAGTCTTGCTGGAAAAGCACTTGATCAATGCTGTTTCTAACCGGAACTCTAGTAACTTCTCGGGACTATCATTATCCGGAAATGAAGTTCGTAAGTGCTTATGTGTTTATGTGCTTATGTGGAGTGAATTATAGTTGTCCATGCATTAGGACGTGAGTGATTAGTTTCGGCACACCTATGAATGTGCTAACGTTCTGTGTTGCCTTTATTAGGATGTCAGGACGAGGAAGAGGTGCTAGGCGTGGTAGACCTGCGAGGCAGGAAGTACCGTTACAGGGTGAGATTCCGGCAGTGCAGGAGGGAGTTGGGCAGGCCAATGTGGCCGAGCCAGTGGGTCAGCAGGCTATGGGTGCCTTGGACAGAGAGATAGCAGGAGCTTTGGGTATTCTTAGAGCTGGGAATCAGGCAGCTGAGACAGGGCCTTCCTTCTTGAAGAGGGAGTTCTTTCGGTGTAATCCGGACGAGTTTATCGGGGATCCTAAAGAGCCGCTTAAGGCAGATGAATGGCTCGAACAGACAACGAAGACGTTTGAGATGCTTGGCATCGAGGACGGAGCACTGAAAGTGACCTTGGCATCCTTCCAACTGAAGGGAGATGCGGGTCAATGGTGGAAATACGAGAAAGCTCGTGTTGGTGGTACTTGGGAGGCGTTTGTGAATGCTTTTCAGGAGAGGTTCTTATCAGCAGCAGCTAGGGAGAAGCTGAGGGATCAGTTTAGCCGGCTTAATCAGCAGGGCTTGTCAGTGGCCGAGTTTGAGGCTACTTTTACCAGTCTGTCTAGGTTTGCACCTGAACTGGTGGCGTCTGAGGAACGCCGTTGCTATGAGTTTGAGCGGAAGTTGAGGCGGGGCCTCAAGTTGAGAGTTGGTGGGTCTTATATTCGAGAGTATAGACACCTAGTGGATGCTGCAGCTCATATGGAGCTTATGATGCAGGAGGAGGATGAGGGTCAGAGAGGCTCCAAGAGGAGCCAGGATAGTCAGAGTGATGGCAGGAGACAGAAGGGTAATAACCCTCAGCAGTCTCAGGGTGCAGTCTCTAGATCGACCTTTCCAGTGCCGAGTGTAGGCTCGGGGAGAGGCAGTCAGGGGGAATTCACTTGTTACAAGTGTGGCCAGCTGGGTCACAAGGTTTCTGTTTGCCCGCAGAAGGGTGGGGGTCAGAAAGCTGCTTCTTCTTCAGCTAGACCGCCGAGTCAGAGTTTGGGCAGGGGGCAGCTCTTGATTTGTTATCAGTGTGGACAACCTGGGCACATGAAGAGGTTTTGCCCACAGTTGAGTGCCACTTCGGGAGCGTCTGGGTCTAGGCAGACGCAGGGTTTTCAGCCAGCTCAGTCTGTGCAGGCCTCGAGGGCCAATCCGGGAGCTTCGTCATCCCAGTCTGTGCAGCAGTCTTTTGCTCCGAGAGGTGAGCAGGTAGACCAGGGGCCTACGGGGCGCGTGTATGCTGTTACCGCGCAGGATTTAGTACCGGCTCCATCAGTAGTGAGAGGTACTTTTCTGTTTTGCAACTCAGTTGCTAATGTGTTGATAGACACGGGTGCATCTCATTCTTTTGTATCTGCTGCATTTGCATCTGTTTTGGAATTGGAGTTAGCACAGTTAGCATCTCCTATTTGTGTGGTATCGCCTTTGGGTGGTGAGTTGATTCTGAAACAGGGTGTTAGAGGATGTGATATTGAGGTCGCCGATTATAGGCTTCCTTTTCCGTTTGTTGTCATGCCCATGAAGGGTTTTGATGTTATTTTGGGTATGGACTGGCTATCGTCATACCGGGCTGTTATTGATTGCTACCGCCAGAGGGTCACGTTATGTACCTTGAGCGGGGAGTGGTTCCATTTCTTGGGAGACCGGGTTGGTAGTGTTTTGCCACCGGGGTTTGATTCGCGAGGGCGAAGTGAGCTTAGTGGTTTACTTGCTAGCTTTGAGAGTAGCGAGTGTGTTGAGACCCAGGTTGTGTTACCGAGGGTGGTTTGTGAGTATTCGGATGTCTTTCCCGAAGATCTTGTTAGTTTGCCACCTCACCGAGAGATAGAGTTCTCTATTGATTTAGTGCCTGGTACGGCGCCGATTTCTATGGCACCTTACCGTTTTGCTCCAGCAGAGTTGGTTGAGTTGAAAGTTCAGCTCCAGGAATTGCTCGATAAGGGCTTTGTTCGCCCTAGTGTTTCACCGTGGGGAGTACCGGCACTCTTTGTTAAAAAGAAAGATGGTGCCTTGAGATTGTGTATAGACTACCGGAAGTTGAATCGGGCTACGGTTAAAAATAAGTACCCTATGCCCCGTATAGATGATTTGTTTGACCAGTTGAAGGGTTCCCGTTGTTTCTCTAAGATAGACTTGAGATCGGGTTACCATCAGTTGAGGGTCAGGGAGGAAGATATTCCGAAGACGGCATTCCGTACGCGGTATGGCCATTATGAGTTTTTGGTGATGCCATTTGGGCTTACCAATGCACCGGCAGTCTTTATGGACTTGATGAACCGGATTTTCCGGGAGTTCTTAGACCGCTTTGTGGTTGTTTTTGTGGACGATATCCTTATCTATTCGTCATCTAAGGAGGAGCACGAGGAACACTTGAGAGTGGTGCTTGAGTTACTTAGAGCCCATAGGTTGTATGCCAAGTTTGAGAAGTGTGAGTTCTGGCTGAGGGAAGTCAAATTCTTAGGCCACGTGGTATCCGGGGAAGGGGTGTCTGTTGATACATCCAAGGTTGAGGCAGTGCAAGATTGGGCACAGCCTAAGAGTGTGTTTGAGATCCGCAGTTTTCTGGGATTGGCTGGGTATTACCGTCGGTTTGTGAAAGATTTCTCCAGGTTAGCGTCACCGTTGACTAGGCTGACTCGGAAGGGAGTCAAGTTTGTGTGGAGTGAGACTTGTGAAAAGTCGTTCCAAGAGTTGAAAATTAGATTGACCACCGCTCCGGTGTTGATTATTCCGGAGAGAGGGTTGGGTTATGCGGTTTATTGTGATGCCTCACGAGAGGGTTTGGGTTGTGTGTTGATGCAAGAGGGGAAAGTGGTAGCTTATGGCTCACGTCAGTTGAAAATACACGAGAAGAATTACCCCACACATGACCTAGAGTTAGCAGCTGTGATCTTTGCCTTGAAAATCTGGAGGCACTACCTTTATGGTGAGAGGTTCGAGGTATTCTCGGATCATAAGAGTTTGAAGTATCTGTTTACACAGAGAGACTTGAATCTGAGGCAGAGGAGGTGGATGGAATTCATCGAGGATTATGATTTTGAGTTGCATTATCATCCGGGAAAGGCCAATGTTGTGGCCGATGCCCTTAGTAGGAAGACCATTAGTGATGTAGCTTGTATAGCCATCCGGGAATGGGAGATGTTGGGAGCACTTGGCGAGTTTGATTTGCTACTGGGCGAATCTGTCGAGGCTGCGGCCTTGTTTTCTGTTGTTGCGCAGCCTACACTTATGATTAGAGTGTTAGAGGCACAGAGAGGTGACCTTGAGGTAGAATCCCTCCGAGAGAAGATCTCCAGTGGGAAAGTTGAGAAGGGTTTGACGGTGTATCCCGACCTGAGTGTGAGATACCGAGACCGTTTGTTTGTACCGGAGGCTTGCCGTAAGGAAGTACTCCGAGAGTTTCACCATTCGCGCCTTGCGGTGCATCCGGGAGGTACTAAGATGTATCAGGATTTGGGTCGCCAGTTTTGGTGGCGGGGTATGAAGAGAGATGTGGCTGTTTTCGTATCAAGGTGCCTTACTTGCCAGCAAGTGAAGGCCGAGCATCAGAGGCCAGCGGGTTTGTTGCAACCCTTGCCTATTGCCGAGTGGAAGTGGGAGCATGTCACTATGGACTTCGTTGTTGGTCTTCCGAGGACTCAGCGGGGTAGTGATGCTATTTGGGTGGTTGTAGACCGGTTGACTAAGTCGGCGCACTTTATTCCTATGCGCGTGAGAGATTCGGTAGATCATCTTGCCGACTTGTATATTCGGGACGTAGTGAGATTGCACGGGGTCCCAGTGACGATCGTCTCAGATAGAGATCCTCGTTTTACTGCCAGGTTGTGGCAGAGTTTGCAGAGTGCCTTGGGCACTAAGTTGACCTTTAGTACGGCCTATCATCCTCAGACTGACGGGCAGTCCGAGCGTACTATTCAGATCCTCGAGGATATGCTTCGGGGTTGTGTCCTGGACTTCAGTGGGACGTGGGAGAGGCACTTGCCATTGGTAGAGTTTGCCTACAACAACAGTTTTCAGTCTAGCATCGGTATGGCACCGTTTGAGGCCTTGTATGGCCGACCGTGTAGGTCTCCAGTGTGTTGGGCCGAGGTGGGTGATGCACCTTTATTGGGTCCGGAGTTGGTTAGGGAGACGACGGAGAAAGTTGAGCTTATCCGTAGGAGGCTTGTTACAGCCCAGAGTCGACAAAAGAGTTATGCCGACCGTAGGAGGAGGCCTTTGGCGTTTGAGGTAGGTGATCATGTCTTTCTGAAGATATCACCTAGGCGAGGTCTGATGAGGTTTGGGAAGAGTGGGAAGTTGTCCCCTCGGTTTATTGGTCCTTTTGAGATCCTTGAGAGGATAGGTGAGGTTGCTTATCGGTTAGCCTTACCGCCGCAGTTGTCCGGAGTGCATGATGTGTTTCATGTGAGTATGCTTCGGAAGTATGAACCAGATCCATCACATGTGTTGGATTGGACAAATTTAGAGGTAGATGAGGATGCCTCGTATGAGGAGAGACCGGTTCGGGTCTTGGATAGGCGGGATCAGGTCCTGCGTGGCAAGACCATTCCTTTGGTGAAAGTCTTGTGGAAACATCACGGAGTGGAGGAAGCCACTTGGGAACGTGAGTTGGAAGTCCGTGAGAAATATCCGGACTTGTTTGTTGATATGTAATCTTGTATTTAAATTTTACATTTTGTTGAACTTAAGAGCTTTTTATATGTCTTAAGTTGTGAAACATTGAAAATGTTTTGGTTATTGGAAGTATGTTTTGGAACTTGCCTCATACGGAAGTTGAATGTGATACTATATGTGTTGAATATATTGTTGAAATTGGAAAGATAGTGCATAATGTTGATGCATGTTGATAATACATATGTGGTTTACATATTGTGATATGTCTCTTGTTAAAGGGATGGGATGACCGGGAATGGGTCGAATTGTTGAATGTTCAAGTGTAACATTGATTAAAAGGGAGAAAAACTTGTTTTGAAAACTTGTGCTTAATTTCGGGGACGAAATTCTTTAAGGGGGGGAGGTTATAGCGATCCCGGGTTTACCCTTGTTGTATAGTGATCCGGACATGTGTCCGTGGATGTTGGTAGTTGTTTATTATCTTGTTTACATCCTTTCTTACTTTGTATTTGAGTTATAGGATGTGTTGAGCGGGTTTGTTACAGGTTGGTTGAGTTTAGAAACCAAAACTAGTTGCCCAGATTTTTTTTGCCTGTACGCTCGAGCGGAGGTGTTGGCGCTCGAGCGTAGATTACATCCATCCAGTATCTTGTTGTGCAGTGTTGTGAGCTCGAGCGTAGGGATTGGGAGCTCGAGCGGAGGCCTGGTTCTGCAAAAGTGCTGGGCGAGTGCATTCTGCGCTCGAGCGGGAGGTTGGCCGCTCGAGCGGAAGTCTGTGAGTGGCCGCTCGAGCGGGGTGTTTTACGCTCGAGCGGAAGACTGGGTTTAAGTCCCGAAATTGTGACTTTTCAAATCACTTTTTCACTTTCTCTTCTCTCTCTTACTTTTCCAAAAACACCATTGTTGAGTCTTTCTCTCTAGATACTACCTTCTCTCTAGGTTTTGATCTAGTAGGAGTGATTTACTCACCTTTGGCCTTTACAAAAAAGTTGTTGATCGTCGAGGGCTTCATTTTAATCTGAAAATCACGGGTTTTGGAGCACGTTGGGTTTTGTCGTCTTCTCCTTTGGGACTCCGAATTTGAGGTAGGGATATCCTACTCCTCTCTATGGGTTTTGTCTTTAAATTTTGGTATTTTGAGATGTTGGGCTTGGTTTGGTAATTTTGTGAAAGTTTGGGGCTTTTGTGTAATTTTACAAAAGTTGGGGTTTTATTCATAATAAACTTAGATGCATGTTTAGCATGAAAAAAATGGAATGATTGCTGAATCATTGAAGAAAATGGGACCTAAGGGTTGAAATGGTAATTATGGAAAATGGTCTAATTGCATTGTTTAATTAATTGGGATAATTAATTGATGAGAAATGAGGAAATGAAATGTTGATTGAATATCCATTTGTGCATTTATTTTCTGTTTTAGAAATAACTGCTTTGGGCTATCGGTGGAGGATAGTCGTGATTGTTGTAGACAATGTATGTTGATTAGGCAAACTGAAACTAATCAATGGAATGTGTTATGGAACTTGACAGTTGCTAGAATACATTAATTGTTTGTATTGTGTGATTGTATATAGAACCAATGTGTTTATATACGTTATGTGTAGAGGAGGAGATAGGGGATGTACTCCGCGGTTTAGGGGAAGATAGGGGATGGACCTCTAAACCGGATAGGTATTTGGAGGAGATAGGGGATGTACTCCGTAGACAGAGCTCATATGCTTGTCTAGAGAAGTGAAGATAGAGCTCATATGCTTATCTTTGTGAAGTGAAGTGTGGATACAGCTTGTATACTTATCTGTGGATATTGTTGATATACATATCTGTTGTAGAGTGTGGATACAGCTTGTATGCTTATCTGTGGATATTGTTGATATACATATCTGTTGAGAATGTGGATATAGTTTTTATACTTATCTGAATGTGAGATATAGTTTTTATACATATCTGTGGAAATAATGATAGAGCTAGTATGCTTATCTGTTGTTAAAGGGAAAATGAAAAGTAATTGAGACTTGTAAGTCGTTGACATAAATATGTTATTTATGTGATTGTATCAGTGTTGACCAACTATCAATTGCTAATGTTTTAGTCATTGTCCATGGTTGGTTTAGTGTATTTCTACTGGGCTGTGGCTCACCCTATATGGGAATATCATTTTCAGGTGCAGGAAGCATGCCACCTCCAAGGACATAGCTGGGAGGCTTGTGGCGGGCATAGTTTTGTCGTTTTACTTTGATTTATTACATGTAATTTCAAGCCAAGGGCTTAATGTGTAAACGAGTTAGAACCCCTTTGTTGTAACCAAGTGTTAACTTGGAAAGCTGTAAGCCCGTAGGGCATTTTGTTATGAGATTAACGTGTAATACTTATGTAACGGAATTCTAATGAATGAAAGGAATGTGGTTAGTTTAAATGTAAATGCATGTCTTATCTGGTGGGTTTATTGTTATTGTTTTGAGGGCGTTACAGAGAGAGACACTAATATTAAAAAAAAAAAATCACATCTTAAAAAAAATTATAAACCAGTGAGAAATTTTATAAATATTAATAATTAAAATTATAAATGTTTTCATGAATGTGTATATATTTTTTTCCTGACTTTTACTGGGGTGTACTTACCCCTTAAAAAAAGGGATTAATATTAAGAGATTGACAAGTGTTTGGGCTTGGTAGACCCGTTTTAATATATTTGAATCAAATTTATATTACAAAAAATAGATAATTATTCTAAAAATTATATTTATCGTTCATTTTTTAAAAAATAAATATGATTCAAACAATAGTTGTCAATATCCAATTATCTTTATTTTTTTTACATAAATATTAAAATAAACGAATCTTAAAAAGAGAACAGTTTGAATCACCGAAATCGATCTCGAAATAAATTTACAAAATCCAAATACACTTTCAAATTGAGATGGCAATTTATATTTTAAATTGAAATGACAATTTAAAAAAAGTCAAGTGACCTAAATATCATAAGGGGTGGAGAGAGAGTGTCGATGGATATGAAAAAAAGTCAACAGTGGAAAAAGAGAAAAATAAAAAGAGAGGGATTAATGTTATGAGTTTGGAAAGGGTTTGGGCTTGGTAGACCCGTTTTTAATATATTTGACTCAAATTTAAATTACAAAAAATAGATGATTATTCTTAAAATTATATTTATCGTTCATTTTTTTTAAAATAAATATGATTTAAACAATAGTTGCCAATATCCAAAGATCTTTATTTTTTCACAAGAATATTCAAATAAACGAGTCTTAAAAAGTGAACAGTTTGAGATCGATCTCAAAATAAACTTACAAAATCCAAATACACTTTCAAATTGAGATGACAATTTATATTTTAAATTGAAATGACAGTTTAAAAAAAGTCAAGTGACGTAAATATCATAAGGGGTGGAGAGAGATTGTCGACGGATATGAAAGAAAGTTGACAGTGGAAGAAGAGAAAAATAATAGGAGAGGGATTAATGTAAAGAGTTTGGCAAGTGTTTGGGCTCAGTAGACCCGCTTTAATATATTTGAATCAAATTTATATTACAAAAAAATAGATGATTATTCTTAAAATTATATTTATCATTCATTTTTTTTCAAACAAATATGATTCAAACAATTGTTGCCAATATCCAATCAACTTTATTTGTTTACATGAATATTCAAATAAATGAGTTTTAAAAGGTGAACAGTTTGAATCACCGAAATTGATCTTAAAATAAAGTTACAAAATCCAAATACAACTTCAAATTGTGAAGACAATTTATATATTTAAATTGAAATGACAATTTAAAAAAAGTCAATCGACCTAAATATCATAAGGGATGGAGAGAGAATGTCGATGGATATGAAAGAAAGTCGACAGTGGAAGGAAAGAAAAATAATATGAGAGGGATTAATGTTAAGAGTTTGGCAAGTGTTTGGGCTTGGTAGAACCGTTGTAATATATCTTAATCAAATTTAAATTACAAAAAATAGATGATTGTACTTAAAATTATATTTGTCGTTTATTTTTTCAAAATAAATATGATTCAAACAACAGTTGCCAATATTCAATCATCTTTATTTTTTACATGAATATTCAAATATACGAGTCTTAAAAAGTGAACAATTTGAATCACCGAAATCGATCTCAAAATAAACTTACAAAATCCAAATACACGTTAAAATTGAGATGACAATTTATATTTTAAATCGAAACGACAATTTAAAAAAAAGTCAAGTGACCTAAATATCATAAGGGGTGGAGAAAGAATGCCGACGGATATGAAAAAAAGTCAACAGTGGAAAGAGAGAAAAATAGAAGGAGAAGGATTAAAGTTAAGAGTTTGAAAAGTGTTTGGGCTTGGTAGACACGTTCTAATATATTTGACTCAAATTCATATTACAAAAATTAGATGATCATTCTTAAAATAATATTTATCATTCATTTTTTAAAAATAAATATGATTCCAACAATAGTTGCCAATATCCAATCATCTTTATTTTTTTTAAATGATTATTCAAATTAACGAGTCTTAAAAGGTGAACAGTTTGAATCACCGAAATCGATCTCAAAATAAACTTACAAAATCCAAACATACTTTCAAATTGTGATGACAATTTATATTTTAAAATTGAAATGACAATTTAAAAAAAGTCAAGTGACCTAAATATCATAAGGTGTGGAGAGAGAATGTCGACGGATATGAAAGAAAGTCGACAGTGGAAGGAGAGAAAAATAATAGGAGAGGGATTAATATAAAGAGTTTGGCAAGTGTTTGGGCTTGGTAGACTTGTGTTTGGGTTTGGTAGACCTGTTTTAATATATTTGAATCAAATTTATATTACAAAAAATAGATGATTGTTCTTAAAATTATATTTATCGTTCATTTTTTAAAAATAAATATCATTCAAACAATACTTGCCAATATTCAATTATCTTTATTTGTTTACGTGAATATTCAAACAAACGAGTTTTAAAAAATGAACAGTTTGAATCACCGAAATTGATCTGAAAATAACGTTACAAAATCCAAATACACTTTCAAATTGTGAAGACAATTTATATTTTTAAATTGAAATGACAATTTAAAAAAAGTCAAGTGACGTAAATATCATAAGGGATGGAGAGAGAATGTCAACGGATATGAAAGAAAGTCGATAGTAGAAGGAGAGAAAAATAATATGAGAGGGATTAATGTTAAGAGTTTGGCAAGTGTTTGGGCTTGGTAGAACCATTTTAATATATTCAAATCAATTTATATTACAAAAAATAGATGATTATTCTTCAAATTATATTTATCGTTTATTTTTTCAAAATAAATATGATTCAAACAATGGTTGCCAATATCCAATCATCTTTATTTTTTTACATGAATATTCAAATAAACGAGTCTTAAAAAGTGAATATTTCGAATCACATAAATTGATCTGAAAATAAACTTACAAAATCCAAATACACTTTCAAATTGAGATGGCAATTTATATTTTTAAATAGAAATGACAATTTAAAAAAAGTAAAGTGACCTAAATATCATAAGCGGTGGAGAGAGAATGTCGATGGATATGAAAGAAAGTCGCTAGTGGAAGGAGAGAAAAATAATAGTAGAGGGATTAATGTTAAGAGTTTGCGAAGTGTTTTGGCTTGGTAGAACCATTTTAATATTTTTAAAAAGTATTTATATTACAAAAAATAGATGATATAACGATTCCTGTTTTGGCCCGTCACCTGTTGCATTTCGGATTTGGGTTTCTGGTTTTTGAATGTTGTTCATTGTCTTTTGCTCTTTATTCCTCCTTAAATTTGGTTATTTGGGCATTTTGATTGTGTTTGGAACAAGTTGGTTACTTAGTTTTCAAACCTTGTGTTGCCTAGAGTTTTGGGGTGTGTTTGGTTTAGCTTTGAGAGATGAGTTTTAGAAAAAAAATTTCAAAAAATTGTTTGGTTTGAAATTTTTCTCAAAACATTTTCAAAATCACTTTCTCTCTCTTACACATCAATCAATCGCTTTTTCTCTCTCCTCTGTCATTCTCAATCACTTTTTTTCTCACATCTATCTACTCAATTATAACAAAATATCAAATCATCCCAAACTCCCAAACTCTAAAATTACTTTCAAAATATACAACCAAACAAACCAAAAAAATTTCTAAACTCTCTCCCTAAAACTTTTTTTGAAAATTACTCTCTCAAAATCAAACCAAACACACCCTTGATCTTCCAATCGAGCGGGCCTTCTTGCACTTGAGTGGGGTTTGCAAACACTTAGTACTTTGCACGTCTACAAAATACTAGAGGAGTGTTTTCCACGCTCGAGCGGGTGGGCACTCGAGCTGTTTGTCTGTTATTTGCAAAAGTACTGAACGTGTGTATTCCACGCTTGAGCGGAACAAATTATTGTGTCTAACGCTCGAGCGTCAACTCTTCCGCTCGAGCAGATTGCGCGTATATCAGATCGCAAAAGTGACTTTTTACATCACTTTTTCATATTTTTTCATCCTAAACCCTAAAGTTGAGAGTCTCTCTCTCTAAAACTCACATTTTCTCTAGTTTTTCACCTAGATCTAGTGATCTCTTCACCCTACTTCCTTTGATAAAAAGGTAGAGTTTCTCAAGATCTTCATTTTGACTCGATTGAAGTTGGATTTTGACATTTTTGAAGTTCCATCCTTGCTTGGCTCATCTTCTCTCTTTGAGGTAGGGATTTTCTACACTTTGATATGGTTTTTAACTTAGTTTTTTGTTAGTTGTGTAACAATGCTGGGATTTGGGCATAGTTTGAACAAACTTAGGGTTTGGGTAGAATGAAAAGAGGGTTTTTTTGGTAAAAGTGAAATAAATGAACATGGAGTGTGAGAATGAAGTCATGAGGTGTCAAAATGGTTGAATTTGGTACTTGGATTGATATTTTGAAAAGGGGGGATTTTGCCCTAAAATGACTATCATAATTATTTTGTGTACATAATTGAAATTGGTATTGTAAACATGAAATTGAGCGAGTATTGGAATAGATGGTGGAATCGAGTATGTAATACTTCACATCTTTGGAAATTTTGGATAATTTATTTGTCTTGAGATTGTATATCTGCTTAGAAATATCTATTTTGGGCTATCGGTAAAGGATGACTTTGATTGTTGTAGAAATTGCATATGGATTAGGTGAGTTGAAACTAATCTCTTGTTGGTTGTCATTTAATATGACTATGATTATATACATTGTATATGTATGATTATTTGGGAGAAGAAAAGAGATGTACTCCATGTGTGATTATATGTTTATATACATTGCATATGTATGATTGTTTGTGAGTAGAAAAGGGATGATGTCACGCCCCCAAAATAACACAAATAATCCATTCCATAAGATCAATGACCATAATAGAAATGATATACTTTCATTCATCAGAGTTTGTATTACAAAAGGTATTACATGCATTATACATTCATAAATGTTCATTTTGAATCTACAGCATGTAATACAAGTTAATAATAATAAAACAAATGCCCTACTGTGGACTTGCCTTTTTCTGCACCCCTCGCCTTTCGGAAAGGATTTGAAAAGAAGGCTTCACAGTTCGGACTCCAGCGGTTCTGAATCTAGTTTCACAAGTGCAATGTGAAACTGATAATCACCAAAGAGTCCAAATTCGAATAACCTTTTTGGAAAATTGATTTTAAATCAAATAATGCTAAAATTGGACTGCTTTTCCAGATACAGAGTTGCCGCCTAAATATTTTATTTTGGGAAAATTTAGGAAACCTTGATTCGTGCCAAAGGCCACGTGTCCGTCATCACCAAAGTTGCCTTAGCTCGGGAACTTAGGTACGAGAGGGGATGGTCCTGAAATGAGTAGCCCCACTCGCCCGATCAAAAGATTGGCCTCTACTAACCATGATATGATGTTTTATAAACATTATGTGTTCTTGTTCCGGTTATTAATCTAACTTTACTATGTGACACACACAAGAAAGTATAGACTAGTCGCAAGACTTGGAACAATTCAACTCATGTTTGTTTGCAAAAATGGTTTGAATTTGCCACCCTCGAGTGGGCTTAAAACATGCATTTGTTGAATCGTTCGAATTCAAAAACAAGCCTTCATCCACAGGCATTCATGCAGTTTAGCAAGTAAGCACATAGCCTTATGGAAAACATGCTAAACATGGCAATATGACAATCACACTCATGCAAGTATGCTAAAGCATAAAGACTTACCGAGTACTCCAAGCCAAAACAAAAGCTAGTTAGAAATATGCATGATCCTAACTATACAAGATGTCTAATGCGATACATACAATATGCAATTAATAGGCTCGGCTACTAATGTGGTATATGATCAATTTGAACAATATGCGATCAAACACGTATTCAAAGAAGTATTGAAATGGCAATGTAGTTTGAATGATGCGCCAAGTCTCGGTGCATGCAAGACAAATGAACGGATGCAAGCATGCGATATGCTAATTGAAATATATCCCTAATCTAGCCATCAAAAGCGATTAAATAAACAGGAGAAAGACGTGGGGTTGGAAGACATACATACACGCATGCACACTTATTACAACATTACGCCCTCGCGAAGGAGGGTCCGAATAAATAAGCTAACTATTACAAAACTCGAAACCAATTAACTATTCTAGTTAACTAATTATTACAACAATTGAAACGAATTAACTAACTTATTCTAAGCTAATTAAATATTACAAATTGAATTAAGCTAATTAATTACAAAATGAATTAATTAACTAAATAATTACAACACTTGTTATGAATGAATTAGCTACAACTAACTAATTAAGCAAATCAAGTAAATGGCCTCGAGGGGCGAGGGATGCATGCATGCTCGGCTTCTCCACCCGAAAATGCCAATGCCTTGCCATTGCAGCCTTTGTTTGCACATTTTTTGACCACTGAAAATTGTGCCAACTCCCAGAACACCTTGGATCGCCTTCAGGAGCACACAGAGCAACCTTCTTCATTGGTGGCCGGTCGGCTGCTGCTGGTGGCCAGTCAGCCACCCCTTCCCTGAACTTCATTTTTTTGTTGCAATAGAGAGCAAACAGAGGAAAAACAATGTATTCTTGAGGAGTGTGTGTACTGCTACCCTCTTTATCATTACACAAGCTCAAAGGAGTGCAACTCTTGGCCCTCAAACCATCAACCATGCATTTTCCATGCATGATGGCTAAGGAACCAAGCTTGTACAAGCTTAATGAATGCACAAACAAGACTCAAAAGATCACCACCATTTCATGCATGATCAAGGGTGATGATGACCAAGGAAAGTGGCATGATTCATCACTTTCAGTATGAAACATCCCATTTTCCTTGTGTTTGAATTAACGTCCGATCCAAATAAATGCAATGCAACACAAAAGATGTTATCTTGCCCCCTTTACTTGTCCAATTTTGTTTACTCGTTTTAGCTTACCAATTCATTCTTTAATTGATTAAGTCCAAAGTGAGTGTCCTCTAAATGGAAAGAAGCTTAAACTACAAGTGTCTTGAGCATGAAAGAGACCTCATGCCGTTGATAATAAACTCCCACAAGAATTAAACCATTAAGCATGAATATCTCAATTTCACACTTAAGCCAACAAGGGGTTCAAAACCACTTTCAAAATAAACAAAAGAGTGAAGAATAGAGGGAGATTGTAGAGATTTCAGTGCTGAAATGGAGTGCAAAATCACACTAAAATATGCAAGCAACTCTGCAATTCATGTTTAAAAGCCTAAAACATTAAGCTAGTGAAGGAAATTACTTTACAACCATGCAATACAAGCCTCAAAGGACCTAATCAGCCCAAAATAGAGTTAAAACAAATCAAAATAGGGGCAAAAACATGTTGAGATCAAGATACAAAATGCTTGAAAAACATGCTCACATGTTAGGCTATCTAGGCATATAAACAAGGCACAAGGAGGGGAGGCTAACCCCTTCAATTTTGGACTTCAAAAGAAGGTTTCTGTCACTGAAAGAACTCTGATTTTCAGTGGTTAAAAGGCCCAAAAAGTTTGATTTGAATATGCTAAACGATGGTGCAAAAGTCTGCATAATTAAGCAACAAGAAAGGTAGATCACCCCTTAGCACGAAATAACCTCAAATCATCATGTTAAGCCCTAAAATACAGAGTTTTTTTTGTAGTTGAAAACCAGCTTAAAAACAATACAAAAGGATGGAAAAATAAGTAGTCAAAGCAAGTACTTTAGGTAAGTGAACTACCTCTTGAAGCTCAAGCACAAAACAGCCCTAAATTCCAACTCAAACCTCCTTCAAGAGCTCAAACTAAACTCCAAAGGACCTCAGCTCAAAGGTGAGAGTGTTTGGTTAAGGATTGATGTGCAAAGGTGTAGAGAAACTAGGCTTTAAGGCATAAAATAAGAAGAGAGAGAGAAAATTCTAGAGAGAGAGAGAGAGAGAGAATTTTTGATCCAAAATTTCTAACCCCTCCAAATGAGGAAGAGCACCCCCTATATATAGAAAACCAAGGTTTAAGCTTGAAATCATCCTACCATACACATGTATGGAGATGCACTTCAGTGAGCAATAGATGGCACAGCTGGCAAACAAATATCTGAAAAAGGAGACAAATAGCCGTCGAGCACCACTAGTAGCCGACCGGCCACCACTGATGGCCGACGGGCACAAGTCATGGCCGATAGGCTGTGGGGTTGGCCGACAGGCCACCTTCTCCTTCAAACTTGAAACAACAAGCTCTTGGTCCATAACCAAGCACAAAGCAGATAAGGTTTAGAGGCTCAAAGACAAGGCGCTTGGCCATGATCTTCGGGCACTCAAAACGAACACGAGCATACAAAATCATTGAGTGTTCAAACGATGATGTCCAAGTCTTGAGGACGGTCAAAAATGGGGTGTCTACAGTTACCCCTCTTTGACAGAACTCGGAAGTCATGAAATGACGGGAGTAAATGTCAAAGCCCAGAGACGACCCATCTTTGACAAGGCCGAAGACTTGGACAAACAAATAAGAAAAACAAAGAATGGTTGCGCCCGCAGGTTGCCTACATATCCCTTTGCAAGGAATCAAACCAGCGTAGTTCTGGGGCAAGATGCAAATGATATGCACGATGCGACAATATAACTTATGATCATGCAATGAGGCTGTAATGAAACATTTAGATGCAAGTGACATGCAAAGAAATGCTACATTTAAACAAACCGAAACACGGTACAACAAACTTAAACATGAACAAAAGTAAGTAAAAATGAACTAAACCACATTTCATGCATAAATGATGTAAGAAAATTATGCAATCTTAACTACGCATCACGCAAGAAAGGCGAAGGACAACACAAACATCGGGCGAACCTATGGCGTCAAACAAGATTCCAACGCGTTGCATGCGTAAGGAAGAAGGGACGGTGTAAACACTGGGACACACCCAAATGTTTCTAAACAAAAACGTCCTAACGCGTTGCACATGAGATGAGAAAAGGCGACGAGAACACCGGGACACGCCCAAATGTCTCTAGCCAAAAACGTCCTAATGCATCGTACGCAAGAGGAGAAAAGGCAACGAGAACACCGGGACGCACCCAAATGTCTCTAATCGAAAATGTCCTAACACGTCATACGCGAGAGGAGAAAAGGCAATGAGAACACCGGGACGCGCCCAAATGTCTCTAACCCAAAATGTCCTAACGCGCCGCACATGAGAGGAAAAAAGGCAACGAGAACACCGAGACGCGCCCAAATGCCTCTAACAAAAAACGTCCTAACGCATCGCACGCGAGAGGGTAACGAACGAGAACACCGGGACGTACCCAAATGTCTCTAACCGAAAACGTCCTAATGCGTCGCATGTGAGAGGAGAAAAGACAACAAGAACACTGGGACGCGCCCAAATGTCTTTAATCGAAAACGTTCTAACGCGTCGCACGCGAGAGGAGAAAAGGCAACGAGAACACCGCGATGCACCCAAATGTCTTTAACCGAAAATGCCCTAACGTGTCGCACGTGAGAGGAGAAATGGCAACGAGAACATCGGGATGCGCTCAAATTCCTCTAACCGAAAACGTCCTAACGCGTCGCATGTGAGAAGAGAAAAGGCAATGAGAACACCGGGACGTGCCCAAATATCTCTACCCGAAAATGTCCTAACGCATCGCACGTTAGAGGAGAAAAGGCAACGAGAACACCGGGACGTGCCCAAATGTCTCTAACTGAAAATGTCCTATTGTGTTGCATGCAAGAGAAGAAAAGGCAACGAGAACACCGGGACGCGCCCAAATGTCTCTAATTGAAAACGTCCTAACGCGTCGCACGCGAGAGGAGAAAAGGCAACGAGAACACCGGGACACGCCCAAATGTCTCTAACCGAAAAAATCCTAACGCATCGCATGCGAGAGGAGAAAAGGCAACAAAAACACCGAGACACGCCCAAATGTCTCTAACCGAAAACGAGTGGTGTAAACATCGGGGGACACCCGAATGCTTTCAACCAAAACATGGTGTTCAAGGGACAAGAATGATCTCACCTGGGATTCCTTTGAATGAACCATACATACAACATCGCCTGGTTACACCAGCTTTGAATGAACCATACATATAATATCGTCTAGTTGCACCAGCTTTGAATGAACCGTACATACAATATCGTGCCTGCATAAGAAAGAAGCTCAACAAGCATGACATAGCAAGAGTGCATGTTCTATGCAAGATGAATAACCATAACACAATGTCAAGGACATGTTTCATGCACAACATGCCAAGAACAAAACAAAAGCATATTCTATGCAATGAAAATTGGAGCATGTTCTATGCAACACCAAAATGCATATTCCATGCAATAATAGAAAACATGTGTCCTACGCAACAGGTACGAACATTTTCTATGTGAATGTAAGAGCATGTACAATGCATACAATGCAACATACATATTTTATGCAAAATAACAACAATGCATATCTTATGCGAAGCATGTTACACACTAAAGTACAAAATGCATGTTCAATGCACAATTAAAAGCACGCTCTATGCTAAAGTACCAAATGCATGACGCACGCCTTACATATGCAAATGAAAATGTTCTAATGCAATAGGTTAAAAAAGCAACTCTTCGATCTACCTCTCAGAAGGGTTGCAATATACAAAAAGGATACAAAAAGGATACACTTCGTCGAATAAGAGGCAAATAATGATCACTAAGAACACAGTTTCAAGCCTCCGCAAAGAGGATTCGAGCTCGACAATAATTTTTCCTTGCACCTCTCGGGAAACAGGGACCAACATAGTAGAAAAACATCAAAATAGGAGCACTAAGAACTGAAAGGCCACCAAGGAGGGATGTTGGCCACCCATTGGCCACCCCTACGCACTGCCAGCCACAAATTGGCTTTGTCGGCCACCGGTGGTGGCTGGTCGGCCACAAATGGTGGCTGTCGGCCACCGATGGCAGATTTGGGGCAGAAAGGGTATTTCACCTTGGGTCTTTAAATATACACACCTATACTTCATTTCTCCACAACCTCAAGTCCGAAAATCTCTCTTTCCACTCTCTAGACCTTCCTCCTCTTTAGATCCGAGCATCATACACGTTTTCCAATGCCCTATAAACATATTCTTCGCTAAACCCTCGTAGTCTACTCCGTTTTGAACCGATTGAAAGTCGATTTCGGTGCTTCTTTCTTCATTTTCACCACTTGAGGTTTGTTTCCCTTGAGTTTCTCTTGGATTTAATGCCTTTTCTCGGGTTTTGACTTTTTTTTTTCATTTTCCCTCTCTGAGAGTTGACTTTTGTTGAGTTTTGGCATTCTCCACCCATTTTTCCCATTTTGACCATTTTCTCATCTTCTTTCGAGATGGCGGACGACATCCCACACGACGGAGCTTCTCCAGAGATGGAGGTGGATCCAGAGCTTGAGCTATTTCCACTCAGCGTTCAACCTTTTGACCCGGAGACACATCATCCTGAGATACATGTGCTACCACCTGATAGCATTCATCAGTTTAGAGGGTTTGCACGAGGCACACCAGAGGACCTCTTACTACGCGAGTCGGAGTCTCATTTATCTTATGGCGCCTCCGAGGTATATATTGTGTTCTCACATTTTCCCAATGTACCTTACATTGCTTGCCTAAATCCCACTCTTGCACTGTATTTCTTACACTGCCTTTCATCTACTTGTCCTGATCACAGGGGGATTCACATGCCATCAGAGGATACGGGACCACCTCCGCGAGGGAGTGGTACATGGAGCTCCCTAACGATGTTCGCTACATCATCGATGAGGCCGGCTTCACCTCATTCTGCAGGGGACTCTCACGCCTCATAGCGAGTAGGCCTTTACTGGGTGCCTTAGTAGAGAGGTGGTGGGATACCCCAACTCCTTTCACTTCTCTACCGTAGGGGAGATGACGATGACTCCCTTTGACTTCTTTATGCTTACTACCATAGAGGTGGGGGTTTATCTGATTCCTTACGATACTGATATGGGCGAGTACGAGGCCGCTTGGATTTATATATTAGGGACACGCCCACCTATCTCTCTATCAGGGATAGTCCGATACACCTGGTTTGCAAATCATTTCAGAGGGACAGCACCAGCGACCTGAGAGGAGACCGAGCAGTATGCCCGAGGTTTCCTGATGTTCCTCTTTGGCACTACCTTGTTTGCCGACTGGGCGAACACTGTGGGGCTATATCTCATGAGCGCCTTGGTGGACTTGTCCCACATCCGATTCTACGATTGGGGCGGTGTAGGCCTAGACACCTTATATGGATACATGAGCTCAACCTCCCGCAGGAGTGGACATTTGATTGGAGGATACTGGAGGGCCTGGGAGGTATGCTTTACTTTTCTGTTTTGTATTTCTTATCATACTTTCTGCTTTGCACTTTCTGTACACTGCACACACACAGTCTACTTTTTGCTTTACACTCTCTGTACACCATACACAAACAGTCTGCTTTCTGCTTTATCTGTATTTATCTGTTGCATACTCACTGTTGCCCTTTTGCTTTCCACAGCTATGGATGTACGCCTATTTTCCGACACTTGCCCCAGAGCCAAAGGTGGAGATGCCTCTTGTCGTGCCATACTCGCATCGATACGACGACAGATGCCTACGGAGGACCCGGGAGTCCTTCCCATTCTTCCGTCGATACTTCGACACTATGACCGCATTTGAGGTAACTCAAGAGTCACTGTTATTTGATGACAACTAACAATCTGTGCATTCTCTATTTATAGATCACTTGGCAGCCTTGGGCGATGATGCTTGAGGGAATTAGGGATCAGTTTGTTGGTGCTCGAGAGGCTTCCCGCTTCCAGCTCCTACTCGAGGGCCCGGTTTGTCGGGCATGGTTCTTAGGAGAGCGGTTTTTACGCCAGACCATTGGCTTGCCCAAGCCGTTAGTTCCCATGCTACCTCCGACATATATGAGAGCCACAAAGAAATTCACTTTTCTGGAGATGACTGATTTCACCAGGGGCTGGGACGCTGACTTTTTCTAAGTCGAGGGTGATTATACAGCCTTCATTCATACATACGTCATGCCACCTCTGACTGGTGCCCGTGGAGGTAAGAGAGTGAGGGCTCCAGCTGCAAGAGAGAGAGACAGAGGGGCCAAGGCGACTAGGACCCGTGGCAGGAGAGATTCTCAGATGAGACAGAGGATGGGGTGACCAGGGCTGCCTACTACACTCACCTATTGGCGGCATACCGGGGAGGCTTACCAGATCCCTATTGAGCCCGCACTAGCCGGGCACGAGCTTGTCGGGGTTTGAGGCCCGACTCCAGCATGTACCACACTTTACATTTTGCATGATACTTTCTACCGATACATTAACATTTCAATTGTAATCTGTTCCACACTGCACTAATCTAATACACTGCATTCATACACTACACCGATACACTGCATACTGCATATCATCTTTGCATTCGATATAAACCGCGATTGATGTATTTGACAAACTGCTCTTTTCAAATCCCAGCCACACCAAACGCTTCAACGGGAGCTGCAGCAGGACCATCAGTGCCTCATCCAGCAGCAGGGAGAGAGAGACGAGAGGCTCCAGCATGCAGCCGAGGGAGAGTTAGGGGCACTCGTGACGAGAGTGGCCCTTCAGAGCCCGTTCTGGACGATGATGATGATAAGATGGGCGAGGACGAGGAGGCAACGAGTCCATAGTCAGAGTCATCTGAGGATGGAGACAACGACGCTGGCTTAGATTCTGAGGGTGGAGTTAATGCTGAGGCAAGTTCAGCAGCTAGCTCAGACACGGGGGCCTCTGACATTGGTGCTGATGGAGATAGCTCTGAGTCCGTTCCTAAGAAGAGGACGAAGAGGGCCTCTCGATCTTGAGGTGGCTAGCGCCGATTCATATGCTCTTGCTTAGTTTCTTTTTTGCTAGCAGTGTTAGCACATTGTACAGCTTAGACATCTTTATTTTCTTAAAAACTTGTACTTTTTTGTAAAAGAAACCATGATCGGAATGAAAACAACTTTTGATAAAAAAAAAAAGTGTTGTATTTTACATTCTAAGGACCACACAACATTGCATAAAAACAAGTTTGATGGAAATTGAACATCGTTCATTGTATTGGCATGGCTTAATCAAGTAATGAACTGACCAACACATAACAAAAGGGTAAAGCAACTCGACAAACAACTAACAATAACAACTCGATAAACAATACTACTCAATAAACAAAACAATACAACAACTCAATAAACAAAACAACAACAATACAACTCAATACGCAACATAACAACTTGATAAACAAATTGAAACAACACAAAAGCGACTCAACAAAACTACTAAAATAAGATATCATAATGCACCAAGAGCAGAACAAAACACAGGTTCTTAGCACTCTCAAAACATAGATGGACCAGAGGACAAATTAGGAGACCATCGGCCATAAATAGAGGTTGTCGGCTACAAGTGGTGGCTGTCGGCCACCAATGATGGCCGGTCGACTACAAAAGGTGGCCGGTCGGCTACCAGCACTAGCCAGTTGACCATCAGTGTAAGAGACCTCCAGATTGTTGCCACTTGTCTTCCACTCAATGCCTTATCCTCTAAAAAAGTTGGGACTTCGTAGTTTCTTCATTCTAGCTCTATTTTTGCCACAAATGGAGCCATTCTTCACCGAAAAATTCTCGAATTGGATTGCAACTTTAGATGGCTCGGAAAAAATAAATTTCTAGGGTTTCGGGATAAATGCACTATTCCCATTAAGTCGTACCCCGCTGTGTTTTTTGTTCCTGCATACTGCGGCTAGGTGTTGGAACCCAGTTACACATGTTTTCAGCTTCGGGGGGCAAGAGATATGCCCTACAATTGAAGAATTCCAAGTTCTGATGGAATCCTGGCGTGACGAGGAAATCTTGCCCCCGTCCTATTTTGGTCACATCCAAGCTCTAGGGAGGATGTATGGGCTCACTTTACATGAGGCTCGATCATTAGTTCACAACGGAGAGCTGGATATTCCCAGTCTCATTCATTGATTTTCTGATGCCAGTGACCCCAGTACCGTCTTTGGCAGAGTTTTCGGCACCATGCCCTTTATTTGTGTATGTTGGCTCATTTCCTGCTTGCCCCTGGCTTCGGAGGGTCAAGCATTCCACTGATTAAAGTGGCCCAAGGCTTGAAAGAGGGCAAGAGCTGCATTGGCTTAGCACTAGCCAAGACTTTGATAGGCTTGGACGCCTTCCATCGATGAGAGACAACCAAATTGGCAGGAAGTCTGCTACTCTTGCAGGTAATGTTTCCCACCCTATCTCACATGTGTTTCTCACATCACTCAGCACTCATGCTCTGTTTTTTTTTTTTTTCTCAAAACCCTTTCTTACTTTTTCTCTCCACATACACCTCTCTATTCTTTAATCTCTTTTATTTTTCATCCCTCCCTAGATATGGCTCGTGGACAAGTTGAAGGTAGTGGACTCTTGCCTTGTATATTCAACACGAGGCTATTTCTTTCGTCAACGGCTAGTTGATTTCCCGAACGAGGGATAGTGGTGCCATTGGATGTGCAACAGGTCCGCTGTTGACATTTCTTGGCGTTGCCCCTGGTTTGATTTGCCCGAGATGGGCTACAGCATGTCTCGGTAACCTGGCATTCAGTTGATTGGCTTAGCACATTGCATATTCTACTTTCCATTTCGATTTAGGCATCAGTTTGGACATGACCAGATTTTCCCAGAAGAGGGGATAGAGTACCTAGCTTCATTTCCAATCTGAGGCTCACAATTAGCTCAATATCCCACTGCATAGAGGACAAGAGAACTTCTGGCCCCCGCTCCCAATTTCAATTGCGTCCTTTCTGGCGAATGCATAACTTAGCTTGAAGATGAGGCGCAAACTGGGCCTACTTTAGCATCCGAAGCTTCCACAAGCTCTAGGAGGGGACGCTGGAACACCTGACTCATCTATGCCCCCCAAGTTTATTGCTTTGATTTGTACTTCAAATTTTCCTTTTGAATGTAATAAAAAGCAACTTTGATTTGTATCAAGAGTTGGAGAACTTTGTATTGAAATCAATGAAATTGGAGTTGTGGGCACTGAAATTTTCCTTTCGGTCCAAAAATGGTCTAAGTTGTAAAAAGATTAATTTGAACAAAATCAACTTTTATTAAAAATTTTCAAAACCATTTTCGATAAGGATTACAACTTGACACACATGGAATCTATCCTCGAGATGTACAACCCCGAATCCAGCAAACGGAAAGTTGCCCCTTGTCTGAATAGCACTATATTGTACTATAACCAGTTCTCATAGTGAAGATCACAACCGAACCCTCGGATACAGAACAGACAAAACTGAACTCTCGGATACAGAAAAGACAAAGATGCCTTGAGAAAACTCATGGACACAGTTGATTTGGAAGTGTTTATGGCTGGACTTTAGAGTGAAGTTTCCTACGTGTCCCAAAGATGGGAATCAAGCCTTACGTAGTTCGGTTCGGGTTCACTCGGGTATTAACACTCTCCTTTTGCGCTCTAACTTTTACTAAGGCCGCCCTTTCTGGGTTTTCAACCTTGCGAGCTCAATTTTTCTTATTTTAAATTTTTTATGCTCTAACTTTTGCCTAGGTCACCCTTTCGGGTTTTTTACTTAGCGAGTCTCTCAAGGATAGTATTTCTTCAACTTGTCCATGCTGATTGGTTGGGAGAATTCGAGGCCATCTAGGTTCATAAGAATGATAGCTTCACTCAACTAGATTGATTTGATGATGTAAGGACCAGTCTAATTATGTTTGAACTTGCCCCTAGGGTCATGGATGGGAGCTCGGTTGTCTTTCAGTACTAAATCCCCTGCCTTAAGATTCCTAGACTTAACTTTCTTGTTGGCAATCCTTCGTTGATAACCTTGGACATGGTACAGTGCTTTCAGCCTACTCTCATCAAACAACATAAGTTCCTCGAACTTGCTGTGCTGCCAATCCGCTTCTGCTATTTCTCACTGAGCCATAACCCACAACGGCTGGACCTCAACTTTAATCGGTAGAATAGCTTCTATCCCATAAACAAGAGAATATGGGGTTGCCCCAGTAGATGTCTGAATTGATGTTCTGTAGCCCCAGAGAGCAAATGGCAATTTGTTTGGCCAATCCCTGTAGGTTTCCACCATCTTCTGTAGAATGTGCTTGGTATTCTTGTTGGCGACCTCAACAGCTCCATTTGTTTGCAGCCGGTATGTGAATGAGTTATGAAAAGCTACGTTGTACTTCTCCAACAAGTCGATCACTTCTTTCTTGAAGTGGGAACCATTGTCTAAAATGATCTCATTTAGGACCCCATAACGACAAATAATGTTATTCTTGATAAACTTAGCTACATGCGACACTTTCAGCACTGCATAGGATGGGGGCCTCGACCCACTTTGTAAAATAGTCTATTGCCACCAGGATATATTCATGCCCGTTCAAACCTTTCGGTGTAACTGCCCCAATAACATCAATTCCCCAAACTGAAAATGGCCATGGTGAAGTCATGTTGTATAGTTTCAACGGCGGGATGTTTATGCGATTTGCATGAATTTGGCACTTGTGGCATCGCTAAACAAAACCAATACAATCCTCCTTCATAGTTGACCAGTAATAACCCTGCCTGAGAATCCTCCGGGCTAGCATTACTCCGTTCATGTGCAATCCGCACTCCCTTCCGTGGATGGCCTCCATTAGGCGCTTCGACTCTTTTGCATTAACACATAGCTTGTGCATTTCCAGATGGCCTCGTTTGTACAACTTACCCCCGTAGATTATAAACTGAGCGGCCATTCGTCGTATTGCCTTTTTATCTTTGACATTTGCTCCAAGTGGATAACTCTTTTTCCAAGAAGTTCCAAATATTGTGATACCAGGGATTTTGATCTTGTACTTCACAATCAACTCGTAGGCCGGCACATACCTCTGTCAATAATGATCAGGCGCATCCGGACTCCCAAAGGGATGTCTATCATAGAAGATAGAGTTGATAAGGTGTCAGCGAACTTGTTGTTTTCTCTTAACAGCTGCGTGAAGGTCAGCTTCTCAAACCTAAGAATCAGAACATTCAGGGTTTGGTGATAGATTTTCATCCTTTCTCCCTTAACCTTCTAGTCTCCTTGTGCTTGAAACACAACTAGGTTCGAGTCCCTAATGACGTCTAACCGTTTTGCCCCTAGTTCTAGGGCAGCTTCCAATCCGGCGATGCACGCCTCGTATTCTACTTCATTGTTGGATACTTTGAACCGGAGTTTGAAGGCTAAAGGTATACAGGAATTGTTGGGCGCTATCAGCAATACCCCTATCCCATAACCATACTGGTTAGATGCTTCGTTAAAGTACATGGTCCAAATCTCTTCCTCAACCTGTAGAATAGCCTCATCCGGGAATAAGTACTCTACTATTTCATCCCCTCCCATTAGATGATTTACTAGGAACTCAGCTACTGCTCTCCCCTTAACAGACTTGCGAGTCACATATTTCAAATCAAATTCAGAGAGAAGAAACAACAAACGGGCTAGCCGACCCGTAAGTGCTGGTTTCTTGAAGAGATATTTGATGGGATCTAATCTCAAGACCAGAATTATGGTGTGAGCTAACCGGTAGTGCCTCAACTTCCTGGTAGCCCATACCAAGGTTAAGCAAGCCTCCTCGAGTGGGGTGTAACAGGTCTCATATTCCAACATCTTCTTGCTCAGGTAATAGATGGCTTTCTCCACTCTATCCTCAGATTCCTATGCAAGCATGCAGCTCATAGTCGTGTCGGTTACTGACAGATACAAAATCAACGGCTTTTCCAGCTCTGGCAGTGACAACACGGGTGGGTTCTGGAGGTACTACTTGATCTGCTCAAAAGCAACCTGGCATCGGTCATCCTATTGGAATTTCTTCCTTTTCTTCAGGAGACCAAACAACGGTTCACAAGTCAAGGTTAATTTTGTAATAAGCCGTCTTATGAATTGCACTTTACCTAGAAAGCCTCGCACCTCCCTTTCAGTCCTTGATGGTGGCATTTCTAGGATGGCCTTGATTTTGGAAGGATCAACCTCAATGCCCCTCTGTGTAATCAAGAACCCCAGTATTTTTCCTACTATGACCCCAAAAGTGCATTTCTGTGGATTCAACCTCAACCGATATTCTCTGATCTGTTGGAAAAATTTCTTCAAGGCGGTGTAGTGGCCCTCTCTTTCCTTGGACTTTACAATCATGTCGTCCACGTACACCTTAACCTCTTTGTGGATCATATCATGCAAAATTGTGGTTGCAACCCATTGATAAGTAGCCCCAGCATTTTTCAAACCGAACGGCATCACCCTATAGCAGTAGGTTCCCCATGACGTGATGAAGGCAGTCTTCTCTCTATCCTCGAGTGCCATTAAGATTTGATTGTACCCGGAAAACCCATCCATAAAGGAGAGCAACGCATGGCCTATGGTGAAGTCCACCAATTCATTAATGTGTAGTAGAGGAAAATCGTCCTTTGGACTGGCTTTTTCAGATCTCTGAAATCCACACACACCTGAATTCTGCCATCTTTCTTCGGCACTGGAACAATATTGGCCAACCAAGTAGGATACTCAGATACTAGCAAAAACCCTACATCTATCTGCTTGGTAACCTCCTCCTTGATTTTCAAAGCCCAATCCGGGCATATCCTCCGAAGCTTCTGCTTGACGGGTCGAACCTTAGAGTCAAAAGGGATCCGGTGCTGTACAATCTCATGATCGATTCCAATGCCTTCGTAGGACCACGTGAAAACATCTTTGAAATCTTTTAATAAAGCGACTAAGCGTTCGCGTTCCTCCGAAGACAATGTGGACCCGATCTAGACCAGACGCGGATCCTCCTTAGTACCCACATTAATTGCAATGATTTCATCAACAAGGAGTTTTACAAATCTCTCCTCTTCTCGATCAATCAAATGTTTTAAAGCCAGAGGAATTCCCTCCTCATCGTTTTTATCAAAATTTTGAAAGTCATGATCAATACAATATACAAGTGACACAGAAAAGTACTCAGAAACAACAGTGTACCATTCTCATTCAAAGCTTCCAACTCGTCCAATTCCTTGGTTACAAACGACTCAAAAGAAAAGTAAAAAGATGACCTGGACAAAACAACGACATCCGGGTTATCAACCCCAGGAATACCGGACCTCGACTTAGAAGAACTAGAATCTGATTTCGACTCCATAGACTTTGTGGAATCAGATTTTGGCTCACTACCTGATTTAGAACTGCTGGACAAAAAGCCTTCCTCTAGTTGCCAAATGAGAGAGGGTGTGATAGATGCATCCAGAATACCATCGGAAGGGTCCACACCTGATTGATCTCTGATCATGGAAACGGTGAAGTCATTCCCCAAGTTCTCCGGTTTGATCTGCGGATCCGAAAGGAGACAGGCCAGTGCTGCTCTGATCTCAAGTTCACTGTTGTTGGACTCACCCTCTATACGCTGTTCTGCCTTCGCAGGTAGATCAGTCTATTCCTCTGTAGCTTTATCCTTTTGCAGCCGTAGGTCGAAGAAAATCTCAAAGCCAGGCAGGCACCGCTTCTCAGAGTTCAACCATGGCTCAGGAAAGCCGCAAAATGGAAAGTCTTTCCTCTCCCAGACAAAGCGGCTGTTCAGAGTTCCCTAAATTAGTCTATGTACAAGCTCAGATTGCTTCCCACTTTGCTTAGCTTTGGTTCTTCCTGCCATTTCCTTCTCTTTTCTCACCCAGTCCTCTTTAGTGGGTGTATAGCCCAAACCAAAGGCATGAGGGTTATGTGGCACTTTAGCTGGTGTAGTGACACCCTTCCGGCCACTCTTTCCTAATCCCATCCTGAGTATATGCTGTAACTTGTTCATGAGGTAGACTGATTAAACACTAACGTACAACCCCTTATCAATAGCTCAGATATCTTGCACCATCTGGGCCTCAGCCAAGGTAAAACCAGACAAGAATACATCCTTGTCGCCGTGTACAATCTCCAGTACTATTGTAGTGACCTCCGGCGGAGGACGTATAGAAGAGTTCCCGAAAACAATGGCTACCCGTTTTCCAAGAGGGTACTTCAATATCTGATGTAAGGTGGAAGAGACAGCTTTTACTTGGTGCATCCAAGGTCGTCTAAGTAACAAGTTGAAGGTAACCGGAACATCCAAGACGTGAAACTCAATGTCCTGTTGTGCCGGACCGACCTGTGTTCTAATCTGAACTGTCCCCATCACCTCCTTGCTTGTGTTGTCATAAGCCCAGATCACCTAGGCCGTTGGTACAAAGTCTACTGGCTTCAAGCCAATAGCATAGGCTGTGCGCGACAGACAAACATTAATTGCAGACCTAGTATCAACCAGTACAACCGGTACCCACTTCTCTTTACATTCAACTGAGATGTATAGTGGTTTGTTATGTGCAGAGCCCTCAGATGGCAATTCCTTATCCGTGAAAGTCAAAGTCACTGAAATGCCTACTGGGAAGACCAATCCCACTAACTGTTCTGGAGTTGTGTCAATAGATAGCTTGGCCTTGTTCATTGCAGACAATACAGCTTGCCGGTGTACGCGCGAAGCCATGAGCAACCCCCAGATGGATATGTCTGCTTGGATTTTCTTCAACTGCTTCAGTATAGCTTCTTCTTCCAACAGTTTGTCATTCTATTTTTCAGTCTCTTTGTCTTTTCTGGATACTTCGGGTTAGTCCAGGTGTGGGGGCATAAAGTACTACCCGCTCCTAGTCATCTGATCCATTTCCTCAGAATACCAAGTATCGTCTGGCAGATTCTGTCCCCAATCTTCATCAGTGTCGCTAAGATGCAAATCATCATCTTCCCACCACACTTCTTCGAAAATCGACAGGCAGTTGTTCGGTTTTGTTGTAAGTACTCTATCATCACAGTCATCCCCTGTGGGGTCTTTAGCTTTTCCAACTTTCTGACTATTCTCAGCTCTTTCCTGCTCAAACCGCTTTAGTGCGGCCTCTTGCTCTGTATCAACTGTACTAACACTACTCAATTCCTGAGCAAAATTCTTAGTATCGGTGCTCTCTGGTAACTTTCCCTTGTTCTCGGCCGTTCCGGCCCTTGTAGCAGTTCCTGCTTCCAGTTGTTCCAGCTTTGGTTGAAGTCCTTTATCCATATCAGGTTCATCACTGAGCCACATCGACTTATTTGCTAACCTGTTCAGATAGAACCAGTTAATCTGTGCATTCCTCGGATCTTGTTCATTGAAAAATTTCAGATTGCTGATGTCCTCCTCGAGGTCGGCTAAGTCATCCAATCCTTGGCTTGGTCCATCCTTCCAGACCACACTAATTTCCATTCCTGTTGGCAATTCCACCTCCGGTCTGGCCTGATTGGTTGGCGCAATATAGAAGCATGGGTTGTATTTCTTCCCAGATAAGTTCACAGAGTCCTCAGGCACTGAACTGACATCCCCATTCTCTAACAAAGCCTCCATGCGTTCATTTACCATGGTTACCACCATAGGTTTGGGTTGGGATATGGACGCATTCATCATGCACAAGTCTGTGCTCTCGAGGATAAATAACGCTGGCTTGGGTAAGTGGACAGGGGTGATGTATATACTAGGGTTGTAAGGGATGACCAGTGTTTGTATGAGGTTAACTTACCTGGGTGGAGGGGTTTGGTTATGTGGTGGGAGGGGATTTATAGTGACATTGGGCTTTTCGGGAGGTGCTATCACTTTGTTGTCAATAAGATCCTGAATCTCATGACGAAGTCTAAAGCACTGGTCGGTATCATGACTATGCTGTTAGTGGAAGGCGCAGTATTTGGCTGGGTTGTGTGTAGGAGGGAGAGGATTGGGCAATGGGCGTTGTTCCAACGGTTTCAAATGCCCTTTTCTGATCAGGACTTTCAGGGCCGCAGATAGAGACATGTAAAGTGGGGTGAAAACACTCTGGCCTCGGGCCTGATGGCTGGAAGTTTGGGGGGTTGTATTGGCTGTACTGGCAAAAGGATTGGCAGTTTTCAGTGTAGTGGTGGCCATACCAACATCAAAAGGCCTTACAGCTGCACTACTATTCGCAGTAGCATTGGAACTGCGTGTGAAAGCCCTCTTGGGCTGCTCTTTCTCGTGGTCTATCAGACCCTGCTTCATTGCATCCTTTATCTACACCCCTATTTCATGGAGGTCAGCAAATGTTGATAAAGGTAAGACTGTCATCTTCTATAATAGCCTTGGTTGCAAGTTACGGATAACCATTATGATCTGGTCTTTTTCAGCTGGTCGGGTGGTCATCATGGAAGCCTTGGCCCTCTACCGAGTTACAAAATCCGAGAAGCCCTCTTTCGGCTCTTGGCGAGCTGCTTTGAGATCACGAGTTGTGACCTCAATTTGTGTGTTATAGGAGTATTGAGCAATAAAGGCCTCAGCTATCTCTTCCTAGCTCCTCTTAACAGAGTCTTCAAGCTTGGTATACCAAACGGCCGTAATACCTGACAGGGTCTAGCCGAAGAGGGATAAGTTCTGCAGTCTAGACAGGCCCATCGGCTGCAGAATGTCTGAAAATAGCCGCAAGTGGACCATGGGATCACCCGAGCCATCAAAGAGGTCTATATGCGGCATTTTAAACCTATCTGGTAGGGTCACCGCCGCATCAGTATAGCCGTCTTCTATATCTGGGATCGAATTGACACCTTGAGCTTGTTTAAATAGCTTCTCAAGCTTGCTCACTTTTAGCGCAGTAAGGTCGACCTCAAACTCAAACGGCGCCTCTGCTGGGTAAACCGGTGCTTTGGAAGTCTGGGGTAGAACTGGCTCTACTGGAATGTCCGCATTTTCCTGGACATTAGTTATAATCCTAGGTATTGGAACCCTAACTGGGGGTGGATGTGAAGTAGAAGCTGCTGCTGGTTGTGGTTATTGTTATTGCTAGAGCCTACTGATCAACTCAGCCTGCTGCGCTGCAATTTTCGCCTGGCGGGAGGTGACTTCCGCTTGGCGGGCAGCATCCAGCTGCCTATTCTCAATAGTCTGTTGAAGTTGGCGAAGCATTTCTTCCATGCTGTCTAAGGGGTACTGATCTATCAGAACTGGTGTGTACTCTTTTTTCGAAGTGGAAGCCGAAAACTGGACTTCGCTGAATGAAGGTAACTGTCAAACTAGTGAGTTATGCCTGACTCTCCTCCGTGCTGTAACCGGGGCTAGCAAAGCAAACACTAGTTGTCCTCTTACAAGATCCCCAGATCGGTAAAGTCACCTTACTTGAGTCCAAAGTGCTTGGGGGGTAACGACCTCGTCTGAAGTAATGGTGAAACACTACCTTGTAAAAAGAAAAAAATAAAGTAAAAAGAAACAAAAATCAGAAACTGCACAACACCTCGGCTCAGACAGAAACAACACACAGTTGCAATCATAAGCTGGACGACTGTACTCAAACACTGATTTCTGTCCCAAAAGGTTTCCTCAAAATTGATACTCTCAAATTGATACCCAGACTTGCAATTGATACATACATTTCTGTAGAGTTTCACTCCAAAAGCACATATCAAGCAAGTGAGAGTCAAAAACACCCCTATGATGGGGTAGGGTTACCCTGTCCTAATTTCGTCAGGAGCTAGGGATTCACAACGCAAACAAGCGGTTTCAAATAATTCCTATATTCGGGTAAGCAACCTGTCCTAGTTTGGAACAGTCTATATAGCTTCCAATATGCAAGTAGGTTAATTGGTCAAAAAGGGTACCTCAGCAAGACCACCTAATATACCTCTCACACCTAACACCGGGAAGTGAAATGAGGATCAAACGGTACAGCGGTAGTCCAGATCCAAGGCTTGTGTTCCCATCGTAGCAGAGCCCACAATCGGTCAGCCTTTTGGCAAGCTTTTCCAAGCAAGCCTCTGGCAAACTGCTCAGGAATAGCAGATGGCAAACGCTGTGACTTAGGCGCACCAATGCAAATGCAAATGCAAATGCAAAGAAACACATAAGTGCAAATAAAACAACATATCATGAGTTCGAGTCAAGTTCTCTAAGTCCCCAGCAGAGTCGCTAGAAACTGTGGACTCGCCTTTTTCCACGCCCCCCTGCCTTTTGGAAAGGGTTTGAAAGAAGGCCTCACAGTTTGGACTCCCGCGGTTCTGAATCTAGTCTCACAAGTGTAATGTGAAACTGATAATCACCAAAGAGTCTAAATCCGGCAAACCTTTTTGGAAAATTAATTTTAAATCAAATAATGCCAAAATCGGACTACTTTGCCAGATATAGAGTCGCCACATAAATATTTTATTTTGAAAAAATTTAAGAAACCCTGACTCGTGCCAAAGGCCACGTGTTCGTCATCACCAAAGTTGCCTCGGCTCGGGAACTTAGGTACGAGAAGGGAAGGTCCTGAAATGAGCACCTTCGCTTGCCTGATCAAAAGATCAGTTTCTACTAACCATGATACGATGTTTTATAAACATTATGTGTTCTATTCCGGTTATTAATCTAACTTTACTACGTGACGCACGGAAGCAAGTATAGACTAGTCGCAAGACTTGGAACAATTCAAATCATGTTTGTTTGCGAAAATGGTTTGAATTTGCCACACTCGAGTGGGCTTAAAACATGATTTTGCCACAACAAAGTGGGCTTAAAACATACATTCATTGAATCATTCCAATTCAAACAACAAGCCTTGATCCATAGGCATTCATGCAGTTTAGCAAGTAAGTACATAGCCTCATGGCAAGCATGCTAAACATGGCAATATGACAATCACACTCATGTAAGTATGCTAAAGCATAAATACTTACCGAGTACTCCAATCCAAAACAAAAGCTAGTTAGAAATATGCATGATCCTAAGTATACAAGATGTCTAATGCAACACATGCAATATGTAATTAATAGGCTCGGCTACTAATGTGGCATATGATTAATTTGAACAATATGTGATCAAACACATATTGAAAGAAGTATTGAAATGATGATGTAGTTTGAATGATACGCCGAGCCTCGGTGCATGCAAGACAAATGAACGGATGCAAGCATGCGATATGCTAATTGAAATATGTCCCTAATCAAACCATCAAAAGCAATTAAATAAAAGGGAGAAAGACTGTAGACACCCCATTTTTGACCGAACTTAAGACTTAGACGTCACCAATTGAGCGCTCGGTGATGTTGCATATTGTGCTCGTTCTGAGGTTGCGGAGTCTCGGCTGCGAGCCTTGCCTCCGGACTTCGGGGCTCTTTTGTGCTTTGCCTCGGTTTGCGAACCAGGTCTTGCTTTCTCTGTTTTCTCTTCCTGAAGGGAGGGAGAGGTCTCGTAGACCATCTCTCAGCAGCCGTAGGCTACGTTTCGTGGTTATAGGCCATTTTTCCCGTTTGGAGGCCAGTTTTTGGTTTTCGGAGTCGTCGGTCGTGTGCCTTGGTTCGAGATCGCTTAATTACTTCCGTTTGCTCCGGTTTTTGGTACACACCTTATTTCCTCCCTTTAGAGGGACACTGTGGCCCGGGAGACCACCTTCGTGGTCATACGCCACTTCCGGTGCCTAACAGCCTGTTTTCGGGGCCTCGAACTGCGCGTTTTGGCCCCCGAACCCTCGTTTTGCATTCGTCTTGGTCCATTTTTGGTAGGGATCCTATTTTCATTGTTAGGGAGGTGGTAGTATGGTGGGAGGCCACCTTTTTCCCTTGGAAACCAATTTTCTCTTTTTATCTCTCCTAAAGCCGGTTTTTCTGACAGAAAGCTGGTTTTTCTCACTTTTGAGCCACAATTTCTAGCTTTTCATACCACTATTGTGTTGTGCTTATCTGGGAGGCCACCAATATGGGTAAGCCGACCAGTTAATCTTCTCGACCCTTTTGAACCTTGTTAAAAAGCTAGTTTTTCTCTCTCTTGGGTCACATTATCTGGTTTTCCACCATACAGCTGTGTTGCACTCATCTGGGAGGCCACCTTTTTCGGGTGGCCGGCCAGCATTCCTCCTTGAACCTTTTGACCCTTGGTCAGCCGACCATGGGGAGTGGCCAGCCGACCACTTGAACTGGCCGGCCTGCTTCTTGCTTTTTGCTCTCTCTGAATGCATCACAACTGTGCCAGCTGGGAGGCATTTGGACCATCCTCTATACACGTGTATGGAGGATATTTGAAGCTTCCAAGAGAAGCTTTATAAGAGAGGCCCTCCTCTTCCATTTGAAGGGGTCACCAAATTTGTTTAAGGCATATACACACCACCCTCCATAACTCACTATTCCAAGCTCCAAACCCTAATTTTCTTGCACCATTTGCACTACACCTCATAGCCTACCAACTCCACCATCCATTCCAGCACTTTGGGACTGATTTGCAAGGGTTGAAGGTTCACCAACTGGGTCCAGAAGCTGCTGCTTGGCTGTGCTACAAGGGTAAGCCTCCATTTCCCTTTTTCTTGCCTTATTTTGCATGATAGCTTAGCCCTATTTGCAAGCATTTTTGGCCTTTGTCATAAACTTAAAAGTGTCTTGTTTTTTGCTCATCTTGGAGTTTGATTAGGGATACTTTTCTGTTTGAGACCATCTACCTCCTTGTATGCTCTATCCCTTTTTGTAGGGTTATTTTGCATCATATCTTAACCCTGCTTGTGAGCATTTTTGAGATTTTCCATAAACTAGAAAAAGTCTTTTTTTGACCTCCTCTTTAAGTTTGATTGAGGTCACTTTTCTGTTTGGAGTCATCTTCTTCCTTGCATGCTTCATTTCCTCATGCTTTGAGCCATGCATTTGAGCATTTGCATTGGCCTTGTTTTGGCCTCTTAGCCACTGAAATCCAATAGATTTTCAGTGGCTTAGATGTATTTTTGAGCTTCAAAATCAGAGAGGGGTGACCCTCTCACCCCTTGTTCTCTTTACTAGCATTGTTGACCTTCCAAAGGAGCTCCATTTTGCATGTTGTGAAGTCACATTCCAGGACTTATTTTGTGAGTTTTATGGTCTGCATTAGCTCTGTCCAGAGCCCATTTTGCTATATTTTATGTCTATGATGCATGTGTAGAGCAATCCTATTCAAGGCCTTTCAAAGGGACTTTTCATTGCATGCTTCCTAGACCAATTGCAGGGCCAATTTGGTGAGTTTTAGGGCTGTCATAATTGATTTCCAGAGTTGGTTTTGCCATGTTAAGTGTTCTTGTTGTATGTGTTGAGTAACCCCTTGCATGGCCCTCCAAAGGAGCTCATCATTTTTGCATGCATTGGATTCATTTCAGTGGTTATTTGGGGTTTATTTGACATGTAATATTCCTATTTTTGGCTGGTTTGGTGACCTCTCTTATGCTTCATGTACATGCCATGAAAATCATGTTTACTAGCCAATGTTGCGTGTTGTTTTGGCCCTTCATGTTGGCACCTTTTGGCCCTACTTTGAACTAACATTGTGCTTATTTTGGACTACCCTAGCTCTGTTTTTGGGCCTCATGGTCGATTGATGTCTATTTTTCATACTTGTAGATCAATGCATTTGCCTAGCTTCGAGTTTTGAGTTTCATTGCATGCATGTACTGAGGTGTGTTCATGTTTTAAGCCTATTATTCATCACATTTTAGAGCTTGTTTGAATGCCACATTTCCATGTTTTCATCTCTTTAAATGCGTTTGAGAGTCGAGCTTGTATGCTTTATTTTCGGACCATTGAATGAGCTCCATTTCGTTGCATTCCGAGCCATCATTTTAGGCCAATTTCCCACTATTTCAAACCTGCCTAGGGTCTGTTTGGGGTTGGTTTCCCTTTGGTGCATTGCTTTGGGTACCTCTAGTGTAACGCACTTCACTAGTTTCGGTGCTCGAGCCCCCTAGCTTGCATTGTGTGCCATATTTGCATGTTTCGGGACCATATTTCATGCTGTTTCAGTGCTGGAAATTGCATGTTTGTATGCCATCTTTCATCCCTTGCCATGCTTTGGTAGAGTGGCATTTGATGCCTTCGGTTCAGTCCTTGGTATTTGTGCATGTGTGCACACATTTCGGTTGTCTCATTTTCATCTGATGGCCACTGATGTGAGTGTGGCTGAGGTCCACTCATGTTGGTGTAAGTCCATCGTGCATTGTGTATGCCAGTTCAGTCCATAGCATTGCGTATGTTAGGTTGTATGTTAGAGCATTGTGTATGCCATGTTACATCGAGCATTGTGTATGCCATTTCATAGCATTGCGTTGCTAGGTTGTATGTTAATCGCATTGTGTATGCCATGTTACATCGAGCATTGTGTATGCCATTTCATAGCATTGCGTATGCTAGGTTGTATGTTAATTGCATTGTGTATGCCATCTCATTTGCATTGTGTTTGGGATAGGAGTTAGCTCAAGCATGGGAAACGAGGGACATTTCGTACTCCGAGTGACGGAACGTGTCTCAGTTCTCGGTCGCCGACACTCCGAATCAACCATGATGGAGTCTAGGCCTTGTTGTGTTTATGTTTGCATTCATTTCACATCGAGTCATGCAATTCAACTCCTCGGCCATCATGCATCGAGATGCGTGATTGGTGGCACGAGGATCGAGGACTACACTCCCTGAAGAGTAGTCATGCATATATATGTGAAAATACTTTGTTGTGCCCCTTTCTTGCTCTCTGTTGCAGCAAATTAGAAATCAACAGCCTTCCAGAGCCTGGCATAGCATTCCGGGATTAATTGCAAACATAGGCGAATTGGGACATCGCAATGGATTTCCACGCAAGGCAACTCGAGCATGCATCTTTCATCATTCGGAACAGAGCCCAGGCGGTCCATAGCTTGCATGCTAATTTACTTGCTTTCCTAGTTAAAATGTTAATTAATTAGGGCTTTGTACTTATTCCGACTGTAATTATTATTCGGACTGTATTATTTATTCGGACCCTCCGAGCAAGGGCACAATTGTAATAAGTGTGCGTGCGTGTGATGTATGTCTTCCAATCTCACGTCTTTCTCCCTTTTATCTACCAGCTTATGATGGTTAGAATAGGGCATATTTCAATTAGCATACTTATGCTTGCATGTTTGCATCATTCATCTGTATTGCATGCACCGAGCTCGGCGCATCATACTAACTGCATTGTATTTCAATTCCGAGTTGAATACGTGTTAGTTGTAGGATTTCACATGCCTTTGTAGAATAGCCGAGCCTACTATAGTTGCATTATGCATGTGTTGCATTAGGCATTTCAGCATAGTTAGGATTCATGCATGGATTTCTAACATAGCTTTTGTTTTGGCTTGGAGTACTCGGTAAGTTTTATGCTTTAGCATCCTTGCATGCGTGTGAGTGACTACCATGATAGCATGCTTACCATGAGGCTAATTGCTTATGTGATATAACTGCCTGAATGCCTGTGAGTGAAGGTTGGGTTATTTGAATTGGAACAATTCACCAATTGTGAGTTTTAAGCCCACTAGATAGTGGCAAAACCATGTTTTCTAAGCCCACTCGAGGGAGGCAAAATCTGTATTTTTAGCCTACTTGCAAGTAGCAAACCGCTTTAAAAAACGAACATGAAACGTTTTGTTCCAATTCAGGCAATCCAGTCTATAGTTGTATGCTGTGCGCATCACATAGTAAATCTAGGCTAATAACCGGAATAAGAACGCATAATGTTTTCAAAACTAGATATCATGGTTAGTAGAGGCCGATCTTTGATCGGGCGAGCGGGGGTGCTCAAGAAGTGACCTTCCCCAATTATACCCAAGTTCCCGAGCTGAGGCAACTTTGGTGATGACGAACACGTGGCCTTAGGCAATGAGTCAGGGTTTCCTAAATTTCCTAAAATAAAATATTTAGGTGGCGACTCTGTATCTGGAAAAGCAGTCCATGTTTGGCACTTTTTTCAAAAAAATCTGTTTTCAAAAACGATTTGCTGGATTTAGACTCTTTGATGATTTATCGGTCTTGCATTGCACTCTGCGAGATTAGATACAGGATCGTGACTTTGAGTCCTGAACTATAGTGAACCCAATGAACAAAACGGGGGATTTCCTCCGGAACGTTCGGGGACGTCTACAAAGACGTGGGGTTGGAAGACATACACACACGCACGCACACTTATTGCAACATTACGCCCTCGCAAAGGAGGGTCTGAATAAATAAGCTAACTATTACCAAACTAGAAACTAATTAACTAATCTAGTTAACTAATTATTATAACAATTGAAACGAATTAACTAACTTATTCTAAGCTAATTAAATATTACAAATTGAATTAAGCTAATTAATTACAAAACGAATTAACTACTAAATAATTACGACACTTGTTATAAATGAATTAGCTACAACTAACTAATTAAGCAAAGCAAGTAAATGGCCTCGAGGGGCAAGGGATGCATGCATGCTCGGCTTCTCCACCCGAAAATGCCACCGCCTTGCCATTGCTGCCTCTGTTTGCACATTTTTTGACCACTGAAAATTGTGCCAACTCCCAGAACACCTCTAATCCCCTTCAGGAGCACACAGAGCAACCTTCTTCATTGATGGCTGGTCGGCTACCAATGGTGGTCGGTCGGCTGATACTGGTGGCCGGTTGGCCACCCCTTCCCTAAACTTCCTTTTTTGGCTGCAACAGAGAGCAAACAGAGGCAAAGCAGTGTATTCTTGAGCAGTGTGTGTATTGTTACCCTCCTTATCATTACACAAGCTCAAAGGAGTGCAACTTTTGGCCCTCAAACTATCAACCAAGCATTTTCCATACATGATGGCTAAGAAACCAAGCTTGTACAAGCTTAATGAGTGTACAAATAAGACTCAAAAGATCACCACCCTTTCATGCATGATCAAGGGTGATGATGACCAAGGAAAGTGGCACGTTTCATCACTTCAAGTATGAAACGTCCCATTTTTCTTGTGTTTGAATTAATATCCAATCCGAACGCATGCAATGCAACATAAAAGATGTTATCTTGCCTCATTTACTTGTCCAATTTTGTTTACTCATTTTAGCTTACCAATCCATTCTTTAATTGATTAAGTCCAAAGTGAGTGTCCTCTAAATGGAAAGAAGGCTTAAACTACAAGTGCCTTGAGCATGAAAGAGACCTCATGCCGTTGATAATAAACTCCTGAAGGAATTAAACCATTAAGCATGAATTTCTCAATTTCACACTCAAGCCAACAAGGGGTTCAAAGCCACTTTCAAAATAAACAAAAGAGTGAAGAATAGAGGGAGATTGCAGAGATTTCAGTACTGAAATGGAGTACAAAATCACACTGAAACGTGCAAGCAACTCATGTTTAAAAGCCTAAAACATTAAGCTAGTGAAGGAAATTGCTATATAACCATGCAATACAAGCCTCAAAGGACCTAATCAACCCAAAACAGAGCTAAAACAAATCAAAACAGTGGCAAAAACATGTTGACATGTTAGACTATCTAGGCATGTAAACAAGACACAAGGAGGGGAGGCTAACCCCATCAATTTTGGACTTCAAAAGAAGGTTTTTGTCACTAAAATAACTCTAATTTTCGGTGGTTACAAGGCCCAAAAATTTTGATTTGAATATGCTAAAAGATGGTGCAAAAGTCTACACAATTAAGCAACAAGAAGGGTAGATCACCCCTTAACACGAAATAACCTCAAACCATCATGTTAAGAGAGTTTTTTGTAGTTGAAAACCAGCTCAAAAACAATACAAAAGGATGGCAAAATAAGCAGTCAAAGTAAGTACTTTAAGCAAGTGAACTACCTCTTGAAGCTCAAGCACAAAACAGCCCGAAATTCCAACTCAAACCTCCTTCAAAAGCTCAAACTAAACTCCAAAGGACCTCAGCTCAAAGGTGAGAGTGTTTGGTTAAGGATTGATGTGCAAATGTGTAGAGAAATTAGGCTTTAAGGCATAAAATAAGAAGAGAGAGAGAGAGAGAGAGAGAGAGAGAGTGAGTGAGAGAATTCTAGAGAGAGAATTTTTGATCCAAAATTTCTAACCCCTCCAAATGGGAGAGAGCACCCCCTATATACAGAAAACCAAGGTTTAAGCTTGAAATCATCCTACCATACACGTGTATGGAGATGCACTTCAGTGAGCAATAGCTGGCACAACTGGCAAACAAATATCTGAAAAAGGAGATAAATGGCCGTTGGCCACCATTGGTAGCCGACCGGCCACCAAAGTAGCCGACCGGCCACCAACGTAGTTGACAAGCACAAGTCATGGCCGATAGGCTGTGGGGTTGGCTGATAGGCAACCTCCTCTCTAGACTTGAAACAACAAGCTCTTGGTCCACAATCAAACACAAAGCAGATAAGGTTTAGAGGCTCAAAGACAAGGCGCTTTGGCAAGATCTTCGGGCACTCAAAACGAACACGTGCATACAAAATCATCGAGTATTTAAACGATGATGTCCAAGTCTTGAGGACGGTAAAAAATGGGGTGTCTACACCTACGAGCTTACATCTTTCCAAGATAATATTTGGTTAAAACAAAAGGGAGTCATAAGCTCTATGCATTTAAAGCCCTTGGCTTCAATAAATATTAAAAAAAAAAAAAAACTAGATAGAGCCTTCAGCTCCTAAGTTCTCCCAAGCTATGTCCTTGGAGGAAGTATGTCACTAGTACCTGAAAATGGTTTCCCAAGTGGAGTGAGCTAAAGCCCAGTAGAGATAGACTAACACAACATATGAGGTTTAACTAAGATATGAGTGCCAGGCATATCTTCAATATTAATGACAATATATATATATTCTCCACATCCAGAAACGATACCGATATTCATATCTTAATCCATTCCTTTCTATCCATTTCAAGTTAATTCATTTCATTTCAATTCATGGGCTAAGTTTACACTGTTCCAAATAACCCAACTGAGACTACAATCCAGTGGTTCTAAATCAACACAACAATCATACAAGTACTTCAATCTTGCCATTTTACTAAAATTTCATCCATGGGATAGGCACCCATGTATTTAAATGATTTCGAGACTTTCACTCTGGAGACTTCAGCCAACTTAATTTACAATGGAGTCCATCCCCTATCTTCTCCCAAAACATGGAGTACATCGCCTTTCTTCTCTCAAACATTATACATATACAATGTGTTCAAAGATACCATCATATTCAATGACGTTCAATTACACATATTCAATGTATTTAACATACCATCATATTCAATGACATAATTAAGTGATTAGTTTCAATTTACCTAATCCTCATGCAATTTCTGCAACAATCATAGCATCCTCCACCGATGGCCCAAAATAGATATTTCTAAACAGACATACAATCTATATAATAAATAATTTATCAAATTTCCATAGGTGAGTGATTTAACAAATCCAACTACACCATTCATTCATACATCCTCCCAATTTCACATTTTTCATACCAATTCCATTATTTATACAAAATAATTATTTAATATAAATTAGGGCAAATTTTCCCATTTTTCCAAATATCAATACCTAGGTTATATTTCACCATTCTAACCCAAGATAACCTCATATTCAAAACCCCATGTTCATTTATAGAACCCAGCATAGAAACCCCTCTTTCAATTTGGACCCAAACCCTAACTTTACCCAAATTGTAGCGATCTCGGTTTTGACCCGTCTCTTGTGATGTTCCGGACTCGGGTTTGTATTGTTTGAATGGTGGTTCATGTTGTGTTTCCCTTGTCTTTCCCTCATTGTTGGTTATTGGGTTGTAGTTATGTATTTGGAAAAGGTTGGTTGCTTGTTTTTCCAAACTTTTAGTTGCCCAGAATTTGGTTCTTATGCTCGAGCGGGCTTCTAAAATTTTGCTCTACGCTCGAGTGGGAATTCGAGCGCTCCAGCGGGGTCTCTATCTACAAAAGTATTGGAGGAGCGTATTTTATGCTCGAGCGCAGGGTTTCACGCTTAAGCAGGGTTTCACGCTCGAGCAGACCACATTTTATCAGCTCGAGAAAGTGACATTTCAAATCACTTTTTGCAATCCTCTCTCTCTCTAAAACTCTCCAAGATCCAGATCTAGAGCTTCTCTCTCTAGGAATCATATTCTCTCTTTGATTTCTCCAAATCTATTGGGATTTTGGCTATAGTTTCTTTATCAAAGTTGCATAACTTCTCTTGGGCTTCGTTATGTGTGGTGGAGATCGAGTTTCGACACCATAAATTTTGGAGGTTTCAACTATTTTCTTCTTCAAACTTGAGGTAGGGATTCTCTTTGAGTTATATATATATATGTTTTTGCAAGATCTAAATGATTTTCGAAATCATCCTTTGATTAGTTTTGAAAATAGATTGTTGATTCAAGAAGATGAGTGATTTTGAAAGTGAGTTTACTTCCTTCTCCTTTAAAAATAGAAATTTAGAGTTTTTGAACTATGTTGATGAAAGAAAGATGTTTTTGGTGAGATCTTCTTAAATATTTAAAGATGAATGGTTTTGGGTGAGAAAACCTAGAAATTAGGAATTTTTAAGAAAGATGATGGAAATCTTTAGAATAAGTTATTATATTTATTTTGTGTGCCAAAATAAATGATGTTTGAAAAGTGTTTATTTATTACATATAAATGATGGTTTTTCATGAAATAAGAGAATTGTTGAAGTTTTGGGAATTGTTGTTTAAAAGCATTAATATAGCCTTGAGATGACTAAATTGTTAAGATTGCTTGAAATGTGGGAATTATGCTATTCCTTGGATGAATTGAAATAAAAGTATTTATTCATCTTGTGAAATTGCATTGAAATGGGAAATGAGAATTTTGATCACAGTGGGAATATTGTATGGGAGTATTGAAAGTGGAAGAAGTATTGCATTGTATTATTAATCATTGCATTGGTATATCAATTCATTTGATAATGAAGAGCTTTGAAATTTGATTTAAAAACTTTGCATTTAGAAACGAATGTTGAGAAACAAATTTTCATGAAATGTTTTTGGGGTAAATACGGTGGTAAGTCTTGAAAGGTGGTGTAGATTATAGGTGTCGAGCCTTCCAGTTAATTCTAGTAAAAATGACAGATTGGGGGTGTCGACCTTTCGGTTAATATCGGTAAAAATGACAAATTGGTAGTACTTGTATAGTCTACTTGTAGGTACCAACCTAGGGATTTACGGAGTTGTATTTACTGCCCCTTAAATAAAATTGATAAATGTTGAACAGTTGAAATTGCATGACATCATTGAGCATGATGGTTTCCAAAAGATAAAGACGTGTTTTATTTTCAAAAAGGCATGGCATGGCATGGCATGTGCATTCATCTCTTGAGACTTGTATAAAATGTATATACTTTGTTAAGGATTTCCTACTGGGCTTTATGCTTACCCTACAAGATTTTTGTATAGGAAAAGATGTGGTGATTCCACCTAAATGAAAGCGTGGGAGTGTGTGCATAGAGCATAATGCGCTCATTTGCTGTGACTCTGATTGTAAGCCAAGGGCTTTGTATGTGTGGATTTGAATAACCGTTTTGTGTAACCAGGCTCAAGCCTTGAAAACTTATAAACCCTTGGGAGTATTTGCTGTTAAACTAATTGTTGTTGGATTAACTGTATTATCGTAGGAAGACTATTTACATCATGCAATGCAAGTGTGAGGATTTATTATCAGTTTTACTTTAAAGGGCCATGATTATTGTATTACCATTTGGGTATGAAAATTGGGGCATTACAACTTGGTATCAGAGCTACCGGGTTTGAATACTCGGAGCTCGTGGGAAGTGGTTGTTTATCCACAATGGGTTCATTTAGCATGCTTAGGTAGTGTTATGCATTTTGTGATTATGTGATAACATGCTTATGTGACTAAATGGGTATGGGATTGGACTTTTGGGATGTTGTTTGCGTCTGTTAAATTCCTTGAGGTCTCATTAGAAAGGTACTTGATCAATACTCGTTCTACTAAGAATTTTTGGTTTTTCATGGGACAGATTTCATCGTAAAAGAATAGTCCGTATTTGTTTACATGACTAAGTGCTTATGTGGAGTGAAATTGAATAGTGTATATGGTGGAGAAATATATGGAATTGTTATAGTTGAATGTGTGAGTCAAGTTACGAGCACATATAAGTTAATGTGCTAAATTATTTATCTTGTGTCCTTTATTAGGATGTCAGGAAGGGGTCAAGTCCATGGTGGTAGAGGCGGGAGATGCGGTAGGGCTCGCTGAGGTGTGCATGAGGTACCGGTCCAAGAGATTCCGGTACAAGATGAAGAGTTAGGCCAAGCTAATGTGGCCAAACAAGCAGAACAAGTGGGTCATATCACAATAGGGACCCTAGCCTGAGAAATAGCAGGGGCTATGAACTTGTTGTGGGCGGAGAATCAAACCCGAGAGAACACTGCAGAGTCAAGGGTGAGTTTGTTCACTAGAGATTTTTTGTGGGCCAAACCAGATGAGTTCCATGGTGGCCCTGAACCTACGAAAGCGGATGAGTGCTCGAACAAATTGTGAAGACGTTCGAGATGCTTCATATAGATGATAGTGACTTAAGAGTGACTCTAGCGAGTTACTACTTTAAAGAAGATGCGGGTCAATGGTGGAAATATGCCAAGGGTAGAATGGAGCCGTCATGGGAAGCCTTTGTGGTTGCTTTCCAAGATAAGTATTTACCTCCCACTGCTAGGGAGAGATTGAGGCAAGAGTTCAAAGGCCTCAAACAACTCGACATGACCATGGCCGAGTTCGAGGTAGTCTTCTCTAGTTTATCTAGGTTTGCACCAGAGTTGGTGGCAATGGAAATGCGTCGTTGCATTGAATTCGAGAGAAAGTTGAAAACCAAAATTTTCTTTAAGATTGTTGGGAACATGATTCGGAACTATGACCGTCTTGTAGAGTCAGCGGCATACGTAAAGATTTTCGTGCAAGCCGAGGAGGAGAGGCTTCGATGTTCGAGGCCTAGAGGCTAAGAGTCTCAAGGAGACTATAGGCAGAATAAGAAAAGCATGGGTACTTTTTCATCCCAGCCCCAACCACAGTAGTCTAAATCCACTTTTCCTTTGCCTAGTGCGGGTTCAGGAAAAAGTACATTGGGTGGCTTCACGTGTTTCAAGTGTGGCCAGCATTTCGTGTCCACAGAAGGAATGAGGGAAGTTGACGTTACCACCACCACCTAACCGATCTTAGAGTCAGTCTCAGTCTCAGAATGGAGGCCAGGGATTTAATTGTTATCCGTGTGGTCAGCCGGGGCATATGAAGAAAACTTGCCCTAAGTTGGGAGGCGCATCTGGCGCATCAGGGTTGAAGTAGACTCAGAGCCACCAACAGGCTCATTCAACTCAGGCTTCATGAGCAAATCAAGGAGTCGCTTCGGCTCAGTCAGTACAACAGGCCTATGTTTCGAGAAGGGAGCAAGTTAATCAAGGGCGACAGGGGCGCGTGTATGCTGCTACTGTGCCAGAGCAATTGCCAGAATCCTCAATAGTGAGAGGTACTTTTGTTGTGTGTAATTCTTTGGCTAATGTGTTAATAGACATGGGTGCGTCTCATTCATTTATATCTACTACATTTGCTTTTGCATTGGGGTTAGAAGTAGTACAGTTAGTGTCTCCACTCAGAGTAGAGTCACTTGTTGGGGGTACAATTGATTTAGATCGGGGTTGTCGTGATTGTGAAATAGAAGTTGCCGGGCATCGACTTCCGTTTGCTTTTGTGTTGCTAGATATGTTGAGTTTTGATGTCATTTTAGGCATGGGCTGGTTATGTTCTTATCAAGCTATGATTGATTGTTACCGTCAGAGAGCTACAATGTGCACTTCGGGTGGTGATCGTTTCTATTTTCTGGGGAACCAAGTTGATAGAGCCTTGTCACCAGTTGTTGACCTTCGTAGTAAGAGCAAGCTTAGTGGCCTTCTTACAACTCTCTTGGATAGTGAGAGTGACGGGACTCGTGTTGAGTTACCAAGGATAGTTTGTGAATACTCGGATATCTTTCCAGAAGATCTTACTAGTTTACCACCTCACTGGGAGATCGAGTTCTTCATTGAATTAGTGCCTGGCACGACATCGATTTCCATGTCACCATGTAGATTTGCACCCGTTGAATTGCATGAGTTGAAGATTCAACTCCAAGAACTTTTAGACAAGGGCTTCATTCGCCCTAGTACATCGCCTTGGGGAGCGCCGGCTCTCTTTGCGAAGAAGAAAGATGGGTCATTGTCGTTGTGTATTGATTACTGCAAGTTGAATAGAGTTACAGTTAAGAACAAGTATCCTCTACCTAGAATAGATGATTTGTTTGACCAACTTAGAGGGTCTCATTGCTTCTCAAAAATAGATTTGAGGTTGGGGTACCATCAGTTGAGAGTCCGAGAGGAAGACATTCAGAAGACAGCCTTTTGTACTCGTTATGGCCACTATGAATTCCTTGTAATGCCTTTTGGGTTGACCAATGCACCAGTTTCCTTTATGGATTTGATGAATAGAATTTTTCAGGAATACTTGGACTATTTTGTGATCGTCTTTGTGGATGACATCTTGATTTATTCAACCTCTGAAGAGGAACACGAGACTCACTTGCGAGTAGTGTTGGGTTTACTTAGTGAGCACCAATTGTATGCCAAATTTGAAAAATGCGAGTTTTAGTTAACTGAGGTGAAGTTTTTGGGGCATGTAGTGAGAGGGAGTAACTGTGGACTCCTCAAAGATAGATGCCATACAGGAGTGGGAACAACCTAAGAATGTTTTTGAGATCCAGAGTTTCTTGGGATTAGCGGGGTATTATCGATGTTTTGTAAGGGACTTCTCTAGACTAGCTGCACCTTTGACTAAGTTGATTAGGAAGGGTATCAAGTTTGTGTGGAATGAGGCTTGTGAAAAGTCTTTCCAAGAACTTAAGACTAGATTGACTACAGCACCGGTCTTGATAATTCCAGAAAGGGGTTTGAATTACACTGTCTATTGTGATGCATCCAGGGATAGACTTGGTTGTGTCTTGATGCAAGGAGGAAAAGTTGTGGCCTACGGTTCACAACAATTGAAAACTCATAAGAAAAATTACCCCACCTATGATCTAGAATTAGCAGCAGTGATTTTTGCTTTGAAAATTTGGAGGACATGCTTAGAGCTTGTGTTCTTGATTTTAAGGGGCCTTGGGAAAGACACTTGCCATTGATTGAGTTTGCTTACAACAATAGTTACCAAGCTAGTATTGGGATGGCACTATTTGAGGCCTTGTATGGCCGACCTTGTAGATCACCAGTTTGTTGGGCCAAAGTGGGTGATGCACCGTTGTTGGGTCCATAAATTGTTAGAGAGACAACCAAGAAAGTTGTTCTCATTTGAAAGAGGTTAACTACGACCCAAAGCCGACAAAAGAGTTATGCCGATAAGAGGAGACGGCCTTTATCTTTCAAAGTTGGTGACCATGTGTTTCTTAAAATCTCACCAAGACGGGGTTTGATGAGATTTGGTAAGAGTGGAAAATTGTCTCCAAGGTTTATTGGACCTTTTAAGATCTTAGAACGAATTAGGGAAATGGCATACAAGCTAACATTACCGCCACAACTTTTGGGGGTTCACAACGTATTACATATATCTATGCTTAGGAAGTATGAACCTGACCCTTCACATGTGCTTGATTGGGTTGATTTGGAGGTAGATGAGAATGCCTCTTATAAAGAGCGATCTGTTCAAATTTTAGATGCCCAGGAGCAAGTACTACGGGGCAAGACTATACCGTTGGTAAAGGTGTTGTGGAGACACCATGGGGTTGAGGAAGCAACGTGGGAACGGGAGGCAGAGGTCCGCTCCAAATATCCGGATTTGTTTGAAAATGTTTGAGTTACTTTTTGTTGTAATATTCCCTTGTGTTTGAGGGAAATGTATAGAGATTGTTGAATACATGTTGTTATGTATGTTTTTATTTTAAGCATGAAGTTGTTATGGGTTATCATTACCTTTGGAAGAGCTTCATGTTGATGAGTAATTGAGAGGTTGTTGATAATGAGGTAACCATGATGTAATGGTGAGATTTAGTTGAGAGCTAATATTGTGATTTGGAAATGGAATAGCGTAGTTTTGATTGCTTGAAAAATCTTTATTGGGGTAGTTTGATTTAATTTCGACAACGAAATTCTCTAAGGGGAGAGGTTGTAGCGATCTCGATTTTGACCCGTCTCTTGTGATGTTTCGGACCCGAGTTTGTATTGTTTGAATGGTGGTTCATGTCGTGTTTCCCTTGTCTTTCCCTCATTGTTGGTTATTGGGTTGTAGTTATGTGTTTGGAAAAGGTTGGTTGCCTGTTTTTCCAAACTTTTAGTTGCCCAGAATTTGGCTCTTACGCTCGAGCAGGCTTCTGAAATTTTGCTCTACGCTTAAGTGGGAATTCGGGCGCTCCAGCGGGGTCTCTATTTGCAAAAGTACTGGAGGAGTGTATTTTACGCTTGAACGTAGGGTTTCACTCTTTGGCAGGAGTCTGTGTCTGGCGCTCGAGCAGGGCTTTCCACGCTCGAGCGGACCACGTTTTATTAGCTCGAGAAAGTGACATTTCAAATCACTTTTTGCAATCCTCTCTCTCTAAAACTCTCCAAGATCCAGATCTAGAGCTTTTCTCTCTAGGAATCATATTCTCTCTTTGATTTCTCCAAATCCATTAGGATTTTGGCTATAGTTTCTTCATCAAAGTTGTATAACTTCTCGAGGGCTTCATTGTGTGCGGTGGAGATCGAGTTTCGACACCGTAAACTTTGGGGGTTTCAACTATTTTCTTCTTCAAACTTGAGGTAAAGATTTTCTTTGAGTTATATATATGTTTTTGCAAGATCTAGATGATTTTCGAAATCATCCTTTGATTAGTTTTGAAAATAGATTGTTGATTCAAGAAGATGAGTGATTTTGAAAGTAAGTTTACTTCCTTCTCCTTTAGAAATATAAATTTAGAGTTTTTGAACTATGTTGATGAAAGAAAGATGTTTTTGGTGAGATCTTCTCAAATATGAAAGATGAATGGCTTTTGGTGAGAAAACCTAAAAATTGGGAATTTTTAAGAAAGATGATTGAAATCTTTAGAATAAGTTGTTATATTTATTTTGTGTGCCAAAATAAATGATGTTTGAAAAGTGTTTATTTATTGCATATAAATGATGGTTTTCCATGAAATAAGAGAATTGTTAAAGTTTTGGGAATTGTTGTTTAAAAGCATTAATATAGCCTTGAGATGACTAAATTGTTAAGATTGCTTGAAATGTGGGAATTATGCTATCTCTTGGATGAATTGAAATAAAAGTATTTATTCATCTTGTGAAATTGCATTGAAATGGGAAATGAGAATTTTTATCACAATGGGAATATTGTGTGGGAGTATTGAAAGTGGAAGAAATATTGCATTGTATTATCAATCATTGCATTGGCATATCAATTCATTTGATAATGAAGAGCTTTGAAATTTGATTTGAAAACTTTGCATTTAGAAACAAATGTTGAGAAACAAGTTTTCATGAAATGGTTTTGGAGTAAATACGGTGGTAAGTCTTGAAAGGTGGTGTAGATTATAGGTGTCGAGCCTTCCAGTTAATTCTGGTAAAAATGACAGATTGGGGGTGTCGAGCCTTTCGGTTAATATCGGTAAAAATGACAAATTGGTAGTACTTGTATAGTCTACTTGTAGGTACTAACCTAGGGATTTACGGAGTTGTATTTACTGCCTCTTAAATAAAATTGATAAATGTTGAACAGTTGAAATTGCATGACATCATTGAGCATGATGGTTTTCAAAAGATAAAGACGTGTTTTATTTTCAAAAAGGCATGGCATGGCATGGCATGTGCATTCATCTCTTGAGACTTGTATAAAATGTATATACTTTATTAAGGATTTCCTACTGGGCTTTATGCTTACCCTATGGGATTTTTGTCCAGGAAAAGATGTGGTGATTCCGCCTAAATGAAGGCGTGGAAGTGTGTACAGAGAGCATAATGTGCTCATTTGCTGTGACTCTGATTGTAAGCCAAGGGCTTTGTATGTGTGGGTTTGAATAACTGTTTTGTGTAATCAGGATCAAGCCTTGGAAAATTGTAAACCCTTGGAGGTATTTGTTGTTTAACTAATTGTTGTTGGATTAACTGTATTATCATATGAAGACTATTTACATCATGTAATGTAAGTATGAGGGTTTATTATCAGTTTTATTTTAAAGGGCCATGATTATTGTATTACCATTTGGGTATGAAAATTGGGGCGTTACACAAATCCTTCCAATGTTTTACCATTGTTACATAACAACAAATATCAAGGTTAAAAATCATATTAAGGTGTAAAATATCCTTACCTCAATAGTAGAAGCCCAAAGAAGAAATGGAAGAACTTCAATGATGCCCAAACTTGTTTTTACTAGGATCAACTAGAAGCCCACAAGATACTCTATCTTTTTAACAAAGGAACTTGGGTTGAGAGATCCCTAAATCTAGGTATATTTGTAGAGAGAGAGAGAGTATTTTAAAGAGAGATGGAGCCGGTTAGGGTTTTGAGTGAAAAGAAAATCAAAAAATGATGTAAAATTGCGCTGCTGCGAACTGATATACGCGAGGCTCACTTGAGCGAGCAGACACAATAAGTGACCTCGCTCGAGCGCAAGAAGTTTCACTCGAGCATAGAATACAAATCCCTAGAAGTTTTGCAGACAGAAGACCGTCTTTGAGTGCAAGAGTTCTCGCTTGAGCAAACAACGATGTCCTCCCAAACAATCGTAGGTCATAACAAATTACTGGGAGATCGCAAATCTAGCTCGAGTGCAGGAGTTCTCGGTCGAGCGACCAAACACAAAAAAGGTGTCCTCGCTCGAGTGCAAGAAGCTTCGTTTGAGCGAAGAAGCCAAAACCTGGGCAACAACCATCTAGACCTACTAGCAACCAACTTGTTCCAAACACATCAAAGACGTTCCAATACTCAAACTCAAGGAGTGGGAGGAAGAAAGGCATGGATAGCAATATTTAAACCATGAAACCCGAGTTCGGGATGCAACAATAGTCGAGTCAAAACCGAGATCGCTATAACTTTTCCCCCTTAAAGAATTTTGTCCTTGAAATTATAAATCATGTTTCAAAACCATGTTTAGCCAATTTCCAAAATGATTACACATCAATTCTCTACACCATGACCTACTTCCCGGTCATTCAATCCCAACATATGGTGAACAAATTCACAATATACCTTTCAACATACATTACCAATAAGTATCCCCTGTAGTTTTAACAAATTTCTATATGTACATTTCATATTTCCAAAACATATTCAATGTTCATGATAAATTCACATCTCCAAGACTTAAACAACATATACAATGTTCATATTAAGCTTGCGTTTCCGAAATACATTCGACATATACAATGTTCTCATAATTCAAAACATATACAATGTTTTTAAAGTTCACGAACAAAGCTAAAATTTCAACATATGCTCAAGCATCAACAAATAAGTTTGGATATTTCTTACGGACTTCTAATTCACGCTCCCAAATTGCTTCCTCAACCCCATGATAATACTTTGACCAAGGGGATTTTCTTGCCTCGCAAGACTTGGGCCTGTCTATCTAAGACTCTCACCGGTCTTTCCTCTTATGAGGCATCCTCGTCTACCTCTAAGTCGGTCCAATCCAACACTTGTGATGGATCCGACTCATACTTCCAGAGCGTACAAATATGAAACACGTCATGCACCCTAGAAAGTTGTGGCGGCAACGTCAAACGATAAGCTACTTCCCTGATTCGTTCAAGGATCTTAAAAGGCCCAATAAATCGAGGGGATAACTTCCCACTCTTTCCAAATCTCATCAAACCCCCACCTAGGTGATATTTTCAAAAAGACATGATCACCCACCTCAAAAGACAAGGGTCTCCTTCTATGGTCGGCGTAACTTTTCTGGCAACTCTGGGCTGTAACCAACCTCTTACGGATAAGTGCAACTTTCTCCGTCGTTTTCCAAACCAACTCTGGACCCAACAAAGGTGCATCACCCACCTCAGCCCAACACACTGGAGATCTATACGGTTGGCCATACAAGGCCTCAAATGGTGCCATGCCAATACTCGATTAGAAGCTGTTATTGTAGGCAAACTCTACTAAGGGTAAGTGTCTCTCTCACGATAGAAGACTTAGGTCATGATACATCTTTGTGCTTCCCGGATACACTACAAGGCATGAATGGTGAAACTCTCGGAGTACTAGAAGACTTCGGCATGAACAAACGATCATGGTATATCACACTCTGGTCAAGATACACAGTCAAGCCTCTTTCTACTTTCTCACTGGAGATCTTCTCCTGGAGGGATTCTACCTCAAGGTCACCCTTCTGTGCTTCTAACACTCAGTTCACAAGTGTCGGTTGTGCAACTACTAAAAATAAGGCTGCAGATTCAACAGACTCGCATAGATGCAAGTCAAACTCCCCAAGAGTACCCAACATTTCCTATTCTCGGATGGCGATACAAGCCATATTACTAATAGATTTTCTACTCAAGGCATCGGCCACAATGTTGGCCTTCCTCGGATGGTAATGCAACTCAAAATCATAACCCTCTATGAACTCCATCCACATTCTCTACCTCAAATTCAAGTATTTCTGTGTAAACAGATACTTTAGACTCTTATGATTAGAAAATACCTCAAATCTCTCACCATACAAATAGTGCCTCCAAATCTTCAAGGGAACAATCACCGCTGCTAATTCTAAGTCGTGAGTAAGGTAATTTCTCTCATATGTCTTCAACTACCGTGAGCCATAGGCCGCTACCTTCCCCTTTTGCATCAAAACACAGCCCAAACCTTCCCGTAAAGCATCACAATATACTGAATAGCTCAAACCTCTCTCCGAAATAATCAAGACTGGAGCAGTGGTAAGTCTAATCTTAAGCTCTTGGAACGACTTTTCACAAGTCTCACTCCATACAAATTTAACTCCCTTCCTCGTCAACTTAGTCAAAGGTGATGCTAGTCTGGAGAAATCCTTCACAAATCTCCAATAATGCCTGGCCAACCCCAGAAAACTACGGATCTCAAAGGCATTCTTAGGCTATGTCCAATCTTGCATTGCCTCTGTCTTGGATGAATCTATAGTCACCCCTTTTCCGGATACTACATGGCCTAAGAATTTAACCTCTTTAAGTCAAAATTCGCACTTCCCAAACTTAGCATACAGCTTATGGGCTCTAAGCAACTTAAGCACCACTCGCAAGTGTTCCTTGTGCTCTTCTTCAGAGGGTGAGTAAATCAAAATATCGTCCATGAAGACGACCACGAAACGGTGTAAAAACTCTCAGAAGATCCGATTCATCAAATCCATAAACATGGCTGGGGCATTGGTGAGCCCACAAGGCATCACTAGAAATTCGTAATGGCCATACCGCGTACGAAATGCCGTCTTTGGAATATCCTCCTCCCTTACTCTCAGCTGATGGTAACCCGATCTCAAGTCTATCTTAGAGAAACAAGAAGACCCCTTCAACTGATCAAACAGATCCTCTATACGAGGCATTAAATACTTATTCTTAACAGTAACCCGGTTCAACTTTCAGTAATCAATACAAAGTCTCAACGCTCCATCTTTCATTTTAGCAAAGAGAGCTGGTGCTCTCTAAGGTGAAGTACTAGGGCAAATAAAACCCTTGTCTAATAATCCCTGGAGTTGAATCTTCAACTCATTTAACTCAGCAGGCGCAAATCGATATAGTGCCATAGAAATCAGTACCCTGCCAGCACTAAATCAATAGAGAACTCAATCTCTCGGTGAGGTGGTAAATTAGTAAGATCCTCGGGGAAAACATCGGGGTTTTCACAAACCACTTGTGGTAACTCAACCCGAACTTCCTCACACTCACTACTCAAAAAGCTAACAAGAAGACCACTAAGTTCACTCCGTCCACGCAGGATCATATACCAGTGATAAGACTTTATCCATCTTGTCCCCTAAGAAATAAAATCAATATCTGTTCAAGGTACATATAGTAACCCTCTGATGGTAGCAATCTATAATAGCCCGGTATGACGATAACCAGTCTATACCCAAAATAACATCAAAAGTACATATATTAAGTAATACAAATACAAAAGGAAGTCGATGACCAGCGACCTCTATGTCACAATCCCGACAACCCTATCTCAAGATAATCTCACCACCAATAGGTGACTCTACACAAATAGGAGATGCTAACTATGTCAACTCCAACCCCAAAATCGATACAAATGCAGACGAGATAAATAAATGGGATGCACCCGTATCAATCATACACGCGTCTCGTAGGTCTCTGCTCAACCTGCTCACCCCTCGGAGCATAAGTCTGATGCACTGACTAAGTCGAAGAGGCTTCCTGAGTGGCCCTTGGAGCCCATGCTGACTGAGCAGGCTGGTGACTCTGTGTCTGCCTCAAACCAAACGCACTAGATGTGCCATCCAACTATGGAAAAAATTTCTTCATCTGCCTCACCTACCCACACTGATAACAAGTGAGCGGCTGGCCTCTCCCTTGACTTTGGCCCTAAGAATGAGCCAAAGACGATGCTACTCGTTTCCCTTCTCCTCTTTGTAGGCAAGTCGGTGACTTGTGGCCTAATTGGCCACATTGAAACAAGTCACGTCACTCTTACCACCTCTCCTAGAACCTGAACTCGGTACAGGAAAAGTGGGCCTCGACTGAGCTCCTTGGGACGACTGGGGGTTAGAACCCATCTCCCTCTAATTGTCTCCCTGATTCTCCTGATTCCTCCTGGAGCCCTCATTCTCTCTTCCTCTGCATGCATGATAGTCTCAAGAAGGGCTGCAGCCTCCACAAGACACCCATACTGCCTAATCATGGATTCGGCCACTCTAAACATGAGCCCGGTCCTTAACCGTTTCTCAAACTCCAGACAACAGTGCTCTTCGGTCACCACTAACTCCGGTACAAACCTCGACAAACTGGTGAATGAGGCCTCAAACTCGACTACCGATGTATTCAACTGCACTAGCCTAGTAAACTGGTCTCTCAGCTTCTCCCTAACTGTAGCAGGTAAGCACTTATCCTGGAAGGTGTCGACAAAAGCCTCCCAAGTCCCTCAAATGCACCCCCACGCATACTTCTACCACTGACCCGCGCCTCCTTTCAGTTGGAAGGATGCCAAGGTTACTCTCAAACCCTCGTCTTCGATGCCAAGCATCTCAAAAGTCTTCACCATCTGTTCCAACCACTCATCAGCCTTTAGTGGATCCTTAGGGTCACCCAGAAACTCATCCGGATTTGACCGAAAGAACTCTTTCTTCAGAAAAGATGGCCCTGCTTCAGCTACTTGGGCTTGGACTTGATTCTCAGCATTGAGAATATCCATGGACTCCCTCAATGCTTCGGCTATCTCATGAGCTAAGGCGCCCATAGCCTATTGACCAACTGGTTTGGCTACATTGGCCTGACCAACCCTTTCCTCATGTGCTGGAATATCATCCAGTATTGGCATCTCCTGTCGCCTAGGCCTACCACGCCTACCACCACTACGTCTACGCCCTGACATCCTAATAAAGGTAACGAAGGAGATTAGCACATTTACCAATGTGCCGAAGCTAATTCATTCGCATCCTAATAGGATGGACAATAGTAATTCACTCCACATAAGCATATAATCACATAAGCACATATGAATTTCATTCCTAGATAATGACCGTCCCGCGACGTTACTAGATTTCCAATTAGAAATAGCAGTGATCAAGTGCTCTTCTAATAGGACTTCCAGAAACCCGTAGACCTGATCAACATCTTAGGAACTAAATCTCATACCCATAATATCACATAAGCATGTTATCATGTAAACACATATCATCCATACTTAAGTCTCTAACAAGTGAGACAAACCCATTGTGGTACTAACCACTTCTCACGTACCCAAAGTATTCAAACCCGGTATGCTCTGATACCAAGTTGTCACGCCCCCAAAATAACACAAATAATCCATTTCATAAGATCAATGAACATAATAGAAATGATATACTTTCATTCATCAGAGTTTGTATTACAAAAGGTATTACATGCATTATACATTCATAAACGTTCATTCTAAATCTACAACATGTAATACAAGTTAATAATAATAAAAGAAATGCCTTACAGGTTTATATCTTTCCAAGATAATACTTGGTTAAAACAAAAGAGAATCATAAGCTCTATACATTTAAAACCCTTGGCTTGAATAAATATTTAAACACACACACACACACACACACACACCAAAAAAAAAAAAAAAAAAAACAAATAGAGCCTGTAGCTCCTAAGTCCTCCCAAGCTATGTTCTTGGACGAATCATGTCACCAGTACTTGAAAATGGTTTCTCAAGTAGGGTGAGCTAAAGTCTAACAGAGATAGACTAACTCAATATATGGGGTTTAACTAAGATATGAGTGTCAGGCATGTCTTCAATATTCATGACAATATATATATATATATATATTCTCCACATCAAGAAATGATACTGATATTCATATCTCAATCCATTCCCTTCTATCCATTTCAAGTTAATTCATTTCATTTCAATTCATGGGCCAAGTTTACACTGTTCCAAATAACCCAACTAAGACTACAGATGGACTCCATTATAATCAAGTTGGCTGGAGTGTCCAGGGTGAAAGTTCCGAAATTTAAACATGGGTGCCGATCCCGTGGATGAAATATCTATAAAATGGCAATTGGAAGTGTTTATGTACTGATTGTGAAATTGCTGAACCATTGAGTTGTAGTCTCATTTGAGTTATTGAAAAATAATGAAGTTGGCTCATGTATTGAAATGAATTGAAGTAAAGAAATGAAATGGAACATGGACTTGACATTTGATGACTATATAAAATGTGAACATTTTATCCCTAGCATTGTATATGCACATTGCACATATAGCTTTGTTAAACTTCATATATTGTGTTAGATTATTTCTACGGGGCTATGGCTCACCCTATTTGGGAACAACATTTTCAAGAAATGATGGCATGAGCTTTTGGGAAGTAAGAGCTTCTTTGTTTTGACTATGTATTTTGTATAGCCAAGGGTTTTATTTGTAAGGGCTAGTCCCATTTTTGTTGTAACTAACTCAGGACTTAAAAAGGAGTAAGCCTAAAGGGCATTTATTTCTGTTGAACTCTTTTGTACTCTTAATGTCATGAAATGAAAGGACTTTACACACTGATTTATGAAGTTGTTGTTTATGCTTTGGATTATGTTTATTGTATTATTTCGGGGGTGTTATAGATGATTATCCTTAAAATTATTGTAGACGTCCCGAACGTCCCGGGAGAATCCCGTTTTGTTCATTAGGGTTTACTACAGTTCGGACTCAAATGTTACGGTTCTGAATCTAATCTCGCAAAGTGCAATGCGAGACCGATAAATCACCAAAGAGTCCAAATCCGACAAATCATTTTGGTAAATTGATTTTTAAGAAAGAAGTGCCAAACATGTACAGCTTTGCCAGATACAGAGTCGCCACTTAAATATTTATTTTGGGAGAATTTAGGAAACCCTGACTCGTGCTTAAGGCAACGTGTCCGTCATCACCAAAGTTGCCTCGGCTTGGGAACTTGGGTACGAGAGGAGAAGGTCATGCAATGAGCACCCCCGCTTGCCTGATCAAAGATCGGCCTGTACTAAGCATGATATCTTGTTTTTGAAAACAAGTGCGCTCTTATTCTGGTTATTAGCTAGAATTACTATGTGATGCGCACAACACACAAGTATAGACTAGATCGCCTAAGTTGGAACAAAACATCTCATGTTTATTTGAAAATGGTTTGAAGGTGCTACTCACAATTAGGCTAAGACGTGGATTTTTCCACCCTCGAGTGGGCTTAAAAAAACATAATTTTTCCACCCTCAAGTGGGCTTAAAACTCGTATTTCGATGAATTGTTCCAATTCAAGTAACCCAACCTTCATCCATAGGCATTCAGGCAGTTATATCATTTAAGCAGTTAGCCTCATGGCAAGCATGCTAACATGGCAACACTCACATACATGCAAGATGCTAAAGCATAAAAGCTTACCTAGTACTCTGAGCCAAAACAAAAGCTAGTTAGTAATCAATGCATGATCCTAGCTTATGTTAAGATGGCTAATGCAACACATGCAAAATGCAACTAAAAATAGGCTCCGCTATTCTAAGATGGCATATGAGATGCAATTTGATAACATGTATTTAAGTAGGAATTGAAATACAATGCAATTAGTATGATGAGCCGAGCCCGGTGCATGTAATACAAATGAATGAATGCAAACATGCAAGCATATGAATGCTAATTGAAATATGACCCAAAACTAACCATCGTAAGCGGTTAAGTAAAAGGGAGAAAGACGTGGGGTTGGAAGACATTCACACACTCACGCACACTTATTACAAAATTCACCCTCACAACGGAGGGTCCGAATGAACAATACAAATGAACTAATTAATTAACTACCCTAGCTAATTAATTATTACAAAACTCTTAACTAATTAAGCAAATTAATTAAGCTACAAAACAGGCTAAGTATGAAACTAAGGAGGCTGCCACAGCTCCGCCTTAGAATGATTGAATGATGCATGCTCGATCGCCTTGCTCGGAAACCCGTTGCCATGCCTTATGTTGCCTTTGTTTACACACTTATGCACCTCTAAAAACTATGAAAACTTCTGTGATGCTTCTAAACCACCTCATGGTCATGCTGAGAGGCCATCGACCAAAGGATATGGCCATCGGCCAAGAGAAATAGGTCATCGACCACTTTTTAGTCCCTCGGCCAAAGATTGTTGGCTGATCGGCACTCCAGATAGCCGATCGGCCATCTCTTCCTACAGATTGCTCCTTTTGCTGTAACAGAGGACAAACAAGGGCATGGCAATACATTTGCAAGAAAATGTTGTGCACCTACACCCCTTATCATGTTTGAGACTCAAAGGAGTGTAGGGTTCGACCCTCGGGCAATTAATCACGCATTTCAATGCATGATGGCCAAGGAGTCCGAATTGCACAAATTAATATAGAATGAATGCACAAAAATACATGAATGCCTCACACTCTATCATGTTGGATCAAGAGTGTCGGCGACCGAAGATTGAGGCACGTTTCATCACTTCAAGTACGAAACGTCCCTCGTTCCTCGTGTTTCGTTTGACACCCCAAACCAAACACAATGCAATGCATGCAATATGAAGAAGCTATGCAATGCAACATAAGCATGCCAAATGCAATATGACTAATGACATGCAAACAATGTAATGCAACATGAGCATACAAGCACCATGTAATGCAACCTAAACATGTAACAACAACACAATGGAACGAGCATGCAATAACCATGAACATGCAACAACATGCAAGTGGTAATGTCATGCAGTGCAACTAGCATGTAACAACATGCAATGTACCAAGCATGCAACAACATGCAAAATGGACTGAAATGATAGCATGATAAACAAGAAAATGAGGCTCATGCAATGGCTCACAAACAAAGGCATAAAGGTGCAACTCTCAAACACATTGAAGGAGTGATAAACACGAGAGTATGGAAAAGATATAAGCTCTGAAATATCATTTAAAATGATGCTAAGACATGCAAACATCACAAGTATAGCATGGTAGAGGCCTCAAAACTCAAGACTAGTCAAGGTATTTGCACTATAGCTATGCAATGCATGAAGCATATGGAGAATACAACCCAAAACAGTCCTAGAGCATGCCAAAACAATGACAAAACATGCATGGAGCAAAGCCAAAACAAGCTAGCATGAAGGGTCAAAACATGGAGTATGTAAGGCCAATAAGGAGGTTTACACTACACCTACCAAAGCCAAGCATGTGATGACTTAACCAACAAAAATTAAAGTTATGGCATGGCAAAATAAGACCCAAAACACACTGAAATGGTTATCCAAAAGCCTAGGAAAGATGGCATACATATGGGCTCTTTTTTACGACATAAAGCATGAACCCTTCAAAGCATCGAAGGAGTGAAACATGCGAGTGCATGGAAATGAAACATGCTCTGAAATATCATTCCAAATGATGCTAAATCATGAAAATAGCCCAAGCAATGCATGCTAGTGGCTTGGAAACTCAAGGTTAGTGAGCTAAAATGCACTATGGCTATACAAAGCATGGCATGCATGACCAAAACAACATAAATCAGACCTTAAGCATGCTAAAACATGGCCAAAATCTTCTTGGAGTTAAGCCAAAATCACACTAGAATGATGGTCTAAAGAATGATACATGTTGGGCTAGTATGCAAGTTTACACTACAAGTGCATAAAGTATGCAAGAGGTGACTAAACCAGCCTAAAAAAGAGTTATGGAAGGTCCAAAAATTCACAAAAATGAGCCCAAGCAAAGCCACAAAGAAGTAAAAACACATGCTCATTTGGTTGGCCATCAACACTAGCAAGCAAGACAAGAGGAGAGGGGACCACCCTCTCATATTTGGGCCCTCAAAATAGGGTTTTTACCACTGAAAATCCTCTGGATTTTAGTGGTTCTAAGGCCAAAAAGAAGTTGTTTGAAAAGTTTGAAAGCTAGCTCACAAGGCCTTACAAGCAAGGAGCAAAAGAGAGGACAACCCCCTAGCTAACCAAGGCACAAACCAAGACTTTTAGGACTGAAAAATAGAGGAAAAACAGAGTTTTTTGTAGTTCAACATCACCCCAAAAATAGCCCCAAAGTAGTGTGAAAAGATGGCCAAGCAAATTTGTAAAACAAGCTTAAAGGGAGAGAGAGATGTTACCCTTGATGCACAGCTGCAAAACCAACCCAAAATCTGAGCCAAAACACCTTTTGGAGCTCCAAAAAAGTCCCAAGTAAGCTTCTAGCAACCTCCTCTCAAAGATAAACCACTTTTACCAAGGATGTCAAGGCAAAAGAGAGCTATTTCTCTACTTGCATGCACAAAAGGCAAGATGGAGAGGTTTTAGAGAGACAGAGGCAGAGTTCAAACTCTGAAAATTGTAGAGAGAGAGGGAGTTTTAGTGAGAGGAGCTCTCAAAACTTGCTCAAGAAGTTCTAAGTGTTGAATATGAGATATTTTGCTTCATATATAGCAATTCAAAGCTTTTTGCTCGAAATATCTAATTTGGGACAGGTAGCACAAGCTGGAAACAGCTAGAGGAGAAATATCTGCCAATTCTGGGCTTTCTGGACATTTTTGGCTGATCGGCCAACATTTGTGGCCAATAAGGTTCAATTTTGGCTGACATATAGCTACTGAGCTCCAATTGTGGCTGATGGACTTCCATAGAGGCCGATGGAAAAAATTAACCTTGGTCCCTGACTTGAAGCAAGCCTAACTCCTTTATCTGGACTCCTTTTCAGGTCATTCTTGAGCCTGAACTGTAGCACCGGAAGTCTTCTTTCCAAATTTGGAAGCCTCACCTCAAAATTCCATGTGTACTAGGAGATATCCCTATTTTAGTGAAGGTTACTCAGTTTCGGTCCAACCGGAATGATGCCCAGCTTCAACCAATCATATCTCCTCCATCCGGACTCGTCTTTAGGAGATTCTTGAGTAAAAAATGAAGCCCCAAAAGTCTTCTTTCCAACGGTGGTGGCCTTATAGCTTAAATCCAAGTGTATAGACAGATACGCTTGATTTAGCGAGGACCGCTCAACTTTCTCTTAGCGATTCATACCCAACTTCTTCCTCAGCTAGGTTTCTTCCCTCTTCTCCTCTTTTCTTCAACTCCAAACCCCTAAACAAGGTGTTTTGAAAGATTTTTCAAATATTTCAACTCTATTTCATTCATTTCTACTTTGTCCTTGCTCGGTTTATCGAAAAGTGCAACATTTGACAAAATACGAGTATCGGAACATCGTAGGAACTTTATTTCAAAAATATTTTGAAAAAGAGGATTTTAAAGTCTAAAAACCATTCCAAAATAGCTTTGGTCCAATATGGGGTGTAAGGTTGGGATTTGACTCTCCTCTTGTCGAAGAAATCGAACTTTGCTCTGCATAGCCTATATCACTAAGTAAACCATCAGTAACGCCCAAGTCTTAAGGGCGGTCAAAAACGGGATGTCTACAATTATATTTATTGTTCACTTTTTAAAAAGAAACATGATTCAAACAATAGTTGCCAATATCTAATCATTTTTATTTTTTTTACATGAATATTCAAATAGAGTCCCACTAGGTAGCTAGAATTTACCAAGGCTCGAATGGCTCGAGGTGCCAACGTTTTGGCACCTTTTTTTTCTTTCTTTCTTCTTTTCCTTCTCCTTTTCCGTCATTTCCCTCTCTTCCTTCCTCTTCTTCCTCTATTCTGAAACCAAACTCTGTTCTGAATCCAAACTCAAATCAAAATCAAAATCATTTTTTTTTTCTTTTTCCTTCCCTTTCTCTTCTTCCTTTCCCCTCTCTTTTTTCTTCCTCTTCCGGTAGGCCAACAGATTCAAAAGAACAAATTCAGAAGAAAAGAAAAGAGGAAGAACATATTCAAATAAAAAAAAAACAAACAAAGAAAGAAAAGAACAGAGAGTAGAGAGAGGAGAATAGATCTTTGTGTGTATGTACACACAGGGGAGGATAATCCAAAATCAAATCAAAACCAAAACCCACAAAATAAAAATAAAAAAAAATCAAAACTCAAAATCAAAACCAAACCCAAAATTAAAATCAAAACCAAACATTTGGCAAATTTTTTTTCCCTCTCTGAAATTGGTACTAGAGAAGTAAAAGAAAGAGAGAAAATGAAAGAGAGCGAGAGAGAGAGAGCCCACTGTTGCAGTTGAGCAAGAAGAAGACGACCAAGGCAAATGAAGAGAATAGAGAAGAGAGAGAGAGAGAAAGAGAGAGAGAGAGAGAGGGGTCGGCCCATTCGAGCCCTTCTTTTCTCGAGCTACGGAGGTTTACTCATTCAAATAAACAAGTCTTAAAAAGTGAACAGTTTGAATCACCGAAATCGATCTCAAAATAAACTTGCAAAATGCAAATACACTTTCAAATTGAAATGACAATTTTAAAAAAGTCAAGTGACCTAAATATCATAAGGGGTGAAGAGAGAATGTCGACGGATATGAAAAAAAGTCAACAGTGGAAGGAGAGAAAAATAAAATGAGAGGGATTAATGTTGAGACTTTGGAAAGTGTTTGGGCTTGGTGGACTCGTTTTAATATATTTGACTGAAATTTGTATTACAAAAATATAGATGATTATTCTTAAAATAATATTTATCGTTCATTTTTTAAACAATAGTTGCCAATATCCAATCATCTTTATTTTTTTACATTAATATTCAAATAAATGAGTTTTAAAAAGTGAACAGTTTGAATCACCGAAATCGATCTCAACATAAACTTACAAAATTCAAACACACTTTCAAATTGAGATGACAATTTATATTTTTAAATTGAAATGACAATTTAAAAAAAGTCAAGTAACCTAAATATCATAAGGGGTGGAGAGAGAATGTCGACGGATATGAAAGAAAGTCGATAGCGGAAGGAGAGAAAAATAATAAGAGAGGGATTAGTGTAAAGAGTTTGGCAAGTGACTGGGCTCAGTAGGCCCGTTTTAATATATTTGAATCAAATTTATATTACAAAAAATTAATAATTATTCTTAAAATTATAATTATCGTTTATTTTTTAAAAATAAATATGATTCAAACAATAGTCGCCAATATCCAATCAACTTTATTTGTTTACATGAATATTCAGAAAAATGAGTTTTAAAAAATGAACAATTTGAATCATCGAAATTGATCTTAAAATAAAGTTACAAAATCCAAATACACTTTCAAATTGTGAAATGACAATTTACGAAAAGTCAAGTGACCAAAATATCATAAGGGATAGAGAGAGAATGTTGACAGATATGAAAGAATTGACCAAAATATCACAAGGGATAGAGAGAGAATGTTGACGGATATGAAAGAATTGACCAAAATATCATAAGGGATAGAGAGAGAATGTTGACGGATATGAAAGAAAGTCGACAATGGAAGGAGAGAAAAATAATATGAGAGGGATTAATGTTAAGAGTTTGGCAAGTGTTTGGGCATGGTTGAACCATTTTAATATATTCAAATCAAATTTATATTACAAAAAATAGATGATTATTCTTAAAATTATATTTATCGTTTATTTTTTCAAAATAAATATGATTGAAACAACAGTTGCCAATAAAAAAAATCATCTTTATTTTTTTACATGAATATTCAAATAAATGAGTTTTAAAAAGTGAACAGTTCGAATCACGGAAATCGATCTGAAAATAAACTTACAAAATCCAAATAAAATTTCAAATTGAGATGACAATTTATATTATTAAGTAGAAATGACAATTTAAAAAAAGTAAAGTGACCTAAATATCATACGGGCGGAGAGAGAATGTCGACGGACATGAAAAAAAGTCGACAGTGGAAGGAGAGAAAACTAAGACGAGAGGGATTAATGTTAAGAGTTTGCCAAGTGCTTGGGCTTGGTAGAACCGTTTTGATATATTTGAAACAAATTTATATTACAAAAAAATAGATCATTATTCCTAAAATTATATTTATCGTTCATTTTTTAAAAATAAACATGATTCAAACAATAGTTGCCAATATCCAATCATCTTTATTTTTTTGCTTGAATATTCAAATAAACTATTCTTAAATAGTGAACAGCTTGAATCTCTAAAATCGATCTCAAAATAAACTTACAAAACCCAAACACACTTTCAAATTGAGATGACAATTTTATATTTTTAAATTGAAATGACAATTTTAAAAAAAGTCAAGTGACCAAAATATCATAAGGGGTGGAGACAGATTGTCGACAGATATGAAAGAAAGTCTACAGTGCAAGAAGAGAAAAATAATAGGAGAGGGATTAATGTAAAGAGTTTGTCAAGTGTTTGGACTCGGTAGACCTGTTTTAATATATTTGAATCAAATTTATAATACAAAAAATAGATAATTATTCTAAAAATTATATTTATCATTTATTTTTTAAAAATAAATATGATTCAAACAATAGTTGCCAATTTACAATCTTCTTTATTTGTTTACATGAATATTCAAATAAACGAGTCATAAAAAGTAAACAGTTTAAATCACCGAAATTAATCTCAAAATAAAGTGACAAAATCCAAATGCACGTTCAAATTGTGAAGAGAATTTATATTTTTCAATTGAAATGACAATTTAAAAAAAGTCAAGTGACCTAAATGTTATAAGGGATGGAGAGAAATAATATGAGAGGGATTAACGTTATGTGTTTGGCAAGTGTTTGGGCTTGGTAGAACTGTTTTAATATATTTGAATCAAATTTATATTACAAAAAATAGATAATTATTCTTAAAATTATATTTATCGTTTATTTTTTCAAAATAAATATGATTCAAACAACAGTTGTCAATATCAAATCATTTTTTTTACATGAATATTCAAATAAACGAGTCTTAAAAAGTGAACTGTTTGAATCACTAAAATCGATCTCAAAATAAGCTTACAAAATCGAAATACACTTTCAAATTGAGATGACAATATATATTTTTAAATTGAAATGACAATTTAAAAAAAAAGTAAAGTGGCCAAAATATCGTAAGTGGTGGAGAGAGAATGTTGGCGGATATGAAAGAAAGTCGACAGTGGAAATAGCGAAAAATTATAGGAGAGGGATTAATGTTAAGAGTTTTCCAAGTGCTTGGGCTTGGTAGAACTGTTTTAATATATTTGAAACAAATTCATATTACAAAAAATAGATGATTATTCTTAAAATTGTATTTATCGTTCAATTTTTAAAAATAAATATGATTCAAACAATAGTTGCCAATATCTAATCATCTTTATTTTTTTACATGAATATTCAAATAAACGAGACTTAAGAAGTGAATAGTTTGACACACCGAAATCAATCTCAAAATAAACTTACAAAGTCCAAATACACTTTCAAATTGTGATGACAATTTATATTGTATATTGAAATGACAATTTAAAAATGTCAAGTGACCTAAATATCATAAGGGGTGGAGAGAGAATGTCGACGGATATGAAAAAAGTCGACAGTGGAAGGAGAGAAAAATAAAAGGGGAGGGATTAACACTAAGAGTTTGGAAAGTGTTAGGGCTTGGTAGATCCGTTTTAATATATTTGAAACAAATTTATATTACAAAAAATAGATGATTATTTTTAAAATTATATTTTATCGTTCATTTTTTAAAAATAAACATGATTCAAACAATAGTTGCCAATATCTAATCATCTTTATTTTTTTACATGAATATTTAAATAAATGAGACTTAAAAAGTGCATAGTTTGAATCACCGAAATTGATCTCAAAAAAACCTACAAAATCCAAATACATTTTCAAATTGTGTAACCCCTCGCCTTTTTATTACTCGGATTCCATTACCAAACCATTATTATAGATTAAATTTCAGAAATAACATACGGAAACTCTTTATATTTACAAGAACACATGAATAAAGATTCTCTCATTCGAATATAATATGAATGCAATAAGAGTTGTGATTAAATAAATTGCCCGTAGGTTTACATCTTTTAAACTAAGAGGAAGGGTTTAACTCTTTTACATCAATGACATTCCGCCCACAAATACAACGCCCCGTGGCCAACAAGTAAAGAAGATCCATGACCTTGAAACACTCCTCGCCGTTCACTTGAAAAAGGATTAACAACGTGGGATGAACATAAAGTCCAGTAGGGATCTCAACATAATCCTAAACAATAACAACTTACAGATAGCTATGATCATGAATGCTTAGTCTCATACTATAATAATAATGTGACAATTTATACAGATATATACGTATATAAGAACTTTTCTCAAAATCATTCATTTCATTCAATAATGTAAGCAATTCACTTTTCTTTCTTCTTGTTACCTTTTTCCAAAATTCATATGACAATAACAAATTCTAGAAAACAATTTCACCAAGCCCATTACGTTTTCTCTCGCTTTCCAGACTTGCACCTGATTTGCCTTTTCAAAACATGTTCACAAGTATCCAATATCCTTCATATTATTCACAATCTCAATATAGTATTTACGTTCGTTTCCAACACATTCATATCTATACATGCATACCTTTAGTACAAAAGGAAACAACAAGCAACCAAAAAGTATCTAATCAACAAATGAGGCAACTCGGCCTTCCAAAACTATAACCATCATAACCCATAACATACCCGGATACATTGAGACAATAATGATAAATAAGTTATGCTCTATCTGCCTTAAGCACGATAAGCCAAGGATACACCTTTCCACAATAAAATGCCAATTTACCAGACACCGGCTGGAAGATAATGATACCTCTGCCAAGTTCTCTAGGCACTAGCTGGAAGGTATTGGTACCTCTCATTCTAAGTGCAGCCAATTCTCCAAGCGCTAGCTGGAAGGTAATGATACCTCTCATTCTCAGCGCAATATACGTTATCAATCATCACAACATAACGAAGTACAACCAACAAGTTGCACACACACAAACTATTCAACAAAGTACAACCAACACAAGTGTAATGGATACACACAACTATTCAACACAACAATGTTATCCTCCACCGAAGACCAAGGACAAAACCTCTAAATGTATGTATTCAACACACGTATTATAATAGTTCAACCCTCATGAGATTTTAAATCCAACCATAACAATAGTAAAATAAAATATTCATAATCCAACCTCAAGTTAATTTCTGAAATTCACATAGTGTTATCATTTTATTCTTCCCTTTCAAATATCAATTCCCTTATTTTCCAAGTTAACATACTCCACTCTTTATCCCAATCCATTCTTTTCATTTCATAAAATTAAATCCATGGATATCAAAGTCATAACCCAACTCAATTTAATATGTTCAATCCAAAATAATTCCAATGCGATAGTTAATTATCCCTTTTAGCTATTAACACATTTACACAACCCATAATTAAAATTTACAAACATTATTCAACTTTACCCATTTTTAATTCACTAAGTCAAAACATTAAATTAGGGCTTTTTCTTCTTTCAACATAAACATGCTAGATTACTCTCCAATTAACCCAAACAACAATCAATTTAACAATCTCGTTTCCAAACAACAAACTCTAGGTTCCCTTTCATGACTTTCAAAGAAATCCATAATGGATATGATTTTTATACAATACAAATCTACCACGTATCTATCTATAGATGAGGTATTGAAAAGGAACTAGGCAATCCCTACCTCAAGATTCAAAACTCAAGATTTGAAGCTAAAGATGAAGACCCAACTTCAAATTTCAATGATATCGCAAAACAATCGGTAGAAGTCTTGATCTATGCTTGCTCTTCAACATTCTTGAAAGATTTGGGGTGAATCTTGGGTAAATAGAAGAGAAATCAAGAGTTTGGAAGGTTAGGGTTTCGTTTTGGAGGATGAGAGGAGAAGAGAGGGAGAAAAAATAGAGTTTTAGGGACAAAAAGTCACTTTATAATGTTTGTTAGCGATGTGGTTGCTCGAGCGAAGGAAGCTTGGCTCGAGTGTACAAAAGAAGCTCTCAGAATTTCTAAAAATTGCGCAGTTCGCTCGAGCGAAGAAAAGCTCGCTCGAGCGAGCATGCTTCAACACAGAAATGCAAAATTCAAACAGGTATAACTCTCTCGTCCGAACTCCGTTTAGGGTTGTTCTTGTGTCCAAATTAAAGCCCCGGAAGTAAGCTTTCCAATGGTTCTAGCCTCACATCGAGATTCAAAGTATGGAGAGGGAAAATGATGAAAGAGTGAAAACTACTCAATAACAGTTATTCAAATTTGGAGTTTCTGATTTAATCTCACTCAACCACTATGGTAACAGCTTAACCAAGGCTCAAATAACAACTACGAAGGTTCTCAATCAAGGTAATCAAAGGGTCAAATATAGTTCCATTATAATAGGAAGCACAGAGTGTTACAAATTGAGATGACGATTTATATTTTAAATTGAAATGACAATTTAAAAAAAAAAAAGTCAAGTGACCTAAATATCATAAGGGGTGGAGAAAGAATGTCGACGTATATGAAAAAAAGTCGACAGTGGAAGGAGAAAAAAATAAAAGGGAAGGGATTAATGCTAAGAGTTTGGAAAGTGTTTGAGCATGGTAGATCCGTTTTAATATATTTGATTCAAATTTGTATTACAAAAAATGGATTATCATTCTTAAAGTTATATTTATCGTTGATTTGTTAAAAATAAATATGATTCAAATAATAGTTGCCAATATCCAATCATCTTTATTTTTTTTAGATGAATATTGAAACAAACGAGTCTTAAAATGTGAACAGTTTGAATCACCGAAATTGATCTCAAAATAAACATACAAAATCCAAATACACTTTCAAATGGAGATGACAATTTATAAAAAGTCAAGTGACCTAAATATCATAAGGGGTGGAGAGAGAATGTTGACGAATATGAAAGAAAGTCGACAGCGGAAAGACAGAAAAATAATAGGAGAAGGATTAATGTTAAGAGTTTCGCAAGTGTTTGGGCTTGGTAGACCCGTTTTAATATATTCGAATCAAATTTATATTACAAAAAATTAATAATTATTCTTAAAATTATATTTATCATTTATTTTTTTCAAAATAAATATGATTCAAACAATAGTTGCCAATATCCAATCATCTTTATTTTTTTACATTAATTTTGAAATAAACAAGTCTTAAAAAGTGAACATTTTGAACCACTGAAATCAATATGAAAATAAACTTATAAAATCCAAATACATTTTCAAATTGAGATGACAATTTATGTTTTTGAATTGAAATGACAATTTAAAAAAAAAAATTAAGTGACTAAATATCATAAAGGATTGAGAGAAAATTTCGACAGATATGAAAGAAAGTCGATAGTGGAAGGAGAAAAAAATAATATGAGAGGGAGTAATGTTAAGAGTTTGGCAAGTGTTTGGGCTTGGTAGAACCATTATAACATATTTGAGTCAAATTTATATTACAAAAAATAGATAATTATTCTTAAAATTATATTTATCATTTATTTCGTCAAAATAAACATGATTCAAACAACAGGTGCCAATATCCAATCACCTTTATTTTTTTACAAGAATATTTAAATAAACGAGTCTTACAGAGTGAATAGTTTGAATCACCGGAATCAATATGAAAATAAATTAAAAAATCCAAATACACTTTCAAATTGAGATGACAATTTATATTTTTAGACATAAATGACAATTTCAAAAAAGTAAAGTGACCTAAATATCATAAGGGGTGGAGGAAGAATGTCGACGGATATAAAAGAAAGTTGACATTCGAACGAGAGAAAAATAATAGGAGAGGTATTAATGCTAAGAATTTCCCAGATGTTTGGGCTTGGTAGAGCCGTTTTGATATATTTGAAACAAATTTATATTACCAAAAATAGATGATTATTCTTAGAATTATATTTATCGTTCAATTTTTAAAAATAAACATGATTCAAACAATTGTTGCCAATATCTAATCATCCTTATTTTTTTACATGAATATTCAAATAAACGAGTCCTAAAAAGTGAACAGTTTGAATCACCGAAATCGATTTCAAAATAAACTTACAAAATGCAAATACACTTTCAAATTGAGATGACAATTTTTATTTTAAATTAAAATGACAATTTAAAAAAAAAAAAAAACAAGTGACCTAAATATCATAAGGGGTGGAGAGGGAATGTTGACGGATATGAAAAAAGGTCGACAGTGGAAGGAGAGAAAAATAAAAGGAGAGGGATTAATGTTAAGAGTTTGGAAAGTGTTTGGGCTTGGTAGACCCGTTTTAATATATTTGACTCAAATTTATATTACAAAAAATAGATGATTATTCTTAAAATTATATTTACTGTTTATTTTTTAAAAATAAATATGATTCAAACAATAGTTGCCAATATCCAATCATTTTAATTTTTTTACAAGAATATTCAAACAAACGAGTTTTAAAAAGTGAATAATTTGAATCACCGAAATCGATCTTAAAATAAACTTACAAAATCCAAACACACTTCCAAATTGTGATGACAATTTATATTTTTAAATTGAAATGACAATTTAAAAAAAAATAAAGTGACCTAAATATCATAAGGGGTGGATAGAGAATGTCGACGGATATGAAAGAAAGTCGAGAGTAGAAGGAGAGAAAAATAATGGGAGAGGGATTAATGTAAAGAGTTTGGCAAGTGTTTGGGCTCGGTAGACCCGTTTTAATATATTTGAATTAAATTTATATTACAAAAAATAGATGATTATTCTAAAAATTATATTTATTGTTCATTTTTTAAAAACAAATATGATTCAAACAATAGTTGCCAATATCCAATCATCTTTATTTTTTTACACGAATATTCAAATAACGAGTTTTAAAAAGTGACCAGTTTGAATTACCGAAAGTGATCTCAAAATAAACTTACAAAATCCAAATACGCTTCCAAATTGGGATGACAATTTTTATTTTTAAATTGAAATGACAATTTAAAAAAGTAAAGTGACCTAAATATCATAAGGGGTGGAGAGAGAATCTCGACGGATATTTAAAAAAGTCGATAGTGGAAGGACAGAAAAATAATAGGATAGGGATTAATGTTATGAGTTTGGCAAGTGTTTGGGCTTGGTAAACCCATTTTAATATATTTTACTCAAATTTATATCACAAAAAATGTATGATTATTCTTAAAATTATATTTATCGTTCATTTTTTAAACATAAATATGATTCAAACAATAGTTGCCAATATCCAATCATCTTTATTTTTTCACATGAATTTTCAAATAAACGACTCTTAAAAAATGAACAGTATGAATCACTGAAATCGATCTCAAAATAATTTTACAAAATCCAAATACATTTTCAAATTGAGATGGCAATTTATATTTTTAAATTGAAATGACAATTTAAAAAAAGTCAAGTGACCTAAATATCATAAGGGTTGGAGGGAGAATGTCAACGGATATGAGAGAAAGTTGGCAATGGTAGGAGAGAAAAATAATAGGTGAGGGGTTAATGTTAAGAGTTCGGTAAATGTTTGGGCTTGGTAGACTTGTTTTAATATATTTGAATCAAATTTATATTACAAAAGTAGTTGATTATTCTTAAAATTATATTTATCATTCATTTTTTAAAAATAAATAAGATTCAAACAATAGTTGCCAATATCCAATCATCTTTGTTTGTTTACAAGAATATTTAAATAAACGAGTCTTAAAAAGTGAACAGTTTGAATCACCGAGATTGATCGCAAAATAAACTTACAAAATCCAAATACACTTTCAAATTGTAATGGCAATTTATATTTTTAAATTGAAATGAGAATTTAAATAAAGTCAAGTGACCTAAATATCATAAGGAGTGGAGAGTCAATGTCGACGGATGTGAAAGAAAGTCGACAGTAGAAGAAGAGAAAAATAATAGGAGAGGGATTAATGTTAAGAGTTTGGCAAGTGTTTGGGTTTGGTAGACCCGTTTTAATATATTTGAATCAAATTTATATTACAAAACATTGATGATTATTCTCAAAATTATATTTATCATTTATTTTTTAAAAGTAAATATGATTCAAACAATAGTTGCCAATATCCATCATCTTTATTTTTTTACATTAATATTCAAATAAGTAAGTCTTAAAAAGTGAATAGTTTGAATTATCGAAATCGATCTCAAAATAAACTTACAAAATTCAAATACACTTTCAAATTGAGATGACCATTTATATTTTTAAATTGAAATGACAATTTAAAAAAAGTCAAGTGACTTAAACATCATAAGAGATGGAGAGAGGATTAGATCTCAGAAGAAAAGTGCATTTAGTCCGATGGGAGGTAATTGCAAAGAATAAGAATCTAGGTGGTTTGGGGTTGAGGTGGATTAGAACATTCAATGACTGCTTGTTGTTAAAATGGTGGTAGAGGTTTGGAGCTAAGAATCACACACTCTGGAAAGAAGTGATATGCGCAAAATATAATGTTCAATATGGGAAATGGTTACCAACTTTGGTAGGTATAGGTTTTAAGATCTGGACTGATATAATTAATGTAGCTTTGTTGAATCCAGACTTGCATAATTTCTATATTCATAATTCTTAGATAGCTTTGGGTGATGGGAGTAGAGTTCACTTCTGGTTGGACAAGTGGATTGGCAACGTGTGTTTAAAAGAGGAATTCCCTAGACTCTTCTCTCTATCTAATAATAAGCATGGGGTGGTAAGGGTGTTTTTTGAGAATAGGGGTGTAGCTGATGAGTGGAACCTTGAGTTTAGAAGAACTTTGTTGGCTTGGGAGGATTAGGAGGAAGTACATAGATTAGTTTGTTTGCTCAGACGTGCACCAGATCTTTGCAGTGAAAAATCAGATGTATTGAAATGAGCAGCAGAGTCATCTGGACTGTTTAGTGTAGCATCAGCATATAAATGGAGTGAATCCCTTCTTGGTCCGGTTATGGCAATGGCAGGCTCTATATGGAATAATTTTGCTCCTCCTAAAGTATAATTTTTTGGATGGTTGGCATGGCTTGGTAAGGTCAAAACTTCCTGGTTCCTTCACAGAATTGGTATACTTCATGGGGGTGTCAATCTTGAATGTGTGTTTTGCCATAATGATGTTGAAACTGTGGAGCATATTCTTCTTGTATGTCCTTTTGTTTGGAGGCTTTGGTCAAACATTGTGCGATGGTGGGGCTTTCAATGGGTCATGCCAAGTTCTGTAGATGGACTGCTGCAGTAGTGGTATGGATGTAGTATGTCAAAATTGGAGAAGAAAATCTGGATGGTCATTCCTATGGCAACTCTTTGGTCTCTCTGGAAGCATAGAAACGAGTGTGTTTTCAATGGACTACAACTAGATTTTGAAGCTCTATACGACATTGTGAAAGTTCGAGTAGCTTTGTGGACTAAGGCATCGCCACTACAGGTGGCAGCTTCTGTAAATGATTTGGTGTACAACTTGCAGTAGGTCAAGTTCTGCCTGAGGAGTGGTGGTTGAGTGTGTTTTTGTTATGGGTATTTATCTCAGAAAAAACTGTTGTCTGCTCTGGTGTTGAGCTTGTTGGGTCTCTATTTTGGTATGGGTATGCATCTTGGTGTTGAGCTACTCTTCCTCCCAAGCTACTGGTTTGTTTGCTACATTTGCAGATTTTTTTTTACTACTGTTGTGCTGTTGAGATTGCTGGGTCTCTATTTTTCTATCTGTTGTTTACTCTACTGTTTGCTATGTTATGCTTGTTGGTGCTACCAGCAGAATTGGGTATGCACCAAGATGGTGGCTGTTTGCTACTTCTGCAGATTTTCTTCTTCTGTTGTGCTATTTGAGCTTTCTGGTTGTTAGTCTGACCTGTTACCATGGGTGGACTGCTGGCTAAAACAGATTCTGATCTGTTTGGGTGGTGTATTCTGATCTGTTTGCTCTGCTGGTTTGTGAGGCTTGGTTGGTTCTCTGCCTGGTTGTGTCTAGCAGATGATGTCTAGCAGCATAGCAGCTTTGGTTTGGTTTTTGGTCTGTCTCTGTCGTTGGTTCCTCACCAACTTTGGGGTGCTAGCAAATGATAGGATGGGTTTTTTGGTGCCAACCTAGTTGGGATCATTTAGCTCACTGTGATGCTCCTGCACTCCTCTTTTCTTTATTGGTGTAATTTCTTTCGTACCTTGTACTAGTTTTTACATCAATGAAGTATCTTTTTTGCTGATAAAAAAAAAATAAAAAAATAAGAGATGGAGAGAGAATGTCGACGGATATGAAAGAAAGTTGACAGTTGAAAGAGAGAAAAATAATAGGAGAGGGATTAATGTTAAGATTTTGGCAAGTGTTTGGGCTTGGTGGACCCTTTTAATATATTTGAATCAAATTTATATTTCAAAAAATTGATGATTATTTTTTAAAAATATATTTATTGTTTATTTTTTCAAAATAAATATGATTTAAACAATAGTTGCCAATATCAAATCATTTTTATTTTTTTCGTTAATATTAAATAAACAAGTCTTAAATAGTGAACAGTTTGAATTACCGAAATCGATATGAAAATAAACTTACAAAATCCAAATACATTTTGAAATTGAGATGACAATTTATATTTTTAAATTGAAATGACAATTTAAAAAAAAGTTAAAGTGACTTAAATTCTAGAATGGGTGGAGCTTGACCGTGGAGGGATATGAAATGTGGTAGAGGGTTATGAAAAGTGGTAGGGTAGGGAAAACCCCTCAAACTTAAGTGAGGGAGATCAATGAAAGGCATCTAGTCAGAGGAAAGAGACATCAAAGTGAGGAAAAAAATTGTTTAAATACACGCCCTAAAATTGTTTTTAAATGGCCACCCCCAAAAATGTTTCTATAAGTAAGAAAGTCGACAGTGGAAAGAGAGAAAAATAATAGGAGATTGATTAATGTTAAGAGTTTGGCAAGTGTTTGGGTTTGGTAGACCGTTTTAAAATATTTGAATCAAATTTATATTTCAAAAAATAGATGATTATTTTTTAAAATTATATTTATCGATTATTTTTTCAAAATAAATATGATTCAAACAATAGTTGCCAATATCTAATCATTTTTATTTTTTTATATTAATATTCAAATAAACAAGTTTGAAAAAGTGAACCGTTTGAATCACCGAAATCAATCTAAAAATAAACTTACAAAATCTAAATACATTTTCAAATTGAGATGACAATTTATATTTTTAAATTGAAACCACAATTTAAAGAAAGTTAAGTGACTTACATTCTAGAATGGGTGAAGCTTGACCGTGGAGGGATACGAAATGTGGTAGAGGGATATGAAAAGTGGTAGGGTACGGAAAAATCCTAAAATTTAGGTGAGGGAGATCAACGAATGGCATTTAGTCAGAGGAAAGAGACATCAAAGTGAAGAAAAAAATTGCCACCCCCAAAAAGTTTCTATAAGTAAGAAAGTCGATAGTGTAAAGGGAAAAAAAAATAATAGGAGAGGGATTAATGTTAAGAGTTTGGCAAGTGTTTGAGTTTGGTAGACCCGTTTTAATATATTTGAATTAAATTTATATTTCAAAAAATTGATGATTATTTTCTAAATTTATGTTTATCATTTATTTTTTCAAATAAATATGATTAAAACAATAGTTGTCAATATCCAATAACCTTTATTTTTTACATTAATATTCAAATAAATAAGTTTTAAATAGTGAATAGTTTGAATCACCGAAATTGATCTGAAAATAAACTTACAAAATCCAAATACATTTTCAAATTGAGATGACAATTTATATTTTTAAATTGAAATGACAATTTAAAAAAAGTTACATGACTTGAATTCTAGAATGGGTGGAGCTTGACCGTGGAGGGATATGAAAAGTGGTAGGGTAGGGAAAAATCCTAAAACTTAAGTGAGGGAGATCAACGAAAGGCATCTAGTCAGAGGAAAGAGACATCAAAGTGAGGAAAAAAATTGTTTAAATACACACCCTAAAATTGTTTTTAAATGGCCACCCCAAAAATGTTTCTATAAGTAAGAAAGTCGACAGTGGAAAGAGAGAAAAATAATAGGAGATGGATTAATGTTAAGAGTATGGCAAGTGTTCGGGTTTGTTAGACCCGTTTTAATATATTTGAATTAAATTTATATTTCAAAAAATTGATGACTATTTTTTAAAATTATATTTATCGTTATTTTTTCAAAATAAATATGATTCAAGTAATAGTTGTCAATATTCAATCATCTTTATTTTTTTACATTAATATTCAAATAAACAAGTCTTAAAAAGTGAACATATTGAATCACCGAAATCGATCTGAAAATAAACTTACAAAATCCAAATACATTTTGAAATTGAGATGACAATTTAAAAAAAGTTAAGTGACTTAAATTCTAGAATGGGTGGAGCTAGACCGTGGATGGATATGAAATGTGGTAGAGGGATATGAAAATTGGTAGGGTAGGGAAAAATACTAAAACTTAAGTGAGGGAGATCAACGAAAGGCATTTAGTAAGAGGAAAGAGACATCACAGTGAGGAAAAAAATTGTTTAAATACACACCCTAAAATTGTTTTTAAATGGCCACCCCAAAAATGTTTCTATAAGTAAGAAAGTCGACAGTAGAAAAAGAGAAAAATAATAGGAGATGGATTAATGTTAAGAGTTTGGCAAGTGTTTGGGTTTGGTAGACCCGTTCTAATATATTTGAATTAAATTTATATTTCAAAAAGTTGATGATTATTTTTTAAAATTATATTTATCGTTTAGTTTTTCAAAATAAATATGATTCAAGTAATAGTTGTCAATATCCAATCATCTTTATTTTTTTACATTAATATTCAAATAAACAAGTCTTAAAAAGTGAACAGTTTGAATCACCGAAATCGATATGAAAATAAACTTACAAAATCCAAATACATTTTGAAATTGAGATGACAATTTAAAAAAAGTTAAGTGACTTAAATTCTAGAATGGGTGGAGCTAGACCGTGGATGGATATGAAATGGGGTAGAGGGATATGAAAAGTGGTAGGGTAGGGAAAAATCCTAAAACTTAAGTGAGGGCGATCAACGAAAGGCATTTAGTCAGAGGAAAGAGACATCACAGTGAGGAAAAAAATTGTTTAAATACACACCCTAAATTGTTTTTAAATGGCCACCCCAAAAAAGTTTATATAATATAAGTAAGAAAGTTGACAGTAGAAAGGGAGAAAAATAATAGGAGAGTGATTAATGTAAAGAGTTTTGCAAGTGTTTGAGTTTAGTAGACCCGTTTTAATATATTTGAATCAAATTTATATTTCAAAAAATTGGTGATTATTTTTTGAAATTATATTTATAGTTTATTTTTTTAAAATAAATATGATTTAAACAATAGTTGTCAATATCCAATCATCTTTATTTTTTTTACATTAATATTCAAATAAACAAGTCTTGAAAAATGAACAGTTTGAATAATTGAAGTTGATCCGGAAATAAACTTACAAAATCCAAATACATTTTGAAATTAAGATGACAATTTATATTTTGAAATTGAAATGACAATTTTAAAAAAGTTAAGTGACTTAAATTCTAGAATGGGTGGAGCTAGACCGTGGATGGATATGAAAAGTGGTAGAGGGATATGAAAAGTGGTAGGGTAAGGAAAAATCCTAAAACTTAAGTGAGGGATATCAACGAAAGGCATCTAGTCAGAGAAAAGAGACATCAAAGTGAGGAAAAAAATTGTTTAAATACACACCCTAAAATTGTTTTTAAATGGCCACCCCAAAAAAGTTTCTCCAAGTAGAGGCTACAAGCACTCCGATGGCCGACGGCTTGAACACCACACCATTGGCTGAGATCTCTGATGAAGGAAGTGTTGTGCCCTCCAACAACGCAACGTCTGAACCCAATTCTTCTCCACCACCACCGGTCGTAGAGAACTCGGGAGGAGGAGGAGGAGGCAACTTCGACATTGATGAAGCAGCTCAACCTCCTGAACCAAACATAAACATAAGAGCTCTGATAGGCTCCATGGTGGCACATGCCACTTCAGCAGCAGCAGCAGCATCAATTAATATGGGTCCATTTGGAGATACTGTGAGGGAGGTTATAGTGAATATGGTTGTCAAACCATCTGTGAGCAGCTTAGGATCTGAAATAATCGATCACTTGTTTGTGCAACGCCAGAATTTCAATCGCAGAGTTGCCATTATGTTCTTCTTCTATATGCTGCTCCTGCTTCTTCAACGTAAGACCATGCATTAATCCTTTTATTTTTTATTTTTTTCTGTCTGGTATTTTCAATCCCTTTTCATTTATCTATACTCATATATAAGAGGAAAAATACTTGGTAGCCCGAAAAGGACGGCTCGAATGGCCCGAATGGGTGTTGGCCGAACATCTGCCCGAACGACTGGGTGAAAGATTGTCTACTGAGGTTGTTATCTTTGTCAACCGCGGCTGTCAGCCTCCTTGCCGAACGACTAGCCAGACGTCTCCCCGGACGACCGGCAATGTGAATTTTGAGTCATTCGAGTAAACCTCATACTCGGGTCACCAAGCATTGCTCATATAAGAGGGAGTTAGTATTTGCTACAGTACAAGATAGCTTTTATTTTTCTTTCCACTTTTGCCCCTATTTTGTATGCTGTGTTTTCTTCTTTTCTTTTTTTTCTATTTTCTTTATTATTTGCTTGGAAAATTTCATAATTTTTATATTTTGTTTATAATTTTTGTCTCTTTTGATAACACTTATAAATCAATTTTTTAATTAAAAAATTCACTAATTGTGTTTGATTGCAATTTTAGATCATAAATTATTGTATTTTTTCAACTAATTTGAAAAATAAAAAAATGATATATTTTTAAGCTGTAAAATATAATTTTTTAAACTTCTTTGAGACTCTTAATTTATATGGACAAATAACTCTATTTATTTTGTCTTAGTTATAATTTTTGAGTGGATGATAGATATTTGCATATAAAGTATAATCAAATAAGTTTAACCTTTTTTTTAAAAAAATAGAATATAAAAAGTTATACCAAATAAATTTATAATTTATTTTAATTCTTTGAAACTAATAATCTAAAACGTTATAATCATAAAAATTTAGTTACAGGTGATACCAAATTGAGTCATTATTTATCAATACTCTATTCGTAATAAATATGAGTAGTAACCCATTAAATCACTAAAGCTGTGACACATGAAATGATAATAAAGTATTGTACATAGTTTGTCATATTAATATTTATTGTTATTCAATGATGACAAATAATATCCAAATATTTTTTTTTTGAGCTGATTTTACAAATACTTATAGTAACGTTTTAAATTTTTTACTTCTTATGATAAGGTTATTATTGCTAGAAAAAAATCTATGTACTTGACTAACGATAATTTTTTTTTTTTTTTTTTTTGAGGGGAGGGGGGGTGGTTAAAGTTTAAGTAAGTGTTGGATAGGACAATACCTATAGCGATTCCGGTTTTGACACGACACTTGTGGTAGTCTGGATTCGGGTTTATGGTTTCTAAATGTCGTTCATTGTCGTTTTCCCTTTATTCCTCCTTAAATTTGGTTATTTGGACATGTTGAGCGTGTTCGGAACAAGTTGATTGCTTGGTTTTCAAACCTTATGTTGCCCAGGTTTTTAGTCCTCCCGGCCTTTTTTGCACTCAAGCGGGATTTGCGAACTCTTAGTACTTTACCCGTCTGTAAAAGTACAAGAAGGGTGTTTTCTACGCTCGAGCGGCATTTCCTACGCTCGAGCAGGTGGGCGTTCAAGCGGCCTTTCTTGGCTCGAGTGGTTTGTTTGTTGCCTGCAAAAGTACTAGATGTGTGTATTCTGCGCTCGAGTGGGTCACTTCTTGCGCTCGAGTGGGTCACTTCTTACGCTCGAGCGGAATAATTTATTGTGTCTGACGCTCGAGTGTCAACTTTTGCGCTCGAGCAGACTGTGCATATATTAGTTTGTGAAAATCACTTTTTACATCATTTTTTTTAATCTTTTCTTCCAAAAACCCTAATGTGAGACACATTCTCTCTGTCTACATTTTCTCCTAGATCCGTTGATCTCTCCGCCCTAGTGTCTTTGGGAAAAGGGTAGAGCATCTTGAGAGTTCTGTTTTGATCCGATTGGATTTTGATTTCAGCGTCATTGAAGTTTCGTCCTTGCTCCATTGGTCTTCTAACTTGAGGTAAGGACTCTCTACACCTTAATATGAGTTTTAACTTGGTTATAGGTTGTTATGTGAAAATGTTGAGATTTGGGGATGTTTTGAGCAAACCTAGGGTTTGGGTTTAAGTTTGAAAAGAGGGGTTTTGTAACGCCCCGAAATAAATCCAACATAAATAATACATCAACCATGTACAATCATCAATTACAACCATACTCCATTATCTATATAAAAAAATCCATGGTTTATACAAGGGTTCCACATGCAATTATACATTCAATGATAAGAAAACACCTAAATCTATAGCATGTGAAACATATAGTCTTCAATCATGAAACAAAACAAAAGAAATGCCCTTACGGGTTTACATCTTCCAGGGCAATAGCCCGATTACAAAAAAAAAAAAAAAAAAGGTCTCTCGGACCCAAATACTTTAGCCCTTGGCTTACAAAAATATCACAACAAAATAAGAGCCAAACTACTCTTCACCAAAACATATTCACGCCCTTAGCTTGGCGGGATCACCACATCTTTACCTGCACCAAGTCCCATAGGGGTGAGTATAAAGCCTAATAGAGAATTCTAACAAAGTATATACAGTTATGCCAAATCTCAATAAAATGTAAATGCTCATGCTATGCCATGCTCTTTTAAGGAAATTTCATTTTTCAACAAAGAATTGTGATCTTAACACATTTCAAAACTTCCAATTTTAAATCATTAGGGGCAGTAAATACGACACTGGTAATTCCTAGTCTGGTGTCTACAAGTAGACTCTACGAGTACTACCAAACTGTCATTTTTACCGGTATTAACCGGAAGGCTTGACACCTATCCGCACGATTTTCTGGTCTTTCACCATGGACACTCAGGCCAACTTATCAAATTCAACTACACCCCCTATCTGGACTTACCATGTATTTACCCCTTAAGCATTTCTATTGTTCTCATCATTACCTAACCTTTCTTTCATGAAGTAATTATTTTTCAATCCAAACTCACAATACAAATGACAAAATGAATGAGAATGCAATGCAATGATTTTTCCATAACCCATGGCATTTCTACATTTTTAAATATCGCTACATTAAGGTCAACAATCACAATTCTCACTCCCTTTCTTCATTGTGCTTTCACAAGATCACCATGGGTCATCAACACATAATAACAACTTCTCACTAGCCATGGTGCACAACAATTACCACTTCACAACAAAACATACCCAAACATTTAATAATAATGTGAAAATAATTCCTCATTTCTTAGATATTTAAGAAGGTTTTCCATTTAACGAACATGTGATAAAATCTACATTTCTTCATTCATTGAACATAAGAAAGAAGGAGAATCCATAGGCATTTCCATATGTTCTTCAAAATTCCCAAATTCTAGGGTTCTTCATACAAAATACTTTTCCCATTTCTTGGTGAAAACCCTAATCAAAACATCTTTCTTAGGTTTAACAAGATGGAACCCTCAAAGATTGCCCAAGATTTTGAAAGTTTAAAGAGAAAAGCCACTTTTGAAGAAAATCTCTACATTTCGAAATCACAAAGTTGAAATCATCAAAACTAGATGGAAATTCTTAAATCATCAACAAAATAGCAAAACTTGTATATATAACTCAAGAATATCCCTACCTCAAGATTTTGATGAAGAAGGTGATGAAACCCTAGCTTCAATGGAGGATTCTTCAATGTTCCACAACCCCAAGAGGAACCCTAACTTGGATCTTCAAGATTGGTAAGAAATGTTAGTGATTTAGACCCCAAAATTTACAAGAATCAAGGTGTTTTAGGGCTTTGGTGTGAGTTTCTAGAGAGAAGGGAGAGTAAATTTGTTTTTACAAAGAGAAAAGTGTAAAAAAAATGAGATAAAATCAGCCCTAAAAGAGGAAGAAAATAGAGCCCCGAATCTGCCTAGATTGCCGCATGTGCGGCGCTCATCCCTGCACTTGCGGAGCCCTTTCCCGCACATGCGGCCCTCACCCCCGTACGTGCGGTGGTTCTGCTACCCCTCAGCCCGCACTTGCCTTTTAGGCAGTGTGCAACTCACCCAAGTCATCCTCTCCCGCATGTGTGCCCTCATCTCTCGCACGTGCGGCTCACATCCCGCACGTGCGGCCCTGCCCTAGCAGCCCTGAAGATTTTCGCTTTGCTCCCGGGCACTCCGGACCTGACCCGCACTTCCCATAACTAGAGATATCCAACGCTGAACACCACAAGAACAAGGATTCTAATTTAAGAACAATTTTTTTCTGAATGTTTCAAGCCCAATAAAAATAAAAGAAATGCGAGGTGAGGAAAAAAGGAAAAGAGGAGAGAAGGAAGAAAGAAAGACCCGGTCATCATAGGTTTCTATGTAGGTGTTATATAAATGATTATGGGATTTGATTTTGGCCTTTGGGTTAAAATTTGGAAAATAACTAGTTTTGCCCTAAAATGCCTTAAATAATTATTTTGTACAAATAATAAAATTGGTATGAAAAATGTGAAATTGGGAGGATGTATGCATGAATAGTGTTGCTAGATTTGTTTAATCACTCTCTTATGGAAATTTCATGATTTATCTGTTATAGAGATTGTATATCTATTTAGAAATATCTGCTTTGGGCTATCGGTGAAGGATAGTCATGATTGTTGTAGACATCGCATGTGGATTAGGCGAATTGAAACTAATCCCTTTACCATTATCATTGAATATGATTATGACTGATATACATTGTATATGTATGATATTTGGGAGGAGAAAGTGAATGCACTCCATGTTTTGAGGAAAAGAAAGGGGATGGACTCCATTGAACTAAGTTAGCCTATGTGTCCAGGGTGAAAGTCTTGAAAACCGTTTGTATACATAGGTACCGATTCCTGCGGACGAAATTTTCGTAAAATGGCAAATAGAAGTGAATGTGTTTGTATGATGATTTTATTTGTTGAAAACTTGTGAGGTGTAACCTCTGTTGATTAGTTAAATGCAATAGATATACCTATTGAACCAAAATGAATGAATTGAGATGCGAGTTCGGCATGCCATGGCTTTGGAAAGAGTTACAAAGATTTTGTCGTAAGACAATGAACATGTGCGTCATACATATATCTTATTAATTCTTATATATTGTGTTAGTATGTTTCTACTGGGTTTTGGCTCATCTTACTTGGGAACCATTTTCAGGTGTTGGAGACATGCCTTCGCCGAGACTGTAGTTTGAGGAGACTTGGAGCAAGAGCTTCCTTTTAGTTTATTTATTTTGTATAGCCAAGGGCTAAGTTGTATTGAATTAGACTCTTTCTTTTGCTATAACCAAACAATGTCTTGGAAAGATGTAAGCCCGTAGGGCATTTATTTTGTTGATTATTAACTGGTATTACATGCTATAGATTCAAGATGAACATTTATGAATGCATATTGCATGTGTTATCTTTTGTAATACGAACTCTGATGAATGAAAGCATACCAATTCTATCATACTCACTTCTCTTATGAGTTGGATTAGTTGCGTTTTTTTTGGGGACGTTACAATACCAAATGTTACTTAAGTAAATAAAAAATTTATGGGAGTGTTTAGAGATTAAAAATGTCAAATATTATTAATTAGGCAGTCACCTAAAAATTAATAGATTTGTTGAAGATACTTTTATGCCACTTCAAATTATTTTACCCTTTTATCAAATTAATAGTAGGGCATCCTAATCAAACATAATGCAATAATCTCCAATTCTTATTTGAGAGTAATGATATACAAATAGAATTGGGAAAATTATAATAAAATAAAATATAAAAAAAAAACCTAGAGTTTGAACCTTTTTTTTTTTTTTTTTTTTCGAGTTTGAACCTTATAAAACTCCAATTCTTGTTTGAACCTAGAGTTTGAACTTTAGAAAAAAAATAAATTATGAATTTTTAATTTTAACAATTTAAACCATAAACTTTTGATTTGCTTTCAATCTAAACCATTTGTCTATTTCTGTTAAGTAAAATAAATGAAAAATATATATATATATATATATATATTAGTCATCAAATTTGACAGAAATTATATTTTAGATATTGTCTATATACTTACATTGAGTTTAACGACTAAATATAATTTTTTTTTTCATCCGTTTTATTTAACAAAAATAGACAAATAGTTTAGATTGAAAACAAATCAAAAGTTTAGAATTTAAATTGATGAAATTAAAAATTCAGAATTTATTTTGTTACATGTTTCAAAATGTGGGATTTTTTTTATTCTAATAGAAGTTTATACAAATTTATATATAGAATAGTATAACTTCTTCTGGTTATTTCATTTTAAATCAAAATACAATCTATTATTGTCTTCATAATTTTAAAAATGTCATTGACACTTCATTATTAATATTTTTTTCCTTGTATAAATTTTTTATTGTAATTGTGAAATTTAAATTTACTACAAAAATTATTGTATTTGTGAAACATAAATTTATTGCAATAGTATCCCGTGCCTGGCACGTTCATTTTTTCTAGTTTATATATATATATATATATTCAAGATAATTAATATTCTAACTTTGATGCTATTTCAAGATTCTTATCAGCACCTTGAATGACTCTATCGGCCGTAATGTTGAGTATTTGAAATGGTGTCATTCTGTTGGATGTAATTATATTTGGTGATGTAAAATTATACAGTGGTATTGAAGCAAATACACCTACAGTATTTTAATTTAATTTTTATTAATTTAAATGGTAAGATCTATGACTTTATGTTTAGACAATTAAACAAATGTAAATATGAATAGTGTGGAACAGTATTATAAAATCATCAAATAACTTCTCATATTGATTAGTGTTTCTTTGATGCTACTCATCTTATATGACATTTATTATGTCATTTCTTAAAAAATAGCATTAAATTGAAGAATCTCACTGTTCAAAAAAAAAAAAAAAACTTGAAAATCTTTAAAAGACAATCCTTAAATTCATGCTAATGATGTGATAAGAAATTATATTTTAAATAAAAAATAAAATTTAGTCAGCATGTTCACTTGGCTCCTGTAACACTAAATAATAATTTCCCCTATCTAGTATGTTCAAATTTCAGGTATTTTGTATTGGGCTGGGCTCTTCTCTAGTCCGTGATTGGACTAGAAGGTTCTGTTGGGCCCGTGGGGGCTCACCGCGAGTTCCGTTTCGATAATCCGAATCGTTTAATGTGTGGAACTCGTCGTGTATTATATGTCTATAAAAAATCACGTTGATCAGATATCAATAGCTATCTCATCGGATCAGATTTCTGTCAACCGTTTATTTCTTCACCTTTCATTTTTTTAAATACAAAACTGATTTGATTACGGAGCTATCGATATCTGATCAATGTGATTTTTTATAAGCGTATAGTACTCGACTAGTTCTACACATTGAACGGTTCAGATAATCGAAACAGAACTCGTGGTGGACCCTCCACGGGCCCAATAGTACCTTCCAGTTCGATTATGGATTGGAGGGAAGCTAACCCCTTTTGTATTTTGAAATTACTAGTGGTAAAGACATGCTATGCACGGGATGCGAAAAAATTAATAGCATATTTTTATATAGAATAATATAGATAGTTAGATTTTTGTATGTAAATTATTAAAATAAAAAAGATTGAAGCATACAATTTAAGTTTCATAATTTACCACAATTTATGTACCAATTTTTAATTTGTCACAAATTTAATCATGTAACTTTCAACCCTTGCTAGAGTTGCAAATTAAGGCAAGCTTAACCCATACAACTCAAGTCAAGCATGACAATTTTCAAAGATTGTGCTATAAGAACCTATGTAGAAATTTAAAAAGTCAAAATAAATTTGAGTGGAGCTAAGTAGAGATAGCAAATAACCTAAGAAACGGAAGCAAAATTGTATATGTAAATATATAAAATTATTTGCTAATTTATTTTTTAAATAATAAATTAAAAAAATTAATATTAATGAACAAACACAAAAGTAATATGCTTAAGTATTTCTAATAGAATATTTTTTTGAAAATGTTTTAAAAAATAAACTTTTTAGAATGGGATCATCGGATAAGTTGATATTAAAAAAAAAAAAAATTTATAACGACATAAAATAATTTAAATATGATTTTCAGAAATTATTTTTAATTTAAAATTTACAATAAAATATTTAAATATAATATATTTTTTTTTTTTACAAATACAAGTATCTAAATATAAAATAAAATAAAAAAAGATAAGAAGAAAATTTAAAATGATATTCTCATTTGATTTGAAAAAATTCAAGATGAACAATATATTATCACGTATAAAAAATTTCATGAACCATCACTTTCAATAGAAAATTAATGTTTCTTTTTCTTTTCTCATTTTCTTTTTTAATAGCAAAAGTCACTTTTTAGCAATTTGAGCCCAAAGTATTTTCATTTTTTATTTTAATTGGTTTAATTGACAATTGAGATTTAAAAAAATAAAATAAAAATAAATAACAAGATCCACCATGTTTGGCAAGTCCTAAAAAAAGTCATTTATTTTTTTAATAATTTTGTCTTTTGTTAAAAAAATTTAAAATTTTGTATTAAAAAAATTTACTATTCAAGTCCTTGTAATTAAAAAGGATATAAAGAATCTTACAAAATTTAAACAAACAATAACAAAGTGTTTTTCTGAACAAAAGCAATACAAGTTATTTCCATGGCAATCCAATCACAAACAGAAGCAGTCAATACTGAACAATCATACATATTGTTTTTGAACAAAAGCAATACCAGTTATTTCCATAGCAATCCAATCACAAATAGATGCAGTCAATATTGAACAATCATACATGTTTTTTTTTAACAAAAGTTATTTCCATAGCAATCCAAGCACAAACAGATACAGAACAAATACAAATTTTTAGCAACTGGCTTGCATTCGTGTTTCAAGCCTCTCCTCATACTCCCATCTATCTCTCTCTCTCTCTCTCTATATATATATATATATATATATGTATATATAATGTGTATGAAACAGTAATCACACTCATCACTTGGACCTCACTGGAGTCTCTATATCTCATTTTATATATTCTATTGCATATATATAGATATATTGATATATATGTGTCTGTGTGTAAGTGTTATAAGTTTCAGACAAAACCCACCTCAATTTCAACGCCAACTTAATTTTCCATCTACACTCCTTAACCGAACTTATAAAACGTATTTACTTCAAAATGTTTTCATTAATAACAATCGTCTTTCTCAAAATCAAGAATTTATATCAAAGTTAAAATTTGTAGGTGAACAAAATTAAAATAATGCAAATGAGTCAATGAAAATCGGCCACACATAATTATCTCCTTTGTACAACATTGCCAACATCTTTCACATTTGTTCAAATATAATTTCCAAGATTCGAAACCTTCCAAAATCAAAGCAAAAAATAGAAATCCATGTGACATATATGAAATTCCCACATATTCACAATCAATATCCATCATTAAATTTCCAATGTGCCAACATGCACATCCCATATTTCCATGATTGTTCAATCAAAATTTTCTTTTCCTTTCATACATGCCTCAACAGTATAATGTACAAGAAAGTTTTCTTCATACACGAGAGATTTATCATCAATTTCATAAATATCACATCAATTTGATCACCTTTCCCCAAATTTCACCAAAATCTAGGGTTTTATCAAAAATGAGATTTTTCCATTTATTTTCAAAACACTATAAGCAAACATCCCCGAAATAGTTCATAGCCCAACCACAATAATTTATCTTGGACCATGTCATGAGAAAGAATACATTTCTCCAATATTTTTCTAGGTTCAACTTCCAAATTAAAATAATGCAAATGAGTCAATGAGAATAGACCACACATAATTATCTCCTTTGTACAACATTGTCGACATCTTTCACATTTGTTCAAGTATAATTTCCAAGATTCAAAACGTTCCAAAATCAAAGAAAAAAAAAATAGAAATCCATGTGACAAATGAGATTCCCACATATTCACAATCAATATCCATCATTAAATTTCCAATGTGCCAACATGCACATCCCATATTTCCATGATTGTTCAATCAAAATTTTCTTTTCCTTTCATACATGCCTCAACAGTATAATGTACAAGAAAGTTTTCTTCATACACAAGAGATTTATCATCAATTTCATAAATATCACATCAATTTGATCACCTTTCCCCAAATTTCACCAAAATCTAGGGTTTTATCAAAAATGAGATTTTTCCATTTATTTTCAAAACACTATAAGCAAACATCCCCGAAATAGTTCATAGCCCAACCACAATAATTTATCTTGGACCAAGTCATGAGAAAGAATACATTTCTCCAATATTTTTCTAGGTTCAACTTCCAAATTAAAATAATGCAAATGAGTTAATGAGAATAGACCACACATATTTATCTCCTTTCAACCACAATAATTTATCTTCCACATTTGTTCAAGTATAATTTCCAAGATTCAAAACATTCCAAAATCAAAGAAAAAAAAATAGAAATCCATGTGACAAATGAGATTCCCACATATTCACAATCAATATCCATCATTAAATTTCCAATGTGCCAACATGCACATCCCATATTTCCATGATTGTTCAATCAAAATTTTCTTTTCCCTTCATACCTGCCTCAACAGTATAATGTCTTGGAAAGTTTTCTTCATACACTTGAGATTTATCATCAATTGCATAAATATCACATCAATTTCACCTTTTCCCAAATTTTCCCAAAATCTAGGGTTTTACCAAAAATGAGATTTTTCCATTTATTTTCAAAACACTATAAGCAAACATCCCCAAAATAGTTCATATCATGAGAAAGAATATATTTCTCCAATATTTTTATGGGTTCAACTTCCAAATTAAAATAATGCAAATGAGTCAATGAGAATAGACCACACATAATTATATCCTTTGTACAACATTGCCGACATCTTTCACATTTGTTCAAGTATAATTTCTAATATTCGAAACCTTCCAAAATCAAAGAAAAAAATAGAAATCCATGTAACATATGAGATTCCCACATATTCACAATCAATATCCAACATTAAATTTCCAATGTGCCAACATGCACATCCCATATTTCCATGATTGTTCAATCAAAATTTTCTTTTCCCTTCATACATGCCTCAACAGTATAATGTCCTAGAAAGTTTTCTTCATACACTCAAGAGATTTATCATCAATTGCATAAAATATCACATCAATTTCACCTTTTCCCGAATTCCCCAAAAATCTAGAGCTTGATCAAAAATGGGATTTTTCCATTTATTTTCAAAACACTATAAGCAATCATCTTCGAAATAGTTCATAGCCTAACCAAACTAATTTATCTTAGACCAAGTCATGAGAAAGAATACATTTCTCCAATATTTTTCTAGGTAAAACTTCCAAAATCAATCTACACTAGAAAGCTTAATTAAAAAGGACAAGATATGCTAGAAAACATATATATAACTCAAAGAACATCCCTACCTTAAGAGCTTGAGGAGAAATGATGAAAAGTTCTGAAACCAACAGTGTAAAAATCCAATCTCCACTGTACACCACATAGCCCTCGACGAGCTCTCCAAAATTAAAGAAGGCACCAAGGTTGAAATCTCAATAAATAGTGAGGGATCAAGGAATAAATAAAGTGGGTTAGAGGGTTTCTAGAGAGAGATGAGAAAAAAGAAAGTGAAAGTTAATGGAGAGAGAGAGAGAGAGAGAGAGAGAGAGAGAGTGTGTGTGTGTGTGTGTGTAAAGTGAAAAGTGATGGGAAAGCGGGTAAGGCTCAACTTTTGAAGTGATTTGATTCACTTTTTGGAGCTGAAATTCAACAAACCGCTCGACCGACCAATCGTGCGCTCGAGCGAACAGTTTAATTTTTAAAAGACAGCTCAAGTGATGAAACTTGCGCTCGAGCTAAAAACACCCACTCTCAAAATCTCCACACCCCTCTGTAAAAGACCGCTCAAGCAATCAATTCTTCGCTCTAGCAAAAAATTCATGCTCCCAAAAGTTTAGTTTGTAAACCATAGTACTGGGAGATCGGATTCACCTCTCAAGCAACTAAAGGATAGCTCAAGCGGTCCCATCCAGAAAGTGAGACCAGGAACTACCAGAACAATAGCCAACCTTCCCAGTTCCTATCCAACACCCAAAAGTGCAAGATGACATCTCAGAATTCGCAATAATGTACTTAACGTAACAATCACAAGGGAGAATGAATAACAACACCACTTCAAAGAGTTAAAGAATGAAGAAGACAAACACAAAGAGATAGATGTTGCCAATAATGTACTCAATAGCTTTAAAGGAGTTAAGATATCACAACAGTGGATACAAAACACTAAGAATCTCTAGGTACGTATCTATTAGTAGGCTATACAAGTACTACCAAAGCCATTTTACTGGTACTAACTGAAAGGATCGGCACCTAACCATGAGGGTTCTAGACTTTCACCAAGGACACACAAGCGAACATAATAACCACAACCACACCCTCTAACCAGATTTACCAAGGTATACACCAATTTTTCTCAAAATAATACATTTTCAATGTTTAAGTATGAAACAATGCTCAATGCAAGATATATGAGTAATTAGTTTCAATTCACCTAATCCTCATGTAATTTCTACAACAATCAAAGCTATCCTCCACCGATAGCCTAAAACAGATATTTTTAATCAACAGATAATTTTTCAACAATAGATACAATCTCATAATTTTCAAAATTGGAGCGATAATACATATCCAACTCCACTCTCATCATTAACAGATACATTCATCTTATCTTTTCAAAACCCAACATCATTTCCCTTTTCTTTCATAAATCAAATATCAATGATTTTTAAACAAAACCTTTTTTGCTTTCAAAATCACATTCAAGTAAGGGAATTCTAACATTTCAACACAACCCAACACTTTAAACACTTCCACAATGTCACGTCCCAAATTTTGGACAATTAAATATTAAATTAGGACTAAACCCCAATCAATATTCCATCATCCAAATCATAGGGGTGAAACAAAATCTAAATATTCTCGTCTCCATAAGGATTAAGTAAATTTCAATGCTCAAAAAAAAAATAAAAAATACAAGGGATAAAAAAAAATTAACAAACGCCAACCAAACCATCCATCATAAATTCATGACTATCCAATACCTCCAACATTAAAGTAGCAACAAATAGTCAAAACAACTTAAATAATGTAAAGTTAGAAAATAACCCACAATGCCAAATTATTAAAATACTAAGGTCATAAAAAAAAAAAAAACTAATATCAACTCTAAACTCCAAAAAACAAAAGAAGTCAGAAAGACATGTCCTACAACCGTAGTTATTTCTCGTCACCACCGTAGTCCCAACTAATCCTGCAAAGGAAGCTCAGTTGCGCTCAAACAAAATGCATCCAAGATGCCAAGAGACAAAACGAGTCAGTATACAAGTATACTGGTATGAGTACAAGATTTGACACCCACGTGTCCACCAGACACAAATAAAAATACATTTAATTCTTGTTACGGGACAAGACAAGTAGTTTCACTCGCACCGAGATGAAAGGGTAGTTTCCCGAGATACGGTGACATTTAGTTTCTTGCTTGTACACAACTAAATATAAATTGAGTATATAAAAAAAATGAAAATAAAAATAAATATGGTGCGTTAGCCCTACATAAAAAGTTAGTAGACCCACCATTCTGCAAAAAATAAAGTCAGTATAATTTAATCATAAGTAAATTACTAAACAAGTATAAAAAAATACACCGTTTCATGCTTAAATCATTCAAATTGACCAAAACTTAAAGAACAAAAGTTGTACAGAATCACATTTCCTAAAAGGTTTTGTGAACGAATTGAGTAGAAACTGAACAGGTTGAGAGAACAAATTGATAGAAGAACCTAGACGGAATTCGACCCAAAAATCTGAAGTTGAAAACGAAAAGAAACTTCCCTAAGATAATTTTTTTCAAAAACATTCAAAACACAAAAAGTGTTCTGAATAATATTTTACATCAGTTTACGCGACATCAATAAAAATGAGCTCATTTTATGGGTTAAAATAGCATCTAAAATCTGCATTGCTAAAATGAATAAAAATTGTTGTAACCAAAATCATCCGATTACAAGTTCTAATCGATCTGTTTAGTAAAAAGTTAAAATACAAAAGCTGTCTAGAATTATGTATACATGCCTCTGCCCAAATTTCATAATTTATTGAGATCGTTTACTATTTTCAAGATGTACAAATTAATACAATTCAAACTATACCAATAAATTCATAGTTAATTCTTTGTACCTTAACTCCACCACATCGGCCAGTCACTTCCGGCCTACACTGTAATGCCCCGAAATAATTCAACATGTACAACCCACACTGATTACCATTTACTAAACCAAGACAGTAATCCTTCCATCTTCACATAGTTAATAAAAGAGTTTATACGAAAATTTCACATGCGGATATACATTCAATGATAAAAGTACACATGAATCTATAGCATGTGAAGCATCTAGTCTCAAAACAATAAAATGCCCTTAAGGGTATACATCTTCCAAGGCAATAGCCTGGTTACACAAAATGGTCTCTCGAACCCATACACGTTTAGCCCTTGGCTTAAAAAAAAAATTTATAACAAAAATAAGAGAGCTATTTACTCTTTACAAAAATATCCATGCCCTCAATTTGGCGGGATCACCACATCTTTACCTGCGCCAAATCCCATAGGGTTGAACATAAAGCCCAGTAAAAAATTCTAACAAAGTATATACAGTTATGCAAAATCTCAAGGAAATATTAATGTCAATGCCATGCCATGCCCTTTTAAAGGAATTTCATTTCATGCTCTTCATAAAGATTTCCATTTTCAATAAAAGTTGGCAATCTCAACACATTTCAAAACTTCCAATCTTTAATAATAGGGGTGGTAAATACAACACTAGTAATCCCTAGGCTGGTGTCTGCAAGTGGACTCTACAAGGACTACCAAACTGTCATTTTTACCGGTATTAACCGGAAGGCTCGACACCTATCCGCGCAGTTTTCTGTTCTTTTACCATGGACACTCAGGCCAACTTATCAAGACTAACTACACCCCCTATCTGGACTTACCACGTATTTACCCCATGCCACATTTTCATATTTCTTATTACAACATGATTTTCTTTCATGAAAAAAATATTTTCAATCAAAATTTACAATGCAAAAATAATAATTGAATGAATATGCAATGCCATGATCTTTCCATATCTCATAGCACTTCCCCAATTTCAAATGTCTCCACAATAATGCTAACAATCACAATCCCCATTACCTTTCTTCGTTGTTCTTTCACAAGAAGATCATGTGTCATCAACACATAGTTACAATTTTACAAGCACAAGTCTTAACAATCTAGTCTCTTCATGACCACAAGTAGTGTTTTTTTTTTTTAAACGTTAATTTCCTATGTTTATAATTCTCACAATTTCAAAGTGCACAACAATTTGTCATCTCACAACCATATATCATCGTATCTTTAACCATAGTTTCTAAAACAAGTTCTCCATTTCCATATGTCAAAAGCTTTCATCTTAGCAACCACATTATGGAATCTACATACATTCATCTTCTTATCAAAAGAAATGAAAGAATTCCAAGGACATTACCATGTTTTCCAAAAATTCCCAAATTCTAGGGTTTTCATCAAAACCAACATTTTCCCCATTTTCTTAGTGAAATCTTACCAAATCATCTCTTTTATGTTTAATGAAAAGAAAAAACCCCCTAGGATTAACATGGGGTTGAGATTTAGAACCCACAATATAAAACTCTCTACATTTGCTAAAAATAGAAATCCAACGTGAGAACCACTAGAAGACTCACAAACAAACATTTATGGGGCACATGTATATATAACTCAAGAAAATCCTACCCCAAGCTTGATAAAGAAGATGATGAAAGCCCTAGCTTTGATAGAAGATCCTTCAATCTTCCACCATACCAAGACGAGCTCTAGTTTGATCTTCAAGAGTAGAGAGAGACGATGATGATCTTGACTTAAGATTTGCAAGAATCAAAGTGTTTTGGGTGTTTGAGAAGGTTTTCTAGAGAGAAATATGGTTTAGAGTGAGAGAGGAAAGCCCTAAAAGTGATATAGATTTGGCCAAAACAGATACAAAAAAATAGAGATTCGGATCTGCCAGCATCCCGCACGTGCGACACGTGCCCCGTACGTGCTGAGCCTCTCTCCCGCATGTGCGGCTCCCAACCCCACACGTGTGGCCCTTCCCACATGCACCTAGCTCCGCACCTGCATAAATTGCAGTGTGCTGCCCAGCCTTCCCTTGAAATCCGCATGTGCGGCTTGGCCTCCCGCACGTGCGGCTCCCATCCCGTATGTGCGGCCCTCACCCAGCAGCCCAGAAATTCCTGGTTCGACTCTCGGGCACTCCGAACCTAACCGTGCACCCTCCGGAACAGGTGAAATTCCACACCGAGCAAGACAAGAACAAGAACTTTATTTGAAAACAATTTCCGATGTTTCCAACTCAACGAGAGCAAAAGAACGAGGTGAAAGAGAAGGAAAAGAAAGAGAAAACAAAGACTCGGTCGTCACATACACATATATCCCATATGTCTCCCGTATACCTAACACCGCTCCAAAGCCAAACTTGCACAGGGATATCGTCCCGAGTTTGACCTACACTCCCCGGACGGTTAGCATATACGTACGTGCATAAATCAAAGCACTCGTCTACTCCTGAGAACAAGATAACAATATATATATATACACAACCTCTCATCTACTCATGAGAACAAACATAATAATGTTGAGCCTAAGGCATTCAAATAAATCTCATAATGCTCACTTTTTTTTTTATACGCTTTTTCTCACCAACACTCAATTAAAACAATAATCCATGGAGTCATGATGGAGTATTCGAAATTTATCTATAGGTTCCTAGTTTATTTTAATTTCATATATCCATAAGTGTGATTACATCCATAAAATAAATATATCGGCATTCAAATAAATCTCATAATCCTCACTTTTTTTTTATACACTTTTTCTCACCAATACTCAAATAAAATAACAATCCATAGAGTCATGATAGAGTATTCAAAATTTATCTATGAGTTCTTAATTTATTTTAAATTCATATATCTATGAGTGTGATGACAACCATAAAATAAATACATATAAAAACCCTAAACCTTGCATACTCAACTAACCAAAATAATTGAAATCAATCTATCGTCTTTATACCAATACAATATCAAACCAACATCAAATAAATAATAAATAAATAAAAATAACGAAATAAATATAAATCAAGGGAAATGAGTTTTGCACTCACAATTATTTTTTGAAGATCAAAGAAATATTTGGAGAATTAATGAAGCCACCAAAACAAAACCCTAACCTTTTTTTTCTTCTCCTCTCCTCTTTCTCCTTGTCGTCTCTTTGTTCTCTCTCTCTCGGCTTGCACTTGGTTTTCATTAATCTCTCTCGGCTACTGCACACAGTGAGCCCTCTTATGCTTATAACCTAATTGACATTTATATTATATTATATTATACAAATACAACATAAATATAACATATATCAATATAAATATCCTATATAAGATCAATATCTATATAACACCTTCTATATATATAAAAAAATTATAAATATATATAAATATTCAAATTAATTATATATAATTAAATATCACATTAAATTAATTAAATACCACATTAAATTCCCATATATTCACACAATTAATAAAGTCAAAAAAAATAAAGTAATAATAATAAATAATGACTTAAGAAAATTAGGATTGCTACACACAACCTTTCTCAAGAATTTGTTTGAAAAATCCCTCTTTTACATTTTAGAATCAAATGCTAAGTGTGGGAGCCGAATAAATAGAAGAGTCAGAGGATGCGCGCTCCAGAAATTAGATACTATCCGGCTTCATATTGTGTGACCAGGATGCCGAATACGTGAGTAAAGCCGAATAGATGGAGATCAGTAGCTTTGAATGAAAGAAAGGGCAATGATACAAAAGTAGGCCCTGGCCCCGAGGATCAAAAAGAACAAGTATAAATACAGAAACAACGGTTATAGAAAGGTATGTAAGAATCACTTCACAAATACTTAGAAAGTAAGCTACCCTGAGTGTCTGAACTAACTTGTCCGTCGGAGTGCTAATTCCGGCACCCCCGACCGGAGTACTTGTATCTTTTCAGGTGACTAGCTGAGGATCACTAGCGTCTCCCAGGATCCGAAGAGTATTTCCAAACTACTTCCCCACAACTGGCGCCGTCTGTGGGAATACTCAAACACATCCATGGCAGGCGTGACTGAAGATCCTCCGCTAGCCACTGATGAGACCGCACAGAGAGTTGACCCCATTCCAGCAAACTCGCTTGGACCAAAAACCATCGCGGCAAGACTTGCCTCGGACCTCTGATCATCTTCAAACCCAACACAAACGACAATACAAGCGACCATGGCACAAGCTAGGCAAACCCAACAGAGGTTGGCCAACATCATCGCTGAGAACGAACGCCTTCGTCGCGATCTAGCCTTGAAAATAGCAAAATCCAAACAAACGGTGCCCAAGGCTTCTGAGCGACCCCTGAGGACAGATCATCTTGAGGAGTTAGCAAAGGACGAACGTCTCCACCAATGTGTCCAGAGGAGTATGGTCGAAACACTTGCCCGTCCGGAGGATGCATCTCCGCTTGACACCGTTCACATGATATACAGCTTTCCAGCGGCCCCGGCCGTGCATGCGATCCAATCACATCCAGGCCCCCAACAGCAACTCACGCCAGCAAAGCGGCCCCGAGAAACGGCAAGTATCACCTTTGACGATTCTGACTTGATCGGTGTAACACTCCCCCACATCGATCCGTTAGTTGTTGAGCTTGCGCGTAAACCGGTTCACCGTCGAACGCATTCTTATCGACCAGGGCAGTACCTCGGAGGTTATGTACTATAAAACCTTCACCAAACTCGGATTCAACGAGTCAGACCTGACTCCGTCTCCTTATCCACTATTTGGCTTCAATGCCACTCCAGAGTACCCATTGGGAAAAATTAGCTTACCTGTTCAAGCAGGTTCCAGAACGGTGGACATGGAATTCTTGGTCGTCAGGCTACCATCGACGTACAATCTCATTATGGGACGATCGTGGTTGCATACCTTGCAGGCCGTCCCAAGCACCTATCATCAACTGCTACGTTTCCCAACAGAACACGGCATTGAGCAAATCCGCGGATCTCAGAAATCGGCACAAGCATGTTATCTCCTTGCCGCCAGAACGCCAAAGGAACTACAAGTAAACTCCATTGAGGAGGGGGAGCAACGGCCAGTGTATTACATGAGCAAGGCAATGGTTGACGCCGAAACTCACTACCTTCCGCTAGAAAAACTCATTTTAGCCCTAGTCATGGTGGCAAGAAAACTGATGCATTACTTCCAGGGACATAGCATTGGGGTGCTAACAGATTATCCCATCCGATCAGTACTACGAAGTGCAGAAGCATCACGACGTGTTTTAAAATGTTGGCCGACTTTGTTGCCGAATTCACCGGCGAGCTCGCCAACCTCAAACCAGATGAAGCTCGACCAAAGGCTGAAGTTCTACCAAAGCCGAACTAGAGAATTTATGTCGGGGATATTTGGCAATTGTACTGTGATGGATCATCTAACCAAAGGGGTAGTGGCGCCGGAGTTGTAATCATGTCTCCAGATGGTGCAGTAATTGAGCAGGCCGTCAAGCTTGGCTTCGAAGCATCAAATAACGAAGCCGAATACGAAGCCCTTCTAGCCGGTCTGCGGAATGCGCACCTTGTCGGCGCTCGGCGTCTGCTTGTGTTTTGTGATTCAAAATTGGAAATCAATCAGCTAAAGGGGGAATACGCGGCAAGAAATGACCGTGTGGCGGCCTACATGAAAACAGCCAATTCCTTGCTGGCAAAATTTGACCATCACGAACTGAACCAAATAACACGCGACCAGAACACACACGCGGATGCCTTGGCGTGCCTAGCCTCCGCCATCAATTCTGAGATCAAGCGGACCATCGAAGTAGGTTTCGTCCCGGAGCCGAGCATTGGCCCTCCGAATGAAATCCATGTCAACGTTATAGAATCCGCACCAAGCTGGATGGACCCCATTGCTGCATTCCTCTCCTCTGAACAACTCACAAAGGACAAAAAAGAAGCACACAAGCTGCGAAATAAAGCCCTGCAATACTATCTAGATCCGCAAGGAGGGTTTACAAAAAGTCCCTCTCTAGTCCATATTTGGAATGCGTGCACCCCGACAAAGTGGAGGGGCTTCTGACAGAGATACATGAGGGCAGTTGTGGTGCCCATTCTGGCGGACGCTCCCTGGCCCATCGAGCTATAACGCAGGGATACTATTGGCTGAGAATGAGAGCTGACGCGGAGAGTTATGTAAAAAAATGCGAACAGTGCCAAAAGTTCTCCCTATTAACCTATCTGCCTGCCGAAGAGTTGAATTTTATCACCAGCCCCTGGCCGTTTGCTCAGTGGGGACTTGATATCGTAGGACCATTGCCTAGGGCCCCAGGGAACAAGCGATTCTTAATTGTCGCGACAGACTACTTCACAAAATGGGTCGAAGCGGAGGCTTTGGCACATATATGAGATGCCGACATTAAACGCTTTGTATAGAGAAACATCATAACTCGATTCGGCATTCTGAGAGCTCTCATCCCAGACAATGGCACCCAGTTCGATTGTGGCGTATATCGAGAGCTATGCAGCAAATATGGCATTCGGCCTTACTTCTCGACACCGGCCTACCCCCAAAGCAATGGTCAAGCCGAAGCCTCTAACAAATCCATCTTGGACGGCATCAAAAAGAGGCTGGAAAAAGCTAAAAGCAAATGGGTGGAAGAATTGCTGAGTGTATTGTGGGCTCATCATACTACGCCAAGGAGATCCACTGGAGAAACGCCGTTTGCTTTATGCTTCAGAACCCAGGCAATCTTACCCGTGGAAATCGGTCCCCCAACTCTGAAATCGCAAGTTTTTGACACGGGTCAAAACGACATGATGCTTGCCTTAGATCTGATCCTCATTGAGGAATGAAGAGACCGCACCCTGGCATCCATGGCACGGTACCAGCAGCAGCTCGCCAAGTCGTATAATCAGCGAGTTCAGTTGCGCCGAAACATGCCAGGAGAGCTTGTCCTGAAGAAGGTACTTCCAGCCGACCGGAGACTGGCCGATGGAAAATTGGGTCCAAACTGGGACGGCCCCTATCAGATAGAATCCATCGCAGGAACAGGGGCATATCGGCTCTCAGACTTGTCAGGAAGAAGCCTGCCATGGCCTTGGAATTCAACACATTTACGTAAATTCTATCATTGACCCGACTTGTGGGCTTGATACTTGTACATGTTCCACCTTTGCAATACAAAGTTTCTTGCTTTCGCCAGCCCGCTCCCAAGCCTATTAAGGCCGATTAAGTTTCCAGATTCGGAGCCCCTTCTGGTGCATGACACCTTAGGGCCGATTAAAGTCTCCGGATTCGGAGCGCCCTTCGTGGATATCACGATCGGCCAAATTAAAGTCTCTGGATTCGGAGCGCCCTTCGTGGATATCACGATTGGCCAAATTAAAGTCTCCGGATTCTGAGCCCCTTTCGGTGCATGACACCTTAGGGCCGATTAAGTCTCCGGATTCGGAGCCCCTTTCGGTGCATGACACCATAGGGCTAACTAAGTCTCCGGATTCGGAGCGGCCTTCGTGGATATCACGATTAGCCAAATTAAAGTCTCCGGATTCGAAGCCCCTTTCGGTGCATGACACCTTAGGGCCGATTAAAGTCTCTGGATTCGGAGCACCCTTCGTGGATATCACGATTGACCAAATTAAAGTCTTCGGATTTGGAGCCCCTTTCGGTGCATGACAGTTTAGGGTCGATTAAGTCTCCGAATTCGGAGCCCCTTTCAGTGCATGACACCTTAGGGCCGATTAAAGCCTCCGGATTCGGAGTGCCCTTCGTGGATATCACGATTGGCCAAATTAAAGTCTCTGGATTCGGAGCCCCTTTTGGTGCATGACACCTTAGGGCCGATTAAGTCTCCGGATTCGGAGCCCCTTTCGGTGCATGACACCATAGGGCCGACTAAGTCTCCGGATCGGAGCGCCCTTCGTGGATATCACAATTGGCCAAATTAAAGTCTCCGGATTCAGAGCCCCTTTCGGTGCATGACACCTTAGGGCCGATTAAGTCTCTGGTTTCGGAGCCCCTTTCGGTGCATGACACCATAGGGCCGACTAAGTCTCTGGATTTGGAGCGCCCTTCGTGGATATCACGATTGGCCAAATTAAAGTCTCCGGATTCGGAGCCCCTTTCGGTACATGACACCTTAGGGCCGATTAAGTCTCCGGATTCGGAGCCCCTTTCGGTGCATAACACCTTGGGCCGATTAAGTCTCCGAATTCGGAGCCCCTTTCGGTGCATGACACCATAGGGCTGACTAAGTCTCCGAATTCGGAGCGCCCTTCGTTGATATCACTATTTTCTAAATTAGTCTCCGGATTCGGAGCCCCTTTCGGTGCATGACACCTTAGGGCCGATCAAGTCTCCGAATTCGGAGCCCCTTTCGGTGCATGACACCTTGGGCCGATTAAGTCTCCAGATTCGGAGCCCCTTTCGGTGCATGACACCATAGGGCCGACTAAGTCTCCGGATTCGGAGCACCCTTCGTTGATATCATGATTGGCCAAATTAAAGTCTCCGGATTCAGAGCCTCTTTCGGTGTATGACACCTTAGGGCTGATCAAGTCTTCGGATTCGAAGCCCCTTTCAGTGCATGACACCTTAGGGCCGAATACATATTCACAGAATCATTCTTAATTCAAGCCGGTCAATACATGTTTAAATATTTACGCCACGCAACACAAACCCTAGCAGAAAGTTGAAATAATACGATTAATTAAACACAACATTTCAAGACTGAATACAAACGTTGAAAATAAAAGAAATTCTATTTATTTGGCGCGAAGTCTATTTATTCAGTGCCGTCATCGTCGCTCTTCTCAATTTCAAAATCGGAATAAGGAAAGTAGTGGCGATGATACAGGGGTGAGGCCGAATCAATGCCCACGGCTTCGAGAGCTTCCTCGGTTTGAAGGGCCTTGATCCAGCCGTGCTTGAATCCACGATTTTCACATCGGCAGACCTCCTCGGCAAGGTCTCGTTTGGTCTTCTCTATCCCGACCTTCAGGCCGCCCTGAAACCCTTTTTCATAACCCGAGGTCCGTTGGGTCACTCTCTCAACGACCAATTTAGATTCACCGACCGCCACCGACGCGCTCGTTTGAACATTCTTCAGCTCTTGAAGCTCACGCTCAGCCTTTTCCGCGCGAATCTCCAGACTGCGATTCCTTTCGTCCCTTTTCTCACTCTCACGTCGCACTTCCCGCAGACGCATGCCGACTTCATGAGCAGTATATAGTCCTTTCACGGCCCCATGAATGCCGTCTCAAAATACTTCGAAATCTTGACGTCCGACCATCGATTGTTGGACTTCCGGCGGGAAGATCTGTCGAGCCAACTCGACTGCTACACCTGGGTCTTTAATGATAGAATTCGCCTCCGTCATTGGTCTATTCCTCACAAAAACCGCAAAACTCAATGGTCGTGGAGTTGCATCAGGGTCGATTCTCGGTCGCAGGCGCAGAGAATTTCCCTGTTGTTGACTGTCCTTTCGGGGCGATACGCTTCGACGACTAAAGGGCTGCTGTGTTTCCCGATCCTTGGACGTTCTTCTTCCCGTACGCATAGGCTCGCTACTGCGAGTCATTGCGGCGTCTAATTCAGCCAATCTTCGTCCCTCCGAAGTTGCCTGAATGGAAATAAGTAGGGCCTCTGGCGTGCACCCGCGCCACTTATCCTTCAATGTATGCAGCTCTCTCAAGGCAACGTCAGTAATCGCAAATGTCAAAAGTCGGATGACAATTGTCCAGCCCACGAGTTCTGCCACTCGGTTTCCCAACTCCAAAAGCTCACGCCCGGGCCAAGGCGAGGGCAGATTCACTAATCTGGTCGGCCATGTTTTCAAGCACAAGCGCCGATCAATGTGTGCCTCAGCCAGCCCACGAGTTATGCCATTCGGCTTCTTGAGCTCGCGTCCTAGCTAAGGCAAGGGCAGATTTATTAATCTGGTCCGTCATGTTTTCAAACGCAAGCGCCAATCAATGTGTGCCTCAGCCAGCCCACGAGTTACGCCATTCGGCTTCTCAAGCTTGCGCCCTGGCTAAGGCAAGGGCATATTTATTAATCTGGTCCACCATGTTTTCAAGCACAAACGCTGATCAATGTGTGCCTCAGCCAGCCCACGAGTTCCGCCATTCGGCGTCCTAACTTCAAAAGCTCGCGCCCGGGCTAAGGCGAGGGCAGATTCACTAATCTGGTCGACCATGTTTTCAAGCGCAAGCGCCGATCAATGTGTGTCTCAGCCAGCCCACGAGTTACGCCATTCGGCTTCTCAAGCTCGCGTCCTGGCTAAGGCGAGGGCAAATTCACTAATTTAGTCTGCCATGTTTTCAAGCACAAGGGCCGATCAATGTGTGGCTCAGCCAACCCACGAGTTACGCCATTCGGCTTCCCAAACTTGTGCCCTGGCTAAGGCAAGGGCAGATCTGATCGGCCAAATACCTAAGCTAAGCAGCCGATCTAACCATAACCGAAAGCAATAACATTCATCAACAACATTTTCCTTAGCCAGTTGAGCATAACTTTGGAAATTTTATATATTCAAGTTACCAAACAGAAAGCTACAAGATGAAAAATACTAAATTAAAACCGTAAAAATACATTCAAAAAACAAACACTGACTGTTGCAAAAGATGAAAAATACTAAATTAAAACTGTAAAAATACATGCGACATCCTAAAAACTGTCAGTCGGCTGGATCAGCCATCGGAATCAGACTCCAATGGCTCAACATCCACTTGCTCATATGGTATTGGCACAATCAATGAAACGTCAGCAGCAGCAAGGGCTTTGTGCCAGCTATGTTTGAATCCCTGATTTTCAAACTTGGGGACTTGGTTCACGTACTCGGCGAGCCCAGCATTTTTCCCGGCCTCGAATACTTTGGAAGACTCTGATTCAGCTGATTCCTTCGCCGTCTTCATTTCAGCCAACTCAGCCTCCAGTTTGGAGATCACTTTCTGGGCCAACTTGAGCGCATCTTCGCTCACGTCCGCCTTTCTCTCGACATCCGACCTCAATTGATCCGCGTAACGAGCCTTCTCCATCTTGGCGTCGGCCCTTGAGGCTTCCTTGTCCGCCCTCAACGCTTCGACCTCAGCCCTTCTCCTCTGGCCTTCAACTTCCTCGCGTAAATGACCAATCTGTTTGACGGCGTCGCGATGGCGACGGCCCATATCGGCTATCCATCCAACGGTCTGTAAAATAAGAATTTAGAACCATAACTTCAACAATATTTGGATTAAGTGAAGCTAAGTTCGAATATGTACCAAAAGTGCCGATTGGGCGGCCAGTGCTATCGCATCTAGATCCGTTTCCACCCGGAAAGCCTTCTTGTCAGACGGCAAAGACACGGACGTAGCCAAGCTGAATGCGACTTCTGGATCTTTAAGCGCCGAAGCATCAGAAGAAACCGGCACATTTTTTTATCATCGGCTGAATGATAAAAGGAACGATCACGTCCGATCCCTCTAATCGAGGACGTTTTCCATGTTCTTCTACGCCGGTTTCAAACTCGGCGGAGAGTTTCATTATCTCGACTTCTTGGCCGACCTGCACGATCAAGGTAGATTCGGCATCCCGATTTTCTGCCGTCTCCACCTCAATAACGCGGAAAGACTTTGATTTACTAGCAGGCAGGGAAAATTGAGATGTGGTGTCGGTTGGTGCTTCAGACGGAAGGGCCTCCGCTCTTCGCCGCGTGGCCAACCTTTCCGCATTCGCCTTCCTGGCAAGTTTTGTCAAGCTTAACCTGATCATGTCTTCGAGGTTTGCAACGGGAATATCCTCTAAACTGTGAAAAACGCCGTCAAGCGAAAGATCCCCTCGGCTTGAAGCAGATGGGGGATCGGCCGAATTCAATATCGCGTCAGATTTGGTTTTGGATTGATCTAATTCGGTAACATTAGCTACACCCCGCTCTGAACCCGACCCTCCAAAACCAACCTGTCTCAAGTTTTTGAAGTTGGACAAAATGAGAGTGATGATAGAATCTTCACCCTCTGGAACTGGGATACTTTCCGCCGTCGAGAAGGTCGTATATGTCGGCTCGTAACGAAGCAGAATGTGGGCCACCCTGCCTTGTTTCTGAAGACTTCGACGGCCGAAATATTTGAGCGCGGCTTCGATATCCGAAAGAATGGCGCCGTCAGTTGAAGACATAACTTTCTTCAAATTTCTCCCTACACAAGCCAAGGCGTAACATTTCAAAAAAGAGGCTTTACAACAAAAATGAACAAATAATAAAAGCGAGAAAGCAATCAACCACTTGGCTCGCCCCTCTGTCTAGGAATAGGGTCGGCGTGATCCTCCCCTTCGCCAAATTCCCAGTTACCCTGGACAATGACCATAACATCATCAACTCGTTTTCCAGAACTGGAAAGCATAGTTATCAGCTGATGGTCGACATCCTTGGCCCTACGGAAGAAACGCCCGTGCCGACCAGAAGACTTAGCCAAGGCATAACAATGCCAGATGGCTGGAATGCCAAGGTTAATTCTTAGGCGACGGTTGAGCGCTATAACCCCCATTATGACTCTAAAGAAATTCACATTAGGTTGGGAAGGGATTAAACCCCAATGGCGAAGCACAGCCCTAAGAAACGGGTGAAGGGGGAAACGGACTCCCCCCTCTGCAATTGACAAAATAGGAAAGACAATCGTGGTTTCATCCTCCCTCTCCATATCAAGAGTGTTGTCTGCCACAAGCGACAAATGGACATCATCAGGAATGGGGAAATGGCATTTAAAGCCAACAATACGATTTGACGAGAGGAGGTCTTTTAAATGTTTCACCATATCCTAATCTATGAGAATATGCCGAGAAAGGAATAAATCAGAAAGAGTCCTCGAAGCAAAGGAGGAGAGAACTTACAAAGGACGAAGAGGATATCGGAGGAGAGTTTCGGGGACGATCCAGAAGGCAATTCAGCGATGAGCATCATAAAATATACACTGGAAAGGACCTCGAAATTTTAAATCGCAATAAATAGACACGTACGAGGGGGAGGGGAGTCGACACGACAATCGAAAGGGGTGCGCTTAGATGTCCGTAGGAGGATGAGGCCAACCGTCGAATTTTGGCTCTGACTTTTAGGAATTCAAAACCAAGCACTCCAGCCAGCTATCGTTGGTGAAATGCTTAGGGGGCAATTGTGGGAGCCGAATAAATAGAAGAGTCGGAGGATACGCGCTCCAGAAATTAGATACTATCCGGCTTCATATTGCGTGACCAGGACGCCGAATACGTGAGTAAAGCCGAATAGATGGAGATCAGTAGCTCCGAATGAAAGAAAGGGCAATGATAAAAAAGTAGGCCCTGGCCCTGAGGATAAAAAAGAACAGGTATAAATACAGGAACAACGGTTATAGAAAGGTATGTAAGAATCACTTCACAAATACTTAGAAAGTAAGCTACCCTGAGTGCCTGAACTAACTTGTCCGTCGGAGTGCTAATTTCGGCACCCTCGACCGGAGTGCTTGTATCTTTTCAGGTGACTAGCTGAGGATCACTAGCGTCTCTCAGGATCCGAAGAGTATTTCCAAACCACTTCCCCATACTAAGTTTAACCCAAAATTCCCAAATCACTAAACCTTTTCAAAGAGCAAATAACTAAGTTAAGAACCATACCAAAGGTTGGAGAAATCCCGACCTCAAGATTAGAAGAAGAAGAAAAGAGAGAGTATTAAAGTTTGGTGGAGCCGAAAATAAAATCTGTTCTGATTTGATCGATCTTCTTGACGAGCTCTATGTTTTACTCCAAAGCACAATGGTGGTGAAATCAATGGATTGGGGTGTATGAGAGGGTTTTAAGCAAGAACTAGAGAGAGAAAGGCAAGAAATTAGGCTTTGGGAGGTTTTAGAGAGAGAGAGGGAATGAAAAAGTGACAAAAAATCCCTTTCCCCGATTTGATATACGCACAGACCACTCGAACAACCAAACCACCGCTCGAGCGTCAAACACAATAAATGACACTGCTCGAGCGACCAAAAAGATCGCTCGAGCGCACAATGACCCTCTCCCAGAAGTTTAGACTTGCAAAAGACTGCTCGAGCAAAGATCACCCATTCCTAGAAGTTTTATAGGTTTGCAAAAGTACTGAAAGATCTCAAAGACCACTCGAGCAACCAAATCATCGCTTGAGCGAACCCAAAGTGAAACAGACAACAACTCTTTTGAAAAACTAACTCTCAACCTATTTCAAAGACAACCAACAACTCAACTCAATTATCAACAAGATGATAAAGGGCATGAATAACAGTTAAATGTATAAAATCCCAGATCTAAGAGCATAAAAAAGGTCGGATCTAAACCATAAACGTTATACGTTACATTATAATGAACATGCAATTAAATGTCACATATGGCATTAATAATACAAATTGTCTGGATCAGACCAAATCCACTTTATTTTAGGCCAATTTTTTTTGGTTCAGGCCACTAAAACAGTTCTCATAGTTTGAATTATAGACCTCTATTTTTAATTTTAATTGTAATAATTTATTTAAATATTTTATAATTTAAAAATAAAAATCAATCCAATAAATGAATAAAACAAATATAATTATATATAAAATAATGTAATTGAGTGAGCTCACAAACTTACATTTTTTGCTCACTTTTAAATTTGAACTATTTTAGTGATTAAGGAGTAATTTGTGGATACAAATTCAAGTTTAGGCCTGATTTTTTTTTTTTTTTTTTTGGTTAGACCAAATTGTTTGGACTGATTGTTCAACTTACAGTGAGCATTAGAGAATAAAGTATGTTTATGATTTACTTTATGGATATTTTCATAATCTACTTAAATTATATATATATATATATATATTAATAAATTGTGTACAATTCACACTTTAAATAATAATTTTTATACATTTTTAAAGTAAGTACTATTATGCAATGACATTTTAATATCAAGTTTTGATACCATGTAATGTGACACCTAACATGACGCTAACCATATCAAATAGAACCAAATATGGTCACCATAACATTACTAAAATTTTATTTTTGATTTTTTTAAATATTCCAAATTTCAAATTAAACAACTCAAATTTGATTTTAAATTTTTTATTTAAGTTGAAATGAGATGTGGCATAAATATGAAAAAGATTCTATTTTGGACTTACTATTTAACAGTTTTATAAAAAATATATTTCTTAACTTTAAAACAACAAAAAGCAGTTTGACAAAAACAAAAAACTATAAAATTTGAATGAAAAAAAAATAAAATTTGGACAATAAATGATCATGATTAGTGTGTATTATATGGGTCCGCGTTTACCATTGTAGTAAACAAACTAATTAAAAAATCTACACAAAAAAAAAAATGAATCGAGGGTTTTAAGTTTATTGACCCAATAACGTTTTTGCTTATATTATGTAATATAGTTATTATGCTAGGTTGCCTTTTTGTTGGTTATTAAAAGCATCTCCAATTGTTCTCATCAAATTTGAGTAAAAATTTGATGAAAAGTTTGATCTTATATGATAGATTCCAATCATTTTCATAAATTCTACTGGTTGTCTGGCGTAGAGTAAATTTTGATCAAAATCTGGTCGTCCACTAGATTGTCCCCTAGGTTATCCACCCGGTCGTCTACCAATGGTCATGTTATCCAAAAGACAATCCAAGAATGAGGTGAATTGGGTTTCTACAAATTAAAATTAATAATTACCCAATAAAAACTAAACAATTAGTTCAGTAGGTTTAACATATAACAATCACAATAGTATTATATGAATATCATAGTTAAAGCAATTTAAAGAGATGAGGAAAGAGAATGCAAACATGATTTATAGTGGTTCAGCTTCAACCAAGCCTATGTCCACTACTCAAGCTTCACTTGAGATTTTCTATTGCGCTTATAGCTTCACAGGGGCGTTAGCAACTTCATGTACATTATAACGATTATGGTTTAGACCCAATCCTTTTTATTGATTTTTAATTCAAGAATCCATGTACTTAACTGTTGTTCATCTTATTTCCATCTTATTGCTTGTTGAGTTTGGCTATTGAGAGTTTTGATTGCGTTTGAAACAGGTTGAGAATTCAATTTTTTAATGAATTGTTGCCCAAATTTTTATCTGTTCGCTCGAGCGGTCTTTCTTGTGCTTGAGCGCTCTTTTACAGTCTACAAAACTACTAGAAGTGTGATATCTGCGCTCGAGCTATCTTTTGCAGTCTATAAAACCATTGGGAGGAGGTCATTGTGCGTTCGAGTGGTGGTTTTGGTCACTCAAGTAGTGTCACTTTTTGTGTCTGTTCGCTCAAGCAGTGTTTTGGTTGCTCAAGTGGTCTGTGCGTATATCAGTCCAAGAGAGGCCCGTTTTGAGTCACTTTTTCATTTCCTTCTCTCTCTAAACATTTCAAAACCCTAGATCCACACACTCTCCCTCTCTCTTTAAGTTCTTTCCTTCTAGCTCTAAATACTCTCAATCCATTGGTTTTCTTACCCTAATCCTTTGGAGAAAAATGTTGAGCACGTCGGGGCTTCATTTTAATCGGTGAAGTTATTGTTTTCAGCTTTGTCAAGTTCTACCCTTTGTTTCCTTTTTGTCTTCTACTTTGAGGTAGGGATTTCTTTGGACTTTAATATGGTTTTTAGCTTAATTATTTGCTCTTTGAAAGGTTTAATGGTTTGGGGATTTTTTTGAAAAACCTAGGGTTTGAGTTTGAGATCAAAAAAGGAGTTTTCTGCATGGATTCTTGAGATATGTTAAAATGATAGATATCTTTTCTTAAAATTGATGTTGTAAGAAAAGGGAATTTTGTTCTAAATTTTGGATATTTGGATTTGTGAAAAGAAATGAAAAATGATGTTGGGTTTCATGAGATTGGAACAAGGATTATGTTGACGATAATGGTGGAGTTGGATATGTAATATCACTCCCATTGTAAAATAATGGAATTATATCTTTTGATTGAAAACTATCTGTTATATAGAAATATCTGTTTAGGTTATCGGTGGAAGATAGTCTTGATTATTGTAGACATTGCATGAGGATTAGGTTGAATTAAAACTAATTTCTCATACATTGTGCATTGAGCATCATTTCATATTAAACATTGTAAATTTATTGATTTTGAGAAAAAATGGTAAATACCTTAGTAAATTCTAGTTAGGGGGTGTGGTTGTGGTTATGATGTTGGCCTATGTGTTTTTGGTGAAAGCCCAGAAACCCGCGCGGTTAGGTGCCGATCCTTCCGGTTAGTACTCGTAAAATGGCTTTGGAAGTACTCGTATAGCCTCCTAGTAGACACCTACCTAAAGATTCCCATTGTTTTATATTCACTACCCTGTTTTCCGTTATAAAATGATTATTTTCATGAATTGAATTATAATCTGGCATTGCATTGTTTTGAGATGAAAAACGAGGTATGTTGGACAAACAGCATACATGTGAATTCACCTTATAATTTTGCTAAGATTCATATACTGTGTTAGAGCATCTCTATTGGGCCCTATGTGAAAAATAACTTTCAGGTGCTGATGATATGCTTTCACCAATGATGTAGTTTGGAAAGACTTGGAGCTAAAGGTTTCATTTTTTTTTCTTATTGGTGTAATTATTTTTGTTTAAGCCTTGGGCTTGTTGCACCCAAGTATCGACTTGAAAAGTTGTAGCCATTAAGACATTTAATTATTTGGTTTACTTTTATTTTAAATTCATGTATCCATATCATATGCTATAGATTCAGAATCTAAGATTTATGAATGTATATTGCATATGTCATCTTTGTATTAATCCAAGAAACAAATGGAATAGAAGATACGATGTCGTTTGATCATTTATGAGTAAAGTTATGAGTTGGATTATTGTTATGTATTTTGAGGCATTACATACATAGAGCAATCCTCCACAAATTTTCTAGCTTCACAGGAGTGCTAGTAATCTCATACACATGGAGCAATCCTTGTGATGCCCCAAAAATCGCAAACATTAGATAATATATTAACAATTAAATACAACGTTTATCTAAGGTTAGGAGTCTAGGAAACGACACTAATGAGTCCTATGACCAATAACCAAGTAAAATCCCAAATTGTCGGAGGAGTCAGGTTATCCTCCTTTCTAAGTCCAACTTTCTTAGGTAGCGCACTACCTTTTTGACAGATCTTAAAAGGCGTTAACGCAAGGTCTCATAAGCAACGCAGAGATAGGCATAGGATTACAAGGTAAATAATAATTACACTGTCTCAAATTTTAAATTTACAAAACGAGTCCCATTACTATTACAATCCAAGAATAAATAAAAACACAATCAAACTAATAAGCGAGATGGTTCCAACTTTCTCTAAGGCAAACTTAAGTCTTCAAATGTCTTTGACTCTTCGTTGGCTTCGTACATTTCTTCAATACCTGGCATGAAACGCCATGAGCTTTGAATGCCCAGTAAACACACACACACCTCGTCTATTTTTTCCAATCTAATACATAATAGCAAATTACAACAATAGGGGAAAGGAGCATGACATTCAAGTAATTAACACAGGTTACACGGTTAGTTGTTAGTAGTCTAGAAATTCCCTAAACAGATTTCGTCCTCTCAACCTTAAGAATCGGACACGGATTATTCGGTATGCCCTCCCTTTTGCTTTGTTGTAGAACTTACCTCGGATGCCTAGCAACAGTTATATACCGTGTAGTGCCAACCGCAGAGAGCTTCAAAAGAGATGGTAATAATGGGCCTTGCCTAAATCCCTCCTTACACCAAATACCTAGGGTCCGAATACAATTGCTCCGTTCAAGGGTTCCGAAAACCACTTGTGCAGGACTTTAACTTCCAAATAGGAAACGCATCCCATCAACCAATCAATATCTTAGTAACTTGTCCAAAAATTCGCAACCCATTACCACCCATTAAGTTTCCCGTTTGAGTTAGATAATTTAAGTCTGAGTTACGACATGCTCTTGAAACAACATTTATTGCATAAGTATGAACAACTAAATAGTACAAATAGAAGGAAATAAAGTTACTATAGCAATCCCGGTTTTGACCCATTTCTGGTTGTATTCTGGAATCGGATTGGTATGGTTTAGAATGGTTATTCTATCTTGTTTTCCTTGTCTTCCCTTTATTTTGGTTATCGGGTTGAAATTGTGCGTTTGGAACAGGTTGGTTGCTTGTGTTTCAAAACCTGTGTTGCCCAGATTTTGGCTCTTCCGCTCGAGCTGACATTCTTAAGCTCGAGCGGGCTTAAAAAATTTGCTCATGCCCTCAAGCAGCCATTCTTGCGCTTGAGAAGCCATTGTCAACTAGTATTTTTTTGCAGATCTACAAATACTGGAAGAGTGCATTGGATGCTCGAGCGTCTGCTTGAGCAGGGACCTTCGTCTGCAGAACTTCTGGAAGTGTGTATTTCACGCTCGAGCATAACTTCTCACACTCGAGCAGAACTTTGTGTCTGATGCTCGAGCGTCAGTTTCCATGCTCGAGCGGACTGCGCGTATAACAGTCCGAGAAGATAATGTTTTGAATCATTTTTTCATATCTCTCTCTCTCTCTCTAAAACTTTCCAAAAAGCTTGCTCTTGAGCCTCTCTCTTTACAATTCACATTCTCTCTTAGATTTTATCTAGATCCATTGGGATTTCCACCCTAGTGCCTTTGAGAAAAAGGTAGAGCTCGTCAAGATCTACATTTTTATCCGAATAGAAGTGGGTTTCGGTGTTCTTGGAGTTTCTTTCTTGCGTGGCTCTTCTTCCTTTGAGGTAGGGATTTTTCTACACGTTCATATGTTATTTAGCTTAGATATTTGTCGTTTGTGTGACAATGGTGTGATTTGGGAAAGTTTTGAACAAATCTAGGGTTTGGATATAAATGGAAAGAAGGGTCTTTGGTGAATAAGAGGAAAAACGATTATGGGGTTTGAAAATGATGTTGTGTTATGTCTAATTTGATAATTTTGGCACTTAATGTTTGGAAAAAGGGAGGGAGTTTGAGATCAATCTACTATGTTGTATAATAGTTGAAGTTGACATTGAGAATATGGGATTGGAAGGGTATTGGTATGAATGGTGAGATTTGTTATGTATTATCTCAATGTTTGGAAATTTTGAATAGATTATATGTCATGAGATTAAATATCTATTTAGAAATATATGTATTGGGCTATCAGTTGAGGATAGTCATGATTGTTGTAGAAATTACATGCGGATTAGGTAAATTGAAACTAAGTGCTTGTGGTTGTCATTGAATATGACTATGTTTATATACAATGTATATGTATGATTATTTGGGAGTAGAAATAGGATGTGCTCCACATATGATTATATGTTTAAATACATTACATATGTATGAATGATTGTTTGGGAGGAGAAAGGGGATGGACTCCATTATAATTCAGTTGGCCGGAATGTCTTGGGTGAAAGTCCCAAAATTATACATGGGTACCGATCCCACGAACGAAATATTTGTAAAATGGCAATGGTAGTGCTTGTATAGCCTATGCTTACATGGGTCCTATTCGATGGTTTCCTACGGATGAAATATCCATGAAAGGATAGTTTGAAGTATTTGTATGTTGATGATGTGATTGTTGAACCATTGAGTTGTAGTCTCATTTGGATTGTTAAAGGAGTTATGAAATTGACTCATGAATTGAGATAAGTAAATGAAATGGAAATAAATTGGAGAAAACCGAATTATGATTCGAGATTTGATGACTTACGAGAATATAAATCGTGGATGTATTATTATAGACATTGTATATAGTCCTTGTACATATACCTTTGCTAAATTTGATATACTTTTAGATGATTTTTACTGGGCTGTAGCTCACCCTATTTGGAAATAACATTTTCAAGTAATGATGGCATGCGTCCCACCAAGGTAGTAGTTGGAGGGACTTTTGGAAGCAAGAGCTTCTTTACTTTTAATTATTTTTTTTTTGTAAAGCCAAGGGTTTAATATGTATTGAGTGAAGCTCACTTTTGTTGTAACCATGTTAAGGCTTGGAAGGATGTAAGCCTTAAGGCATTTATTTATGTTAAACACTTTGTACTACCAATGTTATGAAATGGAAGGACTTGTATTTCGATTTATGTAGCTGCTATGTGTGCTTTGGATTCTATGTATTGTACTATATTTCGGGGGCATTACAGTTACAACACATGAGATTCACATATGAAGATAGGCACAAGTAGCTCTAGGCATATTCAAGTAGTTAAGGGAATAATTTCACACAAGAATATAATTTCCAGATTTGCATAAGTGTGAGCACCATCGAAGGATTAAAATAAAATACATAAACCCATGACATGTGTAATGTCATACCGAGACATGATCATAAATTAATAATCATATTCATGAACACAAGAGCAGAAAACACCAATGAAAACAGAATTTCTAGATTCAGTACTACCTAAAGATTATATTGAAAAGGGCTATTTCAGATTTTTCCAGAGCTCGGCCTTCCTATGATTCGTAGGGAATTTTATCTAGTTCTCAGAACATTTTTCGGAAATGGAATACCTTTTCCAGATTTTTAGTTATTTCAGAAATACTCCAGCTCTATCCAAATTCGTTGACCGTTACGAAAATCGGATTTTCTCACAAACCGCTCACTCGTTTTCAATGAAACCAAGTTTCCATGAAACCTAACTCCTTAATAAATATTTTGAAATACAATTTAGGTCCAGAAGATTTTTATACATTTTTATAAAATTTTTGCAAGGTGGCTGTAAAACAGATTTTTCTGGCAGAGTTCTTGAAAATAGGAAGTTGGTGAGAAATGAGGTCAGCTAGGGGAAATTTTCCACTTCTATTGTGATGAAAACATTCTAAATAATGTTTATTAAATCTAGAAATTTAAGGTGAAGGTGTGCCTTTGAAAATTTTGAGAGATTGATATGGAAAAGGATAGTCTTATATCGATTAACAGAAATAGAAGAAGGGTAGAATCAAGGCTCAACTCCTTTCATTTTTAACATAAGAATACCATTAGAACACATCTGAAAATACCATTTTTAATTTCTAATAACATGTATTTGAAAAAGGAAAATGAAAGAGAGAGTTGTGTTGTGGCTTACTTGAGGGTTATTGGAATTGCTAGCAAACTTTTCTTCCTTTCTTCTACCAAGCTCACCCTCCTTCCTTTCTTCTTTCTCAGCTGAATATAGTATGTATAAGTGTTGTTCTTGTATGCAAAATGCTAAGGGAGGGATTGTTTATATAATGAATTTGGTGCAAAAGGTGCTAAATTCCCCTTGGTTGGAATTAGATTGGATAGTTTGGATTTAGTTTGAATTCAATGGAATAGTGGAGGATTAAAGGTCTTAATTAGATTCCTAAATATGATCTAGTTAGGGTTTTCCTCCTAATCAAACCAACCTAGTTGCATATATATATATATATAAGTTTGTACCAAGTCAAAGATTTTCTTTCTTAAATCATGCAAAATTGTCTCAAAAAGTACATTCATCATATCTATGTAGATATGGCTGGTCATAAGTGGTGATTTGAGGGACTTATTTTACTTTTTTTTTTTTTTTTTTTTGTGTGTACAAATCTTAGAAATTGTAAAATATAATGTTAAAAAAAGATTTTAGGGCACAAGTGTATATATAAATATATAATGGTACTTGTTTGGGGTCAATTTGTAATTTAATAAAAATGTGAGGGCTTGGGCTCAATGAAAATATCTATTTCAAGTGTAGAGTTAACAAATTAATGTTAGGAAAAATAATTCGGTTTTTATTATCTTGCTTTGAATTTAAAGGTGAAAAATCGAACGAAAACTGTGAAAACCGGAAGTTAAGATTTAGAGAGATTAATCTAAAATTTGAGAGTTAAATAATTAATATTAGAGTGTTAGCAATGATTTCTAAGCTTCCAAGGTCGATTAGGGTTTGTATGGGTTCGTCCGTGATGTGTTTTCAATTCTAGGGTTTAATTTGCGAATAATTAACAAACTAAGGGCTTTGTTAACTCAAAATTTAGGGACCTAATAGGGTTTACAAAAGTTAGGGGTCTCACAATCCTCCATAGATTTTCTAGCTTTACAGGAGAGCTAGTAACCTTTTACAAGATTTGTGATATGTTTTTGCTTTCAAAGAAAGCTACAATGAATAAATTCTTACAGGTAGATACAAAAGAATGAAGCTCTCAGATTTTCTGTAAAACCTCTCAAAGGAAAATAAGCTTAAGGCTAAGGATCAGTGTATATTTTCTGAAAATGAGTTATGTATCAAGAATGAGGAACTCTTCAGATTAAACCAAAGAAGATGGAATATGAGATTGATGGAGAATGAAATAATATTTTTGGTTTGTTGTTCACTTCTCTGTATTTGCTCTTCACATCAGAGCTCTATATATATAGCAAAATCCATAGCTCTACTGTATGCTTGTTTTCTTTTCATTGGAGTGATGATGGGTGAAATGATATATAAATCAATGTTAGCCTTTGTCTCTAGCCCATGTGAGTTTTGTCCGTTGGAGTATGGGAGTGAATCAGATAACCGTTAGAAAGTTGAATTTGAAAAATAGCTATTGTACAAGCATTACAAAATTGATTCATACAGATTGGTCATCCACCCGGATGTCCCAAATACACATTTTCTCTTGATGGTCATCCACCCGGATGTCCCCTTGGATGTCCACCTAGATGTCTATTGTAGTTGGAACGAAATTGGGCAAACTTTCCTCTAACCGGTCAACCCCTCGATCGACCAGCCGGTCAACCACCCAGTGGTAGTTTTGACCTCCTACTTTGCTACTCTCAACTGCTGCTTTCTGTTGCCTTGTCCTATACCTATTTAATCTTCATTTTGACTTCTACATAACATAATTAACACAAAGAAAAGATAGATTTATAATGATTAAATCAAATAATAAGTTTCCAATTATAATCTACTCTTCAAAATAAATCAAAATATAAATCAAAATAAAATCATCAAAATCTATGTTATTCATGCTATGACTAATAGGTCAATTTTGAAATTTGATGAAAGGTTAAACGCTTCCTTGATTTGATGAAAAATTTGTCGCTTCCTTCATTTGATATCACTTTGATGACAGGATTGGAGCACATTATTCACCAAATATTCATCAAATTTAAATTTGATTTTGATGAAAGATATGAGTAAACATTGGAGATGGTCTAGTAAAGAGAAAATTATTATATGATGATGTGCCAATGTTTATATCAAATTTATTTTAACAATAAACATTGATTACAATATCTAAAGAAGCAAAAAGATGGTTTTAGGTTATTATATTGGGAATGGATCTTCATATCATTATCTTTTATATCCCTTAATATTCTATTTCATGAATTCGATTTTAGGTCTATGATGGTAATTCAAATAGTTCATCTCGTAAATTTTACAATGAAGATCATCTGTTTAAAAAAATAATTTTATCAGATATAAAAAAAATATGCAAATATATCACAAATTATTATAAAATAGACAATTTATATCAAAAGGACAATATTAAAATTATAATTTAACATGTTCCAATGTAAAATTTGACAATGCTACCTTAACTGTGCAAATGTTGTATTTATATATAAGTCTATTTTATAAATTCACTTTTTAAACTCAATGATGTGCAAGAGAGATACTTGATTCATAGTTAAAGAATATATGAGAGAAAAAGTTACCTTAGATTTATCAAACAAAAAAGAAAATTATCTTAAATATTCTAATTGATTGTCATCTTACTAAGTTGAAAAAGTATGTCTAACTTTTGAATTTAAATAATAATGCCCTTTTGATAATGTTGTTTGAATGCTTAATTTTGGTTGTTTGATCTGAAGCTACTTAGAGATCTGATACATTTGGGTTGTTGATTGTTCAATACCTTGGATCACCATGGATAGGGGTGTAAATTTGGCTCGGCTCGGCCCAGCCCATCCCATGTCGGGCCTTGCGGGCTCCTACCAAAATTCAGGCTGGGCCATGGGCTAGAAAATTAGGCCTAGGCCCGGGGGGTATTCGGGCCTTGGACGAGTCGGGCCAATGGGTCTGGGCCTGGGCTGGAGCTTAGGCCGAGCTTGGGCAGGCCTAAACATTTTTTTTTATATATTTGTTCTACCAAAATTTTATAATTTTCCACTAAAAAAGACATTGAGTCTCGGGTGGGCCGGACCTTGAGTGGGCCTTAAGCATGTCGATGGGCTGGGCTACGAGTCAAGCCAGGCGAGTTGGGCTTCAAAACAATGGCCCAAGCCCAGGCCTAGGATCTCGGGTTGGGCTCGGGCCCAAGTCCAAACGAGTCTGAATGGGGCCAGGCCCACCTCAGGCCACGGGCGGATTTTGGGCCGCCTACGGGCCACAGGCATTTTTACACTCGTAATGATAGAAAAATTATTTCATATCATGTGGTAATGTTAGAAATCAATCTAAAAGTAAATGATTTAAATTGATTTATAACATTTCCATGTCAATGGCTTTGGGTTAATAAATAATTACTCATCATCATGCAATCAAAGTGTGTTTAGTTCAATTTTTTAATCAAATTTTCAAAATTCAAAACATGTTTTGTTTAGGGCTTTCACAAAATCAATCTTGTTTGGTTTTCAAGTATTAGCCAAATAATTTTTTTATATTTTAGATGTGTATAATCTAGATGGACTTAAAGAGTAAAAAAAATGTGAAGAACACAAAACAAATTTAATAAATACATAAAACATTACAATTGTACTAATTTTTAAAATGGGTAAAAAATTTTTTTTTTTGGGGAGGGGGTATATTTCTCATTATTCATTAATTTTATAAAATGTTACATTTAAATGTGAAACATTTTAAATGTATGTAGATTGAGTGGATATAAAACCAAAAAATAAGTGTTAAAATTTTTAAAACGTGTTGGGTCGGTAGACCCTGATAAGTACTGTTTACTCAACCTTACTATTCACTCAAATACTGGGTCCAATGGAGGGTTTAGGGGGAACTCCCTAAGGGGGGGGGGGGGGGGTCGAGGGGGGTTTACCCTTCTTTGGCTGAAATTTTTTAGGTACTTTCATAATTCCCATGTTACTTCCGTGTAACCCTAATTCTATACTTATAAATATAAGAGGAGATGCCTCTTTTAGGTTAAGAGAGTTGTATTTTTTCTGATCATAGTGAAAAACTATAACAGCCATGGATGTAGCCCTATTCTTGGGTCAACTACATAAATCCTTGTGTTCTTGTGTGTGTGATTTGTTTGACTTGTTTTTTTTTCCTTATTTGTTATTTCGTGTCTCACCGATCTTGGTTAGGAATGGTCAATTCCTAACAAAACGTTCAAAAATAAAAAATGTGGAGTGAAACTTTGTCCTATAGACTAGATTAGATGCATTTAAAAAGCAAATTTAGACTAGGTATATGGAAGAAATAAACAAATTTGACTATAATATAGTAAAAAAGTTTTGCTTCGAGACAAAAAAACATAAGACCCAAAAAAACTCAAAAACTAGTTTTGAAAACTCATCACTAAACAAGTTTTGAATTTTCAAATTTCTAAAAACTATTTTCAAAATATATAACTCAAAACTAGTTTGAAAACTCGTAACCAAACAAGTTTTGAATTTTCAAAACTCTTTTCACAAAATTATCTTTCAAAATTGATTTTAAAACTAAACCAAACGCACCCTCATATTTTAAAAGTTTTAGAATTTTTATATTATATTGTTTTGGTCATTTTTGTACATTGTTAACTGGTCAATGCAAAAATTGAATCAATTAATAATTTCTTTTTTATTATGGGGTTTGTTTAGTTGGTTATTTATAGGGGTGTAAATTTGGCCTAGTGTGGCCCACTCGAGCCAGAGCTCAGGTTGGCACACTATTGGGTCGTGTGGGTCAGGTTCCTGCAAAAATTCGGGTTGGACTAGGCCGGATTACGTGGAAAAAATATAGGCCCAAGCCCAAGCCCAAGCCCACTCAAAATAGGGTCTCGATAATACGCTTGAGCTTGGGCTATGGGCCAGGCCCAGTGTAACGCCCTCAAAATTAACCCATTATATATAACATTGACATTCATTATTTAAAGAAGACAATCTATTAATTCTTTCATCAGAGTATTACAAAATAAAGCATTACATGTATCATCGAATAAAATGCCCTACAGGCTTACATCTTTCCAAGCCAACACTTGGATACAAAAAAAAAAAAAGAGTTCTAACTCAATACAAGAAAAGCCCTAGGCTTGAATGTTTACATGTACTAATAATTTAAGACAGTTAACTAAAAGTAGTCTTCTTCAATCCAGAAGCCAAACCCTCCCAAGCTAATTCCTTGGAGGTAGTTTATCACCTGAACCTGAAAATGATGTTCCCATAAAGGGTGAGCCACAGCCCAGTAGAAATATACTAAACCACATATAAGCAATGAATAAAGCAATAGCATTCAACAGATGGTTAACCAAGATAATCAATTACTTTATTTTACAGTCCCATGACACTATTGTCTAAGATACGTTTTACTTTCCAATTTTATCAACATGGCTCAGAACCTGGCCAAACTTACAACAGTGAATCACATATATCATATTCACATCCTTCCAATATCAACAAACAAATGAGACTCAAGCTCAAATCAAACACTTCATACTTCCAGATTGATACACATTTTAGTGTTGTATCAATAAAACACTTCTATATAAATAAGCACACATAAAAGTGATGCTAATGGAGTCCATCCCCTATCTCCTCCCAAACAAAATCCGGTTTAGAGGTCCATCCCCTATCTTCCCCTAAACCGTGGAGTACATCCCCTATCTCCTCCCACACACAAACAATGTATGCAAATGCAATACTCAATCAATACACGTATTTTCTGTATCAATGCCACAGTCAAAATTAATGACTTAACCAATGTGATTAGTTCCAGTTATTCCTAATCCACATGCAATGTCTACAACAATCATGACTATCCTCCACCGATAGCCCAAAACAGTTATTTCTAAACTGAAAATAACTATGTCCACAATTCAATAGACAAATGATTCAAATTATCCAATTATGCCATTTAATCAATGAATTCCCCAATTCCATGAATTTAACCATCTTTTCCCAATTCCATGAATTACTTATACAAATCAATTCAATAATTCCACTAAGGTTTTTCCCAAAATTCACCAAAGTATTCCCAACATATTAAAATACCAAAACTTAGAACATAACCTATAAAATGGAGTAGGAAATCCCTACCTCAAAGAAAACAACCCAAAAGGTGAAGAAAGAGATGAGTGCCCAAATACCAAAGTGCTCCAAATCGCCAAATGCTCAGATTAACTGGTAGCCCTTGCCTCACTCTATCTTTTTAATGAAGGATCTAGGGTAGAAACACACCCTAAGTGGATCAAATCTAAGAAAGAAGGTGAGTAGGGAGAGAGAGAAGTCGGACCTAGGGTTTGGAATCAAAAGAAAATGAAAAAGACTGATCAAATCCCACTGCTGTGTATATAAACTGGACAGGCTCGCTCGAGCGAAGACTTGGTCGCTCGAGCGACCAGACACAGAGAAACTACGCTCGAGCCAAGGAAGCCTTGCTCGAGCCAACAACTCAAATGCTCGCTCGAGCGAAAGAAAGCTCGGTCGAGCGAAGAACTCAAACCCTCAGGTCTGAACCAAGACACACGCTCGAGCGAAGATACTATAGCTCGAGCGAAGGATGAACTAACTCGCTCGAGCGAAGAAAAGCTCGCTCGAGCCAAGAATGCACAGCTACAGGTCCAAATCAAACACTACCTCTCGCTCGAGCGAACAACTCCTCGCTCGAGCGAAGAACCAAAAACCTGGACAGCAACTCTTGGTTTCTAAACCCAACCAACCTAAAACAAACCTGCCCAACACATCCTATAATTCCAAATGAGAAAAATAAGGAATAACAACAACAACCATTATACAATGACAGAATCTACGGAACAGTCCGGATACAATAATTAAATGGGAAAAGACCGGGGTCGCTATACCCAGTGTGCCTTTTTTTTTTTGAAAAATAATTGATAGATATATTATATATATAGATTATTTATGAATGATGAAAAAAAAAATTGTTCTATAGTATTTTAGCTATAATAAATGAGAGGTTTGGGTTTTTTCCATGTGGTATTTAGTTACGATTGTGTTTTTTAGTAATGACTAAAAAAGTATGAAATTATACCATTTTGTTTCTTTAGTTACAATATGCGTACATTGTCTTTTCCGAAAAGGAAAAAAAAAATGAAATGAGTAATTTTATGTATACAAAATGAAATGAAATATTATAATCATTAAATTAAATAGATACCACTTAATGAATGATTTTTGTTTCAAAATGAAATAAAATATTAGAAAAAATTTTAGGCCAATCGGGTCGAGCCACCGACCAGCTTCAAAAAAACAGCTCAGACCCAAGGTCTTGGGTTGGGCGCAAGCCCGAGCCTAGTTGGGCCGCAAGCGGGCTTCGGGTGAGCCACAGGCTGGTGGGCCAAATTTGCACCCTTAGTTATTTCTTGCCATTGTGAGACTCTTTCTTAAGTTTATCGTTTTGGACTTGTTGATTGTAGATTTAGTTGGTTTTTTGTTCCAATTGTTGAGGTAATAGAATTTGGTTATTGGTTGTGAATTTATAAGTCATGTTAATGTATATCTCATGATAATTGCAATATTTTATCTCAACAAGTGACAAAAAATCAAAAAAAGAAAAAATGTATAAATTTAATTATGTCCCATTAGTGTTTGTTAATTATGAGAGAAAATAATTCAATGGTGTGATTAACATGTACCTTCCCTAGGCTAAATTTTTTGCTCTGCCACTGGTTATATCAATGATATTTACAGTTTATTTTAAATTTCACTTTAATCTTTTGTAGTTTTCAAAATGATTTTTTTTTTTCCGTTTAAAATGTTAAGAATGCACAAATGGAAGAATTACATTATAACAAAATTAAAAGTATATAAACTAAATTATTTAAATTGAAACTACGAGAACCAAAATGAAACTTTGGTCAAACTAGGGATAATTTATCTTTTTAAAATTGAGATAATTATTCAAAAATCCAAGCTAAGAAGGGTTTAAGACATTAGGTCCAGTAGATCTTTTTTGTTGGTGAGAGGTCCACTCTTTGTGAAATAGTTTGATAAAAAAAAATCCCTTTATTTGTTTTGAAGGACATTTTGTTTCAATTTTATCCTTTAATTTATCTGTTCACTTTCGTTGACTATTTGTTTAATTTTTTTTATCTGTTTAAAATTTTTCCTATCTGTTCAAATTTTTTTTTTCGATCTTATTTGCTTATTTTTTAATCTTTTTAATTCAAATTTCCTTTATCTGTTGAAATACTTGTCCAAATAAATTCTATCTGTCAGAATTTATTAACTGTTTAATTTTTTATCTTTATTTTTTCATCAACAACCACAATCATCATCAACAACAATCATCTAAAAAATTTTATTATCTCAAACCAAGATCACTATCTGTTGACATACTTTGCCCAATGATCTATTTAAACACTAAAATTACACAAATGAGTTAAGAATCTGTTTGAAAACACCAAACCAAACCAAATCTAGGATCTTCTCCTCCACTAGACTATCTATTCAAAAAAAAAAAAAATTTCCTTATTGAGTCATTGAAGAAAAATCGACATTTCAAGCAATGGTAAATGAGGAGAAAGACACGGAGGCACATTCAATTCGGTGACGACCGACCTTCCTTTTCCCTTGCCTCTTTCTTTCTTCGCTTCGTTCTCTTCTTATTTCCGTTGGATGGAAATTTCCATAAATGATTTCCTTGTTCTTATTTCTTTCAGTGTTGAATTTTGATTGTTTCGGATGGTGCACGGGTGAGTCTAGGGTGTCGGGGATGAAGTGGAAATTGTGAGCTGCTGGGCCAGGGCCACACGTACGGGGCCCTAGGCCGCACATGTGGAATTGGTCCGCTCGAGCGGTGGGAGGGGCCGCACGAGCGACCAAGCCTGACACCCAGAAATTTGATTATGTCTAAGAGCGCACGAGTGGAAAAAATGGGCCGCACGAGCGGTCAAGGTGGGGTGCTCGAGCGGTGAGGAAGGCCGCACGAGCGGCCAACTGGGCAGTTCGAAACTCTATTTTTTGTATCATTTTGGTCCGAATATATCTCACATTATACTCATCTCCCTCTCACTCTAAAACCTATATTTCTCCTCATTCTCTCTAGAAAACACCTCAAACATCCAAAACTCTTTGATTTTGCAAATCTTGAGTCAAGACCATCATCATCTCTCTCAAGATCTTGAAGATCCAAAGCTAGGGCTTCATTTGGTGGAGGCAAATCCAAGGCTCTCTCATCTTCTAACTCTAGGATTTTATCATGTCTTCATCAAGCTTTGAGGTAGGGTTCTCCTTTGAGTTATATATATGTTTATGTAGGTTTTTATTTGTTGATTTTGGTGAGCTCCTCCTCCTATTTCGAAAATGCTTTTAGTGGTTCTAGAAATTGAATGATTTGTAGATCAAACTTTATATTGTGTTCATTTAAAGACTTTTCTCGAAACTTTGAACAAAATGGGTTGAGATTGAAGTTGATGAAAAGATTTCATAAAAGAGATGGGAATGTTTAGGGTTTTTGTGAAAAACCTAGAAATTTTGGGGTTTTGGGAATGTTGGGTAAAACAAGGGATTTTCATGAGACTAAGAAAAGGGTGGGTGAGAATTTCTTAATTGTGTTGTGTTAGGAAGACTCTAGTTGCCTATGAGTTGGAAACCTCACTTAATTTTTCATTTGCAAGATATATGTGTGTGTGTGTGTGTGTGTGTGTGTGTGTGTGTGTGTGTGTGTGTGTGATTACAATCTGTAAAATGTTTAGTTCTATGAAGTATGAGTATTGTAGTATATGGAAATTGGTTTTCAAGCATTGTCATGACTTTGGGATATTTAGAATGTGAAAATATATAAACGATAATTTCATTATTGTATAAAGATCCATGGTAGTAAATCTTGGACTATATTATGAGATAACATCGAGAAGAGAGAATGAGAAATGTAATGGCTTGACAATGTTGTTGGAATAACTTGAAAATTGAGGAAAACCCATGAGTCATGAATGATGGTTGCATTGCATTTTCATTCATTTGGTAATTTGCATCTTGGAATTGAAGTTAGAAATATTCACTTTGTGAAAAAAAGGTTATATATATGTCTTTTGATATCAGAACTAATGGAGATTGTTTACGGGGTAAATACGGTGGTAAGTCCAGATAGGGGGTGTAGATGATTTGATAAGTTGGCCTGAGCGTCCATGGTGAAATACCAGAAAACCACGTGGATAGGTGTCGAGCCTTCCGGTTAATACCGATAAAAATGACAATTTGGTATTACTTGTATAGTCTACTTGCAGACACCAGCCTAGGGATTACCAGAGTCGTATTTACCGTCCCTCTTGAGTAAATTGGTTATTGGAATCAATGAGATTAAAAATGTTGTTGAAAGTATGATGATTTTCCTAATAAGCATGGCATATGATTATATATTTTTTTTAGAACATAGCGTGGCATCTCATTGCTTTAAATGTTGGGCATCTTACATAAATGTATATACTTTGTTAAGGATTCTCTACTGGGCTTTATGCTCACCCCTATGGATTTTGGTGCAAGTAAAGATGTGGTGCTCCCGCTGAATTGAGGGCGTGGAAATATTTTGAGAAGAGTAGTGTACTCTTTATTTTTGTTGTGATTATATGCAAAGACAAGGCTATTTTTGGTATAGGTCCGAGAGACCACTTTTGTGTAACTAGGCTTAAGCCTTGGAAGTTGTAGCCCGTAAGGGCATTTTATTTATTTTTGGAACTAGATGTTTCACATGTTATAGATTCAGGTGTTCTTTTATTTTGTTGAATGTATGCCGCATGTGGGACTTTTGTATTAAACTTTTTGTTATTATCTAGTGAATGCTCATTAATGTGGGTAGTTCATGTTGAAATATTTCGGAGCGTACAACTTGGTATCAGAGCTACCGGGTTTGAATACTTGGGTCTCGTGGGGAGTGGTCGTTATACCACAATGGGTTCATTTCACATGACTAGGGAATGTGTTGTTTTTGTGATTATGTGATAGCATGTTTATGTGACTATGTGGGTATGGGATTAGACTTTTAAGATGTTATTTGCGCCTATTAGATTCCTTGAGGTCTTATTAGAAGGGTACTTGATCAATACTCATTCTACTAAGAATTCTTGGTTTCTCATGGGACGAATCTCATCGCTAAAGGATAATTCGTATATGCTTATGTGATTACTTGCTTATGTGGAGTGAATTGAATTGTTATGTGATAGAGTATGTGTAAATCGCTATAGTTTAACGTGTGAGGCAGGTTGCGAGAACATTTGGAATTATATGCTAAATTATTTATCTTTTTCTCAATTAGGATGTCAGGAAGGATTCGAACAAGAGGTTGTGGGGATGGAAGGCGAGGTTGAGGTCGCTGGGGAGTGCATGAGATACCGGTCCACGAGGTCCCGGTACAAGAAAGGGGTTTAGGCCAACCTGACATGGCCGAACAAGTAGGGCAAGCGGAGGTGCCGGGGCAAGCCGGCCAAGCCGCAATGAGGGCCTTAGCCCAGGAAATGGCGAGGGCCTTAAGGGAGTCCATGAACATTTTGAGGGCGAAGACCCAAGCAAGGGAGAATGTTGCAGAGACTGGAGCTACCTTTCTCACGAGGGAGTTTTTAAGGGCCAAGCTGGATGAATTTCATGGCAGCCCCGATCCAAAGAAAGTGGACGAATGGTTAGAACAAACTGTGAAGACCTTCGAAATGCTTCACATTGAGGATGGTGAGTTGAGGGTGACCCTTGCTAGCTATTATCTCAAGGGTGACGTGAGCTAATGGTGGAAGTACGCCAAAGGCCAAATAGAATCGACGTGGGAGGCATTTATGGTGGCCTTCCAAGACAAGTACCTATCTCCCACGGCTAGGGAAAGGTTGAGCCAGGAGTTCAAGGACCTTAAGCAACTAAACATGTCCGTGGCCGAATTTGAAGTGACCTTTTCTAGCTTGTCCCGGTTTGCACCGGAATTGGTAGCGATGGAGGAGCGCCGTTGCTTTGAGTTCGAGCAGAGGTTGAGGATGAAGATTCTATTCAAGGTTGCTGGGAACATGATCCGAGAGTATGACCGCCTTGTGGAGGCGGCTACCCATATGGAGATTATTATGGAGGCCGAGGAGGAGAGAGAATGAGAGACTTCGGAATTTGAGGTCTAGGGGCCAAGGGTCACAGGGGGACTTTAGGCCCAACTGGAAGAGTAAGAGCACCTTTTCATCCCAGTCTCAGCCACAACAGTCTAGATCTACTTACCCCTTGCCTAGTGCGAGCCCGGGGAAGAGTGCACCGAGTGAGTTTTCTTGCTTCAAGTGTGGCCAACTGGATCACAAGGCCTTTGCTTGTCCACAGAAGGAAGGAGGACAACAGATGTTGCCATCACCACCACCTAACCGATCTCAAAGTCAGTCTTAGAGTAGGGGTCAAGGGCCTACTTGCTTTCAATGCGGGCAGTCAGGGCATGTAAAGAGAGCTTGCCCTCAGTTGGGAGGCACATCTGGCACTTCAAGGTCTAGGCAGACACAGAGCCACCAACAGGCTCACTCAGCTCAGGCTTCACAAGTTTATCAGGGAGCCGCTTTGGCTCAGTTAGTACAGCAGGCCTACGCTTCGAGGGATGAGCAGGTTGAGCAAAGGCCACAGGGGCGCATGTATGCAGTTGCCAGGCCAGAGCATTTGCCAGGATCCTCGGTAGTGAGAGGTATTTTTATTGTGTGTAATTCTTTGGCCAATTTGTTGATAGATACGGGTGCATCTCATTCATTCATATCTGCTGCATTCACATCTACATTGGGGTTAGAAGTGGTACAGTTAGCATCTCCACTTTCGAGTCACCAGTTGGGGGTACAATTGACTTAGACCAGGGGTGTCTTGATTGCGAGATAGAGGTTGTCGGGTGTAGACTCCCATTTGGTTTTGTATTATGAGACATGTCGTGTTTTAACATCATCCTAGGCATGGATTGGTTGTCTTCGTATCGGGTAGTGATAGATTGTTTTCATCGGAGAGTCACAGTATGCACCTCGGACGGGGATTGCTTTTATTTTCTGGGAGACAAGGTTGATCGGGTCCTATCGCCAGTATTTGATCATCATAATAGGAATGAGCTTAGTGGTTTTCTAGCTACTCTCTTGGATAGTGAGAGCAACGGGACTTGAGTTGAGTTGCCGAGGGTAGTGTGTGAATACCTGGACCTGTTTCTGGAGGACCTTACTAGTTTGCCACCCACCAAGAGATTGAGTTCACCATTGACTTAGTGCCTGGAACAACACCAATTTCTATGGCACCATATAGATTTGCACCCGCGGAGTTGCATGAGTTGAAGATTCAACTCCAAGAGCTTTTAGACAAAGGCTTCATTCGCCCTAGTACGTCGCCTTAGGGAGCGCCGGCTCTCTTTGCGAAGAAGAATGATGGGTCATTGCGGTTGTGTATTGACTACCGCAAATTGAATCGAGTTACTGTCAATAACAAATACCCTTTACCCAGAATAGATAACTTGTTTGATCAACTTAGAGGATCTTGTTGCTTCTCCAAGATAGATTTGAGATCGAGGTACCATCAATTGAGAGTCCGGGAGGAAGACATCCAGAAAACGGCCTTTCGTATGCGTTATGGCCACTATGAGTTCCTTGTAATGCCATTTGGGTTAACTAATGCAACGGCTTCTTTCATGGATTAATGAATCAAATTTTTAGGGAGTATTTGGACCGTTTTGTGGTCGTCTTTGTGGACGACATCCTAATCTATTCGACCTCCGAGGAGGAACACGAAGCTCACTTGAGGATAGTGCTTGACTTGCTTAGGGATCATCAGTTGTATGCTAAATTTGAGAAGTGTGAGTTTTGGCTCACCAAGGTGAAGTTTTTGGGTCATGTGGTATCAAGTGAAGGGGTAACCGTAGATTCTTCGAAGATAGATTATGTACAAGATTGGGAGCAACCTATGAATGTCTTTGAGATCCGGAGCTTCTTGGGATTGGCGGGGTACTATCGGCGTTTTGTAAAAGATTTTTCTAGACTAGTCGCACCTTTGACTAGGTTGACTAGAAAGGGGGTTAAATTTGTGTGGAGTGAGGCATGTGAAAGATCTTTTCAAGAGTTAAAAACTAGATTGACCACGGCACCAGTGTTTAACATTCCGGAGAGGGGTTTAGGTTACACCGTCTATTGTGATGCATCTTGGGATGGGCTAGGTTGTGTTTTGATGCAAGAGGGAAAGGTTGTAGGGTATGGTTCACGTCAGTTGAAAATTCATGAAAAGAATTACCCAACCCACGACCACGGTGGTGTTTGCCTTGAAAATTTGGCGGCATTACTTGTATGGTGAGAAGTTTGAGATTTTTTCCGACCATAAGAGCTTGAAGTATTTGTTTTCTTAGAAAGACTTGAATTTGCGTCAACAGATGTGGATGGAATTTTTAGAAGACTATGATTTCGAGCTATACTATCACCCGGGAAAGGCCAATGTAGTGGCCGACGCCTTAAGCCGAAAAACCGTGAGTAGTTTGGCGAGTGTAGCCATTCGGAAGTGGGGTATGTTAGGTGAAGTCGGCAAGCTCGAATTGCAGTTGGGTGAATCAGAAGAAGGGGCAACATTGTTTAGTTTGAGTGCCCAACCTGTCTTGATTAGCAAAGTTATAGAGGCATAACAAGGGGACCGGGAAGTAGAGTTAATTCGGGATAGGATCTCCAACGGAAAAGAAGAGAAGGGCTTGAATATTCACTCGGATCAGAGTGTATGCTACCTAGACCGTTTATTTGTGCCTGAATCTTGTAGAGAGGAAGTGCTTCAGGAATTCCATTATTCACGTCTTGTGGTACACCCGAGAGGCACCAAAATGTATCGTGACCTTCGCCGTCAGTTTTGGTGGAGGGGTATGAAGCGGGATGTCACATCCTTTGTGTCCAAGTGCCTTACTTGTCAACAAGTGAAGGCCGAACATCAAAGGCCAGTGGGTTTGTTACAACCCTTACCTATAGCCGAGTGGAAATAAGAACACGTGACCATAGACTTCGTAGTTGGGCTTCCTAGAACGCAGCGGGGCAATGATGTCATTCGGGTAATTTTTGATAGGTTGACTAAGTCTACACACTTCATTCCAATGCGTACTAGTGACTCAGTTGAGCACTTGGCAGAGTTGTATGTTAGAGAGATAGTTCAGCTTCATGGGGTGCCGGTAACCATTGTGTCTGATAGGGATCCTCGTTTTACCACCCGGTTGCGGCAAAGCCTTTAAAGGGCATTGGGAACCAAATTGACCTTTAGCACTGCTTACCATCCTCAAACCAATGGGCAGTCGGAGCGCACCATTCAAATTTTGGAGGATATGCTTAGAGCTTGTGTCCTAGATTTCAAGGGGTCTTGGGAGAGGCACTTGCCGTTGATCAAGTTTGCCTACAATAATAGTTATCAAGCTAGTATAGAGATGGCACCATTTGAGGCCTTGTATGGCCGACCTTGTAGGTCACTAGTTTGTTGGGCCGAGGTAGGGGATGCACCGTTGTTTGAGTTCGGAGATTGTTAGGGAGACAACCGAGAAAGTTGCCCTCATTCGTAAGAGGTTGGCTACAACTCAAAGCCGACAGAAGAGTTACGCCGATAAGAGAAGACGACCCTTATCTTTCGAAGTGGGTGACCATGTGTTTCTTAAGATCTCACCTAGGCAGTGTTTAATGAGATTCAGTAAGAGTGAAAGTTGTCTCTGAGGTTCATTGGGCCTTTCGAGATATTGGAGAGGATTGGGGAAGTGGCATACCGGTTAGCTTTACCGCCATAACTTTCAGGAGTCCATAATGTGTTTCATGTGTCAATGCTTAGGAAGTACGAACCCGTCCCTTCTTATGTGTTAGATTGGGTTGATTTGGAGGTAGATGAGGATGCCTCCTACGAGGAAAGACCAATTCAAATTTTAGATACCCGAGAGCAAGTGTTACGAGGCAAGACCATACAGTTAGTGAAGGTGTTGTGGAGACACCATGGAATTAAAGAAGCGACTTGGGAGAGGGAGGCGGAAGTCCGCTCCAAATATCCGGATTTATTTGAAAATGTTTAGTTGTGTATTGTAATTTGTAATGTTCTCTAGTATTGAAGGGAAAAATGTTGAATTGTTGATCACTATGTTGCTTGCATCATTAATCTAAGCGTGGCATTGTGAAGAAATGATATTTCGTTATAGATGTCCCATTACATCCTAGCTTGAAACAATTGTGTTTTGACGAGATTATGATGAGGAGAATGCTAAATGTTGGTTGAACATAAATGCTGTAATTTGTTAATGTTGTTGAATTGACTATTGTTGCTAGAACACTTTTGTTTAGTGGGTTTATTCAAATTTCGGGGACGAAATTTCCTATGGTGGGGACGTTGTGACGACCAGCCTTCTTTTTCTCTTGCCTCTTTCTTTCTTCGCTTCATTCTCTTCTTACTTCTATTGGATGGAAATGTCCGGAAATGATTTCCTAGTTCTTATTTCTTTTGGTGTTGAATTTTGATTGTTCCGGAGGGTGCACGGGTGAGTTCGGGGTGCCGGGGACGAAGTGGAAATTGTGAGTTGCTGGGCCAGGGCCGCACATGCGGAATTGGGCCGCTCGAGCGGTGGGAGGGGCCGCACTAGTGGCCAAGCTTGACACCCAGAAATTTGATTCTGTCTAAGAGCGCACGAGCGGAGAAAGTGGGCCACACGAGCAGTCAAGGTAGGGCGCTCGAGCGGTGGGGAAGGCCGCAGGAGCGGCCAATTGGGCAGTCCGAAACTCTATTTTTTATATCATTTTGGTCCGAATATATCTCACATTATACTCATCTCCCTCTCACTCTAAAACCTATATTTCTCCTCCTTCTCTCTAGAAAACACCTCAAATATCCAAAACTCTTTGATTTTGCTAATCTTGAGTCAAGACCATCATCATCTCTCTCAAGATCTTGAAGATCCAAAGCTAGAGCTTCATTTGGTGGAGGCAAATCCAAGGCTCTCTCATCGTCTAACTCTAGGAGGTGATTACAATCTGTAAAATGTGTGATTACAATGTGTGTGTGTGATTACAATGTGTGTGATTACAATGTGTGTGATTACAATCTGTAAACTGTGTGATTACAATCTGTAAAATCTGTAAAATGTGTGTGTGTGTGTGTGATTACAATCTGTAAAATGTTTGGTTCTATGAAGTATGAGTATTGTAGTGTATGGAAATTGGTTTTCAAGCATTGTCATGACTTTGGGATATTTAGAATGTGAAAATATATAAATGATAATTTCATTATTGTATAAAGATCCATGGTAGTAAATCTTGGACTATATTATGAGATAACATCGAGAAGAGAGAATGAGAAATGTAATGGCTTGACAATGTTGTTGGAATAACTTGAAAATTGAGGAAAACCCATGAGTCATGAACGGTGGTTGCATTGCATTTTCATTCATTTGGTAATTTGCATCTTGGAATTGAAGTTGGAAATATTCACTTTGTGAAAAAAAAGGTTATATATATGTCTTTTGATATCAGAACTAATGGAAATTGTTTACGGGGTAAATACGGTGGTAAGTCCAGATAGGGGGTGTAGATGATTTGATAAGTTGGCCTGAGCGTCCATGGTGAAATACCAGAAAACCACGTGGATAGTTGTCGAGCCTTTCGGTTAATACCGATAAAAATGACAATTTGGTAGTACTTGTATAGTCTACTTGCAGACACCAGCCTAGGGATTACTAGAGTCGTATTTACCGCCCCTCTTGAGTAAATTGATTATTGGAATCAATGAGATTAAAAATGTTGTTGAAAGTATGATGATTTTCCTAATAAGCATGGCATATGATTCTATGTTTTTTTTAGAACATAGCGTGGCATCTCATTGCTTTAAATGTTGGGCATCTTACATAAATGTATATACTTTGTTAAGGATTCTCTACTGGGCTTTATGCTCACCCCTATGGATTTTGGTGCAGGTAAAGACGTGGTGCTCCCGCCGAATTGAGGGCCTGGAAATATTTTGAGAAGAGTAGTGTACTCTTTATTTTTGTTGTGATTATCTTTAAAGACAATGGCTATTTTTGGTATGGGTTCGAAAGACCACTTTTGTGTAACCAGGCTTAAGCCTCGGAAGTTGTAGCCTGTAAGGGCATTTTATTTGTTTTTGGAACTAGATGTTTCACATGCTGTAGATTTAGGTGTTCTTTTATTTCGTTGGATGTATACCGCATGTGGGAATTTTGTATTAAACTCTTTTGATCAAATATGGAAAGGTGGAAGGATTTTTGTTATTTTCCAGTGAATGCTCGTTAATGTGGGTAGTTCATATTGAAATATTTTCGGGGCGTTACAAATTCGGTCTTCAGCTTTCGCTGTGACTTTGATTTCTAAAACGACGGTGCAACCTTCAAAGATAAGTTGTTTTGGTTCTAATCTCAAGTTCAAAAGTTTGTTGGGAGCAAACTCAGAGAACAAGTTAGCAAACCAAACCAAATCTAGGATCTTCTCCCCCACTACACTGTCTGTTAAAAAAAAAGAAAAAAAAAATTCCTTATTGAGTCATTGAAGAAAAACCTATTTTTCAGGCAATGGTAAATGAAGAGAAAGACACGAAGGCACATTCAATTCGGTCTTCAGCTTTCGTTGTGACTTTGATTTCTATGACAACGACGGTGCAACCTTCAAAGATAAACTGTTTTGGTTATGATCTTAAGTTCAAAAGTTTGTTGGGAGCAAACTTAAAGAACAAGTCGGCAAACAGCTGCAGATCTGATCTTAAATCTGATCTGAAAAAATTCGAAGAGATAGAGAAAGAAGTATTTTGAAATCGAACAGCATCGACATTGTTTCGAGATTAGATCTACAAAATAGCAATCGAGATTAGATTTATAATATTTACTACATAGACGATGTTGTCGGGGGAAGCGGAAGCTGCGATGACGTCGGAGGGATGAACCATGATGAAGACTTGGCAGCCGCGGTCTAAGAGGAAGCCATCGATGAAATCGATTTTGGACTCGGCCGCTGACGACGTCAGAGACGTTGAGAAGGAGGCTTGGTTGAAGTGGTGGGTGAGGGGTAAACAGCAGCGATCAGAGGCGACAAAGAACGGAGAACAGAGAGTAGAGAGAAAGGGGCGGAGAGCAGATGGTAGAAACAGAGATAAGTTATGAGAAGGTTAAGGTTTGGTTTGGGGTATAGAGTAATATGAGTAAGCAGCGGATATACCGATCCGCTCAAACCGACCAAACAGAACCGATCCGCCACATTTTGGACGGATGCATGATGACGAGTGGACAGTTGCAGATTGATTTTTTTCCAATCTGCCTAGTTTTGAACAGATGGCAAATTTGAGGTTCCTTTGGCCGCAACCGAAACGCCAAACCGCGAGCACCCCTAGTAATTTGTAAGACTTTTTGTTTTCAATTTGTTTAGATATTATGTTTGTATTTTCAGTTAAAAAAGAGTTTATATATTTTGTTAAATATATTCTGTTGAAAAAGAGTTTCCAACTTGAATATATTTTTTGAATTGAAAAAAATAAATGTATTATTTATCTATATTTTTTATTTTTAAATCTAACTCTAAAAATAATAAATAAAAAAGATGATATATGCAGGTTGGTTTTTGTTTTCAAAAATAGATATAGATGTAACAATACAAAGACATACAATCTCTACTATTACCCCGTTCATGGTTTTGATGGTTTGAATTATTTTTATATTTCAAGAACCGCAGATTGTAATACTTTATATGGATGAAGCATGATGTGATTGTAATATGTGGATAAGGCATGCAGTGATTGTAATATTCTAAAGTTTCAAACTTTCTTTCTTTAAATGAGGTATGCAGTGATTGTAATACTTTTTTAAGTTATTGACTGTAATATATATATATATATATATTCTGAGCAAGTGCACAAGTTGAATTATGTTAAAAATTTATAAAATTTTAAGCCACCAAACCGATTCGCTTATATCTGCCAATCCGCTCAATCCACATCCGCCGGATTGGCAAACGGATATGGGTTGATTTCTCCAATCTGTTAATTTGGCGGACCGATAGCGGATTGAAGGTTCTGTGGCCGTAACCGACCCGCGCCCACCCCTATAAAAAATATATACGTAGGGTATTTTAGTTATTTTATCTAAGTTTATCCTCGTGGACAAAGTATTAAGCACATGTATCTTCCCTAAACAAAATTTAAAATTAGATTTATAAACTTTACCTTCTAAAATTTTCTTCCTAAAAGCTTGAAAATTGTTAAATTTCATCCACAATCTAAATTTCTTTTTGAATTTGCCCTATCCTTTGTATGTTTTTTTTTTAATCAAAAATTCTTCAAGCCTCGAGAGCTTCAGGCGTGAATGGCGCAAATTTGTTTTCACCGGTCGACTAGACGGACGACCAAGTGAAGCACTTGTCTACCGCGGTTGTCACCTTATCGACTGCGGCTGTCAACCTCTTTGTCGAATGACCGGTCGAACGACCAATAAAACAAAATTTGAGCCATTCGAGCCAAGATCAAATTCGAGATACCTAGCATGTTGTTTTTTTATACCCCTCAACTTTGATTTCTCTTATTTCGATATGCCGATGAGATTTCCCTCTTCTCTCCCCTTCTTCTCTCTTTTCCCTCCTTCTGTCTCCTCTGATCCGGAGGCCGGAGACCGCCACCAACCGCCGACCACCACCACCACCATCACTCGTCTACTTCACCACTCACACTAGTCCTCTCTCTCTCTCTCTGTGTGTGTGTGTGTGCGTGTGTGTGTGTAATCATCGATTGAAAAGCACTTCGCATTCTCACAGAGTCACGGTCACTGAAGGCTTTGAAGTCGCATTTCATAGGGGTTTTTGACTCACTACTGTCTATCGCTGAAAGAGGAACTCAAGGAAGGGTTTTTTTTTTTTTTTTTCCTTTTTTGCGCAGAGCAACAGATGTAGGATTTTGAACTATTGTTGAAATTTTTTCTTCTTTCGTTGGATTTTTTTGTGGGAATTTGTTGATTTTGAACATGCAAAGGATGTGAATCATCAAATTTTGTTTAATTTTGTATGGGTTTGAACATGAGAAGGATGTGATTTTTATTTGATTCGTGATGTTAAACCTTTTTTTGATGTTCATTCCCATTGAGTGTTGAACATTTGGGCAATTTCCATTTTTGAAGAACATTTATAGGTTTGCTATTACTAACTCTTCTAACGTATGGAAGCTTTTAAAAGAATAATCCTTTACTTTATTTTATTTTTTAAGCTTTATTCTATTGTCATTTCTAAGATATATGTATGATTATAAATTTGTATTGCATCATAGTTGGAATCAAAGCTGTTAAAGGTGAATTCGTAACTCTAGGGGTACGCCTTAAGGCGTCAAGGTGTAAACATTTTGACTTTTAAAATTAATATGTAGTAAATATATTAATGATTTAAAAATAGTAAAAAATCAATAAAAATTAAATATAAATATGTAGATAGATACTTTTGTTCTTCAGGCGTCGAACTTCACCACAAAGATGGAAGGTTGCCTTCATTAAAATGTGAAAGTGAAATTGACATTCTCAGCTTTAGTGATTGAGCTTCTCACTTGAGCAATTATTTGTTTATTTATTATTATTGGTCATTTACTTAATTTTTCCTATAGAATATAGTTGTAAAATGGGCGCTTTTTTGTATTTTGCTCTTTTATGTTTAAATCATCTACTAGACTAAGTTTAACTAGTGCCGAAGACAATCTTTTCATATGCTAATCCACAATAGGCATACAAGTAAGGTTGTTAAGATCGAGATCCCACACAGGATTGTTTTGGGGGTCTGCCAGATCAGATCGAAAATCTTAAGATCCTACTAAACTGATAAAAAAAAAAACGTGCCTCAAATTGTGATGCGCAGCCTCTGGGGAGTATATATAGTGTATCGGCAAGGCGAGCATCAAGGCGAGCCTCAGTAAAGCCTTTGAAAACTTTGGTTGGAATATTTACCCTTAAATTGGTTTATTCTCCGGTTCGAAGGAAGCTTTCGCATCAGGACACATTACGATATATAGGCTGGATGGGATTACCTATCGGATGGTGAAACATTTGGATTTTAAATAATTAGATGAAATAAATTATAGATCTTCGGAACTAACATCAAGGTGTTTATAAGCACTCTCACATTTTTAATTATTAAATGGACATATGCTAGACCAAATTTGATGACTTTTGAAGTTAATGAAAATAAGGTGGAGTGAGTAATTCACAAGGATGTGTCATAATAAGTACTTACTTTAATAATTGATACTAATTATTATGTACTATCAATGTTAATTGGTTTGAAGAAGCTGAAATAGTAATATGTAATCTAGGAATGATATAATTAACTGAGAATTGGTGGGTGAACTTGTAAAAAGAACAGTCTTTAAGGTCACTTATGAGGATTGGTTGGCTTGAATTTATATTTTTTTGGAGTATGTTTTGTTATTATCTCCTCATTTAAGCATGTTTTTGTACCGCAACACAATTTAAGGTTACATTTGTGAATAAGAGCGAGCAGGGATTATTTCAGTGTCACAACAACCAACAAGTATTGAAGAAGTTGAAATAGTAAAAATGATGGTTGGCCATGGGTCTACTTAGTTTATTAATTGATACTAATTATTATCTATTATCAATGCTTGTTGGTTTGAAGAAGTTGGAATAGTAATAGCCAATCAAAAAAATAAAATCAAAAATAAAAAAGAAGTTGGAATAGTAATGTGTAATCTAGTATTCTTGTAAAAAGAACAATATTTAAGGTCACTTATGAGGATTGGTTGTCTTGAATTTGTATTTTTTTGGAGAATGATGCTAATTACTATCTATTATCAACTTTTATTGGTTTGGAGAAATGGAAATAGTAATATGTATTTTTGTAATGAATGTGTAATTAATTGAAAATTGGCGGGTGTGCTTGTAAATTGAACAATCTTCAAGGTTACTGTACGGGGAGCAAATATTCAGGCAAGCCCGCATTCCTTTCTTCCAAGCTCCGTTTCTGTCCGATCACCTGCGAGCATAACAGCGGTGAGCTACCCCACGGTGTGTGGCCAGAAAACCCCTCCGACGATCAAGTTAGAACACACACACAAGGAATAGATAGGGAGAAGGGAGAGTGTTGAGTGTTTTGTGTATGTCTCACCAAATGTTCATCTGCCCACGTATGGGGGGCGCAGGCGTGCTTATATACCTTCTGCGCCCCAAATCTACTCCCAGTGACCTCTCAACACGTGGCACTGCTATCCCATTTGTTAGCATAAACCTTGCTGAGCACCACCTAACCCAACTGCCTGCCCATTCTCCTAGGAGCTCGGCAGCCAGGCAATACCATCTCGGCCATCGTCTGCCATGCTGCGCTTCATGCCCAAGTACTCCAATAGCTAAGCTCAGATGAGGACTGGACTCGGCGACATCTCGGCAAAGCCAAGCTCGGGACAACTCACGCTTGTCTGCGGTCGACCTACCTGCCGAGCAAACAGGTACCTCGGTCTAACCTTGCCTTTCCTGGCGCTGGACTTTTCACCTCACCGGCTTCGTAACCACGGATCCTTGCAGCTCGGTCAATCCACGCGCTGCCTTAACCGAGCAGCTTCCTTCAAGGCCGAGCCACACAACTTGGCCCAACACCTGTTCGGCCCAAATCTGTCTGGCACAACTCTGTCCGGCCCAATTCCATATCATTAATCTCTCTCTCAATTGCCCCTTAATTCTGTCCGCTGAAGCGTGACTGGGATTACCTATCCTAACCGGGGTAATACTTCCTCGGTCCTCAGTATGCAAAATGGTGACCGTGCTAGTTGACATTCCTGTCTTCAAAACTTGCCCGGTTCAACTCCTTGGTTGACATTCCTGTCTCCAAAAATTTCCTGGTTGACCCCTCGACTCTTCATCCTGTATCTTCAGTTCTGATGCTGCCATAAATTGGGACACGTGTCAATCCTCTATTGGTCCTCGAGCAGCCAACCCAGCCGTCCCCTCAATTTTGAATTTGGGCGGCCTCACCACCCCTATAAACATGCATCTTCCTTCTTCCTTTGATTCTTACTGACTCTCTGGCATTCCAAGCACTTCGAAGCTGCTGTGCCCTCGCCAAGCTTCCATTCTCGTTCTTGCTCTGTGTTTGCGTGGGAAGAAACTGCATTTGCACCAAATCTTGGTAAGTCTCTTCGAGCTTTTGCTATTACATTTGTTACCCAGGACATCTATTTCAAAGCTGGATGGAAGGTTGCCTGTCAACAGCTCGGTCAAGGTCCTGACACCGACGTGTTTGCCTCTCCATCGGCTGCCTTCTTACCGACCTACCTCATACCATATGCCAACAATGTCTTCAGCGCGTTGCAGGCTGAGGCCGAGGAAGGACTTGAGGGAGAAGTCGAGGCAGATGCTGAGGAAGAGGACCAAACTGAGCAGGAGCAGACCGGCCAGACTTTGACCGGTGTCAAGGGCCAAACAGCACCGGTCAACTTAGAAGCTGATGAAGGAATTCCCAGACCTTTCCCCGTTAGACTAGTTTTGCGTTTTCTCTCTTTTTTGTCTGCAAATGTAACCGGGCTAAGTTCCCCATCTCTTGTATTTTACTTTTTATCAATGACAAGCTCCGATTTCATCAACTGTTTGCACGGTTTTTTTTTTCTTCAACTCTACCTTCAGCAAAACATCTCGGTTTAAATTACAAAGTTGAACAAATCACCAACTGCATCAACCGGAATAACCATCGCGGTTGGAAATCCCAAGCTGAACAAGTCAACTCTTCCAACCGGAATAAGTCATCTCGCTTGGGATCTTCAAAGTTGCACAAGTCTTCAACTCTTCCAACCGGAGTAAATTATCTAGGTTGGGAATCCTAAGTTGAACAAGTCATCAACTCTTCCAACCGGTGTAAATTATCTCGGTTGGGAATCCTAAGTTGAACAAGTCATCAACTCTTCCAACCGGAGTAAATCATCTCAGTTGGGAATCCTAAGTTGAACAAAACATCAACTCTTGCGACCGGAGTAAACATCTTGGTTTAATTCTGAGAGTTGAACAAATCATCAACACCTTCAATCGGAGTAAATCATCTCGGTTGGATACACCAAAGTTGAACAAAACATCAACTCTTGTGACCGAAATAAACATCTCGGTTTAATGTCCCAATTTTAAAAGTAGCAATCAAAATGCTAAGCCAAAGATGAGACACTTCTATAAATTGACAAAAAGAATTACATTCTGAAGTGTAAGGTAAAAAATTCCTTTGCACAAAAAGAAAACAAAAGCTAGAAATAGTACAGTTTGAGGTTAGCCGCATTCCACGGCTGGGTATTGCTCTACCATCCAGATCTTCCAAGTGGTATGCCCCCTTGCCCGCCAGACCGGTGATTTTGTAAGGTCCTTCCCAATTTGCCCCTAGTTTGCATCACCTGGCACCAGGGTGTTGCCCAGGACTTTCCTCAAGACCCAATCACCTACCTTGAACGGTCTGGGGTGCACCGTTTTATTGTACTTCCTTGAAAGCTCTTGTTGGTAGGCAACGACGTGGATGAGAGCCTTTTCCCAGCGCTCTTCTACTAGATCCAATTACAGAGCAATGGCCTCGGCGTTTAGCTCGGGCTCAAAACTTTCACTTCTGAGAGTGGGCATGCCTACTTCCAAAGGTATGACCGCCTCCATGCCTTAAGCCAAAGCGAATGGAGTTTCCCCGGTAGAACGCCGCGGGGTAGTTCGGTATGCCCAAAGGACGCTGGGAAGCTCCTCGGCCCACTTTCCCTTGGCTTTCTCAAGCCTCTTCTTCAATCCGTCAAGAATAGTCTTGTTTGATGCCTCGGCTTGACCGTTGGACTGTGGGTAAGCCGAAGTGGAGTTGTAGAATTCAATCTTCAAATCTTCACAAAACCCTCTGAATAGGTGACCGTCAAACTGGGTGCCATTATCAAAGATCAAAATTTTAGGGACGCCGAACCATGTTACCACATTCTTCCAGACAAACCGCTTCACGTCTTTCTCCTTGATTGTTGCCAAAGGCTCAGCTTCAACCCACTTGGTAAATTAGGTTGTTGTCGCAATGAAGAACTTCCGGTTGCCTAGTGCTGTTGGGAGCGGCCCCACTATGTCTAATCCCCACATTGCAAAAGGCCAAGGGCTGGTTAGGGGAAGAAGTTCTCTGGCCGGCTGATGGATCTGGTGTGCAAACTTCTGGCACTTCTCGCACTTGTGAACATATTTCTGTGCGTCGGCTTGCATGCACGGCCACCAATAGCCTTGTGAAATAGCACGGTAGGCCAAGGACCTGCCCCCTATGTGACTGCCACAGATGCCTTCGTGAACTTCGTACAGGACGGCTTCCACGCTGCTCAGGTGCACACATTTCAGGTAAGGACCGGTGAAAGACTTCTTGTACAAAGCACCTGAAGGAGAGAGCCAAAACCGCTCTGACTTTACTCGCACCTTGTGTGCCTCCTTCTTATCGGCTGGAAGGGTCCGTTCTCTGAGAAAGATGATGATAGGGTCCATCCAAGAAGGACCTAACTCGGCGCAGTGTACATCTGTCTGCCCAGTTTCCTCAATATTGGGCCTTGGAAGGAATTCTATCAACAGAGAGTTGGGAGATGTGTGGTCGACCATAGAAGCAAGGCCGACCAACTCATCGGCCCGGTCATTCTCTTCTCGGCCAATCTGTTGGACCCTGATCGCCTAGAATCGCTTGATATGGTCCCTAACCAAAGCTTGGTACTTTACCATTCTGTCGTCATTCACCTCGTAAAGCCCAGAAACTTGGTTAACCACAAGTTGGGAATCATTGTAAACCATTAGCTCGGATGCTTGCATCTAAAGCGCGCTCTTGAGACTGGCCAAAAGCGCCTCGTACTCGGCTTCATTGTTGGATGCAGGGAAGCCAAGGGTGATTGAATGTTCAATTGTCAGACCGTCTGGCGAGATAAGAACGATACCTAGCCCGGCGCCGTGACGGTTCGACGCTCCATCAACGAAAAGTTTCCACATCTCCCCGACAAAGAGCTTCTAACATTCTGAAGGGTCGTGAGAGTTTCGAAGGTCGATAAGATCACGGTTGTTCGGCTGTTCGGCTGCACGTTCTGTGCAGACTGGTTCCACCTCAGCCCCCCTCGGTGATTCGGCACCGGACTCAGCAAGTTGATCTTCAATGCCCAAGTTCGTAGGCGAATCTCCAGGTTGCGGTATTATGCCGGCCGCAGGCTCTGTGCTGAATGCTTCCATTTCTTCCCCCCTTTGTGATGCGGTACCGGACAGAGCAGGTTGGTCAGTGATACCCAATTCTGTCATCGCATCACCAGGCAGTGGATTTGTATAGACTGAGGGTGTTCCGGAGGGGTGTGCAAATTCCGCGTCGCCGACTCCACCAAGTTGTTATGTCTTAGTTGTGCTTGGGTTCGCCTCATCATCTGCAGTGGCAATGTCGACCGGGCACACCGGATGAGTTCCAAGTGAGAATTCCACAACGAAATCGGCCAAGGTCTAGGCTTTTATAGCAGTGCGCGGCTGGAACTTAACATCAAATTGACTCAATTCGACCGCCCACTTGAGAATTCGGCCAGAGAAGTCTGCCCGTTCAAACAAGGCCTTAAGGGGAAACTCCGTCAGTACGATGATGGTATGGGCATGGAAATAGTGCGCCAACTTCCTTGAAGCCATCATCAATGCCAGCGCAAGCTTTTCCAATGGCAAGTATCTCGACTCTGCCGGCAGCAAGGTTTCACTGACGTACAAGATTGGAAGGTGCTTAATTCCTTCAGCTCGGACTAGCACCGCACTGACTGCATGCTGTGAGACGGCAAGGTAAAGATAGAGTTCCTCACCTGGCTTCGGTGTAACCAATATTGGCGGAGAAGATAGATGTTCCTTGAGCTCGGCCAAAGCCCGGTCACACTCTTCATCCCTCGAGAACTTTGATTTCAATGCTTGAAAGAAAGGGCGGCAGCGATCTGATGACCGGCTTATAAATCGATTAAGCGCGGCGGCCATTCCGGCCAGATACTGCACGTCCTTAGCCGAGTTGGCCTGTTTCAACTCCTGCACGGCTCTAATCTGAGAGGGGTCTACTTCTATGCCTCGGTTCGTGACTAGGAATCCCAAAAAAATTTCGGACCCCACACCAAAGGCGCACTTAGACGCATTCAAGCGTAGCTTGTGCTTTTTGAGAATGGCGAACATCTCGGCCAAGTCAAACAAGTGGTCTGCTTGATGTCGACTTTTAACCACCATATCATCAATGTATGCCTCTATTGTCCGGCCAAGCAACGAAGCAAACATCTTAGTTACCATCCTCTGAAAAGTTGTCCCGACGTTCTTCAAACCAAAAGGCATAACTCGGTAGTAGAAGAGTCCCCTTGGAGTCGTGAAGGAGGTGATCTCTCGGTCGGGCCCATGCATGGCAATCTGATGATAGCCACGATAGGCATCCAAGAAGCTGAGCCTATTATGTCCAGCCGTCAAGTCCACGAGCTGGTCAATGCGGGGCAAAGGGAAGCTATCTTTCGGACAAGCTTGGTTGACTATCTTGTAATCGACATAAACTCGCCACTTCCCATTCTTCTTGGGCACCACTACGGTGTCGGAAATCCACCGAGTGTAGTGCACTTCCTGAATTGCTCGTGCCTCGAGTAAGTTTTTCACTTCCTCCGCAACTACCTCGGCGTTATACAGCGCTGACCTCCTTCTTCGCTGAATGACCGGCTTTGCTCCGGGGAAGACATTGAGGTGATGACAGATAAAACTTGGATCAAGGCCGGGCATCTCGTAAGGCGACCATGCGAAGACCTCGATGTTGGCTATCAAAAACTCTACCATTTCAGTCCTTTCTCGGGTAGTAAGGCTGGAACCGAGCAGGAAGAACTTGTCTGGATGCTCTGTATCAATTTCACTTCCACTAATTCCTCAACGGCTTTGTCCTCTGCCCTGGTGCCCACATCCTCAAGAACTCCCTGGTCTCCCGGTCCTTCTATCATTTGAACAAAGCCTTTGGCAACCCGGCTCCTGTTGATCGCCACGAAGCACTGCTTTGACATGACTTGATCTCCCTAAATTTCTTCGATTGCCCCCATAGCCGAGGGGAATCTCATTACCTGATGGTAGGTCGACGCCATGACTTGCATCGCGTGAAGCCATCCCCTTCCAAGGATCAGGTTATAAGTGGATGGTACCTGCAGCACCCAAAACTCCACCTGCTTGACTACGGATCCCGCTTTGACCGGCAGGATAATCTTTCCCAAAGGCCACTCCGGTTGTGAGTTGAAACCGACCAGGGGTGAAGTTGCCGGAGCCAAGTCTGTATCACAGAGCTTAAGCTATTTGAATGCATCGTAGTACATGATCTCGACCGAGCTTCCCTGATCGATCAAGATCCGTTTGACATCAAACTCCTTGACGCGGAGCGTCACTACTAAGGCGTCGTTGTGCGGTGTCTGAATGCGCTCTAGATACCTCGAGGAGAAACTGGGCATATCTCTTTCTTTGGTCTTCCCCCTCTTGATTGCAGGTTGAACCGACAAGACTTCCCTCATGTGTTCTTCCTTCTTTATCATACCCTGGAGCTCGCATACCCGCGCCGGTTCCATTATGCCGTGAATGACATTAACAACTCCTTGTGGGGGTGCATCACGGTCATCCGGTTCCCGCGGATCAACCGGAGCTTGATTCTCCTTAACACCTCCATCGATGTAAAGGTCCAGGTGTCCGGCTGCGACTAACTCTTCCAAGTGTTGCCTCAAAGGCAAACAATCCTCTGTCCGGTGGCCACACTCCCGGTGAAACGTGTCGCGGTACCGCGGCTTGAAACCCTTCTGACCGTCGCCCAACTTAGCAGGAAATCGGACGTACTCCTCGTCACAGATTTCACTAAGTATGCGATAGATCGGAATTTTGAAGACCGTGGTAATGCCCGTCCTGGCCTTCAATCTTCTATTTGCATCGGCCACATCATCCCGGAGGTAGTCATCCCGGTCATTCCGACGTCCCCTACCCCGGTTTTTGCGATTTGAGCCACGGTCTGATTCATCAGCGCGATCACTTGATCGGCTGGACTCTTGTCCAACTGCGTGCACTTTGCCAGCTGACCTCTTGTCTGTTGCCACCGGAGTCGCTTTCGCGGTAGATGTTGACACATCATCCTCCACTTGGATGTGCTCATTGATGTACTGCATTAGCTGGCCCATGGACGTCGGCTGGTGCATGGTTTGTGAGTCCCGCAGTCTATGTCCGACCGGGAGGCCCCGCTTGTACAGAGTGATTGCAAGGTTGATCGGGCAATCCAAGATCTCGTTGAAAGTCTCCCAATATCTGGAGTTGTATGCCTTCAATGTATCGCTCGGCTCCATCTTGACACTCAGCAGGTGATCAACTTCTTTAGGTGTTTTAGTGTTGGTTTTGAAGCGCGTCACAAAGGCTTCGGCCAACTGATGCCACCTCTCAATACTCCCCTCCGGCAGCCTGTGGACGTCCCCCGAACGCCCCGGGAGGGTTAAGTCCCGTTCCGTTCATTTGGGGTTACCACAGTTCGGACTCGATTTGTGTCACGGTTCTTAATCTGAACCAAAGAGTCCAAATCTGGCAAATCGTTTTGAGAAACAATTTTTTTGAAAAAAGTAGTGCCAAACATGGACTGCTTTGCCAGATACAGAGTCGCCACCTAAATATTTTAAAATGGGGGAATTTAGGAAACCCTGACTCGGTGCCGAAGGCCACATATCCGTCATCACCGGAGTTGTCTCGGCTCGGGAGCTTGGGTACGATCGGGGACGGTTAGCTATGAGCACCCCCTTTCGCCCGGTCTGAAGACCGGCCTCTACTAACCGTGATATCCGTTTTTGAAAACTTTACGTGTTCTTAAACCGATTGTTAGCCTAGAATCACTATGTTATGCGCGCAGCAAACAAGTATAGACCAAATCGCCCAAATTGGAATAAAAACATTTCACATTTATTTTGAAAATGGTTTGCTACTCGCAAGTAGGCTAAAATACAGATTTTGCAACCCTCAAGTGGGTTTTTGGAAAAGACGGTTTTGCCACTATCTAGTGGGCTTAAAACAAATATAGTTTTAACGCATTATCCCAATTTAAGCAATTTGACCTCCACCCACAGGCATTCAAGCAATTTATCTCATGTAAACACTTAGCCGCATGGCAAGCATACTTATTATGGAAACATTCACACACATGTTGGATGCTAAAGCATAACCACTTACATTGTACTCCGTGCCAAAACAATAAACTAGTTAGCAAATGTGCATGTCCTAGTTCATGTTATTTTGCCTAATGCAACACATACAAGATGCAATTTTAGTTAGGCTCGGTTAACCTAAATATGGCATACGATATGCAACCAACTGATTCATGTATTCAATTTTGAAATTTGAAAATACGAATGCGGTTAGTATGATGTACCGAGCCTGGTGCATGTCAACAAATGCAGGAATGCACGCATGCATATCATAAGGTATGCTAATTTCAAAATGCCCTAATCTACCATCATAAGCAGGTAAATAAAAGGGAAGAAAGAAATGGGGATTGGAAGACATACACACACTCACCCACACTTATTACATGTTTGCCCTCGCTCGGAGGGACCAAATAAATATTACAGTCCCAAAATAATAAACAAATAAAATTATTACAAAATTTCCTAATTAATTAAAAGAAAGGAAGCAAAAGAAAGAAGAGGGTGGCCACAGCCTCTGCCTCGGGGTGCGCAGATGATTCATGCTCGGAACTTGGCTCGCCCGAAAAACCCATACCGTACCCCTGCCGCCTCTGTTTATACTGCCTCGTCTTTCTGAAAATTGCCAAAGTACTGGAGCAAGTTCCTTGCGTCCTGCAGAGCACCACCGGCCGGACAGAATTACCACCGGCACTTCACAGTTCCCATCGGCATTTTATTGGATTCACCGGCACTCCAGATAGTGCCGGTCGGCACTAAATTCTGCCGGTCGGCAGAAACTTCCTGCAGAAGACAATTTGACAGCAAACAGAGAACAGACAGTGCATGGCATGGAGTTCTTGGACACATGTAAGCATCGTCATACTTCTTATCATATTTTGAACTCAAAGAAGCATGACCTTCGATCTTTGAGCCATCAATGGTGCATGATGGCTCAAGGGATCAAATTTGCCACTTAATGTAAGGATGTATGCAACAAACAAAATGAAAACCGGGGCCTTATCAAGTTGGAGTCAAAGGTCCCGATGACCGGGAATCGAGGCACATTACATCACTTGAAGTATGAATGGTCCTTGATTCCCACACTTGGCTTGACACCCCAAACCGAGTAAATACAATGCATGTTATGCTCATAAGGCTCAAATGCACTATGCCACCAAGATGTAAAGCACAACAAGCATTATGCAACCAACATGACAAAATGTATGATGCCAAGCATACAAGGTACAAACATGATGCAAACATGGACCAATTTGACCATGGGATTGATATGCTACAAGGCTTAATGGAATAACCATGCAACAAACATGAAGCAAGCATGCAAGAGGGCCTAAAAGTGATAAAGGTGCAGACCTTTATTCTCCTCTAAACAGCACCAAAAATGCTCAAAATGATAGACAATCAACTCATGTGAACAAGCAAACTTATGGTCCCAAAGTTAAGGCACAAAAGGGGACAACTTTCCCCCACCAACATGACCTCTCATGGCATGATCAAAGCAAGTAAAAAAAGAATTTTTGCATGCAAAATAGGACCCCAAAAACTCCTAATATGGCAGCTAAAGTATCTCCCATGAAGCATATGCACTAAGGCTCATTCCTAGGCATAAGAGGACACACCCTCAAGGCATGAAAGAGGCCATGCATGCACACATACAAGCATGATTCTTGGACTAAAATGTGGTCCTTAGATGATGTTAAATCATGAGGGTAATCACAAACATACATGCTAGAAGTCAATATGCTCAAAGCTTTCAAGCCAAAATACAAGGCAACCCTAACAAGCATGTCAAGCATGATCAAATGGATAACCACCAAACTTTAAGCATGGGAAAACAATACTAAAGCTTCATGGGACCAAGCCAACATACACAAGAATCATGGCCTAATCATGATATGTACTTCTAAGCAAAGTAGAGCAATACAAAGCAAGTATTACAAGCATGCAAGGAGGCATAAATCCGGCCAAAAACAGAGGTTGCATATGACCTAAAATGCCTAAAAAAATTCTGAAATGAGGCCAAGGATCATCAAGCACACATGCTACCCTTTTGAGCTCAATAAGCAAGGAAACAAACCATGAAGGGAGAGGGGTGTCCCTCCCCTATGCAAGACTTCAAACCATCCTTTTTTTGACACTAAAATACACTGATTTTTAGTGGTCAAAAGACCAAAACACTGAAGTGAATAAAACCTTATGAAAGGAGCAACAAAATGGATCAAACAAGGCCTATAAGGGTGAGTTTGCACTCAAACCACAAAGTGACCTTAATGAAAGTGCTAGAGCAGGAAAATATGAGCCTTTTTCATGTTATACATAAGAGCTAAAACAGCAAGCAAGATAGGTAGAAAACTATTGCAAGTTTGGGGAATAAAAAGCAAGATGCTCACCCTTGAAGAACCCTTGAAGAACAAATGATCTAGCCCTCCTCTTTTGATCAAAACCAGTCCAAAAACTCAAGAAACAACCCCCCAAGTCCCTCAATCTCGAAATAAGGTGTAATGGTGTGTGTAATGGTGCAAAAGTAAGGTAAAAACCACCTTTTGAGTTAAGAAACACACACAAGAAGGGAGAGAGAGAGAGAGGTATAGAGATAATATGTATCTATATCTCTAAAGGCTGGTTTTTGCTTCTAACTTTCTAACCTAGAACCAAGAGGAAAGCCCCTCTCTTATAGGACTCCCTCTTGCAAAGCTTATACAACAAGCTTGGCTAGAGGGAAATCCCTCCATACACGTGTATGGAGGGGGGAAGAATTGGTGCCAACTATCACAGCTGGCACAAAATATCTCCATAAAGTGGATGAACAGTGGTCGGCTGCCCAAAAATGCTATTTCGGCAAAAAACAGTGCCGACCGGCAACATATTATGCCGACCGGCAATAAAGTGTGCCGACCGGCAAACAAAAGTGCCGATGGAAGAGAAAGACCATCCGGTGGCCTCCAGCCACTGCCGGTGGTGTGTGGGGATGCCTCATAAGGCATTCCCTGCCCTTTCAAGGCAAAACACAAGTGTTCGGTGCAAAACCAGACACTAAACGGTCAAGTTCGGAGATCCTGTGGCAGGGCGCGCGAGCGGAGACCTCCGGGAACTCTGAACGAACGCGATCATGGATAATCACCGTGTGTTCAAACAGTGACGTCCAAGTCTTGAGGACGGTCAAAAATGGGGTGTCTACAGTTGCCCCTCTTTGACAGAGCTCGAGAGTCATAACAATGACGGGAGCGAATGTCAAAGTCCAGAGATGACCCATTTTTGACGAGGCCGAAGACTAAGACAAACATGCAAGACAAACAAGATATGCGCCCGAAGGCAGGGGCAAAATGCAAGACAATGCAGAGAGCCGGACATAACTTATGATCATTCAAAGAAAGCTGTAACGAAGCATACAAGCGACAGTTTTAAGCTAGTATACACCAAACTATACTACAATGCAGAAAGGATGCAAGAGAATTATGCAATTCTCGATATGTCTCACTCGGGAGATACAATACCTGTGCGGCTCGTCCGGTTACACCAGCCTTAAGCGAACCGTACATACAATATCGTGCCTGAAAAGAAAACAAACTTAACAGGTACAATATCGTTAGCAACATGCCAAGTAGTGTACTCGAAATGCGTGACAGCGCAAAGCAAGTGGGGAGCATGACAATGCATATTGAAATACAACTAGGCAAGCGGAGCAAGCGGTCTACGCAGGCGACAAAATTGATCATAAGCACGCGGTCTACGCAGGTAACGAAACAAACAAGCGGTCTACGCAATTAAAACATGCGGTCTACGCAGGTGACGAAACTAAGCATGCGGTCTACGCAATCAAAATATGCGGTCTACGCAGATAATGGAATTGAGCATGCGGTCTACGCAATCAAAATATGCGGTCTACGCAATCAAGACATGCGGTCTACGCGGGTAATGAAATCGATAAATCATGCGGTCTACGCAAGGAAAACATGCGGTCTACGCAGGTAATGAAATTAAACATGCGGTCTACGCAATCAAAACATGCGGTCTACGCAGGTAATGGAATTAAACATGCGGTCTACGCAATCAAAACATGCGGTCTACGCAGGTAATGGAATTAAACATGCGGTCTACGCAATCAAAACATGCGGTCTACGCAGGTAATGGAATTAAACATGCGGTCTACGCAATCAAAATATGCGGTCTACGCAGGTAATGGAATTAAATATGCGATCTACGCAATCAAAACATGCGGTCTACGCAGGTAATGGAATTAAACATGCGGTCTACGCAATCAAAATATGCGGTCTACGCAGGTAATGAAAGGATGTACCATTACATAGCATAATTGAAACAATTTGCGGAGTTCACAAAGCATGAAAAGGATACGGGGCGGGACATTCTTCGCACGCATCGAGCGTTGCTCGCAGAAGTTGTGGCCTGAGGTCAACTCAAAGGTTCACGTTTCAAAGGTGTGATTTCCCGTAATGTGAGGGCGTCCAACGACGCGGCTGACCCGAACAAAGATGCGGAAGGTGCGTTAACCGCAAGGGGAGTTTCACCGGTATCAATTCTGATACTTGGCTACCCTGCCATTCTACGTTTTATTTTCTTTTTTACTAGTAGTTTAAGCACATTGCACTGCCTCAGGCAAGTTTATTTTCTTTCTCAAAATTCACGCACTTTGCAAAACATGTGATGGAAATGAAATGATCCATTTTGTTCAAAAGATGTTGTATTTGTGGATCTTCTGTGCATCGCATCGCAGGGTATCACACCACAATGTGAACGAAATTGAACTCATTTTGGAAATTTGCCATCGTAATAATCAGGTAGTGAACCGACTTACAACTCGATAAGCAAAACAAGGACATGACACAACCAAACAAGTGTGGATACAACTCGATAAACAAATCAAGAGTTCAAAGAGAGCGAAATACGACTCAATAAGCAAATGTTCAAAAACTCGACAAGCAGACAGGCGTGGCTCCGCAAGAGTCTATCGCCGGGGAGGGGGTTGGAGGTGGTGAAGTTCCCCAATTCTTAGCATAAACAGCTCAGGAAACCAGGAGGAAGCCCACCGGCACGGTGTAGGGACCACCGGCTGCAAGGAGTGGCTACCGGCCATATGCCTGTTTTGTCGGCAAAATAAAATGGCCGGTCGGCAGATTTTTTTGGCCGGTCAACACTAAACGAGGGGGACCACCAGAATGTTGACACCTGTCCCCACTCAACCTTATCTCCTACAAAAGATCCCAGCTTCGTAGTTTTCTCATTTTCACACTGATTTGCTCCAATTGAAGAGTTTCTTGCTCAAAATCTCACAGCTTGGATTGCTAGCTTGGATGGCTCGGAAAAAGTGAATTTCCGGGGTTTTGGCATAAATGCACTATTCACTTTGGGTCGTACCCCCTTGCACTTCCCATTTCTTCATGCCGCGGCAAGGTTTTGGAATCCGGTGACACATGTCTTTAACTTCGCCGGGCAAGAGATGTGTCCTACCTTCGAAGATTTCCGAGCTCTAATGGAGTCCGAGCGCGATGAGGAGCTCCTGCCCCAACTTAATTTTGGTCATGCCCAATCCTTAGGGCGAATGTGTGGACTCAGCATGCGTGACGCTCGGTCTCTGATTTGTGACGGGATGTTGGACATTCCGAGTTTGACCGATCGGTTTTCTGATGCTAGTGATCGCAACAACCATCGCTGGCAAGGTTTCCGACGGCACGCCCTCTGTTTATGCATGCTATCCCATTTCCTGTTCGTCTCAGGCTCTTGAGGGGCTAGTGTCCGGTTGATTGAGGTCGCCCAAGGCTTGAAGGAGGGCAAGAGCTGCATTGCGATGACTCTGGCCGAGATGCTAATGGGCTTAGACGCCTTTTATCGCCATGAGACGTCTAGATTGGCGGGGAGTCCACTACTACTACAGGTAATGTTTTCCACCCAATCTCGCATTTCTGTATTGCTCACATCACTCGGCCCTCGAGCTCAGTCTTTTCTCACAAAACCCCATTCTCACTTTTCTCTCCTCGTACATCTCTCTATTCTTTATTCTCTCATTTTCAATCCCTCCCCAGGTGTGGCTGATGGATAAGCTGCAGGTTGTGGACTCCTGCCCAGCATATTCAGCTCACGGCTACTTCTTCCGGCATCGTCTAGTCAATGCCTTGGATGAGGAATGGTGGTTCGCTTGGATGTGCCATTTGTCCGCAGACCGTATTGCTTGGTGGTGCCCTTGGTTGAACCTTCCGGCAATGAGTTACAATATGCCTCGGCAGACTGGGATTCAACTGGTTGGTCTCTCTCATTGTGTATTCTATTTCCCATTTCGAATTCGACGCCAATTTGGCCATGATCAGACTTGCCCGCCAGAGGGGATAGAGTATCCTGCTGCATTTCCAGCCCGAGGCGCGCAGCTTGCTTGGCAGGCCACTGCGTGGAGGATGAGAGAACTCCTGGCCCCCGCTCCTACTTTCGGTTGCACTTTGTCTGACGAGTGCATAGATTGGCTCAATGAAGAAGCACAGATCGGGCCCAGCTTGGCATCAGAGGCTTCGACCAGCTCTGGGAGGGGGCGCAGGAACACCTGACTTGACCATGCCCTAGATTTATTGCTTTATTAGTACTTTCAAGTTTTCTTTCATGAATGTAATAAAAAGCAACTTCAATTGTATGTAAGAGCAGGAGAACTCTGTTTTGAAATCAAAGAAATTGAAAGTTGTGGCACTGAAAATTTTCCACCTTGGTCCAAAAATGATCAAAGTTGTAAAAAGATTATTTGAACAAAGTCAGCTTATGTTAAAACTTTTCAAAGGTATTTTTGATGTGGATCAGAACTGGACACGCCTGAGATCTGTCACTCGAGATGCACAACCCCAGATTCCTGCAACTGGAAAGTTGCCCCTAGTCTGAAGAGCGCCGCAGCACTGCATAGCAACGGAAAGTTGCCCCTAGTCTGAGTGGCATCGCACCGGAGATTCCAACGAATGCTGATGAACAAAGATGGTTGAGATGATCAAATGGACAAAGTTGATCGGGGAAGTGTTATGGCTGAACTTCAGGATGAAGCTGCCTACGTATCCCAAACATGGGAATCAAGCCTTACGTTGTTCCGGCTTGGGTTCGCTCGAGTATTTTCACTCTCCTTTTGCGCTCTAACTTTTGCCAAGGCCGCCCTTTGCGGGTTTTCAGCCTTGCGAGCTCAGTTTTTATATTTTCTAATTTTTTGTGCTCTAACTTTTGCCTAGGTCGCCCTTTTGGGTTTTCGGCCTAGCGAGCCTCTCAAGGATAGTATTTCTTCAACTTGTCCATATTGATCGGTTGAGAGAATTCTAAGCCATCTAAGTCCATCAGAACCACAGCTCCGCCTAACCAGATAGCTTTGATGATGTAGGGACCAGTCCAATTGGGTCTGAACTTGCCCCTCGGGTCGTGGATGGGAGCTCGGTTGTCTTTGAGTACCAAATCCCCTTCCTTTAGATTTCTGGACTTAACCCTCTTGTTAAAAGCCCGAGCAATCCTGCGCTGATAACTCTGAACGTGGTACAGTGCTTTCAGCCTTCTTTCGTCAAAGAGCATTAGTTCCTCGAACCTGCTCTGCTGCCAATCTGCCTCAGCTATCTGACACTCGGCCAATACCCGTAAAGATGGAACTTCAATTTCAATAGGTAGAACAGCCTCCATTCCATAAACTAACGAATACGGAGTTGCTCCGGTAGAAGTTCTAATTGAAGTCTTGTAGCCCCACAGAGCAAACGGCAACTTATCTGGCCAATCTCGATAGGTCTCCACCATTTTCCGCAGTATATGTTTGATGTTCTTGTTGGCGGCCTCAACTGCTCCATTGGTTTGCGGCCGATACGTAGATGACTTATGAAAAGCCACGTTATACTTTTCCAACAAGTCGACCACTTCTTTCTTAAAGTGGGATCCATTATCCGAGATGATCTCATTTGGCACCCCGTAGCGACAAATGATGTTGTTTCTGATGAACTTTGCAACATGCGACGCTTTCAACACCGTGTATGATTGGGCCTCGACCCACTTTGTGAAATAATCTATCGCTACCAGGATATACTCGTGTCCGTTCGACCCCTTTGGGGTAACAGCTCCGATCACATCGATCCCCCACACGGAAAACGGCCACGGGGAAGTCATGTTGTACAACTTGGATGGTGGGATATTCATACGGTTTGCATGGATCTGGCATTTGTGGCATCGCTGAACAAAGCCGATACAATCCTCTTCCATGGTCGACCAGTAGTTACCCTGCCTGAGGATCTTTCTGGCCAGCATTACTCCATTCATGTGTGCACCGCACTCTCCTCCGTGGATGGCCTCCATTAGGCGTTTCGACTCTTCAGCTTCTACACAGAGCTTATGCATTCCCAGATGACCTCTTTTGTACAGCTTACCTCCGCAGATGATGAACTGAATAGCCATTCTTCTAATGGCCCTCTTATCCTTGGCGCTTGCCCCTAGGGGATACGTCTCTTTTTCCAAGAAGTTCCAAATATCGTAATACCAGGGGTTGTCATCTTGGGCCTCATCTATGGCGGAAATTGACTCATATGCTGGCGCAAACTTCTGATCAATGATGACTGGACGCATCCGGACTCCCGACGGGATGTCTATCATGGAAGATAGAGTTGCTAGTGAATCTGCGAACCTGTTGTTCTCTCTTACGAGGTGGGTGAAATTTAGTTTCTCGAACCGAGGAATTAACAAATCCAAGGTTTGGTGGTAGATTATCATCCTTTCCTCCTTGACCTTCCAGTCTCCTTTCGCTTGAGACACAACAAGATTCGAGTCCCCAATGACGTCCAACCGTCTTACCCCTAGCTCTAGGGCTGCTTCCAGACCAGCAATACACGCCTCATACTCTGCCTCATTGTTCGAGACTTTGAACTGGAGCTTGAATGCTAAAGGGATACGGGAATCGTCAGGCGCTATCAGCAACACCCCTATCCCATACCCATATTGGTTTGACGCTCCGTCAAAATACATCGTCCAAGTTTCATCCTCGATATGCAGAATGGCTTCATCTGGGAATAGGTACTCAACCGCTTCATCCCCCTCAACCGGGTGGTCGGCAAGGAACTCCGCTACCGCTCTCCCTTTCACCGACTTGCGTGTTACATACTTCAAGTCAAATTCGGAAAGCAATAGCAACCAACGAGCTAGCCTACCCGTAAGTGCTGGTTTCTCGAAAAGATATTTGATGGGATCCAAACGTGAAACCAACATTACAGAGTGAGCTAACAGGTAGTGCCGCAGCTTCCTGGTGGCCCATACCAAGGCCAAACAAGCCTTCTCCAGTGGTGTATAGCGGGTCTCGTAATCCAGCATCTTCTTACTCAGATAGTAGATAGCCCTTTCCACTTTGTCTTCTGACTCCTGTGCGAGCATGCAGCCCATGGTGGTCTCAGTTACCGAAAGATACAATATCAACGGTCTCCCCGACTCTGGCGGTGACAACACAGGCGGGTTCTGTAGATACTCTTTGATCTGTTCAAAAGCTGCTTGACATCGGCCGTCCCATTGGAATTTATTTCCTTTCTTCAGGAGGCCAAAAAGTGGTTCACAAGTCAAGGTTAATTTAGAGATAAACCGCCTTATGAATTGCACTTTACCTAGAAAGCCTCGCACCTCCTTTTCAGTCCTCGGTGGTGGCATTTCTAAGATGGCCTTGATTTTGGAAGGGTCGACCTCGATGCCCCTTTGCGTTATCAGAAACCCTAGCATCTTCCCTGCTGTAACACCAAAAGTACACTTCTGGGGATTCAGCCGCAGCCGAAATTCTCTGATCCTTTGAACAAACTTTTGTAAGGCAGTGTAGTGGCCCTCTCTTTCTTTGGACTTGACAATCATGTCGTCCACATACACCTCGACCTCTTTATGGATCATATCATGCAATATTGTGGTTGCTGCCCGTTGATAGGTAGCTCCCGTGTTTTTCAGCCCAAATGGCATCACTCGATAACAATATGTACCCCACGGGGTAGTGAATGCAGTCTTCTCCCGGTCTTCGGGCGCCATTACTATCTGATTATAGCCTGAGAAACCATCCATAAACGAAAGCAAGGCGTGTCCTGCCGTGAAATCTATCAGTTCATCAATGTGCGGCAAGGGAAAGTCATCCTTCGGACTGGCCCCGTTCAAATCTCTGAAGTCTACACAGACCCGAATTCTGCCGTCTTTCTTCGGCACCGGAACAATGTTGGCCAGCCAAGTCGGATACTCAGACACCAACAGGAAGCCTGCATCAATCTGCTTGGTGACCTCTTCCTTGATCTTAATGGCCCAATCAGGGCGGATCCTCCTGAGCTTCTGTTTGACAGGTCGGGCCTCGGGATCAAGAGGGATCCGGTGCTGTACAATCTCAGGATCGATTCCAGGCATGTCTTCGTAGGACCACGCGAAAACATCTTTGAAATCTTTTAACAAAGCGACTAAGCGCTCGCATTCCTCAGAAGACAACATGGACCCGATCTGGACCAGTCGCGGGTCCTTCTCAGTACCAACATTCACAGTAGTGATTTCATCCATTAAAGGTTTAACAAATCTTTCCTGCTCTTGATCAATTAACCGTTGCAAAACCGGAGGAATTTCTTCCTCGTCGTTTTCATCAAAATCCTGATTTAAGCAATAAATCAAAGGCACAGAAAAATACTCCGAAACCACATCCACGTCATTCTCATTAAATACTTCCGAGCCGTCGGATTCCTCTGTTACAACAGACTCAAAAGAAAATGAAAAAGATGACCTAGACAGGACTGTGGCATCCGGGTTATCACCCCCGGGAATACCAGACTCAGACTCAGTTGAGCTGGAATCTGATTCCGACGTACAAGATTTGGTAGAATCAGATTCCGGCTCACTACCTGACCCGGTGCTGCTTGATAAAAAGCCGTCTTCATATTGCCAGATGAGAGAAGGTGCGATGGATGCATCCAAAATAGCTGATGGTAGGCCCGCAGCCGCTTCATTCCCAATCACACATACCGAGGAGCTATCCCCCAAGCAACTTTGTTCGATCGGAGGATCTGAAAGCAGACACGTCAGCGCAGCCCCCATTTCATTTTCGGCGTCCTCAAACTGCACTTCCTTACTTTGCTCAGCCTCAGCCGATAAATTTGCCTGCCCTTCGGCGGTGTCATCCTCAGGTAACTGTAAATCAAAGAAAATCTCAAATCCCGGTACGTGCTTCTTCTCCGAGTTGAGCCACGGCTCTGGGAAGCCACAGAACGGAAAGTCCTCCCCCTCCCGGACGAAACGTCCGTTCAGGGTCCCCCGAATGGGCTGGTGCATTAAGTCAAAGGGCTTCCCCATCTGTTTCGCTCTGGCCCTTCCGGCCATTTCCTTTCCTTTCCTTATCCAATCCTCTTTGGTGGGTAGGTAGCCCAAACCAAAGGTATGGGGGTTATATGGCACTTCGGCCGATGCTGCGGCACCTTTCTTGCCGCTCTTACCTAATCCCATCCCAGGGATGTGCTGGAGTTTGTTCATGTGATAAACTGCTTGGGCACTGACGTACACCCCTTCGTTAGCTTCCATGATGTTCTGTATGACCCGAGCCTCGGCCAAGGTAAAACCTGATATGAACACATCTTCTATACCGTGCTCAATTTCTAGAACAGGCGTAGATACCTCTGGTGGTGGATGAATTGATGAGTTTCCAAAAACAATGGCTACTCCCTTCCCATAGGGGTATTTCACCACTTGATGTAGGGTAGAGGAGACCGCCTTTACCTGATGCAGCCACGGCCGACCCAAAAGCAAGTTGAACGTTGCAGGAACCTCCAAGAGATGGAAATCTATCTCGTGCTGTCCTAGCCCAACCTTTGTTTGAATCTTAACTGTCCCCATCACTTCCCGGCTTGTGTTGTCATACGCCCGAATCACCTGGGCCGTTGGCACAAAATCCGCGACTTTCAAACCAATCGCATAAGCTGTCCTTGCCGGGCAGACGTTGATGGCGGACCCCGTGTCGACAAGTACCACAGGTATCCATTTATCTCTGCACTCGACAGAGATGTAGAGCGGCTTGTTATGGTTCGTACCCTCGGGTGGCAACTCTTTGTCAGAAAAACTCAATGCTGGGGAACTTCCTCCCGAAAAGACTAAGCCCACCAGCTGTTCGGGCGTGGTATCTATGGAAAGTTTGGCCTTATCCATGGCTGACAGGACAGCCTGCCTATGTACTCGAGAAGCCATAAGCAGTCCCCAGATGGAGATGTCTGCTTGTATCTTTTTCAATTGTCTCAATACGGCCTCGTCTTCGAGTTGCTTCTCCTTTTGTTTCTCTGCTTCATTATCTTTTCCAAACGCCTCTGGTTGATCTAGGTGTGGAGACTTGAAATACCGTCCACTCCTAGTCATGTGATCGACCTCGCCGATATACCAGGTATCATCTGGTTGGTTACCTTTCCAATCCTCGTCTGTGTGGGCAAGACATAGATCGTCGTCTTCCCACCACATACCATCTGCAGCCGACAAGCATCTGTCTGGTTCTGGCACAACTATCCCGATACTTGCAGTACCTTTTATCCCTATGCTCGCAGCATCCTTCATTTCTGTACTTGTGGCGGTTTCGACTCCCACATGGCCTTTTGCCTTCCTGATCCTCTCAGAATCCTCGAATCTTCCTTGTTCTGACTGTGTCAATGCAGTAGATGGCTCACTGATCCCTGTACTCAAAATGCTCCATTCCCGAGTGAAACTCTCGACACCGGCGCTCTCCGACGATGTATTCTGCTCTTCGACACTCCCGGCCGTTGTTGACATTCCTGCCCCTGCCGGGCCTTGTTCTGACTTGAACTCCTCTATCACATCCGACTGATCGTCTAACCACCCCGTGGCTTCTGCTGACTCTTCATAATCGAACCAGTTGATGGCTGAGTCTTGGTCATCGTGAAATTGGAACTTGACAACGTCCTTTTCCACGGCTGTCAAATCATCCGTTCCCTGTCCTGAATTGTCCCCTCGGATTACACACAGCTCTCCCCCGACTGGAAATTCGACATCTGGTCTATTCTGGCCCACTGGTGAAATGTAGTCACTCGGACTGTAAGCATTCCCAACATCATTCTCAGACTCCGCAGACTCTGGTTTGACAACCTCTTTCCTGTTCTCGATGGTCACCACCACTGGCTTGGGTTGGGCTATGGAGACGTCCATCATGCACAAATCGGTGCAATCAGGGAGGAAACTTTAGGTTTAGGCAGGTAGGAGGGTGTGATGTAGATACTAGGATCGTAGGATGCGACCCCAGTGTGGATGAAATTGATTCTTTTGGGTGGTGGAACTTGGTTATGTGTGGGGAGAGGATTTGTAGTAACATTGGGTTTCTCAGGGGGTAAAATCACCCCATTATCAATGAGATCTTGAATCTCATGACGTAATCGAAAGCATAGGTCGGTGTCATGACCGTGCTGCTGGTGGAACGCACAATACTTGGCTGGATTGTGGGTGGCGGGTAGTCTTTCAGGTAAGGGCTGCGGCTCTAGGGGCTTCAGATGCCCTTTTCTGATCAAAACCCCCAAAGCTTTGGACAGGGGCATATAAAGTGGAGCGAAGGTTCTGGTGTTTCTGGGAGGGTATTTGGCTGTCTGTGAGTTGCTTCCGGATGCACCGGAGAATGGTGTGGCTGCCGTGTTTCTTGGGGAAGGGTTAGTGGTGACCATACTCACTTCGGAGGTCCTGGCAGTCGTAGCGCCGCTCGGGCCTGCATTAGCACTACGATTGAAATTTCTGCGGGGTTGCTCCCGGTCATTATCAATCCAACCTTGTCTCAAGGCGTCCTCGATCTGCACCCCCATTTCATGCAGATCAGCAAAGGTGGGAAAGGGGACTACAATCATCTTTTGCATTAGCTTCGGTTGAAGATTGCGCACAATCATCCGAATCTGGTCTTTGTCTGTGGGTCTCAAGGTCATCATTGAAGCCTTAGCCCGCCATCTAGTTACAAACTCTGAGAAGCTTTCCTTGGGTTCTTGCCTTGTTGTCTTGAGATCCCGGGTCGTGATCTCGATTTGCGTATTATACGAGTACTGCAGGATGAAGGCCTCAGCCATCTCGTCCCAATTTCTCTTGACGTCGTCCTCTAACTTGGCATACCATGCGGCCGCCACACCTGACAGGGTTCGACCAAACAAAGACAGCTTTTGTAATCTGGTGAGGCCCATTGGCCGCAAGACATCTGAAAATAATCGCAGGTGTACCATGGGATCCTCAGATCCGTCAAAACGATCAATTTGTGGCATCTTAAACCGATCTGGCAGCGTCACAGCTGTGTCGATGTATCCATCTCCAATGTCGGGAATGGACTTCGTACCTTGGGATTTCTTGAACAGCTTTTCAAGCTTGTGCATTTTCAATGTCACAGGGTCCACCTCGGACTCGAAGGGAGAATCCGATAGATTGATGGGGGTGGGTGCCTTGGATTGTTGAGGCGGAATCGGGGGTGGAGCCGGCCCCGTTGGGATGTCTGTATCTTCTTGGACATTCCGGGCGTTTGGTGTCTCTTCGGGTATTGGAACCCTTAATGGAGGAGGGATTTGCTGTGAAGGTGATGCCCCAGTTTGCTGTTGCAATCTCCCAATTAAATCCGCTTGCTAACTCATGACTGTAGCTTGTTGTCTGGCGAATTCTGCCTGTCGGACAGCATCTTGCTGCATCATTTTCATGCTTTCCTGAAGTTGGCACACCATCTCCTCTAAGCTAGCCATACTGTTCTGCTCTGGTTGAATTGCTGGTATGCGTTCCCTCTCTGTGGGTGAAACGGGATCCTGATCCCTACTGTACACAGGTGGGGTAGACGAATCCCTTTGCACTGACTGTTGAACCGATGTCCTCTGCCTAGTTGCTTTCCGTTTAGTAACCGGGGGTAGAGAATGGTACACTGGTTGTCCTTCTATCAGATCCTCAGATCGATGGAGCCGGCGACCTCTGATCTAGAGTGCTTGGGGAATGTCTACTGGGTTAGACGCAATGATGCTAAACTACCTAGCAAAAAGATAAATAAAGCAATAAATAAACCAACAACTGGACAGCACAACGGCATAAAATAAACAAATAATATACAGTTGGATATTCAAAACACATAGTCGATAAGCCGAACACACTGTTCCTCGATACTGATCACTGTTCTCAAAATCTCTATTCCCAATACTGAACCTTGGTACCCGCAGATAACTGATTCTCTTAAAATTGATACTGATGCCCTCAGGCCTGATGCCCAGACTTACAAACTGGTGTGTTCATTTCCCTGCAGAAATACATTCCCTAAAAGCACATAGTAAGTAAAGAGAACCAAAACACCCCTACATTGGGGTAGGGTTTCTCTGTCCTATTTTGTCAGGAGCTAGGGTTTCACTACGCACACAGTGGTTCTCAAACAACCTAATATCGGGTAAGCAGCCTGTCCTAATTTGGAATGGTCACTATGGATCCGAATATGCACTAGGTCGAATGGTCAAAAAGGGTGCCCCGGTAAACCGGGGTTTGTGTTCCCATGCTGTCAGAGCCCATAGCCGGTCAGCCTTATGGACATGCCTTGACAAGACAAGCCTCCGGCGAACCGTTCAGGAATGGCAGATGGCAAACACTGTGTTCCTAGGCGCACCAATGCACATGCAATGCAAAGAAATACATAAATGAGATCAAAACAGGATATCATGAGTTCGAGTTAAGCTCTCTATTTACTCCCCAGCAGAGTCGCCAGAAACTGTGGACGTCCCCCGAACGCCCCGGGAGGGTTAAGTCCCGTTCCGTCCATTTGGGGTTACCACAGTTCGGACTCGATTTGTGTCACGGTTCTTAATCTGAACCAAAGAGTCCAAATCTGGCAAATCGTTTTAAGAAACAGATTTTTTGAAAAAAGTAGTGCCAAACATGGACTGCTTTGCCAGATACAGAGTCGCCACCTAAATATTTTAAAATGGGGGAATTTAGGAAACCCTGACTCGGTGCCGAAAGCAACATGTCCGTCATCACCGGAGTTGTCTCAGCTCGGGAGCTTGGGTACGATCGGGGAAGGTCAGCTATGAGCACCCCCTTTCGCCCGGTCCGAAGACCGGCCTCTACTAACTGTGATATCCGTTTTTGAAAACTTTACGTGTTCTTAAACCGATTGTTAGCCTAGAATCACTATGTTATGCGCGCAGCAAACAAGTATAGACCAAATCGCCCAAATTGGAATAAAAACATTTCACATTTATTTTGAAAATGGTTTGCTACTCGCAAGTAGGCTAAAATATAGATTTTGCAACCCTCAAGTGGGTTTTTGGAAAAGACGGTTTTGCCACTATCTACTGGGCTTAAAACAAATATAGTTTTAACGCATTATCCCAATTTAAGCAATTTGACCTCCACCCACAGGCATTCAAGTAATTTATCTCATGTAAACACTTAGCCGCATGGCAAGCATACTTATTATGGCAACATTCACACACATGTTGGATGCTAAAGCATAACCACTTACATTGTACTCCGTGCCAAAACAATAAACTAGTTAGCAAATGTGCATGTCCTAGTTCATGTTATTTTGCCTAATGCAACACATACAAGATGCAATTTTAGTTAGGCTCGGTTAACCTAAATATGACATACGATATGCAACCAACTGATTCATGTATTCAATTTTGAAATTTGAAAATACGAATGCGGTTAGTATGATGTACCGAGCCCGGTGCATGTCAACAAATGCAGGAATGCACGCATGCATATCATAAGGTATGCTAATTTCAAAATGCCCTAATCTACCATCATAAGCAGGTAAATAAAAGGGAAGAAAGAAATGGGGATTTGAAGACATACACACACTCACCCACACTTATTACATGTTTGCCCTCGCTCGGAGGTACCAAATAAATATTACAGTCCCAAAATAATAAACAAATAAAATTATTACAAAATTTCCTAATTAATTAAAAGAAAGGAAGCAAAAGAAAGAAGAGGGTGGCCACAGCCTCTGCCTCGGGGTGCGTAGATGATGCATGCTCGGAACTTGGCTCGCCCGAAAAACCCGTACCGTACCCCTGCCGCCTCTGTTTATACTGCCTCGTCTTTCTGAAAATTGCCAAAGTACTGGAGCAAGTTCCTTGCGTCCTGCAGAGCACCACCGGCCGGACAGAATTACCACGGGCACTTCACATTTCCCATCGGCATTTTATTGGATTCACCGGCACTCCAGATAGTGCCGGTCGGCACTAAATTCTGCCGGTCGGCAGAAACTTCCTGCAGAAGACAATTTGACAGCAAACAGAGAACAGACAGTGCATGGCATGGAGTTCTTGGACACATGTAAGCATCGTCATACTTTTTATCATATTTTGAACTCAAAGAAGCATGACCTTCGATCTTTGAGCCATCAATGGTGCATGATGGCTCAAGGGATCAAATTTGCCACTTAATGTAAGGATGTATGCAACAAACAAAATGAAAACCGGGGCCTTATCAAGTTGGAGTCAAAGGTCCCGATGACCGGGAATCGAGGCACATTACATCACTTGAAGTATGAATGGTCCTTGATTCCCACACTTGGCTTGACACCCCAAACCGAGTAAATACAATGCATGTTATGCTCATAAGGCTCAAATGCACTATGCCACCAAGATGTAAAGCACAACAAGCATTATGCAACCAACATGACAAAATGTATGATGCCAAGCATACAAGGTACAAACATGATGCAAACATGGACCAATTTGACCATGGGATTGATATGCTACAAGGTTTAATGGAATAACCATGCAACAAACATGAAGCAAGCATGCAAGAGGGCCTAAAAGTGATAAAGGTGCAGACCTTTATTCTCCTCTAAACAGCACCAAAAATGCTCAAAATGATAGACAATCAACTCATGTGAACAAGCAAACTTATGGTCCCAAAGTTAAGGCACAAAAGGGGACAACTTTCCCCCACCAACATGACCTCTCATGGCATGATCAAAGCAAGTAAAAAAAGAATTTTTGCATGCAAAATAGGACCCCAAAAACTCCTAATATGGCAGCTAAAGTATCTCCCATGAAGCATATGCACTAAGGCTCATTCCTAGGCATAAGAGGACACACCCTGAAGGCATGAAAGAGGCCATGCATGCACACATACAAGCATGATTCTTGGACTAAAATGTGGTCCTTAGATGATGTTAAATCATGAGGGTAATCACAAACATACATGCTAGAAGTCAATATGCTCAAAGCTTTCAAGCCAAAATACAAGGCAACCCTAACAAGCATGTCAAGCATGATCAAATGGATAACCACCAAACTTTAAGCATGGGAAAACAATACTAAAGCTTCATGGGACCAAGCCAACATACACAAGAATCATGGCCTAATCATGATATGTACTTCTAAGCAAAGTAGAGCAATACAAAGCAAGTATTACAAGCATGCAAGGAGGCATAAATCCGGCCAAAAACAGAGGTTGCATATGACCTAAAATGCCTAAAAAAATTCTGAAATGAGGCCAAGGATCATCAAGCGCACATGCTACCCTTTTGAGCTCAATAAGCAAGGAAACAAACCATGAAGGGAGAGGGGTGTCCCTCCCCTATGCAAGACTTCAAACCATCCTTTTTTTGACACTAAAATACACTGATTTTTAGTGGTCAAAAGACCAAAACACTGAAGTGAACAAAACCTTATGAAAGGAGCAACAAAATGGATCAAACAAGGCCTATAAGGGTGAGTTTGCACTCAAACCACAAAGTGACCTTAATGAAAGTGCTAGAGCAGGAAAATATGAGCCTTTTTCATGTTATACATAAGAGCTAAAACAGCAAGCAAGATAGGTAGAAAACTATTGCAAGTTTGGGGAATAAAAAGCAAGATGCTCACCCTTGAAGAACCCTTGAAGAACAAATGGTCTAGCCCTCCTCTTTTGATCAAAACCAGTCCAAAAACTCAAGAAACAACCCCCCAAGTCCCTCAATCTCGAAATAAGTTGTAATGGTGTGTGTAATGGTGCAAAAGTAAGGTAAAAACCACCTTTTGAGCTAAGAAACACACACAAGAAGGGAGAGAGAGAGAGAGAGGTATAGAGATAATATGTATCTATATCTCTAAAGGCTGGTTTTTGCTTCTAACTTTCTAACCTAGAACCAAGAGGAAAGCCCCTCTCTTATAGGACTCCCTCTTGCAAAGCTTATACAACAAGCTTGGCTAGAGGGAAATCCCTCCATACACGTGTATGGAGGGGGGAAGAGTTGGTGCCAACTATCACAGCTGGCACAAAATATCTCCATAAAGTGGATGAACAGTGGTCGGCTGCCCAAAAATGCTATTTCGGCAAAAAACAGTGCCGACCGGCAACATATTATGCCGACCGGCAATAAAGTGTGCCGACCGGCAAACAAAAGTGCCGATGGAAGAGAAAGACCATCCGGTGGCCTCCAGCCACTGCCGGTGGTGTGTGGGGATGCCTCATAAGGCATTCCCTGCCCTTTCAAGGCAAAACACAAGTGTTCGGTGCAAAACCAGACACTAAACGGTCAAGTTCGGAGATCCTGAGGCAGGGCGCGCGAGCCGAGACCTCCGGGAACTCTGAACGAACACGATCATGGATAATCACCGTGTGTTCAAACAGTGACGTCCAAGTCTTGAGGACGGTCAAAAATGGGGTGTCTACAGTTGCCCCTCTTTGACAGAGCTCGAGAGTCATAACAATGACGGGAGCGAATGTCAAAGTCCAGAGATGACCCATTTTTGACGAGGCCGAAGACTAAGACAAACATGCAAGACAAACAAGATATGCGCCCGAAGGCAGGGGCAAAATGCAAGACAATGCAGAGAGCCGGACATAACTTATGATCATTCAAAGAAAGCTGTAACGAAGCATACAAGCGACAGTTTTAAGCTAGTATACACCAAACTATACTACAATGCAGAAAGGATGCAAGAGAATTATGCAATTCTCGATATGTCTCACTCGGGAGATACAATACCTGTGCGGCTCGTCCGGTTACACCAGCCTTAAGTGAACCGTACATACAATATCGTGCCTGATAAGAAAACAAACTTAACAGGTACAATATCGTTAGCAACATGCAAAGTAGTGTACTCGAAATACGTGACAGCGCAAAGCAAGTGGGGAGCATGACAATGCATATTGAAATACAACTAGGCAAGCGGAGCAAGCGGTCTACGCAGGTGACAAAATTGATCATAAGCACGCGGTCTACGCAGGTAACGAAACAAACAAGCGGTCTACGCAATTAAAACATGCGGTCTACGCAGGTGACGAAACTAAGCATGCGGTCTACGCAATCAAAATACGCGGTCTACGCAGATAATGGAATTGAGCATGCGGTCTACGGAATCAAAATATGCGGTCTACGCAATCAAGACATGCGGTCTACGCGGGTAATGAAATCGATAAATCATGCGGTCTACGCAAGGAAAACATGCGGTCTACGCAGGTAATGAAATTAAACATGCGGTCTACGCAATCAAAACATGCGGTCTACGCAGGTAATGGAATTAAACATGCAGTCTACGCAATCAAAACATGCGGTCTACGCAGGTAATGGAATTAAACATGCGGTCTACGCAATCAAAACATGCGGTCTACGCAGGTAATGGAATTAAACATGCGGTCTACGCAATCAAAACATGCGGTCTACGCAGGTAATGGAATTAAACATGCGGTCTACGCAATCAAAATATGCGGTCTACGCAGGTAATGGAATTAAACATGCGATCTACGCAATCAAAACATGCGGTCTACGCAGGTAATGGAATTAAACATGCGGTTTACGCAATCAAAATATGCGGTCTACGCAGGTAATGAAAGGATGTACCATTACATAGCATAATTGAAACAATTTGCGGAGTTCACAAAGCATGAAAAGGATACGGGGCGGGACATTCTTCGCACGCATCGAGCGTTGCTCGCAGAAGTTGTGGCCTGAGGTCAACTCAAAGGTTCACGTTTCAAAGGTGTGATTTCCCGTATTGTGAGGGCGTCCAACGACGCGGCTGACCCGAACAAAGATGCGGAAGGTGCGTTAACCGCAAGGGGAGTTTCACCGGTATCAATTCTGATACTTGGCTACCCTGCCATTCTACGTTTTATTTTCTTTTTTACTAGTAGTTTAAGCACATTGCACTGCCTCAGGCAAGTTTATTTTCTTTCTCAAAATTCACGCACTTTGCAAAACATGTGATGGAAATGAAACGATCCATTTTGTTCAAAAGATGTTGTATTTGTGGATCTTCTGTGCATCGCATCGCAGGGTATCACACCACAATGTGAACGAAATTGAACTCATTTTGGAAATTTGCCATCGTAATAATCAGGTAGTGAACCGACTTACAACTCGATAAGCAAAACAAGGACATGACACAACCAAACAAGTGTGGATACAACTCGATAAACAAATCAAGAGTTCAAAGAGAGCGAAATACGACTCGATAAGCAAATGTTCAAAAACTCGACAAGCAGACAGGCGTGGCTCCGCAAGAGTCTATCGCCGGGGAGGGTGTTGGAGGTGGTGAAGTTCCCCAATTCTTAGCATAAACAGCTCAGGAAACCAGGAGGAAGCCCACCGGCACGGTGTAGGGACCACCGGCTGCAAGGAGTGGCTACCGGCCATATGCCTGTTTTGTCGGCAAACTAAAATGGCCGGTCGGCAGATTTTTTTGGCCGGCCGGCACTAAACGAGGGGGACCACCAGAATGTTGACACCTGTCCCCCACTCAACCTTATCTCCTACAAAAGATCCCAGCTTCGTAGTTTTTCTCATTTTCACACTGATTTGCTCCAATGGAAGAGTTTCTTGCTCAAAATCTCACAGCTTGGATTGCTAGCTTGGATGGCTCAGAAAAAGTGAATTTCCGGGGTTTTGGCATAAATGCACTATTCACTTTGGGTCGTACCCCCTTGCACTTCCCATTTCTTCATGCCGCGGCAAGGTTTTGGAATCCGGTGACACATGTCTTTAACTTCGCCGGGCAAGAGATGTGTCCTACCTTCGAAGATTTCCGAGCTCTAATGGAGTCCGAGCGCGACGAGGAGCTCCTGCCCCAACTTAATTTTGGTCATGCCCAATCCTTAGGGCGAATGTGTGGACTCAGCATGCGTGACGCTCGGTCTCTGATTTGTGACGGGATGCTGGACATTCTGAGTTTGACCGATCGGTTTTCTGATGCTGGTGATCGCAACAACCATCGCTGGCAAGGTTTCCGACGGCACGCCCTCTGTTTATGCATGCTATCCCATTTCCTGTTCGTCTCAGGCTCTTGAGGGGCTAGTGTCCGGTTGATTGAGGTCGCCCAAGGCTTGAAGGAGGGCAAGAGCTGCATTGCGATGACTCTGGCCGAGACGCTAATGGGCTTAGACGCCTTTTATCGCCATGAGACGTCTAGATTGGCGGGGAGTCCACTACTACTACAGGTAATGTTTTCCACCCAATCTCGCATTTCTGTATTGCTCACATCACTCGGCCCTCGAGCTCAGTCTTTTCTCACAAAACCCCATTCTCACTTTTCTCTCCTCGTACATCTCTCTATTCTTTATTCTCTCATTTTCAATCCCTCCCCAGGTGTGGCTGATGGATAAGCTGCAGGTTGTGGACTCCTGCCCAGCATATTCAGCTCACGGCTACTTCTTCCGGCATCGTCTAGTCAATGCCTTGGATGAGGAATGGTGGTTCGCTTGGATGTGCCATTTGTCTGCAGACCGTATTGCTTGGTGGTGCCCTTGGTTGAACCTTCCGGCAATGAGTTACAATATGCCTCGGCAGACTGGGATTCAACTGGTTGGTCTCACTCATTGTGTATTCTATTTCCCATTTCGAATTCGACGCCAATTTGGCCATGATCAGACTTGCCCGCCAGAGGGGATAGAGTATCCTGCTGCATTTCCAGCCCGAGGCGCGCAGTTTGCTTGGCAGGCCACTGCGTGGAGGATGAGAGAACTCCTGGCCCCCGCTCCTACTTTCGGTTGCACTTTGTCTGACGAGTGCATAGATTGGCTCAATGAAGAAGCACAGATCGGGCCCAGCTTGGCATCAGAGGCTTCGACCAACTCTGGGAGGGGGCGCAGGAACACCTGACTTGACCATGCCCTAGATTTATTGCTTTATTAGTACTTTCAAGTTTTCTTTCATGAATGTAATAAAAAGCAACTTCAATTGTATGTAAGAGCAGGAGAACTCTGTTTTGAAATCAAAGAAATTGAAAGTTGTGGCACTGAAAATTTTCCACCTTGGTCCAAAAATGATCAAAGTTGTAAAAAGATTATTTGAACAAAGTCAGCTTATGTTAAAACTTTTCAAAGGTATTTTTGATGTGGATCAGAACTGGACACGCCTGAGATCTGTCACTCGAGATGCACAACCCCAGATTCCTGCAACTGGAAAGTTGCCCCCAGTCTGAAGAGCGCCGCAGCACTGCATAGCAACGGAAAGTTGCCCCTAGTCTGAGTGGCATCGCACCGGAGATTCCAACGAATGTTGATGAACAAAGATGGTTGAGATGATCAAATGGACAAAGTTGATCGGGGAAGTGTTATGGCTGAACTTCAGGATGAAGCTGCCTACGTATCCCAAACATGGGAATCTGGCCTTACGTAGTTCCGGCTTGGGTTCGCTCGAGTATTTTCACTCTCCTTTTGCGCTCTAACTTTTGCCAAGGCCGCCCTTTGCGGGTTTTCAGCCTTGCGAGCTCAGTTTTTATATTTTCTAATTTTTTGTGCTCTAACTTTTGCCTAGGTCGCCCTTTCGGGTTTTCGGCCTAGCGAGCCTCTCAAGGATAGTATTTCTTCAACTTGTCCATATTGATCGGTTGAGAGAATTCTAAGCCATCTAAGTCCATCAGAACCACAGCTCCGCCTGACCAGATAGCTTTGATGATGTAGGGACCAGTCCAATTGGGTCTGAACTTGCCCCTCGGGTCGTGGATGGGAGCTCGGTTGTCTTTGAGTACCAAATCCCCTTCCTTTAGATTTCTGGACTTAACCCTCTTGTTAAAAGCCCGAGCAATCCTGCGCTGATAACTCTGAACGTGGTACAGTGCTTTCAGCCTTCTTTCGTCAAAGAGCATTAGTTCCTCGAACCTGCTCTGCTGCCAATCTGCCTCAGCTATCTGACACTCGGCTAATACCCGTAAAGACGGAACTTCAATTTCAATAGGTAGAACAGCCTCCATTCCATAAACTAACGAATACGGAGTTGCTCCGGTAGAAGTTCTAATTGAAGTCTTGTAGCCCCACAGAGCAAACGGCAACTTATCTGGCCAATCTCGATAGGTCTCCACCATTTTCCGCAGTATATGTTTGATGTTCTTGTTGGCGGCCTCAACTGCTCCATTGGTTTGCGGCCGATACGTAGATGACTTATGAAAAGCCACGTTATACTTTTCCAACAAGTCGACCACTTCTTTCTTAAAGTGGGATCCATTATCCGAGATGATCTCATTTGGCACCCCGTAGCGACAAATGATGTTGTTTCTGATGAACTTTGCAACATGCGACGCTTTCAACACCGTGTATGATTGGGCCTCGACCCACTTTGTGAAATAATCTATCGCTACCAGGATATACTCGTGTCCGTTCGACCCCTTTGGGGTAACAGCTCCGATCACATCGATCCCCCACACGGAAAACGGCCACGGGGAAGTCATGTTGTACAACTTGGATGGTGGGATATTCATACGGTTTGCATGGATCTGGCATTTGTGGCATCGCTGAACAAAGCCGATACAATCCTCTTCCATGGTCGACCAGTAGTAACCCTGCCTGAGGATCTTTCTGGCCAGCATTACTCCATTCATGTGTGCACCACACTCTCCTCCGTGGATGGCCTCCATTAGGCGCTTCGACTCTTCAGCTTCTACACAGAGCTTATGCATTCCCAGATGACCTCTTTTGTACAGCTTACCTCCGCAGATGATGAACTGAATAGCCATTCTTCTAATGGCCCTCTTATCCTTGGCGCTTGCCCCTAGGGGATACGTCTCTTTTTCCAAGAAGTTCCAAATATCGTAATACCAGGGGTTGTCATCTTGGGCCTCATCTATGGCGGAAATTGACTCATATGCTGGCGCAAACTTCTGATCAATGATGACTGGACGCATCCGGACTCCCGACGGGATGTCTATCATGGAAGATAGAGTTGCTAGTGAATCTCCGAACCTGTTGTTCCCTCATATGAGGTGGGTGAAATTTAGTTTCTCGAACCGAGGAATTAACAAATCCAAGGTTTGGTGGTAGATTATCATCCTTTCCTCCTTGACCTTCCAGTCTCCTTTCGCTTGAGACACAACAAGATTCGAGTCCCCAATGACGTCCAACCGTCTTACCCCTAGCTCTAGGGCTGCTTCCAGACCAGCAATACACGCCTCATACTCTGCCTCATTGTTCGAGACTTTGAACTGGAGCTTGAATGCTAAAGGGATACGGGAATCGTCAGGCGCTATCAGCAACACCCCTATCCCATACCCATATTGGTTTGACGCTCCGTCAAAATACATCGTCCAAGTTTCATCCTCGATATGCAGAATGGCTTCATCTGGGAATAGGTACTCAACCGCTTCATCCCCCTCAACCGGGTGGTCGGCAAGGAACTCCGCTACCGCTCTCCCTTTCACCGACTTGCGTGTTACATACTTCAAGTCAAATTCGGAAAGCAATAGCAACCAACGAGCTAGCCTACCCGTAAGTGCTGGTTTCTCGAAAAGATATTTGATGGGATCCAAACGTGAAACCAACATTACAGAGTGAGCTAACAGGTAGTGCCGCAGCTTCCTGGTGGCCCATACCAAGGCCAAACAAGCCTTCTCCAGTGGTGTATAGCGGGTCTCGTAATCCAGCATCTTCTTACTCAGATAGTAGATAGCCCTTTCCACTTTGTCTTCTGACTCCTGTGCGAGCATGCAGCCCATGGTGGTCTCAGTTACCGAAAGATACAATATCAACGGTCTCCCCGGCTCTGGCGGTGACAACACAGGCGGGTTCTGTAGATACTCTTTGATCTGTTCAAAAGTTGCTTGACATCGGCCTTCCCATTGGAATTTATTTCCTTTCTTCAGGAGGCCAAAAAGTGGTTCACAAGTCAAGGTTAATTTAAAGATAAACCGCCTTATGAATTGCACTTTACCTAGAAAGCCTCGCACCTCCTTTTCAGTCCTCGGTGGTGGCATTTCTAAGATGGCCTTGATTTTGGAAGGGTCGACCTCGATGCCCCTTTGCGTTATCAGAAACCCTAGCATCTTCCCTACTGTAACACCAAAAGTACACTTCTGGGGATTCAGCCGCAGCCGAAATTCTCTGATCCTTTGAACAAACTTTTGTAAGGCAGTGTAGTGGCCCTCTCTTTCTTTGGACTTGACAATCATGTCGTCCACATACACCTCGACCTCTTTATGGATCATATCATGCAATATTGTGGTTGCTGCCCGTTGATAGGTAGCTCCCGTGTTTTTCAGCCCAAATGGCATCACTCGATAACAATATGTACCCCACGGGGTAGTGAATGCAGTCTTCTCCCGGTCTTCGGGCGCCATTACTATCTGATTATAGCCTGAGAAACCATCCATAAACGAAAGCAAGGCGTGTCCTGCCGTGAAATCTATCAGTTCATCAATGTGCGGCAAGGGAAAGTCGTCCTTCGGACTGGCCCTGTTCAAATCTCTGAAGTCTACACAGACCCGAATTCTGCCGTCTTTCTTCGGCACCGGAACAATGTTGGCCAGCCAAGTCGGATACTCAGACACCAACAGGAAGCCTGCATCAATCTGCTTGGTGACCTCTTCCTTGATCTTAATGGCCCAATCAGGGCGGATCCTCCTGAGCTTCTGTTTGACAGGTCGGGCCTCGGGATCAAGAGGGATCCGGTGCTGTACAATCTCAGGATCGATTCCAGGCATGTCTTCGTAGGACCACGCGAAAACATCTTTGAAATCTTTTAACAAAGCGACTAAGCGCTCACATTCCTCAGAAGACAACATGGACCCGATCTGGACCAGCCGCGGGTCCTTCTCAGTACCAACATTCACAGTAGTGATTTCATCCATTAAAGGTTTAACAAATCTTTCCTGCTCTTGAGCAATTAACCGTTGCAAAACCGGAGGAATTTCTTCCTCGTCGTTTTCATCAAAATCCTGATTTAAGCAATAAATCAAAGGCACAAAAAAATACTCCGAAACCACATCCACGTCATTCTCATTAAATACTTCCGAGCCGTCGGATTCCTCTGTTACAACAGACTCAAAAGAAAATGAAAAAGATGACCTAGACAGGACTGTGGCATCCGGGTTATCACCCCCGGGAATACCGGACTCAGACTCAGTTGAGCTGGAATCTGATTCCGACGTACAAGATTCGGTAGAATCAGATTCCGGCTCACTACCTGACCCGGTGCTGCTTGATAAAAAGCCGTCTTCATATTGCCAGATGAGAGAAGGTGCGATGGATGCATCCAAAATAGCTGATGGTAGGCCCGCAGCGCTTCATTCCCAATCACACATACCGAGGAGCTATCCCCCAAGCAACTCTGTTCGATCGGAGGATCTGAAAGCAGACACATCAGCGCAGCCCCCATTTCATTTTCGGCGTCCTCAAACTGCACTTCCTTACTTTGCTCAGCCTCAGTCGATAAATTTGCCTGCCCTTCGGCGGTGTCATCCTCAGGTAACTGTAAATCAAAGAAAATCTCAAATCCCGGTACGTGCTTCTTCTCCGAGTTGAGCCACGGCTCTGGGAAGCCACAGAACGGAAAGTCCTCCCCCTCCCGGACGAAACGTCCGTTCAGGGTCCCCCGAATGGGCTGGTGCATTAAGTCAAAGGGCTTCCCCATCTGTTTCGCTCTGGCCCTTCCGGCCATTTCCTTTCCTTTCCTTATCCAATCCTCTTTGGTGGGTAGGTAGCCCAAACCAAAGGTATGGGGGTTATATGGCACTTCAGCCGATGTTGCGGCACCTTTCCTGCCGCTCTTACCTAATCCCATCCCGGGGATGTGCTGGAGTTTGTTCATGTGATAAACTGCTTGGGCACTGACGTACACCCCTTCGTTAGCTGCCATGATGTTCTGTATGACCCGATCCTCGGCCAAGGTAAAACCTGATATGAACACATCTTCTATACCGTGCTCAATTTCTAGAACAGGCGTAGATACCTCTGGTGGTGGATGAATTGATGAGTTTCCAAAAACAATGGCTACTCCCTTCCCATAGGGGTATTTCACCACTTGATGTAGGGTAGAGGAGACCGCCTTTACCTGATGCAGCCACGGCCGACCCAAAAGCAAGTTGAACGTTGCAGGAACCTCCAAGACATGGAAATCTATCTCGTGTTGTCCTGGCCCAACCTTTGTTTGAATCTTAACTGTCCCCATCACTTCCCGGCTTGTGTTGTCATACGCCCGAATCACCTGGGCCGTTGGCACAAAATCCGCGACTTTCAAACCAATCGCATAAGCTGTCCTTGCCGGGCAGACGTTGATGGCGGACCCCGTGTCGACAAGTACCACAGGTATCCATTTATCTCTGCACTCGACAGAGATGTAGAGCGGCTTGTTATGGTTCGCACCCTCGGGTGGCAGCTCTTTGTCAGAAAAACTCAATGCTGGGGAACTTCCTCCCGAAAAGACTAAGCCCACCAGCTGTTCGGGCGTGGTATCTATGGAAAGTTTGGCCTTATCCATGGCTGACAGGACAGCCTGCCTATGTACTCGAGAAGCCATAAGCAGTCCCCAGATGGAGATGTCTACTTGTATCTTTTTCAATTGTCTCAATACGGCCTCGTCTTCGAGTTGCTTCTCCTTTTGTTTCTCGGCTTCATTATCTTTTCCAAACGCCTCTGGTTGATCTAGGTGTGGAGACTTGAAATACCGTCCACTCCTAGTCATGTGATCGACCTCGCCGATATACCAGGTATCATCTGGTTGGTTACCTTTCCAATCCTCGTCTGTGTGGGCAAGACATAGATCGTCGTCTTCCCACCACATACCATCTGCAGCCGACAAGCATCTGTCTGGTTCTGGCACAACTATCCCGATACTTGCAGTACCTTTTATCCCTATGCTCGCAGCATCCTTCATTTCCGTACTTGTGGCGGTTTCGACTCCCACATGGCCTTTTGCCTTCCTGATCCTCTCAGAATCCTCGAATCTTCCTTGTTCTGACTGTGTCAATGCAGTAGATGGCTCACTGATCCCTGTACTCAAAATGCTCCATTCCCGAGCGAAACTCTCGACACCGGCGCTCTCCGGCGATGTATTCTGCTCTTCGACACTCCCGGCCGTTGTTGACATTCCTGCCCCTGCCGGGCCTTGTTCTGACTTGAACTCCTCTATCACATCCGACTGATTGTCTAACCACCCCGTGGCTTCTGCTGACTCTTCATAATCGAACCAGTTGATGGCTGAGTCTTGGTCATCGTGAAATTGGAACTTGACAACGTCCTTTTCCACGGCTGTCAAATCATCCGTTCCCTGTCCTGAATTGTCCCCTCGGATTACACACAGCTCTCCCCCGACTGGAAATTCGACATCTGGTCTATTCTGGCCCACTGGTGAAATATAGTCACTCGGACTGTAAGCATTCCCAACATCATTCTCAGACTCCGCAGACTCTGGTTTGACAACCTCTTTCCTGTTCTCGATGGTCACCACCACTGGCTTGGGTTGGGCTATGGAGACGTCCATCATGCACAAATCGGTGCAATCAGGGAGGAAACTTTAGGTTTAGGCAGGTAGGAGGGTGTGATGTAGATACTAGGATCGTAGGATGCGACCCCAGTGTGGATGAAATTGATTCTTTTGGGTGGTGGAACTTGGTTATGTGTGGGGAGAGGATTTGTAGTAACATTGGGTTTCTCAGGGGGTAAAATCACCCCATTATCAATGAGATCTTGAATCTCATGACGTAATCGAAAGCATAGGTCGGTGTCATGACCGTGCTGCTGGTGGAACGCACAATACTTGGCTGGATTGTGGGTGGCGGGTAGTCTTTCAGGTAAGGGCTGCGGCTCTAGGGGCTTCAGATGCCCTTTTCTGATCAAAACCCCCAAAGCTTTGGACAGGGGCATATAAAGTGGAGCGAAGGTTCTGGTGTTTCTGGGAGGGTATTTGGCTGTCTGTGAGTTGCTTCCGGATGCACCGGAGAATGGTGTGGCTGCCGTGTTTCTTGGGGAAGGGTTAGTGGTGACCATACTCACTTCGGAGGTCCTGGCAGTCGTAGCGCCGCTCGGGCCTGCATTAGCACTACGATTGAAATTTCTGCGGGGTTGCTCCCGGTCATTATCAATCCAACCTTGTCTCAAGGCGTCCTCGATCTGCACCCCCATTTCATGCAGATCAGCAAAGGTGGGAAAGGGGACTACAATCATCTTTTGCATTAGTTCGGTTGAAGATTGCGCACAATCATCCGAATCTGGTCTTTGTCTGTGGGTCTCAAGGTCATCATTGAAGCCTTAGCCCGCCATCTAGTTACAAACTCTGAGAAGCTTTCCTTGGGTTCTTGCCTTGTTGTCTCGAGATCCCGGGTCGTGATCTCGATTTGCGTATTATACGAGTACTGCAGGATGAAGGCCTCAGCCATCTCGTCCCAATTTCTCTTGACGTCGTCCTCTAACTTGGCATACCATGCGGCCGCCACACCTGACAGGGTTCGACCAAACAAAGACAGCTTTTGTAATCTGGTGAGGCCCATTGGCCGCAAGACATCTGAAAATAATCGCAGGTGTACCATGGGATCCTCAGATCCGTCAAAACGATCAATTTGTGGCATCTTAAACCGATCTGGCAGCGTCACAGCTGTGTCGATGTATCCATCTCCAATGTCGGGAATGGACTTCGTACCTTGGGATTTCTTGAACAGCTTTTCAAGCTTGTGCATTTTCAATGTCACAGGGTCCACCTCGGACTCGAAGGGAGAATCCGATAGATTGATGGGGGTGGGTGCCTTGGATTGTTGAGGCGGAATCGGGGGTGGAGCCGGCCCCGTTGGGATGTCTGTATCTTCTTGGACATTCCGGGCGTTTGGTGTCTCTTCGGGTATTGGAACCCTTAATGGAGGAGGGATTTGCTGTGAAGGTGATGCCCCAGTTTGCTGTTGCAATCTCCCAATTAAATCCGCTTGCTAACTCATGACTGTAGCTTGTTGTCTGGCGAATTCTGCCTGTCGGACAGCATCTTGCTGCATCATTTTCATGCTTTCCTGAAGTTGGCACACCATCTCCTCTAAGCTAGCCATACTGTTCTGCTCTGGTTGAATTGCTGGTATGCGTTCCCTCTCTGTGGGTGAAACGGGATCCTGATCCCTACTGTACACAGGTGGGGTAGACGAAGCCCTTTGCACTGACTGTTGAACCGATGTCCTCTGCCTAGTTGCTTTCCGTTTAGTAACCGGGGGTAGAGAATGGTACACTGGTTGTCCTTCTATCAGATCCTCAGATCGATGGAGCCGGCGACCTCTGATCTAGAGTGCTTGGGGAATGTCTACTGGGTTAGACGCAATGATGCTAAACTACCTAGCAAAAAGATAAATAAAGCAATAAATAAACCAACAACTGGACAGCACAACGGCATAAAATAAACAAATAATATACAGTTGGATATTCAAAACACATAGTCGATAAGCTGAACACACTGTTCCTCGATACTGATCACTGTTCTCAAAATCTCTATTCCCAATACTGAACCTTGGTACCCGCAGATAACTGATTCTCTTAAAACTGATACTGATGCCCTCAGGCCTGATGCCCAGACTTACAAACTGGTGTGTTCATTTCCCTGCAGAAATACATTCCCTAAAAGCACATAGTAAGTAAAGAGAACCAAAACACCCCTACATTGGGGTAGGGTTTCCCTGTCCTATTTTGTCAGGAGCTAGGGTTTCACTACGCACACAGCGGTTCTCAAACAACCTAATATCGGGTAAGCAGCCTGTCCTAATTTGGAATGGTCACTATGGATCCGAATATGCACTAGGTCGAATGGTCAAAAAGGGTGCCCCGGTAAACCGGGGTTTGTGTTCCCATGCTGTCAGAGCCCATAGCCGGTCAGCCTTATGGACATGCCTTGACAAGACAAGCCTCCGGCGAACCGTTCAGGAATGGCAGATGGCAAACACTGTGTTCCTAGGCGCACCAATGCACATGCAATGCAAAGAAATACATAAATGAGATCAAAACAGGATATCATGAGTTCGAGTTAAGCTCTCTATTTACTCCCCAGCAGAGTCGCCAGAAACTGTGGACGTCCCCCGAACGCCCCGGGAGGGTTAAGTCCCGTTCCGTTCATTTGGGGTTACCACAGTTCGGACTCGATTTGTGTCACGGTTCTTAATCTGAACCAAAGAGTCCAAATCTGGCAAATCGTTTTGAGAAACAGATTTTTTGAAAAAAGTAGTGCCGAACATGGACTGCTTTGCCAGATACAGAGTCGCCACCTAAATATTTTAAAATGGGGGAATTTAGGAAACCCTGACTCGGTGCCGAAAGCCACATGTCCGTCATCACCGGAGTTGTCTCGGCTCGGGAGCTTGGGTACGATCGGGGAAGGTCAGCTATGAGCACCCCCTTTCGCCCGGTCCGAAGACCGGCCTCTACTAACCGTGATATCCGTTTTTGAAAACTTTACGTGTTCTTAAACCGATTGTTAGCCTAGAATCACTATGTTATGCGCGCAGCAAACAAGTATAGACCAAATCGCCCAAATTGGAATAAAAACATTTCACATTTATTTTGAAAATGGTTTGCTACTCGCAAGTAGGCTAAAATACAGATTTTGCAACCCTCAAGTGGGTTTTTGGAAAAGACGGTTTTGCCACTATCTACTGGGCTTAAAACAAATATAGTTTTAACGCATTATCCCAATTTAAGCAATTTGACCTCCACCCACAGGCATTCAAGCAATTTATCTCATGTAAACACTTAGCCGCATGGCAAGCATACTTATTATGGCAACATTCACACACATGTTGGATGCTAAAGCATAACCACTTACATTGTACTCCGTGCCAAAACAATAAACTAGTTAGCAAATGTGCATGTCCTAGTTCATGTTATTTTGCCTAATGCAACACATACAAGATGCAATTTTAGTTAGGCTCGGTTAACCTAAATATGGCATACGATATGCAACCAACTGATTCATGTATTCAATTTTGAAATTTGAAAATACGAATGCGGTTAGTATGATGTACCGAGCCCGGTGCATGTCAACAAATGCAGGAATGCACGCATGCATATCATAAGGTATGCTAATTTCAAAATGCCCTAATCTACCATCATAAGCAGGTAAATAAAAGGGAAGAAAGAAATGGGGATTGGAAGACATACACACACTCACCCACACTTATTACATGTTTGCCCTCGCTCGGAGGGACCAAATAAATATTACAGTCCCAAAATAATAAACAAATAAAATTATTACAAAATTTCCTAATTAATTAAAAGAAAGGAAGCAAAAGAAAGAAGAGGGTGGCCACAGCCTCTGCCTCGGGGTGCGCAGATGATGCATGCTCGGAACTTGGCTCGCCCGAAAAACCCGTACCGTACCCCTGCCGCCTCTGTTTATACTGCCTCGTCTTTCTGAAAATTGCCAAAGTACTGGAGCAAGTTCCTTGCGTCCTGCAGAGCACCACCGGCCGGACAGAATTACCACCGGCACTTCACAGTTCCCATTGGCATTTTATTGGATTCACCGGCACTCCAGATAGTGCCGGTCGGCACTAAATTCTGCCGGTCGGCAGAAACTTCCTGCAGAAGATAATTTGACAGCAAACAGAGAACAGACAGTGCATGGCATGGAGTTCTTGGACACATGTAAGCATCGTCATACTTCTTATCATATTTTGAACTCAAAGAAGCATGACCTTCGATCTTTGAGCCATCAATGGTGCATGATGGCTCAAGGGATCAAATTTGCCACTTAATGTAAGGATGTATGCAACAAACAAAATGAAAACCGGGGCCTTATCAAGTTGGAGTCAAAGGTCCCGATGACCGGGAATCGAGGCACATTACATCACTTGAAGTATGAATGGTCCTTGATTCCCACACTTGGCTTGACACCCCAAACCGAGTAAATACAATGCATGTTATGCTCATAAGGCTCAAATGCACTATGCCACCAAGATGTAAAGCACAACAAGCATTATGCAACCAACATGACAAAATGTATGATGCCAAGCATACAAGGTACAAACATGATGCAAACATGGACCAATTTGACCATGGGATTGATATGCTACAAGGCTTAATGGAATAACCATGCAACAAACATGAAGCAAGCATGCAAGAGGGCCTAAAAGTGATAAAGGTGCAGACCTTTATTCTCCTCTAAACAGCACCAAAAATGCTCAAAATGATAGACAATCAACTCATGTGAACAAGCAAACTTATGGTCCCAAAGTTAAGGCACAAAAGGGGACAACTTTCCCCCACCAACATGACCTCTCATGGCATGATCAAAGCAAGTAAAAAAAGAATTTTTGCATGCAAAATAGGACCCCAAAAACTCCTAATATGGCAGCTAAAGTATCTCCCGTGAAGCATATGCACTAAGGCTCATTCCTAGGCATAAGAGGACACACCCTCAAGGCATGAAAGAGGCCATGCATGCACACATACAAGCATGATTCTTGGACTAAAATGTGGTCCTTAGATGATGTTAAATCATGAGGGTAATCACAAACATACATGCTAGAAGTCAATATGCTCAAAGCTTTCAAGCCAAAATACAAGGCAACCCTAACAAGCATGTCAAGCATGATCAAATGGATAACCACCAAACTTTAAGCATGGGAAAACAATACTAAAGCTTCATGGGACCAAGCCAACATACACAAGAATCATGGCCTAATCATGATATGTACTTCTAAGCAAAGTAGAGCAATACAAAGCAAGTATTACAAGCATGCAAGGAGGCATAAATCCGGCCAAAAACAGAGGTTGCATATGACCTAAAATGCCTAAAAAAATTCTGAAATGAGGCCAAGGATCATCAAGCACACATGCTACCCTTTTGAGCTCAATAAGCAAGGAAACAAACCATGAAGGGAGAGGGGTGTCCCTCCCCTATGCAAGACTTCAAACCATCCTTTTTTTGACACTAAAATACACTGATTTTTAGTGGTCAAAAGACCAAAACACTGAAGTGAACAAAACCTTATGAAAGGAGCAACAAAATGGATCAAACAAGGCCTATAAGGGTGAGTTTGCACTCAAACCACAAAGTGACCTTAATGAAAGTGCTAGAGCAGGAAAATATGAGCCTTTTTCATGTTATACATAAGAGCTAAAACAGCAAGCAAGATAGGTAGAAAACTATTGCAAGTTTGGGGAATAAAAAGCAAGATGCTCACCCTTGAAGAACCCTTGAAGAACAAATGGTCTAGCCCTCCTCTTTTGATCAAAACCAGTCCAAAAACTCAAGAAACAACCCCCCAAGTCCCTCAATCTCGAAATAAGGTGTAATGGTGTGTGTAATGGTGCAAAAGTAAGGTAAAAACCACCTTTTGAGCTAAGAAACACACACAAGAAGGGAGAGAGAGAGAGAGGTATAGAGATAATATGTATCTATATCTCTAAAGGCTGGTTTTTGCTTCTAACTTTCTAACCTAGAACCAAGAGGAAAGCCCCTCTCTTATAGGACTCCCTCTTGCAAAGCTTATACAACAAGCTTGGCTATAGGGAAATCCCTCCATACACGTGTATGGAGGGGGGAAGAGTTGGTGCCAACTATCACAGCTGGCACAAAATATCTCCATAAAGTGGATGAACAGTGGTCGGCTGCCCAAAAATGCTATTTCGGCAAAAAACAGTGCCGACCGGCAACATATTATGCCGACCGGCAATAAAGTGTGCCGACCGGCAAACAAAAGTGCTGATGGAAGAGAAAGACCATCCGGTGGCCTCCAGCCACTGCCGGTGGTGTGTGGGGATGCCTCATAAGGCATTCCCTGCCCTTTCAAGGCAAAACACAAGTGTTCGGTGCAAAACCAGACACTAAACGGTCAAGTTCGGAGATCCTGAGGCAGGGCGCGCGAGCCGAGACCTCCGGGAACTCTGAACGAACACGATCATGGATAATCACCGTGTGTTCAAACAGTGACGTCCAAGTCTTGAGGACGGTCAAAAATGGGGTGTCTACACAGCCGCTCGAACCATTTCAAGCCCAGCTCGCCCAAACTTGACGGAAAGATGAGGCACATAAGAGCATCATTCCGCCTATGTCCAACCATGACCTGTCAGAAGTGGCTTACATGCATGTAAGGATCGGTCTTTCCGTCGTAAAGCGTGAACTTTGGCTGGTGGAAGCCTGCCGGAAGCGGTGTTGTTTCTATTTCCAGGGAGAAAGGGGTGGCGCTCAACCTTGCCAAGTCGGAATCCACAAGGAGTGGCGCCGCTAGGTGGGGTGGAGGCATTCCGACCTCCTCGCTGGCGTGAACCCCGTAGGATAACCGCTGGAAAGCCGGTATCTTCTGTGCCTCCCGCTTGCAAGCCCGTTCCTCCAAGACTGCCCGCAAATCTTCTGATCGAGCGGAATAGGTGTACCTCGACGTCATCGCCAGACGTGAGGGCTGGTAAGTGCTATCTTGCACGCTGGACTTCTCTGCGCGCACATCGAAATCACCAACCTTGTAACTTCTGGTAATAGAGATGGACGGTGTGTGTCGCTGACTCTAACTACCTGAACGACGGGGTTGGGTGCGCTCACTGTGGTCTCCCACTCCAGCTACATCCTTCCCTTTGACATGCCGCTTCAGCTCCTCCATCTCCGCCGCCATTCGCCGGATGACAGCGTCCTAGTCCTTCAGTTTATTTTCCAGACGTCTGGCGTATGAGTCTCTCCTCCGCCGGTGACCGTCTGGACTCCGTGAATGACCATGACTTCTTCCGTGCTTATCTCGCGCATCTCCCGACTATCCTCTCGGGAATGTCTCCAAGTCCCCCATCGGAGTAATGGTGGGGTGTCCCTCTCTCCGTCTGCCTGATTCCGGAGTGGCTCCATCGATGGCGGATAGCGGAATCTCTTCGTTGTTCGCCATAGAAAGCGATCAGATGAGCTTGGAAAACAAGGTTTTATCTGCAAAGCTTCCCACAGACGGCGCCAATTGTACGGGGAGCAAATATTCAGGCAAGCCCGTATTCCTTTCTTCCAAGCTCCGTTTCTGTCCGATCACCTACGAGCACAACAACGGTGAGCTACCCGGCAGTGTGTGACCGGAAAACCCCTCCGACGATCAAGTTAGAACACACACACAGGGGATAGATAGAGAGAAGGGAGAGTGTTGAGTGTTTAGTGTGTGTCGCACCAAATGTTCATCTGCCCACGTATGGGGGGCGCAGACGTGCTTATATACCTTCTGCGCCCCAAATCTACTCCCAGTGACCTCTCAACATGTGGCACTCCTATCCCATCTGTCAGCATAAACCTTGTTGAGCACCACCTAACCCAACTGCCTGCCCATTCTCCTGGGAGCTCGGCAGCCGGGCAGTACCATCTCGGCCATCGTCTGCCATGCTGCGCTTCATGCCCAAGTACTCTAACAGCTAAGCTCAGATGAGGACCGGACTCGGCGGCATCTCGGCAAAGCCGAGCTCGGGACAACTCACACTTGTCTGCGGTCGACCTACCTGCCGAGCAAACAGGTACCTCAGTCCAACCTTGCCTTTCCTGGCGCTGGACTTTTCACCTGACCGGCTTCGTAACCATGGATCCTTGCAGCTCGGTCAATCCACGCGCTGCCTTAACCGAGCAGCTTCCTTCAAGGCCGAGCCACACAACTTGGCCCAACACCTGTTCGGCCCAAATCTGTCTAGCACAACTCTGTCCGGCCCAAATCTGTCTGGCCCAATTCCATATCATTAATCTCCCTCTCAGTTACTTTTGAGGATTGGTTGGCTTGAATTTGTAATTTTTGGAAAATATTTTGTTGTTATGCTCCTAATTTAAGCACATTTTTGTGCCGCCACCACCACACAGGTGTGGTTGGGGAGTTTGGCTTTTTTATGAGGTGAAAAGCTAATGCATTTAGGAATGACTTTTTTTAAGTTGTATGAAAAAATGTGAAAGCCTGATGTACATGATTTGTTTTTTTAGTGATTATTTTTTTTAGTTTTTTAAGCTAAAAAGCCAACTTCCCAAACTACCTTGAAGGTTACATTTGTGAATCTAGAGAAATTTAAATAATGTAGAGATGTAGAGAAAATGAAGAGTATTTTGGTGGCACAACAACCGATGAGTATTGAATAATTTACTCATTGTTTAGCTGTGTGCAAAAATGTCATGTAAATGATGGTTGCCCATTGGTCTTATTGTGTGGTGGTATCTCAGAATAATTAGTGCTCCTGTTGGGTTACATTCTAACTAAAGAATGTGTTAAAAAAATAGTACAATCAATTTGTACCTAACTGGTTGTTTCCTTTTGTTTTGTTATTGAGAAGATAAAGGTCAATAAAATAATGTAAATGTGCAAATTATATATCTAATATTTTGGTTGCTTTCAAAAAAATGGAAATAAAAACGCCCCATGTAAACCTAATGGCTAAATAACATAGACATGAGAAAGCAATATGACATGCACACGTTGACATAATAATTTTAAAAAAATTCAGGACATAATATGTCTGAGATACTTTAAAAATTTATAGTTTTAATAAATTTATTATATACTAAATATATGAATAATTTATCCAAAAGTAATAAAAGAAAAGCAACATAACACTAATTAAATAAAAAAACTCTAGTCAGTTTTTTTGGAAAGCCATAAGTTCGGTTAAATACAAAGGTCGATAAAAACATGGGACTTCATAATAGTTTGGGGCTTGTGTGGTTGGTTTCCAATCTCAATTACCTTTTCTTATATCACAATTCCCCACTAACCGAAAGAGCATTGTAAATTATAACAAAAAGCATGCGAACCTGAGCAAATGGAAAATCAGCTGTTTTGTCACTGTTGTGTGCAAGGGATGTTCCTTTCTCTTCCCTTGGGGTGACACAGTGGCTTAGGCCACATTTCCTCAATAAAGAGACTAAGGTTTGAGTCTCCTCAACAACTCACCTATTGAAAGAGAAAAGAAGACACTTTTCTTTCTAGTGTTCTAGAAAACAATGATAAATTAGTATTCAAAGTTCAAACTTCTGATATGAAGACAGTTAGGCATTCTGTGCTAAAAAAGTCACTTATCTGCCAGTTTCTGTCAAAATTTTGAGCTTTAACTTGGCATTCAGTGACCATTTTGAAGATATGGCTGATTTTAGTGGCTTATTTGGTGTGAATCAAGGTTGGAGATCTAGATAGCATCCTATTATTTGAGCTTGCGTTTGATTGGCAATGCGTTAGTGTCATTACACCTTCAAAAAAGGTTTTGATTTCTAAATGTTAGTTTATGCATGTATCATGTTTGCTTTGATAGTGGGTGTACGGGCACGAAATATTCTTCCCGTATAATCCTGTTGATCAAGTCTGCACTCCTCCGTACGTCGTCGCTTTACTCCCTGAAAATACAAACGTGAGCTAGCCGGCGGGTGTGTGCTGGATACCTCTCCGATGCCTAAGTCAGCAAAATAGACAAATAGACAAAAAGCTCTGTATGTTCGGGAATCAAAGTTGGGTTACCTCTCCATAGGTGATGTCATGAGCTTTTATAGGTTCCGTGTGGCACAATCCTAATAGGACTTTTACTCCTCCATGTAGAGTCCTCCTAGGAATCACATTCCTGAAAGATAATGGTTATCCTTCAACACCCTCCTCACTGCTTGAACCAGGTGAGATGGTTTTACCATGGTCGGACTCCAATATGACCGAGGTAAGCATGGCTATGCTGAGCCACAGAGTAGACCGAACTATAGCTAGTTTGGTTCTTCCTTTCACTGCTCTTACCCTGGTTCCTCCTGCACAAACCCTGGCGTGATTAGACCGAGATAACAAAACATCAAGGTCCTGACCGAGCTAATAAATAGCTAGGTTCTGACCGGGCTATCCATAATACGCCATGACCGGGCTAACTCTGAGCGTGGCAACCGGGCTAATCGCCACGCTTCTTTAGACCGGAATAACTTTAAGGCTCTTTTGGACCGGGATAATAATAAGGCATTCTCCGGATCGGGCTAACTCCAAGCTCTGTTTTATCTAGCCCAATGAACGGCCCATTACCTAGCTCGGCCCAATTTATATATAAATTACCCTCTCAATTGCCCCTTAATTCCATCTGCATAGCATGATAGGGATTACCTGTTACCAGTAGAGCTAAAAACTTTATCCTTACGATCGAGCTAAACTCTTTAGACTTTGTAGCCGAGCTTAAAAAACCCTTTAGCCTTTCCAGCCGAGCTAAATTCTTAAGCCTTTCCAGCCGAGCTAAATTTACACTGGGCTGTACCTGTCTGGTCAAAACGTCTCTTCAATCACAGAGACTGAATCGCTTCTCATTCCAAGGACACGCGGCATGCTCTTATTGACTAAAGGCAGCTGTCACGCCGTCTTCGTACCTCGTGTTTTTTGAACAGTTCCCACCTTTTTCCCTTCTCTTTTCACAAAACAAGCCCTAATGCTTTGAATCATTCACTTTACTATTCAACTTCTCTCTGTTGCGAGTCTCTGACACTCATCGACCCTGAGCTTGCTGAGTTCGTGTTCTTCACTGTCTTTGCTTCCATTTTCAATTTCCTCCTCTTGACCTGGTAAGCTACTCAAATCTGTCTTGTTTTTGTTTTTTACAATCCATGGCATATTGTTTTGTGTTTTTGCAAAACACATTTTCTGCTTGGTCATGTGTTTTTTTTGGAAAAAACTTAGCAATAGAACCACTTGAACTCACGAAACAATCTGTAGAAACACTGGGTTTGATCCCAAATAAATATGCAACCGAACTAGGAAGTTGTTTGCCTTGGTCGTAAGCCTAGCCATACCTGGCAACCAAACTGAAACTTGCGCCATACTTGTAACTTCCTTATGTCAAACCACCGTTTGTTTCAACTAGCCGAACTACCGAACTGCGCTAGATCTGCGCAATGCCACACTAGAGAGCCTCAACGCTGGCCGAGCTAAAAGTTGGGGCTGGACCAACTTCCTTAGTTAAAATCGGACTAAGAAAGCTGTCCCAAAGGCTCGACCAAGCTAAATCCCTTCGCTCAAACGGAGCTAAAACTGCGTAGCCGAGCTAGGGCTTTATTTATCTTGCCTTTGTTTCTTATAGCACGATCCAATGATCAGTGCTTAACACTTCTTTTTTTACTTTGCAGACTCAGGTTGCCCAGGCACTCCTTTGAGCGCTCCACCGAGCTACTCAGCATTATTCTCCGACCGAGCCAACACCCAAGTATAACTTATTCATAACTTAAACCAAAAATGGGAAAGTATAGGTTTTTAGTTAACTCACCTGGTGCAATGGCTGAATTTCGAAAGGATTATAACATCCCTGATGATGTTCACCTCACCTTAGCCGACCTAGTTATCACACCATGGGGAAACCAAGGCTTTGTCCCTTTTAATGTTATTTCCATTGTGGAGTGCGGTCTACGCTTCCCAGTACAGCCCTTACTCTGTGAATTCCTCAGGCAAACCAAACTCGGCCCTACCCAACTTTTCACCAATTCTTACCGCATAATAAACGGAATAGCCGAGCTAAACCGCCGGGCTGGCCTTAACCTTGGTCTTGCCGAGCTCTTCTATCAGTATTCCATAGGATCAGCCGAAGATGGCTAGGTTTACTACTTACGAATAAAGCGCCGGCGTGAAAAAATAATAAAGGACACACGAGACAAAAACTTGAACGATGATGATTTTTTCTGGGTATCTGGCAATTTTGAAGGCCACCAAGCCCAAATCCCAGGCCACAAAATAAACTGGAACAAGGGTGTAGTCGGTAGGGTTACCCCGGCTTTACTGCATTCTTCTTGTTATTTCGATTTTCTGATTGTGAACCGAACCTAATGTTGTCTTCTTTTTTGCAGATAGGAACTTTCTTAAGTCCCAATATAGTTACCCCAACTTGAACATGCTTCGTGCCGCGCTGCGATATCCAGACCGGAGTTGGACTGACCTGCTGAATTTTGAACCGACTTACCGATACAGTAGAAAACAAAGGGCCAGGGTAATTGACTTTCTTTTAGAAGCTTCTCCCGAACCGGACCCATCCTTGCCTCAAATCAACCTTATCCCTCTTACTGCCGAACAAGAAATGGCCAAGAAGAGAGTCGTGCGAGCCCTTCTCACCGAAACAAACCCAACCAAGGTACCACCAGCCGGTCAACCTCAGGAGACCGTGGTGGCCCTTCCATCTCACCAACCCTCATCATCCCACCAAAGGAAGCGTGCCCAGACTACTCCAACCGAGCAACGTCTGGTTGATGAAGACCAAAACCGTGGTTCCTCAAACTACTCCACCAAGCCCTCCACTGAGCCCACAACCGGAGCGCTCTGACCGAGCTACCTTCTCCAAGTGGGATCCAAAAATCACCTTTCAGAACCGTGCTATCACGGATTCGGACTCAGTGGTCGCAGAAAAAGACTACCTGATGGCCTTCAACTTGGGTAAAGGTGTTTGTCTTCCAGCCGACATGAGGCACCACGACCACCTGAACGAGCTGAAGGCCCTTCGCTCGTCCACAAAATCCATGGTGCTGGTAAGTTGCCCTTTTACTTTATTTTTTCTAAAGAAATTTGTCCAACTTTCAGCTCGGTTATACTGAAAAAGTGTCTTACCATCCTTTTGCAGGCCATACAGAAAAACCACATCGCTCACAAGCGAGTGTTGGAACTAAGGAAAGCAACAAGGCAGGCCATGGCAGAAGCTGAAGCCAAAACGGCCGAACTAGAAGCATCTCAACAGAAGACCGCCAAGCTAGAGGCCGAGGTTACCCGTCTGACTGGACTAGTTACCTCGGCTAACGTTGATAAACAAAGGTCCCTGACTGTGATGAAAGATAAATACCTGCATGAGCTGACCAAGCTTGAAGGCAAGAAAAACGTTGAGATCGCCGAGCTGCAAAAGAAGGCAGATGACGCGGATGCTTAAGGTTTCAAGGAGGGAGAGGCTCTTTACATTAAGCAATGTGAGGCAGCCAAAGACTTGTTCTTTAAATGCGGATGGAGGGCGGCCGTGGCCCAGCTCGGTCATGGACCAGAGACCGAGGTTTTCAACCCTCCTCCGTATTTTATCTCAGGTTCGATGACGGAGTACGCTGTGTCCGTTCAGCAACAGTTTCTTCAGTCTGAGGATGATGAAGAAGAAACCGAGCCAGACAATGCTCCGGTCGTTCTAAATAATGCCCCGGTCGGTAATGAACCTGTTGTTCAGTCAACTGAGTTGGAGCCACAGGTTGAAGATCTGACGACCGAGATACCAGATGAGATCGGGCTACCAGATGAAACCGGACTCTGAGTTGTACTTGACGCGAAAATAGACGACCTTTTTGCTTGATTCTGTACCTTTTTTTCTCTTTTTTTCTTTTTTTAACCTTTGGACAATTGTAACCGGGCTGAAGTAATATCCTTCTGTACTTGTGAACTTTGAATGAATGCTTCTTTTTTGTTCAAACTCTTATTTCAGTTGATCTTTATGCTTGTACTTTTACTTTCTAACTGATGTCTTGCATGAGGTTCAGCATTCTCTTGCCGAGATACTTTATCCTGGTCTTAACTTTGCAACTATAAGTATACCTGCCAATCACTCTTTAGCCGAGATCCCTACCTCGGCTAAAGAATACTAAAAGTTGGTTTAATGCAGCCAACCACTCTTTAGTCGATGTCCTTACTTCGGCTGAAGAGTACCAAGAGTTGGTTTATTCCAGCCAACCACTCTTTAGCCGACATCCTTACCCTGGCTGAAGAATACTAAGAGTTGGTTTAATCCAGCCGACCACTCTTTAGCCGATATCCTTACTTCGACTGAAGAGTACTAAGAGTTGGTTTAATCCAGCCAACCTCTAGATTGGTTTTTCCAGCCAATCCAGAGTAAATTGTTTGGTTATTCTGACCAAACGTCCTGCAGCCTGGATCCTTATCCTGGGCTTAGGAGGGTGTTGGTTTTTCTAGCCAACCTTTAGATTGGTTTTTCCAACCAACCTAAAGTAAAGTGTTTGGTTATTCCGACCAAACGTCCTGCAGCCTGGATCCTTATCCTGGGCTTAGGAGGGTGTTGGTTTTTCCAGCCAACCTTTAGATTGGTTTTTCCAGCCAACCTAAAGTAAAGTGTTTGGTTATTTCGACCAAACGTCCTGCAGCCTGGATCCTTATCCTGGGCTTAGGAAGGGTGTTGGTTTTTCCAGCTAACCTCTAAGTTGGTTTTTTCGGCCAACTATGCTTTCAATGCCCCTAGCCTACTAAAAGAACTTTTACAGAATAAAAACACTGATGCTGAAAAGAAAACTACTTGTTTTATTGGGGAAAAGAAAAATTACAAGTATTTTAAAGTAAAGCTAAAAATAAAATAGTTTGAGATTGGCAGTGTTCCATGGTCTGGGAATCGCTTTGCTGTCTTCGTCTTCCAAGTGGTAAGCACATTTTCCTGCTAATCTGACCACTTTGTAACGTCCTTCCCAATTAGGCCCTAATTTGCCATCTCTTGGGACCAAGGTATTTCCCATTACTTTGCGCAGCACCCAATCTCCAATTTTGAATTGTCTTGGATGTACTGTCTTGTTGTATTTCCTGGATAACTCTTGTTGGTATGAGGCAATGTGAACCAGTGCTTTTTCTCTTCTTTCTTCGGCGAGGTCGAGCTCTAATGCTATGGCTTCTCCATTCAAGTCTGGATCAAAATTTTCGCTTCTAATTGTGGGGAGGCCAACTTCCAGCGGGATTACTGCTTCCATGCCATAGGCTAAGGAGAATGGTGTTTCTCCTGTTGATCGTCGAGGTGTGGTGCGGTAAGCCCATAAAACATGAGGAAGTTCCTCAGCCCATTTGCCTTTTGCTCTTTCTAACCTTTTCTTCAGTCCATCCAAGATGACCTTGTTTGATGCTTCCGCCTGGCCGTTGGCTTGGAGATATGCCAGTGTAGAATTATAGAACTCTATCTTGTATTCTTCACAAAAGCCTCTAAAGATTCTGCCATCAAACTGAGTGTTGTTGTCTGATATTAGGGCTTTAGGTATGCCGAATCGAGTAATGATATTCTGCCAGACGAACTTCTTCACCTATTTTTCCTTGATTGATGCCAATGCTTCTACTTCCACCCACTTTGTGAAGTAGTCTGTTGCTGCGAGAAAGAACTTCCTATTTTCGAGTGCTGTTAGAAGTGGTCCTACTATGTCCAAGCCCTACATTGCAAAGGGCCATGGGCTGGTCAATGGTAGGAGTTCTCTGGCTGGCTGATGTATTTGGTATGCGAACTTCTAACATTTCTCGCACTTCTTCACATACTTTTCCGAGTCTGCTTGCATGTATGGCCACCAGTATCCTTGTGAAATGGCTCTGTAGGCTAACGATCTTCCTCCTTGGTGGCTTCCGCACACGCCTTCGTGTATCTCAAACAAGAATGCTTCCACTTTGCTGGGGTGGACACACTTTAGATAAGGTCCTGTGAATGACTTTTTGTACAATGGCATAGATGGGGAGAGCCAAAATCGCTGTGACTTTGCCCTAATTTTGTTGGCTTTTTTCTTTTCTTCTGGTAAGACGCCATCTTTTAAGAATAATATGATGGGATCCATCTATGAGGGGCCTAGTTCGGCGCAACATACCTCTTCTGCTTCGGGGTCTTCAATGCTTGGTCTTGGTAAGTAGTCAATTAGCAACGGATGAGGGATGGATGTATCTGCCATTGAAGCAAAGCCTGCTAGTTCGTCTGCTCTGCTGTTTTCCTCCCTGCCAATCTGTTCTATCCTCACTACTTCAAATTTCTTGATCTCTTTTCTGACTAAGTCTTGATACTTAGCCATCCTGTCATCCTTTGCCTCGTAGTCGCCTGAAATTTGGTTTACCACCAGCTGTGAGTCACTATAAACCATTAGCTCGGTGGCCATCATGTAAGATGCTGATTTAAGACCTGCAAGCAGCGTTTCATACTCCGCTTCGTTGTTTGATGCTGGGAAGCCAAGGTTGACTGCTTGCTCCACAACTAGGTCGTTCGGTGAGATGAGGACTATGCCAAGTCCTGCACCATGCCGGTTGGATGCTCCGTCCACAAAGAACTTCCACATCTCTCCAACGAATAATTTCCAGCAAGTGGAGGGATCAGATGATGCCGTGGGGTCAAGAATGTTGCTGGTATCTTCTTCAAGGTCCATACTTGCTGTCTGCCCCTCACTATCTGATTGAACCAAGTCTTTATTTGTTGGTGAGTCTTGGCTTGGTGTAGCATGGTTCGCTTCTGCCTTGCTCTCTTTACTCTAGTCTGCCTTGGGGTCCGACTGAGTATCCTGCACCAGGGGTTGCGCTATTCCAGCGTCAACTTCCATCCCTAGTTCGATTGCATTGGTCAGGTTGACTGGGCAGATATGAGGACTTCCAGGAGTAAATTCTTCAATAAAGTCTGCCAAAACTTGGGCCTTTATCGCGGTTCTGGGTTGGAACTTGATGTCGAATTGTCCCAACTCTACTGCCCACTTCAAGATTCGCCCAGAAAAGTTTGCCCTCTCAAACAAAGCTTTTAATGGGAAAGTTATGAGGACGACTATGGTGTGGGCATGGAAGTAGTGCAACAACTTTCTTGAGGCCATCATTAAGGCCAAGGCCAATTTTTCCAGTGGAAAGTACCTCGTTTCGGTGCCCAGCAATGTTTTGCTGACATAATAAATGGGCAGATGTTGGATTCCTTCTGCACGGACCAATACTGCGCTAATTGCGTACTGAGAGACCGCCAGGTACAGGAAGAGTTCTTCTCTAGGTATTTGGGTGACAAGCAGTGGTGGAGAAGACATGTATTCCTTCAAGTTTTCCAGAGCACGGTCGCATTCTTCGTCCCACTCGAACTTGGCTTTTAATGCTAGAAAAAATGGTCGTAGTCTGTCTGACGACCGGCTAATGAATCGGTTGAGTGCAGCTGCCATGCCGGTGAGACGCTGCACTTCTTTTACTGAGTTAGGCCTCTCCAGATCCTGAATAGCTTTGATCTGGGAGGGGTCTGCCTCAATACCCCGGTTGGTCACCAGAAAGCCCAGGAATTTGCCAGATCCTACACTGAACGCGCACTTAGATGCATTAAGGCGCAACTTGTGTCTCTTCAGAATCTGGAACATCTCACATAGGTCCCTCAGATGGTCATTCTCATCCTTGCTTTTGACCACCATGTCGTCGATGTAAGCCTCCATTGTTCTGCCTAACAACGGCTCGAACATCTTGGTGACCATTCTTTGGAATGTTGCCCCCGCGTTCTTTAGGCCAAAGGGCATGACCTTGTAGCGATACAGTCCTCTTGGAGTTGTAAAGGACGTGACCTCCTGGTCTGGTTCGTACATGGCGATCTAATGGTAGCCTCTGTATGCATCAAGAAAGCTTAGTCGGTTGTGTCCTGTCGTTAGGTCTACCAGTTGATCTATCCGTGGTAGGGGGAAACTGTCCTTTGGACATGCTTTGTTGACTGTCTTATAGTCAACGCAGACACGCCATTTGCCATTCTTTTTTTGGTACCACGACTGTGTTGGAAATCTATCTGGGGTAGTGCACCTCTCTGATAGCTCCTGCCTCTAGTAGGTTTCCCACTTCTTCCGCAACTATTTCAGCGTGGTGGAGTGCCGATCTGCGAGTGCGCTGAATGATTGGTCTGGTGGATGGGTGGACATTGAGTTGGTGACAAATGAAGTTTGGATTAATGCCTGGCATGTCGTAGGGTGTCCAGGCGAACACTTCGATGTTAGAGGTTAAGAATTCCAAAACCTCTAATCTCTCAGTGCTGGACAACGACGATCCGAGCAAAAAGAATTTATCCGGGTTCTTTTCATCTATTCTTACTTCTACCAAGTCTTCCACTGCTTTTTGGTCAGCTGCTTTGCCGACATCTGCGAACAGTTCATTGCTCTCAGGTTCTTCCACCGAATGAACATATCCCTTGGCAGCGCGGCTGCCATTAACCGTGACAAAGCATTGCTTGGACATAATTTGGTCTCCAAAGACCTCTACAATTACCCCAGTTTTGTTGGGGAATCGCATTACTTGAGGGTAGGACAAAGCTACCGCTCGTATGGCATGCAACCATGTTCTTCCCAAGATTATGTTGTAAGTGGAAGGGACCTTCAACACCCAAAATTTCACTTGTTTTGTCACGCTTCCTGCCCTGACTGGTAGGATAATTTTGCTGACTGGCCATTCTGGTATTGAGTTGAATCCGATCAGGGGGGATACAGCTGGGGCCAGGTCTTTGTCCTCCAATTTTAGTTGTTTGAAGATGTTGTAGGACATGATCTCACACGAGCTACCTTGGTCTATCAAAATTCGCTTGACGACGTAGTCCTTGATGCGGAGGGTGACGACCAGTGCATCGTTGTGAGGGCAATATATTCTTTCCAAGTCCTTGTCTGAAAAAGACATGATGTTCGTAGCCTCTGTTCTCCCCTTTTTGATGGTAGGTTGGGCGCGTAGTACCTCTCTTAAGTGCTCAGCCTTCTTTATCATGCCCCTGAGCTCGCATACGCGCTCAGGTTCGAATACTCCATGAATCACGTTGATCACGCCTTGAGGTGGGGGGTCAATTGGCATACCGTTCGGGTGATCGTCATTCTGGGGGGCTGGCTGCGCCCCTCCTTCAATGTATTTGTCCAGGTGACCGGCTGCCACCAACTCCTCTAAATGTTGTCTCAATGGTGTACAATTTTCAGTGTGGTGCCCTTTTTCTTTATGGAAGGTGCACCACGATCTTTCACCATAGTCCTTCTGAGCTTCTCCTAGCTTGGCAGGCCATCTGACGAAAGGTTCATCGCGTATCTCGCTTAGGATCCGGTAGATTAGTTTTTTGAATATCGTGGTAATGGCAGTGCGGATTCTCAACCATCTTTTATCCTGGTCTCCTCCGTTGTCCCGCCTACCTCGTCCGTTTTTGTTCGAACGTTCTACCGCATTAACCTTTGCCGCGGTCTTTTTATCTGGTACTGTGGTCGTGCTAGACTTTGATTTAGCACGAGCACCATCTTCTTCTACCCGAATGTGTTGGTGCACTCTCTCCATTAAGGCCTCCATTGTGAGAGGCGATGTCATAGTGGTTGAGTCCCTTAGTCTGTTCCCAACTGGAAGGCCTCTTTTGTACTATGCGATGGCGAGATTGGTGGGGCAGTCCCCAATCTGGTTAAAGGTCTCCCAGTAGCGGCTATTGTAGGATTTTAATGACTCTTTTTCGCCCATATCGATGGAGAGCAGTTGATTAATTTCCACCGAGGTTTTGGTGTTCGTTCTGAACCTAGTAACGAATGCCTCCGCCAATTGCGCCCAGGAGGCTATGCTACCTTCTGGAAGTTTTTCGAACCAAGTCAAGCCCAGGTCACCAAGGCTTGATGGGAAGAGGATGCACATTAAAGCTTCGTTCTGTCGGTACACTGCCATAACCTGACGAAAGTGGCTTAGGTGCATGTAAGGGTCTGTCTTCCCTTCGTAGGTGGTAAATTTTGGCTAGATGAAGCCTGAGGGTAATGGTGCGTTCTCAATTGCCGGAACGAACGGCGAGCAATGGAGTCTTGCCAACGCTTTATCTGTTGGTTCGTAGGCAAGGTATGGTATTGGCATCCCAACCTCGACGCTTCCATGCGTCCGAGGGGCTAACCGCTGAAGGGCTGAAACTCTGTGTGGATCGCGTCTCCTAGCATCTTCCTTCTGTCGCGCCTTTTCTTCGAGCACAGTCCGTAAGTCGGACGATCTAGGCAACTCAGTTTTCCTGGATGATGTATGGTGCATATGCAAGGGCCGATAGGTACTTCCCTCTGTGTAAGACCTTAATGATCTCGTTCTCTCAGACCTGGAGTGACGAGTTCTGGAAGTCCTTGATTGAGTGTCGCTCGTTCTGAGGCTTCTACTCTCTACTTGCGATGTCGTGGTATGCTTACTACGATTTTCTGAGTGGCGAGGAGGCGCATTGCCTTTGCGCCCCACTCCTATCGCCACCCCTTTTCCGTTGATCTGGCGCTTCATGGCCATCATGTTCGCCTCCATCTTCCTTATCAATTCATCTTGCTCCTTCATGCGGTCCTCCAGAACTTAAGGATCGATCCTCTACCTTTGTTTGTTAGGACTTTGTGAACGAGAGTGACGGGGGCTGTTAGTCCGCCTCCTCCCCCTTGCATCCCTCCTGGGATTCTGTCGCTGTGGCTCCAAGTCCGCCATGGGAGGGATAGAAGGTAGGCCTTCGCGCCTTGCACCCCCCTCTGGTGTTTGTCTGTCAATGGCGGACTGCGGCAAATCTTCGTTGTGCACCATTGCTTCTAAAGAGGAAAAGCTTGATCAAGAGGTTTTGTTCTAGTCTGATGTTCTCACAGACGGCGCCAATTGTACGGGCACGAAATATTCTTCCCGTATAATCTTGTTGATCAAGTCTGCGCTCCTCCGTACGTCGTCGCTTTACTCCCTGAAAATACAAACGTGAGCTAGCCGGCGGGTGTGTGCCGAATACCTCTCTGATGCCTAAGTCAGCAAAATAGACAAATAGACAAAAAGCTCTATATGTTCGGGAATCAAAGTTGGGTTACCTCTTCATAGGTGATGTTATGAGCTTTTATAGGCTCCGTATGGCACAATCCTAATAGGACTTTTACTCCTCCATGTAGAGTCCTCATAGGAATCACATTCCTGAAAGATAATGCTTATCCTTCAACACCTTCCTCACTTCTTGAACCAAGTGAGATGGTTTTACCATGGTCGGACTCCAATATGACCGAGGTAAGCATGGCTATGCTGAGCCGCAGAGTAGACCGAACTATAGCTAGTTTGGTTCTTTCTTTCACTGCTCTTACCCGGGTTCCTCCTACACAAACCCTGGCGTGATTAGACCGAGATAACAAAACATCAAGGTCCTGACCGAGCTAACAAATAGCTAGGTTCTGACCGGGCTATCCATAATACGCCATGACCGGACTAACTCTGAGTATGGCAACCGGGCTAATCGTCACGCTTCTTTAGACCGAAATAAGGCATTCTCTGGATCGGGCTAACTCCAAGCTCCGTTTTATCCAGCCCTTCTTACAGTGGCCCAATGAACAACCCATTACCTAGCTCGGCCCAATTTATATATAAATTACCCTCTCAGTGGGTAATTTCTTTTTATGACATTCTATGTGCTTAGTGAGTTGCTTTCTACTTCAGATGGAAGAAGCTTCTCTCAGCAATGGTCAAACCCCTCTTGATCAAAGTAGTGAGATGATACAAGAAACAGATGGCGAGAGAGCTGAGTTAGATGGTCAAAATGGTGTTCCTCAAGGAATGAAGGAATTTGTTGTATCTGCTGTGGTAATGGAGTTTGAGTCATATGATGATGCTTACAACTATTACATTTGTTATGCGAAGGAAGTGGGCTTTCATGTTAGGGTGAAAAATTCATGGTTCAAAAGAAACAGCAGAGAGAAGTACGGTGTTGTACTTTGTTGCAGCAGCCAGGGTTCAAAAGAATGAAAGAGGTAAATCGTCTACGTAAGGAAATCAGAAACTGGTTGCTCTGCAATGATTAGGATGAGATTAGTGGACTCTATATGCAAATATCATTATAATAATTAAATATATATATATATATATATGGGCCGTTTAACCAAAATGGCATTGGCTCATTCTGTCAAGCGTAGGCATTTTCAACGATCACTTAAGGTGTGTTTTGTAACGTTTACGTTTTCAGTTTATATTTATAAAAAATTTATAAACTGGTTTTTGTTTATTTTTAAAAAAACATAAACTACAAACGCGTTTAGTAATTAACAAAATGTTTAAAAAAATTTAAAAATATAAAAAAGAGTGAGAAATGGCAAGTGGCGGCGGAAGACGGTAGTGGAAAGTGGTGACGGTGGGTGGTGGGTGGTAGCGAGTGGGTGGTGGTGGTGGTGGTAGGTGGATGGCGGGTGGTGGCGGATAGGTAGCGGGTGGTGGTGGTAAGTGGATGGGTGGGTGACGGTGGCAGGTGGTGGTGGTGGCGGCGGCTGGTGGTGGTGGCAGGTGGGTGGCGGATGGCGGGTGGTGGTGGGTGGGTGGGTGACAGTGGCAGGTGAGCGGTGGTGGTGGGTGGGTGGGTGGGTGGGTGACGGTGGCGGGTGGTAGGTGGTAGCGAGTGGGTGGTGGTGGCAAGTGGGTGGCGGGTGGGTGGTGGGTGATGGTGGTGGTGGTGGCGGCAGGTGGGTGGCAGGTGGCTGGTGGTGGTGGGTGGCTTATGGTGGCAGGTGGTGGGTGGCTTGTGGTGGAAGGTGGTGGCGGCAGGTGAGTGGTGAGTAGTAGTGGCAAGTAGGTGGCGGGTGGTGGTGGCGGACGGTGGATGGTAGTGGCGGGTGGTAGTTGGTGGTGGGTGGATGGCAGGTGGTGGTGGTGGTGGCGAGGGGTGGGTGGTGGCTAGCGGGTGGTGGTGGCGGATGGGTGGTGAGTGGTGGTGGCAGGTGGTGGGTGGTGGTGGCAGCAGAAGACGGTGGCGGAAAATGGTGACGGATGGTGGCTAGTGTTGGGTGGTAAAAAAAAAAAAAAACTCAAAACTTAAAACGGAAACACATTTTTTGTGTTTTCATTTTTTGGCCAAATTTATAAACTGATACTACTGATTTATAAATCAAAAATTTTACCAAACAAATTTTTATTTAAATTTTTTAAATTTTTATAAATATAAATAGAAAACTGAAAACGTAAGTGTTACCAAATGACACCTTAACAAATCTCCATATGATTTGAGGTAATTTCTTCGCAGACGATTTTGATTCGCCTGACACTTTGAGCCTAACACAAGAGGAGCCTAACTTTTTATCTCATATTTTAGTACAATTTTTCTCCCATCAAATTTGTTTAATAATTTACCTTAAATGTTTGATTTGATATTATTTTTTTTTTTATAAAAAAATACACAATCTATTCCAAAATCCTCCTTCAATCAATTCACATGAGAAAAATTAATCTCTAAGGCTATGTTTGGAGCATAAATTTAGATAAAAATTTTATAAAAAAAAAAAAAGTGAAAAGGAAACTATTAGTGAAATGCAAATGGAATGTGATTATATTTTACTTATATTTCATGTACATTTTTCCTTTTCAAATCTCTACCTAAATCCATATTCCAAATATAGCCTAAGAATATCTCTAATCTTTTCATCAAATATTTATCAAATTGAAAATTTTATTTATTTTTTTTATCGAACTGAGAACTCATTAAATTTTCATCAAATTTGAATTTGATAGAAATTTAAAAAGATATTAGGCAAGATTTTTCTTTCATCAATTTTGATCAAAATAAAAAATTGGGATAAAAAGGGAATTTTTACAAAGATTTTGATGAAAATTTAATTAAAAATTTTGAGTAATTCATATTAAATCGAACAATTTACTCAAATATATAATCAAATTAGATGAAAAAATTAACAAAGGGTTTTTTTTGTTGGGGGGGGGGGAGGGGGATAAGTAAATTAACTAAGGGTTGGAGACGCTGTAATCCTTTATTTTTTTTAACATTTTCATGAAATTTAAATAAAATAATAATTGTTGAAAAATTAGTAGAAAGATTTAATTTATTCGGCATTTGATAAATTTAATTTGATATAAGTTTAGTAAATGAATTAAATTTCATTTCAATCAAATTTTTTTATTAAATTTAAATTTCATGTAAGATTTGTAAGATACGAGAGACGCTCTAACCTTTCGTAAATATTGTTGATTTACATTTAAGACACTTAGAACCCAAGTTTAATTTCTAAACACCAAATATAAATATAAAAATAAAATAAAATAATAAAATTTAGTTGAAATATTATTAAAAGTAAATATTAATTTATTATTTTATATTCATGAGTTATATCGGGTCACACTTTGAACCACTCGTGTTCAACTTAAAAAATAAATGAATTTTAAAATCAATCAAAGCATTTGACCTAATAATTATATAAAACCTTTATAAAGTGAGATTTCGAACCGAACTCTTATGAAAAAAATTTTTAATACCTTTTGTGATGATTTATTTTTCTTTTATTATATATTTTGTTTTTGTGAGGACATAATTTCTGAATAGCAACACGTGACCGAGGTGATACCGAAGTGTCAGCCGAGGTGCTACGTGTCTTGATCATGACGCCGAAATAATCTCGGCTAGGCCGAGGTTATCTCCGAAGATACCGGAATCCGGAATAAGCGGATAAGAGACAAGAGTCCTAAAATGAGAGAAGACTTCAGTTTGGATAAAGATAAAACTCTTAGAGAGTTTATCCCAATCCTACTGGGAGTCTAAGATTGGCAGTAATCCAGAGTCCATTGAAGCTAGGCTTTTATTGGGACTAGGTATGTGTTGGCTATAAAAGGGAGGTACCCTTATGAGTCTAAGGTACGCTTTTATGTTTTGAATAGTGAATTAAGCACATTTGCTATCTTTGAGAGATAACTGACCTGATCGTCAGAGTGTCCCCGGGTGGACGAATCACTGCTGAAATCTCTTCTTTCTGCGATAGGTCATTCGGGTTTAATCTATTCTGCCAGTGGCTCTCTAGCTGAATACTAGATTGGCAGTATGGTCAGAAATCTACTCACACAATTTGGCGCCGTCTGTGGGAAAGAAATGAGAATAGATGGCCAATAACAGACAAAAAAAGAAGGTTGGAGACGACACACCTACTAGGAGTGGGAAACCTATTGACCTTGACGTCGAAGAAGACAACTGCAACAAAGAGACTCGTGATAAGAATCACCAAGAGAAAGACGTCGGCCAGGAGGGCGACGTACCTAAGAGATCAGACCGAGGCGGGTATTATAACGAGGACGCCCTCCAGGTATGGAAAGATAGATGCCTACGAAGGGACGACGAGATGTAGGAATTGGAAAACAAATTGGTGGACCTGCAATCGGTCGTCAATTTCATGATGCAGAACAACGTTATGCAACCACCGTTCCCGTTGCAAGATATGCCGATTCCAGCGGCCAAACAAGATGCCCAGACATAAGGGCAGAGAACAATTCCTACAACTCCCCAGCACGATAGAACCAAGGAACACTCTTACCCCTTCAAAGGAGGTCGGGCAAGGAGAATCGAGAATGGGAGATTCACAGAGGACGCATCGCCCCAAGGAAGCTAACCCCAAATCGATCTTAAATGGCACAATTTCTGGTTCTTACATATATTATGTAAGGGGTGTCTATCATTTATAGTTCTCATATATATAGCAATTTATATATATACATACCAAGAAAGGCTCCAACAACTCCGATGGCCGACAGCTTGAACACCACATCGTTGGCTGAGATCTCCGATGAAGTGTTGTGCCCTTCAACAACAACAGCGCAACATTTGACTCCAATTCTTCTCCACCGCCACCGGCCTTAGAGAACTCGAGAGGCAACTTCAACATTGATGAAGCAGCTCAACCTCCTGAACCAAACATAAACATAAAAGCTCTGATAGGCTCCATGGTGGCACAAGCCACTTCAGCAGCATCAGCATCTTTTAATATGGATCCATTTGGAGATACTGTGAGGGAAGTTGTAATTAATTACGTTGTGCAACCGTCTGTGAGCAGCTTGGGATCTGAGATAATCGATCACTTGTTTGTGCAACGCCAGAATTTCAATCGTAGAGTTGCCATTATGCTCTTCTTCTTTATGTTGCTCCTGCTTTTTCAATGTAAGACCATACATTAATCCCCCTTTTTTTTTCTTTTTTTTCTTTTTTTTTTCCTTTTTTTTGTCTGGTATCTCCAATCCCGTTTTATTTATTTATATATATATATATATTCAAGATAATTAATATTCTAGCTTTGATGCTATTTCAGGATTCTTATCAGCACCTTGAATGACTCTATTGGTGGTAATGTTGGGTATTTAAAATGGTGTCATTCTGTTGGATGTAATTGGATTTGGTGATGTAAAATTATACGGTGGTATTGAAGCAAATACACCTACAGTATTTTAATTTAATTTTTATTAATTTAAATGGTAAGATCTATCACTTTCTATTTAGACAATTAAACAAATGTGAATATGAATAGTGTGAAACAGTATTATAAAATCATCAAATAACTTCTCATATTAGTTACTGTTTATTTGATACTGCTCATCTTATATGACATTTATTATGTCATTTCTTAAAAATAACACTAAATAATAATTTCCCCTATCTGGTATGTTCAAATTTTGGGTATTTTGTATTGGGCCGTGCTCTCCTCTAGTCTATGATCGAAGTAGAAGGCACTATTGGACCCTTGAGGACTCACCACGAGTCCCATTTTGATAATCCAAATCGTTCAATGTGTAGAACTCGTCGAGTATATGTCTGTAAAAAATCACGTTAATCGAATATCGATAGCTATCTCATCAGATCAGATTTCTGTCAACTGTTTATTTTTTACCGTCCATTTGTTTTTATACAAAACTGATTTGATCACATAGCTATCAATATCCGATTAACGTGATTTTGTATAAACATATAGTACTCGATGAGTTCAACACATTGAACGATTCAAATTATCAAAACAGGACCCCGTGACCCCACGGGCCCAACAGTACCCTCTAGTCAGATCACGGACCGGAGAGAAGCCAACCCCTTTTGTATTTTGAAATTACTAGTGGTAAAGACATGTTATGTACGGAATGTGAAAAAATTAATAACATATTTTTATATAAAATAATATAGATAAATAGATAGATTTTTGTACGTAATTTATTAAAACAAAAAATATTGAAATATACAATTTATGTTTTATAATTTTAACCACAATTTATGTATCAATTTTTAATTTGTCACAAATTTAATCATGTAACTTTTAACCCCCTCACTAAAGTTGCAAATTAAGGCGAGCTTAACCCAAACAATTCGAGTCAAGCCTGAAAATTTTCAAGGATTGGGCAACATAATTTTTAATTCGATAAGAATCTATATAGAAATTTAAAAAGTCAAAATAAATTTGAGTGGACTTGAGCAGATATATCAAAAAACCTAAGAAACTGAAACAAAATTGTATATATAAATATATTAAATTATTTGCTAATTTATTGTTTAAATAATAAATAATAAATAAATAATATTAATATTAATGAACAAACACAAAAGTAATATGCTTAAATTTTTCTAATAGAATATTTTTTTGAAAATGTTTAAAAAATAAAATTTTTAGAATGGAATCATCAAATAAATTGATATTAAAAAAAAATTAATTTTTATAATGGCATAAAATAATTTAAATATGATTTTTTAGAAATTATTTTTAATTTAAAATTTACAATAACATATTTAAATATAATAAAAATAATTTTTTACAAATAAAAGTATCTAAATAAAATAAAATAAAAAGAAAGGGTAAGAAGAAAATTTATAATAGTATTCTCATTTGATTTGAAAAAATTCAAGATGAACAATAAATTATCACTTATAACTCTCATTTTTTTAATAATTTTTTTTTCATGAACCATCACTTTTAATAGAAAATTAATGTTTCTTTTTCTTTCTTTTTTTTATTATAGCAAAAGTTACTTTTTAGCAATTTGGGAAAAAAATATTTTTATTTTTTTTATTTTAATTTGTTTGATTGACAATTGAGATTTAAAAAAATTAAAAATAAATAACAAGATCCACCATGTTTGGCAAGCCCTATAAAAGTCATTTACTTTCTTAATATTTTTGCTTTTGTTAAAAAAATTAAAAATTTTGTATTAAAAAATTTTATTATTCAAGTCCTTGTAATTAAAAAGGGTATAAAGAATCTCATAAAATTTAAAACTAGAAAATAAAAAAAAAATTTAATAACAATTAATGATTTGAATACATGTATTTAAGACAAATTATATTTAGATTAATAATATTATGACACATTCTTATGGCACATGTGAATATTGATCACAATCTAATTGTAGTAACATAATTTTAAAAAGAATTTAAATTTAAAATTTTATTTTATAATTTAATAAATAATACATAATTTAAGGAATGAATATTGATCTCATTTCAATTATAGTAATATAATTTAAGGAAGAATCCAAATTTAAAATTTTATTTTAAGAATATAAAATTAACTTATAGACCAATCATATTGTGACACATATTAACAAAAAAATAAACAAAATCAAAAAAATGAGAAAAAAAGAATTGCAACTTTCAACTTTAATAAAATGACAATTGTAACGTCCCCAAAATGTTAAAATAGAATAACCTATAATATATACCATATATGTGGAAAACTAATAAGATAACGGTCTTTCATTATTTCTCTAGTAAACATTACAAAAGGTACCATATGCATTATACATTCATAAATCTTAAATTCTGAATCTCTAGCATGTGGCACATGGCAATATATAGAAAATGAGCAGAAATTCAAATAAGTTCTTGCGTTAATGGCTATTTATTTCCAAAACAACACTTGACTATAATAAAATGAATTGATTGATAGACCATCACTAACCCTCGACATAATCCCCTTTTTCAACCACTCCCATCCCCATATTATACTTTTCCAACCCCATGAAGCCTTTCTTGGCAAGGTAGATGCCAAAAAATCTGAGTTTGGACAATACTTACCAAACAGAACTTTAGCTAGCATAGAAGTAGGTTTCGCTATTCGACGCCAAGCTTGTTTAGCACGCAAAGCTTGATTGAAACAACCCAAGTCTCCAAACCCAAGCCCACCGCATTGTTTAGGAAGACACAAACTATCCCAATCTTTCCAAAACACACCATGCCCTTCATCAGATTGCCACAGAAATCTTCGAGTGATAGACGTAATTTTCTTGACAACCAAACTGGGCATTTTAAAAACCGACAAAAAATAAATGGGTATTGCTTGAAGCACATGCTTAACCAAGACACAACGACCTGCAAAGCTTAGCAACGAACATTTCCATCCCTGCAATTTACGATGAATCTTATCTATTAATGATTGAAACAACGCATTTTTTTACCTTCATGAAAAGTCCATGGGCGCCCCCAAATATATTCATGGCCTTAACACCACCTGAAAATGAAACACCAAGGCCAAAATACGTTTGTCCCGTGCCCCAAAATTTGGGCTAAGAAATAATTCGGACTTTTTAATATTGATCTGCAAGCTAGACTGTGCACAAAAGGCATTTAAAAACCATTGCAAAACCCACATCTCCTCATGAATAAATTGCATAAAAATGAAGCAATCATCCGCAAACATTAAATGAGAAATTGGAATATCTCTACAAATACCTTGTTGTGCTGAGTGTTCAAACCCTTCAGAGATACCTTGTATGACAATAATAAATAAAGATGGAGAAAGAGGATCTCCTTGCCGCAAACCAGTTCGATGAATAAAAAACTCCGAAGCTTGGCCATTTACGAGAATTGAAAAAGAAACCGTTGGGGGCACCCATCGAGGAATAATTGTTTTCACAAATATTATATTCACCCATATAAAAAAAAAGAAAAAAAAAAAGGGCTAACATCATAACTACATTAGGAATTTGGAAAGAGATTTGTAAAGAAAAAAAATAGGTGACGTGTGTAAAAAATATAACCTTCGTTTGGCATAAGTTAAAATGAGATTTTTTGATTAAAATAGATACAAAAAGACAAAACAAGCCTTTTAACCCAATAAAACATAATGTTATATCAAAACTATAATTATTTCATTTTTTTCTCTCACAAAAGTTAAAAAAGTTAAATAGTCTATCCCAAATAAGACTTTTTAACCCAAGTTAAAATAATCAAAAAAACTAAAAATCTAACCAATATCCCAAACGAACCCATAACTACATTTCACCTATATTTTACAAAAAAAAAAAAAAAAAAATTCTTTTTAAATCACTTCTCAAATTCATAAATCAAAAACAAATTTCAAAATATTTATATTCAAATTATACCGCGACCACTAGTATGATAACCGACAGCAACGCCTCTGTTATGTTTACATCATATGATAAAATGAAATTGTTTTTGGTCCAACACTAGAGTCGTTTCCATCTCCACAAACGTCAGAGCTTCGAACGTGTCCAGATGGTCTCTTTGGGTGTTTTCTACTTGATCCTTATTTGGAAGGCCATTGGGCTCAATTTTGATAATTCGAATCGTTTATATTTTCAAATTTGTCGAATATATCATACCTGTAAAAAATCAAAACAATCGAATATCGAAAACTACGTGTTCACGTCATCAAATTAAAAACCGTTTTATTAAAAAATAAAATTATTTATTAAATTTTTTTAATAAACGATTTTTAGTTTGATGATCCGAACACTTGGTTTTCAATATCCAATCAATTTGATTTTTTACAGATACGATATATTCGACAAATCATAAAATGTGAATGATTTGAATCATCAAAATTAGGCTCAAAAGTAAGTCCCATAATCTTCCAAGGAGGGAGTCAAGTAAAAAGATCTCATTGGACTGGCTTCGAACCCCTTGGGTCGCTTTCCCACTATGTGTTGTAGAATCTGCTGACCTGTTAGGACTGCTAGAAGACAGGCAAAGGCAAATCCACAAACGAGAAGAGAGAAAGATCAATACGCAAAGTCGCCAAGTCAAACGAAAAATAAATTTATAAATAAAGAGTGTTAATCCTATATACACATACCCAGGTCGTGCCCTCGGCATAGACTCGTGACTTAAGATCTCTCAAAATAAATTAAAAAATGGCTCTTTTTATTATAATTTATTGTAATATATTAGGTATATTTTAAATTTAAAAAAAATTAAAGAAGTCCTAAATTAATTTAAAATAAATTGATCCCTTAAAAAATTAAAAGATCCATTCAAAATTAAAAAAGTCCATTTTCTCTCCCTATCTAATTTCTAATCCTAACTCTTAATTCAATTTTCCCAAAATTTGAGAGAAGCAACACAACAAAGCACTAACGAATTTATCAAGAATTCAGAACAGCAACACAGCAAAGGTACGTCTTTTTTTCTATTCAATTAATTAAATATTTGTTTTATTTTTTGCTCAATTAATTAAACTAGATTGTGCAAGTATAATTGATTTATTTGTTTCTAAAGATGTAAGAAGAGCGGAGATCAAGTGATACTTATTAGTTATTGTAATGTAATGCTAAATATTTTTTGTGATTTTGACACAATTTTTTTGTCCTTTACCTTCAATTTTTTTTTTTTTTTTTTTGTTGAATGAAAAAAAAAAATATGTGAAAGACTCCAAATGATTTAATGATATTTATTAGTTGATTATTAACTTTAAATTCTAAAAATCTCAAGACCGGACCAGTTCATACCAAGAATTTCCTATAAGTAGAGGCTACAACAGCTCCGATGGCCACGGCTTGAACACCACAAAATGGGATAAAAACTATAGAGAGGGTTCAACCAACAAAATGGGGGAGTTCAAATACATATAATTGACTTACAGAGGGTTCAACCAACAAAATGAGAGAGTTCAAATACATATAATTGACTTCAACACATCAGCAAAATAATTCTATAAATAGTGGTAAGGACTCGAAATCCACGCATGAGAAGTGAGAAAGTTCCTACAAGTAGAGGCAACAACAGCTCCGATGGCCGACGGCTTGAACACCACACCGTTGGCTGAGATCTCGGTATCCTCGCCACTGCTGTCATCTGCTACTACTTCTGAGGATGAAGGAAGTGTTGTGCCCTCCAACAACGCAACATCCAACCCCAATTCTTCTCCACCGCCACCGGCCGTAGAGAACTCGGGAGGTGGAGAAGGTGGCAACTTCGACATTGAAGAAGCAGCTCAACCTCCTGAGCCAAACATAAACATAAGAGCTCTCATAGGCTCCATGGTGGTACAAGCCCCTTCAGCAGCATCAGCATCAATAAATATGGGTCCATTTGGAGATACTGTGAGGGAGGTTATAGTGAATATGGTTGTCAAACCATCTGTGAGCAGCTTAGGATCTGAAATAATCGATCACTTGTTTGTGCAACGCCAGAATTTCAATCGCAGAGTTGCCATTATGCTCTTCTTCTTTATGTTGCTCCTGCTTCTTCAACGTAAGATCATACATTAATCCCTTTTAATTTTTTTTTTCCTGTCTGGTATTTCCAATCCCTTTATATATATATATATATTCAAGATAATTAATATTTTAACTTTGATGCTATTTCAGGATTCTTATCAGCACCTTGAATGACTCTATTGGCTGTAATGTTGGATATGCCATTCTGTTGGATGTAATTGTATTTGGTATTGTAAAATTATGCAGTGGTATTGAAGCAAATACACTTATAGTATTTTAATTTAATTTTTACTAATTTAAATGGTAAGATCTATCACTTTGTATTTAGATAATTAAACAAATGTGAATATGAATAGTGTGGAACAGTATTATAAAATCATTAGACAACTTCTCATATTGATTAGTGGTTATTTGACACTACTCATCTTATATGACATTGATTATGTCATTTCTTAAAAAATAGCATCAAATTGAAGAATCTCACTATTCAACAAAAAAAAAAAAAAAAAAATTGAAAATCTTTAAAAGACAATCCTTAAATTCATGCTGATGACTTGATAAGAAATTATATTTTAAATAAAAAATAAATTTTAGACCGCATATTTACTTTGCTCCTGTAACACTAAATAATAATTTTCCTTATCTGATATGTTCAAATTTTGGGTATTTTGTATTGGGCTAGACTTCCCTCCAGTTCGTGATCGGACTAGAGGGTACTATTGGACCCTTGAGGGCTCACCACGAGTCCTGTTTCGATAATTCGAATCGTTCAATATGTAGAACTCGTCGAGTACTATATGCCTATAAACAATCAGGTTGATTGGATATCGATAACTATCTCATCGGATTAGATTTCTGTCAACTATTTATTTTTTTACCGTCCATTTGTTTTATACAAAAATGATTTGATCAGGTAATTATCGATATGCGATTAACATACTGTTTTACAAACGTATAGTACTCGACGAGTTCAACATATTGAACGGTTCAGATTATCACAACGGGACTCGTGGTGAGCCCCCACGGGCCTAACAGTACGCTCCAGTCTGATCACGGACCAAAGAGAAACCAACCCTTTTTGTATTTTGAAATTACTAGTGGTAAAGACGTGTTATGTACGGGATGTGAAAAAATTATAACATATTTTTATTCAAAATACTATAGATAGTTAGATTTTTGTATGTAGATTATTAAAACAAAAAATATTGAAATATACAATTTAAGTTACATAATTTTACCACAATTTACGTATTGATTTTTAATTTGTCATAAATTTAATCATATAACTTTCAACCCCTTACTAGAGTTGCAAATTAAGGCGAGCTTAACCCAAACAACTCGAGTCAAGCATGAAAATTTTCAAAGATTGGGCAACATAATTTTTAATTCGATAAGAATCTCTGTGGAAATTTAAAAAGTCAAAATAAATTTGAGTGGATTTGAGCAGAGATATCAAATAACCTAAGAAACTAAAACAAAATTGTATATATAAATATATAAAATTATTTGATAGTTTATTTTTTAAATAATAAATAAAAAAAAATATGAATATTAATGAACAAACACAAAAGTAATATGCTTAAGTTTTTCTAATAGAATATTTTTTTTTTGAAAATGTTTAAAAAATAAACTTTTTAGAATGGGATCATCGAATAAACTGATATTAAAAAAAAATAAGGCCACGCCCGCACGGATTTGTTCTTCCCAGTGGGTCACCCATCCCAGAACTACTCCAGCCTAAGCACACTTAACGGGGGAGTTCTAATAGGGATTTCACCACTCGGGAAAAGGCCTCGATGTTATATAAGGGTCTAGATTTTTACTCTAATAGCCCAGGAACTCCCCCTCCATTCTCGATGTGGGACACCGGGACCTTACAATCGCCCCCCTTTAAGGCTGCACGTCCTTGTGCAGTAGCCTGCCAGCTCACAAGCCCGCCCACATACATCGAGAGACGCCGGGGGCCCACATTCGGTACTCTGGAGAGTCAGCTCTGATACCATTTGTAACGCCCCAAACCTTCACATGTCATCGATATTGTCCGCTTTGGGCCACGCCTTTTGGGTTGACCAATGCGTTGGCTTCCTTTATAGATTTGATGAACATAATTTTTTAAGAATACTTGGATCGTTTTGTGGACGACATCTTGATTTATTCAACCTCTGAAGAGGAAACGAGACTCACTTGCGAATAGTGCTGAGTTTACTTAGTGAGCACCAATTATATGCCAAATTTGAAAAATGTGAGTTTTGTTTAACATAGATGAAGTTTTTGGGGCATGTAGTGTCTAGAGAGGGAGTGACTGTGGACTCCTCAAAGATAGATGTCGTACAGGATTGGAATCCACCCAAGAATGTTTTTGAAATCCAAAGTTTCTTGGGATTAGCGGGATATTATCGACGTTTTGTAAGGGACTTCTCTAGACTAGCTGCACCTTTGACTAGGTGGACTAGAAAGGGTATCAAATTTGTGTGGAGTGAGACTTGTGAAAAGTCATTCCAAGAGCTTAAGACTAGATTGACTACTGCACCGGTTTTGATAATTCCGGAAAGGGGTTTGAATTACACTGTTTATTGTGATGCATCCAGGGATGGACTTGGTTGTGTCTTGATGCAAGCGGGAAAAGTTGTGGCCTACGGTTCACGACAATTGAAAAATCATGAGAAAAATTACCCCACCCACGATCTAGAATTAGTAGCGGTGACTTTTGCTATGAACATTTGGAGGCATTACTTGTACGGTGAGAAGTTTGAAGTCTTCTCCGATCATAAGAGTCTAAAGTATTTGTTTTCTCAAAAGACTTGAATTTACGACAACGGAGGTGGATGGAATTTATGGAGGATTATGACTTTGAGTTACACTATCATCCAGGGAAGGCTAATGTGGTGGCCGATGCTTTTAGTCGAAAATCTGTGAGTAGTTTGGCAAGTGTGGTCATTCGGGAATGGGATATGCTAGATGTTATTGACAAGTTTGATTTGCACTTGGGTGAGTCCGGAGAGAGTGCTATCTTGCTTACTCTGAATGCTCAACCTACCTTGGTTAGTAAGGTCATAGAGGCACAACGAGGAGACCATGATGTGGAATCAATATGTGTTAATATTTTCAATGGGAAGGAAGAGAAAGGTTTGAACGTTCACTCGGATCTGAGTGTACGTTACCTAGACCGTTTGTTTGTACTAGAATCTTGTAGAGAGGAGGTATTATTGGAGTTCCATCACTCACGTCTTGCGGTACACCCAGGAGGCATTAAAATGTATCATAATCTTAGTTGTCAGTTTTGGTGGAGGGGTATGAAACGGGATGTCGTTTTATTTATATCGAAGTGCCTTACTTGTTAACAAGTGAAGGCCGAACACCAAAGACCAGCGGGTTTTACCAATAGCCCAGTGGAAATGGGAGCGTGTTATCATGGATTTTGTAGTTGGGCTTCCTAGAACACAACGAGGCAATGACGCCGTTTGGGTGATTGTTGATAGGTTGACTAAATCTATCCATTTCATTCCGATGTGCACCCGCGATTCAGTTGAACGCTTGACAGAGTTGTACATTAGAGAGATAGTTCGACTTCATGGAGTCCTGGATAGGGATCCTCGTTTTACTGCCCGGTTATGGCAAAGCATTCAAGAGGCGTTGGGAACTAAGTTGACTCTTAGCACCGCTTATCATCCTCAAACCGATGGACAGTCAAAACGTACCATTCAGATTTTGGAGGACATGCTTAGAGCTTGTGTCCTTGATTTTAAGGGGCCTTGGAAAAGGCACTTACCATTGATTGAGTTGGCTTAGAACAATAGTTACCAAGCTAGTATTGTGATGGAACCATTTGAGGCCTTGTATGGCTGACCTTGTAGATCACCGGTTTGTTGGGCCGAAGTGGGTGATGCACTGTTACTGGGTCCGAAAATTGTTAGAGAGACAACCGAGAAAGTTGTTCTCATTCGGAAGAGGTTAGGTACGGCCCAAAGCCGACAAAAGAGTTATGCCGATAAGAGGAGACGACCTTTATCTTTTGAAGTTGGTGACCATGTGTTTCTAAAAATCTCACCAACGCGGGGTTTGATGAGATTTGGTAAGAGTGGCAAATTATCTCCAAGGTTCATTGGGCCTTTTGAGATCTTAGAGCGAATTGGGGAAGTGGCATATCGGTTAGCTTTACCGCCACAACTTTCGGGAGTTCACAACGTGTTTCATGTAGCTATGCTTAGGAAGTATGAACCCGATCCTTCTCATGCGCTTGATTGGGTTGATTTGGAGGTAGATGAGGATGCCTCTTACGAAGAACGACCGGTTCAAATATTAGATACTCGGGAGCAAGTGCTACGGGGCAAAACTATACCGTTGGTAAAGGTGTTGTACAGACTCCATGGGGTTAAAGAAGTGACGTGGGAACGGGAGGCAAAACTCAGCTCTAAGTATCCGAATTTGTTTGAAAATGCTTAAATTGTTTTTCTTTTTAATATTCCCTAGTGTTTGAGGGAAATGTGTTAAAATTGTTGACCACATGTTGTTATGTTAAGCATGAAGTAATTACAGATTGTCATTTCTTTGCTTCATGTTTAGGTTGATGTGGACGGTTGTTGTTCATGAGATAACCATGGTAGAAAAAAAAATAAAAAATTGGTTGAGAGTTAATATTGTGATTTTAAAATGAAATAGCATGGTTTTGATCGCTAGAAACCCCCTTTGTTTGGGTAGTTTAATTTGAAATTTCAGGGACGAAATTTTTCAAGGAGGGAGGTTGTAGCGATCCCAATTTTGACCCGATCAACTTACGGGGGTTGAGCAAAAATGCATTCAAAATTGCTTACGGGAAAGTGTATTTCACGCTTGAGCGGACCATATTATATCAGTTCGTAAGGGGAGATTTCATATCACTTTTTCAGTTCTCTCTCTCTCTCTCTCTAAAACTCTCCAAAATTTCCAGATCTAGAGCTTCTCTCTCTAGAAGTTATCTTCTCTCTTTGATTCCTCTAAATCCGTTGGGAGTTAGACCAAAGTTTTTCATCAAAGTTGTGTAACTTCTCGAGGGGTTGGTTGTGTGTGATAGAGATCGAGTTTCAACGCCGTAAATTTTGGGGTTTCATCTCATTTCTTCTCAAAACTTGAGGTAGAGATTTTCTTAGAGTTATATATATATTTTTGCAAGATCTATATAATTTTCAAAATCGCTCAACTTCTTGAATCAACAATCAGTTTTCAAAGATATCGAAAAGAATGATCTTATGGGTTTTGATCTTCGTTGATTGAAGAAAAGATGATTTTGGAAAGTTTTCTTTCAAAAGATTTGAGTTGTATAGTTTTGGTGAGAAAACCTAGAATTTGGGATTTTTTTTAAGAGACTGAAAATTCATGAATTATATTGTTATATTTATTTTGTATGTCAAAATAAATGGATGTTTGAAAAATTTCTTATTTATATTTATATAAATGATGAATTTTAGGGAATATCAGAATTATTATTTATTTTGGAAATTATTGTTCAAAACGTTGAAATAGTCTTGAAATGACTAATTGTTGAGGATACTTGAGAAGAGGGAATTGTGTTATTCCATAGATGATGAATTTGAATAAAAGTATTTATATTTATCTTGTGTTATTGGCATATCAATTCATTTGATTACATTAATTTGAAAGTTGATTTGAAAACTTGCATTGAGAAAAGAATGTTGAGAAACAAGTTTTCATGGAATGGTTTTGGGGTAAATATGTTGGTAAGTCTTGATAGGTGGTGTAGATAATATTGAATAAGTTGGCCTGAGAGTCCGGGGTGAAAGACCGAAAACCCGCGCGAATAGGTGTCGAGCCTTCTGGTTAATATCGGTAAAAATGACAAATTGGTAGTACTTGTATAGTCTACTTGCAGACACCAACCTAGGGATTACCAAAGTCGTATTTACTACCCTTGAAATAAATTATTAAGTTTTAAATAATTGAAATTGCATGACATCATTGAGCATGATGGGTTTCAAAAGATGAAAATGTGATTTATCTTCAAAAAGGGTATAGCATGGCATGTGCATTCCATCTCTTGAGACTTATATAAAATGTATATACTTTGTTAAGGATTTCGTACTAGGCTTTATGCTCACCCTACGGGATTTTTGTGCAGGAAAAGATGTGGTGATTTTAGCTAACTAAAGGTAAGAAAATGTGTGTTGAGAGTTCGAGACTTTCATTTTGCTGTGACTCTGTGTGTAAGCCAAGGGCTGTATGTGTGTGGGTTTGAATAACCATTTTGTGTGACTAGGCTCAAGCCTTGAAAACTTGTAAACCCTTGGGGGTATTTATTTGTTTATTTACTTGTTGTTGAATTAATGTATTGTTGCATGAAGAATTATTGTATCATGTAATGTAAGTTTGGAGATTTATATTCGATTTTCCTTGAAAGAGCCATGATTGTTATATTATCATTTGAGCTAGAAAATTGGGGCGTTACAGGTAAGGCTCAACTTTTGATGTGATTTTGTTCAATTTTCGGAGCTGATAGTCGACAGATCGCTCGAGCGACCAATTGTGTACTCGAGCGAACAGTTCAAATTTTGAAAGACCAGTCAAGCGATGAAACTTGCGCTCGAGCTAAAAACACCCACTCTCAGAATCTCTATACCCCTTTGTAAAAGACTGCTTGAGCGATCAATTCTTCGTTCGAGGAAAACATTCATGCTCCCAGAAGTTCAGTGTGTAAGCCAAAGTACTGGGAGGACAGATTCACTGCTCGAGCGACTAAAGGACAGCTTAAGTGGTCCCACCCAAAAAATGAGACCAGGAACTACCAGAACAACTGCCAACCTTTTCGGTTCTTTTCCAACACCCAAAAGTGCAAGATGACATCTCGAAATTCACAAGAATGTACTTAACGTAACAATCACGAGGGCGAATGAATAACAACACCACTTCAAAGAGTTAAACAATGAAGAAGACACACAAAGAGACAAATGTTACCAATAATGTACTCAATAGCTTTAAAGGAGTCGGGCCATCACAACAGTGAATACAAAACACTAAGAATCTCTAAGTATGTATCTGTTAGTAGGCTATACAAGTACTACCAAAGCCATTTTACTAGTACTAACAGGAAGGATCGGTACCTAACCACGATGGTTTTTGGACTTTCATCAAAGACACACATGCCAACATAATAATCACAACCACACCCTCTAATCAGATTCACTAAGGTATACACCAATTTTTCTCAAAACAATACATTTTCAATGTTTAAGTATGAAACAATGCTCAATGCAAGATGTATGAGTAATTAGTTTCAATTCACCAAATCCTCATATAATTTTTACAACAATTAAAGCTATCCTCCATCGATAGCCCAAAACAAATATTTCTACTCAACAGATAATTTTTCAACAACAGATACAATCTTATAATTTTAAAAATAGGAGCGATAATGCATATCCAACTCCACTCTCATTATCAACAGATACATTCCTCTTATCTTTTTAAAACCCAACATCATTTTCCTTTTCTTTCATAAATCAAATATCAATGATTTTTAACCAAAACCTCTTTTACTTTCAAAATCATATTTAAGTAAGGGAATTCTAACATTCCAACACAACCTAACATTTTATACACTCCCACAACCTTTCTCAAGAATTTATTTGAAAAATCCCTCTTTTAAATTTCAAAATCAAACCCCAGGTTGAACCAAAAATTTCCAAATCACTAAACACTTTCAAAGAGCAAATAACTAAATTAAGAATCATACCAAAGGTTGAAGAAATCCCGAACTCAAGATTAGAAGAAAAAGAAAAGAGCAAGTATTAAAGTTTGGCGGAGCCAAAAATAAAATCTGTTATGATTAGATCGACCTCCTCGACAAGCTCTATGTTTTACTCCAAAGCATAATGATAGTGAATTCAATGGACTGGGTGTATAAGAGTGTTTTAAGCAAGAACTAGAGAGACAAAGGGAAGAAATTAGGTTTTAGGAGGTTTTAGAGAGAGAGAGAGGGAATGAAAAAGTGGCAAAAAATCCCATTCCCCTATCTAATTTACACACAAACCGCTCAAGCGTCAGATACAATAAGTGACACTACTCGAGCGACCAAAAATACCCTTGAGCGCACAATGACCCCGTCCCAGAAGTTTACACTTGCAAAAGACCGCTCGAACGAAGAAAAGACCGCTCAAATGAAGATCACCCATTCCTAGAAGTTTTACAGGTCTGCAAAAATAATAAAAGATCTCAAAGACCGCTCGAGCGACCAAATCATCGCTCGAGCAAACCCAAAGTGAAATAGACAGCAACTCTTTTGAAAAACTAACTCTCAACCTGTTTCAAACACAACCAACAACTCAACTCAACTATTAACAAGATGATAAAGGGCATGAATATCACTTAAATGTACAGAACCCCAGATCTAAGAGTATGAAAAGGATCGGGTCTAAACCAGAAGCATTATATGTTACATTATAATGAACATGCAATTAAATGTCACATATGGCATTCATAATATAAATTGTCCGGAACAGACCAAATCCACTTTATTTTAGGCCAATTTTTTTTGGTTTAGGCCACTAAAACAGTTCTCATAGTTTGAATTATAGGCCTTTATTTTAAATTTTTAATTGTAATAATTCATTTAAATATTTTATAATTTTAAAAAAATCAATCCAATAAATGAATAAAACAAATATAATTATATATAAAATAATGTAATTGAGTTAGCCAACAAACTTAAATTTTTTGCTCACTTTTAAATTTGAACTATTTTAGTGATTAAGGTGTAATTTATGGATACAAATTCAAGTTTAGGCTTGATTTTTTTTTTTTTTAGTTAGACCAAATTGTTTGGACTGATTGTTCGACTTACAGTGAGCATTAGAGAATAAAATAGGTTTATGATTTACTTTATGGATGTTTTCGTAATCTACTTAAATTATATATATATATATATATATTAATAAATTGTGTATAATTCACATTTTAAATAATAATTTTTATAAATTTTTAAAGTAAGTAATGTTATGCGACGACATTTTAATATCAAGTTTTGGTACCATGTAATGTGACACATAACATGACACTAACCACATCAAATAGAGCCAAATATGGTCACCATAACATTACTAAAATTTTATTTTTGATTTTTTTAAATATTCCAAATTTCAAATTAAACAACTAAAATTTTATTTAAATTTTATTTATATAAATTGAAATGAGATGTGGCATAAATATGAAAAAGATTCTATTTTAGAGTTACTATTTAACAGTTTTATAACAAATATATTTCTTAACCTCAAAAAACAAAAATCAGTTTGACAAAAACAAAAAACCACAAAAGTTGAATGAAAATAAAATAAAATTTGGCACAATCAATAATCATGATTAATATGTATTATATGGGTCCACGTTTACCATTATAGTAAACAAACTAATTCAAAAATCTGCACACACACACACCAAACAAAAAATAAAAATAAAATGAATTGAGGGTTTTAAGTTTATTGACCCAATAACGTTTTTGCTTATATTATGTAATATAGATATTATGCTAGGCTGCCTTTTTGTTGGTTATTAAAAGCATCTCCAATTGTTCATTAAATTTTAGTAAACATTTGATGAAAAGTTTGATATGATATGATACACTCTAATCGTTTTCATAAATTCTGCTAGTCGTCTGGCGTATAGTAAATTTTGATCAAAATCTAGTCGTCCACCCGGTCGTCCACCAACGTTCATGTTATGCAAAAGACAACCCAAGAGGGGGAGGGTGAATTGGGTTTCTACAAATTGAAATTAATAATTACCCAATAAAAACTGAACAATTAGTAGATTTAACATATAATTATCACAATAATATCATATGAATATCACAATTAAAGCAATTTAAAGCGATGAGAGAAGAGAATGCAAACAAGATTTATAGTGATTCGGCTTCTACCAAGCCTATGTCCACTCCTCATGCTTCACTTGAGATTTTCCACTATGTTTATAGAATCTCATGTACATTATAACGATTCTGGTTTAGACCCGACCTATTTTATTGATTTTTAATTCGAGAATCCATGTACTTAACTGTTGTTCATCTCATTTCCATCTTATTGCTTGTTGAGTTTGGCTATTGAGAGTTTTGGTTGCATTTGAAATAAGTTGGGAAGTCAGTTTTTCAATGAGTTGTTGCCCAGATTTTTGTTTGTTCGCTCGAGCTGTCTTTCTTAGTGTAATATCTGTGCTCGAGGGATACTTTTTGCACTGGAGTGGTCTTTTGCAGTATGCAAAACTACTAGGACGGGGTCATTGTGCGCTCAAACGGTGGTTTTGGTCACTCAAGCAGTGTCACTTTTTGTGTTTGTTTGCTCGATCGATGTTTTGGTTCCTCGAGCAGTCTGTGCGTATATCAGTCCGAGAGAGGGCCATTTTGAGTCACTTTTTCATCTCCTTCTCTCTCTAAACATTTCAAAACCCTAGATCCACACACTCTCTCTCTAAGTTCTTCCCTTCTAGCTCTGAATATTTTCAATCCCTTGGTTTTCTCACCCTAGTCCTTTGGAGAAAAACGTTGAGCACGTTGAGGGTTTCATTTTAATCGGTGAAGTTATTATTTTCGGCTCGGTCAAGTTCTACCCTTTGTTTCCTTATTGTCTTCTACTTTGAGGTAGAGATTTTGTTGACCTTTAATATGGTTTTTAACTTAATTATTTGCTCTTTGAAAGGTTTAATGATTTGGGGATTTTTCGGAAAACCTAGGGTTTGAGTTTGAAATCAAAAGAAGAGTTTTCTAAATGGATTCTTGAGATATGTTAAAATGATGGATATCTTTTCTAGGTGTGTTTGCGGTTTGGTTGTGGCCGGGGAACCTCCAATTTGCTATTCGTCCACTAGATTGGCGGATTAGAAAAAATCAATTCGCATTTGTCCGCCGCATTGGCGGATGCGGATTGAGCAGATTGGCGAATGAATGCAAATCGGTTTGGCAGTTTAAACTTTTACTGATTTTGAATACAATACAACAACTTGTCAACATTTTTATTTTTATTTTTAAATAACAATCTAACTCAACATAACCAAAAGATTTTCAAGTAAATTGTCAAATACCAATAACAAATACATATAAGAAAACTATACATTATCGAAACTATTTCATTATTTTTTTAATCAGAAATTATTTAATTTGATTTTTTTTAAAATGACAAAATTATGCCTTATGTTTTCCACACAAAAATATCAAATATCAACACTTGCTTGCGATTTGATAAAAGGATTTCCAAATTGAAAAAAAATTAATAACACAACAGAATATCTAAACTCTTTTTCAATTGAAAACACAAAGTCTTACAAATTACTAGGGGTGTTCGTGGTTTGGCGGTCCGGTTACGACCAAAGGAACCTCAAAGATGTCATCCGTCCAAAACTTGGCTGATTGGGAAAAAAAAAAAATCAATCCGCAACTGTCCACTTGTCATCACACATCCATCCAAAATACGGCGGATCGGTTTGGTTCGATCAGTTTAGGCGGATCAGAATATCCGCTGCTCACCCGTAATCTTTCCTTAAAATTGTTGTAAGAAAAGTGGGTTTTGTTCTAAATTTTGGATATTTGGATTTGTGAAAAGAAATGAAAAATGATATTGGGTTTCATGAGATTGGAACAAGGATTATGTTGATGATGATTGTGGAGTTGGATATGTAATATCACTCTCATTGTAAGAGGATGGAATTATATCTTTTGATTGAAAACTATCTGTTGTATAGAAATATCTGTTTGAGCTATCGGTGGAGAATAGTCTTGGTGAATTCTGGTTAGGAGGTGTGGTTGTGATTATAATGTTAGCCTGTGTGTCCTTGGTGAAAGTCCAAAAACCTGCTAGGTTAGGTACCGATCCTTCCGGTTAGTACTTGTAAAATGACTTTAGTAGTGCTTGTATAGTCTACTGGAAGACATGTACCTAGAAATTCCCAGTGTTTTGTATCCACTGCCTTATTTTTTGTTATAAAAGGATTATTTTCATGAATTGAATTATAATCTGGCATTGTATTGTTTTGAGATGGAAAACAAGGTATGTTTGACAAACAACATACATGTGTATTCACTTTATAATTTTGTTAAGATTAATATACTGTGTTAGAGCATATCTACTAGGTTTTGACTCACCCCATGTGGAAAACAACTTTTAGGTGCTGATGATATGCCTTTACCAAGGACGTAGCTTGGGAGGACTTAGGGCTAAAGGCTTCATTTTTTTTGCTTATTGATGTTATTATTTTTGTTTAAGCCTTGGTCTTTACCTGTACTGAATTAAACTCATTTTGCTGTATCCAAGTATCGACTTGAAAAGTTGTAGCCATTAGGGTATTTAATTATTTGGTTTACTTTTATTTTAAATTCATGTATCCATATCATATGGGAAATTCTATTTCCATACATGTACTTATCTCAGTGTACATTATTTCTCAGCGCACACACTTATGAATTTTATTAAATATTATTTATCTCATTTCACACACCACATATTTCAATTATAACCCTTAACTCAAATATTGTACACATATTTTCCACCCAAACACACACCCACCGAAAATCGACAGTTAGCTTCCGGTGAATCAAACCAGGGATCTCTTTATCTCTCTCACAAGGACGGATATGCTTCACCAAGCATAGCACCACTTTCTGAGTTTCCAACAAAGAGCAACGTGACAATGCAAACTACACAACTTCTACCATTATTACATGTCCACCACTTATTTTTGAAATGAATCTAACACATTTTTTGAAAGAGGCAGCAAACAATTCGATTTGAAAATTGTTTTTCGAAAAAAAATAATAATTTCGATAGTGGATTGTCTTCCTCTCTATTATTTTTCATTGGATTTGTAACCGAAACAAATTAAATTGATTCTAAAGAGAGACAGAAAGGAAGACAACAAAAGGGTTTGTTTGTTGTTGTTGGTGGTAGAAAGAGAGGGAAGAGAAGAGATGAGATGTGTTAGTTAGGGTTTTGATATCCATTATGGTCATTTTATTTTAGGGTATAATTGTTATTAAAATAAAATTTCATTAAGTGTGTACACTGAGGTAAGTAGGTGTGTGGAAATAGAATTTCCCATATCATATGCTATAGATTTAGAATTTAGGATTTATAAATATATATTGCATATGTCATCTTTTGTGTTGATCCAAGAAATAAATGGAATAGAAGATATGAATCCGTTTGATCATTTATGAGTAAGGTTATGAGTTGGATTATTGTTATTTATTTTGGGGCGTTACATACATGGAGTAATCCTCCACAAATTTTCTAACTTCACAGGGGTGCTAGTAATCTCATATACATGGAGCAATCCTCCATAGATTTTCTAGCTTTATGGGAGAGCTAGTAACCTCTTACAAGATTTGTGATGTGTTTTTGCTCTCAAAGAAAGCTACAATGAATAACTTCTCATAGGTAGATGCAAAATAATGAAGCTCTCAGATTTTCTGTAAAACCTCTCAAAGGCCAATAAACTTAAGGCTAAGGCTCAGTGTATATTTTCTGAAAATGAGTGATATATCAAGGATGAGGAACTCTTCAGATTAAACCAAAGAAGATGGAATATGAGATTGATGTGTTTTGTTGTTCACTTCTCTGTATTTGCACTTCACATCAGAGCTCTCTATATATAGTAGAATTCATAGCGCTGTTGTATGCTTGTTTTCTTTCCGTTGGAGTGATGATGGGTGAAATGATATATAAATCAAGGTCAGCCTTTGTTTCTAGCCCATGTGAGTTTTGTCCGTTGGAGTATGGGAGTGAATTGGATAACCGTTAGAAAGTTGAATTTGAAAGATAGCCATTGTATTATAGAACTGATTTATACAGACTGGTCATTCACCTAGATGTCCTAAATATACTTTTGCTCTTGATGGTCGTCCACCCGGATGTCTCCCTGGATGTCTACGCAGATGACTATCCGGATGTCCACTACAATTGCAACAAAACTGGGCAAACTTTCCTCTAATCGTTCGACCCCCCAGTCAACCAGCCGGTCGACCACCTAGTGGTGGTTTTGACCTCACACTTTGCTGCTCTCTACTGTTGCTTTATGTTGCCTTGTTCTATACCCATTTAATCTTCATTTTGACTTCTAAATAACATAATTAACACAAAGAAACTATAGATTTATGATGATTAAATCAAATAATAAGATTCCAATTATAATATACTCTTCAAAATAAATCAAAACATAAATCAAAACAAAATCATCAAAATCCACGTTATTCATGCTATGACTAACAAGTCAATTTTGAAATTTGATGAAAGGTTAAATGCCTCCTTGATTTGATGAAAAATCTATCGCTTCCTTTATTTGATATCACTTTGATAACAGGATTGGAGCACATTTTTCACCAAATATCCATCAAATTTAAGTTTGATGAAAGATATGAGTAAATATTGGAGATGGTCTAATAAAGAGAAAATTATTATTTGATGATATGCCAATGTTTATATCAAATTTATTTTAACAATAAACATTGATTATAATATCTAAAGAAGCAAAAAGATGGTTTTAGGTTATTATATTGGGAATGGATCTTCATATCATTATCTTTTATATCCCTTAATATTCTATTTCGTGAATTCCATTTAAGGTCTACAGTGGTAATTCAAATAGTTCATCTCGTAAATTTTACAATGAAGATTATCTGTTTAAAAAATAAATTTTATCAGATATCGAAAAATATGTAAATATATCACAAATTATTATAAAATAGACAATTTATATCAAAAGGACAATATTAAAATTATAATTTAACATGTTCCAATGAAAAAATGTTTTTTTTGATAGTGCTACCTTAATTGTGCAAATGCTGCATTTATATGTAAGTCTATTTTATAAATTCACTTTTTAAATTCAATGATGTGCAAGAAAGATACTTGATTAATAGTTAAAGAATATATGAGAGAAAAAGTTTTCTTAAATTTATCAATAAAAAAAGAAAGTTATCTTAAATATTCTAATTGATTGTCATCTTATTGAATTGAAAAAGTATGTCTAACTTTTAAATTTAAATAATAATGCCCTTTGATAATGTTGTTTGATTGCTTAATTTTGGCCGTTTGATCTGAAGCTACTTAGAGATTTGACACATTTTGACAGTTGATTGTTCAATACCATGGATCACCGCGGAAAAATTATTTCATATCATTTGGTAATGTTAGAAAGCAATCTAAAAATAAATGATTTAAATTAATTTATAACATCGCCACATTGGCTTTGGGTTAATAAATAATTACTCATCATCATGAAATCAAAGTGCGTTTAGTTCAATTTTTGAATCAATTTTTCAAAATTCAAAACCTGTTTTGTTTAGGGCTTTCACAAAATTGATCTTGTTTGGTTTTCAAGTAATAGCCAAATAATTTTTTATATTTTAGATGTGTATAATCTAGATGGACTTAAAGAGTAAACAAAATGTGAAGAACACAAAAACAAATTTAATAAATACATAAAACATTACAGTTGTATTAATTTTTAAAATGCGTCAAATTTTTTTTTTTGGGTGTATTTCTCATTATTTAGTAATTTTATAAAAGGTTACATTTAAATGTGAAACATTTTAAATGTTTGTAGATTAAGTTGATATAAAACCAAAAAATAAGTGTTAAATTTTTTAAAACGTTAAAAAAAAAATAAAAAATATGGTGTGAAATTTTGTCCTATAGATTAGATTAGATGCATTTAAAAAGTAAATGTAGATTAGGTATATGAAAGAAATTAACAAATTCGACTATAATATAGTAAAAAAGTTTTGACTTTGAGACAAAAAAACATAAGACCAAAAAAAACTCAAAAACTAGTTTTCAAAACTCATCACTAAACAAGTTTTGAATTTTCAAATTTCTAAAAACTATTTTCAAAATATATAACTCAAAACTAGTTTGAAAACTCGTAACCAAACAAGTTTTGAATTTTCAAAACTCTTTTCACAAAATTATCTTTCAAAATTAATTTCAAAACTAAACCAAGCACGCCCTCATATTTTTAAAATTTTTAAATTTTTATATTATATTCTCTTGGTCATTTTTGTACACTGTTAATATAGCGATCCCGGTTTTCCCTCCATTGGTTGTTGTATTCCGGACTTAGGTTCCGTGGTGTTGGTTTTGTGTATATCTTGTTTCCGTTCTTTAATTCCTTGTATTCGAATTTTGGGATGTATTGGGCAGGTGTGTTACAGGTTGGTAATGAGTTTAAACCAATAGTTGCTGCCCAGATTTTTGCTTCTTCGCTCGAGCGAGGCTTTTGTTGCTCGAGCGAGCTCTGTGTTTTGGTTCCTTCGCTCGAGCCAGGGTTCCTTCGCTCGAGCCAGAGTTGAGTGGTGTGTCTAGTGGCTCGAGTGAGAAGTCTTGCGCTCGAGCTTGCGTCTGCGTCTGGTTCTGGACCTAAAGGTTGCATTTCTTGGCTCGAGCGAGCTTTCCTTCGCTCGAGCGAGTGAGGACTATGTTTTGGGTTTCTTCGCTCGAGCGAGCTTTTTTTCGCTCGAGCGTGCTTCTGGGTTGCAGACCTGAAGCTTCGAATTGTTGGCTGGAGCGAGGCTTTGTGCGCTCGAGCGAGGTATCTTTGTGTCTGGTCGCTCGAGCGACCAATCCTTCGCCAGAGCGAGCCTTGAATATATCAGTTGGCAGCAGCAAGTTACACTTCACTTTTTCATCATCTCTTTTCTTCTCAAACCCTAGCTCCGGCTGTCTCTCTCTCTACACACACACTCTCTCTAAGAATACATCTAGTTCTAGTGTGTTTCTACCCTAGTCCCTTTGTTAAAAGTGTAGAGCTTGGTATGGGCTACATTTCAATCTGAAAATCTTTGGGTTTGGAGCACTTCAAGTTTCATTATCTTCTCCATTTGGTCTCTTCATTTGAGGGAGAGATAACTTACTCCTTTCTATGGGTTTTGGCATAGATGTTATGTATTTTGATTAGATGGTATCATTTGGTAATTTTGGGAAACTTAGGGTTTAATTTGTGGTTATAAAAAGGGGGTTCTCAAATGTTAAACTCCATATGTATGTGAGACTTTGAAAATGGAATTATTGTTGTTAAATTGGTAAGATTGAACCTTAGGGTTGATAATGGAAAAAGGTGAAAAATGCCCTAATTATGTTAGATAATTAATTTGGGGAAATATGACATTGAGTCGAAAATTATGAAATTGGGAAATTATGAGGTTGATTGGTGTAGTTGGATAAATTAATCACTCACCTATGAAAATGTTGTTATTTTATCTGTTGATAAATTTATTATCTGTTTAGAGATAATTATTTTGGGCTATCGGTGGAGAATAGTCGTGATTGTTGTAGACATTGTATGTTGATTAGGGAAAACTGAAACTAATCATTTGGAATATGTCATTGAATATGACGGTTGGAAAAATACATTGAATATATGTATTGATTGATCATTGTATATGGTTGAATATTTAAATACATTGCATATAGGAGATAGGGGATGTACTCCATGGTTTGAGAGAAGGTAGGGGATGTACTCTGAAACCTATTTGGGAGGAGATACGGGATTGTGAAAACCCACATTTTTTTTTTATTTTTAAAAGAAGATAAATAAATTAATTAATTAATTTTATCCAAAATCTATCTAAAATATGTATTAGTATAAAAGTTAGTTTTAAATTAATCCAATTCAATCACTAACAAGAAAAATAATAATAATAATAATAAATAAATAAATAAATAATAATAATTTTGTGGGTGTTTAATATTTGTTATGTATAAATTATTTTATTAAGGATTTATTTTAGAATTAGAAATTGAACGTCCAAATAGCCTAAGGAGGTGAAATTGATAAGTTAAATCAGTTAAATTTCAAGTATTGGACCCTATGAAAGTGTAATTAAATATTCGATTCAGTTTAATAAAACTAAGGTTTGATCAATTGGGTTCGAATTGGAGTTAATTGAGTTGTGAGGTTTGATAATTTAGATTATTATGAACGAAATTTATTTATGAGGTGCTCAATTGAATATGTAATTTATAGATGAAGATTTTGAGTTTGATCTGAAATTGAAGGCCTTAAAGGTTTGAGAAACCAAAATTGATGAGCTCAATAAGTTTAATTTGATATTTGGAGCCTTTTGGGAGTTTGATTTGAAATCTGATTCAGAATGATAAAATTAAATAAAATTAATTTGGAAGTCAAATTAGACCAATTAAATTAGGTGGGATTTGAGATTAGATATAATTAACTAATTTTGTGTCAATCAAGACTTTTTAAGAATATGTATTATTTAATTAAATCAATCTTAATCATACATTAAACTATGGAAGGAAAAAAAAAATTATTATGGGTGTATATGAAGTGAGGGTGTGCTGAGAAACCCAAGTGTGTGTACAAAGAAATCTGTTTGTGTGTGCATGTGTAAGTGATGTGCTGGAAGCTTGACCAAGGTGCACGTGTGCAATATGTGTCAACAAGAGGGATGTGCTTGTGTGTGTGTGTGCATGTAAGTCTTGAGGTAGACATCAAAAAGTGTGTGCACGTGTGCTGTGTTGACAGCAAAGAAGAGAGGTGCATGTGTGTGTGTATAACTAAGGAGTTAAAGGTGTTTGGGCTAGCAATTGATGGGTATGTGCTGTGAGAGTCCTAGAGGGAGAGAGAGAGAGAGAGAGAGAGAGAGAGCCGAGAATGAGAGAGAGTGAGTGAAAAATAAGAGAGTATTGAAGCCTATTCAATTTTTTTAACTAGAAGGAATTTCATGGGAAGCTAGAAAAATTAAAGAAAGGAAGATCTTGAAGGCTAATAGGTAAGAAGACCCTCTCAATCCTCTCATTTTTTTTAAATAATTGAAATTTTCAGATTGTATACATATGATACATTGTCTAAACTGTGTTGAGGATAATCTGTTTTGAATCTGCCAGCATGTTACCCGAATTTTTAGATAATTTTATACTCAAAATTTCGAGATGATTTCTTCTACAAAGTTGTTGATAATGATGCGTAGTTTATCCAAAAAAATTTGGTAACAATTTTTTGAGCTTTCTACGAATTTATACAAATTTCTAACTAAATCTGAAACTGTGAGACAGATTTTACCATGTATTTGAAAATTTATTTAAAATTCTATACTAAGCCAAATCTGGTAATTTCTAACTAAAATATGAAATTTGAGAAGTCTAGTTTTATGATAAATTTTTAGATTATGGGTTTGATCTATAAATTTAAGCATGGAATTAATGTAAGGAAATGTGACAAATCTGTGTCATAAACACCCTTGGAATTTGTTTAGAATTATTTATAAGTTATTTTTGGAAAATACTTTCTGAAAAATAACCATAACATGTTTATTGAGTATCCTGTAGATTGATATGAATTTTAGAGTTGTATAAGTAATGTATTTATAATTTTATTTGCAAGATATATACTCTGAAAATTTTTTTGGACAGGATAAAATCACCACTTTAATATTATGCTAGCCAATTTTGTAAATCAAAAATTTGTGCATGTGTGTATTTATGGTTTAATTCTTGTATCTAAGTTATTATTTCATACCATGGTTTAAATAAATTATTTATTTAAATTCTGTACTTTTATTTAGTATTGCGTGACACATGCAATATTTTATGATTGAGAATTTTAATGAGTTGGTATAACAGTACTTGTGATTAAAGGTTTGGAATTATTTGTGATTAATATCAAAATTAACTGAAATGATTAACGGCATATACAAAGTTAACAATTGACGGTTAATACCAATTGTTCGGGGTGAGACTTGGTTTAAAGACTGTACGGAAGTAAGGGTTGACGGTTAACACCGGTTGTTCAGGGTGAGCCCTGGTTTTGAGAATTCTCACGTAAATTGTGTTGCGAAACTCTAAGATGGCACGGGACTTATTTGAACCCTTTTCGATATTTGGTTTTGGAATAAGGGTGGATGTGCAGGTGGCACACAGGGAGGTTACTTACCCCTGGCAGACCGTTTCCTTGGGGCAGACCACGGATGCCACTACTTGGGTATATAACTCCGGATATGGGCATCCCTGGTAGTTACGGTTGGTAACACTTAAATATTTGACCAAGGGAGGGTTTCAAATTAACCGTTGCCATGCTTAGTGGTTGGTAAGTTAAATCTCTTTGGTGAGATTTCGAGTGTCACCTAATTTATTAAAATTATTGAAATTATTCTAATGGTTGTAATTTAAGTTAAATCTCTTTGGTGAGATTTCGAGTGTCACCTAATTTATTAAAATTATTGAAATTATTCTAATGGTTGTAATTTATGTTTACAATTATATTGTTATCTCATGTTTAGAACCTCATTATTTTTCTCTTAAAAAGAATGGTAGGTTGGCTATGTTTTCTTACTGTGTTGCAAAACTCATGGCATATATTTTTGTTGCCCTGGCGTTTTATGCCAGGTTTTGGCCGAGGAAATAATTGAAGTTGAAATGGAGTTGACGCTAACGTAGAGCCTTGGCTGACTTGAAATCATAGCTAAAGTCGAATAACTTTATTATCCTATATATTAGCTATTAAGGACCTTATAATTTCATTGATGTTGTATTTGGATAATGTTAAGTTTTTATTTAATATTATTTGAACCTTTGGTTATGTACGAGAGTTGGAATGCCCTATTAAGATGTCAACTTTTTAGTTTATTAAGTCATTTTGTTTATTTAATTTCCTTTGATGTTAAAAAAAAAAAAATTGGGGCGTCACAGGGATGGACTCCATTGATAATTAAGTTAGCCGGAGTGTCCAGGGTGAAAGTCTCGAAATTCTAATTACGTTTGCATAACGTTGATAATTGAAGTATTGGAAGTGTTTTTATTATGAGTTGTAGTCTCATTTGAATTGTGGATAAAGGAAGTGTAATAATATGAGATGTAGTCTCATTTAAATTGTTTGGCCAGGTTCTGAGCTATGTTTATGAATTGAATTGGTTAAGTAAAGAAAAGTGGAATGAAACATGGACTTATTTGTCATGGAACTGGATTGTGTTGTAAGTTGGTTTAGAAGTGTTAGCCATATATCAAATGCTAATGTTTTACTTATTTCTCATATTTGGTTTAGTATATCTCTACTGGGCATTGGCTCACCCTATATGGGACATCATTTTCAGGTTCAGGTGATATGCCACCTCCAAGGACGTAACTTGGGAGGCTTAGAGGCTGAAGATCTTTTATTGTTATCTTTTGTATATTACATGTAAATTCAAGCCAATGACTTATTTTGTATAAAGAATTAGAACTCTTCTTTTATTGAACCCAAGTGTTGACTTGGAAAGTTGTAAGCCCGTAGGGCATTTACTTTTGTTGTCAACATGTAATATTTTTGCACTAAATACTCTGATGTATGGAATATATTGTCATTTTCTTGTACCATGAATGTATGAATTATGGGTTTATTTTGAGGGTGTTACAATTAACGGGTCAATGCAAAAATTGAATCAATTAATCATTTCTTTTTTATTATGGGGTTTTTTAGTTGGTTATTTCTATGTGTGTAAATTTGGCCCGGTTTGACCCACCCGGGCCAGAGCTGAGGCCGGTCCACTGTTGGGTCATGTGGGCTGGGCTCCCTCCAAATCTCGGGTTAGACCAAGACAGATTACATGGAAAAAATCTAGGTCCAGGTCCAAGCCCAAGCCCACTCAAAATAGGATTGCAGTAGTAGGCTCGAGCTCAGCTACAAGCCGGGACTGGTGTGTTTTTTTTTTTTTCCTAAAAATAATTAATGGATATATTATATATATGGATTATTTATGAAGGATAAAAACGAAAGAAAAAGTGTACTATTGTATTTTAGTTATAACTAATGAGATGTTTGGGTATGTTCCATGTGGTATTTAGTTACGACTTGTGTTTTTTTTTTTTTTTTTGTTATGACTAAAAAAATATAAAATTATACAATTTTTTTCTTTAGTTATAATGTGTGTACATAGTCTTTTTTGAAGAAAAAAAATGAAATGAGTAATTATATATATATATATAATGAAATGAAATATTATAATCATTAAATTAAATAGATAACATTTAATGAATAATTTTTATTTCAAAAGGAAATAAAATATTACAAAAAAATTCAGGTCAATCGGGTCGGGCCGCCGACCAGCTTCAAAACAGACAGCCCAGACCCAAGGTCTTGGACTGGGCGTAAGCCTGAGCCTAGTTGGGCCACGCTAGGCCGGGTTGCAGGCATGCTTCGGGTGAGCCGCAGGCTGATGGGCCAAATTTATACCCTCACTTATTTCTTGCCATTGTGAGGCTCTTTGTTAAATTTATAATTTTGGACTTGTTGATTGTAGATTTAGTTGTTTCTTTGTTCCAATTGTTGGGGTAATAAAATTTGGTGATTGATTGTGAATTTATAAGTCACGTTAATTTACATCTCATGATAATTGCAATATTTTATCTCAACAATTGACAAAAAGATTTAAAAAAAAAAATTGTATAAATTTAATTATATCCCATTAGTGTTTGTTATGAGAGAAAATAATACTATGGTGTGATTAACATGTACCTTTCCTAGGCTAATTTTTTTTCCCTAACTGATTACCCCAGTGATATTTATAATTTATATTGAATTTCACTGTAATCTTTTTATTTTTAAACATGATTTTTTTCCGTTTAAAATGTTAACAATGCACGACAAAAGAATTACATTATAACAAAATTAAAAGTATATAAACTAAACTATTTAAATTGAAATTACGAGAACCAAAATGAAACTTTGGTCAAACTAGGAATGATTTATCCTTTCAAAATTGAGATAATTGTTGAAAAATCCAAGCTAAGAAGGGTACAAGACATTAGGTCTAGTAGATATTTTTTGTTGGTGAGAGGTTCATTCTTTGTGAAATAGTATGGTGAAAAATCACTTTGTTTGTTTTGAAGGACATTTTGTTTTCAATTTTATCTCTTTTATTAGTTGACTTTTGTTGACTATTTGTTAAAAAAAAATTTATCTGTTCAAATTTTTCTTCATATTTGCTTATTTTTTAATCTTTTCAATTCAAATTCCTTTATCTGTTTAAATACTTGTCCAAATAAAACTCTATCTGTCCAAATTTATTAACTGTTCAAATTCTATCTGTTTAATTGCATATGAATATCTATTTAGCTTTCATTCCATATTACTTCTTGTAACACATGTTGTAGATTCATGATGAATGATTTATGAATGTATATCGCATGTGTCACCTTTTGTTTATTAACTCTGATTAATGAAAGCTTCTTATTTTATTTATATCACTGTGTACTAGCGTTTGGAGTTGCTCTTGTAATTATTTTTGGGGCGTTAAATACTATGTTAGAGCATCTCTACTGGGTTTTGACTCACCCTATATGGAAAACAACTTTCAGGTGCTGATGATATGCCTTCACCAAGGACATAGCTTGGGAGGACTTGGAGCTAAAGGCTTCATTTTTTTTTTCTTATTGATGTAATTATTTTTGTTTAAGCCTCGGGCTTTACCTGTACTGAATTAAACTCATTTTATTGTACCCAAGTACCGACTTGAAAAGTTGTAGCCATTAGGGCATTTAATTATCTGGTTTAATTTTATTTTAAATTCATGTATCCATATCATATGCTATAGATTTAGAATTTAGGATTTATGAATATATATTGCATATGTCATCTTTTGTGTTGATTCAAGAAACGAATGGAATAGATGATACGATGTCGTTTGATCATTTATGAGTAAGGTTATGAGTTGGATTATTGTTATTTATTTTGGGGCGTTACATACATGGAGCAATCCTCCACAAATTTTCTAACTTCACAGGGGTGCTAGTAATCTCATATACATGGAGCAATCCTCCATAGATTTTCTAGCTTTATGGGAGAGCTATTAACCTCTTACAAGATTTGTGATGTGCTTTTGCTCTCAAAGAAAGCTACAATGAATAACTTCTCACAGGTAGATGCAAAATAATGAAGCTCTCAGATTTTCTATAAAACCTCTCAAAGGCAAATAAGCTTAAGGCTAAGGCTCAGTGTATATTTTCTGAAGATGAGTGATATATCAAGGATGAGGAACTCTTCAGATTAAACCAAAGAAGATGGAATATGAGATTGATGGAGAATGAAATAATATTTTTGGTTTGTTGTTCACTTCTCTGTATTTGCACTTCACATCAGAGCTCTCTATATATAGTAGAATTCATAGCGTTGTTGTATGCTTGTTTTCTTTCCGTTGGAGTGATGATGGGTGAAATGATATATAAATCAAGGTTAGCCTTTGTTTCTAGCCCATGTGAGTTTTGTCCGTTGGAGTATGGGAGTGAATTGGATAACCGTTAGAAAGTTGAGTTTGAAAGATAGCCATTGTATTACAGAACTGATTTATACAGACTGGTCATTCACCTAGATGTCCCAAATATACTTTTGCTCTTGATGGTCGTCCACCCGGATGTCTCCCTGGATGTCTACCCAGATGACTATCCGGATGTCCACTGCAATTGGAACAAAACTGGGCAAACTTTCCTCTAACCGTTTGACCCCCCAGTCAACCAGCCGGTCGACCACCTAGTGGTGGTTTTGACCTCACACTTTGCTACTCTCCACTGTTGCTTTATGTTGCCTTGTTCTATACCTATTTAATCTTCATTTTGACTTCTAAATAACATAATTAACACAAAGAAAATATAGATTTATAATGATTAAATCAAATAATAAGTTTCCAATTATAATCTACTCTTCAAAATAAATCAAAACATAAATCAAAACAAAATCATCAAAATCCACGTTATTCATGCTATGACTAACAAGTCAATTTTGAAATTTGATGAAAGGTTAAACGCCTCCTTGATTTGTTGAAAAATCTATCGCTTCCTTTATTTGATATCACTTTGGTGACAGGATTGGAGCACATTTTTCACCAAATATCCATCAAATTTAAATTTGATGAAAGATATGAGTAAACATTGGAGATGGTCTAATAAAGAGAAAATTATTATATGATGATATGCCAATGTTTATATCAAATTTATTTAAACAATAAACATTGATTATAATATCTAAAGAAGCAAAAAGATGGTTTTAGGTTAGTATATTGGGAATGGATCTTCATATCATTATCTTTTATATCCCTTAAATATTCTATTTCGTGAATTCCATTTATGGTCTGCAATGGTAATTCAAATAGTTCATCTCATGAATTTTACAATGAACATCATCTGTTTAAAAAATAAATTTTATCCGCTATCGAAAAATATGCAAATATATCACAAATTATTATAAAACAGACAATTTATATCAAAAGGACAATATTAAAATTATAATTTAACATGTTCCAATGTAAAAATGTTATTTTTCACCGTGCTACCTTAACTGTGCAAATGATGCATTTATATATAAACCTATTTTATAAATTCATTTTTTAAATTTAATGATGTGCAAGAGAGTTGCTTGATTAATAGTTAAACAATATATGAGAGAAAAAGTTATCTTAAACTTATCAATAAAAAAAGAAAGTTATCTTAAATATTTTAATTGATTGTCATCTTATTGAGTTGAAAAAGTATGCTTAACTTTTAAATTTAAATAATAATGCCCTTTTGAGTGTTGTTTTATTGCTTAATTTTGGTCGTTTGACCTGAAGCTACTTAGAGATCCGACACATTTTGACAGTTGATTGTTCAATACCTTGGATCACCATGGAAAAATTATTTAATATCATGTGGTAATGTTAGAAATCAATCTAAAAATAAATGATTTAACTTAATTTATAACATTGGCACGCCAATGGCTTTGGGTTAATAAATAATTACTCATCATCATGCAATCAAAGTGCCTGTAGTTCAATTTTTTAATCAAATTTTCAAAACTCAAAATTCAAATCTCAAAACCCAAAATCTAAAATCTGTTTTGTTTAGGGCTTTCACAAAATCGATCTTGTTTGGTTTTCAAGTATTAGCCAAATAATTTTTTTATTTAGATGTGTATAATCTAGATGGACTTAAAGAGTAAACAAGATGTGAAACATAACAATTGTATTAATTTTTAAAACGGGTCAATTTTTTTTATTTTTTATTTTTTTTTGGGATATATTTCTCATTATTCAGTAATTTTATAAAAAGATACATTTAAATGTGAAACATTTTAAATGTATGTAGATTAAGTGGATATAAAACCAAAAATTAAGTGTTAAAATTTTAAAACGTTCATATAAAAAATAAAAAATATGTAGTGAAATTTTGTCCTATAGATTAGATTAGATGCATTTAAAAAGCAAATTTAGATTAGGTATATGAAGGAAATAAATAAATTTGACTATAATACAGTAAAAAAGTTCTGACTTTGAGACAAAAAATCATGAGACCAAAAAAAAAAAACTCAAAAACTAGTTTTGAAAACTCATCACTAAACAAGTTTTGAATTTTCAAATTTCTAAAAACTATTTTCAAAATATATAACTCAAAACTAGTTTAAAAACTGTTAGACTTATTTATTTTGATGATTTATTTAATTATATTTTAATTTATTTGAAAGAGAAAAATAGAATCCAAAATTTATTTTGATGATTTATTTAATTATATTTTAATTTATTTGAAAAAGAAAAATAGAATCTAAAATATATTTTGATGATTTATTTAATTATGTTTTAATAGAATCCATAATTTATTTTGATGATTTATTTAATTATGTTTTAATTTATTTGAAAGAGAAAAATAAAATCAAAATTTATTTTGTCCCATTATTTCTCACCTAAACTTTTATCCTAAATATTGTTTGAATGTATTTAATATTTGCTTAAATCAGGAGTTCATTTCAACCCAAAAATAATGCCCAAACCAGAGGTTCAAACAGCCCAAAACAAAGGTTCAAACAGCCCAGCATAGCAGCATGCCAAAAGGTTCAAGTGGAAGATATTCAAATTAGTAATGATGGAGTGGAAGATATTCAAATTAGTAATGATGGAGTGGTAGATATTCAAATGAATACAACGGCTATAAACGACTATAAGTTTCATTATATATACCAAAGCCTCTGATGTGAACAAGTGACAGCAGCTACAAACAAGTTACAGAAACCAGAAAATATTCTTTGATCTAAAATCACTCCTATCTATTCTCTGAAAATTTTTCTAAGAAGTGTTCTTCAATTTTTGTTTACATCCTCTCTAAAAAATTATACATTAAGTCGTATAGTTTTAAGCCCATCTTTCTTGTGTGAGGATTACAGAAAAATCAGAGTCTCATTTTTATATCTATCTTTGAGAGATAATTCTTGTAGTTTTCTATGAAAGCAAAAACACATTCTTTTCAATCATGTAAGAGTGTAGTACTCTCAGTGTTTTTTGGACTTAGAAAGTCTGTGTAAAATCAGTGGATGATTGCTCCATCTGTGAAAAGGTTGCCAGCACCCTGTAAAGCTAGAGAATAGTGGAAAATCTCAAGTGAAGCTTAAGGAGTAGACGTAGGCCGAATTGAAACCGAACCACTATAAATTTGTTTGCCTCTCTCACCCTTATCTCTTTATTTTATTTAAATTGCCGTAGCTATATTTCACATTTTCATTGTGCTAAAATCATTAACTGACATAGTTGTTAGAACACTTATTTTAATTATTTTTATTTCATTAATTATATTTATCTATTGTGCTAGTCATAATTTTTATTAGGGTATTATTATTTTTATTTGTAAAACCTAATTCACCCCCCTCTTAGGTTGTCTTTTGGGTAACAAAAACTCGTAACCAAATTAGTTTTGAATTTTCAAAACTCTTTTCACAAAATTATCTTTCAAAATTGATTTCAAAACTAAACCAAATGCGCCCTCATATTTTTAAAATTTTAAATTTTTTATATTATATTCTTGTAGTCATTTTTGTACATTGTTAAGAGGTCAATGCAAAAATTGAATCAATTAATCATTTCTATTTTATTATGGGGTTTGTTTAGTTGGTTATTTCTAGGGGTGTAAATTTGGCCCGGTTTGACCCACCCAGGCCAGAGCTCAAGTTGGCCCACTGTTGGGTCATGCGAGCTGAGCTCCTGCCAAAATTCAAGTTGGACCAAGCCAAATTACATGGAAAAAAATCTAGGCCCAAGCCCAAGCCCATTCAAAATAGGGTCGTGGTAGAAGGCTTGAGCTTGGACTATGGGCCGAGACTGGTGTGCGTGTGTGTGTGTTTTTTTTTTTACGAAAAATAATTGATAGATATATTATATATATAGATTATTTATGAAAGATATAAACAAAAGAAAAATTGTACTATAGTATTTTAGTTATAATTAATGAGATGTTTGGGTATGTTCCATGTGGTATTTAGTTACGACTTGTGTTTTTTTGTTATGATAAAAAAATATGAAATTCTACCATTTTTTTCTTTAGTTATAATGTGCACACATAGTCTTTTCCTGAAAAAAAATATAAAAATGAAATGAGTAATTTTATATATATATATATAATGAAATGAAATATTATAATCATTAAATTAAATAGATAATATTTAATGAATAATTTTAATTTCAAAATGAAATAAAATATTACAAAAAATTTTGGGTCAATCGGGTCGGGCCGCTGCATGCTTCAAAATAGATGGCCTAAACCCAAGGTCTTGGATTGGGCGCAAGTTTGGGCCTGGATGAGCCTGGCAGGGCCGGGCCGCAGACGGGCTTTGAGTGAGTCACAGGCTAGTTATAGTGATCTCGGTTTTTCCTGTCATATATTATGTTCCGGACTTAGGTTTTATAGCGATCCCGGGTTTACCCTTGTTGTATAGTGATCCGGACATGTGTCCGTGGATGTTGGTAGTTGTTTATTATCTTGTTTGCATCCTCTTTACTTTGTATATTGAGTTATAAGATGTGTTGGGCAGGTTTGTTACAGGTTGGTTGTGTTTGGGAGCCTAGTGTTGCTGCCCAGATTTTTGGACCTTCGCTCGAGCGAAGAGTTGGTCGCTCGAGCGAGAGTGAGGTTCGTGTCTGGTGGGTCGAGCCAGGGTGGCTTCGCTCGAGCGAGTGTTGCGTCTGGTTCTGGACCTGAGAGTTGCCTTTCTTGGCTCGAGCGAGCTTCCTTCGCTCGAGCGGTCTGGGTTTTTCTTCGCTCGACCGAGAACTTCTTGGCTCAAGCGAGAGTTTTCTGTGTCTGGTCGCTCGAGCGACCAAGTCTTCGCTCGAGCGAGCGTGTTTTATATCAGCGGACAGTAGCGATTTTGAACTTCAGTTTTTCATTTCTTTTTTTGATCAAACCCTAAATCCGAGACCCTCTCTCTCTAAACTTACACCCTCTCTAAGATTTGATCTCCCTAGAGTGTGAATCTAGCCTAGAGCCTTTGTTAAAAAGATACAGGGCGTTGAGAGCTTTGATTTAATCTGAGAAAGTTTGGATTTGGAGCAAGTTGATCTTCGAGTCTTCATCTCCTTTTTGGCTTAAACTTCGAGGTAGGGATACCCTACTCCTCTCTATGGATTTTGTCTTTAAATTTTGGTATTTTGAGATGTTGGGCTTGGCTTGGTAATTTTGTGAAAGTTTGGGGCTTTTGTGCAATTTTACAAAAGTTGGGGTTTTATTCATAATAAACCTAGATGCATGTTTGGCATAGAGAAATGGAATAAATGTTGAATCATTGATGAAAATGGGACCTAAGGGTTGAAATGGTAATTATGGATAACAACCTAATTACATTGTTTAATTAATTGGGATAATTAATTGTGAGAAATGAGGAAATGAAATGTTGATTGAATATCCATTGTGCATTTATTTTCTGTTTAGAAATAACTGCTTTGGGCTATCGGTGGAGGATAGTCGTGATTGTTGTAGACAATGCATGATGATTAGGCAAACTGAAACTAATCAATGAAATGTGTCATGGAACTTGACGGTTGATAGAATACATTAACTGTATGTATTGGGTAATTGTATATAGAACCAATGTGTTTATATACGTTATGTGTAGAGGAGGAGATGGGGGATGTACTCCGCGGTTTAGGGGAAGATAGGGGATGTACCTCTAAACCGAATAGTGTTGGGAGAAGATAGGGGATGAACTCCGTAGATACAGCTCATATGCTTGTTTAGAGAAGTGAAGATAGAGCTTATATGCTTATCTTGGTAAAGTGTGGATACAGCTTATATGCTTATCTGTGAATGTGGGATATTGTTGTTATACATATCTGTTGAGAATGTGGATATAGCTTATATGCTTATCTGAATGTAGGATATAGTTTTTATACATATCTATGGAAATGATGATAGAGCTAGCATGCTTATCTGTTGAAAAAGGGAAAATGAAAGGTAACTTAGACTCGTAAGTTGTATGACATAAATGTGTAATTTATGTGAATGTATCTGTGTTAGCCATCTATCAATTGCTAATCTTTTAGTCATTGTTCATGGTTGGTTTAGTATATTTCTACTGGGCTGTGGCTCACCCTATATGGGAATATCATTTTCAGGTGCAGGAAACATGCCACCTCCAAGGACATAGCTGGGAGGCTAGAGGTGGACATACTTTTGTCGCTTAACTTTTGATGTATTACATGTAACTTCAAGCCAAGGGCTTAATGTGTAAACGAGTTAGTACTCTTTTGTTGTAACCAAGTGTTAACTTGGAAAGCTGTAAGCCCGTAGGGCATTTTGTTTTGATGTTAACATGTAATACTTATGTAATGGAACTTTAATGAATAAAAGAATGTGGTTAGCTTCTATGTAAATGCATGTCTTTTCTGATGGGTTTAATGTTGCTATTTTGTGGGCGTTACAGGTTTTGTGGTTGTTTGTTGTTGTCTATATCTTGTTTCCATCCTTTAATTCCATGTATTTGAGTTTTGGGATGTGTTGGGTAAGTTTGAAACAGGTTGATTGTGTCTTGAAACAAATGGTTGTTATCCAGATTTTGGCTTCTTCGCTCGAGCGAGGCTTTTTGCGCTCGAGCGAGCCTTGAGTATTTGCTTCTTCGCTCAAGCGAAGGTTCTTGCACTCGAGCGAGGTCTGTGTTATTTGTTCCTTTGCTCGAGCGAGCGTGATTGCGCTCGAGCGTGCGTCTGTGTCTTTGAAAAACCTGAAGGTTGGTATTCTTCGCTCGAGCGACGCTTCTTGCGCTCGAGCGAGCGAGCTCTATGTTTTGAGTTCCTTCGCTCGAGCGAGAACTCTTGCGCTCAAGCGTGCTTCTGCATTGCAGACTTGAAGCTTTGAATTGTGCACTCGAGCGAGGTTTCTTGTGCTCGAGCGAGGTTCTTTTGTGTCTGGTCGCTCGAGCGACGACTCCTTCGCTCGAGCAAGCCTCGCATATAACAGATCGCAACAACGATCTTCTTCTTCTTCTTCTTCACTTTTTGATCTTTTTTTTTATTCCAAACCCTAGATCGGCTATCTCTCTCTCTAAAATACTCCTTCTCTCTACAAATTCCTTTGAATCAAAGAGTTTCTACCTTAGTCCCTTTGTTAAAAAGGTGGAGAATCGCGTGGGCTATATTTTGATATGAAAAAGCTTGGATTTGGAGCATCTTGGTTTTTCTCTTCATCTCCTTTGAGTCTCTCCATTTGAGGTGGGGATAAACTACTATTTATTTTGAGTTTTAACATAAATGTTGGTTATTTTGTATGAATTGTGGGTTATGGGACATTCGGTGAAAGTTAGGGTTTGAGTTGGAAGCTGTGAAAAAGGGATTTTATATTTTTGAGCTCCATGTGTCTATGAGGTCTTGAAAATGGGGTTACTTGTTGACGAAATTGAGCCTTAGGGTTGAAATTTGAGGAAAAGGGAAAAATACCCTAATTTGAATTAAATGACTATTTTGTATAAATAGTAAAATAAATGTGGAAATGTGAAATTGGTTTGAGAATCATGAAATTGGAGGAAATTGTGATTGAATGGTGTAGTTAAATCGATGAATCACTCACTTATGAAAAATGTAATAAATTATCTGTTGAGAAATTTATTTATTTGTTTAGATATAACTGTTTTGGGCTATCGGTGGAGGATAGCCATGATTGTTGTAGAAACTGCATGATGATTAGGTAAATTGAAACTAATCAAATGGGAATATGTCATTGAATGTGACAGTTGGATATTAACATTGAATATGTGATTTAATTGGTCATTGTATATGTATCTTGTTTGGGAGGAGATAGGGGATGGACTCCATTGATAACTAAGTTGGCCGGAGTGTTCTGAGTGAAAGTTCCGAAATATTATATATATTTGGGTGCCGGTTCCCTTGGACGTAGTTCCGTGAAATGGCAAGTGAACGGAAATGTTGAATGATGTCTGTTATTGAAGTGTTGATATATGAGTTGTAGTCTCATTTTTAAACTGTTTGGATAATATTGAGCTATATCAATGAGTTGATTGAATCGAATATGATGTAAGCGTTGATTGGTTATGGAAATGGTATAAGTTGGTTTATAAGCGTTAACCATTTATCGAATGCTAATGTTTTAGTTATTTCTCATATTTGGTTTAGCATATCTCTATTGGGCTTTGGCTTACCCTACTTGGGATATCATTTTTCAGGTACAGGTGAGATGCTGCCTCCAAGATCTTAGCTTGGGAGGTTTAGGAGTTGAAGACTCCATTTTGTCGATCTATTTTTGTTGATAAATATAAACTCAAGCCGAGGGCTTTACTTGTAATAGAGTTAGAACTCTTCTTTTGCTGTACCCAAGTGATAGCTTGGGAAGATGTAAGCCCGTAGGGCATTTACTTTGTTATTAGTAGTTAGAGTTACATGTTATAGTTTCAGGATAAACATAAATGAAAATGTAATGTATGTAATATCTGTTGTAAAGAAGACTCTAATAAATGAAATGTAACTTTTCTATATGTTTATGGATCTTATGCATGTTTGTCGTATGTCTTATTTTTGAGGGCGTTACACTGGTGGCCCCAATTTACACCCTTAGTTATTTCTTACCATTGTGAGACTCTTTGTTAAGTTTATAGTTGTGGACTTGTTGATTGTAGATTTAGTTGTTTCTTTGTTCCAATTGTTGGGGTAATAAAATTTGGTGGTTGATTGTGAATTTAAAAGTCACGTTTTTTTTTTGATCGGCAAAAAGAAGCTTTATTTATGAAATAGAAAAGAACAAGATACAGAACAAAAACATCAATAAAGAGAGGAGGTGCAAAGGCATCACGATGAACTAATTCATCCCAACTAGGTTGGCACCAAAAAGCACATCCTATCATTTGCTAGCACCTCCGAAGTTGGTGAGCAACCAACCAAAAATCAGAAAAAACCTTCCCTAATTAAGCTTGTTTGTGGACAAAGTTGCTTTAAACAAATCCTCTTAGACAATGCATAAAAATCCCATTTGCCCAAGCAGCCTGAACATAACTAATAGCCAACAGCATCAGCATAGCTGAACAAGTCAAACAGACCTTGCATCAGACCTTAGACCATACAACATCAGACCTTGCATCAGTCCTTTACCCCACCAACACCAAAGCCAATAGCAGCCCAACTGATATATCTATTCACCAGCACCAATTCCTTGTAGTAGAGCATTAACAGCAGAAGAATACCTATTCACCAACACAGCAACAATCTGAGGGAATCAGTCCACAACAACACAGCAACAATCAGCCTCATCAAACATCAGAAGCACACATCAGTAGCAAGAACAAAAATCCATGCTTAGAATATACGTTAATTTACATCTCATGATAATTGCAATATTTTATCTCAACAATTGACAAAATATTTTAAAAAAAATTGTATAAATTTGATTATATCCCATCAGTGTTTGTTATGAGAGAAAATAATTCAATGGTGTGATTAACATATACCTTCCCTAGGCTAAATTTTTTGCTCCGACTGATTACACCAGTGATATTTATAATTTATTTTGAATTTTACTTTAATCTTTTTAGTTTTGAACATGATTTTTTTTTTCGTTTAAAATGTTAACAATGCACGATGAAAGAATTACATTATAACAAAATTAAAAGTATATAAACTAAATTGTTTAAATTGAAACTACGATAACCCAAATGATCAAACTAGGGATAATTTACCCTTTTAAAATTAAAATAATTGTTGAAAAATCCAAGCTAAGAAGGATATAAGACATTAGATCTAGAAGATATTTTTTTATTGATGAGAGGTCTACTCTTTGTGAAATAATGTGGTGAAAATCCCTTTGTTTGTTTTGAATGACATTTTGATTTTTATTTTATCCTTTAATTTATCTGTTAACTTTCGTTGACTATTTGTTTAAATTTTTTTTATCTGTTCAAATTTTTCATCATATTTTCTTATTTTTTAATCTTTTCAATTCAAATTTCATTTATTTATTTAAATACTTGTCCAAATAAAACTCTATCTGTCCAAATTTATTAACTGTTCAAATTCTATTTGTTTAATTTTTTATCTTTATTTATTCATCAACAAAAACAATTATCTAAAAAAATTTATTATCACAGACTAAGATCACTATCTGTTAACATAATTTGCTCAGTGATCTGTTTAAACACTAAAATTACACAAATGCATTAAGAATCTGTTTGAAAACACCAAACCAAACCAAACCAAATCTAGGATCTTCTCACCCACTAGACTATGATGACGCCGGAGGGATGAGCTGTGATGAAGATCTGGAAGAGCAGAGAGTAGAGAGAGGAGCGAAGAGCAGATGACAGAGAGAGAGATGAGTTGTAAGGAGGTTAGGGTTTGGTTTGGGGTGTAGAGAATATATACATATGGCATTTTGATCATTTTATCTAGAATTGTTCTTATGAATAAAGTATTAAGCACATGTATCTTCGACCAAACAAAATTTAAAATTAGATTTATAAATCGTACCCTTTAAAATTTTCTTTCATAAAGTTTGAAAATTGTTAAATTTTACCCAAAATCTAAATTTGTTTTTGAATTTCCCCCCCTCTATATGTTTTTTTTATACCCCTCAACTTTAATTTCCCCCATTTCGATATGCCAATGAGATTCCCCTCTTCTCTCGACTCCCTCTCTCTCTCCTCTCATTCTCTCTCCTCTGATCTGGAGGTCGGAGATCGCCACCAACCCCCGACCACCACCATTACTCGTCTACTTCACCACCCACACTAGTCCGTCCTCTCTCTCTCTCTCTCTCTCTCTCTCTCTGTAATCATTGATTGAAAAGCACTTCGCATTCTCACAGAGTCACAATCACCGGAGGCTTTGAGGTTGCATTTTGTAAGGATTTTTGACTCACTGCTGTCTGTCGTCGAAAGAGGAACCCGATGAAGGGGTTTTTTTTTTTTTTTTTTTTCCTTTTTTGCGCAGAGCAACATAGGTAGGATTTTGAACTATTGTTGAAAATTTTTCATCCTTCATTGGATTTTTTGTGGGAATTTGTTAATTTTTGGGGCAAAATTTCAATTAAAAAAAAACACACACACACACACACACAAAACAAGAGAGAGAAAGAGGGGAAGAAGAAACCCACTTGTAAAATTGTTTGATGACAAGTTGAGATAATTCAGACCCTAAAGATCGTTGAGTCGAGAAAGATGGGTCTGTAAAATTGATTTCTCGACATATCTAAATGCTCTAAAGTAGTCATCGAATTTCGTCAGAGGAAGGAGAAGAAGAAGAAGAATTAGGAATAGGAAAGAAGAGAAAGAAGAAGAAAAAGAAAAAGAGAAAGAGAAGATGAGAGAGAAAATGGGAGAGAGTGAGATTCGTGGTGAGAAAAACCCTACAAATCACATATTTTGATGAAGAGATTGAATGCTTGAAACCCTAGAAATCTACAAATCTTTATCAAGCACAGAATAGGGTATACTCATGGTATACAAATCTTCTTCTTCTTCTTCTTCTTCTTCTTCTTTTTTTTCGGGATTTTCTAGAAAGAATCCTCAGAACAAACAAAGCTCCAAAAACTTGCTGATCTTGTAAATTATGCTTCACCCACTGTAAAAAACTTGACCATTGCTCCGGGTAATCTGTATTGATAATGGTCTTGAGGCACTCACTCAGCTGTACTCTGTCAAAAAAATAAAAAAACAAAATGAAACAAAACAAAATGAGAGTTATACCACTAAAGAGCCAACAGAAAGCAAAAAGATTAATAGCTAAAACATCAAACCTCAACAAAGGAGGGACTTGGGCTATAAAGGCAAGAATGTTCTGCCTGATCATGTCTTTATCATTGGGCAAGATCTTCGATTGCTCATCTGTATGGACAAATAAATGCATAAAGTAAACATTGTAAAAGCAACAATTAAATACAGACACAAATACACACATCTTTTCATCATTCGCTTACAAAAAATTGAAAACCTAACATAATCGATTTCATAAACCGAACATAAGAGAGAGAGAGAGAGAGAAGAGAATCAATCGCAGAAAGAGGCCAAATGACGCTTTTCCTCTTTCTCTTCTCTGGTTCTGTGTGTGTGTGTGTGTGGTTTTTTATTGAAATTTTGTCCCAAAACGATATCGTTTTAGGGCATCGCAAGATTCGCCACAGGAAAAGGCGATAGAGGATTTGAACTCATATAGAGTATGTATACTTAGGATATTTTGATCATTTTTTCTACGTTTATCCTCATGACTAAAGTATTAAGCACATGCATTTTTGACCAAACAAAATTTAAAATTAGATTTATAAACCGTACCCTTTAAAATTTTCTTCCAAAAAGTTTGAAAATTGTTAAATTTTACCCACAAATTTGTTTTTGAATTTTCCCCCCCCCTCCATTTGTTTTTTTTATACCCCTCAACTTTGATTTCTCCCATTTCGATATGCCAATGAGATTCCCCTCTTCTCTCGACTCCCTCTTTCTCTCCCCCCCTTCTCTCTTCTCTGATCTGAAGGCTGGTGACCACCATCAACCGCCGACCACCACCACTACTCGTCTACTTCACCACCCACACTTGTCCCCCTGTGTGTGTGTGTGTGTAATCATTGATTGAAAAGCACTTCGCATTCTCACAGAGTCACAGTCACCAGAGGCTTCGAGGTCGCATTGCGTAGGGGTTTTTGACTCACCGATGTCTGTCGCCGAAAGAGGAACCCGAGGACGGGTTTTTTTCTTTTTTCTTTTTTGTGCAGAGCAACAAAGGTAGGATTTTGAACTATTGCTGAAAATTTTTCATCTTTTGTTGGATTTTTTGTGGAAATTTGTTAATTTTTGAACATGCGAAGGATGTGAATCATGAAATTTTGTTTTATTTTGTATGGGTTTGAACATGAGAAGGATGGGATTTTATTTGATCCGTGATGTTGAACATTTTTTGATGTTCATTCTTATTGAGTGTTGAACATTTGGCAATTTCCATTGCTGAAGAACATTTATAGGTTTTGCTATTACTAACCCTTCTAACATATGGAAGCTTTTAAAAGAATAACCCTTTACTTTATTTTATTTTATTTTTTTAAGCTTTATTCTATTGTCATTTCTAAGATATATGTATGATTATAAGTTTGCATTGCATCATAGTTGGAATCAAAGTTGTTAAAGGCGAATTCATAACTCTAGGGGTATGCCTTAAGGCATCAAGGTGTAAACATTTTGAATTTTAAAATTAATATTTAGTAAATATATTAATTATTTTAAAATAGTAAAAAATAAATAAAAATTAAATACAAATATGTAGATAGATACTTTTGTTCTTAAGGCGTCAAACTTCACTGGAGAGAAGGAAGGTTGCCTTCATTGAAATTTGAAGGTGAAATTGACATTCTTGGTTTGTGATTGAGCTTCTCACTTGAGCAAATATTTGTTTATTTATTATTATTGGTCATGTACTTAATTTTCCCTATAGAATATAGTTGTAAAATGGGTGCTTTTTTGTATTTTGCTCTTTTATGTTTAAATCATCTACTAGACCAAGTTTAACTAGAGCTGGAGGCAATCTCTTCATATGCTAATGCACAAAAGGCATATAACCAAGGTTGTCAAGATCGGTATCCTACACAGGATTGTTTTGGAGACCTGCTAGATAAGATCGAGAATCTTAAGATCCTGCGAAACTGATAAAAAAAAAAAAGCATGCCTCAAATTGTGATGCGCAGCCTCTGGGGAGTATAGCCTAAAAATCAAAGTCTTGATGCGTTTTACCTTAGCCTCAAGGCAAGGGAGCATCAAGGCGGGCCTTAGCAAAGCCTTTTAAAACTTTGGTTGGAATACTTACCCTTAAATTGGTTTATTCTCCGGTTCGAAGGAAGCTTTCGCATCAAGACACATTACGATAGATAGGCTGGATTGGATTATCTATCGGATGGTGAAACATTTGGATTTTAAATAATTAGATGAAATAAATTATAGATCTTCGGAACTAACATCAAGGTGTTTATAAGCACTCTCACATTTTTAATTATTAAATGGACATATGCAAGACCAAATTTGATGACTTTTGAACTTAATGAAAATGAGGTGGAGTGAGTAATTCACAAGGATGTGTCATGATATGTACTTACTTTAATAATTGATACCAATTATTATCTACTAAATGTTAATTGGTTTGAAGAAGCTGAAATAGTAATATGTAATCTAGGAATGATATAATTAATTAAGAATTGGTGGGTGTGCTTGTAAAAAGAACAGTCTTTAAGGTCACTTATGAGGATTGGTTGGCTTGAATTTTTATTTTTTGGAGAATGTTTTGTCATCATCTCCTCATTTAAGCATGTTTTTGTACCGCAACACAATTTAAGGTTACATTTGTGAATGAGAGTGAAAAGGGATTATTTCAGTGTCACAACAACCGACAAGTATTGAAGAAGTTGAAATGGTAAAAATGATGGACGGCCATGGGTCTACTTAGTTTATTAATTGATACTAATTATTATCTATTATCAATGCTTGTTGGTTTGAAGAAGTTGAAATAGTAACAGCCAATCAAAAAAATAAAATCAAAAATAAAAAAGAAGGTGAAATAGTAATGTGTAATCTAGTATGCTTGTAAAAAGAACAATATTTAAGGTCACTTATGAGGATTGGTTGTCTTGAATTTGTATTTTTTTGGAGAATGATACTAATTACTATCTATGATAAACTTTTATTGGTTTGAAGAAATTGAAATAGTAATATGTATTTTTGTAATGAATGTGTAATTAATTGAAAATTGGTGGGCATGCTTGTAAATTGAATAGTCTTCAAGGTTACTTTTGAGGATTAGTTGGCTTGAATTTGTAATTTTTGGAAAATATTTTGTTGTTATGCTCCTAATGTAAGCATGTTTTTGTGCCACCACCACCACACAGGTGTGGTTTGGGAGTTTGGCTTTTTTATGAGATGAAAAGTTAATGTATTTAGGAATGATTTTTTTTAAGTTATATAGAAAAATGTGATTATTTTTTTGACTTTTTAAGCTAAAAGACCAACTTCCCAAACTACCCTTGAAGGTTACATTCGTGAATGGGTTATTTCAATAATATATAGAAATTTAAATAATGTAGAGATGTAGAGAAAATGAAGAGTATTTTGGTGGCACAACAACCCATGAGTATGGAATAACTTATGTAAATGACGGTTGCCCATTGGTCTCATTGTGTGGTGGTATCTCAGAATATAATTAGTGCTCCTGTTGGGTTACATTCTAACTAAAGCATGTCTTAAAAAAAGAGTACAATCAATTTGTACCTAACTGGTTGTTTCCTTTTGTTTTGTTATTGAGAAGATAAAGGTCAATAAAATAATGTAAATGTGCAAATAAATATTGTGGTTGTTTTCAAAAAACAAAAACAAAAACGCCCCATGTAAGCCTAATGGCTAAATGGCATAGACATAAGCAAGCAATATGACGTGGACACGCTGACATAATAATTTTAAAAAATTCCAGGACACAAGTGATACCTTAAAATTTTGTATTTTTAATAAATTTATTATTTGCTAAATACATGAATAATTTATTCAAAAGTAATAAAAGAAAAGCAACATAACACTAATTAAATAAAAAAACTCTAGTCAGTTTTTTTTGAAAAGCCATAAGTTCGGTTAAATCCAAAGTCATGTTTATTCTCATATCCGTAGTAATATATATTGTGCCTTTTGCCAGCAATTATTTGTGGATTCTTTTTTTTTCCTTCCTTTCTGTTTTTATCTTATTTTATTCATTTATCGTTATTATTTTATTTAACTTCTATAGCGAAATGCATGTAATCTCCTCCTCCATATGGAGTAAAAAAACGTGGGACATCATAATAGTTTGGGGTTTGTGTGGTTGGTTTCCAATCTCAATTACCTTTTCTTATATTATAATTCCCCACTAACCGAAGAGCATTGTAAATTATAACAAGAAGCATGAGAACCTGAGCAAATGGAAAATCAGCTGTTTTGTCACTGTTGTGTGCAAGGGCATGTTCGTTTCTGTTCTCTTGGGATGACACAGTGGCTTAGGCCACATTTCCTCAATAAAGAGACTAAGGTTTGAGTTTCCTCAACAACTCACCTATTGAAAGAGAAAAGACGACACTTTTCTTTCTAGTGTTCTAGAAAACAATGATAAATTAGTATTCAAAGCTCAAACTTCTGATATGATGACAGTTAGGCATTCCGTGCTAAAAAAGTCACTTATCTGCCAGTTTCAGTCAAAATTTAGAGCTTTAACTTGGCATTCAGTGACCATTTTGAAGATATGGCTGATTTTAGTGGTTTATTTGGTGTGAGTCAAGGTTGGAGATCTAGATAGCATCCTGTTATTTGAGCTTGTGTTTGATTGGCAATGCATTAGTGTCATTATACCTTCAAGACAGGTTTTGATTTCTAAATGGTAGTTTATGCATGTATCATGTTTGCTTTGATAGTGGGCAATTTCTTTTTATAACATTCTATGTCCTTAGTGAGTTGCTTTCTACTTCAGATGGAAGAAGCTTCTCTCAGCAATGGTCAAACCCCTCTTGATCAAAGCAGTGAGATGATACAAGAAAGAGATGGTGAGAGAACTGAGTTAGATGGTCAAGATGGTGTTCCTCAAGGAAGGAAGGAATTTGTTGCACCTGCTGTGGGAATGGAGTTTGAGTCATATGATTGTAAAATAAATTGATGTATATTATTGATTGATTGATATTGATTGTATTGTATGTACATTATATAGGAGATGTAAAGTGGAGATGGAGTGGTGGAGTAGGTGAAGTGGAGGTGGTAGTGGTGTAGTGGGTTAGGTTTAGTGGAGTAGGTGAGGTGGTAGTGGTGTAGTGGGTTAGGTTTAGTGGAGTAGGTTTAACAGCCCCCCTCAAACTCAAGGAGGTTAGACACAAACCAACTTGAGTTTGGAGAGAGTAACAAAACATGAAAGTAAACTGATAAATAAAAACAAAACAGGATAGGAGACACGGTATGGTCGTGTCAGACAGTTTACGGAGTCATGTCGGACCGTTGTAGCAGACACTGTGTGGTCGTGTCAGACCGTTGTAGAAGACAGTTTATGGGGTCATGTCGGACCGTTGTAGCAGACACTGTGTGGTCGTGTCAGACCGTTGTTGTAGAAGCTAACCGGAATAAATGTCGGGACAGTTTACGGGGTCATGTCGGACCGTTGTAGAAGCTGACCGGAATCAATGTCGGGACAGTTTACGGGGTCATGTCGGACCGTTGTAGCAGGACAGTTTACGAGGTCATGCCGGACCAATTGTAACAGACACTGTGTGGTCGTGTCAGACCGATGTAGAAGACAGTTTATGGGGTCATGTCGGACCGTTGTAAAAGCTGACAGCTGACCGGGATCAATGTCAGGACAGTTTACGGGGTCATGTCGGACCGATGTAGAAGACAGTTTATGGGGTCATGTCGGACCGATGTAGAAGACAGTTTATGGGGTCATGTCGGACCGGTGTAGAAGACAGTTTACGGGGTCATGTCGGACCGATGTAGAAGCTTGTGGTGGTGCACCAAGGGGGCGACTTAGGGAGTGCGCCATGGGGTGGCTTGGGTGGTTCGCAGGGTGTGTAACCGTGCTCACCATGATATATGTATAACCCCCCCTCAAACTCAAATAGGTGTGAAGATAGAAACCTATTTGAGGTTGAAACAAAGGGATTGATAAAGCTGACCGTTGTAGAAGACACTGGATGAGTGTGTATATAGGCTGCCCAAAAGATATACATGGATATATATATCGAGCCCTCAAAAGTCGCGTCCTCAAAAGGTGTGCCCAATCTTTCAAAAGGCGTGCCATCAAAAGGCGTGCCCAATTCATCAAAAGGCGTGCCATCAAAAGGCGTGCCATCAAAAGGTGTGCCCAGGTTGGTGTCGAGCGCCGAGCTAGGCATGATGTGCGTGGCTGCCTTGGCTATTTAACCAAGGTTGATGCTGAGGCTGAGGCAGACAAAAAACTTCTAAAAATCCCCTGAAAAACTCTTCCTTTGCTGAGAGAGAGACTCTATAACACTCTGTTGCCCAGAAAATGGCTTCGTCTTCCCGTGGTCTGCTCCTCTCTTTCCCGACCTCAACGAGTCAACAAGAGAGATAACTGGTGCGGTGGCCAGTGAACCTCAACCAAACACCTCGGGTTTTGCTCCGTTGAACTTTCCGATGCGGTCTGTGGAGTAAAAAATGGCGGTGCAAACGGATATTGAAGCAAATCAGTATACATTGAAGTCATGTGTGGAGACCATGACTGCGGTCACAAACTTGTCGCACCGGCTTCAGAGTAGAACAAATGAGGTGCAGCAGTTAAACGCTCAACTGGCTCTGCTCCAGCGCATGTATAAGGATGCGCGAGCAGAGATAAGTGTACTGAAAGCAGAAAATAAGGAGCTGAAGCGGAAGGCCACCGTGATGTTCCGATTTGGAGGTCCGCCATATGCTGTAGTGGAGGAGCATGGTGGAGTGATCGTGCCCAGTGGAGTGGGAAACACGGAGGCAACACCGTCAAGGGCCGCCCAGGACGGAGGCAAGAAGAAGAGACCGGCGGCAGAGTAGAGAAGGGATGTCGGTGTGTGGCCGTCTGCAGAAAAGAAAACAAAGCCGTTGTTGTGTTGTTGTTGTTGTTTTTTTTTTTTTTTTTTTTTGTGGTTGTTGTTTGTTTTTTTTTTTTTTTTTTTTTTTGTTTTTGTTGGTGTAAAATGGTAATCGGTGTGAGCCCCGACATGAATAAAATGAGTTTGTGGAATGATGAAGGTTTTTTGTTTTTTTGTTTGTTTTTTTTTTTTTTTTTTTTGTTTGTGAAAAGAAAGGGAATCGAATAAGAAAAAAAAATATGGAGAGGGTGATGAAATGATAAGCATGGTGATGATGAATATATAATAATGAATAAAAAGTGGTGGATGGGTGTGATTAAAAAAAAAAGAAAAGTGAGTGAGAGTCGAGGGTTGTGTTGTGTGGGTGGAGAAGACAGAAAAGAAAAGAAAAAAAAAAAGAGAAAGAAATAAAAGAAGAACAATAAAATGGATTTTAAAAATTATGTCATGTGAGGGCTTTGTGCACTTGTCGGCTGTGTACCTAAGCTTTTCTGCATACCTAGGTTTTTTTTTTTTTTTTTTTTTTTTTTTTTTTTTTTTTTTTTTGGGTGAGTGGAGCACATGGGTGAGGGGGGGGGGGAAAGGAAGTTAGAGAGAGAGAAGAAAAGTAAAAAAAAAATGGGGTTGGCGAGGGATATTGAGAGAGAGAAGCAGTGCGTTGGGTCTGGTTGGGAACCACTTGCGCGACAGAACCAGTAAATAGCCTACCACACCCATCGAAAAGGAGAGAGGGCATCTGGAAAGCACGTCCCTCGTGCTGATAACTGCACGGGGTGTCAAGGGGAGAGAGAGAGAAAGAGCACAAGATGTCGAAGCGAGGTCGCGGTGGTTCGGCGGGTAACAAATTCAGGATGTCATTGGGTCTTCCGGTGGCGGCGACGGTGAACTGTGCAGACAACACTGGGGCGAAGAATCTGTACATCATATCAGTGAAGTGTATCAAGGGGAGGCCGTTGCTGGAGTCGTCGGCGTTGGCCAGAGGAGAAGGCGACGGTGAAGATGGCTTTGCACTGGACAGGCACATGGGGCATGTTACAAGCGCGTGGGAGCGAAATGGCTACAGTTCGGTTGATGGGTATTTGGAAGGGAACGCTTCCAGTGGCAATGAGGCAGAGACAAGCCATGCCATTGCTTGTGAGTGATCTGAGTGAATTGCAACAATCTGTGGTTGGTGAAGTTCCATTGGCGGTGCTATTGGTAATAAAGTTCATGCAAGGAGAGTAGTTGATGTAGACATTGGTGCTAACACGTCTGCCGAAGGTGGTGGTGAAAATGAGGGTGTTGATGATCAAACCGTCAGAGTGGTTGATATTGTTGACACATTCAGGCTCCAGGAGCAACCTCCTTTTGATAAGAAACTGTTCGTTGCATATATAAAGAAGTACATCAAGTTGTTGACACCCAAGCTGGAGGGAGACAAGCAAGAGGAATGTAAGAAGAAGATGCAGAGGATCGGAAGGGATGATGCCAACGAAGGTATAAAGAAGGTATGTGCAGAGGTCCAGCGTGCGGCCAAGGCGAGGCTGCCGCCCGCCGGTGAAGCGAAAGTACTAAGTTGTTAACCTTGCTCTGATACCATGTAAAATAAATTGATGTATATTATTGATTGATTGATATTGATTGTATTGTATGTACATTATATAGGAGATGTAAAGTGGAGATGGAGTGGTGGAGTAGGTGAAGTGGAGGTGGTAGTGGTGTAGTGGGTTAGGTTTAGTGGAGTAGGTGAGGTGGTAGTGGTGTAGTGGGTTAGGTTTAGTGGAGTAGGTTTAACAGATGCTTACAACTATTACATTTGTTATGCGAAGGAAGTGGGCTTTTGTGTTAGGGTGAAAAATTCATGGCTCAAAAGAATGAAAGGGGTAAATCGTATACGTAAGGAAACCAGAACTGGTTTCCCTGCAATGATTAGAATGAGATTAGTGGACTCTATATGCAAATATCATTATAATAATTAAATATATATATATATATATATATATGGGCTGTTTAATCAAAATGGCATTAGCCCATTCTGTCAAGCGTAGGCATTCTCAACGATCACTTAGCAAATCTCCATACGATTTGAGGTAATTTCTCCATAGACGATCTTGATCCGCTTGACACTTTGAGCCTAATACAAGAGGAGCTCAACTTTTCACCTCATATTTTAGTACAATTTTTCTCCCATCAAATTTGTTTAATAATTTACCTTAAATGTTTGATTTGATATTATTTAAAAAAAAAAAAAATACACAATCTATTCCAAAATCCTCAATTTTTCCCCCATCAAATTTGTTTAATAATAATTTACCTTAAATGTTTGATTTGATATTAATTTTTTTTTTTTAATACACAATCTATTCCAAAATCCTCCTATCAATTCACGTGAGAAAAATTGATCTCTAAGACTATGTTTGGAGCATAAATTTAGATACAAATTTAAAATAAAATAAAAAAAAAAGGTGAAAAGGAAAATATTAGTGAAATGTGAATGGAATATTATTATATTTTACTTATATTTTATGTAAATTTTTCCTTTTCAAATCTCTACCTAAATCCATATCCCAAATATAGCCTAAGAGTATCTCTAATCCTTTCATCAAATATTTATCAAAAATTTATTTATTTATTTATTTTTATCAAACTGAGAACTCATTAAATTTTCATCAAATTTGAATTTGATAGAAATTTAAAAAGATATTAGAGATGATTTTTCTTTCATCAATTTTGATGAAAATAAAAAAAATTGGGATAAAAAAGGAATTTTTAAAAAGTTTTGATGAAAATTTAATTAAAAAACTTGAGTAATTCATATTAAATCAAACAATTTACTCAAATATATAATCAAAATAGATGAAAAAATCAGCAAAGGGTTGGAGATGCTCTAATCCTTTATTTTTATTTTTTAAAATTTTCATGAAATTTAAATAAAATAATAATTGTTGAAAATTTAGTAGAAAGATTTAATTTATCCAGCATTTGATAAATTTAATTTGATATAAGTTTAGTAAATGAATTAAATTTCATTTCAATCAAATTTTTTTATTAAATTTAAATTTAATGTAAGATTTGGTAAGATATGAGAGACGCTATAACCTTTTGTAAATATTGTTAATTTACATTTAAGACACTAGAACCCAAGTTTAATTTTTAAACACCAAATATAAATATAAAAATAAAATAAAATAATAAAATTTAGTTGAAATACTATTAAAAGTAAATATTAATTTATTATTTTCTATTCATGAGTTATATCGGGTCACACTTTGAACCACTCGAGTTCAACTTAACAAATAAATGAATTTTAAAATCAATCAAAGCATTTGACCTAATAATTATATAATACGTTTATAAAGTGAGATTTCAAACCGAACTCTTATGAAAAACAATTAATACCTTTGTGATGATTTATTTTTCTTTTATTATATATTTTGTTTTTATTAATTTTTCAACTATTATAAGTTAACATGTTTAAAGCCGGCTTTGTTTGACATGAGTTATTTTGATTAAATTAGTCAATAAAAATAAAACATATTAATTTAATTAATAAAATAAAATGTCACATTCAAATCATAATTTTTTTTTTCCTCACAACAATCACCACATCAATTATAAATAAAATCAAAATTTATCCCAAACATAACTTTTTAAATCAAATTAAAATAAATTAAAAAATCTAAAAAATAACTCATCTCAAAACAAGTACTTAGGCCTAATTTGGGAATTTAGCTAAAAGTCAATTTTTAACTTTTAATCTATTTTGGGTCATATCACCTCTCTACTTATTTACATTTAAAAAAAAAAATCAAAACACTAAATTTTAATCAACTTCTCAAAACAAACCTTAATAAATAAAATGGGCAAATTACCCACAAGTCCTTTTTGAAAAGTGTGTATTCTATTTAATTCTAAAACCTTTTAGATATATTCAAAAGTCTTATTCCTATTTATCTTCTCATCTTTAATACTTTAGAATCGTGGAAAGTTGTTTTTTCCACAATGGGTCCTCTTGTTTGACAATAGTAGGAATAGAACTAGAATGCAATGTGCTAACATGCTTATATGACTACATTAGTATGTGATTTAATTTCTGACATGTTGATTGGGTCTACAAGTTTCTAGAAATCCTATTAGAAGAGCACTTGATCGCTGCTATTTCTAACTGGAACTCTAGCTATGTCGCGGGACAGTCATTATCTAACAAGGAAATTCGTTTGTGTTTAAGTAATTAAGTGCTTAAGTGGAGTGAATTAATTGTTGTCCATCGTATTAGGACGTGAATTTAGTTTCGGCGTATTTGTAAATGTGTTAATCTATTGTGTTACCTTTGTTAGGATATCGAGACGTGGACGTGGTGGTGGTAGGCCTAGGCGGCAGGAGGTGCCGTTACTAGATAACATTCTGGCGCAAGAAGAGAGAGTTGGTCAGGCCAACATGGTCAAGTCAGAGGTCAGCAACCCGTGGGCACTTTGGCCCGATAAATGGCTGGTGCTTTGCGGGAGTCTATGGATATTTTCAGTGCTGAGAATCAAGTCCGGGCCCATGCTGTCGAGATAGGGCCACCCTTTCTGAAGATGAAATTCTTCCGGTCGAATTCAGATAAGTTTTTGGGGGATCGAAAGGAGCCACTAAAGGTAGATGAGTGGCTAAAGTAGATGGTGAAGACGTTCAAGATGCTTGGCATCGAGGACGATGGTTTGAGAGTGACCTTGTTATCCTTCTAGTTGTGGGTCAATAGTGGAAGTATGCGTGTGGGCGCATTGGGGTGACTTAGGAGGCATTTGTCAACACCATCTAGGACAACTTCTTACCTCCTACTACTAGGAAGAAGTTGAGGGATCAGTTCTTGAAGCTCAAGCAGTTGAACACACATGTAGTAGAGTCTGAGACAACTTTTACTAGCCTCTCTAGGTTTGCACTGGAGCTGGTGGTGATAGAAGAACGTCATTGTGTTGAGTTTGAGAAGCGACTGAGGACCGGGGTCCTTTTCAAGGTGGTCGGGGTTTATGATTAAGGATTACAGTCGTCTTGTGGAGGCGGCATCACATTTAGAGACCGTGATTCAAGCAGAGGAGGAGAGCATGAGGGGCTCCAGGTAGAGGACTTAAAGGTTTAGGGGGAGACTCGGGACAACAAGAGGCAGAGGGGTTTCACCCCACAGTAGTACCAAGTTGCACAGTTCAGATCCACCTTTCCTGTACCAAGTTCTAGTTCATGAAGGAGTAGTCAAGGTGGGATCACTTGCTTTAAGTATGGTCAGTTGGGCCACAAGTCTCCAGTTTGCTTGCAGAGAGTAGGAGAGCAGCAATCTACGCCGTCTGCAGCTCGTTCATAGAGCCAGAGTCAGAGGAAAGGGTAGCCGCCCACTTGTTATCAGTGTGGGCAGTCAGGGCACTTGAGGAGGTTTTGCCTTTAGGTAGATGGCACACTTGGTGTGTCTGATTCGAGATAGACACAAAGCCATTAGCCTACACAGTCAGCTCAAGCCTCGAGGGTTACGCAGAGAGTCTCTTCGGCTCAGTTAGTTTACTGGTCTTATGCTCTGAGGGATAAGCAGGTCGAGTAGAGACCTATTGGGTGTATGTATGCTATTACCACTCTAGATTAGTCGCCAACACCCTCTGTTTTGAGAGGTACCTTTTTGTTGTTCAATTCGATTGCTAATGTGTTGATTGTTATTGGTGCATCTCATTCCTTCATTTCGTCTGCATTCGCATCAGTTTGGGATTGGAGGTGGCTCAGTTAGCGTCTCCACTTAGGGTAGAGTTACCTGTTGGGGGTAAGGTCAACTTGGACCGGAGATGTCGTGGTTGTGGGATAGAGGTTACCAGGTACCGACTTCTTTTTGTTTTTTGTATTGTTAGACATGTCGGGTTTTGACGTCATTCTAGGCATGGATTTGTTGTCTACGTAACGTGCTATTATTGTTTATTTTCATTAGAGATTTACAGTGTGCACCTCGAGCAGTTAAAGGGAGATGTGGGTCAATGGTGGAAGTATGCGTATGGGCACATTGGGATAACTTGGGAGGCCTTTGTCAACGCCATCTAAGACAAGTTCTTACCTCCTACTACTAGGGAGAAATTAAGGGATCAGTTCTTGAAGCTCAAGCAGCTGAACACACCTATAGCAAAGTTTCAGGCAACTTTTACTAGTCTCTCTAGGTTTGCACGGGAGCTGGTAGCGATAGAGGAGTGTCGTTGTATTGAGTTCGAGAAGCAACTGAGGACCGGGCTCCTTTTCAAGCTGGCTCGGTCTATAATTATCGATTATGGTCATGTTGTAGAGGCGGCGTCTCATTTAGAAACCGTGATGCGGGTGGAAAAAAAGAGTATGAGGGGCTCCAAGTAAAGGACTCAGAAGGTTCAAAGGGAGACTCGGGACAACAAGAGACAATGGGGTTCCACTCCACAGTAGTACTAGGCATCATAGTTCAGATCCACCTTTCATGTACCAAGTTCTGGTTTAGAAAGGAGTAGTTAGGGTGGGATCACTTGCTTTAAGTATGGTCAGCAGGGCCACAAGTCCCTAGTTTGCCCGTATAGAGGAGAAGGGCAGCAGTCTATGTCGTCTGCAGCTCTTTCACAGAGCCAGAGTCAAGGGAAAGGGCAGCTTCCTACCTGTTATTAGTGTGGGCAATTGGGGCACTTGAGGAGGTTTTGCCCTCAAGTAGATGGCACACTTGGTGCGTCTGGTTCGAGATAGACATAGAGCCATCAACCTACACAATCAACTCAAGCCTCGAGGGCCACGCAGGGAGTCTCTTCAGCTCAGTCAGTTTACCAATCCAATGCTCTGAGGGGTGAGCAGATAGAGTAGAGACCTACTGGGCGTGTGTATACTGTTACCACGCCAGATCAGTCGCCAACACCCTCTGTTTTGAGAGGTAACTTTTTGTTGTTCAATTCGATTGCTAATGTGTTGATTGTTACTATTGTATCTCATTCTTTCATTTCGTCTGCATTCGCATCAGTTTTGGGATTAGAAATGGCTCATTTAGCATCTCCACTTAGGGTAGAGTTACCAGTTGGGGGTAAGGTCGACTTGGACCGGGGATGTCGTGGTTGTGAGGTAGAGGTTGTCAAGTGCCGACTTTTTTTTGTTTTTTGTATTGTTAGACTTGTCAGGTTTCGACGTCATTCTAGGCATGAATTTGTTGTCTTCGTAACGTGCTATTATTGTTTATTATCGTCAAAGAGTTACTGTGTGCACCTCAAGTGGTGATTGTTTTTATTTTCTGGGAGACCGAATTGACAGAGTCTTATCGCCATGTTATGACGCTCATGGTATAGGAGAGCTTAGTTGTCTTCTTGCGACTCTTTTGGGTATTGAGAGTGATGAAGTCTAAGTCAAATTGCCAAGGATAGTTTGTGAATACTCGGATGTCTTTCCTAAGGATCTTATTAGTTTTTCACCCCACCGGGAGATCGAGTTCTCCATTGATTTAGTGCCTGGCATGACACCGATTTTCATGGCACCGTATAGGTTTGCACCCGCTGAGTTATGTGAGTTGAAGATTCAACTTCAAGATCTGTTAGATAAGGGCTTCATTCACCCTAGTACATCTCCTTGGAGAGCACTGGCTCTCTCTATTAAGAAGAAGGATGACACTTTGCGACTGTGTATTGATTACTAGAAGTTGAACAGGGTAACTGTTAAGAACAAGTACCCATTACCTCGCACAGATGATTTGTTTGGCTAGTTGAAGGGGTCTTATTGCTTTTCTAAGATTGATTTGAGATTGGATTATCACCAGTTGAGGGTGAAGGAAGAGGATATTTAGAAAACGGCATTCCGTATATGGTATGGCCACTACGAGTTCTTGGTGATATTTTTTGGGTTAACCGATGCATCATCTTTATTTATGGATTTGATGAATCGAATCTTTCGTGAGTTCTTAAACCGTTTTGTGGTTATCTTTGTTGACGACATCTTGATTTACTCACTTTCTAAGGAGGAACACGAGGAACATTTGTGGGTCGTAGTTGAGTTGCTTAGAGCACACAGTCTTTATGCTAAGTTCGGGAAATACAATTTTGGTTAAAAGAAGTTAAGTTTCTAGGCCATGTCGTATTCAGGAAAGCAGTGACAGTAGACTATTCTAAGATAGAGGTAGTGCAAGATTGGAAACAACCTAAGAACGCTATTGAGATTAGGAGTTTCTTGGGCTTAGCCGGGTATTACCAACATTTTGTGAATGACTTCTTTAGATGGGCCTCACCATTGACTAGTTTGAGGAGTAAGGGGGTGAAGTTTGTGTGGAGTGAGACATGTGAAAAGTCATTCCAAGAGCTTAAGGTTAGACTCACCACTGTTGTAGTGTTGGTTATTATGGAGAGGGGTTTAGGCTATTCAGTTTATTGTGATGCGTCATGGAAAGGTCTGGGTTGTGTGTTGATGTAAGAGGAGAATGTGGTAGCCTACAGTTCGTGGCAGTTAAAAACTCATGAGAGAAACTATCATACACACGACCTAGAACTAGCAGCAGTGATTTTTGCCTTAAACATTTGGGGGCAATACTTATATGGTAAGAGATTTAAGGTATTCTCCGATCATAAGAGTTTGAAGTATCTATTTTCACTGAAAGACTTGAATTTAAGACAGAGCAGATAGATGAAGTTTATAAAGGATTATGATTTTGAGTTACACTATCACCTAGGGAAGACCAATGTAATGGTTGACGCTTTAAGTAGAAAGACAGTAAGCAGCGTAACTAGTATTGCCATTTGGGAATGAGAGATGTTGGGTGCTATTGGCGAGTTTCACTTGCATTTGGGTGAGTTTGTTGAGTCGGCTATTTTGTTTACTGTAGTTGCACAGCCTACACTTGTAAGCCGAGTTATAGAATCACAGAAAGGTGATCTTAAGGTAGAGGCTATCTGATGAAATATATCTAGTGAAAAGGTAGAAAAAGGATTGAACTTATATTCTGACTCTAGTGTGAGGTATTTGGACTGTCTTTTTGTACTAGAATCTTGTAGAGAGGAGGCACTTAGAGAGTTTCACTATTCATGCCTTACAGTATACTTGGGAGGCACAAAGATATATCGCAACCTTAGCCGTCAGTTTTGGTGGAGGGGGATGAAGAGAGACGTAGCCTTGTTTGTTTCAAGGTACCTTACTTGTCAGCACGTGAAGGCTGAACATCAACGACCAGTGGGTTTGTTGCAACCTTTACCTATAGCTGAGTGAAAGTGGGAGCATGTCATGATGGATTTTGTTATGGGTCTTTCAAGGACTCAATGGGGTGATGATGCTGTGTGGGTGATAGTCAATCGGATAACCAAGTCAGCACACTTTGTACCTATGCACACGAGTGACTCAATAGATTATCTTGCCGACGTTTATATAAGGGACATAGTTTGACTTCATGAGGTCCATGTGACTATCATTTCAGATAGAGATCCTCATTTCATGGCTCAGTTATGGCAGAGCCTACAGAATGCCTTAGGCACTAGATTGACAGTTAGCATCGTCTATCATCCTCAGACTGACGGGCAATCTGAGCGGACCATTCAAATCTTAGAGGACATTTTGCGGGGTTGCGTTCTTGATTTTAAGGGGTCGTGGGAGAGACATTTACCTTTAGTGGAGTTTGCCTACAATAATAGTTTCCAGGCAAATATTGGCATGGTGCCGTTTGAGGCCTTATATGGCCGACCATGTAGATCTCCAGTGTGTTGGGCCGAGATGGGTGACGCGCCTATACTAGGTTCTAAATTAGTCTAGAAAACGACTGAGAAGTTTGTGCTTATCCGTAAGAGGTTGGCTTCGATTCAGAGTCGCTAGAGGAGCTATGCCGACCGTAGGAGAAAACCTTTATCTTTTGAGATAAGAGATCATGTTTCTTGAAGATATCACTGAGACGTAGTTTAAAGAGGTTTGGGAAGAGCGGGAAGTTGTCCCCTATATTTATTAGGCCTTTTAAGATTCTAGAGTGGATCGAGGAGGTAGCTTATCGTTTGGCCTTGCCACCTCAACTGTTCGGGGTTCATGACGTGTTCTATATCTATATGCACCGAAAGTACGAGCTGGATCTTTCACATGTATTAGATTGGACCGAATTGGAGATAGATGAGGATGCCTCTTATGATGAGAGACCGGTACGAGTTTTAGACTCTCAGGACCAAGTTTTGCAAGGCAAGACTATTCCATTGGTTACGGTGTTGTAGCGACACAACAGGGTTGAGGAAACGACTTGGGAGCGTGAGGCAGGAGTCCATAAGAAATATCCATACTTATTTGTTGATATTTGAGGCTTGTGTTGAAACCTTTATGTATGTTGTAATATATATATATATATATACACATTGTACATGTTTTGGAGAATTGAATGATAATAGTTGATGTTGAATGACTTGATGTATCCTTGTTACAAGTCTGGATGTTATGTGATTAGTTTTATTTCAATTTATGTCGTTGATTTTAAATTCCGGGGACAAAATTCCTTATGAATGAGAGATTATAATGATTTTGGTTTAGACCCGACCTATATTTTTCTTTTAGATTTGAGAACCCATGTACTTAGCTGTTGTCCATCTCATTTTCTTCTTTTTATGTGTTGATTTTGTCGATTGGGGGGTTTTGTTTGGGTTTGAAATAGGTTGGGAAGTTAGTTTTTCAAAGAGTTGCTCCCCAGATTTTGGGTTCGCTTAAGTGACTATTCCTGCGCTCGAGCAATCTTTTACAATCTGTAAAATTATTGAGAGTTTGATATCTTTGCTCGAGCGATCTCTTTTGTGCTCAAGCGATCTTTTACAAGTTTGAACTACTAAGAGGGGGTCATTGTATGCTCGAGCGGTGGTTTTGGTTGCTTGAGTAGTGTCACTTATTGTGTCTGTCGCTCGAGTGACTATTCTTGCGCTCGAGCGGTCTATACGTATATCAGTCCGTGAGGAAACTATTTTCAGTCACTTTTTCATCTCTCTCTCTCTCTCTAAACATTTTAAAACCCTAAATCTACACACCCTCTCTCTAGTCCTCATTTCTAGCACCAAATACTCTCAATCCATTGGTTTCCTAACCCTAGTCCTTTAGAGTAAAAGATTGAACACGTTGAGGGCTTTGTTCTAATCGGTGAAGTTTGTGTTTTTGGCTCCGTCAAGTTCTACCCTTTGTTTCCTCTTATCTTCTATTTTGAGGTAGGGTTTCCTTTGCCTCTTTTATATGATTTTTAGCTTAGTTATTTGCTTTTTGAAAATGGTTAATGATTTGGGAATTTTGAGAAAACTTAGGGTTTGGATTTGAAATCAAAAGAGGGGTTTTCCAAATGGATTCTTGAAAAGGGTTGTGGGAATGAGTTTATAGTTGAGATACGTTCCTAACATCAACTTTGTAAGAAAATGGGGTTTTGCCCTAAATTTTGGATTTTTGGATTTGTGAAAGGAAAAGGAAAATGATGTTGGGCATTGTGAAATTGAACCGTGTTTATGTTGATGATGATGGTGGAGTTGGATATATAGTATCACTCTTATTGTAAGTGATGAAATTATATCTTTTGATTAGAAATCATCTGTAGAGAAGAAATATCTGTTTTGGGCTATCGGTGGAAGATAGTCTTGATTGTTGTAGACATTGCATAAGGATTAGGTTAAATTGAAACTAATTTCTCATACATTGTGCATTTAGATTTAATATTGTAAATGTATTGGTTTTAAGAAAAATTGGTGAATACCGTGGTGAATCTGGTTAGGGAGTGTAGTTGTGGTTTTATTATGTTGGCTTGTGTGTCCTTGGTGAATGTCTAGAAACTTGCATGGTTAGGTGCCGATCCTTCTGGTTAGTACCGATAAAATAACTTGGGTAATGCTTGTATAGCCTACTAGCAGACATGTATTTAGAGATTCCAGTGTTATGTATCCACTGCCCTATTTTTTGTACAAAATGATTGTTTTCATGAATTGACATATAATTTGGCATTGCATTGTTTTGAGATGGAAAGCGAGAAATGTTTTTAAAAAAAGGCATGCATGTGCATTCACCTTATAATTTTGTTAAAATCCATATGCTATATTAGAGTATCTTTATTGGGTTTGGGTTCATCCTATATAAGAAACAACTTTCGGGTGCTGATGATATACCTCCACCAAGGACGTACCTTAGGAGAACTTGGAGCTAAAGGCTTCCTTTTTGTTTGTTGATGTAAATATTTTTGTTTAAGCCACGGGCTTTACTTGTATTGGGTTTAAACTCATTTTGTTGTACCCAAGTATTGACTTGGAAAGTTGTAGCCACTAAGGCATTTAATTATTTGGTTTTACCTTTATTGTAATCATGTTTCCGTGCTATATGCTATAGATTTAGATTTTAAGAATTATGAATATATATTGCATATGTCACTTTTTGTAATGATCAAAGATATAATGAAATAGAATATATGAGGTTGTTGATATATTGTAAGTACGATTATGAGATGGGTTTCGTGTTAATTATTTTGGCGGCATTACACGATCCTTCCAGTTAGTACTGGTAAAATGGCCTTTGGTAGTGTTTGTATAGCTTACTGGCAGACACGTACCTAGAGATTCTCAGTGTTATGTATCCACTGCCCTATTTTTTATATAAAAGGATTATTTCATAAATTGATATACAACCTGGCATTGCATTGTTTTGAGAAGGAAAATTAGGAAATTATTTGACAAATGGCATGCATACACAAACATCTTATAATTTTGCTAGGATTCATATACTGTGTTAGAGTGTCTCTACTGGACTGTGGCTCACTCTATGTGAAAAACAACTTTCAGGTGCTGATGATATACCTCCGCCAAGGACGAAGCATGAGAGGACCTGGGGCTTAAGACTTCATTTTTGTTAGTAATGTAATTATTATTATTTTTATTATTATTATTATTTTTTTTTTAAGCCTTGGGCTTCACTTGTATTGAGCTTAAACTTATTTTGTTGTACCCAAGCATTGTCTTGAAAAGTTGTAGCTATTAAGATATTTCATTACTTGGTTTTACTTACCTTTTTGTCCTTGTATTTATGCCATATGCTATAGATTCAAGATTTAGGATTTATGAATATATATTGCATATGTCACATTTTGTAATGATCAAAGATATAATGAAAGTGAATATAAAATGTTGTTGATCAATTGTATGTGATGATTATGCTATGGGTTGTGTTATTTACTCGGGGCGTGACAATAACTAACCGTTAAAGATTTAACACTATATCAATTAAAACAGTACAAAGTTTTTTAAACCAATCACATCCATAATTCCTTAAGTTCAAAATTTTTTAAACTAAATTGTAGTAGTACATCAAACTAAAAAATAAAAAATAAAATAAAAAATAAAAAACACTCATAGTTTAAATTTCAAATTTCTTCAAACATTTTTTCGTGAAAGTCTTCAACAAAACTTGAACATCTTACAAATTACATGGACAACAATAAAAGGGTATATATTTTCAATATATTATATAAAATAATCAATTAATTAAATCCAATATGTAGCGGGCTAGGCCAGGTTCAAAGTATAATTCTCAAATCCAACTCATTAAGCAGTCGGACTGAAAATATCAATCAAGCCCAGCTCTATAGGCTAAAATAATATTCCCAAGTCCTAAAAAAATAGAACTAGGCTAGGCAGGTCAGCGCCCACCCTTACTTATAACTAGACAAGTGAGAGGAGAGAGAAAGATCTAATACTAAAGTGAGGTAGATGAAAGAAAGTACACAAGTGAGAGGAGTTAGGTAAATTACATTGCAAGTGAGAGGAGAGAGAAAGATCTAATACTAAAGTGAGGTAGATGAAAGAAAGTATACAAGAGAGAGGAGAGAAAAATAATTAGGTAAATTACATTGACACCCCCTAATGTTTCTATTTAATATAGATCTCCTTCTCACATTTAAAAAATTACATTTTCTTCTACGAGGTTTGTAATCTCATTACAAATTGCTCTCTGAATTTCTGATGTCATACCCTAAAATTTTCTAAATGACCATCTTGCCATTTTTCCTACCATTTCTTTTTTCTATCATTATGACTATATTCTATAACTTTTCATTATTAAATTCTACCTGAACATATTCTTATTGAATGATGATATACAAACATAAATTTTATATAGAATTTTCAAACACAATGATATAACTTAATGGTGACCTTTCATTGTAAAACAAAATGCCTATAAACATGATTTATATTTATAACAATATCACCATCGCAACATTTTTATGATATTTTTTATATAAGTTTTATATATGAATATAATTTTTCATTTTTATTTCCACAATTATATCTAGATTAGATCAATATACACTAGATATATTTAAATAGTATAAAATTTGTACAAACTTTTTTTAAAAAATCATTGAATACAACAAAATAAGATAATGTATTGAATTTTCGTATATTTTTAATTTTTTGTATTTGGTGAATTTAAAAAAAAATTACAAATTATTATACTTCTTAAGTATATCTAGATTATGTGTATCTAAAAAATACTTAAAATATTAAAAAATTCAGTAAAAATAAAAAAATGAAAAATAAAAAATTAATTTTTTTGTGTGAGTTAAATCAAAGAAGATGATTGTTGTTTCTCTTGAAATGATATGAACAAAATATCTGTATTATTTTATTATTTTATATGTATAAAGGCTAAGGGACAAATATGTCATTTTAATCTAACATGAAGTAAGTGTAATTTTTCAAATGTGAGGAGAGAATTTGTATTAAACAGAAATCTCAAAGGGTATCAGTGTAATTTATCTAAAATAATATTAGAGAAAGAAATATATATATATATATATGATTGGTCTTGCATCTAGGGGTGTGCGCGGTGCGTTTCGAGCGGTTTGAAAGTAAAATTACAAATTGAATGGCAGATTGGCAGATTAGCAGATTGACAATTTGCGGTTTGGGCGGTTTTTTGCGGATTGAAGAATATTCTAACTAATTATCATACGTTTACATAATATATAATACTAATTTGTATAATATTTTTTAGATATATAACACAATGTAATTTTAAATAATATGTTTCATATATATAATCACTAATTTATAATAAATTTTTTATCTTAAATCTCTCTCACACTCATTTTTACATTGATATTTCATTGGAGGTTAAAAAATATATATGTATTAACTATAGCAGAGCGGAGCGATTCGGTTGACAGATTATAAAATTTAAAGTTTAAACTGCGATTAGCGGTTAGAGCGGTGCAGATTGGGTGATATTTTGCACAGCCCTACTTACATCTTACTTTCCTTAATTTAATTCCATCTCTAATAACGTGACTTATTCTCATGTAAAGCGATCCTTCTCTCATTTCCCCTTTCTCTCTCTCATTCATATTTTTAACCTCCCTAATTTCACATAATTGTGATGGAATTGAGGAGCAAGAGTACACAAGCGAGAGGAGAGAGAAATAATATTAAAGAGAGATGAAATGAAGTAAACTAGTGAGAAGGGAGAAAGATCCAATACGTATGTGAGGGAGATGAAAGAAAGTCGTCCAGTCCAAGGAAAGAGACATAGACCAAAGTGAGAAAATAAATTTATAAGGTGCCGTTTGGTAACACTTACGTTTTCAGTTTTTTGTTTATATTTACAAAAATTAAAAAAATTCAAATAAAAACTTGTTTGGTAAAATTTTTGATTTATAAATCAGTGGTCTCAGTTTATAAATTTGGTCAAAAAATGAAAACACAAAAAATGTGTTTCCGTTTTGAGTTTTGAGTTTTTTTTTTTTTTTTTTTTTTTTTTTTACCACCTAACATTAGCCACCACCCACTACCACCACCACATACCACCACCACTCACCACCCACCTGCCACCACCCGCCACCACCAGCTACCAGCCACCACCCACCTGCCACTCACTTGCCACCACCACCCACCCCTCCCCACCACCACCACCACCACCCACCTACCATCCACCCGTCACCATCTACCACCCGCCACTACCATCCATCGTCCACCACCTACTCGCCGCCACCACTCACCACCCACCTGCCACCACCATCCACCACCTGCCACCACCAGCTACTTGTCACCCATCCGCCACTACCAAAGACCACCCACCACCCACCACCACCACTATCACCCGCCACCCACCTACCACCACCACCCACCACCACCCACCCGCCACCACCACCACCACCACCCACTCGCTACCACCCACTACCCGCCACCGTCACCCACCCACCACCCACCACCCACCTGCCACCACTACTCACTCACTACCACCCACTACTTGCCACCATCACCCATCCACCCACCATCACCACCCACCACCCACCACCCGCCATCCGCCACCCACCTGCCACCACCACCCGCCACCCACTCGCTACCACCCATCACCCACCACCGTCACCCACCCACCCACCACCACCACCCACTATCCGCCACCCACCTACCACCACCACCCGCCACTACCACCACCACCCGCCACTACCACCACCACCACCACCCGCCGCCACCACCACCACCACCACCCACCCGCCACCACCAGCTACCCACCACCCACCGTCACCACTTTCTACCACCGTCTTTCGCCGCCACTTGCCATTTCTCATTCTTTTTTATATTTTTAAATTTTTTTAAACATTTTGTTAATTACCAAACGCGTTTGTAGTTTATGTTTTTCTAAAGATAAACAAAAAATAAACAAAAACCAGTTTATAAAATTTTTGTAAATATAAACTGAAAACGTAAACATTACCAAACACATTGTACTATTGAGGTTTAAAAATTGGAGAATTCTATCATACCAAATTTCTATATATACATACCAAGAAGTTCCTATAAGTAAAGGCTACAACAGCTCGAATGGCCGACGGCTTAAACACCTCACTGTTGGCTGAGATCTCAGTATCCTCTACACTTCTGTCATCTGCTACTACTTCTGAAGATGAAGGAAGTGTTCTGCCCTCCAACAACGCAACATCTGACCCCAATTCTTCTCCACCGCCACCAACAATGGAGAACTTGGGAAGAGGAGGCAACTTCGACATTGATGAAGCAGCTCAAACTCCTGAACCAAACATAAACACAAGATCTCTGATAGGCTCCATGGTGGCACAAGCCACTTCAACAGTAGCAGCAGCATCAATTAATATGGGTCTATTTGGAGATACTGTGAGGGAAGTTATAGTAAACTACGTTGTCAAACCATCTGTGAGCAGCTTGGGATCTGAAATAATCGAACACTTGTTTGTGCGACGCCAGAATTTCAATCGCAGAGTTGCCATTATGCTCTTCTTCTTTATGTTGCTTCTGCTTCTTCAACGTAAGATCATACATTAATCCCCTTTTTTTATTTTATTTATATATATTCAAGATAATTAATATTCTGACTTTGATGTTATTTCAGGATTCTTATGAGCACCTTGAATGACTCTATTCGCTGTAATGTTGGATATTTGAAATGGTGTCATTCTGTTGAATGTAATTGTATTTGGTGATGGAAAATTATGCAGTGGTATTGAACCAAATACACTTACAGTACTTTAGTTTCATTTTTATTAATTTAAATGGTAAGATCTATCACTTTACATTTAGACAATTAAACAAATGTGAATATGAATAGTGTGAAACAGTATTATAAAATCATCAAATAACTTCTCATATTGATTCGTGATTATTTGATACTACTTATCTTATATGACATTTATTATGTCATTTCTTAAAAAATAACATTAAATTGAAGAATCTCACTGTTCAAAAAACAAAAAACAAAAAACAAAAAAATTGAAAATCTTTAAAAGACAATCCTTAAATTCATGCTAATGATGTGATAAGAATTTATATTTTAAATAAAAAATAAATTTTAGACAACATATTTACTTTCCTCATGTAACACTAGATAATAATTTTCCCTATATGGAATGTTCAAATTTTGAGTATTTTATATTTTGAAATTACTAGTGGTAAACCCGTGTTATGCACGAGATGCAAAAAAATTAATAACATATTTTTATATAAAATAATATAGATAGTTAGATTTTTTTATGTAAATTATTAAACAAAAAAGATTGAAACATACAATTTAAGTTTCATAATTTTATCACAATTTTTGTATTAATTTTTAATTTGTTACAAATTTCATCATGTAACTTTCAACCTCCTTGCTAGAGTTGCAAATTAAGGCGAGCATAACCCAAACAACTCGAGTCAAGCGTGAAATTTTTCAAAAATTGGGCAACATAATTTTTATTTCAATGAGAACCTATGTAGAAATTTAAAAAGTGTAACACCCTCAAAATAATACACAAACCAATCATTCATGATATCCATAAAGTAGAAAAGAAGCATTATATTACAAACATCTGAGTATTCTTTACAAAAAATATTACATGTTGACAACAAAAGTAAATGCCCTACGGGCTTACAGACTTTCTAAGTCAACACTTGGTTTCCACAAAAGAGAGCTCTAACTCTTAACAGATTAAGCCTTAGGCTTGAATTATATGTAATACAGAAGATAACTACACAAAAATAAGCCTCTAGCTTCAAAACTTCCCAAGCTACATCCTTGGAGGCGGCATATCACCTGCACCTGAAAGTGATGTCCCATATAGGGTGAGCCAATGCCCAGTAGAGATATGCTAAACATAATATGAATGTTAACTAAAACATTAGCTTTTGATAAATGTTTAACTCAAATAAACAGACGTACATCTCTTTCATAGCCAAACCATACTCACAGGTATATATATATATACATATCCCTTTTTTGTTTCATTATCCGAACCAATTCATAGATACGATTATAGCGATCTCGGTTTTCTCTCCTTTGGCTTGTTGTATTTTGGACTTAGGTTCCGCGGTGTTGGTTATTGTATGTATCTTGTTTCCATCCTTCAATTCTATATATTTGAGTTTTAGGATGTGTTGGGCAGGTTTGTAACAAGTTGGTTGTGATTGGGAACACATGGTTGCTGCCCAGATTTTGGTGTCTTTGCTTGAGCGAGACTTTTGTCGCTCGAGCGAGCTCTTTGTTTTAGTTCCTTCGCTCGAGCCAGGGTTCCTTCACTCGAGCGAGTGTTGAGTGTTGTGTCCGGTGGCTCGAGCGAGAAGTCTGGCGCTCAAGCTTGCGTCTGCGTCCAGTTCTGGACCTGAGAGTTGCATTTCTTGGCTCGAGCGAGCTTTCCTTCGCTCGAGCGAGCGAGCTGTATGTTTTGGGTTTCTTGGCTCGAGCGAGCATTCTTGTGCTCAAGCGTGCTTCTGGTTGCAGACCTGAAACTTCGAATTGTTGGCTTGAGCGAGGCTTTCTGCATTCGAGCGAGGTTTCTTTGTGTCTGGTCGCTCGAGCGACCACTCCTTCGCTCGAGCGAGCCTCGAATATATCAGTTGGTAGCACCGGGTTACCCTTCACTTTTTCATCCTCTTTACATTTCAAACCCTAGATCCGGCTGCTCCCTCTCTCTCCACACACACTCTCTCTCTAAGATTTCATCTACTTCTAGAGTATTTCTACCCTAATCCCTTTGTAAGAAAGATAGAGGGTGGCGTGGGCTTCACTTTAATCTGAAAAACCGTGGATTTGGAGCACTTTGAGTTTTCATCATCATCTCCTTTGGGCTTCTAATTTTGAGGTAGGGATACCCTACTCCTTCTTATGAGTTTTGACTTAAGTTTTAGTCATTTTGATTAGATGGTAGCATTTGGTAATTTTGAAAAAGTTAGGGTTTTAAAATTGAAATTAAAAGAGGGGTTTTCAAATGTTAAATCCCATGGGTATGTGAGACCTTGACATATGGCATTATTGTGGTAAATTGATGAAATTGAACCTTAGGGTTGATAATGGGAAAAGAGGAGAAAATGCCCTAATTATGTTGAATAATTAATTTGGGGAAATATGAAATTGAGTTGGAAATTAGGAAATTGGGAAATTATGAAGTTGATTGGTGTAGTTGGATAAATTAATCACTCACATATGAAAATGTTGATAATATATCTGTTTGATTCATTTATTATCTGTTTAAAAATAACTGTTTTGGGCTATCAGTGAAGATAGTCTTGATTGTGGTAGACACTGTATGTTGATTACAAAAAACTGAAACTAATCATCTGGTTTTGTCATTGAATATGACTGTTGGAATAATACATCGAATTTGTGTATTGATTGATCATTGCATATGACAAGTGTCTAAATACATTGTATATACATATTGTTTAGGAGGAGATAGGGGATGTACTCCATGGTTTGAGAGGAGATAGGGGATGGACTCTCAAACCTGTTTGGAAGGAGATAGGGGATGGACTCCATTAATACAGCGAATATGTGTATTAATTGTGAAGTATGGAAGTGTTTTTAACATGAGTTGTAATCTCATTTGAATTGTTGATATTGGAGGTGTTTTAATATGAGTTGTTGTCTCATTTAATTGTTCGGCCAAGTTCTGAGCCATGTTTATATAACTTGAAAATTGGATAAGTAAAGGAAAGTGAAATGAAACATGAACTATTTGTCATGGAACTGAATTGTGTTACAAGTTGTTTTATAAGTGTTAGCCATTTATCAAATGCTAATGTTTTTGTTATTTCTCATACTTGGTTTAGTATATCTCTACTGGGCATTGGCTCACCCTATATGGGATATCATTTTCAGGTTCAGGTGACATGCCACCTCCAAGGACATAGCTTGGAAGATTTTGGGAGTTAAAGACTCTTTTGGTTGTTTTGTTATTTTGGTATTACATGTAAATTCAAGCCGAGGGCTTAATGTGTGTGAGTTAGTACTCTCTTTTTGTAACCAAGTGTTGGCTTGGAAAGTTGTAAGCCCATATGGCATTTACTTTTGTTGTCAACATGTAATACTTTTGTAATGAATACTCTGATAAATAGAAATATGCTTTATTCTCTTATGTCTATGCATGTTAAGAATGTGGGTTTATATATATTATTTTGAAGGCGTTACAACTTGGTATCAGAGCGTACTGGGTTTGGGTACATGGGAAGTGGTTAGTACCACAATGGGTTTGTCTCGCTTGTTAGAGACTTAAGTGTAATGTTATGTGTTTATGTAATAACACGTTTATGTGGCTATATGGGTATGGGATTTAGTTTCTAGGATGTTGATTGGATCATTTGGTTTCTGGAAGTCCTATTGGAAAAGCACTTGATCAATGCTGTTTCTAACTGGAACTCTAGTAATGCCTCGGGACTGTCATTATCCAGAAACGAAATTCATAAGTGCTTATGTAATTATGTGCTTACGTGGAGTGAATTACTGTTGTCCAATGCATTAGGACGTGAGTGAAATAGCTTCGGCACATTTGTGAATGTGCTAATGTTTTTGTTACCATTATTAGGATGTCAGGACGAGGACGTAGGAGTAGGCGAGGTAGGCCTACGAGGCAGGAGGTGCCTATATCGAATGAAATTCCGGTGCAGTAAGAGGGTGTTGGTCAGGCCAATGTGGCCGAGCCAGTAGGTTAGCAGGCCATGGGTGCCTTAGCATGCGAGATGGCAGGAGCTTTGAGGGAATCTATGGACATTCTCAGGGCTGAGAATCAAGTCCGTCCTCTATGACTGGGGCAGGGCCTTCTTTTTGAAGAGGGAGTTTTTCCAGTCTAACCTAGTTGAGTTTCTGGGGGATCCGAAAGAGCCACTTAAGGCTGATGAGTGGCTTGAGCAGATGACGAAGACGTTTGAGATGCTTGGCATCGAAGACGGGGCTTTAAAGGTGACCTTGGCGTCTTTCCAGCTAAAGGGAGACGCGGGTCAGTGGTGGAAGTTCGTTCCGGGCCATATAGGAGGCACTTGGGAGGCGTTCGTTGGTGCATTTCAGGAGAAGTTTCTGTCTCTCACTGTCAGGGAGAAGTTGAGGGATCAGTTCTGTCAGCTCAAGCAGCTGGGTACACCAGTGGCCGAGTTTGAGGCCGCATTTACCAGTTTATCTAGGTTTGCACCTGAGCTAGTGGCGTTTGAGGAATGCCATTGCCTTGAGTTTGAGAAGAAGTTGAGACACAGACTCAAGACTAGAGTTGCGGGGTCCATGACTCGGGAGCATGGGCGCCTTGTGGATGCTGCGGCCCACATGGAGATTATTATGCATGAGGAGTAGGAGAGGATGAGGGGCTCTAAGAGGAGTCAGGATGGCCAGGGGGATGGTATGAGGCAGAGGGTTCTAACCCTCAGCAGTCTCAGGGTGCTTTTGTGAGATCTACCTTTCCAGTGCCGAGTTTAGGCTCTGGGAGAGGCAGTCAGGGAGACGTTACTTGTTACAAATGTGGTCAGTTGGGCCACAAGTCTCCAGCTTGCCCGCAGAGGGGAGGAGGGCAGAAAGCAGCTTCATCTTCGGCTCGTCCTCAGAGCCAAAGTCAAGGCAGAGGTCAGCCGCTCTCTTGTTACCAGTGTGGTCAAGCGGGGCACCTGAAGAGATTTTGCCCGCAGTTGAGTGGCGCATCTGGTGCATCTGGGTCGAGGCAGAGTTATCAACCAACTCAGTCTGTTCAGGCCTCGAGGGCCAATCAGGGAGCCTCATCGTCTCAGTCTGTGCAGCAGTGTTTTGCTCCTAGAGGTCAGCAGGTAGATCAGAGACCTTCAGGGCGTGTGTATGCTGTTATCGTGCAGGATCTTGTACCGGCTCCATCTGTTGTGAGAGGTACCTTTTTGTTTTGCAACTCGGTTGCCAATGTGTTAATTGATACGGGTGCATCCCATTCTTTTATATCTACTGCATTTGCATCTGTTTTGGGGTTGGAGTTGGCACAGTTAGCGTCTCCTATTTGAGTTGTATCGCCTATTGGGGATGAGTTGATTTTGAAATAAGGGTGTCGGGGCTATGATATAGAAGTTGCCGACCGCCGGCTTTTATTTTCTTTTGTAGTTATGGCTATGTCGGGATTTGATGTGATTTTGGGTATGGACTGGTTATCGTCATACCGGGCTATTATTGATTGCTACCGCCAGAGGGTTACTGTATGTACCATGAACGGGGATTGTTTCCATTTCTTGGGGGATCGAGTTGGTAGTGTTTTGCCACCAGTGTATGATCCGCGAGGGCAGAGTGAGCTTAGTGGTCTTCTCGCTAGCTGTATGAGTAGTGAGTGTGATGAGATCCAGATTGAGTTACCTAGAGTGGTTTGTGAGTACTCGGACGTCTTTCCCGAGGACCTTGTTAGTTTGCCACCCCATCGAGAGATCGAGTTCTTTATTGACTTAGTGCCTGGCACGACACCGATTTCTATGGCACCATATCGTTTTGCCCCAGCTGAGTTGAGTGAGTTGAAGATTCAACTCCAAGAGTTGCTAGATAAGGGCTTCATTCTCCCTAGTACTTCGCCGGCCCTCTTTGCTAGATAAGGGCTTCATTCTCCCTAGCACCGGCCCTCTTTGCTAAAAAGAAAGACGGGGCTTTGAGACTTTGTATTGATTACCGGAAATTAAATCGAGCTACGGTTAAGAACAAGTACCCTATGCCTCGTATTGATGATTTGTTTGACCAGTTGAAAGGGTCCCGTTGTTTCTCTAAGATAGACTTGAGATCGGGTTACCATCAGTTGAGGGTCAGGGAGGAAGATATCCCGAAAACGGCGTTCCGTATGCGGTATGGCCACTATGAGTTTCTGGTGATGCCTTTTGGGCTCACCAATGCACCGGCAGTGTTTATAGACTTGATGAACTAGATATTTCGGGAGTTCTTAGATCGCTTTGTGGTCGTCTTTGTAGACGACATTCTAATTTATTCACATTCTAAGGAGGAGCACGAGGAACACTTGAGAGTGGTGCTTGAGTTGCTTAGAGTCCATAAGCTGTATGCCTAGTTTGGAAAGTGTGAGTTTTGGCTAAGAAAGATTAAGTTCTTAGGCCATATAGTCTCCGGGGAAAGGGGTGTCTGTTGATACATCCAAGATAGAGGCAGTGCAGGATTAGCTGGGTATTACCGCCGGTTTGTGAAGGATTTCTCCAGGCTAGCTTCGCCATTGACTAGATTGACGCGGAAAGGGGTCAAATTTGTATGGAGTGAGACTTATGAAAAGTCGTTCCAAGAGTTGAAAGTTAGACTTACCACCGCTCTAGTGTTGATTATTCCAGAGAGAGGTTTGGGTTATGCGGTTTATTGTGACGCTTCACGAGAGGGTTTGGGTTGTGTGTTGATGCAAGATGGGAAAGTGGTAGCCTATGGCTCGCGACAGTTGAAAATACACGAGAGAAATTACCCTACACATGACCTAGAGTTAGCAGCTGTGATCTTTGCCTTGAAGATTTTGAGGCAGTACCTTTATGGTGAGAGGTTCGAGGTATTGTCGGATCATAAGAGTCTGAAATATCTGTTTACACAGAAAGACTTGAACTTGAGGCAGAGAAGATGGATGGAGTTTATTGAGGATTATGACTTCGAGTTGCACTATCATCCGGGGAAGGCCAACGTTGTGGCCGATGCCCTTAGCAAGAAATCCATTAGTGATGTAGCTTGTATAGCCATCCGGGAGTGGGAAATGTTGGGTGCACTTGGCGAGTTTGATTTGCTTCTGGGCGAATCTGTTGAGGCTGCGGCCTTGTTTTCCGTAGTTGCGCAGCCTACACTTGTGAACCGAGTGTTAGAGGCACAAAGGAGTGACCTTGAGGTAGAATCCCTCTAGGAGAAGATCTCCAGTGGGAAGGTTGAGAAGGGCTTGACTGCGTATCCTGACTTGAGTGTGAGGTACCGAGACCGTTTGTTTGTGCCGGAGTCTTGCCGAGAGGAAGTACTCAAAGAGTTTCACCATTCACCCCTTGCGGTGCATCCGGGAGGCACTAAGATGTATCGTGATCTGGGTCGCCAGTTTTGGTGGCAGGGTATGAAGAAGGATGTAGCAGTTTTCGTGTCCAAGTGCCTTACTTGTCAGCAAGTGAAGGCCGAGCATTAGAGGCCAACGGGTTTGTTACAACCCTTGCCTATAGCCGAGTAGAAGTGGGAGCATGTCACGATGGACTTCGTTGTAAGTCTTCTGAGGACTCAGCGAGGTAGTGATGCTATTTGGGTGGTTGTAGACCGGTTGACTAAGTCGGCACACTTTATCCCTATGCGCGTGAGAGATTCGGTAGATCATCTACCGACTTGCATGTTCAGGACATAGTGAGGTTGCACGGGGTCCCAGTGTCGATCGTCTCAAATAGAGATCCGCGTTTTACTGCTAGGTTGTGACAGTGTTTACAGAGTGCCTTGGGCGCTAGATTGACCTTTAGCACGGCTTATCATCCTCAGACTGACAAGCAGTCTGAGCGTACTATTCAGATCCTTGAGGATATGCTTCGAGGTTGTGTCCTTGACTTTAGTGGGTCGTGGGAGAAGCATTTGCCCTTAGTGGAGTTTGCCTACAACAACAGTTTCCAATCGAGTATTGGTATGGCACTGTTTGAGGCCTTGTATGGTCGATCATGTAGGTCTCCAGTTTGTTGGGCCGAGGTGGGTGATGCACCTTTGTTGGGCTCGGAGTTGGTTCGGGAGACAACGGAGAAAGTTGAGCTTATCCGTAAGAGACTTGTTACAGCCTAGAGTCATCAAAAGTGTTATACCGACCGTAGGAGGAGGCCTTTGGTGTTTAAGGTGGGTGATCATGTCTTCTTGAAAATATCACTTATGAGGGGTTTGATGAGGTTTGGTAAGAGTGGGAAGTTGTCCCCTCGATTTATTAGTCCTTTCAAGATCCTTGAGAGGATTGTCGAGGTTACCTACCGTTTAGCTTTACCGCCGCAGTTGTCTGGGGTGTATGATATGTTTCATGTTAGTATGCTTCAGAAGTACGAGTCGGATCCGTCTCATGTATTGGATTGGACCGACTTAGAGGTAGATGAGGATGCCTCGTATGAGGAGAGACCGGTGCGGATCTTGGATAGACGGGACCAAGTCTTGCGAGGCAAGACGATACCCTTGGTAAAAGTTTTGTGGAAACATCACGGGGTTGAGGAAGCCACTTGGGAACGTGAGTTAGATGTCCGTGAGAAATATCCGGACTTGTTTGTTAATGTTTAACCATGTATTGGGAATTTTGTTGCATTGATAAACTTTAAGAATATTGAATATGTCTTAAGTTGTAAAACATTGTATATGTTTTGGTTTATGGAAATATTGTGAAGGTTGAGTATGCCTATAGACGCGCCCTTGAGCCTCATGCTCCAGTTCGGACTCAATTTGTCATGGTTCTTAATCTGATCTCACAATGTGAGATGTGAGATTGATAAATCACCAAAGAGTCCAAATCTGGCAAATCGTTTTGGAAAACTGATTTTTTGTAAAGAAGTGTCAAACATGGACTGTTTTGCCAGATACAGAGTCGCCACCTAAATATTTTGTTTTGGAGGGGGGGATTTAGGAAATCCTGCCTCGTTGCCTAAGGCCATGTGTCCGTCATCACCAAAGTTGCCTCGGCTCGGGAACTTGGGTACGATTGGGGAAGGTCAGCTATGAGCACCCCCGCTCGCCCGATCAAAGATCAGCCACTACTAAACATGATATCTTGTTTTTTGAAAAGCACACGCGTTCTTATTCCGGTTTATTAGCCTAGAATTACTATGTGATGCGCACAGCATACAAGTATAGACTGGATTGCCTAAGTTTGAACAAAGCATCGTATATCCGTTTATTTAGAAAATGAATTGAAGTTTGCTACTCGCGAGTAGGCTAAAACACGGGTTTCGACGAATTATTCCAACTCAAGCAACCCAACCTTCACCCACAGACATTCAGGCAGTTATATCACATAAACAGTTAGCCTCATGGCAAGCATGCTATCATGGCAGTCACTTACACGAATGCAAGGATGCTAAAGCATAAATACTTACCGAGTACTCCAAGCCAAAGAAATAAGGTAATTAGAAATCATGCATGAATCCTAACTATGCTGAAATGCCTAATGCAACACATGCAAAAATGTAACTAAGATGGGTTCGGCTATTCTAAAATAGCATATGAAATGCAACAACTGATACACGTATTCAACTCGGAATTGAAATACAATGTAGTTAGTATGATGCGCCGAGCCCGGTGCATGCAAGACAGATGAATGGATGCAAACATGCGAGCATAAGAATGCTAATTGAAACATGCCCTAAAACTAACCATCGTAAGCTAGTAAATAAAAGGGAGAAAGAAGTGGAGGTTGGAAGACATGCAACACACACACACACACACTTATTACACAATTGCCCTCGTTCGGAGGGTTCGAATAAATAATGCAGAACCGAATAATAGATCAACTATCCTAACTAATTAATTATTACAAACCCTTAATTAATTAACAAGCTAATTACAAAACAGTCTAAGTATGAAACTAAAAAAGGTCGCCGCAGCCTCACCTCGAAATGATTAAATGATGCATGCTCGATTTGCCTCGCTTGGAAACCCGTTGCCATGCTTCTGTTGCCTCTATTTGCACTGTTCTACACCTCTGAGGACTGTAAAAATACTTGAGATGCCTCTAAATTGCTCCCTGAGCATTGTGGGATGCCACCGGCCAGGATAAAGATCCACCGGCCATGAGAAAATGGTCATCGACCAGAAATAGGGCCATCGGCTGGACTTTGGGTAGCCGGCCGGCACTGAAAGTTTCCAACCGGCCATTTATTCCTGCAGAACACTGGTTTTGCTACAACAGAGGACAAACAGTACATGGCAAGGCATTTACAAGACAATGTATGCATGGCCATTCTCCCTATCATGCTATGAACTCAAGGGAGTATGGCTCTCGACCCTCGGGCCACCAATCACGCATTCCGATACATGATGGCCAAGGAGGCCAGGTGTGCCAATCAATGTAGAATGAATGCAACAAAACAAATGAATGCTACACACTCTATCATGTTGGATCAAGAGTGTCGGCGACCGAGGATTGAGACGTGTTTCGTCACTTTAAGTACGAACACACCTTATTCCTCATGTTTGGTTTGACACCCCAAACCAAACAAAAATGCAATGCGAAACATGCAATTAATGCAATGCAACATGAGCAATGCAACATATGCAACTAATGTAATGGAACATGAGCATGCCAAATATCGTGCAATGCGACCTATCATGCAAACAACATGGCAATATGATAAGTATACAATACTATAATGTAACCTAGATAGGCAACTATGCAAAGTGATAGGTATGCAACAACGCACTAACTACAAGGATGCAACAATCATTCAATGTAATGAGCATACAACAATATACAAATGCATGATCCATGGTCTTACACTATAGATGGACAGACCTCAGCCGTGTCCATAACAATGGCCAAAATGGTGTAACAAAGGCACAAAACACACATGGAAACATGTATGCACAAAGACCTATCATCTAAGGCATAAAAGAGGCGACTCTTAAACACATTGAAAAGAGACAAACAAGGGCATTTTGCAAACATGCTGAGCTCTGAAATCGTGCTAAGAGGAATGCCAAACCAAATACACAAGTGAAGTATAGCATGCTAATGGACCCGATGCTCAAAGCTAGCCATGGGGCTAACACCATAGCCATATCAACCAAGCGCCAAAGGGGCAAAGCGACTCAAAACAGTTCCAGGGCAGACCAAGATAAAGCTAGAACATGCATGAAACAATGCCAAAACATGCTATAAAGGCGAGCACAAAACGAGGCGCATACAAGGCCTAAAAGGGCAAATGCACTACACCTACTACAACCAATCAAGGTATGGATTAGGCCCATAAAATCAGAGTTAAAATACGTCAAAAGGAGCCCTAAAACCCACTGATATGGCAACCTAAGGACTGAAACAAAGAGGCATGCACAATGACACTTTTTAAGGCACAAAAGAACGACTCTTCGAAGCGTTGAAAGGACGACAAATGCAAGCATACAAGCATGAGACATGGACTAAAATAGCATGACAAGTGATTCCAAATCACTGAAATGGCCCAAATAAAGCATGCTCATGACTCACGCACCCAAAGCCAACAAGCCAAAATGCATGGTGGCTATACAAAGCATGGCATATGTGATCCAAGTAACCAAAAACAGACCTCAAGCATGATGAAACAAAGCTAAAAGCTTCTCAAAGTTAAGCCAAAACATGTAAGCATGGTGGTCTAAACACAAGGTACATGTTAAGGAAAATGAGGGAATTGCAAAGCAAGCATATGGAGCATGTGAGAGACCACTAAGCCAACTTAAAACAGAGGTATATCATGCCAAAATAACACTAAATACCCACTGAAATGAGGTCAACAAAAGCTATGCAAACATGCTACCTTTATGAGCCCTAAATGCAAGCAAATGAGTCACAAGGGGAGAGGGGTGTCCCTCCCCTATACAAGACCTCAAAACCACCTTTCCACCACTAAAAATCCCCTGGATTTTAGTGGTGGGAAGGTCGAAATAAAGGGGGTCCAAAGCCCATAGAGAAAGGCACAAAAAGAGGCCAAACAAGGCCTAAGGGGGGGCAGACAACCCCCAACCCAAAAGTAACCTTAAACAAACATCTTAAGAATGAAAATACAGAACTTTTATCAGTTATACATAAAGCTCAAAACAGCATGCAAGATAAGTTAAAAGCTTGTACAAAAATGGGGAATATAAAGCAATAGTGTTCACCCTTGAAGAACACTTCAAGAACAGCAAGTCCAGCCCCTCCTTCTGATCAAAACCAATCTAAAAACTCTGAAACCAGTCCCTCAACACCTTAGTAACCGAAGTATAGTGTAACACTAGGTGTCTTAGTGCAAAACTAAGAACAAAAACCCATTTTGAATACTATTACACACACAAATGTAGAGAGAGAGAGGGAGATATAGAGATATATGGATATATAAGCTACATCACAGGTTGTTCAACCTCTGGAAAGGGAGGGGAGGCCCTCCTCTTATAGGCAAGGCCAAACCAAGCTTCCAAAGGAAGCTAAGTGTAAAGAAGCAAATCCCTCCATACACGTGTATGGAGGGGTGTAAAGTAGATGCCAGCTGTGACAACTGGCATAAAAGATCTGGAAAAAGCAGATAGAAAAGGGTCGGCTGGAAAATGTGGCCGATTGACCAACATATATAGCCGACCGACCAACTACAATGTCGACCGGCCAAAGCTGTTGGCCGATGGAAAGGAAACAAGGCCGGTGGCCTCAAGCCATGGCCGGTGAGGTGTGGGGATGGCCAAAAAACCATTCCCTGCCCTCAGAAGCAAAAACACAGGTGTTTGGTCCACGACCAAACACAAAACAAACAAGTCGAGAGGTTTTGAGGCAAGGCGTGTGGCCGAAACCTCTGAGAACTCAAGACAAACACGAACATGGATGATCACTGAGTGTTCAAATGGTGACGTCCAAGTCTTGGGGACGGTCAAAAATAGGGTGTCTACAATGCCTTAGAATGGAAGTTTATTTTAACATTGTGTACGTTAAATATGTTGTAGAAATGCAAGTATGTTATTAACGTTGCATATATTTTGGAATTGTGGATTATGATATTGAAACTTGTTGAAATTCAAAGGAATGCATGTTGAAAATTTTATTGTGAAATGCCTCTTGGATAGAGATGGAATAACCGGTAATGGGTCAGGATGTGGAATATCGAATTGTAATGTTGTTGATAATTGAAAATTTACAATTTTGAAAACTTGTAACCAATTTCGGGGACGAAATTCTTTAAGGAGGGGAGGTTATAGTGATCCCGGTTTTTTCTCCTTTGGGTTGTTGTATTTCGAACTTAGGCTCCGTGGTGTTGGTTATTGTATGTATCTTTTTTCTATCCTTCAATTCTATATATTTGAGTTTTAGGATGTGTTGGGCAGGTTTGTAACAGGTTGGTTGTGATTGGGAACACATGGTTGCTACCCAGATTTTGGTGTCTTCGCTCGAGCGAGACTTTTGTCGCTCGAGCGAGCTCTTTGTTTTAGTTCCTTCGCTCGAGCGAGTGTTGAGTGTTATGTCTGGTGGCTCGAGCGAGAAGTCTTGCGCTCAAGCTTGCGTCTGCGTCCAGTTCTGGACTTGAGAGTTGCATTTCTTGGCTCAAGCAAGCGAGCTGTATGTTTTGGGTTTCTTCACTCGAGCGAGCATTCTTGCGCTCGAGCGTGCTTCTGGTTGCAGACCTGAAGCTTCGAATTGTTGGCTCGAGCAAGGCTTTCTGCGCTCGAGCGAGGTTTTTTTGTGTCTGGTTGCTCAAGTGACCACTCCTTCGCTTGAGCGAGCCTCGAATATATCAGTTGGCAGCAGCGGGTTACACTTCACTTTTTCATCCTCTTTACATTTCAAACCCTAGATCCGGCTGCTCCCTCTCTCTCCACACTCTCTTTCTCTAAGATTTCATCTACTTCTAGAGTGTTTCTACCCTAATCCCTTTGTAAGAAAGATAGACGGTGGCATGGGCTTCACTTTAATCTGAAAAACCTTGGATTTGGAGCACTTTGAGTTTTCATCATCATCTCCTTTGGGCTTCTAATTTCGAGGTAGGGATACCCTACTCCTTCTTATAAGTTTTGACTTAACTTTTAGTCATTTTGATTAGATGGTAGTATTTGGTAATTTTGAGAAAGTTAGGTTTTAAAATTGAAATTAAATTAGGGGTTTTCAAATGTTAAATCCCATGGGTATGTGAGACCTTGGAATATGGCATTATTGTGGTAAATTGATGAAATTGAACCTTAGGGTTGATAATGGGAAAAATGGGAAAAATGCCCTAATTATGTTGAATAATTAATTTGAATAATTAATTTGGGGAAATATGAAATTGAGTTGAAAATTATGAAATTGGCAAATTATGAAGTTGATTGGTGTAGTTGGATAGATTAATCACTCACCTATGAAAATGTTGATAATATATCTGTTTGATGCATTTATTATCTGTTTAGAAATAATTGCTTTGGGCTATCGGTGGATGATAGTCTTGATTGTTGTAGACACTGTATGTTGATTAAGGAAAACTGAAACTAATCATCTGGTTATGTCATTGAATATGACGATTGGAATAATACATTGAATTTGTGTATTGATTGATCATTGCATATGATAAGTATTTAAATACATTGTATATGCATATTGTTTAGGAGGAGATAGGGGATGGACTCCATTAATACAGCGAATATGTGTATTAATTGTGAAGTATGGAAGTGTTTTTAACATGAGTTGTAATCTCATTTGAATTGTTGATATTGGAGGTGTTTTAATATGAGTTGTTGTCTCATTTAATTGTTCGGCCAGGTTCTGAGCCATGTTTATATAACTTGAAAATTGGATAAGTAAAGGAAAGTGAAATGAAACATGAACTATTTGTCATGAAACTGAATTGTGTTACAAGTTGTTTTATAAGTGATAGCCATTTATCAAATGCTAATGCTTTAGTTATTTCTCATTCTTGGTTTAGTATATCTCTACTGGACATTGGCTCACCCTATATGGGACATCATTTTCAGGTTCAGGTGACATGACACCTCCAAGGACATAGCTTGGAAGGTTTTGGGAGTTGAAGACTCTTTTGGTTGTTTTGTTATTTTGGTATTACATGTAAATTCAAGCAGAGGGCTTAATGTGTGTGAGTTAGTACTCTCTTTTTGTAACCAAGTGTTGGCTTGGAAAGTTGTAAGCCCATAGGGCATTTACTTTTGTTGTCAACATGTAATACTTTTGTAATGAATGCTCTGATAAATAGAAATATGCTTTATTCTCTTATGTCTATGCATGTCAAGAATGTGGGTTTATATGTATTATTTTGAGGGCATCACAATGATTCTCAGTTCATCCAGACAGTTTATAACGAGACTATAACTCACATCATTAACATTTCCATACTTCAATTCAAAATGAGACTACAACTCATATCAATAATACTTCAACACTTCAAATTATCTACGTTATGCAAACGCAATCAAGATTTCGAGACTTTCACCCTAGATACTCCGGCCAACTTAATTATCATTGGAGTCCATCCCCTATCTCCTCCCAAACAGGTTTGAGATTGCATCCCCTATCTCCTCCCAAACCTTTGAGTACATCTCCTATCTCCTCCCAAACAACATACATATGCAATGTATTTAAACACTTATCTTATATAATGATCAAGAAAAGCAGATATTCAATGTGTTATTCCATCCGTCATATTCAATGACATATTGAATTGATTAGTTTTAATTCACCTAATCATCATGCAGTGTCTACAACAATCAAAACTATCCTCCACCGATAGCCCAAAACAATTATTTCTAAATAGGTAATAAATCATCAAACAGATAAATTATCTACAATTTCAAAGGTGAGTGATTAATCAATCCAACTCCACCATTCCATCTCATAATTGCCCAATTTTGTTATTTCCAAACCAATTTCACATTCCCATAATTAATTTCATTAACCACTCTAATGACCCAATTTCACCCAACTAAGGCATTTTTTCCATTTTCCCAACATTGACCCAAAGATCCAAATATCATCAATAAACATCAACAACTTCGTTTTAAGGCCCTTATACACATGTGTAGTCCCAAAGGAACAAAACCCCTCTTTATACATTTCAAGTCTTAAAACCCTAACACCCAAAATTTCCCAACTACAACATTGAATCAAAATGACTACATGTTTATGTCAAAGGCTATAAATATGAGTAGTTATCCCTACCTCAAATTTCGGAGCTCAAAGGAGATGAAGGACAAAACTCAAGATGCTCCGATCACCAACTTTTTCAGATCAAAACGAAGGCCACGCCAAGCTCCACACTTTTTACAAAGGGACTAGGGTGGAAGATCACTGGAGCTAGATGATTTTGTAGAGAGAAGATGTATTCTAGAGAGAGGAGCTCTCAAATGAGGGTTTTGAAAAGCTAAAGAGAGAGAGAGAGAGTCAAAAAAGTGTTTCAAAAATGGCTTCTCTCGGACTGATATACCTCACAATCTGCTCGAGCGTGGAACGCCCCGCTCGAGCATCAGACACAGACTCCCGCTCGAGCGTGAAAAGAGACGCTCGAGCGTCGAATGCACATTTCTAAAAGTTCTGCAGACAAAGGTCCCCGCTCGAGCGTGAAAGTGGACGCTCGAGCGTCCAATGTCCTGCAGGGAAAAATACTGAAGACTAAATAATCCCGCTCGAGCGTCAAACTTCCCGCTCGAGCGGAGGAGCAAATGTAAAGGTCCCGTCAAAAGCCCCGCTCGAGCGTGAAGGCCAAAATCTGGGCATAAACTATTTGCTTCCAAAACACAACCAACCTATTTCAAACCTGCCCAACACAACCCAAAACTCAAATACAAGGAGTAAATGATGGAAATGAGAATAAGACAACAACACACACATCTACGGAACCAAGTTCGGAATACAATAGACAATGGAGGAAAAATCGGAATCGCTATAAAAAGTCAAAATAAATTTGAGTGGATCTGAGCAGAGATATCAAATAACGTAAGAAAATGAAACAAAATATTATATATAAATATATCAAATTATTTTTCTAATAGAATTTTTTTTAAACATTTAAAAAATAAACCTTTTAGAAAGGGATCATCGAATAAGTTGATATTAAAAAATAATAATTTTTATAACGGCATAAAATAATTTAAATATGATTTTTTAGAAATTATTTTTAATTTAAAAATTACAATAAAACATTTATATATAATAAAAATAATTTTTTTAAAAATAAAAGTATCTAAATAAATAAAAGGTAAGAAGAAAATTTAGAATGGTATTCTCATTTGATTTGAAAAAATTCAAGATGAATAATAAATTATCACTTATAACTCTCATTTTTTTAAGATAAAAAAAAAAAAAAAAGTTTCACAAACCATCACTTTTAATAAAAAATTAACGTTTCTTTTTATTATTATTATTATTATTATTATAGCAAGAGTCACTTTTTAGCAATTTGAGCCAAAAATATTTTCATTTTTTATTTTAATTAGTGTAATTGACAATTGAGATTTAAAAAAAGAAAAAAGAAAAAACAAGATCCACCATGTTTGGCAAGTCCTAAAAAAGCCATTTATTTTCTTAATATTTTTGTCTTTTGTTAAAAAAAATTAACAAATTCGTATTAAATAAATTTACTATTCAAGTCATTGTAATTAAAAAGGATATAAAGAATCTTATAAAATTTAAAACCAAAAAAGAAAAAAATAAAAATAAAATTTTTTAATAGTGAATACTAATTTGAATACATGTATTTAAGGCAAATTATATTTAGTCCAATAATATTATGTCAAAAAAGAAAAAAATAAAAATAAAATTTTTTAATAGCGAATACTAATTTGAATACATGTATTTAAGGCAAATTATATTTAGACCAATAATATTATGACACATCATTATGGCACATGTGAATATTAATCTCAATCTAATTGTAGTAACATAATTCTAAAAAGAATTTAAATTTAAAATTTTATTTTATAATTTAATAAATGATACATAATTTAAGAAATAAATATTGATCTCATTTCAATTATAGTAACATAACTCAAGGAAGAATCCAAATTTAAAATTTTATTTTAAGAATATAAATTAATTTATGGACTAATTATATTGTGACACATATTAACAAAAATAAACAAAATCAAAAAAAATGAGAAAAAAGAATTGCACCTTTCAACCTTAATAAGATGACAATTGTAATGCCCCCAAAATGTAACAATAGAATAACCCATAACATACACCATATATGTGGAAAACTAATAAGATAACGGTCTTTCATTAATACTCTGGTAAACATTACAAAATGTACTACATGCGTTATACATTCATAAACTTTAAATTCTGAATCTATAGCATGTGACACGTGGCCATATACAAAAAATGAGAGGAAATTCAGATAAGTTCATGCCTATGGCTACATATTTCCAAGACGATACTTCGTTACAACAAAAGTGGGTCAAGTCCAAAGCAAATAAAAAAAGTCCAAGGCTTGTACAAAAGATATTTAAAATAAAAGAAAGACAAATGAGTCTTCAGCTCCAAGATCCTCCTAAGCTAAGTCTTTGGTGGAGGCATATCATTAACACTTGAAAGTTGGTTTCCACATATGGTGAGCTAAAACCCAGTAAAGAATGCCTTAACACATTATATGATGCTTAACAAAGTCATATAATGAATGCATATGCATGCCATTTACCAAGACGCTACACTTTTCTCTTTCAAAACAATGCAATGCCATGATTATAAATCAATTAATAAAATAATACTTTTTAAATCACAAAACAGGATAGTGAATACACAACACTAAAAATCTTTAGATACGACCAATAGGCTATACAAGTACTACCAAAGCTATTTTACCGGTACTAACCAGAATAATAGGCACCTAACCGCACAGGTTTCTGGACTTTCAACAAAGACACACAAGCCAACATAGATAATACCACAACCACACCCCCTAACTAGATTCACCAAGGTATTCACCAATTTTTCTCAAAACGATACATTTTCAATATATAAATATGAAACAATGTTCAATACAAGATGTATGAGTAATTTGGTTTCAATTAACCTAATCTTCATGCAATTTCTACAACAATTAAAGCTATCTTCCACCAATAGCCCAAAATAGATATCTTTATACAAAAGATAAATCTCCAAGCAACAGATATGATTTAAAAAATCTCAATAGAGAATTGATAATATATATTCAACTCCACTCTCTTCATCAACAGATACATTCATATTATTATTCAAAAGCTCAACATCTTTTCCCTTTGTCCTTAGTTCAGAACTGATGATTTCCAAGATTTCCAACAAAACACCTATTCCTTTCAAAACACATTTAAAGGAGAGATTTTCAATATTTCCACCTAACTTATCAATATAACCATCTCCATAACATTTTCCATTAACCCATTTGAAAACCTCTTTTTTATACTCCCAAAACCAAACCTAAATCAAACCTTAAATCAAATCCACAACTCCCAAATCACTACACTTTTCAAGGAACACATAATGAGGCTAAGAATCATACAAAGAAGTTGAAGAAATCCCTACATCAAGATTAGAAGGAGAGAAGAACAAGATCCAAAGTTTGATGGAGCCGAAAACAAAAAATAATTCCAATTAAAATGTTTACCTCCACGAGCTCTACATTTTTTCCTGGAGCACTATGGCAGCGAGGCTGGCGGATTTGAGTGTATAGGGGTGTTTAGACAAGAACTAAGAGAGAGAGAGAGAGAGAGAGAGAGAGAGAGAGAGAGAGAGATCAAAAAGTGAAAGAAAAGATCTTTTTCCCGTACTGATATATGTTGTACAACATGTGTATTTAAATAAAAATAAACAGATTCATATTTAATTAAATTGAAATTACAGAACAAGAAATCATAGGACTAAATCATACTGGAGATTACAACTTGATGAAAGAAATATATAACAAAATATAATACTGAAATAAGAAAATGAAGCAAACTGAAACCTGTATGATACCACAGTCTCCTTAAAATAGATTCGGTGCCTCACTGTGGGTGTTAGAGGTATGTCGGCGTTTGTTTCCTAAGATGCGACGATTAGAACCCACTAAGGAAGAAACACATTTTGTTTAGCTCTGGCGAACTAACAATAACAGCACTCTCTCACACAAGAAGAATATTATAGGAGCAGTCTGACTATGTAATTTCTATGTTCAAAACCAAAGAAGATGGTCTCTTTTTATACACAATGTGAGAGAAAGAAAGAGTCTTCCAGCAACAAATGCATTCAATTTTGCAAAACTAAAGAATCAAATACACCAAAATTGATGGGAAATAAATGTATAAGTTACACACTTTATATATACATGTGTGTATATTAGCAATCACAATAATTTGACCTAGTCCAAAAAAGATTAGGTTGATAGGTCACCAACCTAACCCAGCCCAAACCTAACCCATTCCAGTAAGCCTCAAACCCAAGTTCTATGTACCACGGAGCTGGACCTAGCCCAGCTCGGTCCGGGCGGATGGGCTGCGCGCGTGTGTGGCATTTTTGCACAACCAACTTAGACCATAGTTTTGGCCCAAGCCCATCCTTGAAGCATCCATAACTCCCTTCTTTCAAAAAATTTAGATGCCCCAAAAGGCTCATGCCCTTATCAAAAACTTAGGATTTAAATATCAATCAATACTTTCCTTTACAATGAATGTGGGAGAGATACACCATTCCCAATATCTCATTCATGAGGCCAACTTTATGAGACAATTTATCATTCAATTCTTAATGGTTTTTGGACATTCTTTTTGTGGTGTAAAGATCTTGTTACAAAGAATCTAGACTGATTTGATCACACCTCAACTGGTGATTGGAACCCACTTTAATTTTACATTAAAGTCATCATAAAACCATTTTTTTCAAACAATATATTCACAAACTGCTCGAGCAACCAAAACACTGCTCGAGCGTCAGATACAAAGAACCGCTCAAGCGACCAAATCATAGCTCGAACGCACAATGACCCCCTCCTAGTAGTTTGGACCTGCAAAGAGACCACTCAAGCGAAAGAAAGATCGCTCCAGCCTCAAACACAAAATATCGCTCGAGCGACCAACCCATGGCCCGAGCGAAGAACACCCCACTCTCAGAAGTTCAGACTGCAAACACAGATACTAAAAAGAACCAAAGACCGCTCGAGTGAAGGAAAGACTGCTCAAGCAAACTCAACAACAAACAAATAGAAATTCCTTTGAAATTCTAATTCCCAACCTGTTCAAAACATGACCAACAACTCCAAACGACTAATCCCACATTACAAGAAGACAACAAGGGGTATAAATAACAACCATGAGTATCGGATCCCGGATCAAAGAATATAAAAGGGTCGGGTCTTAACCCAAGCCGCTATAACAATGTTTTACAATTATAATAGTGCTAGCATTACACCCGTACTATGCACGGTCTAACACAAATAATTAAAACTTAATAGTAATTTTATATAGTAATTAAAAAATAGTTTTAAAATGTAGAAGAAAATAATTTAGAATCAAGTAAATTTTAATTATTTTCACTAATATTACAATTAAGGTTTTTTTTTCCCCCCTAGTCTTGTCATTAATGGTATGTTCTAAGAATTAAATAACAAAAACATGTGTTATAACATAATTAGTAAAAAAATAAAAATAGAAAATAGAGTAAATTACAAAAACTGCACTTATAATAAAACATAAATATATTATGTTATTATTTTTTTGCAATTATAGCTTCTATTATGTTAGAGTTCAACCAATGATATATCAAATCATGTGTGTCAATTAACTTTTACTCATTTCTGCTTTTTGTAGAACTCACAAAAAATTGTTAACATAAAAAATAAATTGTAGAATGAAATATAAAAAACAACAAAGTGGGTGTTTGGGAAGTGGGTTTTTATGTAGGTTTTTTTAGTTGTAGGATATTATTGGATAAAAAATTTGGGAAAAGCACCATTAAATCCCTAATTTGAGAATATTAACCCATTTAGTCCCGACATTTTTTTGTTGGACTAATAGGTCCTATTTTATGTGTAAAGACATTAGTACCCATTTTTTTACGCGTCCGGGTCAGTAATTGAGGGGGTAATTTTGGGTTGGTGTTTATGTGTAATTTACCGAATTGCCCAAAAAGCTTACTATAGACCATTTTTAGATTTCCTTCCTTTTCCAAACATCCGATGTTTTTGATGTTTGTGGGTGTTTCAAATATCAGATTCATTTAAAAAAAATTTACCATCATCAAAACATCATAAAAAATCAGCAACATCATCAAATCATCATCAAACATCATCGTGAACAACAACAACATCAGAACATCAGATTCGTTTAAAAAAAATTTACCATCATCAAAACATCATCAAAAATCGGCAACATCATCAAATCATCATCAAAACATCATATTCATTTAAACATCAAATTCAAACATCAGATTCATTAATCTAACATCAGATTCATTGATGTTTGTGGGTGTTATATAAATCCCCCACAGATTCAAACATCAGATTCATCAGATTCAAACATCAAACATCAGATTCATTAATCTATATATATATATATATATAGGTTGATTTCACAATCAGAACATCATGAACATCATCGTGAACAACATCAGAAAATCAGATTCGTTTAAAAAAAATTTACCATCATCAAAAATCGGCAACATCATCAAATCATCATCAAAACATCAAATTCATTTAAACATTAGATTCAAACATCTAACATCAGATTCATTGATGTTTGTGGGTGTTATGTAAATCCCCCACAGATTCATCAGATTCAAACATCAAACATCAGATTCATTAATCTATATATATATGTTGATTTCACATTAAGAACATCGGATCGGAGAGAAAAATGGTGAAGAACTATTATTTGGCAATGAAGACGACGGGTTCAACAACTTCAACGGAGTTGATAAGTTCTTGTCTGCAAGATCTGGGGAACGCCGCAAAGAAGTTCGCAAGTCATGCCATCATGCTCACTTCTGGCCTCGATCTGGGCTCTGTTCTTCTTCAATGGATAGCTTCAATCGCTACTATGTAAACATCTTCTCTCTGTCTCTCTCTGTCTCTCTTAGGAAAGTTACAAAATGATACAGGTTAGATATTTACAATTTCTGATCCACTAGACAGTCTACCAGAGGGGCTGCCATTGTTGGAGAGATTGGGAGACTTGCAAAATGAAATCAATATGGGTAAAAATGTAAACTCCATATACAATATATCAAAAACATGTATTATATCAAAAATAAAAAGGACTAAATGGTTTAAGAAAAAACACTCAGGACTAACTAGAGCAACATTTATCAAAATGGGATTTATGAGTAATTTTTCCAAAAAAATTTTGGTGTTTGGGAAGATAATTGGGTTTTTTTTGTGGTTGGATGTGATGTTTTTGAGAGAAAAAGTGAAATGATTATGGGGTTGGATGTGATATTTGTTTGGATTTGTTTTTTTTGGTATTGCAAAAAGTTCGTCTTTTAGTGTAAAAAATAAAAAACAACCCAACCCACAAATTTCCCAAACACCACCTTAAGAAAGTAGTCATTTTTTCGGGTCACCCTTCAAAGTAACTTTTACCTTGCTAAGCATAGTAGTAAAATCCCTCCTCAATAGATTAATTACAATCAAGTTAACCATTGAAAATAAAAATTAAACTTGAGTTTTGGTTTGGCTAGTCTAGTATTCAGTTTGCCTTAAAGCCATTCTTTTGGTCCGACTGCACCTGGATCAATTTTTTTTCTCTTAATTTTTAAATTAATATATATTTTTTAAATGTTCCACATTAAAAAAATTAAGAAACTAATATATAGCGTAATTAAATATAAATTATGAAAAAAAAAATTACCACACCTCTAAGAGAACTGTCACTTACTATTTTATTAGTTAAGTTAAATATATTTGTCACATTGGAGCATTTACTAATATAATTTATCTAAATAATAATTTATATAAAAATATACAAACTTTTTCTTTATTCATTACAAAATTATATAGAATCTACACTTTAAATAGTGCTTTTATAAATTTTTAAAAGTTACTCATAAATTTAATTTTTTTTGACTATTTGAAGTAATATTTAATTTATTTCAAAATTGTACATATATTTAAATAGTATTTACAATAAGAGTCATATAAATTATTTAAATTTATATGTTAAATATTTAAATAATTAAGGTCATACGATAACTATTTTGACCATATAATGCATCTTATTTAAATCTTAAAGAATTTATTTAATAATGGCATATATATATATATATATATGTTATGTAACGCTCCAGAATAATAACAACAACCCATAACATGATCTTCTGTGAAAAGTATAACTTACAATAATTTAATAATCTCATTAGAACTCATTAATCGTACAAAAGGTAACATATGCATACATCCATTCATAAATCTTAGATCTTAAATCTTAGATCTTGAATCTATATCATGTGCCAATAGTAAATGAATCTAAACAAAAGGACACATAGATAAGTTTATGCCCTAATGGTTACATCTTTTCAAGTCAATGCTTGGATACAACAAAAGCGATTTAAACTCAATACAAATAAAGTCCAAGGCTTGTACAAAATAATTACACAAAAGAAATGAAAAGGAACTCTCGGCTCCAAATCCTCCCAAGCTATGTCCTTGGTGGAGGCATATCATCAACACATGAAATTTGTTTTAAACATAGGGTGAGCTAAAACCCAATAGAGATACTTTAACACAATATATAAAGCTTAACGAAGTCACAAAGTGAATGTATATGCATGCCATTTGCCAAACACTATACTTTTTCCATCTCAAAACAATGTATGCCAATATTATATATCAATTCATGAAAAATATCATTTTATATCAGAAAATAGAGTAGTGGATATAAAACACTAGGAATCTCTAGATACGTGTTTGCCAGTAGGTTATACAAGCACTATTAAAGCCATTTTACTGGTACTAACCGGAAGGATCGGTACCTAACTGCGAGGGTTTCTAGACTTTCACCAAGGACACATAGGATAATATAATAACCACAACCACACCTCTAACGAAATTCACCAAGGTACACACCAATTTTTCTCAAAACAATACATTTTCAATGTTCAAGTATGAAACAATGCTCAATGCAAGATATATGAGTAATTAGTTTCAATTCATCTAATCCTCATGCAATTTCTATGACAATCAAAGCTATCCTCCACCGATAGCCCAAAACATATATTTTTACTCAATAGATAATTTTTTAACAACAGATACAATCACATAATTTTCAAAATGGGAGCAATAATACATATCTAACTTCACTCTCATTATCAACAGATGCATTCCTCTTATCTTTTCAAAACCCAACATCCTTTTTCTTTTCTTTCATAAATCAAATATCAATTATTTTCAAACAAACCTCCTTTTACTTTCAAAATCACATTCAAGTAAGGGAATTCCAACATTTCAACATAACCCAACATTTTATATACTCTCGCAACCTTTCTCAAGAATTTATTTGAAAAACCTCTCTTTTACATTTCAAAATCAAACCCTAGGTTTAACCTAAAATTCCCAAATCACTAAACATTTTCAAAGAGCAAATAACTAAGCTAAGAATCATACCAAAGGTTGAAGAAATCCCTACCTTAAGATTAGAAGAAGAAAAGAGCAAGTGTTGAAGTTTGGCAGAGCCGAAAATGAAATCTATTCCGATTAGATCGACCTCCTCGACGAGCTCCATGTTTTACTCCGAAGCATAATGGTGGTGAAATCAATGGATTGAGGTGTATGGAAGGATTTTAAGCAAGAACTAGAGAGAGAGTATAGCAATCCCGGCTTTTCTCTCATTGTTTATTGTATCCCGCACTCGGTTTCGTGGATGATGGTTGTTGTCTGTGTTGCATTTTCGTCTTTTAACTCTTTGAACTTGAGTTTAGTAATGTCTTGGGCGTGTTTCAAACACGATTTTCCTCTCATTGTTTATTGTATCCCGAACTCGGTTCTGTGGATGATGGTTGTTGTCTGTGTTGCATTTCTGTCCTTTAACTCTTTGAAATTGAGTTTAGTAATGTCTTGGGCATGTTTCAAACAGGTTGGTTGAGCTTTGGTCTCTAATCTTGTTGCCCAGATATTTGATGATCCGCTCGAGCGGGTCTTGTTGCGCTTAAGCGAAGTTTGCATCCTTTCAGCATTTTGTGCGTCTGCAAAAATACTGCATGTGTGTTTTTCACACTCGAGCGGGTATCTTTGCACTCAAGCGGGTATTCGAGGTCAGTAAAAGTGCTGGAGGAGTGTAATCTACGCTTGAGCGGGTCTCTTTGCGCTCGAGCAGGTAATGTCCTGTTATTGTGCCTTGGCGCTCGAGCGGGTGTTTTTGCGCTTGAGCGGGTTAAGTTTTTGTGTCTTACGCTCGAGCATCCTATTCTCCGCTCGAGCGGACTATGCGTATATCAGATCGCAGCTGCGTTATTTTAAATCACTTTTTCTACTTTCTCTCTCTCTCTCTCTTACTTTTCAAAACCCTCATTTGAGAGCCCCTCTCTCTAGAATACAACTTCTCTCTTTGAAATCATCTAGCTCTAGTGATCTTCCACCCTAATCCCTTTGTAAAAAGTGTGGAGCTTGGCATGGTCTCCATTTTGATCCGAAAAAGTTAGTGATCGGAGCATCTTGAGTTTTGTCCTTCTTCTCCTTTGAGCTCCAAAATTTGAGGTAGGGATAACTACTCATATTTATGGTCTTTGACATAAGCATGTGGTCTTTTGATTAAATGTTGAAGTTGAGAAATTTTTGGTGTTAGGGTTTCAAAATGTATAAAGACGGGTTTTGTTCTTTGACCCATACATGTGTATTTTGGGCCTCAAAATGAGATTATTGATGTTTATTGTTGATATTTGGACCTTTGGGTCAATATTGAGAAAAATGAGAAATTACCTTAGTTGGGTTTAATTGGGTCATTAGTGTAATTAATGACACATATTGTGAGGTAATGAAATTGATTTGAAAATAATGAAATTGAGAAGTTAAGAGAATGAATGGTGGAGTTGGAATGATTAATCACTCACCTTTGAAAATGTTGATAATTTATCTGTTTGATGCATTTATTATCTGTTTAGAAATAATTGCTTTGGGCTATCAGTGGAGGATAGTCTTGATTGTTGTAGATACTGCATGACCATTAGGCAAATTAAAACTGATCAATTGAATATGTCATTGAATATGACGGATGGAATGACACATTGAATATGTGCTTTGCTTGATCATTGTATATAATAAGTGTTTAATACATTGTATATGTATGTTGTTTGGGAGGAGATATGAGATGTACTCCATGGCTTGGGAGGAGATAGGGGATGTACTGCACGGTTTGGGAGGAGATAGGGGATGTACTCCTAAGCCGGATGTTTGGGAGGAGATAAGGGATGGACTCCAGTGATAACTAAGTGGGATGCTATTCACCCAAAAAAAAAAAAACTAAGTGGGATGGACTCCAGTGATAACTAAGTTGGACGGAGTGTCCAGGGTGAAAGTCCTGAAATCCTTATTGCGTTTGCATAATGTAGATAAATGAAAGTATTGAAGTGTTAATGATATGAGTTGTAATCTCATTTGAAATTGAAGTATTCTTGACATGAGTCGTAATCTCATTTGAAATTGAAGTATTGTTTATATGAGTTGTTGTCTCATTATATACGGTCTGGATGAACAGAGAACCATAACTATGATTTGGTTTGGATTGTGGAATGGAAAAGAATGGAAATCATATACATATATATGTGTCTATGAATATGGATTGGTTATGAAAAGGACGCACGTTGGTTTATATGAGTTGAACATTTATCAAATGCTATTGTTTTAGTTGTTGCTCATATTATGTTTAGCATATCTCTACTGGGTGTTGGCTCACCCTATATGGGACATCTTTTTTAGCTTCAGGTGATATGCCACCCCTAAGGACATAGCTTGGGAGGCTTGAGGCTGATAAATCATTTTTGTTGTTTTCTTTTTGGTATTACATATAAATTCAAGCTAAGGGCTTAATGTGTATTTGAGTTAGTGCTCTCTTTTTGTAACCAAGTGTTGGCTTGGAAAGTTGTAAGCCCGTAGGGCATTTACTTTTGTTGTCAACATGTGATACGTTTGTACTTAATACTCTGATGAATGGAAATATGTCTTATTCTCATATGTCAATGCATGTCATGAATGTATGATTTGTGGGTTTATTTTGAGGGAGTTACAACTTGGTATCAGAGGGTACGGGGTTTGAATACTTCGGGTACGTGGGAAATGGTTAGTACCACAATGGGTTTGTCTCGCTTGTTAGAGACTTAGGTGTAATGTTATGTACTTATGTGATAACATGTTTATGTGACTATATGTGTATGAGATTTAGTTTCTAGGATGTTGATTGGATCCTTGGGTTTCTGGGAGTCCTGTTGGAAAAGCACTTGATCAATGCTGTTTCTAACTGGAACTCTAGCAACGCCTCAGGACTGTCATTATCCGGAGATAAAATTCGTAAGTGCTTATGTGATTATGTGCTTACGTGGAATGAATTACTATTGTCCAAAGCATTAGGATGCGAGTGATATAGCTTCGGCACATTTGTGAATGTGCTAATGTTCTTCGTTACCTTTATTAAGATATCAGGACAAGGACATGGAAGTAGGTGAGGTAGGCCTAGGAGGCAGGAGATGCCTATACCGGATGAGATTCTGGCGCAATAGGAGAGTGTTGGTCAGGCCAATGTGGCCGAGCCAGTAGGTCAACAGGCCATGGGCGCCTTAGCCCGCGAGATGGCAGGAGCTTTGAGGGAATCCATGGACATTCTTAGAGCTGAGAATCAAGTCTAGGACCATGTGACTGAGGCACGGCTTTCTTTTCTGAAGAGGGACTTTTTCGGTCTAATCCGGATGAGTTTTTGGGGTATCCGAAGGAGCCACTTAAGGCTGATGAGTGGCTTGAGCAGATAACGAAGACGTTTGAGATGCTTGGCATCGAAGACGGGGCATTAAAGGTGACCTTGGCGTCTTTCCAGTTGAGGGGAGACACAGGTCAGTAGTGGAAGTTCGTGCGAGGCCGTATTGACGGGACTTGGGAGGCTTTCATTGGTGCCTTTTAGGAGAAGTTTTTGTCTCCCGCTGTCAGGGAGAAATTGAGGGATCAGTTTTGTCAGCTCAAGCAGCTGAGTACATCAGTGGCCGAGTCTAAGGCCGCATTTACTAGCTTATCGAGGTTTGCACCTGAGTTAGTGGCGTCTGAAGAACGCCGTTGTCTCGAGTTTGAGAAGAAGTTTAAGGACCGGGCTCAAGATGAGAGTTGCGGGGTCCATGACTCGGGAGTATAGACGCCTTGTGGATGCTGCGGCCCATATGGAGATTATTATGCATGAGGAGGAGGAGGAGAGGATGAGGGGCTCCAAGAGGAGTCAAGATGGCCAAGGGGACGGTAGAAGGCAGAGGGGTTCTAACCCTCAACAGTCCCAGGGTGCTTTTGTGAGATCTACCTTTCCAGTGCCGAGTTCAGGTTCTGGGAGAGGCAGTCAAGGAGACTTTACTTGTTACAAATATGCTCAGCTGGGCCACAAGTCTCTAGCTTGCCCGCAGAGGGGAGGAGGTCAGAAAGTAGCTTCTTCTTCGGCTCGTCCTCAGAGCCAGAGTCAGGGCAGAGGCCAGCCACTCTCTTGTTATCAGTGTGGTCAGGCGGGGCACCTGAAGACGTTTTACCCGCAGTTGAGTGGCATATCTGGTGCATCTGGGTCAAGGCAGAGTTATCAGCCAGCTCAGTCTGTTCAGGCCTCAAGGGCCAATTAGGGAGCCTCATCGTCTCAGTCTGTGCAGCAGCCTTTTGCTCTGAGAGGTGAGCAGGTAGATCAGAGACCTTCAGGGCATGTGTATACTGTTACCGCGCAGGATCTTGTACCGGCTTCATCTGTTGTGAGAGGTACCTTTTTGTTTTACAACTCGGTTGCTAGTGTGTTGATTGATACGGGTGCATCCCATTCTTTTATATCTGCTGTATTTGCATCTGTTTTGGGGCTGGAGTTGGCGCAGTTAGCATCTTCTATTTGTGTTGTATCACCTGTTGGGGGTGAATTGATTTTGAAACAAGGGTGTCGGGGCTGTGATATAGAGGCCGCCGACCGCCAGCTTCCATTTTCTTTTGTAGTTATGGCTATGTCGGGTTTTGATGTGATTTTGGGTATGGACTGGTTATCGTCATACCGGGTTGTTATTGATTGCTACCGCTAGAGGGTTACTGTGTGTACCTTGAGCGGGGATTGTTTCCATTTCTTGGGGGATCGGGTTGGTAATGTTATGCCACCAGTGTATGATCCGCGAGGGCGGAGTGAGCTTAATGGTCTTCTCGCTAGCTTTATGAGTAGTAAGTGTGATGAGATCCAGATTGAGTTACCCGAAGTGGTTTGTGAGTACTCGGACATCTTTCCCGAGGATCTTGTTAGTTTGTCACCCCATCAAGAGGTGGAGTTTTCTATTGATTTAGTGCCCAGCACGACGTCGATTTCTATGGCACCGTATCGTTTTGTCCCAGCCAAGTTGAGTGAGTTGAAGATTCAACTCCAAGAGTTGCTAGATAAGGGCTTTATCCGCCCTAGTACTTCGCCGTGGGGAGCACTGGCCCTCTTTGCTAAAAAGAAAGATGGTGCCTTAAGACTTTGTATTGATTACCGGAAGTTGAATCGGGCTACGGTTAAGAACAAATACCCTATGCCTCGTATAGATGATCTGTTTGACCAGTTGAAAGGGTCCCATTGTTTCTCTAAGATAGACTTGATATCGGGTTACCATCAGTTGAGGGTCAGGGAAGAGGATATTCCGAAGACGACATTCAGTACGCGGTATGGCCATTATGAGTTTCTGGTGATGCCTTTTGGGCTCACCAATGCACCGGCAGTGTTTATGGATTTGATGAACTGGATATTCCGGGAATTCCTAGATCGCTTTGTGGTCGTCTTCGTGGACGACATTCTAATTTATTCACCTTCTGAGGAGGAGCATGAGGAACACTTGAGAGTGGTGCTTGAGTTGCTTAGAGCCCATAAGTTGTACGCTAAGTTTGGGAAGTGTGAGTTCTGGCTAAGTGAGGTTAAGTTCTTAGGCCATGTAGTCTCCGGGGAAGGGGTGTTTGTTGATACATCTAAGATTGAGGCAGTGCAAGATTGGGCACAGCCTAAGAATGTTTTTGAGATCCGCAGTTTTCTGGGATTAGCTGGGTATTACCACCGGTTTGTGAAGGATTTCTCCAGGCTAGCTTCGCCGTTGACTAGATTGACGCGGAAAGGGGTCAAGTTTGTTTGGAGTGAGACTTGTGAAAAGTCGTTCCAAGAGTTGAAAGTTAGACTTACCACCGCTCTTGTTTTGATTATTCCGGAGTGAGGTTTGGGTTATGCAGTATATTGTGATGTCTCATGAGAGGGTTTGGGTTGTGTGTTGATACAAGAGGGGAAAGTGGTAGCCTATGGCTCGCGGCAGTTGAAAATACACAAGAGGAATTACCCTACGCATGACCTAGAGTTAGCAGCTGTGATTTTTTCCTTAAAGATCTGGAGGCACTACCTTTATGGTGAGAAGTTCGAGGTGTTCTCGGACCATAAGAATCTGAAGTACCTGTTTACACAGAAAGACTTGAACTTGAGGTAGAGGAGGTGGATGAAGTTTATTGAGGATTACGACTTCGAGTTGTATTACCATCCGGGGAAGGCCAATGTTGTGGTCGATGCCCTTCGTAGGAAATCCATTAGTGATGTAGCATGTATAGCCATCCGGGAGTGAAAAATGTTGGATGCACTTGGTGAGTATGATTTGCTTCTGGGCGAATCCGTTGAGTCTGCGGCCTTATTTTCTGTAGTTGCGCAGCCTACTCTTGTGAATCGAGTGTTAGAGACACAGAGAGGTGACCTTAAGGTAGAATCCCTCCCGGAGAAGATCTCCAATGGGAAGGGTGAGAAAGGTTTGACTGTGCATCCCGACCTGAGTGTGAGGTACCGAGATTGTTTGTTTGTGCCAGAGTCTTGCTGAGAGGAGGTACTCTGAGAGTTTCACCATTCATGCCTTGCGGTGCATCCAGGAGGCACTAAGATGTATCGTGATTTGGGTCGCCAACTTTGGTGGCGGGGTACGAAGAAAGATGTGACAGTTTTTGTATCTAAGTGCCTTACTTGTCAGCAAGTGAAGGCCGAACATCAGAGACCCGCGGGTTTGTTACAACCCTTGCCTATAGCCGAGTGGAAGTGGGAGCATGTCACGATGGACTTCGTTGTAGGTCTTCCGAGGACTCAGCAAGGTAGTGATACTATTTGGGTGGTAGTAGACCGGTTGACTAAGTCGGCGCACTTTATCTTTATGCGTGTGAGAGATTCGGTAGATCATCTTGCCGACTTGTATATTCGGGACATAGTGAGGTTGCACGGGGTCCCAGTGTCGATCGTCTCAGATAGAGATCCACGTTTTATTGCTAGGTTGTGGCAGAGTTCACAGAGTGTCTTGGGCACTAGGTTGACCTTTAGCACGGCTTATTATCCTCAGACTGACGTGCAGTCCGAGCGTACTATTTAGATCCTTGAGGATATGCTTCGAGACTGTGTCCTTGACTTTAGTGGGTAGTGGGAGAGGCACTTGCCCTTAGTGGAATTTGCCTACAACAACAGTTTCCAATCGAGTATTGGTATGGCACCGTTTGAGGCCTTGTATGGCCGACCGTGTAGGTCTCCAGTTTGTTGGGCCGAGGTGGATGATGCACCTTTGTTGGGCCCAGAGTTGGTTCGAGAGACGGCAGAAAAAGTTGAGCTTATCTGTAAGAGACTTGTTACAGCCCAGAGTCGACAAAAGAGTTATGCCGATCGTAGGTGGAGGCCTTTATCATTTGAGGTGGTTGATCACGTCTTTCTGAAAATATCACCTTGGCGGGGTTTGATGAGGTTTGGGAAGAGTGGGCAGTTGTCCCCTCGGTTTATTGGCCCTTTCAAGATCCTTGAGAGTATTAGAGAGGTTGCCTATCGTTTAGCTTTGTCGCCGTAGTTGTCCGGAGTGCATGACGTGTTTCATGTTAGTATGCTTCAGAAATAGAAACCGGATCCATCACATGTATTGGATTGGATCGACTTGGAGGTTGATGAGGATGCCTCGTATGAAGAGAGACCGGTGAGGGTCTTGGATAGGCGGGATCAAGTCTTGCGAGGCAAGACCATTCCCTTGGTAAAAGTTTTGTGGAAACATCATGGGGTTGAGGAAGCCACTTGGGAACGCGAGTTGGAAGTCTGTTAAAAATATCCGGACTTGTTTGTTAATGTTTAACCATGTATTAGAAGTTTTGTTTTGTTGATGAACTTTAAGAACATTGAATATGTCTTAAGTTGAAAAACATTGTATATGTTTTGGTTTATAGGAGTATTGTAATGGTTGGTTATGCCTTGAAAATGGAAGTTAATTTAGCATTGTATATGTTAAATGTGTTGTAGAAATGCAAATATATCATTAACATTGAATATGTTATGGAATTGTGAACCATGTATATTGGAAATTGTTGGATTTCGAAGGAATGCATGTTGATGATGCATGTTGTAACATATGTTGTAATTTGCCTCTTGAATAGAGATGTGATGACCGGTGTTGGCTCAAGATGTGAAATGTTAAATTGTAATATTGTTGATAATTGAAAAATCACAATTTTGAAACTTATAACTAATTTCGGGGACGAAATTCTTTAAGGGGGGAGGTTATAGCGATCCGGGTTTTCCTCGTATTGTTTATTGTATCCCGGACTCGATTCCGTGGATGATGGTTGTTGTCTGTGTTGCATTTCTGTCCTTCAACTCTTTGAAATTGAGTTTAGTAATGTCTTGGGCATGTTTCAAACACGGTTTTCCTCTCATTGTTTATTGTATCCCGGACTCGGTTCCGTGGATGATGGTTGTTGTCTGTGTTGCATTTCCATCCTTTAACTCCTTGAAATTGAGTTTAGTAATGTCTTGGGCGTGTTTCAAATAGGTTGGTTGAGCTTTGGTCTCTAATCTTGTTGCCCAGATTTTTTATGATCCGCTCGAGCGGGTCTTGTTGCGCTCGAGCGGAGTTTGCATCCTTTCAGCATTTTATGCGTCTGTAAAAATACTACAGGTGTGTTTTTCACGCTTAAGCGGGGTTCCTTACGCTCGAGCGGGTCTGCACTCGAGCGGGTATCTTTGTGCTCAAGCAGGTATTCGAGGTCTGTAAAAGTACTGGAGGAGTGTAATCTACGCTCGAGCGGGTCTCTTTGTGCTCGAGTGGGTAGTGTCCTGTTATTGTGCCTTGGCGCTCGAGCGGGTGTTTTTGCGCTTGAGCGGGTTAAGTTTTTGTGTCTTACGCTCGAGCGTCCTATTCTCCGCTCGAGCGGACTATGCGTATATCATATCGCAGTTGTGTTATTTTAAATCACTTTTTCTATTTTCTCTCTCTCTCTTACTTTTCAAAACCCTCATTTGAGAGCTCCTCTCTCCAGAATACAATTTCTCTCTTTGAAATCATCTAGCTTTAGTGATCTTCCACCCTAATCCCTTTGTAAAAAGTGTGGAGCTTGGCGTGGTCTCCATTTTGATCCGAGTGATCGGAGCATCTTGAGTTTTGTCCTTCTTCTCCTTTGAGCTCCGAAATTTGAGATAGGGATAACTACTCATATTTATGGTCTTTGACATAAGCATGTGGTCTTTTGATTAAATGTCGAAGTTGAGAAATTTTGGGTGTTAGGGTTTCAAAATGTATAAAGAGGGGTTTTGTTCTTTGACCCATACATGTGTATTTTGGGCCTTAAAATGAGATTATTGATGTTTATTGTTGATATTTGGACCTTTGGGTCAATATTGAGAAAAAGGTAAAATTACCTTAGTTGGGTTTAATTGGGTCATTAGTGTAATTAATGACACATATTGTGAGGTAATGAAATTGATTTGAAAATAATGAAATTGAGAAGTTAAGAGAATGAATGGTGGAGTTGGAATGATTAATCACTCACCTTTGAAAATGTTGATAATTTATCTGTTTGATGCATTTATTATCTGTTTAGAAATAATTGCTTTGGGCTATCGGTGAAGGATAGTCTTGATTGTTATAGATACTACATGATGATTAGGCAAATTAAAACTGATCAATTGAATATGTCATTGAATATGACAGATGGAATGACACATTGAATATGTGCTTTGCTTGATCATTGTATATGATAAGTGTTTAATACATTGTATATGTATGTTCTTTGGGAGGAGATATGGGATGTACTCCACGGTTTGGGAGGAGATAGAGGATGTACTCCACGGTTTGGGAGGAGATAGGGGATGTACTCCTAAGCTGGATGTTTGGGAGGAGATAGGGGATGGACTCCAGTGATAACTAAGTTGGCCTGAGTGTCTAGGGTGAAAGTCCTGAAATACTTATTGCGTTTGCATAACGTAGATAAATTGAAGTATTGAAGTGTTAATGATATGAGTTATAATGTCATTTGAAATTGAAGTATTGTTGATATGAGTTGTTGTCTCATTATATACGGTCTGGATGAACAGAGAACCATAACTATGATTTGGTTTGGATTGTGGAATGGAAAAGAATGGAAATCATATATATATATATATATATGTATCTATGAATATGGATTGGTTATGAAAAGGATGCACGTTGGTTTATATGAGTTGAACATTTATCAAATGCTATTGTTTTAGTTGTTGCTCATATTATGTTTAGCATATCTCTACTGGGCGTTGGCTCACCCTCTATGGGACATCTTTTTTAGGTTCAGGTGATATGTCACCTCCAAGGACGTAGCTTGGGAGGCTTGAAGCTGATAGATCTTTTTTGTTGTTTTCTTTTTGGTATTACATGTAAATTCAAGCCAAGGGCTTAATGTGTATTTGAGTTAGTGCTCTCTTTTTGTAACCAAGTGTTGGCTTGGAAAGTTGTATGCCCGTATGGCATTTACTTTTGTTGTCAACATGTGATACATTTGTACTTAATACTGTGATGTATGGAAATATGGTTTATTCTCATATGTCAATGTCTGTCATGAATGTATGATTTGTGGGTTTATTTTGAGGGTGTTACAGAGAGAGAGAGAGAGAGAGAGAGAGAGAGAGAGGGAAGAAATTAGGTTTTGGGAGGTTTTAGAGAGAGAGAGAGAGAGAGAGAGAGAGAGGGGAAGAAATTAGGTTTTGGGAGGTTTTAAAGAGAGAGAGAGACAGAGAGAGAGAAAGAAAGGGAATGAAAAAGTAACAAAAAATCCCTTTCTCTGATCTGATATATGCACAGACCGCTCGAGCGTTAGACACAATAAGTTACACCACTCGAGTGACCAAAAACATCGTTCAAGCATACAATGACCCCCTCCCAGAAGTTTAGACCTGCAAAAGACCACTCAAGTGAAGATTACTCATGCCTAGAAGTTTTATAAGTCTTCAACAATACTGAGAGATCTCAAAGATCGCTCGAGCAACCAAATCATCGCTCAAGTGAACCCAAAGTGAAACAGACAACAACTCTTTTGAAAAACTAACTCCCAACCTATTTCAAATACAACCAACAACTCAGCTCAACTATCAACAAGATGGTAAAGGGCATGAATAACAATTATAGGTACAAAATCCTGGATCTAAGAGTACGAAAAGGGTTAGGTCTAAACTGGAACCGTTATATGCTACAGTATAATGAACATGCAATTAAAAGTCACATATGTCATTGATAATACAAATTGTCTGGATCAGACCAAATCTACTTGATTTTAGACCAATTGTTTTTTGTTCAAGCCAGTAAAATAGTTCTCATAGTTTGAATTATAGACCTCTATTTTTAATTTTTTAATTGTAATAATTTATTTAAATATTTTATAATTTAAAAATAAAAATCAATCCAATAAATGAATAAAAAAATAATTATATATAAAATAATGTAATTGAGTTAGCTCACAAACTTACATTTTTTGCTCACTTTTAAATTTTATAGCGATTCCGGTCTTGACCTGACCCTTGTTGTATTCTGGATATTGGTTTCATGGCTTCGTATTATCGATTATGTCTTGCTTCTCTTGTATTTTCCTCAAATTTGGCTATTGGGTTGTTATGGTTGTGTTTGGAACAGGTTGGTCGCTTGGTTTTGAAATCTTTTGTTGTCCATATTTTTGTCCTCCGCTCGAATGGCACTTCTTGGGCTCGAGCGGGCTTTGCGAACTCTCAGTACTTCTACAGGTCTGCAAAATTACAGGGAGAGTGTATTCTATGCTCGAGCAGCATTTCCTATGCTCGAGCATTGGTCTATTGTTTGCAAAACTAATGGAAGTATGCATTTTGTGCTCGAGCGGAATGATTTATTGTGTTTGATGCTTGAGTGTCACTTCTTGTGCTCAAGCAGACTATGCATATATCAGTTCGCAGCAACATCCTCTTTTCATCACTTTTTTATAACTTTCTCCCTCAAAACCCTAGATCTAGAGCTCCTCTCTCTAAAACTTTCTCTCTTTACTTTTTCACTTAGATTTAGTGGTTTTTCCACCCTACTCTCTTTGATAAAAAGATAGAGCATCTCAAGGGTTACATTCTCATCCGAATAGAGTTGGATTTTGGTGTGTTTGAAGTGTCTCCATTCTCTCTCTCAACTTCTAAACTTGATGTAGAGACTTTCTACACTCTTTTATGAGTTTTAGCTTAGTTATTTGTTGATGTAGAAGAAATATTGGGATTTGAGGTGATTTTGAACAAACTTAGGGTTTTGGTTTAAAATCAAAAAAGGTGGTTTTCGAATGAATGTATTGGAAATGGTTATGGGAGTAAATATGAGCTTGTGTTGTGTTAAAATGGTTGATTTTGGTGTTTGGGATGAAATTAGAAAAAAGGGGATTTTGCCCTAAAATGACTCGAATAATTATTTTGTATAAATATGGAATTGGTATTGGGAATGTAAAATTGAATGAATGTTTATATAAATGGTGGAGTTAGATATGTATTACCTCACACCTATGAAAAGTTGGATAATTTATCTGTTGTAAAGATTGTATATCTATTTAGAAATATCTGTTTTGGGCTATTAGTGAAGGATAGCTATGGTTGTTGTAGAAATTACATGAGAGTTAGGCAAATTGAAACTAATCTCTTAGCCTTTATCATTGAATATGATTATGATGTGTATACATTGTATATGTATGATGTTTGGGAGGAGAAAGTGGATGGACTCCATTAAACTAAGTTTGCCTGTGTGTCCAGGGTGAAAGTCTCGAAGACCACACGTATACATGGGTGTCGATTCCCGCGAATGAAATTTCCATAAAATGGCAAGTGAATGTATTTTTATGATAATTATAGTGGTTGGAGACTTGTGAGGTGTATCTTCTGTTTGATTGATTAAATGAAGTGGGTATAACTAATGAACCGAGATAAAATAAATTGAGATGTAAGTTTGGCATAACATGGTTTTGGAAAAGAGTTGTAAAGGATTTTGTCATTTGACATTGAACATGTGCATATTACTTATATCTTTGTTAAGATTCATATATGTGATAGATTGTCTCTACTGGGTTTTGGCTTACCCTACTTAGGAAAAACTATTTTCAAATGCAGGTGATATGCCTCCACCAAGGACTTAGCTTGGGAGGACTGTGGAGCTGAAGGCTCAATCTTATTATTTTTGTACTTAACTTTTGTATAGCCAAAGGGATTTAAATGTATTGGACTGAAAGTCCACTTTCGTTGTAACCAAGAACTATTTTGGAAAGATGTAAGTCTTTAGGGCATTTATTCTTTGTTTTGCTTCTAGTTCTATCTCATGCTGTGATATATGATGTACATTCAGGGGCAGGCTCATGGATGTATAATTGCATTTGTCACTCTCTTGTATAATCGGATCTTATGTAATGGAAGGATTTTATACTCTGATTCTTATTGTGATTCACATATTGTCTTGGTTGGTTTATTGTATTATTTTGAGGGCGTTACAACTTGGTATCAGAACATACCGGGTTTGAATACTTTAGGTACGTGGGAAGTCGTTAGTACCACAATGGGTCTGTCTCGCTTGACAGAGATGTTTTTATGTTTGTAATGTTTATGTAATTATATGGGTATGAGATTTAATTTCTAGGATGTTGGTCGAGTCCATGGGTTTCTAGGAGTCTTATTAGAAAAGCACTTGATCACTACTGTTTTTTATTGGAACTCTGGCAACGTCGCGGGACGATTATTATCCGGTAATGAAATTCATATGTGTTGATGTGACTATGTGTTTATGTGGAGTAAATTATTGTTGTCTACCGCATTAAGACGCGAGTGAGTTTGCTTCAGCACATTTGTAAATGTGCTAATCTTTTCTGTTACCTTCATTAGGATGTCAGAACGTGGACGTGGTGGTGGTAGGCATGGTAGGCGTAGAAGGTATGAGGTGCCTATACCAGATGATATTCTGGCACAAGAAAAAGGGGTTGGTCAAGCTAATGTGGCCGAACCAGGTGGTCAACAAGCCATGGGCGCCATAGCCCGTGAAATAGCCGAAGCTTTAAAGGAATCCATGGACATTCTCAAGACTGAGAATCAAGTCCAGGCCCAAGTAGTTAAGGCAGGGCCATCTTTTCTGAAGCGAGAATTTTTCCAGTCTAATCCAGATTAGTTTGTGGGTGATCCCAAGGAGCTACTGAAAGCAGATAAGTGGCTAGAACAGATAGTGAAAACGTTCGAGATGCTTGGCATCGAAGATGACGGGCTTAGGTTTAGGAATAAATCTCAAATTCCATCACTCTTCCTGAGGATTGTGTGAGAAACACATTCTAATTGTCATCATCGGGTAATCAAAAAGAAGCGCCCAAGTTTTAGAACTGGTCAAAATGGGGTGTCTACAGTTACTTTCACCGACATTAAAAATATAATAAAATATTCCAACTGCTAATGCTCCAACAAGAATTGATGTTCCTGAAGGACAATCTGCTGGTATAACTATAATGTATCTAAGTCACGCTAGAAGTGTGGTAGACCTATCGGTGCAAACGACAAAGTTTCTTGAAAGAAGAAGACAATTGGTATTCATGAAGAAACCATATCTAGCGCTCCTGAAGAGGCTATATCCGCACTTCTAAAGAGGTGTTCCAGAAGAGACTATACCTAACACTCTTGAAGAGGCTAAACCCAAGAAAAGATTCTTAATGCTCCTGGAGAGGCCCACAAAACATATTATTATAAATTTATCTAAATCTCCTACTTATAAACCTCCTAAAGCAGAACCTCTAGAAGAAGAATCTCTTGAAGAGTTATCCCCAAAAGTGGAACATCCTGAAGAGTTATCCTTTGAAATGGAAAAAGTACCTGAAAGTAATAAGATCTCAATACATTAAACTGTTGTCGACAACATATTTTTGTTTAAGTTGCTCTTGATGTTACTAGAAGTAATGATGAAAGCATTACTAGAAGTGATGATAATAATAAACTACAAATCGTCGAAGAATGATGACTTAGAAATAATTGGCCAATGTGGAAAGAAGCAATACAAGGAGAATTAAACTCGCTTACAAAAACGTGAAGTATTTAGACTCGTAGCCTAACCCCCTGAAGGGACATAGCATGTCAAATATAAGTGGGCATTGTTAGATATAAGTGGGTATTTGTGCTACAGCGCAATGAGAAAAATGAAATTACTAGATATGATACGTAACTTATTGTGCAAGGTTTCTTGCAGAAACTTAGTATTGACTATGAGAAAACTTATTCACTTGTAATATATGCAATTGCATTTACATTTCTCATCAGTTTAAAAATCATAGAAAATTTAGATATGCTTAATGGATGTGGTTACAACATTTTGATGGATCACTAGGTAGTGATATATATATATATATATATATAAGTCCTTGAAGAATTTAAGATGCCAAAAGTATTTAATTCAAAACCCAAAAGTGAGAAATCCGAATTTGCAATTGTTGCAGTATATGTTGAAGATTTAAATCTTATGGAACACCAAAAGAGCTTACATAAACTGCAGAATATTTAAAATGAACTTGAAAAGATCTTAGCAAAACGAAATTTTGTATCGGTCTACGGATCGAACATTTGCCAAAAGAAATTATTGTTCATCAATTAAAAGTCTTAAAGCACCTTTATATGAAAAAACTCTCTTTCATTAAATACTCCAATGGTTTTCTCGCCCTCCAAAAGATGGTGAAGAAATTCTTGATCCTGAAGTACTATATCTCAATGCAATTAATGCTATTATGTATCGTATAAATTGTACAAGGCCCAATATTGCATTTGCAGTCAAATTATTCGCAAGATATAGTTCTACATCAATTCGAAGACATTGGATTGAGTGAAGCAAATATTACGTTATCTTCGTGGAATAATTGATATGGGTTTATTTTATTCAAACAAATCAAGTCACAGCTAATTGGGTATGCAAATGCTGGATATCTCTCTAATCCATATTGATGATACAGCGTGTTTCGAATGGAACGGGTCGGACTAATCCACGCTTCACGAACCGGTGCCCAAGGTACCAAACCCACAGTGGAACCTGCACAAGAGTTCAATAGGGAACTGGAAGTCCCCCAGCGAACCCTCCGACGAGCAAGTTAGAAAGAGAGAGATAAAATGTAGAGGTGGATTGGAGATAGAAAGCTTAACCTTCTTCTTGTCTTCGACGTCTGCTTATATCCTTTGGTAATCATTTCGTTATCCCTTCCGACCTGTCATCTTGGCCGAAAGTCTATGCTCTAGCTTGCCTTGTTCATGGTGAGGCCGTTCTGCCTCGACGGGGAGGGGTTATCACAATAAATGCTGTAAGGGACTTCATTAATGGTTGATGTGCAGTGTAATAACTTTGCAGGATCTTTGTCTGCTTATGTGGCTTGTCCTTCTCTTGCCATGTGTTCAGATGTCATTGGTTCTTGATGCCATGTTGAGTTCCAACAACGCTGAGCTTTAGTATTTGAATTATGTATTGGGCCCTAAGTGGTGGGCTATAACCTTTATGGGCTTGTCCATGTCAGTAGTCCCCCATTCCCAAGTGCAGCTTTAGTCTAACAAAGAGAATAATGAAGAAGACGATGGTTGTGAAAGGCCGACGACGATGGATGGCCGAACGGAGGGATCGACCATGAGGAGGGCCTACCGCGAAGGGTGGCCGAGTGGAGGAACCGACCATGAGGAGGGCCGACCGCAAAGGGTGGCCGAGTGGAGGGACCGACCATGATGAGGGCCAACCGTGAAGGGTGGCCGAGTAGGGGGACCGACCATGAGGAGGGTCGACCGCAAAGGGTGGCCGAGTGGAGGGACCGACCATGAGGAGGGCCGAGTGGGGGGACCGACCATGAGGAGGGCCGACCACGAGGAGTGGCCGAGTGGAGGGAGAAGTGGCGGTGCGCGAGGCTCGAGAAGTGGCAAGGCACGTGGTGATTTGAAGTGGAAAAGACAGGATAAGGAAGAAGGCAATGGATCGTGGTCGTACACGTAGTGGAATCCCGTAAGGGGGAAGGTTAGGTGTTGAGCAAGAAATGAAGCGATAAGTTAATATAGGGTGTTGAAAAGACAGTTTTGGCGGATTTTTGAAAATTTTCAAACTGGCAAAATTTAATTGCGACCCTTGGAATGTAGGCAAACCTTAGGCTTTTGGTATTATTCTCTTTACCTATCTTTTCGCAGAAAATCAAAACCTTCCAGAAGTAAACTCTTTCGTTTCCAGTGATACACCCCTGCAACACTTTGTGAGCTACCTTGCACCAGCATCTGAAGCAATACGCTAGCACACTAAAGAGATGGCTTGAGAGGAAGTGCCCAATGTGAGACTAGATGCCTTGGGGGACGACGACGCAGTGGACCTGGCGGAGCAATACAGGACGGAGAAGCGAGTAGGGAGTGAGGGGGGACCGGCAGGATGACCCCGCTCGTCCACGCTGATAGCGGCTGCGAAGCCAATCAGTGAGGTTGAGCCAAATCACTGGCACACGAAGGCCGACAAGTCGACCTTTACTACGGAGGAGTTGAAGGGTCTGCGCAAGAAATATCAGATTCTCGTGGAAATAGAGTTAAAACTGCTAACATCAAAGAAGAGGGCATCCGATGCTCGACCGGGGGAATTCGCCTTGTACGAAGAGGCGTTAAAAGGGGGTTTGAGGTTGCCACCCCTCCGAATAGTAATGGACGTGTTGGATCGGCTGGAGGTGGCCCCGGGCCAACTGATGCCCAATGTGTGGAAGATCTTACTGGCTTGTGCAAGCGTGTGGCCGCAGGCGAACAAGAGGGGCTGAAATGACGGTAGACGAGTTTTTTGCATGCTACAAGGCTTCGGGCCAGCAAGAAACTTGGGTCACCTTACAAGCGGCGGCAAGGAAGGGTCTGGTGGCGGGATTGCCATCGTCAATTAAGGGGTGGAGGCCGCGGTGGTTCTATGTGTCTGCCAACGGGGGAGTAGGAGTGCACACCGTGTGGAGAGTGCCAACCAAGTCGGTGGAGCCAAGGCTGGGGGCAGCGGCAGAGGAGAGGGTGAAGAGGGTAAAGGCATGGAGGGAGAAGGAGAGCGCCAAGTGGGACGACCTCGTTCAGCCCTCAGCCTTATTTGCCGCAAGGCTAGGCCCTCAGCCGACCGGTGGAGATTTTGCGCCGACAGAATTAGAGGCGAGGAGGAGGGCGCATGAGGCGGAGGATAGGGTGAGTTTTGCCAAGGCTAATAAATATAAAGAGTCACAGGTAGACCGTCCACCGAAGGCGATTGCGAGAGAAAGAATCTGACAGCACCCCAAACCACTAGGGGAAAAGGACTTGGGTGATTTTGAGCCACGACCGCCCACAATTGATCCATTGAAGGAAAGGGCCAACAAGGAGGTGGAGGCTGTGGTGAAGAAGAAGAAAAGGGTAAAGGAGAGGGGGGAGGGGCCAGCCTTGAAGAAGATGAAGGAGGTGGTAGTGGAGAAGACCCCCGAAGGGGGGTTGAAGGCAGCGGCCAAAGGGATAGAGAGTGGGGCGACTGGCCTTGAAAATCCAGTAGAAGGTGGGGCAACCGGCCTTGAGGAGGGGGCAGAGTAGCAGGCCAAGGGGGGTCCTGCGCCCCAAGGAGAGGGAGAGAGGCTCAAATTGAAGACTGTCATCTACCACGCTCTAGTAGTGTCTGGGCGACTGGAGGGAAAAGGAAGCCCAGCCAGAACTGCTGCCGATAGGCTCTTGGGCGTGGTGGAGGACGCGGCAGTGCCATCGATGGAGAGTTTTACAGAGGCCGAACTGCTAAGGGGGCTCTGCTCGGCCCAGATGGAGGCGACAACCTTAGCAGGAACCTTGCTGAAGAAAGCGGCGTACGCAAAAGGCGATGTTAAGCCATTGAAGGCCAAGCTGGGAGAAGTGAAGGCCCAACTTGAAAGTTTGAGGGAGACCGCAGGCTGGAGGAAGACCGCGTGGAGTGCGTGTGTTAGGGGGCTGGAAGAGGCCCAGAAGGCGAAGAAAATGGAGGTGTTAGCGATGGTGCAGAGCAATGTTTCCGACCATGCCCATGCTGAGCTACTCGCGACCAAGTTGGAGTTAGAGACGAAACGCCGCAAGGTGGTGTCGCTCGAGTTCCAGCTGGTTGGCGAGCAGAAAAAGCTGGAAGAGGCTCAAAAAGTCTGCACCGTCGCCAACGAACGGTGGGATGAGGCCATAACCTGCAACGAAGATCTTCGTGCTCAGTCGATCAAAGAAAAAGAAGAAGCGGATCTAAAGATCGCTGAGCTGGAGAAGACGTTGGCAGACGAGCGGGCCAAGTCAATGGAGGAGAAAGCGGGGTTGGAGAAGGCTTTGAAGGAAGAAAAGACCAAGTTAGCCTCTGAGAGGGCAGTGTACCCCGACTTATATGTCGCAGCAGTAGAGCAGTTCAAGGAGTCCGCTGACTTCCAGATGGCTATCGATGCCACGATCGCCAGCAACTTGGCGAGAGAGAGAGAGATAGGGAGGCTGGCCCGTTGGGGGCGACCGCTGGAAGCAGGAGTGAAGAGGAAGTAATCCAGAGCTTCCAACGGTCGGACTTCTGTAAGCATGAGATGGTTGAGTTCTGGGACAGCGGCTGGAAGACCTTCAAGCGTAAAGCAGAAGAGCTGTTCCCAGACTTGGATTTCAACAATGTGAGAATAGATGAAGATGACGTGGCCCAGACCCCCCTAGACGAAGGTGTTGATGAAGAAAACCTTGCGTCGAGTGAAGATGAGTGATGGAGGTAGATCAGATGTGTAAAAAATTTTGTCGTTATTGTTTTTTTTTTTTTTTTTGTGTAATTGCTATAGTGGACTTATATGTAAGTTTGTAAATGAATAAAATTATGATTTATGTTTTTCATACTATTGTCTTTATGTTTTGTGGATCTGAAAAGAATGAGAATGGTCATTCACATAAGGCTTGTGTAAAAATCATGGTAAAGGTTGAGAAGTAGGGAGCCGATCTATCTTGTAAGAAAACCACAATGCAAAGTGAAGTTTAAAATGTGAGAATGTTAAAAACGTGAAGTTTCGAATCACGACCCAGTAGGGAGTCAGTCTAACTTGGAAAACGTTGAACTGCAAAGGTCCTAAAATGTGTAGTTTTAAATCATGTTGTAAGAGTGTTGATAAATGAAAGGTTGGGTTGGGAAATGTAAGTTAAAAAATATAAAGAATGTGAAGAGGCGTAAAACATGGACCTGGAATTTGACTAAGTATGGCAACTATGCCACAATCATGAAGTTGTAAGAATGGCCTTGGCTGAGCTCTTCATTCGTGCTCAGTTTGGGTTGAGCCATGATTAACTCGATCTGGCTGAGTCTTCAAGTAACTCAGTCTGGCTGAGTCTTCAAGTAACTCAGTCTGGCTGAGGCTTTAAGTAACTCAGTCTGGCTGAGCTCTTTATGCTCAGTCTGGCTGAGGCTCTTCATGCTCAGTCTGGCTGAGATCTTCATGCTCAGTCTGCCTGAGGCCTTTCATGCTTAGTCTGGTTGAGGCTTTTCATGCTCAGTCTGGCTGAGGCCTTTCATGCTTAGTCTGGCTGAGGCTTTTCATGTTCAGTCTGGCTAAGGCTTTTCATGCTCAGTCTGGCTAAGGCTTTAAGTAACTCAGTCTGGCTGAGTGCTGCAATTAGGACGTTATTGAAATACCACACAAATAGCTGAGATATAAAATTGTTGTCATTTAAAGTGTAGCCCATTTGATCAGAAACTTACATCATGTGAGAGAAGAACAAGAACATTCAAGTGTGTAGATTGTCAAAAAGAAAATATAGCAATTGATCAATACAAAAGATACAACTTTTATTGAAAATAGCGCTTCAAGTGCTCGGCATTCCATGGATGGGGGAGGTCTCGGCCTTCCATGTCTTGAAGTCGGTAAGTACCCGGACGAGGTATGGCCTTAACAACGTAAGGTCCCTCCCACTTGGTTGCTAGCTTGCCCTCAGCCGAGTTTTTGGTGGCAAGAGTTGCTTCGCGCAAAACAAGGTCTCCTACAGCGAACTCCCTCGGTCAGACTTTGCGACTGTAGTGTGTTCTCCTTTTTTGTTAGTATGAGGCACGTCTGATAGCAATGGCCTCTCGGAGCTCTTCAATCAGGTCCAGGTCTGCCCGATGCAGCTCGTCAGTTAGTTCCAGATTCGAGTGCAGAACCCTTGGGGTGGGCAGACTGATTTCCACTGGGATGGCCGCCTCAGCGCCGTATGTTAAGCGGAAGGAGGTCTCCCCAGTGGGGGTTCGGGCGATAGTGCGGTAAGCCCAGAGTACGTTTGGTAATTCCTCAGCCCAGAGTCCCTTAGCAGCTTCCAACTTAGTTTTGATGATCTTCAGAAGAAAACAGTTGGTAACCTCAACTTGGCCATTGGCTTGGGGATGACCTGGGGAAGAGAAGCATGGTTGGATTTGAAGTTCTGCACAAAATTTCCTAAACTTGGCATTGTCAAATTGGTTGCCGTTGTCGGAGACGATGGCTTAAGGGATGCCAAAATGGCACACAATTGACTGCTAGATGAATCTGGTTGTGTTTCGCTCGGTAATTGTGGCAAGGGGTTCCGCCTCCACCCATTTAGTGAAGTAATCAATGGCGACGATTGCGAATTTGGTTTGGTCTCGGCCAGTGGGCAATGGGCCAACTAGGTCGATCCCCCATTTGGCGAATGGGTAAAGACTGCAAAGTGTGATCAACTCTGTAGAAGGAGCATGGGGGATGTTGGCAAAACGTTGACACTTATCACATTTAAGCACGAAGTCAGCCGCATCTTGATTGAGAGTAGGCCAAAAATAACCAGTGCGAAGTATTTTGTGGACTAGTGACCTGGCACCCGAATGATTACCACATATACCCTCATGGACTTCCCTCATCACGTAGGTCACTTGAGCTGGATTGAGGCATCGTAGATATGGACGTGAAAAGCCACGTTTGTACAAGAGGCCGCTAACGAGAATGTAGTTGGACGACCGGGCTCTGACTTTGGCAGTCTGCTGTTTGTCGCCTGGCAGTTCCCCCGTTGTCAGAAATAGAAAGATATTGGCTGCCCATGGAATAGGTTCATTTTGGAGGGAGTAGACTTGCTGCTGGTTTGGGGAAATGGCAGGGTGGGCTAGGTACTCGTGGCAGACAACGTGGCTGAGGTCTGACTGGTCTGCAGAAGCTAATTGAGCCATCTCATCTGCCTTGGAGTTTTCCGCCCGAGGGATGTGCTTGATCTGGAAAGTATTGAAGAGGCGAGCAAAGGGGAGTGCAATATCCCTGTAAGCCCGCATTGTGTTTTCCTTGGCATCGAATTCCCCGTAATTTGTCCGACAATGAGCTGGAAATCGCTGAACACTTGGATATGGCTAACACCAATGTCTCTGGCTAGGCGAAGACCTGCTATCAATGCCTCATATTTGGCCTCATTATTGCTTGAGTCGAACAAGAAACGGAGAGCACACTTCAAATAACCACCCTCAAGGGTGGTGAGGATGAGACCAGCCTCAGTGCCTTCTTTGCGAGATGATCCGTCGACGTTGAGGGTCCAAGAGTGGGGGTCTTCCTCCTCAGTCTGGGGTTGCGGGGGTGGTGGGGCTGCTGTTGGAGTGGGATTAGTGAATTCCAGGATAAAATCGGCAACAGCCTGCCCTTTGATCGCCGTTCGAGGTCTATAGGAGATGTCAAACTGGCTGAGCTCAACCGACCATTGCATGAGTCTTCCGAACAGCTCTGGTTGTTGCATTATCTTCTTCAAGGGTTGGTCAGTGAGGACCACTATGGAATGGGCTTGGAAGTAAGGACGAAGTCGTCTTAATGCTATGACCAAGGCTAAGGCCATTTTTTCAAGCAATGGGTAGTTCTGAGATAGTAGACCGACTGATAACAATGAGAGCCCGACTGATATAGTAGACCGGTCGTTGGACAGAGCTGTCTTCCCTGATGAGTGTTGCACTGACTACAGTGTTTGACACGGCTAAGTAGAGGAAAAAGGGTTCACCCGTGATTGCCTGAGAAAGTAGGAGGGGTTGGCCATGCACTGCTTCAATTGCTGAAAGGCCTCTTCGAATTCTGCCGTCCACTTAAAAGTTTGCCGAAGAACTTTGAAGAAGGGGAGGCACTTGTCCGTTGCGCGGGAAATGAAGCAATTGAGGGTGGCGACTCTGCCAGTAAGCCTCTGAACCTCCTTAACCGTTCTAGGCGACTGCATTTCTATTAAGGCCTTGATTTTTTCGGGGTTAGCTTCGATGCCCCGCTAGCTGACCATGAAACCCAAGAACTTCCCAGATCCTACGCCGAAGGCGCATTTCTCCGGATTGAGCTTCATTTGGTACTTTCGTAGGGTGCCAAAAGTCTCTCGTAGGTTGGCCAGATGATCAGTGGAGAATTTTCTTTTGACTAGTATGTCATCGACACATACTTCCATGTTGCGGCCTATCTGATGATGAAAGATGGCGCTGATCAACCGTTGGTAAGTGGCTCCGGCATTTTTCAACCCAAATGGCATGACACGATAATGGTAGGTTCCTCAGTCGGTGATGAAGGAGGTGTGTTCCTGGTCAGACGGGCGCATCAGAATTTGGTTGTACCCAGAGAAAGCATCCATGAAGCTGAGCATTTGATGGCCGGTCGTGGCGTCAACAAGCAGATCTATGCGAGGAAGGGGATAACTCTCTTTGGGGCAAGCTCGATTAAGGTCGGAGTAATCGACGCAGAGCCGCCATTTACCGTTGTTTTTACAAACCAGGACCACATTTGACAGCCATCTGGGGTAGTCCACATTTTTGATAAACTGTGCCTCAAGGAGCTTATTTACTTCAGAAGCGATAAGAGTATTACGCTCCAGGTGAAAGATGCGCTGCTTCTGGCGGAAGGGTCAGAAATGGGGCTCAATACTGAGATGATGGGTGATGAAGGAGGGGTCAATACCCGACATGTCAAAGTGGGTCCAAGCAAATACGTCGTTGTGCTCAATCAAGAGGGCAGTAAGGTCGACCTTGACCTAGGAGGATAGTTGGCTTCCGATCTTGGCAGTTTTTGTCTAGTTTGTGGGATCGATGGAGACCTCGACAAGCTCTTCCACTGGTTTCCCTCTGACCAGCTCATCCTCGTCCCTGACATCAAGCCCTTCAATGATCATAGCTTCCTTTAGCTTGACCTCTTTAAGTGAGGCGACGTAACATTCCCTGGCCACGGTCTGCTCGCCCCTCACTATGCCGACCCCAAGGTCGGTGGGGAATTTGACGGTAAGATGGAAAGTGGATGTGATAGCTTGGAAAGAATTGAGGGCGGTGCGGCCGAGGATGATATTGTAAGCAGAGGGACAGTCGATGACGAGGAAGGTGAGCAACTTTGTGGTCTGCCGTGGGTAATCTCCGATTGTGATAGGAAAATCGATGGAGCCAATAGAGGTCACCCGATCTCTAGTAAAACCGACCAATGGGGTTTGGAGAGGGAATAGACTTTCTTCCCCGATCTTGAGCTGGCGGAAGGCATTTAGGAAGATGATGTCTGAAGAACTGCCGTTGTCGACGAGAACCCGTCTGGCCTTGTAATTGGAGAGAAGGGCAGAGATGACGAGAGGGTCCTCATGGGGGTAACGGATGCCTATGCAATCCGCGTCCGTAAAGGTGATAGGCTCCATCCACTACTTGGGTTGTTTGGAGGGTCGGTCCAATGTGGCAACTTCTTTGTCTAAGCCCTGCCTTATTTTTCTGAGTTTTGCCTGCTGAGCTGAGGGGGATGGTCCTCCAAGAGCAAGCCTGCTAGCAATAACTCTGATCTCTCCAACAGGGGGGTGGGGTTACCTTGTGCTCGGGGTTGCTGTGGAGGGCGATCATGACCTTGGTTAGGTTGTGCTGGTTACCGGGGAGGGGTGCGCCGGCGGTTGTTTCTGATGGGTTCTGTCCTTTGCCTCTACTGAAGGCGGGCTTCCGTGAAGCGACTAAGACGTCCCTAACGTATCAAGCCCTCGACCTAGTCTTTGAGGTTGACACACTTCTCGGTATTATAGCCGTGGTCATGGGGAAAACGGCATTATTTGGACTGGTCTCTCCGGTTGGAAGGAGACCGTGATAGTTGGGGCCATTTTAGGGGATAATCTCGTTGAATCTAGTTCAAGACTTGTTCCATAGGACAGTTGAGGGGGGTGTATCGTTCGAACCGGTCGGGCGGTCGGGTTGACGTCGACCGGTCGGCTCGGGGTGGTCGGTCTGTATACTGAGGTGTTTGGTGAGTGTACTAGGTGTTTCTGGTTTCTGAGTCCTTCCTCTTCTTTCTGGGGGTCGGGTTTTTGGCTATAGGATCTTATCGTGCGGCTAGGGAATCTTCGGCGTTCATGTATTTCTGGGCTTTAGAAAGTAGGGTTGTCATGGAGGTCAGGGGGTTTTTGGAGAGGAAAAAAAGGAAACCAGATGATCGTAGACTGGCCATAAAAACCATGAGGATGACCTTGTCATCATTTTCTACCACCTGTAAGGCCTCAGTGTTGAAGCGGGTGACGAAGCTGCACAGTGACTCTTCCTCCGTCTGACGGATGTTGAGGAGCTGAGTTGCCGGACGTCGTTGGCGCTGGGCACCAATGAAATGGCTGAGGAAGGAGTCACTCAGGTGCTGAAAGGCAGAGACAGAGTTCGTCGGGAGTTGACTAAACCACAATCGGGCCGATCCCTTAAGTGTTACAGGAAAAGCCTGACACATGATTTCATCAGAAAATGCATGGAGGATCATGAAGGTCCTGTAGGTCTCCAAGTGATTGACTGGGTCCGTTGTACCATCGAAAGAATCAATCGATGGCATTTTAAACTTAGGAGGTAGAGGTTTGTCCTTGATAGAGGCAACGAAAGGGGAGTTGGCTGTGGTAGATGGTTTATGCTGTATGTTCTGCATGACTCCTTGGAGCTGGAGCTTCATGGCTCGGAGTTCTGCATCCTAGAGAGGTATGTTGTCACCATTGGAAGGCAGCGAAAGTTGGACGTTACTAGCCTCTCCTTCGAGGGTGGGTGCCGGGACCGATGGATGCGGGGCCCGAGGTGACGGGTTTATATCTGGGGGTGGGGATCGCAAGCCTTCCAAGTTGGGTGGATTGGGCTGTTGGATAGTATGGCTCAGGACTCGTTCTTGGTTGAATGGGATATCTGGAGTTGGTGGTGGAGGCATAGGGAGGTTTCTTTGGAGTAGAGCATTGATCAGGGCTTGGTTTTGCTCGGCTAGGCGGTTAATGCTGTTGGTGAGCTCAGTGAAATATTGTGGTGGGTTGTTTGGATTGGGAGGGTCGGCTTGGTGGTCGGCAATATTGTGGTGAGAAGCCATGGATCTAGTCGTGACCATCCACCTTGGTGGGTGGCAGGAAAGGGTTATTGGGAAAGGGTCTCCGGCAACAATGAGCACAACTGGCGTGCGGAACAAAAGGATATTCCCACAGACAGCACCAACTGATGATACAACGTGTTCCGAATGGAACGGGTCAGACTGATCCACGCTTCACGAACTGGTGCCCGAGGTACCAAACCCACAGTGGAACCTGCACAAGAGTTCAACGGGGAACTGGGAGTCCCCTAGCGAACCCTTCGACGAACAAGTTAGAAAGAGAGAGATAAAATGTAAAGATGGATTGGAGATAGAAAGCTTAACCTTCTTCTTGTCTTCGACGTCTGCTTATATCCTCTGGTAATCATTTCGTTATCCCTTTTGACCTGTCATCTTGGCCGAAAGTCTATGCTCTAGCTTGCCTTATTCATAGTGAGGCCGTTCTGCCTTGACGGGGAGGGGTTATCACAATAAATGTTGTAAGGGACTTCATTAATGGCTGATGTGCAGTGCAATAATTTTGCAGGATCTTTGTCTACTTATGTGGCTTGTCCTTCTCTTGCCACGTGTTCAGATGTCATTGGTTCTTGATGTCACGTTGAGTTCCAGCAACACTAGGCTTTAGTATTTGAATTATGTATTGGGCCCTAAGTGGTGGGCTATAACCTTTATGGGCTTGCCCATGTCACACATAAAGTCAAATCATAAACAGAATATGTTTTTACTTATGGAAATAGTGTTATATCTTGGCGATCAGTTAAACATTGACTGATACTTCTTCAAATCACTCAAAGATACTTTCAATTCATGAAGTAAGTTGAGAATGTATTTGGCTTAGATCCATAATCCATCATATTGCAGATATATGCGGATTGTCTTCAACTAAAGATAGTCCAATGATATTATATGAAGATTGTGTGTATCACACAGATCAAAGTAGGCTATATCAAAGATGAGCTCAAGTGATAATCTGGTTGATTTATTTACTAAAGCACTACCGACTATACCATTTAAGAAGCTGGTGCATAATATTGAGATGAGTCGATATAAAGATCTATTATGCAGCTTTGAAAAGGAGTCATCAATATTAAGAAAATTTGTAGATTGTATTTTTTTCCCTTCGTCTAAGGTTTTTTCCCACTGAATTTTCCTTAGCAAGGTTTTAATGAGGCAATCTAAACAAGTCACATACAAGAATATTGTATTCTTTTTCCTTCACCAAAGGTGTTTTTTTCCATTGGATTTTTTCTTGATAAGGTTTTAACGAGGCATATTCTTAGTATATGGTTATCCAAAAAGGAGTATGGTAAATGTATGGATAACCATACCTTCATAGTTAAGTTAGCAAAATGTAGAAAGTTATAGAAGTAGCCGCACTAATTGACATTAACCAACCAATCATGTACAAGTTGATTGCCTATATAAGCACATCAACGCATAACATGTATGCCATCCATCAGAGAAGGAAAAGAAATGATTGAAAGAAATGATTGAAAGGATTCTCTTTTGGCCCTTTACTTTATAGAATTTTCATTTGGTCACTTATTTTCTTTTGTTCTATTGTGGCTCTTTTTTCTTTATTTCCTTTAGTTTTATAACAATTATTTTATATTCATCAGTTATATCTAGTCACACATTGAACCGCTCGAGTTCAACTTAACAAATAAATGAATTTTAAAATCAATCAAAGCATTTGATCTAATAATTATATAATATCTTTATAAAGTGAGATTTATGAAAAAAAATATAATACCTTTTATTGTGATAATTTATTTCTCTCTCATTATATACTTTGTTTTTATTAATTTTTTAATTATTATAAGTTAATAAGTTCAAAGCCGACTTCGTTTGACATGGGTTATTTTGATTAAATTAGTCAGTAAAAACAAACACATGTTAATTTAATCAATAAAATAAAGAGGATTTTTTTTAGGGTCTCTGGTATTGAGATTTTATAGTATAAAAGACATCCAATATTTTCATATTGTCTAAAATCCCTCAAATCGATCTAGAGAAAATTCGATTCAGAGAATTTCTCTCCAAACCAAAGAAATTCTCTCTAAACTAGAGGAAATCACCTCATTGCAGAGAATTACTTTGGTTTCAAACCAGAGAAAATAGAAATTTCTTTGAATTCAAACCAGAGAAATTTAGAGAAAATTGAAATTTCTCTGGCTTTGTTCCCTAATTTTGTTCAAAGAAAATTGGAATTTCTCTGACTTTGTTCACAGAAAATTTCTCTGGCTTTCTTCACAATTTTCTCTGTGAAGAAAGCCTCTATCTTAGCTTATCTAACAATTCTACTCTAAAATTTATACCTATCAAAACAATTGAACAATTCACACAATAAACAATAGATAGTGAAATTCTCACTAATATTGCAAAAAAGTACAAATCCAAACTCCGATTTCTTCTGAATCCAAACTCCAATTTCTTATGATTTCAATTTGATTTGATTTTCTTTGATTTTAATGGTGATGGAAGACAACGAGAATTACGATAGTAGAGCTGTGGATTCGTCATCGTCGTCGCCGAAGACAAATCGACATGGACAGACAGAGACTCGAAGCCTTCAATGAAGTCCTCACTCGACTCCAACACTTGAATCACCAAGACGCCAATCTCCCTGGCAGAGGAGTTGGCGAGAAAAGAGGGGTTGGGGGCAAAAGAGAGAAGAGAGTGGCCCCAAAGAGAGAGAAAAAGGAGGTAGAGGTGGGAGACAGATTAGAAACAGGTGTGGAGGATGGAGAGGTCGCGGACGTTACTGCAGAATGTGGAGCAGGTGCGGGGTGGCGCGTTCGAGGATGAGCCATTTCTGGCAAATGAGGGTGGTAGAGTTGTGACTGCGAGTGTCGGAGACGACATCAATTATGTTTGAGAAAATTACTTCTCAGAGGTTGATCACGGCGGTGGAGGTGGAGGTGGAGGTAGAAGTAGAGGTGGAGGTGGAGGCGGAGGCAGCAGCCATGAAAAAAAGTAAAGTGAGGTTTGGATTTAGAGAGAGAGTGTGAGAGATGAAATAGGAAAGGTAGAGAGAGGGAAATGAGATTTGATTTGAGATAGTCAAATTTCTCTGTGATATATGGGTGTGGGGTTAAGGGACCTTAGATATCACAAAATAATATTGTAGATCTCTTCTATTACTAAAAATGGGAGAGAGATCTTAGACTAATTTTTCATTTAATAAAATGTCACATTCAAATTATAATTATTTTAATTTTTTTCTCACAACAATCATCACATCAATTATAAATAATAATTAAAAAAATCAAAATTTATCTCAAAAATAACTTTTTAAATCAAATTAAAATAATAAAAAAATCTAAAAAATAACTCATCTCAAAACGAGTACATAAAAATAAAGAATAATGCTTGGGACCCTCTTTTGGGGGTTACCCCCTCACCTCCCTTTGCCACGTGGCAGGTGGTGATTGGGAGAGTAGGGAAAAAAAGAAAAAGAAAAAGAAAAGATAACTAATGAGAGAGAGGGGGGGTCAAAGGGGGTGAGAGAAAAAAGGAGATGAATCATTGTTGAAAAATAAATAAATAAATAAAGAGACCGTGCTCGAGCCACCACTAACAAACAAGGCCCACGGCACAGCCCCGGTTGTCATTTACGTCACAAAGGGGCAGAAGAGCTGGTGGGCGTGGGGGTGGGGTTAGGGTAAAACTAGACTGCGACACAACCCCACCGTCAAAACGCCTCTCAGCAACCATGTCCGGCGGCTTTTCTCCCACGGACGAGCCCTTATCGCCTACCCCAGATCTCGATATCACCGTAAGCCCTCCCAATTCTCTTCTTCTTTTTCTTCTTCTAATTTCTGTACTCGCTGTTTTAGCTTTTCAAAGATTCCATTTTTTTCACCATTTGAGTTGATAATCCACACGCAAAGAACCCTCTGTTTGTTTCCTGAGAAAATTGACGAATTGCAGGACTTCAGTTTCTGCTGTCAAGTCCCCATCCGGAATTAGAAGAAGAAAATAAAAAGAGAAAAAATTGGTACTGAGAGTTCAAATGTACTGAAACAAACTAAATTTGACCGGCCTAATTGATTTAATATCGACCAAGTCCAGTTGAAAACTCATAATTTTCAATCTTTAACCTTTATTTTCTGTTCCTGTGGTTTCTCAGCTGGGCTTGATAAAGTACGAGAAAACATCTTAATGAGGATCATGGATAATTGGGCTCATATATTCGAATTACGGGACAAATTCTCAAAAATATGTAGGCAGAATACAACTCTAAGACCAAAGCATCACATCATTAATGGCGGGACTCACTGCCACCTAATTAGTGGGAGCACTAATTAGTGCTCCCAAGCATTTTTCTTGTAGGATAATGGGGTTGTTTGGTGGAGCTTATCTAAGTTGTTTTAAACATTTTTTAGTATGTAGTTTTGCTAGACCCGTTTGGTGCAACTTCTGCGTATAGCTTATTAGGCGAAAATAGTTTAAATAAGCTGAAAAAAGTTGACTTCTAAAAGCTGGATGAGGGATGCTTTTGGCTTATGCTTTTAATTTATAATTAGTTTCAAGCACCAATATGTGGGAATGAAATTGGAGAATGTTATGCCTAGTTTATAACATAGGGCATTGAATGTAAGACCTAGTTTGAACCTTTAACTTTGAGTTCAATGATGTTAATTAATAATAATACATATGATGTGTGATATATAAAATGTTGTTGTTGTATTCTATAAAGTTTGGGGAGGGGGGAGCATATTAGATTTGAGAATATGCTAAAAGAAAGAAATTTTGTCAAATAAAACTTCTCAACAAGACTATGGACATAAAACCAACCACGTAAAACAATCCTAACCATACATGTCAGATGGTGGGATCTGAGGTCCATTATAAAATATACAATTACACTCAAATTGTTCTACCTATATTGTGTGGTTGGTTTTGTGCCCATCGACTTATTAATAATTACTCTTTTTGGTGTGTACTTAACGTAAACGTGGTGGAGGCTTCAGACAAAAACTGTGTAATGATTCATCACAAGTTGTAATCATACAATTTTCACCAACGACAATTGTGGTTTGTTATTTTGTCTACTATATGGGCTCTGACACATGAATTGTGAGGAGTTTCAGTACTCCGCAGGTAACTTCAATTTGGTTAACAACCAAAGTTCACTATGTTATATCCTTTATTCAAGATGTGTGGGAAATTAATTGATAAGGAACAAATTCTAGCAGAAGATTTGTACTATGGATGGATTTGTTTCTATCTTCTGATTATTACTTATATGCATTTGGAACTTGATATATAATTTTTGACAAGTAGTATGATTTTACTGAAATTTGCATGATTTATTTTGGCGATAAATTTTTTATTGACAAGTTTATATATAGATATATATAATTTTGGCAATCTTGGAGTTAACCTGGTATTATCATAAGACAGTAATGCTTGTGCAAGTCTGACTTGGACAAGAGGTCTCCACGCCTAAGAAGCATGGACATGGACACGTGACATGACATGGATACAATACGGACATGCCGACACGTTAATTTTCAACAAAAAAAAAAAAATACGACACGTGGGGGACGCGTATGAAATATATTTTTATATATTTATCATGTGTTATATATATGAATATATCATTCAAAAATAATAAAAAATGCAATATGACACTAATCTTTATAAATTTATATGGTTTTTGTTTTATTATTGTATCTTAAGTAATTTTGTTCAAACTTATAATTCGTTTCACATGTGTTTAATCGATAGACACGTGTGTTTAAGAGATACACACGTGTGTCTGCAAGTGTTCACAGAGTGTCTGGGTCTTTAAAAAATATTAAAAAATAGGACACGTTTTGAAGAGTATCGGACACGTGTCGAGAAAGTGTCCAAAGAGTGTCAGTGGCCAACATGGACACGACACGGATACGTCATCTTTTTAGAAGTATCCGTGCTTTTTAGCTCTACGCAAATTGTTGTAATCCAGTCAATTAATGTTCAGTTCATTTAGAATGAAAATGTGAACCTTATGTTTGGGATGTCAAGCTTTTTCAAATTAAATTTGAAATGTGACTTAGGTTAAGGATTAGTGTATCAAGTGTTGCCTTTGACTCAGCTGAGCTAGTGAATTTATGAGACTCATTCTAGTGAATGTGGATTAAATTACTTGAATTAACTGATTGGCAGTCTTAGTGATGCAGACTCACAAGTTCAAATTGGAAAACAGAATTACTGGAAGAGTAGACATGCTGAATGGAAAATGGATGAAGCAGCAAAGAAATGGATACGCCGGATGACTGGATCAGCGGAGAAAATGGCTGATAGGAATTTAGATGAGATATCTGGGTGTGTGCTAGATCAGTCAGATTCACAAGAATGGCACAGAGCTGATATATTCAGGGTTTCAAAGAGTCAGATAAAAGAGCGTTCAAGCAAGAATTAATGAAGTTCTAGAGTTCAAACTTTTTATCCCAGATAGGCAACTCAAGAGGGGTGAATTGGGTTATTAAAAATTTCACAATATTAAAAATAACACAATATTCAGAATTTTAATAAATAAAAAAAAATAGAATAATAATTATCAATATAAAAGTAGAAGAGATAGAGAGAGAAAATCAAACACTGCGATTTATAGTGGTTCGGCACGCCAGGCCTACGTCCACTCCCTAAGGAACCTCCTTGAGAATTTCTTTACTATCAATTGAATAAATACACCACCAAGCTTGTGGATTTGGCACAGGACTTACTCTTATCTATTGAGCCTCACTCAACAATAAATGCCTTACTCTTACAAAATCTCTCACAAAAATAAGGAATAAGAATAAGTGGTAATTGAACCCACTTTTACAATAATTCTCTCACAAAGAGTAGATATGAAAGTGTAAGAACAAAAGCTAGACTTAGATCTGAAAGTGAAAGAGAAGAATACAATTTGGAGTTCACAGAAAATTTTCTCTTCAAGTTCTTGATTTTTTCTCCACACACAACACTTCTATTTATACACAAAAATATACCCGTTGGACGCTCCTTGCTGACGTCATGGCTTACATAAGCACGCTCCTGACATCATGATGTCATGGCTTACATAAGCACACTCTTGATGTCATCGCTTACATAAGCACACTCCTTGATTTTGAATAGTCAGCAAAAGATAAAAAATAAGACTGATTTTTTCTTTTTGTTTTTTCAAACATGGAGTCACCATTTTTGTAGACAATTTAATACGAAGTTCACAACTTTCAAACAAACGAATAATTTTCTCCATCTAATTTATAATATATATATATATACACATATATATATAACTCCATCTTTTTCTTCTTATTTGATTATAATATGATATAATCAATGTAATGTAAAAAATTTAATAGCGCACGTGATGTATTCTATTCATATTATATGCAATATATATATAATGTTCTAATCAAATATTTGCATACAAAAAAATCTCTTTAATAATATTTATGATGGATCTGAAAATATATGCCTTCTTTAAAATATTGTATAAGTTGTAGAGATTTTAAACTAAATATATTCTACCACTCCATATTAATTTTGTCAACACAAGACAACCCATCAATATTAAATTTGTCAAAATAATATAATTAATCAAAATTTTTAATCAATTTTAATTTTGTCAAAAAGTGAATAGTGATCAGCCTAAATTTTCAAAAAGTGAATAGTAAAGTTTTCAAAAATATTTTTATTTTAATTTTGTCAAAAAGTGAATAGTGATCAACCTAAATTTTCAAAAAGTGAATAGTAAAGTTTTCAAAAATATTTTTATTATAATATTTAACAAATATATATATTTTTAAAAAGATAATATTTTGTGTCAAATAATATGTATATTAAAAAAATTCAAATTGTTACAAATAATATTTTAGACATCATCAAAATTAAATAATATGATTAACAATCTCCCCCTTTTTGATGATGGCAATATTTGTATGGATTTGACACAAAATAAAATTGACAAAATATTTGATAACCCTGCAACATATAATTTTCAAAATCACATATAATTTTCAACAATCTCCCCCTTTTTGATGATGGCAATATTTGTATGGATTTGACACAAAATAAAATTGACAAAATATTTGATAACCCTGCAACATATAATTTTCAAAATCACATATAATTTTCAAAATCATGTTTTTTCTCCCCCTTTGACATCATCAAAATAAAGATGAAGATAAGAAACAAGCACATTTGATACAATAATCTGAATGGCCAAAAATAAAATAAGGGGCCGTCTGTCTTGTCGGAATCATTGTGGGGGTTTTGAAGCATCTCGAGTGCAGGAAATATTGACAAACAAAAGATTTGAGCAGATATAGCAGATATGCATCGAGTAATGGATCAATGGAGTGTATAAAAAGTGACACAGATCAGATACAAAACCATCAAGTGTTTGAGAAAAAAAATTATTTTAGCTTCTTTTGTAATCATGTCATTCCTTACCTTGGCTATCAATGAGTCGGACCTGCATGAGGTGTCTGTAATGCAGGCAAATGAGAGAGTACCAGTGACGCAGGCATATGCTATGCCTGTAAATGAGGGTTCTAGTGTTATTGGTAATCGAAATGATTTCGATGCTATTAATAACACTATGGCTCTTAGTACACAGACTATGACTGCAGTTTCCAATATGGCGCAACGATTACAAGCAAGAGTACAAGAAAATCAGCAATGGAGAGATGAGGTGTGCTTGTTAAAACAACAAGTAGTGAATATGTGTAAGGAGAAGAAAGAGTTAAAAAGGAAAAATGCACAGTTGGAGAATGCAGTGCATTATTATGCAACGGTGATAATGCCAAGACTCACAGAAATCGAAAATAGAGAGAGGCATGTAAAAGAGGCTTATGAAAAATTGTTGAGAGAAGTGAAAAAGAAAAAATCTGTGAAGCCTTCTGAAAATTTACATGTAATCGAGTAATATTTTCTTTTTCTGAAATAAAAGTGTGAGCATTTCTTCCTTTATTTATTTATTTATGTTATTTTTATTTATTTATTTTTATTTATTATTTTTTTTTTTAATGCTGTCGTTGCACAAAAAAATTTGTTTGTTGGTGCAGATAAGGAGTATGGCAGATAAGGAGTAAAAAAAAATATGTATATACTCCCCCTAAAATTATGCACAGAATCTACACATGCCCATTTTTTTTTTTTATAGTTTTATAAAGAAAATATATGAGTCTCCCCCTGAATTAATGCACTAAAAATTATATAAATTTGAAGAGATAAATTACCAATCTATAATACCAAGGGCCATTAAGATCCGGCCATAAACAATTACACAAAGTGTACTAGCATAAAAGGAGAAAATAAAAATAAAAACAATTTCTTCAGACAAGGTAGAGGCAACCATTATTAAATCCAAGAGAATTTGGAGCACAGACAACAAGTAAAAAAATATAACACAGTGCAACAAGAATTTTAACATGTTGATCGGTGATAACCTTGATGAACGGAAGAAATTGAGACGATTGGATAGATCGGTGACGAATTTGTGTAGATCGGCAATGGATCTTGATGGATCAGTCATGGATCTTGATGGATCGGTGATGGAACTTGATGAATCGGTGAAGATGGTGATGCAGATTTCGGGTGGAGAAGTGATGGAGTTTGGAAGATTGGTGAGGGATTTGGATGGATGGTGATAGTGATGAAAGTGATGGATGATTTTGTGGATGGTGGAGTTGGTTGTAGGCTATGGTGAGGGTGGAGATGGAGTCGGCTAAGGGTAGAGGAAGAAGGAGAGAGCGAGACAGCAAGAGAAGGAGAAAAAGAGAGAGTAAGAGAGAGAGTAGGTGAGAGATAGAGACGAAACGAGAGAGAGAGAGAGAGAGAGAGAGAGAGAGAAAAAAATTATATATATAAATATATGTATATTATTATTATGGTTATTATTTTTTATAATAATAATTATTATTACAATATTTATTTTATTTAATTATTAAAAAATTATTTTTTAATATAAACATTATATTGGAGTATTCATCATACCAAGTTCTGTTCTAATATAACAAAATTGTTCTTCATTTAGAGGCTTGATAAATATGTCAGCTAATTGACAATTTGTAGGCACAAATTCGAGTTCAATGTCACCTTTGAGTACATGATCTCTCAGAAAATGATGCCTTATTTCAATGTGTTTAGTGCGTGAGTGCTGAATAGGATTTTTTGAAAGGTTAATAGCACTTGGGTTGTCACATTTTATAGGAATATGATCATAGTGAAGTCCAAAATCTTGAAGTTGTTGTTTCATCCAAAGCAATTGTGCACAACACCCAGCGGCGGCAATGTATTCTGCTTCAGCAGTTGACAGAGCCACTGAGTTTTGTTTTTTGCATAACCAAGAGGTAAGTGAGTGTCCAAGAAAATAACAAGTGCCACTAGTGCTTTTTTGGTCAAGTCTACATCCCGCAAAGTCGGCATCTGAGTAACCAAAAAGTTCAAATGTGGTTCCCTTAGGATACCATAATCCCAAATTTTGAGTGCCGACAAGATATCTGAAAATGCGTTTGACTGCGGTGATGTGTGACTCTTTCGGTGCGGATTGAAAACGTGCACACATACAAACACTAAACATTATGTCGGGCCTACTTGCAGTAAGATAAAGTAAAGAACCAATCATACCTCGATATTTCTTTTCATCTACGAGTTTACCTTGCTCATCTTTGTCGATTTTTATCGATGTGCTCATTGGAGTTGCTGCAGGCTTTGATGATTCCATTTCAAACCTTTTGAGTAGATCTTTGATATATTTCGTTTGATTTAAATGGATTCCATCATTAGTTTGTTTAATTTGTAGACCAAAGAAGTAATTTAATTCCCCCATCATACTCATTTCAAACTCACCCTGCATGTCTTTAGCAAACTCTTTGCACAAATTTTCATTAGTAGCACCAAAAATGATATCATCAACATAAATTTGAACGATTAGCATATCTTCCTTTTTAATTTTTATAAAAAGTGTTGTATCAATTTTTCCTCTACAAAAACCTTTGTCAAGTAGAAAATTACTCAATTTTTCATACCATGCTCTAGGAGCTTGTTTCAAGCCATATAAGGCTTTTGAAAGTTTGAAAACATGATCCGGGTATTTATGATTTTCAAAACTGGGAGGTTGTTCAACATAGACTTCCTCCGAAATGTACCCATTTAAAAAAGCACTTTTAACATCCATTTGATATAATTTAAAATCTTTAAAACATGCAAAAGCAAGTAACATTCTAATAGCTTCAAGTCTAGCAACTGGTGCAAAAGTTTCATCAAAATCAATTCCTCTTCTTGATTATAGCCTTGAGCTACTAATCTAGCTTTATTTCTAGTAACAACTCCAGATTCGTCCATTTTATTTCGAAAAACCCATTTTGTACCAATAACGGGATGATCCTTAGGTCGAGGGGTCAAAAACCAAACTTCATTTCTTTCAAATTGATTTAATTCTTCTTGCATTGCTAAAATCCAATTTTCATCATTTTCAGCTTCTAAAAATGATTTTGGTTCAATTTGTGAAACAAATGCCAAGTTACCACAAATATTTCTAACAGAGGAACGAGTTTTTATACCTTCCGCCGCATCACCTATGATGAGGTCTTTGGGGTGGCCATGAGCATACTTCCATTCTTTTGGTAGATTTGAGTCATTTTCTGGAAGAGCATATATTTCTTGAAGTTTCTCCATTGTCATTTCTTCGTCATGTTCGCGTAATGGATTTTCTTCATTTTCCTTTTTATAAATGCTCTCCATGCTTGGTTGATTTTCTACAATATCATTACTTAAAGGATTCTTGGAAATAATATCGTTAGATTCATCAAAAACAACATGCACAGATTCTTCAACAAGTAGAGTTCTTTTATTGAATACTCTATAAGCTTTACTAGACATAGAATAACCAAGAAATATAGCTTCATCCGATTTAGCATCAAATTTTCATAAATTATCTTTATTGTTATTTAATATAAAGCATTTACAACCAAAAGCACGCAAGTGACTAATATTAGGTTTTCTACCTTTCCAAAGTTCGTAAGGAGTTTTCTTAAGAATAGGTCTAATCATGGCACGGTTTATAACATAGCATGCAGTGTTTACAACTTCCGCCCAAAAATATTTAGGCAAATTATTTTCACAAAGCATAGTACGAGCCATTTCTTCAAGAGTTCTATTTTTTCTTTCAACCACACCGTTTTGTTGAGGAGTCCTAGGGGCTGAGAAATTATGATCTATTCCTAAGTCATCACAAAACTTAATAAAATCATCATTTTCAAATTCTCTACCATGGTCACTTCTAATACTACAAATATTAAGATTTTTCTCATTTTGAATTCTTTTACAAAGTTTTGAGAAATTATAAAAAGCTTCATTTTTGTGTGCTAAAAATAATACCCATGTATATCTAGTGTAATCATCAACACAAACAAGGGCATAAGATTTTCCTCCTAAACTTAATGTTCTAGATGGTCCGAATAGATCAATATGCAAGAGTTGAAGCGGTCTAGTAGTTGAAACGATATTTTTGGATTTAAAAGAAATTTTAGTTTGTTTTCCAAATTGACATGCATCACAAAGTTTATCTTTTTCAAAAACAATTTTTGGTAACCCTATGACTAACTCATTTTTTGAAAGCTTGGAAATTAAATCAAAATGAGCATGTCCTAATCTTCTATGCCAAAGCCAACCATTATCATTTATAGCAGATAAACATTTAATGTTAAAATGAGAAGATAAATCATGTAAATCAAATACATATACATTTTCATGTCTATAACCTACAAATAAAGTTTTGTTTTCTAAGGTATTTTCAATAGTGCAATGAGTTTTCTCAAAAATAACTCTATAACATTTATCACATAATTGACTAATACTAAGCAAGTTATGTTTTAAATCTTCAACAAATAAAACATTTTCAATAATAGGAGAGGGATTTTTACCAATACTTCCTACACCAATGATTTTACCCTTGCTATTGTCGCCAAAAGTCACATATCCGCCATCCTTTGGTTGGAGTGTGGCGAACATAGCTTTATTTCCAGTCATGTGCCTCGAACATGCACTGCCGAGATACCATCTATCGTTACTGGATTTTGTCTTGAAACATACCTACAGAAATTTGATTTCTCTATTGGTACCCATTTTTTCTTGGGTCCATAAAAGTTAGAATTTGACACCCTTGAGATATCCTTAGGAACCCACATCTTTTTTATTTTAGCAAAAGGATTTCTTTTAATAGGACATGAAGGTGAAATATGACCTTTTTGTTCCACAAAAATGACATGTGAGATGAGAGTGATTAGAAGATGCATATACAAAACCATTTTTGGCAGTTTTTACTTTTGAAAAAGGTTTATATCCAATTCCGGCTCTACCAAAAGTACGGTTTTGATTTTTAAGAATTTTATCTAAAGTCTCTCTACCTTGAGTGAACTTTGAAAGAGTAGTTTTCAAGTCTTCAATATTTTATTTCAAAATAATTTGCTCATTTTTTAAAGACTCGTTTTCTTTTTGCAATACAACTAAATGTTTTTCAGAAATTGAAGATTCTTTTTGAGTTAAAATCTCATTTTCCTTTTTCATTTTCATGGCTTCATTTTCTAAAACATTTATCTTGGAAGTCAATGATTCATTTTCTTTTGATAAACTTGAAATTACTTTCTTTTGACAATTATTTTTCAAACTAAGTTTCTTAAATTCAACATGTAATTCATCAAAAGCTAATTGTAATTCATCAAATGTAAAGGATTTGTCATTTACCTCATTTTCATTTCCAAGTGCCATTAAACATAGGTTAGCAACCTCGTTTTTGCAAACTTCGGTTTCTGTGTCGCTTTCATCACTATCTTCTCCCCATGCTGCAATCATAGCTTTCTTTTTGTCCTTCTTGAATTTTTTCTTAAGTTCTGGACATTCTGATTTGTAGTGTCCAGGTTTGTTGCATTCATAGCAGGTTACTTTAGATTTTTTGTGATTTTCTCCTCTTTGAAAATCCCTGTTGTTGAAGTCTTTTCTGAAAAAATTTCGTACACCTTGTTTCTTTCTCACAAACCTTTGGAACTTTCTAGTGATGAATGTCATTTCCTCATCCTCATCTGAATCATCTTCCTTATCCTCTTGATGTTTCGAGGTGGATTTGAAAGCTATTCCTTTCTTCTTATTGTTGTCCTCCTCTTCCTTTCCTTCTTGCATTATGAGCTCATGAGTTAAGAGAGATCCCATTAACTCATCCAGACTTAGCTTTGATAAATCCTTGGCTTCGGCAATGGCAATGACTTTTGTCTCCCAACTTTTTGGCAATGACCTAAGCACTTTTCTTACAATTTCAGCATTAGTATATATTTTGCCAAGAGAAGTTAAACCATTAATAATATCAATAAAACGAGTAAACATTTGAGGAATAGTTTCATCAAGTTTCATTTTAAAAAGTTCATAATTATGGACTAGCAAACTGATTCTAGATTCTTTAACTTGTTCGGTTCCCTCATGAGTCACTATAAGCTTGTCCCAAATTTCTTTAGCGGTTTTACATGTGGAAATTCTATTGAACTCGTTGGCATCTAAGGCGCAGTACAACATGTTTGTAGCTTTGACATTAATTTGGGCCATTCTAGTATCTGATTCATCCCACTCATCTTCAGGTTTTGGTACCCTAAGTCCATCTATAGTTTTGGTAGGAATTTTTGGACCATTACAAATAATTTTTCAACATTCATAATCATTAGATTGAATATGTATAGTCATCCTAGTTTTCCAATAGCTAAAATTTGTGCCGCTAAATAGAGGTGGTCTATTAGATGCTTGTCCCTCGGGTAAGGAATAACTAGGGGTTGCCATGATCTACTCTAAGACGGTTAAGTCACAAAAAACTAGAGTCTAGGCTCTGATACCAATTGTTATCCCAGATAGGCAACCCAAGAGGGGGGGTGAATTGGGTTATTAAAAATTTCACAATATTAAAAATAACACAATATTCAAAATTTTAATAAATAAAAAAAAACAGAATAATAATTATCAATATAAAAGTAGAAGAGATAGAGAGAAAATCAAACACTGCGATTTATAGTGGTTCGGCACGCCAGGCCTACGTCCACTCCCCAAGGAACCTCCTTGAGAATTTCTTTACTATCAATTGAATAAATACACCACCAAGCTTATGGATTTGGCACAGGACTTACTCTTATCTATTGAGCCTCACTCAACAATAAATGTCTTACCCTTACAAAATCTCTCACAAAAATAAGGAATAAGAATAAGTGGTAATTGAACCCACTTTTACAATAATTCTCTCACAAAGAGTAGATATGAAAGTGTAAGAATAAAAACTAGACTTAGATCTGAAAGTGAAAGAGAAGAATACAATTTGGAGCTCACAGAAAATTTTCTCTTCAAGTTCTTGATTTTTTCTCCACATACAACACTTCTATTTATACACAAAAATATACCCGTTGGTCGCTCCTTGCTGACGTCATGGCTTTTTTTTTTTAGCGACTAAATTATTTTAGTTGCCAAAACTATATATACAGCGACCAAAATATTTTTTAGTCACGGAAATTCAATTTTTGCCGACCAAACTTTTGGTCGCCAAAGATAAAAAGTGAATTTTTATTTTTCTTTCAGCGACTAAATTATTTTAGTTGCCAAAACTATATATACAGCGACCAAAATATTTTTTAGTCGCGGAAATTCAATTTTTGCCGACCAAACTTTTGGTTGCCAAAGATAAAAAGTGAATTTTTATTTTTCTTTTAGCGACTAAATTATTTTAGTTGCCAAAACTATTTATACCGCGACTAAAATATTTTTTAGTCTCTGAAATTCAATTTTTGCCGACCAAACTTTTGGTCGCGTAAGATAAAAGGTAAATTTTTATTTTTCTTTCAACGACAAAATTATTTTAGTTGCCAAAATTATATATACAGCGACCAAATATTTTTTAGTCGCTGAAATTAAATTTTTGCCAACCAAACTGTTGGTCGTGAAAAATAAAAATTAAATTTTTATTTTTCTTTCAGCGACTAAATTATTTTAGTTGCCAAAACTATCTATACCGCGACTAAAATAGTTTTTAGTCGCTGAAATTAAATTTTTGCCAACCAAACTTTTGGTCGCCAAAGATAAAAAGCAAATGTTTATTTTTCTTTCAGCGACTAAATTATTTTAGTTGCCAAAACTATATATACGACGACAAAAAATTTTTTTTAGTCGCCAGTTGTGGCAAATTTAGCAACTAAATTTTTTTTAGTCGCCAATTGTGAGATTTTTAGCTACAAAATTTTTTTGTAGTCGCCAAAAATTAATATACCCCGACTAAAAAAATTTAGTAGCTAAATATTGTACTTTTACCGACTAACATAATTTTTGGTCGCCAATTCCACAACTTTTGGCAACCAAAATATTTTTAGTCGGCAAAAGTGGTCGCCAATTGTGTATTTTCTTGTAGTGGATGGTACTTATTATTTATTTTTTGCAAAGAAAACGAGTATCAACTTTTTAAGATATAGATTTTTTTCCTTTTTTTTTGGTGGTTAAAAATAGGATGTTAGTATGTTAATATGTTAATATGTTAGGTTACAACTTAAAGAGGCAGTCACTGATTTATCAACTCGAACTCCAGACCTTCTACTCACTGTACCTTAAGGCTCGACTCTATGTCACTCAATTACAAGATCCTCGGCTAGAATATAGATTCATTAGGAATTTTTTATCATAAAATATTCAATGGGGAAGTTGAGAAGTTGAAGAGAAATATAGATTCATTAGGAATTTTTTGTCATAAAATATTCAATGGGGAAGTTGAGAAGTTGAAGAGAAATATATGAGTAACTCTTACAAGAAACAAAACATTAATTAAATGAAATCCCAAACTAACACTAAATTTCTAATTATATATTCTAAATCCATGATATATACATATGCACATCATATATATATATATATATAAACAAAGCAAATCCATCCCAAACTAACATTAAATTTTTAATTATTTATTATAAATCATAATAGGTTGGCTGGAGGATGTGGGGAGAGCGTAGGTGTTTAGGTTATGGTTAGAATTTGGGTTGGTTATGTTGGAGATAGTTGGAGAAGGTGAAGGTAAAAATGTCTTTTTAATTTTCATTTTACTTTATTTTTTCTATAAACACAAGCCCACTCTCAATTTTGGCCTTTGTAGTGCACATTTCATCAATTTGGATGGAAAATATAATCGTTGTATTTTAGTCTAAAATTATATGAAAAATTTATGTTTATATTTAAACTATAAATAGGTAAATTGCTCCAAACTTAAAGCACAAGAGGACAAATTGAATTTTACCTTTTTACCTTACATCATTGTTTGAATCCTAAATGGCAACAATTGATTGGGCCACACCGGATGGAAGCCACACCACAGAGAAAAAAGAATGGGGAATTATATGCAGGTAAAAGAAAGAAAAAAAAAATTATCAACACATGGGGTGTAAATATATGTTTGTAATATTTTTTTTTTTTCTATCTTCTCCCTATATGTAATTCCTCCAAAAAAGAACCAACTCAAGGGAGTTGGAGGTAGATCAGCCAGCGAAATATTTAAAAGGGAACTACATGCAGGTGGAAGAAAAAGAAAAATTATCAATACATAGGGGTGCAAATGTGTCTGTAGTGGGATTCAAATGAAAAGCTGTAGAGTGCAAGTATTACTTGCACCTCCCGTGTGTTATTTTTTCTTCTTCTCCCATTTATATGTAATTCTCAAAAATATTTAAAAGTCAATAAAAAGAATATTTTTATAATTTGTATGTAGTATATAACGGTTAAAAATTAAAGTTTGCTTTTATAATAGTCAAAAAAAAGAACTCTAAAGTATATTTTATATTTTTAATAATTGTAAAAATACTTTATATTTTTAATGTTTTTAAAAATAGATGTAATATAATTGTTTAGTTTTTAGTGAACTTTTTTTAAAATGTTTTCAAAAAAATTTAGATTTCTAGATTTAACTTGACTAGACTAACCAGAAAATTTAAAAAAAAATTAAAATTTTCAAAAAAGACAAAAATAAGCAAAAAATAGTAAATTTTTTTTATACGTATTTTGGCTTTTTCAAAAAAAAATTCAGAATCTGTCAAAAAAATTACACTACACAAAAAGGACAGGAAAATAAAAAAAAAATTAACAAAATTTAAAAAAAAAAATCTCAAAAAATTCAAAAAAAATATGACTTTTTTAGGTGTTCCAAGTAGGTGTTTGATATGAATTTGACCTGTCCAACAGCAATCACATGCTTTGTGTTCATTTTTTTGTTTCGTTCTTCGATCACAATATGCCACATCCCTATTTGAGCTCAAATTTTAGTACTTAATGGCATCTCCAACAGTAATGGATATTTTAGGTATTTAAGTATTATTATAAAGTATATATTTTATTTTATCTATTAAATGTTTCGTATTTTTACTCTAATCATACTCTTTATTTTAACTATTCATCCAAACACGATGAATTTTATAAAATGTCACATCAGCAACAAAAATGAAGATAAATGATCCTAATGATTAAATACATTTTGTCTAACCTTGAAGGCTAGCTATATGTAGTGGCGGAGGGAGCATCGGATCAGGGGGTCACGTGCCCCCCTGGATTTTGGGGAAATATTTTTTTTTTTTGCAAACATAAAGAAAATATTTTAAATAAAAAATTACAAAAATATTATTAGAGTTATATGTCAATAACATTTTAAAAATTATAAAAATAATAATTGTTGTTTTGATTGAAAATGAAGAGACTATTATAAATAAACCATATTAGCTATGAAATTTTTTAAATATAACGGTGATGTCATTATTAGTGATATGCAAAAATAAGTAATCTCACTATAAAGATATGAAATTTATTAGATTGTTAGTTATATTTGACGTGTGAGGTTCACTCTTGTGTTTATTTACTATTAGTGGATGATATCACATACCAATGACGTGGTATTACCATTATATTGAAATTTTAATCAAATTTTGTATCAAAAAATAATTTATCATTATATAATTTATTTTAAGGCTTGTATCCGTATTTTTTTATTAGTGATATGCAAAAATAAGTAATCTTACTATCAAGATATGAAATTTATTTGATTGTTAGTTACATTTGACATGTGAGGTTCACTCTCTATGTGTTTATTGGCTATTAGTGGGTGATATCACACACCAATAATGACGTGATATTACAATTATATTGAATTTTTAATCAAATTTTGTATCAAAAAATAATTTATCATTATATAATTTATTTTAAGGCTTATATTCATATTTTTTTTTATTGTCCATGATACACTAGTTACAAATAACATTCAGCTTGTTTGTTTCCAGTTTTCAAAAAATAGTTTTCAAAAAATTCTACTTTTTTATTTTTCGTATTTTAATGTTTTGAATGAATTTTTTTAATATTTTAAGCCTTTTTTTTTTAAATGTTTAGACACACCTAACATAAATATACTTAAAAAGTATGATATTTGTGAAAAAAATATTTAAAAAATACATTAAATAACAAAAAATACAAAAAAAATGAAAATTTAGTATATTTTTTGTATTTTTGTGTATTTATTAATTTTTTAAAATATTTTTTTTTCACAAATATTTTACTATTTATATACATCTAAATAAGGTGCATCTAAAAAAGTAAAAAAAAATTACTTGAAATTCAAAAAATATTCACTAAAAATAAAAAAACTCAGTTTTAAAAAAACTGAATTCAGAAAACTGAAATCAAACACACTAATTATTATTTTATTTTTTTTGATATTTCTTGAAATCAATCGTAAAAACTTGCGTGAAATATTTTTTGTAAAAATTATTATAATTAAAAAGTGTCCCCTCTAATTTAATTTTCTGGCTCCGCCACTGGCTATATGTAGCTAATGAATGTGAGTTAAACTAAAATGCCTAATCATATACCTAGTGCATTGAAGTTGAAAAAAATAAAGCATACTAAACATTTTGACTAACAAATATTATATACCTAGTAAGCTAGAAATACTCTTACACTTTTATTGATGTTGTTTTAGTGTTATGTATTGCATTTGGGTTAATCAATAATTTTATTTTATTTTTTTTATTTTTTACTGATTAACAAAAATATTTAGTAGATTTTAAAACATGTTACAAGTCCCACGCAAAAAATAAAATAAAATTTAAAAATCAGATTTGGCATTGTCATTACTTAAACAATTTATTAGGATAAAATGATCTTTTGAACAATTATCAATTTTTTTTTTTTTATAATTTCCCAAACAAGACATGAATTTTATTAGAATAGTTATTTTCAAAAATTTAATTCTATGATAAAACAAACACAGAATACACATTATATCTAGTCAAATAGTTCCAGAACTTACTATCCATTCGATTGCAAATCTCTCATTATCCAATTCATTTAAATAAACTTGGCCTTAGTGAATCTTAACACTTTTTTACTGAGAATAATTAAAAAAATAAAAAATGAAAGAAATGGATTAATCTTAACCTCTTTTTCTCCTTTTCTTTTTGGTTACAGACAAATCTTAACCTTTATGTGTTGGTGAATTTTCAAAAATAAAATCGATTTGTTCTTTTGATAGTTTCAAAACATTTATTTTCTTTTAAAAAACCCTTTTAAGCCTTATAGCTTGCTCCACATTAAAAAATATGAGAATAAAATATTGAGTTAAAAACGAGTTTGGGGTTACTGCTGCGCACCATTGTGCGCTTTATTAGGCCTATTTCAGAATCTAGTTTGATTATCTAAACCATTCATACTTTAGAATAGCTGCAAAAAATCACGTCAATTAGATATCATTGGCCTTTTCATCAAATCACATTTGTATTTAAAAAAAAAACAAAAGATAAATGTAATTTAAAATATAAAACTCAATGCAAATGTGATTTGATGAAAGAGATAACAATATCCGATTAATGTAATTTTTTACAAGAATATTCTACTCGATACCTTCTAAAATATAAATGATTTAAATTATCGAATTAACCCCTAAAATAAGCCCAATAAAATACACAATAATTACCGTTGCGCACCATACCCAGCATCAACCCCAAACTGGTTAAAAACATCCACATGAAATATTTCTTCCATAAAGAATTTTGAGAAGGATACTACTGTGTAGGCTTACACACACCACAGATGGTACACCATATGGTCACACGTACACTTCCCAGGTCTATTAAAGGAAAAATTATTTTTTGTTCTTGGAATATGCTGATGTAGTGTTTTAATTTGATTTTTATTAATTGAAATAATAGGACTTATTATTATTTTGTCTCTTTTAGGAGACAATTAGACATTTATTTTTTAATAAATGATGTGGAGTAATATTTCAAGATCACCAAATAACTTCTATTAAACACCTAACAAAAAGATTAATAATAAGTGAGAAAACCCCAATAAATGACCGAGAAAGAGAAATGATAAACCCAAGTGGTAACCAAGAGAGAGAGAGATGTGAGACACTAATATAAAAAAAAATCACATCTTAAAAAAAATATAAATCAGTGAGAAATTTTAAAAATAATAATAATTAAAATTATAAATTTTTTCATGAATATATATATATTTCTTACTTTTACTGGGGTGTAATTATCCCTAAAAAAAAGGGATTAATATTAAGAGTTTGGCAAGTGCTTGGGCTTGGTAGAACCATTTTAATATATTGGGGAAATTACAAAAAAAGTCTCAAGGTTTAGTGTCTCTTTCAAATTAAACCCCGGGTTTCCAATTATGACAATTTGTACCTCACCATTCCACCCGTGTTTCAATCCGATTCCCTTGTCCATCTCCATCTCTATCAATTAACGGAAGACTGATTTGGATGCCAAAATTGCCCTAATCTTCATGATTTAGGGCAAAAGACACCCCTCCATTTTTCGAATTCGAGTTTTCGAATGGAACAAAGGAATTGGGATTGGAGGACTCAAACTTGTCATCCCACAACAAACCTTTTGAACAACAGAGTAGAGATTGGAGAGAAGATAATCAGGTGCATCAAGACCGTTAAAACCATCATAAATTCCAACGAAAACTCATCCATGTTCCTCTGAAACAACGACATGAACTGGATTTTCACCGACCTTTCCTTGTGTCCATTGAAGATTCTGACTACCCATTGAATCATCATCATCTAAACTACCATCAATGCTTAGGTTCACACTGCTGATTGTCAACTCATTTTGCTTCTCACACCCAACAATCCAATCCTGTTCTTTCATATAAACAACCCCTTTACTCGGCGCAACAATCAAATTATGCCCCCGTGAAATCGTCTTCCATATCGCTATCTACAGGACCCAAATCAACGACCCTTTCTCGATTTAGGTTGAAAAGCAAAACCCCCATGAGAGTAGCTCCTCTGGAAATGATCTTCGCTAGGCCCCAAGAAAATTCCACGATTGAGAGGTCCCGACAAAAACCTCTCTCAATTAGACCCGACATGAACCCCTTCTCCATCGAGCCTGAACCCGGAATTTCCCAGGAATTGGGCAACAAAAGACCTGAGCACATGGAATTCCGGGGAATGGGTTGGAAAGGAATAGAAGCAAAAGAGGTGGAGCTCTCGAAAGTGCAGGCTCGATTGATGGAGTTATAGCTGTAGAGATTGATTGACCAAGGCTGTGTAGAGATGAGTGGAAGTGTTGGCACTGACGGAGGCACTGGAGATCGATCGGAAAGTGGTGGTAGTGTCTTTGAAGTGGACTTCGGAGGAAGAGAGACGGGCTGGAAAATGGAGGGGTGCCTTTTGTCCTAAATCATGAAAATTAGGGCATTTTTGGTGCCCAAATCAGTCTTCCGTTAACTGATAGAGACGGAGAGGATCGGATTGAAACACGGGTGGAATGGTGGATGATGGGTCGTTGAACACACCAAAATTAAATACTAAACTATACCAAATTCAATCAGAATAATGGCAAGTCCAGATATCGATCCACAGGGACTATTGTGAAATTAAACTAATTTAATTGTCAAATTCCTAAATTAATTTTGATAAAAAGATTGGTTGTTTATAACCTAATTTAGTAACGGGTAAATTAAACTAAGGAATTAAATTATCAATAATAAATGAAATTGGGCTTACTGAATTGGGAAAAGATCCTAGGGTAGAGAATTCACCACTAACCACATAGTTAGGGTTTCCAATTGAAATTAATTATGCTATGGTTTGAACGGATTAATGCTTCGCAACTACAAGTTCAAAGCATTTAACAAGAAGATCATCACATTCAATGTACGAGCACGAACCATCTCAAGTAATACGAATCGTTCACTCTAAACTAGAGTAGTGATACGACTCGTTCCTCGTAGCATGGTTCGTCCCATACCTTGAATGTGAAGGAATAGAAAACTCATGTATGGATAATATTCAACAATCATAGAAAGTCAAATATTTGAAAAGATAATGAAAATTATATATAAAGAATTTCTAAAACACCATACAATGGTTCAAACATTTACATAATATAAAATCAAAAAAGAAAAACCTATTACATGGCTAGGGTTTCTTCAAAACCCTAGAAAATGAGACTAGCCACTTATGGAGGAGTGGGAGGAGGTAGATGGAGAAGGAACCACCATGGGAGACATCTTGAAGCTTCTTGTTTCTTCCTCTTTTTCAAACCCTAGCCTCTCTCTTTAGGTCCAAACAATTTTCGAACCCTAATCCAGCCTTTTACTTGCCTTTTTATCCTTCCAATCTCGTCCAAACAGGTTTAAAACGTCGGTTTGACTTTCCCAGAAAAAGTCAACGCACGTGCGGGAAAGTCAACTCTGCCCAAATTTTGTCTTTTTGCTCATTTTATGCTCCGACGATGTGCAACCTGATTGACACTCAACACACAGAAAATATACAGTTTGACCAGCAAGTGAAGTTAAGAGATTCTAATTAACGGCCTCAATGATGTACATTTCGGCCTTAATCAGTAGAGTCTTAATAATTGTCACAATCAGAAACTAGGTGTTTAATTTGAAATAGGCACTAAACCCTAGGGGTTTTTTTTGTAATTTTTCCTAATATATTTGAATTATATTTATATTACAAAAAATAGATGATTATTTTTAAAAGGGGTTTTTATTGATAAGTCCAATTTAGAAGTGTTTTAACTCAAAAAGTCCATGAAGGAATTTTTTAACCCATTTAGTCCCATTTATGTATAGTTTTATTCCATAAAGTCCATTTTCTTGATTTACACTATTTTCTTGGACACTTATGCCCTTATATTTAATTTTGATACCCATATAAATAATTTTTCAACGATTAGCAATTTAATGATGTGAACATTTATATTTTAAAATTCACATTTATAGGAATGTAAATTGGCCCGTGGGCATCTCGAAACCCGCCCGCGAGCCGGGGCGGGCCCGGCCCGTTGACAATGTAAATATTCACATTGACATGTTAAAATTCACATTAATAGGAGTGTAAAATTGGCTCCCGTCCCGTGGCGACGCGAAACTCGCCCGCGGCCCATGGGCGGCCCGGGGCGGGCCCGGTTCGGCCCGTTGACAATGTGAATATTCACATTGACATGTTAACATTCAAATTGATAAGAGTATAAAATTGGGCCGCGGCCCATGGGCGGCCAAAAGCTAGCCCGCAGCCCGGGGCGGGCCCGGCCCGGCCCGTTGACAATGTGAATATTCACATTGACATGTTAACATTCACACTGGTAGGAGTGTAAAATTAGCCCGCGCCTCGTAACTGCCTGAAACCCGCCCACGGCCCATGGGCGGGCCCGGCCCGGCCTGTTGACAATGTGAATGTTCACATTGACAAGAGTATAAAACTAGACAGCAACCTAGGGCGGGCCCGACTCAGCCCGGCCCGGCCCGTTGACAATATGAATATTCACATTGACATGTTAACATTCACATTAATAGGAGTGTAAAATTGGCCCCCATTCCGTGGCGGCGCGAAACCCGCCCGCCGCCCATGGACGGCCCGGGGCGGGCCCGGTCCGGCCCGTTGACAATGTGAATATTCACATTGACATGTTAACATTCACATTGATAAGAGTATAAAATTGGCCCGTGGCCCATGGACTGCCAAAAGACTGCCCGTTGCCAGGGGCGGGCCCGGCTCGGCCCGGTCCGTTGACAATGTGAATATTCACATTGACATGTTAACATTCACATTGATAAGAGTGTAAAATTGGCCCGTAGCCCGTGGGCGGCCTGAAACCCGACCGCAACCCGAGACGGGCTTGGCCCGACCCGTGACAATGTGAATATTCACATTGACATGTTAACATGCACATTGATAGAAGTGTAAAATTAGCCCGCGCCCCGTGGCTGCCCGACACCCGTCCACGGCCCGTGGATGGCCCGAGACTGGCCCGGCCCGGCTTGTTGACAATGTGAATATTCACATTGACATGTTAACATTCACATTGATAAGAGTGTACAATTGGCCCGTGACCCGTGGGCAGCCCGTAGCCCGACCTCGGGCCAGGGCGGGCCCGGCCCGTTGGTAATGTGAATATTCACATTGACATATTAACATTTACATTGATAGGAGTGTAAAATTGGCCCGCAGCCCGTGGGCGGCCCGAAGCCCGATCGCAGCCCGAGGCGGGCTTGGCCCGACCCGTGACAATGTGAATATTCATATTGACACATTAATATTAACATTGATAGGAGTGTAAAACTTGTCCGCTGCCCGAAACTCACCCGCGGCCCGGGGTAGGCCCAGACCCAAACCTAGGCCACCCCGGGCCGCCCATGGGACGCGAGTCAATTTTACACTCTTATCAATGTGAATGTTAACATGTCAATGTGAATATTCACATTGTCAAAAGGCCGGGCCAGGCCCGCCTCGGGCTGTCCACGGGCCGTGGGCGTGTTTCGGGCAACCACGGGGCACGGGCTAATGTTACACTCTTATCAATGTGAATGTTAACATGTCAATGTGAATATTCACGTTGTCAACGGGCCGAACTCGCGTTGGCCCGGGGCCAGGCTTCGGGCTGCCCACGAGTCACGGGCTAATTTTACACTCTTATCAATGTTAATGTTAATATGTCAATGTGAATATTCACATTGTCAACAAGCCGGGCCGAGCCCGCCCAGGTCAGCGGACGGGTTTCAAGCCGCCCACGGGCCACGGGCTAATTTTATACTTCTATTAATGTGAATGTTAATATGTCAATGTGAATATTCACATTGTCAACGGGCCGGACCGGGCTCGCCCCGGGCCGCCCATGGGACGCGAGTCAATTTTACACTCTTATCAATGTGAATGTTAATATGTCAATGTGAATATTCACATTGTCAACAGGCCGGGTCGGGCCCGCCCCGGGCCGCCCACGGGCCGTAGGCTAGTTTTGAGCAGCCACGGGGCGCGGGCTAATTTTATACTCTTATCAATGTGAATATTAACATGTTAATGTGAATATTTACATTATCAACGGGTCGGGCCGGGCCCGCCTAGGGCAGCCCACGAGCCGCAAGCGGGTTTCGGGCCGGCCACAGGCCGCGGGCTAATTTTACACTCCTATCAATGTGAATGTTAACATGTCAATGTGAATATTCACATTGTCAATGGGCCGGGGCGGGCCCACCCCGACCCGGGCCTGGGCCCACCCCGACCCGGGCTTGGGCCCAGGCTTCGGGCTGCCCACAGGTCATGAGCCAATTTTACACTCTTGTCAATGTTAATGTTAATGTTAATATGTCAATGTGAATATTCATATTGTGAACGGGCCGGCCCGGGCCCGCCCCGGGCGACGGGCTGGTTTCAGGCCCCCCACGGGCCGCAGGCCAATTTTATACTCCTATCAATGTGAATATTAACTTGTCAATGTGAATATTCATATTATCAACGGGCCGGGTCGGGCCTATTTTTTTGGCTTGTGGGCCTGCCTGGCTCAACTCAAATTTTTCCGGGCACCCACGAGGATCGACATGAGCCGGGATCCTACACATTGACGATATAAACATTTATATTGACGGTGTGAACATTCACATTAAGGGTATTTTGGTAATTATGTCACCCATAGGACTTATTGAAACATAAAAAAATAATGTAAATTAAATGGAACATAAGTAGATGAAAATGGTATTTTGGTCTTCTTATCTCAAATTGGACCTAATGGAATAGTCAAAAAGAATATGGGTTGGATGGAATAAAACTCCTAGAAAATGGATTTATCAAAAAAGCTCCATTTGTAAAATTATATTTGTCGTTCATTTTTTAAAAAATAAATATAATTCAAACAATAGTTGTCAATATCCAATCATCTTTATTTTTTTACATTAATATTTAAATAAATAAATCTTAAAAAGTAAACAATTTAAATTACCGAAATCGATCTTAAAATAAATTTACAAAATTCAAATACACTTTCAAATTGAGATCGCAATTTACATTTTTAGATTGAAATGACAATTTTAAAAAAAATCACCTAAATATCATAAGGGGTCTCGAAGTCGACGGATATATAAGGGCTCTCAAAGTCGACGGGATATGAAAAAAAGTCGACAGGGGACAAAAGGAATAGGAGAGGGAAAGAGTCGAGCACAAACGTTCTCAAATACCATGAGTACACGTGTTTGAAAGATAGGTGGGGGGAGAGAAAATTCTAACGCCAAAGTAGAGAGATGAAATAAATCCTCTGTTTAGAAGATAGGTTTGGGGTTTTTTTTGATTAAAACAATCATAAAAAAAATAAAATAAATTTTTTAATTTAATAATATAAAATATCACATTCAATTCATAATTACTAGTGGTAACCCGTGCGATGTACGAAAAAATAGACTATATATATTTTGTGTAATAAATAAATCATCTTAATATTAAATTATATCTTAATAGCGACAAGTCGTAATATTAAGCCATCTAGGTAGATGTTAACAATAATTAACACATAAAATTTTACAATAAAATTTGATATGCATAAGAAATTATTAATTATAAAAATTGTTGAGAATAATAGTATTACAATCACTTGATAACATAAATAATTTGTATCAAACTAAACAAAACATTAAAAGAGAGAAATTCTATAAGCTCAGAAAAATTATCATAAATTTACTTAGATTTTTAAATCAGTGATGTATATTATTATTGTGAGATCAAATTATGAATAAATATCAACTTTTAATTATAATATATAAGTAGTTTTTAAAAAATTTTAATCTAAGTTTGTTGCCTTGCTTATAAAAAGAACTTCTCAAACAAATCATTGATTGATTATATTAGCAACTCTCTATCTTTGATTTCCTCTATTAATGACACACTCATATCATATCAAAATATAAATCATTCTCCATAGTTTGAATAATATTTGCATAGTTCCTACGTCATTTTAAAAAAATTAATCAAGATAAGAATGTCATAGGATTATAAAAATTATATAAGAGAATAGTTTTAATCTATTTTATTTATAAAAAAATGATAAAAAATTATTTGAATTGTACTTGAAAAAATATAACAAATGATAGCTTTAATCATTATATACCAAAAAAAAAAATTATATCAGTTACTCAACGAAAAAATAGTCAAATACAAATAGAGTCATGAACATTGAATTAAATCATATGGGCTCTAAATTGATAGTATAATCTAGCAAATCAACTAATAATAACATAGAGATATTGATAAATATGTAGTACTTCCCTATCATCTTTGTATTATATTCATTAATTTCATATATTATATGAAAGTTTTATTCGTCTCGATCCTTCAATAAAATAAGGATCAAGAAAACAAATTTGATAAGAAATTGATTCCAAACTTAATTATTGAAAAAACAAAAATTTTAAAGAGAGAATTTGGAGATGGAATTGAAGAAATACTATAACGAATGGCAGCCTTAAAAAAAAAAAAAAAAAAAAAAAAAAAAAACATAACAATGATCTAATGCAAATTATTTTTAATAACTAATAGAAAGAATCTCAAATTATTACCTTATATAAATATAGTGAAGAAAATTAATTTTGTGAGATTTTTGTGCTACCTTCTCCCATGTAGCCTTTATTATTTCATTATTAATACTATTCTCATTCAAAGCGATAATTTTTTATTTTATTTTATAATCTTTATCATTTGGTAGATAATAACGAATAATAAAAATTATCAAGAGAAGGTTAAGAATTTAATAGGAGATAAGAAGTTATAGATAAGAGCATTTCATAAGATAAAAAATTTAAAATAAAAAAAAGATAATATATGATAGGAGAAAAAAAAAAGAGTAAATCAAAATAAAGATTTAGATATATATGTTTTTTATAGATATATAGATTAACAAATCATATCTTTATCTAAATTTTATTATTTTAATTTTTTGAAAATCAATTATTTAATCTTTATCTTTATCTGTAAGCCATGAAATTAATCTTTATAAATTATTTATCAATTTTTATATGTTTATTTATCTATAAGTCATGAAATTATTTTTTAAAATAATTTTTAAAATTTTAATCTTTATCTATAGGTCATGAAATAAATTTTTATAAATTATTTATGAATTTTTATATGTTTATCTATAATGAAATTAATTAAAGTATGAAATGAGGGGGAAAAAAAAGAGAGTAATTTTGTTTTTTTTTAAAAAAAAATCAATTATTTAATCTTTATCTTTATTTGTAAGCCATGAAATTAATTTTTATAAGTTATTTATCAACTTTTATTTGTTTATTTATGGGAAGAAATTTTAAATTATCTATAAGTTATGAAGTTAATTTTTTAAAATTAATTGTTTATTTTTTATCTTTATCTGTAGATTATAAAATTAATTTTCAGTTTTTATATGTTTATCTATATGGACGAATTTTGAAATTCAAATCTTTATCCATAAATAATGAAATTAATTTTAATTTTAATTAATCAAACAAATAAAAAATGAAGAAAAATAGAAAACATGAAAGGCAATCAAAGAAGATTGCCACGTAGGAAAGAGAGTGTTTTAAAATTATGAGAATTTAGGAATAAATATTTGGAGGCTTTTGACAAAATAACTACATTTGGTTATATATATAGTATAGATAGATTACATTTTTTTTTCTTATAAATGTTAAAAGAGTCAAAAAACTCATTCCAAATAAGACTTTTTAACCCTAAGTTAAAATAGCTAAAAAGTCAAAAAGTTAAAAAAACCAACCCACTCCCTAAACAAACCCAAGTTAGTGATGTGAGGGAGAGAATTAATATTATAAATAGGCGGAAAATGTACTAATGTAATGTATATTGTATATAATTTTATCATAAAATTATGTAAATTTTTATAAATTTATTTAAGTAATCTCATAAAAATATATAAGTTAAATATAAATTAAAATAAATTCTTACGAATTTATACGATTAGTGAATTTGTATTCAACTTATTCATTTTTATAAAGATCATTTATGTAAATTTATAAAAATTTACATAATTTTATTGTAGGTGTGCGTTGTACACTGGATAATTACAAATTTACATAATTTTATGGCAGGTGTGCATTGCACACTGGATAATTTTCCTAAGGGGGGCACAGAGAGAAAAATCCAACACTAAGTGGGCATTCCAAGCTGGATAATTTTCCTAAGGGCTAGCCACGGGTAGAGAGAGAAAATTCCAACACTGAGGAGCGTTTTGACAACAATAATAAAAAGGGCAAATTACATATACACCCCCGAGGTTTGGCTAAATTACAAATACCCCCCTGAGGTTTGAGAAATTACAAATTCCCCCCTGAATGCTATATTTGCATAAGAAATTAGGGGGTAATTTGTTATGAAATATAAACCTCAGGGGGTAAATTGTTATGAAAATACAAACCTCAGGGGGCGGGATGTAATTTCCGAAACCTCAGGGGGATATCTGTAATTTAACCAAACCTCGAGGGGTGTATATGTAATTTGCCCTAATAAAAAGTCAGTTTTTTGACTTTTTAATTTTTATAGTTAAAAAAATTAATTTTTTTACTCAAAAACAACTCAGTCTTTTGTCAGAAAAGTCACTAAAAAAATCAAAAAATTAATTTTTTATCAACTTTCAAAAACACCCCTAAGTGGGCATTGCAAGCTGGATAATTTTCCTAAGGGGTAGCCAGGGGTAGAGAGAGAAAATTCCAACGCTAAGTGAAAGAAATGTTTATATGTCTTAAAAAAATAAAAATATATAATTAAAATATTTTTAAAAAATTAGTAAAAATAAAAAACACAAAAAATAAAAAAAAAATTCAATTTTTTGTTTAAATTAAATCAAAGAAAAGGATTGTTATTTCCCTTGAAATGACATGAATAAAATAGTTGTATTTTTATATGTGTAAAGGTTAAGGGATAAATATGTTATTTTAATCTGAAATGGAATAAGTGTAAGTTTTTAAATGTGAGTGAGGATCTATATTAAATAGAAACTCCAAAAAGTGTTAATGTAATTTATTTAAAATAATATTAAAAAAAGAATAAAATATATATATATATATATAATTAGTGCTACATCTCTTAATTTTACCTCCCTCAATTCCATCTATAGTAACATAACTCATCTATACTCACTCTTTGTCATTTTTACCCTCACTAATTTCACATAATTGTGATAAATTTGAGGGAGCAAAATTAGGAATAAATCATTAGATCCTATAAAGTACACAAGTGAGACGAGGGGGAAGTGTCGAGGGAACAATTATTAAAGAGATCCGTTTGGCAAGAACTAAACGGGGTTTTTTTGGCTATTTTAGTCACAAAAGATAAAATAGATTATTTTAGTCACAAAAAACAAAATATCACATTCAACCCATAATCATTACATTCTTTTCTCACAAAAAAAATCAAAAAAGCCAAAAAGTCAAAAAGTCCTTCCCAAACCAAATTTTTTAACCCAGACTAAAATAACCAAAAAAATTAAAAAGCCAAAAAACCAATCCACTTCCCAAACGGAGGGGAAGAAAGTGAGAAGAGGTTTCCGCTGAATCTAAAAAAATAGACAAGTGGGGAGAGCAGCAAGAAGTCGTCAAAGGAAAGAGGAACTCGGGGATACACACGGCAGTTATTGTTGTGTCCTTTGTGAGAGAGGTTGTTTCGAGTGTTTTTCGATAATCTAAACCGTTCATATTATAAGGTTCGTCGAGTAGATCGTTCACACAAAAAATCGAATTAATTGGATATTTGTAGCCCTATAACCAAAGCACATTTATTTTTATAAAAATTAACGGTTAACATAACTTTCATAAATTTGTAAAAATAATTAGGATTCAATCACAGGGTTATGAATATCTGATTAATTTAATTTTTTATAAGAATAATATTATTAACAAATCCTACAATATGAACAATTTATATCATCGAAAAATACTCGAGATGACCTCCCACAAAGAGTATAGTAATAACTTAGGCACAGCAATGTCCCTTCCCTAAAAATTGGACTTGAAATTGAATCAACTGCTTTTTATTTTTCGTTTCTCTTTTCTCCTGCGTGGATTGTGACATGTAAGTTTTTTTTGGTTCCTATTCCCTCATCCCCTCTTATCACCCCTTTTTTGTTTTTCTCTTGTCCTGTGTGGATTGCGAAATTTATTTCCTTTCCTCCTGTCACTATTACATATACGGACTGTGGAAATTGAGGGAAAAGGCGGTTCCTATCATTTCTGGTTCTTATATATATATATATAGCAAGTTCTTATATATATATACTTACCAAGAAAGGCTCCAACAGCTCCGATGGCCGACGCCTTGAACACCACATCGTTGGCTGAGATCTCCGATGAAGGAAGTGCTGTGCCCTCCAACGGCAACAACGCAACATCTGACCCCAATTCTTCTCCACCGCCACCGGCCGTAGAGAACTCGGGAGGAGAAGGAGGCAACTTCGACATTGATGAAGCAGCTCAGCCTCCTGATCCAAACATAAACATAAGAGCTCTCATAGGCTCCATGGTGGCACACGCCACTTCAGCAGCATCAGCATCAATTAATATGGGGCCATTTGGAGATACTGTGAGGGAAGTTATAGCTAATTACGTTGTGCAACCATCTGTGAGCAGCTTGGGATCTGAGATAATCGATCACTTCTTTGTGCAACGCCAGAATTTCAATCGCAGAGTTGCCATTATGCTCTGCTTCTTTATGTTGCTCCTGCTTCTTCAACGTAAGACCATATATTAATCCCTTTTATTTTTATTTTTCTCTCTGGTATTTCCAATCCCTTTTTATTTATTTGATATATATATATATATATATATTGTTGGAGAAAATACCAGAAACTAAACAATATTATTGATAAATGATGCAAAGAAAATGAGATACAAATAGATCAGGCTGAGGCACAGATATCTCGTTTTCTTTAAGGAGATCAAGCCCACTGCGGTAGGAAGAATCCAAATACAGATGTAGCAGTCACAATACTATGACTTGTCCCCTCCAGGATACAATAGCCCGACCACTTGTCGTATGGTTCAGGCCAACTCTGCACAAGATGGTGAACCCAAAGCTCCACCAATAAAACACCATTCTTTGCTAGTAATCTCTCTTGTATAGAAAATAGTTGATCTCTATAGATAGAAAAGAGTAGACTATATATATAAGCTATAAGGACCTTACAGTTACACCAAAAATAATGACCATTAAACAAGAAAATGGTTACACCAAAATAATGACCATTAAACAGGTTCATGAATTCTATTTAACCTCCATTTATGACCAAGAGGTTACCAAAGTAATAAAACCCCATTTATGAAAAAGATAAACCAATAAATAAATATAAGATATTAAAATGGTCCAACAATCCCCCACTCATTTTAATATCAACAAGGATAAAAGAGATTACCAAACAAAGATAGACTAGTATGCATCATGAAGGTGTGCTCTGCATTGAACCTTCATTAGTGAAACAACAACCTCTACTCCAGAGTCAGTAGTGGTCTCAGACTTGAACTATGACTTCTTAGGGGAAATAAAGTATTACTGCTCACACATAATAATCCAGGTGTTGACATGAGCTTTAACAGCCAGCACATTACGGCCTTGTGCTAATCCCAGTTTTCATGAGCATATTTGAGAATAAGCCTTGTTCTCATAGAAAGCGGCCCCACTTTCATGCTTACATAGGTGAAATCTGTCAAGGATGTTCCTGTAATTTACACACCCCCACTCAACAAGAGCTACAGAATTTCATTAAGAGTATAAAAACTCAACCCTCCAACATTACAGGACAAATGCACTTACATCATAGGGATGGATAACAAAATATTAAATGGTGCATTTTTACAACCACTATATGATTCGTTCTTCCCATTGAACCTAGTTACAGGATCTCTAGTCCCTAGGTTGGGTATCCTCATACATGGTTTTTGATTTTATAGGCTTCAAACCCATCCCCCTCGATGTATTCCAGACCCTATCTCTCGCCAGGGCCTTGGTTAACGGATCCGCAAGATTATCACAAGATCTTACATAATTCACAGTTATGATGCCATTACTCAAATAGGATCTCACATTACTGTATTTCCTTCTAATAGGTCTGGATTTACCATTATAAAAATGATTGTTCACTCTACCAATAGCAGCAGTGCTATCACAACGAATTAACACAGGAGGAATTGGTTTTTCCCAAAAAGGAATTTCATATAACAAATCTCTCAACCAATTCGCTTCCTCACATGCTGAAGCTAATGCTATAAGCTCAGCTTCCATTGTAGAATTAGCAATTATCGTCTGTTTTTTAGACTTCCAACATATAGCACCACCACCCAAGGTAAAAATAAAACCCGAGGTAGAGAGAGAATCACCTGAGAAAGTGTTCCAATCGGCATCACTATATCCCTCAAGTACCGCAGGATACTTGTTATAAAACAAACCATAATTTTTTGTTCCAAATAAATATCTCATAATTCTTCCCATGGCTAGCCAATGATCTCGACTTGGTTTGCTAGTAAACCTGCTAAGTACTCCAACAGCATATGCAATGTCAGGTCTAGTACAGTCAGTAGCATATCTCAAACTACCAATCATGCTAGCATATTCCTTTTGATTAATCACTTCTTTTTCATTTGTTACAACAGATAAGTGTATGCTTGCATCAAAAGGAGTAGCAACATGTTTACAGTCTAGAAAATTATATTTCTTTAAAATTTTCTCAACATAATGCGACTGATCAAGAAAAATGTCATCCTCAGTCTTGGTAATTTTAATTCCCAAAATAAAATTAGCTTCACCAAGATCTTTCATATCAAAGTGGCTATTAAGCATATTTTTAGTCTCATTTATAATATGCAAATTAGAGCCAAAGATAAGTAGATCATCCATATATAGACTAATAATCACATGTGCATTCTCACAAGTTTTATAATATATGCACTTATCACATTCATTAATCTTATAGTCATTCTCAAGCATGCAGGAATCAAATTTCTCATGCCACTGTTTATGAGCTTATCTTAAACCATAAAGGGATTTAGTTAGCTTACACACTTTGCTTTCTTGGCCAGGCTCCACAAAGCCTTCAGGTTGGTCCATGTAAATCTCCTCATCTAGATCTCCATTTAAAAATGCTGTTTTTACATCCATTTGATGAATTTTTAAATCATGAATTGCAGCCACTGCAATCAACAGTCTAATGGATGTTACTCTAGTAACCGGAGAAAAAGTATCAAAGAAATCAAGATCAACTTGTTGCTTAAAACCTTTAGCGACAAGCCTCGCTTTATACTTATCTATAGTTCCATCCGGTTTAAGTTTTTTACGAAAGACCCATTTACACCCAATAGTTTTACAACCTGGAGGTAAATCCACTAACTTTCATGTTTTATTTGAAAGTAGTGAGTCTATCTCATCATTTACAGCCTCTCTCTAGAAAATAGCATCAGGTGATGATAAAGCTTCTTGTACCGTATGAGGAATTTCTTCCACATTGTAAAGATAATAGTCAGGGCCAAAATCTTTTTCAACTCTAGCTCGTTTACTTCTTCTTGGTTGGATTTGAAAATTTTCTTTTTCTTGAAAAACTTGAGAAGGAGTAGAAGAGCTAGGCATAGATAAAATATTTTCAGATATTATTTGACCCCCACTATTTCTAGATTTGAAAGGAAATTTATTTTCATGAAAAATAGTATCACCTGATTCAAAAATAATATTATTTTCCATATCAAAAAATCTATAAGTTGTACTATGCAACGCATACCCAAGAAAAGCACAAGTGGTAGCTCGTTCACCCAATTTAGGTCGTTTAGGATCTGCAAGCCTCACAAAAGCTAAACAACCCTAAACCCTCAAATAACCTAGATTTGGTTTATGCCCCCGCCACAACTCATAAGGGACAATTTTAGTCTTTTTGTGTGGCACTCTATTTATCACATGACAAGCTGTCAAAATAGCCTCACCCCAAAACTTTGAGGGAGCACGTGAATCAATAAGCGTAGCATTCGTCAAGTCAATTAACGTTCTATTTTTTCTTTCAGCTACGCCATTTGATGAAGGTGAATATGGTGGAGTAGTCTCATGAATAATTCCCAATGACTGAACAAAAGAGTTGAATCCTAGAGATTCATACTCCCGGCCTCTATCACTTCTAATTCTTTTAATCTTTTTACCGAATTGATTTTCCACTTCAAGAAGGAATTCTTTAAATTTCTCAAAAGCATCACTTTTATTTTTTAATAAATATACGTTTGTATATTTTGAAAAATCATCAATAAAAGTGATAAAATATCGGTTACCACCCCGAGTTAAAATTCCTTCAAACTCACACAAATCAGTATGAAATAATTCTAGCAATTCGGTATTTTTTTCAACACTTTTATGAGGCATCTTTGTAATTTTTGCTTTACTGCAAACTTCACATTTCTCAAAAATTTTTGTCACTTTAGGAATTAATTCTAAACTACTCATGATTCCCACATATTTACTATTTATATGACACAAGCGAGCATGCCATAAATTAATAGAAAACAACATGTAAACCAAATTAGTAGATGGTTTATTAATCTCAACATTCAATTTGAACATCCCATCACAAGCATAACCCTTACCCACAAAAATACCCTTCTTGGTAATCACATATTGATCAGATTCCATAGTTTGCTTAAAACCAGCCTTATTCAACAAATAACTTGACATCAAATTCTTCCTCATGGACGGTGTATAAAGCACATCTTTTAAAGTAAGCACACGTCCAGAGGTGAATTTTAGATCAACCTCACCACTCCCAAGTATCTTGGTTTGACTAGAGTCACCAAGCATAATTGTTTTCTCATCATCAAAGGGAGTATACACCTTGAACCAAGTTTGATCATAACAAACATGTCTATTAGCACCAGAATCTGCCCACCAACCGTCCACATAATTAACCATGCAAATGTCTGTAATCATAGCCACAAATGGCTCCTCGATAATGTTAGCCTTTGGGGCAGGTGCACGTTTTCAGAATTTGCAAGTTCGAGCAATATGCCCACTTTTGCCACAGACAAAGCATGTAAAATTTTGTGGAGGTGATGGACCTTGGTTCTTATCTGGATTAATCCACTTATTGTGAGGTTTACCATAATTCTTCATATTCTTTTTATAAGGCTTCAAATAAGCATTCTTGGAATTATGACCTTTGGGTAAGTTATTATTTGCAGAAACAAAGTTTACCTTTGTGGTAGAATTGCCATTACCCGCTTGTGTTATTAATGCATCTTGGCCTCTAGCCTCCTCTTCTACTCGGATGCGAGTGATTAACGTCTCTAAAGAAGTCTCCTTTTGTTTGTGACGCATACTCTTTTGGAATTCTCTTCAGGATGGCGGTAGCTTGTCAACAAGTCCTGCAACTACCAAGTTGTCACCAATCTTGATGCCTTAAGATCTTACTTCTGCAACTATCATTTGGAAATCTTGTGCTTGCTCCACAACGGATTTTCCATCTACCATTTGGAAGCGAAAAAACCGGCTAGCGGCATACTTTTTTGCTCCAGCCTCTTCGGTATCATACTTAGTCTGTAAAGCTTTCCAAATTTTCTTTACGGAAGTGTAAGTGGTGTCATAGTAATCATAAAATTGATCAACAAGGCAATTTAAGAGATAAAAGCGGCATTTATACTCATCTGTATTATAGGAAGCCACTTTTGCTTCATGTGCCTCATAGTCTTCATCATTCATCTCCTCGGTTGGGATTTTGTTCGGATTCTTTTCGGTAAGAACATATGCAACTTTCAAAAGGCTAAGGTAAAAAAGAACTTTTCCTTTCCACCTCTTAAAATGAACTCCTTTGAACTTGAAAGGTTTGTTGAGATCTCCAATTCCATCATTGGTTTTTTCTGGTACTTGTTTCATGCTTGATCTCCTTAAAATTGTTGGAGAAAATACCAGAAACTAAACAATACTATTGATAAATGATGCAAAGAAAATGAGATACAAATAGATCAGGCTGAGGCACGGATATCTCGTTTTCTTTAAGGAGATCAAGCCCACTGCGGTAGGAAGAATCCAAATACCGATGCAGCAGTCACAATACTATTGTGACACCCCTGTTCCGTAGTATGTTAATTGGTCCTTAACATGATGTGATTATGTATTTTGATATGATTTTGTGTTCCACTATGTGAAAATATGTGGTTTGAAATTTTATCTGTTCATCGTAGGAATATCTGTTTGAGTAGTCTGTTTTGGAAATTTAATTGAGGGCCTTATCGGCCACGGAACCCGAAATTGATTACGCCATTGTGGTTGGCATAATTTTTAGGGCCTACGGTGAAATTTAATTGAAATTTGATTCTGGTCAATTTAAACTGATTAAATTGAGAAATTAAGTACCCCATTATTTTATATTAAAATATTTGTTAGTGGGGCTTGTTGTATATTTGTATTGCACTCTCCTTTAGCTCTCCTAAAACTCAAAATCTGAGTTAGACAATTGAGAGTGAGAGAGAGGCCGGCCATGGAGAGAAAAAGGGAGAGATTTGTGTAATTTGGGCTCAAGACTTGGGAATTTGAAGATCTAGCTCAAGATTTGGCTAGAGCTTGAGTGTTGAAGCTCTTAGGTAAGTGATTTCATGAACTCTTACTTGTAATTTGTAAGTTCAAGGGTTGTTTGTGATCAAGAACATGTAATGAGTTGATTTTTTTGTTGAGATTGAAGTCTTAGAACTCATGCATGTAAGAAATTACTTTGAATTTGCATGTTTGAGCTTGAGACACATGATTCATGTGGAGTTTTGGGTAAAGCTCATATTGTAGTCACCATTTGTACCATCTAAGTTGAGAATGATGAGCATCTCCCACATGCATGTACAAATCATGGGAGTATAAGTCTTGAATGTTGAATTTGAGCATGTTGATGATGGGTTTGAGACAATTTGGGACATGCATGTAGATAATTCATGTAATTGAGCTTCCTAATGATGTAATCTGCATTAGTAGCATGTTAGCATGTGTAAATGTGTAATTTGAACCATTGCATGCAAGAAATGTAGATGGAAAACTGATTTGGAGCTCAAGAACACGATCTGGGAAACCCAGATTTTTGAGGTCCGCTCGAGCGGGGTAATGGCCGCTCGAGCGGGAAAATCGTGCTCCCAGCATTTTTGCAGAGTTGGATGCCCGCTTGAGCGGGACATTTCACGCTCGAGCGTGGATTTTTGTAGACGGACCTTCAGCTCGAGCGCATCTTTTGTGCAACCAGTACCTTGCAGGCCTTAAGGGTCCGCTCGAGCGGAGAATCTTACGCTCGAGCGGGGACCCTGTTTCCTGGAATTTTGTTCATGCATTCTGTGATTCGTTTTCCGTTCTCCTTCACTTGTAAGCACTCTTAGGCATGTGTTAAGCATTGTAAATGAATTAATGAGATAAGAACAAAGCCTAAAGAGGAATATGTGAATTAAAGAACGGATTGAACTGTTAGTGACCCTTTTGTATTCATGAAATGTGTAGGGTCAAGCTCCAGGGCGCATCCACAAGCCGATCACTGTGAGTAATATCAATATTTGAAAACTTGTCAATGTCCAATTGCTATTCCCCTATAAATATTATGAGTTGTTAATTGGGATTGTGGACAAAAGGCCGTTTGACATGAACGAATGGGCCAAAGGCCGTTTGACATGAATGAATGGGCCAAAGGCCGTTTGACATGAACGAATGGGCCAAAGGCCGTTTGACATGAACGAATGGGCCAAAGGCCGTTTGACATGAATGAATGGGCCAAAGGCCGTTTGACATGAATGAATGGGCCAAAGGCCGTTTGACATGAACGAATGGGCCAAAGGCCGTTTGACATGAACGAATGGGCCAAAGGCCGTTTGACATGAATGAATGGGCCAAAGGCCGTTTGACATGAATGAATGGGCCGAAGGCCGTTTTGCCATGAATGGAAACCCGGATGGGCCAAAGGCCAGAATGTTTGGAACTACAGTTACTTGACTTGCATTTCGTATAGTTATATATATTTTGCTGTTAAACAGAAGTAAGAATTGGGCCCAAGGCCGTTTGGAGCGTGTTGATCTACATATTGTTATGTAACTGTTATATTTGATATTATTCACTGGGCTATCGCTCACGCTCATTCATGTATTTGTAGGTGAGCCAAGGGAAGTCCAAACCCAGCCCCAGTGAAGTCTGCTAGGAACAACAGGAGTTTTGGGAGAGTCAGCCTTGTGCCTCGCGCATGAGACCATCCTTGCCCTTTTACTATGTACCTATGTTTTGTCTTGTTGGCAAGGACCCAGTGCATGTCTGTACATAGTCTGCTATAGGTTGACTCGTTTTGGACGATCCTGTCTGTAATGAATTTTGTGAAGCTGTACTTTTGATGTGAGTTATTAACGTACCTGAGTATGGTTTGTTTGATGTGCATATAAGCACGGCTCTATGGACAAAGTTTTTAATTTTGCTTCCGTTTGGCCCCCATTAACTCTGTTAAAATACGTTTAGAACAGTTTGAGGCCGTAGGTAATCTCATGATTACTGGCCGGTTACGTCCTTAACCCACGGGGGCGGGTTCGGGTCGTGACAGAGTGGTATCAGAGCACGAGTTAATAACTCACACACTTGTCCAAAAAGAGCAATAAGCGTCTAGATGAGATCTAGGTTGCATTCATGTGATAAATACGAGTTTGGAAGCATTGATTATATACTTAAATGTTTTGTTATGAATAACTATATGTGTAAGTTGTGAACTACTTGCATTACGAATTATCTGGAAATATGTGCTCCTTAGTGTATGTGTACTTGTGTACCTTTGGTATGGAATATAATGCAAGTTTAATCAGATGGTGAGAACCAGAGGTGATGAGTTAGAGGAATCCTCTGCTGCCAGACTGGACAGAATGGAAAGACTGATTCAGGAAATGGCAGAAGCTTTGAGACAGCAACAGGAGTGGCAACAACAGTGGCAGCAACCACATCCGCCACCTCCACCTCCGGCACCACCTGCGCCAGATAATCAAAATGATGATCGGATAATCGCTCTCACCAAGGAATTCAAGAGAATGAAACCACCACAGTTCCATGGTGGACTAGATCCCTTAAAAGCCGAAGCTTGGGTACTTGGGATTGAAAAACTATTTGAGGTGTTTCCGTGCTCGGATACACAGAAAGTGCTTCTAGCCACCTTTATGCTAGAAGATGAAGCGAGAAGATGGTGGATGTTGATGAGGGAAAACCACAGAGATATTGATTGGGCGAAATTTTTGGAAATCTTCTATGACAAGTACTTTCCGCAGTGTATCCGGGACAGGAAAGTGGCAGAGTTCATGGAACTCAAACAAGACAGTATGACTGTAGCTGAGTATGAGGCCAAATTTACTGAGTTGGCCAGGTTTGCACCACACGTAATTGACACTGATTATAAGAAGGCAAGGCATTTTGAAGGTGGGCTCCGAAGTGACATCCTAGAGCGGGTGAATGTCCTGAAATTGGAGACCTACATTGGGGTGCTTGACCGGGCCATCATATCAGAGGCTAATATAGCTAGACAAGCTAAGCCAACAACCGAATGGAGAGGCAACAAAAGACAAGGCTTCTTTTTGAAGAAGAAATTTCTGAAAAAGCAAAACACGGGCTCCTCAACTACCTCAAGTTCTTCCCGAGACACGACTCCCATGTGCAACACTTGTAGCAAAAGGCACCGTGGAGTTTGTTACCGTGCATCGGGAGCCTGTTTTAAGTGTGGAAAACAAGGGCATATAGCCCGAGATTGTAATCAGAATAGTGGGAAGATAGCTGCTAGCTCCACTGCATCGATCCCGAAGCCGGGAAACACTTTGAGATCTGCTACTACTGGGGATACAGTGAGACAAGGGAGAGTCTTTGCACTCGTTCCGGGTGATACACGGAATGCCAATGCCGTTGTCTCAGGTACTATCTCGATATGTAATCAGGATGCTTTTGTGTTAATTGATTCTGGATCAACGCATTCATTTGTGACATATGCATTTGCATCTAGACTGAAAAGACCCCTAGAATTGTTGCCATATTTGTTATGTGTGTCTGCTCCATCGGGGGAATCTGTGTTATGTGACTATATATGTCGGTTTTGTGACATGCATATTGAGGATGCTACCCTGTATGTGGATTTGTTGCCCTTAAACTTTAGACACTTTGATGTAATTTTGGGCATGGATTGGTTGACCAAATACTGTGCCACTATAGATTGTGTGACAAAGAGGGTTGTATTTAAACCACCAGAACAGAAAGAAATTGTGTTTGTGGGAAATGGGGTAGTACCTCCACCATATTTGATATCTGCAATGAAAGCATGTAAATTGATCAGGAAGGGATGCCAGGGTTATTTGTGTTATGTATTGACTGAACAATCCGTGAATGTTGAATTGAATGATATTCCCATCGTTAGAGAATTCCCAGATGTGTTTCCAAATGAATTACCAGGGGAATTGGTAGACAGGGAGATAGAGTTTACTATTGAAACTGTGCCAGGCACCCAACCTACTTCTAAAACTCCCTACAGGATGGCTACGGCCGAAATGAAAGAATTAAAAGAACAGTTGCAAGACCTTCTTGATAAAGGGTTTATCCGGCCCAGTACTTCGCCTTGGGGCGCACCAGTGTTATTTGTAAAGAAAAAGGATGGTACCTTACGCCTATGTATTGATTACCGGGAATTGAACAAGGTAACGATAAAGAATAAATATCCCTTACCCCGTATTGATGACTTATTTGACCAGTTGCAGGGATCACAGGTGTTTTCTAAGATTGATTTGAGATCCGGGTATCATCAGCTGAAGGTTAAGGCAGAAGATGTTGAGAAAACCGCATTCAGAACGAGGTATGGTCATTTTGAGTTTCTTGTTATGCCATTTGGAGTGACTAATGCTCCGGCAGCATTTATGGACTTAATGAATAGAATTTTTAAAACCTACCTTGATGAGTTTGTTGTTGTCTTCATCGATGATATTTTAATATACTCTAAAGATAGACTTGAACACGAACATCATTTGAGGACTGTTTTACAAATACTTCGGGAAAGAAAACTATTTGCTAAGTTAAAGAAATATGAGTTTTGGTTGGATGAGGTTATTTTCTTAGGGCACGTGGTCAACAAGGAAGGAATTTCAGTGGACCCGCAGAAAATAGAAGCAATTGTGAATTGGCCTACACCAACTAATGTGACAGAAGTTCGCAGTTTCATGGGCTTAGCTGGGTACTACAGAAGGTTTGTAAAGGACTTTTCGAAATTAGCTGTGCCTCTTACCCAATTGACACGTAAAGGACAACCATTTGAGTGGAATAGTGAAAGAGAATCAGCCTTTCATGAATTGAAGACAAGATTGACCACTGCACCAATTTTGACACTACCTTCAGGTACGGAAAATTTTGTGATTTTCAGTGACGCATCTTATAAGGGTTTGGGTTGTGTGTTAATGCAGAACGGAAAGGTTATTGCTTACGCCTCCCGACAGTTGAGGCCACATGAGAAGAATTATCCAACACATGACCTAGAATTGGCCGCAGTTGTTTTTGCTTTGAAAATCTGGCGGCATTATTTGTATGGGGCAAAGTGTGAAGTCTACACAGATCATAAAAGCCTAAAATACTTCTTCACGCAGAAAGAGTTGAATATGCGTCAGAGAAGATAGCTGGAATTGATAAAAGATTACGACCTAGAAATTCAGTATCACCCCGGAAAAGCTAATACAGTGGCTGATGCCTTGAGCAGGAAATCAACAGGGAGTATGGCTTGCTTGCTTACTGAACAAAGGGAGATTTTGCAAGACTTTGAAAAGTCTGAAATTGAAGTAGTAGTGTGCGAACAGGGCGGATTGATAGCCGCTATTACAGCCGAGCCGGCAATTGTTGATGAAATCAAGCAAAAACAGAAAGAGGATGAGTTCCTCAGAAAGGTAATTGATGAATTTAAAGTCAGCCCAAAAGCAGAGTTCAGTATCGAGAATGGAACGTTGAAATTTCGAAACCGAATATGTGTTCCAGTTATTCCGGAGCTAAAGAAGAGGGTCTTAGATGAAGCCCACAGATCCGTATTTGCTATGCATCCGGGTAACAATAAAATGTATCGGGATTTGAAACAAACCTATTGGTGGCCTAAAATGAAGAAAGAGATTGCAGAACATGTGTCCAAGTGCCTTCAGTGTCAGCAAGTTAAGGCTGAACATCAGAAACCAGGCGGTCTACTTCAACCTCTCCCCATTCCTGAGTGGAAGTGGGAACATGTGACCATGGATTTCGTTGTTGGCCTACCTCGGACTTCCCGCGGTATGGATTCTGTTTGGGTTGTAGTTGATAGACTGACTAAATCTGCACATTTTCTGCCTGTCAAAACTACATTTACTGCTTACAGGTTGGCTACTATTTATGTTGATGAAATTGTCCGCTTACATGGAGTTCCAGTATCCATTGTGTCGGATAGAGATCCGAAGTTTGTATCTAGATTGTGGAAGAGTTTGCAGGAAGCTATGGGAACAGAACTAAGGTTCAGCACTGCATTCCACCCACAGACAGATGGGCAGTCAGAACGAACAATACAGACTTTGGAAGATATGCTTCGCATGTGTGCTTTGGATTTTCAGGGGAGTTGGGAAGATTACCTGCCACTTGCAGAATTTGCCTATAATAATAGCTTCCACTCCAGCATCGGTATGGCACCATACGAGGCTTTGTATGGTAGGAGGTGTAGATCACCTATTTGTTGGACAGAGGTCGGGGACAGTGCTTTGCTCGGGCCTGAAATTGTACAAGACACCTCTGAAAAGATCAAAACTATTCAGTAAAGGCTCAAAACAGCTCAAGACCGACAGAAGAGTTATGCAGATGTCCGGAGAAGACCTCTTGAGTATGAGGTCGGCGACCATGTGTTCATCCGTGTTTCTCCAATGAAAGGCCAAGTCAGGTTTGGGAAAAATGGCAAGTTGACGCCCCGTTATATTGGGCCGTTTCAAATTTTGGAGAAACTTGGTCCAGTTGCTTATAGAGTTGCTTTGCCACCGGGATTTGAGCAAATCCACAATGTGTTTCATGTGTCAATGTTGAGGGGTTACCTCCGAGACCCGTTGCATGTGATTGATTATCACCGGATTGCTATTGATGAAAATATGGAATATGCTGAATGGCCGGAAAGAATTGTTGACCGACAAGTGAAAGAATTGAGAAACAAATCCATTCCAATGGTGAAAGTGGAATGGAAGGAACACTATGGGACAGATGCTACATGGGAAAAAGAGGAGGAAATGCGTCTACGCTATCCACATTTGTTTCCCGACGAAGGTAAGTTAAGTTTGGAGGACCAAACTTCCTAAAGGGGGGAAGACTGTGACACCCCTGTTCCGTAGTATGTTAATTGGTCCTTAACATGATGTGATTATGTATTTTGATATGATTTTGTGTTCCACTATGTGAAAATATGTGGTTTGAAATTTTATCTGTTCATCGTAGGAATATCTGTTTGAGTAGTCTGTTTTGGAAATTTAATTGAGGGCCTTATCGGCCACGGAACCCGAAATTGATTACGCCATTGTGGTTGGCATAATTTTTAGGGCCTACGGTGAAATTTAATTGAAATTTGATTCTGGTCAATTTAAACTGATTAAATTGAGAAATTAAGTACCCCATTATTTTATATTAAAATATTTGTTAGTGGGGCTTGTTGTATATTTGTATTGCACTCTCCTTTAGCTCTCCTAAAACTCAAAATCTGAGTTAGACAATTGAGAGTGAGAGAGAGGCCGGCCATGGAGAGAAAAAGGGAGAGATTTGTGTAATTTGGGCTCAAGACTTGGGAATTTGAAGATCTAGCTCAAGATTTGGCTAGAGCTTGAGTGTTGAAGCTCTTAGGTAAGTGATTTCATGAACTCTTACTTGTAATTTGTAAGTTCAAGGGTTGTTTGTGATCAAGAACATGTAATGAGTTGATTTTTTTGTTGAGATTGAAGTCTTAGAACTCATGCATGTAAGAAATTACTTTGAATTTGCATGTTTGAGCTTGAGACACATGATTCATATGGAGTTTTGGGTAAAGCTCATATTGTAGTCACCATTTGTACCATCTAAGTTGAGAATGATGAGCATCTCCCACATGCATGTACAAATCATGGAAGTATAAGTCTTGAATGTTGAATTTGAGCATGTTGATGATGGGTTTGAGACAATTTGGGACATGCATGTAGATAATTCATGTAATTGAGCTTCCTAATGATGTAATCTGCATTAGTAGCATGTTAGCATGTGTAAATGTGTAATTTGAACCATTGCATGCAAGAAATGTAGATGGAAAACTGATTTGGAGCTCAAGAACACGATCTGGGAAACCCAGATTTTTGAGGTCCGCTCGAGCGGGGTAATGGCCGCTCGAGCGGGAAAATCGTGCTCCCAGCATTTTTGCAGAGTTGGATGCCCGCTTGAGCGGGACATTTCACGCTCGAGCGTGGATTTTTGTAGACGGACCTTCAGCTCGAGCGCATCTTTTGTGCAACCAGTACCTTGCAGGCCTTAAGGGTCCGCTCGAGCGGAGAATCTTACGCTCGAGCGGGGACCCTGTTTCCTGGAATTTTGTTCATGCATTCTGTGATTCGTTTTCCGTTCTCCTTCACTTGTAAGCACTCTTAGGCATGTGTTAAGCATTGTAAATGAATTAATGAGATAAGAACAAAGCCTAAAGAGGAATATGTGAATTAAAGAACGGATTGAACTGTTAGTGACCCTTTTGTATTCATGAAATGTGTAGGGTCAAGCTCCAGGGCACATCCACAAGCCGATCACTGTGAGTAATATCAATATTTGAAAACTTGTCAATGTCCAATTGCTATTCCCCTATAAATATTATGAGTTGTTAATTGGGATTGTGGACAAAAGGCCGTTTGACATGAACGAATGGGCCAAAGGCCGTTTGACATGAATGAATGGGCCAAAGGCCGTTTGACATGAACGAATGGGCCAAAGGCCGTTTGACATGAACGAATGGGCCAAAGGCCGTTTGACATGAACGAATGGGCCAAAGGCCGTTTGACATGAATGAATGGGCCAAAGGCCGTTTGACATGAACGAATGGGCCAAAGGCCGTTTGACATGAACGAATGGGCCAAAGGCCGTTTGACATGAATGAATGGGCCAAAGGCCGTTTGACATGAATGAATGGGCCGAAGGCCGTTTTGCCATGAATGGAAACCCGGATGGGCCAAAGGCCAGAATGTTTGGAACTACAGTTACTTGACTTGCATTTCGTATAGTTATATATATTTTGCTGTTAAACAGAAGTAAGAATTGGGCCCAAGGCCGTTTGGAGCGTGTTGATCTACATATTGTTATGTAACTGTTATATTTGATATTATTCACTGGGCTATCGCTCACGCTCATTCATGTATTTGTAGGTGAGCCAAGGGAAGTCCAAAACCAGCCCCAGTGAAGTCTGCTAGGAACAACAGGAGTTTTGGGAGAGTCAGCCTTGTGCCTCGCGCATGAGACCATCCTTGCCCTTTTACTATGTACCTATGTTTTGTCTTGTTGGCAAGGACCCAGTGCATGTCTGTACATAGTCTGCTATAGGTTGACTCGTTTTGGACGATCCTGTCTGTAATGAATTTTGTGAAGCTGTACTTTTGATGTGAGTTATTAACGTACCTGAGTATGGTTTGTTTGATGTGCATATAAGCACGGCTCTATGGACAAAGTTTTTAATTTTGCTTCCGTTTGGCCCCCATTAACTCTGTTAAAATACGTTTAGAACAGTTTGAGGCCGTAGGTAATCTCATGATTACTGGCCGGTTACGTCCTTAACCCACGGGGGCGGGTTCGGGTCGTGACAACTATGACTTGTCCCCTCCAGGATACAACAGCCCGACCACTTGTCGTATGGTTCAGGCCAACTCTGCACAAGATGGTGAACCCAAAGCTCCACCAATAAAACACCCTTCTTTGCTAGTAATCTCTCTTGTATAGAAAATAGTTGATCTCTATAGATAGAAAAGAGTAGATTATATATATAGGCTATAAGGACCTTACAGTTACACCAAAAATAATGACCATTAAACAAGAAAATGGTTACATCAAAATAATGACCATTAAACAGGTTCATGAATTCTATTTAACCTCGACCAAGAGGTTACCAAAGTAATAAAACCCCATTTATGAAAAAGATAAACCAATAAATAAATATAAGATATTCAAATGGTCCAACATATATATATATATATATATTCAAGATAATTGATATTCTAACATTGATGCTATTTCAGGATTCTTATCGGCACCTTGAATCACTCTATTGGCTGTAATGTTGGGTATTTGAAATAGTGTCGTTCTGGTAGACGTAATTGTATTTGGTGATGTAATGTTGGGTATTTGAAATAGTGTCGTTCTATTGGATGTAATTGTATTTGGTGATGTAAAATTATGCGGTGGTATTGAAGCAAATACATCTACAGTATTTTAATTTAATTTTTATTAATTTAAATGATAAGATCTATCACTTTATGTTAACTTTTTAGACAATTAAACAAATGTGAATATGAATAGTGTAGAACAGTATTATAAAATCATCAAATAACTTCTCATATTGATTAGTGGTTATTTGATACTACTCATCTTATATGACATTGATTATGTCATTTCTTAAAAAATAAGCATTAAATTGAAGAATCTCAATATTCAAAAAAAAAAAAAAAAAGAAACTTCAAAATCTTTAAAAGACAATCCTTAAATTCATGCTAATGATGTGATAAGAAATTATATTTTAAATAATAAAAAATAATTAGACAGCTTATTTACTTTGCTCCTGTAACACTAAATAATGATTTTCCCTACTTGGTATGTTCACATTTTGGGTATTTTGTAGTGGGCTGGGCTCCCCTCTAGATCGATCACTGGAGGATACTATTAGGCCCGTGAGGACTCATCACGGATCTCGTTTCGATAATCTGAATCGTTTAATATATAGAATTCCTCGAGTACTATATGCCTGGCAAAAATCAAGTTAATTGGATATCGATAGCTATCTCATCGGATCAGATTTCTGTCAATCCTTTATTTTTTTACTGTCCATTTGTTTTTATAGAAAATTGATTTGATCACGTAGCTATCGATATCCGATTAACGTAATATTTATAGGCATATAGTACTCGAGAGTTTAATATATTGAATGGTTCAGATTATCAAAATGGGACCCGTGGTGAGCCTCTATGGACTTAACAGTATCCTCCAATCTAATCACAGATCGAAAAGAAACCAACCCCTTTTGTATTTTGAAATTACTAGAGGTAAAGACGCGTTATGTACGGGATGCAGAAAAAATTAATAACATATTTTTATATAAAATAATATAGATAGTTAGATTTTTATATGTAAATTATTAAAATAAAAAACATTGAAATATACAATTTAAGTTTCATAATTTTATCATAATTTATGTATCGATTTTTAATTTGTCACAAATTTAATCATGTAACTTTGAACCCCTTATAGAGTTGCAAATTAAGGCAAGCTTAACTCAAACAACTCAAGTCAAGCATGAAAATTTTCAAAAATTGGGCAACATAATTTTTAATTCGATAAGAATATATGTAGAAATTTAAAAAGTCAAAATAAATTTGAGTAGACTTGAGCAAAGATATCAACTAACCTAAGAAATTGAAACAAAATTGTATATATATATAATAAATTATTTGCTAATTTATTTTTTTAATAATAAATAAAAAAATAAAATATATTGATATTAATGAACAAACACAAAAATATTATTTTTAGAATGAGATCATCGAATAAGTTGATATTAAAAAATAATAAGTTTTATAACATCATAAATAATTTAAATATGATTTTTTTAGAAATTATTTTTAATTTAAAATTTACAATAAAATATTTAAATATAATAAAAATAATTTTTCTACAAATAAAAATATCTAAATAAAAAATTAAAAAAAAAAGGTAAAAAGAAAATTTAGAGTATTATTCTCATTTGATCTAAAAAAATTCAAGATGAATAATAAATCATCACTTATAACTCTCATTTTTTTTAATAAAAAAAAAGAAGTTTCCAATTCTTCTATAAACTGATGCCCAGTTAACGTTGTCTCCTCATGAAAAGAAAAAAACAATAATTCTTTTGAAGAAAATAAAAAAATCCATACTACACACTTTTTGATTCCCTACTTGAATATGTAAAGTCGTCAAGTCAAAGGAAAGAGACATGATCCATTGCTGCTAGCTAGCCTCCAAATATCATTTTGATTTCCATACTGATGATACAATTATGATACAACGGGATCCTGATAGAATGGGTCGGACTGATTCACGTTTCTCGAGCAAATATTCGAGTGGTCAAGCCTACCTGAGAACCTGCACAAGAGTTCAATGGGAAACGGGGTGTCCCCCAGCGAACCCTCCGACGAGCAAGTTAGAGAGAGAGAAGTGGAATGTAGAGATATGAATTAGAGATAGAAAGCTTAACCTTCTTCTTGTCTTCAACGTCTGCTTATATCCTTTGGTAATCATTTCGTTATCCCGTCCGACCTGTCACCTTGGCCAAAAGTCTATACTGTAGCTTACCTTGTTCAGAGTGAGGGCATGTTGTCCCAACGGAGAGGTGTTGTCGTAATAAATATTGTGAGGAGCTGCATTAATGGCGATGTGCAGTGGCAATAACTTTGCAGATCCTTTGTCTGCTGATGTGGCTTGCCCTTTACCTGCCACGTGTCTGAATATCACTGGTCCTTCATGTCATATTGACTTCTAACTGTGCCGGGCCTTATCAGTTGGGTTATGTGTTGGGCCCTAAGTGGTAGGCTTGGGTTGTTCATAGTGGGTTATGGCCTTTATGGGCCTACCCACGTCAGTAGTCCCCTATTCCCAAGTGCAGCTTTAGTCTAACGAAGGGAATAATGAGGAAGATGGGGGTTAAATGTCGAGTGAAAGGAACGATCGATCGGAGGTGGCCGAGTGGAGGGACCGGCCGTGAGGAGGGCCGACTGCGAAGGGTAACCAAGTGGAGGGACCAACCTTGAGGAGGGCCGACCACGAAAGGTAGCCGAGTGGAGGGACCGACAGTGAGGAGGGCCGACCGCGAAAGGTAGCTGAATGGAGGAGCCGATCGTAAGGATGGTCGACCACGAAGGGTAGCCGAGTGGAGGAGCCGATCGTGAGGATGGCTGACCGCGAAGGGTAGCCGAATGGAGGAGCCGATCATGAGGAGGGCTGACTGCGGAGGGTAAGGTGGCGGGGTGCGGGGCTCGAGAGGCGGTGGGTCACGCGATGACTTGAAGTGGGAAAGACAGGGTAGGGGAAGGAAGTAGTGAATTGTGGTCGTACACGTGGCAGTATCTCCTGGTGGGGGAGGTTAGGCGTTGGGCCAGAAGTGAAACGATAGGTCATAATAGGTGTTGCAAAGACAGTTTTGGCGGAAGGTTGAAAATTTTTCATACTGGCGAAAATTAATTGCGACCCTTGGAATATAGGGAAACCTTGGGCTTTTGGTATTATACGTTTTACCTACCTTTTTTCGAAAAGTCAAAACATTCCAAGTGTAGACTCCTTCGTTGCGAGTGATACACCCTTGCGACATTTTTTGAATTTCCTTGCGTCTGCATCCGAAACGATTCATAGACACACCATAGAAATGGCCTAAGAAGAAGTTGGAACCGCCAGGGTTGATCCACTTGGGGATGACGACGCGGTGGAGTTGGCGGAGCAGTACAGAAGGGAGAGGCAAGTGGAGAGGGTGGGGGAGCCGGCGGTACGATCTCATTCTTCCACCATGATGGCGGCTCCGAAGCCAATCAGCTAGGCGGAACCAGATCACTGGCATACGAAGGCTAACAAATTAACGGTGACTGCGATGGAATTAGAGGGTATGCGCGAAAAGTACCAGGTTCCCGCCAAAATAGAGCTACTGTTGCCGACGTCAACGGAGAGGCCGTCCGACGCCCGGGCGGGGGAGTTTTCCCTTTACGAGGAGGCATTGAAGGGAGGACTGAGGTTGCCGCTTCCGTAAGTGGTGGTAGATGTCCTAAACCGGTTGGAGGTAGCGCCGGACCAACTAATGCCAACCCGTGAAAGATTGTATTAGCCTGTGCAAGTGCGTGGCCGAAGGCGAACGAATGGGCGGCTATGACGGTGGACAAGTTTTTCGCGTGTTATAAGGGCTCAGGACAGCAAGAGACTTGGGTGACGTTGCAAGCGGCGGCAGGGAGGGGTCTGGCGATGGGTCTGTCGTCATCAATTAAGGGATGGAGGCCGCTGTGGTTCTACGTGTCCGCGAATGGGAGGGTTGGGGTGCGTACGGTGTGGAAAGTACCCACCAAATCTGTGGAGCCAAAACTGGGGGCAGCAGGAGAGGAGAGAGTAAAGAAGGTGAAGGCATGGAGGGAGAAGGGGGGAATCAGGTGGGACGAACTCATTCGACCTTCGGCCTTGTTTGCTGCGGGGTTGGGCCCTCAGCCAACCGGTGGGGACCTGGAACCGGCGGAATTAGAGGCGAGAAGGAAGGCGCAAGAGGTGGAGGATAGGTCCATTCTCGCCAAGGCCAGCAAATTCAAGGAGTAGCAGGCAGACCGGCCGCCGAAGTTGATCTTGAGGGAGCAGATCCGACCGCGCCCCAAATCGCTGGGGGAAAAAGACTTGGGTGAATCTGAGCCACGACCGCCCCCAATTGATCCTTTGAAGTAGAGGGCCAACAAGGAGATGGAGGGTGTGGGGAAGAAGAAGAGAAAGGTGAGGAGGAGCCTGCCTTGAAGAGAAGGAGGGAGGTGACAGTAGAAGAGACCCCCATGGACAAGGAGGCAGAGGAGGAGGGAGTGGGGCAGACCCCAGGAAGAATGGTTGCCCCAGAAATGGTGGAGGTCGTCTCGAAGGTCATCCCAGTAGTGGTGGAGATCGCCTTGGAGGTCGCAGAGATCGCCCCCGGAATTCAAGTAAAAGGTGGGGCAACTGGCCCTGAGATAAGGAGAGAGGAACCAGGGGGGACCTGCGCCCCAAGGAGGGGGGGGGGTGAGGCCAAAGTATGCCATCTACCATGCTCTAGCAGTTTCTGGGCGACTGGAGGGAGAAGAAGGCCCAGCCAGGACAGCGACAGATCTTCTTTTGGGGGTGGTGGACGAAGAAACCGTGCACTCTGCAGCCAGGTTCAATGAGGCTGAGCTTCTAAGGGGGTTGTGCTCTGCCCAAATTGAGGCAACCACCCTAGTAGGGGCTCTGCTGAGAAAGGCGGCGGCTGCGAAGGCCAAGTTGGAGGAAGCGAATGCTCAAATTGCAAGTTTCCAGAAGTAGAGTGCAGGCTGGAAGAAAGCTGCGCGAAGCGCTTGCACCAGGGGGGTGGATGAGGCTCAGAAGGCGAAGAAAATGGAAGTGTTGGCGATTGTGCAGCGTAATATTGCCACTCGAGTGGGTGTTGAGCTGCTCGCAGCCCAGTTGGAGTTAGAGGACGAGCGTCGCAACGTAGTGTCGCTTGAGTTCCAGCTTGTTGGCGAGCAGAAAAGGGTGGAAAATGCTGAAAAGAGCTGCGCGGTCGCGCATCGAGCGGTTTAAAGAGGCTATGACCAGTAATGAAGATCTACGCGCCCAGCAGATCAAAGAAAATGATGAAGTAGACCTGAAGATTGCTGGGCTGCAGAAAGAGCTGGAAGATGAGTGTGAGAAAGCAATGAAGGAGAAGGCGAGGTTGCAGAAGGAGTTGGAGGAAGAAAGAACCAAGGCAGCCTCTGAAAGGGCAGCATACCCCGATCTATGTGTAGCAGCAGTAGGACAATTCAAGGGGTCTGCTGAATTTCAGATGGCAGTCGATGCCACGATCGCCAATAACTTGGCAAGGGAGGTGGCTGGAGGGGCGAGCACGTCGGGGACGACCGCTGGGGGCAGGACTGAAGCAGAAGTTATTGAGAGCTTCTAGCGGTCGGACTTCTACAAACACGAGATGGCTGAGTTTTGGGACAGCGGGTGGAAGATGTTCAAGCGTAAAGCAGAAAAACTGTTCCCAAAGTTAGACTTCAGTGGTGTTAGAATCGATGAGGACGACATGGCCCAGACCCCCCTAGATGAGGGGACTAAGGAAGAAGATCTCGCCTCGAGTGAAGAAGAGGAGTGAATGGAGTGAAAAAATATGTACTTAAGAGTTTTGGTTGTGTTTTGTTTTGTGTTGTGTTGTGTTGTTGTTGTTTTTTTTTTTTTTTGAATTGCTGTAATGAACTTATGTACAAGTTTGTGAATAAATAAATAAAAGTTGAGTTGTGGTTTCATTCCATTGCTTGTACTTGTGCATTTGGAGTGAATGAGAATGGTGACTTGTTTAAGGGAAACTCAGCGCAAAGCCAAGGTTGAAATGTAAGACAAACTGAATGCAGAGTAAAGTTGAGAAAAACTCAATGCAAAGTGAAGTTGAACTTGTAATAAAAACTCCATGCAGAGTGAAGTTGAAAATGTAATAAAATTATAAGTTTGTGTGTTGCCACATTGCTGTCTTTATCTTGGTGAGTCTGAAGTGAATGAGGGTGGTCTATTTAAGTTAGGATTGATTCAAGTGAATGAGGGTGAAGTTTCAAATTATGCCCAAAAATGGAGTTGTAAATCATGTTGCAAGAGTGTTAGTAAATGATGATACAGTTATGATACAACGGGATCCTGACAGAACGGGTCGGACTGATCCACGCTTCTCGAGCCAATATCCGAGTGGTCAAGCCCACCTGAGAACCTGCATAAGAGTTTAATGGGGAACAGGGTGTCCCCCAGCGAACCCTCCGACGAGTAAGTTAGAGAGAGAGAAGTGGAATGTAGAGACATGAATTAGAGATAGAAAGCTTAACCTTCTTCTTGTCTTCAACGTCTGCTTATATCCTTTGGTAATCATTTCATTGTCCCGTTCGATCTGTCACCTTGGCCAAAAGTCTATGCTGTAGCTTACCTTGTTCAGGGTGAGGGCGTGTTGTCCCGACGGAGAGGTGTTGTCGTAATAAATGCTGTGAGGGGCTGCATTAATGGCGATGTGCAGTGGCAACAACTTTGCAGATCTTTGTCTGCTGATGTGGTTTGCCCTTTACCTGCCACGTGTCTGAATATCACTGGTCCTTCATGTCATGTTGACTTCTAGCTATGCTAGGCCTTATCAGTTGGGTTATGTGTTGGGCCCTAAGTGGTAGGCTTGGGTTGTTCATAGTGGGTTATGGCCTTTATGGGCCTACCCAAGTCACATACTACACACTTTTTTTCATTCCCTTCAGCATGCTGCTAGCTAGCCTGCAAAAATCATTTTGATTTGCATTCTACACACTTTTTTTCATTCCCTTCAATATGCTGCTACCTAGCCTCCAAAAATCATTTTGATTTCCATATTACACACTTTTTTTCATTCCCTTCAATATGCTGCTAGCTAGCCTGCAAAAATCATTTTGATTTCCATACTACACACTTTTTTTCACTCTCATTTTGATTTCCATACTACACACTATTTTTCATTCCCTTCAATAGTAAAGAGTGCTAAAAATTCAAGAATTCGGTATTAAGAAGTTCCTATATATCTTATTATATAAGAAAAATTGTCTTTCTAGAATGAGCTTTGTAAGAGTTTTAATATCTCATACTAATTTTCTTAATTTTACATAATTAAGAAAATCTCCGTTGCTTAGTTTTTATTTGATAATTTCATATCGAAAAAAGAAGGAAAAAATTAGTTATTTTACTCCTATAAAGAGAATCTTATACTCTCATTCCATTTAGTGAGTAGCCTTGTGAAAATTTCAATATCTCATACTAATTTTCTTGATTTTTTTTAATTTTAAACAATTAAAAAAATCTCCATTTGCTAACTTTTATTTGATAATCCCACATCGGGAAAAAAAAGAGTCATTTTACTCATATAATGTGAATCTTATATTCTTATCCCATTTAATATCATTTAATATTGTAGTGTTATGCATGTGTCAATTCAACATAGTTTAAATTTTAAAAATCTTAATTAATTTATTATGACCTAGCCGATTAAGCTAAATTATTTTTGATTTGATTGATTTGTTGGTTTAACCGCGATTTTAGTTGTTTTATCAAAATATATCGATTAGATTTGTTTGATTCGAAATAAACTAAAGATTGATTTGATTAAAGATTGAAAGACTGAGATTGCTTGATTAGAAATAAACTTTCCATCCAAATAATTGTTAAATTTTATTTCATAATCCCATATTGGAAAAAGAAAAAAAAAAAACAAAAATAAGTTGCTTCACTTATATAAGGTGAATCTTAATAGTATAGTATTGTGTGTACTTCAATTGAAGACAGTTTAAATTTTAAAATTAAAATAACATTTAAAAGTTTTAATTAATTAATTTTATATAGGGTTGTTGGTCATTTGACTAGCTGATTAGGCTAAACGATTTTGGGTTTGACCGATTCGCCGGTTTAATCACGATTTCTCATATTGATTTTATTAATTTTAAATAATTAAAACAATTTCTATTGGCTGACTTCCATTAAAATTAAAAAAATATCAATTTGCTAACTTTTATTTAATAATCTCACATCGAGAAAAAAAGAAAAAAAAATGAGTTGTTTTACTCATATAAAGAGAATTTTATCCTCCCATCCCATTTAATGAGGAGCCTTGTGAGAGTTTCAATATCTCATATTAATTTTCTTGATTTTCTTAATTTTAAACAATTAAGAAAATCTTCATTAACTAACTTTCATTTGATAATCCCACATCGGGAAAAGAAGAAAAAAAAAGGAGTTGTTTTACTCATATAAAGGCCCCGTTTGGTAGAGCTGTGGGAAAGTGATTATAGCTTATAGTTTAACAGCTTATAGTTTATAACTGTGAACATAAGCTGATTTTTGACTTATAAATTAAGCTTCTCCTCCCCCGCTCAAAGAATAAGTTGATTTTTGACTTACAAAAAGCTATAAGCTGTATTGTTAAGCTGAACCAAACACATCAAAATAGCTTAAATTAAGCTAAAAGCTGAAATAAGCTGGAAATAAGCCCTACCAAACAGGGCCAAAGTGAATCTTATACTCCAATCCCATTTAATATTCTACCAAACAGGGCCAAAGTGAATCTTATACTCCAATCCCATTTAATATTGTAGTGTTGTGCATGTTTTAATTCAATATAGTTTAAATTTTAAAAGTTTTAATTAATTAATTATGACCTAGCAGATTAGGCTAAATCATTTTTTATTTGATTAATTTGTTGTTTTAACTGCAATTTTAGCAATTTTATTAAAATATATTGATTAGATTTGTTTAATTCGAAATAAACTATATAAAATGTTACAATCTTACATCGGAAAAAGAAAGAACAAGTGAGTTTTTTCACTTATATAAAATGAATCTTATAAATGGAGTTTTAAGGGAGAAACATTCTATAAGTTCCAAATCCTGATTCTAAAATTATTGAATTTTCTTAATTTTAAATAATTAAAAAAATTCTTATTGGCTAACTTCCATTTACCTTTTATTTTACAATCCTAAATTGGAAAAAAAAGAAAAAGAAAAGAAAAGGAAGGAAAAAATGAATTGTTTCATTTACATAAAGTGAATCTTATGCACCAATTTTTATAAATTATTGAAATTTCTTAATTTTAAACAATGAAGAAAATCTCCATTAGTTAGCTTCTATTTAACTTTTATTTTATAATCTCACATCTAGAAAAAAAAGGAAAAAATGAACTGTTTCACTTATATAAAGTGATCTTATGCGAAACTCTCATAATATTTAACTTTAAAATAATTACAATCCCACATTGAGAAAATAAAGAAAGTGTGAGTTGTTTTACTTATATAAAGTGTTACAATCCCACATCGGGGAAAAAAAAAAGTGAGTTGTTTCACTTATATAAAATAAATCTTATAAAATGAGTTTTAAGGGAGAAGCATTCTAGAAACTCAAAATCCTCATTCTAAAATTATAAAATTTTCTTAATTTTAAACAATTAAGAAACTTTCCATTGACTAGCTTTTATATACCTTTTATTTTACAATTCCAAATTGAGGGGAGAGGGAGGGAGGGGAAGGAAAAAATAATTGTTTCATTTATATAAAGTGAATCTTATGCTTCAATTTATATAAATTATTAAAATTTTTTAATTTTAAACAATTAAGAAAATCCACATTGGTTAGCTTCCATTTAACTTTTATTTTACAATTTCACATAGACGTTTTGATTTTAAAAATAATTTTGTAAACGATTTTGAAACTCTCATAATATTTAATTTTAAAATAATTACAATCCCACATCGAGAAAAGAAATAAAAAGTGAGTTGTTTTACTTATAATAATTGTTTCATTTACATAAAGTGAATCTTATGCTTCAATTTATATAAATTATTGAAATTTCTTTAATTTTAAACAATTAAGAAAATCCACATTGGTTAGCTTCCATTTAACTTTTATTTTACAATCCCACATAGACATTTTGATTTTAAAAATAATTTTGTAAACGATTTTGAAACTCTCATAATATTTAATTTTAAAATAATTACAATCCCACATCGAGAAAAGAAATAAAAAGTGAGTTGTTTTACTTATATAAAGTGAATTTTATATTCTCATTTAATATTATAATATTATGCATGTTTTAGTTCAAGATGGTTTAAATTTTAAAATAAAATTTAAATGTTTTAATTAGTTAATTTTTTTGTAAATTGGTTGGTCTTTTGACTTAACCGATTAGGCTGAATCATTTTCGGTTCGACTAATTTATTGGTTTAACCACGGTTTTAACTGTTTTATCAAAATATATTATTTAGATTTGTTTGATTTGAAATAAACTAAGATTGACTTTATTAAAAATTAAACGACTGAGATTGCTTAATTAGCAATAAACTTCCCGTCCAAACAACTGTTAACTTTTATTTTACAATTCCACATCACGAAAATAAGAAAAAAATGAGTTATTTCACTATATAAATCTTATGCTCCAATTTAATATTATAGTGTTGTATTTGTTTCAATTTAAAACAATTTAAAATTTAAAATTAAAATAAAATTTAAATGTTTTAATTAATTAATTTTTGTATAAGTTGGTTGGTTCTTTGACCTAACCGACTGGGTGAATCGTTCTCAATTTGACTAATTCACTGATTTAACTGCGATTTTAGCGGTTTTATTAAAATATATTAGTTAAATTTGTTTGATTCGAAATATATTTAAAAATTGACCCAATTAAAGATTAAACGGTTAAAATTGCTTGATTCGAAATAAATTGCAAGCCTAAACAATTGTTAACTTTTAAACAATTAAGAAAATTTTTATTGGGTGAATTATTTCACTTTTATTTTATAATCCTACATCGAGAAAAGAAGAAAAAAGTGAATTATTTCACTTATATAAATTGAATCTTATGCTTTCATTTATATAAGCAAAAAGAGATTTTTAGTGATAAGGCTTATGATCAATATCTCATACTATTTGTTTTTTATTTTCTTAATTTTGAACAATGAAGAAAATCTCGATTGGCTAGTTTCCATTTAATTTTTATTTTACAAAATATAAAAAATTTGAATATTATTATCAAATTTTTATTAGATAATATATTATTTTATCTCGTGTATAGCATGAGTGACATGCTGGTATATATATACAAGAAGTTCTTATAAGTATGGGCTACAATAGCTCCGATGGCCGACAGCTTGAACACTACATCGTTGGCTGAGATCTCGATATCCTCTCCACTACTATCATCTGCTACCAGTGGCGGAGGGAGTGAGGGACCAGGGGGGGTCACGTGCCCCTGGATTTTGGAATTTTTTTTTTGGCAAATATAAAGAAAATATTTTAAATAAAAAAATTATAAAAATATTATTAGAGTGAAATGTTAATGACATTTTAAAAATTATGAGAATAATAATAGTTGTTTTGATTGAAAATGAAGAGATTATTATAAACCATATTATCTATGAAAATTTTATGAAAAATTTTGAATATAATAAAAATAATGTTTTAATATAATTTTGAATAAAATAAAATATTTAAATATAATGAAAATAATGTTTTTTACAAATAAAGTATCTAAATAAATAAAATAAAATAAAATAAAAAGGTAAGAAGAAAATTTAGAATGGTATTCTCATTTGATCTAAAAAAATTCTAGATGAATAATAAATTATCACTTATAACTCTCATTTTTTTAATAAAAAAAAAGAAGTTTCCAATTTTGTTCTATAAACTGATGCACATTTAACATTGTCTCCTCATGAAAAGAAACAACAATTATTCTTTTGAAGAAAATAAAATAAAATAAATCCATAGCTGCTAGCGTGCCTCCAAAAATCTTTTTAATTTCCATACTACACACTGTTTTTCATTCCCTTCACAAACAAACCACCCTCCTCATTCTTTGCCTTTTTAAAGCCTCATCCCCATCTTCTTGGTCAGTTCATACCCGTCCCTCAAAACACTTTCAGGTAGGCTCCACACACACACACTCTCTCTCTCTCTATCTCTCTCTCAAATGTGACAATATGGTAAGTCTGATGTGATATTCTAAAAAAATTTAAAACTCTTTAGTATATTTTTTTAAATATAACATGTGACACTCTAACATGGTAGATATAATGTGACACTCTAAAAAAATTAAAAATTCTTTGTGTACTTTTTTCAAATGTGACACTCTAACGTAGCGGGTATGATGTGGCATTAGAAAATTTTTTAGTGTATTTTTTTAAATGTAACACTCTAATGTGGCGGGTAAATGAGTCATTATATATCCAAAAGGACTAAATGGATCATAAGAAAAAATATGGGACTATATGGATTACAAGTCCAAAATATAGGACTTATTGGTCAATCTCCCTTTTTTGTAAGATTGGATTATACATCACTTTTAATAGAAAATTAACGTTTCTGTTTCTTTTCTTTTCTTTTTTATTATAGCAAAAGTCAATTTTTAGCCAAAAATATTTTCATTTTTTATTTTAATTTGTTTAATTGATAACTGAGATTTAAAAAGATAAAAATAAATAACCAGATCTACCATGTTTGACAAGTCCTAAAAAAGTCATTTATTTTCTTAATATTTTTGTCTTTTGTTAAAAAAATTAAAAATTTTGTATTAAAAAAATTTACTATTCAAGTCCTTGTAATTAAAAAGGATATAAAGAATCTTATAAAATTTAAAACCAGAAAAGAAAAAAAAATAATAAAAATTTTAATAGCAATTAATAATTTGAATACATGTATTTAAGACAAATTATATTTAGATTAATAATATTATGACACATTGTTATAACACATGTGAATATTGATCTCATTCTAATTGTAGTAACATAATTTTAAAAAGAATTTAAATTTAAAATTTTATTTTATAATTTAATAAGTGATACATAATTTAAGGAATGAACATTGATCTGATTTTAATTATAGTAACATAATTTAAGGAAGAATTCAAATTTAAAATTTTATTTTAAGAATATAAAATTAATTTATAAACCAATCATATTGTGACACATATTAACAAAAAAATAAAAAAAAATAAAAAAAAATGAGAAAAAAGAATTGCGACTTTCAACCTTAATAAAATGACAATTGTAGTGCCCCCATAATGTAACAACAGAATAACCCATAAGATACACCATATATGCTGAAAACTAATAAGATAACAGTCTTCAATACTGTAACGCCCCCCAAAAAAATGACAAGAACTACCCACAAGTGATCAACATTCACTCAACAATAACAACAATTCGCCCGTCTTTACATAATTAAATTAGAGTCCTTACAAAGGTTTTACATGCGGGTATACATTCATCGATACAAAGCATATGAATCTATAGCATGTAAAGCATCCATTCTCAAAACAATACAATGCCCTTAAGGGCTTACATCTTCAAAGGCATAAGCCTGGTTACACAAAAGTGGTCACTCGGACCCAAACCAAAATAGCCCTTAGCTTTACAATTAATCACAACAAAATAAGAGTGCACTACTCTTCTCAAAATACTTCCATGCCCTCAATTCGGTGGAATCACCACATCTTTACCTGCACCAAAACCCATAGGGGTGAGCATATAGCCCAGTAGAGAAACCTTAACAAAGTATGTACATTTATGCAAGATTCACAATATTTTATGTAAATGGGTATGTTATGCCATGCCATTTGAAGGAAAACTCATACTATGCCTTTCTTGAAAACCACCATGCTTTCAGTCAACATTTATACAACCTCATTAATTTCCCCACATTTCCAATTTTAAATAAAAAAGGGGACGGTAAATACATCACTGGTAATCCCTAGGCTCATGTTTGCAAGTAGGCTCCACAAGCACTACCAAACTGTCATTTTTACCGGTGCTAACCGGAAGGCTCGACACCTATCCGCGCAGTTTTCTGGTCTTTCACCAAGGACACTCAGGCCGTCTTATCAAATACAACTACACCCTCTATCCGGACTTACCACGTATTTACCCCTTTAACATTCTCATAATTCTTATTACAATATAACCTTTCTCAATGTAGATGTTTTCCAAAACTCATGCCATGATGTATAGAAATGACAAAATTTACATGAAGACACGATGCAACAATGACACTCCATAGCCTTTCTTCCTTTACCTTCCTCCAATACCATGACACATTTAATCACATGTTCCACCGGTGTCAATTAACACGTAGCAATAGCTCATTATTATACATATTTCATAACATTCTAGTCATTCCATGATTATGCGAGACTTTCGATATCAACCTCCAAGTTTTTAATTCTCAAAGTCAATAGTGTTCAATAACTATCTTCTCACAATAAATTATTTTTTTTCCATGCCACTAGCAACAATCTTAAAAGTAAATTCCTCATTCTCATATATCAAGGAAATTATCATTTTTCTTACCAAAACATAAACTCCATACTCACACACCCATTTAAACACAAGAAAGGATAATTTACTCAATGGAATTCCATGTTTTCACAAAAAGCCCCAATTTCTAGATTTACACAAAATCTAAACATTTTTCATCTTCTTTATGAACTCTCTCCATACATGTCAATCGCAATCTATAAGGTTCCACACTTCTCAAATATTCTTTAAAAGAAGATGAGATGAGTTTTTCTTTAAACAAAAATCAACAATTTCTTGAGCCCTAGGCTCCATTTTCAAAATACATAGAGGGTTTCACAAAATCAACAAGAAACTTGCATAAATACACATATAACTCAAAGGAAACCATACCTCAAGGGCTTGAGAAGGAGCAAGATGAAACCCTAGAGTTTGAAGATGAGAGAGAGCCTTGGATTTGCTTCCACCAAATGAAACCCTAGCTTAGATTCTTCAAGATCTTGAAGGAGATGATGACATTCATAACCCAAGATGGGCAAAATCAAAGAGGTGTAGATGTTTGAGAGGTTTTTCTAGAGAGAAGGAGGAGAAATATATGTTTTAGAGTGAGAGGGAGATGAGTATAATGAGAGATATATTTGGATCAAAATGATACAAAAAACAGAGTTTCGGACTGCCCAGTTGGCCGCTCGTGTGGCCATTTTCTCCGCTCGTGCGCTCTTAGACAGTAGCCAAATTCTGGGTGTCAAGCTTGGCCGCTCGTGCGGCCACTCCCACCGCTCGTGCGGTACAATACAGCATGTGCGGCCTAGGGCTTCGCTCGTGCGGCCCTGGCCCAGCAGCTTAAAGTTTCAACTTTTTCCCCGGCACCCCGAACTCACCCGTGCACCCTCTGGGACAAACAAAATTTCAACACTGGAAGAAAATTATTTGGAAACCCTTTCTGGACACTTCAATTCAACAAGAATAAAAAGGAGAACGAAGAGAAGGAAATAAAGAATAAAGAGAAAAAGGAGGCCAGTCGTCACAACCTCCCCACCATAAGAAATTTCGTCCCCGAAATTTAAATAAACCCACTATACAAGAGTGTTCTATCAACAATAGTCAAATCAACAGCATTAACGATTTACAACATTGATGTTCAACTAACATTTGGCATTTTCCTTATCATTTCCTCATCAAAATGCAATTGCTTACGCTAGAATGAAATGAAACATCCACAATAAGGTATTATGCTCTTTATCCTCCTTCTCCAACACAGTAATTTCTCATATTAAACATTATGGATAAAACATTCATGGCAAAATGTCTTTCTTTCACAACCTCAAGGTTAGATCAACAACACATACAACAACCTACCATTAACAATCTAACCCCTCTCCCTTCATTACAAGGAAACATTACAAATTAAAACAAACAACTAAACATTTTCAAACAAATCCGGACATTTGGAGCGGACTTCCGCCTCCCTCTCCCAAGTCGCCTCTTCAACTCCATGGTGCCTCCACAAAACTTTGACTAACGGTATGGTCTTACCCCGCAACATTTGCTCCCGGGTATCTAGAATTTGAATCGGTCGCTCCTCATAAGAGGTGTCCTCATCTACCTCCAAATCAATCCAATCTAACACATGAGAAGGATCGGGCTCGTATTTCCTAAGCATTGACACATGGAACACATTGTGAACCCCCGAAAGTTGTGGCGGTAAGGCTAACCGGTAGGCCACTTCTCCTATTCTCTCCAATATCTCGAAAGGCCCAATGAACCTCGGAGACAACTTCCCGCTCTTGCCAAACCTCATTAAACCTCTCCTAGGAGAGATCTTAAGAAACACGTGATCACCCACATCAAAGGATAAGGGTCGTCTCCTCTTATCAACATAACTTTTCTGTCGACTTTGAGCTGTAGCCAACCTCTTACGAATAAGAGCAACCTTCTCGGTTATCTTCCTCACAATCTCCGGACCCAACAATGGTGTATCCCCTACCTCAGCCCAACAAACCGGTGACCTACAAGGTCGGCCATACAAGGCCTCAAACGGTGCCATCTCGATGCTAGCCTGATAACTATTGTTGTAGGCGAACTTAATCAAAGGTAAGTGCCTCTCCCAAGACCCCTTGAAATCTAGGACACAAGCTCTAAACATATCTTCCAAAATCTGTATAGTGCGTTCCGATTGCCCATCGGTCTGCGGGTGGTAGGCGGTACTAAAGGTTAACTTGGTCTCCAATGCCTCTTGAAGGCTTTCCCACAACCGGGCGGTAAAACGAGGATCCCTATCTGACACAATGGTGACCGGCACCCCATGAAGCCGAACTATCTCCTTAACATACAACTTTGCCAAGTGCTCAACTGAGTCGCTACTTCGCATAGGAATGAAGTGTGTGGACTTGGTCAATCTATCAACAATTACCCAAATGGCATCATTGCTCCGCTGCGTGCTAGGGAGCCCAACTACAAAGTCCATGGTCACGTGCTCCCATTTCCACTCGGCTATAGGTAAAGGTTGTAGCAAACCCGCTGGTCTTTGGTGCTCGGCCTTGACTTCCTGACAAGTAAGGCACTTGGACACAAAGGACGCGACATCCCGCTTCATACCCCTCCACCAAAACTGACGACTAAGGTCACGATACATTTTGGTGCCTCTCGAGTGTACCGCAAGGCGTGAATGATGGAATTCCCGTAGCACCTCCTCTCTATGAGATTCAGGCACAAATAAACGGTCTAGGTAGTGTATACTCTGATCCGAGTGAATATTCAAACCCTTCTCTTCCTTCCCATTTGAGATCCTATCCCGAATTAACTCTACCTCCCGATCCCCTTGTTGTGCTTCTATAACTTTACTAATCAAAATAGGTTGAGCACTCAAACTAAACAATGTTGCACCCCCTTCAGACTCACTCAATTGCAATTCAAACTTGCCAACTTCACCCAACATACTCCACTCCTGAATGGCCACACACGCCAAACTACTCACTGTTTTTTGACTCAAGGCGTCGGCCACTACATTGGCCTTCCCTGGGTGATAGTGTAATTCAAAATCATAGTCTTCTAAAAACTCCATCCATCTTCGTTGTCTTAGATTCAAGTCTTTCTGGGAAAACAAATATCTCAAGCTCTTATGGTCGGAGAAAACCTCAAATTTCTCACCGTACAAGTAATGCCTCCAAATCTTCAAGGCAAAGACTACCGCCGTTAGCTCTAAGTCGTGGGTTGGGTAATTCTTCTCATGAATTTTCAACTGACGAGAACCGTACGCTACAACCTTTCTCTCTTGCATCAAAACACAACCAAGCCCATCCCGAGATGCATCACAAAAGACGGTATACCCCAAACCTCTCTTTGGAATGACTAACACCGGTGCCGTGGTCAATCTAGTTTTAAGCTCTTGGAAGGATCTTTCACACACCTCACTCCACATAAATTTAACCCCATTTCTAGTCAACCTAGTCAAAGGTGTGGCTAGTCTAGAAAAATCCTTTACAAAACGCCGGTAGTACCCCGCCAATCCCAAGAAACTCCGGATCTCAAAGACATTCTTAGGCTGCTCCCAATCTTGTACAGAATCTATCTTCGAAGAATCTACGGTCACCCCTTCACGTGATACCACATGACCCAAAAACTTCACCTCGGTGAGCCAAAACTCACACTTCTCAAATTTTGCATACAACTGATGCTCCCTAAGCAAGTCAAGCACTATCCTCAAGTGAGCCTCGTGTTCCTCCTCGGAGGTCGAATAGATTAGGATGTCGTCCACGAAGACAACCACAAAACGGTCCAAATACTCCCTAAAAATCTGATTCATCAAGTCCATGAAAGAAGCTGGTGCGTTAGTTAACCCAAAGGGCATTACTAGGAACTCGTAGTGGCCATAACGCGTTCGAAAGGCCGTTTTATGGATGTCCTCCTCCCAGACTCTCAACTGGTGGTATCCCGACCTCAAGTCTATTTTCGAAAAGCAACAAGACCCTCTAAATTGATTGAACAAGTCGTCTATCCTGGGTAAAGGGTATTTGTTCTTAACAGTGACTCGGTTCAACTTACGGTAATCGATACACAACCGCAACGACCCATCCTTCTTCTTTGCAAAGAGGGCCAGCGCTCCCCAAGGTGACGTACTAGGGCGTATGAAGCCCTTGTCTAAAAGCTCTTGGAGTTGGATCTTCAACTCATGCAACTCCGCGGGTGCAAATCTATACGGCGCCATAGAAATGGATACTGTTCCAGGCACTAAGTCAATAGTGAACTCAACCTCCCGGTGGGGTGGCAAACTGATAAGGTCTTCGGGAAACACCTCCGGGTACTCACACACCACCCTTGGCAACTCAACTCGAGTCCCGACACTCTCACTATTCAAGAGAGTAGCTAGAAAGCCGCTAAGCTCGCTCCTACTACGAGGACCAAACATCGGTGACAAGACCCGATCAACCCTATCCCCCAGAAAATAAAAACAATCGCCACCTGAAGTGCACACTGAGACTCTTTGCCGAAAGCAATCAATCACTGCCCGATACGAAGACAACCAATCTATGCCTAGAATAACGTCGAAACTGGACATGTCTAACAACACAAAAGCAAACGGGAGTTTACGCCCGGCAATCTCTATCTCACAATCACGACATCCCTGGTCTAGGTCAACTGTACCCCCAACTGGTGACTCAACTCTGAGTGGAGATGCTAACTATGCCACCTCTAACCCCAATGAGGATGCAAATACTGTAGATATGAATGAATGCGACGCACCCGTATCTATCAACACACTAGCCAATGAATTACACACAATAAATATACCTCTCACAACCGAAGGTCCTGGCATCTGCTCTGGCGCTGTAACAGCATATACGCGCCCCTGAGGCCTCTGGTCAACCTGCTCATCCCTCGGAGCATAAGCCTGCTGAACTGACTGAGCCGAAGCGGCTCCCTGGTGGACTCTCGAGGTCTGGACTGAATGGGTCTGCTGATGACTCTCGATCTGTCTCGACCCGGATGCGCCAGATGCGCCTCCCAACTGTGGGCAAGCCCTCTTCATGTGCCCTGACTGACCGCACTGGAAACAAGTAGGCCCTTGCCCCCTACTCTGAGACTGAGACTGGTTCTGAGATCGGTTAGGTGGTGGTGGTGGCAACATCTGCTGTCCCCTTCCCTTCTGCGGACATGCAAAGGCCTTGTGACCCAGTTGGCCACATTTGAAGCAAGAGAACCCACTCGATGCACTCTTTCCCGAGCCCACACTAGGCAAGGGGAAAGTGGTCTCCTCAGCCTCCACCATAATCTCCACATGTGCGGCCGCCTCCACAAGGTGATCATACTCTCGGATCATGTTCCCGGCAACCTTGAACAAAATCTTTGTCCTCAACCTTTGTTCGAACTCAAAGCAACAGCGCTCTTCCGTCGCTACTAACTCCGGTGCAAACAGCGACAAGCTAGAAAAGGCCGCATCATACTCGGCCACGAACATATTCAATTGCAAAAGGTCCTTGAATTCCTGCCTCAACCTCTCCCTAGCCGTGGGAGGTAGGTACTTGTCTTGGAAAGCCGTCACAAATGCCTCCCATGTCAGTGCTACCCAGCCCTTTGCATACTTCCACCATTGGCCGGCGTCACCTTTGAGGTAATAACTAGCAAGGGTTACCCTCAACTCGCCATCAGCTATATGGAGCATATCAAAGGTCTTCACAGTTTGCTCCAACCATTCATCCGCCTTCTTTGGATCGGGCCCACCATGGAATTCATCCGGCTTGGCCCTTAAGAACTCCCTCGTGAGGAAGCTAGCTCTAGTCTCTGCAACATTCTCCCTTGCTTGGGTCTCAGCCCTCAAAATGTTCATGGACTCCCTCAAAGCCCCCGCCATCTCCCGGGCTAGAGCCCCCATTGCGGCTTGACCGGCTTGCCCCGGCACTTCCGCTTGCCCCACTTGTTCGGCCATATCGGCTTGGCCTAACCTTCTTCCTGTACCGGGACCCCTTGGACCGACAACTCAAACACACCTCGACGACCTCGACCTCACCTTCCACCCCTACCACCTCGAGTCCGAACTCTTCCTGACATCCTAATTAAGGAACAAGGTAGATAATTTAGCACATAATTCCAAATGTGCTCGCAACTTGCCTCACACGTTAAACTATAATAATTACATGCATATATCACACAAATAATTTAATTCACCCCACATAAGCACTTAGTCACATAAACACATACGAATTATCCTTTAGTGATGAGATTCGTCCTACGAGAAACAAAGAATTCTTAGTAGAATGAGTATTGATCAAGTACCCTTCTAATAAGACCTCAAGGAATCTAATAGACGCGAATAACATCCCAAAAGTCTAATCCCATACTCACGTAGTCACATAAGCATGCCATCACACAATCACAAAAACAAAATATTTCCTAGTCATGCGAAATGAACCCATTGTGGTATAACGACCACTTCCCGCGAGCCCCAAGTATTCAAACCCGGTAGCTCTGATGCCAAGTTGTAACACCCCCCAAAAAAAAAATGACAAGAACTACCCACAAGTGATCAACATTCACCCGTCTTTACAACAATTCGCCCGTCTTTACATTAGAGTCCTTACAAAGGTTTTACATGCGGATATACATTCATCAATACAAAACATATGAATCTATAGCATGTAAAGCATCCATTCTCAAAACAATACAATGCCCTTAAGGGCTTACATCTTCCAAGGCATAAGCCTGGTTACACAAAAGTGGTCACTCGGACCCAAACCAAAATAGCCCTTGGCTTTACAATTAATCACAACAAAATAAGAGTGCACTACTCTTCTCAAAATACTTCCACGCCCTCAATTCGGTGGAATCACCACATCTTTACCTGCACCAAAACCCATAGGGGTGAGCATATAGCCTAGTAGAGAAACGTTAACAAAGTATGTACATTTATGCAAGATTCACAATATTTTATGTAAATGGGTATGTTATGCCATGCCATTTGAAGGAAAACTCATACTATGCCTTTCTTGAAAACCACCATGCTTTTAGTCAACATTTATACAACCTCATTAATTTCCCCACACTTCCAATTTTAAATAAAAAAGGGGACGGTAAATACATCACTGGTAATCCCTAGGCTCGTGTCTGCAAGTAGGCTCCACAAGCACTACCAAACTGTCATTTTTACCGGTGCTAACTGGAAGGCTCAACACCTATTCGCGCGGTTTTCTGGTCTTTCACCAAGGACACTCAGGCCATCTTATCAAATACAACTACACCCCCTATCCGGACTTACCACGTATTTACCCCTTTAACATTCTCATAATTCTTATTACAATATAACCTTTCTCAATGTAGATGTTTTCCAAAACTCATGCCATGATGTATAGAAATGACAAAATTTACATGAAGACACGATGCAACAATGACACTCCATAGCCTTTCTTCCTTTACCTTCCTCCAATACCATGACACATTTAATCACATGTTCCACCGGTGTCAATTAACACGTAGCAATAGCTCATTATTATACATATTTCATAACATTCTAGTCATTCCATGATTATGCGAGACTTTCGATATCAACCTCCAAGTTTTTAATTCTCAAAGTCAATAGTGTTCAATAACTATCTTCTCACAATAAATTATTTTTTTTCCATGCCACTAGCAACAATCTTAAAAGTAAATTCCTCATTCTCATATATCAAGGAAATTATCATTTTTCTTACCAAAACATAAACTCCATACTCACACACCCATTTAAACACAAGAAAGGATAATTTACTCAATGGAATTCCATGTTTTCACAAAAAGCCCCAATTTCTAGATTTACACAAAATCTAAACATTTTTCATCTTCTTTATGAACTCTCTCCATACATGTCAATCGCAATCTATAAGGTTCCACACTTCTCAAATATTCTTTAAAAGAAGATGAGATGAGTTTTTCTTTAAACAAAAATCAACAATTTCTTGAGCCCTAGGCTCCATTTTCAAAATACATAGAGGGTTTCACAAAATCAACAAGAAACTTGCATAAATACACATATAACTCAAAGGAAACCATACCTCAAGGGCTTGAGAAGGAGCAAGATGAAACCCTAGAGTTTGAAGATGAGAGAGAGCCTTGGATTTGCTTCCACCAAATGAAACCCTAGCTTAGATTCTTCAAGATCTTGAAGGAGATGATGACATTCATAACCCAAGATGGGCAAAATCAAAGAGGTGTAGATGTTTGAGAGGTTTTTCTAGAGAGAAGGAGGAGAAATATATGTTTTAGAGTGAGAGGGAGATGAGTATAATGAGAGATATATTTGGATCAAAATGATACAAAAAGCAGAGTTTCGGACTGCCCAGTTGGCCGCTCGTGTGGCCATTTTCTCCGCTCGTGCGCTCTTAGACAGTAGCCAAATTCTGGGTGTCAAGCTTGGCCGCTCGTGCGGCCACTCCCACCGCTCGTGCGGTACAATACAGCACGTGCGGCCTAGGGCTTCGCTCGTGCGGCCCTGACCCAGTAGCTCAAAGTTTCAACTTTTTCCCCGGCACCCCGAACTCACCCGTGCACCCTCTGGGACAAACAAAATTTCAACACTGGAAGAAAAGTATTTGGAAACCCTTTCTGGACACTTCAATTCAACAAGAATAAAAAGGAGAACGAAGCGAAGGAAATAAAGAATAAAGAGAAAAATGAGGCCAGTAGTCACAATTACTTCTCTAGTAAACATTACAAAAGGTACAACATGCATTATATATTCATAAATCCTAAATTCTGAATCTATAGCATGTGGCACATGGAAATATACAGAAATGAGAGGAAATTCAGATAAGTTCATGCTTTAATGGCTACATATTTCCAAGACGATACTTGGTTACAACAAAAGTGGGTCAAGCCTAAAACAAATAAAAAGTTTGAGGCTTGTATAAAAGCTATTTACAATAAAAGAAAGACATGAGTCTTCAGCTCCAAGATCCTCTCAAGGTAAGTCTTTGGTGGAGACATACCATCAGCACCTGAAAGTTAGTTTCCATATAGGGTGAGCTAAAGCCCAGTAAAGAATGCCTTAACACACTGTATGATGCTTAACAAAATCATATGGTGAATGCATATGCATGTCATTTACCATAATGTTACATTTTTTTCTTTCAAAACAATGCAATGCCATGATTATAAATAAATTCGTAAAACAATACTTTTTAAATCAGAAAACAGGACAGTGGATATACAACACTAAGAATCTCTAGGTATGTGTCTACCAGTAGGCTATACAAGTATTATCAAAGCCATTTTACCGATACTAACTAGAATGATAGGCACCTAACTGTGCGAGTTTCTGAACTTTCACCAAGGACAAACAAGCAAACATAGATAATACCACAACCACACCCCTTAACTAGTTTCACCAAGATATTTACCCATTTTTTTCAAAACGATACATTTTCAATGTATAAATATGAAATAATGTTCAATGCAAGATGTATGAGTAATTTGATTTCAATTGACCTAATCCTCATGCAATTTCTACAACAATCAAAGCTATCTTCTACCAATAGTCCAAAACAGATATTTCTATACAAAATATAAATCTGCAAGCAATAGATATGATTTCAAAAATCTCAATAGAGGAGTGATAATACATATTTAACTCCACTCTTTTCATCAACAGGTACATTCATATTATTATTTCAAATGATTAACATCTTCCCCTTTTTTCCTTAGTCCAAAACCAATGATTTCCAAGATTTTCAACAGAACATCTATTCCTTTCAAAACACATTTAAATGAGAGATTTTCAATATTTCCACCCAACTTATCAATATAACCATCTCTACAACATTTTAAACCAATTGAAAACCTCTCTTTTATACTCCCAAAACCAAACCTAAATCAAACCCTAAATCAAACCCACAACTCTCAAATCACTATAGGCTAAGAATCACACAAAGAAGTTGAAGAAATCCCTACCTCAAGATTAGAAGGAGAGAAGAACAAGACCCAAAGTTTGACGGAGCCAAAAACAAAATTTTTTCCAATTAGAATGTTCATCTCTATGAGCTCTACATTTTTTTCCCAAAGCACTATGGCAGCGAGATTACTGGATTTGAGTGTATAGGGGTGTTTAGACAAGAATTAGAGAGAGAGAGAGAGAGAGAGAGATCAAAAAGTGAAAGAAAAGATCATTTTCCCATACTGATATATGTTGTACAAAATGTGTATTTAAATAAAAATAAAGAGATTCATATTTAATTAAATTAAAATTACAAAATAAGAAATCATGGTACTAAATCATACTGAAAATTAGAACTTGAAAAATAGAAACATATAATAAAATATAATACTGAAATAAGAAAAAGAAGCAAACTGAAACTTGTGTAATAGTACAGTCTCCTTAAAATAGATTCGACGCCTCACTGTGGGTGCTAGAAGTGTGTCGGCGTCAGTCTCCTAAGATGCGACGATTACAACCAGCTAAGGCAGAAGCACCTTTTGTTTAACTCCGGCGAACTGATAATGGTAACACTCTCCCACACAGGAAGAATATTATAGAAACAGACTAACTATGTAATTTGAGAGCAAAAAAATGTGTGTTCAAAACCAAAGAAGATGGTCTTTTTTTATGCACAATGGGAGAGAGAGGAGTCTTCCAATAACAAATGCAGATTTCAATTCTGCAAAACTAAAGAATCAAATACACCAAAATTGATGGGAAATAAGTGTATAAGTTACACACTCTATATATACATATGTGTATATCAACAGTCACAATAATTTGACCTAGTCCAAAAAAAATTAGGTTGATGGGCTACCAATTCGGCCCAATCCAAACCTAACCCATTCCAGTAAGCCTCAAGCCCAAGTCCCAATATCCAAGATCCAAGATCCACGAATCACGAACCCGGCCCGGTCCAGTCCCGGCGAATGGGTGGCGCGCGCGCGTGCACATGCAAGTATGACATTTTTTGCATAACCAATCTGGACCATAATTTTGGCCCAAGCCCATCTTTGAAGTATCCATAACTCCCCTCTTTCGAAAAATTTGGATGCCCCAAAGGGCTCATGCCCTTATTAAAATCTTGGGATTTAAATACCAAGCAATGCTTTCCTCTACAATCAATATGGGATAGGTGATTATACACTATTTCCAATACCTCATGCATGAGGCCAACTTTATGAGATAATTTCTCATTCAATTTTTAATAGTTTTTGGTCATTCTTTTTGTGGTGTAAAGATCTTGTTACAAAGAATGTAGATCGATTTGATCCCACCTCAATCAGAGGTTGGGACCCACTTTAATTGCATATTAAAGTCACCATAAAACTATTTTTTTTCCAACAATATACACATAGACCACTTGAGAAACCAAAACACCGCTCAAGCATCAGACATAAAGAACTGCTCAAGCGACTAAATCATGGCTCGAGCGCACAATGACCCCCTCCTAACCTACACAGAGACCGCTCAAATGAAGGAAAGACCGCTTGAGTGTCAGACACAGAATACCACTCGAGCGACTAACCCATGGCTCAAGCAAAGAACACCCCACTCCTAGAAGTTCAGACTGCAAACACAGATACTAGAAGGAACCAAAGACTGCTCAAGCGAACTTAACAACAAACAAACAAAAATTCCTTTAAAATTCTAATTCCCAACCTGTTCAAAACATGACCAACAACTCCAAACAACCAATCTTACATTACAACAAGACAAAAGGGAGTATAAACAACAACCATGAGTATCGGATGTCGGATCAAAGAATATAACAATTATAATAGTACTAGCATTACACCTGTACTATGCACGGTCTAACACAAAAAATTAAAACTTAATATTAATTTTATATAGTAATTAAGAAATATTTTTAAAATGTAGAAGAAAATAATTTAGAATCAAGTAAATTTTAATTATTTTCACTACAATTATATTTAAGTTTTTTTTTTTTTTTGGTTGATAGTCTTATCATTAATGGTATGTTCTAAGATTTAAATAACAAAAACATGTGTTATAACATAATTAGTAAAAAAAAAAAAAATAGAGTAAATTATAAAAACTGCACTTACAATAAAACATAAATACATTATGTTATTATTGTTTTGCAATTATAGCTTGTATTATGTTACAGTTTAACCAATGATATATCAAATCATGTGTGTCAATTAACTTTGATCCCTTTCTCCTTTTTGTATAACTTGTAAAAAATTGTTAACATAAAAAATAAATGGGCGAATTATACTAATAGTCCTTATAGTTTCGGGCTCATGTTACTTTGGTCTTTGACTTTTTAATTGTGACACATTTGACTTTAAATTTTGAATCTTGTTCCAAATAAGGACAATTGAAAATGCCATTGCTCAATTTCAAGGACAAAGTCGTCAATTTGATAAAATATAAACTAATTTGACAAAAATAAATGTCAAAAAGATATTTTTGAATTTTAAAAAATTATTTCTACCCACCAAAGATAAAATTATGTAAAATTGATAAATCTTTTAGACATTTATTTATTTTACTAAATTAATTTTTATTATATGTTTGGATGATAATCATACAATGGGTGATTGTTAAGCTTTTAATGTATAATTGATATATATTTAATATATGAAATATTTTTAGTTTTGGAATTTTTTGATCTAATGGATTGGTTTAATAATGATATCAAAGTTGTCGCCATATTTGACTTTTGAAAAAATAGAAACTAATTTAATGAAAATAAAAACAACCATCTATTACATGATCAACATCGAAACACATAATAAAAATTAATTTGGTAAAAATAAATAAATAAATAAATAAATGTCTAAAAGATTTATCAATTTTACATAATTTTATCTTTAGTGGATAGAAATAATTTTTAAAAATTGAAAAATATTTTTTTAACATTTATTTTTGTCAAATTATTTTATATTTTATCAAATTGAGGACTTTGCCCTTAAAATGGAGTAATGGTATCTTTAATTGTCCTTATTTGGACAAAGATTCAAAATTCAAGATTAAATGTATCACAATCGAAAAATTAGGGACCAAAGTGATATAATGCCCAAACTATAGGGACCGTTAGTGTAATTCGCCCAAAATAAATTACAGAATGAAATATAAAAAACAACAAAGAAATTAGTCATTTTCTTGGGTCACCCTTCCAAGTAATTTTTACCTTGCTAAGCATAGTAGTAAAATCTCTCCACCAATAGATTAATTACAATCAAGTTAACCATTGAAAATAAAAATTAAAACTTGAGCTTTGGTTTAGCTAGTCTAGTATTCAGCCCACCTTGAAGCCATTCTTTTGGTCTGACTGCACGTTGATCAATTTTTTTTCTTAATTTTCAAATTAATATATATTTTTTAAATGGTTCACATTAAAAATTAAGAAACTAATATATAACATAATTAAATATAAATTATGCAATTTTTTTTTTAACCATACATGTAAGAGAACTGTCACATACTATTTTATTAGCAAAGGTAAATATATTTGTCACGTTGGAGCATTTACTGATATAATTTATCTAAATAATAATTTGCATAATTTATATAAAAATATACAAACTTTTTCTTTCTTCATTACGAAATTATACAAAATCTACACTTTAAATAGTACTTTTATAAATTTTTAAAAGTTACTCATAAATTTAATTTTTTTCCCACTATTTGAAGTAATATTTAATTTATTACAATAAGAGTCATATAAATTATTTAAATTTATATGTTAAATATTTAAATAATTGAAGGTCATACGATAACTATTTTGACCATATGACGCATCTTATTTAAATCTTAAAGAATTTATTTAATAATGTTATATATGTTACGCAACATTTCGAAATAATAACAACCCATAACATGACCTTATGTGGAAAGTATAACTTGCAATAATTTAACATCTCATTAGAACTCATTAATCGTACAAAAGGTGACATATGCATGTATACATTCATAAATCCTAAATCTTGAATTTATAGCATATGCCAATGGTAAATGAATCTAAACAAAAGGACGTACAAATAAGTTTATGCTCCAATGGCTACATCTTTTCAAGTCAATACTTGGTGAAAAATCTAGAAATCCCCTAGATATTGATTTGTGATTATGTAACAATTTTAAGCAGAGTATAACAATCCCAATCAAACAATCAAGACAAATCAACACAACGATTTTAACGTGAAAAAACCACAATTGGACACCTCCAGCTGTGATTAAAAAATCACGGGCAACAGCCACAAAATAATCCACTAAGAAGATTTAAAGGAATTACACAGGTATACTCTCAATTACTTAGCGAATCCACGCCTAATTGAACCAACCTCTATGTGCCTCTTCCAACCCCGTCTTCACATCAGAATTGTCTTTACGATGAGCCATTCCAGAATCCACCGAAGTTTCAGGCTCGAATTCTTCAGAATCCACCGAAGAACAACTCTCTCTCTTTTGTGTATAACAAACAAAACCTTTGTTGTACTCTCTTTAAACCATAAGTTGAATACTCAATAAAACATCAAAGAAAACTAACAAAATATCCCCAGATATAAATCTTAAGAACCAAAAAGAAGATCTGGAGGAATTGAGGAGTAATTTAGTTTTGAGAGAACACCAACTACTTATAAAAAACCAAAAGTAATCCTAGTTTCTTCAGAAAACCAAATCCTTATCGAAATCCGAAAACTGTGTTCGTGCGGTCTGCTCGAGCGTGGGACTTCTCGCTCGAGCGGAGACTTCATATTCCGCAATTCATATAGGCTTCACGCTCGAGCGTCAGTTTCGACGCTCGAGCGTCGAATCACACCATCTAGTATTTTTTCAGGCATAGCAGAGAAGCTGTGAGTTTGTAAACCCCGCTCGAGCGTCACTTTCCCCGCTCGAGCGGGGAGACCAAAATTGAATGCATTTTTGCATTTTGCTTCGGCCGCGAGCTGACTGGGCAGCTCGACCCCCGTCATAATCAGCGAAGTGGCAATCTTGAAAGCATTAACATCCCAAACTTCTCTGAACGTTTCAATTCGGGTTGGATTCGCATCTAATAAACTCATAGCCTTACTGAAATAAAAGTGCAAAAACAAATACAACTGAAAGGAGTTTTGTCAAACGGGGTTGCCAAAAATAAAACCTAACAATCTCCCCCTTTGGCAATGCCGTGACAAAACACACCTAACAAATAAAATCCTAAACACTCCAACCCATTACAGCCAACAAAACCCAACTTCTTTCTCAAGGTCTTGACCTGCAAAACAGTTATTAGTGCCACAATCTCCAAAACAACTATTAGTCCCACAAGAGTATATGAAAAACCAATAGACATATGACACGATTATCTTGAAACATGAGATGAAAAACATGAATAGATGAAAACTAAGACTCATGAAAAACAACTCTCAAACAACAAAAGCAAGATCATAAACCACACAAGCAATGATATGACGATGTAAATACCAGGAACATACAAGAAGGGCAAACAGTGCATAGCAACATGCAAAACATATAGCCAATCTCCCTTACCAAACATAAATCAAGATGAACCAAACTCCCCCTCACTAAAAGCAACCACAAATACTGAAAATAGTGAACAAGAAGAAAAACGACAAAAATAATATGGTGGAGCAAGCAAAGAATTTCAGATTTGTACCTTAAAACACACAAGATTATCCAAGAAACACAATTACTTGAAAACACAATGTCCACAGTCTGTAGAAGATTCCTCATGCAAGAAAGTGATGCATTATGCGAATGGCATAGATCCCATGACAAAAGTGTGTGTGTGACTCTTGGAGTTCGACAAACACTAGATTCAATCCTAGTAGTGATCTGAAAGTTGGACCTCGGGCAAGAGAATCTAAGCACAACAAAGGAAAGTCAAACCACTAGGAATCAAGGAGTATTTGGTGAGTAAAGGCGGAGGCTCCCCATCAATCAATGAATCTTTTCTTTTTTTTTTCTTTCTTTCTTTTGCACATTTTTTCTTTCTTTTGCATATTTTTTGCTTTTTCTTTTGCACAATCATTGGCGGCTGACATGCTCAAGAGTATGGAAACCGAACCAGAGAAGCATAGATATAATAAGGATGGCCTGGTTGGTGACTCTGAGGTAGCCTTTTCCTCATGGCTAGACTTCAAAGAATTGAGGGGAAAGTCGTGGAGGTGCAAAAAGATGGAAGGTGGTTAAGAGATTCATCATTACCCATGATATGCTAGTATAGGTCAATTCCTCTAGAAACGCAAAAGATCAATGACAGAAGTCCATAGAGAAAAAATAATCACTAAGGTGGAACACTCCAAAATTTGCTAATCCAAGAGTGTGTACAGAATGAGACATACTAATCAAAAAACACACACTCCAAAACGAGTAATGACCACAGAAAGCACACATATATTAACATGTAATGGATATTCTCATCAATTCCAATATGCACCAAGGACTACTCAAAAATTTCAAGCTTGCAAAACCATATTAAGAAAATCTTTTTGGGATTTTTTATTTTTTTTTTCAAAAATAAAGCAAGACAAAAAAATGAACAAGCACACATGTAATGACAAAAAAAAAAAAAAAAAAAAAAAACACACAGAAACCCAAAAACTAAAATGTCAAAACAAATTAACACAAGTCAAGTTTTCTCACCCAAACTGCTTTAGTACGAACAAAGTTGTGAGAATTGCAGTTCTTGGGTGGTGTCTTGACATTGTGGTTCCTTTTCCCTGCAATGGGAACTCGTCTTGACTTGGCTTCCAACTTCCAATTTTTAGGTCTAGGCAAAGACACTTTCCCATGCAACTTATAACAATAAGGACAAATATGACCATGCATACCACAATGATGACAAATAAAACAGGGTGTACCTTCTTTTCTTTTACCTTACCAACTCTAGGAAGTTTGAAAAGTCCATCCTTATGTTGAATTTTTTGTTCCCTCTTTCCTTGAGTTCTTGTATCATAAGATGTGGATGCACTCTATTTTTGCTTTTTATTATCACCAAAGCCAATGCCACTTTTATCAGAACAAATTTGTTGAGACCCAATGATATTATCCAAAGTCTTTGATCCTCTATTCATCATTCAGTTTCAGAAGCCGCCATGAAAGTAAGAAATTGTTTATGACCCTCTTCGCCTTGATCTTCGTTGTCACTTTCATCTTTATTAGATTCTGACTCATCATCCCATGTGATGGCGGGGGCTTTCTTCTTCCTCAAATGAGTAGGGCATTCTAAAGCAAAGTGGCCATATCCTTGGCATTCATAGCATTGGACTCTTTCAGAGTTCTCTTGTATCTTTCCTTTCTCCTTGGCAATAGAATTAATTTTGAGTTTATCTTTGCCTTTAGATTTATGAGTATGAGTAGAGTCCAAAAGATTAGGATTCTTTTTCAAAAAAGATTTTTTAAATTGTTTAACAAAAGCAACTGTAATCTTGGAATCTATCTCACAATCCTCATCAGAATCCTCTCCAACTCTATGAGCACTACTAAAAGCAATATCTTTTTGTTTCTTTTTGAAATTCCTATGTGCCTCATAAGTTTGAAGATTTCCAACCAACTGATCTAGCTTGAGGTTGTCAACATCTTGAGCCTCCTTAATAGCCGTAACTTTTGGTTGGAACCGATCGAGCAAGGATCTCAAAATTTTTCCCACAACTTTGGATTCTGGTATTTTTTTCACCTAAATTGAAGCTAGAATTTACAATGTCACTCAACTTCGCATAAAATTCATCAAAGGTCTCACTATCTTTCATTAAAAGGTTTTCGAAACTAGACGTGAGCCTTTGAAGTTTTGAGCGTTTAACAGAAGGAGTGCCCTCATGAATAGTTTATAAGATATCCCAAACCTTTTTTGCGACTTCACAATTGCAAATTCGACTAAACTCTTCAGGTGTGACAGTGCAAAAGAGAGAATTGATAGCTTTACTATTCCAGCTACTATTTTGGTAATCAATTGTGTCCCACTTTTCAATTGGTTTGGGGAAGGTTACTCCATCAATGGTAATTCTTGGTTCGGTCCACCCATTCATGACAGATTGCCAAACTTTTTCATCTATAGATTTCAAAAATGATCTCATCTAAGCTTTCCAAAAAGAATAATTGGATCTGTCAGGTAGGGGTGGTCGAACCATAGAATTTCCCTCACAAATTGAATCCATTATCACAAATCAAACAAGATCTCGTTCTAAAAGAATATTTTTTTAAAAAATAGAACGACTTGCTCTGATGCCAATTGAAAAATCTAGAAATCCCTTAGATATTGATTTGTGATTATGTAACAATTTTAATTAGTATGTAACAATCCCAATCAAACAATCAAGACAAATCAACACAACGATTTTAACGTGGAAAAACCATAATTGGACACCTCCAACTGTGATTAAAAAACCACGGGCAACAGCCACAAAACAATCCACTAAGAAGATTTAAAGAAATTACACAGGTATAATCTCAATTATCTAGCGAATCCACGCCTAATTGAACCAACCTCTATGTGCCTCTTCCAACCCCGTCTTCACCTCGGAATTATCTTTACGATGAGCCACTCCAGAATCCACCGAAGCTTCAGGCTCGAATTCTTCAGAATCCACTGAAGAACAACTCTCTCTCTCTTTTGTATAAGAAACAAAACCTTTGATGTACTCTCTTTAAACCATGAGTTGAATACTCAATAAAACGTCAAAGAAAACTAACAAAATATCCCCAGATATAAACCTTAAGTACCAAAAAGAAGATCTGGAGGAATTGAGGAGTAATTTAGTTTTGAGGGAAAACCAACTACTTATAAAAAAACCAAAAGTAATCCTAGTTTCTTCAGAAAACCAAATCCTTATCGAAATCCGGAAATTGTGTTCGCGCGGTCCGCTCGAGCGTGGGAGTTCTCGCTCGAGCGGAGACTTCATATTCTGCAATTCATATAGGCTTCACACTCGAGCATTAGTTTCGACGCTCGACGAATCACACCATCCAGTACTTTTTTAGGCATAGCAGAGATGCTGTGAGCTTGTAAACCCCGCTCGAGCGTCACTTTTCCCGCTTGAGCGGGGAGACCAAAATTGAATGCATTTTTGCATTTTGCTTCGGCCGCGAGCTGACCGGGTAGCTCGACCCCCGTCATAATCAGCGAAGTGGCAATCTTGAAAGCATTAACATCACAAACTTCTCTGAACGTTTCAATTCGGGTTGGATTTGCATCTAATAAACTCATAGCCTTACTGAAATAGAAGTGCGAAAACAAATATAACTGAAAGGAGTTTTGTCAAACGGGGTTGCCAAAAATAAAACCTAACACTTGGGTACAACAAAAATGAGTTAAATTCAATACAAATAAAGCCCAAGACTTGTATAAAATAATTACACAAAAGAAATGAAAAGGAGCTCTCGACTCCAAGTCCTCCCAAGCTATGTCCGTAGGGGATGCATATCATCAGCACCTGAAAGTTGTTTTCCACAAAGGGTGAGGTAAAACACAGTACAGATACTTTAACACAATATATAAAACTTAACGAAGTTATAAGGTGAATGCATATGCATGCCATTTTCCAAACACTATACTTTTTCCATCTCAAAACGAATGAATGCTAATATTATATATCATTTTATATTAGAAAACATGGCAGTTGTAATACCCTGAAAATATTACCTAGTAGAAAGTGGAAATGACACAAACCAACATGCAGTCTTATCTTGATGGATCAACTCCTTCAATTAATATTTCATTTCATGGAAAGAGTTAACAAAAAACTGTTCACATGTGATATACATTCACCCTCTTAAGAGATGAATCCACAACATGTGCAACAATTAAAAAAAAAAGAAAAAAAAGAAAGAAAGAGATAAATAGTAAAGTAAGTCCCAAAGACTACACATTCCAAGGTTTAAGCTTGGTTACACAAAGGGTTATCAACCAACACATAAAGCCCTTGGCTTGCATTTACATTACACACACACACACACACACACACACACAAAGGAAGAAGAAGAAGAAGAAGAAGAAGAAGAAGAAGAAGAACAAGAAGAAGAAGAAGAAGAGGAGAGCCTCTTGCCCTTAGCACACTCCACGCCTTCAACTAGGCGGAGCCGTAGCATTTTTTTCTACACAATTCCACTAGGGGTGAGCATAAAGCCCAGTAAAGATATCTTCACCAAGTATATACCTTTAAAAGCAATCTCATACAATTATATGAATGTAGTGCTATTCCATATTCAATTATCAAAAGTTTTGCATCTCTTTTGAAATCCATGCAATAGTGATTTCAATGCTCATCTTCTTCATAAAAACCAAGACTTTAAACAATGGGATAGTAAATACGACTCAAGTAATTCCCCAGGGCTAGTGTCTGCAAGTAGGCATATCAGGCACTACCAAAATCCTACCTTACCGACTACTAGTCGGAGGGCTTAAGCATCCACACGTGAGTGTTTCAGGTTTTACACCAAGGACACTCAGGCCAACTTAATTTCCAATCTACACCCCCTAACCGGATTTACCAAACGTATTTACTCCAAAATGTTTTCATCAATAACAATCGTCTTTCTCAAAATCAAGAATTTATATCAAAGTTAAGATTTGCAGGTGAACAAAATTAAAATAATGCAAATGAGTCAATGAGAATAGACCACACATAATTTTCTCCTTTGTACAACATTGCCAACATCTTTTGCATTTGTTCAAGTATAATTTCCATGATTCAAAACCTTCCAAAATCAAAGCAAAAAATAGAAATCCATGTGACATGAGATTCCCACATATTCACAATCAATATCCATCATTAAATTTCCAATGTGCCAAAATGCACATCCCATATTTCCATGATTGTTCAATCAAAATTTTCTTTTCCTTTCATACATGCCTCGATAGTATAATGTCCCATAAAGTTTTCTCCGTACTCTCAAGAGATTTATCATCAATTTCATAAATATCACATCAATTTCACCTTTCTCCAAATTTTTCCAAAATCTAGGGTTTTATCAAAAATGGGATTTTTCATTTATTTTCAAAACACTATAAGCAAACATCCCCGAACTAGTTCATAGCCTAACCAAAATAATTTATGTTGGACCAAGTCATCAGAAACAATACATTTCTCTAATATTTTTCTAGGTTCAACTTCCAAAATCAATCTACACTTGAAAGCTTAATTAAAAAGGACAAGACATGCTAGAAAACATATATATAACTCAAAGAACATCCATACCTTAAGAGCTTGAGGAGAAAGGATGAAAAGTTCTAAAACCAACGGTGTAAAAATCCAATCTCCATCGTACACCACGTAGCCCTCGACAAGCTCTCCAAAATTAAAGAAGGCACCAAGGTTGAAATCTCAATAAATAGTAAGGGATCAAGGAATAAATGAAGTGGGTTGGAGGGTTACTAGAGAGAGATGAGAGAAAAGAAAGTGAAAGTTAATGTAGAGAGAGAGAGAGAGAGAGAGAGGGTGTGTGTGTGTGTGTGTGTAAAGTGAAAAGTGATGGGAAAGTGGGTAAGACTGAACTTTTGAAGTGATTTTATTTAATTTTCGGAGCTAATAATCGACGGACCGCTTGAGCGACCAATTGTGCACTCGAGCGAACAGTTCAATTTTTGAAAGACTGCTCGCGCAATGAAACTTGCGCTCGAACTAAAAATACCCACTCTCAAAATCTCTATACCCCTCTGTAAAAGACCGCTTGAGCTATCAATTCTTCGCTCGAGCAAAAAATTCATGCTCCCAGAAGTTTAGTATGTAAACCAAAGTATTGGGAGGTTGGATTCACCGCTCGAGTGACTAAAGGACAGCTCGAGTGGTCCCACCTAGAAAGTGAGACCAGGAACTACTAGAACAATAGCCAACCTTCCTGGTTCGTCTCCAACACCCAAAAGTACAAGATGACATCTCGGAATTCACAAGAATGTACTTAACGTAACAATCACAAGGGAGAATGAATAACAACACCACTTCAAAGAGTTAAACAATGAAGAAGACATACACAAAGAGACAGATGTTACCAATAATGTACTCAATAGCTTTAAAGGAGTCATGACATCACAACAGTGGATACAAAACATTGAAAATCTCTAGGTACGTGTCTGTTAGTAGGCTATACAAGCACTACCAAAGTCATTTTACTGGTACTAACCGGAAGGATTGGCGCCTAACCGCGATGGTTTCTAGACTTTCACCAAGGACACACATGCCAACATAATAACCGCAACCACGCCCTCTAATCAAATTCATCAAGGTATATACCAATTTTTCTTAAAACAATACATTTTCAATGTCTAAGTATGAAACAATACTTAATGCAAGACGTGTGAGTAATTAGTTTTAATTCATCTAATCCTCATATAATTTTTATAACAATCAAAGCTATCTTCCACCGATAGCCCAAAACAGATATTTCTACACAATGGATAATTTTCCAACAACAGATACAATCTCATAATTTTCAAAATATGAGTGATAATACATATCCAACTCCACTCTCATCATCAACAGATACATTCCTCTTATCTTTTCAAAACGCAAAATCATTTCCCTTTTCTTTCATAAATCAAATATCAATGATTTTTAAACAAAACCTCTTTTACTTTCAAAGTCACATTTAAGTAAGGGAATTCTAACATTTCAACACAACCTAACATTTTGAACACTCCCACAACCTTTCTCAAGAATTTATTTGAAAAATCCCTCTTTTAAATTTCAAAATCAAACCCTATGTTTAACTTAAAATTCCTAAATCACTAAACATTTTCAAAGAGCAAATAACTAAGTTAAGAATCATGCCAAAGGTTGAAGAAATCCTGACCTCAAGATTAGAAGAAGAAGAAAAGAGCAAGTATTAAAGTTTGGCGGAGCCAAAAATAAAATTTGTTTTGATTAGATCGACCTCCTCGACGAGCTCTATGTTTTACTCCAAAGCATAATGGTGGTGAAATCAATGGATTGGGTTGTATGAAAGGGTTTTAAAGAAGAACGAGAGAGACAAAGGGAAGAAATTAGGTATTGGGAGGTTTTAGAGCGAGAGAGAGAGAGAATGAAAAGGTGACAAAAAATTCCTTTTCCTTATCTGATATACGCACAAACAGTTCGAGCGGCCAAACCACCACTTGAGCATTAGACACAATAAGTGAACTACTCGAGCGACCAAAAACACTGCTCAAGCGCACAATGACCCTATCCTAGAAGTTTAGACCTGCAAAAGACCACTCGAGCGAAGAAAAGTCCACTCAAACAAAGACCACCCATTCCCAAAAGTTTTACAGGTCTGCAAAAATACTGAAAGATCTCAAAGACCGCTCGAGCAACCAAATCATCGCTCGAGCGAACCCAAAGTGAAACAGACAACAACTCTTTTGAAAAACTAACTTCCGACCTGTTTCAAACACAACCAACAACTTAACTCAACTATCAACAAGATGATAAAGGGCATGAATAACAGTTAACTGTATGGAATCCCGGATCTAAGAGTATGAAAAAGATCAGGTCTAAACCAGAAGCATTATATGTTACATAATAATGAACATGCAATTAAATGTCACATATGGCATTGATAATACAAATTGCCTGGAACAGACCAAATCCACTTTATTTTAGGCCAATTTTTATTCGTTTAGGCCACTAAAACAGTTCTCATAGTTTGAATTATAGACCTCTATTTTAAATTTTTAATTGTAATAATTTATTTAAATATTTTATAATTTAAAAATAAAAATCAATCCAATAAATGAATAAAACAAATATAATTGTATATAAAATAATGTAATTGAGTTAGCTCACTAACTTAAATTTTTTGCTCACTTTTAAATTTGAACTATTTTAGCGATTAAGGTGTAATTTATGGATACAAATTCAAGTTTAGGCTTGATTTTTTTTTTTTTTTTAGTTAGACCAAATTGTTTGGACTGATTGTTCGACTTACAGTGAGCATTAGAGAATAAAGTATGTTTATGATTTACTTTATGGATATTTTCGTAATCTACTTAAATTATATATATATATATATATATTAATAAATTGTGTATAATTCACATTTTAAATAATAATTTTTATAGATTTTTAAAGTAAGTAATGTTATGCGACGACATTTTAATATCAAGTTTTGGTACCATGTAATGTGACACATAACATGACACTAACCACATCAAATAGAGCCAAATATGGTCACCATAACATTACTAAAATTTTATTTTTGATTTTTTTAAATATTCCAAATTTCAAATTAAACAACTAAAATTTTATTTATTTAAATTGAAATGAGATGTGGCATAAATATGAAAAAGATTCTATTTTAGACTTACTATTTAACAGTTTTATAACAAATATATTTCTTAACTTCAAAAACCAAAGGCAGTTTGACAAAAACAAAAAACCACAAAATTTGAATGAAAAAAATAAAATTTTGCACAATCAATGATCATGATTAGTATGTATTATATGGGTCCACGTTTACCATTATAGTATACAAACTAATTCAAAAATCTACACACACACACACACACACAAAAAATGAATGGTGGGCTTTTAGTTTATTGACCCAATAACGTTTTTGCTTATATTATGTAATATGGATATTATGCTAGGCTGCCTTTTTGTTGGTTATTAAAAGCATCTCCAATTGTTCATTAAATTTGAGTAAAAATTTGATAAAAAGTTTGATCTGATATGATACACTCCAATCGTTTTCATAAATTCTGCTGGTCGTCCGGCGTAGAGTAAATTTTGATCAAAATCTAGTCGTCCACCAGGTTGTCCCCTAGATTATCCATCCGATCGTCCACCAACGGTCATGTTATCCAAAAGACAACCCAAGAGAGGAGGGTGAATTGGATTTCTACAAATTAAAATTAATAATTACCCAATAAAAACTAAACAATTAGTAGGTTCAATATATAATAATCACAATAACATCATATGAATATCACAGTTAAAGCAATTTAAAGAGATGAGAGAAGAGAATACAAACAAGATTTATAGTGGTTCGGTTTCAACCAAGCCTATGTCCACTCCTCAAGCTTCACTTGAGATTTTTCACTATGTTTATAACTTCACAAAGGTGCTAGCAACCTCATGTACATTATAACGATTTTAATTTAAACCCGATCCATTTTATTGATTTTTAATCCGAGAATCCATGTACTTAACTGTTGTTCATCTCATTTCCATCTTATTGCTTGTTGAGTTTGGCTATTGAGAGTTTTGGTTGCATTTGAAACAAGTTGGGAAGTCAGTTTTTCAATGAGTTGTTGCCCAGAGTTTTGTCTGTTCGCTCGAGCGGTCTTTCTTACGCTTGAGCGGTCTTTTAAAGTTTGTAAAACTACTAGAAGTGTGACATCTATGCTCGAGCGGTGGTTTTGGTTGCTTAAGCGGTGTCACTTTTTGTGTTTGTTTGCTCGAGCGGTGTTTTGGTTGCTCGAGCGGTCTGTGCATATATCAGTCCGAGAGAAGGCCATTTTGAGTCACGTTTTCATCTCCTTCTCTCTCTAAACATTTCAAAACCCTAGATCCACACACGCTCTCTCTCTCTAAGTTCTTCCATTCTAGCTCTAAATACTCTCAATCCATTGGTTTCCTCACCCTAGTCCTTTGGAGAAAAACGTTGAGCACATTGAGGGCTTCGTTTTAATCGGTGAAGTTATTGTTTTCAACTCCGTCAAGTTCTACCCTTTGTTTCCTTTTTGTCTTCTACTTTGAGGTAGAGATTTCTTTGACCTTTAATATGGTTTTTAGCTTAATTATTTGCTCTTTGAAAGGTTTAATGATTTGAGAATTTTGGGAAAACCTAGGGTTTTAGTTTGAAATCAAAAGAAGAGTTTTCTAAATAGATTCTTGAGATATGTTAAAATGATGGATATCTTTTCTAGGGGTGTTCACGGTTCAGTTGCGGCCGGGGAACCTCCAACCCGCCATCCGTGTACCGGATTGACAGATTGGAAAAAATTAATTCGCATCTGTCCCCCGGATTGACGGATCCGGATGCGAATCGGTTTGGCGGTTTAAACTTTTACTAATTTTGAATATAATACAACAACTTGTCAACTTTTTTTTTTTTGAATAATAGTCCAACTTAACATAACCAAAAGATTATCAAATAAATTGTCAAATAGTGATAATTAATACATATAAGAAAATCATGCATTATCAAAACTATTTCATTATTTTTTTTATTCAAAAATTATTTAATTTGATTTTTTTTTAAAATGACATAATTAAGCCTTATATTTTCCACACAAAAATATCAAATATCAACATATGCTTGCCATTTGATAAAAGGATTTCCAAATTGAAAACAAATTAAAAATACAACAAAAATATCTAAATTCTTTTTCAATTGAAAACAAAAACATAATATCTTAACAAATTGAAAACACAAAAAGTCTTACAAATTACTAGGGGTCTCGCGGTTTGGCGGTTCGATTGCGGTCAAAGGAACCTCAAATATGCCATCCGTCCAAAACTAGGCGGATTGAAAAAAAATCAATCTGTAACTGTCCGCTCGTCATCACGCATCCGTCCAAATTACGGTGGAGTGGTCCGGTTCGGTCGATTTGGGCGGATCGGAATATCCGCTGCTCACCTCTAATCTTTTCTTAAAATTCATGTTGTAAGAAAAGTGGGTTTTGTTCTAAATTTTGGATATTTGGATTTGTGAAAAGAAATGAAAAATGGTGTTGGGTTTCATGAGATTGGAACAAGGATTATGTTGCTGATGATTGTGGAGCTGGATATGTAATATCACTCTCATTGTAAGAGGATGGAATTATATCTTTTGATTGAAAACTATCTGTTGTAAACAAATATCTGTTTGGGCTATCGGTAGAGGATAGTCTTGATTATTGTAGACATTGTATGAGAATTGGGTTGAATTAAAACTAATTTCTCATACATTGTGCATTGAGCATCATTTCATATTAAACATTGTAAATGTATTGATTTTGAGAAAAATGAGTAAATATCTTGGTGAATTCTGGTTAGTGGGTGTGGTTGTGGTTACGATGTTGGCCTGTGTGTCCTTGGTGAAAGTCCAAAAACCCACTCGGTTAGGTGCCGATCCTTCCGGTTAGTCCCAGTAAAATGGCTTTGGTAGTGCTTGTATAGCCTACTAGAAGATATGTACCTAGAGATTCCTAGTGTTTTGAATCCACTGCCCTATTTTCTCTTATAAAAGGATTATTTCATGAATTGAATTATAACCTGGCATTGTATTGTTTTGAGATGGAAAACGAGGTATGTTTGACAAACGGCATACATGTGTATTCATCTTATAATTTTGTTAAGATTCATATACTGTGTTAGAACATCTCTACTAGGCTTTGACTCACCCCATGTGAAAAACAACTTTCAGGTGCTGATGATATGCCTTTACCAAGGGCATAGCTTGGGAGGACTTAGAGCTAAAGGCTTAATTTTTTTTGCTTATTGATATAATTATTTTTGTTTAAGCCTCGAGCTTTACCTGTATTGAATTGAACTCATTTTGTTGTACCCAAGTATCGACTTGAAAAGTTATATCCATTAGGGAATTTAATTATTTGGTTTACTTTTATTTTAAATTCATGTATCCATATCATATGCTATAAATTCAGAATTTAAGATTTATGAATGTATATTGCATATGTCATCTTTTGTGTTGATCCAAGAAACGAATGGAATAGAAGATATGACGTCGTTTGATCATTTATGAGTAAGGTTATGAGTTAGATTATGGTTATTTATTTTGCTGCGTTACATACATGGAGCAATCCTCCACAAATTTTCTAGCTTCACAGGGGTGCTATTAATCTCATACACGTGGAGCAATCCTCTATAGATTTTCTAGCTTTACAGGAGAGCCAGTAACCTCTTACAAGAGTTGTGATGTGTTTTTGCTCTTGAAGAAATCTACAATGAATAATTTCTCATAGGTAGATACAAAATAATGAAGCTCTCAGATTTTCTGTAAAACCTCTCTAAGGCAAATAAGCTTAAAGCTAAGGCTCAGTGTATATTTTCTGAAGATGACTGATGTATCAAGGATGAGGAACTCTTTAGATTAAACCAGAGAAGATGGAATATGAGATTGATGGAGAATGAAATAATATTTTTGGTTTGTTGTTCACTTCTTTGTATTTGCTCTTCCCAAACGGTTAGAAAGTTGAATTTGAAAAATAGTTGTTGTACAAGTGTTACAGAACTGATTCATACAGACTGGTCATCTACCCAGATGTCCCAAATACACATTTGCTCTTGATGGTCGTCCACCCGGATGTCTCCCTGGATGTCTACCCGGACGACTTCCGGGATGTCCACTGCAGTTGGATTGGGCAAACTTTCCTCTAATCGGTCGACCCCAAGTCAATCGGCCAGTCAACCACCCAGTGGTAGTTTTAACCTCATGCTTTGCTGCTTTCTGTTGCCTTGTCCTATACCTATATAATCTTCATTTTGACTTCTAAATAACATAATTAACACAAAGAGAATATAGATTTATAATGATTAAATCAAATAATACGTTTTCCAATTATAATCTACTCTTCAAAATAAATCAAAACATAAATCATCAAAATCCATGTTATTCATGCTATGACTAACAGGTCAATTTTGAAATTTGATAAAAGGTTAAACGCTTCCTTGATTTGATGAAAAATCTATTGCTTCCTTCATTTGATATCACTTTGATGACAGGATTGGAGCACATTTTTCATCAAATATTCATCAAATTTAAATTTGATGAAAGATACGAGTAAACATTGGAGATGGCCTAATAAAGAGAAAATTATTATACGATGATGTGCCAATGTTTATATCAAATTTATTTTAACAATAAACATTGATTATAATATCTAAAGAAGCAAAAAGATGATCTTCATATCATTATCTTTTATATCCCTTAATATTCTGTTTCGTGAATTCCATTTTAGGTCTATGATGGTAATTCAAATAGCTTATCTCGTAAATTTTACAATGATGATCATCTATTTAAAAAATTAATTTTATCAGATATCGGAAAATATGTAAATATATCACAAATTATTATAAAATAGACAATTTATATCAAAAGGACTATATTAAAACTATAATTTAACATGTTCCAATGTAAAAATATTATTTTTGACAGTGCTACCTTAACTGTGCAAATACTACATTTATATATAAGTTTATTTTATAAATTCACTTTTTAAATTCAATGATGTGCAAGAGAGATACTTGATTAATAGTTAAAGAATATATGAGAGAAAAAGTTATCTTAAATTTATGAATAAAAAAGGAAAGTTAACTTTAATATTCTAATTGATTGTCATCTTATTGAGTTGAAAAAGTATGTCTAACTTTTAAATTTAAATAATAATGCCCTTTTGATAATGTTGTTTGATTGCTTAATTTTGGCCGTTTGATCTGAAGCTACTTAGAGATCTGACACATTTTGACAGTTGATTGTTCAATACCTTGGATCACCATGGAAAAATTATTTCATATCTTGTTGTGGTAATGTTAGAAATCAATCTAAAAATAAATGATTTAAATTAATTTATAACATTGCCACGTCAATGACTTTGGGTTAATAAATAATTACTCATCATCATGCAGTCAAAGTGCGTTTAGTTCAATTTTTGAATCAAATTTTCAAAACTCAAAACTCAAAACCCAAAATTCAAAACCTGTTTTGTTTAGGGCTTTCACAAATTTTGGTTTTCAAGTATTAGCCAAGTAATTTTTTTATATTTTAGATGTGTATAATCTAGATGGACTTATTAAAACATTACAATTGTATTAATTTTTAAAATGGGTCTTTTTCTTTTTTTTTTTTGGGTATATTTCTCATTATTCAGTAATTTTATAAAAAGTTATATTTAAATGTGAAACGTTTTAAATGTATGTAGATAAAGTAGATATAAAACCAAAAAATAAGTGTTAAAATTTTTAAAAAGTTCATAAAAAATAAAAAATATGGAGTGAAATTTTGTCATATAGATTAGATTAGATGCATTTAAAAAGTAAATTTAGATTAAGTATATGAAAGAAATAAACAAATTTGACTATAATATAATAAAAAAGATTTGACTTGGAGACAAAAAAACATAAGCCCAAAAAAAAAACTCAAAAACTAGTTTTGAAACAAGTTTTGAATTTTCAAATTTCTAAAAACTATTTTCAAAATATATAACTCAAAACTAGTTTGAAAACTCGTAACCAAACAAGTTTTGAATTTTCAAAACTCTTTTCACAAAATTATCTTTCAAAATTGATTTCAAAACTAAACCAAACGTGCCCTCATATTTTTAAAATTTTTATATTATATTCTTTTGGTCATTTTTGTACACTGTTAACAGGTCAATGCAAAAATTGAATCAATTAATCGTTTCTTTTTTATTATGGAGCTTGTTTAGTTGGTTATTTCTAAGGGTGTAAATTTGGCCCGGTCTGACCCACCCCGGGCCAAAGCTCAAGCCGGCCCACTGTTGGGTCATGCAGGCTGGGCTCCAGCCAAAATTCGGGTTGGACCAAGCCAGATTACGTGGAAAAAATCTAGGCCCAAGCACAAGTGCAAGCACACTCAAAATAGGGTCGCGATAGTAGGCTCGAGTTTGGGCTACGGGCCGAGACTGGTGTGCTTTTTTTTTTTTTCGAAAAATAATTGATAGATATATTATATATAGATATTATTTATGAAGTATAAAAACAAAAGAAAAATTGTACTATAGCATTTTAGTTATAATTAATGAAATGTTTGGGTATGTTTCATGTGATATTTAGTTACAACTTGTGTTTTTTTTTTTTTTTTTATGACAAAAAATATGAAATTATACCTTTTTTTTTTTTTAGTTATGATGTGGTACATAGTCTTTTTTGAAAAAAAATAAAATGAAATAAGTAATTTTTTATATATATCTATATATCTAATGAAATGAAATATTATAATCATTAAATTAAATAGATAACATTTAATGAATAATTTTTATTTCAAAATAAAATAAAATATTATAAAAAAATTTGGGTCAATCGGGTCGGACTGCCAACCAGCTTCAAAACAGACGGCCCAGACCCATGGTCTTGGATTGGACGCAAGCCCGGGCTTGGTTGGTCCTAGCTGGGTCAGGCCGTAGGCGAGCTTCAGGTGAGTTGCAGGCTGGTAGGCCAAACTATTTTACCTAAATTTTACCCTAAAATATTATTAAAAAATTCATCCTCTATTTTAGGAATCACTTTTTCATTTACTTTCCCCAACAAACTCCCTATTCTTTCTCTATTCTATTAACAAACTTCCTATTTTTTCTTTATTTTATTAATTTATAATTTATAATTAGAAATTTAAAAAAAATAAAAATCATAAATGCATATGACAGTCCCTAAACAAAGCAAAACAAATATATATATATATATATATAAGGGAGCTACAGTGGCTCCCTACAAATGGGGAGTCACTGTAGCAAAAACTAATTTAAGAGATTATTTAGGGGAGCTAATACAGGTGTCTAGGGAGCCATTTACCCCTTAAAATAGGTAAGGAGGAGGTTTAAGGGTTTTGATGGGGATGCTCTTAGTTAATTCTTACCACTGTGAGACGCTTTGTTAAGTTTATAGTTTTAGGCCAAGTTTAGCAAATTGTCAAAAAGTTACTAAAAAAGTTAAAAAGTAATCAGTATTCACCAAAAGTCAAAAATTACGGCTGCACAACTCACAATCCTAATTTTCCCTTATACACTAATTTATACAATTTTTTAATACACATTTTTCTATAAAAAGTCAAAAAGTTAACCCAAACATCTATATTTTTGTCCTCAATTTTTTAGTCTAAAAAGACAAAAAATGTACTTATTTAGGACACCCCTAGATTTAGTTGTTTCTTTGTTCCAATTGTTGGTGTAATAAAATTTGGTGATTGATTGTGAATTTATAAGTCACGTTAATTTACATCTCATGATAATTGCAATATTTTATCTCAACAATTGACAAAAATTTTTTAAAAAAAATTGTATAAATTTAATCATATCCCATTAGTGTTTATGAGAGAAAATAATTCAATGGGATGATTAACATGTGCCTTCCATAGGCTAAATTTTTTGCTCTGACTGATTACACTAGTGATATTTATATTTTAAATTTTACTTTAATTTTCTTAGTTTTGAACATGATTTTTTTCCGTTTAAAATGTAACAATGCACGATGAACGAATTACATTATAATAAAATTAAAAGTATAAAAGCTAAATTGTTTAAATTGAAATTACGAGAACCAAAATGAATCTTTGGCCAAACTATAGATAATTTATCATTTTAAAATTAAGATAATTGTTGAAAAATCTAAGTTAAGAAGGATATAAGACATTAGATTCTGTAGATATTTTTTTGTTGGTGAGAGGTCCAATCTTTGTAAAATAATTTGGAATCCCTTTGCTTGTTTTGAAAGACATTTTATTTTTAATTTTATCTCTTAATTTATCTGTTGGCTTTCGTTGACTATTTATTTAAATTTTTTTTATCTGTTCAAATTTTTTCATCCTAATTCCTTATTTTTTAATCTTTTCAATTCAAATTTCCTTTATCTATTTAAATACTTGTCCAAATTAAACTCTATCTGTCCAAATTTATTAACTGTTCAAATTTTATCTATTTAATTCTTTATCTTTTTTTTTTTCATCAACAACAACAATTACCAACAACAACAATCATCCAAAAAAATTTATTATCATAGATTAAGATCACTGGCTGTTAACATAATTTGCCTAATGATCTGTTTGAACACTAAAATTAGGCAAATGAGTTAAGAATCTGTTTGAAAACACCAAACCAAACCAAACCAAACCAAATCTAGGATCTTTTCACCCACTAGACTATCTGTTAAAAAAAAAAAAAAAATCCTTATTGAGTCATTGAAGACAAACCAATATTTCAGGTGAAGGTAAATGAGGAGAAAGACATGGAGGCACATTTAATTCGGTCTTCAACTTTCATTGTGGCTTTGATTTCTATGAAACCTTCAAAGATAAACTATTTTGGTCCTGATCTCAAGTTCAGAAGTTTGTTGGGAGCAAACTCAAAGAACAAGTCGGCAAACAGCAGCAAATCTGATCTAAGATCTGATCTAAAAAAAAAAATTCGAAGAAAGAGAGAGAATGATTCCGAAATCGAATAGCGTCGACGTTGTTTCGAGATCATATCTACAAAATAGCAATCGATACCAAATCTATAATATTTACCACACAGACGATGCTGTCGAGGGAAGCGGAAGCTGCGATGACGTCGGAGGGATGAGCCGTGATGAAGATCTGGAAGCCGCAGTCTAAGAGGAAGCCATCGACGAAATCGGTTTCAGATTCGGATGTCGATGACGTCGAAGGCATCGAGAAGGAGGCTTGGTTGAGGCGGCAGGTAGGGGGTGGACGACAGTGATTAGAGGCGATAGAGAACGGAGAGTAGAGAGAGAGAAGCGAAGAGCAGATGGTAGAAAGAGAGAGGAGTTGTGAGGAGGTTAGGGTTTGGTGTGGGGTGCAGAGTATATATATATCTATATAATAAGGGAGGAAGGTTTTTGAAAATGTATAAAATATATGTGAGATACATTTTGATTCAATGGCTGAGATGATTCCTATATACTATCTAATGGTTGAGATCATTTTTATTCCCGTCCAAACACTCTCTGCTCTCTCTCTCCCATGTCCGCCCAAACACCTTCTCTTCAACTCCCTCTCTACACGTTATCTCTCAAATTCTCTCTTCAACTCCCTCCATGATCTCTCTCTCTCTCTCATGTTCGAAATTCTTTCTTTTCTGAAACTGGCTAACAGAGGTAGCAGATCAGAGACGGTGGTCTCAACAGGGCTCACCATCGCCGCCGCTGCTCATCATCATCGTCGCCATTGATCGACACCCACTCTCTCTCGGCTCCCACCCTCCTAACATTAGAGGTATTTTACATTTATTCAGTTCTTTGAGGCTTCAATTTAGGGCTAATTTTTGTATCAATCATCTAGGAAAATAGTTTGGATTCACAGGCCTCGGTTTAGGGCTTTTGATTCACAGGCTTCGGTTTAGGAAAATAGTTTGGATTCACAGTTCTTTGAGGCTTCGGTTTGGATTCACAGGCTTCGGTTTAGGAAAATAGTTTGGATTCACAGGAAAATAATTTTTGTATCAATCTTTGAGGCTTCGGTTTAGGGCTAATTTTCAAAAGCATAGTTTGGATTCAAATAGTTTGGATTCACAGGCATTAACAGGAAAATATTTTCAATCAGTGGGTCAATGATTTGCATATATTTTCAATTTCATATTTTCATAATTTAGGGCTAATATTTTTATAATTTCATATTTTCAATTTTCAATTTTCAATTTAGGGCTAAGAATGTTAATGACATTTTCATAATTTAGATCTGATCCTGTTTTCCTGACAGAGGGAAATTTGGGCTTTTCAGTGCACTTGATGAAGATGTCATTAACATTCTTAGCTAGGAAAATTGCAAATGAACCTTTGATTAAATTAGTCTTCTATTTGATATCAGTAGCCTCATTGCCATAATAACTACTTCATAAATTATTTGTTCCTTAAATTTGATGCTGCAGTCAATTTTGCATTATTTAATAAATTATTTTGCATAAGCATTATTTGACAATTTTCCATTTTCCATTATTTTGCAGTCAATTTTCCATTTTTATAAGCATTATTTGAATTTTCCTGTTTAAGTCATTTTATATTTGAATTTTACATTTTATAGTTTCATAGTTTGGATTCAATTTTCCATTTTACATTTTATATTTTCATAGTTTGGTATTATACAACATAGTTTGGATTCACAGGCATTAACTCCTTTCTCATTTTATTCTCATTAGCCTCATTTCAAAAGCAGCAGTCAATGTGTCTTGGAAAGCTAATCTTTATTCTCAAAATTTAATCAATAAGTAAATTTCTGGTTACAAAATTCTTGATGGTTTACATTTTTCAATTATAAAATCCAAGTAACATCTAACATACTCTCAAAATTGTTGATTAGTTGAGAAGAAAATTTTATAGTACATCATATGCCAAAGTATGATTTTGTGGTCTTTTGGTTACTTCCTATGTTATGACTTGGTCATGGCTGGTGTCTATGACCTATTGTGATTAGGAAAATGATATAGAAGCTTACTTTTTAGACTTACTTTTTAGATGCAATGATGTATGGAAGAGATGATTGGTGATGATTAGACACTATTATCAGGATTATTATTTTGTTGGTTATGACCTATGGTGATCTTGGTTATAATCGAAAATGACTTTGGATATATTTTTGTGGTGTTTGGTTGTGACACTTTTTTTGAAGTTATGATTGAAAATGATTTAGTTATGAAATTTATGTAATTAATATAAAAAATGTACATATGGTAAGGCTCTGTATTCTAGAATGACCCCATTGTAAGTACACTAATATTGTAGATGGTTCAAATGTCAAAGATTGTTGGTTCAGATATTGTGTAATTGTGCACATAATGTAATTTTAAAGAGATTTAGTTGTACTGTGATGATGTGTGTGGGCTGGTTTATATGTGTTTTTGGTAAGTGTTTGTTTAGGTTAGAATGTGTGGTGGTTTGGAGGGTTGGTCCCTTGTGGGTAATTGTAATTTAGTCAAATTGTCAATTATAAACCAGTATAAAGCTCAAGGGTTGGTGGTGGCTGCATGTTGTGGCTTTAAATCTCAGATGTAGGTTCATGGATTTTGTTTCAGTGTTGCAGCAGAGTAAAGATTCTTGATTCCTCTGTGCTAGTTGGAGAGGATGAATTTTAGCGGCCTGATCATTTGAAGGAATAAATTCATGCATTGCAAAAAAGAATTTTTTTCCCGTCATGTTGATGCAGAAGAGAGGAGATAGTACTTTCTTATGTGGTGAACTCATAATTTTTTTTTGGTATTTCTTTGATGCTGCGTATTTTTTTAGCTAATGTGATAGATTTTGAATTGCATTGGTTCTGACTTTGGGGTTGAGCATGTCTAATTTAAATCTTGATTTTTCATGTGTAGATTTTGTGGTGTGAACATTATTTTTTTGGCAGAGATGTGGAGTCCTTCATATTGGTTTGGTTTGTAAACTGTGTTCACATACTAATTTTTTGTTTGGAATTGTTTTGCTTCCGCTACTATGAAACATTATTTGGCCATTTTCGCCTTATCTTCTACACTTAAATTAGGGCTTTCTTTTTCTTTGAGAGATTTCTTTTTCTTCTTTTTCTTTTTTCCTAGAGAGATTTCTTTTCTTCTTTTTCTTTTTTCCTTCAATTTGTGTAGTGGATTACAAATATTTACTTTTAGATTTGTGGATTATGCTGATTAAGTTATACAACTATTTCTCTTTTGATCAACAAAACATGCTGATGTACACAGATTTCTCCACCATGACCACAGTAGCAGATTTGCCTCTTCCTTTTTGCAAACACCCACACTCCTCACAACCATTTCTACTCCTCCCTCCTTAGCGACCCTTTATTGACATCTTGATTGCAACAATTGTAGCAACCCCACTCCCCATCTCAACCATCGCACAGCTACCATCTTAGCCTCATGCAACATTGCGAAGGGTAAACACATTTATTTATATACATGCTTCAGTTTGATCAAGATTTTTAACTGCATTCCCATGATTTTACTTAATCTAACTATTGTTCTCATATAGCAGAAAGCCCTAATTTTTCACACCCCTGAAGTTTATGAACAGTTGAGCACTATATACTTTGTAAATTGTTTCTATGTAGAAAAACTAAAAACTGCTTTGAGAAGTACATGACATGGAGGCTGAACTCCAAATTGAGATTGCCAGAGATAATTCCCCTCCATAGCAGTATTATGTAGGCAACAAAACATTGTAAAATTTCATTATCTTATGCAAGTGATATACGCAGAAGTTATAAGCTGATGTGAGTCATGATCGATAAAGCATCATACTCTTATTTTTATTTTATTTATTTTATTTTATTTTATTTTATTTTATGGAATCTGAATAGTGTTGTGGAATTAAAAGGTCTGGCAAGAGTTTGAAAAAATAAATTATAAGAAATCAACAGGGCACTAATCGATCCCCAGGGAAGACTAAAGTTTTTGTTAATTTAAGGGAGATTTCTTTTTCTTCTCTTTCTTTTTTCCTTCAGTTTGTGTATTGGATTTCAAATATTTTGCTGATTAGGTTATATAAATATTTCTCTTTTGGTTTACAAAACATGCTAATGTGTTTTTATCTTTATTAGTTAAACATGCTGAAAGTCCAATTTTGTCATGGTTTGATTCTAGGCATGTAATTCTTTTTCTTTGTGTGGATGTTATGTTATTTTCTTGAGTAGAGTAATTCAAGGTCTTCTTTGTTTTATTTTTTTTTATTTTTTTGTTAAACGGGATTGAGCTTAGGTGTTAATATTATATCGTATGGAGTCGAGACACTCTTTCCATTGATGTAGCAGAACTAGGATTTATTGAATTGTTAAGCTCTTTCAACCTTCATATTTGTTGTTTTGAAATTCTTTCCATGTCCTTTATATATTGCTTTTTAGGATGTTAGTTTTGATGCTCATTTTCTTTCGAAAAATTCACATTGATTGAAGTTTGTAATTTTTTTATTTACCAGTGTGAACTCTTCCAGATTAAGGCATGAGTTATAGTTATAAAGGTAAATTCATGATTTAATTATTGAGCTTCATTGGAGGTTTTATTTAATATGATTTGAATTTTCTGGTTAGGGGATCATATATATTTTTGGATCTGAATCAAAATATTATATTGTTTTTTTTTTTGTTTATCATTTATATTTATTTTGTATTTTTTAACCTTTATAATTAACAATGTTTCCAACTGGTTTGTTTTCTTGATGGTAACTCAAAACAACATATTCATTCAAAAATGAATATTAAACACAAGGTAAACTTTAATTGCTTTTTGAATTTAATTATGTGTCGGTTTACAATCTTAAAAAATTCTTCTCCATTATAACGCTGTTTAATCATGTTCCAATTAATAATGTAACTTTTCTTTTCTATGAAATACATGTCTCACATTCCTTTTTTTTGGATTTCCATTGAACAATACCCTCAATGAGTTAAAAGAGTGTAGGAATAACCTAAACTCTTACATTAGGAAAAAATACACAGATACTCTCCAGGTTTTGCTTTAAAGTTAATGATTTTGGTGTAAACTATTTTAATTTGTTGGGGTTTGATGGGTTTTGATTTCTGAAATTTGAAATGGATTTGATGGGTTTTATTCGCAGAAATTTGCAGAAATTCGAAGTCGTTTCGCTTGAGACATCACCCCCGGGAACAAGTTTTTCGGCTTCGGCGCATTCTGGCACATCCCCGTGAGTTTACTGTCTCTATCTCTCCTAGAAATGTTTATAGATATATGAATATATAAACATGTGAATTTGTGAGCATATACACTTGATCCATTTGAACCCAAGAATTTTAGTTTTATGATCTGGGTTTGGTGTGATTTTAGGGAGAGGATCTGGGTGATGTTTTTACTGGGGCATTTTTTAAGTGGTTGTTCTTTTGGGACTCTTTTTAGGTTGCCAAGTTGCAAAAGTCACCTGCAGTTTGGCCCTCATTTTGATTTTTGTTTTTTTAAACCTTAAATCAAAACACCTAGAATATATTGAATCATGTTGTTGTACAGTTTATACATAACCCATTTGGTTTAGCCAATATCTATTGGTCCAATTTGTTAGGTTTTATTATTGGTAATCCCGTTGGACAAGGATTTCTTTAAGAAGTTGATTTTCTTCCAAAACTAGGATATCCAAAAGTAATTGGATTTCTTCCAAAAATTGGATTACTTTTGGATTTTCTATAAATAGTTGGTTTTCTCCCAAAACTATTTAATTCCTCCAGATCTTCTTTTTGGTTCTTAAGGTTTATATTTGGGGATATTTTGTTAGTTTTCTTTGATGTTTTATTGAGTATTCAACTCATGGTTTAAAGAGAGTACATCAAAGGTTTTGTTTGTTATACACAAGAGAGAGAGAGAGTTGTTCTTCGGTGGATTCTGAAGAATTCGAGCCTGAAGCTTCGGTGAATTCTAGAGTGGCTCATCGTAAAGACAATTCCGAGGTGAAGACGGGGTTGGAAGAGGCACATAGAGGTTGGTTCAATTAGGCGTGGATTCGCTAGATAATTGATACCTGTGTAATTCCTTTAAATCTTCTTAGTGGATTGTTTTGTGGCCGTTGCCCGTGATTTTTTAATCACAGTTGGAGGTGTCCAATTGTGGTTTTTCCACATTAAAATCGTTGTGTTGTTTTGTCTTAATTGTTTGATTGGGATTGTTGTTTACTACTACAAAATTGATACATAATCGCAAATCAACATTTAGGGGATTTCTAGATTTTTCACAATTTGAGTTAGAATTTGGTTGAATTGAGCCAAATGTTTGAAAATGGCTGACTTGGAAACACCCACAAGTCTACTATGGAATGAGTAGTAGCTACTGTTCTGTGGACTATGGTTAACACTCTGGTTCTCTCTTTCATTTATTCATCTAATATTTGCATTTGTATCATTTGGTGGTAATATTTGCTATGGAGTTTTGTAGGTATTCTAGGTGATTCTCAATCATTTTGATTCTCTGTCATTTGTATCATTTGTGTTTTTCTATATGTTCAAGAACCGATATGGGTTTGTGTTTCCTTCACTATAAGAAATTATACATTTGGCGACTAAATTTGGCGACCAAAATAAATTTAGTCGCCAAAAGTGTCATTTTTGGCGACTAAAAAATATATTAGTCAGCGTTGGTTCAAAGTTTAACTACTATATTAATTTAGTCGAGATATGCTATTTATTGGCGACTAAAAAAAATTTCGTCGCTAAATATTAAGTAATAAGAGACTAAAAACCTGTTAGTCGGTGATAGTCTATATTTTAGGCTACGAAAAATTTAATTTGATCGTCGTATACAATTATTTGCTGACAAAATTTAGTTATAATTTAGTTTAATTTAGTCTATATTTTAGTTTAGTTTAGCCGACAAAATTTAATTTAATTTAGTTTATTCGTCGTTAACAAAATTTAGTTTAGTTGTCAAAGACCATGCATATTTTTTGGGTTACTCTTTGCCGGCCAAAGAATTTCGTTGCCAAATATGAGCTTTTCGTGACTAAAAAAATGTAGTAGTCATATAATAGCTGTTCCTGGGAAGTTGATATCTCCTTTTTAACTGCTTAATCATTGTTGGAAGCATTATTTTCATTTATTTCCCTTTTGAACTAGAAGAGAGGTAGTAGTCATACTCATACACGAGGAAATACAGGTGTTTTAGTCTTATTCAAATATGAATTTGAGAAAATATTAAGATTTTTGTATGGCCGGTCTATTATGAGTCTGGTTTTATAATTTGAATATTTAGATCGATTTTATAATCATGACTTAGTATTCGTTGTAATGAAAATCCCTATTCATACTTTACTTTTCATGGAAGTAGCCTCTCCTAATCTTTCATCTCTGGTCATATCAGATCGCTATGACATTACCATTCTGCCGCATAAGATATCCATCCATTCTTTCATGAATTGTGGTGCAGCATGTCCATGGATGACAAAAGCAGAATGTTAATGATAGCCAAACTCATAATTTGTCAATCGGCCTTATCCTCCTCACCATCTTCTATCAATATCATGGTCTCTGCCGTGTTCCTCTACCTCGCTTCCTCTCCCCAACACCAACACACCTCCACCACTGCCGCGGCCACCGTAACAACAACCACCACCCACATTATCAACCTCTTCAGAATAGATGTGTGTGTTATATTTTCTGTAGTCAATTTCTTAGTCTCTACCATTTCTATATCCAAAAACTAATCTCTTTTTTTGTTTCTCTAAAAAATAAAAAATTAAATGATGAGCTTATCTGAGATTCTACTACTCTCTCTTACCCAATTTGAAAACAACCTCTTCAGAACAAAATGATTATGTAGTTTAATCTGTTTGGTATGTTTCTATTTGGTATTTTTCCACTTTTTTTTTCTCTTGTTTAATTTTTTTTTTGGTTTGGCCCAGGTGTGATATATCTTAAGGCACGGGTTATATTCTAATTCTAACGATAGCCAAATTTTTGTTTGGCCCAAGAGTGATATATCTTCAAGTTTGTTGGTGGAATTGAGGTCTTGATCATCATTTCTGTTGGTGGAATTGATCTTGCAATTTATGTGTTAAGCTTTTATTAATCTGGGTTTGAGTTGTTTGAAGTGTGATAAAATTACCGGGTTTTGTTTGTGCATATCAGCTCCAATTTTGTCATTTCTGCTGCATTTGTGTTTTTGTTCATAAAAATTAATTCAAAAACTTGGCAGAAAGTTTGTAATCTCTAGGTTTGTGTTTATTTATGTGTGTGAGAATATGTATTTTATCTTTCAAGTTCTATTTTTCCCTTTTTTGATAAATTTCTTGACCCACAACAATGGTGGAAACAGTGTAGAGAATACCCTAAAAGTTCCATGGTCATATTCACTCTCTTCAGCTACATTGCTGGATGGATGTTGTTGTGGTCCTTGCTTTATTGTTCCAGTCCCTTGATCCAATTTCATGGTGTGTTCATCTGAGCAAACCAAATGGATAGTTTTCTTTGATTTTTTTTTTAAATTTTTTATCAGTTGTTCATAGCATTTTAGTGCACAACGTTAACTCATTAATATTCTTTAATACGATGCTTGGGTTCTATTGAGAATTAAATTGTTTAATCTATTTTTAGTTTACAATTATTTTTAAAAAAAATTTAATATTATCATCTACAACTTAAGGAAACAGAGAGTCTTCGTTTGAGAAGAGAGAGGAACGGGGGGATATCAGTCGGTGAGAGAGAGTGACAGTTGAGAGGATTAATGTTTTACAGTCTTTCGGGGAGAGAGACTGAGGTAATAGAGAAGAGGAGAGAGAGTGGGTGAGAAAATTGAGAGATTACAATTTGAGGGAAGTGCAATTTCTCTTGGGAAGATTTTTTTTATTAAAAATATAAAAAAATGCTACATATTCTTAAAAAAATACAACTTTATAATTCTCACTCACCTGTGATTGGTTCATATGATTGGTTTACATCATTTTAGGAGTCATGGAGGTTCCTAATTTTGGGGGTTCCTGAAATTTATTTGGGTTACTAATAAATTGGTGTTTCATTTGAGTTTCATGTCTTCATTTAGGAATTTTTCTCCTTCCTGTGAATTCATTACCTACTCTTTGAAAAGAAAAGAAAAAAAAACAAAAAATAATAAATTTGAATACATTCCTCTCTAATTTTGATTTATATTTTAATCCCATCATTAATTGTACCATGCCTTCAGGCACGGGCATACGCTAGTATATATATAAAAGGTATTTTGATCATTTTATCTAAGTTTGTCCTCATGAATAAAGTATTAAGCACATGTATCTTTGGAGAGTTACTATTTCCACTCACTTATTCCTCTTTATACACATCCTTACTTAATACACACATCAAATAATTTTTAAATTTTAATTTTCACTTAGTGCACAACACCTTCTCCCAAAAATACCCTCATTTTTCACTCAAAATCCTAAATCCCAAACCACCATAACTGTTTGTCTATCAGTGTCCTCCCTCAACCTCAACCTCAACCACTCAAACCCTTTCTCCCCTAACCTTTCACTCCATCAACACCACTACTACAAAACTCCTACCATTGCAAAGCCACCACCATTGTAACCTGTGGCTACCCCCATGAAACTTTCCCATTCACACTCACGGTGGCTAATACGCGAAATCCATCACCCACCATTGTTTCTGTTCGAAATACCAAATATGAACAGACAAGCTTTATTAAGGGAAACAAGTATGAATATTTGTTTTTGTTTTATCAAACATGCCTTCTTTTTTTTTTTATTTTATTATCAAAGTTGTTTGCAGGTAAAAAACTATTGACATATATACATATGAAGAAATAGAGAAAAAAAGAAAAGAAAAGAAAAGAAATATATATATATATATATATAACTATATCTAGTATAATATTGTGGTAGCGTAGCTTCATTTTTGTTTACTATTAGATATATATTTTCTGTTGCTTTGCTTTCGAATCAAAGGCTAAAGTTCAAACTTGTAGCATTGAATTGTTAGTGGTGATTATGCAAAATCAAACTTCACGATGGGATAGGATTCACAACAGTTGGAGGGTTTGTGACAGTGTAGGATTCACCGCGATAAAAGGTTCATAGTGGTGAGGTTTGGGGCGACGGTAATGATAGCTATGGCTGGTGGTGGTGGTTGGCCAGTGAGTGTGTGTTTGTTGAGTGCTCCATCAACAGGTGTATGCTTGATCTAAAATAATAATTTGATTAAGGGATAGATTTGTAACTAAAAAATAAATCATTAAATATGTAAAAAAAGAAGAATAGGTGTGTGAAAATAGAAACTCCTGTATCTTTGACCAAACAAAATTTAAAATTAGATTTATAAATCGTGCCCTTTAAAACTTTGGTTGGAATACTTACCCTTAAATTGGTTTATTCTCCGATTTGAAGGAAGCTTTTGTATCAAGACACATTATGATAGATAGGCTGGATGGGATTATCTATCGAATGGTGAAACATTTGGATTTTAAATAATTAGATGAAATAAATTATAGATCTTCAGAACTAACATCAAGGTGTTTATAAGCACTCTTACATTTTTAATTATTAAATGGACATATTCTAGACCAAATTTGATGACTTTTGAAGTTAATGAAATTCAGGTGGAGTGAGTGATTCACAAGGATGTGTCATAATAAGTACTTTCTTTAATAATTGATACGAATTATTATTTTCTATCAATGTTAATTGGTTTGAAGAAGCTGAAATAGTAATATGTAATCTAGGAATGATATAATTAACTTAGAATTGGTGGGTGTGCTTGTAAAAAGAGCAGTCTTTAAGGTCACTTATGAGGATTGGTTGGCTTGAATTTATATTTTTTGGAGAATGTTTTGTCATTATCTCCTCATTTAAGCATGTTTTTGTACCTCAACACAATTTAAGGTTACATTTGCAAATGAGAGTGAGAAGGGATTATTTCAGTGTCACAACAACCAACAAGTATTGAAGAAGTTGAAATAGTAAAAAAGATGGTTGGCCATGGGTCTACTTAGTTTATTAATTGATGCTAATTATTATCTATTATCAATGCTTGTTGATTTGAAGAAGTTGAAATAGTAATAGCCAATCAAAAAAATAAAATAAAAAATAATAAAAGAAGTTGAAATAGTAATGTGTAATCTAGTATGCTTGTAAAAAGAACAATATTTAAGGTCACTTATGAGGATTGGTTGTCTTGAATTTGTATTTTTTTGGAGAATGATACTAATTACTATCTATGATCAACTTTTATTGGTTTGAAGAAATTGAAATAGTATGTATTTTTGTAATGAATGTGTAATTAATTGAAAATTGGTGGGCATGCTTGTCAATTGAACAGTCTTCAAGGTTACTTTTGAGGATTAGTTGGCTTGAATTTGTAATTTTTGGAAAATATTTTGTTGTTATGCTCCTAATTTAAGCATGTTTTTGTGCCATCACCACCACACAGGTGTGGTTTGGGAGTTTGGCTTTTTTATGAGATGGAGTTTGGCTTTTTTATGAGATGAAAAGTTAATGTATTTAGGAATGATTTTCTTTAAGTTGTATGGAAAAATGTGAAAGACGGATGTACATGATTTGTTTTTTTAGTGATTATTATTATTATTATTATTATTATTATTATTTTTTGCTTTTTAAGCTAAAAAGCCAACATCCCAAACTACCCTTGAACGTTACATTACATTCATGAATGGATTATTTCAATAATGTAGAGAAATTTAAATAATGTAGAGATGTAGAGAAAATGAAGAGTATTTTGGTGGCACAACAATTGATGAGTATGGAATAACTTACTCATTGTTTATATATGTGCAAAAATGTCATGTAAATGACGGTTGCCCATTGGTCTCATTGTGTGGCGGTATCTCAGAATAATTAGTGCTCCTGTTGGTCACATCATAACTAAAGAATGTCTTAAAAAAGAGTACAATCAATTTGTACCTAACTGGTTGTTTCCTTTTGTTTTGTTTTTGAGAAGGTAAAGGTCAATAAAATAATGTAAATGTGCAAATGGTATGTCTATTATTGTGATTGTTTTAAAAAAAAATGGAAACAAAAACACCCCATGTAAGCCTAATGGCTAAATAGCATAGACATGCAATATGACGTGGAAATGCTGACATAGTAATTTCAAAAAATTTAAAATTTATATTTTTAATATATTTATTATATGCTAAATACATGAATAGTTTATTCAAAAGTAATCAAAGAAAAGCAACATAACACTAATTAAATAAAAAAACTCTAGTCAGTTTTTTTGGAAAGCCATAAATTCGGTTAAATCCAAAGTCATGTTTATTCTCAGATCGTTAGTAATATATATTGTGCCTTTTGCCAGCAATTATTTGTGGATTCTCTTTTTTTTTTTTTTTCCTTCCTTTCTGTTTTTATTTTATTTTATTTATTTATTGTTATTATTTTATTTAACTTCCATAGCGAAATGCATGTAATCTCCTCTTCCATATGGAGTAAAAAAACGTGGGACTTCATAATAGTTTGGGGTTTGTGTGGTTGGTTTCCAATCTCAATTACCTTTTCTTATATTATAATTCCCCACTAACCGAAAGAGCATTGTAAATTATAACAAGCAGCATGAGAACCTGAGCAAATGGAAAATCAGCTGTTTTGTCACTGTTGTGTGCAAGGGCATGTTCCTTTCTGTTCCCTTGGGGTGACACAGTGGCTTGAGGCCACATTTCCTCAATAAAGAGACCAAGGTTTGATTCTCCTCAACAACTCACCTATTGAAAGAGAAAAGAAGACACTTTTCTTTCTAGTGTTCTAGAAAACAATGATAAATTAGTATTCAAAGTTCAAACTTCTGATATGAAGGCAGTTAGGCATTCTTTGCTAAAAGAAGTCACTTATCTGCCAGTTTCAGTCAAAATTTTAAGCTTTAACTTGGCATTCAGTGACCATTTTGAAGATATGGCTGATTTTAGTAATGTAACAGGGTTAACTTAAACCTACTAAATTAATTAGGCCCAATCAGAAAGTCCAAAAATTGGTGAGCTTAGAGAAATTATTGCCAAGTGGGCCAAGCCCACGAGAAAGCCAACAAATTGGGCTATGGAAGACCCATTAAGCAGATATCTCTAAAGAGAGTCCAATAAGCCTATCCGAGGAGACCTATATTATACGGGCGTCCGAGGAGGTTAACCGTTGCTTTCAAAAGAGATGAAACCCTCGGAGGAGATCTATTCTCCGAGGTATTAGCTTAGCCTTCAAAGGGTTCAGAACCACGAACCTAGAGACCTATTTGGGCTCGGACTCGAAAGGGTTCGGATCCACGAACCTAGAGATCCGAAGTGCTTGGCTTCGAATGGATTTGAACGCAATCAAGAAGTCGCTCCGTTAATGAGTCCCAGAACACTTGCGGGCTCGGAGTTTTCCGGGATCTACGCACTAGAACCATAGGTGTGATGGAGTTCGAACAAAGGACTCGATCCCTAGGACGGTGAGTGGAGATAATTTCACTCTTAGGTTAAACTAGCCTATACCCGGGTCGAGGTGGCACGATCTAGGAGGTCCCTGAGACTTGGCAATATTTGTGACAGGGCGTTCTCTTGAACTATGTCTGACCCTTCTACAGTAGGGTGTTGTCTAGGACTACCCTTAACCCTTTGAGATGATTGAGGATTATTGGTTAGGTATGGCTAAGAAGAAGGGTTCGCCGAGAGGTTGATCTCCTCTTCAGGGTTTTCCTCATCCTCGGAGAGGTCACCTCCTTGGACAAGGTGGTTAGAGAGAATATTCGCTTCATCCTATATCATGAGGTGCCTATAAATAACACCCGCCTATAGCTTTACAAGGGATATATTTTGGAGAGATAACTCTTGAGAAAGAACTAATTTCCCTTCTCCATTATCAACCTTGAGAGCGAAAGTTGGAGATCCATGAGAGAGCCTTGCCATTATTTTCTCTTTAACTACTTTGCCTTATTCTTCACCCAATCTTTTATCTCCATCATATCTTTACTATTGTGTTTCTAGTTGCGACCGTTGAAGAATCTAAGCCTCTCATCATTTTCTAGAGAATTCGAATTTTTTCTTTAAAGATCTTCAAAGATCTTTGAATTTTCTAACGACGTTCTTGAACCCTCTAATACATTTGGCGACTCTGCTAGGCAGGCGAATTGGTTAATGGTCTCAACGAGATTTGGAACCCACACAACTCCAGCAATGATAGCGGGAGAAAATGAAGTTCACCAACAAGGATCCTCTAATGGTGGCGATGACGGGACCATGGCTCCAGATCAACCACTTTTACTCGAAGCCATTCAAGGACTTCAAAATACTCAGCAGGAGATTCTTACCACTTTTCAGAATCTCACTCACACCATGTTGGTGATGAGTTCTAATTTTGCACCGATGCCAAACGGAAATCAAACTGACAGTGGAGTTATCCCCACCGGAGTGCAAAATCAAATCCAAGGAGAAGTATGCCCCAGTCAGCCCGTGGCTCCTAGCAACACAACCGCAGTAACACATGCTCAAACCACAGTAGGTGGCAGCAGTTTGCCGATGCCCGGGCTCCATGGCGTGCCAAGCCAAGATCCAATGGTGACTAGGGGAGGTTTTGGTGTAATGAATGGCACTCTAGCGACTGTTAGTGTCCAGGCAAATATAAGGGGCATGATCACGCAAAAGAGAGCTTTGCCCGTACCTAATTTTGTTACACCGCCAGTAAATGTTACTCAAGTACCAAGCGAGCCTCCTTTGGAGCTGACAACAAATTTGCAAGCCCAACCCGATATAGCTGCGCCGTGCGGTGGACTTTACAGGGCCTCAATTCAATGTCCTATCTCCAACTAGCTTGTCCATAGGCGCTGATGGCCAGTATCGTCAAGTGTCTTCACCAATGATGAATTCTCAACACCAGAATGGCCAAGTCGCTTCTAGTTCAGTCTTTAGGTTCATAAGCCAAGTTCTGGGAATGCCACCGTCAAACTCTCTCCCTCAACAGTTTCTCACTCTCGTCGATGTGTAAGCCATGTTCGATCTCAAACAGGACAAAAAGACTTTACCCTTTTTGCCCGATCCGAATGTCAAGCCACCATACCCTATCAAGATGTTGAGTTATCCATACCCGAAGAGGTACACGCTGCCAAAGTTCATCAAATTCGATGGCAAGCAAGGAAATGCTCGAGAACATGTTGTTCGGTTCATCGAGACTTTGGGGATTCATGGTTCAAATCATGTCTTTCGATTGAGAGAGTTTTCAAAGTCCCTCACTGATCGAGCATATAGTTGGTACGTTAACTTGGCCCCAAACTCTATCCAAAATTAGGAGGAGATGGTCAACAAATTCCACGCCAAATTCTTTCAGGTGGTCGAGAAAGTGACCACACTCACCCTGTGTAAGGAAAATCAATGGGAGGGTGAAGACATTCTCGAATATGTGAAGAGGTTCCAAGACAAAGTCGTGGCCTGTCACAAGGCTGTAGAGGAAAGCTACTTGGTCCAAATCTGTGTTGAAAGGACATTGAACGGATACAAAATGCTTCTTATTAATTACAAGTTACCGCAGTCTCAGGAGATCGAGTTCAACACTAGTTATAAAACTAGCTTCAAGACATCTCGAGGACCTTCTGTCACTGCGGCTTCCGTGTCTTCTACCTGAAAGTCGCAAGTTAGAGGTCAAAAGAGGAAAAATTGCGAAAGATGATACTCTTTTTCTATGTAGTGTTGAGGAGGTGAAGGCCTTAGTTAAAGAATGGGTGGCAGACGGGGAACTGAAGTTGCCTCATATCGAAGAGCTTTTTCCGTCAAAGGACCGCGAGGGCCCTAATTATTCTGTTTTCCACCGATCACTAGGACATCCTACAGAAAAATGTCGGACGCTTAAGAAAATCTTTAGAAAGAAAGTCGAAGTAGATGAGCTAGAGTTCAAAGAACAGGGGCCCCAGGATATCTTAGAAGAAGTGGCTATGATGGCATATGACAACCACAACCCGAGCAGCTGGTGAAAGCTTTCCGAATGACCTCACAACTCTAGGGGCAAGGGTCGACATTCTGTAGAAGAAGTCTATCTATGACATTTACAATTTCTATTTACTACATTGTCCAAGAAGTTTTATCTTTCTTTCTTATGTTATGAAAAAATTTATTTCCTCCATATTGTGTATCTTCATTGTGTTATGTTGCTTGAGACAGTTTTCAATTTTTGCCCTTCGAAAAGGGAAGAGGAATAGTAGACTCAGTTACCAACCTGAAGGGACCTTTCTTGACGCAGTAGAAGTGTACTCCCACTCGGACCTCCGAAGAGCAGCCATTGCTTCCATCAATGAAAGCTTCGAGGGTTTTTCTTATTGAAGTAGAGTGTGTGCTCCGACTCGAACTTCTGAAGAACATCTCTTACTTTCATCAATGCAAGCTTCGAGGGTTTTTCTTGTTAAAGCAGAGTGCATGTTCCCATTCAGACTTCTGAAGAATAGCCTTTGTTGCCATCAGTGCAAGCTTCGAGGATCTTTCTTGTCGAAGTAGAGCGTACTCCTACTCAGCCTTTCGAGGGACAGCCTTTGCTTCTAGTAATTGCCAAAGAAAGGAGTGTGCTTCTATCTAAACTTTCGAGGGACAACCCTTGCTTCTGTTCGAACTTTTCAGGGTTAGCCCTTACTCTCATTAATGCGGGTTTTGAGGGCCCCGAGGTCGTGACCTTTGCTTCCATTAGCTGCCGAAGTAGAAGTGTGCATCCACTTGAACTTCCAAGGGAGCCTTGCTTTCGCTTGGACTTCTAAGGGACAGCTTTGCTTCCACTCGGACTTTCGAGAGATAACCTTTACTTCTATTGGTGCAAGCTTGGTAGACTCCATTGCCTTCCAGAGAGATCTTTCTTGCCGAAGTAGGGTGTGTGCTACTATTCGGACTCTTGAGGGACAACCTTGCTTCCACTCGGACTTTCGAGAAATAATCTTTACTTTTGTTAGTGCAAGCTTGGTAGACTCACTTGCCTTCCAGAGGGATCTTTCTTGCTGAAGTAGGGTGTTTGCTACTTTCAGACTCCCGAGGGACAGTCTTGCTTCCGTTCGGACTTCCGAGGAATAGCCCTTGCTCTCATTAGTTCGGGTTCTAAGGGCACTGAGGTCGTGGAGTTTTTTACAAGAATTCATTTGCCTGAAATAGTAAAGCCGACAAACGAGATAAACAATATCGAGTTTAGATTATGATTGTTACTGAAATTGATGCGACATCAACATTAGTAATGAGCAACTTATGCTACAACTATTTATTTCTCGAACATCCATAAGATCAACAAAACAAAAATCAAGATTAATACTCAATTTATGGCAAATTTATCAACACATGGCCAAATTCCAAAACATGAATTTCATGACTACATTTCTCTTACAAGTCAAGATTCAACAAGAGTTTTATTTCCCTCAATAACAAAGCACTCGCTATTTTAGAAGTGAAGAACACAAATCCCAAATAGATTTTTTGCAAGCCCAAGTTTATGAACGGCAAAATATATATATATATATATATATATTAGGGGTGGGCGCGGGTCAGTTGCGGCCACGGAACCTCCAATCCGCCATCCGTCCGCCAGATTGGCGAATTGGAGAAAATCAATCCGCATCCGTCCGCCAATCCGGCGGATGTGGATTAAGCGGATTGATGGTTTGGCTGATGGATACGAATCGGTTTAGCGGTTTAAAATTTTATAAATTTTCAATATAATTCAACTTCTGCACTTCCTCAAAAAAAAAAAAAAAAAAAAAAAAAGAAGAAGAAAGTATTACAATCAATGACTTAAAAAAATATTACAATTATTGCATGTCTTATCTAAAGCAAGAAAATTTGAAACTTTAGAATATCACAATTACTGCATGCCTCATCCGCATACTATAATCACAGCATGTCTCATCCACATAAAGTATTACAATTTGTGGTTCTTAAAATATAAAAACAATTCAAACTATCAAAATCATGAACATAGCAGCAGTAGAGATTGTATGTCTTTGTATTGTTACATCTATATCTGTTTTTGAAAACAAAAATCAATCAGCATATATTATATTTTCTATTTATTATTTTTAAAGATAAATGTAAAAACTAAAAAATATAGATAAATAATACGTTTATTTTTTTCAATTCAAAAAAGATATTCAAACAGAATATTTAAATTCTTTTTTAATTGAAAACACAAACAGAATAATTAAACAAACTAAAAACATAGTCTTATAAATTACTAGGGGTGCTCGCGGTTTGGCAGTTCGGTTGCGGTTAAAGGAATCTCAAATCCGCCATCCGTCCGCCAGATTGGCGGATTGGAGAAAATCAATCTGCGACTATCCGCTCGTCATCACGCATCCGTCCAAAATGCGGAGGATCGGTTCGGTTCGATCGGTTTTAGTTGATCTGTATATCCGCTACTCACCCCTAATATATATATATTCAAGAATGGGGTTTCGACAATCTGAAATAGCAACACAAATGAAGATGGGTCAATGGAATGCTAGAATCGGCATCGACACAAAGACGATGGGTGGCAAGCTGAATCTGGTGTTGGTCGCTGCCAAATCCAAGAAAAAGAGACGCCAAAGTAAAGTCCGAGGCTGAAGAGAGTGATAGCCGAAGCTGTGGTCGCCGATGGTGTGCATGGTGGCGTGGGTCTTCGGTGACGATGACGGCGCCGACGCCTAGAGTTGCAGCAGCGGGCAGTGAGCAAACGGTGGTGGTCTCTGGTATTGTGGAAACAGAGCCTCCCTGAAGAAGATGAAGTGTGGTCTCTCGGTCCTGAAAGAGAATATGCTAAGTATTTTGGCAATGCAAAGTGGATAACGACTAGAAATTTTTTTTTTGTCCTTTCCGTAAGACAAAAGGATGGTGCTAATGGTCCCCCAAATAGCCGAAGCATATATATATATATATACAAAGTGGGAAAATGTAGCCTTATCTTTTCGGGAATAAAGAAATGAATTCTTTAATTCTTATTTCTTTGACTTGGAGCAAAAAAGTTTCGCCTTGTTGGAGCTAAAAAAAAAAAAAAAAAAGTTTGATTATTTCCCGGAGAGAAGAATTTAATTTTTAAATCATTCTTGGTGGAACATTAACATCGTGTTTGGTAACATTTACGTTTTCAATTTATATTTATAAAAATTTTATAAATTAGTTTTTGTTTATTTTTTGAAAAACATAAACTACAAACGCGTTTTGTAATTGACAAAATGTTTAAAAAAATTTAAAAATATAAAAAAGAGGGAGAAATGGCAAGTGGCGACGGAAGATGGTGGTGGAAAGTGGTGACGGTGGGTGGTAGGTAGCTAGTGGTGGTGGTGGTGGTGGTGGTGGCAGGTGGGTGGCGGATGGCTGGTGGTGGTGGGTGGGTGGGTGACGGTGGCGGGTGGTGGGTGGTAGCGAGTGGGTGGTGGCGGGTGGTGGTGGCAGGTGGTGGTGGGTGGCGGATGACGGATGGCGGGTGGTGGTGGGTGGGTGGTGGCGGATGGTGGGTGGTAGCGTGTGGGTGGTGATGGTGGTGGTGGCGAGTGGCGGGTGGTAGGTGGCAGCGAGTGGGTGGCGGGTGGTGGTGGCAGGTGGGTGGTGGGTGATGGTGGTGGGTGGTGGTGGCGGATGGGTGGCAAGTGGGTGGTGGTAGTGGGTGGTTGGTGGTGGCAGGTGGTGGATGGTGGTGGCAGGAGGGTGGTGAGTGGTGGTGACAAGTAGGTGGCGGGTGGTGGTGGTGGGCGGTGAATGGTAGTGACGGGTGGATGGTAGGTGGGTGGTGGTGGTGGTAGTGGCGGTGAGGGGTGGGTGGTGATGGCAAGTGGGTGGCAGGTAGGTGGTGGTTGGTGGTGGCTGGTAGGTGGTGGGTGGTGAGTGGTGGTGGCTGGTGGTGGTGGGGGATGGGTGGTGGTGACGGAAGACGGCGGTGGAAAATGGTGGCGGGTGGTGGCTAGTGTTGGGTAGTAAAAAAAAAAAAAAATTGAAAACGGAAACACATTTTTTGTGTTTTCATTTTTTGACCAAATTTATAAATTGAGACCACTGATTTATAAATCAAAAATTTTACCAAACAAGTTTTTATTTGAGTTTTTTAAGTTTTTGTAAATATAATCAGAAAACTGAAAACATAAGTGTTACCAAACGACACCTAAAGAAGTCAAGTTTTAATTTTTTTTTTTTTGAAAAAAAAAAATTAAAGGCACAAGAGTGTGTTTGCCAAACATGACATAAGGATAAAAGATTCATTCTTATAATTACTAGTTGGCAATGTTATCCATAAATTATGGTGAGTCATTAATTTTTTCCATAGGCCATGTCAAGACAAAACATGCCTGAAGGAATGAAGCAAAGCGTGGCCAAAGAAGCAACAATATGCATGTCCGAGAAATTCAAAATTTCTCATTCATGTAAAGGGCAAAATGTAAGAAGGGTTAACTTAAGCCTACTAAATTAATTAGGCCCAATCGAGGCCTAATCAGAAAGTCCAAAAATTGGTGAGCTTAGAGAAATTATTGCCAAGTGGGCCTAAGTGAATTCTATAAAACGAGCCCACGAGAAAGCTAACAAATTGGGCCGAGGAAGACCCATGATATCTCTAAAGAGAGTCCAATAAGCCCATCCGAGGAGACCTATATCATATGGGCCTCCGAGGAGGTTAACCATTGCTTTCAAAAGAGATGAAACCCTCGGAGGAGATCTATTCTCCGAGGTATTGGCTTAGTCTTGAAAGAGTTTGGAACCATGAACCTAGAGACCTATTTGGGCTCAGACTCGAAAGGGTTCGAATCTACGAACCTAGAGATCCAAAGTGCTTGGTTTCGAAAGGATTCGAACGCAATCTAAAAGTCGCTCTGTTAATGAGTCCCAAAACACTTGCGGGCTCGGAGCTTTCTGAGATCTACGCACCAAAACCATGGGCGTGATGGAGTTTGAACAAAGGACCCGATCCTGAGGCTGGTGAGTGGAGATAATTTCACTCTTCAGTTAAACTATCTTATACTCGGGTCGAGGTGGCACGATCTAGGGGGTCCCTGAGACTTGACAATATTTGCGGTAGGGCGTTCTCTTGAACTATCCCTGACCCTTCTACGGCAGGGTGTCCTCTAGGACTACTCCTAACCCTTTGGGATGATTGGGAATCATTGGTTAGGTGTGGCTAAGAAGAAAGGTTCACCGAGAGCTTGATCTCCTCTTCAGGATTTTTCTCATCCTCGAAGAGGTCACCTCCTTGGACAAGGTGGTTAGAGAGAATATTCCCCATGTGCCTTGCACATGGGCTCCATCCTACATCATGAGGTGTCTATAAATAGCACCCACCCATAGCTTTACAAGGGATGGATTTTGGAGAGATAACTCTTGGGAAATAACTAATTTCCCTTCTCCATTATCAACCTTAAGAGTGAAAGTGGGAAATCCATGGGAGGGCCTTTTCATTATTCTCTCTCTAACTACTTTTCCTTATTCTTGACCCAATCTCTTATCTCTATCATCTCTTTATTATTGTGTTTCTAGTTGTGACTGTTGAAGAATTTAAGCCTCTCATCATTTTCTATAGAATTCGAATTTTTTCTTCAAAGATCTTTAAAGATCTTCGAATTTTCCAATGGCGTTCTTGAACCCTCTCATACAAGTGGCTTATTTGGTGTGAGTCAAGGTTGGAGATCTAGATTGCATCATATTATTTGAGCATGTGTTTGATTGGCAATGCGTTAGTGTCATTATACCTTCAAAACAGGTTTTGATTTCTAAATGTTAGTTTATGCATATATCATGTTTGCTTTGATAGTGGGTAATTTCTTTTTATGACATTCTATGTGCTTAGTGAGTTGCTTTATACTTCAGATGGAAGAAGCTTCTCTCAACAATGGTCAAACCCTTCTTGATCAAAGCAGTGAGATGATACAAGAAAGACATGGTGAGAGAACTGAGTTAGATGGTCAAAATGGTGTTCCTCAAGGAAGGAAGGAATTTGTTGCACCTGTTGTGGAAATGGAGTTTGAGTCATATGATGATGCTTACAACTATTACATTTGTTATGCGAAGGAAGTGGGCTTTCGTGTTAGGGTGAAAAATTCATGGTTCAAAAGAAACAGCAGAGAGAAGTACGGTGCTGCACTTTGTTGCAACAACCAGGGTTTCAAAAGAATGAAAGAGGTAAATCGTATACGTAAGGAAACCAGAACTGGTTGCCCTGCAATTATTAGGATGAGATTAGTGGACTCTATATGCAAATATCATTATAATAATTAAAAATATATTTATGGGCCGTTTAACCAAAATGGCATTAGCCCATTCTGTCAAGCGTAGGCATTCTCAACAATCACTTAGCAAATCTCCATACAATTTGAGGTAATTTCTCCACAGACGATCTTGATCCGCCTGACACTTTGAGCCTAACACAAGAGGAGCCTAACTTTTCACCTCATATTTTAGTACAATTTTTCTCCCATCAAATTTGTTTAATAATTTACCTTAAATGTTTGATTTGATATTAAATTTTTTCTTTTTTTAAAAAATACACAATCTATTCCAAAATCCTCCAATCAATTCATGTGAGAAAAATTGATCTCTAAGGCTATGTTTGGAGCATAGATTTAGATAAAAAAAAAAATTAAAAAAAAAATGTGAAAAGGAAAATATTAGTGAAATGTAAATAGAATATAATTATATTTTACTTATATTTCATGTACATTTTTCCTTTTCAAATCTCTACCTAAATCCATATCCCAAATATAGCCTAAGAGTATCTCTAATCCTTTCATCAAATATTTATCAACTTGAAAAATTCATTTTTTTTATCAGACTGAGAACTCATTAAATTTTCATCAAATTTGAATTTGATAGAAATTTAAAAAGATATTAGAGATGATTTTTCTTTCATCAATTTTGATGAAAATGAAAAAAAAAAAGGGATAAAAAGGGAATTTTTAAAAAGATTTTGATGAAAATTTAATTAAAATTTTTGAGTAATTCATATTACATCAAACAATTTACTCAAATATATAATCAAATTAGATGAAAAAATTAGCAAAGGGCTGGAGATGCTGTAATCTTTTTTTTTTTTTTTTTTTTTTTTAACATTTGCATGAAATTTAAATAAAATAATAATTGTTGAAAATTTAGTAGAAAGATTTAATTTATCTAGCATTTGATTAATTTAATTTGATATAAGTTTAGTAAATGAATTAAATTTCATTTCAATCAATTTTTTTTATTATTAAATTTAAATTTAATGTAAAATTTGGTAAGATATGAGGGACACTCTAACATTTCGTAAATATTGTTAATTTACATTTAAGAACCCAAGTTTAATTTCTAAACACCAAATATAAATATAAAAATAAAATAAAATAATAAAATTTAGTTGAAATATTATTAAAAGTAAATATTAATTTATTTTCTTATATTCATGAGTTATATGGGGTCACACACTGAGCCACTCAAGTTCAACTTAACAAATAAATGAATTTTAAAATCAATCAAAGCATTTGACCTAATAATTATATAATACCTTTATAAAATGAGATTTCGAACTGAACTCTTATGGAAAAAAAAATTAATACCTTTGTGATGATTTATTTTTCTTTTACTATATATTTTGTTTTTATTAATTTTTTAACTATTATAAGTTAACAAGTTCAAATTCAGCTTTGTTTGACATGGGTTATTTTGATTAAATTAGTCAATAAAAATAAAACATATTAATTTAATTAATAAAAAAAATGTCACATTCAAATCATAATTATTTATTTTTTTTCTCACAACAATCATCACATCAAACATAACTTTTTAAATCAAATTAAAATAAAATAAAATCTAAAAAATAACTCATCTCAAAACGAGTACTTAAGCCTAATTTGGGACTTTAGTTAAAAGTCAATTTTTAACTTTTAACCTATTTTGGATCTCATGAACTCTGTACTTATTTACATTTAAAAGAAAAAAATCAAAAACTAAATTTTAATTAACTTCTCAAAACAAGCCTTAATAAATAAAACGGGCAAATTACTCACAAGTCCTTTTTGAAAAGCGTGTATTCTATTTAATTCTAAAACCTTTTAAATATATTCAAAAGTCCTATACCTATTTTATTTTCTCATCTTTCCTTATACCTTGGTTGTTCTCTGTATCTTTCTTTCTCTAATATCGACGACGACCAAACCTTCCTTTTTCTTTCTCTTTTTAATCTACAGTCACCAACGACCAGCAATCACCATTGATTGGGGTTCACAGCCAACCACCGAGCACTAACTTCTTATTTCATGCTTATCGACGGCGATGGAGATGAGTTTTCAACGAAGATGATGAGCAAATCTACTCAAATTTGACGTCGATCTACTCAGATCTACGTTAGATTTGACTAGAACTAAAAAATAGTTGTCATAGTACAAGTATCTTTTTATATCTGTCTTTTTTCTTTAATCTCTTAGTTTTAATACTTTTTTTGTACTATACACTTCTATTTTCCTATTATAATAGAGAAAATTTTTAAGTCTTGAACAAGTTGTTTTCAAGTTTTAATTACAGGCGGTAAAAACTATAAAAATTTTTACAGTTTCAATTTTTTTCCTGTTGAATTGAATCATGCTTTAGAACTATAAAATTTTGTAATTTCATAACTTTCTTTAGAACTGTAAAATTTTACAGTTTCATAACATGTTTTTCAGTTTGATTAATAAGGATAAATACTTAATAGAATCATATTTTGAAAAGGTAACATTTTATAGTTTCAAAGCTTACTTTTCAGTTTGATCAATATTAGAAATTATTTGTTTAAACCCTACAAAAATTGAAAATAACATATATATATATATATATATATTTTTCATTTACTGTTTGTTGTTCTTAGGTTTTTTCTTCTTCTTCTTTTAGTTTATTAATATTTAGTATATTCTACTATGTTTTTTTTCACTTTAATTTCTTAGTTTATTATTCTTCTTTTTTCGACAATATTCTAGACATTTCGGTAAGTGCTCGGCGAAATTCTTGATATCTAGCGAATATTCTAGATATTCCGACGACTTCCGGTAACGTTCAGAATATTTCGGTGATACTTTGACGAATTTTTGATAATATTCTGGCGACTTTCCGGTGATGTTGAATATTTCGACAAGTCTCCAATGACCGTCTGACGGTGGTAGAATATAAGAATGCCTTTAAAATTAAAAAAAAAAAAATTAGTAAGAATTAAAAATATATAAAATTAATTGATATAAGTATTTTATTTTAAAATTAGATAAAATTTAAATTTTACATATGAGATTTATCAACAAGTTCCCCTAAATAAACGAACAAACAAGGCCCATCGCACCGCTCCCATTGTCATTTACGTCACAAAAAGGCCGAAGAGCTGGTGGTGGGGGTAGGGGTCGAGTAAAACTAGACTGCAACACAGCCCCGCCGTCAAAACACCTCTCCACAACCATGTTCGGCGGCTTTTCTCCCACCGACGAGCCCTTATCGCCTACCCTAGATCTCGATATCACCGTAAGTCCTCCCAATTCTCCTTTTCTTCTTCTTTTTTTTTTTTGATAACTCAGGGTGTTCGGGCCAACTTGCGCGCACCTCGACTAATCCCTAGGGGACCAATCCCACGGTCCACTAGCGGGGGCCCATTTAAAGCTAGAGCAAAGCTCTGTATGGACTGGCCCAACACAAAGATTGATAGCACCTAAGAGGTTTTGAACTTGAGACGTAGAGAGGAGCAAACTCCTAAGTCTCAAGCCTACACCACTAGGCCAACCCTTGGAAGTTTCTCTTCTTCTTTTTCTTCTTCTAAATTTCTCTACTCTCTGTTTTAACTTTTCAAAGATTCCATTTTTTTCACTAATTGAGTTGATAATCCACACGCAAAGAACCCTCTGTTTGTTTCCTGAGAAAATTGATGAATTGCAGGATTTCAGTTTCTGCTGTTCAGTCCCTATCCGGAATTAGAAAAAGAAAATAAAAGAGAAAAAATTGGTACTGAGAGTTCAACTGTACTGAAACAAACTAAATTTGACCGACCTAATTGATTTAATATCGACCAAGTCCAGTTGAAAACTCATAATTTTCAGTCTTTAACCTTTATTTGCAGTTCCTGTGGTTTCTCAGCTGGGCTTGGTAAAGTATAAGAATACATCGGATCATGGATAATTGGGCTCATATATTCGAATTACGGGACAAATTCTCAAAAATATGTAGGCTGCTTATGAAGAATTGTTGGATAATGGGGTTGTTTGGTAGAGCTTATCTAAGTTGTTTTAAACTTTTTTTAGTATGGAGTTTTGCCAGACCTGTTTGGTGCAGCTTCTGCTTATAGTTTATTAGGCGGAAATAGTCTAAATAAGTTGAAAAAAGTTGACTTCTAAAAGCTAGGTGAGGGATGATTTTGGCTTATGCTTTTAATTTATAATAAGTTTCAAGCACCAATATGTGGAAATGAAATTGGTGAATGCTATGGCTAGTTTATAACATAGAGCATTGAATGTAAGACCTTGTTTGAACCTTGAGCTTTGAGTTCAATGATGTTAATAATACATATGATGTGTGATATTAAAATGTTGTTGTTGTATTCTATAAAGTTTTTTTTTTTTTTTTTGGGGGGGGGGGGGGGGAAGCATATTAGATTTGAGAATATGCTAAAAGAAAGAAATTTTGTCTTATAAAACTCCTCAACAAGACTATGGACATAGAATCAACCACATAAAACAATCCTAACCATACATGTCAGATGGTGGGGTTTGAGGTCCATTATAAAATATACAATTGCACTCAAATTGTTCTAACTATATTGTGTGGTTGCTTTTGTGTCCATCAACTTGTTAATAATTACTCTTTTTGGGTGTATTTAACATAAACGTGGGGGATGCTTTAGACAAAAAATTTGTGTAATGATTCATCACAAGTTGTAATCATACAGTTTTCACCAATGACAATTGTGGTTTGTTATTTTGTCTACTATATGGGCTCCGACACATGAACTGTGAAAAGTTTTAGTACTCCGCAGGTAACTTCAATATGCTTGACAACCAAAGTTCACTATGTTATATCCTTTATTCAAGATATGTGGGAAATTAATTGATAAGGAACAAATTGTAGCAGAAGATTTGTACTACGGATAGATTTGTTTCTATCTTTTGATTATTACATATATGCATTTGGCACTTGATGTATAATTTTGACAAGTAGGATGATTTTACTGAAATTTGCATGATTTATTTTGGCGACAAATTTTTTTTTGACAAGTTTATATATAGATATATATAATTTTGGCGATCTTGGAGTTAACCTGGTATTATTATAAGACAGTAATGCTTGTGCAAGTTTGATTTGGACAAGAGGTCTCCACGCCTAAAGTATGGACATGGACACGCGACACGACATGGATATGATACGGACATGCCAATACGCTAATTTTAAAAAAATACAGGACATGACATGTGGGGGACACACATGAAATGTATAATTTTATATATTTATTATATGTTATATATATGAATATATCATTCAAAGATAACAAAAAATGCAATATGACACTAATCCCTATAAATTTATATGGTTTTTGTTTTATTATTGTATCTTTAGTTGGTTTGTTCAAACTTATAATTAGTTTCACATGTGTCTAATCGATAGACATGTGTATTTAAGAGATATACACGTGTGTCCTCCAAGTGTTCAAAGAGTATCTGGATCTTTGAAAAATATTAAAAAATAGGACATGTTTTGAAGAGTGTCGGACACGTGTCGGAAAAGTGTCCAAAGAGTGGCGGTGTCCGACACGGACACAACATGAATACGTCACCTTCTTAGAAGTGTTTGTGCTTCTTAGCTCCACGCAAACTGTTGTAATCCAGTCAATTAATGTTCAGTTCATTTAGACTGAAAATGTGAACCTTATGTTTGGGATGCCAAGCTTTTTCAAATTAAATTTGAAATGTGACTCAAGTTAAGGATTAGTGTATCAAGTTTTGGGTTTGACTCAGCTGAGCTAGTGAATTTATGAGGCTCACTCTAGTGAATGTGGATTAAATTACTTGAATTAACTGATTTGCAGTCTTAGTGATGAAGCCTCACAAGTTCAAATTGGAAAACAGAATTACTGGAAGAGTAAATATGCTGAATGGAAAATGAATGAAGCAGCAAAGAAATGGATATGCTGGATGACTGGATCAGCAGAGAAAATGGCTGATAGGAATTTAGATGAGATATCTGGGTGCGTGCTAGATCAGTCAGATTCACAAGAATGGCACAGAGTTGATATATTCAGGGTTTCACAGAGTCAGATAAAAGAGCGTTCAAGCAAGAATCAATGAAGTTCTAGAGTTCAAACTGTTATTTTTAACTACCAAAAACATTCCTGCACTTTGATGACATGCCAAGAACGTTTGGTGAAAGTGATGACTATCAACATATCACTAGTCTAGGAGTATATATGGGAAAGTAGTAATTCTACTTTGTTAAATCATACATGATTGTCAATGACAAATTACAACCAATTTCAGTTTCATTTACTAGATTTTATAAGAAGACAAATATTTCTTGGCTAGAAAAGATTCAAAGAAACTCCTCAATGGGAAAAAAGGAAAAGAAAAGAAAAAAACATTTGGTAAAACACGCACTTGATTGGCATTATCTTTTCCATCATATATCTTGTTTTTTTGGTTTGCTACTTTTCTTGTTGAGTTGTTGTTAATGATTATTGTTATGCTTGCTGTTCATGTTCTATTTGGTGATGTCGTTGATCACTATTAGAGTTGATGTATAAAGAGAGAAATACAGAGAGAATAATGTATGTATTATGATTGATATTTCTGATTGTGTATTGTATGTACATTATATAGGAGATGTGAAGTGGAGGTGGAGTGGTGTAGTGGAGTAGGTGAAGTAGAGTGTGTAGTGGAGTAGGTGAAGTGGAGGTGGAGTGGTGTAGTGGAGTAGGTGAAGTGGAGTGTGTAGTGGAGTAGGTTTAGGTGTACATTAACAGCCCCCCTCAAACTCAAGGAGGATAGGAACTAACCAACTTGAGTTTGAAGAGAGTAACAAAACAGGAAAGTAAACTGATAAATAAAATAAAACAGGATAGGAGACACGGTATGATCGTGTCAGACCGATGTAGAAGACAGTTTATGGGGTCATGTCAGACCGTTGTAGAAGACAGTTTACGGGGTCATGTCGGACCGTTGTAGCAGACACTGTGTGGTCGTGTCAGACCGATGTAGCAGACAGTTTATGGGGTCATGTCGGACCGTTGTAGTAGACAGTTTACGGGGTCATGTCGGACCGTTGTAGCAGACACTGTGTGGTCGTGTCAGACCGATGTAGCAGACAGTTTATGAGGTCATGTCGAACCGGTTGAGAAGACAGTTTACGGGGTTATGTCGGACCGATGTAGCAAACAGTTTACGGGGTCATGTCGGACCGTTGTAGCAGACACTGTGTGGTCGTGTCAGACCGTTGTAGAAGACAGTTTATGGGGTCATGTCGGACCGGTTGAGAAGACAGTTTACGGGGTCATGTCGGACCGTTGTAGCAGGTTGTGGTGGTGTACCAAGGGGGCGACTTAGGGAGTGCGCCATGAGCGACTTATACATGATACTGTGTATAACCCCCCCTCAAACTCAAATAGGTGTGAAGATAGAAACCTATTTGAGGTTGAAACAAAGGGATTGATAAAGCTGACCGGTGTAGAAGACACTGTATGAGTGTGTATATAGGCTGCCCAAAAGATATACATGGATATAGATATCGAGCCCTCAAAAGGTGTGCCCAATCTTTCAAAAGGCGTGCCATCAAAAGGCGTGCCCAATTCATAAAAAGGTGTGCCGGACATTATGGCGAGGCGCGTGACTACCTTGGCTTGCGCGCCCGTTTTGTCGTCTGTTGGCAAGTGGCGCGCGATGCGCGGATCGGCCCTGGCTATTTAAACCAAGGGTGAGGCGGAGGCTGTGCAAACCAGTCTGAAACCTCTGAACTCTCGGAGAGCTTGTCTCTAAGAGCTGCAAATCTTGAAACACTCTGTAACCAACCCTGTCTGACAGTACCAATCGGTAATCGCTGCTTCTCTGAAACACTTAGCAACCCAAAAACATGGCCTCGTCTTCCCGTTCAGCTACCCAGAATATGGCCTCTTCGTCCCGTGGTCTGCTCACTCTCTTTCCCGACCTCAACGAGTCAACAAGAGAGATAACTGGTGCGGTGGCCAGTGAACCTCAACCAAGCGCCTCTGGTTTTGCGCCGTTAAACTTTCCGATGCGGTCGGTGGAGCAAAAAATGGCGGTGCAAACTGATATTGAGGCCAATCAGTATACTTTGAAGTCATGTGTGGAGACCATGACGGCGGTCACAAACCTGTCGCACCGACTGCAGAGTAGGACAAATGAGGTGCAGCAGTTAAACGCCCAACTGGCTTTGCTCCAGCGCATGTATAAGGATGCGCAAGCAGAGATAAGTGTGCTAAAGGCGGAAAATAAGGAGCTGAAGCGGAAGGCCACCGTTATGTTCCGATTTGGAGGGCCGCCATATGCTGCAGTGGAGGAGCAGGGAGTAGTGATCGTGCCCAGTGGAGTGGGAAACACGGAGGCAGCACCGTCAAGGGCCGTCCAGGACGAAGGCAAGAAGAAGAGACCGGCGGCAGAGTAGAGAAGAAAAATCCCGCCGGTGGATGTGGTGGTTGTGGTTTTGGGTGTTTGTTTGTTTGTTTGTTTGTTTTTTTTTTTTTTTTTTTTTGTTGTTGTTGTTGTGTAAAATTGTGATCGGGATTGATCCCCGGCATGAAAAAATGACAAGTGTGTGGAATGAAAATCGAGTGGGTTGTGAATGGATTTTTGTTTTTGTTTTTGTTTTTTTTTTTATTGTGAAAAGTAAGGGAATCGAATAAAAAAAATATGGTAATGGTGATGAAATGATAAGCATGGTGATGATGAATATATAATGATGAATAAAAATAATAAAGGAGGGAGTGGGGAACATGGCGAATCGAGAGCACCAATTAAGCTTTATAATAAAAAATAAAGTTTGGGCTTTGGATGGGTGTGATTAAAAAAAAAGAAAAGAAAGGAAGATTGGTATCCGTGTTGGTGAGAATAAAAAAAAATATATATATATATATATAAAAAGAAAATAAAAAGAAAGGTGGGTGGTGGAAACAATTATGGTGGGGGGACAAAAAGCGGCTAAGTTGGTGGGTTGGATGAAGAGAGAGAGAAGTATATGGATAAGCTTTTACAGGTTGTTCCACCCTCCACGGGTTTAGAAATAGAATATATGTATCAGAGAGAGAGAGGGACCACGGTTTGGGGTGTTGGATTGGTTGAAGGTTCGGCCTAAGAAGAACATGAAGCAGTCAAGGTGAGTGAGGCTGTAGGTGATGGTGGCTCGGTTGTGGAGTAGTTGGTGGTGCTGTTGGTGGTGCTGGGGATGCCGTGTGCGTGGGTGGCTGAGTGAGTATTGTGTGCTGTGTGTGTCTATGGAGAGAGAGACCCAGCTAGAGAGAGATGAGAGTGAGCCGTGTGTGTATGTGCTGGGTAGAGAACTTGGTGTCGAGAAGCTTGAGAATGCCGTCGCAGAGTATGAGGAACATGGCCCACAAATAGACATACATGAGAAAAGTGTTGCGATAGCAGGCTCCGGCGAAGCCCGCTAGAGAGATGACCATGATGGCCACGCCGATGATGATGATCGGCCACTGAAGGAACCGGAGGCTGTCGGTCGTGTTGGCTCGGGTGCTCAGCCATATGCCGCCGCCCAGGATGGGAATTGAGAGGAGGAAAGTTAGGAAGTTCAGTAGCCCGATCACGTGGTTACTATTCCTCATCTGAGAACTCAATTTTTTTTTTTTTTTTTTTTTTTTTTGAAATAAGGATTGAATGCTTTGATAGGTGGACTTTGATGAAGTCGTTGCGGGCCTTGGTGCGAGCTTGTTGAGTGGCTACGTTGGTGAAAGAGAGGTGGGCTCCCACGGCGAAGAGGGTGGCGCCGGCGACGGTTGCGGCCAGTTGAGTGTGTTTGATGTAGGTGACCAAGATGGATGATGGTGATGATGCTCTGATCTTGAAGGTGAATGTTGAATTGGGTTTAGTGGCAGCGGAGTCAAGGTATGTGTAGAGGTCCGACGGGCGGCTAAGGCGAGGCTGCCGCCCGCCGGTGAAGCAGAATGACTAGGTTCTTAACCTAGCTCTGATACCATATTAGAGTTGATGTATAAAGAGAGAAATACAGAGAGAATAATGTATGTATTATGATTGATATATGTTGATTGTGTATTGTATGTACATTATATAGGAGATGTGAAGTGGAGGTGGAGTGGTGTAGTGGAGTAGGTGAAGTAGAGTGTGTAGTGGAGTAGGTGAAGTGGAGGTGGAGTGGTGTAGTGGAGTAGGTGAAGTGGAGTGTGTAGTGGAGTAGGTTTAGGTGTACATTAACAATCACTAACAGGAAGTATGAAGTATTCCCCCCCCCCCGAAATTCCAGATATAATAAATGAATAAATAACATCGGCGGTTTGTTTCTCATTCCAGATTGAAGAAGATTATGAAAACAGTGAGCAACTGCTTGAGGAAGGGGACAGTGAGCATGAAATTGACAGTGAAGAAGTGTTTAGGATTGAAAGCAATGACCCTGGCAGGGGGCCAGTTCTTGGGATTGAAAGCAATGACCTTTAGAACAACGGTGATCAAGTGCTTAGGATAGAAAGCAACCACAATGAAAACAATAGTGATCAAATGCTCGAGATTGAAAGCAATTATCATGAGAATGGAGGAGACTGTGATACAACAATTGATCAAAATGGTGGAAAGGGTTATCATCCACCAGTTGTGGCGTTGGAGTTTGAGTCATATGATGATGCTTATAATTATTATAACTGCTATGCCAAGGAGCTGGGATTTGCCATCAGGGTCAAATCTTCATGGACAAAACGTAACAGCAAAGAGAAACGCGGTGCGGTACTCTGTTGTAATTGTGAGGGTTTCAAAACTATAAAAGAGGCAAGCACTCGAAGGAAGGAAAATAGAACTGGTTGTCTAGCAATGATGAGATTGAGGTTGGTGGAATCCAATAGGTGGAGAGTCGATGAAGTTAAGCTTGAACACAACCATTTATTCGATCCTGAAAGGGCTCAGAACTCCAAGTCACACAAGAAGATGGATGCTGGAGCCAAAAGAAAGTTGGAGCCATCTATTGACGTCGAAGTACGAACAATCAAGTTGTACGGAACCTCGGTTGTAGATATTGTAGGTTATGGTAGCTCGAGTGAAAGAGAAGTCAGTAACCATGTTGATGAGTCCAAGCGCTTGAAGCTCAAAAAAGGAGATGCACAAGTTATTCACAATTATTTTTGTCGTATGCAGCTAACAAATCCTCACATTTTCTTTGTGATGGATATCAACGATGAAGGCCATTTGAGGCACGTGTTTTGGATTGAACCTAGGTCTAGGGTTGCATAAGGGTATTTTGGTGATGTCGTTGCACTTGACACGACATGCTTGTCAAGCAAATATGAGGTTCCTCTTGTGTCTTTTGTCGGAGTAAATCACCATGGCCAGTCAATTTTGCTTGGTTGTGGTCTGCTTGCAAATGAAACCATCCTCACAGACCAGTGTAAGGCATTGCAAACTGCAATTGCAGAGATTTTTCCCAAGGGCTCGCCATCGTCTTTGTTTGTCACTTGTCATGCAAAGCATTCTCGAGAATTCGGGGCAACTACGGGAATCTGAAGAATTCCAGACCGTATTGGGTAGAATTGTTCACAACTCTGTCAAAGTAGATGAATTTGAAATAGCTTGGGAGGATATGATCCAGCGTTTTGGAATTAAGGATCACAATTGGCTTCAAACTTTATATGAAGATTGAGAGCGATGGGCTCCAGTTTACTCGAAAGAGGCAGTTTTCGCAGGAATGTTTGCTTCCCAACCAGGTGCGTTGACGAACCTATTTTTTGATGGGTATGTTCATAAAGAAACCTCTTTGAAAGAATTTTTTGACATTTATGAATTAGTTCTGCAAAAAAAGTATCAGAAGGAATCTCTAGATGATTTTGAGTCAAAAGAGTCGATCCCCATGTTAAAAACAAGATGCCCATTTGAATCACAGCTCTCAAAAGTGTATACAAAATAATTGTTCTTAAAGTTCCAAGAGGAAGTGGATATGATGGCTTCTTGTTTAAGCGTAACACAAATTCATGCCAATGGGCCGATCATCACGTACATGGTCAAAGAAAGGGAGGAAGATGGTAATCTAAGAGGGATAAAAAATTTCAAAGTTATGTATGATAAAGAGGGATTAGAAGTTTGCTGCAATTGTAGTTGCTTCAATTTCGAAGGTTATCTATGCCAGCATGCATTGTGTGTTCTTACTTACAATGGTGTCGAGGAAATCCCAGTACAGCACATTCTGCCACGATAGAGAACAGCAATGCTAGGTATCATGAAAAGTCTTTCATGAAAATGATCATGAAAGATTTGTGACCTTTGAGTTACACTTAGAATAAAGCACTACACAGTAATCAATCTATTATAAGGGTCACAAATCTTTCATGATCATTTTCATGAAAAAATTTTCATGATCCCTAACATTTCTCCGATGGAGAAAGGATGTGGAGCGCTTGTATGTACTTGATCTTCGATCCAATAGCATCAATATAAGTAATCCGGTTCAGTGGTATGATCACTTGTGTAAAAAAGCAGTACAAGTTGTTGAGGAAGGGATGAGATCTCAAGATCATTACATGGCTGCTTGGCAAGCATTCAAGGAGTCCTTGAATAAGGTTCGTCTAGTGGCAGATAAGCATGTGTAATTATAAGTTTCAGGTTCAAAATCTTTGTTCCTATGCCTTCAATTTTGTTCATATGTCTAGTGGCAGATAAGCAGAGTGACTGCTCAGCCTAAGGCAATGACATCAATTTTGGTTTTATGTATTTGTTTATTTTTGTTTAATTTCTATCCAGCCCTCATGGGGTTTTCTTACAATAATTCTATAGAACGAACCAACTACAAAACCTGTTAGAGAAAATATAGCTAGAGTAATATGAGTAAAGCGATCTTCAGGACTCTCCATCTAACGTGTATGGCATTTAATGACTAAAATATATATATATTTTTTTCAGTCAATTGTTTTTAACCAAAATAAATAATTAGTTTAGATTGAAAACAAATTAATAATTTAGAGTTTAAATTAATAAAATTTAATTTAGAATTTATAAAAAAATTTGGTTCACACATGATGGAATCTGAAAGATGTTACTAGTTTTTTTTTTTTTTTTTTGCAAAGAAAACGAGTATCAACTTGGGATATAGATTTTTTTTTTTTTTGGTTAAAAATAGAATGTTAGTATGTTAGGTTACAACTTAAAGAGGCCGTTACTGATTCATTAACTCGAACTCCAGACCTTCTACTCATTGTACCTTAAGGCACGATTATATGTCACTCGATCACAAGAATCTCGGTTAGAATATAGATTCATTAGGAATTTTTTATCATAAAATATTCAATGGGGAAGTTGAGAAGTTGATGAGAAATATGAGTAATTCTTACAAGAAACAAAACATTAATTAAATTAAATCCCAAACTAACACTAAATTTCTAATTATTTATTCTAAATCCATGATATATACATTATATATATATATACACACATATGCACATCATATATATATACATAAACAAAGCAAATCCATCCCAAACTAACACTAATTTTTTAATTATTTATTATAAATCCACGATATACACACTGTATATACATATGCATATCAAATATATAAACAGAGCAAATCCTGCTGATGCATTTCTTTTGTTTTGGTAAGAGATGGAATGAATTCCAAAGTCTTGCATTGAAATATCTTTGAGAACCGCAATTGTGGTTAGAAATTGAGTTTGAAACTGAAAAGGCAATAGTGACGGTGGTCAAGAAGGAAAGAAGGGTGGGCGGGGGTAGTTGGAGGCTGACGGCGGTGGTTGGAGAAGGAAGAATGGACTACAGCAGAGCCTGGAGAGGGAGATAGGTTGGCTGGAGGATGTGGAGAGAGCTTAGGTGTTAAGGTCATGGTTAGGATTTGGGTTGGTTAAGATGGAGATAGTTGGAGAAGGTGTGGGTAAAAATGTCTTTTTAATTTTCATTTTAGTTTAATTTTTTCTTTAAACACAAGCCCACTCTCAATTTTGGCCTTTTTAGTGCACATTTCGTCAATTTGGATACAAAACATAATCGTTGTATTTTAGTCTAAAATTGTATGGAAAATTTATGTCTATATTTAATCTATAAATACGTAAATTGCTCCAAACTTAATTCATAAGAGGATAAATTGAATTTTACCTTTTTACTTTATATCAGTGTTTGTATCCTAGATGGCAACAATTGATTGGGCCACATGGGATGGAATGAGAAAAAAGAAAGAAGAATTACACGCAGGTGGAAGAAAGAAAAAAAAAAAAAAAAAATCACCAACACATGGAGATGCAAGTGACACTTGCACCCCATATGCTTGTAATTTTTTTCTATCTTCTCTCTCTATATATAATTCCTCCGAGAAAGAACCAACTCGAGGGAGTTGGAGATAGAGCAGCCATCGAGATATTTAAAGGGAAACTATATGTAGGGAGGAGAAAAGAAAAAAATTACCAATACATGGGAGATGCAAGTGTATTTGTCGTGGGGTGGAAATGAAAGGCTATGAGGTGCAAGTGTCACTTGAACCTGCCATATGTTATTTTTTTTTTCTTCTCCAACCTACATGTAATTCTCCCATGTTTAAATGTCTATAAAAAGAATATTTTTATAATTTGTATGTAATATATAACATTTAAAAATTAAAGTTTGTTTTTATAATAGTAAAAAAAAAAAAGAACTCTTAAGTATATTTTATATTTTTAATAATTGTAAAAATACTTTATATTTTTAAAGTTTTTAAAAATAAACGCAATATAATTGTTTAGTTTTCAGTGAACTTTTTTTTTAATCTTTTCAAAAAATTTTAGATTTCAGATCCAACTTGACTAGACGAACCAAAAAATTCAAAAAAAAAAAATTTCAAAAAAAGACAAAAATAAGCAAAAAATAGTAGACCTTTTTTTTTTTTTAATACTTTTTGGGTTTTTCAAATTTTTTCATTTTTTTTTCACAATCTATCAAAAAAATTACTTTACACAAAAAGGACAGGAAAATAAAAAAAAATGACAAAATTTAATAAAAAAATCACTAAAAATAAAAAAAAAATTCAAAAAAAAATCACACCTTAAAAAATATAAATCAGTGAGAAATTTTATAAATATTAATAATTAAAATTATAAATTTTTTCATATATATATATATATATTTTTCCTGACTTTTTCTCGGGTGTAATTACCCCTAAAAAAGGGATTAATATTAAGAGTTTGGCAAGTGTTTGGGCTTGGTAGACCCGTTTTAATATATTTGAATCAAATTTATATTACAAAAAATAGATAATTATTCTTAAAATTATATTTATTGTTCATTTTTTAAAAATAAATATGATTCAAACAATAGTTGCCAATATTCAATTATTTTTATTTTTTTACATAAATATTTAAATAAACGAGTCTTAAAAAGTTGACAGTTTAAATCACCAAAATCGATCTCAAAATAAATTTACAAAATTCAAATACATTTTCAAATTGAAATGACAATTTGTATTTTTAAATTGAAATAATAATTTAAAAAAAGTCACCTAAATATCATAAGGGGCGGAGAGAGAAAGTCGACGGATATGAAGAAAGTCGGCAAAGAGAAAGAGTCAATGCTAGAGAGTTTCCCACGTTCTCAATTACCATGAGCACACGAGTCGGGGGGGGGGGGGGGGATTGGAAATTCTAATGCCAAAGTTAGAGAGATGAAATAAAGTAGTGATCGGAGGGAGAAAGATTTAATATTATAAATAGACGGAAAATGCACTGATGTAATGTATATTGTATATAATTTTATCATAAAATTGTATAAATTTTTATAAATTTATTTAAGTGATCTCATAAAAATATGTAAATTAAATATAAATTTACATAAATTCTTATGAATTTACGTAAATTTGTATTCAACTTATTTATTTTTATGAGATCATTTATGTAAATTTATAAAAATATATATAATTTTATGGTTGAATTACATACGGTGTGCATTGCACACTAGATAATTTTCCGAAGGAAAAGTAGACAAGTGAGCAGAGAGAAAATTCCAAAACTAAGTGAAAGAGATGTTTATATCTCAATTATGTGTATCTAAAAAATAAAAAATATATATTTGAAATATTAAAAAAATTCAATAAAAATAAAAAACACAAAAAATAAAAATAAAAAACTCAATTTTTTTGTGTAAGTTAAATAAAAAAAGATGATTGTTATTTCTCTTAAAATGACATGAACAAAATATCTGTATTATTTTAATATTTTATATGTATAAAGGTTAAGGGACAAATATGTTATTTTAATCTGAAAGGGTAAGTATAATTTTTCAAATGCAAATAGAGATCTGTATTAAATAGAAACCTCAGCAAATGTCAGTGTAATTTATCCAAAATAATATTAAAAAAAGAAATATATATATATATATATATATATATAATTGGTGTTACAACTCCTGATTTTACCTGTCTCAATTCCACTCTAATAACGTGGCTCATCCTTACGTGAAGTGAACATATTCTTACTCGTTGTCTCTCTTATTTTTAACCTCTCTGATTTTACATAATTGTGATAGAACTGAGGGAGCAAAATTGAGGATAAATCATTAGGTCCTATAAAGTACACAAGTGAGAGGAGAGAGAAAAAGTATTAAGGAGATGAAGTAAAATAGGACAAATTACGGCGGTAGTCTTTGTAGTTTAACTATTTTATCATTTTGGTCATTGTTGTTTTAATTTGATTAATTTTGCTCCTGAATTTTACAGATTGTGTCATATTAGTTCAATAAATAATGGCGGTTAATTTTGATGGACGAAAAATCAAATGATATGTTAATTTGCTCATTGTAGTTTACAAGATGTGTCAATTTAGTCCCTATTGTTTTGACATTCCTATAAACTATAGCGACCAAATTGACACATCCTGTAAATTAGAAGGACCAAATTGACACATCATTTGATTTTTTATCTATCAAACTTAACTGCCATTATTTATTGGACTAATATGACACAATCTGTAAAATTCAAGGGCAAAATTGATCAAATTGAAACGACGGGGACCAAAATGATAAAATGAGTAAATTATAGAGACCATTTGTATAATTTACCTTATAATAAATTATAGGGATCAAATTGAGCAGAGCTTCTCATATTCAGAGACTTTTTGAGGGAGAATTAATTGAGTTGTATTTTATCTTAAAAAAAAAAAAAAAGACCCCACAAAGAGGAGTTTCACTTGGATATGTCTCTTTCCCCCCAAAAAAAGACCCCAAAAATATCTTTATTTTTCTCACTTGGATATGTCTCTTTCTTTTGCCTTGATGACTTTCTTTCATCTCTCTCACTTACGTATTGTAATATATTTAAATGGGATAAAAACTACAAAGAGGGTTCAACCAACAAAATAGGAGAGTTCAAATACATATAATTGACTTGAACACATTAGCAAAATAATTCTATAAATAGTGGTGAGGACTCGAAATCCACACATGAGAAGTGAGAAAGTTCCTACGAGTAGAGGCAACAACAACTCCGATCGCCGACGGCTTGAACACCACACCGTTGGCTGAGATCTCGGTATCCTCTCCACTGTTGTCATCTGCTACTACTTCTGAGGATGAAGAAAGTGTTCTTCCCTCCAACAACGCAACGTCCGACCCCAATTCTTCTCCACCGCCACTGGCCATAGAGAACTCAGGAGGAGGAGGAGGAGGAGAAAGAGGCAACTTCAACATTGATGAAGCAGCTCAACCTCCTGAACCAAACATAAACATAAGAGTTCTGATAGGCTCCATGGTGGCACAAGCCACTTCAATAGCAGTAGCAGCAGCAGCATCAATTAATAAATATGGGTCCATTTGGAGATACTGTGAAGAAGGTTATAGTGAATATGGTTGTCAAACCATCTGTGAGCAACATAGGATCTGAAATAATCGATCACTTGTTTGTGCAACGCCAGAATTTCAATCGCAGAGTTGCCATTATGCTCTTCTTCTTTATGTTGCTCCTGCTTCTTCAATGTAAGATCATACATTAATCCCTTTTATTTTATTTTTTTTTCTGTATGGTATTTCCAATCCCTTTTTGTACGGGAAAGAAATAAACCTTCTCATATAATCCTGTTGATCAAGTCCACGCTCCTCCAAACGTCGTTGCTTTACTCCTTGAAAACACAAACGTGAGTTAGCCGGTGGGTGTGTGCCGGATACCTCTCCAATGCCTAAGTCAGCAAAATAGACAAATAGACAAAAAGCTCTGCGTATTTGGAAATCAAAGTTGTGTTACCTCTCCATAGGTGATGTTATGAGCTTTTATAGGTTCCGTGTGGCACAATCCTAGTATGACTCTTACTCCTCCATGTAGAATCCTTCTAGGAATCACATTCTTGAAAAATAATGCTTATCCCTCAACACCCCTCTCACTGCTTAAACCAAGTGAGATGGTTCTACCACGGTTGGATGTCCATACGACCGAGATAACATGGCCACGCTAAAGCCGCAGACTAGACCGAGCTCCAAATAGCTCAGTTCTTCCTTTTACTGCGCGTGTACCTCAGCTGACATTCCAACTGGGTTGTCCGAAACCGTACTATCCACAATGAGCTTGGACCGAGCTAACTAGTAGCAAGGTTCTAAGGAAAGCTCAACATACTTCGGCCCAACATAGTATGACCGAGCTAACTGCAATATGCCACGACCGAGCTAACTCTGCGTGTGGTGACCGAGCTACCTGTAAAGCTCTCATGGACCGAGCTTAACTCCGAAGCTCTCTCTGGACTGGGCTATCTCCAAGCCCTTTTTACTATGCCCACAACGGCACATTACCCAGCTCAGCCTAATTTACCTATAAATTATCCTCTCAATTGCACCTTAATTCCATCTGCGCAGCATGATAGGGATTACCCGTTTATCAGCCGAGCTAAAAAACTTGAGCCTTCCAACCGGGCTAAATAATAAAAAAACTTTAGCCTTCCAATCGGGCTAAAAAAACTTTTAGCCTTCCAACCGAGCTAAATTCATACTGAGCTCTGTCTGTCCGGTCAAAACGTCTCTTCAGTCGCTGTAACTGAATCGATTCTTATCCGATGGACACATGGCGAACTGTTATTGGCCCAATGCAGCTGTCAGCCGTCTTTGTACTCCGTAATTTTTGAACAGTCCCGCCTTTTTCCTTCCTTTTCACAAAACAAAACCTTTTGTTTTGAAACCCTTCATTTGCACTATTCATCCTCTCTCTCTCTCTTGCTTGAGCTTCTGCAACCCCATTTCTATACTGCACAAGCTCGTGTTCTTGTTGCCGTTGCTCTCATCTTCAGCCTCTTCAACTTGAACGGGTAAGTGGTTCGAATCCTCTTCGTTTTCGTTGTTTGCGGACTTGTTTTGCAACACATAACATGTTTTATTTGTATGTTTTTTCAAAGCATACTCCACTTTTGCTACAATATTTTTGGGAAAAACCATGTAGTAGAACCTCTGGTACTCCATGAATAACCTGAGAAACACTGATTTTGATCCAACATCATACTCCAACCGCACTAGGAAGTTATTTGTATTAGGTGCTATCCTAGCCATACCCAATAACTGAACTGAAACTTCACGTCACATTTGTAGTTTCCACAAGTTAGGGACCCTCCGCTTCTTTTAACCGGGCTATCGAACCGCACTGAGTTTACGCAATACCATGGTAGAAAACCTCAATCGCTGCCCAGGCTAAAACTTTGGGCTAAACCAACTCCCTTAGTTCAGACCGAGCTAAGATTGCTCCCCAATAGCTCTAACCACCGACCGAGCTAAAACTTGGGGCTGAACCAGCTCCTTTAGTTCAAACCGCACTAAGGGTGCTGCCCCAAAAACTTAACCGGGCTAAAAAGCCCCTTGCACAAACCAAGCTAAAAACTGATAGCGTTTTACGTAGCCGAGCTAGGACTTTAATTATCTTGCCCATGTTTTTTGTAGCACGGTCCAGCGATCTGTGCTTAACACCTTTATTTTTCACTTTGCAGACTTAGGTTGCCCAGGCACTCCTTTGAGCGCTCAACCGAGCTACTCAGCATCATACTTCGACCGAGCTAATATTGCTTAACTTATTTATAACTTAAACCACAAATGGGATAATATAGATTCTTAGTCAACTCACCAGGTGCCATGGTCGAATTCTGAGAGGATTATAACATCCCTGATGATGTCCATCTCATCTTAGCCAACCTGGACATCATACCATGGGGAAAACATGGCTTCGTTCCCTTTACCCTTCTGTCCATAGTAGAAACCGAACTAAGATTCCCTGTACAGCCTCTTCTCTGTGAATTCCTTAGGCAGACCAACCTTTGCCCAACCCAACTTTCCACCAATTCTTACCGTATAATAAATGGTATTGCCGAGCTAAACCGCCGGGCTGGCCTTAATCTCTGTTTAGCCGAGCTCTTCCATCAATATTCTATAGGCTCCACCGAAGATGGATGGGTCTATTATTTAAGAATAAGACGCCGGCGTGAAAAGATAATAAAGGATACCCCGGATAAAGACGTAAACGATGATGACTTCCTCTGGGTATCTGGAAATTTTGAGGACCAACAGGCCCAGATCCCTGGTGACAGAATAAATTGGAACAAGGATGTAGCCGGTAGAGTTACCTCGGCTTCATACTATGCCTTTCTTTACTTCGGTTTTCTCATCTTAAACCGCATTAACTGTTGTTTTCTTTTATGCAGATTTGAACTTCCTCAAGTCCCAATACACCTACCCAAACTTGAATATACTTCGCGCCGCCCTGCGATATCCAAACCGAAGTTGGACCGAGCTATTGGACTTTCAGCCGACCTACCGATATAGTGGCAAACAGAAGGCCAAGGTAACTGACTTCTTATTGGAAGCCTCTCCTGAACCGGACCCAAACTTGCCCCAAATCAAATTGATCCCTCTAACCGCTGAGCAAGAGATGGCCAAGAAACGAGCTGTGAGGGCCTTCCTGACCGAAACAAACCAGCTCGAGGTACCACCAGCCGGTCAGACTCAGGAGACCGTGATGGCACTTCCATTCCATCAACCCTCATCATCCTGTCCCAATAAGCGTGCTCGGACTTCCACAACCGAGCCACGCCTTGTTGATAAAGAAGAACCCATCCTTCCGCCAAGCCTTCCACCAAACCCTCAGCAGGAGCGTTCCGCCTTGTTGATGAAGAAGGCCCTTCGCTCGTCCACAAAATCCATGGTGCTGGTAAGTAGCTCACTTGCTTATCTTTCAAATTCTTATAACTTTCTGCTCGGTCGTACTTAAAAAGTTTCTTTCCATCCTTTTGTAGGCCATACAGAAGAACCATATTGCTCACAAGCGAGTGTTAGAACTTCGGAAAACAACAAGGCAGGCTATGGCCGAAGTAACTGAAAAAACCGCTGAGCTAGAAGAGGCCAGGAAGCAGCTAGCCGAGCTACGAACCGAGAATGGTCGTCTGACCGGTCTTGTTAGCTCGACTGAGGCGGACAAACAAAAGGCTGCAGCCGTGATAAAAGACAAATATTTACACGAGTTGGCCAAGCTTGAAGGGAAAAAGAATGTCGAAATAACCAAGCTTGAGAAGAAGCTGGAGGATGCGGAGAACCTCGGTTTCAAAGAGGGCGAAGCTTTGTACATCAAACAGTGCGAGGCTACGAAGGATCTATTCTTCAAATACGGGTGGAGGGGGGGTGTGGCGTAGCTCGGTCATGGACCTGAGACCGAGGTCTTCAATCCTCTTCCATATTTCATACCGAGCTCACTGGCGGAGTATGCTGCTACAGTCCAACAACAATTTCTGGAAGAGGAGGATGAGGATGAGGCTCCAGAAGACAACACTTAGCCCAGTAGCCAGTCTACCTCCCCCACTCTAGAGGTCTCCATCCCACCTTTGCCTGCTGATACGGTGCCTTCAACCGAGCCTAACCAAGGGGTGCTTGCCACAACCGAGCTACCCCTGGGTGAAGACCGGATTGTGCTTGATGTTGACTTAGATGATCTTTTTTCTTGATTCTGTACTTTTCTTCTTTTTTGCTTTTGGACAAAGAGTTGTAACCGGGCTGAGGCCCCTCTTATGTACTTGGTTTGAATTTTCAATGAAAGCTTCTTTTGTTTTTCAACTGTTATTTCGGTTTATTCTTATGTTTGCCTTTACTTTTCAAAAGTATTCTGAATGTAGTATGACATTTTCCAGCCGAGGTAAATATCTCGGTTTTAGCTTTGCAATCTGACTAGCAATACCTGCCAACCTCTTTAGCCTTGATCCTTATCTTGGCTAAAGAACAATAAATGTTGATTTTTCCAGCCAACCTCTTCAGCCTAGATTCTTATCTCGGCTGAAGAACAATAAGTGTTGGTTTTTTCAGCCAACCTCTTCAGCTTAGATCCTTATCTCGGCTGAAGAATAATAAGTGTTGGTTTTTTCAGCCAAGTTCTAAGTTGGTTATTCCTGCCAACCTAGAGTAAAGTGTTTGGTTATTCCAACCAAACGTCCTGCAGCCTAGATCCTTATCTTGGGCTTAGGAGGGGTGTTGATTTTTCCAGCCAACCTCTAAGTTAGTTTTTTCTGCCAACCTAGAGTAAAGTGTTTGGTTATTCCGACCAAATGTCCTGCAGCCTGGATCTTTATCCTGGGCTTAGGAGGGGTGTTGGTTTTTCCTGCCAACCTAGAGTAAAGTGTTTGGTTTATTCCGACCAAACGTCCTATAGCCTGGATCCTTATCTTGGGCTTAGGAGGGGTGTTTGGTTTTTCCGGCCAACTATGCTTTCAATGCCCCTAGCTCCCTAAAGCAAAATCTTTTACAAAGTGAAACAACTATGCTGAAAAGAAGCTACTTGTTTTATTGAGAAAGAAAAAAGAAAATTACAAATACTTAGGGAATGGCTTTGCTGTCCTTATCTTCCAAGTGGTATGCCCATTTTCCTGCTAATCCGACCACTTTGTAAGGTCCTTCCCAATTGGGCTCCAACTTGCCATCTCCGAGTACCACGATGTTTCCCATTACTTTGCGTAGTACCCAATCTCCAATCTTGAATTGCCTTGGGTGCACTGTCTTGTTATACTTTCTGGACAACTCTTGCTGGTATGAAGCAATGTGAACCAGTGCCCTTTCTCTTCGTTCTTCTACAAGGTCGAGCTCTAATGCTATGGCTTCTCTATTTAAGTCTGGATCAAAATTTTCGCTTCTGATGGTGGGGAGGCCAACTTCCAGTGGTATTACTGCTTCCATGCCATAGGCCAAGGAAAATGGTGTTTCGCCAGTTGACCGCCGTGGTGTGGTGCGGTAAGCCCATAAAACATGGGGGAGCTCCTCTGCCCACTTGCCTTTTGCTTTTTCTAACCTTTTTAGTCCATCCAAGACGACTTTGTTTGATGCTTCCGCCTGGCCATTCGCTTGGGGGTATGCTGGTGTAGAATTGTAGAACTCTATCTTGTACTCTTCACAAAAGCCTCTGAAAATTTTGCCGTCGAATTGAGTGCCGTTGTCATATATCAAAGCTTTCGGTATGCCAAACCGAGTGATGATATTTTGCCAGATGAACTTTTTTACATCTTTCTCTTTTATTGATGCTAGTGCTTCTGCCTCCACCCACTTTGTGAAGTAGTTTGTTGCTGCGAGAAAGAACTTTCTGTTGCCGGGTGCTGTTGGAAGTGGTCCGACTATGTCCAAGCCCCACATTACAAAGGGCCATGGACTAGTTAAAGGTAGGAGCTCTCTGGCTGGTTAATGTATTTGGTGTGTGAACTTCTGGCATTTCTCGCACTTCTTGACATACTTCTCTGAATCTGCTTACATGTATGGCCACTAATATCCTTGCGAAATGGCTCTGTAAGCTAATGATCTTCCTCCTTGGTGGCTTCCGCATACACCTTTGTGTATCTCGAACAAGAACGCTTCAACTTTGCTGGGATGGACACACTTTAGATAAGGTCCTGTAAAGGATTTCTTGTATAAGGCCATTGTTGGGGAGAGCCAAAATTGCTGCGACTTTGCTCTTATTTTGTTGGCCTCTTTCTTCTCTTCCGGTAGGACGCCGTCTTTTAAGAATGCTATGATGGGATCCATCCATGAAGGGCCTAGTTCGGCGCAACATACTTCTTCTACTTCAGGTTCTTCAATGCTTGGTCTTGGTAAGTAGTCAATCAGTAACGGATGTGGGACGGATGTATCTGCCATTGAAACAAAGCCTGCTAGTTCGTCCGCTCTACTGTTTTCTTCCTTTCCAATCTGTTCTATTCGCACTACTTCAAATTTTTTGATCTCTTTTCTGACTAATACTTGGTACTTAGCCATCCTGTCGTCCTTTGCCTCGTAGTCACCTAAAATTTGGTTTACCACCAGCTGTGAGTCACTGTAAACCATTAGCCCGATGGCCTTTATGTAGGATGCTGATTTTAGTCCTGCTAAAAATGCTTCATATTTTGCCTCGTTGTTTGATGTTGGGAAGCCAAGGTTGACTGCTTGTTCCACTACTAGGCCATCTGGTGAGATGAGGGCTATGCCGAGTCCTGCTTCGTGCCTGTTGGATGCTCCATCCACAAAGAGCTTCCACATCTCTCCTACGAATAACTTCCAGCAGGTAGAGGGATCGGATGATGCCTTGGGGTCCTGAGTGTTGCTGGTGTTTTTTGCAAAGTCCATACTTGCCTTTTGCCCCTCGCTATCTGATTGTACCAAGTCTTTATTTGTTGGTGAGTCTTGGCTTGGCATAGCATGGTTTGCTTCTTCCTCCCTTACTTTACTCTGGTCTGCCTTAAGGTCTGGTTGGGTATCCTGCACCAGGGGTTGCGTTATTCTGGCGTCAACTTCCAACCCTAGTTCGAATGTATCAGTCAGGTCAACTGGGCAGATATGATGACTTCCTGGGGTGAATTCTGCGACAAAGTCTGCCAAGACTTGGGTTTTTATCACGGTTCGGGGTTGGAACTTGATGTCGAACTATCCTAACTCGACTGCCCACTTCAAGACTCGTCCAGAAAAGTTCGCCCTCTCAAACAAAGCTTTTAATGGAAAAGCTGTGATGACGATTATTGTGTGGGCATGAAAGTAGTGCGACAATTTTCTTGAGGCCATCATCAAGGCTAAGGCCAATTTTTCCAATGGTAAGTACCTGGTTTCTGCGCCCAGCAATGTCTTGCTGACATAAAAGATGGGCAGATGTTGGATTCCTTCCTCTCGGACCAACACTGCGCTAATTGCGTGCTGTGAGACTGCCAAGTATAAAAATAGTTCTTCTCCAGGTATTGGGGTCACTAGCAGCAGTGGAGAAGACATGTATTCTTTCAAACTTTCTAGGGCACAGCCGCATTCTTCATCCCACTGAAACTTGGCCTTTAATGCTTGAAAGAATGGTCGACATCTGTCTGATGACCGACTTATGAACCGGTTTAGCGCGGCTGCCATACCGGTGAGATACTATACTTCTTTTACTAAGTTAGGCCTCTCTAGATCCTGGATTGCTTTGATTTGAGAAGGGTCTGCCTCTATGCCACGGTTGGTTACCAGGAAGCCTAGGAATTTGCCAGATCCTACGCCGAACGCACACTTAGATGCATTAAGGCGTAACTTGTGTTTCTTCAGGATCTGAAACATCTCACCTAGGTCCTTGAGATGGTCACTCTTGGCCTTGCTCTTGACCACCATGTCGTCGATGTAAGCCTCCATTGTTCTACCTAACAATGGTTCAAACATCTTGGTGACCATCCGTTGGAATGTTGCCCCTGCGTTCTTTAGGCCAAAGGGCATGACCTTGTAGCAGTACAGTCCTCTTGGCGTTGTAAAGGATGTGACCTCCTGGTCTGGTTCATACATAGCGATCTGATGGTAGCCTCTGTACGCATCGAGGAAACTAAGACGGTTGTGTCTTGCCGTCAGACCTACCAGTTGGTCTATCCGTGGAAGAGGAAAGCTATCTTTTGGGCACGCCTTGTTGACCGTTTTGTAGTCCACACAGACACGCCATTTTCCATTCTTCTTAGGCACTACCACTGTATTGGAGATCCATCTAGGGTAGTGCCCCTCTCTGATAACTCCTGCTTCTAGCAGGTTTTCTACTTTCTCTGCCATTATCTCGACATGGTGGAGTGCCGATCTGCGAGTGCGCTATATGATTGGTCTGGCAGTTGGGTGGACATTCAATTGGTGACAGATGAAGCTTGGGTCAATGCCAGGCATGTCATACGGCGTTCAGGCAAACACTTCAATGTTAGAGGTTAAAAACTCCATGGCCTCTATTCTTTCAATGCTGGACATAGATGAGCCAAGCAAAAAGAACTTATCCGAGTTCTTTTCATCTATTCTTACCTGTACCAAGTCTTCCACTGCCTTCTGTTTAGCGACTTTGCCAACATCCGCAAACAATTCATTATTTTCGGGCTCTTCTACCATCTGAACAAACCCCTTGGCAGCTCGACTGCCATTTACTGTGACAAAGCATTGTTTGGACATAATTTGGTCTCCATAGACCTCTTCAATTACTCCGGCTTCGTTGGGGAACCGCATGACTTGATGGTATGTTGACGCTACCGCTCTTATGGCGTGCAGCCATGTCCTTCCCAAGATTATGTTATAAGTGGAGGGCATTTTTAATACCCAGAATTCCACTTGTTTAGTCATGCTTCCAGCTCTAACTGGGAGGATTATCTTGCCGACTGGCCATTCTGGCATTGAGTTGAACCCGATTATGGGAGATACGGCGGGTGCCAAGTCTTTGTCCTTCAATTTCAACTGTTTGAAAGTTTCGTAGTACATTATCTCACATGAGCTTCCTTGGTCAATCAAAATTCGCCTGACGTCGTAATCCTTGATGCGGAGAGTGACGACCAGTGCATCGTTGTGAGGGCAATATATCATTTCCAAGTCCTTGTCTGAAAAAGACATGATGTTCGTGGCCTCTGTTTTCCCCTTTTTAATGGTAGGCTATGCACTTAATACCTCCCTTAAGTGCTCAGCCTTCTTTATCATGCCCCTGAGCTCACATACTCGCTCAGGCTCGAATACTCCATGTATTACGTTTATCACGCCTTGAGGTGGGGTGTCGTTCGGTGTTCTGTCTGGGTGGTCGTGGTTTTGGGGGACTGGCTGCGTCCCTTCTTCTATATACCAGTCCAGGTGATCAGCTACCACTAATTCCTTCAGATGTTGTCTCAACGATGTGCAGTTTTCAGTGCGGTGTCCTTTTTCCTTATGGAAGGTGCACCGAGATCTTTCATCGTAGTCCTTCTGTGCTTCTCCCAATTTAGTTGGCCATTTGACGAAAGGTTCATTGCCTATCTCACTGAGAATCCGGTAGATTGATTTCTTGAATACCGTGGTAATGGCAGTGCGGACTCTCAACCATTTTTTATCTCGGTCCTCTTCGTTGTCTCGCCTGCCTTGTCCATTCTTGTTTTGACGTTCTACCGTATTGACCTTCACTGTAGTCTTCTTGTCCGGTGTTGCTGTTGCACCAGATTTTGCCTTGGCACGGGCGCCATCTTCCTCCACCTGAATATGTTGGTGCACCCTCTCCATCAAGGCTTCCATTGTGAGGGGCGGAGTCATAGTAATCGAATCGCTTAATCTATTTCCGACTGGAAGTCCTCTTTTGTATTGTGCGATGCGCGAGATTGGTAGGGCAGTCCCCTATCTGGTTGAACGTCTCCTAGTAGCGACTATTGTAGGATCTCAATGTTTCTTTGTCGCCCATGTCAATGGAGAGTAGCTGATCAATTTCCACTGGCGTCTTGGTGTTCACTCTAAATCTTGTTACGAACGCCTCCGCTAATTGCGCCCAGGAGACTATGCTGCCTTTTGGTAGCCTTTCGAACCAGGTTAAACCTAGGTCTCCAAGGCTGGATTTGAACAGGATACACATCAAAGCTTCGTTCCGCCGGTATACTGCCATGACCTGGCGAAAGTGGCGTAGGTGCATGTAAGGGTCTGTCTTCCCTTCGTACGTGGTAAATTTAGGCTGGATGAAGCCTGAGGGTAATGGTGTGTTCTCAATCGCCGGAATGAACGGCGAGCTATCTAGTTTTGCCAATGCTTTATCTGTTGGTTTGTAGGCAAGGTGCGGTATTGGCATTCCAATCTCGACGCTTCCATGCGTCCGAGGAGCCAACCGCTGAAGGGCTGAAACTCTGTGCGGGTCGCGTGCCCTAACATCCTCCTTCTGTCGTGCCTTTTCTTCAAGCACTGTCTGTAAGTCGGACAATCTAGGCAACTCCGTTTTCCTGGATGATGTCTTGTGTGTATGTGAGGGCAGATAAGTACTTCCCTCAGTGTAAGATCTCAATGATTTCGTTCTCTCAGACCTGGAGTAACTAGTTCTGGAAGTCCTTGATTGAGTGTCGCCTGTCCTGAGGCTTTTACTCTCTGCTTGCGATGGCATCGTATGTCTACTACGATCTTCTGAGTGACGAGGAGGCGTATTGCCTTTGCGCCCCTCTCTTGTCGCCACCCATTTTCCCTTGATCTGGCGCTTCATGGCCTCCATGTCTGCCGCCATCTTCCTTATTAGTTCATCTTGCTCTTTTACGCGATCCTCCAGAGCTTGAGGGTCGATTCTTTGCCTTTGCCTTTCAGGACTTTGTGAGCGAGAGCGACGGGGGCTGTTGTTCCGCCTCCCCCTTGCATCCCTCCGGGGATTCTGTCGCTGGGGCTCTAAGTCCGCCATGGGAGGGATAGAGGGCAATCCTTCGCACCTCCCACCCCCCTCTGGGGTTTGTCCGTTGATGGCGGACTACAACAAATCTTCGTTGTGCGCCATTCAATTAGCGAGGGAAACTTGATCAAGAGGTTTTGTTCTTTGTCTGATATTCCCATAGACGACGCCAATTGTATGGGAAAGAAATAAACCTTCTCGTATAATCCTGTTGATCAAATCCACGCTCCTCCAAACATCGTCGCTTTACTCACTGAAAACACAAACGTGAGCTAGCCGGCGAGTGTGTGCCGGATACCTCTCCGATGCCTAAGTCAGCAAAATAGACAAATAGGCAAAAAGCTCTGCGTATTCGGGAATCAAAGTTGTGTTACCTCTCCATAGGTGATGTTATGAGCCTTTATAGGTTCCGTGTGGCACAATCCTAGTAGGACTCTTACTCCTCCATGTAGAATCCTCCTAGGAATCACATTCTTGAAAGATAATGCTTATCCCTCAACACCCCCCTCACTGCTTAAACCAAGTGAGATGGTTCTACCACGGTTGGATGTCCATACGACCGAGATAACATGGCCACACTAAAGCCGCAAACTAGACTGAGCTCCAAATAGCTCGGTTCTTTCTTTCACTGCGCATGTACCTCGGCTGACATTCCAATTGGGTTGTCCGAAACCGTGCTATCCACAATGAGCTTGGACTGAGCTAACCAGTAGCAAGGTTCTAAGGAAAGCTCAACATACTTCGCCCCAACATAGTATGACCGAGCTAACTGCAATATGCCACGACCGAGCTAACTCTGCGTGTGGTGACCGAGCTACCTGTAAAGCTCTCATGGACCGAGCTTAACTCCGAAGCTCTCTCTGGACCGGACTATCTCCAAGACCTTTTTACTGTGGCCCACAACGGCCCATTACCCAGCTCGACCTATTTTACCTATAAATTACCCTCTCACTTTATATATATATATATATATATTTTTTATTCACGATAATTAATATTCTAACTTTCATGCTATTTCAGGATTCTTATCAGCACCTTGAATGACTCTATTGGTTGTGATGGTAGGTATGTCATTCTGTTGGATGTAATTGTATTTGGTAGTGTAAAATTATGCAATGGTATTGAATCAAATACACCTACAGTATTTTAATTTAATTTTTATTAATTTAAATGGTAAGATGTATCGCTTTATGTTTAGACAATTAAACAAATGTGAATATAAATAGTGTGGAACAGTATTGTAAAATCATCAAATAACTTCTCATATTGATTAATGGTTATTTGATACTACTCATCTTATATGACATCGATTATGTCATTTCTTAAAAAATAGCAATAAATTGAAGAATCTCACTATTCAAAAAAAAAAAAAATTGAAAATCTTTGAAAGACAATCCTTAAATTCAAGCTAATGATGTGATAAGAAATTACATTTTAAATAAAAAAATAAATTTTAGACAACATATTTACTTTGCTCCTGTAACACTAAATAATAATTTCCCCTCTGGTATGTTCAAATTTTGGGTATTTTGTATTGGTCTGGGCTCCCCTCTAGTCCGTGATCGAATTAGAGGGTACTATTGGACCCTTGAGGGCTCACTACGAGTCCTGTTTCAATAATCCGAATCGTTCAATGTGTAGAACTCGTTCGAGTACTATATGCTTGTAAAAAATCACATTGATCGGATATCGATAACTATCTCATCAGAATAGATTTTTGTTAACCGTTTATTTTTTTACTGTCCATTTGTTTTTATACAAAACTAATTTGATCACATAGCTATCTATATCCGATTAATGTGATTTTGTACAGACATATAGTACTCAACGAGTTCAACACATTGAACGGTTCAGATTATCGAAACGGGGCCGATGGCCCCACATGCCCAATTGTACCCTCTAGTCCGATCATGGACCAGAAAGAAACCAGCTCCTTTTGTATTTTGAAATTACTAGTGGTAAAGACGTGTTATGTACGGGATGCGAAAAAATTAATAACATATTTTTATATAAAATAATATAGACAGGTTCGTATGCAAATTATTAAAACAAAAAATATTGAAATATACAATTTAAGTTTCATAATTTTACCACAATTTATGTATCAATTTTTAATTTGTCGAAAATTTAATCATGTAACTTTCAACCCTCTCACTAGAGTTGCAAATTAAGGTGAGTTCAACCCAAACAACTCGAGTCAAGCATGAAAATTTTCAAAGATTGGGCAACATAATTTTTAATTCGATAAAAATCTATATAGAAATTTAAAAAGTCAAAATAAATTTGAGTAGACTTGAGCAGAGATATCAAAAAACCTAAGAAACTGAAACAAAATTGTATATATAAATATATAAAATTATTTGCTAATTTATTTTTTAAATAATAAATAAAAAAATAAAAAATATTAATATTAATGAACAAACACAAAAATAATATGCTTAAGTTTTTCTAATAGAATATTTTTTTGAAAATGTTTAAAAAATAAACTTTTTAGAATGGAATCATCGAATAAGTTGATATTAAAAAAATTAATTTTTATAACGGCATAAATAATTTAGATATGATTTTTTAATTTAAAATTTACAATGAAATATTTAAATATAATAAAAATAATTTTTTTACAAATAAAAGTATCTAAATAAAAAAAAAAGAAAAAGAAAAGAAAGGGTAAGAAGAAAATTTAGAATAGTATTCTCATTTGATTTGAAAAAATTCAAGACGAACAATAAATTATCACTTATAACTATCATTTTTTTAATAAAAAAAGAAATTTCACGAACCATCACTTTTAATAGAAAATTAGCGTTTCTTTTTCTTCTTCTTTTTATTTTTTATTTTTTTTATCATAGGAAAAGTTACTTTTTAGCAATTTGGGCCAAAAATATTTTCATTTTCATTTTTTTAATTTTAATTTGTTTAATTGACAATTGAGATTTAAAAAAATAAAAATAAATAACAAGATCCACCATGTTTGGCAAGTCCTAAAAAAGTCATTTACTTTCTCAATATTTTTGTCTTTTGTTAAAAAAATTAAAAATTTTGTATTTAAAAAATTTATTATTCAAGTCCTTGTAATTAAAAAGGATATAAAGAATCTTATAAAATTTAAAACCAGAAAATAAAAAAAATAAAAATAAAAATAAAAATTTTAATAGCAATTAATGATTTGTAAATTATAAAAACTGCACTTACAGTAAAACATAAATACGTTATGTTATTATTGTTTTGCAATTATAACTTGTATTATGTTAGAGTTTAACCAATGATATATCAAATCATGTGTGTGAATTAACTTTTGGGAAAATCGGTCTAGGGTCCCTCTCCCACTTTTCGTAATAGAAGAGATCCACAAAATTATTTTTTGATGTCTAAGGTCCCTAAACATATATTAGAGAAATTTCAGTCCTTTATACTATCTTCATCATCTGACCCACCGCCACCCCAACAACCTGACTTTGAGTCCTCATCTCCCAACACTTCCCAAAGCTTTATCCAGTGGAGATTCCCACTCCCAAACTCACCCATCTCACACCACTCTCACCCACCACCACCACCATCGCCGCCGGAATCTGACCCATCACCACCCCAAACCCACCGCCATTCTTACCCACAACCACCGCCTCCAGAACTCTTCCACCTCGCCGAGCTCCAACTCACGTCAGACTCTGATTCTGACGGACTCAACGCCCTCCACATGCTTGAACGCTGGCTCGTTCCGAATCCTCCCACAGCTGCCGCGACCGTGGACAGAGGCGATGAGGTGGCCTGTCCATGTCATGCTCGACACCCACTATTTCCATGTCATCGAATATCTCTAGAAATAGATTAATCAGAGCAATGTTGTTGCAGAAGATCAGATGTGCTTTTGACCATTACTGTTGATGATGGATTGTTGAGTTCAACCAGAGAATTTCTCTGGTTTCAACCCAGAGAAAATTCAGTTCAAAACCCAAAGAATTTCTCTGGTTTCAACTCAGAGAAAATTCAGTTTTCTTTTACCTAAAGACTGTAAATTTGATCTTGAAGTTTCAGTTCTGTGCATGAATGTAAAATAAATGGTATTTTTCTTTAGGTAGTAACTCTATGGCACAGACCAACCGAAATCCTCCTATTCTCAACATCTTAGATGATAATGCAAATGAAAGCTTTCAACAACATTTGGTGGAGGATCAAACCCACGGCAGAGAAATTTGAAATTTCTCTGGAGTCCATGAAAGGCTAAGGAAATTTCTCTGGCAGTGTCCATGAAAGGCTAAGGAGGCCAGAGAAATTCAAAATTTTTTTGGACCAATTTTCTCTGGATTAATGTTGAGGGACCTTAGATATCATGAAAATATTTGATGTCCTTTATACTATAAAATCATAATATCAGGGACCTTAAAAAAAAATACCCCTTAACTTTTACTCCTTTCTCCTATTTGTAGAACTCGTAAAAAATGGTTAACATAAAAAATAAATGGATGAATTACACTAACAGTCCCTATAGTTTTGGGCTCGTGTACTTGGTCCTTGATTTTTCAATTATGACACATTTGACCTTAAATTTTGAATCTTGTTTCAAATAAGGACAATTGAAAATATCGTTGCTCAATTTCAACGACAAAGTCGTCAATTTGATAAATTATAAAGTAATTTGACAAAAATAAATGTCAAAAAGACATTTTTGAATTTTAAAAAATTATTTCTACCCACCAAAGATAAAATTATGTAAAATTGATAATCTTTTAGACATTTATTTATTTATTTATTTATTTATTTTACCAAATTAATTTTTAGGGCCATTTACATACAAGTCCCATTTTGTGAACTTATAATTCATTAAGTCCTAGATAAAATTATTTGCTCATTCAAGTCCCATTAATTTTTAATAGACCAATTTACCCTTCCAACAAACTCCAAGCAAGCTGTCTTCCCTCTCCCTTCCGCCTTCAAGTCCTCTATCGACATCCTCGACGAAGCTCTATTGTTGGAAATCCAGCTCCACCACCGGAACCACCGCCTCCTTCCCTTACTCAGACCATCGTCGTCTTTGCTGAATGGTGGTAAGCTCATGCCTCGGTTGTGCTCGTCTTCTGCGACGTTGTATTACAGCATTGGCAATGGGTACAATTCCAGATCCATGACTCTGAGTCGGCCGAAAAGAGGCGAAGGAGGGTTCGGCGGCCGCTCGCCTGTTGGTTTTGGATCGATGGATGAGCTTCTTCTTGGAGACCCACTCGATGCTTTGAGATCATCCGGCGGCGATAGCATTACGGTCGTAATGCTAGATTTGAGTCAATTGGTTTAGATCTGCACTGCACTATTTGATTTTATTGGAATTAGGGCTCTGTATTACAAGTCCATTGATTGTGAGGTGTCAGTTTTCACTAACTTCACAGATACCACTGCCATTAAAGAGAGAGAGATCAAAGGTTTTTTTGAAATTGAGAACCTTCTCAATTTATAATATTCTCAATTTTAATTATGAAAAAAATTGAGAAATTTCTCAAAATTGATAATTATAAATTTCTTAGTTTTGATAATATTCTCAATTCATACTACAAAAAAATTGAGAAATTTCTTAGTTTTGATAATTATAAATTGAAAACATTCTCAGTTTTAAAATTGAGAACATTCTCAGTTTTGGGATTAAAGGGCAAAACGTCTTTTTACTTGTAAATGGGACTTATTGGTTCAAAAACTTTTTTATAGGACCTAAGCTACCACCAAATATGTAGATAGGATTTTTAGATAATTAATCCTAATTTTTATTATATGTTTGAATGATAATCATGTAATGAGTGGTTGTTAAGCTTTTAATGTACAATTGATATATATTTAATATATAAAATATTTTTAATTTTGGATTTTTTGATTTAATGGATTGGTTTAATAATGATATCAAAGTTATCACTATATTTGAGTTTTGGAAAAATATAAACTAATTTAATGAAAATAAAAACAACCATCTATTACATGATTATCATCCAAACACATAATAAAAATTAATTTGGTAAAAATAAGTACATAAATAAATGTCTAAAAGATTTATCAATTTTACATAATTTTATATTTAGTGGATAGAAATATTTTTTTTTAAATTGAAAAATATTTTTTTAACATTTATTTTTGTCAAATTAGTTTATAATTTATCAAATTGACGACTTTGTCCTTAAAATTGAGTAATGTTATCTTTAATTCAAAGTTAAATGTGTCACAATTGAAAAGTTACGGATCAAAGTGATACAAGGTCTAAATTATAGGGATCGTTAGTGTAATTGTGGAATGAAATATAAAAAACAACAAAGAAAGTAGTCATTTTCTTGGGTCACCCTTCAAAGTAATTTTTACCTTCCTAAACATAGCAGTAAAATCTCTCCTCCAATAGATTAATTACAATCAAGTTAACCATTGAAAATAAAAATTAAAACATGAGTTTTGGTTTAACTAATCTAGTATTCAGCCCACCTTAAAGCCATTCTTTTGGTCCGACACCACCTTGGTCAATTTTTTTCTTAATTTTTAATTAATATATATATTTTTAAATGTTCCACATTAAAAAATTAAGAAACTAATACATGATGTAATTAAATATAAATTATGTAACTTTGCTTTGGGGTACTTACGTGTAGGTCCTAATAAGTAGACTTATTATCTAATAGGTCCTATGGAAAAAATTTGTCATAAAAAAAGTCACTAATTGTAAGCTTTAACGACAATTTATAAAAATTATGACAAAAAAAGTCACTAATTGTCAATTTTTAGCGACTTATATAAAAAATTGTCACAAAAAAATTATTTTTAACGACAATTTTACCAAGACTTATTTTCAATAGGACTTGATGGGAATTAAGTCCAATTATTAGGACCTATTGATAGTTTACCCTTTTGCTTTCTACCATTCCTCTAAGAGAACTGTCACTTACTATTTTATTGGTTAAGGTAAATATGTTTGTCACGTTGGAGCATTTACTGATATAATTTATCTAAATAATAATTTGTATAATTTATATAAAAATATATAAAAAAAATTTCTTTATTCATTACAAATTATACAAAATCTACACTTTAAATAGTACTGTTATAAATTTTTAAAAGTTACTCATAAATTTAATTTTTTTTTCACTATTTGAAGTAATATTTAATTTATTTCAAAATTCTACATATATTTAAATAGTATTTACAATAAGAGTCATATAAATTATTTAAATTTATATGTTAAATATTTAAACAATCACTACAAGAAAAAGCATTTTTGGTGACTAAATTTTTAGTCGCCAAAAGTCCGTTTTTAGTCGCCGAAAGTCGAGTTTTTACTTTCAGCGACTAATTTTTTTAGTCACCCCTTTTGTCGCGCATATATGGTCGCTGGAGGTATTGGCGACTAAAATTTTTTTAGTCGGCAAAAAATAGGTCTTTAGCGACCAACTTTTTAGTCGCCAATAGTGATTTACACTTTTTAAAATCACACATTTGGCGACTAATCTTTTAGTCGCCAATTGTCCATGAATCGCCGACTAAACGGTTTAGTCGCCCAAAATAAATACTTTTGGCGACTAAAATTTTTGTCGCCAAAGGTCCTTCCGTGAAAAAAAAAAAAAAAAAAAAACCAATTTCTTTGCTTTTTCTGAGATTCGAACCCGCCAACCTCTCCCACATTCAAACCGCTAACACCTTTAGCAACACACTCCCTCCACTATGCCACTTCAACATTACATGAATATATATGCAATATATATTATTTATATAGCATATTGACCGGTATTAATGCAAAACTATATATATAAATATAATTATTTTTATTCAATATAATTTATGTAAAAAATAAATTATTTATTAAAAAAAATTTAGGTCACTTTTGGCGACTAAATCCATTATTTAGTCGCCAATTCTATTATTTTGGGCTAATAATTAATTTTTTGTCGCTAAAAAAATAAGTTCAAATTAAAAATAAGCAGTTTTGGCGACTAAATCTGTTTTTAGTCGCCAAAAACGTCCCCTTTTGGCTACTAAACTGAATTTTAGTCGCCAATTGACTATTTTTAGCTACTATTTTTTTTTTGTAGCCAAAAAGCTTCATTTTCAGCGACCAATCTGTTTTTAGTCGACAAAACACCTATAATCGGCGACGAAAATGTTTTTTAGTCGCCAAAACCATCACTTTTGGCTACTAAATTATTTTAGTTGCTAAAAACCGTCACTTTTGGCTACTAAACAACCTTTAGTCGCTAAAACTCCTACATTCGGCGACTAAACTGCCTTTTAGTCGCTAAAACCCCTGTATTCGGCAACTAAACTCTTTTAGTCGGCAAAAGTGTTCAATTTTGGCGACTAATTCCATTTTAGTCGCCAATTCTACTACTTTCAGCGACGAAAAATGAAGTTTTAGTCGCCAAAAACGCTTTTTCTTGTAGTGAATTAAAGGTCATACGACAACTATTTTGACCATATGACGCATCTTATTTAAATCTTAAAGAATTTATTTAATAATGTTATATATGTTATGTAGCACTTCGAAATAATAACAACCCATAACATGACCTTTTATGGAAAGTATAACTTGCGATAATTTAACATCTCATTAGAACTCATTAATCGTACAAAAGGTGACATATGCATGTATACATTTATAAGTCTTAAATCCTGAATCTATAGCATATATCAATAGTAAATGAATCTAAACAAAAGGATGTACAGATAAGTTTATGCTCCAATGGCTACATCTTTTCAAGTCAATTGGGTACAACAAAAGTGAGTTAAACTCAATACAAATAAAGCCCAAGGCTTGTATAAAATAATTACACAAAAGAAATGAAAAGGAGCTCTCGGCTCTAAGTCCTCCCAAGCTATGTCCTTAGCGGAAGCATATTATTAGCACCTGAAAGTTGTTTTCCACATAGGGTGAGCTAAAGCACAATAAAGATACTTTAACACAATATATAAACCTTAACGAAATTATAAGGTGAATGCATATGCATGTCATTTGCCAAACATTATACTTTTTCCATCTCAAAACAATGTATGCCAATATTATATATCAATTCATGAAAAATATCATTTTATATCAGAAAGCCGGGCAGTTGTAATACCCTCAAAATATTACCCAATAGAAAGCAGAAATAACACAAACCAACATGCAATCTTATCTCGATGGACCAACTCCTTCAATTAATATTTCATTTCATGGAAAGAGTTAACAAAAAAAGTGTTCACATGCGATATACATTCACCCTCTTAAGAGATGAATCCACAGCATGTGCAACAATAAAAAAAAGAAAAGAAAAAACAAAGAAAGAGATAAATAGTAAAGTAAGTGCCCAGAGGCTATACATTCCAAGGCTTAAGCCTGGTTACACAAAAGGTTATCAACCAACACATAAAGCCCTTGGCTTGCATTTACATCACACACACACACGCACACACACACACAAAGGAGAGCCTCTTTCCCTCAGCACACTCCACGCCTTCAACTAGGCGGAGCCATAGCATCATTTCATGCACAATTCCACTAGGGGTGAGCACAAAGCCAGTAGAGATATCTTCACAAAGTATATACGTTTAAAAGCAATCTCACACAATTATATAAATGTAGTGCTATTCCATATTCAATTATCAAAGTTTTGAATCTCTTTTGAAATCCATGCAATAGTCATTTCAAACCAAGACATTATCAAACAATGGGATAGTAAATACGACTCAAGTAATTCTCCAAGGCTAGTGTTTGCAAGTAGGCATATTAGGCACTACCAAATCCTACCTTACCAGCTACTAACCGAAACGCTTAGGCACCCACACGTGAGTGTTTCTGGTTTTACACCAAGGACACTCAGGCCAACTTAATTTCCTATCTACACCCCCTAACCAGACTTACCAAACGTATTTACTTCAAATATTTTCATCAATAACAATCGTCTTTCTCAAAATCAAGAATTTATATCAAAGTTAAGTATTGCAGGTGAACAAAATTAAATAATGCAAATGAGTGATTGAGAATAGACCACACATAATTATCTCCTTTATACAACAATGCCAACATCTTTCGCATTTGTTCAAGTATAATTTCCACGATTCGAAACCTTCCAAAATAAAAGAAAAAAATAGAAATCCATGTGACATGAGATTCCCACATATTCACAATCAATATCCATCATTAAATTTCCAATGTGCCAAAATGCACATCCCATATTTTCATGATTGTTCAATCAAAATCTTCTTTTTCTTTCATACATGCCTCAATAGTATAATGTCCCAGAAAGTTTTCTCCATACATTCAAGAGATTTATCATCAATTTCATAAATATCACATCAACATCACCTTTGCCAAAATTTCCCCAAAATCTAGGGTTTTATCAAAAATGGGTTTTTTTTTCATTTATTTTCAAAACACTATAAGAAAACATTCTCGAAATAATTCAGAGCCCAACCAAAATAATTTATCTTGGACCAAGTCGTGAGAAAGAATACATTTCTCCAATATTATTCTAGGTTCAACTTCCAAAATCAATCTACACTAGAAAGCTTAATTAAAAATGACAAGACGTGCTAAAAAACATATATATAACTCAAGGAACATCCATACCTTAAGAGCTTTAGGAGAAAGGATGAAAAGTTTTGAAACCAACAGTGTAAAAATCCAATCTCCACTGTACACCATGTAGCCCTCGACGAGCTCTCTAAAATTAAAGAAGGCACCTAGGTTGAAATCTCAATAAATAGTGAAGGATCAAGGAATAAATGAAGTGGGTTGGAGGGTTTCTAGATAGAGATGAGAGAAAAGAAAATGAAAGTTAATGTAGAGAGAGTGTGTATAAAATGAAAAGTGATGGGAAAGTGGGTAATGTAGCAATCCCGATTTTAACCCGGTCAACTTATGGGGGTCGAGCGAAAATGCATTCGAAATTGCTTACGGGAAAGTGTATTTCACGCTCGAGCGGACCATGTTATATCAGTCTGTAAGGGGAGATTTCATATCACTTTTTCAGTTCTCTCTCTCTATAAAACTCTCCAAAGTTTCCAAATCTAGAGCTTCTCTCTCTAGAAGTATCTTCTGTCTTTGATTCCTCCAAATCCGTTGGGAGTTAGACCAAAGTTCTTCATCAAAGTTGTGTAACTTCTCGAGGGCTTCGTTGTGTGCGGTGGAGATCGAGTTTCGACGCCGTAAGTTTTGGGGTTTCATCTCATTTCTTCTTCAAAACTTGAGATAGGGATTTTCTTAGAGTTATAAATATATTTTTGCAGGATCTATATGATTTTCGAAATCATCTTTCGATATCTTTGAAAACTGATTATTGATTCAAGAAGTTGAGCGATTTTGAAAGTGGGTTCTTCTCTTGTTCTTTTAAAATGATCTTATGGGTTTTGATCTTCGTTGATTGAAGAAAAGATGATTTTGGAAAGTTTTCTTTCAAAAGATTTGAGTTGTATAGTTTTGGTGAGAAAACCTAGAATTTGAGAATTTTTTTTAAGAGACTGAAAATCCATAAATGATATTGTTATATTTATTTTGTGTGTCAAAATAGATGGATGTTTGGAAAATTTCTTATTTATATTTATAGAAATGATGAATTTTAGGGAATATGAGAATTATTGTTTATTTTGGAAATTATTGTTCAAAACGTTAAGATAGTCTTGAAATAACTAATTGTTGAGGATATTTGAGAAAAGGGAATTGTGTTATTTCTTGGATGATGAATTGGAATAAAAGTATTTATATTCATCTTGTGTTATTGGCATATCAATTCATTTGATTATATTAAACTTTGAAAGTTGATTTGAAAACTTGCATTGAGAAAAGACTGTTGAGAAACAAGTTTTCATGGAATGGTTTTGGGGTGAATACATTGCTAAGTCTTGATAGGTGGTGTAGATGATATTGAATAAGTTCGCCTGAGAGTCTGGGGTAAAAGATCGAAAACCCGCGCGGATAGGTGTCGAGCCTTCCGGTTAATATTGGTAAAAATGACAAATTGGTAGCACTTGTATAGTCTCCTTGCATACACCGACCTAGGGATTACCAGAGTCGTATTTACCACCCTTGAAATAAATTGTTAAGTTTTAAACAATTGAAATTGCATGACATCATTGAGCATGATGGTTTTCAAAAGATGAAAATGTAATTTATCTTCAAAAAGGGCATAACATGGCATGTGCATTCCATCTCTTGAGACTTGTATAAAATGTATATACTTTGTTAAGGATTTCCTACTGGGCTTTATGCTCACCCTACGGGATTTTTGTGTAGGAAAAGATGTGGTGATGCCGCCTAACTAAAGGCAAGGAAATGTGTGTTGATAGTACTAGACTCTCATTTTGCTGTAACTCTGTGTGTAAGCCAAGGGCTGTATGTGTGTGGGTTTGAATAATCGTTTTGTGTGACCAGGCTCAAGCCTTGGAAACTTGTAAACTCTTGGGGGTATTTATTTGTTTATTTACTTGTTGTTGGATTAATGTATTGTTGCATGAAGAACTATTGTATCATGTAATGTAAGTTTGGAGATTTATATTCGGTTTTCCTTGAAAGAGCCATAATTATTGTATTATCATTTGGGCTAGAAAATTGGGGCGTTACAACTTGGTATCAGAGCTACCGGGTTTGAATACTTGGAGCTCGTGGGAAGTGGTTGTTTAACTACAATGGGTTCATTTAGCATGCTTAAGAAGTGTTATGCATTTTGTGACTATGTGATAACATGCTTATGTGACTAAATGGGTATGAGACTGGACTTTTGCGATGTTGTTTGTGTCTGTTAAATTTCTTGAGGTCTTATTAGAAGGGTACTTGATCAATACTCATTCTACTAAGAATTCTTGATTTTTCGTGAGACGAATCTCATCATAAGAATATAATCCGTATGTGTTTACATGACTAAGTGCTTATGTGGAGTGAAATTGAATTGTGTATATAGTAGAGAAATATATAGAATTGTTGTAGTCGAACGTGTGAGTCAAGTTACGAGCACATATGAGTTAATGTGCTAAATTATTTCCCTTGTGTCCTTTATTAGGATGTCAAGAAGAGGTCAAGTCCGTGGTGGTAGAGACGGGAGGCGTAGTAGGGCTTGCCGAGGTGTGCATGAGGTACCGGTCCATAGGGTTCCAGTGCAAGATGAAGGATTCGGCCAAGCTAATATGGCTGAGCAAGCAGGCTAAGCTAATGTGGTCGAGCAGGTGGGACAAGCGGGTCAAACCACAATGGGGGTCCTAGCTCGAGAAATGGCAGGGGCTTTAAGAGAGTCTATGAACTTGTCAAGGGTGGAGAATCAAGCCTGAGAGAACACCGCAGAGTCAAGGGCGAGTTTCCTTACTAGAGAGTTCTTGCGGGCCAAACCGGATGAGTTCCATGGTGGCCCCGAGCCCAAGAAAGTGAATGAGTGGCTCGAACAAACTGTGAAGACATTTGAGATGCTTCATATCGAGGATAGTGAACTAAGAGTGACTCTAGCGAGCTACTACCTTAAGGGAGACGCGGGTCAATGGTGGAAATATGCCAAGGGTAGAGTGGAGCCGACATGGGAAGCCTTTGCGGTTGCTTTCCAAGATAAGTACATACCTTCGACTGCTAGGGAGAGATTGAGGCAAGAGTTTAAAGACCTCAAACAACTCGACATACCCGTGGCCGAGTTTGAGGCAGTTTTCTCTAGTTTGTCCAGATTTGCACCAGAGTTGGTGGCAACGGAAGAGTGCCGTTGCATTGAATTTGAAAAGAAATTGAAAACAAAAATTATGTTCAAGCTTGTCGAAAATATGATTCAGGAATATGACAGTCTTGTGGAGACGGCAACACATGTAGAAATTTCCATACAAGCCGAGGAGGAGAGGCTTCGGAGTTCAAGGTCTAGGGGCCAAGAGTCTCAAGGAGACTGTAGGCAGAATAAGAAAAGTAGTAACACCTATCCATCCCAGTCCTAACCACAGCAGTCTAGATCCATTTTTCCTTTGCCTAGTGCGGGTCCGAAAAAAATTGCATCGAGTAGCTTCTCGTGTTTCAAGTGTGGCCAATCGGGTCACAAATCCTTCCCGTGTCCACAGAAGGGAGGAGGGCAGTTAATGTTACCACCACCTAATCGATCTCAAAGTCAGTCTCAATCTCAGAATAAAGGTCAAGGGTTTAATTGTTATCAGTGTGGTCAGCCGGGACATATGAAGAGAACTTGCCCATAGTTGGAAGACACATCTAGAGTATCAAGGTTGAGGCAGACTCAGAGCCGCCAGTAGGCTCAATCAGGGAGCCGCTTTGCGAGTTAATCAGGGAGCCGCTTCGGCTCAATCAGTATAACAGGCCTATGCTCCGAGAGGGGAGCAAGTTAATCAGGGGCCATAGGGGCGCGTATATGCTGTTACTGTGCTAGAACAGTTGCCAGAATCCTCAGTTGTGAGAGTTATTTTTGTGGTATGTAATTCTTTGGCCAATGTATTGATAGACATGTGTCCGTCTCATTCATTTATATCTACTGCATTTGCTTCAGCATTGGGGCTAGAGGTAGCACGGTTAATGCCTCCACTCAGAGTAAAGTCACATGTTAGGGGTACAGTTGATTTAGACCGGGGTTGTTGTGATTGTGAAATAGAAGTTGCCGAGCGTCGACTTCCGTTTGCTTTTGTGTTGCTAGATATGTCTAGTTTTGATGTCATTTTAGGGATGGACTGGTTGTGTTCTTATCAAGCTATGATTGAACGTTACCATCAGAAAGTTACGGTGTGTACTTCGGGTGGTGATCGTTTCTATTTTCTGGAGAACCAAGTTGATAGAGCCTTGTTGCCAGTTGTTGACCCTCGTAGTAGGAGCAAGCTTAGTGGCCTTCTTGCAACTCTCTTAGATAGTGAGAATGACGGGGCTCGTGTTGGGTTACCAAGGGTAGTTTATGAATACCCGTATGTCTTTCCAAAAGATCTTACTGAGATCGAGTCCTCCATTGAATTAGTGCCTAGCACAGCACCGATTTCCATGTCACCGTATAGATTTGCACGCGCTGAATTGCATGAGTTGAAGATTCAACTCCAAGAAATTTTAGACAAGGGCTTCATTCGCCCTAGTACATCCGCTTGGGGAGCGCCGGCTCTCTTTGCGAAGAAGAAGGATGGGTCATTACGGTTGTGTATTGATTACCGCAAGTTGAATAGAGTTACAGTTAAGAACAAGTATCCTCTACCCAAAATAGATGATTTGTTTGACCAACTTAGAGGGTCTCGTTGCTTCTCAAAAATAGATTTGAGGTCGGAGTACCATCAGTTGAGAGTCCGGGAGGAGGACATTCAGAAGACGACCTTTTGTACTCGTTATGGCCACTATGAATTCTTTTTAATGCCTTTTGGGTTGACCAATGCGCTGGCTTACTTTATGGATTTGATGAATAGAATTTTTCGAGAATACTTGGACCGTTTTGTGGTTGTCTTTGTGGACGACATCTTAATTTATTCAACCTCTGAAGAGGAACACAAGACTCACTTGAGGGTAGTGCTGAGTTTATTTAGTGAGCACCAATTGTATGACAAATTTGAAAAATGTGAGTTTTGTTTAACAGAGATGAAGTTTTTGGGACATGTAATGTCTAGAGAGGGAGTGACTGTGGACTCCTCAAAGATAGATGCCGTATAGGATTGGGAACCACCCAAGAATGTTTTTGAAATCCAGAGTTTCTTAGGATTAGCAGGATATTATCGACGTTTTGTAAGGGACTTCTCTAGACTAGCTTCACCTTTGACTAGCTGCACCAAGAGCTTAAGACTAGATTGACTACCGCACCGGTTTTGATAATTCCGAAAAGGGGTTTGAATTACACTGTCTATTGTGATGCGTCTAGGGATGGACTTGGTTGTGTCTTGATGCAAGAGGGAAAAGTTGTGGCCTACGGTTCACGACAATTGAAAAATCATGAGAAAAATTACCCCACACATGATCTAGAATTAGTAGCGGTGATTTTTGCTTTGAAATTTTGGAGGCATTACTTGTACAGTGAGAAGTTTGAAGTCTTCTCCGATCATAAGAGTCTAAAGTATTTGTTTTCTCAAAAAAACTTGAATTTACGACAACGGAGGTGGATGGAATTTATGGAGGATTATGACTTTGAGTTACACTATCATCTAGGGAAGGCTAATGTGGTGGCCGATTATAGACACCCATTTTTGACCGTCTTCAAGACTTGGACGTCATCGTTTGAACACTCGATGATCATCTATGCTCGTGTTCGTTTTGAGTTCCTGGAGGTCTCGGTTGCACGCCTTGCCTAGATCTCTCAACTTCTCTATTTTGTGCTTGGTTGTGCACCATGGAGTTGTGTTTTTGCTTTTGAGGGAAGATGGTGGCTTGTTGGCCATTTTCTCAACCCATCGGCCAAGGCATGAAGCCATCGGCCAAAAGTGTTGGCCGATCGGCACAATATTTGGTCGGTCGGCCACCTTTGTTGGTCAATCGGCCATATCTTCCGGCCAAACCCTTTCCATCTGCTTTGTGCAGATATTTTATACCAGTTGTCACAGCTGGCATCCACAATTCCCCCCTCCATACACGTGTATCGAGGGATTTGCCTCTTGCTTAGCTTCTCCAAGAAGCTTTGCAAATTGGATTTCTATAAGAAGGGAGCTCCTCCTCCCTTCTCAGGGGTTCAGCAAAATAGATATAGAGTTCATAGATCCCTCTCTCTCTATCTATCTATCTATCTCTCTCTCTCTCTATATATATATATATATTTGTGTGTGTATTGGTGATCAAAAGTGTGTTTTGTCCATATTTTTGCAGTAAGGCACCTAGTGATATACCATCCTTGAGTTGCTGAGGTGCTAAGGAATTGCTTTTGGAGTTCTTGGGCTGTTTTTGATCCAAGAAGATTGTTGGAGTTGTGTTCTTAAAGTTGTTCTTCAAGGGTGAGTCAACTTGCTTTTGATACCCCATTTTCGCTTAAACTTTTAGACTTACTTGCATATTGTTTTAAGCTTAGCTCTAAACTACAAAAAGTTCTGATTTTATATGCTTGTTTTAGTTGCTTAAGGTCACTTTTTGGTTGGGGGTTGTCTACATCCCTCTTAGGCCTTGTTTGGCCCCATTTTGTGCATTTCTTCTTGAGCTTTGGTATCATCTCATTTTGACCTTCTCACCACTGAAATCCAGAGGATTTTCAGTGGTGGAGAAGTGGTTTTGAGGTCTTGAATAGGAGAGGGACACCCCCCCTCTCCTTATGCCTCATATGCTTCTGTTAATGGCTCATAATGTTAACATGTTTACTTAGCATGACTTGGTTTTATTTTAGCACTTTTTAGTGACTTTTAGGACCTACCTTAACTTTATTCCATGTTGGTTTGATAGCATCTTGCATGTTTCACATACTTGTAGAGTTATCTTGCATGTTTGCATAACATGCATCTTGTGTTTGGACCATCATGCTTGCATATTTTGGCTCAACTCAAAGGAGCTTTTAGTCAAGTTTTACCATGTTTAAGCTCTGCTTGGTGTTGTTTGGATCACGTGTGCAATGCTTTGTATAGCCACCATGCATTTTAGCTTGTAAGCTTTGTGCCTTGAGTTCATTAGCATGTGTTACTTGAAGTATTTTTATGATTTGGCATCATGTGAAATGTGATTTCAGTCCATGTTTCATGGTCACACACTTGCATTTATCACCTATTCCATGCTTTGGATAGTTTGCGTTTTATGCCTTAAGAATAGGTCATTGTGCATGCCACCATGCTTAGGCCTTTGGGATGCCATCTCAGTGGGTATTTGGGTTTATTTTGACATATAATAGATCTGATTTTCCTTGGTTAAGTCATGCCATGTTTGGTTGTAATTGGTGTAGTGCAATTTCCCTTTTTGGCCTTGTATGCGTCTTGTTTTGTGCTCACCTTTCTAGCATGTTTTGGCCACTTCCCATGCATGTTCTAGCCTTGTTTTGGCCTGCCTTGGGACTGTTTTGGGTTACCTTGGTCCTTTGGGGCTTGGTTGATATGGCCATGGTTCAAGTCCCTTGGCTAGCTTCGAACTTTAAGTCCATTAGCATGCCTTGCTTGTGTTATGTGTTTGATTTGGCATCACTCTTAACATGATTTCAGAGCTTATGATGTCACCATACTATCATGATTATCACCCCTCGCTCATGTTTGGGTGTTGTGACCTTACGCCTTAACTCTTGGACCATTGCATGTGCATGCTCATTGTGCATTTCATTCTATCACTTCATCATTTTGGCCACTGTTTTGGTATGGCTGAGGCCTATCCATTTTCAGTATAAGTCCATGGATCATGTGGTTTGTGTATTGTTGTATGCCTATCGCATTGTACGTTGTTGCATAGTTATTGTTGGTATCATTGTTGCATGCCTATCACATTGTATGTTTGCATATCTAGGATGCATAGTAGTATTACATACTTATTGCATACCATGTTGTTTACATGATAGGTTGCATTGCATTGTATTTGTCATGCTCATGTTACATCGCCTTGCATTTCCATGTTGCATTGTACTTGGTTGCATGCATTGCATTGTGTTTGGTTTGGGGTGTCAAACCAAACACGAGGAGCGAGGAACGTTCGTACTTGAAGTGACGAAACGTGCCTCAATCCTTAGTCGCCGACGCTTTTGATCCAACATGATAGAGTGTGAGGCCTTTATGTGTTTTGTGCATTCATTCCATATTGATTTGCACACTTGGCTTCTTTGGCCATCATGCATTGAAATGCATGATTGATGATCTGAGGGTCGAGGACTATACTCCCTTGAGCCCATGACATGATAGGGAGGGTGGTCGTGCTTACACTGTCTTGTAAATGTATCGACATGCTCTGTTTGTCCTCTGCTGCAGCAAAACAGTATTCTACAGGAATAGATGGCCGGTCGGCTATCTTCAGTGCCGGTCGGCTACAAATTTATGGCCGAGAGCCCCATTATTGGTCGATGACCAGTTCCCCTTGGCCGATGACCAGTTCCCCTTGGCCGATGGCCTCTCACAACACCCAAAAGATGATTTAGAAGCATCCTTGAGACTTGTGTAGTTTTTAGAGGTGCAGAGCAGTGTAAACAGAGGCAACATGAGCATGGCAATAGATTTCCGAGCGGAGCCGAGCATGCATGCATTTGTCCCTCTTCTTGAGGCCTCTTTACTGCTTTAGTAGCTTAATTAATTTGTTTAATTAGTTAAGTGTTGTGTAATAATTAATTAGCTAGTCAGTTAGCTAGTTAGTCAATTTGTATTATTTATTCGGACCCTCTGTCGAGAGGGCGAATTTTGTAATAAGTGTGTGTGAGTGTGTGAATGTCTTCCAACCCCACGTCTTTCTCCCTTTTACTTACCTTCTTTTGATGGTTAGTTCTAGGTCATGTTTCAATTAGCATACTTATGCTCACATGTTTGTATCCATTCATCTGTTTTGCATGCACCGGGCTCGACGCATCATACAAACTGCATTGTATTTCAATTCCAAGTTGAATACATGTTATCAAGTTGCATCTCATATGCCATTTTAGAATAGCCAAGCCTATTTCTAGTTTCATTTTGCATATGTTGCATTAAGCATTCTTAACATAGCTAGGATCATGCATTGATTACTAACTAGTTGTTGTTTTGGCTCGGAGTACTAGGTAAGCCTTTATGCTTTAGCATCTTGCATGAGTGTGAGTGTTGCCATGATAGCATGCTTGTCATGAGGCTAATTCCTTATTTGCTATAACTGCCTGACTGCCTGTGGGTGAAGGTTGGAGTACTTGAATTGGAACAATTCATCAAATGTGAGTTTTAATCCCACTTGAGAGTGGCAAAATCATGTTTTCTTAAGCCCACCTGAGGGTGGCAAATCCACGTCTTAGCCTACTTGCGAGTAGCACCTTCAAACCATTTTCAAAAAAACAAACATGAGATGTTTTGTTCCAACTTCGGCGATCTAGTCTATACTTGTGTGTTGTGCACATCACATAGTAATTCTAGGCTAATAACCGGAATAAGAACACATGTGTTTTCAAAAACAAAATATCATGCTTAGTACAGGCCGATCTTTGATCGGGCGAGTAGGGGTGCTCATAGATGACCTTCCCCAATCGTACCCAAGTTCCCGAGCCGAGGCAACTTTGGTGATGACGGACACGTGGTCTTAGGCACGAGTCAGGGTTTCCTAAATTTTTCAAAATAAAATATTTAGGTGGCGACTCTGTATCTGGAAAAGCAGTCTATGTTTGGCACTTCTTTACAAAAATCATTTTTCCAAAACGATTTGTCGGATTTGGACTCTTTGGTGATTTATCGGTCTTGCATTGCACTTTGCGAGACTAGATTTAGAACCGTGACATTTGAGTCCGAACTGTAGCATGAGGCCCTCAGGGCGCGTCTACACCGATGCTTTGAGTCGAAAATCTGTGAGTAGTTTGGCAAGTGTGGTCATTCGGGAATGGGATATGCTAGATGTTATGGCAAGTTTGATTTGCACTTGGGTGAGTCCGGAGAGAGTGCTATCTTGTTTACTTTGAATGCTAAACCTACCTTGGTTAGTAAGGTCATAGAGGCACAACGAGAAAACTGTGATGTGGAATCAATCCGTGTTAAGATTTCCAATGGAAAGGAAGAGAAAGGTTTGAACGTTCACTCAGATCTGAATGTACATTACCTAGACCGTTTGTTTGTACCAGAATCTTGTAGAGAGGAGGTACTACGAGAGTTCCATCACTCACGCCTTGCGGTACACCCGGGAGGCACTAAAATGTATCATGATCTTAGTTGTTAGTTTTGGTGGAGGAGTATGAAACGGGATATCGCTTTATTTGTATTGAAGTGCCTTACTTGTCAACAAGTGATGGCCGAACACCAAAGACTAGCGGGTTTTACCGATAGCTGAGTGGAAATGAGAGCGTGTTACCATGGATTTTGTAGATGGGCTTCCTAGAACACAACGAGGCAATGACGCCGTTTGGGTGATTGTTGATAGGTTGACTAAGTCTACCCATTTCATTCCGATATGCACCAGCGACTCGGTTGAACGCTTGGCAGAGTTGTACATTAAAGAGATAGTTTGACTTCATGGAGTCCTTGTGACTATTGTGTCGAATAGGGATCCTCGTTTTATTTCCCGGTTATGGCAAAACATTCAAGAGGCGTTGGGAACTAAGTTGACTCTTAGCACCACTTATCATCCTCAAACCGATGGACAGTCGGAATGTACCATTCAGATTTTGGAGGACATGCTTAGAGCTTGTGTCCTTGATTTTAAAAGGCCTTGGGAAAGGCACTTACCATTGATTGAGTTTGCTTACAACAACAGTTACCAAGCTAGTATTGGGATGGCACCATTTGAGGCCTTGTATGGCTGACCTTGTAGATCACCGGTTTGTTGGGCCAAAGTGGGTGAATGCACCGTTGCTGGGTCCGGAAATTGTTAGAGAGACAACCGAGAAAGTTGTTCTCATTCGGAAGAGGTTAGCTACGGCCCAAAGCCGACAAAAGAGTTATGCCGATAAGAGGAGACGACCTTTATCTTTTGAAGTTGGTGACCATGTGTTTCTAAAAATCTCACTAAGGCAGGGTTTAATGAGATTTGGTAAGAGTAGCAAATTATCTCCAAGGTTCATTGGGCCTTTTGAGATCTTAGAGCGAATTGGGGAAGTGGCATACCGGTTAGCTTCACAGCCACAACTTTCGGGAGTTCACAACGTGTTTCATATAGCTATGCTTAGGAAGTATGAACCCGACCCTTCTCATGTGCTTGATTGGGTTGACTTGGAGGTAGATGAGGATGCCTCTTACGAAGAACGACCGCTTCAAATATTAGGTACCCGGGAGCAAGTGCTATGGCGAAAAACTATACCGTTGGTAAAGGTGTTGTGGAGACACCATGGGGTTAAAGAAGTGAAGTGGGAACGGAAGGCGGAAGTCCGCTCTAAGTATCCGAATTTGTTTGAAAATGCTTAAATTGTTTTTCCTTGTAATATTCCCTAGTGTTTGAGGGAAATGTATTAAAATTGTTTACCATATGTTGTTATGTTAAGCATGAAGTAATTACGGATTGTCATTTCTTTACTTCATGTTTAGGTTGATGTGAATGGTTGCTGTTCATGAGATAACCATGGTGGAAAAAAAAAAAGGTTAAGAGTTAATATTGTGATTTTAAAATGAAATAGTGTGGTTTTGATCGCTAGAAACCCCCTTTGTTTGGGTAGTTTGATTTGAAATTTCAGGGACGAAATTCTGTAAGGGGGGAGTTGTAGTGGTCCCGATTTTGACCCAGTCAACTTATAGGGGTTGAGCAAAAATGCATTCGAAATTGCTTACGGGAAAGTGTAATTCACGCTCGAGCGAACCATGTTATATCAGTCCGTAAGGGGAGATTTCATATCACTTTTTCAATTTTCTCTCTCTCTAAAACTATCCAAAATTTCCAAATCTAGAGCTTCTCTCTCTAGAAGTCATCTTCTCTCTTTGATTCCTTCAAATCCGTTGGGAGTTAGACCGAAGTTCTTCATCAAAGTTATGTAACTTCTCGAGGGCTTCGTTGTGTGCGGTGGAGATCGAGTTTCGACGCTGTAAATTTTGGGATTTCATCTCATTTCTTCTTCAAAACTTGAGGTAGGGATTTTCTTAGAGTTATATATATATTTTTGCAAGATCAATATGATTTTTGAAATCATCTTTCGATATCTTTGAAAACTGATTGTTGATTCAAGAAGTTGAGCGATTTTGAAAATGAGTTTGTCTCTTGTTCTTTTAAAATGATCTTATGGGTTTTGATCTTTGTTGATTGAAGAAAAGATGATTTTGGAAAGTTTTCTTTCAAAAGATTTGAGTTGTATAGTTTTGGTGAGAAAACCTAGAATTTGAGAATTTTTTTTAAGAGACTGAAAATCCATGAATGATATTGTTATATTTATTTTGTGTGTCAAAATAAATGGATGTTTGGAAAATTTCTTATTTATATTTATATAAATGATGAATTTTAGGGAATATGAGAATTATTGTTTATTTTGGAAATTATTGTTCAAAACGTTGAAATAGTCATGAAATAACTAATTGTTGAGGATACTTGAGAAGAGAGAATTGTGTTATTCCTTAATGATGAATTGGAATAAAAGTATATATATTCATCTTGTGTTATTCGCATATCAATTCATTTGATTACATTAAACTTTGAAAGTTGATTTGAAAACCTGCATTGAGAAAAGAATGTTGAGAAATAAGTTTTCATGAAATGGTTTCGGGGTAAATACGTTGGTAAGTCTTGATAGGTGGTGTAGATGATATTGAATAAGTTTGCCTGAGAGTCTGGGGTGAAAGACTGAAAACCCGCACGGATAGGTGTCGGGCCTTCTAGTTAATATCAGTAAAAATGACAAATTGGTAGTACATGTATAGTCCACCTGTAGACACCGACCTAGGGATTACCAGAGTCGTATTTACTACCCTTGAAATAAATTGTTAACTTTTAAACAATTGAAATTCCATGACATCATTGAGCATGATGGTTTTCAAAAGATGAAAATGTGATTTATCTTCAAAAAGGGCATAGCATGACATGTGCATTCCATCTCTTGAGACTTGTATAAAATGTATATACTTTGTTAAGCATTTCCTACTGGGCTTTATGCTCACTCTACGGGATTTTGGTGCAAGAAAAGATGTGGTGATGCTGCCTAACTAAAGGCGAGAAAATGTGTGTTGAGAGTACGAGACTTTCATTTTGCTGTAACTCTGTGTGTAAGCCAAGGGTTGTATATGTGTGGGTTTGAATAATCGTTTTGTGTGACCAGGCTCAAGCTTTGGAAACTTGTAAACTCTTGGGGGTATTTACTTGTTGTTAGATTAATGTATTGTTGCATAAAGAACTATTGTATCATGTTGTAGACGCGCCCTTGGGCCTCATGCTACAGTTCGGACTCAAATGCCACGGTTCTTAATCTGATCTCACAATGTGCGATGTGAGATTGATAAATCACCAAAGAGTTCAAATTCGGCAAATCGTTTTGGAAAACTGATTTTTGTAAAGAAGTGCCAAACATGGACTACTTTACCAGATATAGAGTCACCACCTAAATATTTTATTTTGGGGGGAATTTAGGAAACCCTAACTCGTGCCTAAGGCCACGTGTTTGTCATCACCAAAGTTGCCTTGGCTCGGAAACTTGGGTACGATTGGGGAAGGTCATCTATGAGCACCCCCGCTCGCCCGATCAAAGATCGGCCTTTACTAAAATGATATTTTGTTTTTGAAAACACATGTGCTCTTATTCCGATTAATTAGCTAATCTTACTATGTGATGCGCGCAACAAACAAGTATAGGCTAGATCGCCTAATTTGGAACAAAGCATTGCATATTCGTTTGTTCGGAAAAAATGGTTTAAAGTTTGCTACTCACAAGTTGGCTAAATAGGGGATTTCAATGAACTGTCCTAACTCAAATAATCCAACCTTCACCCACAAGCATTCAGGCAATTGATCATATAAGCAATTAGCCTCATGACAAGGATGCTTTTCGTGGCAACATTAACACACATGTAGTATGCTCAAGTGTAAACACTCACAGTGTAATCCGAGCCAAAACAAGGAACTAGTTAGAAATCATGCATGATCCTAGTTTATGTGAAAATGGCTAATGCAACACATGCGAAAATGTGACTAAAATAGGCTCGACTATTCTAGAATGACATGTGAAAATGCAACTTGATACATGTATTCAAATAGGAATTGAAATACAATGCAGTTAGTATGATGAGCCGAGCCCAGTGCATGCAATACAGATGAATGGATGCACTCATGCAACCACAAGGTATGCTAAAAGAAACATGCCCTAAAACTAACCATCTGAAGCGGTTAAATAAAAGGGAGAAAGAGATGGGGGTTGGAAGACATGCATCACACACACGCACGCTTATTACAACAGTACGCCCTCTCGAAGGAGGGACCGAATAAAGAGCTAACTAGCTAATCTAAGCTAATTAAACTAATTATTACAGAACGAATTAATTAACTGAACCTAGTTAACTAATTATTACAAAACAATTTAATAGCTAACGCATTAACTAATTAAAGTACAAACCAAAGCGATAAGCTAGCTATCTAAGCATGGCAGCTAAGGAAAGCAATAAAATAGGAGCCTCGAAACAAGGAGGATGCATGCACGTCCGGTTGCGTCGTTCGGAAATCCAATGCGATGCTCCGATTCGACTCTGTTTGCAATCTGCTCTCAGGAACTTGCACCAAGCTCCAGAAAGATGAAACTCCACCTTGGGAATCTTGTGGGAGGGTGGCCGACCACTTTTGGTCTCCCCAAACACCTGCTGACCACTTTTGGTTGTTGAAAAGCCAAAAAAGTGGTCGGCCAGTGATGGGTCGTTGAACACACCAAAATTAAATACTAAACTATACCAAATTCTATTAGAATAATGGCAAGTCCAGGTATTGATCCACAGGGGCTATTGTGAAATTAAACTAATTTAATTGTCAAATTCTTAAATTAATTTTGATAAAAAGATTGGTTGTTTATAACCTAATTTAATAACAAATAAATTAAACTAAGGAATTAAATTATCAATAATAAATGAAATTGGGTTTACTAAATTGGGGTAAAAACTAGGGCAAAGAGTCCACCACTAGCCACGTAATTAGGGTTTCCAATTGAAATCAATTATGCTATAGTTCGAACGAAATAATGCTTTGCAACTACAAGTTCAAAGCATTTAACAAGAAAATCATCACATTCAATGTACGAGCACGAACCATCTCATGTAGTACGAACCGTTCACTCTAAACTAGGGTAGTGACACGACTCGTCCCTCGTAGTATGATTCATCTCGTACCTTGAATGTGAAAGAATATAAAACTCATGTATGGATAACATTCAACAATCACAGAAAGTCAAATATTCGAAGAGATAATGAAAAATATATATATATGAACTTCTAAATCACCATACAATTGTTCAAACCTTTACATAATTAAAAATCAAAAAGAAAACAAAATAATTATATGGCTAGGGTTTCATCAAAACCTTAGAAAAGGAGACTAGCCACTCATAGAGGAGTGGAAGGAGGTAGATGGAGAAGGAACCACCATGGGAGACATCCTTGAAGCTTTTGTTTCTCTTCTCTTTCCCAAACCCTAGCCTCTCTCTTTAGGTCAAAACAATTTCAGAACCCTAGAAAAGCTTTTTTCTTGCCTTTTTATCCTTCTAATCTCGTCCAAACAGGTTTAAAACGTCGGGTTGACTTTCCCAGAAAAAGTCAACGCACGTGCGAGAAAGTCAACTCTCTTCAAATTCTGTCTTTTTGCCCATTTTATGCTCCGACTATGTACAACCTAATTGACATTCAACACACATAAAGTATACGGTTTGACCAGCAAGTGAAGTTAAGAGATTCTAATTAGCAGCCTCAATGATGTACATTTTGGCCTTAATCACATCCCCCAACTTACTACTTGCTAGTCCTCAAGTAAGTAAAGTAAAATAAAATTAAACAAAATCTATCTATTTCCTCTTTCGTGGGAAAACGGTTGCATTTAGCATATGCAACAAGCCTTTAAACCACAAGGTTACCCCAAGTGGACGAGTAAAGTCTCGTGAGGGTTTCCAGAAATGATATCCACAAACATTAACATATTCATATATACTTAACAACAAATGACCACACTACTCCACCTAACAATCAACTTATGTGCCACTACAATGTGATATTGAGACATAATGAGTCATTAAAAACACAGTGGACAAGCATGAAGGAACCTATTGAGTTAAAACCACAATTCAGTTAATTCAAAAGTAAAGTTCCCTATACTTGTGCATGCTAGTCAACAAGTCATGAGTACCCTCGGTGTAAAGTGCAATCTCCATATTAGTTAACTGTCCACTATAATAGCCCGGTGTAACTCATAATAACAGCCAACATATACAGAAAAACTAACCTGTTGCAGCCTAGATTCTCAAATATTTATTTATTTATTTTTTAATGACTGTGCAATGTCCTGATCCATTAAGCTTTCTAATCAACCCATATAGCAAGTTTTGGGCCAATGACTCTCAAACCATATGGCTTTTAGGGCATTAGGTGTAGAGACACCCCTACGGGCTTAATAACTCGAGTTAAAAAGGCTACGAATCCGAACTAGTCATTCTTCTTATTTTCCTTAACTGTGCAATGTCCAAGTCCCTTAAGCTTTCTAATTAACCCATGTAGCAAGTTTTGGGCCAATGACTCCCAAACTAGACGGTTTTAGGGCATTAGGTGTAGAGACACCCCTACGGGCTTAATAACTCGAGTTAAAAAGGCTACGAACCCAAACTAGTCAAGTGGTTTTTTTTTTTTTTTTTTTTTAAGAATCTTGGCTTCTCATTTATTCTTTTCTGCAACTCTAGCTATTATCAATGATGTACACCAGGGATTGTAATAAAAAGATCACCGCTATGATAGTGTGTTCATGTGAATTAAGGCATACTCATGACAAGTGTACTAATATCACAAACACAGACAACTCTCCTCGTGCAAACATCGCATGCAAGTATCTACCCAATAAACCCTTTTCATACAAGTCTACTATGATCTCCAATTAACATATGCAAATATCATCACCCTACTAGCAAAAAGTCACATCAGGTGAAATAATGCAATCAAGTGAAACAGGTATAAGCATGAATTATGAGCCAAATAGAAATGCACAAAAGAAAATATAACCCTCATCCCATAACTTGAATATGACATTGTCCTCAATGGAAAAGTAAAGAGAAATGAGAGAATATTACCAGAATTGTAGGTGCACATCTAGGTAGGTAGAGAGTAACATATATACACTTCACACTGTTTTTTTTTTTTTAAGAAGAAGAAAAGAAAGAACTAAAAAGGAAAATAAAAATAAAAATAAAAGAGACAAAGCAATATACAGGTGGGTACTACGAGGAAGCCGGTGGTGGTGGTGGCGGGAAATGCTGGGCGAACAAGGCTTGCATTAAAGAGCGCATCTCAAAGGTGTCATCCTAAACCCATTGCTGGTGGGCGAGCAGCTGGTCGAAGGTCGCCTGAGAATAGTCACAATGCGCCTGAAAATCTGTGCGCAACTCCATGAGACTCTGGTGATGATCACGAAGAGTACTGTGGACCTGATCCACAGAGTGCTGAAGCTATAAGTACTCCTCGCGAGTCATGTAGAGCGGGTCCCCTTGGGGAGGCACGGGGGGAACAGGATGAGGTGGGTGGTCATGTACGGGGTCCTGGGCCTCATCAACTGGGGCACCAACCGGTTGCGGGATACGAGATATGCTATGTTGCCATTCTCGCTGGTCGAAAGTCGGATACCCTCTATCAATCTCCTTATCCTTAGCTATGGGGAGTTGGTTCAGCTGAAACACAAGTGTCAGCAGATTGGCAAATGGTAGTGGCCAAGTCAGGTTTTGCAATAGGATCAGGCCAAACTGCCTCTCGTAGAAATTTTCGCAAATGCATCCAGATGGTATGCGCAAGTGGGACCTGATAGCCATACTGATACCCGTGTAAGACCCGAACAAACTCTAACCGACGCTCAGCTCGATGCCCAAGTGGAAGGACATTCTTATGGACCACGGAATCAAGGAATAGCAAGCGGCTAGGCAGCTTGCTCCGCCGCAAGCATATGAAATTGAGGTCATCGTGGACCCCCGGGAAGTATTGCTGGATGAGGCTATGGATGGGCTGTTGATCCTCAACTTCCGGGAAGGGCTGATATTCCGGCTTGGCCAAAAACCCTAACACTGTGGCAATCATGGATGAGGTGATGTGGACAGCCTGACCATCAATGTTAGAGAGCAGTCCATCCTCGATGGATGACTCATATAGGTTATGGTAGAAGAGTCGTACCAGACGAGGATAAGTGGGCGCTGTCACAGTGCAAATGCCCAACTACTGCCGGAGTCGGAGCTGCTCAACGGCCCAAGTAGTGTCTGCGCCACCTTGAAAAAATTGCAGGTTGAACTGCGTGAGCTTGTGAAGAGGGCGTGAAGCCCACTCCGGCCGGGGCAAGTCACCCGGTGGTGGTGGCGAGGATGGTGGTGACGGTGACGGTGGTGGCGCCGAAGATGTGGAACCTCTGGCCTTCTTGGAGGCCCGAGCAACACGTCGACTCATATCCTACACATACCAAAAGCAAATAGACACAAACCCGTGGAACCAATCATGAGAATAAAATAAAATATGAAAGCACAAGTTTGCCCACTAATGTACCACATGCAATTCCCACTTCTTTTAAAATAATAAAAAAAATGAATTTAATTAAATGAATGAATTAAAATGACATTAAATTAAATTAACTAAACTATAAAATAAAATAAAATAAACTAAACTAAACTATAAAATAACTAAACTACAAAAGAGGCTAAAGTATAAAACAAAACAACCAAAACTAAACATTTTTTTTTATTATTATTTTTATTTTAATTGAAGAGAAGAAAATGAAATAAAATAATATGAAATAAAAATTCAGAAAACAAAATAAAATAAAAACTAAACTACTTAATAATTAAATGAACAATTACATCATAGAATAAATAATTAAAATGAAATCACCAACTAACCAAATAAAATTAAAAATAAAAATAAAACCAAAACAATCCACATACTAATTAAACAAATGAAACAATTTAAACTAAACAAATATAGCGAATAAAAAAAAAACTAAATTAGGATTATTGTTAGCACCATGATTTTATTTTTATTTTTTTAAGCTTGGACCGCACGTGCGGGGCTATCTTCTTCCGCAGATTGATGTTGATGCTGTTTTTTTTTTTTTTTAGTATGAACAATCTAATAAACATGCATTCTATAACTAAGGAAACACAAATAAAATTAAAAAAAAAATAACGTAAAAGAGAGAATGAACACTAAAAATAATAAAAAAGACTAAATCACTTATGAACAAATTTATTTATGTGTATATATATATATATATATATTTTTGGATGAACTATAGATCAACAATACACAAAAACAAAAATAAAAACTCTACAAATTAACTCCTACATCCACAAATCTACATAAAATTTTCGAAAATTACCTTGAAAAAGTGGAGAAAGAGAGAAAAAGAATGGAGGTTCGCCGGAAAAAATGGTGGTTCGCCGGAGATTCGTCGGACGGAGAGGGAAGTGATGCCGGCGGTGAGATGATTGTGGTGAGGAAGAAGAAAGAAGAAGAAAATGGAAAGAAGAAGAAGAAAGTGGGTTTGTGAATTTTTGTGAGTTGTGGGGTTGAGAGAGGAGAGTGAGATAGATAAGGTAGGGAGACAGAGTGAAATCTAAGAGTGAGAGGGATTGGGAGAGAGAGAGAGTTAGATAAGGTTTTTTTTTTTTTTTTTTTACGAAAATAGAAAATGTGAAATAAAATTAAATAAAAATAATAATAATAATAAAATACGAGTTTTTTTTTCTAAAAATATATATAAAAAAATTATTTATTTATATAAATAAAATAATTGTATATTTATTTATTTATTTGAAAATTATTTATGTATTTATTTAAAATTTATTTACTTATTTATTTGTTTGAAATCAGTAAATAAATAATAAAAAAATGAAATTAAAAATAAAATAAAATAAAAATAGAAAAAGACAAAACAAAAATTATATTTTATTTTATTTTATTTATTTTATTTTTTTTTATTTTTTTTTTTGAAAATTTTCCTGCACGGCCCATGCACCTGCTTTTAAAGAAGTGTGCGATCTCTCCAAATTCTCAATTTGCCGCACGTGCGGGGCCTAGACCGCACGTGAGGCGATTCTCCTCCTCGCAGATTTTTTTTTTTTTTTGAATTTCCGTCGTCCCGCACGTGCGGGGACCAAGCCGCATGTGCAGCGATTTCAACCCCCGCGCGAATTTTTTTTTTTTTTTGTTTAAATCGTCGTCTTGCACGTGTGGGCCCAAGCCGCATGTGCGGCGTGAGGGACGCACCACTGCCCGCACCTGCTTTTAAAGCAGGGGGCAACTTTGATTTCACCAATTTTACCGCACGTGTGGGGCCCAGGCCGCACGTGCGGCGATTTCATCCTTCTTTTTTTTATTTTTTATTTTAATTGAACAAGTATAACCATTTTTTTTCATTATTATTTATTTATATTTTTTTTAAATTGAACAAGTATAACACTTTTTTTTTTTTAACACAGAAAATAAACATTTCTACCTTCAATTGACATCCGGAATAAATATAGCACAAAAGAACATACGGAATGCCCACTAAATGTATAATCTTCACGCGAAAACCACGGGTACTACTTTTCTCCCTAACTGTGTTTGTAACTTTCCCTATTTTCCAACAGAGTGACAGACTAGGTTGATTCAGTATCTAGAATCGAGGCGCATAAAGCTACCTCAACCTATGGAGCTGCCATACAGAGTTCAAGCCGAGGTAGTTTTGAAGCAATCTCCACACCTCTGGGTATTTAAACCAGACTCTAATCTCTGAAATTCCAAACCTTTGTGTTCTAGGCTTTGCCATTCGAACTCTAGTTTCCACCGTCTCAGTTGGTCTCCTAGGAACACACTACAAACACGGTTAGGTGGCTATACCAAACCTTCAGATGTCGTTCGGGCACGGCTAACACCAAAAGAATTACACCTTTAGAGGATTTAAAGTCTCCTAGACGCAGATAAAGCGTGACGAGAACAAAGAAAAACAAAATAGAATAGAAGGGAAAGAAAAAAGAACAAGAAATTAATCTATCAATCGTAGTAAAATGGGTCCATCAAAGCAATGGACTCAATCATATCCCCATTCCCAATCCCCTTTATATATGGATTCAATCTTTGACCATTCACTTTGAAAGTGAGGCCAGTCTTTGGATCTCGCACCTCAACGGCGCCATGAATAAATGCCTCAACAACTACAAAAGGGCCATCCCATCTTGATCTTAGTTTACCCGGAAAGAGTCTCAATTTTGAGTTAAAAAGCCACACTTTTTGATCGGGTTCAAAGGATTTCCTATTAATGTGCTTGTCATGGAATTCTTTAGTCCGAGCTTCAAAAGCTCTCGAACTCTCATATGCATCATTCTGGATTTCCTCCAATTCATTGAGTTGCAATTTCCGGCTGAGCCCAGCCGCGGCTATATCAAAGTTAAACTTCTTTATGGCCCATAATGCTCAGTGCTTGAGTTCAACCGGGAGATGGCAAGCTTTTCCGAACATCGCTCTATCCCAATGGGTGTCTTATAAGTAGTACGGTAAGCCCATAATGCATCAATTAACCGTTGTGACCAATCTTTCCTATTCAGTCTCACCGTTTTCTCAATTATGTGCTTTACCTCCCTATTTGAGACTTCCACTTGACCACTAGTTTGAGGGTGGTGTAGCGCGCCCGCGAGGGACCCTGCTACAGTTCGGACTCAATTCGTGTCACGGTTCTTAATCTTGAACCAAAGAGTCCAAATCTGGCAAATCGTTTTGAGAAAACAGATTTTAGGAAAGAAGTGCCAAACATGGACTGCTTTGCCAGATACAGAGTCGCCACCTAAATATTTTTTATGGGGGAATTTAGTTAACCCTGACTCGGTGCCGAAGGCCACATGTCCGTCATCACCGGAGTTGTCTCGGCTCGGGAGCTAGGGTACGATCGGGGAAGGTCAGCTATGAGCACCCCCTCTCGCCCGATCCTAAGATCGGCCTCTACTAACCGTGATATCCGTTTTTGAAAACTTTATGTGTTCTTATTCCATTTTATTAACCTAGATTTACTATGTTATGCGCGCAGCAAACAAGTATAGACTAGATTGCCTAATTTGGGAAAAAGCATTGCATATCCGTTTGTCTTAAAAAAATGTTTTGGAATTTTGCTACTCGTAAGTAGGCTAAAATACGGATTTCAATGAGCTATTCCAACTCAGGCAACCCAACCTTCACCCACAGGCATTCAAACAGTTTATCACATAAGCATCTAGCCGCATAGCAAACATATTGTCATGGCAACACTCACACGCATGCGGTATGCTAAAGCATAAATACTTACATCGTACTCCGTGCCAAAACAATAAACTAGTTAGCAAACATGCGTGATCCTAGTTCATGTCAAGTTGACTAATGCAACACATGCAAGATGCAATTAGAGTAGGCTCGGCTAACCTAATCATGGCATGCGAAAATGCGATCAATTTGATGCACGTATTCAATTCAGAATTGGGGTACAACTGCGGTTAGCATGATGTACCGAGCCTAGTGCATGCAATACAAATGCATGAATGCACGCATGCATAGCATAAGGTATGCTAATTTCAAAAATTTCCTAATTTACCATCATAAGCAGGTAAATAAAAGGGAAGAAAGACGTGAGGTTGGAAGACATACACACACTCACGCACACTTATTACATAATTGCCCTCACTCGGAGGGGCCAAATGAATATTACAGTCCGAATAATAAACAAATAAATTATTACAGAACTTCTAATTTACTTAATAGGATGAATGCAAAAGGAAGGAAGGTGGCCACAGCCCCCTGCCTCAGGATGCGCATATGATGCATGCTTGAGACCCGGCTCGCCTGGAAAACCCGTGCCATACCCCTGCCACCTCTGTTTATACTGCCCTGTCTCTCCGAAAATTGCCAAAGCCCTAGGGCAGGTTCCTTGCATGCTGCAGAGTACCACCGGCTTGGGGAAATTCCCACCGGCAGTGTAGAATTTCCATCGGCTGTTTTTGGGTTTATCGGCCATTCATCAGTGGCCGGTCGGCACTGAATAATGCCGGTCGGCAGAAGCTTCCTGCAGAAGACAGATTTGACAGCAACAGAGAACAGACAGTATATGGCATGGGATTTCAGGCACATGTGAGCATGGTCATGCTTCCCATCATGCTTTGAACTCAAGGAAGCATGGCCCTCGATCCTCGAGCCATCAATGGTGCATGATAGCCCAAGGGATCAAGTTTGCCACTTGATGTAAAGATGCATGCAACACACAAATGAGAACCGAGGCCTTATCATGTTGAAGTCAAAGGCCCCGGTGACCGAGAGTTAAGGCGCGTTGGATCACTTATGGTATGAACGCCCCTTAACCCTCACACTTGGTTTGCCACCCCAAACCAAGTAATGCAATGCATGTTATGCTAACATGGCTCAAAATGCAACATGATATCAAGATGCAAAGTATGCCAGTGTCATGCAACTAGTATGGAAAGCATGCAATATTAGGCATACAAGATGCAAATGCAATGTAAATATGGACCCTTTAAGCCAAAGGGGCATCATGATACAACACCTAATGAAGCAAACATACAACAAACATGAAGCAAACATGCAATGGTGGCTTAAAATGGTAAAGGGGCAGACCTTAACCTAACTCAAAACAGTGGCCAAAAGTGCCTAGAAAGGTGGACCAATACTCATGCTAACAAGCAAACCAATGGTCCTAAGGTTAAGGCACAAAAAGGAAGCACTTCACTCCCACCAACATGACCACTCATGGCATGACTTGGACAAGCCAAAACAGAATTTTAACATGCAAGAATGGACTCCAAAAACCATTAATATGGTAGCTAAAGTGACTCCAAAGAGGTGTGTACATCAAGGCTCATATCTAGGCATAAAAGGGCACACCCTCAAGGCATAAAAGAGGTCACACATGCACGCATATAAACATGATTTATGGACTGAAATGGGGTCCTAAAGGATGCCAAATCATGAGGATGATCATGGTTATGCATGCTAGAGGTCAATATGCTCAAAGCTTACAAGCTAAAACATAAAAAGATGACACCAAACAAGGCAAGTATGACTGAAATGAAGGGCCAACAGACCTTAAACATGGTGAAATAATGCCAACATCTTCATGGAATCAAGCCAACACATGCAAGAATCATGGCCTAAACACAAGATACAATCCTAGGCCAAATGGAGGAATGTAAACCAAGTATATTAAGCATGCAAATGGGTACAAATCTGACCAAAAACAGAGATCACATATGACCTAAAACACCCAAAAAACTTCTGAAATGAGGCCAAAAATGATCAAGCATGCATGTTACCCTTTTAAGCCAAAATACAAGGAAACAAGACAATGAAGGGAGAGGGGTGTCCCTCCCCTATGCAAGACTTCAAACCACCTTCCTCACCACCGAAAATCCACTGGTTTTTAGTGGTGAGAAGACCAAAACACTTAAGCAAACAAAGCCTTACCAAAGAGGCAACAAAAAGGCCAAATAAGGCCTAAGAGGGTGAGTTTGAACTCAAATCATGAAAGACTCTTAATGAAAGTTCTTAAGCATGAAAATACAAGCCTTTTTTATGTTATGCACAAAAACTAAATCAGCAAGTATGATAGGTAAAAAGCTAGTGCAAGTTTGGGGAAACTAAAGTAAAATGCTCACCCTTGAAGCACACTTCAAGGACAGCCAAGGTAGCCTCCTTCTTTTGATCAAAAACAGCCCAAAAACTCAAGAATCAACCCTCAAAGTCCTCAATCTCGGAGCAAGGTGTAATAGTGTGTGTATTGGTGCAAAAGTAAGGTAAAATCACACTTTTAGGCCAAGAAACACACACAAAAGAGGAGAGAGAGGGAGATATAGAGATAGGGTGTATCTATATGTAGAAGCTCTGGTTTTGCCTTCAAAATCTCTAACCTAGAGCAAAGAGGAGGCTTGTCCTCTTATAGAACTCCCTCTTGCAAAGCTTATACAACAAGCTTGGTTAGAGGGCAATCCCTCCATACACGTGTATGGAGGGAAGAAGAGTTGGTGCCAGCTATCACAGCTGGCACAAAATATCTACATAAAGTAGATGAACAGTGGTCGGCTGCCCAAAAATGTCATTTTGACAAAAAAGAGTGCCGATCGGCAACAAAATGTGCCGACCGGCAGAAAAGATTGCCGATGGAAGCAAAAACCAGCCGGTAGCCTCTAGCCACTGCCGGTGGTATGTGGGGATGCCTCACAAGGCATTCCCTGCCCCTCCAAGGCAAAACACAAGTGTTTGGTGCAAGACCAGACACAAAACGGTCAAGTTCGGAAATCCTGAGGCAGGGCGCGTAGCCGAGACCTCCGGGAACTCCAAACGAACACAAACATGGATGATCACCGAGTGTTCAAGCGGTGACGTCCAAGTCTTGAGGACGGTCAAAAATGGGGTGTCTACAGGTGGTATGGAGTGCCAACTTTATGAGTGATAGAGTATTTCTTAACTACTGACTCAAAGAACCGATTACAAAAATGTGTACCCTGATCACTTATTATGGCTCTAGGAAACCCAAAACGACTAAAGATGTTTTCATGCAAAAATTTGATTACCACTCTATGATCGTTTGTTCGGGTAGCTATTGCCTCCACCCACTTAGACACGTAATCTACTGCCAAAAGAATGTACTCAAACCCGAATGACGACGAGAAAGGGCCCATAAAATCAATCCCCCAAACAACAAATATTTCCACCACAAAAATAGGGGACATTGGCATCATGTCACACCGAGACATCGAACCCATTTGTTGACAGTGCAAACAAGTTCTACAAAATTGATGGGCATCTTTAAAAATTGTGGGCCAATAAAACCCACTCTGTAAAATCTTGGCGGCCATTTTCTGCCCACTAAAATGACCGCCACATGCAGAAGAATGACAAAATGTAAGAATGCTATGCACCTCACTCTCCGGCACACACCGTCGGATCACTTGGTCGGAGCAATATTTAAACAACTCCGGATCCTCCCAAAAGTAATACCTGACCTGCAAAAAGAATCAGTCTTTGTCTTGCTTAGACCAATTCTGCGGAATTAGGCCAATGGCCAAGTAATTCACAATATGTGCAAACCACGGGGGGCTCGCTTGTGACAGCTCAAAGAGTTGTTCGTCCGGAAACGAATCATGCAAAATAAGAAGGTCACTATTATACTCAACAAGGATTCGGGTGAGATAATCCGCCACCACATTCTCAGATCCCTTTTTATCTCGGATCTCTAGGTCAAATTCCTGGAGCAACAAAATCCATCTAATCAACCTAGGTTTGGTCTCTTTCTTAGATAGTAAATACCGCAAAGCGGCATGATCAGTGAAGACTATGACCTTGGAACCTAGGAGATAAGACTGGAATTTGTCTAAGGCAAAGACCACAGCTAGCAACTCTTTCTCAGTGGTAGTGTAATTCAATTGAGCATCCGAGAGAGTGCGACCATAGTATATAGCAAATGGTGCCTTATTGACCCTTTGGCCCAATACAGCCCTGACTGCATAATCGGAGGCATCACACATGATTTCAAAGGGAAGTGACCAATCTGGTGATTTCATGATTGGGGCGGTGGTCAAGGCCATTCTTAGTATTTCGAATGCCTTTAAGCATGCCTCATCAAAGACAAAAGGCGCGTCCTTAACCAGTAAACTACACAAAGGACGTGATATCTTACTAAAGTCTTTGATGAACCTACGATAAAAACCTGCATGCCCTAAGAAAGACCTAATTTGACGCACGGAATTGGGTGAAGAAAGGCCTGCAATGAGGTCAACCTTAGCCTTGTCAACCTCTATACCTCGAGGGGACACAATGTGTCCCAACACTATACCCTCACGAACCATAAAATGGCTCTTTTCCCAACTCAAAATTAGGTTTGCCTCAGTACATCGTTCTAACACTCTAGTCCAGTTCCTAAGGCATTCCTCAAAAGACGGTCCAAACACCAAAAAGTCATCCATAAAAACCTCTAAAAATTTCTCCACCATATCAGAGAAAATGACCATCATACACCGTTGAAATGTCGCCAGTGCATTACATAGCCCGAAGGGCATGCGCCTGTAAGCAAAAGTGCCCAAAGGGCATGTGAATGTGGTCTTTTCCTAGTCAGCGGGGTACACCGGGACTTGATTATACCCCGAGTAGCCATCAAGAAAACAATAGAAACCTTGCCCCGCTAACTGCTCTAGGATTTGGTCAATGAAAGGTAAGGGAAAATGATCATTCCTAGTCGAGGAATTTAGTCTCCTATAATCAATGCACACTCGCCACCCAGTAGTGGTTCGTGTGGAGACTAACTCTCCTATCTCATTCTCAACAACGGTGATGCCCGATTTCTTGGGCACCACTTGTGTGGGACTCACCCACTTGCTATTTGAGATGGCGTATATGATACCCGCATCCAACAATTTCAATACCTCCTTTTTCACCACCTTTTTCATGTTAGGATTCAGTCTCCGTTGCATTTCGCGAGGAGGTTTTGTGTCCTCCTCTAGGTATATATAATGCATGCATATGGAGGGATCTATCCCTTTCAAATCAGCCACTGACCACCCTATAGCACTCTGATGTGCCACGAGAACACTCATTAACTGACTCTCCTGCTCCGCAGTCAAGTTAGATGCAATGATAACTGGTAAAGTCTCGTGGGGCCCTAAAAATGCATACTTCAGTGTGGCCGGAAGTGGCTTCAACTCAAGTGTAGGTGGTGTGACCAAAGATGGTGTGGCAAGCTCTCTCGACAGAGGAGGAAGTGACTCAAACCGGGCTTTCCACGGAGGAAAATCCGGTGTAGAAGAAGAATTAAGCAAGACATTCACCTCCTCAACTGACCCAGCAATATCAAAATTTTCAAATCCAAAATGAGCTAGACAAGTCTCTAAAGGGTCCTCTACAAGAATGGAGGCCAAAGCCTCCTCCACAATCTCATCCACAACATCCACTAATAAGCACTCCTCTCTCTCATGAGGTTGTTGTGATGCTTGGAAAACATTAAGTTTCACTTGCATATTACCAAATGAAAATTCCATAACCCCGGTCCGACAATTAATGCAAGCATTGGCCGTAGCCAAGAAAGGTCAACCTAAGATCACCGGGATTTGTTTCCTAGAACTGGCTACCGGTTCCATATCTAAAACCAAGAAGTCAATAGGGAAGTAGAACCTATCAACCTTAACTAGCACATCCTCAATAATGCCTTATAGCACTTTGAGGGACCGATCAGCCAACTGAAGAGTAATAGTAGTGGGCTTCAACTCGCCAAGCCCAAATTCCTCGTACACAGAGTACGGCAACAAATTAACACTAGCCCCTAAATCCAATAAGGCCCTATAAATGAAATGGTCCCCTATAATGCATGCAATGGTTGGGGCACCAGGGTCCTTAAGCTTAAGAGGTGTGTCATTCAACAAGATGGAGCTTACTTGCTCCGTGAGTAGGACCTTTTGGGACACATGTGTCCTAGATTATGCTTTTGCGTACAAAGGTCCTTCAGAAATTTGACATATGATGGTACTTGCTTAACCGCCTCCAACAGGGGGAGGTTGATTTTTACCTATTTAAAGACCTCCATCATTGCCTCCATAGATGCCGCTTTCTTATTAAAAGGGGAAGGTGTATCAAGGCATTGGGGAAAAGGTTCCTTAGGCACATATGGTGCCTTGGGCTCAAGTGAAGTACTAGGGACAAAGTCATCCCTTTTAAGTGTTTCCCACTCCCCCTTGCTCTCACTAGGTGAACCACCGCGATCACCCTTCCTAACTCTAGTTGCATCAGACGTAACTAACTGAGGCTCTAACTCCCTACCACTTCTCAAAGCAACCACCGCCTGCACTTGCTCATGTTGCTTTCCATTCCCACCTGAACTCTCTACCCCGTATTGTCCCTTAGGGTTGGCCACAGTTTGACTTGGTCATTTTCCCTCCACTCTCCGATTCATGTTGTTAGCCATTTGACCCAATTGGGTCTCTAGCTTGGCAATAGAGTGAGTGTGGGAGTGAACTACCGGTGCTAACCCCTTAAGTTCTGAGATAACTTCCAACACCTGAGTCTCAAAGGCAGAGTTGCCCTGAGGAACAGACGGGGGTTGTGGTTGTGGTTGCCGGTATGGTTGTGGGGGTCTATAAGGTTGCGGTGGTCGGTAAGATGATTGGTTGGCAAAATTATTGAAATTCTGCCTTGGTGGTGGAGGATTGTAAGAAGTGCCTTGTGAAAGGGGTCTCCATAAGAAATTAGGGTGATTTCTCCATCCCGGATTGTATGTGTTTGAGTATGAATCATTACCCGGGTTGGAGAATCCTTGAGCCACATTCACATGCTCTTGGACTAACTCTAGAAATTGTGATGCCGAAGGGCACTTACTCAAGTCATGAGCAGGGCTCGCACAAATAACACATGCCTCGTGAAATTGAGGCTGATCTTGCTGGGTAGGGGCATGTCCTGTAGCTAATAATTGGTCCATCTTGCGGGAAAGTGCCTCTACTTGTCGGGCTAACTCTAGGTTTTGCCCAACCTCATAAATGCCCCCTCTTTTCGGGGCTCCAACTACTGGTTGCCGGACTTGCTGGGTTACGGAGGCATGGTGAAGGGAATTATCACTTAAGTTCTCAAACAATTGCCATGCCTCGGCATCATTTTTAGACATAAATGTCCCACCACAGGACAAATCCACCATTTGGCGGTGCGGCTCAATTAAGCCACAATAAAATGTTTTAACAAGTTGCCAATCAGGCACTTGGTGGTGGAGACACTGTTGGAGAAGGTCTCTAAGTCTTTCCCACGTCTCATGGAATTGCTCGCCATCCATTTGAGCAAAGTTTGTGATGGCTTGCCTAAGTTGGTTGGTTTTATCTATGGGAAAGTACTTCTCCAAGAACCGTTGTTGTAATTGGTCCCAAGTTGTGATTGAATTAGCAGGTAAAGAATTTAGCCAGTGTTTGGCTTTATCCTTTAACGAGAATGGAAACAATCGCAACATTAAGGCCTCATTTGTGAAATTCTGGATCCTCACTGTCGAGCAAATTTCCAGAAATTCATTCAAATGCTTATAAGGATCATCATGAGTTAGTCCATGGAATGATGGGAGCATTTGTATGGTGCTGGACTTAATCTCATAATGAGCAGCAGTGGTGTTGGGTAATTGGATGCATGATGGTGATGTATATGCAGTGGGTGTAAATTAATCCTTAAGTGTCCGGTTGGGCACATTCGGGACATCAGGATTTGCCATCTCTAATGGCTCAATGTATGAATATGAATATTCAAGCCTAGGAATATAGGCAGAGGCCCTAAGTCTCTTAAGGGTCCTTTCTAGTTCAAGGTCCAAACTCCACAATTCAGGGTGACAAGAACGGCGCCCGTGCATACACTACCCATACACACACAAAAAGTTCGACTCTGTGCACTAAGTTACTAAAGCCGAATGCTAAAAGAGAAATACTTATAGCGGTTTAACGAAAACGCTTTACTCGTCTTGCGGGTGCTTGACGTGTAGACGTTGTCTCCAACCTCTATTTGAGCTTTGACTTCCGTTTAGCACTTTGGTGCTTTGCTTGTGAGTGTTTGGTTCTGTTTACTCACTTTAGCACTGCGGCTTTTTTTTCTTTTTAAAGCTCGGCTGCGCTCTGCTTGCACTTCAATGATAGCTCCAATTTCAAACGCTCTGCACACTTAGCAACACAAAAGCATAAAATCCTAAACTAAAAATTAAAGTAAGAATGTAACTTTAAATTAACTAATTTCGCCAGAAGTCCCCGGCAACGGCGTCAAAATTTGATGGGTTGTTGAACACACCAAAATTAAATACTAAACTATACCAAATTCTATTAGAATAATGGCAAGTCCAGGTATCGATCCACAAGGACTATTGTGAAATTAAACTAATTTAATTGTCAAATTCCTAAATTAATTTTGATAAAAAGATTGGTTGTTTATAACCTAATTTAATAACGAATAAATTAAACTAAGGAATTAAATTATCAATAATAAATGAAATGGGGTTTACTGAATTGGGGGAAAAACTAGGGCAAAGAGTCCACCACTAGCCACGTAATTAGGGTTTCCAATTGAAATCAATTATGCTATGGTTCGAACGAGAAAATGTTTTGCAACTATAAGTTCAAAGCATTTAACAAGAAAATCATCACATTCAATGTACGAACACGAACCATCTCAAGTAGTACGAACCGTTCACTCTAAACTAGGGTAGTGACACGACTCGTCCCTCGTAGTATGATTCGTCTCATACCTTGAATGTGAAAGAATATAAAACTCATGTATGGATAACATTCAACAATCACAGAAAGTCAAATATTCGAAGAGATAATGAAAAATATATATATGAACTTCTAAATCACCATAAAATTGTTCAAACATTTACGTAATTAAAAATCAAAAAGAAAACAAAATAATTACATGGCTAGTGTTTCATCAAAACCCTAGAAAAGGAGACTAGCCACTCATAGAGAAGTGGAAGGAGGTAGATGGAGAAGGAACCACCATGGGAGACATCCTTGAAGCTTTTGTTTCTCTTCTCTTTCCCAAACCCTAGCCTCTCTCTTTAGGTCAAAACAATTTCAGAACCCTAGAAAAGCCTTTTTCTTGCCTTTTTATCATTCTAATCTCGTCCAAACAGGTTTAAAACATTGGGTTGACTTTCCCAGAAAACGTCAACGCACGTGCGGAAAAAGTCAACGCACGTGCGGGAAAGTCAACTCTCTTCAAATTCTGTCTTTTTGCCCATTTTATGCTCCGATTATGTACAACCCGATTGACATTCAACACACATAAAGTATACGGTTTGACCAGCAAGTGAAGTTAAGAGATTCTAATTAGCAGCCTCAATGATGTACATTTCGGCCTTAATCAGCCAGCTACTTTTTCTGGCTGGCCGGCCAGTTGTTGCTGCTGAACTGCACTTTTCTGCAACAGAGAGCAAGAAAGGGCGTGGCAATGTATTTGCAGCATATGTGTGCACAACCACCCTTCCTATCATGTGATGAACTCAAAGGAGTGTGGTTCTCGACCCTCGGGCCACCAATCGCGTATTTCAATGCGTGATGGCCGAGAGGAGAGGCGAAGTTACACAATTCAATATGGAAATGAATGCACAAGTAAACACATAAGGCCTAAAACTCTATCATGATTGATCGAGAGTGTCGGCGATCGGGAATTAAGACACGTTTCATCACTTTAAGTATGAAGCATCCCTCTTTTCCCATGTTTGCACTAACACCTATGCCAAACACAAATTCAAGCAACATGGCAAACATGTAATGCGACTACATGACATAAACAATGCTATGGACAATATGGCATACTTAATGCAATATGATCATGGCATGCTCGATGCAAACAACAACATAACATGCACAACACATTATAACATGGCATACACAATGCAACAATGGACTTAAATCAAGATGGATAGGACTCAGCCATGCCCAAATCAGTGGCCATTGGGATGAAACGAAGGCACAAAATACAAAGCATGCATGCACAATGCATTGGCAAATACAAGAGGCCCACGAGCATAACTTTCAAGAGTGCTCAAAGAGTGATGAATGCATAAGTGTAGCAACACTATGTGCACTAAAATGAAGTAAGAAATGATGCCAAATCATTCAAACAAGACAAGCAAAGCATGCAAGAGTCCTAAGGCATGGAAGCTAGCAAAGAGCAACACATAGGAGGTATGCAATACATGGCACAAGTACATGAACTAAGCATGGACAGAGTTGAAATAGGTCTTAGCAAAGACCAAAACATACTGAGATGATGGCTCAAATACCTAGGCATGCAAGCATACAAGCTAGGCTATAAGCTAGGCAACAATGCACAACACTTAAAGACATTCAAAGCATGAATGAAGTGGGAAAATAAGCATGCTATGAGCTCTGAAATGTGATGTTAAGGGATGCCAAATCATGTACACAACACAAATGAAGCATGCAATGCTGCTCAAAGCTTGAGGCATGCAAGAGCATTTACACTACAACTATACAAAACATGAAGCATGTGGCTAAGGCAACCCAAAACAGTCCTAGGACATGTTAGAATGAGTCTAAAACATGCATGGAAAGGAGCCAAAACATGCTAGCATAAGGCATGATGCATACAAGGCAAATAAGGTGGATTACACTACACCTATTAGGACCAAGCATGAGATGATTCAACAAATAGAAATCAGAGTAATATCATAGCAAAATAACCCCAAATATCCACTGAAATGATGGCCCGCAAGCTAAGGCATGAATGGATACACAATGGCTCATGTTAAGACATAAAGGACTAACCCTCCAACACATTGATTAAGTGATAAATGTGACTATATGGACATGAAACATGAACTGAAATCACATTATGAATGATGCCAAATCACTGAAATAGGCCAAGTAGAGCATGCTAGTGGACTCAATACATAAAGCTTACAAGCAAGGTTGAACCAAAGCTATGCAAAGCAAGTCATGGATGACCAAGACAACCAAAATCAGAGCTAAAGCATGTTAAAACATGGACAAAAGCTTCAGGAAGTTAAGCCAAAAGAATGCTAAAATGACATGTCACAACATGATACATGTTAGGCTATTTCATGGAAATGTACTACAAGTGCATGGCGCATACAAAGGCTAACCAAACCAAACCTAAACAGAGGTATGACATGGTAAAACAAGTCCAAGAACATGCTGAAATGGACACAACATAGGCTAGAATGACATGCTACTTCACGGAGCATACAAAGCTAGTGTGTGTGATTTACACTACAAGTGTATAAGGCATGCAAGAGCCAACCAAACCAACCTAAAATAGATCTGAGGCACATTAAAATAACACCAAAAACCTACTGAGATGGCCCCAAAACAAGCTAGAAACACATGCTCAAATATGAGGCATACAAGACTAGTTTGTGTGATTTACACTACAAGTGTATTAACCATGCATGGAGTGACCAAACCAAGCCAAAATAGTGGCATGCCTCAGTAAAACTACCACAAATACAAGCTAAGATATGGTCAACATACACTTAACAAAGGTGCTCAAACATGAGGTATATTAAGCAAATAAACAAGACACAAAGGAGAGGGGGTGACCCTCTCCTATCTAGGACCTCAAAACACCATCCCCAACACTAAAATCCCTCTGGATTTCAGTGGTGAGAGGGCCAAAACAAGGCGGTCCCGAAGCTCACAAAAAAGGCTAAAAAATGAGGCCAAACAAGGCCTAAGAGGGGATTAACAACCCCAAACACCAAAGTGATCTTAAACAAAGATAAAAAGCATGCAAAAATAGAACTTTTATCAGTTATAAGTTAAGCTTAAAACAGCATGCAAGATAAGCTAAAAGCTTAAGCAAGAAAGGGAGATTTAAAGGTCAAAAGCTCACCCTTGAAGACCCTACTTACAACTGCAACTCCAGCAATCTTCTTGAGCTTAAATGAGTCCAAGAACACCAAAAACAACCTCTTGAAGCCTCAGCAACCCAAGCAAGGTGTTTAAGTGTGTGTTTGTGCACAAAACTAAGACAAATCTACACCTTTGAACACAAGAATGAAGCAAACAAGGCAATATAGATACAACACTATATCTATCCTCTTCCCTCAGATTTTCTGAACCTTGAGGAATGAGGTGGAGCCTTCCTCTTATAGAAGAGGAAAGGTAAAGCTTCTAGGAGAAGCTAAGCAACAGGCCAATCCCTCCATACGCGTGTATGGAGGATGGCTCTAATGTCCTCTAGCTGTGCTAGCTGGAGGAAAATATCTCCAAAAAGGTGCCAAAAAACAGCCGACCACTGCTACTTAAAGTGGTCGGCCGACCACTTCAAGTAGTCTCCAAGGACAAAAACTGGTCGGCCACATATGGGAGAAGTCCAGGCACCAAAAACAAGCAAGTGGAGTGGTGGTCGACCAGAAAAGATGCCCCAAAGACCAAGAAAGCCAGTTGTCCGACCAGAAAACTGGCTGGCAGAGAAAGAAGTGGTCGGCCAGAAGAAATACTGGTCTCCCACCCTTGTGCCACCTTCCAAACAAGGAAACTAAGGTTTGTACCAAAAACAAACCAAAATAGATGCAAGACGAGAGATCGAGAGGCAAAGCACACGGCCGAAAGTCCCGAAAATTGGCTGACCAGCACCAAAAGTGGTATGCAACCACAAAAGTGGTCTCCCGGACCACAGTGTCCCTCTAGGAAGAGGCAACAAGGTGTGGTTCAAAAACCACGCCAAATGGAGAATGTTAAGCGGTCCCGAGACAAGGCGTGCGGCCAAAGGCTCTAAAAGTCGAAAACTAGTCTCCAAACGGGAAAAGTGGGCTACGACCACAAAGAGATGGTCTACAAGACCTCTCCCTCCCTCCGGGAAGAGAAAACAAGATTCGGTCCACAAACTGAGCCAACGTACGAAGAGTTTGGAGGCCCAGAGGCAAGGCTCTTAGCCAAAACTCCGAAACCTCTAAACGAGCACAACATGCAGCATCACCGAGCGCTCAATCGATGACGTCTAAGTCTTAAGGTCGGTCAAAAATGGGGTGTCTACACATGTAATGTAAGTTTGGAGATTTATATTCGATTTTCCTTGAAAGAGCCATGATTGTTGTATTATCATTTGAGCTAGAAAATTAGGGCGTTACAGGTAAGGCTCAACTTTTGATGTGATTTTTTTCAATTTTTGGAGCTGACAATCGACAGACCGCTCGAGCAACCAATTGTGCGCTCGAGCGAACAGTTTAATTTTTGAACGACCACTCAAGCGATGAAACTTGCGCTCGAGCTAAAAACTCCCACTCTCAAAATCTCTATACCCTTTTGTAAAAGACTTCTTGAGTGATCAATTCTTCACTTGAGGAAAACATTCATGCTCCCAGAAATTTAGTGTGTAAACCAAAGTACTGGGAGGACGGATTCACTGCTCGAGCGACTAAAGGACAGCTTAAGCGGTCCCACCCAGAAAGTGAGACCAGGAACTACCAAAACAACAGTCAACCTTCTCAGTTCTTTTCCAACACCCAAAAGTGCAAGATGACATCTCGGAATTCACAAGAATGTACTTAACGTAACAATCACGAAGGCAAATGAATGACAACACCACTTCAAAGAGTTAAACAATGAAGAAGACACACACAAGAGACAAATGTTACCAATAATGTACTCAATAGCTTTAAAGGAGTCGGGACATCACAACAGTGGATACAAAACACTGAGAATCTCTAAGTACGTATCTGTTAGTAGGCTATACAAGCACTACCAAAACCATTTTACTAGTACTAACTGGAAGGATCGGTACCTAACCGCGATGGTTTCTGGACTTTCACCAAGGACACACATGCCAACATAATAATCACAACCACACCCTCTAATCAGATTCACTAAGGGATACACAAATTTTTCTCAAAACAATATATTTTCAATGTGTAAGTATGAAACAATGCTCAATGCAAAATGTATGAGTAATTAGTTTCAATTCATCTTATCCTCATATAATTTTTACAAGAATCAAAGCTATCCTCCATCGATAGCCCAAAACAGATATTTCTACTCAACAGATAATTTTTCAACAACATATACAATCTCATAATTTTAAAAATACGAGCGATAATACATATCCAACTCCACTCTCATCATCAACAGATACATTCCTCTTATCTTTTTAAAACCTAACATCATTTCCTTTTCTTTCGTAAATCAAATATCACTGATTTTTAAACAAAACCTCTTTTACTTTCAAAATCATATTTAAGTAAGGGAATTCTAACATTCCAACACAACCTAACATTTTATACACTCCCACAATCTTTCTCAAGAATTTATTTGAAAAATCCCTCTTTTAAATTTCAAAATCAAACCCCAAGTTGAATCCAAAATTCCCAAATCACTAAACATTTTCAAAAAGCAAATAACTAAGTTAAGAATCATACCAAAGGTTGAACAAATCCTGACCTCAAGATTAGAAGAAGAAGAAAAGAGCAAGTATTAAAGTTTGGCAAAGCCAAAAATAAAATCTGTTCTGATTAGATCGACCTCCTCGACGAGCTCCATGTTTTACTCCAAAGCATAATGGTAGTGAAATCAATGGACTGGGGTGTATAAGTGTGTTTTAAGCAAGAACTAGAGAGACAACTGGAAGAAATTTGGTTTTAGGAGGTTTTAGAGAGAGAGAGGGAATGAAAAGTAACAAAAAATCCCGTTCCCCTATCTAATTTACACATAGACCGCTCGAGCATCAGATACAATAAGTGACACTACTTGAGCGACCAAAAACACAACTCGAGCGCACAATGACCCCCTCCTAGAAGTTTAGACCTACAAAAGACCGCTCAAACAAAGAAAAGAATAAAAGATCGAGTTTTACAAGTCACCCATTCCTAGAAGTTTTACAGGTCTGCAAAAATAATAAAAGATCTTAAAGACCGCTCGAGTGACCAAATCATCGCTCGAACAAACCCAAAGTGAAATAGACAGCAACTCTTTTGAAAAACTAACTCTCAACCTGTTTCAAACACAACCAACAACTCAACTCAACTATCAACAAGATGATAAAGGGCATGAATAACACTTAGATATACGGAATCCTGGATCTAAGAGTATGAAAAGGATCGGGTCTAACCCAGAAGCATTATATGTTACATTATAATGAACATGTAATTAAATGTCACATATGGCATTGATAATACAAATTGTCTGGAACAGACCAAATCCACTTTATTTTAGGCCAATTTTTTTTGGTTTAGGCCACTAAAACAATTCTCATAGTCTGAATTATAGGCCTCTATTTTAAATTTTTAATTGTAATAATTTATTTAAATATTTTATAATTTTAAAAAAATCAATCCAATAAATGAATAAAACAAATATAATTATATATAAAATAGTGTAATTGAGTTAGCTCACAAACTTAAATTTTTTGCTCACTTTTAAATTTGAACTATTTTAGTGGTTAAGGTGTAATTTATGGATACAAATTCAAGTTTAGGCCTGATTTTTTTTTTTTTTTTTTTTTTTTTTTTTTTTTTTTTTTTTTTTTTTTTTGAGTTAGACCAAATTGTTTGGACTGATTGTTCGACTTACAGTGAGCATTAGAGAATAAAGTATGTTTATGATTTACTTTATGGATATTTCCGTAATCTACTTAAATTATATATATATATATATATATTAATAAATTCTGTATAATTCACACTTTAAATAATATTTTTTATAGATTTTTAAAGTAAGTAATGTTATGGGACGACATTTTACTATCAAGTTTTGGTAACCATGTAATGTGACACATAACATGACACTAACCACATCATGGAACCAAATATGGTCATTATAACATTACTAAAATTTTATTTTTGATTTTTTTAAATATTCCAAATTTCAAATTAAACCACCAAAATTTTATTTTAAATTTTTTTATTTAAATTGAAATGAGATGTGGCATAAATATGAAAAAGATTCTATTTTAGACTTACTATTTAGCAGTTTTATAACAAATATATTTCTTAACTTGAAAAAACAAAAAGCAGTTTGACAAAAACAAAAAACCACAAAATTTGAATGAAAAAAAATAAAATTTGGCACAATCAATAATCATGATTAGTATGTATTATATGGGTCCACGTTTACCATTATAGTAAACAAACTAATTCAAAAATCTGCACACACACACCAAAAAAAAAAAAATGAATTGAGGGTTTTAAGTTTATTGACCCAATAGCGTTTTTGCTTATATTATGTAATATAAATATCACGCTAGGCTGCCTTTTTGTTGGTTATTAAAAGCATCTCCAATTGTTCATTATATTTTAGTAAAAATTTGATAAAAAGTTTGATATGATATGATACACTCTAATCGTTTTCATAAATTTTGCTAGTCGTCTGGCATATAATAAATTTTGATCAAAATCTAGTCGTCCACCAAGTTGTCCCCTAGGTTATCCACCCGGTCGTCTACCAACGGTCATGTTATGCAAAAGACAACCCAAGAGGGGGAGGGTGAATTGGGTTTCTACAAATTAAAATTAATACTTACCCAATAAACACTAAACAATTAGTAGATTTAACATATAATCATCACAATAATATCATATGAATATCACAATTAAAGAATTTAAAGCGATGAGAGAAGAGAATGCAAACAAGATTTATAGTGATTCGACTTCTACCGAGCCTATGTTCACTCCTCAAGCTTCACTTGAGATTTTTCACTATGTTTATAGCTTCACAAACGTGCTAGCAACCTCGTGTATATTATAACGATTCTGGTTTAGACCCGACCTATTTTATTGATTTTTAATCCATGAATCCATGTACTTAACTGTTGTTCATCTCATTTACATCTTATTGCTTGCTGAGTTTGGCTATTGAGAGTTTTGGTTGCATTTGAAATAGGTTGGGAAGTCAGTTTTTCAATGAGTTGTTGCCTAGATTTTTGTTTGTTCGCTCGAGTTGTCTATCTTAGTGTGATATATGTGCTCGAGCGATACTTCTTGCACTCGAGTGGTCTTTTGCAGTCTGCAAAACTACTGGGAGGGGGTCATTGTGCGCTTGAATGGTGGTTTTGGTTACTCAAGCAGTATCACTTTTTGTGTTTGTTTGCTCGAGCGGTGTTTTGGTTGCTCGAGCAGTCTGTGCATATATCAGTCCGAGAGAGGGCCATTTTGAGTCACTTTTTCATTTCTTTTTCTCTTTAAACATTTCAAAACTCTAGATCCACGCACTCTCTCTCTAAGTTCTTCTCTTCTAGCTATGAATACTTTCAATCCCTTGGTTTCCTCACCCTAGTCCTTTGGAGAAAAATGCTGAGCCCGTTGAGGGTTTCGTTTTAATCGGTGAAGTTATTATTTTCGGCTCCGTCAAGTTTTACCCTTTGTTTCCTTTTTGTCTTCTACTTTGAGGTAGAGATTTTGTTGACCTTTAATATGGTTTTTAACTTAATTATTTGCTCTTTGAAAGGTTTAATGATTTGAGAATTTTTGGGAAAACCTAGGGTTTAAGTTTGAAATCAAAAGAAGAGTTTTCTAAATGGATTCTTGAGATATGTTAAAATGATTGACTAGGTGTGTTTGCGGTTTGGTTGTGGCCGGGGAACCTCCAATCTGTCATTCGTCCACCGGATTGGCAAATTAGAAAAAATCAATTCGCATCCGTCTGCCGCATTGACAGATGCGGATTGAGCGGATTGGCGAATGAATGCAAATCGGTTTGGTAGTTTAAACTTTTACCAATTTTGAATATAATACAACAATTTGTCAACATTTTTTTTTTTTGAATAACAATCCAACTCAACATAACCAAAAGATTTTCAAGTAAATTGTCAAATACATATAAGAAAACTATACATTATCAAAACTATTTCATTATTTTTTTAATCAAAAATTATTTAATTTGATTTTTTTTAAAATGACAAAATTAAGCCTTATATTTTCCATACAAAAATATCAAATATCAACACTTGCTTGCGATTTGATAAAAGGATTTCCAAATTGAAAATAAATTAATAACACAACAGAATATCTAAACTCTTTTTCAATTAAAAACACAAATAGAATATCTAAAAAAATTGAAAACACAAAGTTTTACAAATTACTAAGGGTGCTCGCGGTTTGGCGGTCCGGTTGCGACCAAAGGAACCTCAAATATGCCATCCGTCCAAAACTAGGTTGATTGGAAAAAAAAAAAATCAATCCGCAACCGTCCACTCGTCATCACGCATCCATCCAAAATACGACGGATCGGTTCGGTTCAATTGGTTTGGGCGGATCGGAATATCCGCTGCTCCCCCTAATCTTTTCTTAAAATTGTTGTAAGAAAAGTGGGTTTTGTTCTAAATTTTGGATATTTGGATTTGTGAAAAGAAATGAAAAATGATGTTGGGTTTCATGAGATTGGAACAAGGATTATGTTGATGATGATTGTGGAGTTGGCTATGTAATATCACTCTCATTGTAAGAGGATGAAATTATATCTTTTGATTGAAAACTATTTGTTCTATAGAAATATCTATTTGAGCTATCGGTGGAGAATAGTCTTGGTGAATTCTGGTTAGAAGGTGTGGTTGCGGTTATGATGTTAGCCTGTGTGTCCTTGGTGAAAGTCCAAAAACCCGCTAGGTTAGGTGCCGATTCTTCCGTTTAGTACCTGTAAAATGGCTTTGATAGTGCTTGTATAGTCTACTAGTAGACATGTACCTAGAGATTTCCAGTGTTTTGTATCCACTGCCCTGTTTTCTATTATACAAGGATTATTTTCATGAATTGAATTATAATTTGGCATTGTATTGTTTTGAGATGGAAAACAAGGTATGTTTGACAAATGACATACATATGTATTCACCTTATAATTTTGTTAAGATTAATATACTGTGTTAGAGGATATCTACTAGGTTTTAACTCACCCCATGTGGAAAATAACTTTTAGGTGCTGATGATATGCCTTCACTAAGGACGTAGCTTGGGAGGACTTAGAGCTAAAGGCTTCATTTTTTTTGCTTATTGATGTAATTATTTTTGTTTAAGCCTCGGGCTTTACCTGTATTGAATTTTGTTGTACCCAAGTATCGACTTGAAAAGTTGTGGCCATTAGGATATTTAATTATTTGGTTTACTTTTATTTTAAATTCATGTATCCATATCATATGGGAAATTCTATTTCCACACACGTACTTACCTCAATGTACATTATTTCTCAGCGCACACACTTATGAATTTTATTAAATATTATTTATCTCATTCCACACACCACATATTCCAATTATAACCCTTAACTCAAATATTGTACACATATTTTCCACCCAAACACACACCCACACAACCACCGAAAATCGACAGTTAGCTTCCAGTGAATCAAACCATGGATCTCTTTATATCTCTTACAAAGACGGATATGCTTCACCAGGCATAGCACCACTTTCTGAGTTTCCAACAAAGAGCAATGTGACAATGCAAACTGCACAGCTTCCACCATTATTACCCGTCCACCACTTATTTCTGAAATGGACCTAACATATTTTTTGAAAGAGGCAGCAAACAATTCGATTTGAAATTTGTTTTTCGAAAAAAAATAATAATTTCGATAGTTGATTGTCTTCCTCTCTATTATTTTTCATTGGATTCGTAGCCGAAACAAATTAAATTGATTCTAAAGAGAGAGAGAAAGGAAGAAAACAAAAGGGTTTGTTTGTTATTGTTGGTGGTAGAAAGAGAGGGAAGAGAATAGATGAGATGTGTTAGTTAGGGTTTTGATATCCATTATGGTCATTTTATTTTAGGGTATAATTGTCATTAAAATAAAATTTCATTAAGTGTGTACACTGAGGTAAGTAGGTGTGTGGAAATAGAATTTCCCATATCATATGCTATAGATTTAGAATTTAGGATTTATAAATATATATTGAATATGTCATCTTTTGTGTTGATCCAAGAAACGAATGGAATAGAAGATATGATGTCATTTGATCATTTATGAGTAAGGTTATGAGTTGGATTATTGTTATTTATTTTGGGGCGTTACATACATGGAGCAATCCTCCACAAATTTTCTAACTTCACAGGGGTGCTAGTAATCTCATACACATGGAGCAATCCTCCATAGATTTTCTAGCTTTATAAGAGAGCTAGTAATCTCTTACAAGATTTGTGATGTGTTTTTACTCTCAAAGAAAGCTACAATGAATAACTTCTCACAGGTAGATACAAAATAATGAAGCTCTCAGATTTTCTATAAAACCTCTCAAAGGCAAATAAGCTTAAGGCTAAGGCTCAGTGTATATTTTTTTAAGATGAGTGATGTATTAAGGATGAGGAACTCTTCAGATTAAACCAGAGAAGATGGAATATGAGATTGATGGAGCATGAAATAATATTTTTGGTTTGTTGTTCACTTCTTTGTATTTGCTCTTCATATCAGAGCTCTATATATATATATCAGAATTCATAGCTCTATTGTATGCTTGTTTTCTTTCCGTTAGAGTGATGATAGGTGAAATGATATATAAATCAATGTCGGCCTTTGTCTATAGCCCATGTGAGTTTTGTCCATTGGAATATGGGAGTGAATCAGATAACCGTTAGAAAGTTGAATTTGAAAAATTGCCGTTGTACAAGCGTTACAGAACTGATTCATACAAACTGGTCATCCATCCGGAAATACACATTTGCTCTTGATGGTCGTCCACCCAGATGTCTCACTGGATGACCGTCCGGATGTCCACTACAGTTAGAACAAAACTAGGCAAACTTTCCTTTAATCGGTTGACCCCTGGTCAACCAACCGGTCGACCACCCAGTGGTGATTTTGACCTCATTCTTTGCTGCTCTCTGTTGCTGTTGCTTTCTGTTGCCTTGTCCTATACCTATTTAATCTTCATTTTGACTTATAAATAACATAATTAACACAAAGTGAACATAGATTTTGTAGAGATCTCAATTTTGACCCGGTCAACTTCGGGGGTTGAGCTGCCCGGTCAGCTCACCGAAAGCAAAAATACAAAATGTATTCGAAATTGCTTACGGGAAAGTGTATTTCATGCTCGAGCGACCTTGTTATATCAGTCCGTAAATTAGGGTTTCAGATCACTTTTTGCAACCCCTTCTCTCTCTAAAACTCTCCAAATTTCCAAATCTAGAGTTTCTCTTTCTAGAAGTCATCTTCTCTCTTTGATTTCTCCAAATCTATTGGGATTTAGGCCTAAGTTCTTCACCAAAGTTGGTTATCACCTCAAGGGCTTCATTGTGTGCGGTGGAGATCGAGTTTCGACTCTGTAGATTTTGGGGTTTCATCTCAGATTCTCTTCAAAACTTGAGGTAGGGATTTTCTACACTCTAATATGGTTTTCAGCTTAGTTATTTGCTATTGTGTATAAATGATGAGATTTGGTTGAGATTTCGACAAATCTAAGATTTGGGTGTTATGTAGAAAAAAGGGATTTTTGATGAATATGAGGTAAATGAGTGTGAGGCTTGAATATAGGATCATGTTGTACCAAAGTAGTTGTTTTTGGTATTTGGGTTGATATTTGGTAAAAGGGGAAATTTTTGTCCTAATTTGATTAAATCATTAATTTGCATAAATAATCGGGATTAACATTGAAAATGTGAAATTGAAAGGTTGTGAATATAAATAGTGATATTGGATATGTATTATCTCACCTATGGAAGTTTTGAATAAACTGTTTATTTGATATTGAACATTTCTTTAGAAATAATTGCATTGGGCTATTGGTGGAGGATAGCTATGATTGTTGTAGAAATTACACGAGGATTAGGCAATTTAATGCTAATCCATAGTTGGTGTCATTAAATATGACCATGTTATAAATACATTGTATATGTATGTTTATTGGGAGGAGAAATGGGATGTACTCCATATGTGATTATGTTTATAAATACATTACATATGTATATTTGTTTTGGAGGAGAAAGGGGATGAATTCCATTTAAAGCAAGTTGGCCAAAGTGTCCTGGGTGAAAGACCCGAAATTTTATATATAAATGAGTGCCGATTCCTTCGGACGAAATATCCGTAAAATGGCAGGTTTGAAATGTTTATGTGAGTTTTACATAATTGGAAAATCATTGAGTTGTAGTCTCATTTTGGTTATTGAGAAATAATGAATTTAACTCATGAGTTGAGTAGCATATATGAATTAGAAATGAATTGAAGGAAAATAGAATAAGGTTGGTCTTAGTGGCATATGGATATGCAAGCCTTGTGGATGTTTTAGGATCAGTATTGTTTATGTACGTGGTATTTATCCCTTTGCTAAACCTCATAAATTGTGTTAGATTATTTTTACTGGGCTGTTGGCTCACCCTATATGGGAATACCATTTTCAGGTGCAGGTGAGATGCTTCCTCCAAGGCAATAGTGTGGATGGAGTTTTGGGAAGCAAGAGCTTCTTAATTATGTCTTGTTGTGTGTATGTTTTATTATTTGCAAAGCCAAGGGCTTAAGATGTAACGAACGAGACTCAATTTGTATAACTAAGTAATGACTTGAAAAGATGTAAGCCTACATGGCGTTTAACTGTTTGTTAAACACTGAACTCTGATGAATGCAAGTATTGTATTTCTGTTATATTCTTCCGCATGGTAGATAGGTTTATTGTATTATTTTGAGGACATTACAGATTTATAATGATTAAATCAAATATTAAGTTTCCAATTATAATCTACTCTTCAAAATAAATCAAAACAAAATCATCAAAATCCACGTTATTCATGCTATGACTAGCAAGTCAATTTTGAAATTTGATAAAAGGTTAAACGCCTCCTTGATTTGATGAAAAATTTATTGCTTCCTTTATTTGATATCACTTTGGTGACAGGATTGCATCACATTTTTCACCAAATATCCATCAAATTTAAATTTGATGAAAGATATGAGTAAACATTGGAGATGGTCTAATAAAGAAAAAATTATTATATGATGATATGCCAATGTTTATATCAAATTTATTTTAACAATAAACATTGATTATAATATCTAAAGAAGCAAAAAGATGGTTTTAGCTTATTATATTGGGAATGGATCTTCATATCATTATCTTTTATATCCCTTAATATTCTATTTTGTGAATTCCATTTAAGGTCTACGATGGTAATTCAAATAGTTCATCTCGTAAATTTTACAATGAAGATCATCTGTTTAAAAAATAAATTTTATCAGATATCGAAAAATATGTAAATATATCACAAATTATTATAAAATAGACAATTTGTATCAAAAGGACAATATTAAAATTATAATTTAACATGTTCCAATGTAAAAATGTTTTTTTTTTATAGTACTACCTTAACTGTGCAAATGCTGCATTTATATATAAGTCTATTTTATAAATTCACTTTTTAAATTCAAGGGGAATTTATCAGAAAGTCCCATATGGCAAAATTGTGTTCGATTTGGTCCCACGAATATTTTGTTTGATTGGGCAGTCCATGATAGTAGGATATCTTACTGATAACTCATTTTTTGAATTACATTGTTATGTAGTGGACAAATGTGCCCTCACATCAATTATGGGCTGTTATGTTTTCATTTTGGTATATGTAATCCCACATTTGGTGGGGCGGCTATAGGTGTGATATATTGTGGGGGATGTATATGTAAGCCATTCTAGGGTTTGTGTTTTGCGGCCAACAGTTTCGTGGGACAGTCCACCATTGCTGAGTATAACGTGAACATCATCAGCTTTGCATAGGTATGTTTTGCATTTTGACTTTTGCAGTCTTCACCCAACTTCTTGGTTTCACAACTATACAAATTGCGACGATTTTCCATCCGACTCTTGTCGTTGTTGTCGCTAACTTATATTGCTTATGTAAAGTCATATATATATGACAGTTGAGTGAACCGCAACCATTCATAGGTATTGCACTCTGTGTACATATCAACATTTTCGTTGTTCAATACATACATACATTTTGCCACAATAGTGCACAGACGTTTCTTGTTGTGCAATAGAGTCTCACGATGCGGCATCCAAGTCAGTACTGTAACAGTTCAATATTCCAAAACTCGGTTGTCCACGTCTTATACGGCCCCGCAGACATACGTACACAGTGAACCACATTCCGTATTTCATTTGCATTTAAATTGTACTCATTTCATGTTCACGGACCATCTTTCCATATTCAATTGCGATTTCTATTTAACTAACCCCATTTCTTATTACAGATGGATGCATTCATGATGCTTCTCTGTTGTTACCGGTCCACCAATGTTGTATACAATTTGCAACTGTCACACAATTTCGCCGATGTGGTCGATTACATATTTAGTTCGGATCATCGAACAGATTTGGGAACTGGGAATCCGGCAGAGCTAGGTGGTAGTGGACTGTTTTTCACGACGTAAATGTGAGAAATGTCTGTGAATCATAAGCCTTTCGTTTTTCTGATTAACGTCATATTCATGTTCTTCATATTGTTAGGTAGTACATCTTTCTGGAAGACACAACATGGGGTGAGTGGTCATGGTCACATTTTCACACCAATGGGTGTTTGTTATTGTAATATGTTAAAGTTTGTCCTGTTCCCTCTGTTTTGTGTTAAGGGTGTTATGTTGGTGTACAGTAATGTTGTTGTTGTGGGCATTTAGTTATGTGAAAAGTTTGTCACGTATGTCATGTTGGTACGTACTGAGGAGTGCCCTGTTTTTGTTTCTTGGAACCTATTGTAACAGAGTTAAAAAAAGACAAGCAATACAATATTTTGGGTTGACTGAGGAACCCTCACCTCCAATTAACACAAGTGTTTAACAGTAAAATGACCATTGTCTTTTTATTCATGACTAGCTACTCTTATATTGGCAGCCTCAACGTTCACAACCATGAAATTAGGAAAAGAAGTTAGACCCACTACTTTCCTTGAAACCAGGTCAAACCAACTACTAACAATTATCACTAAAAACTAGGATTACTTACTGCAAGGATAACAACCTAAACTAAAATATTATTTTGAAAAACAATAAAATAACAGTCACGTAACAATTCCTTCCCCCTAAAAAGCAGCCTTGTCCTCAAGGCAATATTCAGGAAATTGCTGCTTCATGGTTACCAGATCTTCCCAAGTAGCTTCAGTGGGTGATAATCCTTGCCAATGAATGAGAACCTCGTCCTTCCTTTTACGCACTCGACGATCCAGAACTGCTTGTGGCTTAGGAACAAGAATTTCATCTTCACTGCGTACAATTGGGAGCATGCTTTGTACAGGAAGGTTTTCACCAATCTTTTTCTTCAACAGTGAGACATGAAAAACGGGATGGATACGTGAATCCTTGGGCAGGTCCAATTTATATGCCACAACCCCGATCTTCTTAGCAATCTGGAATGGCCCATAATACTTAGGAGAGAGTTTGAGATTTTTCCTCATTGCTATGGATGCTTGCCGATATGGTTGGAGCTTAAGATAAACCCACTCTTCCTCTTCAAATTCCCTTTCTCTATGATGACGGTCATACACTTTCTTCATGCGTGACTGCGCTTCCTTCAGTGTTGCCCGCAAATCTTTAATAATCTGATCGCGATCCATTAACTGTTTCTCCACGGCGTCAACCTTCGCCATGCCGGGAATGTAGGACAATAAAGTTGGTGGTGGCCGACCATACACAACTTCAAAAGGGGTTGTTTTAATAGCTGAATGCCAACTAGTATTATAGCAATACTCAGCCCATGCTAACCACTTACTCCACTCCTTCGGCCGTGAACTCGAGAAACATCGCAAGTACATATCCATTGTGCGATTTACAACTTCACTTTGACCATCCGTTTGGGGATGGTACGCTGAACTATAGTTGAAGTCAGTGCCATTCAACTTGAATAATTCTGACCAGAATAAACTTGTGAATGTCGGATCTCGATCACAAACAATGGTTCTTGGCATTCCATGCAATTTGAAGATATTATCAAAAAAAATTCGTGCAACTCCAGTAGCCGTATAGGGATGTGACAAGGAAAGGAAATGAGCATATTTGGACAACCTATCAACAACTACCAGAACAGTAGTTTTCCCATTAGACATTGGCAATCCATCAACGAAATCCATAGAAATATCCTCCCATACCTATGTTGGAATAGGAAGCGGCTGGAGTAATCCCGCAGGGGCAAGTTGTTCGGCCTTGTGTCGCTGGCATGTGTCACAAGCTGAAATGAACTCCCGAATTTTTCTCCTCATTCCAGTCCAATAAAAATTTGCTCTAATCCGCTGCACTGTTTTGTGGTATCCCTCATGGGTACTGTTGTGGAACTGATTTAGAATCTCATTAATTAAGGATGAATTTTCAAGAAGATAAATTCTTTCCTTAAAAAATATGACTCCGTTTTTAAACTCCCATGGTCCCACCGCTTCACCATCCATGATATGTTGAACCAGCATTTGCAAATTTGAATTGGACTTGACTTCTTCCTTTATGGCCTCCATCCAATCAGGAATAAGTTGAGTAATAGCTGCAAATTCTCCACTGTTTCTTTCCGTAACATTTTTTGTATCTTCTCTTCTTGAAAGAGCATCAGCCACAATATTCTCCTTTCCTTTTTTGTATTCGATAACAAAATCAAAGCCCATCAATTTATATAACCATCTCTGTTGAGCTGTAGTGGTAATTTTTTGCTCCCACAAATACTTTAAGCTTCTTTGATCGGTTCTTACGATGAACTGTTTTCCCAACAAATAGGCTCTCCATTTCTGGACAGCCAATACTAATGCTAGAATCTCCTTCTCGTAAGTTGACAACAACAAGTTTCTTCCCTGTAGTGCATGACTGTAAAATGCTATTGGTCGCTCTTGCATTAAGACAGCCCCCACACCCGATCCACTAGCATCACATTCCACAATGAATTTTTTTGAGAAGTCAGGTAGAGCTAACACTGGGGCTTTAGTCATGGCTTCTTTCAAATTCTGAAATGCTAATTCAGCCGCTGATGTCCAAGCGAAGGAGTCTTTCTTCAACATTTTGGTAAGGGGTGCAGCTATTTTTCCGAAATTATGGATAAATTTTCGGTGATAGCCAGTCAATCCAAGGAATCCCCTTAGTGCCTTAAGCGTGCTGGGCTTAGGCCAACTCATCACCACAGCAATTTTGTCCCGATCCACAGCGACACCTGTATCAGAGATGACATGGCCTAGGTATTGCACCTCATTTTGCCCAAACTGACATTTTTCCCTTTTAACAAATAACCCGTGAGATCTAAGTACAGCCAATGCAACTTTTAAATGCTGAAAATGTTCATCCCAAGATTTGCTATATACAAGAATATCATCAAAAAAGACTAAGATGAACTTTCGCAAATAATCTTTAAATACCTCATTCATTAAGGATTGGAAGGTAGATGGAGCATTAGTGAGGCCGAACGGCATTACCAAGAACTCATAGTGGCCGTGGTGAGTTCGGAAAGCAGTCTTTGAGGTGTCTTCTGGTATGACACGAACTTGATGGTACCCGCTACGTAAATCAAGCTTTGAGAATATTCTTGCTCCATTCAACTCATCCAATAACTCATCAATGACTGGAATCGGAAACCGGTCTTTGATTGTGATCTTGTTAAGAGCACGATAGTCGACACACATACGCCATGATCCGTTATGCTTTTTAACTAAGACGACTGGTGATGAATAAGGGCTATTACTGGTTGTGATCACGCCAGTAGATAACATTTCCGCCACTAACTTCTCTATCTCCGCCTTCTGATAATGAGGGTAGCGGTAGGGCTTGATACACACCGGTTCACTTCCTTCCATTAAGGGAATCTTGTGATCATGTGCTCGTGGAGGTGGTAGACCTTTGGGCTCTTCAAACACATCTTGGAATTCTTTCAAAATTTGTTGCAATGGTGGAGGTTGACACTCAACCTCAACTTTTGGAAGTGGAGTCCCAAGTGTGAACAATTGAAGCAACACACCCTTTTTTGATTTTTTGAATTCTCGACTGAATTGTAGATCCCCAATTATCTGGTCCCTTGGCACAGATATACCTTGGAGAGACACTTCTTTATCTTTTATCCTGAATTTCATCTGCAACTTTGCAAAGTCCCACAAAATTGGACCAAGTGTACTCAACCATTGGGTTCCCAACACAATATCATATCCTTCTAATGGAAGCAAATAAAAATCCACAAGAACAGGTATTCCTTGCAAAATTAATTTAACATTTGTACACTTACCTGGACTGGATAACTTTTCACCAGAAGCAACCACAACCTCAAACTTCCCTCCTTTCTCAGGTTGTAATGCCACCTTCCTAGCAAGAATCTCACTAATGAAATTATGAGTGCTTCCTGAATCCACCAAAACAATGGTTGATATGTGTCCAACGCCTCCTTTTACCCGCATTGTTTCTGGTGCGTGTGCACCGGAAATCGCATGCAAGGAAATTTCAGGCACCCCTTTGTAGTCCTCTTGAATAGATTCTTCCATGTCCATAAGAACGTCGCCATCTTCTTCTTCATAGTAGGCTTCAATTAAGAACAACTTCTTGCATCGATGTCCAGGAACAAACTTCTCGTTGCAGTTGTAACACAATCCCTTCGCACGACGCTCTTGCAATTCTGTCGGTGACATTCGTCGAATTGGAAGTGTAGCGCTGGTGTTAGTTGTCTCCTTATTTGTCACCTTCTTCAAATCAGTCATGGGAGTAGCTCGCCGTTGTGAGATATTGCGAGCTTCATACAACCGGGCAAGTCCAATGGCGGATGACAAGTTTGTAGGACGGCCAGATAGTACATCGGCTTTGATCGATTCTTTTAATCCGCTAATGAAACAACTGACTTGGCGGTCTTGAGGAAGTAGTCCAACTTTAGATAATAACCTCTCAAATTGGGTCTGATAGTCACGTACTGAACCAACTTGTTGCAACTTCGTTAACTCTCCAAAGAAGTCTTGGAAGTGGGTTGGGCCATACCGAGCATGCAAGCCATCGGTAAACTCTTTCCAGGCCATTACATCCTCCTCTTGTTTCAACAATTGATACCATAACTGAGCATCACCCTCCAAGTGGAAAGATGCAAGTGGCACTCGATCTTCTTCCGGTGTTTGATGGAATTGAAAGAATTGTTCCACCCGACATATCCAACTTGTTGTATCTCCTTCGCCATTAAAGCGAGGAAAGTCAAGTTTGACAAATTTTGGAGCATATGAATGTGGTGTTCCCGTCTGGCGGGTCCCTAGATTGTTGCCAGGTCGTCCACCATGGGTCTGAAGTGGAGCCACTGAATTTTCTCCGTCCTGGCGCTCCATATTCGCTGGTGGTATGATGGTTTGTGAATTCAATTTGCTGATAATTTCAGCAAGCTGCTCCATAATTTGTTGTTGACCAGCGGTAAGAGAGCCTACTTCGTTCTCCAAACTCTCCACTCTTTGATCCATGCCCTTGCTCTGATACCACAATGGTACGTACTGAGGAGTGCCCTGTTTTTGTTTCTTGGAACCTATTGTAACAGAGTTAAAAAAAGACAAGCAATACAATATTTTGGGTTGACTGAGGAACCCTCACCTCCAATTAACACAAGTGTTTAACAGTAAAATGACCATTGTCTTTTTATTCATGACTAGCTACTCTTATATTGGCAGCCTCAACGTTCACAACCATGAAATTAGGAAAAGAAGTTAGACCCACTACTTTCCTTGAAACCAGGTCAAACCAACTACTAACAATTATCACTAAAAACTAGGATTACTTACTGCAAGGATAACAACCTAAACTAAAATATTATTTTGAAAAACAATAAAATAACAGTCACGTAACACATGTGGTCCTAGTCCCACATAACTCAGTAACACAAACCCCCATACAAAAACCTTCTAGTACGCTTTTCATAGAAACGGGAACCACAAACACCTTTTTTATTTCACGTCCCACATCACGCGCCTGTAACCCACACCGTCTAAAAAGAATACTATTACCTTTTTTTTGGAACGTGAATCTCACACACCTCACACCGTTTAAAAAGAGTACTATTACCTTTTTTTTGGAACGTGAATCTCACACACCCCTTCCCATAAATACACGCGGGTCTACAAACTCAAATTAACACTTTAATGGAAAAATAGTAAACAAACAATCCTAAGGATTAAACGGTTTAAAAGAAAACAATTAGGACCACATGATCTATAAGATAACAAAATGAGATTTACTGGTCAATTCCCCTATATTCAATGATGTGCAAGAAAGATACTTGATTAATGGTTAAAGAATATATGAGAGAAAAAGTTTTCTTAAATTTATCAATAAAAAAAGAAAGTTATGTTAAGTATTCTAATTGATTGTCATCTTATTGAATTGAAAAAGTATGTCTAACTTTTAAATTTAAATAATAATGCCCTTGGATAATGCTGTTTGATTGCTTAATTTTGGTCGTTTGATCTGAAGCTACTTAGAGATTTGACACATTTTAACAGTTAATTGTTCAATACCATGGATCACCACGGAAAAATTATTTCATATCATGTGGTAATGTTAGAAAGCAATCTAAAAATAAATGATTTAAATTAATTTATAACATCGCCTCATCATTGGCTTTGAGTTAATAAATAATTACTCATCATCATGAAATCAAAGTGCGTTTAGTTCAATTTTTGAATCAATTTTTCAAAATTCTAAACATGTTTTGTTTAGGGCTTTCACAAAATTGATCTTGTTTGGTTTTCAAGTATTAGCCAAATAATTTTTTATATTTTAGATGTGTATAACCTAGATGGACTTAAAGAGTAAACAAAATGTGAAGAACAAAAAAACAAATTTAATAAATATATAAAACATTACAGTTGTATTAATTTTTAAAATGGGTCAATTTTTTTTTTTTTTTTGGTATATTTCTCATTATTCAGTAATTTTATAAAAAGTTACATTTAAATGTGAAACATTTTAAATGTTTGTTGATTAAGTGGATATGAAACCAAAAAATAAATGTTAAAATTTTTAAAACGTTCATAAAAAATAAAAAAATATGGAGTGAAATTTTGTCCTATAGATTAGATTAGATGCATTTAAAAAGTAAGTTTAGATTAGGTATATGAAAGAAATAAACAAATTCGACTATAATTTAGTAAAAAAGTTTTGACTTCGAGATAAAAAAACATAAGACCAAAAAAAACTCAAAAACTAGTTTTCAAAACTCATCACTAAACAAGTTTTGAATTTTCAAATTTCTAAAAACTATTTTCAAAATATATAACTCAAAACTAGTTTTAAAACTCGTAACCAAACAAGTTTTGAATTTTCAAAACTCTTTTCACAAAATTATCTTTCAAAATTGATTTCAAAACTAAACCAAGCACGCCCTCATATTTTTAAAATTTTAAAATTTTTTTATTATATTCTCTTGGTCACTTTTGTACACTGTTAACAGGTCAATGCAAAAATTGAATCAATTAATCATTTCTTTTTTATTATGGAGTTTTTTAGTTGGTTATTTCTATGTGTGTAAATTTGGCCCGGTTTGACCCACTCGGGCCAAAGCTAAGGCCGGCCCACTGTTGGGTCATGTGGGCCAGGCTCCCTCCAAATTTCAGGTTGGACCAAGCCAGATTACATGGAAAAAATCTAGGTCCAAGCCCAAGCCCAAATAGGATTGCAGTAGTAGGCTCGAGCTCAGCTACGAGCTGGGACTAGTGTGCTTTTTTTTTTTTTGAAAAATAATTGATAGATATATTATATATATGGATTATTTATGAAGGATAAAAACGAAAGAAAAAGTGTACTATAGTATTTTAGTTATAATTAATGAGATGTTTGGGTATGTTCCATGTGGTATTTAGTTACGACTTGTGTTTTTTTTTTGTTATGACAAAAAATATAAAATTATACAATTTTTTTCTTTAGTTATAATGTGTGCACATAGTCTTTTTAAAAAAAAAAAAATGAAATGAGTAATTATATATATATAATGAAATGAAATATTATAATCATTAAATTAAATAGATAACATTTAGTGAATAATTTTTATTTCAAAAGAAAATAAAATATTACAAAAAAATTCAGGTCAATCGAGTCAGGCCGTCGACCAGCTTCAAAATAGACGGCCTAGACCCAAGGTCTTGGATTGGGCGTAAGACCGAGCCTAGTTGGGACACACCGGGCCCGGTGGTAGGCATGCTTCGGGTGAGCCGCAGGCTGATGGACCAAATTTACACCCTTACATATTTCTTGCCATTGTGAGGCTCTTTGTTAAATTTATAATTTTGGACTTGTTGATTGTAGATTTAGTTGTTTCTTTGTTCCAATTGTTGGGGTAATAAAATTTGGCCATTGATTGTGAATTTATAAGTCACGTTAATTTACATCTCATGATAATTGCAATATTTATCTCAACAATTGACCAAAAAAAAATTAAAAAAAAAATTTGTATGAATTTAATTATATCCCATTAGTGTTTGTTATGAGAGAAAATAATACAATGGTATGATTAACATGTACCTTTCCTAGGCTAATTTTTTTTCTCTAACTGATTACACCAGTGATATTTATAATTTATTTTGAATTTCACTTTAATCTTTTTATTTTTAAACATGATTTTTTTTTTCCGTTTAAAATGTTAACAATGCACGACAAAAGAATTACATTATAACAAAATTCAAAGTATATTAACTAAACTGTTTAAATTGAAATTACGAGAACCAAAATGAAACATTGGTCAAACTAGAGATGATTTACCCTTTCAAAATTGAGATAATTGTTGAAAAATCCAAGCTAAGAAGGGTACAAGACATTAGGTCTAGTAAAGATTTTTTGTTGGTGAGAGGTCCACTCTTTGTGAAATAATATGGTGAAAAATCACTTTGTTTGTTTTGAAGGATAGTTTGTTTTCAATTTTATCTCTTTTATCTGTTGACTTTCGTTGACTATTTGTTTAATTTTTTTTTTATCTGTTCAAATTTTTCTTCATATTTGCTTATTTTTAATCTTTTCAATTCAAATTTCCTTTATCTGTTTAAATACTTGTCCAAATAAAACTCTATCTGTCCATATTTATTAACTATTCAAATTCTATCTGTTTAATTGCATATGAATATCTATTTAGCTTTCATTTCATATTACTTCTTGTAACATATGCTGTAGATTCAGGATGAACGATTTATGAATATATATCGCATGTGTCACCTTTTGTATATTAATTCTGATTAATGAAAGCTTCTTATTTTATTTATATCACTGTGTACTAGCGTTTGGAGTTGTTCTTGTAATTATTTTTGGGGCGTTACATACTGTGTTAGAGCATCTCTACTAGGTTCTGACTCACCCTATGTGGAAAACAACTTTCAGGTGCTGATGATATGCCTTCACCAAGGACGTAGCTTGGGAGGACTTGGTGCTAAAGGTTTCATTTTTTTTTTCTTATTGATGTAATTATTTTTGTTTAAGCCTCAGGCTTTACCTGTACTGAATTAAACTCATTTTATTGTACCCAAGTACCGACTTGAAAAGTTGTATCCATTAGGGCATTTAATTATTTGGTTTAATTTTATTTTAAATTCATGTATCCATATCATATGCTATAGATTTAAAATTTAGGATTTATAAATATATATTGCATATGTCATCTTTTGTGTCGATCCAAGAAACGAATGGAATAGATGATACAATGTTGTTTGATCATTTATGAGTAAGGTTATGAGTTGGATGATTGTTATTTATTTTGGGGCGTTACATACATAGAGCAATCCTCTACAAATTTTCTAGCTTCACAGGAATGCTAGTAATCTCATAGACATGGAGCAATCCTCCATAGATTTTCTAGCTTTATAGGAGAGCTAGTAACCTCTTACAAGATTTGTGATGTGTTTTTGCTCTTAAAGAAAGCTACAATGAATAACTTCTCACAGGTAGATACAAAATAATGAAGCTCTCAGATTTTCTGTAAAACCTCTCAAAGGAAAATAAGCTTAAGGCTAAGGCTCAGTGTATATTTTCTGAAGATGAGTGAATATCAAGGATGAGGAACTCTTCAGATTAAACCAGAGAAGATGGAATATGAGATTGATGGAGAATGAAATAATATTTTTGGTTTGTCGTTCACTTCTCTGTATTTGCACTTCACATCAGAGCTTTATATATATAGTAGAGTGAAATAATATTTTTGGTTTGTTGTTCACTTCTCTGTATTTGCACTTCATATCAGAGCTTTATAAATATAGTAGAATTCATAGCGTTGTTGTATGCTTGTTTTCTTTCTGTTGGAGTGATGATGGGTGAAATGATATATAAATCAAGGTCAGCCTTTGTTTCTAGCCCATGTGAGTTTTGTCCGTTGGAGTATGGGAGTGAATCGGATAACCGTTAGAAAGTTGAATTTGAAAGATAGCCATTGTATTACAGAACTAATTTATATAGACTGGTCATTCACCTAGATGTCCCAAATATACTTTTGCTCTTGATGGTCGTCCACCCGGATGTCTCCCTGGATGTCTACCTAGAAGACTACCCGAATGTCCACTGCAGTTGGAACAAAACTAGGCAAACTTTCCTCTAACCGTTCGACCCCTAGTCAACCAGTCGGTCGACCACCCAGTGGTGGTTTTGACCTCACACTTTGCTGCTTTCTACTGTTGCTTTCTGTTGCCTTGTTCTATACCTATTTAATCTTCATTTTGACTTCTAAATAACATAATTAACACAAAGAAAATATAGATTTATAATGATTAAATCAAATAATAAGTTTCGAATTATAATCTACTCTTCAAAATAAATCAAAACAAAATCATCAAAATCTATGTTATTCATGCTATGACTAACAGGTCAATTTTGAAATTTGATGAAAGGTTAAACGCTTCCGTGATTTAATGAAAAATCTATTGCTTCCTTCATTTGATATCACTTTGATGACAGGATTGGAGCTCATTTTTCACCAAATATTCATCAAATTTTAATTTGATGAAAGATATTAGTAAACATTGGAGATGGTCTAATAAAGAGAAAATTATTATATGATGATGTGCCAATGTTTATGTCAAAATTATTTTAACAATAAACATGGATTATAATATCTAAAGAAGCAAAAAGATGGTTTTAGGTTATTATATTGGGAATAGATCTTCATATCATTATCTTTTATATCCCTTAATATTCTATTTCATGAATTCCATTTTAGGTCTATGATGGTAATTCAAATAGTTCTTGTAAATTTTACAATGAAGATCATCTATTTAAAAAATTAATTTTATCAAATATCGAAAAATATGTAAATATATCACAAATTATTATAAAATAGACAATTTATATCAAAAGGATAATATTAAAATTATAATTTAACATGTTCCAATATAAAAATGTTTTTTTTGATAGTGCTACCTTAACTGTGCAAATGATGCATTTATATATAAATCTATTTTATAAATTCACTTTTTAAATTTAATGATGTGCAAGAGAGATACTTGATTAATAGTTAAAGAATATATGAGAGAAAAAGCTATCTTAAATTTATCAATAAAAAAAGAAAGTTATCTTAAATATTCTAATTGATTGTCATCTTATTGAGTTGAAAAAGTATGCTTAACTTTTAAATTTAAATAATAATGCCCTTTTGATAATGTTGCTTGATTGCTTAATTTTTGCCGTTTAATCTGAAGCTACTTAGAGATCTGACACATTTTGACAGTTGATTGTTCAATACCATGGATCACCATGGAAAAATTCTTTCATATCATGTGGTAATGTTAGAAATCAATCTAAAAATAAATGATTTAACTTAATTTATAACATTGCCACGTCAGTGGCTTTGGGTTAATAAATAATTATTCATCATCATGCAATCAAAGTGCGTTTAGTTCAATTTTTGAATTAATTTTTCAAAACTCAAAACTCAAAATCTAAAACATGTTTTGTTTAGGGCTTTCACAAGATAGATCTTGTTTGGTTTTCAAGTATTAGCCAAATAAATTTTTTTATATTTTAGATGTGTATAATCTAGATGGACTTAAAGAGTAAACAAAATGTGAAACATTACAATTGTATTAATTTTTAAAATGGGTCAATTTTTTTTATTTTTGGGTATATTTCTCATTATTCAGTAATTTTATAAAAAGATGCATTTAAATGTGAAACATTTTAAATATATGTAGATTAAGTGGATATAAAACCAAAAATTAAGTGTTAAAATTTTAAAACATTCATATAAAAAATAAAAAATATGTAGTGAAATTTTGTCCTACAGATAAGATTAGATGCATTTAAAAAACAAATTTAGATTAGGTATATGAAGGAAATAAACAAATTTGACTGTAACACAGTAAAAAAGTTTTGACTTTGAGACAAAAAATCATAAGACCAAAAAAAAAAACTCAAAAACTTGTTTTGAAAACTCCACCAAACAAGTTTTGAATTTTCAAATTTCTAAAAGCTATTTTCAAAATATATAGCTCAAAAATAGTTTGAAAATTGTTAGACTTATTTATTTTGATGATTTATTTAATTATGTTTTAATTTATTTGAAAGAGAAAAATAGTATCCAAAATTTATTTTGATGATTTATTTAATTATATTTTAATTTATTTGAAAAAGAAAAATAGAATCCAAAATTTATTTTGATGATTTATTTAATTATGTTTTAATAGAATCCAAATTTATTTTGATGATTTATTTAATTATGTTTTAATTTATTTGAAAGAGAAAAATAGAATCAAAATTTATTTTGTCCCATTATTTTTCACCTAAACTTTTATCTTAAATATTGTTTGAATGTATTTAACATTTGCTTAAATTAGGAGTTCATTTCAACCCAAAAATAATGCCCAAACCAGAGGTTCAAACAGCTCAAAACAAAGATTCAAACAGCCCAGCACAGTAGCAGGCCAAAAGGTTCAAGTGGAAGATATTCAAATTAGTAATGATGGAGTAGAAAATATTCAAATTAGTAATGATGGAGTGGAAAATATTCAAATTAGTAATGGTGGAGTGGTAGATATTCAAATGAATACAACGGCTATAAACGGCTATAAGTTTCATTATATATACCAAAGCCTCTGATGTGAACAAAGTGATAGCAACTACAAACAAGTTACAGAAACCAGAAAATATTCTTTGATCTAAAATCACTCTCATCTATTCTCTGAAAAATTTTCTGAGAAGTATTCTTCAATTTTTGTTTACATCATCTCTCAGAAATTATACATTAAGTCGTATAGCCTTAAGCCTATCTTTCTTTTGTGAGGATTACAGAAAAATCAGAGTCTCATTTTTATATCTATCTTTGAGAGATAATTTTTGTAGCTTTCTATGAAAGCAAAAACACATTCTTTTCAATCCTGTAAAAGTGTAGTACTCTCAGTGTTTTTTGGATTTAGAAAGTCTATGTAAAATCCGTAGAGGATTGCTCCATCTGTGAAAAGGTTGCTAGCACCCTGTGAAGCTAAAATAGTGGAAAATCTCAAGTGAAGCTTGAGGAGTGGACGTAGGCCGAGTTGAAACCGAACCACTATAAATTTGTTTGCCTCTCTCTCCCTTATCTCTTTATTTTATTTAAATTGCCATAGTTATATTTCACATTTTCACTGTGCTAAAATCATTAACTGACATAGTTGTTAGAATACTTGTTTTAATTATTTTTATTTCATTAACTATATTTATCTATTGTGCTAGTCATAATTTTTATTAGGGTATTATTATTTTTATTTGTAAAAACCTAATTCACCCCCTCTTCTTAGGTTGTCTTTTAGGTAACAAAAGCTCGTAACCAAATTAGTTTTGAATTTTCAAAACTCTTTTCACAAAATTATCTTTCAAAATTGATTTCAAATCTAAACCAAATGCACCCTCATATTTTTAAAATTTTAAAATTTTTATATTATATTCTTGTAGTCATTTTTGTACATTGTTAAGGGGTCAATGCAAAAAATAAATCAATTAATCATTTCTATTTTATTATGGGGTTTGTTTAGTTGGTTATTTCTAGGGGTGTGAATTTGGCTCGGTTTGACCCACCCGGGCCAGAGCTCAAGTTGGCCCACTGTTGGGTCATGCGAGTCGAGCTCCTGCCAAAATTCGAGTTGGACCAAGCCAGATTACGTGGTAAAAATCTAGGCCCAAGCCCAAGTCCAAGCCCACTCAAAATAAGGTCATGGTAGTAGGCTCGAGCTCGGACTACGGGCTGAGACTGGTGTGCGTGTGTGTGTGTGTGTTTTTTTTTGAAAAATAATTGATAGATATATATTATATATAGAGATTATTTATGAAAGATAAAAATAAAAGAAAAATTGTACTATAGTATTTTAGTTATAATTAATGAGATGTTTGGGTATGTTCCATGTGGTATTTAGTTACGACTTGTGTTTTTTTGTTATGACTAAAAAAATATGAAATTATACCATTTTTTTCTTTAGTTATAATGTGCATACATAGTCTTTTCCCGAAAAAAAATATAAAAATGAAATGAGTAATTATATATATATATAATGAAATGAAATATTATAATCATTAAATTAAATAGATAATATTTAATGAATAATTTTAATTTCAAAATGAAATAAAATATTGCAAAAAAATTTGGGTCAATCGGGTCGGGCCGCTGCTAGCTTCAAAACAAACGGCCTAAACCCAACGTCTTGAATTGGGCGCAAGCCCGGGCCTAGATGAGCCTGGCAGGACCGGGCCGCAGACGAGCTTCGAGTGAATCGCAGGCTGGTGGCCCCAATTTACACCCTTAGTTATTTCTTACCATTGTGAGACTCTTTGTTAAGTTTATAGTTTTGGGCTTGTTGATTGTAGATTTAGTTGTTTCTTTGTTCCAATTGTTGGGTAATAAAATTTAGTGGTTGATTGTGAATTTATAAGTCACGTTAATTTATATCTCATGATAATTGCAATATTTTATCTTAACAATTGACAAAAAATTTTAAAAAAAAATTTGTATAAATTTAATTATATCCCATCAGTGTTTATTATGAGTGAAAATAATTCAATGGTGTGATTAACATATACCTTCCCTAGGCTAAATTTTTTGCTCCGACTGATTACACCAGTGATATTTATAATTTATTTTGAATTTCACTTTAATCTTTTAGCTTTGAACATGATTTTTTTTTCGTTTAAAATGTTAACAATGCACAAGTAAGAATTACATTATAACAAAATTAAAAGTATATAAACTAAATTGTTTAAATTGACAAAACGAGAACCCAAATGATCAAGCTACGGATAATTTATCCTTTTAAAATTGAAATAATTGTTGAAAAATCCAAACTAAGAAGGGTATAAGACATTAGATCCAGTAGATATTTTTTTTATTGATGAGAGGTCCACTCTTTATGAAATAATGTGGTGAAAAATCCCTTTGCTTGTTTTGAATGACATTTTATTTTTAATTTTATCCCTTAATTTATCTGTTGACTTTCGTTGACTATTTGTTTAATTTTTTATATTTATTTATTCATCATCAACAACAATTATCTAAAAAAATTTATTATCACAGATTAAGATCACTATCTGTTAACATAATTTGCCCAATGATCTGTTTAAACACTAAAATTACACAAATGAGTTAAGAATCTGTTTGAAAACACCAAACCAGACCAAACCAAATCTAGGATCTTCTCACCCACTAGACTATCTGCGATGACACCGGAGGGATGAGCTGTGATGAAGATTTGGAAGAGCATATAGTAGAGAGAGGAGCGAAGAGCAGATGACAGAAAGAGAGAGGAGTTGTGAGGAGGTTAGGGTTTGGTTTGGGGTATAGAGAATATATACATATGGTATTTTGATCATTTTATCTAGATTTGTTCTCATGAATAAAGTATTAAGCACATGTATCTTCGACCAAACAAAATTTTAAATTAGATTTATAAATCGTACCTTTTAAAATTTTCTTTCATAAAGTTTGAAAATTGTTAGATTTTACCCACAATCTAAATTTGTTTTTGAATTTTCCTCCTCTCTATATGTTTTTTTTATATCCCTCAATAGGGATGGCAATAGATAACCTACCCTGTGGGTATCCATGGAGACCCAACCCAAATATATGGGTTTCCCCTTTTTTTCTTATCCATTGGGTAGGATAAGTGATATTCTTTAAATATCCATAGGGGATGGGTTGGGGATGGGTACCCACTAATTTCCCTTTTTTTTTCTTTTTTTTTTTTAAAGATTCATAACCAAAACTAAATATACATTCAATCTTTTTTCTTTTATTAATTTTTTTTTTCAGGTTCACAACCAAATTTTTTTTTTTTTTTTAAGATCTACAACCAAAGCTAAATATACATCTAATTTTTTTTTTATTTTTTATTTTTAAGGTTCACAACCATTTTTTTTTTAATTTTCAAGATTCAAAACCAAAGCTAAATATACATTCAATCTTTTTTCTTTTGTTTTTCTTTTAATTTTTTTTTTTTAAGGTTTAAGGTTCACAACCAATTTTTTTATTTTTATTTTTTTTTTTAAGATTCACAACCAAAGCTAAATATACATTCAATCTTATTTTATTTTATTTGGCTCAACAATAAAATCAAATACACATTAATTAACATTGTCACATTATTCTTGTCAAATTTTATGCATATCTAGAATTTTTTAAATTTCTTTAAAAAAATTAAGGACACTGTCTAGTGCAGGTTTCGATTTTCTTTTCTATGTTATTTTATTTTGGTATGTATTGTAATTTTCAGAATGGTTTACTTGTTCTGAAATTTCAATTAACGAGTATGAATCTATTTGTTTTATGTTATCACACAATTTATACAATATATATATATATATATATGAATGTATTTGAAAATAAGGAAATTGTAGAGAATCAAAACAAGCATGAGTCGTGATTGGTTAGAAAGGATGGGTACAAAGATTTATTTGCTGGAAAAACAAAAAGGGGATACAAAGTCTTACTAAATAATTTTTTTTTAAAATAAAAGAATTTTTCTTAGTTATGAACAGATTTAACTGAAATCAGCTTGTTTCCCAATGTTATGCTTCATTTATTTAGATAGAAAATATTTTTTAATGAAAAATATTTTTTATAAAAAAAATTAAAAATATATTTTTTTATATTTGGTGGTGGTGGTGATGGAACGAATGTGAAAGTAGAGATTGTGACATAGTGGTGGGGTGATGGCGGCAGTGATAATAGTAGTGGCTATGGTGATGGTAGTGTGACAGTGAAGGTGAGAATAATAGTGATGGTGTTGTGAAATTAGTAAAAATTTAATTGAAAAAACATTTTTTGTTTTTTAAAAGTAACAAACAACAAACTTCGTGGGGGACTAAAGGAAGAAGATGAAGGATGGATTGGGTGTGGTAAGGCATAGATATCTTAAAATGAGTGGTTCAGATTTGTTAAAGGTATAATTAGATTTTGGATAAATTAAAATGAATGGTTCAAATTTGCTAAGAGATCAATGTCTAAGGTATAATGATGGTTTAATGTCTAAAATATCCGTGACTAAGAGATCAACAAACAATTTATGCCCTGATGCAATTTAATATGGGTCTTAGAACACTTTCTTAAAACAGGTTCTTTCACATTTTATTTCTTCAAACAGGCTCTTATAACATTGTAATCAGGTTCTTGTAACATTTAGGGGAGAGAGTGAGAGTGAGAGAAAGAGAGATGGTTGTAATTTTTTTTTAATCTTCCACGTTCTTCCATATTTTTTTTTTCAATTACTAAAACTTATTTGATTGTCTCAAAATTATATATTTGATTATTATAAAACAAACTTTTTAATTAATTAATTAATGTGTATTTGATTTTGTTGTTGAACCAAATAAAATAAAATAAGATTGAATGTATATTTAGTTTTTGTTGTGAACCTTAAAAAAAATAAAAAATAAATAAATAAATAAGTTGTTAACATTAAACATATTAAAAAAGAAAGAAAAAAGATTGAAGGTATATTTAGCTAAAACCTTTATAAAAATAAAAAATAAAAAAAATAAAAAAAAGAAGTTGTTAACATTAAATATATTAAAAAAGAAAGAAAAAAGATTGAAGTTATATTTAACTTTTGTTGTGAACCTTAAAAAAAAAAAAAAAAAAAAAAAAAAAAAAAAAAAAAAAAAAAAATTGTTAACATTAAATATATTAAAAAAGAAAGAAAAAAGATTGAAGTTATATTTAACTTTTGTTGTGAACCTTAAAAAAAAAAAAAAAAAAAAAAAAAATTGTTAACATTAAATATATTAAAAAAGAAAGAAAAAAGATTGAAGGTATATTTAGTTTTTGTTGTGAACCTTAAAACAAAAAAACAAAAAAAATAAAAAAAAAAAAAAGTGGTTGTTAACATTAAATATAAAAAATAAAAATGGAGATTAAAGTGGGTAGGGAAAAATCCAAACCCATTAAAAAATGGGGAGGGTAGTACCCATGGAGAATGGGGAATGGAAAAAAATTCATTATAAGGGAATGGGAATGAGGAATTAATATTCACCCCAATACCCCCCATTGCCATCCCTATCCCTCAACTTTGATTTCCCCCATTTCGATATGCTGATGAGATTCCTCTCTTCTCTCGACTCCCTCTCTCTCTCTCCTCTCTTTCTCTCTCCTCTGCTCCGGAGGCCAGAGATCGCCACCAACCGCCGACCACCACCACTACACGTCTACTTCATCACCCACACTAGTCCTCTCTCTCTCTCTCTCTCTCTCTCTCTCTCTCTCTGTAATCATCGATTGAAAAGCACTTCGCATTCTCACAGAGTCACAATCACCGAAGGCTTCGAGGTTGCATTTTGTAGGGATTTTTGACTCACCGCTATCTGTCGCCAAAAGAGAAACCCGATGGAGGGTTTTTTTTTTCTTTTTTGCGCAGAGCAACAGAGGTAGGATTTTGAACTATTGCTAAAAAAAATTCATCTTTCGTTGGATTTTTTGTGGGAATTTGTTAATTTTTGGGGAAAAATTTCAATTAAAAAAAAACACACACACACACACACAAAACAAGAGAGAGAAAGAGGGGAAGAAGAAACCCACTTGTAAAATTGTTTGATGACAAGTTGAGATAATTCAAACCCCAAAGATCGTTGATTCGAGCAGGATGGGTCCGTGAAACAGATTTCCCGACATATCTAAATGCTCTAAAATAGTCATTGAATTTCGTCGGAGGAAAAAGAAGAAGAAACAGGAATAGGAGAGAAGAGAAAGAAGAAGAAGAGAAGATGAGAGAGAAAGTGACATTCGTGGTGAGAAGAACCCTACAAATCGCTTATTTTGATAAAGAGATTGAATGCTTGAAACCCTAGAAATCTACAAATTTTTGTCAAGCACAGAACAGGGCATACTCATAGTATACAAATCTTTTCTTTTTTTTTTTTCTTTTTCGGGATTTTCTAGAAAGAATCCTCAGAACAAACAAAGCTCCAAAAACTTGCTGATCTTGTAAATTACGCTTCACCCATTGTAAAAGACTTGACCATTGCTCCGGGTAATCTGTATTGATAATGGTCTTGAGGCACTCACTCAGCTGTACTCCGTCAAAAAAACAAAATGAGAGAAAGAGCCAACAGAAAGCAAAAAGATCAATAGCTAAAACATCAAACCTCAATAAATGAGGGACTTGGGCTATAAAGGAAAGAATGTTCTGCCTGATCATGTCTTTATCATTGGGCAAGATCTTTGATTGCTCATCTTTATGGACAAGTGAATGCATAAAGTAAACATTGTAAAAGCAACAATTAAATACAGACACAAATACACACATCTTTTCATCATTCACTTACAAAAAATTGAAAACCTAACATAATCGATTTCATAAACCGAACATAAGAGAGAGAGAGAGAGAGAGAGAGCAGAGAATCGATTGCAGAAAGAGGCCAAATGACGCTTCCCCTCTTTCTCTTCTCTGGTTTTGTGTGTGTGTGTTTTTTTTTTATTGAAATTTTTCCCCAAAACAATGTCGTTTTGGGGCATCGCAAGATTCGCCGCAAGAAAACGCGGTAGAGGATTTGAACTCATATAGAGTATGTATACATAGGATATTTTGATCATTTTATCTACGTTTATCCTCATGACTAAAGTATTAAGAACATGCATCTTCGACCAAACAAAATTTAAAATTAGATTTATAAACCGTACCCTTTAAAATTTTCTTCCAAAAAGTTTGAAAATTGTTAAATTTTACCCACATATTTGTTTTTGAATTTGCCCTCTCCTCTATATGTTTTTTTATACCCCTCAACTTTGATTTCCCCCATTTCGATATGCTGATGAGATTCCCCTCTTCTCTCGACTTCCTCTCTCTCTCTCTCCCCTCTTTCTCTCTCCTCTAATCTGGAGGCCGGAGACCACCACCAACCGCCGACCACTACCACTACTCGTCTACTTCACCACCCACACTAGTTCTCTCTGTGTGTGTGTGTGTGTGTGTGTAATCAATGATTGAAAAGTACTTTGCATTCTCACAGAGTCACAGTCACCAGAGGCTTCGAGGTCGCATTTCATAGGGGTTTTTGACTCACCGCTGTCTGTCACCGAAAGAGGAACTCGATGAAGGGTTTTTTTCCTTTTTCTTTTTTGCGCAGAGCAACAGAGGTAGGATTTTGAACTATTGTTGAAAAATTTTCATCTTTCGTTGGATTTTTTGTGAAAATTTGTTAATTTTTTAACATGCAGAGGATGTGAATCATGAAATTTTGTTTGATTTTGTATGGGTTTGAACATGACAAGGATGGGATTTTATTTGATTTGTGTTGTTGAACATTTTTTGATGTTCATTTCTATTAAGTGTTGAAAATTTGGCAATTTCCATTACTGAAGAACATTTATAGGTTTGCTATTACTAACCCTTCTAACATATGGAAGCTTTTAAAAGAATAACCCTTTACTTTATTTTATTTTTTAGGCTTTATTCTATTGTCATTTCTAAGATATATATATGTGTGGGGACATAATTTTTTAATGACGACACGTGGCCAAGGTGTCACCGGAGTGCTAGTCAAGGTGCCACGTGTCGTGGTCATGATGTCGAGGTAATTTCGGCTAGGCCGAGGCTATCTCCGAGAATACCGAAATTCGGGATAAACGGATAAGGGACAAGAGTCCTAGATTGGGAGAGAATTCTAGTTTGGGTAAGGATAAAACTCTTAGAGAGGCACCCCCATGGGTCTAAGGTACGCTTTTAATATTCTGAATAGTGAGTTAAGCACTTTTGCTATCTTTGACAGATAACTGACTTGATCGTCAGAGGGCCCCCAGGTGGATAAACCACCATCGAAATCTCTTCTTTCTGTTACAGGTCGTTCAGGCTTAATCTGTTTTGCTAGTGTTCTCCAGCTGAGTACTAGTTTGACAGTGTGGTCAGAAAACGACTCATACAATTTGGCGTCATCTGTGGAAAAAGAAAGGAGAATAGATGGCCAATAACAGACAGAAAGAGAAGGTTGGGGACGACACTCCTACTGGGAGCAGGAGGCATATTGACCTTGACGTTGAAGAAGACAACTGCAACAAAGAGACTCGTTATAAGAATCACGGAGAAAAGGACGTCGGCAATGAGGGCGACACGTCAAGGAAATTAGACCAAAATGGGTATTATAACGAGGAAGACCTCCAGGTGTGGAAAGAAAGATGCCTGCGGAGGGACGATGAGATGAAGGGAATGGCGAACAAATTGGCGAACTTGCAAACGGTCGTCAACTTCATGATGCAGAACAATGTCATGCAGCCACCATTCCCGTTACAAGATACGCCGATTCCAGTGGTCGAAAAAGATAGCCGAAAAGATGGGCAAAAAACAGTCCCTACAGTCCCCCAGCACACCAGGACTGAAAAACACTCTCACCGGCCTTTAAGAGAGGTCGGGCAAGGAAAATCAAGAAGGGGAGATTCTAGAAGGATGCATCGCACCAAGAAAGCGGGCCCCAAAGAACATCGGCATGTTCAAGGACAGGAGTTGTGCTTTGACACAACTAATGGAGAAAGGTCCAAAAGGACTCATAATGAAACTGGGAGTAGCGCACCAAAAAAGCTGAAATCTGTTGATAGCCGAGCTTCTGGACAGACCAAGGAGGACTTAAGGGATTATCTCCAGAGGAAGCAACAAAATGCCGAGGTAACTTCCCCTGTCAAGCCGAAAACGCCATTCTCGGTAGGATTGGACAAATTTGAAGCCTCGAAGAGGTTTAACATGCCAAGGTTCCAGATATACGACGGTAAGTTGGACCCCAACTGTCACGTCGGTTTGTACCTGAACTCGATGGCATTATATACTGAGAACAAGCCGTTGCTTTGCAAAGTGCTCCTCTCATCCTTCAGGGAAATTGCATCAGACTGGTTTCACAAGTTACTGAAAAGAACTGTGAAAACATGGGAGGGCCTGGTCGAGATGTTTGTGGCCAGGTTCGTGACAAACAAACTACAGCCATTAAGGGTAGACGCCCTGATGGCCCTGAGAATTGGCGAGGACAAAAGCCTTAGGGCCTATGCCAAAAGGTATTATGAGGTATTCAACAGAATACCACGGTGTAACCAAGAGGTTGCGGTCATATCGTTTAAGAACGGCCTGAAAGATGATTGCTTGCTCTGAAAATCACTGGCAAAGACATTGCCAAAACACATGGAGGAACTTATGACCAGGATAGAAAAGTATGCCAGGGCCGAGGAGGACACGTCGGGAACAAAGGCACCAAAACCAGAGAAGAAAAACGGCTCGCTGAAGCGAAGCCGAGATGATGGTGGATACAACAAACCAAAGGCAGGATTGAGGGCAGCACAAGCAGTCACAACCGTATTCCGAATCCAGGTTTACAAAGTCTTGGAGAAAATTCGAAATCAGCCCTATTAGAGAGCACCAGCAAAGGAACCAGGCGAATTTATAGAAAGAAGCCTTGGCAAGCACTGTGCTTACCACAATGAAGCTGGACATCTGACTTAGGGATGCAGAGCCCTGAAGACACATCTGGAAGACCTGGTAAGACAAGGCCATTTAAGGGACCTGGTAGACGAGGCCAGGACAAGGGAAGAGCAAGCAAGACTACCCCAGGCACCGACAGCACCACCCCCACCAGCACTACAACCGCAGGCAAGCGTACCTCGAGTGAACAATGTGATTCACTCGAAGGTGAATGAGAATGAGATAAGGGGGGAAACACAGAAGGCAAAATACCTACAACATGTGTATCAGGTCGGGATGAAGAGACCTGGGGCAGACGAGAGCCAGGGACTAGTGGTGTCTTTTACTGAGGAAGACCTGGAGATGGTGCAGCATCCACACAATGATGCCTTGGTAATATCCTTCCAGATTGGAGAGTGCCAAGTGAAGCGCATCTTAGTTGACCAAGGCAACTCTTGTGACATCATGTATGTCAGGTGTTACACAGAGCTTGGCCTTCACCAAGATGATATGGAACAGTCCAATGGCCCAATGGTTGGGTTTAATGGAACGCCGACATGGCCACTGGGAGCAGCGAGCTTGGAGGTGTAGGCTGGCACCAAGAAGATAAAAACAGAGTTTACCATAATCGACACCCCCTCCCCTTACAATGCTAGCATGGGAAAGCCATGACTATATGCAATGAGGGTTGTTCCATCAACATTGCATCAACTATTACGGTTCCCAACAGAGCATGGGGTAGAGGAGGTCAGAGGGAATCAGTTGCAGGCAAAGAATTGCTCCATGGCAGCAATGAAATCTACCTGCAACATACGAGAAGCAGAAACAGCAAAGATCGAAGACGAGAACGTAGAAGTCCTGGAGGACGTCAGTAAAGAGCCAGCCAAGAAGAGTGAGGAACCCTAAAGAAAGTCCTTGTCCAGCAAGGGGATGAAGAGCACTTCTTCCTTCTCGGCTCGGGCTTAGCTGAGGAAGAGAAAAAAGAGTTAGAGGCGTTCCTAAGAGCAAACATTAAGGTGATTTCCTGGACGCCGTACGAGATGCCTGGCATTGACCCCAAGGTCACTTGCCATAGGCTGAATGTGGACAGGTCGGCCAGACCTGTGATCCAGCGAGCAAAGAGGCCGACATTAATGCATGTTGAGGTAGTAAAAGAGGAAGTGGACAGACTTCGGGAGGCCAGAGCCAGTCGGGAGGTAAATTACCCAGCATGGTTATCAAACACAGTGGTTGTGAAGAAAAAGAATGGTAAGTGGAGGGTCTGTGTGGACTTTACCAGCCTAAACAAGGCTTGTCCCAAAGACAGTTTCCCATTACCCAAGATTGACCAATTAGTGGATGCCACTTCAGGGCATGGAAGGATGAGTTTCCTGGATGCCTACAGGGGGTACCATCAGATAACCATGTACCCTCCAGATGAGGAGAAAAATGCATTCATCACCCCAAAAGGGTTGTATTGCTACAGAGTGATACCTTTTGGATTGAAAAATGCAGGAGCAACTTACCAAAGATTGGTAACTAAGATGTTAAGACATCTAATTGGCAAAACTATGGAGGTATACATAGATGACATGGTTGTGAAGACCAAAGAACCTGAGGGTCATCTGGAAGACTTAAAGACAGTTTTTGACATCCTTAAAACATATCGGATCGAACTCAATGCATCGAAGTGTGCATTTGGAGTTAGGTCTGGTAAGTTCTTAGGATATTTTGTGACTAGAAGGGGCATTGAGGCAAGCTCAGATCAAATCAAAGCCATCTTAGAACTAAAGAGCCCAACATCGGCAAAACAAGTGCAGATGTTAACTGGAAGGGCTACAGCCCTGAATAGATTCATAAGCAGAAGCTCTGACAAGTGCAAACCTTTCTTCAGCTTAGTGAAGAAAGCCACAGACTTCTTATGGACAGAAGAGTGTGAAGCCGCCCTGACCGACTTGAAGACGTATTTGACAACAGCTCCAGTTCTTTCAAATCTAGTACTTGGAGAGGAGCTATTCTTATACTTGGCAGTTTTAGAGCACGCAGTGAGTGCAGTAGTAGTCAGAGAAGAAAAGGGAGAGCAAAGGGCAATTTACTACGTGAGTAAAACCCTGGCAGATGTAGAGACCAGATACCTACCCTTGGAGAAGTTGACACTGGCTTTAGTAATGGCTTCCAAAAAGCTGAATCATTACTTCCAAGCCCACAGAATTGTGGTGTTAACTGAACATCCTCTGAGGTCCCTGTTGCAACAGGGAGATCTGACAGGAAAAATAGCCATATGGGAAGTAACCTTGGGCCAATATGACTTGGAATTCAGAACCAGAACAGCAATCAAAGGCCAAGTTTTGGCCGACTTCGTGGCCGAGTTCACACCAAAAGCCCCCATACATCGGGCTCCGTTGAGCTGAGGTATACAACATCCAAATAAGCAAGGAAAAACCCAGCAGGGGACAGCAGAACAAAGGAAGGAAGAAAAGCTCAGGCCATGCAGTATTTACATCAGCGACTCATTACGGCTGTTTATTGATGGGAGTTCAAACCGACAAGGAGCGGGGGCAAGAGTAGTGCTAGTATCCCCAGATGGGCAGATACTGGAACAATCCATTCATTTGGGGTTTAAGGCCTCAAACAATGAAGCAGAGTATGAAGCACTAATCGCAGGATTAAAGCTGGCAGTAGCAATAGAAGCTGACGAGGTATAATAGTCTTCTGTGACTCCTAGCTTATAGTCAACCAGGCAACAGGGAAATATGCAGCCCGAGATGAAAGGATGTCGGCCTATGCAAAGGACGTGGGCAGACTGGTAGCCTTATTTCAAAATTGCCGACTACAACAGGTTAGCCGAGATGACAACAGCCATGCCGATGCTCTGGCCAACCTGGCTAGTGCAATGAAGCCTGGAGAGGCAAGGACAATAATGGTTTACTACTTGTTAGGTCCAAGTATAGAACTACTGAACACAGAGCGTGAAGCAATGTGTGTGGAGATGGGACCAAGTTGGATGGATGCAATAATAGTATTCCTTAGAGATGGGAAGCCACCAGATGACCGTAAAGAAGCACACAAGATCAGACTGAAGTCGGCAAGATTTAGTTTGACAGCAGAAGGACATCTCTACAAAAGATCTTTTACTAGACTCCTTTTGAGGTATGCGCATCCTACACAGGTTGAAGATTTTCTGTACGAGATACATGAAGGAGTATGTGGGAGCCACGCTGGGGGCAGGTCACTTGCTCATAGGGCCATTACTCAGGGGTACTGGTGGCCCTACATGTAGAAAGATGCTGAAGCCTATGTCAAGAAGTGTGAGAAGTGCCAGAGGTTTGTACCTTTGATACATCAACCAGCAGCAGACCTAAATCCAGTGTCCAGTCCTTGGCCATTTGCCCAATGGGGCATGGATCTTGTTGCAAAACTGCCCCAAGCAATTGAACAAAGGAAGTACCTGCTGGTAGTAACAGATTACTTCACCAAGTGGGTAGAAGCGGAATCCCTTGCAAAGATTCGGGACGTTGATGTAAAAAACTTCATCTGGAAGAACATCATCACCAGGTTTGGGATCCCAAGAGCAATAATAGCTGACAATGGTACATAGTTTGATAGTAAGCTAATCAAGAGCTTCTGTGCAAAGTACAAAATCAAAAACTATTACTCTACCCCAAGCTTTCCCCAAAGTAATGGTCAAGTAGAAGCTTCCAATAAGGTTATATTGGATGGGATCAAAAAGAGGCTGCAAGCAGCAAAGGGAAAGTGGGTGGATGAGTTGCCTAGTGTACTTTGGGCATATCGGAATTCACCGAGAAGATCAACTAGGGAGTCCCCATTTGCCATGGCTTATGGCACAGAAGCAGTCATTCCACTGGAGATCGGCATCCCAAGGATCAGAACCCAGGGAGTTAAAAATGGGACCAATGAAGCATTCCTAGCCCGAGATCTGGATCTGCTAGAAGAAAAAAGGGAGAAAGCAGCGATTCAGCTGGGGGCATACCAGCAGTAGCTTGTCAGGGCTTATAATAAGAAGGTCAACCCAAGAGAGTTCCAAGTTGGTGACCTCGTCCTGAGAAAGGTCGTCGGCAACAAGAAGGATCCCAGAGAGGGCAAGCTTGGCCCGAATTGGGAGGGACCCTATAGAATCATCTCGGTCTTGGGCAACAGGGCATATCGGCTTGAGAACAGTGAAGTATGACTGATAAGATACTTGACGATGTCTCTAAGAGAAGCTTGACGAATAACTTAGACTTATTATATGGCAGAGTTTCTACTTGCATATAATAAAGTTGAACTAAGTTGGCGATGTTTCTGATTGAAACATGACGAATGACTTAGACTTATTATATGTCAGAGTTTCTACTTGCATATAATAGAGTTGAATTAAGTTGGCGATGTTTCTGATTGAAACATGACGAATAACTTAGACTTATTATACGACAGAGTTTCTACTTGCATATAATAGAGTTGAACTAAGTTGGCGATGTTGCTGATTGAAACATGACGAATAACTTAGACTTATTATATGGTAGAGTTTCTACTTGCATATAATAGAGTTGAACTAAGTTGGCGATGTTTCTGCTAGAAACATGACGAATGACTTAGACTTATTATATGGCAGAGTTTCTACTTGCATATAATAGAGTTGAACTAAGTCGAATTAACTTATATCAGTTAGATTAACAAGGAGACCGAGATTGATCACCTCAGCCATCCTCTGTTTGAATCTGATCTCGCAGACAAGAGCAATGTCACATACTTAATGAGAACCCAAAGGCAGAGAGCTGGAGAATGATGCTTGGAAGTTGGAATTTACAGGCTAAAGTTGGTTTAACACTTGTTGAAATTTTTTAGAAAAATTTACAAGTTGAAGTTAACCCGAGGTAATGATAAGTAAAGATTGAAGAGGGAAGTTGTAAATAACACTTGTGACAATATTATATATTTCCAAGTGTTAGGTCAAAACCGAAGTATTCCACACCAAGAGGATTACACAGTTAAGGTGTACACATGCAAATTATTCCAAGTATAGGGTCACATAAAGAAGATAAACATGCAAGCATTCAAAAGAGGAAGTTGTATTTACATTCAAAGAAAGGGCACTTCTGCCTATGAAAGGATTACTTATACGGATTACAAAAAGAAGGCACATCGGCCAAATTAAAGATTGTTTCAAGAGAAAAAAAAGTACAACTTACTGAAGAAAAACATCAAAGACTAGACTATTCGGCATCAGCATTGATTTGGGGCTCGGAAGACATTTGAGAACTCTTCTCGACGGCCTTCTCAGTCGCAAGCTCGGCGTCAATCTCTTGAGAGTCTAGTCGAGGCTCTTGTCGGCGATAAGCACGTCTGATGTTGTCCTCTCAGGAGTGGCATCTTTGAAGACCTCACCCTCCTCATCTTGAGACAAGTCCATAACTTGCTCATTCAAAGTAGAGGACTTGGCCTCAGTAGCTTCCTTCTTCTTCCTGACCAAAGCTTCCTCCTCGGACTCAGAATCGTCTTCGGATTGGCTTAGAGTAGGGGGGAATGGCAAGGGGAGGTCGCCAGCATTCTTGAGGGGGGAGTCCTCGGGGACATCTAACTTTTTGAGGGCAGCCATCCAACCAAGGGTGAAACCCTTGTTGCATGCCTGCTTCACTTGTTTTTTGTAGTCCTCCTTGACGTCGGCCGCCCCCTCAGCGTACCCCTTTTCATCGGCGGCCTTAATCTCAGCCTCTTTTGTGGCCAAGGCATCCTGGAGTTCTTTTTGGGCCTTGGCCATCTTTCCCTCTGCTTCTTTCTTCTCGCCTCAGAGACCTTGGCAATGGCCTCAGCAACATTTGTTTTTTCCTCGGCCTCACCTTTAGCTTTTTTGGCTTCCTCGGCCTGGTCTGTTAAAGTCTTCATCTTGGCCTCAGCCCTGTTAAGAGTCTTCTTCAAGCTAGCAACCTCCCTGATCTTGCCGGCCAACTCCTTCCTAATGTTGAAAGCTTGCATCGCGAAGGAGTGGCAATACTGGATCGCCTGGAAGAAAACAGAAACAAAAGTTGGTAAAAAAATTTCTAAGTGTGGAAAAAACAGAGAAAGAAAAAATACCAAGTGAAGGGACTTACTTGCACGGAGTGCTGCAACGATAAAGCAAAGTTTTCGTATTCGCTCATCTTAGCATTATGATTGAGATCTTCAAGAAGGAGCAAGGCGGTAGAGAGGGCAACGCCGACTTCAATGTCATCGGCGCTGTCGCCAGCCCTGACTGGCTTGTCCTCGATGGTGATTGGGGGAGCCTAGGGGGCATCTGATTTCATGGGCCCTGAGGTTGTCGCCGACTCAGACCTCGGCCTCTTCGACCGAGTTGATTGGGATGGTTCGGCCTCGGTGGGCCTCTTCTCTGCAGCAGAGGGGGTCTTCTCGCTCTCGGCCAATTTTGAAATTGGCAAGGTGTCCTCAGTGTCAATCTGAGTCACCGTTGCCTTGGGCTGTGCTTTTTTCAGCCTTTTTAGCTTTGCCTTCGGCTGAGATTGCAAATGAGAAGGTTGAGCGTTGACTATGTCGGGGATGTTGGCCAGAAGATCATCTGCAACTACTTTCTTGCGACCCATCTTGGCGACAAATGTGGTTCAGCATTGACGTTGGCGTTGAGATGATGGGATTAGCTATGGAGCCGAGGTAGATGGCTGCTCTGCTAGATCAGAGGTTGACCCCTGATCTGGCTGAGATGATGAAGTTGTTGGAGGTGTGGTGGAGGACGAAGGAGACTTCCTCTTCTTCTTCGGGACGTCGGGAAGTACCGACTTGTAAGTCGGAATGAAGTTGAGCAGCAAAGGAGCTCTCCGCCGCTCAACTAGTAGATCCAACAGCTTTTTGAGGTCCTTGCTAGGGAAGAAGGACTTACGAAAGTTTTTTGGTGGTTGTGAAAAAGCCGCAAGAAAAGCAGACGTTAGAACATATAGAAAGAACAAAGTATTAAAGACTTGGAAAAAATGTAACACTTGGCTCTTACCATTACCCTCTACGAATATTGTTCGGCTAAGAGGGTAGAGGTGAAGGTCCTCCTCTGGAGCGAACTCCCAATGGCCCGAGGCAATGAAGTAATCGTCCCCGACTCCTTTGTTGGAGTCTGGGAGGTCGGTAACAAGTTTGTATTCGGTGGACCTCGATTTGAGGTAGTAGATGTAGTCATTTTCTAACTTGAGGCCATGCATGGTGTAACAGTATTGGATGTTGGCTAAAGTTACCCTAGCGTTCTCTTTTTTGGCTAAAGCTATTATGCCATTGATAACTCGGTAAGAGTTAATGGCAAGCTGCATCAGGTTCAATTTGTAATAATGAAGGACTTCTCGAAAAAGGATGTCTAGTGGAAACCTAAGTCCACATTCTGTAAAGGCAATGACAGGGAAAGGCATGAGGTTTCCATCAGGCATGATGGAGTCGTCCTCCCCGGCCAACCTCAGGTGAACGTCGACCGGGATGTCAAACTCCTGCCTGAAGTACTCTAACTTAGTTGGGGTGTCTACCCTATGCCTCCACATACCCATGATGTCGGCTTAAGGGGATGGTGTATGATTTGGAAAAGAAGTGTTCTACGAAGGTTTAGATGACCTCGGCGAAACCTAAACGAATGTTGGGGTAAAGATTTTGGGATCTAAGGTGAAGTTTGTTTCAGTTTTTCCTAAAGTTTGTGCGTTCTACGACAAATCTCAAACCTAAGTCTATGTAAGCAAAGGATTGAAGGCAAGAATCTGGAGAAAACACAGAGAAAAGAAACAAAAACAAAGATTCAGAAATCAAGAATGATGATGCTCATCAAGAACACTGTGACAGAGTGTGTGCAAGGGTGCAAGGCCAAGAACAGTGGCAAAATAAGCAAAGTATGTAGATACATGTGTATTCCTAGAAATGGGTGAAACAGAGTATGTTTTGAGTATAGAAATGGTGAAATTTGAAACACAGACAGGAATGAGAGCATCTGAACATGTTCAAACGTGACTAATAAACAGAGGCAATAAAATGTGAAACAAGAAATTGAAACGAATGAAGGAACAGTGACTTACTGAAGAAAATGAGGCCGGTGTAAAATACGCCGGTGTCGGACGGTGAAAGTGAGCAAAGAAGTACAGCAAAAGTCTCGTCGGAAGGGGGGATTGAAGGTAGTTGCAGAAAGCTTCACGAGAGCAACAATGGCGGATTTGGGAGAGAAAGTTAGAGAGAGGAAAAGCTGGGAGCTTGGGAACGAGGATGCAAAAGTAAAAAGATGGAGAGAGAGAAGGGATTTTGATCGAAACCATGGAATGGCAGCAAAATTACAATCAATGTGCCTAGGGCAACGTGCTTGTCAAACGGCGCACGCACGAGTGATGCGACTTGATGACGCATGTCAAGTACGATCTGGCAGCGGAAAGATGCGTGGCAAAAATGGTTGGGTTGCTGTGCGTGACATCTCATACGCGTGAAGAAACTCTTTGAGTTCTTGATTTAATGAAACAGGACCTCGGCTATGAGGATGATCTCGACCGAGAAAGTTGAACGAACTTGGCTAATGGTTCTAAAGTATTGCTGAAAACAGATTATTCGTGGTCACATTAAGCCGACGAGTGATGACCTCGGTAGTGAAGGTCGAAGCGAGTTTAGCCGACGCGCTAAGTAGAAGAAATGATATAGGTTCTATCACCTCAGTATGTCGAGATAATAGAACCTAGAAGGCAGTTGTGGGGACATAATTTTTGAATGACGACACGTGGTCGAGGTGTCACCGAAGTGCCAGTTAAGGTGCCACGTGTCATGATCGTGATGCCGAGGTAATCTCGGCTAGGCCGAGGTTATCTGCGAGAATACCGGAATCCAGGGTAAACGGATAAGGGACAAGAGTCCTAGATTGGAAGAGGATTCTAGTTTGGGTAAGGATAAGACTCTTAGAGAGTTTATCCCAATCCTATTGGGAGTCCAAGATGAGCAGTAATCTAGAATCCATTGGAGCTAGGCTTCTATTGGGATTAGGTCAAGTGTTGGCTATAAAAGAGAGGCACTCTCATGGGTCTAAGGTACGCTTTTAATATTCTGAATAGTGAGTTAAGCACTTTTGTTATCTTTGACAGATAACTGACTTGATCGTCGGAGGGCCCCCGGGTGGACGAACCATTGCCGGATCTCTTCTTTCTATTACAGGTCGTTCGGGCTTAATCTATTCTGCCAGTGTTCTCCAACTGAGTACTAGTTTGGCAATGTGGTCAGAAAACGATTCACACAATATGATTATAAATTTGTATTGCATCATAGTTTGAATCAAAGTTGTTAAAGGCGAATTCATAACTCTAGGGGTATGCCTTAAGGCATCAAGGTGTAAACATTTTGAATTTTAAAATTAATATTTAGTAAATATATTAATTATTTTAAAATAGTAAAAAATAAATAAAAATTAAATACAAATATGTAGATAGATACTTTTGTTCTTAAGGCGTCGAACTTCACTAAGAGAAGGAAGGTTGCCTTCATTGAAATTTGAAGGTGAAATTGACATTCTTAGTTTGTGATTGAGCTTCTCACTTGAGCAATTATTTGTTTATTTATTATTATTGGTCATGTACTTAATTTTTCCTATAGAATATAGTTATAAAATGGGTGCTTTTTTGTATTTTGCTCTTTTATGTTTAAATCATCTACTAGACCAAGTTTAACTAGAGCTGGAGGCAATCTCTTCATATGTTAATGCACAAAAAGCATATAAGCAAGGTTGTTAAGATCGGGATTCTACACAGGATTGTTTTGGAGGTCTGCTAGATAAGATCAAGAATCTTAAGATCCTACTAAACAGATAAAAAAAAAAGCGTGCCTCAAATTGTGATGTGCAGCCTCTGGGGAGTATAGCCTAAAAATCAAAGTCTTGATGCGTTTTACCTTAGCCTCAAGGCAAGGTGAGCATCAAGGCGGGCCTTAGTAAAGCCTTTTAAAACTTTGGTTGGAATACTTACCCTTAAATTGGTTTATTCTCCTGTTCGAAGGAAGCTTTCGCATCAAGACACATTACGATAGATAGGCTGGATGGGATTATCTATGGGATGGTGAAACATTTGGATTTTAAATAATTAGATGAAATAAATTATAGATCTTCAGAACAAACATCAAGGTGTTTATAAGCACTCTCACATTTTTAATTATTAAATGGACATATGCTAGACCAAATTTGATGACTTTTGAAGTTAATGAAAATGAGGTGGAGTGAGTAATTCACAAGGATGTGTCATAATAAGTACTTACTTTAATAATTCATACCAATTATTATCTACTATTAATGTTAATTGGTTTGAAGAAGCTGAAATAGTAATATGTAATTTAGGAATTATATAATTAACTAAGAATTGGTGGGTGTGCTTGTAAAAAGAACAGTCTTTAAGGTCACTTATGAGGATTGGTTGGCTTGAATTTTTATTTTTTGGAGAATGTTTTGTCACTGTCTCCTCATTTAAGCATGTTTTTGTACCGCAACACAATTTAAGGTTACATTGGTAAATGAGAGTGAGAAGGGATTATTTCAGTGTCACAACAACCAACAAGTATTGAAGAAGTTGAAATGGTAAAAATGATGGTCGGCCATGGGTCTACTTAGTTTATTAATTGATACTAATTATTATCTATTATCAATGCTTGTTGGTTTGAAGAAGTTGAAATAGTAACAGCCAATCAAAAAAATAAAATCAAAAATAAAAAAGAAGTTGAAATAGTAATGTGTAATCTAGTATGCTTGTAAAAAGAACAATATTTAAGGTCACTTATAAGGATTGGTTGTCTTGAATTTGTATTTTTTTGGAGAATGATACTTACTATCTATGACCAACTTTTATTGGTTTGAAGAAATTGAAATAGTAATATCTATTTTTGTAATGAATGTGTAATTAATTGAAAATTGGTGGGCATGCTTGTAAATTGAACAGTCTTCAAGGTTACTTTTGAGGATTAGTTGGCTTGAATTTGTGATTTTTGGAAAACATTTTGTTGTTGTGCTCCTAATTTAAGCATGTTTTTGTGCCACTACCACCACACAGGTGTGGTTTGGGAGTTTGGCTTTTTTATGAGGTGAAAAGTTGGTTTGGGAGTTTGGCTTTTTTATGAGGTGAAAAGTTAATATATTTAGGAATGATTTTTTTTAAGTTGTATGGAAAAATGTGAAAGACTGATGTACATGACTTGTTTTTTTAGTGATTATTTTTTTGGCTTTTTAAGCTAAAAAGCCAACTTCTCAAACTGTCCTTGAAAGCTACATTCGTGAATGGATTATTTCAATAATGTAGAGAAATTTAAATAATGTAGAGATGTAGGGAAAATGAAGAGTATTTTGGTGGCACAACAACCGATGAGTATGGAATAACTTACTCATTGTTTAGATGTGTGCAAAAATGTCATGTAAATGATGGTTGCCCATTGGTCTCATTGTGTGGTGGTATCTCGGAATAATTAGTGCTCCTGTTGGGTTACATTCTAACTAAAGAATGTCTTAAAAAAACAGTACAATCAATTTGTACCTAACTGGTTGTTTCCTTTTGTTTTGTTATTGAGAAGATAAAGGTCAATAAAATAATGTAAATGTGCAAATGGTATGTCTAATATTGTGGTTATTTTCAAAAAATGGAAACAAAAACACCCCATGTAAGCCTAATGGCTAAATAGCATAGACATGAGCAAGCAATATGACATTGACACGTCGACATAATAATTTTAAAAAAATCCAGGACACAATATGTTTGAGATACTTTAAAATTTTATATTTTTAATTAATTTATTATATGCTAAATATATGAATAGTTTATTCAAAAGTAATAAAAGAAAAGAAACATAACACTAATTAAATAAAAAACTCTAGTCAGTTTAGAGAATTGATCCACTTTTTAAACTATTTGAGAAACTAACATACTTTTTGAAATCGCATTTTAAACATGAGATTTTGAAATTGAAATTGCATTTTCAACATGCAATTTCACCTTGAAATCGCAGGTTGAAAATACAATTTATGTAACGCCCTCAAAATAAAGTATAAGGCAACCATTCATATAATCCATGAACATAGAAGAAATATTACATTTCCATTCATCAGAGTTTCCTTTGCAAAAGATATTACATGCATTACATTTTCATAAACATAAATCTTGGAAGTATAGCATGTAACTCTAACTTCTAAACAAAAATAAAATAAAATAAAATAAGTGCCCAAAGGGCTTACAGCTTTCCAAGTTAACACTTAGTTAAAACAAAAGAAGAGTTCTAACTCTTTACAAATAAATCCCTTGGCTTGATATTTTACATTTAACACCAAACAAAATGTATAAAGTGGAGTCTTCAACCCCTAAACCTCCCAAACTATGCCCTTGGAGGTGGTATGTCCCATGTACCTGAAAAATGTTGTCCCAAGTAGGGTGAGCCAAAACCTAGTAGAGATATGTTAAACAACATATAAGAATTAACTAAAACATTAGCATTCAATAAATGTGTAACACTTGTCAACCAACTTACATCCCTTCCATAACCAATCAACATTTACATCCATATTTCAACCCACTTCCATTTATTTATCCAAAACAATTCATTGACATAGTTCATTGATATCTAAACATTTCAAAATAAGACTATAACTCATATTATCATCACTTCAATCATAAACATCATTCATACACTTCCATTATCTTGCCATTTTACGGAACTAAGTCCGAGGGAACTGGCACCCAAATATATATAAGATTTCAGGAATTTCACCCTGGACACTCCGGCCAACTTAATTATTAATGGAGTCCATCCCTTATCTCCTCCTAAACAATGGAGTACATCCCCTATCTCCTCCCACTCAAGATACATATACAATGTATTTAAACACGTTGTCATAGACGATGACCATTTCAATCACATATACAATGTTTTCATCCAACCGTCATATTCAATGACATAATCCAATTGATTAGTTTCAATTCACCTGATCATCATGCAGTTTCTACAACAATCATGACTATCCTTCACCGATAGCCCAAAGCAAATATTTCTAAACAGATAAATAAATCTATCAACAGATAATTTATCAACTTTTCCATAGGTGAGTAATTTATTAATCCAACTACACCATTTAATCACATGTTCCTTCAATCCCATAATTTCCAAGCCAATCTTGTTATTTATACAAAATAACGTATTTAATTTAAATTAGGGAAAATCTCCCCCTTTATCAAATATTATGCCCAAGACCAAATTTCATCAATTCTTTTCAAGTCATAACATGTTCAAGACCTCTCATGCCCATAAGGAACCCAAATAGGAAACCCATCTTTTATATATATAGAAACCAACCAAAAATTCACCAAAAACCTTCCCAAATCACATGATTTATACAAGATGACAATATCTATGTTAAAACCCATACAGGAGAGTAGAAGATCCCTACCTCAAGCTCAGAAGAGGAAGAAGGAAGAAAAACCTAAAAGTCGATGGAGAAGAAACGACGTTTTGCTCCGATCAAAATGAAGCCCTAGACAAGCTCTACAATGTATCTCAAAGGAGCAAGGTGAGGAAAGGCCTCCAAGAAAGTAGATCTAAGGATCTATGAGTGAAAAGTGCTTTTTGAGAAAGAGAGAGAGTCTCACGATTTAGAGGGAGAAAAGAGAAGAAAACATAAAGAAGAGGGTTAAGTGAGAGCCTATTTATAGCACTAAATAAAATTAGAAATAAGCCCCAAAGTCAACCAAAAATATCTGGTCAAAACCCCCAAAAAGTGAAACCCAAACCGACTAAAAGAAATCTGGAGAAAAGATCGCAAGTGTCGACCCCTGCAACACAGGTGTCGACCCTTAAGAAGAAAAGCTGGAACACTAAGTTTGACAGCATAACAGGTGTCGACCCTTCCTCAGGCTGGTGTCGACACCAAAATGCAGTGAGCAATTTCAGAACAAGGGTCGACCCTTCACAGATTGGTGTCGACATCACCAAGACCGGTGTCGACACCAAAATGCAATGAACTAATTCAAAACAAGGGTCGACCCTTCCCAGATTGGTCTCGGCCCTTGTGGCCAACTAAAAGAGATGGTGTCAATACCACCAAGACCGGTGTCGACCCCAGAACATGATTTTCAAGTTTCCAACAACTTTTCAACACGAACAAGCGTAAACGAGCAATCTCAACAAGTTTAAATCAATTTGTACACCTCCAAAGCTAAGGTACAACAACACCAAAGATTCCCAAAATAAAATAAAGGGTTCAAATACACCTACCAAAAGCTTTAAAGGACACAAGTGCTACAATTTATGAGACATGGTGAAATTACATGTTCAACATGCAATTTCAACATGCGATTTCAAGGTGAAATTGCATGTTGAAAATGCAATTTCAATTTTAAAATCGTATTTTCAAAATGCGATTTCAAAAACAGGTTAGTTTCCCAAATAATTTGAAAAGTGAGTCTATTCTCTAAATAGTTTTTTTTTAGAATAATAAAAAAAACTCTAAATATACTTTTGGCAACTAAAATTTAGTCGCCAAAAGTCATATTTTCTTCTCCAAAACGTTTTACCGACTAAACTTTTTGGTCGACAGCTTTGTCGCTGGATGCTTGTCGGGAAAGGTATTGGCGACTAAAAAATATTTAGTCGCTGAAAGTCTTCAATGGGCAACTAATTTTTTAGTTGCCAAAAGTTCTCAATTGGCTACTAAAAACTATTTAGTCACTGAAATCTTCAATTGGCAACTAATTTTTTGGTCGCCAAAAGTTCATAATAAATTTGACATTACATTTTCAGTGACTAAAATTTTGTCGCCAAAAACTTAAACCATTTAGGGCGACCAAACTTTTAGTTGCTAATTTTCTTTTTTTTTTTTTTTGTTCATCTTTTTTTTTTTAGCTACTAAATGGTTTAGTCGCCTAAAGTCTAATTTTTTTTTTTTTTTGTTTAGCTACTAAAGTTTTAGTTGCCTATCATAGAATTTTTTTTGTTTTGCCTGCTAAATATTTAGTTACCAAAAGTGTTTTTTCTTTTATTTATTTATTTGGCTACTAAATCATTAGTCGCCTAAAGTCTTTTTTATTTATGGCTACTAAATATTTAGTGGCCAAAAGATTTGTTTCCATTTAATTCTTTTTTTTAGCTACTAACTATTTAGTCGTTAAAAATACTTACTTCATTTTTGGCTACCAATTGTTTAGTCGCCAAAAACATCAACTTTTTTTTTATAATTAATTTGTCCACAACCTGTAAATATTCCATGCAATGCAAACAAAAACAATATATATATATATATATATATTATCACTCATTCCACAATCTGCATTCACTCACAACCGTCCAAATAGAAGAATAACTTTTAATGTCAACATTGCATACAAACCAAGTATATTCCAACTTAAAATAATAAATTCATACAAAACAAATAATCATATGAAAACTATGCCCTTCGTACACAAAAATATATTTACTACTATGCGAAATGGCCATTTGGCATGATACAAAAAAAGGGGATTATAAAAAATTGTAAATGATCCTCCGTACACAAAAATGGAATATCCACATGTCAATGCCAAAAGCCATCTACAAAAAAAAATAAAAATTCACCCATTAGTTCCATATAGCATTTGAGGATAATGTCACACTGTATACGGATAATCTGATTATTTTATTTCATTCACGAGTATATATATATATATATATATATGTATATGTTTATAGAGACATACATGTATGATTCATGGGTCTTTAGTTTGCAAGCAACAATACTCTGACAATGACATATGGGAGGTAGATATTGCCCTTGTAAACATAGCACCAATGAATTTTGTGTTATTTATGAAAAATCTACTCGAATTTATTTTTACTTTGTCAGTAAGGACACAAATAGATATACATCTACTTCAAGGGAGGAAAAAAGAGAGATGAAAAAAAAAATCCTTTTACATTGGTCTGTGTACTAAAAAAGCCAGTTCAATGGCAATTATTCATGAATGAGGATAAGTTTGGCATGAGATTAAACAACAGAAAAAGGCAGACATGTAGGCAAAAAGAGAACCACACCTCAAATCGAATTATCCATTATAATTTATATGCAATTACAATTTAAATTTGTATTCCCCAAAATAACTCTATAATCTTTTAGGTCCTCAACAAATCTCAACTAGGTGGTCTGGTATAAGGAAGGGATGCTAGATTCTACAGGTTAGATTCATCTTTTTATATTGTTATCCATGGTTCAATTGAAAATCTTTGCTAGTGAAAAATAATTAAATATGAGTCTCACAGTGGTTGAAAATTGAGAAAATTGGAGTGTGAGACAAAGCCATTTTTGAGTCCAACTCCTAACCTACGTGTAATAACCCGACCCTCGTATGTGATTCGGGTATATTTTCAGTCCCTTATTCTGTGCTTTTAAATGCTTATTGTGAAATTTTATGTGAAATTAAGTTTGATTAAGTGAATCCTATGAATATAGGTTCATATCTGTTTAGTAAGAGAACTATCTGTTACAACTATAAAAGTTTGGCTCAGAAATTGGAGGCCTTAGAAGCTTAATAATCTGAAATTGATTTTACATTTGAGATTGGCATGATTTTTAAGCCTTAAAATGATTTTCTGTGAAATTTTGATTAGGAATGATTAAACTGATTGATTTTCGTCTTATTCACCTTATATGTAAATATCAATGCTCTTTAATCATTTGACTTGGGAAATTCATTTCAAAATATCTCCTGGGGGAGAAAAGAGAGAGTGTGGAGAAGAAGAATTACGGGAGAAGAAAACAAGGAAGATTGGCAAATTGAGGAGAGTTGTGGGATTTAATTCAAGGTAAGCTCAATCAAACCTAATCACTTGGAGTTAAGGACGGTTTTGTTTCATGTTTTTACAACTTAGGGTTTGTAATTGAAGATTTTGAGTGATTCATGCTTGATTGGAAATTGTTCTCATCATTTGGTTGCTTTGAGACTTAATTTAAGTGTTGTGTAGGAATTACCCTTTACTCTTTGGTTTTCATGCCAAACTCATATAATTATACATATGTATTGTATATATATTTTGTGAAGACAAGGAAATTGGATTTTGTAGATGAAATTAGAAAGGATTGTAGCCTAATTAAGCTTCTAATCATGTCTATTTGTGATATTATAATTGTGATTCATGTTACGAAGATGTTGGGTTAACTTATTGAATTACTTATCTTTATTTTGTACTTAGAATATGTTGCTTCTACTGGATTTTGGGTTAATTTCGGACTGCCCAAAACAGGGGCCACGGCCGCACGTGCGGAGGTCATGGCCACACGTGCAGACAAGAGGGAAAAAAATGGGAATTACATTCTGCTTTCAGACGCTCGTACAGGGAAGGAGTACCGCACGTGCGGCCCACTTTCGCATGTGCGGAGGGGACTGTCGCACATACGGCCCAGGCTGAAAAAATTTGCCTGCTCCATTTTGCGTGCTCGATCCTCTGATATTATTAAAATAATTTTTTGATAATCTTAGAATGGTTGTAAATTCATTCGAAGCGTAATGACTCAGAAAATGATTTAAAAGAAAAAGGAACTAATGTGTGAATTATCTATGTGTGTAGGACACACTCCGGGAGGAACCATCGCTATGCCACAACACTGTGAGTAATAGTACTATAGATGTACATTTATTTACCGTTAATAATTATTGTTATTAACGTTCTGATCTTCGCAAGTAATGACATTAACACGTATGTTGATCGGGAATTGATGTGAACTTATGTAAACGTTAAAAAAATCTGTGTACGTTTGTATCACTCTGGAAACACTCTGCTCTGTTGTTATAAGGGCCAGAGGCCAATCTGTGAGCTCTGTGAGGCCTATGGCCAATCTGTGAACTCTGCAAGGCCTGAGGCCGTTCTGTATAACTCTGGGCTTAAAGCCACTTTGTTCAAAGACTGGGCCTAAGGCCGTTCTGAAAATAATTACAGAATCAGATTAACCATATGTCCTCTGCATTTATATACGCATTGATATGCATAGTAATTCAAGTTGATTATGGAATTGTTTACGTACTATTATTCATTGAGCCTGGCTCACTCTGTATTTTGTCTACTTTTGTAGGTAATCAATCTGGAGGTCAGCCTTAGCCCTTGATGATCGCCTCTCTTTTGTCAACATTCAGTCTGTCCAGGCACTTAGATGATGCCCGTGCATTTTATGAAGTTTTGCTAAGTTTTGGCTTGTACTCTACTTGTCTGTCTAAAGTTGACTGATGTATATAACCCTTACCCTCCAATGTTTTTGTTATATGCCCAATCATGGGGCTGGGTCTGTATATGAATATGTACATAGCTAATTTCTCAGATGCATGTCACTGTATGTTTATCTACCTTATGCAATGCGTGTGATCCTGGCATAGTAGTGGTAGCTCAATGGACATTGCTTTATGTCATTTTATGATATTAAGTGCTTCCGTTCAAGCCCCATAGTTTATGTAAATAGAATTTGTGTCTGTTTCTAAGTAGGTCATGCCCAAACTTTTAGAGGCAAGTTTGGGGCGTGACAAGTGGTATCAGAGCACGAGTTGCTATCTCACACACGGATCCATTGAGCCTTAGGATGTCTAGAAAAGACTTAGGCATCATGCATAACATTCTGAAAGCATAATAAGAGATTGATGGCAACGCTAAATGTAGTCTGCTAACACTAATGACCGTGACCCATGTCTATTGTATATTTCATGTGCATATTGTCTTATAGGATATGGTGAGAACAAGAACGGAAAACCCGGAAGATGCTACTTCTGCACAGTTGGACAGGATTGAAAGAATGATTATGGAAATGGCGGAGACCTTACGGCAGCAACAGCAACAACCTCAACCACAACTGTCGCCGCCACCGGTACCTCCGCTTGCGGTATAAGATTTTCATGCTGAGGACCGAACCATTACACTCACAAAGGAGTTTAAAAAGATGAAGCCGCCATCATTCAAGGGAGGAATAGAACCAATGAAAGCTAAAGCTTGGGTGTTGGGAATAGGAAAATTGTTTGAAGTATTTCCTTGTACCGAAGCCCAAAAAGTGCAACTTCCTGCCTTCACTCTTGAAGACGAAGCACGGAGGTAGTGGATGTTTACGAGAACTACACACCAGGGTTAACATGGGACAGATTCTTGGAGCTGTTTTATGACAAGTACTTTCTCCAAAGTATGCGAGATAAAAAGGTGACTGAATTTGAAACTCTTAAACAAGGAAATAAGGCCGTTGCAGAGTATGAAGCTCAATTTGCAGAATTAGCCCGGTTTGCACCTCATATGGTGGACACAGATTATAAGAAGGCACGGAAATTTGAAGGGGGATTACGGGGTGCTATCCTGGACCGAGTCAACATGTTAAAGTTACCTACCTATGTTGATGTGTTGGAGAGGGCCGTTATAGCAGAGGGAAATATTGCTGCTCAGACCCCGATCTCCGAATGGAAAGGAAAGAGGCAGAACAATCAATGGTTAAAGAGGTCAACTACTCCACCAAATAAGAAGCAAAATTCGGGGACTTCTAGTATTTGTACTATTACTCCGGACTCAACTCCTGTGTGTTCAGAATGTGGAAAGAAGCACTGTGGGACTTGCTATTGGAAGTCTGGAGCCTATTTTAGGTGTGGCAAAACGGGTCATCTAGTAAGGGATTGTCCTAAGTGGACTCAACGAAATGGTAATAGGACTGCTACAAGTTCGGCGGGGTCTACAACAGCTCCCAGCACCAAGTCAGCTGCCAAACCTGCTAACAACAAAGACACTACAAGACAAGGCAGAGTGTTTTCATTGGTTGCGGGAGATGTGCAAAATGCGGCAACAGTGGTGTCAGGTACATTTATTGTTCACGGTCACTCTGCTCACGTATTGTTTAATTCTGGTTCTACCCATTCCTTTGTGTCAAAATTATTTGCGCAAAATTTAGATAAATTTGAGGAAAAATTGTCTTATATGTTATGTGTGTCTTCACCTTTGGAAGACTCTATGATCTGTGCTTCTGTGTATGTTGCTTGTGAACTCCAACTTGGGGATATCCGGGTATATGCTAATTTGTTACTTCTTGACATGACTTATTTTGATATTGTTCTGGGAATGGATTGGTTGAGTGAATATGGTGCAACTATAGACTGTTTGACTAAGCAAATCAGTTTCCACCCTTCGGGTCAATCAGAGTCTACTTTTCAGGGACAGGAAACGACTTCTCCACCTTATTTAATTTCTGCAACAAAGGCTTGTAAAATAATTCAGAAAGGGTGTCAGGGGTATTTGTGCAGTATTTTGGAAGGGCAAGTGATGAATGGGGGTACCGACATGATTCCAGTTGTCTGTGAATTTTCAGATGTCTTTCCAGAAGAATTGCCGGGGGAGTTAGTAGACCGTGAAATCGAGTTTACCATCGAAATGGCACCAAGAACCCAACCCATTTCTAAAACTCCGTATTGAATGTCACCAGCTGAAATGAAGGAATTAAAGGTTCAGTTACAAGATTTACTTGATAAGGGGTTCATTCGCCCGAGTGTGTCTCCTTGGGGTGCGCCAGTTCTGTTTGTGAAAAAGAATGATGGAACACTCTGACTTTGTATCGATTACAGGGAACTCAATAAGGTAACGATCAAGAATAAGTACCCACTGCCGCGGATCGATGATTTGTTTGATCAGTTATAAGGGGCACAAGTTTTTTCGAAGATTGATTTACGATCCGGATACCACCAACTGAAGGTCAAAGCTGACGATGTTGAGAAGACAGCGTTTCGAACTCGATACGGCCATTACGAATTTCTGGTTATGCCCTTTGGAGTTACTAACGCAACAACAGCATTTATGGATTTGATGAATCGTGTTTTTAAGCCTTATCTAGATGAGTTTGTGGTGGTATTTGTCGATGACATCCTTATTTATTCGAGGAATGCAAAAGGTCATAAGGATCATCTTCGTTCAATTCTTCAAACACTTTGAGAAAAGAAACTGTATGCAAAGCTGAAGAAATGTGAATTCTGGCTACAAGAGGTGGCATTTCTAGGGCATGTAATAACAAAGGAAGGAGTCTCCGTTGATCCACACAAAATTGAGGCGATCGTAAATTGGCCAACTCCTACCAATGTGACTAAGGTACGTAGCTTTATGGGGTTAGCCAGATATTACAAGAGATTTGTTCAAGATTTTTCCAAAATCGTTGTACCGCTTACACAACTGACTCAAAAGGGAGTTGCGTTTGAATGGTTAGAACAGCGGGAATCTGCCTTCCAGGAATTAAAAATAAAGTTAACTACAGCTCCAGTCCTTGCCTTGCCATCTAGTGCTGAAGGGTTTATGATCTACAGTGATGCTTCTCACAAAGGGCTAGGTTGTGTGCTTATGCAAAATGGAAAAGTTATCGCTTATGCTTCCCAACAGCTCAAACCCCATGAAAAGAATTATCCCACACATGACCTTGAGCTAGCCGCAATAGTTTTTGCTTTGAAGATGTGGCAACATTATCTGTATGGCACCACTTGCGAGGTTTATACTGATCATAAGAGCCTCAAGTACCTTTTTACGCAGAAGGAGTTAAATATGCGACAGCGACGGTGGTTAGAACTTATTAAAGATTATGATTTGCAGCTCCATTACCACCCTGGTAAAGCCAATGCGGTTGCAGATGCACTTAGTCAGAAAAATATGGGAAATTTGGCAAATCTATTTACGGAGCAAAAGGAGTTAGTGATTGAATTGGATGAAATGAACGTAGATCTTGTGATACATGGGTAGGAGACCATAATAGCAGCAGTGATGGCCCAACCGACCTTACTTGAAGAGATCAAACTATATCAAATGGAAGATGAAATTCTAAGGAAAGTATGTGAGGAGTTAGAGACAAAACCGAAACCGGGATTCAGTTTGGTGGATTCGGTACTCAAGATTTCAAAACCAAATATGTGTCCCTAATGTGTTGGAACTTAAACGGAAACTGATGGAAGAAGCACATGCCTCAAGATTTTCAATGCATCCGGGAAGTACTAAAATGTACCGGGATTTGAAACAAAACTTTTGGTGGCCAAGTATGAAAAAGGAAATTGCGGATTTTGTCTCCAAATGTTTACAGTGTCAACAAGTAAAAGCAGAGCATCAGAGACCGGCATGATTGCTGCAACCCCTTCTAATTCCGGAGTGGAAGTGGGAACATCTGACCATGGATTTTGTTGTAGGGTTATCACGAACTCCTCGGGGTATGAATTCTGTATGGGTCATTGTAGACCGGTTAACCAAGTCCGCCCATTTCCTACCTGTGAAGACTCAGTATAATGCAGATAAACTTGCGGTAATCTATGTGAATGAAATAGTGAGACTCCACGGTATTCCAGTTTCAATAGTATCAGATAGAGATCTAAAGTTTGTATCTAGATTCTGGCAGAGTCTATAGGGCGCAATGGGTACAGGATTAAAGTTTAGCACAGCTTTTCACCCTCAGACAAACGGACAATCCGAGAGAACGATACAAACACTAGAAGTTATGCTCCGAATGTGTATTTTGGATTTTCAGGAAAGTTGGGAAACTCACCTACTGTTGGTAGAGTTCGCGTACAATAATAGTTACCATTCGAGTATTGGGATGGCACCTTATGAGGCTTTGTATGGGAGGCCATGTCGTTCCCCTGTGTGTTGGGCTGAAGTCAGAGATAAATCATTATTAGGGCCTGAAATTATCCAGTTGACAACGGAAAAGATTAAAACTATTCGGGAAAGATTGAGAACTGCTCAAAGTAGGCAGAAGAGTAATGCGAATAACCGACGAAGGAATTTGGAATTTGAAGTGTATGGTCATGTGTTCGTGAAAGTCACCCCAATGAAAGGACATCCAAGATTCCAGAAAAGGGGTAAGTTAACACCCTGGTATGTTGGTCCCTTTCAAATTTTGGAAAGAGTGGGTCCGGTAGCTTACCGAGCCGCCCTTCCACCAAATATGAGCCAAGTACATAACGTGTTCCATGTCTATATGCTTCGAGGATATCTTCCGGATCCATCTCATATCATTGATTACCACCAAATCATTCTGGATGATAAATTGACATATGAAAAGAAACCTATTCGGATTCTGGATCGACAAGTAAAACAGTTACGGAATCGAGAAATTCCAAATGGTAAAAGTTGAGTCGCAAGAACATTACGGAACCGAAGCAACTTGGGAAAAAGAAGAAGAAATGCAATACCAATATCCACATCTGTTCCTATCCTAAGGTAAACCAAGTTTGAGGGACCAAACTATTTAAGGGGGGAAGAGTGTAATAACCCGACCCTCGTATATGATTCGGGTATATTTTCAGTCCCTTATTCTGTGCTTTTAAATGCTTATTATGAAATTTTATGTGAAATTAAGTTTGATTAAGTGAATCCTATGAATATAGGTTCATATCTATTTAATAAGAGAACTATCTGTTACAACTATAAAAGTTTGGCTCAGAAATTGGAGCTTAATAATCTGAAATTGATTTTACATTTAAGATCGGCATGATTTTTAAGTCTCAAAACGATTTTATGTGAAATTTTGATTAGGAATGATTAAACTGATTGATTTTCGTCTTATTCACCTTATATGTAAATATCAATGCTCTTTAATCATTTGACTTGGGAAATTCATTTCAAAATATCTCCTGGGAGAGAAAAGAGAGTGTGGGGAAGAAGAATTACGGGAGAAGAAATTCAACAAGGAAGATTGGCAAATTGAGGAGAGTTGTGGGATTTAATTCAAGGTAAGCTCAATCCAACCTAATTAACCTTCACTTGGACTTAAGGAAGGTTTTGTTTCATGTTTTTGCAACTTAGGGTTTGTAATTGAAGATTTTGAGTGTTTCAAGCTTGATTGGAAATTGTTCTCATCATTTGGTTGCTTTGAGACTTAATTTAAGTGTTGCGTAGGAATTACCCTTTACTCTTTGGTTTTCATGCCAAACTCATATAATTATACATATGTATTGTATATATATTTTGTGAAGGCAAGGAAATTAGATTTTGTAGATGAAATTAGGAAGGATTGTAGTCTAATTAAGCTTCTAATCATGTCTATTTGTGATATTATCATTGTGATTCATGTTATGAAGATGTTTGGTTAACTTATTGAATTACTCATCTTTATTTTGTACTTAGAATATGTTGGTTCTGCTGGATTTTGGGTTAATTTCGGACTGCCCAAAACAAGGGCCACGGCCGCACGTGCGGAGGTCATGGCCACACGTGCGGAGCACCACTGCACGTGCGGAGGTCATGGCCGCACGTGCGGACAAGAGGGAAAAAAATAGGAATTACATTCTGCTTTCAGCCGCTCGTGCAGGGAAGGAGTACTGCACGTACAGTCCACTTCCGCACGTGCGGAGGGGACTGCCGCAGGGGCGGCCTAGGCCAAAAAAATTCGCCTGCTCTGTTTTGCGTGCTCGATCCTCTGATATTATTAAAATAATTTTTTCATAATCTTATAATGGTTGTAAATTCATTCAAAGCGTAATGACTCAGAAAATGATTTAAAATAAAAAGGAACTAATGTGTGAATTATCTATGTGTGTAGGACACACTCTGGGAGGAACCATCGCTACGCCACAGCACTATGAGTAATAGTACTATAGATGTACATTTATTTACCGTTAATAATTATTGTTATTAACGTTCTAATCTTCGCAAATAATGACATTAACACGTATGTTGATCGGGAATCGGTGTGAACTTATGTAAACACTAAAAGAATCCGTGTACATCTGTATCACTCTGGAAACACTCTGCTCTATTGATATCTGGGCCAGAGGCCAATCTGTGAACTCTGTGAGGCCTATGGCCAATCTATGAACTCTGCGAGGGCTGAGGCCGTTCTGTATAACTCTGGGGTTAAAACCACTCTATTCAAAGACTGGGCCCAAGGCCGTTCTGGAAATAATTACAGAATCAGATTAACCATATGTCCTCTGCATTTATATATGCATTGATATGCATAGTAATTCAAGTTGATTATGGAATTGTTTACGTATTATTATTCATTGAGCCTGGCTCACTCTGTATTTTGTCTACTTCTGTAGGTAATCAACCTGGAGGTCAGCCTTAACCCTTGATGATCGTCTCTCTTTTGTCAACATTCAGTCTGTCCAGGCACTTAGATGAAGCCTGTGCATTTTATGAAGTTTTGCTAAGTTTTGGCTTGTACTCTACTTGTCTGTCTAAAGTTGACTAATGTATATAACCCTTACCCTCCAATGTTTTTGTTATATGCCCAATCATGGGGCTGGGTCTGTATATGAATATGTACATAGCTAATTTCTCAGATACATATCATTGTATGTTCATCTACCTTATGCAATGCGTGTGATCCTGGCATAGTAGTGGTAGCTCAATGGACATTGTTTTATGTCATTTTATGATATTAAGTGCTTCCGTTCAAGCCCCATAGTTTATGTAAACAGAATTTGTGTCTGTTTTTGAGTAGGTCATGCCCAAACTTTTAGGGGCAGGTTTGGGGCGTGACACTACGTGTGCTAATTACATCTCGTCTGTTCCCACAAGTCCTATTTGTCACGAGGATGCTACCAGTGACATCCATAGAGTGGTTCAGGGGCTATTTTATATTTTTGCCTCCCGAACAGCCTTTTTCGACTAAGTTTAAGGCATTTTTTACTCTAACTCCCAACCTACGTGTGCTAATTACATCTCGTCTGTCCCCACAGATCCTATTTGTCATGAGGATGCTTTTTGTGACATCTATAGAGTGGTTCGGAGCTATTTTGCATTTTCACACCCTGAACACCTTTTTTCGACTAAGTTTAAGGCGTTTTTAACTCTAACTCCCAACCTCTGTGTGCTAATTACATCCTGTGTATCCCGACATGTCTTATTTCTCACGAGGAAGCTACTGGTGACATCCATAGAGTGGTTCGGGGGTTGTTTTATATTTTTGTTCCCCAAACGGCCTTTTTCAACTAAGTTTTAGGCGTTCTTGACTCCAACTCCCAACCTACGTGTGCTAATTACATCCCATCTGTCCCCACAGATTATATTTGTAACACCCCACTTTTTATTACTCGGAAACCATTACCAAATTCATTAAGTTTATTCAATTTCAAAGATAACATGGGGAAACTCTTTACATCATTCGTAAGAATAAATAAAGATTCTGTCATCCGAAATGCAAATTAAATGCAACATGTACGTAACTAAATAAATTGGCCGCAAGCTTACATCTTTAAAGTAAAAAGAAGGGTTTAACCCTTTTACGTCAATGGTATTCCGCCCACAAATAAAAGGCCATGTGGCCAACAGGTAAAGAAGATCCTCGATCTTGAAACCCTTCTCGATGGTCACCTGAAAAAGGATTAACAACGTGGGATGAACATAAAGTCCAGTAGGGATCTCAACATGATCCTAAACAATAGCAACTTACAGATAGCTATGATCATAAATTCTTAGTCTCACACTGTATAAATAATGTGACGGTTTATACAGAAATATATGTGTATAAGAACTTTTCTCAAAGTTGTTCATTTCATTCAATAACATAAGCAATTCATTTTTCTTTCTTCTTGTTACCTTTTTCCAAAATTCATATGACTATGACAAATTTCTGAAGAGAACAATTTCACCAAGCCCATTACGTTTTTTTCTCACTTCTCAGACTTATACCTGATTTGCCTTTTCAAAACATGTTCACACAAGTATTCAAACTCTTTCACGTTTTTCACCATCACAATACAATACTTACGTTCGTTTCTAACACATTCATAACTATTCAAGTATGCCTTTAATACAAAAGGAAAACAACAAGCAATCAATAACTATCCACTTTAACAATTGAGGCAACACGGCCTTCTAGAACAATAACCATCATAACCCATGATATACCCAGATACACTGAGACAATAATGATAAAGGAATTATGCTCTACTTGCCTTAAGCATGGTAATTCAATGATACACCTTTCCATAACAAAATGCCAAGTCAAGGATACACCTTTCCATACTAAAATCCCAATTTACCAGACACCGGCTGGAAGGTAATGGTAGCTCTGCCAAGTTCTCCAGACGCTAGCTGGAAGGTACTGGTACCTCTCATTCGAAACGCAAGCACATTCCCAACCATATCAACATACAAGAATGCATAATAACACAAGTGTGATACATACACAATGTATATAAACATAGTCATATTAAATAACAACCAATGAAGGATTAGTTTTAATTCACCTAGTCCACATGCAATTTCTACAACAGTCATAGCTATCCTCCACCGATAGCCCAAAACATATAATTCTAAACATATACACAATCTCCAAAATAGATAAGCTATCCATATTTTCATAGGTGAGAAATTACAAATAACCAACTCCACCATTTACATTCATATCTATCCATTTCTGCATCTAATACGAAAAGAAAACAAAAATTCAATTCTCGCAAGACTTTCAGTCCAATAACAATGATAATATGTAAAGGTTCCAAGATCCGATCTCAAGTTCATTATTCGTTTACAAAGGGTGATGATTTCATTTTCTTTCAAAAAGACCACTTTTCTTTATTTTTCCAATCCACACAACTCCAACCATTTTCTAAGAATTCATTCTCGTCATTTTATAAAATCAAAACCAAACCCATCCTCTTTATTTTACAAAACCAATTCCATTGGTATCAAAACCATAACTCAACTCAACTTCACGTGATTAGTTTAAAACAAAACCAACACTGTGGTTACTTCTCATTTTATTTTCTTTTGATATAAACACAAGCATACAACCCATATTAGCAAAATATATAAGGATTATTCAACTTCCTCCCTTTGAAATCCATTATATCAATAATTTTAAATTAGGGCTTTCTTCCCTCTCTTCACAAACATAATAAATCATTTCCCAAATAACCCAACAACAAACAACTTAACAACTCCAATCACAAATATCAAACCCTAGATCCCCTTTCATTACTTTCAAGAAAATCCATAATGAATATGGTTTTTATTCAATAAAATCTATCACATGTCTATCTATAAACAAAGTATTAGAAAGGAGCAAAGAAATCCTTATCTCTTGAAGCGAAGAGAAAACAACCCAAAAATCACCGGCGACGAAACCATGAACCACTTGGATCAATAGAAAGCCCTTCACAAGATCTACAACCTTTCCCAAAGGACCAAGGTGAAAAGATGGCTCTAGGTGAGTAGATCTAAAGATCTAAGTGCGAAAAGTTAAGTTTTAGAGAGAGAGGAGAGAAATCATGGGTTGAGAGGAAAAGAGGAGAAAAAGTAATGAGAGGAAAGTGGTTTGGGTCTATTTATACTAGTAGCAAATAACCCCAAGGTAAAATAAAATAATAGGCCCAAAAACCCCCCGAGGGTAGGGCCCATTCGAACCCCAAAAATCTAAAAAAAACACGCAGGGGTCAACCCTAAGACAGGAGGGGGTCAACCCTATCTTCCAGCAACCAACACACAGACATAAGAGGGTCGACCCTCTCCCAGTCTGGTTTCTACCATATCTCCCAGCAACTAACACACAGACATAAGAGGGTCGACCCTCTCCCAGTCTGGTGTCTACCCTATCTCCCAGCAACACTTCTAGAAACTTCACCAACAGGTAAGGGTCGACCCTTAGGAAGGCTGGTGTCGACCCTAGAATAGAATTTCTAAGTCTTCAAGGAACTTTTGACAAGAATAAGTGCGAACAACCAAACCCAACAAGTTTAAATCGAATTATACTCCTCCAAAACCAACCCATAACAACACCAAAGATCTCCAAAATAAAATAAAGGATACAAGTGCTACACTATTTGTCACGAGGATGCTTCCTATGACATCCATAGAGTGGTTTGGGGGCTATTTTTCATTTTCGCCCCCCGAACGCCTATTTTCAACCAAGTTTATTTGTGAACGTTCTTGCATTTTCATGTCGTCTCTTGTAAATTTTAAGAAGGTTGTTACAATGGCTATGTCTGAATCTGGTGAAAACAAGCATGCATCAAATTCTCCCGCTTCATGAGAGCTTCTCTCTCTAGTCTTCAGAGTTTGTCTACTATTTGGTAGCTTCCTCCGGAATCTCAAACCCTTCTATTGCACTGTGTGCATCTTCCTCCCTCCCTCTTTCTAAGTCTTTCTTTGAGCTTGACTTACTCCTATTTTACTGTGCTCTGGGTCTTCTATCTCTCTCTCTTGGTTTGGGTGTTTTGCTTTACTGATGGAAACTCTTGACCTCTCTGAAGGCTACGATGAATGTGAGGATGTTCCGGAACTCTGTTCGGTGGGGAAGATTCTAGCCCCTGAAATTCTTAACCGGACAGCCGTTTCCAACATTCTCCAAAGTACGTGGAAGCCGTATTCGAAGTTGGTAATCTCACCGTGGAGTGATAATGTATATATGTTCCAGTTTGCTGACAGTAAGGATCGGAGCAAGGTGTTAGACGAAGCCCCTTGGTCGGTCATGGGAAATCACTTGATTCTCCAACCACTCCATCTTGGGATAGCTGTCTCTAACTTCGAGTTCCGTTGGTGTCCCTTCTGGGTCCAGGTCTATGGCCTCCCCCTAGATAAAATGACTACGACGCATGGGGTAACCATTGGGAATCATCTAGGTAAACTGATTAAAGTTGAGGCCCTTTTTGATGGGCTCCTCTTGGGAAGGAGTTTTCTACGGATTCGAGTTGAGATAGACATTACTAAGCCTTTGCTGCAGGGTTTCATCCTCCATCGTCGAAATCCATTCGGGGAAGCCATGGATGATGTTCGCGTCTTGTATAAGTATGAGAAACTCTTTGAATTTTTCTGTGACTGTGGCAGAATAGGGCATGACAACACTTCTTGTAAGTTCACTTCTAGAGACGATGGTGCCACCTCCAAGTATGGGCTTGACATGCGCACTGGTTTGGTCAAGCACATTGGGGTTCATCCGGATCGTCACCGAACTGAATCAAATGCTAATTTGGCTCGCCGCTCTGAGAGGGGCACGTCGTCGAAACCACGTACTACTGCAGGTGAAGGGATCAGGGGCTATGTTCCTGCAATGGTCGGGGGCGTGCTTGTACGATGTGAGCGTGAGGAAGGGGATTCTCTGTCTTGTGTGCCAGCTCTGGAATCTGTTTTGTCGCAAGGTGATACTTGCTTACCTACATCTGTAAGTATGTAGGTTGTACCCTCTCTCTCTGAGTGTATGTAGGATAAGGTGATCATCCCAACTTCTGGGCTTGCTCCCACTCCTCCCAGCCCTTCTGGGCCTGGTTATACTCCTAACAACTTTTCTGGGCCAAGTCTGGTTGGGAGTACTGTGGGCCTCTATGGCCCATGTTCTGGGTCTGGGCCTCACCTGGGCTCTATAACTCATTTTTCCAAAGTGGACCCAATGGGGGCTTTTGAGTCTCCCACACCCAATTATTTCGTTGGGTGTCCAATCTTCACCTAGTAACTCCCTTTCTTTTAATTTGGTGGATTTGGGGCTGAAGGTGACTGCTTCTAGCCCACTTCAAGGCAATTTTCATAGTTCTGGCCTAGATTTATGTCTCTCTAGACTTCATGGACCTCTCTCTCAACAGGAAAGCTATGTATGAGGACCTTCCTACAGTCTGTCATCCTAAAATTTTGAAATGGGATGGTCTTGATGACTTAGTGGACAAGGTGGAGAGGCAATTCTCTTTGGGTGCTCAGTCTAAGGTTGCGGGGAAGGAAAAGAAGGCCAGGTCTTCTGGGTGAAAGGTTGGGAGGCCTAAAAAGGTTCAACTGGTTAATGTGGTGGTAGGCAATTCTGAGTCTGACATGGTTGTGTTTTCGGGTGGGTTTATCTCTGTAACTCCTCTTGATTCTCACCTTGAAGACTATTGTTCCCAAGTTGTCACTACTTTCTCTTGTAATGTTGATGATGCTCAAATTACAGAGGGTTTGGCTGGCCCTATCTAGCCATTCACTCCATGCTGATAATCAGTTGGAACTGTTAGAGGTTGGGGCGTCCCCTAACAGTCCAGATCTTATGAGGGTTATGTATAACCCATCACCCTGCTATGGTTTTCTTGATGGAAACCAAAAATAAAGTTGCGAAACTAGATAGAATTCGATGTAGACCTCAATTCTCTCAGTGTTGTTAAGTGGACTCTGTTGGTTTTTCTGGTGGACTGGCTCTCTGGTGGACAGATGAGGTTCAATTAGATGTTCGTTCGAAATCAAAAAATATTATCAGGTGTGTAGTCTCCGGAAGTGGGTATCCTTCTTGGGTTGCTACTTTTGTTTATGCTCCTCCTCAACCTCCTGTAAGGAAGAAATTGTGGAAACATCTCATTAATTTGGCGAATGCGAATCAATACCCTTGGTTTATGCTGGGAGATCTAAACCAAGTAGCTTATATTTCGGAGAAACAAGGCAGTAATGCATGTAATAGATTGCAGTTAGCAGATTTCCAAGAGATAATCTTTCAATGTGATTTGGTTGATTTGGAATTCAAGGGCAATGCCTATACTTGGTCTAATAATCAGGTTCTTGCCGTGAATGTTCGGGAAAGATTAGGTCATGGTCTCGTTATGATGGATTGGCGGAATCTATTTCTCTTTGCTCAAGTATCTCATGATATTTGTATTGGTTCAGACCACTGTCCCTTGATTCTTAATTGTTGTGTGCCCCCGAAAAGGATCCCTCGGATTTTTAAATTTGAATCTATGTAGGTAACCAATTCTGGGTGTGCTCCTACAATTCAATCCACATGGCAACGTTTGCAATCAGGGTCTTTGATGTATCAGTTAGTGCAAAGAATGAAAAACTGTTGGTGGGACCTCCAAGAAAGGAGTAGGAAGGAGTTTGGCAACAATAAACTCTTGCTGGAATCTTTGCGACACAATCTATCTGTACTTCAAGGGCAACCAATGTCATTTTCAAATTCACATGCCCAAGACAAGGTGAAATCAGAGATGGAATCAGTGTTACTCCGTGAATAAATGTATCTCCATCAATGATCAAGGATTAACTGGCTTCAATTTGGCGATAGAAATTCTAGGTTCTTTCATGCTACAATTAATCAGAGGCGTCAGCGGAATCAATTAGTTAAATTACAAACGGAGAAAGGGGTGTGGTTGGAAACTGATGCCGAGATTGACAGCTATTTATTCAGTTACTTCCGTCAACTTTTCAACAGGGAAATGCCCAGTTGTATAGAGGAAGCCATGCATGTGTTGGACTTTATGATTACTGATGCCATGAATTCCCGTTTGATTCGGGAGGTACATGACTTAGAAATCAAGGAAGCTGCTTTCCAACTTGGGTCCTTGAAGGCCCCTGGACCTGACGGTTTCCCGAGTTTTTTCTATCACCATTTTTGGGATATGGTAAGTGGTGATGTTTGTGTAGCCGTGAAAAGTTTCTTCCGAAATGGGTTCTTGCTCAAGGAAATGAACCATACCAACTTGGTACTTATTCCTAAAGTTCATATCCCTGAGAAGCTGTCACAGTTCAAGCCCATCAGTCTTTGTAATTTTCTTGTCAAGTTTATCACTAAGATTCTTGCGAATAGACTTAAAGAGGTGCTCGATGTTATTGTTTCCCCATAACAATATGATTTTGTGCCTGGGCAGCTTATCCAAGATAACATCACTATTGCACATGAGGCTTTCCACGCTTTGAAAATCCGTAAGGGCAAGGTGGTTGACTTCGCCTTGAAGTTGGATTTTAATAAAGCTTATGACAAGGTGCAATGGGGTTTTCTTCAGGCTGTTATGGTCAAATTGGGCTTTAGTCCCACTTGGGTTAATTGGATTATGCAATGCATCACTACGGTGTCCTTTTCAGTCTTTGTTAATGCGGCTCAGCGAACCAGTTTCCAACCTTCACGGGGTCTTCGTCAAGGGGACCCTCTGTCACCATACTTATTTCTCCTTGTGATTGAAGTGCTGTCTCGGTTACTTAACGAAAGTGTTTCTGAGCATCGTTTATCTGGTTTACAAATTAGGCTATCTTATCCTATCTTATCCCATCTTCTATTTGCCGATGATGTTATTCTCTTTTTTAAAGCAGATATGGAGCAATCTAGAGAAGTTCTCAATGTTCTCCAGCTCTATGGGAACGCCTCGGGTCAAACAATCAATGTTCACAAATCGAGTGTTCAGTTTTCAACCAATACGTCTTTTCTTTCACAACACCAAATCTCTGGAACTTTGGGCATTTCTTCTGTTAACACTGGTGCTAAATATTTGGGTTTACCGTCTTGTTGGGAAAGGCCCAAATCTGAAGCCTATGGATTCTTATATGAACGGGTGCTCTCAAAGCTTAGTGGTTGGAAAGCTAAATTCTTATCTCAAGCAGGTAGAGAGATCCTCATCAAAGAGGTTGTCCAAGCCATTCCAACCTATGCTATGGCATGCTTTTTATTCCCCAAAAAACTTTGTGACAAGCTTAATTCCTATATTCGCAACTTTTGGTGGAAAGGAGACTCGGGAGGTGGGGGTATTTATTGGGCTAGCTGGGCGAAATTGACCCTTCCTAAATCCAGAGGTGGCCTTGGCTTCCGGATTTTACAACTTTCAACAAAGCATTGCTTGCGCATCAAGATTGGAGACTTTTAAACTCTCATCACTCTTTCTTTGCTCAACTCGGACTTTTTGCATGCTTCGCAGGGTGCTCGCACATCTTGGGCTTGGTTTAGTAGTCTTCAAGGTCGTGACATCCTTCGTGATGGGTTACAATGGCAAATGCATAATGGCGCTTCCATTAATTTTTGGGATGCCAGGTGGATTCCAACTGTGGGTGAGTTCAAGATCAAATATCCTAAGCCAGCTAATAATTCGGTTTCTTTTGTCAAAGATGTCATAAATCCCACCCTTGGGACCATCGGAAGATTAGCAGCTTAGTCTCCCGTGAAGAACACGATGCCATTGCCCTGATTCCAATTTCAATGGAGGACAAGGTAGATGCCTTGATCTGGCATTACAATTTTATTGGGTCTTATACTATCAAGTCTGGCTATCAGTGTGCATTACGTTTGACAGCAGATCTTCCAGCCAATATACCATCCTCCTTCACCCACTGGTGTGACTCTGATTGGAAATTTGTTTGGAGTCTCAACCTCCCTCCCAAGCTCAAGCACTTTGTTTGGAGAGTGTGCAATAACTTCTTAGCTGCCAAGCAGAATCTTTATCATAGGCGTTGTTCAACCTCAGATATGTGTCAGGTCTGTTCTCAATCCTCAGAATCTATTGAACATGTTTTCTTTGGTTGTACCTGGACTAAGGCTGTCTGGTTTGGGAGCGGTTTGGGCATCCGTGCTGAGCTTCACTCTATCCTCTCTTTCCAATAATGGTTTGGTGATATCAGAGCCCAGATGATTGAGGAAGAGAGTTGCAAGCCGCTGCTTTGTCGTGTTGTTTGGCTTTGCTGGAGTATTTGGAAGGCCCAAAATGCTTACATTTTCAACCATGAGCCAGTTGATCCTTTCTATGTCATTGCAAAAGCAAATTGGGAGGAATATGAATTTCTTGATGCCCGAGCATCTTTACCTCTGCAAAATGGTGTAAGTGATCGGGTTAGGGGCGGCTCGATACCCAGATGGATACCCCCAGCTTGTGATCTTTTGAAGGTTAACTGTGACGCAGCTTTTCACCCAATGTCATCTAAAGAGGCCATTGCAGTTTTAATTCGTGATGATAGAGGTCGCCTTGTGGACGGTTTGGCTCGCGAGGTTGTTCTTTCTTCAGCATCTCAGGGAGAAGCACTCGGTATTCATTTTGCATGCCTCATGGTTAGCTCTCTAGGATTACCCTCAGCGGAGGTTAAAGGTGATAACAAAAAAGTAATTCATCTGTGTGTGTCTGAAGGTGCCCCTCCTTAGGAATTTTGCACTGTTATAGCTGATATTAGATCTTTTGCTAGGCAATGTAATTTGAGTTTTTCTTGGTGTGCTAGGAATGCCAATGAGGCGGCACATTGGATAGCCCAAGCTTGCCTTGGTGGCTACCTCCCTTGTAATTGGACTTTCTATCCCCCGGCTGCACTGCTAGCAGTTTTATACGGTTAATACATTGATCTGCTTCGTTAAAAAAAAAAAAAAAAAGTTACCAATTGATTTGAAAGGTGATTCATGCATTTCCTTAATTTGTGTATATGTTTTTACTATTGAGTCTCCTATGATTCCCTTTGTTGGATATTCACTACTAGAGTGTAGAACATAACTACAAGTAGGTCTCATGAACTAGTTCATCATTCTACAAAATCATGGGAGATTAACAGATAACTCTCACAGTGGCATTTCAGTGAACCAGTTCATCATTCTACAAAATCATGGTACTTTTTTTTTTTTCTCTTACCTTTTTGACAAATATCTACTTATTGTCTTGTTGATTTAGACCTACTTACACTGGTTGAAGTTCAAAGTTTTCTACTATGGACAAGTACTTTGAGAACTTAAAAAGTGTAAATTAAATATTAAAACCTAAATGGTTAGTTAAGACAGTCTTTTATACATATTTTAACTCCACTCTTTATTTTATATGCATGAAGTATTGAGAATAATACATTGTACATGCATTTATCTTTAAAATTAATTTTGCAATTTTAAATATTATACATTGGTTGGTGTCTTGTTCTTATAGGATATATTTATTTTTCTACCTATTTTTAAAGTTGTTAAAGTATGTTAGACACGTTACGATATGCAATTTAGAGAGAAAAAAAAAAGTGATACTCGATTTGTATTCCAATTTAACAACTCAGATTGCAAGTCAAACTGTTTAATACAAATAATTATATATGACTTCTTGTTACTATAATTGTTTTAAACTAAGCTTCCTACCTTTCATTTCGCATTTCTGAATCTCAATAAATTACCTTCTCTGCTATGAACATGAGCAGGAACAAAGTCAGCAACATTAACTCTTTTGTTCACCTTTGAATATAACTTCCCAGGAAATGCAACATGCACATACATGGAGAGAGGTTTAAAGTCATTGCTGGCAAAGCCACTTTGACCTCGTTTAGGTAACTAACCACTCTTGACCTCAATTTTTTAAAATAGACAGTGATTGGGCTAAACCATTCAGGGATCACCTTTAAAACTTAAAAAGTCAGCAGTTTTAGGCACATCTCACATGCCAAATCAATCTCTCCATTTCTTGGTTTATGAGACTCAGCCTTCTATAGTGTTTTTCTACCGCCTCCCCACCCCCCAAAAAAAATAATAATAAAATTAAATTAAATAAAAAATAAAAATAAAAACAGAATTTATATTATTTCATTTTGCTTTCCTGTTTGGATATATCACGCTCTCGAGTCTGACAAGGTCTGCTTATGCTAAAAGCATAGTCATCTAATGATACATCAAACACGAATTATAAGGTCAAATATTCTTATGCCACTACGAAAGCGCTAGACGTACCTGTGAAATGGTGGATCTAACCAGAAATCCCTTTCGAAGCACCAAAATGCCTTATTTTATGGTTATGTTTGGGATAATCTTTTTTGGCTATTTTAGCCAAAAAAAGACAAAATAAACTAAAAAGTCAATAATATAAAATGTCACATCCAAATCATAATCCTTTTATTTTTTCTCTCACAAAAGTTTAAACAAAAAGTTCATCCCAAACGAGATTTTTTTAGCCCCAGACTAAAATAGTCAAAAAAATAAAAAGTCAAAAAGCCAACCCACATCACAAACGAACGCTATACACTCCTGAAACTGGAGAATCCGGAATTGTCCATTCCATAGTTGCATAGCTTTGAGGGCTGAGTTTAGCGAGCCTTGACCATTTGAACTGCAATCAAAAGTCCGCTTGACAATGATTAAAAGCAGAAGCATGCAAGAAACAAATCTAGTTACATCATGAAGCCCACAACGTCATTCAATGCTATTATTAAACCCCATGAGGAGTATTATAAGATATTCTTGCATGGAGCAGCAGTCTATTATCTGGTTACCAACATACCATGCTTCAGAATGTAAACTACGTTTGCAAAATTAAAAGAAAGTTAAAAAGATAGCTTACAACACGACTATGTTCATGCTAGCAGTGCTGAAAAAGTTGGCATAAAATATAGGTACATCAAATTTTGGTTTTGGGAACACAATAAAATCCAAAACCTGCATTTGGTTTATAGAAACTGAATCAGGAAAGGGTAAAACATTCAGATTGTTATAATAAATCACAGAATCTCTTGGCAACAATTAAGCACGAGGTCTTAACAGTATTAGCATCTCAAGGATTCTTATCCTGATTTTTTATTATTGACACTAACTGCTTAACCAAGATCCACATTGCACCGATTGAGATCATGCAAGTCAAAAAATTCAGGGTTCTAGTGTTTCTTCCCCACCCGCACCCCCATTTTGTATTTATTCCACTTCATACTCTTCTTTCCTCCTTGTTAAACCATAGTTATCAGCCATTATTCTCACAAATCCTGAAGGGATGTTAGATTTATAAAGGAATTTCAATCAAATTGGAAACTTGTGAAAGGTGTAAACGCTTCCTTTTTGGCTTAAATCCCCAAAATTGAATGTCCCTGCATCAAGCCTAAGGGTAATAAGGACTTACTTTGCCCCAAAATTATTATGCATCACATTGTTTCTAGTTTTTAATATTATTAACCCCAACATTGTATATAATTTTTTTTTTCTTTTTCCTCTATTTTGGGCATTCTTCTTTGAAAAATTTGCCTTACCAAGCAAACAAAAATTTGAATCTTCAAACAAAATAACAGCACCAAATAATCTGGTGAACTCATTGAGAGAAACCCAATCAACAAAATAACTAAAAATCAAAATTTCCTATCTTGACATGAACTAGAGTGAAATGGGAAAATCTTTATTTTGGCTAAAAAAAACCTTAATAAATTACATGTTCCTTCAATCATTTTATAGAAACCCATTTCAATCATTGGTTCATTGATTTCACATAAATCAAAACCCTACACCATAAAAAAGCAAAAAGAGTGAAATGGGGAAATAGAGAAAGGTAGACAGAAAAACAGAGCTAAAAGGGAAAGAGATAGAGAGAGTAAGAGAAATAGGGAGAGGAAGAGAAAAACCTCAATGTTGAAAGGCAAGGAGCCGCGAGGCAAGCGACAGCGGTGGCGGTGTGTGACGGTGGAAGATCGACAGTGAATGATGATGGAAGATCAACGGTAAGTGATGGAGGTAAAGTGATGCTGAGTCATCCAAGAGAGTGAGAGAGACGATAAAAGATCGACAGTGAATGATGGTGAGTCAAGAGTCTTGTTTTTGTTTGGGTAGATTGATAAAAAAAATATGGAAAAAGTAATAGAATAAATGAATTGGCACCGATTCTCAAAAACTTCCCCCCAAAAAATTTGCTATCATTGCCGACCAAACAAAATTTTAGTCGCCTATTGTAGCACTTTTGGCTACTAAAGGTATTTTGGTCACCAAAAATAAATATTCACCGACCGAATTTTTCATCACCAAAGATAAAAGTTGTTAGGTCCCTAGTTGCCAATTCTGTGAACAAACTCAGTTTAATGGAGTTGTAATTTTTTCCTTGGTTTTGCTCTTCCCACTCGAGAGGGAACATATGCGCTCAAGCGAAGATTGCACCTTCTCAGTAGTTTGGCTTGTCTGCACAAATACTGGGAGACGTGTTTTTGCGCTCGAGCATGAGTTTCAGCGCTCGAGCAGAGCCCTGTTTTTGTCGCACATGTTTTAGTGACTCCGCTCGAGCAGAAAGTCCTACGCTCGAGCGGGGTACGTGGCCCCTATTTTCTATATATGTGTGTTTAATTCTTTCTTTAGGGTTAAGGCTTCTAAATCTATTTTGGGAGCTCTAGAATTTTCTTTAGAAGCTATTTTACTAGTTTTCCTTTGATGTTTTCTTGAGTATTAAACTCACATGGTTTGATAATTCACATCAAAGGGTTGTTTGAGTGATCATCTTCAAGAGCGTTCTTTTTTGGTGGAATCGAGAGATTCAAGCGTGGAGTGTTCGAAGTTGTTCGAAGGTGTTTGAAGCTATGCGCAGTCGTTAAGTCGACGTGGACGTTGTGGAATCAACATCAATCGAATCAATCCTGAAATGAAGGTTGCGGTGGAAGATGTACAAAGCGTTGAAGACAAATTGACAGAGTTTGGATAATTTGTTTGGGTATTTTGTATTCTTTCTTACCTTCATAGTGGATTGATTTGTGGCGTTTTGCCCGTGATTTTTTATTCACAATTGGAGGTGCTCCAATAGTGATTTTTTCCACGTAAAAATCATTTGTGTCTATTTATTGTTTCTAAAACAACAATCTAAATCACTTTTGTACCTGCTTGCTGATTTAGATTGTTAATTTTAATTGTTTGGGAATTGGTACAATTAAATCTTGATCTAATCACGAATCACTTAGGTTTTTCAATTGGTATCAAAGCGAGTCACTCTTTGTTTTTATCAAAACTATAGGAGTGTGATTTTGTGTGATTGGTGATATGGATTCAATTCGTGAAGGTGACTCGACCCATAGACCTCCGTTATTTGATGGTAAAAACTATTCTTTTTGGAAAGCTCATATGAGAGCATTTTTAATATCTATCGATGAAAAAGTTTGGCACTGTGTGATCTATGGGTGGAGTAAACTTATTGTCACTATTGATTGTATTGATATTCCCAAACCTCTTGATAAATGGGATGCATTCAGTTATAAAAATTCGAGTTGGAACAGTAAAGCTCTCAACTCCCTCTTTTGCTCCGTCACACCTGAAGAGTTTTGTCATATTTGTACTTGTGAGGTAGCAAAAGAGGCTTAGGATATTCTTGAAACTATTCACGAGGGTACTACTTCTATTAAAAGGTCAAAACTTCAACGTCTCACCTTCACCTTTAAAACTCTTTTTTATGCGTGATGATGAGACGTTTGATAATTTTTATGCTAAACTGAGTGACATTGTGAATTCTTGTTTCACACTCGGTGAAAAAATTCCAAAAGGTAAGGTTGTTGGAAAAATTTTGAGGTCTTTACCCAAGAGGTTCCAATCAAAAGTTACAGCTATTAAGGAGGCTCAGGATATTGACACCCTCAAACTTGATCAGTTGGTTAGAAACTTGTAGACTTATGAAGCCCACCGGATTTCTAAGAAAAAACAAAAAGATAGTGTGGCTTTCACTAGTGCTCATGAGACTGCAAAAACCCTTGAGATTGAGTTTGATCTAGAGTCTGAGATGACGACTATGTTTACTAAACAGTTCAAAAAAAATTTAAACAAAAAGAAGCCTAATTTCAAGGACCCTATTTCAAAAGATAAGAGTAATGAAAAACCCAAAAAATTTTCACCAAAAGTTGCTCCTAAAACTGAAAAAAGACTATGAAGGGGCAAGGGATCAAGTATTATGAATGTCAAGGGTTTGGGCATATTGCTCTTGAATGTCCATAAAAAAAAACCAAAAGAATGTTTATACAGTGACTTGGGATAATGAAAGCGGGTCAGAGTAAGAACCTAAAGAAACCAAATTCAGTGAAGACGGAGATAGTACTTACATGGCATTCTGGTCTACTGTCACTCAACCTCCTCCAAAGCTAGTGGAATTTGCTCGCGGTCAGAATCTGCACCATGCTCCTACCTTTGATGGGAGTAATTACTTGTTCTGGAATATCAGAATGAGGATGTTTTTGAGAGCTTATGATCCTGAGGGCTAATATGTCATTGAAGAGGATGTTGAAAGCACTAACAATCTGAGCAATCAAAGAGTTCTGACTACCATTCGTGAAGCAATTTCTGATGAAGAACAACAACGGATTCCTCACTGCACAAAGGCCAAAGATGCATGGAACATTCTGAGTCAATTTCATGCAAGATGAGAGTCATCTTCGCCACTATCTATCAATTTTCATGCCTTAGTTGCTCGATTGGATGAGATCCAGGAGAAAGAGGAGCAAAAAGAAGATGATGAAACCTCGGAAGACAATGATGAGATTGATGGTGATGACCTACAACAAGCTTATGAAAAGCTCTACGATGAATCTCTGAATTTGTCCAAGATAAATGACAAACTCACTCACAAGCTCAAAGCATGTGAAAGCAGAATGTCAAGCAAAAGGGAGAGATTGAAACTGCAAAAAGGGATGTCATCAAGATCTCAAATGATAGGCAAGACATCTGTGGAAAGCATCTAGCTTGTGAAACCAAAAGGAATGAACTTCTGAGCATCTATGCTACATTTGAAGAGAAGATTGGAATCCTTGAGATATCACAAGCCATGTTGGAAGAGCTGATTGGTCAAAAAGAGGAAGAAGTCAAAGTTGCTAGAGCCACAATTGATATGTGGAACAAAGGGTCAAAGACACTTAAAGGCATCATCGGGTCTCAACAAATGAGTAGTGATAAAAGTGGGATAGGCTATACTGCTGCAACACTTCAAAAGGAATAGGCCTCTACATCACAGGATCTGAAGACTCAAGCAAAGAGAAAGCTCAAGATTGATACTTCTCTTTATTAACCCAAAGGGAGTAAGATCGACAAATTAGAGGTAAAACCTGTGTTTATTTGTCATCATTGTAGGAGGTATGGTCACATTCGTCCTTATTGTTTTGAGTTGTTTGGTAAAGTGTCTAAAAAAGGTAGAAATTCTAATACTCCTTGGGTTAGGAGACAACCTTACATGTCTAGACGGAACACTAAGATTCATGAGGGTGTTCACAACGCTACCAAGACTGCCAGTCTTGCTTCCACTAAGACCAAAAAGATATGGGTTACAAAGAGCGACTTAACATGTTTCGTTGTTCACACTGCTCTGAAAGCACGTAACTCACACATGTGGTATCTTGATAGTGGGTGCTCTCGTCACATGTCTAGTGACAAATCCTACTTCTCATCTCTTGATAAATATGAAGGAGAAATTATTACCTTTGGAGATTGTGGCACTTCTAGAGTCATTGGTAAGGGCTCTATAAGTGTTGTTGGTCTTCCTAAACTTGAAAATGTTTTGCTTGTGGACGGCCTTAAAGCTAATCTGTTGAGCATTAGTCAAATGTGTGATTCCCATCATGAAGTATTATTTTCAAAAAATAAATATGAAATTTTGGATAAGAAAAGAAATACTGTCATGCATGGGGTTCGCACATCTGACAATTGCTATGGGATTGTTACCACTAATGATCTTACTTGTCACTCGACCGTCATAAGTAACATTGACCTGTGGCATCAAAGATTAGGTCACATGAATTTCAAAGACCTAACTAAGATAGCCAACAAAGAACTTGTGGGAGGAGTACCCAAAATGGGTAACAATGTGAACCATGTGTGTGGTCCGTGTCAACTTGGGAAGCAAACTCGTGCTTCTCATAAAAAGGTGAACAGTTTCACAACCAACCGACCTCTTGAACTAGTTCATATGGATCTTATGAGGCCCACTCGCACTGAAGGCATTGGAGGTAAAAGATATATTTTTTTAACTGTTGATGATTTTACTCGTTTTTCATGGGTAAATTTTTTAAGAGAAAAATCTGATACGTTTGATGCCTTCCAGGCCTTAGTCCTTAAAATCCAAAATGAACAGGGCGTTTATATTGGGCGTATCATAAGAATCTGGACTAATCATGGGCGTGAGTTTGAAAATAGTTCGTTTTTGGATTTTTGTGATATACATGGAATTAAGAATGAATTTTCTACACCGATTACTCCACAACAAAATGAAGTTGTTGAGAGGAAGAACAGGGTTGTCCAAGAGATGGCTAGGGTCATGCTCCTTAGCAAGAAAGTTCCTCCAAAGTTTTGGGCTGAAGCCTTAAATACTACTGTTTATGTTGTAAATCGTGTGTATTTAAGTCCCGACACTTTACAAACTCCATATGAATTGTGGAAGGGATTGAAACCTAATGTAAAATATTTCAAAACTTTTGGGAGTAAATGTTACATTTTCAAACATAGAGAGCCCTTGGGCAAATTTGATTCCCGAAGTTATAAAGGCATTTTTCTAGGGTATTCAACCTCTAGTAGAGCTTTGCGTGTCTATAACTTGTGTATTTTGACTTTAATGAAATCGATCAATGTGGTTATAGATGACACAGGTTCTCCTACTTCAGCGATAAATGAGGAAGAAAATGGTAAGTCTCCAATCCTGGATACTGAACCACAAAGTCAAGGAGAAACAGAGGACCAAGCTCAAGAAGATGAGCCAGCACCAACTTCTACGGTGAGTCCAAGTCCAAAGAGTGCACAAAGAGACACCACTTTCTGATGCTCCTGTTACTACAAGTCCAAAATTCAAACCATCAGCAAGGGTGAAATTGAATCATCTGATTCAACAAGTGATTGGAATTCTCAGATCGAATGAAAACCCGAAGACAAATTTGGGAAAAGGTATCTCATATATGTTATGTTTCATTAATAGAACCTAAGAATATAAAAGTGGCCTTACTAGATGATAGTTGGGTCAATGCTATGCATGAAGAGTTAGGTCAATTTGAACGTAACAAAGTTTGGACTCTTGTTCCCAAACCTAGAGATATGAATGTGATAGGTACCAAGTGAATCTTTAAAAATAAATCTTATGAGAATGGTACTGTGGTTAGAAATAAAGCTAGGTTGGTTGCTCAAGGCTATACTCAAGTAGAGGGTGTTAACTATGATGAACGTTTTCCCCAGTTACACTTTTCGAATCTATTAGTATTTTACTTGGTGTTGCATGCTTTCTTGGGTTCAAATTCATTCAAATGGATGTGAAATTGCCTTTATGAATGGGTACTTGAAAGAAGAGGCTTACGTTGAGCAACCAAAAGGGTTTGAGGACCCTAAATGTCCAAACCATGTCTACAAGTAAGACAAGGCTTTGTATGGGTTGAAACAAGCCCCTCGGGCTTGGTATGATAGACTTACTACCTTTATTCTTGATAATGACTTTCAAAGGGGTAGTGTGGACAAGACTTTATTTGTGAAACATACTAAGTCTCATATACTTGTTTGGATCCACTACTGATCATCTTGTGAAGTATTTTTCGAATTGCATGACACATGAGTTTGAGATGAGCATGATGGGAGAGTTGTCTTATTTCTTAGGTCTTCAAATTAAACAGTCTCTTTCAGGTATGTTTGTTTCTCAGACTAAGTATGCTAAAAACCTTGTGTTAAAGTTCGGTCTCAAGTCGGCCAAACATGCTTGCACTCCCATGAGCACCAGTCTTCACCTTTCCAAAGATTCCTCTGGTACTGATGTTGATCCTATCCTTTGTAGAAGTATGATAAGGAGTCTCTTGTACCTCACAGCCAATCATCCTGACATTGCTTTTAGTGTAGGTGTTTGTGCCCGTTACCAAGCCTGTCCTAAAGAGTCTCATCTTCTTGCAATCAAACACATCATTAAGTATGTTAATGGGACATTGGGTTATGGGATTTGGTTCTTAACCGACACTATAGCTGAAATCACTGGTTTTTCTGATACCAATTGGGCAGCGTGTGCTGATGATCGTAAGAGCACATTTGGGGGGTGTTTTTACCTTGGGAATAATTTGGTTGCCTGGTATAGGAAAAAGCAAAATGCCATCTTTCTTTCGACTGTTGAGGCTAAGTACATTATTGCAAAGAGTTGTTGTGCCCAAATGTTGTGGATAAAGCAAATGCTTCATGATTATGGTATAGATCAAAACACTCTCACCTTCTTCTGTGATAAGACAAGTGCCATTAACATTTCTAAAAATTCTGTCCAACACTCTCGCACCAAACACATTGACATTCGTCATCATTTTATTCGAGAGTTAGTGGAAGAAGGCCTTCTTGTTCTTGAACATGTACCAACTGAGCATCAAAAAGCTGATATTTTTACAAAACCCCTTGATCTTCTTAGGTTTGAGTTCCTTGGAAAGACCTTGGGTGTAGTGCTCAGTCACTAGGGTGTTACCTTACTTGAGTGGGTGTGAGTGATTGGTTTTATGTGTATTTGGATGCTATAATCTCATTTTCATTGATTCTTGTCATCTTTGCATTTAGACTCCTATGAACACCTCTCATGCTGCTTGCAAGATGTCATTCTTGTTTGTTCATAGCTCATTCTGAATACTCATGCTCATTGACTTCATGATCTCATTCTATATACATCCTTAAGATAAATTGTTGTAGGGGTTTCCGTACAAGTGATCAAAGTTCTCTATGGACCACTAACAATGTCTCTTTTACATTATTGGAGGAATTGACCTATACTGGCATATCATGGGTGATGTTGAGTCTCTTAACCATCTACCATCATTTTTCACTTTCACGATTCCTCCCTTAATTTATTGAAGTCTGGGCATTCGAAAAAGGCTACCTCAGAGGCACCAACTAGGCCATCCTTACTTATTTCATGCTTCTCTAGTTTAGTCTCCATACCCTTGAGTGCGCATGCCACCAATGAGTGCCCACAAGAAAGAAAATTCAAAAATAAAAAAAAATAAAAAAAAAGGGGACTCATTGTTTGAGGGGGAGCCGTCGCGTTTACTCGACAAATATCCCTTGATTCCTAGTGGTTTGAATTTTCTCTGTGATGTTTAGTTACTCTTGCCAGAAATCCAGCCATCCGATCACTGCAAGGATTAACACTAGCTTTGTAGCCCCTCAAGGATTGCACACACACACACATTCATTATGTGAGCTCTCATGTTTGTTTTCGAGTTGTGCATTCCATGATGCTTATGCTCATTGATCAATTTTATCGGATTTGCTCATGATTTTGTAATTCATAATGTCAAAATTTGCCAGTTTGCGGGCTTCATGGTTTGTGGATTATCCTATCTTAGTGTCACATATTTGCTAGTGTGCTCACTTCCTTTTGTTTCAGGTCCCACTTGGTAGTGTGAGCTGGTTTTAACTGCTCAGAAAGGTGTTTTTTGGTCTTTGGTGTTTTTTCTTATCCGCTCGAGTGGACCTTATAGTACTCAAGTGCTTTTTCACTTCATTCATCACTTTTGCAGTGTACGCGAGATTCAGAGAGCAGGTTTTTTAAGCTCGAGCGTACTTTTCTGCGCTCGAGAGAAGAGACGCGCATAAGTGAGTCTGCCTAAGCGTTGAGTCTCACGCTCTAGCGGAATGCCCTAGTATCAATTCCTTCACCTGTCGTTTCAGACTCAGTTTTTCCCTTCTTTTTGCAATTGTCTCTCTCTCTCTCTCTCTCTCTCTCTCTTCCCTAGGACTTCTCTTGCGACTTGTGTGGATTGTGATTTGGGGTTTTTCTTCTCCTTTTTCTTCTCTGATTCATCTTTGGTAAGTCTCTCACCCCATTTTTTTTTTAGTTTTTTTCCTTTGCTCTCTCTATTTCGATCTAATTTGGGTTTTTGTTTGGTATTTTGCACTTTGGTCTGTTTTGTACTTAGTTCTTGGTTTGTTCACTCGTTCACACTTTTACACAGCAGGTTTTTGAGCTTGTGGTTATCATTCTAGGTTCTATTGATGAGATTGGGCATGTTTTGATTCATGATGAGCTTGTTTCATATCTCATACTACTATGTGCATCTCTCATATTACTGCCTTGGTCTATATCTATTGGTCTCATGTTTTGGTTATTGATTTTATTTCTTTTTTTTTTTTTTGTCTAAGTTGGTTTTTGGTTACTAATGTTTTTTTTCTTAAACTGTTTTGGATTTGGTTTTGGGGGGTGTTCAGATTGGTTAGTGTTGTTTTGGCCTTGGTTTCACTATGTCCACTACCAAGCGTGGGAAGTCCACAATCACTCGCCTCTCGTATAACACTAACAGATTTCCACCTGTAGATAAAGCCAAGTCTTTTAGAGAGTCTTTCTCCTCTAGGACAGTTCATTTAGAGCGTCATGTCTAGCCAAACACTTTTGAGTCCATTCTCATTCGATCATTGTTCGATCCGTTAGGAGGTGACCTAGTTCTGTCTTTCTCCGGCCGCCAAAACCTTGATTGGGTCCGCGAGTTTTATTGTAACATTGAGGGCATTGATGATATTGGCCCTTCCTTTCAAACCTGGGTTTGGTCTAAGTCTATAGCTATTACCCCTGATCTTATTCCCTGATCTTATTAGAGAGCTCTTAGGCATCGACAGTGTTTTTTCGGAGCACTATCATTTCCCTGTTCGACCCACGTGTGATTTCAACGAGGTGGTCACTGCCTTGTGTGGTACACCTCATAGTTGGATCAAGGGTGCTCTGATTAAACAGTTTAAACTCCTTCCCCAGTTCCATTTGCTTAATCATATTGTCTTTGCAAATATCATCGTCACCACTCATTGTTCTGAAATCAATCAAGAACAAGGTTTTGTTTTCTTCTACATAGCTTGCCATCTCTCCATTAACCTTGCCACTCTTATCCTTCACAAATGATTACCGTTTTTGGGAACAAGCATTAGGGTTGCCCTATGGTTCTCTTATCAACCGACTTCTGTCTAGACTTGAGGTTCTAGTTTATGAGGATGATGAGTTTGCCTTCCCTATTAAACCTTTCACCAAAAAGACCGTCTCCCAAAATCGGGCAAATGTTAAGGGGGAGTCTTCTAGGGCAGGTCCATCTTCTGCAGGTGATGATGATCTTTTGACTGAGGAGGCCGAGTTTGATGCCGCCGCAACAAGAGTAGAGGATCCAGCTATACCACCCCGGACTATGCGTGACCAGCTTCGCCACTTTGAGCAGTCCATGACTCAGCGGTTGGTTCACATGGATGCCCGTCTGGATGTTTTCGATGGTCGGCCTGGCCAGCTTGAGCAGTTCGCTGCACAGACCACTCTACAGTTGGATCAAATTATTTCTTTGCTTCAGTTGCAGCCGCCTTATCCACCACCAACTGATCCTTGATTGTGATCTTTCTTGGGTCGTTTTGTTTTTTGTTCATGTTTGTCTCCTGGCCAAAAAGGGGGAGAATTTTTGGAGACATTGTTTACTTTTTGGCTACAGTTGGATACTTGTTTTTTTGGTTTAGAATTGCTACCAGTTGCCAATTCCACAAACAAACTCAGTTTAATGGGTTGTAATTTTTTCCTTGGTTTTGGTCTTCCCGCTCGAGTAGGAACATTTGTGCTCGAGCGGAGATTGCACCTTCTCAGTAGTTTGGCTTGTCTACACAAATACTGGGAAGCCTGTTTTTGTGCTCGAGCGTGAGTTCCAACGTTTAAGCGGAGACCTGTTTTTATCGCACGTGTTTTAGTGACTCCACTCGAGCGGGGTATGCGGCCCCTATTTTCTATATATATGTGTTTAAGTCTTTCTTTAGGGTTAAGGCTTCTAGATCTGTTTTGAGAGTTCTAGGGTTTTCTTTAGAAGCTATTTTACTAGTTTTCCTTTGCTGTTTTCTTGAGTATTAAACTCACATGGTTTGATAATTCACATCAAATGGTTGTTTGAGTGATCATCTTCAAGAGCGTTCTTTTTTGGTGGAATCGAGAGATTCAAGCGTGGAGTGTTCGAAGGTGTTCAAAGCTATGTGTAGTCGTTAAGTCGACGTGGACGTTGTGGAATCAACATCAATCGAATCAATCCTGAAATGAAGGTTGCGGTGGAAGATATACAAAGCGTTGAAGACAAATTGACAGAGTTTGGATAATTTGTTTGGGTATTTTGTATTCTTTCTTACCTTCATAGTGGATTGATTTGTGGCGTTTTACCCGTGATTTTTTATTCACAATTGGAGGTGCTCCAATAGTGATTTTTTCCACGTAAAAATCATTTGTATCTATTTATTGTTTCTAAAACAACAATCTAAATCACTTTCGTACCTGCTTGCTGATTTAGATTGTTAATTTTAATTGCTTGGAAATTGGTACAATTAAATCTTAATCTAATCATGAATCACTTAAGTTTTTCAATTGGTATCAAAGCGAGTCACTCTTTGTTTTTATCAAAACTATAAGAGTGTGATTTTGTGTGATTAGTGATATGGATTCAATTCGTGAATGTGACTCGACCCATAGACCTCCGTTATTTTATGGTAAAAACTATTCTTTTTGGAAAGCTCATATGAGAGCATTTTTAAAACTAAATTTTTTTTAGTCGCCAATAATTAAGATATAGTTATTAAAAAATTTAGTAGCTAAAAACTATATTCAACGCCGATCAATGTAATTTTTAGTTGCCTATTCTATGATTTTTGGCGACTAAAAAAAATTTAGTCGCTAAATTTAATCACCAAAAATGTAAATTGTTGTAATGACCGAAAGGGCATTGTAAATTATAACCAGAAGCAAAAGAACCTGAGCAAATGGAAAATCAACTATTTTGTCACTGTTGTGTGCAAGTGCATGTTCCCTTCCCTTCCCTTCCCTTGGGGTTAGGAAGTGGGCTTTCGTGTTAGGGTGAAAAATTCATGGTTCAAAAGAAACAGGAGCGAAGTACGGTGTTGTACTTTGTTACAGCAGCCAGGGTTTCAAAAGAATGAAAGAGGTAAATCGTATACATAAGGAAACCAAAATTGGTTGCCCTGCAATCATTAGGATGAGATTAGTGGACTCTATATGCAAATATCATTATAATAATTAAAAATATATATATGGGCCGTTCATAACCAAAATGGCATTAGTTCATTCTGTCAAGCGTAAGCATTCTCAACCATCACTTAGCAATTCTCTATATGATTTGAGGTAATTTGTCCACAGACGATCTTGATCCGCCTAACACTTTGAGTGTGTTTGTTTTGAGGGATTATTCTATGGAATTGGACTATTAGTCCATTCGAATTAATGATCCATTGTTTGATTCAATTTTTTTTATTTTGGATTAATAGTCCTTCCGGGTTATTAGTCCCTCATATAGGGGATTATTGTATCCTAGGAGGAGGGGTGGGATAATTTATATGGGATTGGTATCTCATGGGACTAATGTGTGACATGTCCATTTTACCCTCAGATTATCACTTAATAAACAATTAGAAAAGGGTAAAATAGTCTTTTGAACATTTATAAATTATTTTTTTAGTATTGTTAATTTAAAATTATATATTAAATAAAAAATATAAATTATAAATTTAATTTAATTAAAAATAATAAATTAAAAATTATGGCCTTATAATTTTTTTAGTGTTGTTAAAAAATTAAATTTATATATTAAATAACATTATTTTTTTAGTGTTGTTAATTTAAAATTATATATAAAATATAAAATATAAATTTAATTTAATTGAAAATAATAAATTAAAATTATGACCTTATAAATTAAAAAAAATTTGTGTTGTTAAATTATAAATTATAAATTATAGATTACAAATTTAAAATTATATATTAAATAAAAATTATAAATTACAAGGGCAAAATAATTTTTTAAACATTTATCATTATCCAGTTCGTCCAACCAAACATTGGATTCACTAAAAATAGTCTAATTCAGACATCTAATTTCATGACTAAACAAACATAGGATACAAATCCAATCTAACCAAATAGTCTAAAAATAATGTATCTCAGGACTAATAGTCTGATAGATTACAATCCCCCTTATCCAATACATCCAAACAAACATACCCTTTGAGCCTAACACGAGGAGCCTAACTTTTCACCTCATATTTTAGTACAATTTTTCCCCATCAAATTTGTTTAATAACTTACCTTAAATGTTTGATTTGATATTAATTTTTTTTTTAAATACACAATCTATTCCAAAATCCTCCTTCTATCAATTCATGTGAGAAAAATTGATCTCTAAGGCTATGTTTGGAGCATAAAAAAAATAAAAATAAAAATAATAATAATAAAGTGAAAAGGAAAATATTAGTGAAATGTGAATGGAATATAATTATATTTTACTTATATTTCATGTACATTTTTCCTTTTCAAATCTCTACCTAATTTAATAATATTAGTGAAATGTGAATGGAATATAATTATATTTTACTTATATTTAATAATAAAGTATCTCTAATCCTTTCATCAAATATTTATCAATATTTTATTTCTATTTTTTTTTTTATCAAATTGAGAACTCATCAAATTTGAATTTGATAGAAATTTAAAAAGGTATTAGAGATGATTTTTCTTTCATCAATTTTGATGAAAATAAAAAATTGGGATATAAAAGATTTTGACGAAAATTTAATTAAAAAATTTGAGTAATTCATATTAAATCAAACAATTTACTCAAATATATAATCAAATTAGATGAAAAAATTAGCAAAGGGTTGGAGATGCTCTAATCCTTTATTCTTTTTTAAAAAATGTTCATGAAATTTAAATAAAATACTCCTAATAATTGTTGAAAATTTAGTAGAAAGATTTAATTTATCCAGCATTTGATAAATTTAATTTGATATAAGTTTAGTAAATGAATTAAATTTCATTTCAATCAATTTTTTTATTAAATTTAAATTTAATGTAAGATTTGGTAAGATATGAGAGACACTCTAACCTTTTGTAAATATTGTTAATTTACATTTAAGACACTTAGAACCCAAGTTTAATTTCTAAACACCAAATATAAATATAAAAATAAAATAAAATAATAAAATTTAGTTGAAACACTATTAAAAGTAAATATTAATTTATTATTTTATATTAATGAGTTATATCGGGTCACACTTTGAACCACTCGAGTTCAACTTAACAAATAAATGAATTTTAAAATCAATCAAAGCATTTGACAATCAATCAAAGCATTTGACCTAATAATTATATAATACCTTTATAAAGTGAGATTTGGAATTCAACTTTTATGAAAAAAAATTTAATACCTTTGTGATGATTATTTTTCTTTTATTATATATTTTGTTTTTTTTAATTTTTTAACTATTATAAGTTAACAAGTTCAAAGCCGGCTTTGTTTAACATGAGTTGTTTTGATTAAATTAGTCAATAAAAATAAAATATATTAATTTAATCAATAAAATAAAATATCACATTTAAATCATAATTTTTTTTTCCTCACAACAATCACCCCATCAATTATAAATAAAATCAAAATTTATCTCAAACATAACTTTTTAATCAAATTAAAATAATAATAAAAAATCTAAAAAATAACTCATCTCAAAACGAGTACTTAGGCCTAATTTGGGAATTTAGCTAAAAGTCAATTTTTAACTTTTAATCTATTTTGGGTCATATCACGTCTTCACTTATTTACATTTTTTTTTTTAAAAAAAAAAATCAAAAAACCAACTTTTAATCAACTTCTCAAAACAAGTCTTAGGCCTCGTTTGGGAACAGGCTAATTTAGTAACTTTTTGGCTATTTGACTAAAAAGGTAGGTAAAAAAAACTTGTATGTTTGGGATAAATTTTTGGCTAATTACGAAAAGATGTGCAAAAAGTAGAGAGAATAGAGAATCTTTGACTTTTTGGTATGAGTTGTTGACTTTTTGGCTAATTTAGTAACTTTTTGGCTAATTGACTAAAAAAGTAAGTCTCCAAACGGGGCCTTAATAAATAAAATGGGCAAATTATCCACAAGTCCTTTTTGAAAAGTGTGTATTCTATTTAATTCTAAAACCTTTTAGATATATTCAAAAGTCCTATACCTATTTATCTTCTCATCTTTCTTTACACCTTGGTTGTTCTCTGTATCTTTTTTTCTCTGATATTGGGGACGACCAAACCTTCCTTTTTTTCTTTTTCTTTTTCTTTCTAATCTACAGTTACCAGCAACTGGCAATCACCATTGATTGGGGTTCACGGGCAACCACCGAGCACTAACTCCTTACCTCGTGCTCACCGACAGCGAAAGAGATGAGTTTTCAACGAAGAAGATAAGCAAATTTACTCAGATTTGATGTAGATCTACGTTAGATCCGGCTAGAACCAAAAAATAGTTGTTAGAGTACACGTTTCTCTTTATATCTGTCTCTTTTCTTTGATCTCTTAGTTTTAATACTTTTTTTGTACTATACACTTCTATTTTTCTATTATAATGGAAAAAAATTTCAAGTCCTGAGCAAATTGTTTTCGAGTTTTAATTATAGGCGGTAAAAATTGTAAAAAAATTTACAGTTTTAGTTTTTTTGGTGTTGAATTGAATCATGCTTTAGAATTGTAAAATTTTGTAGTTTCATAACTTTCTTTAGAAGTGTAAAATTTTACAGTTTCATAACATGTTTTTCAATTTGATTAATAAGGATAAATACTTAATAGAATCATATTTTAAAACTGTAACATTTTATAGTTTCAAAACTTACTTTTCAGTTTGATCAATATTAAAAATTATTTACTTAAACCCTACAAAAATTGAAAATAACATTTTTTTTTCCATTTACTGTTCGTTGTTCTTATATTTTTTTTTCTTCTTTCAGTTTATTAATATTTAACATATTCTGCTTTTTTTTCACTTTAATTTCTTAGTTTATTTTTTCTTGTTTCGACAATATTCTAGACATTGCAGTGAGTCTCCGGCGATATTCTTGATGTCTAGCGAATATTCTAAACATTCCGAGGAATTTCGGTGGCGTTCAAAATATTCCGACAATAATCCGGTGAATTTCTAATGATATTCTGGCGACTTCTCGGTGATGTTGAATATTTCGATGAGTTTCCAATAACCGTCTGACGATGGTAAAATGTAAGAGCGTCTTTAAAAAAAAAATTAATAAGAATTAAAAATATATAAAATTAATTGATATAAGTATTTTATTTTAAAATTAGATAAATTTTAAATTTTATATATGAAATTTATCAATAAGTTCTCCTAAATAAACGGACCGAACCTGAAATTTATCAATAAGTTCTTCTAATTTCTCTACTCTCTGTCTTAGCTTCTCAAAGATTCCATTTGTTTCACCATTTGAGTTGATAATCCACACGCAAAGAACCCTCTGTTTGTTTCCAGAGAAAATTGACGAATTGCAGGACTTCAGTTTCTGCTGTTAGCCCCTATCCGGAATTAGAAAAAGAAAATAAAGAGAGAAAAAATTGGTACTAAGAGTTCAGATGTACTGAAACAAACTAAATTTGACCGACCTAATTGATTTAATATCGACCAAGTCCAGTTGAAAACTCATAATTTTCAATCTTTTAACCTTTATTTGTTGTTCCTATGGTTTCTCAACTGGGCTTGATAAAGTATGAGAATACATCTTAATGAGGATCATGGATAATTGGGCTCATATATTCGAATTACTGGACAAATTCTCAAAAATATGTAGGCAGCTTATGAAGAATTGTAGGATAATGGGGTTGTTTGGTGGAGCTTATCTAAGTTCTTTATAACTTTTTTTAGTATGGAATTTTGTCAAATCTGTTAGGCGCATTTTCTACTTATAGCTTATTAAGTGGAAATAGCTGAAATAAGTTGAAAACAATTGACTTCTAAAAGCTGGATGAGGGATGCTTTTGGTTTATGCTTTTAATTTATAATAAGTTTCAAGCACCAATATGTGGAAATGAAATTGGAGAATGCTATGGCTAGTTAATAACATAGAGCATTGAATGTAAGACCTAGTTTGAACCTTTAACTTTGAATTCAATGATGTTAATAACACATATGATGTGTGACATATAAAATGTTGTTATTGTATTCTACGAAGTTTGGAGAGGGGAAGCATATTAGATTTGAGAATATGCTAAAAAGAAAAAGAAATTTTGTCTTATAAAACTCCTCAACAAGACTACGGACATAGAACCAACCACATAAAACAATCCTAACCATACATGTCAGGTGGGGTATGAGGTTCATTATAAAATATACAATTACACTCAAATTGTTCTACCTATATTGTGTGGTTGGTTTTGTGTCTATCAACTTATTAATAATTACTCTTTTTGGTTGTGTACTTAACATAAACGTGGTGGAGGCTTTAGACAGAACTTTGTGTAATGATTCATCACAAGTTGTAATCATATGGCAATGACATCAATTTTGGTTCTATTTATTTGTTTATTTTTGTTTAATTTCTTTCCAGCCCTCATGGGGGGTTTTCTTACAATAATTCTATAGACCGAGCCAACTACAAAACCTGTTACAGAAAATATAGCTAGAGTAATATGAGTAAAGCAATCTCTTCAGGACTCTCCATCTGACGTGTATGGCATTTAATGACTAAAATATCTTTCTTTTTTTTTCAGTCAATTGTTTTTAACAAAAATAAATAATTAGTTTAGATTGAAAATAAATTAAAAATTTAGAGTTTAAATTAATAAAATTTAGAATTTATAAAAAGTTTTGGTTCACACATGATGGAATCTGAAAGATGTTACTTATTATTTATTTTTTGCAACGAAAACGGGTATCAACTTTCTAGGATATAGACTTTTTTTTTTTTTTTTTTTTGGTTAAAAATAAAATGTTAGTATGTTAGGTTACAACTTAAAGATGCCGTCGTTAATTCATCAACTCGAACTCCAGACCTATTACTCATTGTACCCTAAGGTGCGACTATATGTCACACGATCACAAGATCCTCGGCTAGAATATTGATTTATTAGGAATTTTTTATCATAAAATATTCATTGCGGAAGTTGAGAAGTTGAAGAGAAATATATGAGTAATTCTTACATGAAACAAAACATTAATTAAATGAAATCCCAAACTAACACTAAATTTTTGATTATTTATTCTAAATCCATGATATGTACATTATATATATACATATACACATCATATATATATATATATATAACACTCTATAAAAGAATGAAAGCAAGCAGGTGCTGTGAATCTAACGCAGCAAATTGTCCAATTTGACCTATTGACTATCGATAATTTCCCTTGAAGCTATGTGTCCATCAGTCGAAACCCGAAGCCACTCATCTAAGCGGTGCTCCATATGCTCAAAAGCAAGCCTGCAATTGCAGCCTGTCGAATTCTCTGTTTTCTCAACTTCCTGTACTACATGTTTTCCAGAGATGACGTGCCTCACGTTGCTTCTTCCATGTGGGTGAAGAGGATTGTTTCGATGGGTACCGAATGGACAACCAACCCATATGATCCAAGTCTTGCTTCCAACTGATGGGTCTTTCTGTGGTCTCTCCTAGAACCTTCTTTGTTCGGTGCACCACTTGTCGACAAATAATTGGAAGCTTTCACTGAGAAGAGAAACAAACACAGGTTTCTTCTCAATTATGTTCACCTGATGTTTGGGTTTCATGGTCCCCCTTCTTGGTGTTTGAGTTGTGATTTATATATTGATTATAGGTTTGTAGCCATTGAATATGCCTACGATGTGTTTGTGAATATGTTCATAAGAGAACCTGCATGTTTACTTCTTTGGAAATTAGCCATCTATGTTGGGCATACAAAAACAAAATTGGTGAATTTGTAGATTCAAAGACACTACAATAAATTCAAAAACAAAGCATTGAAAAATTAAACCTTAAACCCAGAACAAACCATCGATGGCCCCAGATGTCTCTTTTTGGGTGGTTACTAGATTTTGCGCAGCCAAAAGTTCATAGTATGTTGTCGATGACAGAACTTCTTTGAAAATTTATGTAGCATGATATTGTTTTACTTTAGCTTTTGTCCTCACTGTGAGGTATACAGCCATCCATTTTTCCTCACATGTTTTTTGTTATGGTGCAGTGCACTTTTCATCCTTTCATTTTCAAGAACAAAAAAATCTACACAGCTCTAATTTGGTGCAGGGTTTTGGCATTTTTATTTGTAAGTGCTTTTTTATATTCCATATATTTTTTAAATTTCATGTTGTATATTAGAAAGATTCTTTTGTGACCCAGAAATTAATTGGTAATTGAAATGTTTAGGGGTTAGGACTTGTAGTTCGAAGTATATGAACATAGCAGTGGCGAGAGTTCTTAGGACGAACTTAAGAATGCATCACAAGTTAGGAATATTGTTTCTTCATTACATTTCCTTACAATTAAACGTGTGTTCTATGCGGTTTGTGACAACCATTTTCATTCATGTTATATCCGCACTTCGAAGTAACATTACTAATAACATTATCCAATATTTGATTGCATATTTCATGTTTGATGAAAGCTATATGATTTTTCTTCATTTTCATACTTGCTTTTTAATTGAAATATTTTGTAAATTCCAAGCTAAATATGCATGGGCAGAGTTTATATGGCACTAATGTTTTTAGGAACATCAATATTAAATTTGTAGGAACTTTAATATTGTATATAATCTTCTATTCCACAAAGATCCATAACCAAAAAAAAAAAAAAGAGCCTAAAAAAAATGGTCTTCCAAAGTAAAAACGTAAAAACATGTCACTTGTGTTATTTTGTTAAACTTCTATTGGGTGAAAATAAAAATGGTCCATATACTATGATCTTCCAAAGTACAAATAATTATTATGATTAGTTTGGAACATATTAGGATATTCTCTAATTTAATTTTGAAAATTTATTGTACCAATACGACTTTTTTAGTCATATTACACCATTTACCTATATTTTTAGAGACTAAATTTTTAAAAGAAGGTATATAAATAGATGAAATAAGAATACTAAAACTGACATAATGTATTATATGAGAAGATTAGATTATTTTTTAAGAGGAACAATACCTTTAATAGTTGCTATATATATAAACTTGGTTAATTGACAAATTCAATGCTTTGAGCACATTGATATGCAAAATAATATCAACAACTATATAACAAGAAATACAACTATGTGTTTTCAAAAAAAATGCAAAAATCAGAACTACATGACGAACTTGAAACGAGATTTGTAAAAAATAAATAAATAAATTTTTTTAAAAAAAAGTGAAATATGTATAAAACATAATTACAATTCACCTATAATGTGAAAAATATTTACATCCAAACAATAATGCGACCGCGTGGGAGGCCAACTAGTATATATTAACAAAGCAAATCCATCCCAAACTAACACTAAATTTCTAATTATTTATTATAAATCCTCAATATACACACTATATATACATATGCATATCAAATATATAAACAAAGCAAATCCTGCTGATGCGCTTCTTTTGTTTTGGCAAGAGATGGAATGAATTCCAAAGTCTTGCATTGAAATATCTTTGATTTTGTATGCTTTGTATTTTATTACTACGAGAACCGCGATTGTGATTAGAAATTGAGTTTGAAACTAAAAAGTCAGTAGCGATAGTGGTCAAGAAGAAAAGAAGCGATTGGCACTCGTGGGGGGCCAACTAGTATATATAAACAAAGCAAATTCATCCCAAACTAACACTAAATTTCTAATTATTTATTATAAATCCACATTATACACATTGCATATACATATGTGTTAGGATCAAAGACACCCAGAGAATTATCTCACACACACAGAGAACACAATATTTACATGGTTCGGCCCAATGGCTACATCCACGGACAGAAATGAGAATTATCACTAAAATGGAGCAAAAATACAATTACAGAGGAGGAGATGAAACTCACTCAACTCACAGCTCTCACACTCTAATTTCTGATGATACAAACCTCTCCTCACTCATCTCAATTTATAACCAAGAGAGGAGGAGTAGGTGAAGTGCTAGCCATAATTGGCCAAGGTAGTGCCACCCTCACTATCTTCCTTTAGTGAGTTGGTGTAGCCCTCCACCACCTTCTTTTACAACATGGTGCTACCTACACTATGTGAATGGTGGGCTCATTACCATGTGGGTAGTGGATGGAGCCAACAATTCTCCCCCTCCACGCCCACATGGACAACTGACTTCTCAGCTTGGACTGCCAAGACACAGCTCCCCCTGATTGGATGCCCTGTACCCCCTGCTCGGGATACCCTTGCATTACCGTGCAACTCCTTGCATGATGAACACGGGAGCAACTAGAAAACTTCAGAGTGTGACACATCAACATCCTCAATTTTCCTTGCTCGGAGCTTATTTCTGAACAACCAGCCTTTGCTTTCTGCACTTTAGAACAACTTCCCAGCGATCTCATACGCCCGTTGTCTGTGTTGCAATCCCTGATGTTCGGTTCAGTCTCACTTGTACGTCCGTACTGATGTTTGACAGTTAGCCCTTCTGCCAAGACAACTTCCATCGGTCTGTACAAGTTATCACTATGCAACTCCGTGCATAGTGCTCGCACCCCCTTATTGGAGTGCATTGCAACGCTCACTTTGCGACTCGAGATTGCATCCCTCCTTTCCATGCATCTTTTGAGAGGTTGCAAAATGTCTCTAACACGGAAGCAAAAGAAACTCTCTTCTTCACCGGCATAGTCTCTACAGACTTGGTTTCTTTGCTCTGAACTTTCTTCAAGATTGGCTTCACTGGCTCAGCTCTGTGCACCTTTGAACTGCCTCATTGCGTTCCCGTGCACCGTTTTCGCCATTCCTGATGAAAGCCTTGCTCAATCATACGCTTTGGTTGCGTATGTTCTCTCTTTGTACCCTCCGACTGGCATTTGACAACACTCATCTTTGTCAAAACTTCTGCTTCCAGTCTGTACAATTTGTTGCACAATTTGCCTTGCAACAATTCTTTATCACCTCTGCGTACATGAAGAACCCCGCCACTAGATGAGAAACAATTTCCTTTTAGATCTAGCATACTCAGGGAGATTAGATTCCTCCGTACTCCTGGCACATGTCGGACCTCAGATAAAATTACTTTTCTTCCATCCTTAGTAAGGAATCGCACTGTCCCTATGCCGACAACTCTGTTCACTGTGTTGTTGGCCATCCGGATAATGCTACCGCTGACTCTTCGGTAAGTGGAGAAAAGCTTCCTATCCGCACATATGTGGAACGTACACCCTGAATCCAAAATCCAGCCGGGTGTTTCCAACTCTGACGAGATTGTAAGCATCACCTCTTCATCGTCAGAGGAATGCACTGCAACTGCTGTAGTTGAGGCACCTCCGTGTCCCTTAGCCTTCTCTTTGGCTTGTCTGTCCGCCTTCTTCTCTGGGCAATCTCTTATTACGTGATCCTCTTGATCACAGTAAAAACACCTCCTCGTGTTGTCCTGTCTAGATTGTGAACGCCCTCTGCTTTTACTTCTTCCTCTACCTCTGCCCCTTTCTCTATCTCTGCCTCTACTTTCTGTGACAAGGGCATGTGACTGCTCTCCTTCCATCTCTTTCTTCCTTGCCTCCTCGTTGAATAAGGCGTCTGTGACCATCCCCATGGTCAGCTTCCCTTCGGGTGCAGAATTACTGAGAGAAACCACCAATGTCTCCCAGCTGTCTGGTAAGGAACTGAGTAATAATAATGCTTGCATCTCATCCTCCAACTCCATTTTGATTGATGCAAGCTGGTTCACAAGGCTGTGGAATTCACTGGTGTGTTCAGCAACAGACACACCATTCTTCAGCTTCAGGTTTATAAGCCTTCTCATTATCAAGGCTTTGTTCCGTGCGGTCTTGGACTGGTACATGCCCTCCAATTTCATCCATAGGGCATAGGCGTCTGTCTCTTGGGCAACATGGTGGAACACACTGTGGTCAATCCACTGTCTGATTTGACCGACAGTCTTCCGGTTGGTTTTTATCCAGTCCTCATCCTTGTCTCCATTTGGTTTGACCCCCTTTAGCGCTATAGGGTCAAACAAATCTCTACAATACAGGACGTCCTCCATCCGCGGCTTCCATATCGCATAATTAGAAGCGTTCAACCGTATCATCGGCCCTGAAACTGATGTGGATTCCTTCATCATCCAGAAAGTAATCTCTGTTTGAAAAACAGGCTTTGCTGTGAAGTCCGGACGGCTCAAATTAGCCAGAAAAGCACTTCGGATTGCCAAAATAAAAACTGCAAATTTTTGAAAGCTTATTTGAAAAATCTGACCATACGGATGTGTCCGAAATATTCCAAATAGTTGGAAAGCACTATTGGATCACCCAAATCGGACCTCAAATGGCTTAGATAAAGCCAAAACAATTTTAACGGTTCAGATCGGCAGAATCTGGTGCGCCTGCGAAGCACCAGATTACTCCTCCGGTTCTGCTGATGTCAGGCTGACGTCATCGGCTCAGTCAGCGGCTCCGGCTCGGTCAACGCGGCTCCGGCTCTGGCGGCTTGGTGCGCGCGCGTGTGGCGCGTGTTGCGCGTGCAATCACGCGTCGTCTTCCTCTGTCCGCGCGTGGAGCGCGTGGGTGAGACTGGGATCACGCGCCGGGTGCCTGAACGGCGCGTGTCACGATTGGGATTCACGCGCCAACTTCCAGGGGTGCGTAAGGGTGCGTCCGGCCTCCGTTGGGTGTTTGCTTTATATTTCTGGACTCCTCTCGTCGAGCCCTTGCTCCTAGTATGCTCAAAAACTGATTTCGAGCAATACGATTTCTGGGCAGTTTCGAACAACACGCTGTTTTTGTTCCGAAACGCCACCAATGAGGCTCTGATACCACTTGTTAGGATCAAAGACACCCAGAGAATTATCTCACACACACAGAGAACACAATATTTACGTGGTTCGGCCCAATGGCTACATCCACGGACAGAAATGAGAATTATCACTAAAATGGAGCAAAAATACAATTACAGGGGAGGAGATGAAACTCACTCAACTCACAGCTCTCACACTCTAATTTCTGATGATACAAACCTCTCCTCACTCATCTCAATTTATAACCAAGAGAGGAGGAGTAGGTGAAGTGCTAGCCATAATTGGCCAAGGTAGTGCCACCCTCACTATCTTCTTTTAGTGAGTTGGTGTAGCCCTCCACCACCTTCTTTTACAACATGGTGCTACCTACACTATGTGAATGGTGGGCTCATTACCATGTGGGTAGTGGATGGAGCCAACAATATGCGTATCAAATATATAAACGGAGCAAATCCTGTTGATGCGTTTCTTTTGTTTTGGCAAGAAATGGAATGAATTCCAAAGTCTTGCATTGAAATATCTTTGATTTTGTATGCTTTGTATTTTATTACTACGAGAACCGCGATTGTGGTTAGAAATTGAGTTTGAAACTGAAAAGGCAGTAGCGACGGTGGTCAAGAAGGAAAGAAGGGTTGGAGGTGGCAATTGGATGCCGACGATAGTGGTCGGAGAAGGAAGAAGGGACAACAGTAGAGCATGAGGAGGAAGATAGGTTGGCTGGAAGATATGGGGAGAGCGTAGGTGTTAAGGTTATGGTTAGGATTTGTGTTGGTTAAGATGGAGATAGTTGGAGAAGGTGAGGGTAAAAATGTCTTTTTAATTTTCATTTTACTTTAATTTTTTCTATAAACACAAGACCACTCTCAATTTTGGCCTTTGTAGTGCACATTTCATCAATTTGGATGGAAAACATAATCGTTCTATTTCAGTTTAAAATTATATGGAAAATTTATGTCTATATTTAAGCTATAAAGAGGTAAATTGCTCCAGACTTAAACCACAGGAGGATAAATTGAATTTTACCTTTTTACTTTACATCATTGTTTGTATCCTAAATGGCAACAATTGATTGGGCCACATGGAATGGAAGCTACACCATGAAGAAAAAAGAAAGGAGAATTACATGCCAGTGGGAGAAAGAAAAAAAAAATTACCAGAGGTGCAACTGACACTTGCAACCCATATGTTTGTAATTTTTTTTTTTTTTTTTTCTATCTTCTCCCTATATATAATTCCTCCAAAAAAGAACCAACTCAAGGGGGTTGGTGATAGGGCAGCCATCAAGATATTTAAAGGTAAACTATATGCAGGTGGAAGCAAGGGAAAAAAATTACCAATACATAGGGAGTGTATCTGTGGTGGGGTGCAAATGAAAAGCCGTGGGATGCAAGTGTCACTTGAACCTCCCATGTGTTACTTTTTTTTCTTCTCCCACTCACATATAATTCTCCCATATTTAAAAGTCTATAAAAAGAATATTTTTATAATTTGTATGTAGTATATAACAGTTAAAAATTAAAATTTGTTTTTTATAATAGTCAAAAAAAGAACTCTTAAGTATATTTTATATTTTTGATAATTTTAAAAATACTTTATATTTTTAAAGTTTTTAAAAACAAACGCAATATAATTGTTTAGTCTTTAGTGATTTTTTTTTAAAAAAAATTCGAAAAATTTTGGATTTCTAGATTTAACTTGACTAGACAAACCAGAAAATCAAAAAATCAAAAAAAAACACAAAAATAAGCAAAAAAATAGTAGACTTTTTTTTTTATTAATACTTTTTGGCTTTTTCAAAAAAAAATTCAGAATCTGTCAAAAAAATTACATTACACAAAAAAGGACAGGAAAATAAAAAAAAAAAATTGGCAAAATTTTAAAAAACAATATCACTAAAACTAAAACAAAAAATTCAAAAAAAAAAAATATAACTTTTTTAGGTGTTCCAAGTTGGTGGTTGATATGAATATGTCCTGTTATTTATCAACAAAAAAAAAAAAAAAAAAATGAATTTGACCCGTCCAACAGCAATCACAGCTTTGTGTTCATTTTTTTGTTTCGTTCTTCGATCACAAAATGAATTTATCATTTTTTTTTTATAATTTCCCAAACAAGACATGAATTTTATTAGAATAGTCATTTTTAAACATTTAATTTTATGATAAAACAAATACGGGATATACATTATGGCCCCGTTTGGTAGAACTGTAAAAAAGTAATTATAAATTATGGCTTAACAAATTATAGATTTTAACTTTAAATATAAGCTGTTAACCTATCTGGTATAGCTGTGGAATTATGGATTTAATTAACAGAGTAGTGTTTGATTGAATAAGCTGTAAAATAACTTTTTGCTATGTAATATCATTTTTGCCATTTTTTTTTCTTCTTTTTTCTTCATTTTATTTTATTTTATTTTATTTTTCTCCTTATTTTCTTTTTTATTTTTTCTTCTCTTCTTTTCTTCCCTTAATTGTTTTTTTATTCTCTTCTTTCCTTATTTCTTCTTTTTCTTTTCTTCTCTTAATTTTTTTTTCTTCTTTTTCTTCATTTTATTTTATTTTCTTTAGTTTATAGTTTATTTTTTCAAATTAGAAGTGGTGCATACATGATGAAATTGGTCATGAGAAAATTTTGAAAAATGCTAAAATACCAATTAAAATTTTCAAATTATATTCATTTTAGTTTATAAATACATGAATATTAATCAATATTTTTTTTAATTTATTAAAAATTGTTACAAATACCAATTAATATTTTTTTTAATTTATTATTACAAAATTGTTACAAAATATACCAATTTATTAATATTTTTTTAATTTAATTTATTATCAATTAATGACTTAATTAGTATCAATTAATACTAAAATTATTAATTAGTATCAATTAATATAAAATTTATTTCATTAATGGCTTAAAATGCTTTATTATTATTATTATTATTATTATTATTATTATTATTAAACAAACACTGAAAACCCTAGCTCCAACGGAAGGTCGTTGCGATGGGGGATGGGGGATGACGACAAAGGCACAACGACAACGTGGCGGCACTAGGGTTTGAGATCGCGACGACATGGAAGGGCTTCAGATCAATTGCAAACAAGAACAACGTTGGAGAGATAGAGAGAGAGAAATAGTTTTGGTTCGCGCCATCGAAAATCGCTGCCGGAAATTGCCTATCAAGCTTTCTCTCTCCATGCTTGTTCTTGAAGAAATCAATAGCGTTTTTTTGTGGGTTTATATCTTGGTTTTTTGGAAATAGTTGAAGTTGATGAAGGGCATTTAAGTAATTTTTCCCCCTCCCTTCCCAGCTTGCCGCTTAAGCTGAATTATTAAGCACCTCCACAGCTACATCAAGAAAAAGCTGATTTTTCACTTACAAAAAGTTATAATCCGTATTATTAAGTTATACCAAACATAATTAAATTAAGTTAAAAGCTGAAATAAGCTGAAAAAATTTTTTACCAAACAGGGATTATATCTAGTCAAATAGTTCTAGAACTAACTATCCATTTGATTGCAAATCGCTCGTTATCTAGTTCATTCCAATAAACAAGGTCTTAGTGAATATTAACACTTTTTTACTGAAGAAAATTAAAAAAAGAAAAATGAAATAAATAAATTAATCTTAACCTCTTTTTTTCTTCTTTTTTTTTTCTTTTTTCTTTTTGGTTACAGACAAATCTTAACCATTATGTGTTGGTAAATTTTCAAAAATAAAATCGATTTGTTTTTTTGGTAATTTCAAAACACTTATTTTCTTTTAGAAAACCCTTTTGAGCCTTATAGCTTGCTCCAGATTAAAAAATATGAGAATAAAATATTGAGTTAAAAACATCCACATGAAATATTTCCTTCTATAAAGAATCATGAGAAGGGTACTGCTGTGTAGGCTTACACACACCACAAATGGTACACCATCTGGGCACACGTACACTTCCAAGGTCTATTAAAGGGAAAATTATTTTTTGTTCTTGGAATATGCTGATGTAGTATTTTATTTTGATTTTTATTGATTGAAATTATATGACTTACTATTATTTTGTCTCTTTTATGAGACAATTAGGCACTTATTCTTTAATAAATGATGTGGAGTAATATTTCAAAATCACCAAATAACTTTCCCTATTAAACACCCAATAAAAAGATTAATAATAAGTGAAAAAAACCCAATAAATGATCGAGAAAGAGAAATGATAAACCGAGAAGTAACAGAGAGAGAGAGATGAGATACACTAATATTAAAAAAGAAAATAATCACATCTTAAAAAAATATAAATCAGTAAAAAAAATTATAAATATTAATAACTAAAATTATAAATTTTTTCTTGGATACATATATATATTTTTCCTAACTTTTATTTGGGGTGTAATTACCCCTAAAAAAAAGCCATTAATATTACGAGCTTGACAACTCTTTGGACTTGGTGGACCCGTTTTAATATATTTGAATCAAGTTTAATTATCAAAAAAAATTGATGATTATTCTTAAAATTATATTTCTTATTTATTTTTTAAAAATAAATATAATTCAAATAATAGTTGTCAATATTGAATTATCTTTATTTTTTTACATAAATATTTAAATAAATAAATTTTAAAATGTAAACAGTTTAAATCATTAAAATTGATGTTTAAAAATAAATGGGCAAATTACATATACCCCCTCGAGGTTTGGCTAAATTACAGATACCCCCCTGAGGTTTCAGAAATTACATCCCGCCCCCTGAGGTTTGTATTTTCATAACAATTTGCCCCCTGAGGTTTATATTTCATAACAAATTACCCCCTAATTTCTTATGCAAATATAGCATTCAGGGGGGAATTCGTAATTTCTAAAACCTCAGGGAGTATCTGTAATTTAGCCAAACCTCGAGGGGTATATGTAATTTGCCCTTAAATATTAAACTTACAAAATTCCAATACACTTTTAAATTGAGATGACAATTTATATTTTTAAATTGAGATGACAATTTTAAAAAAGTCACCTAAATATCATAAGGGGTGGAGAGAGAAAGTCGACAGTGCAAGGATAGAAAAATAATAGGAGAGAGAAAGAGTCAAATCCACGTAGACTCAGATTTTCCCAAGTTCTCAAATGCCATAAGTACACATGGGCGGGGAGGGGGAGAGAATTCTAATGCCAAAGTTAGAGAGATGAAATGAAGTAGTGAGAGGAGGGAGAAAGATTTAATAGACTGATAATGTAATGTATATTGTATATAATTTTATTATAAAATTATATAAAGTTTTATAAATTTATTTTAGTGATCTTATAAAAATATATAAATTCACATAAATTCTTGCAAACTTATGTGATTACACGAATTTGTATTTAATTTATTTATTTTTGTGAGATTATTTATGTAAATTTGTAAAACTTTACATAATTTTATGATAAGATTACATATTGTGTGATAATTTTCCTAAGGGGAAGTAGACAAGTGAGGAGAGAGAGAAAATTCCAACACTAAGGGAAAGAGATGTTTATATCTCGATTATGTATATCTAAAAAATAAAAAATACATATTTGAAATATTAAAAAAATTAGTAAAAATAAAAAATAACACAACAAAAAAAAAACCTCAATTTTTTGTGTGAATTAAATCAAAAAAAAATTAGGGGGATGCACCAATAAATCCCAAATTAATAATTTATGCACTGTTTAGTCCTAAAAGTTTTCTTATAGACTGAAAGGTCCCATTACAATGTTAATAACATCAGATACAATGTTAATAACATCAGAGTCATGTTACAAACATTGGATTTCAAACATCTAATGTTCATCAAATTTCAATAATGTTTGAAAATATAGGATGAAAAACATCTAATGTTCATCAGATTTCAGTAAATTTTGAAATTATAGAATGAAACATCAGATCATTTACATCATTCACATCATGTTGATGTAAAAATGGGACTAAATGGAGCATAAGAAAACTTTTAGGACTAAATGGTTCAACGTTTCAAAAACTAGGACTTATGGGTAAATTTTTTTTGGAAAATTTACCAAAAAATTATTGTTATTTCTCTTAAAATGACATAAACAAAATATTTATATTATTTTAATATTTTATATGTGAGAAGGTTAAGGGATAAATATATCATTTTAATCTTAAATGAGGTAAGTGTAATTTTTCAAATGTGAGTGGGGATCTATATTAAATAGAAAGCTCAAGGAGTGTCAGTGTAATTTATCCAAAATAATATTAGAAAAAGAAATATATATATATATATATATATATTGGTGTTACATCTCCTAATTTTATCTCCCTCAATTCCATCTCGAATAACGTGACTCATCCTCCTGTAAAGTGATCATATACTCACTTTCTATCTCTCTTATTTTTACCCTCCCTAATTTCACGTAGGAAAATGTTTGGTAGCTCAAATTTTTGTGGCTCAAATGGCTCAAATTTGTCAAAACGACGTCGTTTTACACTCAAAATCTGTCAAAACGACGTCGTTTTGACAGATTTGAGCCATTTGAGCCACAAAAATTTGAGCTACCTAACATTGTCGTTTCGCGTAATTGTGATAGAATTAAGGGAGCAAAATTAGAAATAAATCATTAGGTCCTATAAGAGCATCCACACCAATCTCTTTAAATTTTTAGTCAAATTAAAACTGTTTTGCTATTTTAGCTAATCACCTCTTAGTACCTACTGCATCAAACTCTCTATTCTAACTTAATCTTGTTAAAATATTATTTTCTTATTGTATTTGTTAGTCTTTATTTTTTAATTAAATTGATAAGTTACCAACCAAACAATTCTTTAAAAAAAAAAAAAAAAATTATCGTTGACCGGTTGTGTAACACCCTTAAAATAAACCCATAATTATACATTCATGATACACGAAAGAGATATCATATTCCCAACATCAGAGTATTCTTACAAGAGATATTACATGTTGACAACAAAAGTAAACGCCCTATAGGCTTACAACTTTTCAAGTCAACACTGGGTTCAACAAAAGTAGAGTTCTAACTCTTTACACAAAATAAGCCATTGGTTTGATATACACGTAATACAAAAGATAATCATAAAAAGATTAGCCTTCAACTTCTACAACCTCCCAAACTACATCCTTAGAGGCGGCATATCACCTGTACCTGAAAATGATGTCCAATATAGGGTGAGTCAATGCCCAGTAAAAATATGCTAAACATAATATGAGCAATAACTAAAATATTAGCATTTAATAAATGTTACCACTTATAAATCAACTTACAACATTGCCTAGTTCCATGACAAATATGTCCATGTTTCATTCCACTTTCCTTTACTTAACAAATTTTCAATTTATAAACATGGTTCAGAACCTGGCCAAACAATTTCATAAGACTACAACTCATATCAAAACACTTTCTTTTCAAATGAGTTAACAACTCATATCAACAATACTTTAATTTCAAATGAGATAACAACTCATAATAAAACACTTTCATACTTCACAAATGATACACAGATTTGCTATATCAATGGAGTTCATCCCCTATCTCCTTCCAAATAACATCCGATTTAGGAGTCCATCCCCTATCTCCTCCCAAACCGTGGAGTACATCCTCTATCTCCTCCCACACAATACAATCTATATAAATACTTATCATATACAAGATCAATCAATATACATATTCGATATATTATTCCAACCATCACATTCAATGACATATTCAACGTGGTTAGTTTCAGTTCACCTAATCATCATGCAGGGTCTACAACAATCAAGATTATCCTCCACCGATAGCCCAAAGCAATTATTTCTAAACAAATAATAAATGCATCAACAGATAAGTTAACAACATTTTCAAAAGTAAATGATTAATCAATCCAACTCCACCATTCTTTCTCATAGCTTCTCAATTTCACTATTTCCAAGTCAATTTCATTATTTCACAATGAAAGTCATTAATTACACTAATGACCCAATAAAACCCAAATATGGCATTCTCCCCATTTTTTCAATATTGACCCAAATGTCCAAATATCATTAATGAATGTTCATAACCTTATTTTAAGACCCACATACACATATATAGTTCAAAAGGAACAAAACCCCTCTTTTCAATATATCAAACCTCAAACCCTAACTTCCTAAATCAAACCATTTATACAAGATGCCCAACATCTATGTTAAAGATCATAAAAATGAATAGTTATCCCTACCTCAAATGGAGAGACCCAAAGGTGATGATGAAGAAATTCGAAATGCTCCAAAACTAAAGATTTTCGGATTGAAATGCAACCCAAGCCAAGCTCTACACTTTTTGCAAATGAACTAAGGGAGAAGATCACTCAAGCTAGATGATTTCTTGGAGAGAAGTTGTATTCTAGAGAGAGGAGCTCTCAAATGAGGGTTTTGAAAAGGTAGAGAGAGAGAGAGAATGTCGAAAAAGTGATCCAAAAAGTTGTTTTTCGTACTGATATACAAACAGGTCTGCTTGAGCGTGGAACTCCCCGCTCGAGTGTCAGACATAGACTCACGCTCGAGCGTCAAAAGTGCCGCTCAAGCGCCGGATGCACACTTCCAGAAGTTTTGCAGTCGATGGTCCCCGCTCGAGCGTGAAAGTGGACGCTCGAGCGTCCGATGACCTGCAGAACAAAATATTGGGAGATGAATAATCACGCTCGAGCGTCAAAATGCCCACTCGAGAGGAGAAGCAAAAACAAAGGGCTTGCTCGAGCGTCAAAAGCCCCGGTCGAGCGTGAAGGCCAAAATTTGGGCATCAACTTTTGGTTTTCAAACACAACCAACCTGTTTCAGACCTGCCCAACAGAACCCAAGACTCAAATATAAGGAATAAAGGATGGGGATGAGAATAAGACAACAACACATCTACGGAACCGAGTCTGGAATACAATAAACAAAGAAGGGAAAACTGGGATCGCTATAGGTTGACTGGCCAGACTTCCAACAACACTAATCTAGTGATGAATAGTACCTCACTTGTTGTAACGAGATACTGTAGCAATCATAAATTTTAACGAGCTGCAAACAAGCTTGATAAACTTAATTTTTTTAAATTTATTAGCTAAAAATGATTTTACTGAGTTTGATGAAGATGCTTTAAGTACACAAGTGAAATGAGGGGGAAGTACGAGAAATTTTTTAGTGCAAATAGGGTATGTACCATGTGGTACGTTTCTCTTCTCTCATTTGTTGAGAGAGTAGGAATTACATTTATGTGTTGGGTGATGAAGAGACAATATAAAAGACTATGATATTTGTGATTGGTTAAAGGTATCACGTGAATCTGCACCCAATAAATTTTCGGGAAGTACACAAGTAGAGTAGAGAGAAATAATATTCAAGAGATGAAATAAAAAGTAAACAAGTGCGAAAAGAGAAACGATCCAATATGCAAGTGGAAAAGCAGTAAGAAAGTAGTCGATCAAAGGAAAGAGACATCTTTTTTTTTTTGATAACTCAGGGTATCCGGGTCAGCTTGCGCGCACCTCGACTAATCCCTAGGGGACCAATCCCACCGTCTACTAGCGGGGGGCCCATTTAAAGCCCTGTATGGCCTGGCCCAATATAAGGATTGATGGCACCTAAGAAGAAAGGAAAGAGATATATCAAAGTGAGAAAAATAAATTTATAAATAAATAGTGCTATTGAGGTTTAAAAATTGGAGAATTCTATCATAGCAAGTTCTTATATATATATATATATATATACGTACCAAGAAGTTCCTATACATAGAGGCTATAAAAGCTCCGATGGCCGACGGCTTGAACACCACACCATTGGCTGAGATCTCCGATGAAGGAAGTGTTGTGCCCTCCAACAATAACAACGCAACATCTGACCCCAATTCTTCTCCACCGCCACCCGCCGTAGAGAACTCGGGAGGAGGAGGCGACTTCGACATTGATGAAGCAGCTCAACCTCCTAAACCAAACATAAACATAAGAACTCTGATAGGCTCCATGGTGGCACAAGCCACTTCAGCATCAATTAATATGGGTCCATTTGGAGATACTCTGAGGGAAGTTATAGTGAATTACGTTGTGCAACCATCTGTGGGCAGCTTGGGATATGAAATAATCGATCACTTGTTTGTACAACGCCAGAATTTCAATCGCAGAGTTGTAATTATGCTCTTCTTCTTTATGTTGCTCCTGCTTCTACAATGTAAGACTATACATTAATCCCTTTTATTTATTTATTTTTTTGTGTCTGGTATTTCCAATCCCTTTTTTGTGTCTGCTTCTTCAAGATAATTAATATTCTAACTTTGATGCTCTTTCAGGATTCTTATTAGCACCTTGAATGACTTTATTGGCGGTAATTTTGGGTATTTAAAATGGTATCATTCTATTGGATGTAATTGTATTTGGTGATGTAAAATTATGCGGTGGTATTCAAGCAAATACACCTACAGTATTTTAATTTAATTTTATTAATTTAAATGGTAAGATCTATCACTTTATGTTTAGACAATTATATAAGAATAGCGTGGAACAGTATTATAAAATCATCAAATAACTTCTCATATTGATTACTGTTTATTTGATACTGCTCATCTTATATGACATTTATTATGTTATTTCTTAAAAAAAATAGCATTAAATTGAAGAATCTCACTGTTCAAAAAAAAAAAAAAAAACTTAAAAATCTTTAAAAGACAATCCTTAAATTCATGCTAATGATGTGATAAAAAATTATATTTTAAATAAAAATTAAATTTTAGACAACATATTTACTGTAATGCTATATAATAATTTCCCCTATCTGTATGTTCAAATTTTGGGTATTTTGTATTGGGCTGCACTCCCGTCCAGCCCGATCACTGGAGGGTATTGTTGGGCTCGTGAGGACTCTCCACGGGTCCCGTTTTGATAATCTGAATTGTTTAATATGTATAACTCGTCGAGTACTATATGCCTGTAAAACATCAGGTTAATCAGATATTGATAACCATCTCATCGGATCAGATTTCTGTCAACTGTTTATTTTTTTACCATCCATTTGTTTTTATACAAAACTGATTTAATCGCATAGTTATCGATATCCAATTAACGTGATATTTTACAAGCATATGATACTCAACAAGTTCAACACATTCATGATTCAGATTATCAAAACGGGACCCGTGGTGAGCCTCCACGGGCCCAACAGTACCTTTGAGTCCGATTACAGACTAGAGAGAAGCCAACCCTTTTGTATTTTGAAATTACTAGTGGTAAAGACATGTTATGTACGGGATGCGGAAAAAATTAATAACATATTTTTATATAAAATAATATAAATAGTTAGATTTTTTAATGTAAATTATTAAAACAAAAAATATTGAAATATACAATTTAAGTTTCATAATTTTACTACAATTTATGTATCGATTTTTAATTTGTCAAAAATTTAATCATGTAACTTTCAGCTCCTTTACTAGAGTTGCAAATTAAGGCGAGTTAACTCAAACAATTTGAGTCATGCATGAAAATTTTCAAAAATTGGGCAACATAATTTTTAATTCGATAAGAATCTATGTCAAAATTTAAAAAGTCAAAATAAATTTGAGTAGACATGAGCAGAGATATCAAATAACCTTAGAAACTGAAACAAAATTGTAAATATAAATATATAAAATTATTTGCTAATTTATTTTTTAAATAATAAATAAAAAAATATTAATATTAATGAACAAACGCAAGAGTAATATGCTTAAGTTTTTCTAATAGAATATTTTTTTGAAAATGTTTAAAAAATAAACTTTTTAGAATGCGATCATCAAATAAGTTGATATTAAAAATAATAATTTTTATAACGGCATAAAATAATTTGAATATGATTTTTTAAAAATTATTTTTAATTTAAAATTTACAATAAAATATTTAAATATAATTAAAATAATTTTTTTACAAATAAAAGTATCTAAATAAATAATAAAAAAAAGAAAGGGTAAGAAGAAAATTTAAAATAATATTTTCATTTGATTTGAAAAAATTCAAAATAAACAATAAATTATCATTTATAACTCTCATTTTTTTAATAAAAAAAGAAGTTTCCAATTCTTCTATAAACTGATGTCCAGTTAACATTAGGAGTGAGCAACGGATATACCCATCTGTCCAAACCGACCGAACCGAACCGATCTGCCACATTTTGGACAATGCGTGATGACGAGCAGACGGTTGTGGATTGATTTTTTCCAATCTGCCTAGTTTTGGACAAATGGCGGATTTGAGGTTCATTTAGCCGCAACCGAACCGCTAAACCACCGAACATCCCTAGTAATTTGTAAGATTTTGTGTTTTTAATTTATTTATATATTCTATTTCTATTTTCAATTGAAAAATAGTTTAAATATTCTGTTGAATATATTATGTTGAAAAAGAGTTTTCAACTTACATATATTTTTTGAATTGAAAAAAATAAATGTATTATTTATCTATGTATTTTAGTTTTTAAATCTAACTCTAAAAATAATAAATAAAAAAGATTATCTATGCTGGTTGGTTTTTGTTTTTAAAAACAGATATAGATGTAACAATACAGAGGCATACAATCTCTGCTACTGCTCTGTTCATGGTTTTGATGGTTTGAATTATTTTTATATTTTAAGAAGGACAGATTATAATACTTTATGTGGATGATGCATGTTGTGATTGTAATATGACAATAAAGTTTCAAACTTTCTTTCTTTGAATGAGGCATGCAGTGATTGTAATACTTTGTTAAGTCATTGACTGTAATTTTTTTTTATACTGCCAAATCAATTCGCATCTGTACGGGGAGCAAATATTCAGGCGAGCCCGTACTCCTTTCTTCCAAGCTTCGCTTCTATCCGATCACCTGCGTACACAAAGGCGGTGAGCTACCCGGTGGTGTGTGGCTGGAAAACCCCTCCGACGGTCAAGTTAGAACACACACCAGGGAATAGATAGAGAGAAGGGAGAGTGTTGAGTGTTTAGTGTATGTCTCACCAAATGTTCCTCTGTGTATGGGGGGCGCAGACATGCTTATATACCCTCTGCGCCCCATATCCACTCTCAGTCATCTCCTGACACGTGGCTCCGCTATCTCATCTGTTAGCGTAAACCTTGCTGAACATCACCTAATCTCAACTGTCTGCCTTCTCAGCTGGAGCTCGGCAGCTGAGCTGCTCTATCCACGGTCGTGCTGTGCTTCATACCCAAGCACTTCACTAGCTAAGCCCAAGGAGGACCGGGCTAGGCGGCATCTCGGCAAAGCCTAGCCCGGGGCACCTCTTGTGGTCGGCCTTCCTGCCGATCAAACGATTACCTCGGCTGACCACGCCTTTCCGGGTGCCGGTCACTCAGCTTGACTGGCTCCACCATCGCCTGATCAAGCAGCTCGGTCCAACCAAGCACTGCCTTGCCGAGCAGCTTCTTTACGGTCTGGGGCGGCACATACTTGGCCCAACACCTGTTCGGCCCAAATCTATCTGGCACAACTCTGTCCGGCCCAAATCTGTTCGGCCCAATTCCACGGCCTAATCCAGATCATAAATCTCCCTCTCAATTGCCCCTTAATTTCGTCCGCTCAAGCGTGACTGGATTACCTATCTGACCGGGGTAACTCTTCCTCGGTTCTTAGTCTGCAAGATGGTGACCGCACTAAGAAGGGGAGCAAGGTTCGCTCTACGACTTCCTTCTTGGCGAGCAAGATCAGCTCGGCCAAGGAACTCCAAAGAAGGCGAGCAAGGTCCGCTCCGCGACTTCCTTCTTGGCGAGCAACATCAGCTCGACAAGGAACTCCAAGGAAGGCGAGCAAGGTCGGCTCCGTGACTTCCTCCTCGGCGAGCAACATCAGCTCGGCAAGGAACTCCAAGGAAGGCGAGCAAGGTCTGCTCCGCCACTTCTTTCTTGGCAGACAAGAACAGCTCGGCCAAGGAACTCCAAAGAAGGCGAGCAAGGTCCGCTCCGAGACTTCCTTCTTGGCGAGCAACATCAGCTCGGCAAGGAACTCCAAGGAAGGCGTGCAAGGTCCGCTCCGCGACTTCCTTCTCGGCGAGCAACATCAGCTCGGCAAGGAACTCCAAGGAAGGCGAGCAAGGTCCCCTACTCGGCGAGCAACATCAGCTCGGCAAGGAACTTCAAGGAAGGCGTGCAAGGTCCGCTCCGCGACTTCCTTCTCGGCGAGCAACATCAGCTCGTCAAGGAACTCCAAGAAAGGCGAGCAAGGTCCGCTCCGCGACTTCTTTCTCGGCGAGCAACATCAACTCAGCAAGGAACTCCAAGGAAGGCGTGCAAGGTCCGCTCCACGACTTCCTTCTCGGCGAGCAACATCAGCTCGGTAAGGAACTCCAAGGAAGGCGAGCAAGGTCCGTTCCGTGACTTCCTTCTCGGCGAGCAACATCAGCTCGGCAAGGAACTCCAAGGAAGGCGAGCAAGGTCCGCTCCGCGACTTCTTTCTTGGCGGACAAGAACAGCTCAGCCAAGGAACTCCAAAGAAGGCGAGCAACATCCGCTCCGCGACTTCCTTCTTGGCGAGCAACATTAGCTCGGCTGAAACTTCGGAGTTAAACAAATCATCAACTCGCCAGCCGGAGTAAAACATCTCGGCTGGAACCTCGTAGTTGAGCAAATCATCAACTCTTCAGCCGGAGTAAAACATCTCGGCTCAAACCTCGCAGTTGAGCAAATCATCAACTCTTCAGCCGGAGTAAAACATCTCGGCTGGAACCTCGCAGTTGAACAAATCTTCAACTCTTCAACCGGAGTAAAACATGTCGACTGGAACCTCGCAGTTGAGCAAATCATCAACTCTTCAGCCGGAGTAAAACATCTCGGCTGGAACCTCGGAGTTGAGCAAATCATCAACTCTTCAGCCGGAGTAAATCATCTCGGCTGGAACCTCGGAGTTGAACAAATCATCAACTCACCAGCCGGAGTAAATCATCTCGGCTGGAACCTCGCAGTTGAGCAAATCATCAACCCGTCAGTCGGAGTAAAACATCTCGGCTGAAACCTCGCAGTTGAGCAAATCATCAACTCACCAGCCGGAGTAAATCATCTCGGCTGGAACCTCGGAGTTGAACAAATCATCAACTCTTCAGCCGGAGTAAATCATCTCGGCTGGAACAGAAGAGTAGGCCCCTCATCCACTATTATTTCGGACACAACAAAGCTCTTCAGCAAAAGTAATTCACTTCTATTACATTGACAAAAAGAGTATTTGTGTTCAGAAGTGTAGGGGAAACAAGTCCCTCAAAAATTACATAAGGCCGCATTCCATGGCCGAGGTACGCCTTTGCCATCCAAATCCTCTAAGTGATATGCCCCCTTGCCCGGTTATCTTGTAAGGCTCTTCCTAGTTTGCCCCTAGCTTGCCTTCACCCGGCACTAGTGCGTTGCCCATGACCTTCCTTAAAACCCACTCGCCCACTTGCCCGTTGCCATCGAGGTTGTCTCCGCGGTGGACGTCGCTGCATCATCCTCTACTCGGATGTGCTCATTGATGCGCTGCATTTGGTGCCACATGGATGTCTGCTGGCTCATTGTAAGCGAATCCCTCAGCCTATGTCCGAGCGGGAGACCGCGCTTATATTGGGTGATTGCCAGGTTGACCGGGCAATCCAAGATCTCGTTGAAGGTTTCCCAATATCTGGAGTTGTATGCCTTCAGTGTGTCACTCGGCTCCATCTTGACACTGAGAAGGTGGTCAACTTCCTTTGGCGTTTTGGTGTTGGTTTTGAAGCGCGTCACAAAGGCTTCGGCCAACTGCTGCCACTTTTCTATGCTCCCCTCCGGCAGCCTCTCAAACCATTTCAAGCCCAGCTCACCCAAACTTGACCGGAAGATGAGGCACATAAGAGCGTCATTTCGCCTACGTCCGACCATGACCTATCGGAAGTGGCTTACATGCATATACGGATCAGTCTTTCCGTCATAAAGCGTGAACTTTGGCTGGTGGAAGCCCGCGGGAAGCGGTGTTGTTTCAATCTCCAGGGAGAAAGGGGTGGCGCTCAGCCTCGTCAAGTCTGTATCTACAAGGAGCGGCGCCGCTAGGCGGGGTGAGGGCATTCCGACGTCCTCGCTGGCATGAACCTTGTAGGATAGCCGCTGGAACGCCGGCACCCTTTGAGCCTCCCGTCGGCGAGCCCGTTCCTTCAAGACTGCCCGCAAGTCCTCTGAACGAGTGGAATGGGAATATCTCGACGTCGTCACCGGACGTGAGGGCTGGTGGGTGTTATCTTGCGCGCTGGACTTCTCTGAACGGCGGGATGGAGTGCACTCTCTGTGGTCTACCACTCCATCTACACCCTTCCCCTTGACATGCCGCTTCAACTCCTCCATCTCCGCTGCCATTCGCCGGATGACAGCGTCTTGGTCCCTCAACTTGTGTTCCAGACGTCGAGCATGTGATTCTCTCCGCCGCCGATGACCGTCTGGACTTCGTGAATGACCATAACTTCTTCCGCGCTTATCCCGCGCGTCTCCTGACTGTCCTCCAGTGAATGTATCTAAGTTCGCCGTTGGAAGGATGGCAGGATGTCCTTCTCTCCGTCGGGTGAACTCCGGGGTAGCTCCATCGATGGCGGACAACGGAATCTCGTCGTTGTTCGCCATGGACGGCGATCAGATGAGCCTGGAAGACAAGGTTTTATCTGTCAAGCTTCCCACAGACGGCGCCAATTGTATGGGGAGCAAATATTCAGGCGAGCCCGTACTCCTTTCTTCCAAGCTCCGCTTCTATCCGATCACCTGCGTACATAAAGGCGGTGAGCTACCCGGCGGTGAGCTACCCGGCGGTGTGTGGCCGGAAAACCCCTCCGACGGTCAAGTTAGAACACACACCAGGGGATAGATAGAGAGAAGGGAGAGTGTTGAGTGTTTAGTGTATGTCTCACCAAATGTTCCTCTGTGTATGGGGGGCGTAGACATGCTTATATACCCTCTGCGCCCCATATCCACTCCCAGTCATTTCCTGACACGTGGCTCCGTTATCCCATCTGTCAGCGTAAACCTTGCTGAACATCACCTAATCTCAACTGCCTGCCTGCCTTCTCAGCTGGAGCTCGGCAGCCGAGCTGCTCTATCCACGGCCGTGCTGTGCTTCATACCTAAGCACTTCATTGGCTAAGCCCAAGGAGGACCGGGCTAGGCGGCATCTCGGCAAAGCCTAGCCCGGGGCACCTCCTGTGGTCGGCCTTCCTGCCGATCAAACGATTACCTCGGCTGACCACGCCTTTCCGGGCGCCGGTCACTCAGCTTGACTGGCTCCACCATCGCCTGATCAAGCAGTTCGGTCCAACCGAGCACTGCCTTGCCGAGCAGCTTCTTTACAGTCTGAGGCGGCACATACTTGGCCCAACACCTGTTCGGCCCAAATCTGTCTGGCACAACTCTGTCCGGCCCAAATCTGTCCGGCCCAATTCCACGGCCCAATCCAGATCATAAATCTCCCTCTTAGCATCCATCCACCAATTCGCTCAATCCACATCCGTCGGATTGGCGGACGAATGCAGATTGATTTTCTCCAATCCGCCAATCTGACGGACGAATGATAGATTGGAAATTTCGTAATCTCAACCAACCCGCGCGCCACCCCTAGTTAACATTGTCTCTTCATAAAAAGAAAAAACAATTATTCTTTTAAAGAAAATAAAAAATAATCCATAGCTGCCAGCTATCCTCCAAAAATCTTTTTGATTTCCATACTACGCACTTTTTTTCATTCGGCGTAAGCTTGGGGGGAAGCTTTCCATGCTACACTTTCAAAGAGAAAAATATACACTTTCAAAGCGAGAAAGACACTTTCAAAGCGAGAAAAATATACAATTTCAAAGCGAGAAAGAGACATGGGAGGGGGGAGGGAACATACTACACTTTCAAAGCGACAAAAATATACACTTTCAAAGCGAGAAAAAATAAATTTATAAATAAAGAGTGCTAAAGATTAGAGAATTCGGTACCAAGAAGTTCTTATATATCTTATTATATAAAGAAAAGGGTCTTCTAGTGAAGAGGTTTGTGAGAATTTCAATATCTCATATTAATTTTTTTAATTTTAAATAATTAAGAAAATCTCCATTTTGAGTTTGACCGATTCACCGGTTTAATCGCGATTTCTCATATTGATTTTATTAATTTTAAATAATTAAAACAATTTCCATTGGTTAACTTTCATTAAAATTAAGAAAATTTTCATTGGCTAACTTTTATTTGATAATCTCACATCGAGAAAAGAAAGAAAAAAATGAGTTGTTTTACTCATATAAAGAGAATCTTATACTCTCATCCCATTTAATGAGGAGCCTTCTCGGAGTTTCAATATCTCATGCTAATTTTCTTGATTTTCTTATTTTTAAACAATTAAGAAAATCTCCATTGACTAACTTTTATTTGATAATCCCACATCGGGAAAAGAAGGAAAAAAAATGAGTTATTTTACTCATGTAAAGTGAATCTTATACTCCCATCCCATTTAATATTGTAGTGTTGTTCATGTTTCAATTCAAAATAATACTATATGCACTAATTAGTGTACTAATTCGTGTATCAATTGATGATGTGGTATAATTTAAGAGATTTTTGATATTTGTAATATAATTAATGAGTGGAGTAAATAATAATGTCATAACTAGTGTTGGTATACTAGTTAGTACACTAATTGGTGCGTGTAACACCACCTTTCAATTCAATATAGTTTAAATTTTAAAAGTTTTAATTAATTAATTATGACCTAGCCGATTAGGTTAAATCATTTTTTATTTGATTAATTGTTGGTTTAACCACGATTTTAGCAGTTTTATCAAAATATATTGATTAGATTATTTGATTCGAAATAAACTATATAAAATATTACAATCCCACATTAGGAAAAGAAAGAAAAAGTGAGTTATTTCACTTATATAAAATAAATATTATGAATGGAGTTTTAAGGGAGAAACATTCTAGAAGTTCCAAACTCTCATTCTAAAATAATTAAATTTTTTTAATTTTAAACAATTAAGAAAATTCCATTGGCTAGCTTTCATTTACCTTTTATTTTACAATCCTAAATTGGAAAAAAAAAAAGTGAATTATTTAATTTACATAAAGTGAATCTTATACTCCAATTTATATAAATTATTGAAATTTCTTAATTTTAAACAATGAAGAAAATTCTCATTGGTTAGCTTTTATTTAGCTTTCATTTTATAATCTCACATTGAAAATGAAGGAAAAAGTGAATTGTTTCACTTATATAAAGTGAATCTTATGCGAAACTTTCATAATATTTAACTTTAAAATAATTTCAATCCCACATTGAAAAAAGAAAGTGGGAAAAAAAGAAAAACTGAGTTATTTCACTTATATAAAATGAATCTTATAAATGGAGTTTTAAGGGAGAAGCATTCTAGAAGCTCAAAACCCTCATTCTAACATTATTGAATTTTCTTAATTTTAAACAATTAAGAAATACTCATTGGCTGGCTTCTATGTACCTTCTATTTTACAATCCCAAATTAGGGAGGAAAAAAGGAAAAAATGAATTGTTTCATTTACATAAAGTGAATCTTATGCTTCAATTTATATAAATTATTGAAATTTCTTAATTTTAAACAATTAAAAAAATCCACATTGGTTAGCTTCCATTTAACTTTTATTTTACAACTCCACATAGACGTTTTGATTTTAAAAATAATTTTGTATACGATTTTGAAACTCTCATAATATTTAACTTTAAAATAATTACAATTCCATATCGAGAAAAGAAATAAAAAGTGAGTTGTTTCATTTATGAAAAGTGAATTTTATACTCTCATTTAATATTATAGTATTATGCATATTTCAGTTCAAGATAGTTTAAATTTTAAAATAAAATTTAAAGATTTTAATTAATTAATTTTGTTGTAAATTGGTTGGTCTTTTGACTTAGCCGATTAGGCTGAATCGTTTTCGGTTTAACTGATTCACCAGTTTAATCACGGTTTTAGCTGTTTTATCAAAATATATTACTAAGATTTGTTTGATTTGAAATAAACTAAGATTAACCTTATTAAAAATTGAACGACTGAGATTGCTTAATTAGCAATGAACTTTTCGTCCAAACAACTGTTAACTTTTATTTTATAATCTCACATCAGGAAAATGAGAAAAAAAATGAGTTGTTTTACTTTATAAACCTTATGCTCCCATTTAATACTGTAGTATTGTATATGTTTCAATTCAAGACAGTTTAAATTTTAAAATTAAAATAAAATTTAAATGTTTTAATTAATTAATTTTTGTATAAGTTGGTTAGTCCTTTGACCTAACCGACTAGGTAAACCGTTTTGGATTTGACTGATTCGTTGATTTAACTGCGATTTTAGCGATTTTATCAAAATATATTGATTAAATTTGTTTGATTCGAAATAAATTAAAAATTGACCTAATTAAATATTAAACGACTAAAATTGCTTGATTCGAAATAAATTTCAATCCCAAACAATTGTTAACTTTTAAACAATTAAGAAAATCTCCATTAGGTAGTTTCCATTTAACTTTTATTTTTTAATCCTACATTAAGAAAAGAAGAAAAAAATTAATTATTTCACTTACATAAAGTGAATCTTATATTCCCATTTATATAAGTAAAGAGAGGTTTTTAGTGAGAAGTCTTATGATCAATATCTCATACTATTTTTTTTAATTTTCTTAATTTTAAACAATTAAGAAAATCTCTATTGGCTAGCTTCTATTTAATTTTATTTGTTAAAAACATTTAAATATAATTATTATATTTTTATTAAATAATATATTATTTTATCTCATGCATAGTACGGGTGATATGCTAGTATATACATAACAAGAAGTTCCTATAAGTAGAGGCTACAACCGCTCCAATGACCAATGGCTTGAACACCACACCATTGGTTGAGATCTCGATATTCTCTCCACTGCTGTCATCTTCTACCAGTGGAGGAGGGAGTGAGGGACCAGGAGGTCACGTGTCCCCCTGAATTTTGGGTTTTTTTTTTTTTGTTGCAAATATAAAGAAAATATTTTAAATAAAAAAATTACAAAAATATTATTAGAGTGAAATATCAATGACATTTTAAAAATTATGACAATAATGGTTGTTTTGATTGAAAATGAAGAGATTACTATAAATTATATTATCTATGAATTTTTTTGAATATAATAAAAATAATGTTTTAATATAATTTTAAATCAAATAAAATATTTAAATATAATGAAAATAATGTTTTTTACAAATAAAGTATCTAAATAAAAATAAAAATAAAAAAGAAAGGGTGAGAAGAAAATTTAGAATGGTATTCCCATTTGATCTGAAAAAATTCAAGACGAATAATAAATTACCACTTATAACTCTCATTTTTTTAATAAAAAAAGAAGTTTCCAATTTTGTTCTATAAACTGATGCACATTTAACATTGTCTCCTCATGAAAAGTGATGATACAGTTTGTTCCAGTGAATGGATCGGACTGGTCCAAGCTCCTCAAGCCCAGGTCCAAATGATCAAGCCCACCGGATAACCTGCAAACAGGTTCAACGGGAACGGGGTAGTCCCCCAGTGAACCCTCCGACGAGCAAGTCAGAAAGGGAAGTAGAGTGTAGAGGGAGAGATTAGAGATAGGAAAACTTAACCTTCTTCTTGTCTTCAACGTTTGCTTATATCCTTTGGTAATCATTTCGTTGTCCCTTCCGACCTGGCCTCCTCGCCGAAAGTCTATGCTGTAGCTTACCTTATTCAGGGTAAGGGGGTCTTGTTCCGACGGAGAGGTGTTGTCGTAATAAATACTGTGATGGGCTGCATTAATGGTGATGTGCAGTGGCAATAACTTTGCAGATCTTTGTCTGCTGACGTGACTCGTCCTTCACCTGCCATGTGTCTGAATGCCATTGGCTCTTTATGCCATGTTGGATTCCAGCTGTCCTGGACCTCACCAGCTGGTTATGTATTGGGCTCCAAGTGATGGGCTTGGGTTGTTCATAGTGATTCATGGCCTTTATGGGCTTATACACGTCAGTAGTGTAACGCCCTCAAAATAGCAACATTAAACCCATTAGATAAGACATGCATTTACATATAAACTAACCACATTCTTTTATTCATTAGAATTCCATTACATAAGTATTACATGTTAACATCAAAACAAAATGCCCTACGGGCTTACAGCTTTCCAAGTTAAAACTTGGTTACAACAAAAGAGTACTAACTCGTTTACACATTAAGCCCTTGGCTTGAAGTTACATGTAATACATCAAAAGTTAGGAGACAAAAGTATGTCCGCCTCTAGCCTCCCAGCTATGTCCTTGGAGGTGGCATGCTTCCTGCACCTGAAAATGATATTCCCATATAGGGTGAGCCACAGCCTAGTAGAAATACACTAAACCAACCATGAACAATGACTAAAATATTAGCAATTGATAGATGGCCAACACTGATACAATCACATAAATCACATATTTATGTCATACGACTTATGAGTCCAAGTTTCCTTTCATTTTCCCCTTTTCAACGGATAGGCATATAAGCACTAACCACATTATCAACAGATATGTATAACAACAATATCCACATTCTCAGATAAGCAAATAAGCTATATCCACATTCCACAACAGATATGTATAACCACAATATCCACAGATAAGCATATGAGCTATATCCACACATCACAAAAATAAGCATATAAGCTCTATCTTCACTTCTTTAGACAAGCGTATGAGCTGTATCTACGGAGTTCATCCCCTATCTTCTCCCAACACTATCCGGTTTAGAGGTACATCCCCTATCTTCCCCTAAACCGCGGAGTACATCCCCTATCTTCTCCTCTACACATAACGTATATAAACACATTGGTTCTATATACAATCACCCAATACAAACAGTTAATGTATTCTATCAATCGTCAAGTTCCATGACACATTTCATTGATTAGTTTCAGTTTGCCTAATCATCATGCATTGTCTACAACAATCACGACTATCCTCCACCGATAGCCCAAGCAGTTATTTCTAAACAGAAAATAAATGCACAAATGGATATTCAATCGACATTTCATTTCCTCATTTCTCACCATTAATTATCCCAATTAATTAAACAATGTAATTAGGTCAATTCCCATAATTAACATTTCAACCCTTAGGTCCCATTTTCATCAATGATCTAACATTTATACCATTTCTCTATGCCAAACATGCATTTAGGTTTATTATGAATAAAACCCCAACTTTTGTAAAATTGCACAAAATTACCAAACCAAGCCCAACATCTCAAAATACCAAAATTTAAAGACAAAATCCATAGAGAGGAGTAGGATATCCCTACCTTGAAGTTTTAGCCAAAAAGGAGATGAAGACTCGAAGATCAACGTGCTCCAAATCCAAACTTTTTCAGATTAAATCAAAGCTTTCAACACCCTCTATCTTTTTAACAAAGGCCCTAGGCTAGATTCACACTCTAGGGAGATCAAATCTTAGAGAGAATATAAGTGTAGAGAGAGAGAGTCTCGGATTTAGGTTTTGGATCAAAAAGAAATTGAAAAAGTGATGTTTAAAATCGCTACTGTCCGCTGATATAAAACACGCTCGCTCGAGCGAAGGCTTGGTCGCTCGAGCGACCAGACACAGAAAACTCTCGCTCGAGCCAAGAAGTTCTCGATCGAGCGAAGAAAAACCCAGACCGCTCGAGCGAAGGAAGCTCGCTCGAGCCAAGAAAGACAGCTCTCAGGTCCAGAACCAGGTGCAACCGCTCGCTCGAGCGAGCCACTCTGGCTCGACCCACCAAACACGAACCCCACTCTCGCTCGAGCGACTAACTCCTCGCTCGAGCGAAGGTCCAAAATTCTGGGCAGCAACACTAGGCTCCCGAACACAACCAACCTGTAACAAACCTGCCTAACACATCCTATAACTCAAATATGAAGAAAAAGGAATGTAAACACGATAATAACCAACTACCAACATCCACGGACACATGTCCGGATCACTGTACAACAAGGGTAAACCCGGGATCGCTATAACCTCCCCCCCTTAAAGAATTTCGCCCCTGAAATTAAGCACAAGTTTTCATAAACAGGTTTTCCTCCATTTTAGACAATGTTACAATTTAACATTCAACAATTCGACCCATTACCGGTCATCCCATCCCTTTAACAAGAGACATATCACAATATGTAAATAACATATGTACTTTTAACATGCATCAACATTATGCATTATCTTTCTAATTTCAACAATACAATCAACATATATAATGTTACATTTAACTTCCATATGAGGCAAGTTCCCAAAACATATTTCCAATAAACCAAACATTTTCAATGTTTCACAACGTAAGACATTTATAAAAGCTCTTAAGTTCAACAAAATGCAAAATGCAAAATTTAAATACAAGATCACATATCAACAAACAAGTCCGGATATTTCTCACGGACTCCCAACTCACGTTCCCAAGTGGCTTCCTCCACTCCGTGGTGTTTCCACAAGACTTTCACCAAAGGAATGGTCTTGCCACGCAGGACCTGATCCCGCCTATCCAAGACCCGAACCGGTCTCTCCTCATACGAGGCATCCTCATCTACCTCTAAATCAGTCCAATCCAGCACATGTGATGGATCTGGCTCATACTTCCGAAGCATACTCACATGAAACACGTCATGCACTCCGGACAACTGCGGCGGTAAGGCTAACCGATAAGCAACCTCGCCAATCCTCTCAAGGATCTCAAAAGGACCAATAAACCGAGGGGATAACTTCCCACTCTTCCCAAACCTCATCAGACCTCGCCTAGGTGATATCTTCAGAAAGACATGGTCACCTACCTCAAACGCCAAAGGCCTCCTCCTACGGTCGGCATAACTCTTTTGTCGACTCTGGGCTGTAACAAGCCTCCTACGGATAAGCTCAACTTTCTCCGTCGTCTCCCTAACCAACTCTGGACCCAACAAAGGTGCATCACCCACCTCGGCCCAACACACTGGAGACCTACACGGTCGGCCATACAAGGCCTCAAACGGTGCCATACCGATGCTAGACTGAAAACTGTTGTTGTAGGCAAACTCTACCAAAGGTAAGTGCCTCTCCCACGTCCCACTGAAATCAAGGACACAACCCCGAAGCATATCCTCGAGGATCTGAATAGTACGCTCGGACTGCCCGTCAGTCTGAGGATGATAAGCCGTACTAAAGGTCAACTTAGTGCCCAAAGCACTCTGCAAACTCTGCCACAACTTAGCAGTAAAACGAGGATCTCTATCTGAGACGATCGTCACTGGGACCCCGTGCAATCTCACTACGTCCCGAATATACAAATCGGCAAGATGATCTACCGAATCTCTCACGCGCATAGGAATAAAGTGCGCCGACTTAGTCAACCGGTCTACAACCACCCAAATAGCATCACTACCCCGCTGAGTCCTCGGAAGACCTACAACGAAGTCCATAGTGACATGCTCCCACTTCCACTCGGCAATAGGCAAGGGTTGCAACAAACCCGCTGGCCTCTGATGCTCGGCCTTCACTTGCTGGCAAGTAAGGCACTTCGATACGAAAACAGCCACATCTCTCTTCATACCCCGCCACCAAAACTGGCGACCCAAATCCTGATACATCTTAGTACCTCCCGGATGCACTGCAAGGCGCGAATGATGAAACTCTCGGAGTACTTCCTCTCGGCAAGACTCCGGTACAAACAAACGGTTTCGGTATCTCACACTCAGGTCGGGATACACCGTCAAACCCTTCTCAACTGTCCCACTGGAGATCTTCTCTTGGAGGGATTCTACCTCAAGGTCACCTCTCTGTGCCTCTAACACTCTAATCACAAGTGTAGGCTGCGCAACAACAGAAAACAAGGCCGCAGCCTCAACAGATTCGCCCAGTAGCAAATCAAACTCGCCAAGTGCTCCCAACATCTCCCATTCTCGGATGGCTATACAAGCTACATCACTAATGGATTTCCTACTAAGGGCATCGGCCACAACATTGGCCTTTCTCGGATGATAATGCAACTCAAAATCATAATCCTCGATGAACTCCATCCACCTCCTCTACCTCAAATTCAAGTCTCTCTGTGTAAACAGATACTTCAAACTCTTGTGGTCCGAGAACACCTCGAACTTCTCACCATAAAGGTAGTGCCTCCAGATTTTCAAGGCAAAGATCACTGCTGCTAACTCTAGGTCGTGTGTGGGATAATTCTTCTCGTGTATTTTCAACTGACGTGAGCCATAAGCTACCACTTTCCCTTCTTGCATCAACACACAACCCAAACCCTCTCGTGAGGCATCACAATAAACCGCATAACCCAACCCTCTCTCCGGAATAATCAACACCGGAGCGGTGGTCAATCTAAATTTCAACTCTTGGAACGACTTTTCACAAGTCTCACTCCACACAAACTTGACTCCCTTCCGAGTCAGTCTAGTCAACGGTGACGCTAACCTGGAGAAATCTTTCACAAACCGACGGTAATACCCAGTTAATCCCAGAAAACTGCGGATCTCAAACACACTCTTAGGCTGTGCCCAATCTTGCACTGCCTCAACCTTGGATGTATCAACAGACACCCCTTCCCCGGATACCACGTGGCCTAAGAATTTGACTTCCCTCAGCCAGAACTCACACTTCCCAAACTTGGCATACAGCCTATGGGCTCTAAGCAATTCAAGCACCACTCTCAAGTGTTCCTCGTGCTCCTCCTCTGAAGGTGAATAGATAAGGATGTCGTCCACAAAGACGACCACAAATCGGTCTAAGAACTCCCGGAAAATCCGGTTCATCAAGTCCATAAAGACTGCTGGTGCATTGGTAAGCCCAAATGGCATCACCAGAAACTCGTAATGGCCATACCGCGTACGGAATGCCGTCTTCGGAATATCCTCTTCCCTGACCCTCAACTGGTGGTAACCCGATCTCAAGTCTATCTTAGAGAAACAACGGGAACCCTTCAACTGGTCAAACAAATCATCTATACGAGGCATAGGGTACTTATTCTTAACCGTAGCCCTATTCAACTTCCGGTAATCAATACACAATCTCAAGGCACCATCTTTCTTTTTAACAAAGAGTGCCGGTGCTCCCCATGGCGAAACACTAGGGCGAACAAAGCCCTTATCTAGCAATTCCTGGAGCTGAACTTTCAACTCAACCAACTCTGCTGGAGCAAAACGGTAAGGTGCCATAGAAATCGGCGCCGTACCAGGCACTAAATCGATAGAGAACTCTATCTCTCGGTGAGGTGGTAAACTAACAAGATCTTCGGGAAAGACATCCGAATACTCACAAACCACCCTTGGTAACACAATCTGAGTCTCAACACACTCACTACTCTCAAAGCTAGCAAGTAAACCACTAAGCTCACTTCGCCCTCGCGAATCATACCCCGGTGGCAAAACACTACCAACCCGGTCTCCCAAGAAATGGAACCACTCCCCGCTCAAGGTACATAACGTGACCCTCTGGCGGTAGCAATCAATAACAGCCCGGTATGACGATAGCCAGTCCATACCCAAAATAACATCAAAGCCCTTCATGGGCATGACAACAAACGGAAAAGGAAGCCTATAGTCGGCGACCTCTATATCACATCCTCTAGCACCCTGTTTCAGGATCAACTCACCACCACACAAATAGGAGATGCTAACTGTGCTAACTCCAATTCCAAAACAGATGCAAATGCAGCAGATACAAAAGAATAAGATGCACCCGTGTCTATCAACACACTAGCAACTGAGTTGCAAAACAGAAAAGTACCTCTCACTACTGATGGAGCCGGTACTAAATCCTGCGCGGTAACAGCATACACGCGCCCCGTAGGCCCCTGGTCTACCTGCTCACCTCTCGGAGCAAAAGACTGCTGCACAGACTGGGATGACGAAACTCCCGGATTGGCCCTCGAGGCCTGCACAGACTGAGCTGGCTGAAAACCCTGCGTCTGCCTAGAACCAGATGCTCCCGAAGTGGCACTCAACTGTGGGCAAAACCTCTTCAGGTGCCCAGGCTGTCCACACTGATAACAAGTCAAGGGCTGCCCCCTGCCCAAACTCTGACTCTGCGGTCTAGCTGAAGAAGAAGCAGCTTTCTGACCCCCACCCTTCTGCGGGCAAACTGAAACCTTGTGACCCAGCTGGCCACACTTGTAACAAGTGAATTCCCCCTGACCACCTCTCCCGGAGCCTACACTCGGCACTGGGAAGGTCAATCTAGCAACACCACCCTGCGACTGCTGAGGGTTAGAACCCCTCTGCCTCCTGCCATCACTCTGACTATCCTGGCTCCTCTTGGAGCCTCTCTGCCCCTCATCCTCCTCATGCATCATGAGCTCCATATGAGCTGCAGCGTCCACTAGGTGTCTATACTCTCGGATATAAGACCCACCAACCCTCAACTTGAGGCCCCGCCTCAACTTCCGCTCAAACTCATAGCAACGGCGTTCCTCAGACGCCACCAGTTCAGGTGCGAACCTGGACAGACTAGTAAAAGTAGCCTCAAACTCGGCCACTGACAAGCCCTGCTGTTTAAGCCGGCTAAACTGATCCCTCAGCTTCTCCCTAGCTGCTGCAGACAAAAACCTCTCTTGAAAAGCATTTATAAACGCCTCCCAAGTACCACCAACACGAGCCTTCTCGTACTTCCACCATTGACCCGCATCTCCTTTCAGTTGGAAGGATGCCAAGGTCACTTTCAGTGCTCCGTCCTCGATGCCAAGCATCTCGAACGTCTTACTCATTTGCTCTAACCACTCATCAGCCTTCAGTGGCTCCTTCGGATCCTCAATAAACTCATCCGGATTAGACCGGAAGAACTCCCTCTTCAAGAAAGAAGGCCCTGCCTCAGCTGCCTGATTCCCAGCTCTAAGAATACCTAAAGCTCCTGCTATCTCTCTGGCCAAGGCACCCATGGCCTGCTGACCCACTGGCTCGGCCACATTGGCCTGACCAACTCCCTCCTGCACTGCCGGAATCTCACCCGGTAACGGTGCTTCCTGCCTCGCAGGTCTACCACGCCTAGCACCTCTTCCTCATCCTGACATCCTAATAAAGGTAACACAGAACATTAGCACATTCACAAATGTGCCGAAACTAAACACTCACGTCCTAATGCATGGACAACTGTAATTCACTCCACATAAGCACATAAACACATAAGCAACTTACGAATTTCATTTCCGGATAATGATAGTCCCGAGACGTTACTAGAGTTCCGGTTAGAAACAGCATTGATCAAGTGCTTTTCCAACAAGACTCCCAGAAACTCAAGGATCCAATCAATATCCTAGAAATTAAATCCCATACCCACATAGTCACATAAGCATGTTATCAATTAAGTACATAGCATATGATACTACATCTAAGTCTCTATCAAGCGAGACAAACCCATTGTGATCCTTATCACTTCCCACGTACCCAAAGTATTCGAACCCGGTACGCTCTGATACCAAGTTGTAACGCCCTCAAAATAGCAACATTAAACCCATTAGATAAGACATGCATTTACATATAAACTAACCACATTCTTTTATTCATTAGAATTCCATTACATAAGTATTACATGTTAACATCAAAACAAAATGCCCTACGGGCTTACAGCTTTCCAAGTTAAAACTTGGTTACAACAGAAGAGTACTAACTCGTTTACACATTAAGCCCTTGGCTTGAAGTTACATGTAATACATCAAAAGTTAGGCGACAAAAGTATGTCCGCCTCTAGCCTCCCAGCTATGTCCTTGGAGGTGGCATGCTTCCTGCACCTGAAAATGATATTCCCATATAGGGTGAGCCACAGCCCAGTAGAAATACACTAAACCAACCATGAACAATGACTAAAATATTAGCAATTGATAGATGGCCAACACTGATACAATCACATAAATCACATATTTATGTCATACGACTTATGAGTCCAAGTTTCCTTTCATTTTCCCCTTTTCAACGGATAGGCATATAAGCACTAACCACATTATCAACGGATATGTATAACAACAATATCCACATTCTCAGATAAGCAAATAAGCTATATCCACATTCCACAACAGATATGTATAACCACAATATCCACAGATAAGCATATGAGCTATATCCACACATCACAAAGATAAGCATATAAGCTCTATCTTCACTTCTTTAGACAAGCGTATGAGCTGTATCTACGGAGTTCATCCCCTATCTTCTCCCAACACTATCCGGTTTAGAGGTACATCCCCTATCTTCCCCTAAACCGCGGAGTACATCCCCTATCTTCTCCTCTACACATAACGTATATAAACACATTGGTTCTATATACAATCACCCAATACAAACAGTTAATGTATTCTATCAATCGTCAAGTTCCATGACACATTTCATTGATTAGTTTCAGTTTGCCTAATCATCATGCATTGTCTACAACAATCACGACTATCCTCCACCGATAGCCCAAGCAGTTATTTCTAAACAGAAAATAAATACACAAATGGATATTCAATCGACATTTCATTTCCTCATTTCTCACCATTAATTATCCCAATTAATTAAACAATGTAATTAGGTCAATTCCCATAATTAACATTTCAACCCTTAGGTCCCATTTTCATCAATGATCTAACATTTATACCATTTCTCTATGCCAAACATGCATTTAGGTTTATTATGAATAAAACCCCAACTTTTGTAAAATTGCACAAAAGCCCCAAACTTTCACAAAATTACCAAACCAAGCCCAACATCTCAAAATACCAAAATTTAAAGACAAAATCCATAGAGAGGAGTAGGATATCCCTACCTTGAAGTTTTAGCCAAAAAGGAGATGAAGACTCGAAGATCAACGTGCTCCAAATCCAAACTTTTTCAGATTAAATCAAAGCTCTCAACACCCTCTATCTTTTTAACAAAGGCCCTAGGCTAGATTCCCACTCTAGGGAGATCAAATCTTAGAGAGAATATAAGTGTAGAGAGAGAGAGTCTCGGATTTAGGTTTTGGATCAAAAAGAAAGTGAAAAAGTGATGTTTAAAATCGCTACTGTCCGCTGATATAAAACACGCTCGCTCGAGCGAAGGCTTGGTCGCTCGAGCGACCAGACACAGAAAACTCTCGCTCGAGCCAAGAAGTTCTCGATCGAGCGAAGAAAAACCCAGACCGCTCGAGCGAAGGAAGCTCGCTCGAGCCAAGAAAGACAGCTCTCAGGTCCAGAACCAGGTGCAACCGCTCGCTCGAGCGAGCCACTCTGGCTCGACCCACCAAACACGAACCCCACTCTCGCTCGAGCGACCAACTCCTCGCTCGAGCGAAGGTCCAAAATTCTGGGCAGCAACACTAGGCTCCCGAACACAACCAACCTGTAACAAACCTGCCTAACACATCCTATAACTCAAATATGAAGAAAAAAGAATGTAAACACGATAATAACCAACTACCAACATCCACGGACACATGTCCGGATCACTGTACAACAAGGGTAAACCCGGGATCGCTATAAGTAGTTCCTCATTCTCGAGTGCAACTTTAGTCCAACGAAGGGAATACTAATAAAGAAGATGAGGGTGTTAGGGATTGGCAGGATGGAGGTCGACTGGCAGGGGTGACCGAGAGGGTGAACCGACCGAGAGGTGGTCCGACCGTAAAGGTTGGCCGAGTGGGAGGGTCGACCACGAGGAGGGCAAACCGCGAAGGGGGGTCGATCGCGGAGGTTGACCGAGTGGGAGGGTCGACCACGAGGAGGGCCGACCGCGAAGGGTGACCGAGTGAAAGGGTCGACCACGAGGAGGGTCGACCACGAAAGGTGAGGTGGAGAGATGTGGGGCTCGAGAGGTGGCGTGTCACATGGTGATTTGAAGTGGAAAAGACAGGGTAAGGGGAGGAAATAGTGGATCATGGTCGTACACGTGGCAACATCGTAAGGGGGGGTGGGGGGAGATTAGACGTTAGATCAGAAATGAAACGATAGGTCATTATGGGTGTTAAAAAGACAGTTTTGGCGGATGATTTGAAAAGTTTTCAAACTGGCGAAAATTAATTGGGATCCTTGGAATACGGGCAAACTGTGGGCTTTTGGCATTATTCGATTCACCTACTTGTTTACGAAAAATCAAAATATTCCAAGTGTGAATTCCTTTGTTGCTCACGATACACCTCTGCAACACCTTTTCAATTTCCTTGCACCTGCATCCGAAGCAATTCGCAGACATACCATAGAAATGGCCCAAGAAGAAGCTGCGAATGTTAGGGTAGATCCACTTGGTGATGATGATGCAGTGGAGTTAGCACAGCAATATAGGATGGAGAGGGTGGAGGAGTCAGTGGTACGATCCCATGGTTCTACCATGATAGTAGCTCCAAAGCCAATCAGCCAGGCAGAACCAGATCACTGGTATACAAAGACAGATAGATCAACGGTTACTGCAGCGGATTTGGAGGCTATTCGTGAAAAATACCAGGTGCTTGCTGAAATAGAGTTATTGTTGCCGATGTCAACGGAGAGGCCGTCCGACCCCAGGCCAGGGGAGTTTGCCCTTTATGAGGAAGCATTGAAGGGAGGACTGAGGCTGCCCCTGCCGCAAGTGGTGGTAGATGTCCTGAATCGTTTAGAGGTAGCGCCGGGCCAACTAATGCCCAATGCGTGGAAGATCTTACTGACCTGTGCAAGTGCGTTGCCGAAGGCGAACGAAGGGGCGGCCATGACAGTAGACGAATTCTTCGCATGTTACATGGCCTCAGGATAGCAAGAGACCTGGGTCACTCTGCAGGCTGCAGCAGGGAAAGAGCTGGTGGCAGGGCTGCCGTCGTCGATCAAGGGGTGGAGACCACGGTGGTTCTATGTGTCTGCCAGTGGAGGGGTTGGAGTGCGCACCATTTGGAAAGTGCCCACCAAGTCTGTGGAGCCAAAGCTGTGAACAGCAACAGAGGAGAGGGTGAAGAGGGCAAAGGAATGGAGGGAGAAGGAAGGGGCCAAATGGGATGAGCTCGTTCAACCGTTAGCTTTGTTTGAGGCCAGGTTGGGTCCACAGCTAAGTGGTGGGGACCTCGACCGAACGGAGTTGGAGGCAATGAGGAAGGCTCAAGAGGCGGAGGACCAGACCATCTTGGCCAAAGCCCAAAAATTCAAAGAGTCGCAAGCAGACCGACCGCCACAGCCGGTTGTGAGGGAGAGGATCCGACCTCGCCCCAAACCCTTGGGGGAAAAAGACTTAAGTGAATTTGTGCCACGACCACCCCCAACAGATCTCTTGAAAGAGAAGGCTTTGAAGGAGATAGAGGTGAGGGGCGTAGTGAAGAAAAAGAGGAGAGTGAAGAGGAGTGAAGAAGAGCCTGCCCTGAAGAGAAGGAGGGAAGTGAGGGCAGAAGAGATCAGTGTGGCCAAGGAGGCAGAGAGGGGGGTAGTGGAAGAGACCCATGAAGGGTGGTCGTCCCAGAAGTGGTGGACATCGCGTCGGAGGGGATGGAGGTCGTCCCAGTAGTGGTGGGGATCGCCACAGAGGTAGCAGGGGCCACCCCCGGAGTGCAGGTAGAAGGTGGGGCGACTGGCCCTGAGCCAAAGAGGGAAGAATAGCCCCAGGGGGACCCTACACCCCAAGGAAGGGGAGTCAGTCTGACCACTGCGATCTACCACGCTCGTACAGTGGCTGGACGGCTGAAGGGAGAAGAAAGCCTAGCCAGGGCAGGGGCAGACCGCCTTGTGGGGATTGTGGAAGAGGCAGCCTTGCGCTCAGCAGCCAGATTCAATGAGGCTGAGCTGTTGAGGGGGTTATGCTCCGCTCAAATGGAGGTAACTACCTTAGCAGGGGCTCTGCTGAGAAAGGCGGGGGCTGCAAAACTCAAGGCAGATGAGGCCAGGGCTAAACTTGCAAAGTTGAAGAAGGAGAGTGCAAGTTGAGAGAGTGCCCACGCTGATCTGCAAACAGTCAAGGTGGAGCTGGAGAACACACGCCGCCAGGTTGTGTCGCTCGAGTTCCAACTGGCTGGCAAGCAAAAGAGGTTGGATGAGGCCCAAAAAGCCTGTGTGGTTGCGGTCGAACGACATGAAGAGGCGATGAGCAGTAATGAAGAGCTGGTCAGGCAGAAGGATGAGGCAGACGTGAAGATTGACGGTCTGCAAAAGGAGCTGGAGGGCGAGCGTGCTAAGGCAGTGGAGGAGTAGGAGAGCCTTCAGAAGGAGTTGGAAGCAGAAAGAGCCAAAGCGGCTGCTGAAAAGGAGAGCCTTCAGAAGGAGTTGGAGGCAGAGAAAGCCAAGGCAACTGCTGAAAGGGCGACCCTGGATAAGGAGTTGGCGGAGGAGAGGGCTAAGGCAGCCTCAGAAAGGGTGGCTTACCCCGATCTTTATGTGGCAGCAGTGGACCAGTTCAAGGGGTCTGCTGAATTTCAGATGGCAGTGGATGCCGCGGTCGCCAGTAGCTTGGCGAGAGAGGAGTCTGGGGGGGCGGGTCTGTCGAGGACGACTGCTGGAGGAAGGACTGAGGCAGAGGTGATTGAGAGCTTCCAGCGGTCAGACTTTTATAAGCACGAAATGGCTGAGTTCTGGGACAGTGGTTGGAAAATGTTCAAGCGTGAAGCTGAGGAGCTGTTCCCAGACTTGGACCTGAGTAGTGTGAAAATCGATGACGACGATGTGGCCCAGACCCCCCTTGATGAGGGTATTGAAGAAGAAGACCTTGTGTCCAGTGAAGAAGAGTAGTTTGAAGAAGAAGAAGAAAGCCTTGCACAGACCTTGTGTGTTTGTGTTTGTTTTGTTTGTTGTTTTGAATGGCTGTAATGAACTCATGTACAAATTCCTGAATAAATAAAATTACAATTATGTTTTCATTTGATTGTCTGTGCTTGTGCAACTGAAATGAATGAGGCGTGGGCGAGGCGTGTGTATAACTCATTGTGAAGTGCAAAATGGAGTTAAACTTGTAATAAGAACTAAATTTAAGAACTCCTCAGTGTAGAGTGAAATTGAAGTTGTAATAAAAACTCAATGTGGGGTAAAGTTAGGAACTCCTCAATGCAGAGTGAAATTTAAAATGTAATAAAATTATAAGTTTGTGTTTGCTACACTGCTGAAGTAGATTAGTGGTTTATTTGAGTGAGGCTTGGCTTGTAAGGAAACAGGCTGACTTGTAAGAGTTTGATTGAGAAGAAAATAACCTGACTTGTAAAGAAAACGTGTAAGAACGTCTTTGGAATTTGACTAAGCAAAGAGTGGTGTAAAGACTTGGACCTGGAATTGTGACTAAGTGTGTCTACTAATTCCACAAGCATAAAGTTTGCATAGATGGCTTTGACCGAGCCCTACACGCGTGCTCAGTTGGGGCTAAGCTATGATTCACTGACGTTGTAAGGAACTCAGTCTGAACCTGAAATTGTGGCACTCGGTCCGGCTGAGACTTGTTATGCTTAGGCTGGCTAAGGCTTGGTCTGGTCGAGTACTTCATGCTCAGTCTGGATGAGGCTTTTAGTGCTCAGTCTGGCTGAGGCTTTTCGTGCTCGATCTGGCTGAGGCTTTTAGTGCTCAGTCTGGCTGAGACTTTTTGATGCTCGGTCTGGCTGAGGCTTTTTGATGCTCAGTCCGGCTGAGGCTTTTAGTGCTCAGTCTGGCTGAGGCTTTTTGATGCTCAGTCTGGACGAGGCTTTTCGATGCTCAGTCTGGCTGAGGCTTTATGATGCTCAGTCTGGCTGAGGCTTTTCATGAGTGCTGCAATCAAAACGTCATTGAGACACCATACAGATAACTGAGATATATAATTGTTGGTAGGGAAAGTGTAACCCAGTTAATCAAAAAGTTACATTACGTGAGGGGATATCAAGAATGTGTAAATTTGCCGAAAAGAAAATACAATAACTGAGCAATACAAAAGTAGGAGTTTATTGAAAGTAACGTTTCAGGTGTTCGGCGTTCCATGGGTGGGGGAGGTCTCGACCTTCCATATCCTGAAGTCGGTAGGTGCCCGGACGTGGTCGGGCTTTCATAACGTAAGGTCCCTCCCATTTGGCTGCCAGTTTACCCTCAGTCGGATTTTTGGTGGCAAGAGTTGCTTCTCTCAAGACAAGGTCCCCTACAGCGAACTACTTCGGTCGGACTTTGCGGTTGTAGTGTGTTCTCATTTTTTGTTGGTATGAGGCTAGTCTGACAGCGGTGGTCTCTCTGAGTTCTTCAATTAGGTCCAGGTCTGTTCGACGGAGCTCTTCGGTTAGTGCTGGATCTGGATGTAAAACCCTGGGAGTAGGCAGACCGACTTCTACTGGAATAACCGCCTCAACGCCGTATGTTAAGCAGAAAGGGGTTTCCCCAGTGGGAGTGTGAGTTGTAGTTCGGTAAGCCTAGAGTACATTCGGTAGTTCCTCAGCCCAAAGTCCCTTAGCAGCTTCTAGCTTAGTTTTGATGATCTTTAGGAGAGAACGGTTGGTGACCTCAACTTGGCCATTGGCCTGGGAATGACCGGAGAAAGAGAAACATGGTTGAATCTGGAGGTCAGCACAGAACTTCCTGTACTTGGCGTTGTCAAATTGTTTGCCGTTGTCGGAGATGATGGCCTAAGGGATACCAAACCTGTAAACGATCGACTGCCAGATAAACTTGGTTGTGTTCCGCTCGGTGATGGTGGCAAGGGGTTCTGCCTCTACCCACTTGGTGAAGTAATCAATTGCGATAATCGTAAACTTGGTCTGGCCTTGGCCGGTGGGAAGTGGACCTACCAAGTCGATCCCCCATTTGGTGAACGGATAAGGGCTACACAGTGTGATCAACTCTGTAGGAGGAGCATGGGGGATGTTGGCAAAACGTTGACACTTATCACATTTGAGCATGAAATCAGTCGTATCTTGATTGAGAGTTGGCCAAAAATAACCAGTACAGAGTATTTTGTGGGCTAGAGACCTGCCGCCCAAATGATTACCACAAATTCGTTCATGGATTTCCCGCATTACATAGGTTGCTTGAGCCGAATTGAGGCATCGCAGGTATGGACATGAAAAATCACGTTTGTACAAGACGCCACTAACCAGGATGTAATTGGACGACCGGGCCCTGACTTTGGCAGCCTGCTGTTGGTCATCTGGGAGTTCCCCCGTTGTCAAAAATAGGAAGATGTCGGACGCCCAAGGGATAGGTTCGTTTTGGAGGAACTACACTTCTTGTAGGTCGGGTGAGATGGCCGGGTGGGCTAGGTATTTGAGGCGGACACCGTGGCTGAGGTCGGACTCGTCTGCAGAGGCCAACTGAGCCATCTCATCTGCCTTGGAGTTTTCCGCCTGAGGTATGTGCTTGATGTGGAAGGTATTGAAGAAGCGAACACGGGGGAGGGCCATATCCCTGTAAGCCCGCATTGTGTCCTCCTTGGCATCGAATTCCCTCGTAATCTAGCCAACAATGAGCTGGGAGTCGCTGAACACCCGGATATGGCTGACTCCAATGTCCTTGGCGAGGCGGAGTCCTGCTATCAATGCCTCATATTCGGCCTCATTGTTACTGGCGTTAAACAAGAAACGGAGAGCACATTTGAAGTAGCTACCCTCAGGGGCGGTGAGAATGAGGCCAGCCCCACTACCTTTCCTGCGGGATGATCCGTCAACGTTGAGAGTCCATGAATGCGAGTCTTCTGGCTCGGTAGGGGTTGGTAAGGGTGGAGGCGCAGCGGTTGGGGTAGGATTAGTGAATTCCAGGATGAAATCCGCGATAGCCTGTCCCTTAATTGCTGTTCGAGGCCGGTAGGAGATGTCAAACTGACTGAGTTCCACTGACCACTGCATGAGTCTGCCGAAAAGTTCTAGTTGTTGCATGACCTTCTTCAAGGCTTGGTCGGTGAGATGCAATGGGCCTGGAAGTAAGGACGGAGTCGTCTGGTGGCGGTGACCAAGGCCAAGGACAATCTTTCTAACAGCAGGTAATTCTGCTCTGCTCCCCTGAGAGCCCGACTGATGTAGTAGACCGGCCGTTGGACAGAGTCATCTTCCCTAATAAGAGCAGTACTGACTGCGGTGCTTGAGACGACTAAATAGAGGAAGATGGGCTCGCCCGTAATTGCTTGTGAAAGGAGGGGGGATTGGCCATGAACTGCTTCAACTGCTGAAAAGCCTCTTCAGATTCAGTTGTCCATTCAAAAGTTTACCGAACAACTTTGAAGAACGATAGGCACTTATCTGTTGCGCAGGAAATGAAGCGGTTGAGGGCCGCAACTCGGCCAGTGAGCCTTTGAACCTCCTTAACCATTCTGGGTGACTGCATCTCAATCAAGGCCTTGATCTTTTCAGGGTTAGCTTCAATGCCCCGCTGACTGACCATAAAACCCAGAAACTTTCCAGATCCTACGCCGAAGGCGCACTTCTCTGGGTTGAGCTACATTTGGTACTTGCGTAGGGTGGCGAAGGTCTCTCGGAGGTCGGACAGATGATCAATAGAGAGTTTGCTCTTGACTAGCATGTCGTCGACATATACTTCCATATTCCGACCTATTTGATGATGGAAAACGACATTGACCAGCCGTTGGTAGGTGGCCCCAGCATTCTTTAGTCCGAATGGCATCACGCGATAGTGGTAGGTACCTCGGTCGGTAATGAAGGATGTATGTTCCCGTTCGGACGGGTGCATCAGGATTTGGTTGTACCCAGAGAAAGTATCCATGAAGCTGAGCATTTGATGACCGGCCGTGGCATCGACCAGCAGATCTATGCGGGGAAGAGGATAGTTGTCTTTGGGGCAAGCTCGATTTAGATCAGAGTAATCGACACAGAGTCGCCATTTGCCATTGTTCTTGCGGACTAGGACCACGTTTGACAACCATTTAGGGTAATCCACGTTTTTGATGAATTGGGCCTCAAGGAGCTTGTTAACCTCTGCGGCTATAAGTGTATTGCGCTCTGGATGGAAGATGCGCTGCTTCTGGCAATAAGGTCAGAAATGGGGTTCGATGCTGAGGCGATGAGTTATGAAAGAGGGGTCAATGCCCGACATGTCTGAATAGGTCCAGGCAAATACATCATTGTGCTCGATCAGAAGGACGGTAAGGTCGGCCTTAGCTTGGGGGGATAGTTGGCTGCCGATCTTAGCAGTTTTCAATAGGTTGGTGGGATCGATGGGAACCTCAACGAGCTCCTCCATCGGTTATCCTCTAACCAGCCCGTCCTCATCTCGGACGTCAAGTCCTTCAATGATCATGGCCCCCTTCAGCTTGACTTCCTTGAGTGAGGCGACATAACATTCCCTGGCTACGGTCTGCTCTCCCCTTACTGTCCCGACGCCCCGGTCGGTAGGGAACTTTATGGCGAGGTGGTAAGTTGAAGTGATAGCGTGGAAAACGTTGAGGAGGGTGTGACCAAGGATGATGTTGTAGGCAGAAGGACAGACGACCACAAGGAAAGTGAGTAACTTGGTAGTCTGCCGTGGGTATTCGCCGATGGTGAAGGGGAGATTGATGGAGCCGATGAAAGTCACCCGGTCACCAGTGAAACCGACCAAAGGAGTTTGGAGGGGAGATAGACTTTCCTCCCCAATCTTAAGCTGGCGAAAGCAGTTGAGGAATATGATGTCTGAAGAACTACGGTTGTCGATGAGAACCCGTCTGACCTTATAGTTGGAGAGGAGGGCAGAAATGACGAGAGGGTCATCATGAGGATAACGGATGCCTGTACAGTCAGCGTCCGTGAAGGTAATGGGCTCTGTCCACTGCTTGGGCTGTTTGGAGGGTCGGTCTACCATGGCAACTACTTTGTCCGAGCATTGCCTTATTTTGCTGAGTTCTGCCCTCTGAGCGGAGCGGGATGGTCTGCCACAAGCAAGGCCACCTGAAATGACTCGGATTTCACCAACTGGCGGAGGGGGATTACCTGGCGGCCGAGGCTGTTGTGGGGGGCTATCATGGCCTTGGTTAGGTTGGGCTGGCTGCCGGGGTGGGGTACGCCGGCGGTTGTTTTTGAGGGGCTCTGTTCTTTGCCTCTACTGTGGGCGGGTGTCCGTGAATCGGCTGAGACGCCCTTGACGAATTAAGGTCTCGACCTGATCCTTAAGGTTGATGCAGTCATCAGTGTTATGGCCATGGTCCTCGTGGAAACGACAATATTTGGACTGGTCTTTCCGATTGGAAGGGGTCCATGAGGGTAGGGGCCATTTGAGGGGGTAGTCCCGTTGGATCTGGTGAAGGACTTGTTCCATGGGAGAATTAAAAGGCGTGTACTGCTCGAACCGACCGGGCGGTCGGGCTGGTGCTGACCGGTCAGCGCGTGGAGGTCGGTGGGTATAGTGGGATGTTTGGCTGTTATACTGAGTGTTTCTGGGTTCTGAGTCTTTTCTCTTTTCTCTGGGGGTCGGGTTTTAGGTATTGGATCCTGCCGAGCGGCTAGTGCATTTTCAGCATTCATGTATTTCTGGGCTTTGGAGAGTAGGGCTGCCATGGAGGTCGAGGGGTTTTTAGAGAGGGAGAAGAGGAAATCGGATGATCGTAGCCCGGCCATGAAAGCTATGAGGATGGCCTTGTCATCGTTTTTCGCTACTTGCAGGGCTTCGGTGTTGAAGCGGGTAACGAAACTGCGCAGCGACTCCCCCTCGGTCTGACGGATGTTGAGGAGTTGGGTTGCAGGGCGGGGTTGGCGCTGGGCTCCAATGAAATAGCTAAGGAAGGAGTCGCTAAGATACTGGAAAGTGGAGACAGAGTTTGCTGGTAACTGGCTGAACCACAGTTGAGCTGACCCCTTCAGTGTCACGGGGAAAGCCCGACACATGATCTCGTCAGGGAAGGCATGGAGGATCATGAGGGTACGGTAGGTCTCCAGATGGTCGACTGGGTCCGTCGTACCGTCAAAAGAGTCAATGGTGGGCATCTTGAACTTGGCGGGCAGAGGTTTGTCCCGGATAGAGGCAACAAATGGTGAGCTTGCCATGGTAGAGGGTTTATGCTGAATGTTCTGCATGACCCCTTGGAGTTGGAGCTTCATTGCTCGGAGTTCAGCATCCTAGAGGGGAATGTGGTCACCATGGTCAGTCAATGGGGGTCGGACGTTGCTGGCTTCCCCTTTAGGGGCTGGTGCCACGACCGAAGGGTGTGGGGGTGAAGGTGGTAGATTTATATGCGGGGGAGGAGGTTACAAACCTTCCAAGTTGGGTAGATAGGGTTGCGGAACAGTATGGCTCGGGGCTCTTTCTTGGTTGGGTGGAATATCTAGAGGTGGTGGAGGAGGCATTGGAAGGTTTCTTTGGAGTAAAACATTTATCAGGGTCTAGTTTTGTTCGGCCATGCGGTTAATGCTGTTGGTAAGCTCAATGATATACTGTGGTGGGTTGTTTGGATTGGGAGGGTCGGTCTGATGGTCGGCAGCATTATGGTGAGAAGCCATGGATCTAGTCGTGACCATACACTTGGATGGGTAGGAGGAAAAGGTTGTTGGGACAGGGTCTCCGGTGACAATGAGCACACCTGGCGTCCGGATAAGAACCAGTTCCCACAGACGGCGCCAACTGATGATACAGTTTGTTCCAGTGAATGGATCGGACTGGTCCAAGCTCCTCAAGCCCAGGTCCAAATGATCAAGCCCACTGGATAACCTGCAAACAGGTTCAACGGGGAACGGGGTAGTCCCCCAGTGAACCCTCCAACGAGCAAGTCAGGAAGGGAAGTAGAGTGTAGAGGGAGAGATTAGAGATAGGAAAACTTAACCTTCTTCTTGTCTTCAATGTTTGCTTATATCATTTGGTAATCATTTCGCTGTCCCTTCTGACCTGGCCTCCTCGCCGAAAGTCTATGCTGTAGCTTACCTTGTTCAGGGTAAGGGGGTCTTGTTCCGATGGAGAGGTGTTGTCGTAATAAATGCTATGATGGGCTGCATTAATGGTGATGTGCAGTGGCAATAACTTTGCAGATCTTTGTCTGTTGATGTGGCTCGTCCTTCACCTGCCATGTGTCTGAATGTCATTGGCTTTTTATGCCATGTTGGATTTTAGCTGTCCTGGACCTCACCAGCTGGGTTATGTATTGGGCTCCAAGTGATGGGCTTGGGTTGTTCATAGTGATTCATGGCCTTTATGGGCTTATACACGTCAAAAAGAAACAACAATTATTCTTTTAAAGAAAATAAAATAAAATAAAAATCCATAGCTGTTAAAGAAAATAAAATAAAATAAAAATCCCTTCACAAACCACCCTCCTCATTCTTTGCCTTTTTAAAGCCTCATCCCCATCTTCTTTGTCAGTTCATACGCATCCCTCAAAACACTTTCAAGTAGGCTCAACTCTCTCTCTCTCTCTCTCACTCAATGAGCATGACTTCTTTTTATTTTTTTGTTGGTTTTTTTGTAAGATTGGATTTTACATCACTTTTAATAGAAAATTAATGTTTCTTTTTCTTTTCTTTTCTTTTTATTATAGCAAAAGTCACTTTGTAGCAATTTAAGCCAAAATTATTTTTATTTTTTATTTTAATTTGTTTAATTGGCAATTGAGATTTAAAAAAATAAAAATAAATACCAAGATCCACCATGTTTGGCAAGTCCTAAAAAAGTCATTTATCTTCTTAATATTTTTGTCTTTTGTTAAAAAAATGAAAAATTTTGTATTAAAAAAATTTACTAATCAAGTCCTTGTAATTAAAAAGGATATAAAGAATCTTATAAAATTTAAAACCAGAAAAGAAAAAAATAAATAAATAAAAATTTTAATAGCAACTAATAATTTGAATACATGTATTTAAGACAAATTATATTTAGATTAATAATATTATGACACACTGTTATAACACATGTGAATATTAATCTCAATCTAATTGTAGTAATATAATTTTAAAAAGAATTTAAATTTAAAATTTGATTTTATAATTTAATAAGTGATACATAATTTAAGGAATGAATATTGACCTCATTTCAATTATAGTAACATAATTTAAGGAAAAATCAAAATTTTAAATTTTTTTTTAAGAATATAAAATTAATTTATAGACCAATCATATTGTGACACATATGAACAAAAAAATAAACAAAATCAAAAAAATGAGAAAAAAGAATTGCAACTTTCAACCTTAATAAAATGACAATTGTAACGCCTCCAAAATGTAGCAACAGAATAACCCATAATATACACCATATATGCGGAAATCTAATAAGATAACAGTTTTTCATTATTTCTCTGGTAAACATTACAAAAGGTACCACATGCGTTATACATTCATAAATCCTAAATTCTGAATCTATAGCATGTGGCACATGGCAATATACAGAAAATGAAAGGAAATTTAGGTAAGTTCATGCCTTAATGGCTACATATTTCCAAGACGATACTTGATTACAACAAAAGTGGGTCAAGCCCAAAACAAATAAAAAGTCTGAGGCTTGTACAAAAGCTATTTACAATAAAAAGAAAGACATGAGTCTTTAGCTCCAAGATCTTCCCAAGGTAAGTCTTTGGTGGAAGCATACCATCAGCACCTGAAAGTTGGTTTCCACATAGGGTGAGCTAAAACCCAGTAAAGAATGCCGTAACACACTGTATGATGCTTAGCAAAATCATATGGTGAATGCATATGCATGCCATTTACCATAATGTTACACTTTTTTCTTTCAAAACAATACAATGCCATGATTATAAATAAATTTGTAAACTAATACTTTTTAAATCAGAAAACAGGACAGTGGATATATAACACTAAGAATCTCTAGGTATGTGTCTGCCAGTAGGCTATACAAGTACTACCCAAGCCATTTTACCGATACTAACTAGAATGATAGGCACCTAACCGCGCAGGTTTCTGGACTTTCACCAAGGACAAACAAGCAAACATAGATAATACCACAACCACACCCCTTAACTAGATTCACCAAGGTATTCACCCATTTTTTTCAAAACAATACATTTTCAATGTATAAATATGAAATAATGTTCAATGCAAGATGTATGAGTGATTTGATTTCAATTGACCTAATCCTCATGCAATTTCTACAACAATCAAAGCTATCCGTTACCAATAGCCCAAAACAAATATTTCTATTCAAAAGAAAAATCTCCAAGCAACAGATATGATTTCAAAAATCTCAATAGAGGAGTGATAATACATATTTAACTCCACTCTTTTCATCAACAGGTAAATTCATATTATTATTTCAAAAGCTTAACATCTTTCCCCTTTTTACTTTAGTTCAAAATCAATGATTTCCAAGATTTTCAACAGAAAATCTATTCCTTTCAAAACACATTTAAATGAGAGATTTTCAAAATTTCAACCCAACTTATCAATATAACCATCTCCACAACATTTTCCGTAAACCTATTTGAAAACCTCTCTTTTATACTCCCAAAACCAAACCTAAATCAAACCCTAAATCGAACCCACAACTCTCAAATCACTACACTTTTCAAGGAATATCTAACAAGGCTAAGAATCACATAAAGAAGTTGAAGAAGTCCCTACCACAAGATTAGAAGGAGAGAAGAACAAGACCCGAAGGTTGACGGAGCCGAAAACAAAAAAAAATCCAATTAGAATGTTCATCTCTATGAGCTCTACATTTTTTTCCCAAAGCACTATAGCAGCGAGACTAAATGGATTTGAGTGTATAGGGGTGTTTAGACAAGAATTAGAGAGAGAGAGAGAGAGAGAGAGAAAGAGATCAAAAAGTGAAAGAAAAGATCATTTTCCCATACTAATACAATGTAACGCCCCCAAAATAATACAATAAAGATAACTCATATGTGGAATAAATATGAGAAACAACATATTTTCATATATCAGAGTTCACTGTTTAACAATCAGTTGTATGCCATATGGGCTTACATCTTTCCAAGTCATTGCTTGGTTACACAAATTGAGTCTCGCTCATTACAACTTAAGCCCTTGGCTTTACAAATAACAAACATACACACATAAAGCATAAATAAGAAGCTCTTGCTTCCCGAAAGTCCATCCACCTTATTGCCTTGGAGGAAACAACTCACTTGCACCTGAAAATGATATTCCCGTATAGGGTGAGCCAATAGCCCAGTAGAGATAATCTAACACAATATATGAAGTTTAGCAAATGTACAAATACCACGTACATAAACAATACCGATACTAAAGCATTTACAAGGCCTGCATATTCGTATGCCACTAACACCAAACCTTATTTCCATTTTCCTTCAATTCATTTCAAGTTCATATATGTGCTACTCAATTCATGAGTTAAATTCATTATCTTTCAACAACCAAAATGAGACTACAACTCAATGGTTTTCCAACTATGCAAAATACTCATAAACACTTCAAACCTGCCATTTTACAGATATTTCGTCCGAAGGAACCGGCAGCCATTTATATATGAAATTTCGGGTCCTTCACCCAAGACACTCTGGCCAACTTGCTTTAAAATAGAGTCCATCCCCTTTCTCCTCCCAAACAAATATACATATGCAATGTATTTATAAACATAAAATGGAGTAGATCCCCTTTCTCCTCCCAATAAACATACATATACAATGTATTTATGACATGGTCATATTCAATGACACCAACAATGAATTAGCATTAAATCGCCTAATCCTCATGCAATTTCTACAACAATCATAGCTATCCTCCACCGATAGTCCAATACAATTATTTCTAAGAGGTGTTCAATCTCAAAATAAATAGTTTATTCAAAACTTTCATAGGTGAGATATTACATATCCAATATCACCATTTATAACCACAACCTTCTAATTTCACATTTTCAATGTTAATCCCAATTATTTATACAAAATAATAATTTAATCAAAATTAGGGCAAAATCTTCCTCTTTCCAAATATCAACCCAAACACCAAAATCAACTATTTTGGCACAACATGATCTTATATTCAAGCCTCATACTCATTTACCTCATATTCATCAAATACCCCTCTTTCCATTCACACTAAAATCCTAGATTTGTCCAAACCATAACCATATCTCATCATCTATACACAATAGCAAATAACTAAGCTAAAAACCGTATTAGAGTGTAGAAATTCCCTACCTCAAGTTTGAAGAAGAAACGAGTTGAAAACCCAAAAATCAACGATGCCTAAACTCGATCTCCACCGCACACAACGTAGCCCTCGCCTAGATAACCGACTTTGGTGAAGAACTTAGGTCCAAATCCCAAAGAATTTGAAGAAATCAAAGATCTTGTGAGGTTTTTGGTAGGAAATGTAGAGAGAAGAGAGAGGAAATGTTTTTAGAGAGAGAGATATACAAAAGTAATGTGAAATATCATATTCACGAACTGATATAATACATGGTCCTCTCGAGCGTCAAATACACTATCCCAGTACTTTTGCAAACAGGTCAAACTTCTGAAATTAAACATTCTCCGTTCGAGCGCATAAACGGCCGCTCAAGTGGACAAGCAACTTCGAATGCATTTTTCATTTTTGTTTTCAGGGGCACTACCCCTCAACCCCGCCAAGGCGCTGCCCTTGGAACCCACCAAGGGGCGCTGACCCCTGGACCCCCGCGAGCTGACCGGGCAGCTCCACCCCCGCCAAGGCGCTACCCTTGGACCCGCCAAGGGGCGCTGCCCCCTCGACCCCCGACCGGCCCAGTCGAAGTGGCAAAACATAAAAGAAAGATCGCAACCGGGATCGCTACATACAAAATGCATATTTAAATAAAAATAAACAGATTCATATTTAATTAAATTGAAATCACAGAATAAGAAATCATGGAACTAAATCATACTGAAAATTACAACTTGATAAACAGAAATATATAACAAAATATAATACTGAAAAAAGAAAAAGAAGCAAACTGAAACCTGTGTAATACTATAGTCTCCTTAAAACAGATTCGGCGCCTCACTGTGGGTGCTAGAAGTATATCGGCGTCAGTCTCCCAAGATACGACGATTACAACCCGCTAAGGCAGAAGCACCTTTTTTTTAGCTCCGGCGAACTGATAATGGCAGCACTCTCTCACATAGGAAGAATATTATAGAAACAAACTGACTATGTAACTTGAGAGCAAAAAAATTTGTGTTCAAAACCAAAGAAGATGGTCTTTTTTTATGCACAATGGGAGAGAGATGAGTCTTCCAACAACAAATGCAGATTTCAATTCTGCAGAACTAAAGAATCAAATGCACCAAAACTGATGGGAAATAAGTGTATAAGTTACACACTCTATATATATGTGTGTGTGTGTGTGTATTAGCAGTCACAATAATTTGACCTAGTCCAAAAAAAATTAGGTTGATGGGCTACCAATCCGGCCCAATCCAAACCTAACCCATTCCAGTAAGCCTCAAGCTCAAGTCCCAAGATCCAAGATCCATGAATCACGGACCTGGCTCGGTCCAGTCCGGGCGGATGGGTGGCCCGCGCGCATACGCGTATGACATTTTTTGCATAACCAATCTGGACCATAATTTTGACCCAAGCCCATTCTTGAAGCATTCATAACTCCCTTCCTTCGAAAAATTCGGATGCCCCAAACGGCTCATGCCCTTATTAAAAGCGTGGGATTTAAATACCAAGCAATGTTTTCCTCTACAATCAATATGGGATAGGTGATTATGCACCATTTCCAATACCTCATGTATGAGGCCAACTTTATAAGACAATTTATCATTCAATTCTTAATGGTTTTTGGTCATTCTTTTTGTGGTATAAAGATCTTGTTACAAAGAATGTAGACCGATTTGATCCCACCTCAATCGGTGGTTGGGACCCACTTTAATTGCATATTAAAGTCACCATAAAACTATTTTTTTTCCAACAATATACGAACAGACCGTTACCAAAACACCGCTCAAGTATCAGACACAAAGAACCGCTCAAGCAACAAAATCATGGCTCTAGCGCATAATGACCCCCTTCTGACCTACACAGAGACCGCTCAAATGAAGGAAAGACTGCTCAAGCGTCAAACACAGAATACCACTCAAGCGACCAACCCATGGCTCAAGCAAAGAACACCCCACTCCTAGAAGTTCAGACCGCAAACACAGATACTGGAAGGAACCAAAGACCGCTCAAGCGAACTCAACAACAAACAAACAGAAATTCCTTTAAATTCTAATTCCCAACCTTTCAAAACATGACCAACAACTCCAAACAACAATCCCACATTACAACAAGACAAAAGGGAGTATAAACAACAACCATGAGTATCAGATCCCAGATCAAAGAATAAACAAGGGTCGGCTCTTAACACAAGCCTCTATAACAATGTTTTACAATTATAATAGTACTCGCATTACACCTGTACCATGCACAGTCTAACACAAATAATTAAAACTTAATATTAATTTTGTATAGTAATTAAGAAATATTTTTAAAATGTAGAAGAATATAATTTAGAATCAAGTAAATTTTAATTATTTTCACTACAATTATATTTAAGTTTTTTTTTTTTTTTGATAGTCTTATCATTAATGGTATGTTCTAAGAATTAAATAACAAAAACTTGTGTTATAACATAATTAGTATAAAAAAAAAAATAGAGTAAATTATAAAAAATGCACTGACAGTAAAACATAAATACATTATGTTATTTTTGTTTTTCAGTTATAGCTTGTATTATGTTAGACTTTAACCAATGATATATCAAATCATGTGTGTCAATTAACTTTTACTCCTTTCTCCTTTTGTAGAACTCGTAAAAAATTGTTAGCATAAAAAATAAATTGACAAATTACACTAACAGTCCCTATAGTTTCGGACTCGTGTCACTTTAGTCCTTGACTTTTCAATTGTGACACATTTGACCTTAAATTTTGACTTTTGTTCCAAATAAGGACAATTGAAAATACCATTGCACAATTTTAAGGACAAAGTCGTCAATTTGATAAAATATAAACTAATTTGACAAAAATAAATGTTAAAAAGATATTTTTGAATTTAAAAAATTATTTCTATCCACCAAAGATAAAATTAAGTAAAATTGATAAATCTTTTAGACATTTATTTATTTATTTATTTTACCAAATTAATTTTTATTACGTGTTTGGATGATAATCATGTAATGGGTGGTTGTTAAGCTTTTAATGTATAATCGATATATATTTAATATATGAAATATTTTTAGTTTTGAATTTTTTGGATTTAATGGATTGGTTTAGTAATAATATCAAATTTGTCGCCAAATTTGACTTTTGAAAAAATAGAAACTAATTTAATGAAAATAAAAACAACCATCTATTACATGATCATCATCCAAACACATAATAAAAATTAATTTGGTAAAAATAAATAAATAAATAAATGTCTAAAAGATTTATCAATTTTACATAATTTTATCTTTAGTGGATATAGAAATAATTTTTAAAGATTGAAAAATATTTTTTTAACATTTATTTTTGTCAAATTAGTTTATATTTTATCAAATTGACGACTTTGCCCTTAAAATTGAGTAATGGTATCTATAATTGTTTTTATTTGGACCAAGATTTAAAATTCAGGATTAAATGTGTTACAATTGAAAAGTTAAGGACTAAAGTGACACAAGGCCCAAACCATGGGGACCGTTAGTGTAATTCACCCAAAATAAATTGTAGAATAAAATATAAAAAACAACAAAGAAAGTAGTCATTTTCTTCGGTCACCCTTCAAAGGAATTTTTACCTTGCTAAGCATAGCAGTAAAATCTCTCCTTCAATAGATTAATTACAATGAAGTTAACCATTGAAAATAAAAATTAAAACTTGAGTTTTTGTCACGCCCCCAAAATAATACAATAAAGATAACTCATATGTGGAATAAATATGAGAAGCAACATACTTTCATATATTAGAGTTCACTATTTAACAACCAGTTAAATGCCATGTAGGCTTACATGTTTCCAAGTCATTGCTTGGTTGCACAAATTGAGTTTCGCTCATTACATCTTAAGCCCTTGGCTTTATAAATAACAAACATGGACACATAAGGCATAATTAAGAAGCTATTGCTTCCCAAAACTCAATCCACGCTATTGCCTTGGAGGAAGTATCTCGCCTATACCTGAAAATGGTATTCCCATATAGGGTGAGCCAACAACCCAGTGGAAATAATCTAACACAATTTATAAGGTTTAGCAAAGGTATAAATACCACGTACATAAACAATACCGATCCTGAAACATCTACAAGACCTGTATATCCATATGCCACTAAGATTAACCTTATTCCATTTTCCTTTAATTTCATTTCCAATTCATATATGCTACTCAATTCATGAGTTAAATTCGTTATCTTTCAACAATCAAAATGAGACTACAACTCAATGATTTTTTAATTATGCAAAACTCACATAAACACTTCAAACCTGCCATTTTACAGATATTTCGTCCAAAGGAATCAGCACCCATTTATATATAAAATTTCGGGTCTTTCACCCAGGACACTCAGTGTAACGCCTTCAAAATAAACCCATAAATCATACAATCTTGACATGCTTAAACATAAGAGAGTAAAGCATAATTTCATTCATCAGAGTGTTCATTACAAAAGTATTACATGTTGACATCAAAAGTAAATGCCTTACGGGCTTACAACTTTCCAAGCCAACACTTGGTTACAAAAAGGAGAGTACTAACTCAAAACACAAAATAAGTCATTGGCTTGATATGCATGTAATACAAGAAAGATAATCACAAAAGAGAAGCCTTCAACTTCTACAACCTCCCAAGCTAAGACTTTGGAGGCGGCATATCACATGCACCTGAAAATAATGTCCCATATAGGGTGAGTCAACGCCCAGTAGAGATATGCTAAACATAATATGAACAATAACTAAAACATTAGCATTTGATAAATGTTTAATCTCACAAAAACCGACTTACAACACATTTCAGTCCCATGACGAATATGTCCATATTTCATTTCATTTTCCTTTACTTAACTCTTATTCAATTCATAACATGGCTCAGAACCTGGCCAACAATTTAATGAGACTATGGCTCATTTTAAAGCATTTCCTTATTAAATAAGATAACAACTCATATCAAAACACTTCCATACTTCATATTAGATACACGTATTTGCTGTATCAATGGAGTCCATCCCCTATCTCCTCCCAAATACAATCCGATTTAGGAGTCCATCACCTATATTCTCATAAACCGTGGAGTACATCCCCTATCTCCTCCCATACTAAACAATGTATATAAAAAATTATCATATACACGATCATTCAATACAGAGAATTGATGTATTATTCCAACCGTCATATTCAATGACATATTCAACGTGATTAGTTTCAGTTTTCCCTAATCAACATACAATGTCTACAACAATCACGACTATCCTTCACCGATAGCCCAAAGCAATTATTTCTAGACAGATAATAAATGCATCAACAGATAAATTATCAATATTTCAAATGTGAGTGATTAATCAATCCAACTCCACCATTCTTTCTCATAACTTCCCAATTCCACTATTTCACAATAAAAGTCATTAATTACACTAATGACCCAATAAAACCCAAATATGACATTTTCCCCCTTTTCCAATATTGACCCAAAGGTCCAAATATTATCATTAAACAACCACAATCTCATTTTAGGACCCAAATACACTTGTATTGGCCAAAAGAACAAAACCCCTCTTTTCATATTTGAAAACCCTAACACCCACAATTACCCAACTTCAACATTACATCAAAATGACAACAAGTTTATGTCAAAAATCATAAATATGAGTAATTATCCCTACCTCAAAAGATGAGACCAAATGGAGAAGTTGAAGAAAACTTGAAGTGCTCCAAACCAAGAGATTTTCTGATGGAAATGTAGCCCAAGCCAAGCTCTACACTTTTTACAAAGACACTAAGGTAGAAGATCACTCAAACTAGATCAAACCCTAGAGAGAAAGTGAAATGTAGTGAGAGAAGCTCTCAAAATAGATTTTGAAAAGTAAGAGAGAGAGTGAGAGTTGAAAAAGTGATCTAAAATGACCCAGCTGCCAACTGATATACGTATGACCCGCTCGAGCAGAGAATAGGACGCTCGAGCATCAAACACAAAAACTTAACCCGCTCGAGCGCCAAGGCACAAAACAAGACACTACCCGCTCGAGCGCAAAAAAGGACCCGCTTGAGCGTAGATTACACTCTTTCAGTACTTTTACAGACATCGAACACCCGCTCGAGCGCAAGGATACCAGCTCGAGCGCGACCCGCTCGAGCGTAAGGAAATCCGCTAGAGCGTGAAAGACACATCTGCAGTATTTTTACAGACAGACAAACTACTAAAGACATGCAAACTCCGCTCGAGCACAAGAAGACCCGCTCAAGTGGATCATTAGAAATCTGGGCAACAAGAGTTGGGACAAAAGCTCAACCAACCTGTTCGAAACACGCCCAAGACAATTCTAAACTCAAATAACAAGAGTTAAATGACGGAAATGAAATACGGACAACAACAACTATCAACGGAACCGAGTCCGGAATACAGTAAACATGAGAAGAAAACCGGGATCGCTATACTCAGGCCAACTTGCTTTAAATGAAGTCCATCCCCCTTCTCCTCCCAAACAAATATACATATGCAATGTATTTATAAACATAATCACATATGGAGCACATCCCATTTCTCCTTTCAATAAACATACATATACAATGTATCTATAACATAGTCATATCCAATGATACCAACAATGGATTAGTATTAAATCACCTAATCTTCATGTAATTTCTACAACAATCATAGCTATCTCCACCGATAGCCCAATGCAATTATTTCTAAAGAGATGTTCAATATCAAAATAAATAATTTATTCAAAACTTCCATAAGTGAGATAATATATATCCAATATCACTATTTATAATCACAACCTTCCAATTTCACGTTTTCAACGTTAATTCCAATTATTTATGCAAAATAATAATTTAATCAAAATTAAGGCAGAATCCCCCTTTCACCAAATATCAACCTAAACACCAAAATCAACTATTTTGGCACAACATGATCTTATATTCAAGCCTCATACTCGTTTACCTCATATTCATCAAAACCCTTCTTTTCATTTCACACCCAAAACCTAGATTTGTCCAAACAACAACCAAATCTCATCATCTATACACAATAGCAAATAACTAAGCTAAAAATCATATTAGAGTGTAGAAAATCCCTACCTCAAGTTTTGAAGAGAATCTGATATGAAACTCCAAAATCTACGATGTCGAAACTCGATCTCCACCGCACACAATGAAGCCCTCGAGGTGATAACCAACTTTGGTGAAGAACTTAGGCCTAAATCCCAATGGATTTGGAGAAATCAAACAGAGAAGATGACTTCTAGAGAGAAAAGCTCTAGACCTGAAAATTTGGAGAGTTTTAGAGAGAGAGGGGGCTGCAAAAAGTGATCTGAAACCCTAATTTACGGACTGATATAACAAGGTCACTCGAGCGTGAAATACACTTTCCCGTAAGCAATTTCGAATGCATTTTGCATTTTTGCTTTCGGCAAGCTGACCGGGTCAAAATCGGGATCGCTACAGTTTTGGTTTAGCTAGTCTAGTATTCAGCCCACCTTAAAGCCATTACCTTGATCAATTTTTTTTCTTAATTTTTAAATTAATATATATTTTTTAAATGTTCCACATTAAAAAATTAAGAAACTAATATATAACGTAATTAAATATAAATTATGCAATTTTTTTTTTTACCATACCTCTAAGAGAACTATCACATACTATTTTATTAATTAAGGTAAATATATTTGTCACTTTGGAGCATTTATTGATATAATTTATCTAAATAATAATTTGTATAATTTATATAAAAATATACAAACTTTTTCTTTCTTCATTACCAAATTATACAAAATCTACACTTTAAATAGTACTTTTATAAAATTTTAAAAGTTACTCATAATTTTTTTTTTCACTATTTGAAGTAATATTTAATTTATTTCAAAATTGTACATATATTTAAATAGTATTTACAATAAGAGTCATAGAAATTATTTAAATTTATATGTTAAAAATTTTAATAATTGAAGGTCATACGATAACTATTTTGACCATATGACGCATCTTATTTAAATCTTAAAGAATTTATTTAATAATGTTATATATGTTATGCAACACTTCGAAATAATAACAACCCATAACATGATTTTCTGTAGAAAGTATAACTTGCGATAATTTAACATCTCATTAGAACTCATTAATCGTACAAAATATGACATATGCATGTATACATTCATAAATCCTAAATCTTGAATCTATAGCATGTGCCAATAGTAAATGAATCTAAACAAAAGGGCGTACAAATAGGTTTATGCCCCAATGGCTACATCTTTTCAAGTCAATACTTGGGTAACAAAAGTGAGTTAAACTCAATACAAATAATGCCCAAGGCTTGTATAAAATAATTACACAAAAGAAATGAAAATGAGCTCTTGGCTCCAAGTCTTCCCAAGCTATGTCCTTAGCGGAGGCATATCATTAGCACCTGAAAGTTATTTTTTACATAGGGTGAGCTAGAGCACAGTAGAGATACTTTAACACAATATATAAAACTTAACGAAGTTATAAGGTGAATGCATATGCATGCTATTTGCCAAACACTATACTTTTTCCATCTCAAAACAATGTATGCCAATATTATATATCAATTCATGAAAATATCATTTTATATCAGAAAACAGGGCAGTTGTAATACCCTCAAAATATTACCCAGTAGAAAGCGGAAATGACACAAACCAACATGCAGTCTTATCTTGATGGACCAACTCCTTCAATTAAGATTTCATTTCATAGAAAGAGTTAACAAACAAAGTGTTCACATGCAATATACATTCACCCTCTTAAGAGATGAATCCATAACATGTGCAACAATAAAATTAAAAAAAATTAAAAAAAAAAAGAGAGAAAAAAAGAGAGAGAGAAACAGTAAAGTAAGTCCCAGAGACTACACGTTCCAAGGCTTAAGTCTGGTTACACAAAAGGTTATCCACCAACACATAAAGCCCTTGGCTTGCAAAAAAAAAAAACAAAAAAACAAATGAGATCCAGCCCTCAGCACACTCCACACCTTCAACTAGGCCGAGCCATAGCATCCTTTTCTACACAATTCCACTAGGGATGAGCACAAAGCCCAGTATGGATATCTTCACCAAGTAAATACGTTTAAAAGCAGTCTCATACAATTAGATGAATGTAGTGCTATTCCATATTCAATTATCAAACTTTTGCATCTCTTTTGAAATCCATGCAATAGTCATTTCAAAGCTCATCTTCTTCATAAAAACCAAGACTTTAAACAATGGGATAATAAATACGACTCAGGTAATTTCCCAGGGCTTGTGTCTACAAGTAGACGTATCAGGCACTACCAAAATCCTACCTTACCGGCTACTAACCGGAGGGCTTAGGCATCCACACGTGAGTGTTTCTGGTTTTACACCAAGGACACTCAGGCCAACTTAATTTCCAATCTACACTCCCTAACCGGATTTACCAAACGTATTTACTCCAAATGTTTTCATCAATAACTATTGTTTTTCTCAAAATCAAGAATTTATATCAAAGTTAAGATTTGTAGGTGAACAAAATTAAAATAATGCAAATGAGTCAATGAGAATAGACCATACATAATTATCTCCTTTGTACAACATTGCTAACATCTTTCGCATTTGTTCAAGTATAATTTCCACGATTCGAAACCTTCCAAAATCAAAGCAAAAAATAGAAATCCATGTGACATATGAGATTCCCACATATTCACAATCAATATTCATCATTAAATTTCCAATGTGCCAAAATGCACATCCCATATTTCCATGATTGTTCAATCAAAATTTTCTTTTCCTTTCATACATGCCTCGATAGTATAATGCCCCAAAAAGTTTTCTCCATGCATTCAAGAGATTTATCATCAATTTCATAAATATCACATCAATTTCACCTTTCCCCAAAATTTCCCAAAATCTAGGGTTTTATAAAAAATGGGATTTTTCATTTATTTTCAAAACACTATAAGCAAACATCCCCGAAATAGTTCATAGCCCAACCCAAATAATTTATCTTGGACCAAGTCATGAGAAAAAATACATTTCTCCAATATTTTTCTAGGTTTAACTTCCAAAATCAATCTACACTAGAAAGCTTAATTAAAAAGGACAAGACATGCTAGAAAACATATATGTAACTCAAAGAACATCCATACCTTAAGAGCTTGAGGAGAAAGGATGAAAAGTTCCAAAACCAACGGTGTAAAAATCCAATCTCCACCGTACACCACGTAGACCTCAACGAGCTCTCCAAAATTAAAGAAGGCACCAAGGTTGAAATCTCAATAAATAGTGAGGGATCAAGGAACAAATGAAGTGGTTGGAGGGTTTCTAGAGAGAGATGAGAGAAAAGAAAGTGTAAGTTAATGTAAAGAGAGAGAGAGTATGTGTGTGTGTGTGTGTGTGTGTGTGCAAAGTGAAAAGTGATGGAAAAGTGGGTAAGGCTCAACTTTTGAAGTGATTTTATTTAATTTTCGGAGCTAACAGTCGACAGACTGCTCAAGCAACCAATTGTGCGCTCGAGCGAACAGTTCAATTTTTGAAAGACCACTCAAGCAATGAAACTTGCGCTCGAGCTAAAAACACCCACTCTCAGAATCTCTATACCCCTCTGTAAAAGACCGCTCGAGCGATCAATTCTTCGCTCGAGAAAAGAATTCATGCTCCCAGAAGTTTAGTATGTAAACCAAAGTACTGGGAGGTCGAATTCACCACTCAAGTGACTAAAGGACAGCTCGACTGGTCCCACTTAGAAAGTGAGACCAGGAACTACCAGAACAACAGCCAACCTTCCCGGTTCCTCTCCAACACCCAAAAATGCAAGATGACATCTCAAAATTCACAAGAATGTACTAACGTAACAATCACGAGGGAGAATGAATAACAACACCACTTCAAAGAGTTAAACAATGATGAAGACATACACAAAGAGACAGATGTTACCAATAATGTACTCAATAACTTTAAAGGAGTTGGGACATCATAACAGTGGATACAAAACACTAAGAATCTCCAGGTACGTGTCTGTTATAGGCTATACAAGCACTACCAAAGCCATTTTACTGGTACTAACCGGAAGGATCGGCACCTAACCGCAATGGTTTTTGAACTTTCACCAAGGACACACATGCCAACATAATAACCACAACCACACCTTCTAATCAAATTCACCAAGGTATATACCAATTTTTCTCAAAACAATACATTTTCAATGTTTAAGTATGAAACAATGCTCAATGCAAGATGTATGAGTAATTAGTTATAATTCACCTAATCCTCATATAATTTCTACAACAATCAAAGCTATCTTCCACCAATAGCCCAAAACAGATATTTCTACTCAACGGATAATTTTCCAACAATAGAAACAATCTCATAATTTTCAAATAGGAGTGATAATACATATCCAACTCCACTCTCATTATCAACAGACACATTTCTCTTATCTTTTCAAAACCCAACATCATTTCCCTTTTCTTTCATAAATCAAATATCAATGATTTTTAAACAAAACCTTTTTTACTTTCAAAATCACATTTAAGTAAGGGAATTCTAACATTTCAACACAACTAAACATTTTATACACTCCCACAACATTTCTCAAGAATTTATTTGAAAAATCCCTCTTTTAAATTTTAAAATCAAACACTAGGTTTAACTCAAAATTCTTAAATCACTAAACATTTTCAAAGAGTAAATAACTAAGTTAAGAATCATACCAAAGGTTGAAGAAATCCCGACCTTAAGATTAGAAGAAGAAGAAAAGAGCAAGTATTAAAGTTTGGCGGAGCCAAAAATAAAATTTGTTCTGATTAGATTGACCTCCTCGACGAGCTCTATGTTTTACTCCAAAGCATAATGGTGGTGAAATCAATGGATTGGGGTGTATGAGAGGGTTTTAAGCAAGAACTAGAGAGAGAAAGGGAAGAAATTAGGTTTAAGGAGGTTTTAGAGAGAGAGAGAGAGGGAATGAAAAAGTGACAAAAAATCCCTTTCCCCTATCTGATATATGCACAGACCGTTCGAGCGACCAAACTACCACTTGAGCATCAGACACAATAAGTGACACAACTCAAGCGACCAAAAACACCACTCGAGCGCACAATGACCCCCTCTTAGAAGTTTAGACCTGCAAAAGACCACTCGAGCGAAGAAAAGACCGCTCAAACGAATATCACTCATTCCCAGAAGTTTTACAGGTCTACAAAAATACTGAAAGATCTCAAAGATAGCTCGAGCGACCAAATCATCGCTCAAGCAAACCCAAAGTGAAACAGACAACAACTCTTTTGAAAAACTAACTTCCAACATGTTTCAAACACAACCAACAACTCAACTCAACTATCAACAAGATGATAAAGGGCATGAATAACAATTAAATGTATGGAATCCCGGATCTAAGAGTATGAAAAAGATCGGGTCTAAACCAGAAGCATTATATGTTACATTATAATGAACATGCAATTAAATGTCACATATTGCATTGATAATACAAATTGTCTGGAACAGACCAAATCCACTTTATTTTAGGCCAATTTTTATTGGTTTAGGCCACTAAAACAGTTCTCATTGTTTGAATTATAGACCTCTATTTTTAATTTTTAATTGTAATTATTTATTTAAATATTTTATAATTTAAAAATAAAAATCAATCCAATAAATGAATAAAACAAATATAATTATATATAAAATAATGTAATTGAGTTAGCTCACAAACTTAAATTTTTTGCTCACTTTTAAATTTGAACTATTTTAGTGATTAAGGCGTAATTTATGGATACAAATTCAAGCTTAGGCCTGATTTTTTTTTTTTAGTTAGACCAAATTGTTTGGACTGATTGTTCAACTTACAGTGAGCATTAGAGAATAAAGTATGTGTATGATTTACTTTATGGATATTTTCGTACTCTACTTAAATTTTATATATATATATATATATATATATATTAATAAATTGTGTATACTTCACACTTTAAATAATAATTTTTATAGATTTTAAAGTAAGTAATGTTATGCAATGACATTTTAATATCAAGTTTTGGTACCATGTAATGTGACACATAACATTACACTAACCACGTCAAATAGAACCAAATATGGTCACTATAGCATTACTAAAATTTTATTTCTGATTTTTTTAAATATTCCAAATTTCAAATTAAACAACTGAAATTTTATTTTAAATTTTTTATTTAAATTGAAATGAGATGTGGCATAACTATGAAAAGATTCTATTTTGGACTTACTATTTAACAGTTTTATAACAAATATATTTCTTAACTTCAAAAAACAAAAAGCAGTTTGACAAAAACAAAAAACCACAAAATTTGAATGAAAAAAATAAAATTTTGCGCAATCAATGATCATGATTAGTATGTATTATATGGGTCCACGTTTACCATTATAGTAAACAAACTAATTCAAAAATCTATACGTAAAAATAAAAATTTAAAAAATGAATTGAGGGTTATGCTAGGCAGCCTTTTTGTTGGTTATTAAAGCATCTCCAATTGTTCATTAAATTTGAGTAAAGATTTGATAAAAAGTTTGATCTGATATGATACACTCCAATCGTATTCATAAATTCTGTTGGTCATCTGGCGTAGAGTAAATTTTGATCAAAATCTAGTCGTCCACTAGGTTGTCCCCTAGGTTATCCACCCAGTCGTCCACCAACGGTCATGTTATCCAAAAGACAACCCAAGAGAGGGAAGGGTGAATTGGATTTCTACAAATTAAAACTAATAATTACCCAATAAAAACTAAACAATTAGTAGGTTTAACATATAATAATCACAATAATATCATATGAATATCACAGTTAAAGCAATTTAAAGAGATGAGGGAAGAGAATACAAACAAGATTTATAGTGGTTTGGCTTCAACTAAGCTTGTGTCCATTCCTTAAGCTTCACTTGAGATTTTTCACTATGTTTATAGCTCCACAAGGGTGCTAGCAACCTCATGTACATTATAACAATTCTGATTTAGACCCGACCCGTTTTATTGATTTTTAATCTGAGAATCCATGTACTTAACTGTTGTTCATCTCATTTTCATCTTATTGCTTGTTGAGTTTGGCTATTGAGAGTTTTGGTTGCATTTGAAACAGATTGGGAAGTCAGTTTTTCAATGAGTTGTTGCCCAGATTTTTGTCTGTTCGCTCAAGCGGTCTTTCTTACACTCGAGTGGTCTTTTACAGTTTGCAAAACTACTAGAAGTGTGATATCTGTGCTCGAGCAATACTTATTGCACTCGAGCGGTCTTTTGTAGTCTGCAAAACTACTGGGAGGGGGTCATTGTGTGCTCGAGCGGTGGTTTTGGTTGCTCAAGCGGTGTCACTTTTTGTGTTTGTTCACTCGAGCGGTGTTTTGGTCGTTCGAGCGGCCTGTGCATATATCAGTCCGAGAGAGGGCCATTTTGAGTCACTTTTTCATCTCCTTCTCTCTCTAAATATTTCAAAACCCTAGATCCACACACACTCTCTCTCTCTCTCTCGAAGTTCTTCCCTTCTAGCTCTAAATACTCTCAATCCATTGGTTTCCTCACCCTACTCCTTTGGAGAAAAACGTTGAGCACGTCGAGGGCTTTGTTTTAATCAGTGAAGTTATTGTTTTCAGCTCCGTCAAGTTCTACCCTTTGTTTCCTTTTTATTTTCTACTTTGAGGTAGGGATTTATTTGACCTTCAATATGGTTTTTAGCTTAATTATTTGCTCTTTGAAGGGTTTAATGATTTGGGAATTTTCGGGAAAACCAAGGATTTCAGTTTAAAATCAAAAGAAGAGTTTTCTAAATGTATTCTTGAGATATGTTAAAATGATGGATATCTTTTCTAGGGGTTTTCGCGGTTCGGTTATGGCCGGGGAACCTCCAATCTGCCATCTGTCCACCAAATTGACGGATTAGAAAAAATCAATTCGCATATATCTGCCGGATTGATGGATGCGGATTGAGCAGATTGGTAGATGGATGTGAATCGGTTTGGTGGTTTAAACTTTTACTAATTTTGAATATAATACAATAACTTGTCAATATTTTTTTTTGAATAGCAATCCAACTCAATATAACCAAAAGATTGTCAAGTAAATTGTCAAATACCAATAATAAATACATATAAGAAAACCATGCATTATCAAAACTATTTCATTATTTTTTTATTCAAAAATTATTTAATTTAATTTTTTTTAAATGACAAAATTAAGCCTTATATTTTCCACACAAAAATATCAAATATCAACACTTGCTTGCCATTTGATAAAAAGATTTCCAAATTGAAAACAAATTAAAAACACAACAAAATATCTAAACTCTTTTTCAATTAAAAACACAAATAGAATATCTAAACAAATTGAAAACACAAAGTCTTACAAATTACTAAGTGTGCTCGCGGTTTGGCGGTTTGGTTGTGGCCAAAGGAACCTCAAACATGTCATCCGTCCAAAACTAGGCGGATTGGGAAAAAAATCAATCTGCAACCATCTGCTCGTCATCACGCATCCTTCCAAAATACGGCGGAGCGGTTCGGTTCGGTCAGTTTGGGCAGATCAAAATATCTGCTGCTTAACCCTAATCTTTTGTTAAAATTGATGTTGTAAGAAAAGTGGATTTTGTTCTAAATTTTGGATATTTGGATTTGTGAAAAGAAATGAAAAATGATGTTGGGTTTCATAAGATTGGAACAAGGATTATGTTAATGATGATTATGGAGTTGGATAATATCACTCTCACTGTAAGAGGATGGAATTATATCTTTTGATTGAAAACTATCTGTTGTATAGAAATATCTGTTTGGGCTATCGGTGAAGGATAGTCTTGATTATTGTAGACATTGCACAAGGACTGGGTTGAATTGAAACTAATTTCCCATACATTGTGCATTGAGCATCATTTCATATTAAACATTGTAAATGTATTGATTTTGAGAAAAATGGGTAAATATCTTGGTGAATTCTGGTTAGGGGGTGTGGTTGTGATTATGATGTTGGCCTGTGTGTCCTTGGTGAAAGTCCAAAAACCCGCTTGGTTAGGTGTCGATCCTTCCGGTTAGTACCTGTAAAATGGCTTTGGTAGTGCTTGTATAACCTACTGGTAGACACGTACCTAGAAATTCCTAGTGTTTTGTATCGATTGCCCTGTCTTCTATTATAAAAGGATTATTTTCATGAATTGAATTATAATCTGGCATTGTATTGTTTTGAGATGGAAAACGAGGTATGTTTGACAAACGGCATACATGTGTATTCACCTTATAATTTTGTTAAGATTCATACACTGTGTTAGAACATCTCTACTAAGCTTTGACTCACTCCATGTAGAAAACAACTTTCAGGTGCTGATGATATGCCTTCACTGACGTAGCTTGGGAAGACTTGGAGCTAAAGCCTTCATTTTTTTTGCTTATTGATAGAATTATTTTTGTTTAAGCCTCGAGCTTTACCTGTATTGAATTAAACTCATTTTGGTATACCCAAGTATCGACCTGAAAAGTTGTAGCCATTAGGGAATTTAATTATTTGGTTTACTTTTATTTTAAATTCATGTATCCATATCATATGTTATAGATTCAGAATTTAGGATTTATGAATGTGTATTGCATATGTCATCTTTTGTGCTGATCCAAGAAACGAATGGAATAAAAGATACAATGTCGTTTGATCATTTATGAGTAAGGTCATGAGTTGGATTATTGTTATTTATTTTAATGCGTTACATACATGGAGCAATCCTCCACAAATTTTCTAGCTTCACAAGGGTGCTATTAATCTCACACACATGGAGCAATCCTCCATAGATTTTCTAGCTTTACAGGAGAGCGAGTAACCTCTTACAAGATTTGTGATTTGTTTTTGCTCTCAAAGAAAGCTACAATGAATAACTTCTCACAGGTAGATACAAAATAATGAAGCTCTCAGATTTTCTATAAAACCTCTTAAAGGAAAATAAGCTTAAGGCTAAGGCTCAGTGTATATTTTCCGAAGATGAGTAATGTATCAAGGAGAGGAACTCTTTAGATTAAACCAGAGAAGATGGAATATGAGATTGATGGAGAATGAAATAATATTTTTGGTTTGTTGTTCACTTCTCTGTATTTGCTCTTCACAAACCGTTAGAAAGTTGAATTTGAAAAATAGTTGTTGTACAAGTGTTACAGAACTGATTTATACAGACTGGTCATCCACCCGGATGTCTCCCTGGATGTCTACCTGGACGACTGCCCGGATGTCCACTGCAGTTGGAACAAAACTGGGCAAACTTTCCTTTAACCGGTCGATCCCCTGGTCAACCAGTCGGTTGATCACCCAGTGGTGGTTTTGACCTCATGCTTTGCTGCTTTCTGTTGCCTTGTCCTATACCTATATAATCTTCATTTTGACTTCTAAATAACATAATTAATACAAAGAGAATATAGATTTATAATGATTAAATCAAATAATAAGTTTCCAATTATAATTTACTTTTGAAAATAAATCACAACATAAATCATCAAAATCCATGTTATTCATGCTATGATTAACAGGTCAATTTTGAAATTTGATGAAAGGTTAAATGCTTCATTGACTTGATGAAAAATCTATCACTTCCTTCATTTGATATCACTTTGATGACAAGATTGGAGCACATTTTTCATCAAATATTCATCAAATTTAAATTTGATGAAAGATGTGAGTAAACATTGGAGATGGCCTAACAAAGAGAAAATTATTATATGATGATGTGCCAATGTTTATATCAAATTTATTTTAACAATAAACATTGATTATAATATCTACAGAAGCAAAAAGATGGTTTTAGGTTATTATATTGGGAATGGATCTTCATATCATTATCTTTTTATATCCCTTAATATTCTGTTTGGTGAATTCCATTTTAGGTCTATGATGGTAATTCAAATAGTTCATCTCGTAAATTTTACAATGAAGATCATCTGTTTAAAAAATTAATTTTATCAGATATCGAAAAATATGTAAATATATCACAAATTATTATAAAATAGACAATTTATATCAAAAGGACAATATTAAAATTATAATTTAACATGTTCCAATGTAAAAATGTTATTTTTGACAGTGCTACCTTAACTGTGCAAATGCTGCATTTATATATAAGTCTATTTTATAAATTCAATGATGTGCAAGAGAGATACTTGATTAATAGTTGAAGAATATATGAGAGAAAAAGTTATCTTAAATTTATCAATAAAAAAAGAAAGTTAACTTTAATATTATTGAGTTGAAAAAGTATGTCTAACTTTTAAATTTAAATAATAATGCCCTTTTGATAATGTTGTTTGATTGCTTAATTTTGGCTGTTTGATCTGAAGCTACTTAGAGATCTGACACATTTTGACAGTTGATTATTCAATACCTTGGATCACAATGGAAAAATTATTTCATATCTGGCGGAAATGTTACATATCAATCTAAAAATAAATGAATTAAATTAATTTATAACGTTGTCACGTCAATGGCTTTGGGTTAATAAATAATTACTCATCATCATGCAATCAAAGTGCCTTAGTTGAATTTTTGAATCAATTTTTCAAAACTCAAAATTCAAAACCTAAAATTCAAAACTTTTTTTGTTTAGGGCTTTCACAAAATTTGGTTTTCAAGTATTAGCCAAATAATTTTTTTATATTTTAGATGTGTAAAATCTAGGACTTATAGAGTAAACAAAATGTGAAGAACGCAAAAATAAATTTAATAAATACATAAAACATTACAATTGTATTAATTTTTAAAATGGGTCAAAAAAATATTTTTTTTTTTGGTATATTTCTCATTATTCAATAATTTTATAAAAAGCTATATTTAAATGTGAAGCATTTTAAATCTATGTAGATTAAGTAGATAAAAAACCAAAAAATAAGTGTTAAAATTTTTAAAACGTTCATAAAAAATAAAAAATATGGAGTGAAATTTCGTCCTATAGATTAGATTAGATGCATTTAAAAAGTAAATTTAGATTAGGTATATGAAAGAAATAAACAAATTTGACTATAATATAGTAAAAAAGTTTTAACTTCGAGACAAGAAAACATAAGACCAAAAAAAAAAAACTCAAAAATTAGTTTTGAAAACTCATCACTAAACAAGTTTTGAATTTTCAAATTTCTAAAAACTATTTTCAAAATATATAACTCAAAACTAGTTTGAAAACTCGTAACCAAACAAGTTTTGAATTTTCAAAACTCTTTTCACAAAATTATCTTTCAAAATTAATTTCAGAACTAAACCAAACGCGCCCTCATATTTTTAAAAATTTTATATTATATTCTTTTAGTCATTTTTGTACACTATTAACAGGCCAATGCAAAAATTGAATCAATTAATCATTTCTTTTTTATTATGGAGCTTGTTTAGTTGGTTATTTCTAAGGGTGTAAATTTTTAGTTGGTTATTATGGAGCTTGTTTAGTTGGTTATCATGCGGGCCGGGCTCCGGCCAAAATTCGAGTTGGACCAAGCCAGATTACGTGGAAAAAATCTAGGCCCAAGCCCAAGCTCGCTCAAAATAGGGTCATGGTAGTAGGCTCGAGCTCGGGCTACAGGCTAGGACTGGTGTGCTTTTTTTTTTTTGAAAAATAATTGATAGATATATCATATATATATATTATTTATGAAGGATAAAAACAAAAGAAAAATTGTACTATAGTATTTTAGGTATAATTAATGAGATGTTTGGATATGTTCCACGTGGTATTTAGTTACGACTTGTGTTTTTTTTGTTATGACTAAAAAAATATGAAATTATACCATTTTTTTCTTTAGTTATAATGTGCGTATATAGTCTTTTCCGAAAAAAAATAAAAATGAAATGAGTTATTTTATATATATAATGAAATGAAATATTATATTATAATATTAAATTAAATAGATAACATTTAATGAATAATTTTTATTTTAAAATGAAATAAAATATTACAAACAAAAATTGGGTCAATTGGGTTGGGCCGCCGACCAGCTTCAAAACAGACGGTCCAGACCCAAGGTCTTGGACTAGGCGCAAGCCATAGGCCTAGCTGGGTCGGGCCACAGGCGAGCTTCAGGTGAGCCGCAAGCTGGTGGGTCAAATTTACACCCTTAGTTATTTCTTGCCATTGCGAGGCTCTTTTTTAAGTTTATAGTTTTGGACTTGTTGAGTTGTTTCTTTGTTCCAATTGTTGGGGTAATAAAATTTGGTGATTGATTTGAATTTATAAGTTCCGTTAATTTACATCTCATGATAATTGCAATATTTTATCTCAACAATTGACAAAAAATTAAAAAAAAAAATTGTATAAATTTAATTATATCCCATTAGTAGTTGTTATGAGAGAAAATAATTCAATGGTGTGATTAACATGTACCTTCCCTAGGCTAAATTTTTTTGCTCTGACTGATCACACCAGTGATATTTATAATTTATTTTGAATTTTACTTTAATCTTTTTAATTTTGAACATGATTTTTTTCCGTTTAAAATATTAACAATGTACGATGAAAGAATTACATTATAACAAAATTAAAAGTATATAAACTAAATTGTTTAAATTGAAATTACGAGAACTAAAATGAAACTTTGGTCAAACTAGAGATAATTTATCATTTTAAAATTAAGATAATTGTTGAAAAATCCAAGCTAAGAAGGGTATTAGACATTAGATCCAGTAGATATTTTTTTGTTTGTGAGAGGTCTATTCTTTGTAAAATAATTTGAAAAATCCCTTTGTTTGTTTTAAAAGATATTTTGTTTTCAATTTTATCCCTTAATTTATCTGTTGACTTTCGTTGACTATTTATTTAAATTTTTTTTATTTGTTCAAATTTTTTCATCCTATTTGCTTATTTTTTAATCTTTTCAGTTCAAATTTCCTTTATCTGTTTAAATACTTGTCCAAATTAAACTCTATTTGTCCAAACTTATTAACTGTTCAAATTCTATCTGTTTAATTTTTTATCTTTATTTTTTCATCAACAACAATCACTAACAACAGCAATAATCATCAAAAAAAATTTATTATCACAGATTAAGATCGCTATCTATTAACATAGTTTGCCCAATGATCTGTTTAAACACTAAAATTACACAAATGAGTTAAGAATATGTTTGAAAACACCAAACCAAACCAAATCTAGGATCTTCTCACCTACTAAACTATCTATTAAAAAAAAAAAAATCCTTATTGAGTCATTGAAGAAAAACCAACATTTCAAGCGATGGTAAATGAGGAGAAAGACATTGAGGCACATTTAGTTCAGTCTTCAGCTTTCGCTGTGACTTTGGTTTCTATGCAACCTTCAAAGATAAACCGTTTTGGTTCTGATCTCAAGTTCAGAAGTTTGTTGGGAACAAACTCAAAGAACAAGTCGGCAAACAGCCACAGATTTGATCTTAAAAAAAAATTCAAAGAAAGAGAGAGAAGGATTTTGAAATCGAACAGCGTCGACGTTGTTTCGAGATCAGATCTACAAAATAGCAATCGAGACCAGATCAATAATATTTACCACACACACGATGCTGTCGAGGGAAGCGGAAGCAGCGATGACACCAGAGGGATAAGCCGTGATGAAGATCTGGAAGCCGCAGTCTAAGAGGAAGCCATCAACGAAATCGGTTTCGGACTCAGCCGTCGACGACATTAGAGGCATCGAAAAGAAGGCTTGGTTGAGACGGCAGGTGGGGGGTGGACAGCGGCGATCAGAGACGACAGAGAACGGAGAGTAGAGAGTAAAGAGAGATAAGTAAAGAACAGATGGTAGAAAGAGAGAGGAGTAGTGAGGAGGTTAGGGTTTGGTGTGGAGTATAGAGTGTATATATATATATGATATTTTGATCGTTTTATCTAAGTTTGTCCTCGTGAATAAAGTATTGTATCTTCAGAGAGTTACTATTTTCACACACTTATTCCTCTTTATACACATCCTTACTTAATACACACACCAAATAATTTTTAAATTTTAATTTTCACTTAGTGCACATCCCCTTCTCCCGAAAATACCCTCATCTTTCACTCCAAATCCTAAATCTCAAACCACAATAGTGTCCTCGCTTAACCTCAACCTCAACCTCAACCACTCAAACCCTTCTCCCCCAACCTTTCACTCCATCAACACCACTACTACAATACTTCTACCACTGCAAAGCCACCACCATTGTGACCTGCGGCTACCACCATGAAACTCTTCCATTCCCACTCGCGGTGGCTACCACACGAAATCCATCACCCACCATTGTTTCTGTTCGAAATATCAAATCTAAACAGACAAGCTTTGTTAAGGGAAGCAAGTATGAATATTTGTTTTTGTTTTATCAAACATGCCTTCTTCTTTTTTTATCAAAGTTGTTTGCAAGTAAAAAACTATTGACATATATACATATAAAGAAATAGAGAAAAAAAAGAAAAGCAAAGAAAAGAAATATATATATATATAACTATGTGGGTGTTTGGGAAGTGGGTTTTTTGGTGGTTTGACTATTTTAGTGGGGTATTTTAGTGTGTTTGGGAAGATGGGATGGATTTTGTAGAAATTATTGTATTGAAAAATGTATTTGAAATGATAATTGAATGTAAATTGACCAAATTGCCCATAATGATATTTATAAGAAATTAGTGTTAACATCCACGTGGGCACCATTTATACGAAATTAGAAATTAGGTCTCCCACGCAGGGTGCAAATTTGTTTGCAAAATTAATTACAATGAATTAATTAATGGGCCAACTGTTAGTTTGACATATTAAATTTAATTAAAATTTTTATGTAATTGAAAATGGAATCCATTTCTCCAAAAAAAATAAAAACATTTGTTTGGAAACATTTATTTTAATTTTCACATATAAAAATTAATTAAAATTTTGTGTGGTTTAGTGAATTTACGAAAAAAAAATAACAATCACTTTCTATCTCCTATACATCAATCAATCATTTTTTATCACTCCTCTCTCCTTCTCAGTCACTTTTTCTTTCACACACATCTATTCAACTACAACAAAATTATTTTCACAACTCCTGTACTCCAAAATTAGTTCGAAAATATTCAACCAAACAAACCAAATAAATTTGTAAACTCTTTCCCCATAAATTATTTTCAAGATTTATCTCTCAAAACCAAACCAAACAAGTCCTAAGTTTTAGTTTTTATTTAGATAAAAATGATGCAGATCGAGAGATCAAATGGTCGTTTTAGTTTTTATTTAGATGGAAGAAAGGGAAAACAAAATTGCTCCTCAAATATCCAGAAAATCCAAAATGAAGGAAGACCCATTGTAGCAATCCCAGTTGCGATCCTTCTTTTATGTTTTGCCACATCGAGTGGGCCGGTCGGGGGTCGAGGGGATAGCGCCCCTTCACGGGGATCCAGGGGGCAGCGCCCTTTGGCGGGTCTAAGGGCAGCGCCCTGGCGGGAGTCGAGCTGCCCGGTCAGCTCGCGGGGGTCTAGGGGGCAGCGCCCCTTGGTGGATTCCAAGGGCAGTGCCCTGGTGGGGTTGAGGGGTAGCGCCCCTCAAAACAAAAATGAAAAATGCATTCGAAGTTGCTTGTCCGCTCGAGCGGCCATTTATGCACTCAAGCGGAGAATGTTTAATTTCAGAAGTTTGACCTGTCTGCAAAAGTACTGGGATAGTGTATTTGACACTCGAGCGGGGCTTTCCACGCTCCAGCGGACCATGTATTATATCAATTCGTGAATCTGATATTTCACATTACTTTTGTATATCTCTCTCTCTCTCTCTAAAAACACTTCCTCTCCCTTCTCTCTACATTTCCTACCAAAAATCTCATAAGATCTTTGATTTCTTCAAATCCTTTGGGATTTGGACCTAAGTTCTTCACCAAAATCGGTTATCTAGGCGAGGGCTACGTTGTGTTCGGTAGAGATCGAGTTTAGGCATCATTGATTTTTGGGGTTTCAACTCGTCTTTTCGTCAAACTTGAGGTAGGGAATTTCTACACTCTAATATGATTTTTAGCTTAGTTATTTGCTGTTGTGTATAGATGACGAGATATGGTTGTGGTTTGGACAAATCTAGGATTTGGGTGTGAATGAAAAGAGGGGTATTTGATGAATATGAGGTAAATGAGTATAAGGCTTAAATATATGATCATGTTGTGCCCAAATAGTTGATTTTAGTGTTTGGGTTGATATTTGGAAAGAGGGAGATTTTGCCCTAATTTTGATTAAATTATTATTTTGTATAAATAATTGGGATTAACATTGAAAATGTGAAATTGGAAGGTTGTGGTTATAAATGGTGATATTGGATATGTAATATCTCACCTATGGAAGTTTTGAATAAACTATTTATTTTGAGATTGAACGCCTCTTAGAAATAATTGTATTGGACTATCGGTGGAGGATAGCTATGATTGTTGTAGAAATTGCATGAGGATTAGGCGATTTAATGCTAATTCATTGTTGGTGTCATTGAATATGACCATGTCATAAATACATTGTATATGTATGTTTATTGGGAGGAGAAAGGGGATCTACTCCATATGTGATTATGTTTATAAATACATTGCATATGTATATTTGTTTGGGAGGAGAAAGGGGATGGACTCCATTTTAAAGCAAGTTGGCCAGAGTGCCTTGGGTTAAAGACCCGAAATTTCATATATAAATGGCTGCCGGTTCCTTCGGATGAAATATCTGTAAAATGGCAGGTTTGAAGTGTTTATGGGTATTTTGCATAGTTGGAAAACCATTGAGTTGTAGTCTCATTTTGGTTGTTGAAAGATAATGAATTTAACTCATGAATTGAGTAGTATATATATGAACTTGAAATGAATTGAAGGAAAATGGAAATGAGGTTTGGTGTTAGTGGCATACGAATATGCAGGCCTTGTAAATGTTTTAGTATTGGTATTATATATGTACGTGGTATTTATACATTTGCTAAACTTTATATATTATGTTAGATTATCTCTACTAGGCTGTTGGCTCACCCTATACGGAAAAATCATTTTTAGGTGCAGTTGAGGTGTTTCCTCCAAGGCAATAAGGTGGATGGACTTTCGGGAAGCAAGAGCTTCTTATTTATGCTTTATGTGTGTATGTTTGTTATTTGTAAAGCCAAGGGCTTAAGTTGTAATGAGCGAGATTCAATTTGTGTAACCAAGCAATGACTTGGAAAGATATAAGCTTACATGGCATACAACTGGTTGTTAAACAGTGAACTCTGATATATGAAAATATGTTGTTTCTCATATTTATTCCACATATGAGTTATCTTTATTGTATATTTTTTGGGGTGTTACACCCATTCTTGAGAAATAGTTTGCTGAGCAAACATCAATCAAGTTATTTGTATGTATTTTTTGTTGGACACGACATGGTGAACAGAACTACAAAGATTGGTGACTGAACCACCAAAGGTGAACCAAGAAAAAATATTTGAAGGGGAGTACATCATCATCAGTGAAGAAAAAGCACAGAAATAGTGTTTGGTAACCGTACCTTTGTATCACCTCCACGATCGGCTACGTCGTCTTTCCGTAACAATTCGATCGAAGTGAGCTGCCGAAGAGAGGTAGCCCAATCTGCTGTAAAAGCCTCCAAGTAGGATGAAAGATATGAGAGGTATGAGATGTTTGCAAACCGATAGGAGCAACAGAGGATAAATGTGTCTTTTTACCAGACTAATGCCATATAGCTAGACTGAGCTTTGGAACTCAGCTACAGTGCGTGGTTTTGAATTTTTTTCCGTTAGAGCGTAAAATAGGCACCAAATCGCGTTTCCAAACATCGTCTATATCTAGTATAATATTGTGGTAACGTAGTTCATTTTTGTTTACTATTAGACATATGTTTTTTTCTGTTGCTTTGCTTCTGAATCAAAGGCTAAAGTTCAAACTTGTAGCATTGATTTGTTAGTGATGATTATGCAAAATCAAACTTCAAGATGGGATAGGATTCGCAACAGTTTGAGGGTTTTTGACAGTGTAGGATTCACCATGATAGAGGGTTCATAGTGGTGGGGCTTGTGACGACGGTAATGATAGCTATGGCTGGTGGTAGTGATTGGCCGGTCGATGTGTGTTTGTTGAGTGCTCCATCAATAGATGTATGTTTGATCTAAAATAGTAATTTGATTAGATTTGTAATTAAAAAATAAATTATTAAGTGTGTGAAAAAAGAAGAATAAGGTCAAGTTTGGCATATCTCAAATAATAAATCTTTTTATCTTTTTTTCATCACATTACCTCTCTATTTTTTTACACATCTTTTCATAAAAAGATAAAAAATATACTTATTTAAGTCATCCTAAACAATCCGTGTGTAGAAATAGAAACTTTCGTATCTTCAACTAAACAAAATTTAAAACTAGATTTAAAGATCGTGCCCTTTAAAATTTTCTTCCAAAAAGTTTGAAAATTGTTAAATTTTACCCACAATCTAAATTTGTTTTTGAATTTGCCCCCTCCTCCGTATGTTTTTTTTATACCCCTCAACTTTGATTTCCCCCATTTCGATATGCCGATGAGATTCCCCTCTTCTCTCGACTCCCTCTCTCTCTCCCCCCCTTCTCTCTCCTCCGATCCGGAGGCCGGAGACCGCCACCAACCGACGACCACCACCACTACTCGTCTACTTCACCACCCACACTAGTCCTCCCTCTCTCTTTCTCTGTAATCATCGATTGAAAAGCACTTCGCATTCTCATAGAGTCACAGTGACCGGAGGCTTCGAGGTCGCATTTCGATTGACTCACCGCTGTCTGTCGCCGAAAGAGGAACCCGAGGAAGGGTTTTTTTCTTTTTTCTTTTTTGCGTAGAGCAACAGAGGTAGGATTTTGAACTATTGCTGAAAATTTTTCATCTTTCGTTGGATTTTTTGTGGGAATTTGTTAATTTTTGAACATGCGGAGGATGTGAATCATGAAATTCTGTTTGATTTTGTATGGGTTTGAACATGAGAAGGATGGGATTTTCTTTGATTCGTGATGTTAAACATTTTTTTGATGTTGGTTCCTATTGAGTGTTGAACATTTGGGCAATTTCCATATCTGAAGAACATTTATAGGTTTGCTATTACTAACTCTCCTAACATATGGAAGCTTTTAAAAGAATAACCCTTTATTTTATATTTTAAGCTTTCTTCTATTGTCATTTCTAAGATATATGTACGATTATAAATTTGTATTGCATCATATTTGGAATCGAAGTTGTTAAAGGCGAATTCGTAACTCTAGGGGTACGGCTTAAGGCGTCAAGGTGTAAACATTTTGAATTTTAAAATTAATATTTAGTAAATATATTATTATTTTAAAATAATAAAAATTAATTGTAAATATGTAGATAGATACTTTTGTTCTTAAGGTGTTGAACTTCACTGCAGAAAAGGAAGGTTTCCTTCATTGAAATTTGGAAGTGAAATTGACTTTCTTAGCTTTGGTGATTGAGCTTCTCACTTGAGCAATTATTTGTTTATTTATTATTATTGGTCACTTACTTAATTTTTCCTATAGAATGTAGTTGTAAAATGGGTGCTTTTTTGTATTTTGCTCTTTTATGTTTAAATCATCTACCAGACTAAGTTTAACTAGGGCTGAAGACAAACTCTTCCTATGATAATGCGCAAAAGGCATGCAAGAAATGTTGTTAAGATCGGGATCCTACACAAGATTGTTTTGGGGGTCTAGTAGATCAGATCGAGAATCTTAAGATCCTACTAAAATGATAAATAAATAATAATAAAAAAAAGCATACATCAAATTGTGATGCACAGTCTCCGGGGAGTATAGCCTAAAAATTAAAGCCTTGATGCGTTTTACCTTAGCCTCGAGGCAAGGCGAGCATCAAGGCGGGCCTCAGAAAAGCCTTTTAAAACTTTGGTTGGAATACTTACCCTTAAATTGGTTTATTCTCCAGTTCGAAGGAAGCTTTCGCATTAGGACACATTACGATAGATAGGCTGGATGGGATTATCTATGGGATGGTGAAACATTTGGATTTTAAATAATTAGATGAAATAAATTATAGATCTTCGGAACTAACATCAAGGTGTTTATAAGCACTCTCACATATTTAATTATTAAATGGACATATTCTAGACCAAATTTGATGACTTTTGAAGTTAATGAAAATGAGGTGGAGCGAGTAATTCACAAGGATGTGTCATAATAAGTGCTTACTTTAATAATTGATACTAATTATTATCTACTATCAATGTTAATTGGTTTGAAGAAGCTGAAATAGTAATATGTAATCTAGGAATGATATAATTAACTGAGAGTTGGTAGGTGTGCTTGTAAAAAGAACAGTCTTTAAGGTCACTTATGAGGATTGATTGGCTTGAATTTATATTTTTTGGAGAATTTTTTGTCATTATCTCCTCATTTAAGCATGTTTTTGTACCACAACACAATCTAAGGTTACATTTGCGAATGAGAGTGGGAAGGGATTATTTCAGTGTCACAACAACCAACAAGTATTGAAGAAGTTGAAATAGTAAAAATGATGGTTGGCCATGGGTCTACTTAGTTTATTAATTGATACTAATTATTATTTATTATCAATGCTTGTTGGTTTGAAGAAGTTGAAATAGTAATAGCCAATCAAAAAAATAAAATCAAAAATGAAAAAAGAAGTTGAAATAGTAATGTGTAATCTAGTATGCTTGTAAAAAGAACAATATTTAAGGTCACTTATGAGGATTGGTTGTCTTGAATTTGTGTTTTTTTGGAGAATGAATGATACTAATTACTATCTATGATCAACTTTTATTGGTTTGAAGAAATTGAAATAGTATGTATTTTTGTAATGAATGTGTAATTAATTGAAAATTGGTGGGCATGCTTGTAAATTGAACAGTCTTCAAGGTTATTTTTGAGGATTAGTTGGCTTGAATTTGTAATTTTTGGAAAATATTTTGTTGTTATGCTCCTAATTTAAGCATGTTTTTGTGCCACCACCACCACACAGGCGTGGTTTGGGAGTTTGGCTTTTTTATGAGGTGAAAAGTTAATGTATTTAGGAATGACTGTTTTTAAGTTGTATGGAAAAATGTGAAAGACTGATTTTCATGACTTGTTTTTTTAGTGATTATTTTTTTTTGCTTTTTAAGCTATAAAGCCAACTTCCCAAACTACCCTTGAAGGTTACATTACATTCATGAATGGATTATTTCAATAATGTAGTGAAATTTAAATAATGTAGAGATGTAGAGAAAATGAAGAGTATTTTGGTGGCACAACAACCGATGAGTATGGAATAACTTACTCATTGTTTATATGTGTGCAAAAATGTCATGTAAATGACAGTTGCCCATTGGTCTCATTGTGTGGCGGTATCTCAGAATAATTAGTACTCCTGTTCGGTTACATTATAACTAAAGAATGTCTTAAAAAAAGAGTACAATCAACTTGTACCTAACTGGTTGTTTCCTGTTGTTTTGTTATTGAGAAGATAAAGGTCAATAAAATAATGTAAATGTGCAAATGGTATGTCTAATATTGTGGTTGTTTTCAAAAAATGGAAACAAAAACGCCCCATGTAAGCCTAATGGCTAAATAGCATAGACATGAGCAAGCAATATGATGTGGACACGTTGACGTAGTAATTTAAAAAAATTCTAGGACACAATATGTCTGAGATACCTTAAAATTTTATATTTTTAATGAATTTAGGCCTCGTTTGGGAACTGTCTCTTTTAGCCTAAAAGTCAAAAAGTTACTAAAAAAATCAAAAAGGCAATAACTTATACCAAAAAGTCAAAGATTTCCTTTTCTCTCTACTTTTTGCATATCTTTTCGTAAAAAGCCAAAAAGTCATTCCAAACGTACTAATTTTTTTTAGTTCATATTTTAGCCAAATAGTCAAAAAGTTACTACATTAGCTTGTTCCCAAACGAGGCCTATTATATACTAAATACATGAATAGTTTATTCAAAAGCAATAAAAGAAAAGCAACATAACACTAATTAAATAAAAAAACTCTGGTCAGTTTTTTTGGAAAGCCACAAGTTCGGTTAAATCAAAAGTCATGTTTATTTTCATATCCTTAGTAATATATATTGTGCCTTTTGCCAGCAATTATTTGTGGATTCTTTTTCTTTTTTTTTTCCCTTCCTTTCTGTTTTTATTTAATTTAATTTAATTTATTTATTGTTATTATTTTATTTAACTTCTATAGCGAAATGCATGTAATCTCCTCCTCCATATGGAGTAAAAAAACATGGGACTTCATAATAGTTTGGGGTTTGTGTGGTTGGTTTCCAATCTCAATTACCTTTTCTTATATTATGATTCCCCACTAACCGAAAGAGCATTGTAAATCATAACAAGAAGCATGAGAACCTGACCAAATGGAAAATCAGTTGTTTTGTCACTGTTGTGTGCAAGGGCATGTTCGTTTCTGTTCTCTTGGGATGACACAGTGGCTTAGGCCACATTTCCTTATTAAAGAGACTAAGGTTTGAGTCTCCTCAACAACTCACCTATTGAAAGAGAAAAGACGACACTTTTCTTTCTAGTGTTCTAGAAAACAATGATAAATTAGTATTCAAAACTCAAACTTCTGATATGAAGACAGTTTGGCATTCTGTGCTAAAAAAGTCACTTGTCTGCCGGTTTCAGTCAAAATTTTGAGCTTTAACTTGGCATTCAGTGACCATTTTGAAGATATGGCTCATTTTACTGGCTTATTTGGTGTGAGTCAAGGTTGGAGATCTAGATAGCATCCTATTATTTGAGCATGTGTTTGATTGGCAATGCGTTAGTGTCATTATACCTTCAAAACAGGTTTTGATTTCTAAATGGTAGTTTATGCATGTATCATGTTTGTTTTGATAGTTGGTAATTTCTTTTTATAACATTCTATGTGCTTAGTGAGTTGCTTTCTACTTCAGATGGAAGAAGCTTCTCTCAGCAATGGTCAAACCCCTCTTGATCAAAGCAGTGAGATGATACAAGAAAGAGATGGTGAGAGAACTGAGCTAGATGGTCAAAATGGTGTTCCTCAAGGAAGGAAGGAATTTGTTGCACCTGCTGTGGGAATGGAGTTTGAGTCATATGATGATGCTTACAACTATTACATTTGTTATGCAAAGGAAGTGGGCTTCCGTGTTAGGGTGAAAAATTCATGGTTCAAAAGAAACAGCAGAGAGAAGTACGGTGCTGTACTTTGTTGCAGCAGCCAGGGTTTCAAAAGAATGAAAGAGGTAAATCGTATACGTAAGGAAACCAGAACTGGTTGCACTGCAATGATTAGGATGAGGTTAGTGGACTCTAGAAGGTGGAGGGTACTTGAAGTTACCCTTGAACACAACCACATGTTAGGTTCTAAGAATCACAAGTCAATTAAGAAGATCAACACTGAAACCAAGAGGAAGTTACAGTCAAACTCTGATGCAGAAGTACAGACGATCAAGTTGTACCGGGCCCTCGTGATTGATGCAGGGGGTAATAATGGGAACTCGAATTCTAATGCAAGAGAGATGAGGAACTTCACTGATCATCCCAATCAGTTGAACTTGAGAAAAGGCGACACACAAGCCATTTACAACTACCTTTGTCGTATGCAGTTGACGAATCCAAATTTTTTTTATTTGATGGATCTTAATGATGAAGTGCTGGTGAAGAATGTGTTCTGGGCAGATGCTAGGTCTAGGGCTGCTAGTGGTTACTTTAGTGATGTGATATTCTTTGATAATACATATTTGTCGAACAAATATGAGATTCCGCTTGTGGCATTTGTTGGGATCAACCACCATGGTCAATCAGTATCGTTGGGTTGTGGCTTGCTTGCAGGTGAGACAACAGAATCATATGTTTGGCTATTAAAAGCATGGCTTTTATGTATGTTGGGATGCTCTCCACAAACTATTATAACAAACAGATGCAAGTTTTTGCAGAGTGCAATTGCAGAGGTGTTTCCAAAATCTCATCATCGTTTTGCTTTGTCACACATCATGAAAAAGGTTCCGGAGAAGTTGGGAGGGCTGCGCAATTATGATGCTATTCGAAAGGCATTGACTAAGGCCGTCTATGAGGCATTAAAACCATTTGACTTTGAAGCAGCATGGGGGTTTATGCTCCAGCATTTTGGAGTAAGTGATCATCAGTGGCTTCAGTCTTTGTATGAAGATCGAACTAGATGGGCCCCAGTTTATTTAAAAGAAACTTTTTTTGGTGGGATGGCTGCCGTGCGCCCTGGTGAGACCCTGATTCCTTTTTTTGATAGATACGTGCACAAACAAACTCCTCTGAAAGAATTTCTCGATAAGTATGAACTAGCTTTACAAAAGAAGCACAAGGAAGAAGCACTCGCAGATATGGAGTCAAGAAACTCGAGTCCCACATTGAAAACAAGATGTCCTTTTGAGTTGCAGTTATCAAAAGTCTATACAAGAGAAATATTCAAGAAGTTTCAATTTGAAGTGGAAGAGATGTATTCTTGTTTCAGTACCACACAATTACACATTGACGGGCCAATTATAATATTCCTAGTGAAAGAGCGTGTTTTGGGAGAGGGAAATAAGAGAGAGATTAGGGCTTACGAAGTTTTGTACAATAGAGTAGCATCAGAAATTCGTTGCATTTGCAGCTGCTTTAACTTCAATGGTTATCTTTGTCGGCATGCATTGTCTGTTCTCAACTTCAATGGGGTGGAGGAGATTCCTTCAAAGTATGTTCTATCACGATGGAAAAAGGATTACAAGCGCTTGTATATTCCTGATTATGGGTCCAGTAATGTTGATGCGACTGAACGAGTTCAATGGTTTAGTCAGTTGTACAGAAGTGCCTTGCAAGTCATGCAAGAGGGAGTGATCTCTTTGGATCATTACAAGGTTGCATTGCTAGCATTGGAAGAGTCACTGATTAGGGTTCATGATGCAGAAGAAAAGCATGAATAATATAAGTTATACAATGTGAATGTGCAAACAGAGCTTTTGTAATTAGAACTGTTACTCTTTTCTTTTTATCCCTCCTGTAAGTCTGAGGGTGCTTTGTCATCAACCTGTTCTTGTGCACAGTAATTTCAAGAACATTTCGTAGTCTCACATATTCCATTCCTTCTGTGCACTTATTTTCTTCTCTCATGACCCATTAGTACAACAAAGGTGTTTACTTTTTTCTTCTCAAATATCTCCATGAATTCGAGATCGAAATACAATTTAAATTCATTTTATTATTTATTTTTAGTTAATGAGGGTTTGAAATTTGAACTGTACGTCTAGCTTTCATGTTACAATTGAACCCACGAGAGTTATCCTGAATCAAAACATGTGAACCAACTGTGCAATAATTTTGGGACAAAATTCATTTTATCCCCGTATGGTATGACCCAATAGCACATTTCCTTCATGTCTTTTAAAAATAGTTACATACCTTTTAGACTAAAATGTTACAGTTATATTTTCTATCTAAACTAACAGAGAGTATCTCACGTGCCTATTTTGAGTGGGGAAGAAAAAAAGAAAATAGTCAATGTTAAATTTCAATGTAAGAAGACAAAAGTAAACTTGGTTTAACTTTTTTATCTAAATTTCTTATTTAATAACATTTTAAATTAATCATACATATTATATATAATTAAATTAGCCTAAATGCCTGATTATTATAAAAATTAATCATCAAACTACTTCAATCTAATTTTTAATTTATAACCTAATTTTTTTTATTTAATAGCATTTTAAAATAACTATAAACATACATACATTTAACAAATTAAATCATAAATTAAACTAAGCATCCTAATTTATTATCTTAAAATTACCTTATTTAATAATATTTTAAATTAAACATATACATAATACACACACACACACATATAAAACAAATTAAAACATAGCCTAATTTATTACCATAAAATTAAATTATAAAAGTATCTTAATCTAATTTTTAACTCAATTTATTATTTAATAACGTTAGAAATTAAACATGAACACACACACACATATATATTTAACAAATTAAATCATAAATTAATTAAAATTAAAAATCAAGTTTATTAAAAAATAATTTAGGAAACCCCAGTTTTTTAAATCAGTTGTGTTATATTTTTAATTTGTTTGCTTAGTCATGGAGGTGAATTTATTTATTTACTTACAAAGAGAGTCAAAAATAGAAGAAGATATAAAGGGTATAATTGGTTTTTTATTGTTAACATTAACGGTGTTAAGGTTATATTTTAGTCAAAAAACACATGGGGATATATGGCTATTTTCAAAAGATAGGAAGGTAAAGTAAGCCATATGCCACAACCTTTCCTTCTTGCATCAACACACAACTTAGTCCGTCCCGAGACGCATCGCAATAATTGGTGGTGTAGTTGTTAGTCTAGTCTTAAGCTCTTGAAAAAAAAAAATTGCAAGACCTTGCTCGAAACAAATTTAATTCCCATCCTTGTCAACTTAATCAATGGTGAAACTAGCCTAGAAAAGTCGTGAAAACTAGCCTAAAAAAGTCTTTCACAAAATTTCAATAACACCCGGCTAGACCAAAAAAACTCCAAATCTCAAATGCATTCTTAAGTTGTTCTCAATCATGCACATCGTTTATCTTAGAAGAATCAACTGTTACTCTTTCCCCCAACACGTGGCCCAAAAATTTCATTTTCGAAAATCAAAACTGACATTTCTCTTTGTGCATGCCAAGCAAGTCACTATCCGTAAGTGTTCCACCTCAAAAAAACTCTAAATCTCAAATGCATTCTTAAGTTGTTCTCAATCATGCACATCGTCTATCTTAGAAGAATCAACTGTTACTCTTTCCCCCAACATGTGGCCCAGAAATTTCATTTTCAAAAATCACAATTCACATTTCTCAAATTTAGAGTACAATTTGTGCACTCTAAGCAAGTCACTATCTGTAAGTGTCTTACCTCAGACAGTGAATAAATTAGGATATCATACAACTACAAACAGATCTAAAAACTCTCAAAAGACTTGATTCATTAAATTCATAAAATAAAAAAAAAAACGGTGCACTGGTCAACTCAAATAGATTTTGACCATAATTTTATTCCATGAGAAAACAGTTCTATTCCATCCCTCATCTGCCAACCAAACATTATCATTTGCATGAAATTTGTGATATTCTTTCTTGTATAACAATCTGCCCTACTGAGTGCTTCAGATCAAAATTGTAGTCTACAGAACTTGACAAAAGACTAAAAGCAGAAAAAAGTGGTAAAAACAAAAATGTTAACTATTAATTTGGTCCATGGTACATTGTTTATGCGAAACTGATCGAAAAAAAAAACAAATTATTTCTGAAACTAATCGAAACAAAAACAAATTATTTCTCTAGTGATGCTTGTGGTTTTATTAGATGGTGTGTGCCAATAAATTCACAAAATAGAGGTGATATACAGTTACAAGGATAAGTGCGAACGATATCGATGGTTTTGGTTTTGTTGCGTGTGAGATGTAGCAACTGTTATACAATTTGCAACAAACCTTGCAACGTCATTTGGGGATGTAGCACTGCTGTATATCAATATTTCAATACTCAAAAGTTGACACTGATATGTCTTCTTGTAGTCCCTTCATCTCTAATCAAAACACTCATCATTGTCCTCATAATTTCAAAATGGCACTGTCGCATCATTCTAGATCTTTTCTAGTAAGTTTGTTGTTTCAAATCATTTTCCCTTCAAGAAACTTGGCTGATCACCCAAGAGTACAGAGTAACTGCCAGCCATATCATTGGTGTTCACCATATCATTACTACCTGCGTCCACAAGTGCCATCTGACTCAAAGCACAACTGATAACCTTGTTCGATCTTCATAGGTTGTGTACTTTACATTGCCCAAGTGAAATATTGGCCAAGCTGATGGCATTCGAATCACTTTATTCATTCTCACTTGGAACAATTCTCAACGGCCATCAGAGTCAACTCTCCAAAAGCATAATGATAATTTCACAAGGCAATAAGAACATGGACAGGAGGGTCATCATGCAAGGATAGATTGTCATTTCTAAACGTTGAACATAAGATCATTGATTTGGTCGATGCCAATATCAGATAAGGGCTTAATGGGTTGCTCGTTGCCTTTCACAGAAGGTTCAGACCTCAAAGGTTCTCTACTATACTCATCTGCAAAATAAAGCAGCATCAAAATAAGGAATTAAACATGTTCTTGCTTGGCTTCTGGGCTTAATGCATTTTAAACATATTGTCTCAGTCAATCGAAATTTGTTAGTTTTAGATGGATCTCAATGAAAGTGAGGGAGTGCCTTCCCAAAAGTTAACAATAACTGGAAATACCAAATAGGAAGGGAGGATAAGGCTTACCAAACATTGTGTTCAAGGAAGTTGGCGGAGGGGTCGCCATGAAGTTGAGGCCAATGTAAAATCCAATGGCTAATATTACGGTCACCATTGCATATGTTGGCACTGCCAAAGCCCAATACCTGAAAAGGTAAGAACAATCTGATCATTTGAGATATCAAATCCCTAGTTATTTCTCAAGAGACACTCTTGACTTAAATTTTTTTTGTGTTTTAATTAAGACACACGCAAATGGTCCCCTAGTTTACACGATATGTTAATTTGATTCTTATTATTTTAATTTGCTCGATTTTGTCACTTAATTTAATGGATTGTGTTATATTGATCCAATAAATAATGGCCGTTAGCTTTGGTAGATGAAAACTCAAAAGATGTGTCAATTTGGTCCTTGTAGTTTACATGATATGTCAATTTGTTCTCTGTCAAAATCGAGCAAATTAAAATAACATGGATCAAATTGACACATCGTATGAACTACAAGGATTAAATTGACACATTGTTTGAGCACGTGACAACTTTCCACCAAAACTAACAGCCGTTATTTATTGGATCAATATGACACAATCCGTTAAATTAAGAAGTAAAATCAAGCAATCTAAAACAACTAAGGACTAAATTGACAAATCGTGTAAACCACAAGAACCATTTGCATAATTTACCCTTTTAATTATGTAGTAGTTGATAACAACATCAACCAATAAACAAACACTAAGCGTTTGGTAACGTTTACGTTTTTGGTTTATGTTTATAAAAAATTTATAAACTGATTTTTGTTTATTTCTATAAAAACATAAACTACAAACGCGTTTGATTTGAACAAAATGTTTAAAAAAATTTAAAAACAAACCAAACCAAACCAAACCAAACCAAACCAAGCATTAAATCCCATCAAATGGGGTCGGCAAAAAAATATATTTGTTCATACTTAAAATATTTATATTTATTTTTTATTATTTATGACAATGGGATCATACACATTATAATTGAAAAAAAAAATTAATAAAAAAAATTTTGTTAGTCAAAATTTTAAATTTATGTTTAAAAACCAACGTAAACTCAAAAAAATGAGTTTACGTTTTTTCTTTAAATTTACAAATTGAGACAACCATTTATAAACCAAAAAAATTATCAAATAAAGTTTTATAACAGTTTTTTAAATTTTTATAAATATAAACTGAAAACGAAATAATTACAAAACAGGCCAGTGGACCACATTAATTACTTTTTGTTAAGTGAGTTATTTTGGGGAAGGTTTGATTTGTTTAAAACATGTCATGTTAGTCTCAATAAAGGATAAGATTAATGGGTTCTTTTTTCAATAATAAATTTTTGCATGGGTTCTTTTTTCAATAATAAATTTTTGCATAGTTAACTAGCCTCTGCTATTATTTTTGCGAAGTTGTTTCCTTTAGTCTCAAATCCAAATTGTCATTTTTGACAACCCAAACTTTTATCAAGTGGGCTATCTTGAACTAGGCTTCATAGCAGGTTAGTGGAATCAATTCATAGTACTTGATAAGGTTTGAGGATTTTAAAAATTAACGAGGCAATTCTACTTCATCAGACCTTTGATATTCTATTTAGATGTGCAATTTTAAGAAAAATGATTCAGAGCTCGAATTTCCCACGGCTCGATTGGCCCGAATCCAAAACGACGTCGTGTTGGATTCAATTCCCCCCCCCCCCTCTTTTAGATCTGAAACTGAGAGAACGAGGGAGGGATAGAGAGAGGAGAAGAGAGACGGAAGGGGTAACAGAGCGGAAGAGCACCGCCCGTCAATCGTTGCCTCCGATCTCCGATTCTTCTCCACCTCCAGCCTCCGATCTGTGTATGATGATGCTCTGTTGAAAAAAAATTTCAGATTTTTACAGGGGAGACGGTAATGGCGGCGTCGGTGGGTGGCTCTCTCTCTCTCTCTCTCTCTCTCATATATATATATATATATAGATATGTTGATACACACATAGATTTGTTGATGTTGATGTGTTGTTGTTGATGAAGAAGATGAAGGAAAAAGAAAAAAAAAAATTGTTGGTGGGTTTGATTTTTGATTTTTGATTTGTGGGTTTGATTTGTAGTTTTAATTTTTGGGTTTGATTTGTGTCTTTGTTTCTTCTTTCTGATAAAATAATGGGTTTGGTTTGGTTTGTGGTTTTGAATATAATAACATTCATGATGGAAATTATACAAAGAGTAAAGGAATTTCATATTTTCATATAGATAGAGGAGGACACAGATTGGGTATGCTGAGAAAAACAGATGAGACTCATATGAAAACCTAGAAAGAAATGTAATCAAGTAATATAGCTTTCAGGAAGAACACAAATGTCCACAACTATAAAATTGAAAGAAGACCCAAAGATTACTGGTTTGATAAAATAAACCAAACCCATTATAGAAAATTGATTTATGGGTTTGATTATAATGGGTTTGGTTTTCTTTCATTTTTTTGCTATCTCTTCTTTCTTCTTCTTCTTTCTTCCTTCTCTCCTCTGAAACCTGCAAGTCATGGAAAGGAAGAAGGGAAAAAAAAAAAAAAAAAAAGGCCAAAACGACGTTTTGGCCTTTCGGGCCATTCAAGCCTTCGGAAATTCGAGCTACAAAACGGAACTGCAAGTTTAAAACCATATTAATGTGGGCATCACTTTAGCATCAAATCACAATGCAAGGGGATTTAGCATTTTTATCATGTAATTACATTGTGATTTATTCATTTCTGCTTTGAATATTTTCAAATTCAATGATAATTCCCTCAGTCAGGGTACTTTTTGTCGGTATAAGCTATTACTTTATTGCTCTGCTTCACTTTGGCTATTTTATATGTCCTCTCTTTCAACCATCCTAAGCTATATCAAATCATTCGAGATATCAAATCCCAAGCTATATCTGGAGAGACAGTGTTGACACTGCAAGAATATGAATGGTCTCCATAGTTTTCCAAAAAAAAAAAAGATTGGGAAAATTTCCAACAAGTCCTAATTGTCATCGAGACCTGAAAAAAACATTGATGTATATTATTGATTGATGTATTGATATATATGTTATGGTTACAATGATTCCTATATATAGGAGAGGGTGAGTGTGTAGTAGGTGAGGAGTAGGTGAAGTGGAGGTGGTAGTGGTGTAGTGGGTTAGGTTTAGTGGAGTAGGTGAGGTGGTAGTGGTGTAGTGGGTTAGGTTTAGTGGAGTAGGTTTAAGTGGGTGAAGGTTTAGTGGAGTAGGTGAGGTGGATTTTAACAGCCCCCCGCAAACTCAAGGGGGATAGGAACTAACAAACTTGAGTTTGGAGAGAGTAACAAAACAAGAAAATACATAAAAATAAAAGAGGATAGGAGACACTGTATGGTCGTGTCAGACCGTTGGTGAAGACACTGTATGGGGGTGTCATAACGTTGTAGAGGACACTGTATGGTGGTGTCATAATGGTGTAGAGGACACTGGATGGCGGTGTCAGACCGCTGTAGAAGACAGTTTATGGGGTCATGTCGGACCGTTGTAGAAGACAGTTTATGGGGTCATGTCGGACCGTTGTAGCAGACAATGTGGTGACAGTTGTTGTGACAGTTTACGGAGTCTTGCTGGACCCTTGTAGAAACTAACCGGAATCAATGTCGGGACAGTTTACAGAGTCTTGTCGGACCCTTGTAGAAACTAACCGGAATCTATGTCGGGACAGTTTACAGAGTCTTATCGGACCCTTGTAGAAACTAACCGGAATCTATGTCGGGACAGTTTACAGAGTCTTGTCGGACCCATGTAGAAACTAACCGGAATCTATGTCGGGACAGTTTACAGAGTCTTGTCGGACCCATAAAGGAGCTAACCGGAATCAATGTCGGGACAGTTTACAGAGTCTTGTCGGACCCTTAAAAAGTCGCATCCTCAAAAGGTGTGCCTAATTTTGTCAAAAGGCGTGCCATCAAAAGGCGTGCCCAATTCATCAAAAGGCGTGCCATCAAAAGGCGTGCCATCAAAAGGCGCGCCCATGTTGTCGGCGAGCGTCGAGCGGCGCATGATGCGCGTGTCTGCCGCTTCGTCAGGGTCTTTATAAATCGAAGCGGAGGCTGAGGCTGGGAAGCATAACAAACCAGTCTGAAACCTCTGAACCTTTGCAGTCTGAAACACTCTGTAAACACTCTGTAACCAACCCGTCTCTGAAACACTCAGCAACATGGCCTCTTCTTCCCGTCCAGCTACCCAAAACATGGCCTCCTCGTCCCGTGGTCTGCTCACGCTCTTTCCAGAACTGAACGAGCCCACAAGAGAAGTAACTGGTGCGGTGGCCAGTGAACCTCAACCAAACACCTCTGTGTTTGCTCCGTTGAACTTTCCGATGCGGTCGGTGGAGCAAAAAATGGCAGTGCAAACGGACATTGAAGCCAATCAGTATACTTTGAAGTCCTGTGTGGAGACGATGACGGCAGTCACAAACTTGTCGCACCGGCTGCAGAGCAGGACAAATGAGGTGCAACAGTTAAACTCCCAGCTGGCTCTGCTCCAACGCATGTATAAGGATGCGCGAGCAGAGATAAGTGTGCTAAAGGCGGAAAACAAGGAGCTGAAGCGGAAGGCCACCGTGATGTTCCGATTTGGAGGGCTGCCATATGCTGCAGTGGAGGAGCAGGGAGTAGTGATCATGCCCAGTGGAGTGGGAAACACGGAGGCAACACCGGCAAGGGCCGCCCAGGACGGAGGCAAGAAGAAAAGACCGGCGGCAGAGTAGAGAAGAAAAAATCCCGCCTGTGGATGAGGTTGTTTGTTTCCTTTTTTTTTTTTTTTTTTTTTTTTTTTTGTTTTTTTTTTTTTTTGTGTGTGGTGTAAAATGGTGATCGGGATTGATCCCGGAGATGAATAAAAATGGGTGTTGTGCAAATTTGTAAATTATGTGTTTTTTTTTTTTTTTTTTTTTTTTTTTTTTTTTTGTAAAAAAGAAAAAGATAAAATAAAATAAATAAAGGTAAAGTGGAGGTAGCGTGAAGCAGCATGAGTGGAGAAGGGTGGTGTGTAAAGTTTGAAATGTAATGATGAAATGTGTGTGCGCCTCATGAAGCAAAGCATCTAAGAGCCCACTGTTTGTTAAAACCAAAGAAAAGAGAAAATTAAAAGTTTATTTCTCAGCAGTTCGTCCACTCCAAAGGGATGGAATCACCATTGCTAAAGAAGGGCCGTGGTCTCTTTTTCAGTGCAGCCACCGCCTGAGAAGCCATACTACCCATTGGAGAAACGGGACTTCCATTGGAGGTCAAGCAACTGTCAACAGAGCAGTTGCCGAACCGAGCAGGCAGATTAGAAGCAATCTTGTTTTCTATAGACACGGCAAGTTGGGAGAGAGAAGACATTTTTAGGGTCTCAACCGGGACCATCCCATTACAGTCATTTGAAACCTTGATCGCCAGTTCTGAGAGCTCTTCTCTGGCTGCTTCAAGCCCAGCAGTTGCAGCAGCCTGGTCATTCAGAGCTTTACAAGCTTTCTCGAGGATTGACTGCAAGTACTTGCCTTGTGCTTCAATCCGAATTTGGAGACGACGCTGAACCTCCAGCTGTTCATGCAATCTTCGCTGGACCTCCATCTGTACTCGCAAAGCCTCAGTAACCTGGAAGCCATCATTTAAATCTTGAGCTAGTTTTGATGATGATGATGTACATGAACCAGTGTCTTGACTCTCAGCAATGCAAGACGCATCTTTAGAGCTGTCAGGTAACTCCTTGCAAGATTGCTTCCCCAAACGATATTTCTGAAGATGTGATTTCAAGTGATAAAGGGTAAGACCCTTTACCCCCATTGTTCTCATAATTGTCTTAGGTGTTGCTTTGTCGGGTCCACCGAGCTGAGTGACAGCATCGACAAATCTCTCATGGAGCTTCGAAGTCCATCGGAGTCGGGGCTTCGGATCCGTGGTCAAAACCAAGCATGCGTCCCCAGGAAGATTGGTACCGTCGAGAGGCCCCTGGAAGTCACCGACGTCCAGTGGGAGAGAATGAATCGCCGAGTACATTTTTCCTGGTTCGGAGCTCGGAGCCCCGAAAATGGTGAGAGTGTCGGAATGTCAGTGATGATGGGGAATTTTTGAGAGAGGAAAGAAAAGCGGAGGAAGAGAAGACTTTGTGGTAGCGGAGTGAAGGTATGTGTATCAATCTCCAGCGGGCAGTGAAGGCAAGGTTGCCGACCGACTGCCCGCCGGTGAGAGAAATATAGGTCTAAATCTTATCTCTGCTCTGATACCATGAAAAAAACATTGATGTATATTATTGATTGATGTATTGATATATATGTTATGGTTACAATGATTCCTATATATAGGAGAGGGTGAGTGTGTAGTAGGTGAGGAGTAGGTGAAGTGGAGGTGGTAGTGGTGTAGTGGGTTAGGTTTAGTGGAGTAGGTGAGGTGGTAGTGGTGTAGTGGGTTAGGTTTAGTGGAGTAGGTTTAAGTGGGTGAAGGTTTAGTGGAGTAGGTGAGGTGGATTTTAACAAGACCTATTAACACAAATCAGCTCCGTGAACATAGTATTAACAGGGAAATTTATGAGAAAAGTAAGACTAATTTTATGAGGAAAGCAGTTCAGACTAATTTGGAACTAACCTAATGTGTAATTTTGGGCAACAATTAATTCTTTTTTGAAAAAAAAAAAAAATAGTTTGCTTAACTGAATTTACCCAAGAAGTTTTCAAAGTTCTAATCAAAATATTTATTGTTTAGTACTTTAATTTTCCAGAAAAATATATTAGAATGACTGAATTCTACGAACTTTTCATGGATTTTCAATTTTAAAGCTGAACTGCTTTCCCTCCAAATTTGATGGTTTCAGGGGTATTGTTTGTTTGGACAAGGAAATGCAGAGAATTTGAAATGGGCGAATCTTTCTCACCTGCTAGGATAATAAAAGATCCCAATGGTATGTAACCAACGGTCAGGAGCATATGCCCATATCAAGAAAATAGCTGCTTATAAGAAAAAATAAACAAATAAATAAAATGGATGTATATCGGATCTCAGAAAGCACTAAATAATTGTCATTTAATCTGAGAAGCTATTCATTGCAAAAAACAACAGAAAAAAAAAAAAAAAAAAAAAAAAAAAAAAAAAACAAACACACACACATACTCTTCATAAAAAGGATAAGCATTTGGAAAAGAGTACATGCCTATTGCCTAGAAATGAATGTCTTCAACAGCATAAAACTTACAAAAGTGATATGGACACACAACCAACCACTGAACACACATGCCATTTTATGCCAACCATTGAACCCACACAGTGGGGGGTTTCACATCTATAGATGCAAGCAATTTTATGCTTGTTCGGTAGTTGGTTTGTGTCCGTAGTATTTTTGTAAAACTCAGCACTTATAGGTAAAAAAAAATTCATCATAACCCCCAAGATCTATTTGAATTTTCCCTAATGATCATAACCAATTCGAAAAACCTCAATCCTGATATGAGACAAGTGGATCAACTCATTCCAAAAAAAAGTAATGCATCAAACACGCTGAAAAATGCAGTTTTCTTAATTTTTTTTAACATTTTATAGTGATCATCATAAACAATTGAAAACGACTTCCAAGCCTGAGGAAAACGACTGAGCTCACACAAACATCATTACCTCATGAATTATTTTATGATGCACGACACAGATCTATCTTATAAAAACATCTATATAGAAGCTGTGCATTATTGTTGCTTAATAATTTTATGCCACGCCAAAAGTGTTCCAAGTATCCCCTAAAATTTCAGTATGCAGATGTAAAAAGTATAATCGTTATTATTTTATTATGATAGTTGCACAAATATAATCCTTACTATGAATGAATTCAAATAATTACTTTTAGGGTAAATTATACCATTGGTTCCTCTAGTTTGAATCAAATTTCACTCCAATCCTCATAGTTTCAATTTGAACAATTTGGTCCCTACACTTTCAATTTTGTTGCAATGTGATCCCTCCGACATGCGTTGTTAACATTTGAATGGAAAAAAATCAGGTGCAAAACTAGAGGGACCAAAGTAGAATTCAAAACAAATTATAAAGACTACGTGTAATGAATATATTACACTGATAGTCCCCATAGTATGTTTTGAATTTCACTTTGGTCCCTTTAGTTTTACACATAATCCTTTTCCATTCCAAATTTTAACGCTGAGTGACAGTGGGACCACCTTGCAACAAAATTGAAATTGTGGGGACCAAATTATTCAAATTGAAACTACGGAGACTAACCTGTCACTTCACTTGAACTATAAAGACTAATGGTATAATTTACCCTTACTTTTACATTTTTATCTCAAATCCATCATGATAAAACTCCCAAATTCAATATTGAAATCTGTATCTACATCTAAACTATGTTCCTTGAATGATTAATACCCAAATCCTTTCATTTCAAATCCATAAATCCAAATCCAACTAGTTGTACTTAGTAAATTTACCAGTAATTCATCACCCAAAGTAAAGAGAGACGGGAAAAGATACCAGAACTCAATTTATAGGAAATCAACTGGGACAGATGAAGTATACCTGTGGCAACAACAGTTGAAATGGAGCCAACAAAACCATAAACTTCAGAAGGTTTTGGACCATGCTCACCGGACACGCCAAACCCAGAAGCTTGATCATCATGCTCTGGAAATACCAGAGTTTCCTTCCTTTTCCTTGAGAGACTGAGGACCCTTCGAGGACTATTGACAGAGTGAGGATCATCCATCACTCTCTCTTTCAGCATTCAATGCATTCATCACGCTCAAAGATTCATCTTTAATCCTGTTACCCAAAATCCCACTGGCTGCATAGGCGCAATTGCCATAGAATGCAAAAAAGAGACCATAAGATGAATTACAGCCACAATACCCTTGGAAATGTTGAAGCTCTTAACATGGTATGAAGTTTCACTTGTAAGAGCATCTCCAATCTTCATCAATTTTTTCATCGAATTCAAATATGATGAATGATGAAAAAAATGGCTAAATGTGTGCTCCAACCATTTCATCAAATCAAGCGAGAGGCAATTTTTTTTTTACCAAATTAAGGATGAACTAAATCCTTCACCTTCATCAAATTTTCAACAGTCATATTCTTACCCAAATTTGATGACAGTTTTAAAAAAAGTAAGAGCATCTCCAATCCTTCATCAATATTTCCATCTAATTGGATTCCAAATTTGAGTAAAAAACTTGATTTGAAATGAACTACTCCAACTCTTTCATTAAATTTTCATCAAAATCTTTTAAAAATTCCACTCTTATCTGAAATTTCTTTGTTCATCAAATTTGATGACGGGAAAAAATATATCTCCAACGCTTCATCTTTTTAAATTTTCATCAAATTCTAATTTGATTAAGGATTTGATGAATTCTCAATTTTGATGAACAACTGTTTTCCCTTGATTTAATGAACATTTGATGATTGGATTGGAGATAATTTTTCAGCGCTTTTTCATCAAATTTAAATGTGATGAAAAAAGAGGTTAAGGATTGGACATAGGGATGGTCATTTTCCCGCGCCCATCCTTGCCCCGTCCCACACGAGTTTTCCCGCCCCATTGAGGAAGTGGGGCAGGGACGGGTTTTGCTTCCCCTGCCCTATTCTACCCAACCCCCGCCCCGCACAAGTTTTCCCCTCCCCAATTATATCTATTAAATATATTTATATGTATAGAATATATATAATTTAAGTTTTCTTCATTATAAGAAAATTTAAGTACTAAAATATTATACTTAATATTAATTTTTATTCATTTATTTTCTATCTTATATGTTATAATTGTTATTAAGCATAAATCATTATCCATAATAAATTATACTACTTATAATTTTTTTTTTACTAATATTTTCATTATTCAACTTATAAAATTAATCCGTCACATGTCCCGCTACCGCCGCCCTCTGATTTACCCCGTCCCCGATATGAAACGGAGCGGGGGTGGATTACGACAAACCCGACCCCCCCCCCCCCCCCTCCTAAGTATTGGGTTTCATTAAATAAAAAAAACTCGTTAAAATAGATTTTTAGAATTAGTTTGGAGTTTTTCAGGAAAGATTTGATGGAAAAATAAATATCAGATCAATCTTTAACCAATGTTATCAAGAAATTTGCTTTGTACTTGAACATGCTAACCCAAGAATCTAATCAAATATGCAACTTTATTAAGTTTATAGGCATAATAACATAAAAAGACTATTGGCGCATTTCACCGAACAGTTAGTGAGCATTTCATAAATGGTCATTGGAATTAAAGAACAACACAGAGGCAGACATATATACATATATATATATATAATGCATTGATCTGATTACCAATATAAATCTCACCGCAGAGACGACCACGACGACGATGACAAGGCTGCTGAGAAGCACAGGCTAGCACTATTTTTGGAGGGCAAGAAAATAAAAGAAAAGACTGGTCTTTTATCTACAAGTGAACGAGTGAGATTTTTTTTTTTCCGTTCCTTTTTATAACCAAATCTAATTTGTTAAGCATCTCCAATAGTCTGCCATTTTGGGGGGTGAGGAAGAAAAGGGTGCTCCAGTGGGCTTGCTAGCAATGCCAAAACTTGTGCCAAACCTATCAGCTCTCCCTCCCCAACTGACCAGCAATCCTTCCAGTGGGTTTACGATTTGCTTATTGGGTAAATTATAAATACACCGAAGATTAGTTCGTTTGGTTTACGATTTGCTTATTAGAATTTTTTATTTAATAGAATTAACTAAAAAAATCAAATTTATAATTGTTCTTAACATAATTAATTAAAAAAATAAAATTTATAATTGTTCTCCTATATAATAATAAATTATATAAATTATTAATTAAAATATTTTTAATATTATTAAAAACTGTTAATTGACTTAATAATTTATTAATAAAAGGGACAATTTGTTATGAAATTAGAAATCTCAGGAGGTGAAATATAATTTTCAAAACTACAGGAGGCGATTTATATTTTAATACAACCTCCGGGGGTATATTTGTAAGTTATTCTTTGCTTATTTAATTAAATTTTTAAAAACTTTTTACCAAAAAATATATGGCAAAATATAAGTGTGATTTGATCTAAATAAATAAGTGGTTGCCAAACCACCTAAGGCTTCGTTTAACATGTTAGTTGGGCTAATTTAGCCTACAAAAAAATAAAATAGATTAAAATATTAAAATAAGATAAAATGTCATACTTAAACTATAATCGTTTTATTTTTTCTCTCACAATTATCATATCCAAACTAAAAAAGTCAGAAATTTATTGTAGGGATGTATTTTTAGGGCTGTGCCACATGGCTAAAGTGTTGCCGAGGTGTTGGCTGAGGTGCCACGTAGACGAGCCAGATTGCCAAGGTGATTGTGGTATTACCGAGATCTCATGTGGTAATACCGGAATTCGAGATATTTAGATAGAGAACAAGAGTCCTAGATAAGTGATGCACTTAGTTCGGATAAGGATGAGGCTTTTGAGGAGTTCATTCATATCTAACTAAGAGTCCGAGATAAGCATTGTGCTTGAGTCCTATGAAATGAGACTTTTAAGGGACGAGGACACTGTTGCTATAAAAACGAGGTAACCTCCGTGAGTCTAAGATATGCTTTGACTTGTGCATTGAGCACTTGTTTGATATTTTTGAGAGATAAGTTGACTAATTTGATCATTGGAGTGCCCTCGGGTGGACTAGCCACCTTGGTATTCTTGCCTTCTTGTTAGTAGGTGCTTGGTTTAATCTATTCTGCCGTGTGCTCTCCAGGTAAGTTCCCTGTTTGGTTGTGAGGTCGGAAATCAATACCTACAATTTGGCGCTGTTTGCGGGAACTTAGTATAGAATAGATGACCAACACCGGACAAGATGTGAGAATCGAGGACGACATGCACAGTGAGGAAGAGGAGCACGTAGATCCCAACACTGGAGGAGGAAACGATGATGAAGAGGTGCAGGAAGTGAATCATGAAACCAACAACGCTACAAGGGGCCATAATGAGTCGAGAAAAGGCAACCGGGAAGAATACTATAACGAAAGTGACTGCTAGGTATGGAAGGAAAGATGCTTGAAGGGAGACGATAAGCTGAAGGACTTGGCTAACAAGTTGACAGATTTGCAGATTGTGGTGAACTTTATGATGTAGAGCAAGGTGATGTAGCCGGCGTTGCCTTTACCGAAAACGCTGACTCAACCAAGAAACGCCAACGCCCAAAAGAAAGGACTGGTTACAATGCCAACAATCCCGCAGCATAAGAAGAGGCATGAGAATTCACACTGGCGATCCCAGAATGCCGAGTAGACAGAATCATGGCAGAAGGAGTCCCAAAGAACCCCGAGGAACAAGGAAACCTAGATCAAAGGATCTCGGCAGGTCAACGGGCAAGGCCTCTACTTTGACAATGTAGTGGATGTAGAGAAGTCCAAAAGAACGCATCCCAACACAGGAAGTGGTGCCCTGAAGAGGCTGAAGTCGACCAATAGCCGAGCTCCCGGACGGTCAAAGGAAGACTTGAGAGATTACCGTCAGAGGAAGAGACAGGACGCCGAGATCACATCCATTGCCCAGCCAAAGACATCATTCTCGGTGGAGTTGCATATGTTCGAGGCACCGAAGAGATTCAACATACCAAAATTCTAGATCTATGATGGTAAGTCAGACCCAAACTTCCATGTTGGTTTGTATTTGAATGCGATGGCTTTGTGGAGTGGGAATGAACAGTTACTGTGTAAGATGTTCCCATCAACATTTAAGGAAATAGCGTCAGATTGATTCCACAAATTGCCGAAGGGATGTGTGAAGAGCTAGGAAGGCCTGACTGAGATGTTTGTGGCCAGGTTTGCTACAAACAGATTATAGTCACTGAGGGTAGATTCTCTATTGGCTTTAAAGATAAGTGATTGCCAAGGCCTTAGGGCTTACGCTAAGAGGTATAGCGTTTTAAGAACGGCTTAGAAGATGATTGCCTGCTTCGGCAATCCTTTGCAAAGACCCTCCCAAAGAATATGGAGGATCTCATGACAAGGATTAAGAAGTACACGAAGCCAGAGGAAGACATGAAAGCAAAAAACACAGGTGCAGTAAAGTAAGAGAAGAGAAATAGCTTGCCGAAGCGTAACCGAGAAAATAATGGTACCAACAAGCCAGAACTAGGTTTTCAAGATCCTCATTTACAAGGTCTTGGAAAGGAATAAAAATCAGCCCTACTTTAGGGCACCACAGAAGACCCCGGATGAGTATATAGATAGGAACCCCAGGAAGAATTGTGCCTACCATGATGAGAATGGGCACATGACTCAAGGGTGCAGGGCCCTGAAACAATACCTGGAGGATCTGGTCAGATAGGGACACCTGAGAGACTTGACAGACGAAGCAAAGACATAAGAAAAACAGGCGAAGCTGGCCCAGGCACCTGGAGCAGCACCTCTACCCTTGCCACCACAGGTAAATGGCCCACAGGTTATCAACGTGCTCCATACGAAGGTTAATGAGAATGAGATCCGAGGTGAGACGTAGAGGGTAAAACATCTGCAGCATATCTTCCAAGTCTAGCAAAAGAAGTCCCGAATAGTGGGACATCAAGGGGCAATGATCTTATTCATAGAAGAAGACCTAGATATGGTACAGAATCCGCACAACGATGCTCTTGTAGTGACTCTAAAGGTTGGAGACTGCCAGGTAAGGCGAATATTGATAGACTAAGGCACCTCTTATGACATCATGTTTATCAGATGTTACAAAGAGCTTGGCCTTCACAAGGACAATCTGGAGCAATCTAACAGCCCCGTGGTTCGATTCAATGGGACCCCAACCTGGGCAGCACAAACCTCAAGGTTCGGCAGGAATAAAGACGGTAACCACAGAGTTTACCGTAATAGACACCCTCTCCTCATATAACATCATCTTGGGAAAACCCTCTCCGTATGAGATGCTAGAGATCAGCCCCAAGGTCACCTGTCACAAGCTTAACGTGGACAAGTCGGCCAAACCTGTGATCTAGAGAGCCAAGCGACTAACCTTGGTCCATGTACAAGCAGTTGAAAAGGAAGTAGAAAAGTTATTGAAGGTGCAGACAATTTGAGAAGTAAATTACCCAACGTGGCTATCTAACACAGTGGTAGTAAAAATGAAGAATGGAAAGTAAAGGGTTTTGGTGGACTTCACAAGCTTGAACATGGCTTGCCCGAAGGACTGTTTCCCTTTGTCGAAGATAGACCAACTTGTGGGTGCCACATCTGGCCATGGAAAGATGAGCTTCCTTAATGCATATCGAGGTTATCATCAGATAGCCATGTACGTACGAAACGAAGAAAAGACAACATTCATCACTCCAAATGGACTCTATTGCTACAGAGTGATGCCTTTTGGACTAAAGAATACAAGGGCAACATACCAGAGGCTAGTGACAAAGATGTTCAAACATCTGATCGGGAATACCGTAGAAGTCTACATCGACAACATGGTTGTGAAGAGTAAGGAACCTTCAAATCATTTAGCCTATCTGAATGAGGTTTTTGATATCCTAAAGGCATATCACCTTTGTTTGAATGCCTCTGAGTTCGCTTTCGGGATGGTATCTAGTAAATTCCTGGGATATCTATGACTATGAGAGGAATTGAAGTTAGCTCCAATCAGATTGAGGCCATTCTTAATCTAAAGAGCTCGACAACAACAACAAAAGTCCAAGTTTTGACTAGCAAGGCAGCTGCGCTGAACAGATTCATCAGCTAGAGTTCAGATAAGTATAAGCCATTCTTCCAGGTTTTGAAAAAGGCCATAGACTTTCTATGGATAGATGAATACGAAGTCGCCCTGGCCAACTTGAAGAGGTATTTGACAACCCCACCAGTGTTGTCAAATCCAATTTTAGGAGAGGAACTATTCTTATATTTGGAAGTCTCGTACCACGCTGTCAGTGTCGTGGTCGTCCGAGAAGAAGAAGGAGAGCAGAAGACGGTGTATTACATAAGCAAGACATTGGCAATCGTAGAAACAAGGTACTTACCTTTGGAAAACTAACACTCACTCTGGTAATGGCATCAAAGAAACTGAACCATTACTTTCAAGCTCACAAGATGGTGGTACTCACGGAGCACCCACTGAAGTCCCTACTACAGCATGGAGATTTGACAGGTACAGTAACACGATGGGTTATGGTTCTAGGTCAACATGACATAAAATACAGACCAAGGACAACAATCAAAGGTCAAGTTTTGGCCGACTTTATTGCTGAGTTCACACCAAGTGCAAGCCCGAAGCCAAGACCTGTAAACCTCGGCCTAGGGTGCATAGAAGAACCAGAAGAAGCACTGCTGGCACCATAGAACTCCACACTAGCAAGATAGAAGAAAGATCAAGAGAAACTAAAGCCTATGACATCTACATCGGTGAGTCCTTTCGTCTCTTTGTCAATGGTAGTTCAAACAAACAAAGAGCAGGAACAGAAATAGTTCTGGTCTCACTAGATGGATAAATGATAAAGTAATTAATTCGATTGGAGTTCAAGGCCTCAAATAATGAATCAGAGTATGAGGCACTGATTGTTGGATTGAAATTAGCAGCAATAGTCGAAGCCGATGAGGTGGTAGTCTATTGTGGCTCCTAACTCATCGTGAACCAAGCAACGGGAGAGTACACAACCTGAGATGCGAGGATGGTGGCCTATGTCAGAGAGGTCATCAAGTTACTAGCACAATTCCAGAGTTGTCGGCTACAGCAAGTCTGCCAAGAAGATAACAGCCATGTATATGCCCTGGCTAACCTTTTCAACCCCATAAAGTCGAACACATCGAGAATAGTTATGGTAGACTATTTATCAGGCCCAAGCGTGGAACCCCTAATAACAGAATATGAGGCAATGTGCATAGAATTGGGCCCAAGCTAGATGGATACTCTAGTCAAGTTCATCAGAGATGGTCAACTGCCATAATATAAAAAGGAGGCACACAAGATCAGACTTAAGTCGGCCAAATTCTGCTTGTTGGCAGAAGGCCATTTGTATAGAAGGTCCTTCATTGGACCATTGCTATGATGTGTGCATTGCTCCCAAGTGGAAGACTTCTTGTACAAGATCCACGAAGAAGTTTGTGGAAGCCATGCTAGAGGTAGGTCGCTTGCCCATAAAGCCATATCGCACGAGTATTGGTAGCCCTACATGCAAAAGGACGCCGAAGCTTATGTTAGGAAGTGTGAAAAGTGTCAATGATTTACACCATTGATACATCAGTTAGTTAGAGACCTTAACCCAATATCCACTCCTTGGCCATTTGCCCAGTGAGGTATCGATCTAATTGAACAATCGGCCAAGGCAATTAGACAAAGAAAGTTTTTATTTGTAGCCATGGACTACTTTATAAAATGGGTGGAGGCTGAACCTCTGGCCAAAATCTGAGACGTAGATGTCAGGAATTTCATTTGGAAGAATATTATCACTAGATTCAGAATCCCAAGAGCCATTGTGGCAGACAATGGAATCCAGTTTGACAGCAAGTTAATCAAGAAATTCTGCACGAAGTATAAAATCAAGAACTATTACTCAACTCCTAGCTTCCCTCAGAGCAATGGCCAGGTCGAGGCCTCTAACCAGACCATCTTGGACTGAATAAAGAAGAGATTGAAAGCTGCCAAGGGCAAGTAGGTGGAGGATTTTCCTAATGTTCGCACTACGCTAAAAAGATCTACTGGCGAATCTCCCTTTGCTATGACTTATGGCACAGAGGCCGTCATACCTCTAGAGATCGTCATTCCTAGAGTTAGAACTCAGGGAGTAGAGAATGGGATAAACGAGACATTCCTTGCCCAAGAACTAGATCTAATTGAAGAAAGAAGAGAAAGAGCAGCAATTTGGTTGGGGGCATACCAGTAGAGACTTGCAAAGGCATACAACAATAAGGTGAATCCTAGGGAGTTCCAAATTGGGGACCTCATCCTAAGGAAGGCTGTCGGTAACAGAAAAGATCCTTGGGAAGATAAGCTTGGCCCAAACTGGAAAGGACCGTACAAAATCATCTTTTTCGCTGACAACGGTGCTTATCGGTTAGAAGACAGTGATGGCAAGGAACTGCCAAGACTATGAAATACCAGCAATTTGATATTCTTTTATCCTTAATTTTTGAAGTTTTTGATATGTAATCTACATGATTTTTAGCCGAAGTATTAATAAAATACTAGTTCGATTTTTACAAAATGTTGTTGGAATTTATAATTGTTAAATAAGACTGAAAAGTCTTAAGTCGATGTTCGCCAAGTCAACAAGTCGATTAACTTAGAGTTGCAATGATGGCAAAGTTAAACTAAGTTAAAGAGATGTTTCAATAAGAAACAAGACAAAACCAACCACGAATCTAGCTAGTTTGTATGAAAAGCCGAGGTAGACAGTACTCTCGGTGCACTAAGGTTAAACCTTAAGTGTTTTGTTTAGATAAGCTAAACACAACGACCTCGGTCATGGGTGTCTAAGTCAGACTTAGGTCAGATTCAGACGATGCATCCTTAATGTGAACCTAAGTGATATATGGGGCAAAAAGCATAAATGAGTTAAGTGAATATGATATGACACTTGTAAAAAAATTTAGAAAATTTTGCATGTTGAAGTTATCCAAGATAAATTTTTCAAGTTGAAGTTATCTAAGATGATTCTATCCGAGATGATTAATAGTGGTTCTATTTGAGATACATTAACCCGAGATATTAAGTTGAGAAGATGTCATACTTAGAAGAATTCATAAGATTATACTAGGCATATAAAAGCAGCAAGAAGAAACAAGCATTCAACATTTACAACACTTAGCAAAAAAAAGTGACCAAACTTGCATTCAAAAAAGAATTTGTTTTATTACATCAAAAGGCACTTTGGCCTGACAAGAAAAAGAAAAGTACAAACTGAAAGAAAGAAAAAAAAAATCCTTAGTACTAGGTTTTGGGGGCATTGTCCTCGGCTTGCTCCATAACTTTCCCAGCCTCGGCCGCTATTTCTTCGTCAATTTCCTTAAAAGTCTCATCAAAACTCTTCTCGGCAGCAATGACCTTGGCGTCGGCTTTCTTTGGAGAGGTACTCCTGGAAACCTTATCCCTATCCTCCTCAGTCAGGTCCAAGACCTGATCATTCAGAGTTGGGGACTTGGCCCCAATAACATTAGCAATGGCGTCAGCAACAGCCTCTTCATCTTACTCTTCATCTTCCTCCTCCTCGGATTAGACGAGAGAGGGGGAAAGGCACGTGTAGTTGACTAATATCATACAAAGAAGAGTCCTCGAGGACAGAAAGCTTCTTCAATGTAGCAACCCAACTAAGGTAGTAACCTTTGTTGCAAGCTAGGTTGACCTACTTCTTGTACTAGTCACAGACGTCGGCTTGCCCCTCTGCATATGCCTTCTCGTCGGCCGCCTTGATCTCGATCTCCTTGGTATCCAAGGCCTCATTTAGTGCAATCTCAGCCTCAACAGCTTTATCTTCGGCAGCTTTAGCAGCAGCCCTAACGGCTTTGGTAATAGCCTCAACCTTGTTTTCGGCGGCCTTGGCTACGTTTGCCGCATCCATCAGGCTTTTAATCTTAGCCTCAACCTTGTTGAGTTAAGAGAGGAAGCTTGCTGCCTCCTTTGTCTTTTTATTCTTTTTCACCAACTCGACCTTGATTGCATAGGAGTGCACGTGTTGGATGGCCTGCAAAAAAGAGAAGTGAATTAGCAAATATTTCACTAAGTATAAGAAAAACAAAATTTGAAAAGAGCATGAATAAAGGAACATTACCAGGACTAAGTGCCTCATCATCAGGGCGAAGTTCTCGTACTTGTTATAGTCACTAATTTTGTCCATATCGGTGGGCAAAAGTAGGCTTATTGTCAGCCCGGCCCTGACCTCGACATCTTTGATCGCATTGTCGCCGACTTTTCAGAAGTCGGTCGCCCACCCTGATCTCTAAGAGCCAAGTGTCCTCAAGGAGGACGTCCCTTTCACCCTTAGTTGCACGAAGCGGAAGCAGGAGCAGGGGTGGGAACGAGGTAACGTGACCACTTAGAGCAGTCATAGAGTAGGAGCGCTTATGTATTATTTTTAGTAATTATATTTTTAATTTATCTATATATATTTTTTATCTTTAATTGACATACATATATATGTTATAAATGAAAAAAGTAAAGTTGCTACCAAACTATAAATATTTTATTAATTACTATTAGATAGACAAAATATATCACTAAGTCTAGGCAAAAAAATTAAGCGTCACCACAAAAAAACAAAAGTCCACCAATCCACAAAAGTAGAGTTGCTACCAAAAACAAGGATAGAAAAATAAAAAATAAATAAATAAATAAAACAAACAAGACAGTTTCTGAATCATTCTTTCTCCAAAGTGCAGCAAATTCTTCATTTCTTTTGCTTTTTACCACTTGCCTTTTCAAGCCTCCTTTGTGCTCTCTCTATTTTCTCTATTGAAGAAGACTCTTGAATACTTGAAGGTGGGCAAGATGAAGAGGCAGTAACAGCTAAAGCTAGGCTTGGAACACCAGCATCATCAAAGTTGTTTTCACCATCCTCTTCATATCTGAGAAAGACACATTATCCATTTGTTCTATTACAGTGAAATCCTCCTCTATGTTGGCACCTTTTGGATAGGCATCCGAATTCTTAAAGTCCTCATAATCATCCATATATCTTGTCAACAACCTGTAATTTGTTGACAAGAGAAGAACAAATAATATATTATAATAAGGAAAAAAAATACAAAAACCAGAACATAATAGATAATACAAATAAAACAAAGAAGAGAAAAATAACCTATGATCATAGTGCACAAAAACTAATTTTTCAGCTCATCCACATTCAACTTGTTCTTTTTCAAATTATGAATGTAGGAATAGGTACTCCAACATTTCTTAGCACAAGAAGTGTTTACACTTTGAGACAAAACCTTCACAGACAATGAGAACAATTCAGGAGCAGCCCCACCATACATATGCCACCATGATAATGCAATCATGATTGCTCTATCTTTCACAGCTGAGGGTTGTACAAAAACAACTTTGTTACTTACAAAATCGTTGATTTGATGGCGTATCAAAGAAGCTTTATTTTGGTCAACAACAATTTTTTCAATTGATTGAAGATATCCTGTTTGCACCTCTTTATCAAAATAAGGCTTCTTCCTACTCACACCACCAGGAGTTGGTTGTGAAAGCCAAGAATTTGTGTAGTACTTAGAAACAAGAACATATCCAAGGCAATGTAAAGAAATGTTCATTTTATCCCATCTTGTCACCACAAATTGTTAAACCAAATCATTGATTGCAAGATCATCAAAAAGATAGTCTTGATATTTCCTAACATTATATCCGTTTGCTCATAAACCTCCCTAATAACTGCTTTCTCTGAATCAGAAAAACGAAGCATCTTATATATATGCTTTGTAAACTTGAGGATTGTTTTTGATTTTTTCCAAAAGTCATCGTCCATAATTGTTTATTAGACAATGTCATGCTGCTCTGGTGAGGATGTACTCCTCTTCAAGTTATCTCATTGCTTGCTTAGAGCCATAGACATTAATGATGGTCTCACTTTAACAAGTCGTTGCAATACAATAAAATTATGGCCAAACCTGGTTTTTTTTTGCTTTAAGAAGCTCCAATGCTGAAAAGGCCTTGAACAAGTACTGACAAGAGGAGTGATTTTTGATGTATTTAACAATTGACTTGCCTTTTTTATAAGACTCATCAACAAATGACAGCAATGAATCCTCCATTTTAGCTATATCCTTTATCAACAGATTTAAGGTATGAGCCATATAACCAGACCAAAAAATATAGGCATGCTTGCGCTGAATTATCACACATGCAGCCTTGTAATTGGAAACATTATCTGTCACAACTTGGACCACATTAGAAGGGCGAACATAATCAATGGCCTTCAAGAGCAGCTCAGCAATATTAGCCCCAGTCTTCTCTATGGAAGAAACATCATGTCCATTTATAAAAATGGCTTTACGTCCAAAGATAGCCATGATGTTAATAAGAGGTTGGTTTTTTAAATTAGACTAGCCATCGGAAATAATAGAGACCCCATGAGTGCTCCAATCCTGCATCAAGGGAGTGAGAGATTGTTGCACCTACTTATGTTCTTTGTCCAAATAAGCAGTCCTAACTTTCTCATAGTTGGGGGACTTGTACCCTTTTGGTGCATTCAAAATAGAAGAGACCATATCTGCCCTCAATGGTGACCTCACAACATTGAAAGCAATGCCATTGCCGTAAATGCATCTTACAATCTTCTTATCAACTTCTTCTCTACTAGCTGTTTGAAACATTTTGTCAACTGAAGCCTTGACTAAAGATTTTCCAATGGTCTGAGATGGTTTCCGTGTCTTTGAAGGCATGGGATTTTTTCTAGACTTATAATTTTCGCCAAAAATTCTTTGTGCTGCCAACTCCTCTTCCTTTAGTAATTGCTTCTTAACTTGGCTATACTTTTGACATACTTCTATCCCTTGATATCATTGGTCTAGTAATTTTCCGATTAAGTGTAGTCGAGCTCATAGAAAAGAACCAGTATATGCCACAGTTTTGTAACCAAAATTGTAAATGAATTTCATTGATCCACCACCTCCAGGTTTGGCACTAGATCCTTCACCAGGAACTTTTGTAACATATTTCCAAACTGGAGTTGCACTTGGTTCTTCAACTTCATCTTCATCTCCATCATGATCTTCAGAGTCCATTTTCTGACTATGTGGATCCATGAAAAATCCGAAAACATACTACACATTATTACAAAAAAAAAAAAAAAAAAAATTCTGTAAAAGAAATGGAAAATCTGAAAGTGTTTGGAAGGATGTCATACCTTTGTCAAAGATGAATATATGCAAACTCTGCTGATAGGAATATATGAGTAATCGCATACAAACTCTTGAGTTTCTTGGTGCTCTGCTTCTGCATCCGTTTGTTTGATTTGCCCCCATCATAGAGGTGGTGTTGGTGTTGGTGGGAGAGAGAGATCACCAAGTTCCTGGATGGAATGATTACATCAGTGCCCAAGACGAGTATAAAGAAATATATATAGAAACTCAAAAAAGTTTTTTTTGATTTGCAGTTGCCATTAATAAGATGTGTACAACAAAACTCTAAAAAAAAAAATTTATAAGTATTCTTTAAATTTTTGTCCACTGACAGAAGCAAGTGAAAGCAAATAAATAATAAAAAATTGACTTATTGGTGGTTGTCAATCTTAAACATTAAATGAGATGCATGTGTATGGTAGGTTGATAGTACTAAAACAACTCTCAATAAAGAAAGTGACTGTTATGGACAAATTTGTCAATCTAAAACATTAAATGAGATGCATGTGTATGGCAGGTTGATAGTACTAGAACAACTCTCAAGAAATAAAGTGACTATTGTGGACAAATTTGGACCGTTTGGCTCAAGAAATATGAAATTGGGTTTTAGTTAATCAGTGTACATTTAAAAAATAAATTACAAATAAGTAGCAAACTATTTTAATAACCCAACTATATGTTGTGGTCTATATTTGCAATCGGGTGTTCCTTTAGGTTAAGTTTGTGCATAGTTCGATTAATTTTGAAAATCGAATCTCTTCGTTCATATTTGAATTGACATGGTATACCTTATTATTTTACTACTGATCTAATCTCTTGAGAATTGAATTGATATGATAGACTTTCTAATCAATTGTTTGAGTTCTGAATTGATAATCAATCTCTGAGACTTTGTCATACATCATTGAAAAACTTACTATTTGACTAATAATCTATTCTATTAAGAGCTGAATTGATAAGATAGACTTTCTGAGCAATTCTTTGAGTTTCTGATCTTTGAGACTTTGTCATACGTCACTGTCCAACTTATTATTTGACTAATGATCTAATTTCTTCATATCTGAATTGGCATGGTAGACTATCTGATAAATTGTTTGAGTTTGTGATTGATAATCAATCTCTGAGACTTTGTCATACATCACTGACTAACTTACTATTTGACTAATGATCTAATCTCTTGAGATCTAAATTGTTATGGTAGACATTCTGATCAATTGTTTGAGTTTGTGATTGATAATTAATCTCTGAGTGTTTGTCATACATCACTGACCAACTTACTATTTAACTAATGATCTAATCTCTTGAGATCTAAATTGGCATGGTAGACTTTATGATCAATTGTTTGAGTTTGTGATTAATAATCAATCTCTGAGACTTTGTCATACGTCATTGACCAACTTATTATTTGACTAGTGATCTAATCTTTGAGATCTGAATTGGCATGGTAGACTTTCTAATCAATTGCTTGAGTTTGTGTTTGATAATCAATCTCTGAGTCTTTTGAATTTTTAAACTTTTTTTTGATTTTTTTTTTAAATTCGTTTACACAAGAGGAACTAGAAAAAAGAAAAAAAAATTACATAATTTTAAAAATAGCTAAAAAAATTAACAAAAAATGTGACTCATTTGAAAGTTACCAGATAATAGTAAATTTTAGGGTTAAAGATTTGGAATCTCTAGTAAGAAGTTAAAATTGAGTATATCACATTATTATTTATATACGGTATTATTAATTAGTAATAATATTACACATGAGATGAAATAATGAATTTTATTATTCAAACTGTACATTTATTCTGATATAATTTTATATTTCTTCTTAAACTAATTCACGTAGTTAATAATACAATAGATTGGTAATGACATCATATTACTGTTGCATTAAAATTTTTTAATAATATATTATTTTAAATAACATCTAATGTGACATAATCACAATACAATTATGATTGTGTTTTGAAAAAATGTGTTCGTTGAAACATATTATTATGTATAATTTTTTCAAAATAGTAACACTATACGAACAAAAAATTACTGCATAATTTTTATACAAATTGATGTGTCTCATAATTCATTCACTTTTTAACAAAACATTATTGAAAATGCATTTATTTATAATAATGATATTGTCATGTCATTATTGTAAATTTTTTGTATGAATAGGTGGGGGTTTTTTTCAAAAATATTAGACACCATAAATGAATTTTCAAATATTTATTAAATATTGACATAAATATAATAAGTGTGGGTTTTTTTATAGTGTGTATTTAAACTCACGTGAATATTATATAAAATATTTAAAAATTCGTATTTAAAATTGTTCTAGTAAATTATTTTTGTTATTTTCTATGTCATAATATTATCATGAGAAAATAACAGTATAGTGATGATAACAATAAACTAAATTATTAAATTATGAAAAAATATAACATTTATATAATTTTTTTGTTTGACTATTATTGTTGTTTCCTCTATTATTATTGTGAGAGCCAGAAAAATATCTTAGCTCTAGGGGTAAAATATCCTAAACAAATATCATCTATCCCCTATAAAAGTAAAGGACCCCAAACACAAGAGGTATGCCTTATCTCTCTCTGCCATATACCACGCAAACACTTCATTCTCTTCATATTTCTTTTCTGATTTCAGTGGCTAATTTCACCATCGAAATGTCTCCGACCGGTAACCCCGGTTGGATGGCGACAACTACATTCATCTTTGCAGATATATAGGAGCAAAGCTCATCTCTTCGTTGGATCTCTCCAATCCATGTGAGAGGATTTTCCTGGTCTCACAATTGGCGTCGTCTGTGGAAAACGTCTGAGAATTCAATGAAGAGCAGAGCAAACACCATATATGTATATATAGGTCTCTATCTTTATGCTTACAGATTCTGTGAAATAAATATTAATTTTGTTTAGGAAAGCTGAAAGCATGAGACGAAGGTAGTGAATCTACAATAGAGTCCAAATTTTCTCTCTCTAAAAATGGGTTTCACACTTCTTTGTGAGAACATCTTTTCGGCCTTACAAAAAAGGTTCCCGGCCAAACCCACTTTAGGACTTTATTTATTAAATTATTGTCTCACAAAAGTTGATTCTTGGAATATATATACATGTGCATGTGCTAACAATTAACAAAAATAAAAGAATTGTGTTGTGGTTCAATAAGCCGAATGGTCGACTTATCTCAACTTCAATTCGGCAACTTCAGTCATGCAAGACCAATTCAGGGATTGGTCAAATGGGTACATTGGAAGATCTATGGCGATTTGTACACAATTTCATCGGCCTCTTAGATCCTTCGTCGCAGGCACGGATTGATCAACAAACAATCAATCGCCAAGTTCTAACCCCATCAACAACTCCGACCCAAACCAATCATTCTTCCTAGTTTGTTACCCAGGCAACTCATACAACAAGAATAATCGGAGACAATGAGGATGAATCAGCTTCAAGAGATTGGCAAATAGCTTCGACAAGGACGACGCCGAGACTATATCTGTAATAACAAACAATGCATGGTCAAAATAATTTCGAGCTTGATTTTGCCATCTCTGACTTCAGCATTGTCTTCAGCTTCAGTTTCGGCTCGAACTATTTGTCCAAAACATACCTCAAAATTCGGCTATCACACTACGCCTATTCGGCGACCACCAACGAACCAACTTACATCCACAAGCCCAACGAACAAGTCAACAATTTATTGGCTTATTCGGCATATTATCAACAAGGAGTTTCGGAAACTTATTGGCTTATTCAGAAATTTTTATTTTCATTCACTCTGCATATTATCACTTGTCGACATATTATCAACAGAGTTTCGACGACTTATTATTTTATTTGGCAATTTTTATTTGCATTAACTCTGCATGTTATCAACTCGGCTACGACAACTTATTCAGTTTATTCGGCAACTTACTCGATGTATTAGCAACTAAAAATCCACATATTATCAATTCACAACTTATTCGGTATATTACCGCTGCAATCCGTAGATCATTCGACATATTATCAAGAGCAAATTAATATCAACTTTGCATTTTATCTAGCCTGGACAACTTATTTGGCACTACGATCTCAGCATAAAACTAGCACCTCGGCTTACTGAAATCCACATCTAACAATACCAGAGGATTCGCATCGGCTCAAGGAGTTCAAAGCCACTAACCAGAGGAGCAAAAAAGTAACTGACGCTTGCCGATAATTGTGCAACAGCCCATATTTTTAAAAAATTACAATTTTCAACATTGTCCAAATCAAGTTTTGATTATACCAATGTGAAGTATTCATCAAGACGAGTCCAACATAACAAACCGCGTTGAAATCAGAGCTAAAACGAAGCCATACAGGCCGATCAAAGTTTTCTCAAAAAGTAAATTGTTTCGCTAGAGAAGATGACCCAACAAGCTATGCAGAAATTATCCTATGCTTCGCGGTTGCATTACACCTTATTGATTTGAGCCCTCAGATCCGTTTTGGGAAAAACTAAGCCATTAGGAGTCCGATTCCAACGATCCAATAGTTTTTTCCAACTATTTTAAGCCTTCTGAACACATCCATATGATCTGATTTTGTACATTTCATACCAATAATTTGTTGATTCTTTATGCAGTGCCACTCTCGCAACCCTCCATGTTGCATTCAACAATTTTGGCGTCTTCCTGCCTATATAACAGCTCGCATCATTCGATAATTTTGGCTCAAGTCTATTCCGAATGCCTTCCGAATAACCACTTCCATGTGAAAGCACCGGGGCTACTTTGTTATCGACTTACTTCTTGGCACTATTGGCCACCGTCCACTCTGAATTTGCTGCAATTTAATCGGCTTAATACTCATTGCCGACATCACCGCACAACTCTTATACACGCTCGGCAGTTCTTCGCATATTTTTGCACTCCGTCATTGTTATAGCTTTACAGCTTTCTCCCTTTTTTGTGCCTAATATATCTGTATTAGTTGGTACAGGAAATATTTGACACGGCTTATTAGCCTTGCAGGGTCTGCAATTGATCGCTGCCTGACACTAACAAAAGCCTCTATATTTTGGAGCTCTCCGTACTCGGCACATAGAAATATCTCTAGCTCGGCACGGAAGGCCATCTTTTGAAGTAATTTTCGCACTCGGCAATACACTACACCCTCGCCCGGGGGTAATAATACCGCGGCATACACCCTTACCTGAGGGTTATAATACCGCGACATACACCCTCACCTGGGGGTTATAATACCGCGGCCTACACCCTTGCCCGGGGTTACAATGCCATGGCCCATTGTTACAAAAATCTCTAAGGTAGTAACCTAACATCTATTTGAACAGTGTAGTTCGGCAAGGCAACAAAAACTCTCATTTCTTCTATCACAAACAATGAAAGTTTCGAAGCAATCATACATTCACACATATATACATTCATACATGCATTCATACGTGCATTTGTTCATTTATTTTGTTCATGTATATATGTATCCACAATGCTTTTTCTAAGGGATTTAATATTTATTCAAGCAACATTGCTCGGCAATGTGGTCCGGGGCCATCAAACTCAGAACAAAAAAACTTCCACTTCTTGTGTCAAAAAAAGCGAAAGTTTTGGGGCTATTGTGGGAGCCAGAAAAATATCCTAGCCCTAGGGGTAAAATATCCTAAACAAATATCATCTATCTCCTATAAAAGGAGAGGACCCCAAACACAAGAGGTATGCCTCATCTCTCTTTGCCATATATCACGCAAACACTTCATTCTCTTCATATTTCTTCTCTGATTTCAATGGCTAATATCACCATTGGAGTGTCTCTGGCCGGTAACCCCGATTGGGTGGCACCGACTACGTTCATTTTTGCAGATATATAGGGGCAAAGCTCATCTCTTCGTTGGATCTCTCCAATCCATGTGAGAGAATTTTCCTGGTCTCACAATTATTATTATTATTATTAGTAGTAGTAGTAGTAGTAGTATATCGGTTTTGCCAACAAGTGCCTCCGCGGCACTTGTTAAGCAATAATAAACATAAAAAATATATCAATTTTGAGACATTTATTTTTAAATTCAATACATTTTTTATGAATTCAACACACTTTTTTATAAAATCAATACACTTCAATACTCCCTCCATCTCAAAATAATAGTCTATTTTGGAGAATCCAACTTTTTCGGTAGTACAATTATTGCACTTTAAAAAAATTGATTTTCCAAAATTACCCTTTGATAGTACATTTTTTTGGAGAATATCAATTGTCATAATTTTACTTGTTATGTTGTTAATGAATTTAAAAGAAGGGCAAAATAGAAAATTTATATTACTTTTGTCATTAATTTTTGAAAATGAACTAATATTTTGAAACAATAAAAAATAAAATAAGGGATTAATATTTTGAGATAGAGAGTGTTTCTTTTTTCTTTTTTTTTATCATATTTCCAATATTAACAAGTGCCATGGGGGCACTTGTTAGCATTTTGCTTATAACATTTGTTCTTCTATAACATTGTTTATTCTATTATCCCAAAGAAAATAATTACAGCCTACACCTATTTGTAGAGGGCATTGGAGATCTAAAAAGTCTAATTAAAACATTGTTTACTCTCTCACCTAAACTCTGCATATACACCCATCTAAAAAAAAAAAACTCTGCATATACCCCCCCCTCTCTCTCTCTCCTCTTTATATTTTCAATGAGCAACATTCTAACTTCTTGCCGACCGACTCCACTATAGTTCCTCTTCCTCCATTCTTTGACAGGTGCTAGGTCTTCTCAACTCCACCACACAGTTCCTCTTCCTCTATTCAAACAACCCAGTGTCTATCTTCTCTCTCCACATCAAACATTTTCCGACCTCAAGCCCAGCAATTGCATTATCGACAGCAGATCTAGAGCCATTGTCACTGATTATGGAGTAATGGATATACGAATAGATGTGAACCTGTTCATGAAATTGCCAATCAGATTTAGATATACCCAAATTTTGTATGTAATATTAGAATTTAATGTTTATTTAGTATTTGCTATTAACTTTTTGTATATATGCTTCATATTTTTTACCCAAAATCTTGTTCAAATTTTTGTTTTTTATTTATTGCATCTGGGTTGTTTGATTTTCATAGACGTTTTCATCTCATACCAAAACGTGACTGTCTCTCTTAAGAATCGCATTTCTTACACGATTCTAATTCGGGAACACAAAATCATGTTTTTTCAAGAAAATCATCACCTACTGTAACGATTCCTGCTACTAAGCTTTCACCACTCGGATTGACGGACCTCGACTTCTTCGTTTGAGGGGCCTCGGTGGAGTCGCTCACTGCTGGCCTTTTCTCGGCCTCGACCAACTTAGAAATTGGCACTGAGTCTTCAGCATCCCTCAGCATCCCTCTTTTCGTCAGAGGGAACGACTATGACCTTGGCCTTAGCCTTGGCCTTCTTCACCCTCTTTGGTTTTTGGACAAATTGAGGGAAAATGGTGGATTACACAGTAACGACGTCGGGTAGCCTGGCAAGCAAGTCTTTGACTACTGCTAGTTTGCGACCCATCTCGGCAGAGGTGGCAGTAATGGTCACTCTGGTGCCAAGTCTAAATGCAGGGAGTGCAATAGGAGGGTTGGCAGGATTGTACGCCGACGTGTCTACACCTCGGCGCCTCTTGTTGCACGTCCTCCCATCCAAAGTGTTTGAAGGTCGGCGATGATGTTGGCATTGAACTGGTGGAATATGCTGTGATGGAGCCGATGTTGATGGCTGGTCTACTGGATCAGAGGTGAAAGCTTGGTCCGTTCGGAAGGAATATGCTACTAGTGGAGTTGTTACTGATGGGAGAGTTCTATTCTTGGAGGGGACGTCGGGCAGAAGAGACTGGCACATCGGAACGTAGTTGAGCAGAATAAGGGCCTTGCGGTCCTAAATGGGTAAGTCTAGAAGTTAGGATAAGTCAGGGCTCTTGACATTAGATTTTCAGAAAGACTTGCTCGGTTGAGGAAGCACTACAGAAAGAGTAAAACAGAAAAATATTAGAAAATGACTAAGTATGCAAAGAAATGTTAAAAAATGCGTAGTTTGGGATGACTAAGTTCTTAACCTCATCCTCCCTAAAGACTCATCGGCGCAAGGGGAAGATGTGGAGATCATTATCTGGTACAAACTCCTAGTTGCCCAAGACAATGAGATAGCCTTCTCCAACACCCTTGTTGGAGTCTAGAAGATCAGCGATCAACTTGTATGCTGTAGACCGGGGTTTGAGATAGTAAGTGTAGCCAGTAGTGGATTTGAGGCTACACATGGTACAGCAGTACTGGATGTCGGCAAGGATGATTCTAACATTTTGGAATTGACACAGCTCGACTATGCCGTTGATAACCCTAAAGGTGTTTATGGCCAGTTGCATGGGGTTTGGTCTATAGAAGTGCATCACTTCTTCGAAAATGATGTCAAGAGGGAGTCGATGATTGATACCACAGGGAAGGGCATATGATTCTCCCCGGGCATAATGGAGTCGTTCTCACCAGCAAGCCTAAGGTGGGCATCGGCTGGAATGTTAAACTCTTGGCGGAAGTACTCTAACTTACTCGGGAAATTTACCCATGATCTTGGCTGAGAAAGTTTTATATGGTTTTCAATACAAAAGTGTTTTCCTAACGATTAAGGGACCTCGGCGTAACCCTAGAGGACACTAAGACAGGGATTCTGAAAACCTAAGGAAATTTTTCGGACACAAACTGTTATGATTTTCCTAAAGTATGTATTGATCTAACAAATCCCAAGTCTAAATCTATGCAAAAACAGTTGAAACAGGTAAGAATTGAGGAGAAAAATTTGGAAACAGAAAAAGAGATAAAGAAAACAAATTCAAATCTAAAACAGAGGGCAAGAACACATTCAAGGCATGAATGAACATACAAATATAAGAGATATAGGGGATTGGTAGTGATGACTCGTGGTGCTAGTGTGCAAAAATGAAAAAAAGTGCAAGGGACTTATACAAACGTCATGAAGGCATGCTTGAGAATATGAAGATTTTAGAAAAATCAAAGATTGAAATTGAAAAGGGGGAAGATTCAAGGACTTATAGGTTGAAGTCGCGGAAATGGACGTCGGAATCCCGTTTGCCGAAGTCAAACGATGCCTTTAATCGGAACATAATAAATGAATGCTCACCGAAAGTGATGAACAAGAATGGTTGCAGAAAAACTTCAAAGGTCATTAATGGAGGTTTTAGAGAGAAAGGCTCTGGGAAGAGAGAGAGTTGTGGATGCAAAAGTGAATAGACGGAGAGAGATAGAGAGAGTTTTTGTTGAAAAGATGAAAGTGCAACAAAACCCTAATTTAACATCCTAGGTAAACGTACCCATGCTGACGTTAAACAGCGTGGGTCAAAGACGAAGCGACGCATCTAATGCGTGATGCGTACGAACTAGTTGGGCGATGACATGTAGATGAAACGATTGGGGTAATTATGAGTGGCAGCTCATACACATTTGGGATTCTTGGAATTCTTGAACTAGTGCATCATGATGTCGGCTAGTAATACGATCTCAATTGAGATGTCGATCTTAGATAAAAGAACACGTCGATTCTTGATCCTTGGTTCTTGGTTCTTGGTTTTGACGAGTGGATATTTGAGTCCCTATTTCTTGATGCCGTCAAGTCATGATTTTGGTCGGAAGAGTATCTGTAACACCCTCAAAATAATACATATAAACTCACATTCTTGACATGCATAAACATAAGAGAATAAAGCATATTTTCATAAATCAGAGTATTCATTACAAAAGTATTACATGTTGACAACAAAAGTAAATGCCCTATGGGCTTATAACTTTCCAAGCCAACACTTGGTTATAAAAAGAGAGTACTAACTCATACACCTTAAGCCCTCGGCTTGAATTTACATGTAATACCAAAATAACAAAATAACCAAAAGAGTCTTCAACTCCCAAAACCTTCCAAGCTATGTCCTTGGAGGTGGCATATCACCTGAACCTGAAAATGATGTCCCATATAGGGTGAGCCAATGCCCAGTAGAGATATACAAAACCAAGTATGAGAAATAACTAAAACATTAGCATTTGATAAATGGCTAACACTTATAAAACAACTTGTAACACAATTCAGTTCCATGACAAATAGTACATGTTTCATTTCACTTTCCTTTACTTATCCAATTTTCAAGTTATATAAACATGGCTCAGAACCTGTCCGAACAATTAAATGAGACAACGGCTCATATTAAAACACCTCCAATATCAACAATTCAAATGAGATTACAACTCATGTTAAAAACACTTCCATACTTCACAATTAATACACATATTCGCTATATTAATGGAGTCCATCCCCTATCTCCTCCTAAACAGGTTTGAGAGTCCATCCCCTATCTCCTCTCAAACCATGGAGTACATCTCCCATCTCCTCTCAAACAATATGCATATACAATGTATTTAAACACTTACATATGCAATGATCAATCAATACACATATTCGCTGTATTATTTCAACCGTCATATTCAATGACATAACACGTTCGATTAGTTTCAGTTTTCCCTAATCAACACACAGTGTCTACAACAATCAAGACTATCCTCCACCGATAGCCCAAAGCAGTTATCTCTAAACAGATAATAGATTTATCAACAGATAAAATATCGACATTTTCATAGGTGAGTGATTAAATTATCCAACTACACCATTTACTTCCACAATTTCGCAATTTCATTATCCTCAACTCAATTTCACATTTTTCCAAATTAATTATTTAACATAATTAGGGCATTTCTTTTCTCGTTCTCTCAATATCAACCCTAAGGTTCAATTTCACCAATTTGACAACAATAATACCATTTTCCAAGGTCTCACATACATATAGAATTTAATATTTTGAAAACCCCCATTTTATAACCTCAAACCAAACCCTAACTTTCCCAAAATTGCCAAACAACACCACTTAATCAAAATGACTAAAACTTATGTCAAAACTCATAGATTAAAGTAGGTTATCCCTACCTTAATTTTCGGAGCTCAAAGGAGAAGGGAGGTGAAACTCAAAGTGTCCCAAATCCACAACTTTTCAGATTAAAGTGAAACCCTCGCGAAGCTCTACCTTTCTTCTAAAGGAACTAGGATAGAAGACCACTAGAACTAGATGAAACCCTGGAGAAAAGGTGTATGTAGAGAGAGAGGGGGCCGGATCTAGGGTTTGAAATGTAAAGTGGATCAAAAAAATGAAGAAGAAGACTGCTGTTGTCTATTGATATATTCGAGGCTCGCTCGAGCGAAGGAGTGGTCTCTCGAGCGACCAGACACAAAGAAACCTCGCTTGAGCGCAGAAAGCCTCGCTCGAGCCAACAATTCGAAGCTTCAGGTCTGCAACCAGAAGCAAGCTCGAGCGCAAGAATGCTCGCTCGAGCGAAGAAACCCAAAACATACGGTATTACCGTATAAGATCTCGACAATACCATAATCACCTCGACAATCTGGCTCGTCTACGTGGCACCTCGGCCAACACCTTGGTGGCACCTTGGCCACGTGGCACGGCCTCTAAAAATACATTCTCATAATTGCCCCTAGGTTCTATTACCTCGGTAACCTGAGGTGATGGAACCTATATCGTCTGATATTCTAATATGTCGGTCAAACAACATGCTAGAGATACTATAGCGATCCCGATTTTCCCTCCATTGATTATTGTATTTTGGACTTAGGTTCCGTGGTGTTGGTTGTTGTTTAAATCTTGTTTCCGTCCTTCAATTCTTTTAATATGAGTTTTAGGATGTGTTGGGCAGGTTTGTAATAGGTAGGGTGAGTTTTGAAACAAATGGTTGCTATCCAGATTTTGGTGTCTTCGCTTGAGCGAGGCTTTTGTCGCTCGAGCGAACTCTTTGTTTTAGTTCCTTCGCTCGAGTGAGAGTTGGGTGATGTGTCTGGTGGCTCGAGCGAGAAGTCTTGCGCTCGAGCCGTATGTTTTGGGTGAAGGAAGTCTGGTGCTTCAAGCAAGTTTTTTACCTCCTCTGCTACTACCTCGGCGTGATGCAGCGCCGACCTCCTTGTTCGCTGGATGACTGGCTTTGCGCCAGGGAAGACATTGAGGTGATGGCAGATAAAACTTGGGTCAAGGCCGGGCATGTCGTAGGGCGACCACGCGAAGACTTCGATATTTGCCATCAAAAACTCAATCATCTCGGTTCTCTCCATGGCCGAGAGACTTGAACCGAGCAAGAAGAATCTGTCCGACTGTTCGGCATCAATCCGCATCTCAACCAATTCTTTAACAGCCTTGTCCTCGGCTTTGGTGCCAACATCATCCAGGACACTCTGGTCCTCCGGTCCCTCAATCATTTGAACGAATCCTTTGGCAGCCCGGCTCCCGTTGACCGCCACGAAGCATTGCTTGGACATGACCTGATCACCCCAAATCTCCTCGATTGCCCCCGTAGCCGAGGGGAATCTCATCACCTGGTGGTAGGTCGATGCTACGGCTTGCATGGCGTGAAGCCATCCTCTTCCAAGGATAAGGTTGTACGTTGAAGGGACTTGTAGCACCCAAAACTCCACTTGCTTGACCACGGATCCCGCTTTGACCGGCAGGATAATCTTTCCCAATGGCCACTCCGGCTGCGAGTTAAATCCAATCAGTGGCGAAGTGGCCGGAGCCAAGTCTGTCTCACGGAGTTTGAGCTGTTTGAACGCATCATAATACATGATCTCGACCGAGCTTCCCTGATCGATCAAGATCCGTCTAACATCAAATTCTTTGACGCGTAGTGTTACTACAAGAGCATCGTTGTGCGGCGTCTGGATACGCTCTAAATCTCTTGAGGTGAAACTTATCACGTCTTTTTCTTCTGTCTTCCCCCTCTTGATGGCAGGTCGCACTGACAAAACTTCCCTCATATGCTCTGCCTTCTTGATCATGCCCCGGAGTTCACAAACGCGCTCCGGTTCCACGATACCGTGGATGACATTAATAACTCCTTGTGGTGGCGCATCTCGGTCATCCTGTCCCCTGGGATCGGCTGGAGCCTGATTTGGTTTCACGCCGCCATCAATGTAAAGGTCCAGATGCCCGGCCGCAACCAATTCCTCCAAATGTTGTCGCAAAGGCAAACAATCCTCAGTCCGGTGGCCCCTCTCCCGGTGAAACGTACAACGATACCGCGGATTGTACCCCTTTTGTCCATCGCCCAACTTAGCAGGAAACCGGACATACTCCTCGTCTCGGATTTCGCTAAGTATGCGATAGATTGGAATCTTGAAGACCGTGGTTATGCCAGTCCTCGCCTTCATTCTCCTGTTTGCGTCCTCAACGTCATCACGGGGGTAGTCATTCCGGTCATTCCGACGTCCTCTACCCCGGTTTTTACGATTTGAACCTCGGTCTGATTCCTCTGCTCGGTCATTTGAGCGGCTGGACTCTTGCCCAACTGCGTGCACTTTGCCTGCTGTCTTCTTGTCTGTTCCGACCGGAGTGGCCTTCACGGTGGAAGCCGACGCATCATCCTCTACTCGGATGTGCTCATTGATGCGCTGCATGAGCTGGCCCATGGAGGTCGGTTGGTGCATGGTAAGCGAGTCCCGCAGTCTATGTCCGACCGGGAGACCGCGCTTATATTGCGTGATAGCAAGGTTGACCGGGCAGTCTAAGATCTCGTTGAAGGTTTCCCAGTACCTTGAATTGTACGCCTTCAGTGTGTCGCACGGTTCCATCTTGACACTTAACAAGTGATCGACTTCCTTTGGTGTTTTTGTGTTGGTTTTGAAGCGCGTAACAAACGCCTCGGCCAACTGATGCCACCTTTGTATGCTCCCTTCCGGCAACCTCTCGAACCACTTTAGGCCCAGCTCGCCTAAACTTGACGGGAAGATTAGGCACATAAGTCCGTCGTTGCGCCGATGTCCGGCCATAACCTGTCGGAAGTGGCTCACATGCATGTACGGATCGGTTTTTCCGTCGTAAAGTGTGAACTTAGGCTGGTGGAAGCCTGCCGGAAGCGGCGTTGTTTCTATTTCCAGGGAAAAAGGAGTGGCACTCAGCCTTGCCAAGTCTGTATCTTCGAATATTGGCATTGCTGGGCGGGGTGGAGGCATTCCGACCTCCTCGCTGCCGTGAACCCCGTAGGAGAGCCGCTGGAAAGCAGGTATTCTCTGAGCTTCGCGCCGGCGAGCCCGCTCCCTTAACACTGCCCGTAGATCCTCTGACTGAGCAGAATAAGAGTACCTCGACGTCGTCGCCGGACGTGAGGGTTTGTAAGTGCTGTCTTGCGCGCTAGACTTTTCTGCACGCATATCGGAATCACCAACCTGGTAACTCCTGGTGATGGAAATGGACTGAGTACGTCGCTGACTCTGATCGCCTGACCGGCGGGATGGGGTGCGCTCACTGTGGTCTCCCACTCCAGCTACACCTTTCCCTTTGACATGCCGCTTAAGATCCTCCATCTCCGCCGCCATCCGCCTGATGACAGCGTCTTGGTCCCTTAACTTGCTTTCCAATCGCCTGGCATGTGAATCTCTCCGCCGGTGACCGTCTAGACTCCGTGAATGCCCATGACTCCTTCCGCGCTTATCCCGCGCGTCACCTGACTGTCCTCCAGTGGGCGTCCCCAAGTCAGCCATTGGATGGACGGCAGGTGGTCCCTCTCTCCTTCGGGTATACTCCGGGGTGGCTCCATCGATGGCGGACAACGGGAACTCGTCGTTGTTCGCCATGGAAGGCGATCAGATGAACCTGGAAGACAAGGTTTTGTCTGTCTAGATTCCCACAGACGGCGCCAATTGTACGGGGAGCAAATATTCCGGCATGCCCGTATTCCTTTCTTCCGAGCTCCGTCGATATCCGATCACCTGCGAGCAAATAACGGTGAGCTACCCGGCGGTGTGTGGCCGGAAAAACCCTCCGACGGTCAAGTCAGCACACACCTTAGAGGGAATAGAGAGAAAGGAGAGTGTTTAGGTGTAAGAAATTCCTTACAGAGTGTTCGAGTGTTGCGTATGGGGGGCGCAGACATGCTTATATACCTTCTGAGCCCCATATCCACTCCCTGTCATCTCCTGACACGTGGCTCTGCTATCCCATCTGTCAGCATAAACCATGCCGTTCATCACCTGCTCTCAACTGCCTGTCAGCATAGCTGGAGCTCGGCAGCCGAGCTGCCCTACCTCGGTCATACCATGCTTCATACCTTAAGCGCCTAACCGGATAACAGAATGAAGGACCGGGCTAGGCGGCATCTCGGCAAAGCTTAGCCCGGGCTCCTCCTTTGGTCGGTCTTCTCGCCGGTCAGTCAACTACCTCGGCTGACCGCGCCTTTCCGAGCGCCTGCCTCTCGGTCTGTCTGGTCTCGACAATCCTCGGACCGAGCATCCCGGTCTGACCGGTCACTTCCTGGCCGAGCATCTTCTGCACGGTTCGGCGCAGCACACAGTCCAAACTCTGCCCGGCCCAAGTTCTGGTAGCCCATCTCCGGGTGAACAGTCGATCATCTCGGCCCAATGCTCTGCTGGGCCCTCAACCTGTTCGGTTTATACCTCGGCCCAACGCCGGAGCATAAATCACCCTCTCACAAATGAAACCCAAGTATTACTTTAATTTCAAGTTTACCAACAAAAAAAAAAGTAGTAGATTTTTTTTTTTTTTTCCTGTGTTTGATTTAATTTTGAAATCAATTTTAGGTTTTGAGACTTTGAAAATAGTTTTGAAAATTGAAAACTTTGGTTATGAATTTTCAATGCTAGTTTGTTAGTTCTTTTTAGTCTTGTGTTTTTTCGTCTTGTAATAAAAACTTTTTTATAATATTATAATCAAATTTATTTACTTCTTTCATATACATAATCTATATGTACTTTTTAAAGGCATCTAATCTAATTTATACAGCAAAACTTCACTCAGTATTTTTTTTGTTTTTTATGAACGTTTTAAAAATTTTAATATTTCTTTTCTAGGTTTATATCCATTCAATTTATATACATTTAAAACATTTCACATTTATAAAAAAATAAATAATAATAAATAAATAAATAAAAACTTTTTATAAAATTACTAAATAATGAAAAATGTATATATATATAAAATCACCCAGTTTAAAAACTATTACAATTTTAATGTTTTATATATTTATTAAATTTATTTTTAATTTCTTTACATTTTATTTACTATTTAAGTATACCTTGATGGTATACATCTAAAATATAAAAAATTATTTTCCTACTATTTTGAGAGAGAGAAGAAGAGAAAGAGAGTGTTGGATTTTTTAGTTGAGGTTTTTGGACTTGGGCACATTTAAACTATAATCATTTCAATTTTTCTCTTATAAAAGTGAACTCACTTCCTAAACGAAGACTTGGTCATTGACTTTTGAACCTTCATTTTATTTTATTTTATTTTTTATTTTTTATTTTTTTTGTCGTCCTGGAGGCGAATGCGGAATCACATCTCTTGCATTAAGGATGAGCAGGGTAATTTAATTACGGAGCCACATGCAATTCAACAATGTTTTGTGCAACACTTTCAGAAATTGTTCATGCAAGCTCGAGATTCTTTGGGCTCAGAATGTACAGGGCCACAGCAGTAACAAAGAGGCATGGACATTCATTATTGATGGATAATTGAAATCTGCTACAGGAAATGCAAGAATAGCATGGGTTTGTTTGGACCACAGCATGCACCAGAGCAAACAGCAAGTTATAGTGAAGACATCCTTACAAGATCCATTGATGGCTAAAGCGGATGCATGCTTGGAAGCGGCTAGATGGGCGATGAAGTAGAGAATGGCGAGCATCACAGTACAAACAGATTGCCAAGTCATGGTGACAATGCTCCAGATGAAAGGAAAGGAACCCGATTGGAAGATTGCAACTATTCCAACTGATATTATAAATTATGCTAAGAACTTGGAATATGAGGTTTTTTTTTTTGAAAGAGGTAAAAAGTCAACTTTTAACTTTTTATTCAAAATTGATAAATCAAACATATTTTTTAATTTTTTGATCTAAATGTTAATCAAAAAACTAAACCCAACTGTATCTTAGATTGGAAAAGAGTTCTGAAATATATATTGTAAAAACCCCAAACCAAACAGGTTTTGAGTTTTGAAAAAATAATTCAAAACCTTAGCCAAGGGGGCCTTTGTCTAATCGGGCAGAATGTAAATATATAATTTTAAAAAAAAAATTATTTAAAAATCATAAAAGAAAAAATAATAATAAAAAAAGAAAAATGTTTGGGAGCCCTAATTCTGTGGCTCAAATGTGACTCAAATGGCCAAAACGACGTCGTTTTGGCCATTTGAGCCACAGAATTTGAGCCCTCTACCATTGCTCATAAAAAAATCACTTAAAAAATTAAATTAAACCACCACCTAAATAAAATAAAGAAAGTTGGTTGGCAAAAATAACCTAACAAATGAATCCCCATAACCAACAATCTCAACAACACTACTAAAAAGAGAGAGACATCACAAAACCCTGCTAGATCCGGGAAAATTTCCTTAAAAAAAAAGAAAGAATTAGAGATCAATGACAGAAAATCACTGAGAAAAGACGCCTAATCTACAAATTGAATATCATCTGTATACCCTGTATAAACCTAAAATTCCATTTTAACAATAGCATTTGAAAATTCTGGAGTAGTAGTTCCATATTGCAACCAATCCTTCGCACAGATAAGGGCTTCGAGTGTCGTCGGCCTCAAAGAAGTCTGGTAACTATCCATCTTCTTTTTCACCGTGTCAAATACTGAATCCGGAGAAACAGTAGAAACTGGGATCGACAGAATATCAGATGCCATTTTCGAAAGAGTTGGGTACTTTAATCTGTTTAGTTTCCACCAACCCAAAACATCAAATTCTTGTACTCGAGGCAAAAGTGATTCTTCTAGATACTGATCTAATTCTGATTTCATCTGCTGATCACCAGTAATCTCAGAGATATAGACCTCAAAATCTGAAAGACCGTCGCCAGTAGAAAGAAGGGTTCCTTCTTGATCAGGCAGCTCTGTTTTGGCAACTACTTCATTCCCTTCTTCTACAAAAGTTGGAGGAGGAAGCGATTGTACGATATATTCAAGAAAGAGCTCACGAACACCCTCGTCAACAATCTTCATCCAGGCCTCAGCATCCTCACTGTAGATTCTAGAAAAGCTAAACTCCACAAGCTTCATTTTGAACCTTGGGTCCATAACAACAGCACTTGCTAGAACCAGACTTGTGTCCTTCCAATATTTATCAAACTTTTCTTGCAAAGGTTTGATCAGATTACTAATAAAGGGGTCCTCACTCATGCTTGCGTGAGTCAATTCAAGCTGAATTTTCCACACTTCATGAAAAAAGGTATTGGCAGTTGGGTACGTTGTGGTAATTAAAATGTTAGCCGCATCAAATAAAAGCTTTAAATATGTGCTGAGAGTTTCCACCTGTTTCCACTCATCCATAGAGGGGGTTTCCTTGTAATTTGGGTCGGAAGTGTCCAAGCAAGAAAAGACTTCCTTCAATTCTGAGGCAGCCACCAGCATATGGTAAGTAGTGTTCCATTTTGTTTGATCATCAATAATTAGGCTCTTCATGCTTGGCACTTGAAGCTGTTGTTTCAGCTCGAAGAATTTTTCTTCAATAGCGTCTGAAGTTTTCACATACTTCACACTTTCACGGACTTTCTTAATGGTTTCCTTCATAGACCCTAATGCATCTTGGGCAAGACAACTTAAAACACGGGCGTAACAATTTCCAATCAATAGCTGTCCACTGAGAATAAGTGGATTCTTGATGGAGAGTAAACCTCTGAGATTTTCTCTAACAGTGTCATTTGCAAAGGATTGATCAAGAGTGAGAGTAAGTAGCTTGCTGTCCAAACTCCAATCCCTTAGGCAAGCAACGACAGCATGATTGAAGGCAACTTCTGAATCGGGAGACGGTACCGTGATAACATTAAGGATCCGACGATTCAATTTCCAATCGACATCAATAAAGTGTCCTGTAAGAAATACATAACCTAGGGTTTGATCTGAAGTCAACATATCCAATGTAAGGCTCATGCGTCCAGGAATACCATCAAGAAGGTTTAAAACGTTTTGCTTCTCCCTCAGGTAGATACCCAAGCATTCCCTTTGGATGGCATCAAAGCTAACCATATTAAACTGAGGCTGAAGATTCCGTACAAAATCAAAAAACCCAGTATGTTCAACAATGTTAAGTGGATAATCATGCAAAATTATCATCTTGGCGATTTCATGATTGCAAATGTTCTGATTGAAGGGGATACTGGCAAAAACAGGAGTAGTTCTATAACGCTTTCTAGGTGGGTCCGTACCACTAGCAGCACCATCAGTTTTGATACCAGGGGTATACGGAATTAACTGATTGTTCTCCTCATTATTACGTCGACTTACTGGACAGATCCCCAAGGCAATGTGTCGTTTGAGATGGCTTGTGCCCGCTAGCTTCGAGCCAGTAATGTAGGCAAACGATTTCTTGCACTGCTTACAGCAGGCCCTGGTGCAGCCAGCCCCAACAGTTTCGATTGTGAAGTACTCCCATACAATGGACTTTTTTCTCCGACGTTTGTTAGAATTTCCATCCAAACTGGGTGGCTCGTTGTTATTAGTTGGGATATCCATGTCCATGTCAAAGGAGTCCTACAAAAGAAGGAAAAAGCATCATGAAAAAGAGTATATATGATAGATACATTGACAATAAATGTCTATATTCCTTAGTATCGTGATCTAATGAAACAATTTAATTTGCTAACTTGGTTAAATAGTTGAAATATTGATCAAAGCAGATAAAGCTAATCCAGAGTCTGCTAAGGTCCTTGTTGGTGTTTTCAACAAAAAATTTGAGTCTAATCATCAAGGCTTCAACACAAGGCTTATGCTTCTAATCAGGTGCCGATATGTGCACCAAAAAAAATCAGTCACTAATTGGAATTCCCCAGCTAAACATCACACTAATCCTAACAGGTTGGCAGCTTTGTAACTGCCAGAAAAGAGTGACTTCAGAAAAAGCATAAAGGCATTAGCATTTGTGAATAATTTAAAGATAAAATGACATTAAATTGAGATGGAAACCACTCAGGGGATCTAAAACAAAGGATTAAAAAAACAGGTATCTTCTGCAGGACCAGTAGCATTTTTACAATTTAGTTTTGAACTTTACTATGTCGCACTAAACACCAAAACACACACAACTTTATAAATACAAATAGGCAAATAATTTTAACATGTGCAGCATCACGTAGTAACAGTTAGTGGGGGGGGGGGGGGGGGGACAAATGAAATGATGATGATGGCATTCAATTTTACAATCGTCCCCGAACTCATACCCATCCATGAAAACAGAAAGCATTTCTCATAAAAAGGGCAACAAAAAAAAAATTATTAACTGCATTACACATCTTTCCAATTTTGAAGAAATTCAAACAAGCTTTAAGATACAGTTCTTTTCTCTCCATTTCCCTCTCATTAAGCTCTCTGAACGAATAATTTGAGAGGAGATACTTCCTTTTCTTTCCTTCTCTTTTCTCCCCAAATCACCCAATCCAAATGGACTGTGATAGCTTTATTCTACACAAGTGACATGACAATCTAAATTTTTTGAGTCCATATACAGAAATCTGATATTACTCTAAAATTTCTGAGAAACACATGAAACAACTTCCTTATCTAAACAAACCCAGGTTAAAAAACAAAACAGTGTTTAAGACAGAAAATTTTCTTCTAGAGTATCACACATTCAACACAAGGTACCAACCCCCTGCATAAATTAACAAAACATAATAATGTATTTAGACTGTATCAGTTCCTTTCAGGGGTTTACCTATATTAGCCCTAAACAATTCATCTTCAACCAAAATTTAAAATTTCAAACCCTAATATACAAATCACACAAACCTTCATATACATAATCAACAAACCCCAACTGTGGGTTCCAAGAAATAAAATCAAGAAAACAAAAATCGAACAACGAATTACATATATACAGAGACAGAACAAATGGGTTAAAATTCTTACTTTGAAACACGGATCACCGAATGAAAGAACACCTGTACGATCAAACCCAATCTAGGGTTAGGGTTTTTCAAATTGTTTTTGAAAAAAAATAAAAAATAAAAAATTCAGAGGGATTGGAGGAGGGAGGAGATAATGGGCTTGAGATTGGAAAACGAAACCCTAAATGGACCTAGGGCTTGATCTGGTGGCGGCTATGAGCTTTTCTTAGGCCTTTTTAGAGGGATGATGAGAGAGAGACAGAGAGTGAGAGAGAGAGTCAATATTTATATGGGTACATGGACCCTAATCCCACCTTGGTTCTTGTACATTGAGCCCACCTTAGTTATTGAATCTGGACCGTCCAATCTCTTGAGTCGGTGATCTGATTTCAATGGACGGCCGTAGTTAGTTTGATTTTTTTAAAAGGAAATTCCGTTCACTGGGTAAAATAAAATAGAAAAATCATATAAAAATCTATATTTTAAACTCATTTTTTAAACTTAATGTATAAATGATATGATTAGTTAATCATTGAGAAGATATGCTAGAAAGTGTTACTTTAGGTATTAGCCTGTTTGGTAGAGATGTGGGAAAGGGATTATAAATTATTGTCCCGTTTGGTGTAGCTGTTAAAATAATTTATAGATTATAGTTTAACAGATTATAGATTATGACTTTAATTAGAAGTTGTTAATCTGTTTGGTGTAGCTGTTAGATTATAGATTTAAGTTGCTGAGTAGTGTTTGTTAAATAAGCTGTAAAATAGCTTTTTCAATTAATTTTTATTTTTTGTTTGTCTACATTTCTCATAAAAAATAATAATAATAATCTATATCCATTTGGGTCTTTTTTTATTTTTAAAAAAATAAAAAATAAAAAAAAATTAAGAGTATAACCATAAATTAACATGTCCGCAACAGAAGCTGATAATCAGAAGTAAGGGGTGAGCAGCTTCTCAGAATCAGCTTTTTTAAATTAAAATAAGCTGTTAGAATCAGAAGTTGTTTGAAATAAGTTTAACCAAACAGTCCAAAATAACTTTTTCAAAGCTAAAAGCCATAAGTTAGCTCTGAAAAGCTGAAACAAACACCCCATATAGCTTAACAGATTATAACTTACAGCTGTGAGTATAAGCTGGTAACATGTTTAGTGTAGCTGTGGGATTATAGATTTAAATTACAGAATAGTGTTTGGTAAATAAACTGTAAAATAACTTTTTCTGTATAATTAACTCTTTTGCCCTTATATGATATAAAAATGATAATTTTGTCATTTTTTTTTCAATTTTAATTTTAAAAAATTATTTCATTAATAAAAGTTAATATAATTAGTATTAATTAATATCAACTAATATAAAAAAAATTGATTAGTATCAATTAATTGCTTAATCAGTATCAATTACTACTAAAATTATTAATTAGTATCAACTAATGGCTTAATTAGTCTGAATTAATACTAAAATTATTAATTAGTATCAATTAATAATTAATTCATTACAAAAATATACAATATTAAATTTTTTTGACATTTCTGATTCTGTTTTTATTAAATTTTTTTATTACAATTAATAATATAACAATTGTTATTTATCATCAATTTATCAATTTATATTAATGTATCAATTTTGTCCAATTATTATTATTATTATTATTATTATTATTATTATTATATTATTTTTAGTAATATCTCATTTTTTTTCTTTATAGTAATGTATCATTATTATTCTTTATATTAATGTATCAATTTATATTAATTTATCAATTTACATATATTCATCAATTTATATTAACTTATCAATTTTTCCATCAATTAATATTATCAATTAACATAAATTACATATATTCATCAATATTAATTTTTTTCATCAATTATTAAATAAATTACATATATTAATATTATCAATTATTATTAATTTTTCCATCAATTACATATATTCATCAATATTCTTATTAATAGTATCAATTAATATAAATTTTTTTCATTTTTTCATTTTAAATTAATTAGTCTCAATTAATTAGCATCAATTATTATTTTTTATTCATTAATTATTTTGTTTTTTTTATTAAAAAAACACTGAAAAACCTCCAAAAAAAAAAAAAATGAAAACCCTAACTCCAGCGGGATGAACCGGCGCTAGGGTTTCATTCAGATCGCGATGGCAGATGGTGCAAATCAACCGGCGCTAGGGCAGATGGTGCAGATCAACCGGCGCAGATGGCAGATCGCGATCGCGAAGAGGGAGACGGGTTCGCGAAAGGAGAGAGACGGTGCAGATCAACCGGTGCTAGAGCAGATGGTGCAAATCAACCGGTGCAGATGGCAGATCGCGATGGTGCAGATCGCGATTGCGAAGAGGGAGATAGGTTCGCGAAGGGAGAGAGACAGAGAGGGGGGGAGAGAGAGAGAGCTCGGTCACCGGAAATACATGCTTGCTGGAAATCGCCTCTCCCGTTTGTGTGAGAAAGGAAGAATGAGTGAGAAATGGTTTATATAGTGGCATTTCCGTTATTACTTAAGTTTTGGAGGGACATTTAAGTCATTTTGCCCCTCCCCAAACAGCTGCGCGCATAAGTCGTTTTTTTAAGCACTCACGAGCAACTTCAACTTTTAAGCCGAATTTGGCTTAAATTAAGCCATAATCTATGTTTATAAGTTGTACCAAACACACCATAACAACTTAATTTAAACCAAAAGTTGATTTAAGTTGAAATTAAGTTCTGCCAAACACCCACATTATCATATTATTAGACTTGAAAATTAAATCTAATTCTTAAACGTATCTAGCAATGTCCGATAAAATAAATCCACAAATAGACGCGACTGTGGTTCGGCCCGTGGGCTCATCATAGATTTTGCTCACAATAATATAAATCATTCATTTTCAAAATCATAATGTATAAGTTATTTATAATAAAAAAATTAAATCAAATCAAATCGATAACTATAGTCATATTAATTTATTAAGAAATTTTAATATATACTTGTTGGCTTTTTGGCTTTTCGAAGGGTATTTTTGTGAATGTGAGCGTGCCAGCAATGATCAATCAGTCCTTACAGAAATTGTGATTGCCAACCAATTATCAGACGATTGTGTTTTAGTTCTTTTCAGCCTCAATGAAGAGGACTTTTACTGGTGGCTTGATTTAGGAGAAGTTAATAGAAAATAACAGTAATATGAAGAACAATTGAAGTATTTCATAAAAATGAACACTTACAATGGTCCGAACTCAGCCTCAGAGAGGTTTACAACAGCAGTCTACTTGAATCTACTTGAAGCTACTCCTATGAATCGAAGTGCAGTGCTGGTATTTAAAGTGCAGGTATTTAAAGAACAGGTATTTAAAGACTGGAAATGTAAATGACTGGAAAAGAAAATATATGAAGTAAATGACTGGTTTGTATGATCTGAGTCCGTCCGTCCTTCTGGGGGCTGCCCTGCTATTTATACTCGTCAGTGATGACCTTCGAACTGCACTTCGAACCGTCGAACTGCTCCTCCATGATCGCTGATCATGCTTCCTTACAAGTAGCTCCATTACGCCATTACTGGCAGTTGAGCTTCCCTCTTGTACTTGGATTTGAATATGAGTAACCGTTGAAGACACGTCATCTTGCATCCCGTTATTTGATCTAGTGTTACTCAGATCATGTGAGGACCAATATTTATTGCCACGTGTACCATCAGGATTAAAGGCTTGAATAACCTTCCTTTATTACCCTTACTATGCCACGTGTCGAACTGTAACTGGCTTTTACAAAATATGTAGCCAACAATACTTCTTTAAAAAAAATATATCATATGCACTTCTAATTATGTTATTTTCTTTCTTAGTTATAATTAATTTTCTTCTTTAATTATGATATTATTTTAGTTATACCATATATATGTTTAGTTACAATATTTTTTTTATTTTTTTTTTAGTTATGACTCAGAAAATTGAAATTAAGCCATTTTTCTTTTTAGTTACAAGGTGTGCACCATAGTATTTTCGTAGTTTATTACATTTGTTTTCTAAAAAATGAATGATCTAATCTTTAAATAATATTTGTCGTTCATTTTTTTTTTAAATAAATACCATAAACTAACATAGCAAAGGTTATCAGACCGACTTAATTTTTTTTAACAATGATTTACACAGTGTGATATAAAAAATGAATAATTTGGATCATTGAGACGGGACCCATAAAACCCCACGGGCCTGAATAACACAGCCCAATCCCATAAAATAAATAGGCTCATAAGGGAGTTTGTAGCCCAAAAAAATTATAAAGTCGTTATAAATTGTAAGATCACTCTTTTTACTTTTTACATAATAAAAAAAATTAACTAAAATAATTAATTTCTAAACGAATCCTAAATTGTGGAGTCTTTTGAAAAGATGGTTAAAAGTTAACTTTTTTACTTTTTTAGCTTTTTTGACTATTTTCTATAAGAGATAATGTGACTCAAAATGAGTCAAAAGCCATGTTTGATGACCTCATAATTTTTTTGTACTTTGTTTATAGAAAAAAATAAAAATATATTAATACACATTTTTTAAATATATATATAAAAAAATTTTTTGATAAGTATACGGAAAAGAGATAGAGGGATGTTGCTGGGCACAATAGCTTGCTGTGAGGCTTGATGGAAACTTGTTTCAAATCTATTTCAATAATCTGAACTATTCACATTGTAAGATTCGTTAAATAAATATTCTTAAAAAAATCAGATTAATTGGACACATATATAACCCCATAACAAAATCACATTTATTTTTTAAAAAAATAAACGGTTAATATGATTTTGATAATTTTTTAATAACAATTAAGATTTGATCATTGGGTTATGGTCAATTAGAATGAAATAAAAATTCGCCGGACAAGTGAATTTTTTTTTACTAAAAAACAAAAAAGGTGGGGATCAAAAATTCAACCCTATTAATAAAGTATTATTCCTAAACACACTTTTTTTTCACCTTATAAAAAAATCGAAAAGCCACTTAAAAAGTCAAGTTTCCAAACGTATCAAAATGATATTAATAATAGTAATGCTACACATTCGTTGAATTTGGACTAGTTTGAATCGTCCAAATTTGTGCATGCAAGTCTCCGGCCGATCATTCGAAAAGTTATTCAACCGGTCATCCGAGAGTATGCTGGTCATTGGCAGACATTGTTTGACAAAGGTGATTGTTGTGGTTGATAAGGGTGACATCGGTCATCCAGACGGTCGTCCAATTTATATAATTCTGACGATTCAGATAAACTCAAATTCGTTGTATCAATAATTTTTGTATTAATATTAGCAACAAGAAGCCCACGTTGCAACCTCATCATCTGCTATCCATAGCTGGTCACAATTTGCATACAGATCATTACTATAGCTAATAGTCCACCTTGCCATTACAAAGTCTGATTGCTGGGTTTAAAGTTTTCAATTTCCCTAACCAATGTGCACTGTGACCAAGTAACCTCTCAAGCCTGTTACCTATTCACTTATAAAACATCATACAAAGTGAAAACACATAACTTGTTAGAATTACAGCCAAGAAAAGAGGAAACAAAGCAATAACCATATCCAATTCTTTTAGTGCATGCAAAAACAAAATATGATTGCTGATGTTAAATTTTACAGGACATGTCATTTTACCGGCCGTGACAGTGACAGAGCCAAAAATTCAAAATAGAGAACTCACACCATTAAAAAGAAGATACAAAATCTATAAAAAAACAACAAAGACATACTATTAAATTTATAAATTTTTTTGATCCATTGTTAAAATTCAATATTACAATTGTCGTGCGAATTATGTCAATATAGCCTAAAAATCCAGAGTCAACAACCCAACTAAATTTATGATTAACAAATTGAACACTATCAACTCAACAAAAAATCCCACAATGGAAAAAAACAATAAACTAAACAAATCCCATGAAAAGAATGAAATGTTCAATTAATTCAATTTTTACCATTAACTTTGCAGTTTAGAGTATAAAAGAACAAGCTCACAAAAAACCAAAAAAAAAAATAGAGCACTACTAAAAAAATTTAAATACAATTTTTTTTTACATGGTTTAAAGAGGGGACACTATTATTATTTTATGAAGGACAAATTAGACATAAACTTCATATATAAGGGAAATGGTATAAATATGAAAAACCCAGGGAGGCACGTGACTCCCTGGTCCTACATTGGCTCTGCCTCTGTCTACAAACGAAAAAAGAAAAAAAAAATTCTTTAGCAAAACAGAGGGCTCTATTTGTTCGAGTTTGAAGGCATGCAGGTTCTATTTTCCTGCCAACCAATGCATACAACAGTTGTACTTGACAATCTATCGAACTTGCCGCTGCAGTAGTTTTCTGATACACTAATCCCCACCACCACCACCTCCGAACATCCCCATCATGTCTTTAGCAGAACCCGAACCCATTTGTTTCATCAAGTTTTGTAACCCGCCCATGCCACCGATCTGCTTCAGCATCTGTGGGGGAAGGACTTTGCTCATATGTTGTGCGTTCATGTTGCGTGATAAAGCACTCATATCTCCCTTCTTAGGAATCTTCAGCCCCTTCATCTTGCTCCAAATCTTGGCGAGTCGCTTGTACTCTTCGAACATTTCCATCACTTCCCGAACGTGTCGACCCGATCCCCTTGCTATCCTCATGATCCTTGATTCGTTCATGAGCTTTGGGTTCGAACTATCCAACTCTGCAACATAAGTAGTAAAATCAGAAAAATGGGTTAACATTAAAGCTGCGTTTGGTTTAAAGATTTCAGAAGGGATTTACACAGGGAAAAGTAAATGAAATATAAGCTGAATTTTTGTTCCTTTTCCTGGTTTCCTTTCTCTCTGGAAATTCCTACTCAAATCTTTAATCCAAAAACCTAAAGTATTCCCCAAGAGAAGATGATCTTTCAGTTGGAACTACCAAGACAGAAACATATTAGCATTATTGGACTTAAGTTCAACTTAAATTTACAGCCCCAAGACACTACTTTAGCAACCAAAAAATAAAGGCACAAATAGACCAAATCAAAATAGCATTGCTTGCCTTCGTTAGTCATTGAATCCATCATTGTCATGTAACGTTTGATCTTTGCCTGGCTTTCCTTTTCACGACCTTTTGGCATTAACTCTGCACTAAATCCTGGAAGCATTGAAAATACCTATACAGAACAGTGGTGAATTAAAAACATGAATTAAGGCTCTGCAACGAAATTCCATGCAAGTGAGTGACAAAGGGAAAGAGATAAAAATCAAATCAATAAATGACACTCAAATAGTCAATATAGCATTCCTTTGGCTTACATGCACTCGCCAAATTCCACTTGCCAAACAATTCGGTTACCTTATGTCGACTTCTCCTGGTAAAGGGCATTGTTAGAATGATGTATTTTTGGTGGGGAAACCCTTAACAGAGCCTGAACCACATGCTCAATGTTGTTGGCGCTCTAGTAACAAAGAAAACCACCACTGGCAACATCTGGCCTCTAAGGGTGTGCAAAAAAAAGTTTTCTCAAACTGCTTACCACCAGGTGGCCTCTAACATCAGTTATCTCTTAAAATTTTCCTGTTAAAACTGTATTTTTGGTCATGTCAGGCAGTGATGCAGCCACAATTTTAGAAAATCTAATTTTACTTTTATTATTTTGGAATTATAATTTGATTAGTTGAGTATGAAATAGGCAAGTTTCCTGATTTGTGTTTATTTAATCTTTCTATTTTATTAGTTTATTGTTCTACAAGAATTAGGTTTAATTTACTATAAATAATGATATAAGCCTTGTGGCTGAACAACTTTGGTGATTAATAAAATTTCAGGATCTTTTTTTTTCTTCCAACAATGGATATTCTGAGAGAGTCAACCACTGTTGATGCCTTTATTTCCGATATTCTTACTGAAACAATAGAATTTGTGAAGGGTTTTTTAACGGACTCAAAATCATCGTTCCAAATGCTGTGTGTAATGCTTCCCTACATTAATTCAGAGCAAATTCACCATAAAAATTTCATTTACAAATTGCCAATTTGCTTTACAAAAGCTATTGCATCTTCTCAAAAAGAAACTGCAAAAATTAAAGATTCTAGTAATATTTATGAATCTTCCGTAAAAGAAAGCAAATAACGACAGATCTAGAAAAATGTACAATCGTTAGGCAATTAGCAGCAATTCAGAAAGCGTTTAATACTATGAACATGATCATAGAGCACATCAACACATCTTTGATCAAGCTTCAATAAAACCAAATGGTAAATTAACACACCTGGCCAATAGGACCCATTTTGAGTATGTTTTGAAATTGCTCATACATAATCCTCAAGGTGAAATTTCCTTCAGAAAGCTTTTGTAGGAGCTCGGGCTGTTGATCCATAGGTACCACTTCATGAATTTTGTCCATGAATCCAGACCAGTCACCCATGCCTAATTTAAATTCAAATAAAACAGAGTCAAAACATTCAGAAGTATTTTACTAAAACAGCCCAGAAAGAACAATGTCAACACCAAAAAATATAAAGGTATCGTGAGTCCATTACGAAAAGAAGCAGATGATAACCTAAAAGACGACTGACAAATGGTTTAACATCAAAAACCTCAAACTCATCCATATGCTCTCCAGTTCCAATAAATATTACAGGGCTTTTTGTTGCAGCAACTCTGCATATAGAAAGCACAAAATAATCAAAATGTCAGTAACAAAACACAGCCATGATTTATAATTTCCATGCATTTTGTTAAAATGGAAAAAATGTCTTAACTTTTAAGTATAGAAACTTAAAAATTCAGGTGGCTTTATGCTTAAATGTGAGGATTCCAACAATTTCTTAGTTATATCTTCTTCCTCAAAGATGAATCAACATTATTTCTCTGGAAAGATGAATCAACATTTGCCTTTATTATAATTACTTTAGAAGTTGTATTGTTAAAGGCATGCCAAGCTCACATATAAATTCATGAAGAAGATCAATAGCATCATAAAGTGGGAAGAGCACATGGAATAAATTAGCAATGCAATACCCAAGTATCCAAGATTATTCAAACACACTTACAACAGACTAAGAAAAAGGATGTAACATTAATGACCTCAAACAACTTGCTGCGAAAATGAAAAATAACCTTGAAGAGGTGCCACAAGGTACTTAGTTTAAAAGGTCTTGCTTTTTCCTTTTTCTTTTTTGTCCTTTTTTGATGGGTAGGTTAGAGAAGCTTCATGTTTATCTAAACCCAAACAATCATACGGAGATGCATTGACAAAAAGGGTAATAATAAACAGAATTTTTCTTTAACCAAAATTATCAGACATGAAACCTATGTAATCTGGCACATGTCACATCTGAACATACAAAGAGTGCGTGAACACTATGGATTGCATAATTTATTTGGCAGTGCAAACATGATTTCTTCAATCATTTCACCAAATCAAAACAAAACGGCATTTTATATCACACCACGTACACAATTATTTCAATGCCAGATTCAAAATCTTGAAAGTAAGTACTGCGTTAAAAACTTACGCACTAAGAGCACCACCACCCTTTGCATGACCATCCATCTTGGTAACAATCACAGCTCCAACTGCAACACTTTGCTTGAATGCTTGTGCCTGATCAAATGCTGCTTGACCAATACTACTATCCATAACAAATATAACAAGATCCGGTTTCTGGAAGATTCACAGACAATACAAGATTACCAACTGTAATAAACAGTAATAACATAGTGCAACACAATGCACCAGGATATACCGTTGCTTCAGAAACTTGACGCATTTCTTCAAAGAGAGCAACTTCCTGTTTATGGCGTCCACTGGTGTCAACAATTATAAGGTCACAATTTTCCTGCTTGAATCTTTCTACGCCTTCAACTGCAATTTTAACAGGATCTGACTCCATATAGCTGTCAACAAAAGGCATATGCTATGATGAGCATTGAGTAGTACATTCATAACCCAAAAATGAAGTGAGACCAAATCAATAGAGGCTCTGACGTTACAAGCATTTGGGAAGAGGTCCACATATGGTTAAAGGAAAATCTATTAAAGGAACAATAGCTACATGCACAAAGATATAACAATGAAATAAAAGTTTTGTTTCAGTGAAGGCTACACAATTAATTGGTATATATAGACTGTGATATATATATATACAAAACAAAGGTCTAAAGTGCATCTTGCATTAACCCAACTAACTAAGAGCACCAACTCATCAACACCCCATTGCCCAATTACTAAGATTCCTCATGAACACTATGAAATCTGCCCTGGATTGATAAACCAACTTCGTCGTTACAACAGGCTAAGTTTGCCAACTTGTGAAAATTTGCCCATTCAAATTCATGCTCTCTTTTTTTTCTTTGTTCTTTTTTCTTTTGTTTGATAAGTACTCATCTTATTAAGAGCACCAACTCATTGAAACTCCACTGCCCAATTACTAAGATTCCTCCTGAATACTATGAAATGTACCCTGGATTGATAAACCAGCTTCATCCTTACAGCAGGCTAAGCTTGCAATCTGTGACAGTTTTTGCCTATTCGAATTTAGATATGGCAATTGGAACCCAACTCGACGGGGACCCGATCCCCCGACTCCGAATTGAGCGGTTATTCCCAGAAAAATATCCCCGACGGGCCGGGGATGGTATTAAAAATTGAATCCCCGATGATATTCAGGGCTGGGGATACATATTTTAGTCCCGGACCCGGCCCGACCCCGATCCCCGCTCCACTTCCCCCCGACATGAAATTACTATTTTGCCCCTATTTATATATAATATGTGTATGTGTAGGGTTTGGATGAACAAACACTCACACACAAACACAAAAAAGCGCTCTCACCTCTCTCTCTCTGCGGGTGCTCCTCCCTCACACACAAAAATAGCTCTCTCTCTCTCTCTCTCTCTCTCTCTGTAGATGTTCCTCACACACAAAAACAAAGTTGTCCTCTCCCTCCTCCCATCTCGCGGATCTCCGATCTCACCGATGGCGGTGGTGGTGGCGGCGGCTCCTCCGACATCCTCTCCCTCCTCTCATCTCGCCGATCTCCGATCTCGCCGATGGCGGTGGCGGCAGTTTCTCCACTATCTCCCAAATCTCGCTGATCTCGCCGTCGCCGATCTCCCTGCTCAAGGACATCACGGTGACGCCCTTTCCCTTCGCTGCCGGACTCCGACGCCTTTCCCATCTCCCTGTTGATGTATGATGTTGATCTGCCTTTTTTTTCTTTTTTTTTTTTTGGACCGGGGAATTTTCGGGTTCGGGAAAACACAATCCCCGCTAGGGGACGGGGGTGGGGGTGGTCACAGGTTTCCCGTCGGGGCTGGGGACGGGAAAATTTTTGCCATCGGGGATCGGGGACAGGGAGTGTGATCCCCGCCCCCGCCCCGCCCCATTGCCATCCCTATTCAAATTCATGATCTTTTTTTCTTTTCTTTTTTTGTTCCTTTTGTTTGATGAGAACTCGTGGACTGATGGCCAAATTGAATTTTCCATCCGATAAAAGGATAAATGAATTAAACTTATCCATTACCAATTACATGAAAACAAGGTGTAATTGGATGACAAAACCTATGAAGGATAAGTTAAGTGATGGATAACAAGTTCATGACGTTTGAACTATAAGCATGATCCTGCTTTATAGCTTACAAAACCTCAGATTCTTTCAATACATCCCTTCCCTTTACATCAATACAGTTAATTTATTGCATGCCCATTACCATAAAATTAACCACATAGAAGTAGATGGCACATGGTTTCCTCATTAGAATTAGACATTGGTTGGCTCTTTCTCTTTCAGTAATGTTGCTCATAATAATATCCCTTACATAGGAATTTATGCAAGTTGAACATGATTGGAACATGTGCACCAGACTGAAGTCATCATTAGGGGCATTTCTCTAGTTCCTCTTTTCCATGACTTGCGGAGTCCCAGAAAATTATTATCTGGACTTTCTTTTTCCTACTCACACAACCACCAACCATTTCCTCTCCCTATCAATTAATCTTCCTGCTCTATTTATACAACTGATTTTTAAACTAACTTCTGCAATATTTGACACATTTTACATGATACTCTGACATTACAACTATATCAACCTTCTAAAATCACGTAAGATGGCATTACAACCAACAGATCAACAAAGAATACCTTCCATAAAAAGGAATTTTAGCTTTAGTGGCATTCTGCTTCAACTGATCAAAAGCACCAGCTCGGAAAGTATCTGCACACACCAGAGCTGGTTTCCAACCCTTCTTCTGGTGGTAATATGCATATTTCGTACATGTTGTGGTTTTCCCAGACCCTGGAATTATTCACAAACAGATAATCCTGCATTAATTGACTGAATAGAAGAAATGACAAACCCAACAAGGGTAGATTAACCAAAATGTAAAGTAAACTGAACGTATATAGCTAACAAATGAGAAAAAAATTCAAAAGGCCCTAATATATGTAACTCTCATATGGGTGGTAAAGATGATCAAGGTCATACACCAGCTTGCCAAAATAAAATGCAATACTTAGATACTAACTGTTAGACATAATACATAACAAAACAACAAATCCATCACCATCTCAGAAAAACAACATACCTTGCAAACCGACAAACATGACTACACTTGTTTTCCCTTTCTTTGGAGTGAAAGACGGCTTCCCAGGATCCAACATTTTGCAAAGCTCGTTAAAAATAGCCTAGAAGAAAAGAATCCCGCTTACTATCACAACATAACAAGAGACAATGCAGGATCCAGATTGCGATCTAACAGCAACCCAAAAAAAAAAAAAGGTAGTTTAAAAACAAATCTTAGGCTAAAAGAATGTTCCTAAATTAAATACCACCATCGCCTTCAAAGTAGCAACCCTCTTAAACCATGTCCGACACTTCTCGAACATGTCATAATTTGAAAATGAACTACCATAATTTTGGACACTTTTTAAATACTACCTACACAGAACACGTGAAAAATCTCTCAACAGGCAAAGTGAAGAATGAATCGGACACATTTCTTGAAGAAAAAGACATAATATAAGTAGGCAGTCGTATAATGCATCATTTGTGGACTGAAATCATAAACGTTTTGCAACTCTAAACTCCACTATTTAGATAATCAATTCAGGGATACATTTTTCTCAGACTATTTAACATATGAATATAGTAACACATGCTGCAGTGTTACCACATTCTTGTCCTAATTTTTTCTATTTGTTGAATCAACTGACACTCTTTTAGGATTTACTCAGCATGTCAAGTCATGTCATACCAGTGTCCTATGTGCATGGCAATGGTACATAGATCACCTTACAAGACTTCCAAAAAAATAATGGGAGACAACAACAACAAATTAAAATAAAATATAAAATAATAAAACAAAACAAAGCAAATAAAAGATTTTAAAAACTGCAAACCCAAGCAACACTTTAGACATAGTTGTACGAAGAGTAAACAGTGGCTTATTGAAATGTGCTTCTGCCATATGTAATTGACTAACCAAATGGGCTTTGATAGAGTCGAGTGGAGAAGAAAGATTCATGTAGCCGATCCCATTTGATAGGACTTAAGGTTTGGTTTGGTTTGATTAATATTTTTAATCAGAATATTCAGCCAAAGATATTAGTTTCAAATCCTAATCACCAAAAAAGATAACCTTTTTTCTTTTTGCATTGCCAGCAAGCAATTGAATTTGTTTAATGCAGTCAACACTGACCAAGATTAAAACTAACAAGCTTCTGAAATAACAAAAAGTCTCAAATTCATAGAATTCAGTAAAACAATGATCTCTTTACAAAAGCAAAAAACTTAAACAAAGTTCCATATGCTGCTTACAATGATAAGGCCACGGTCTACCCCCAAATAATTTTTTTTTTTTTTTTTTTTTTTTTCAAATAGCTCAGAAAAATCCATGTAATAAACCAGCTGCTAATCAAACTTAATCCTTGATGGCATACTTGGGTGCCAACTCCCAACAGAACCTTTTTGACTTGTCGACTGAGTGACCATAACAGATGTGGAGTGTAATAAAACATGATAAAAGGAATAACAATGGAAAAACCAGCAATTTTCAATGAAAATTCAACAAAACAAAAACTGATGCACATGAAAAGAGTTATAATTACACCAAACAATTAAGATTTTGCGCTATATTTAAACAATTAAAATCACCTAATATTGGTGAAACTCTTTAATATATATATGAGGAAATCATAAAAAGAAAAAAATAAAAAAAACTAACATATGGAACATGGGAACCCACTTCGCAAAGTTCACTAAGGCCATATCTGAAATCCAAGCCTTGGAATTGGAATCCTGGTTTGAAGTGTGAACTAACATAGTCACCAATTTTAGGTCATTTTATTGTTACTCAATTTTGAAAATCTTTATCCCCTACATAATGGCCTTTTTTAGTTGAATCATCAAAACTATTCAGCTAATTTAGTAAACCCTAATCCCAAATCTGGGGTTGACTACACAAATCTTTCTACACACTTTCAATTAGTTCTTTGCAAACAAAAAACAGCATAATCCATGATGATTAACAATTCTACCAACAAGAAAAACTGGCCCAAAATTCCAATTTTTTAGCCAAACCAAGAACACATGCAAATTGGGTATCGAAATCAAACCCATACCTGTTGAATGATCTTACGCTTGTTATGGCCAGCAGCGAGGTCATCGAGATTGACGATCTTCTTAATATTGGTCTGCATATCGCGAACGAGCTTAAACTGGACATCGGACTGAAGAAGAGCTCGAGTGATCTCATTGAGGCACTCGTTGAGAACTTTCTCGTCAATTATTGTCGCATTGCTCATCTGCTGGAGAGCACGCGATATGCTTCCACCTAACTGTGCTAACACCATTTTGATCGATTGTTTGAGGAATAACGATCTGTTCTGCGAATTCGAACTGAAAACTATCAAAAACTGATTGATTGATTGATCGATCGATCGATCGATTGAACAAATTTCTGTGATTTTGGGAGGGTAAGGCTTAGGGTTAGGGTTTCGGTTTCGATTGGGAGCGGGACGTGGGGATGGCAAAATTACCTGTTTTGTTTCCGACTCTCCTGTGTCTGTGTGTGGGTGGAAATTTGGAAAGGAAAAAGAATTGTGTTTAGTAGACTTTTGTAAATATGATTTGATAAGATGAATTGTATCTTGAGTTTGTGAGTTGTATCTTGAGTTTGTGAGTTGTGAAATTATGATTTGAGTGTAAAGAAATTATTTGGTTATGATTTTTGAATAGAGTGTTAAATTGAGTTTTGAATTGTATATGAAATTGAGTTTTGAAAATTTGATGTCACATGTGAAATAAGAAAATTTGTTTGTGTTGGAGATGAGTTTTCAAAATAGTTTTAAAAACTTAATTTAACCTGTAATTGATAATCAAAAACACAACTCATATCTTGATATCTGTATTTTTGATCAACAGTCATAACCAAACTATTTTTAAAATACTCAAATAAACAACAAAAAAATTCAATTAATTGTTTTTAAGTAATTTTTTTGAATAATTTTTTTTTTCAAATAACTTCTATGTCAATTATTTTATATTAATTCATTTTTTAGCTCTGTATAAACATTAAAAATATTCTAAATATTCCGAAAATTAAAATATTAAGAATATTAAAAATATTCCGAAAATTAAAATATTAAAAATAATTTTTTTTCAAAATAAATATTCAAAAATTTTAAATCATAAATATTTAAATAATTTAAATAATCTAAAAAAATTTAATAAGTAAAAAATTAATATAAATATTCAAAAAATTTAGATCTTAAAATTTTAAATAATTTAAAATTTTAATATTTTAAATTTAAAAACAACTCTACACTCAAATCGTAACCAAATGCATAAAACAAAACTCAATTAAGAAATTATTTCTAAAAATCATAACTAAACACATACTAACTCGAAACTCCATACTACTTTCACAACTCTACACTCAAATCGTAACCCAATACATAACAAAAAAATTAAAATATTTAAAAATATTTTTATAAAATAGAGTTTGAATTTATTTTTATAAAATATTTTAAAATTTTAAAAATTAAAATATTTAAAAATATTCAAAAAATTAAAAAATCGTAACATATTTAAATATTAAAATCTTAACAAAATTAAAATATTTTTAAAATATTTAAAATATAAAATATTGATTTGAATTGAGTTTTGGAAAGAGTTTTGAATTATGTGTTTGGTTATGAGTTTTGAAAAGTAATGATTATGTTTTGAATTGAGTTTTGTGAAATGGTTGTAGAATTATGATTTGAAAGCTCAAAACAAACACCATACTCAAATCAATAGGTGAAACTATAATTTGAGAGGCTTACCAAAAGAAACCGTAATATTTTAGTAGTTGTTTGGAATGTGTACACGTGTATTTTTATTTTTATTTTTTACTTTTTAGTTAAAAAAATTAGAGAAAAAATAAGTATGTTTGGAATAATTTTTTTGATTTTTTATAAAAATATGTGTAATAAAATATTGTAATGAAATTAAAATGACAATTTTACACTTTTGACTATTTGACTTTTTGGGTAGTTGAATTCAAAATGTAAAATAATAATTTTGCCCTAACAGCTTTTCCCGCAAAAAATAGTATAGACTTTTTAACTTTTTTAATAATTTTTTTACTTTTTTACTTTTTTTAATTTATCCCAAATAAGACTTTAGTTTTGCATTTTTTTTTTTAAATTCCTTTGAAAGCTGAAAGTAAAAGGGAAAATATATGTGAAATTATTATTTTATTTTATTTTATTTCTCTTTCTAAATTCTCAACAAAACACAACATAATGGAATAGGTTCATAATGTTGGAAAATGGTATAGAAATTCTGGGTTATAATAGAATTTTTTCCTAAGTTTGGTCCATTTTTTAAGTGGGCCCCGTGCGTCGTTTGTCACGGATCAAAGTGGTAACACGTTTTATGACGTGTTGTGATTCACGTGGTATATTTGGTTGCTCAAAACCATTACCGGGTGAATGAGAAATTGAAGCCAAAGTATGCTCCATAGAAATGGAGTTTTGGTGAAAAATCCTTAAAGGTTTGAATAAGGCTTGTCCCACATTGATTTGGTAGGAAGTTTTGAATGGGTTCATAAGGCATGGGATTGGAACTTGAGGTGTGCCCCAAGGGGTATCCAAGTGTTTTAGAGAGGAGGTTATGGGCAAAATGGGCTAAACCCATTAGACCCAAAAATCACCACATGCATGCTGTGCGTGTTGTGAGGTTGGGCTTGTCTGGCCCAATATTTATCTTTTTGGGTAAAAAACATTTGAATTTAATTTTATTTTTTGGTAAAATAAAATCCTGAATTCAAATTAATTTCGGAAATAAACTGGTCCGATTTTATTGTACACTTAAACAAGGCCCTTCCGTTTTTTATCTGTTTGAATTATGAACCCAACAGATTCAAATCTGTTTAAATTCAAAACCAAATAGGTGCAAGTAAAATAAAATCCTGAATTCAAATTAATTTCGGAAATAAACTGGTCCGATTTTATTGTACACTTAAACAAGGCCCTTCCGTTTTTTATCTGTTTGAATTATGAACCCAACAGATTCAAATCTGTTTAAATTCAAAACCAAACAGGTTTGCACCTATTTAATTCAAAACTTACAGCCACCAATCCATCTATAAATATGACAGCCCTCATTTGGATTTTGTAACTCTAATTTTCGTCCTTCATAATTCTGCAAACATTCTCTTCATATTGTTGTATTATTTTCTTCTGTGAGAAAGTATAAACACTTAGTTTGTTTGTTAGGCAAACAATTTGGGGTGCTGTTATTGTTTGTAGTTGATCATTTCATCCTGGGAGATAGACGTCCATATTCTAAAAGTACCGTGGAGATAACGAATCTGTCTTAAGAACACAGGGTTAAACACTGGACTTGATCAAAATAATATTCAAGATATTAATCAAGTAAGTTATTTATTTGTTTTCTGTTTTATTATTATTTATTTAAATCAGATTTTAATTTTGTTTTTGAAACAAAATAAAATTTGTTTTTATTTATTTAATTCTATTTCTAGTTTGATTTTTATAATCAAACATTTTTCTCTCATTTTCTTTATTTCTTTTGGTTTCTGTTTGTTGTTTAGTACACAAACCAAATTAATCCTTTTAAAAAACAGTGAAGATTGTTCAACACATAATGATTGAATAGATAATTATGAGATTCAAAATCCTTTCATATGGATTGTTGAAATGAATCCAACGAAAATATGAGTTTTGTTCTGTAAATCTGTAAAGATAAACATAATTGGAGCTACCCAATTGGCGTTACCGGCCGGGATACTCCGATGATAAAGTTAGCAACTTGAATAAAAAAAAAATAAATGAAGAAATGAAGAGTGTGTGTGCTGTGTTATAGAAAGATAAGGCATACCTCTATTTTATGGAATGTCTTTCTCTTATAGATGAGAGGTGTTATATTTGTTTGATATGTTTTCTTATTTGAGTTGGACCCATTGTTTGGACTTGTTTGAGTCACTCTCAGTAAATTGGTATTTTTTGAGCCACCACAATAATCCTTGCACTGTTCGATTGGATTCAGGTTGAAGATGGAAGAAAGTATTTTTTAATCTAAACTCTACTCTAATCTGTAAATATACGGTTGTGCTACATGCATCAATTAATTTATTAACTAGTGTACCAATATTAATTATGACATTATTATTGACCCCACTCATTATACAAATTGCAAATACAAAAAATCTTTTAAATTATGTCACATCATCAATTGGTATATTAGTTAATACACTAATTGATGCATATAACATTATTCGTAAATTTATAGTATTGAACATGATAATATTATATACATAATTAATGTATAATGCGGTGTTTGGCAAGTTGGATTTTAGTTTTTTTTTTGGGCAAATTACATATAACCCTCTCGAGATTTAGCAAAATTACAGATACCCCCTGAGGTTTGAGAAATTACAGTTATCCCCCTGAAGGTACTATTTGCATAACAAATTAGGGGACAATTTGTTATGAAAATATAAACCTCAAGGGGGTATTTGTAATTTCTGAAACCTCAGTGGTATCTGTAATTTAGCTAAACCTTGAGGAAGGTATATGTAATTTGGCCTTTTTTTTTTTAAGGTTTAAATTTACAAAAAGATAAAATATATTAAAATAGTTAATAAGACAAAATGTCACATCAAACTCATAATTATTTCATTTTTTTCTCTCACAAACATCACATCTAATTAAAAAAAATCTAATCATCTTCCTAGACACAAAAATTTTAACATATTAAAATAGTAAAAAACTAAAATAATCTATTAAAATTGTAACTTTCCAAACACCTATAATATATTATTAAATTTTTATATGATATATAATATCTGTCCAATGTATTTTTGAGTTTTAATTTGGGCCTACATATTTTGTTTGAACTGCAAGCCAAAATTAGGGGAGGGGTGGGGTGGGTCCGGGTCGGTCCGCAATAAGAGATATGTATTTGTTTTCGGCCCGGCCCTACTATCCAACTTTTATATATATTCAAGTCTGATTGAAAAAATGATTATAAATATCAAGTTCACTCGTCGAAGTATATATTAAAAAAAATTAAAATATTTTATAATTAAATTTAATTACACATTATATTTCTTAAATAAATATACTGATATCATCATAAATTAAAAGATTTTTTATATAAATTGAAGAATTTCTTAAATAAATTCAATCACACATCACCACAAATGTAAGTTTTAATGAAATTAAATAGAACAAAAAAAATATTTTATAATATATTATAATTAATTAATTAATTTAATAATGAGTTGAGCTGAAATGAGTTAAAAGTATAAATTTTAAATCCAATCCAATAATATATCAGCTAAAAATATTAACCCGATCCGACCCAATAAACTAAAACAACTTTTTCAATGGTGTGCACCCCGGGGCATTGGTTACATTTTGAAGTAAATTAATGATTGAACAATTTCATTAAATTTGGATCAAATCAAATTATAAAATTTAGGAAATTACAAAAAAAAAAAACCCTCTAAGATTTGATTTTTATAACAAAATAAATTCTTAATTTTTAATTTGTCAATTTAAATATTAAAATTTTGTTTTTTTTTTCAATTTAAACTATTTGTTTATTTTTATTAAATAAAATTGACTAAAAATAATATTTTAGTCATTGAACTCAAAAAAAAAAAATTTAAAACATTTTATGTATACTTGCATTAAGTTTAATGACTAAATTATTATGTCTCATCAATTTTACTTAACAAAAACAGAAAAATAGTTTAGATGGAAAACAAATTAAAAAATTAAGATTAAAATTAATAAAATAAAAAATTCATATTTTATTTTGGTACAGTGTTTCCTAGTTTTTTTTTTTTTTGGGTGATAATTTCTCCTAAAAATTTAGTGACTAAACCGGACCTAACAACTAAAACACAATTTGGTTCAATTTAAATCACCATTTTTAAAAATATTATTATCATTTACAACATGATCACAAAATATTATTCACAATTTAAAAATTATTTAGTTTATTATTAAAAACTAATTCTACATCCATATAAGAATACATTTGTAAAAATAGAGAATTACAACTTACGTATATATATATATATATATATATTTGATACTAATAATATATTTGAATATGTATATATCTAAATAGTTTAGTTCAATTCCAAAAATCTATAAAACCACATATCAATCCACGAAGGCCTTGTTTGGAAACCTTCCATTTTAGCCAAAAAGTCAAAAAGTTACTAAATTAGCCAAAAAGCCAACAACCCATACAAAAAAGTCAAAGATTCTCTTTTTTTTTCTACTTTTTGCACATCTTTTCGTAAAAAGCCAAAAAATCATCCCAAACATACTAGGTTTTTTTAACTCATATTTTAACCAAATAGTCAAAAAGTTACTAAATTAACATGTTCCCAAACGGGGCCGAAGTACGATATTTTAAAAATTAAAACCAAACCATGCATTGAAAAAATAAAACTAAAATGTGCAATTTAATTTGGATCGGACTGATTTTTATTTTTTTTGATTTTTTTGCTCAATCCTATCAAAAATCACTACTGAAGTTGTTGTGAATTTTTTTTTTTTTTTTGAGGATTTTGAAGAAAAAATAATACTAAATAAATAAGTTAATAAACAAACATGGGATAGAACACACAATACAAAGGATTGATAACCCAAAACTGATCCAATTCGCCAAAACAAACATTACCTTCATGTATTGTATTTTCGACTTTCACCCTTTGCCAAGCAAATGAACAAGAAACACCACGCACAAGATTGGATGACCATGAAGTGCAAAACTTCAATGTATATTTGATATAAAAAAAAATTATTACATTTATCTCTTGTCATTCTAACCTGCTCAGGCATACATATCAATACACTTGAAGATGTGCATCTATTCTACTAAGCCCATGCCAGAAGTTACAAAGGTGAAAAAAAAATTAAAAGAATATCCAATAGGGGGTAATTCAATTGCTTCAACACAATCCAAAAAGGATTAATCAACAAGAGTGACCAAGTGCATGATCTTTTTTGTGGCCATTTTGAGGGAAACAAAATCTACGGAGCGGTAATGAATTTTGTTCGAGTCCTTGTATTGAACTACAGATTATCTTTCAACCATTTTAGAGCTCCATTTGCAACAGACCTGCAACATATCCGTAGGGATTTTGATCATTACAGACCAATTTAGATAAGGTCAATAAATGCAACAAATGGGAGCCAAAGGATACAAAGCTGATAATGAAGATAAAAATACAAGGAAAAAGAAAGGCCTATACTAGGTTATTTTCCAAGTATTGATTGATCAAAGCAAGTTATTTTTCATTTTTATTTTAATTAAAGCTCGTATTATCATAAATTCATTATGAAGAACCCATCAATCATATATCCAAGTTGTTTTTGAGTAACTTGTTAAGAGTTCATTCTCATTTACTACTGAGGGCCCAAATAGTAAAATCCTACCACATGAGAAATAATTGAACAGTAGAATATCAAGATGATCAAAAGACAATGAGCATCTATGGTTATTACCATGTTTCCGAAAGAAATTAATATGAAAGATGCCATATAAAGTAGATCAAATGGTCCAAAAAACACTGATGAGCATAGCTTTGCCACTGAAAAATGTGGCAAGATCTAACCCGTAATTTTTTTGAACCTGATTTGACTGGTTTCAAATAGGTGGTTCGTCAAAACCAGGTAGCTTTTTTCCAACCCGAGGCGATCAGTTCGGGTGACGAATATACATAAACTCGATCTAATCTGACCCGTGAACACCTATAAAACCCTCTAATCAACAAAAGAATACCCCTTGTACTAAATACTCTTGCATTGTCACATAAAAAGAGAAGTAAAAGTATGTCAGAACTTGTGGGACCTGACAATATCAAGAATCACATGAATCAAATTGTGAATTCACTATCGATTCTATCTCAAAATAATTTCACCACATATTAGCATCAATCTATGTAGAAATCATGAATCAAATCGTGAAAATAGTAAATCGTAAGATTCTGACAACTATGATCTGATCCATATTCATTATTTATAGGTAGTAATACTTTGCAAGTGAAAGTACAGAGAAGGAATATTACCCAGCAAAATCTTTTAACTTCTTCCATGGGTCATCTTGACCTTCTGATTCATCAGTTTTCTCAGTAACAGAACCATTTTCACTTTGTGTATTTCCAGCTGCAAAACACAAAAACATCGTGTTCAAGTTGCAGAATCTGAATAAGAACATAAGAATATAAAACTAGATTTGTGGGCAGAATGCAGCTAATGATGCCAAGTTTCATTTGCTAATTTGTGCTGGAACTTGATTTAAATGTGCGTACATATATTATTGGATACCGCGGGCAGCTTCTCATCCTCATTGCTAAAGCAAGATGATATGTTACCCTTGCTCCTGGTGATTCAACTTAGCATAGGTAGATAGTGTCTGATTGTGTTTGGTACAAAAGACTTTGAACTTAGCATGGGATAGCTTGTGATTGTGTTTTGTATAAAAGACTCTTGAAATTTATCCTATGGTTTTTTTAGAGATCATTTTGGTGCTTTGAGTTTGTTGACAACTAGAGTCTAGCTTCTTGTTGCCGGGGTTCCTCTTCAGCGTGTTTGTAGGGCAACTTTCATGGAAGATATAGAAGACAAGGGTTGGTGCTTCAATATTCAATTCAACTGAAAATCATACATAAATGATAAAGCAACTACTTACTACCTTGCTGAACTCTAGGGCGAGTTTGAGAACGGCTGCCAGGACTGTTACTTAGGAAAGCGAGTTCTTCAAGCAGTTCACGCTCCTTGGCACTGTAAATGATTGCATGAACATAGAATTAAACTTAAAATGAATCTTTTTCACTTTTCTAGAATGTTTTGGATTTGAGCAAAGTGGAGAATCAAGAGTGACCAGCAGTAAATTTTTGAAGGCTGTCAATTCAGCACTATGATCAAATGGGAGATAATAGTACAAAATTTATATATATATATATATATAGAGAGAGAGAGAGAGAGAGAGATTTAGTGAAGAATCCTGTGAGTATATGCATATCCATGCAATGCCACAAACCAGAATCAATGTAAGAAATACAACTACAAATCTGCAAATACCAACACCATAGTTCTGTGCTTAAGCACCAAAATTTTGGCAAAATATGAGCCGAAGCAACCAAGGGTTGATTATGAGAAGATTGAGTTGAACAATATAGGTGGGAAGGCATGAATCTTATAACTGATGTTATACAAATATGTATACAAAGAGATAAATATAACTCTGGAATGAAGCAGAAAAGGCACTTAGCAACTGAAGCATATGAGCTTTACATTATCTATAATTACATGAATACATTTTAAAACGTATGCCAAGACTGACTACTTTGCTCAACATTATGGAGCCTTCCTCCCCGACTGGAAATATATCCGTAGTTAAAACAGAAAAAAAAAATCCCGGATCTTGTCAGATCCCAAGGTGATTTTAGTGAAGTTTTATTTCTATAAAATGGAGAGCATGCACATTGGAGGAGGTGAGTCAATCTTTTTAAGTCTTCAAGCTTCTCATATTGGAAATAGAATAAAATAAAACAAAAATGGAACCAGCACATAAGTCATCACTAGTTAGGTTTAACCCAATAAATAATACAAACCGTATACAATTAGCCAATTCCACACTACCTCAGCTCAGGCTAGTGGAGTATGGCAAGCTAGGATTTAGGTTTAATATTAACTTGGAAACCTGTAAATTGAATTCAGCCTGGCTGTCTGTCACCATACTTGCACGTCAAGATGCTTTCCACAGCAATGATGGAAAGTCCTAGCAGAATACGTCTTCTATTCTATTATCTCTTCCAGAACTATTTTGGTTGTGCTGGGACTTTGAAGAATCAGTAGATAGTACATTAACTTGCCAAGAAAACTGGTTAAAGATTCAGGAAGTTGGTAAATGGGTAGCAATTGGTTGTCCAAGATCAATATGTTCAGGTAGCATAGCTTATGATGGGTTAGGTTTCTTGATACTTGCATCAAGTTGCGATACAGCTTAAAATCTTTATCACTAACATCTTTAGCCATTATTAAAATAAAAAAATAAAATGATCTTTAGCCTGCGTTTACATGCCCCACATAATTGAACCAATGCATTAGTTTCCAGAAAGCATTTGAACACACAAGTATAAAAGCTGACCATTATCAATCCAATAAAATGTAAATTAGGTTAGTTGCTGAAATTCTGAAGCACCCTTTATTTTAAGCAAGCATTATAAGGACTGCCAGAAGCACAAGAACCACATCCAAATGCAATGTAACAATGCCTTATTTCAAACTTTCAATTGTCTTTAGATGAGCTAATAATACCCATACACAATCTATCATATTTGTTACAAACTAATTTCCGAGTCTCTTTTCCATAAATGTATATAAAACATCTAACCATGTATAATTTTTAGAAGCACAATTTTACAGAACAAATTAAGCTTAATTGCATTAGAATAGTCAAGGAAACAAGAAAGAATTGAACAATTAGGATAATTTGATTGATTAAAACTAGAACAGCAGCTTACCTAATACGATTGGGTATGGCAACTTTAATTGTGAATAAGTGATCACCACGTATTGATGGTCTGTTTAACTTTGGTGCTCCTTTCTTTGCCAGTACAAGCACATCTCCAGGTTGGGTACCCGAAGGAATCTGTAGATCAGTAGTTCCTTCAACTGTCTTAACCTGTTTAAATGTCAAGCAATCAACAAATTGTTATTCAGTTGGAGAATCCAAGGAACTTTGCAAGAAATCTGCATTCAATGCCCCATCCTCTGAGCTTGCAGCGGTGACAAAGGAAGTACTGCACAGAAACCACTGAGTTTAGAGATGGAGAACAGGCGAAAAGAGTGAGTGAGAAAAGCCTCTTTGGAAGCTTGGTAGGGAGTGAAGCCACCTTGAAGAGTCTGTCTCGCCTTCTTGGGTCCAAGGGGACTCTAAACTATGTGTTAGGCTTTGGCATTGAATACAAGCCTGTGGCTAAGATTCTCTTCCTTTTCTTTTAGGTCCAACTGGTGCACAAGCTTGTGGCTAAAATTCTCTTTCTTCAAATAATCTGCTCTATGGGTTGTAGATATATTTAAGATTGTCAACTACTGTAGTGTTAACTCTAAAAATGGCCTCTATACTCTAGAACTCAAATTAGATAAATATGGCTTGGGGTGAAGACCAAAGAGTCAAACATTTAGAAGCATTTAAATTTTATTTTTTACCATACTAACAATGGTAAGATAGTCATTTTACCTTAACAACAGTGCCCAATATGGCATCTAGATAACTAATTGAAACAGATGAACGTAGATTTATGCCATCTCTTTGGATCTCTGGAATCTCCTCAATATCAAGGTAGACATAAAGATCACCAGGAGGGCCCCTGCTGAAAAGACAAGAACAATTAGTGTTCCAAAGAATCTGAATCACGTCCATGAGTTTGATACCTTCTAAAGTGCTGTTATAACAGAACTCTTAAATGGAAAGTATGAGTTTTGTGTCAACCGAAAAAGGAAAATGGAAAGTATAATCTCAACATAGAGGAAAAAATGAAATTTTGAATAACCTTCATATGAGGACACAGATATCCATATAAGAGAAGAAATAAGGACCCCCGCCTATTGATCTTTTTTTTAATGACAATTATAACCTCAATTAAAATTACTATAAAGGGCAGAAATTAAAATGGAACACCCACCCTTAAAAAAACAACACTCATAATTGAACACCCAACCCTAACAAATCAAATTGAACACTGACCTTCAAATCAAATTGAAAACCTGCCGATAAAAAAATAAAATTAAAAATCCAAAGCACATGATCTATCATTCTAATTTTCCATGTTGTCTAATCATCAAAGTTCCACAAAGACATTTCTTTGCTTGCACATTTGGAAAATGACAGTTTTCTTTTCTTGATTCTTGCAAACTAGTCGAATATATATATATATATTTTTTTTGGTTCTTAATTTTAACTAGAAATCTACCATAAACCGGAAGCTTTGGACAACATCAATTTCTTCTCAATCATAACAATCATTTCTTTTGTACTGCTGGCCCCTACTGCTATTCTCATGGAAGGCGTGAAGTTTAGTCCATCATACCTGCTATTCTCGTTTGATTATTTGCTTGATCTGTGAACTAGGGGGTGCGAATTTGTTAGTTTATGTTTTAGTGAGTATCCAAATTGTTATGGGGTGTGCAGCTAGGCGGGTGTGTAATGTTTTAGAGGAATAATTTTGGTATTATGTGGGGGGTCCTTAAAATTTTTATCAATGTACAAATTTTATAAGTGGGGGTTCAAAGAAATAAGAGATCCTTAGAAAAAAGGTAAGAGCTATTAGCGCCACCCGTTATTGAAACTGAACTTTAAGCATAGGGCTTCCTTTACTAAGTGCCCCCATCCCATGAATAGTTGCACCCATTAAGAAGATGCACCCAAGGTCTCTTATTAGAATCTTACAATTTGCGATTCAATTCACGATTCGATTCGCATTTTTTGCAGAATCAATACGCATCTGTGGGTGAATCTATTTTGAAAGTGAATCGTACGATTCACAATCGATTCACGATTCGATTCATTTTTTACGATTCATGCAATTCTTGAAAGTATCCTATCCAACATATTTTGATTCTTTTTTCTCTCATTTTTTAGTTAAAATGACATAATACAACTTCTAATAGTGTTTGGTATGAAAATAACAAATATATATACCTGATTTGTTGTTATTTTGGCTATCAGGGAGTTTTTAATAGAATCTAATCAGATTCAGTCAAAACCCAACATGCTTTTAAACATGTTTAAGGTTAAAGTAACTTGCAATATGAATTATCTATTGCTATGTTATTGAAATAAATATACTTCAATATTACATGGGTGAGGTCAGGTAAACCCACTAGTTCTACAAGTTCTTTTAAAGAAGAAGGGGAAAAAAAAATTGAACAATAAGCATATATATATACCTTTTAAAATGCTTCAGGTTTCAAAATAAAAGAATCAGAATTAATTCTTTTTTATTATTAGGTCATTGTTACTTGTAAAAGTACGTATATTTATGAAATATCATAAACGTTGTTAAGTTATTGTTACTTGAAAATTGAAAATTTGTCTTTGTTTACTTTTTTATTAAGAATGGTTGATAAGCAATATATGAAAAGGAAGAAGGTAAGGTGGCAATCTTACCTAGGGACTTGTGTTAACTTTTTATCTATTAGACCATGTGATCATCATTCAAAACAACATTTCATCAATTTAAGTCTAAATATTTTATATTTATCAGACATATTTAACATCAAAGTGTGTAAATATATTATTCTAAGTAATTTAGAAAAAATGACCGAATCCTTACAATTCACGATTTGATTTGATTTGATTCACGATTCGGTACAAGGCCATTTCGAATTACGATTCGATTCACAATTTAACAACTATCAAGGGTCTAAAGTTAAATTTCCACACCGAAAACTTTGACGTAGTCCCTAGGCATTGCTAGTTTTGTATATTGGTAGCACACAACCAGTATAGTAAAGCTCAAATTTGGTATTGCTTTGTTGGAAACCTATGAAGCACGGGTACGGGTACCGGTACGGGCACTGGTACTGATACTGATACTGATACGATACGGGTACGTCAATACAGTAAAATCCAAAAAAAATAGTGTATGGGTACGGCTTGGTACGCTTGTAAAAAAATATTTATTTTTAATTTTGAGTAATGCAAAAAATAATTAAATGATTTAATTTGTTAAGATCCAACCTATAATTAACATTTAATACCAAAAGTAAATGTATAAATCAAAATTAAATGTCAATATATTAAATAACTTACAAACCATAGTTTAATTTTAAAATCCTGCTAAGCATAAAACTAAAAATAAAAAAGAAGTTTAGTGAAATGAGTTTTATCTCTGTAGTAGAAAAAAATATTGTTTCAATTGAGTTACGGTACGGTACGGTACGATACGACACGGTACGGCTTGGGTATAAACTAGGTACGTCTAGGTACGTCAAAAATTAAAAAGAACTAATTTAAGTACGTGTTTCATGTACCCGGTACGTATGTAGAAGTACCATACGAGGTACCATACGCCGGTAAGTATCCGGTACGGGTACGGCATATTTTTTAAAGTACCCATGCTTCACAGTTGAAAACCCAAACAACCGGATGTAAATGGTGTTCGAGAAATCATCAAATCAATATAATTCTTCCAAGGACTAAAATTTTGGCAAGGCTTCAAACTGGAGTTGGGAGCATTCTCAATTGGTTCAACGGAAGCCTTCAACAGAAGAAGTCAAGGCCTAACTTTATTTTCATATGCATATATATATATATTTGTTAATATTCATTTAATTAATATTTATTTTTTGCGTTACCGATGTTAAGGCTTGTTGATGGAAAGGTGATCATCAAAATATTGTGAACACAAAGTTGTGAAGTCTGTTGAAAATAAGAAAGCATACTGGAAAATCTCTGGTCTTGCTAAGGAAGCAGTAGATTACATATTTAGTAATACGAACTTAATTTGAATAACTTTGCCCATATAATAGGGGCAGCAACCCAAAATTTTTATCAGAAATATACCACAGAACCAATGACTGAAGCTTAAAGATGCATATTGTAAAATTCATCTACATACCCCTTTGGTCCAGCATCTCCCTCTCCAGCAACTCTCAGAATACTGCCCTTGCTGACTCCAGGTGGAATTTTAACTTTGATATCTTTCTTCACACGAATACGACCCTCGCCGGAGCATTTCCGACAGTATTCAGAAATGACTTCACCATTCCCACCACAATTTGGACATACAGAAACCTGAAGTTAATAAAAGGTTAAGAAGTATTAAGGAATAATCAGTGAAAATATCTACTGGAAGAACAAGACATAGTAAAACCATAGCAATGCTGAAAACAAGGTGATACAAAAGGAGTTAAAGATTTTATCATGTAAAACTCAAGACCTATTCTACTATGTCATTCTATCTTGCACCATTGGTATGTTACAAACACTCAGTCTACTTCAACTCATGTCACTGTAGCCTTCCCTTGTCCTTATCGTGCCATCAAATTGAATTACTCTTCACAGAAGCAATGATCACTCATCATGGCATATGATTAAACCATCTCCAAGCCTCACAAATGCATTTATTTCTATTCTCAACAAATCTGTCTTATCATTCGCCTTAATGTCATTCAGCTACAGTCATTTTTCTAAACAATGGATTTTGCCTGTTAAGGTAAAAACAAAATGACAAGTGCATTTTATTAATTTATATATTTACTATGTTAATTTTTTATGGGAATCCGAAGAACTACAGTTTGAAATTTTTGCTTGCTTGCATAGCCATTAAATGCAGCTGATAGGATGTCCTCGTTTGAAACAAGAGGTGTTGGGTTGTATCCAACACCAATTAACCATAATGTGTCATCTCCCGATAAGATTATTATCAATGGTAAGGATATTCTTGTGAGCTGGACTTCACCTCAAACACACCTTTATAGATGAAGGCACCTACCAAAGATCATCTTGGCTCCCACTAAAGCCTGTCACCCATGAAGAAGCTAACAAGGCCCAAAGTTCATCCATTACCCCAATCCTGCACGCGTCTCCTCAAAACGCGATATCCCAAACAGTATGATTGTCTTCCCTATTCATATAATCATGTCACAGTAGCCTCCTTATTTCTAGCCAACCGGAAGATAGCTAGGAATGAACTTTCAAAGGTATTCTGCCCCCACACCACCTATGCCTCCAAAATTTTACCTAGTCACTAATGCCAACTCTTAATTTGATAATGACACAAAATCCTCCCAATTTTTCTGATCCCTTTTCACAACCCTTTCCCTTGAGGCATGTTCACCTCTACTGAAGTATGTGGGTAGTAGACATGCAGAAGTTTCTCTAACCTCTGAGGAAAAAAGATTGGGATAATGAAATAATGTTAGAATTGATGTATTATTGATTGATGTAATGTTATATATATTACAATGATTCATGATTCCTATATATAGAAGAGGGTGAGTGTGTAGTAGGTAAGGAGTAGGTGAAGTGGAGGTGGTAGTGGTGTAGTGGGTTAGGTTTAGTGGAGTAGGTGAGGTGGTAGTGGTGTAGTGGGTTAGGTTTAGTGGAGTAGGTTTAAGTGGGTGAAGTAGGTGATAGGTTTTAACAGCCCCCCGCAAACTCAAGGGGGATAGGAACTAGCCAACTTGAGTTTGGAGAGAGTAACAAAACAAGAAAATAGACGAATACATAAAAGAAAAGAGGATAGGAGACACTGTATGGTCGTGTCAGACCGATGGTGAAGACACTGTATGGTGGTGTCATAACGTTGTAGAGGACACTGGATGATTGTGTCAGACCGATGTAGAAGACAGTTTATGGGGTCATGACGGACCGTTGTAACAGACAATGTTGTGATAGTTGTTGTGACAGTTTACGGAGTCTTGCTGGACCCTTGTAGAAACTAACCGAAATCAATGTCGGGACAGTTTACAGAGTCTTGTCGGACCCATGAAGGAGCTAACCGGAATCAATGTCGGGACATTTTACAGAGTCTTGTCGGACCCCTAAAAAGTCGCACCCTCAAAAGGTGTGCCCAATCTGTCAAAAAAGGCGTGCCATCAAAAGGCGTGCCCAATCCATAAAAAGGCGTGCCATCAAAAGGCGTGCCATCAAAAGACGGGCCATCAAAAGGCGCGCCCATGTTGTCGGCGAGCGCCGAGAGGCGCATGATGCGCGTGTCTGCCTCGGCTATTTAACCAAGGTTGAGGCGGAGGCTGTGCAAACCAGTTTGAAACCGCCGAAAATCCTTTGAAAAAACTCTTCCGTTTCTGAGAAAGAGATTCTGGAACACTCTGTTGCCATTCTGTAACCAACCCTTCTCTGAAACACTCAGCAACCCATAACATGGCCTCGTCTTCCCGTTCAGCTACCCAGAATATGGCCTCTTCGTCCCGTGGTCTGCTCACTCTCTTTCCCGACCTCAACGAGTCAACAAGAGAGATAACTGGTGCGGTGGCCAGTGAACCTCAACCAAGCGCCTCTGGTTTTGCTCCGTTGAACTTTCCGATGCGGTCGGTGGAGCAAAAAATGGCGGTGCAAACTGATATTGAAGCCAATCAGTATACTTTGAAGTCATGTGTGGAAACCATGACGGCGGTCACAAACTTGTCACACCGGCTGCAGAGTAGGACAAATGAGGTGCAGCAGTTAAACGCCCAACTGGCTCTGCTCCAACACATGTATAAGGATGCGCGAGCAGAGATAAGTGTGCTAAAGGCGGAAAACAAGGAGCTGAAGCGGAAGGCCACCGTGATGTTCCGATTTGGAGGTCCGCCATACACTGCAGTGGAGGAGTATGGGGGAGTGAACGTGCTCGGTGGAGTGGGAAACACGGAGGCAACACTGTCAAGGGCCGCCCAGGACGGAGGCAAGAAGAAGAGACCGGCGGCAGAGTAGAGAAGAAAATCCCCGCCTGTGAATGTGGTTGTTTTGTGTGGGTTTTTTTTTTTTTTGGGTGTAAAATGTTGATCGGGGTTGATCCCCGGCATGAAGAAATGACAAGTTTGTAAAATATTTTTTTTTTTTTTTTTTTTTTATCTTAAAAGGGGGAACAACATGATAAGGGTGTATTTTAAAATGATAAATAAAAGAAAGTTGAAGACAACATGATACCGGTGTGTATGGATGTGATAATGAGAGTGAAACAAACTTGGTGAGTGTGATTAAATAAATAAAAGAAGAATGGGTGTGCTTTGTTGTATTGGAATATTTTTCTTTATCAATCTTCCCGCTATGCAAGACAAGTTGATTGAAAGTGGTGGGAAGAAAAAGTGAAAAGAAATGATGGGTGATAAAATAAAATATAAAATCAGTGGGTTGGTGGGTTGGTGGAAGAAAAGTTTAAAATAAATGGGTGGAAATATTAAAATAAAGGTGGGTGTTTGGTGTTTGGAGCTTTAACAGCTTGTGGAGCATGGTTTAGAGAAGAGAAACCCACCCAACTTCTCTCTCTCGGGTTGGTTCTCCACACACAACACACAGCAGTTCATGCACACATTCACACAGAGCCACAACACATACACAGCAGTTCATTTTCAGTCAAGTCGCTTGTGATCATCTTTAAATGCAAGAGATATTGCAGCAGAGGGCTTAGATTTGTTGCCAGATTTTGATGTGCAACAACAGCAGCTCCTAAATGAATTATCCCGTCTCTCTCAGCCGGGCTTAGAATGCAAGAGATATTGCAGCAGAGGGCTTAGATTTGTTGGTCTCGTGTAGCTATGACAACACCATTAAGGATTGAGCAGAAGAGTTCTCCGGTGACTGAGCGAGAGCAGCATGGCGGAGTTCTCCGGCGAGCTCGGTGGCGGCAGAAACAAAGGGGCAGGAACAAAATTGGACTGTCTGATCATGAATCAACGCAGATCGTCAAGTGAGTATGTGTAGAAAACTCCAGCGGGCAGCGAAGGCAAGATTGCCGGCCGACTGCCCGCCGGCGAGAAAGAAATATAGGCCTAAATCTTATAGCTCTGATACCATGTTAGAATTGATGTATTATTGATTGATGTAATGTTATATATATTACAATGATTCATGATTCCTATATATAGAAGAGGGTGAGTGTGTAGTAGGTAAGGAGTAGGTGAAGTGGAGGTGGTAGTGGTGTAGTGGGTTAGGTTTAGTGGAGTAGGTGAGGTGGTAGTGGTGTAGTGGGTTAGGTTTAGTGGAGTAGGTTTAAGTGGGTGAAGTAGGTGATAGGTTTTAACAAATAACGACATGTAACAAGTAGGCAGGCACGACAATGCCTCCTTTCAATTCTTCCAGCCTAACCCTGACAGCTCCTTCGGAACCATTCAACAACCCCATCCCAAACAGAAGTGGATTTGAAGGAAGAGACAAGGGTTAACCCCAAACAAGTGGTTGGAAAAAACCCCAAACCACAAACAAGAATGGAGGCTAAAATATCTATGTTCGGGACCTCACAAATTGAAGCAAGCTTTTACTTCATCAAATTCACCTTTAGCCCCAACACTGCCTCAAAACAGAGAAAAACACACCACAGATAACCAGACTGCTTCAGATTACCCCACAAAAAATAGTAGTGTTGTAGACACAAATTTTAAAACATGAAGTGTTTCAACACATTTCAAAATTTTATGTTACAAATGTCCACTGTTTAGTTTTTTGGACAAAACAATGTTGATTATTTGAATAGCAGGTTCTTTTATACAATGAAACCTCCGATTAATGAAGAACAAAATAAACAACAAAAGACAATTTAAGAAAAACAAATATTTTATTGAAATTGTTATGGGTTTTGAACCCTCGAATACAAAATACAATTCTTGGGTTTAGAACCCTTTACCAATTCATCGCCATTAGCGTAGGCTCTTGAGTTCTCTAGGCTTCTCTTCTTTCTTGTGACGACTTCTTTAGCTCTCAATTTCTTTTTTTCTCTCTCCCTCTGATCTTTTTAATTCTGATTTTCTGATCCCTCGTCTTGTGTGATGATCCTCATATTTATAGAGGGCCATCAGGTGATAGGAATGCCTCATCTTCAATTTAAATTTCAAATTGAATGATAGCGCCATTTGAATTTTGAATAATAGTGCTATCTGATTAACCAGATTGATCTTTGGGGTTTCATCCTGCGTGGTGTCCTTACTGTAGGCTCTACAAGTGTCATCTTTCGTAGGCTCCACGTGTCACTTGAGTATCTTGAATAACGTTGTTGAGATACAACGTCGTTTTATTTATGTACTTCAACGGATCATATTGATCTTTTTTAGGAAGTGATTACCTACAACCTTCCTATCATAGACTCTATACGTGTCATAAATTTAGTTGAAATTTATGTGCCAACAAATGCCCCTCGTGACTTGCACAAGTGAATTTTCTTAACTGTGCGAGTCACGACAATTTGGCACTTTTATCTGGATGATCTTTAGATCTTGAATGGGATTATTTCTTTGCTTTGGTCCTTGGCCTTCCTTTTTTTTTTCTTTTGGGTTGACCGCTCCTTATAGTCCATGGGCTCTTTTTTTCATGAGCCCTTTTACTTTTGTTGCATGGGTCCTTTTTGTGGACTTAATTTTATTTTATTTTATTTATTTTATTTTTTTTGAAGGGTCATGAGTAAGGTCCAAGATTTAATTGGACATTTCCTTTTGTGGGCCTCCAACTTGCTACCATTTTTTTACAGTAGATTTTTTTTTCTAGGCCATCGTGGATTTTTCTAGACCATCATAGACCTTTCCTTTTCTAGGCCACCATTTTTTTAATTAGGCATTTTCTTTTGTGGGCCTCCAACTTGCCACCATTTTTTTTACAGTAGATTTTTTCTAAGCCATCATGGATTTTTCTAGACCATCATAGACCTTTCCTTTTCTAGGCCACCATTTTTTTTAATTGGGCCTTTCCTTTTGTGGGCCTCCAACTTGCCACCATTTTTACAGCAGATTTTTTTTTTCTAGGCCACCATTTTTTAATTGGACCTTTTCTTTTGTGGGCCTCCAACTTGCCATTTATTATTTTAAGGATTTTTTTTACAACAGATATGTATATATATTTTAGGGGTTTGTCTAAATGGAATAGGATGGATTGGCATTGGTAGGATTTCTAATCCTACACAAACTCTTACTTAGTATTTCAAATCCTACCTAAACTCTTGCTTCTTTGAAGTATTTTAGGAGACCACTACCTCCTTTCTTAAGCAAGAATTTTTTTTGCTTATATGACACCTATCCATGCAAACAGCCCATATATTTTCCCTGTAGCTTTCTTCCTCCGAGTAGATTGTTTCCAGCAACCTCTCTTTTTTTCTCTGCAAATTTTGTGGTGCATATTAGGTCTTCATTATTTTAGTATCTTTCCAGCAGCAATTGCTCTTTGAGGATACAAAAGATTACCCTCTACTCCCCTCATATCAGGTTTGCTTTGCTTCTTTCAGCAGAATGAACATTTTTTTTTTTCCTGTACAGCAAAAACCTATTTGTTGCTGTGTTATTTAGCAGCATATATATATATATATATATATATATATTTATGTGTGTGTGTGTATATGCGTGTAGACTATATTTTTCTTGCTGCCAGCTTTTTAAAAAACATGAGAGCAAACAAAGACTTCAAAAACTGCCAAATATATGGCCTTAAAAAAAACAACCTATTTTGCTAGCCCATAAATTCACTTAGTTCTTGAAATCAGGACAACCATGTAAGCAAAAAAAATTTCTTTCTTTAAGACCAAACAACTTCTTTTCCCTGTGCTTTAACTTTCACAAGATCTTCTTCTTCCTTTTTTTATTTTATAGCATCAATCTGTTTGTTGCTATGCTATTTGGCAAACTCTGTTATATATATGTTTTTAAATGGCCTAAAGAACCTGAGACCAACATGACCATACTGGTTTTGGTGGAGCTGAAACCTGTAGGTTTATGAATATATATATTTATTTTTTATATATATAACTGTCGGCGTAAATAGAACTGCTCTTTCTTTGTCTTGCGCACTTGGGTTGTTTGGCAAACATGAAAATATGTTTTCCAGGTAGATTTCCAGTCATGGGTCCAGCAAAGATTTTGTGCTGCTATAAGCTTCTTTGATAGTTTTGGCTGGTAGTTAGTGCTAACATAGCTGACCACGATATCCTTGTGGGGGAGGAGGAGGAGGAGGAGGAAGAGCTGTCACTTCTGCCTTCCAAATCCTTCTGGCAAAAAAAAATAAAAAATAAAATCAACTGGATATATCCAGTCCTGTGAGAGAAGAGAACAAGTAAATCCCATAGTTGTTGATTGGGTAGAGGAAAATTATCCCAATCACAAGGCGGATATATATATATATCCATTTTAGCTGCATATACATATATATTTTACAGCAGCAACCTCTTTTATTTATTTTTTTATTTTTTTCACATGTGCCTTTTTTTATGGGTTCCTTATAGTCCGTGGACTTTTTTATGGGTAAGGCCCAAAAGTTTAACTGGGCTTTTCTTTTGTGGGCTTCTTCCCTCTCAGATTTATTCCATATAAAGCCAAACCTGCCCCCACTTCTTTTGCAAGAGTCTTTTATTTATGAGACTCCTCACCTTTCTTCTTCTCTTTTTTTGTTTTTTTTAATGAAGCTGAGACCTTTTTTTACTTAGCCCTATAGCAGAATTTCTTTCTACAAGAGCCCTTCTTTTTTTTTTAACACATAAATAATCTGCATGAACCCATTTTTCCTTCCAGTATAAATTTTTTCTCCATGAGCCTTTTTATAACTCATATGAACCGCTTTTTTTTGTAAAACTTTTTTCTACATTCAAGCGCAAAAAATTTATTATGTGTATAACCTGCTGTCATGTTTGTTTAGCAGATATGGCCTAGATATGATGTTAAAACCTATCACCTACTCCACCTACCACCAAACCTACCATCACCTACTACACCTACCACCACCTACTCCACTACACCTACCTCTCCTATATTAGGAGCCCCTCACCATTTGTAATATATAACATACAACAATCAATAATACATCAATTTTAACATGGTATCAGAGCAAGGTTAAGCACTTATTATTTTTCGCTTCACTGGCTGGCAACAACCTCGCCTTGGCCGCCCGCCGGACCTCAACCTAATCCGCTAGAATTTTCTACGCATACCTTGAAATTTATTCGAGTCCACCACCACTGCCCCTCCTCTCACTGTTGTCCTCCCATACACCACCGTCTCGGTTGTCTTCATCTACCACCACTGTTGACCTTAACCCGTCGCTGCAGTCCCTTCACTCTGATCAACAGCTGGACACACACACACTGCCGGCACCATCGCAGCCACCTTCGGCATGGCCAACCTCATCGCCCGCCCCTTCGGCGGCTTCGCTTCCGACTACTCCGCCAGATTCTTCGGCATGAGAGGCCGCCTATGGACCCTCTGGATCCTCCAAACACTCGGCGGACTCTTCTTCTTCCCTGTTTCCTCATCTGTGATCAGCTGGAAATCCAGGTTCAGATGCTTGAAATTGCGAGTCAGCTTCCCTCTAGGTCCCTCCACTTCGATCATCTTCGCCTTCACTTTGATCTTCACCCCATCTGGGATGTCCATGGTCTCCGACGACAAAATCGTCTTCATCTCGCACTCTCTCTCTCTCTGTGTTTGTTTGTGCGAAGATCGCCATCTCCATGATGATCCTCTTCTCCGCCGGCGCTCAGGCCGCCTGCGGAGCCACCTTCGGCATCATCCCCTTCATTTCTCGCCGATCTCTCGGAGTCATTTCTGGCATGGTCGAAGCCGGTGGGACTTTTGGGTCTGGTTTGACACAGTTGATCTTTTTTTTCACAAGCTCCAAGTACTCCACTCACATGGGTTTATCTTAGCTTGCTCAGATGCTATCTCAATGGAAAGTTTTCACTTTTTTGACTAAAGCCACCGCCTTACACACAACCAATTTTTTTTTTTCATTTTATCATCATCATCATGTACCCCACTCTCTCTCTCTCATTTTTTTCACTTTCCAACCCACCAGCGCACATGCTTTCCTCCTTAATATATTATTGTTATTATTATTATTATTATTATTATTATTATTATTATTATTATTATTAACCCCAAAAAATATATATATATATATATACCGAACCCCATTACCGATTTTCACAAAACAGTGGGACATGAAACCACGTGAACCACTTTCCTTATTTTCCCCATCTTTCATTTTGATTTCAAATTTATTCTTATTATTTCTTTCTTTATTTTTCTTTCACATTATTTTTAATCTTTTTCAAATTCCATTCATACCATATAGCTTTGCACACCAAACCATCTTTTATTCATCTCAGGGATCAACCCCGATCACAATTTTACACACACACACACACACACACACAAAAAAAAAAAAAAAAAAAGCCACAAACAACCAACCAAAACACAACACCCAAAGATTTGTTTTCTTTTCTGCAGCCGGCCACCCACCGACCTCACTTCTTCGCCTATTCCGCCGGTCTTTTCTTCTTGCCTCCGTCCTGGGCGGCCATTGACAGTGTTGCCTCCGTGTTTCCCACTCCACCTACCATCACCTACTCCACCTACCACCACCTACTCCACTACACCTACATCTCCTATATAAGGAGCCCCTCACCATTTGTAATATATAACATACAACAATCAATAATACATCAATTATGTTCCAGGTGAATATGGAGGGACTTCTGGCACTTTAAAATCCAGTTCTGGTAATTTAGCTCCATATGTTTTTGATGTTGTTAAGATGGTTACTGAGATCCATAAATCAGAGAATGAAGGGGCTATTCTTGCCTTTTTGACTTCTCATATGGAAGTTGACTGGGCTCGTGAAAATTTCCAGTCTCCCTCTGTTGTCTCGTTAGCTTTACATGGAAAACTATCCCATGAAGAGCAATGTCGTGTATTCCAGGAATACCCTGGAAAGAGAAAAGTTAGCTTTTACAACGGTCCGGCATGACCCCATAAACTGTCCCGACATTGATTCCGGTTAGCTTTTCCAACGGTCCGGCATGACCACATAAAACTGTCCTGACATTGATTCCGGTTAGCTTCTCCATCGGTCCGGTGTGACCTCGTCAACTGTCCAGACTTTATCTGCTACAACGGTCTGCCACAACCATCCAGTGTCCTCTACAACGTTATGACACAACCATCCAGTGTCAGACCGTTGGTGAAGACACTAGATGGTTGTGTCATAACGCTGTAGAGGACACTGGATGGTTGTGGCAGACCGTTGTAGCAGATAAAGTCTGGACAGTTGACGAGGTCACACCGGACCGATGCAGAAGCTAACCGGAATCAATGTCGAGACAGTTTTATGTGGTCATGCCGGACCGTTGGAAAAGCTAACCGGAATCAATGTCGGGACAGTTTATGGGGTCATGCCGGACCGTTGTAAAAGCTAACTTTTCTCTTTCCAGTGTAGTCCTGGAATACACGACATTGCTCTTCATGGGATAGTTTTCCATGTAAAGCTAACGAGACAACAGAGGGAGACTGGAAATTTTCACAAGCCCAGTCAACTTCCATCTGAGAAGTCAAAAAGGCAAGAATAGCCCCTTCATTCTCTGATTTATGGATCTCAGTAACCATCTTAACAACATCAAAAACATAAGGAGCTAAATTACCAGAACTGGATTTTAAAGTGTCAGAAGTCCCTCCATATTCACCTGGAACATAATTGATTTCAACAGGAAAGCTTCTCCCAACCACATGAAAGGTTCCACAACCATAAAAGTAATCCGAAATTTTGCTTGCATCAACTGTTGCAGACATTATTATGAGCCTTAAATCACCCCTCTGACAAAGTAACTCTTTTAACAGAGCCAACAGGAGATCAGTATTCAAGCTCCTTTCATGAGCTTCATCTATAATGATGCATGAAATTCCAGACAGATTCTTATTGTTCATGTAATGTTGAAGTAAACAGTGGTCAGTCATAAATATTACCTTGGACTTGAATGCCTGAACATGAGAATATGTTGGATAACAAATGATTGAATTACCTTCATAACACCCGTTGGTTTCTTCACCAACCCTTTTTGCCAAAGAGACAGCAGCAATTTTGCGGGGCTGGGTGCATACTATTGAACCACTAACACCAAGTCCTGAATCAGCCAGAAACTGAACCAACTGTGTGCTCTTCCCTGAACCAGTCTCTCCAATCAAGACCATTACCTGAAAAAAACTTTGGCTGATCCAGGAAACTCTTAGGACATTCATACCACTACTTGAATCAAACCAGCGCTCCTTTACCATGCCAGAATCAATTACATACTTGACACCAGGAATAGTCAAGGATGTCTCTGCTAAATTCGTGGCAAAAATAACTTTTCTCTTTCAATTGACTTTGTCGATGATCGGATTACTTCAATAAGTGGTCCTAGCCATTAGTTGATCTCTCTTTCAATCGACTTTGTCGATGATCGGATTACTTCAATAAATGGTCCTAGCCATTAGTTGATCTCTCTTTCAATCGACTTTCTGACACGACCATACAGTGTCTCCTATCCTCTTTTATTTTATGTATTAGTCTATTTTCTTGTTTTGTTACTCTCTCCAAACTCAAGTTGGTTAGTTCTTATCCCCCTTGAGTTTGCGGGGGGCTGTTAAAACCTATCACCTACTCCACCTACTACACCTACCACCAAACCTACCATCACCTACTCCACCTACTACACCTACCACCACCTACTCCACTACACCTACATCTCCTATATAAGGAGCCCCTCATCATTTGTAATATATAACATACAACAATCAATAATACATCAATTTTAACATATGAATAAAGACAACCCATTTTGCTAGACCACAAACCCAAATAGTCAAACAAAAACCCTTTTTTGAAGTCAAGACAAGCATGTAAAGACTGAAACTGCACTTTTTTTTTGCAACAGCAACCTGTTTGTTGCTGTGTTATTTAGCGGATTTTTTTTTAACAACCTGTATACAAAGTCCTTACTTGTGGCTATGACCAAAGAATCTGTTGCTTGTATCCTTTGACAAATGACAGCAAAATCCCAAGCTAATCAAGGCCTGCCCTCTCGTGATTCGTGCAAGTGAATTTTAATTGTACGAATCATGATGACTAATTTTTTTTTTTTTTTTTTTTGGTTGACAATTATTTCATGTCTTTTTATCTCTTTTGCAGGCAACACGCAAGGTGTCAGAGTTTGTTTGCAGGTATCATTGCCCCTTCTAGCCTAATGGCAATGAGTGGCTTGAATCCTTGGCAATGATTGTGTCCTTCACCCCAATGGGTTGAATCTTTGGTAGTGATTGTGTCCTTCACCCCAATAACTTGAAACCTTGGCAATGATTGTGTCCTTCACCTCAACGGCTTGAATCCTTGGCAGTGATTGTGTCCTTCACCCCAATGATTTGAATCCTTGGCAGTGAATGTGTCATTCACCCCAAGGGCTTGAATCCTTGGCAGTGAATGTATCCTTCACCCCAACGGCTTGAAACCTTGGCAGTGATTGTGTCCTTTACCCCAACGGCTTGAAACCTTGGCACTGAATGTGTCCGTCACCCTAACGGCTTGAATCCTTGGCAGTGAATGTGTCCTTCAACCCAACGGCTTGAATCCTTGGCAGTGATCGTGTCCTTCACCCCAACGACTTGAAACCTTGGTAGCGAATGTGTCCGTCACCCCAACGGCTTGAAACCTTGGCAGTGAATGTGTCTGTCACCCCAATGGCTTGAATCCTTGGCAGTGATTGTGTCCGTCACCCCAAAGGCTTGAATCCTTGGCACTGATTGTGTCCGTCACCCCAAAGGCTTGAATCCTTGGCAGTGATTGTGTCCATCGCCCTAATGGCTTGAGTCCTTGGCAGTGATTCTGTCCGTCAACCCAATGGCTTGAGTCCTTGACAGTGATTGTGTCCGTCACCCCAACGGCTTGAATCCTTGGCAGTGAATGTGTCCTTCACCCCAATGGCTTGAGTCCTTGAACGTGTCCGTCACCCCAACGGCTTGATTCCTTAACAAGGGGCTTTCGTCAATTTCTTTATATTATGACATTTTGCCTTCACTAACCTCTTTTTTAGGAAGCATGGAAAAGACACTTAAATATCTTCGACGTGACGAGAGAGATGTATTGGATAAATCTGGTCCGAAAATAATTCGGCACAAACCTATCACTGCTTTATTGTCACCTACCGAGTTAGACCCCTACATTCCTTTACATACGGCTTCCGAAGACTTGGTCTATACAGGAATTCGAAACTGCTGTGAGATTCTCGAGAAAGGGCACTCCAAATCAATCGGTTCATTCCCTGTCTCAATCCTCCGTCCATTTTCTAAAGACCTCCGAATTTAATACTCTTCTCAAGAGAATGAAACATGAAAAATTAAGGTGGGATAATTCTTTTAACGTCCGCAGCATCTCCACCCATTTGCAATCCCTTATATGGATTTTTTGGTTGAATGATGTTCTCCTCACATTTGCCCCTATTTTGAAGAAGTGTGGGATTTATGCTGCAATCTATGTATCCCAATTTGCTTATGCTAGGAATGTCGCCTTGCTCAAAGGATTCTTAGAGCGGTGGTCACCCGACACCAACACTTTCCACACCATTTACGGTGAACTTGGGATCTCTTTATGGGACCTTCGTCGCATTAGCAGTCTCCCCATCCGTGGCGAGTTTTATGAAGAATTTACCCCCTCCAATGACGTTTTATATTCGCCCCAGACATCCAAGGCGTGCCGTGGGTTTTTCAACATTTATGCCAGCTCTTTTCAATCCAAGAAGTTTAACCACTGGACTTTCAAATTCATTGACGAATCCTCAACTTCGACTAGTGGTTTTTGACGAAAAGATAGAATCCCTGATAATGTGTATCTTTTTGGTTTTTTGGCGAGTTGGCTTAGCGGTTTTGTTTTCCCTCACTCTTCCAGGGAAATTCGCCCGACTACCTTTCATGCAGCCACCCAAATGGCCGGTGGAACCTTATTTAGTCTGGCCATCCCCGTCCTTGCATACCTCTATCGTTCTCTTGGTAAAATGGCGGTTTTGTTTTCCCTCACTCTTCCAGGGAAATTCGTCCGACTACCTTTCATGCAGCCACCCAAATGGCCGGTGGAACCTTATTTAGTCTGGCCATCCCCGTCCTTGCATACCTCTATCATTCTCTTGGTAAAATGGCATCATCACCTTCACCTGGGAAGGAAAACATTTAGGGTCCTTTGCATTACCTTTTTGGATGGATTTCACTATATTTTGTTAAGACTTACTCTCATGGGGATCCTCAGTTGATTTGTTCGATTCCTGATATTCATTTCATGTCATATCTTGGGTTTATTGGAAACTAATCGGCTGCCCAGTTTTTTACTGATAAATTTCCATTTGTGGACTCTCTCCTAACCTATCGTACGGAGTGTCAGTTTAGGGCTCTTACCCATGAAGGTGAACCGTCAGGCATTCTGGTCGACTCTGAAAGGATCACCTTTCCACCTTGGCTATCTTATATCTTTGAGGCAAGGGATTTTAACTTTTAAAATGGGATTTAATTTTATCTCTGAACCGTACTCCCCTAACCAATACGGTCGTCAATTTGGGTTTGCTCAAGCGTGCCCTACACCGCTTAATGTATCTTGTTGGCAGCCCTCTGAGTGGTCTAAATTTTATTACAACTGGCGCCATATGCTACGCTACGGTACAAAAGTCTCATTGGAGTTACCAAGCTCCCAATCTACTTCTCACGTAACCATGCCTTATGCCAATTGGTGGTTGGGAACTTCCTTTACCGTGCTCCAATATGTTACTCATACCCAGCCGAAATCTTCACACAAGAGAAAACTTGATATGTCAATTAAAGACCAAAAGACGAAGAAGCCTTCTTACTCTAGAGCTAGGTCATCATCTTCACCTATTGCTCTAGAAGCATCGTCACCTCAGAGAATGGATGATAGTCGGCCACCTATTGCTCCTTCCCGATGTAGTTAGCTTGTGTTTGGCAAGTGGGTTTGCAGGCTTTTTTGACTATTTTAGCCACAAAAAACAAAATAGGCTATTTTAGCCATAATGCTGGAAATTTGTGTTAATGCATATAATAAGATAGTGGCATATGATAGTGGTGTTGGTGGTAGATAGTGGCATGTATAGAATATGATAGTGGTGTTGGTGGTAGATAGTGGCATGTATAGAATATGATAGTGGTGTTGGTGGTAGATAGTGGCATGTATATAATATGATAGTGGTAGATAGTGGTAATATATAATATGTAAGTGGCATATAATGGGTTATAATGATGTTTGTAATATCTCCTATATAAGGAGTGTCATTTGGTCTAGTAAAATAAGAAGTTTTGAATATAACAGAAATATATTCCTTCTTCCTCATATTTTCGGAGTTCTTCTTCTTCATATTTTCTAAGTTGGTATCAGAGCTACAAAAAACACAGCAGCCCTAAAACCGTCATAGCCATGTCGGAAGTCACGTCCGAAACCACTTCAACCCCTGCCGCTGCCATTCCGGTGAAAACGTCAAACTCTCACTCTGTCCAAATCACCACCATCCGCCTAAATGGTGATAATTTTCTCCGCTGGTCACAATCTGTCCGGATGTATATCCGTGGGCAAGGAAAGATCGGTTACATCACTGGTGACAAGAAGGCTCCTGCTGTTAATGATCCGCTGTTCGACAGTTGGGACGCTGAAAATTCCATGGTTATGACACGGTTGGTCAATTCCATGGAGGAGGATATAAGCTCTAATTACATGTGCTATCCTACTGCACAAGAATTGTGGGATAATGTTAGTCAGATGTATTCTGACCTAGGAAATCAATCTCAAGTTTTCGAATTAACTTTGAAGTTGGGAGAGATTCGTCAAGGAGATGATTCCGTCACCAAATATTTCAATTCGTTGAAAAGGTTGTGGCAGGATCTTGACATCTTCAACACATACGAATGGAAATCGGTTGACGACTGCAACCACCACAAGAAAACTGTGGAAGACAGCCGTATTTACAAGTTTCTTGCCGGCCTCAACATTGAGTTCGATGAAGTGCGAGGAAGAATTATTGGCAGACCTCCTCTCCCATCCATTGGCGAAGTATTTGCCGAAGTCAGAAGGGAAGAGAGCCGAAGGAGCGTCATGCTTAAGAAAAAAGGTACTGGTGAATCAATTGAAATTTCTGCTTTAATTAGCGATGTTGCGGCCAACAAGGCTGCAAATTACCAGCGCAGGTTTGATGATAAGCCACGGGTCTGGTGTGATTTTTGCAACAAGCCTCGCCATACACGCGAAACGTGTTGGAAGATCCATGGCAAACCTGTCAACTGGAAAAGCAGCAAACAATGAGAGAAGAATCGTGGCTTTCCTACCGCTAATGAAGCCGATTCAGGTCCCTTCAACAAAGAGCAGATTGATCAACTCTTAAAGCTGATAAAATCCAACTCCTCATCCGGTACTCCTAGTGTTTTGTTGGCACAAACAGGTAGAAATCCTAAAGCCTTCTCTTGCCTAAACTTCTCTCCGTGGATCATAGATTCCGGTGCCTCCGATCACATGACTAGTTTTTCCCATTTATTTAGTACCTATTTCCCTTGTTCTGGTCATGACAAAATCAGAATAGCCGATGGTAGTTTTTCACCTATTGCAGGAAAAGGATTTATTAAACTAACTGAGAAAATTAATCTCAATGCTGTTCTTCACGTCCCCAACTTAGCCTGTAACCTTTTGTCTGTCAGTAAACTATCTAAGGATTCTAATTGTCGTGTTACATTTTTTGAATCCCATTGTGAATTTCAGGACCAGAACTCGGGGATGATGATTGGGCGTGCTAGGATGCTTGAAGGTCTTTACTACTTTGATGAAGTACCTGTTAGTAATAAAAAAGCTCAGAGCTTTAATAGTACTAGTTCAATCTCTGTTCGAGAAAAAATAATGCTATGGCACTATAGGCTAGGACATCCTAGTTTTCTTTATCTGAAACATTTATTTCCAGAATTATTTAAAGGGATTGATTGTTCTTCTTTTCATTGTGAAAGTTGCATTTTTGCAAAATTTCATCGCTCTACTTATTTGCCAAAACCTTACCAGGCTTCCAAACCTTTTTATTTGATTCATAGTGATGTTTGGGGCCCTTCTAAAATCACTACTCTTTCTGGTAAAAGATGGTTTGTTACATTTATTGATGACCATACCCGTTTATGTTGGATTTATTTGATGAATAAAAAATCTGACGTGAAAAATTTATTCACAAATTTTTCCAATATGATTGAAAACCAATTTCAAACCAAAATTGGTATTTTACATTCTGATAATGGAACAGAGCAGTTGGGTGAGTTTTTGGAAAAAAAGGGGATTTTTCATCAATCTACATGTCGGGATACCCCTCAACAAAATGGCATTGCAGAACGAAAAAATAAACATCTACTTGAAGTAGCACGTGCTATAATGTTTTACATGCATCTTCCTAAATATTTATGGGGTGAAGCAATTTTAACAGCCTCTTATTTGATAAACAGGATGCCTACAAAGGTGTTAACATACAAAACACCTTTTGATTGTCTCAAAACTTTTTTTCCTGACACGAGGTTGTTTTCTGATTTACCCGCCAAAGTTTTTGGATGTACTGCCTATGTTCATGTTCCTAGTCAATTTCGTTCAAAACTTGACCCCCGTGCTATAAAATGTGTTTTTTTGGGTTATTTCTCAAACAAAAAGGGGTATAAGTGTTTCGATCCTCAAACCAAGAAATTTCATGTGAGTATGGATGTATCATTTGTGGAAACAAAATCCTATTTCCCCAACACTTCTCTTCAGGGGGAGACAAGTGGAGTAGAAGACCGTTTTTGAGATATTTCTATCCCGCTCCCCAATGTCATTTATCCTACACAAAAACCACATCTGTCTGATAATGATCACTTAGGAGAACCAAGTTCTATGGTGCCTAGTCAAGAAGATTCTTGTTTAGGGGGAGAAGTACTACAAAATGATCTAAATCCTGAGCTTCAGGTTTATACTAGGAAGCGATTTCATCTGAGGAATAATGACCCGAATGTCCATCCTAATGACCCGAATGTCCACCCGAGTTCTGGCATTGAAATTTTAGGTAATCCTATTCCTTCTATTTCCGACCTTGATGTTCCTATAGCAATTAGGAAAGGTGTCCGAAATTGCATTAAACATCCTATTGCAAATTACCTCTCCTATCAAAGACTGTCTAAAAACCATAGAGCTTTCACATCTAGGATTTCACACTTGTTTGTTCCAAGGAATATACAGGAAGCATTGGATGATCCGAATTGGAAATTAGCAGTCATGGAGGAGATGAATGCTTTAAGGAGAAGTGGTACTTGGGAGATAGTTGATCTACCCAAAGACAAGAAAACAGTTGAGTGTAAATGGGTGTTTACGATAAAATGTAACGCAGATGGAAGCGTTGAGAGATACAAGGCGAGACTGGTGGCTAAAGGCTTCACTCAAACTTATGGGATCGACTATCAGGAGACGTTTGCTCCTGTTGCTAAAATAAATTCCATCAGAGTACTGTTATCTCTTGCAGTAAATTCAGATTGGCCTCTACATCAACTTGACATTAAAAATGCATTTCTCAATGGTGATCTTAAAGAGGAGGTGTTCATGAGCCTACCGCCGGGATTTGAGCAGAGACTTGGAAGCGACAGAGTATGCAGATTGAACAAGTCATTATACGGACTCAAACAATCACCAAGAGCGTGGTTTGAACGCTTTGGGAAGGCAGTTATCAGTTGTGGCTTCTCGCAGAGTCAAGCAGATCACACAATATTTTACAAGCATTCAAAAAACAGTAAAATTGCAATTTTGATTGTTTATGTTGATGACATCATTTTAACTGGTAATGATGAAACAGAGTTAGCAACCCTCAAAGAGAAACTCGCAAAAGAATTTCACATTAAGGATCTGGGAGCCCTCAAGTATTTCCTCGGAATGGAATTTGCAAGATCCAAGGAAGGTATATTCGTTAATCAGAGAAAATATGTTCTTGATCTCCTTGGAGAAACAGGTATGCTTGGTTGTAAGATGGTGGAGACTCCGATCGAGCCTAACTTGAAGTTACAAGCTGCTAAGGCTGAAGAAGTCAAAGAGAGGGAACAATATCAGCGACTTGTAGGGAAATTGATTTACTTGTCTCATACGCGGCCTGATATTGCCTTTGCAGTCAGCATGGTAAGTCAGTTCATGCACTCACCAGGGGCAGAGCACTTTGAGGCCGTTTATAAGATCTTAAGATATTTGAAAGGAACTCCAAGGAGAGGCTTACTGTTCAAGAAACATGGACATCTTCAAGTTGAAGTATACACAGATGCAGACTGGGCAGGAAGTGTTACAGACAGGAGATCAACATCCGGATACTGCTCCTTTGTAGGTGGGAACCTAGTTACATGGCGGAGTAAAAAACAGAATGTGGTAGCTAGAAGTAGTGCAGAAGCAGAGTTCAGAGCTGTTGCCCATGGAATTTGTGAAGTAATGTGGATTAAAAGAATTCTTGAAGAATTAAAACTTTCTCACCCGACACCTATGAAGGTCTATTGTGACAACAAAGCAGCTATATCTATAGCTCATAATCCAGTTCTACATGATCGCACAAAACATATAGAAGTGGATAAACATTTCATCAAGGAGAAAATCAATGCTGGCATAATCTGTATGACTTACCTTCCAACAGGTGAACAATTAGCTGATGTGCTAACGAAGGGACTACATAAGAAGCAATTTGATAAGCTGACTAGCAAGCTGGCTATGGAAGATATCTTCAAACCAGCTTGAGGGGGAGTGCTGGAAATTTGTGTTAATGTATATAATAAGATAGTGGCATGTATATAATATGATAGTGGTGTTGGTGGTAGATAGTGGCATGTATATAATATGATAGTGGTAGATAGTGATAATATATAATATGTAAGTGGCATATAATGGGTTATAATGATGCTTGTAATATCTCCTATATAAGGAGTGTCATTTGGTCTTGTAAGATAAGAAGTTTTGAATATATTCCTTCTTCCTCATATTTTCGGAGTTCTTCTTCCTCATATTTTCTAAGTCTTCTGATTTTCTGATCCCTCGTCTTGTGTGATGGTCCTCATATTTATAGAGGGCCATCAGGTGATAGGAATGCCTCATCTTCAATTTAAATTTCAAATTGAATGATAGTGCCATTTGAATTTTGAATAATAGCGATATCTGATTAATCGTATATCTGATTAACCAGATTGGTCTTTGGGGTTTCATCCTGTGTGGTATCCTTACTGTAGGCTCTACAGGTGTCATCTTTCGTAGGCTCCACGTTTCACTTGAGTATCTTGAATAACGTTGTTGAGATACAACGTCGTTTTATTTATGTACTTCAACGGATCATATTGATCTTTTTTAGGAAGTGATTACCTACAACCTTCCTATCATAGACTCTATACGTGTCATAAATTTAGTTGAAATTTATGCGCCAACAAGTGTCGTTAGCAAAAAGCAAGTGAGAAATCACCAAACTAGTCTCCAAGGAGGACCCTACCTAAAAACCTTCCATAAAACCACCCTATTATTTTCCTCAAAACTTCCATTACTAAGATCAAGAGGAGAGCAAAAGGTTCCCCTTGCCACAATCCCCTAGACATCTGGAGAGTGAGAGAGAGTCATTCACCAACAGCAAAAGCCTGACAGAAATAATGCATAAGCTAATCCGTCTCCACCTCTCCCTAAAATCCATTTTCTCTATCACATGAAGCAAGCAATCCCCAATCACATGATTATAAGCTTTTCAATGTTTAGCAAATCAGCTTAAAAATCAATCCCGGCTCCCTCTCCACAATCTGGAATCAAGAACCTCATTTGCTACTTGAACAACATCAGAATTTGACTGCCGTCAATGAAGGCATTGTGATAGTTTGATACTACTAAGCTCGTGATTGCCTTTACTCTCATAGCCAAGAACTTTGCCAACAACTTATATGCCCCTCCTAGAAGACTAATACACCTAAAATCTCTAATATCTTCTACATCCCCTTTCTTAGGGATAAGAACAACGAATCCATTTGAGAGAAATGTTAACAAAAAAGATATTTACACATGTTACCAATGTAAATTAAAAGCTTGATGTTGTGAAGTATTAATGTTAATGAGTGTCGATAATATTTGTTACCAAAGTAGATATTTAACAAATAGCATTGACCCTCATTAACTTTAATACTTCACATCATCAAGATTTTTATTTATCGGATCAGTTTGGCAATTATACACAATTTTCTTTTGTAACACATCTATTCTAGAGCTGTACTCCATTGAAAAGTAGGCAGGCATCAGAACTGCCAAGCCCTATGCCACCTTTACCCAAATTTTACTGTAAATTCCATCACACCATGCACATGTATTGACGCGTATACCCAGTTAACTGCATCCAGACCTTAAGCTTCAGTTCAGTTTTTTTACACATTTCCGTTCTTTGGTCAATTTACAGTGAAAACAACAATTTTGCAAGTTCCATTCCCATATTTATCAATCAAAATCGAGTATGTTTCTCAAATCTTAGCGTCTGCATCATACAGGAGGTAAGATTTGAATCAACTGATCAAAAGTCGCAAGGCACAAACAGTACCATTTTTTCCCCCATTTGACGAGTACAAATATTACAAAATTACCTGTGAAAACAAGCCAAATGGTGTTTGTTCAGTTCGCATAACTTGACCCCTACCACCACAAGTTGAGCATATCCTCATTTTGGAGCCTATCTTAGCTCCAGTACCAGTGCAAACTTCGCATGTTTCAAGATGTGAAAGTTTGAATTCTTTTTCTGCTCCAAATATGGCCGCCGAAAATTCCAAAATCATATCATAACTGAAACACATTTCACACCATAAGCCAACTCTACCAGTTTCTATGGTAAAACTTGACTATTGAATTCCGCATACAAACATAACAACTACATGCAAAAAAGCAACATGTAAACCTAAGTGAATAGAGGGAAACATAGGCTTTAACTGTTAATAAAAATATATGAAATGTAAGTTTCTTTTAATAATCACTGTATGTATTCAGAATATGATATAAGCCACTCAAAGCAGGCAATCGTGCATATCTCTTTCATCCCTAAATTTGTACACAGCATCAGAGAGGAGCTACATACTTGCACATAATTACTACTGAAGATCAACGACACACATAAGGTCATCTCGTAGAATTAACAAAGGACTTGGAACAGCCCTGCTCTCCTCTTTTTCCTCAGACATTAAAGTACTTAACCCTAGAAAAATTTGTTGTTTATGCTCCAAAGGAGTAACTTGTCAAGCACTTTATATTTGCTATATACAACTTTCCACTGTCAGTTCTCAAAATGGAAAGGTCTTCCATTTGTATATTAAGCTCCACAAGAACAAGTAATTTTGCATCCTTGATATCTGCCTATAATATATGCTCCACATGAAAGGGAAAGATTACTCAACATAATGCTTTTTAAAACAGAAAACAAATGAACTTAAATAACATGAGTCGGAGAACAAATGTAGTCATATAACAGGCAAATTGTAAATTGATGATTATGTCTCAATAATAGAACAATTGAGAAACCATGCACAGATTCTTCACCTATAAGCTTAAATTCCATGAAAGTGTAGTCTAAATTGGCTTTCAGTTACGTACTTGTATTAAACAACATATTCATAACTACAAGGTTGAAGCTCAAGGGGAACAAGATACAAGGTCCAAATAACTCAAGCTAATGAATACACACATCTACCAATGGCGATGGAGTAGCTGAAGAAAATATAGCCGTTCTCTTCTAAAGGACCAATAAATTGCAAAAAAGTGAAACAAAAATTTAAGAAACCAACCCGACCAAAACAAAAAGGAGAGAACTTCAGAAAACCAAGAAGGCAGATGGTGAAAATTCAAGGATTTTCCATCTGCCAAGAAAGTACTAGAGATGCATACACAACATAAACATCACATTTTTATTGGATTGGTATCTGTACTGTTTGTTAGTTAACTATAGGTAATTTAATTTGAAAATTAGCATTTATCATCGCAAAAGGCAGCATTTTGATAGATAAATGGAGTTCTACTATAAATTGCCTTCTAATATGAATTCCAGATATGGGTGGCAGCTCAAAATTTTCTTAACAAATTCATCCCACGAGTATGACATGAAATTTCGATGGTTGAAGTAATAGATCTGTGATAGTACATTGATTGATGATCCATACATAATCAGCCAGCATGCCTTTAACCCTGAACTTTATACATTACTATTTCTACTAAGGCTTCACAAAGCCTCATTACTGCTACCAAATTCCGTTGAATTTCAAACTGTATTGCTATACAATGTCAATATTGGTATCTCCGTCAAAATCCCGATACAATGGTCGACATCGCTAATTTTTTTTCCTTATTTTGAAGCATATCAAAACTTGACTTACAAAGACAGTAGAAAGATACGACGTGGTCAGGATTAGAAATGTAAAGTTCCCATTCCTAAGAATTAGCTGCAGGCAGTTAAAAATTAAACGTCATATGAACATAGACTTGCAAGACATATGCACAGTATAACAAAGGGAAGAACCCAACGAACTCTAAGCAGAAGTTTAAAAAAAAAAAAAAAAACACTCAAGCAGTTTCTTGTACAATGAAATCAATCATTTTAGGATCAAATAAATACAGATCCATAGCCCATATATACCTAGGCCACATTAGATGCAAAGCAATTAGAACAGCACAATGACCAAAAGGAGATGTTGTACATTGACCTCATAATTTCATACATTATGAGACGCTATGAAACTCAACTTAGCTATACAATGGAGACAACCTACAATCCATCAGTGGTAACTTTTTACTGTAGCAACAAGATAAAGATTCCATCATCACAAATGACTAATATTGTCATTCCTTTTCCATGGAGAGGGAATCTCCATGTATGAAGTACGAGATAAGTTCAACAAAAATGTTAGGCACTATTTGGAATCCCCTACAAAAGTGCACTTTTTTTTATCTTTTTTGGGTCACATCACCTCTCTACTTTTTTGAACATCTTTTCGTAAAAAGTCCAAAAAGTATATTTATTTAGTCAAAAAGTATATATTTATTTATTTAGTTTCAAGAAGCCATATATTGTTTGAAGGTTAAAGTCAAATTTTTTACTCACCGTATATCTTCGCCCTTAGTAACAGTACTACGTTGACGTGTTCGGAATCCGGCCTGGTCCATACCCGAAAAACCACCCATGCTAGGCCCAAAGAATGTCTCAAACAGATCAAAAGGATTAGTCTGCAATAAAATAAGAATTATTATTGGCTAAAATTATACAAAGTGGTAGTTAACATATGATCATGCAATTGTAGCATCTCGCACTGCAACATAGTTTTCAAAAACCAATGGTCCACTTAGGTGATTAGCATGGAATTAAGAGGTCCTTTCCACTATGAGGCCCCAATGGACAAGGGGACAAGTGAATCATCACTTGCATTCCAACGTCTGAGTCTCATTGTATTACCATATCAGACTGGATAAATCTATTGAGGGAGAGAAAGGAGAAAACTCTAATTATATACTCTTCATTTTTATGTTGATAGGGATCCCCATTCATTCCTACATTCCAGTCACTATAATTAAAAATAAATCTGTTCTCTTTTAAATTTACATTTTTATTCTGGAAGGCCATTTTCACTATGTATCAATAATACATTTAAATTCCAAAATAATAATAATAATAATAAGGGGCAAATTTTTAAAAAGATACATACAAAATTTGAGCCTTCTATAATGGCCAAAAAGACATCCAAATGCTCATATTCTTATAAAACAAGCATGTCACTGCAATCTGCAGCATGAAGGTACGACTTTGGCAGATGTTTTTCCCCGCGACTTCCAGGAGAGAGTATATGTATGCATAACAAAAAGGGATTTGACTGTTAAGCAATAATATCAAAGATTTACCTAGAAATACGGTTATTCTAAGAAAATTGTTAAAAAAAGTGAAATGTGTTCACAAAATAGGCCAGCACTACTACACCAGAGGTCAGTGACGAGTAGGGAAGTCGAGATTGTGGCCAATGTAAGCCTCCCCATAGCTTTTCACACGCCAAGAGCCAGTTCAATCTATACATAATTGTCTCTCTGCAAGTAATTCAGGGTATTGAGGTTCATTTAATATTTTCACCCTCCCATCTTCCATTTCTCTTTCTTAAAGATAAAATAGCACCTGATTGATGGCTATGGTGATTAGATAGTTCTCAAGTTCAGCACTGGATGACCAAGGGAGAAAACTATAACCCAAAAGATGAGGCCAAAAGTATGCGATACATGACATGATGACAGCTAGCGAGACATCATTGATAGAAAAGTATCTTTGCCTCAAATATGTTACTTCTCTTCAATTCTTTGCCATAGGAAATACATAAAATGGAAATTCAGCAACAAGAAAGGTACCGTATAAGCACCAGCTTGTCCTCCTACTGTACTTTTAACCCCAGCTTCACCATATTGATCATACAAAGCCCGCTTTTTGTCATCTGATAGCACCTGACAATATCATACTTCAGATTTCAAAAGAACAATTTGATTAATATGAACAACTAATTAAGCTAATTTACTTAAAGCACACATCAATAGAATGATCCTAAAAAGAACAATGGCATAGTATTGTTTCATAAGACCAAATGATATTATTTTGCAAATCATAATGTTGTTGGATGCATGTAAATTAATGGCTGAGAATGATTAAGAGGATATGCTATCAGCAACCAATTTCTGGCAGACAAGTGTTAACATAAATGTGTCTAATTACATGTGTTTCCAAATATGAAGACAACAAAAATGTTACCACAGATTTTAGCATAAAGTGGAGATCGATACTCTGGTGAGTTATGTAGCAATGGAATTCTAAATAATCCAGATTTTAGTATTAAAAAAAAATGGTGACATCAACTACATTACAGAAAAGAAGAAACAGTAAGCTTGTAGCACATATAAACAGGACAAGAATGTTGAAAGTTGAAACTAATGAAAGTTGTAAGATTTCCAAATATATACAGGACAAGAATGTTGTAAGTTAAGACGTGAACTAAGTGTTAGAATAGGAAATTATATTCATATATATTATTTTGATTAGTTTTCTATTCCTTGATTGATGTAATGGGTTGGCCCATAATTCATGCCTTATGGCACCCTTGTAATTATGCTTTATTCTTAATATAAAAAGGGATGAGGTCTCACTCATTCCCTACCTCTTTCTCTTCTCTAAATCTTTCATGGTATCAGAGCCACCCATACCCTACTACCCTAAACAGTTGCCTCCTTCCTCCCTATCACCCGACACCTTTTTTCAACCCTACCACACACACCAACAATCTCTCTCCTTCCTCCATTCACCCAGACAGCTTCTCTCCTTTCTCCCTTCACCCCCACAGCCAGGCTTCTGACAACCCTTACCCAGGCTCCCTTTCCCCTCAGCAGGCTTCCCCAGCCACTGCAGAGGGTTCTCCAACTGCTGACCTGCCTCCTTGCTGGTCTGACTTAGTGCAGCAGTCCCTATAGGGAAACCTGGGCCCTTCTTTTCTCTTTAGGAGGCCTTCTGTGGCGTATTAACTTTTTTTTTTTAAAAAAAAAAGTATTCTTAAATTTCATATGATTTTTTAGTGGTCATTGTGCTTACTCTTCCTCCACCATCTTCTGAGTTTGTGATTGGCACTAGTTTTGTAGAGGGTTAGGTAGTAGAGTATCTATGATAGATTCCACCCGTGAGTCCACTACTTCTCAGACACCTAAGAGTGAGAGTTCCATTATACCTACTACTATGACTGATAACCCCAACCCTAGTCTTAAAATCACCACCTCTGTATTTAATGGTCAGAACTATCTAGCGTGGTCGCAGAGTTTGACTATTTTTTTGAAGAGCAGAGGGAAGATGGGGTATGTTGATGGAAGGATACAGGCACCCAGCACTACGGACCCTAGGAGATCACCAACTCCCCAATCATAGGTTGGTTGATACATTTTACGGTCCCGGAGATTGGCGAGGGCTATATATTTATGGACACTGCACAGGATATTTGGGAGGCAATAGCTAGTATAGTACTTACTCCCGGAAGGAGAATTTCTCCCAGGCTTTCGAGTTACACCGGTCCATTGAGAGGTCAGTATAGGGTGAGATGACTGTCCTCCTGTAAGCCCGGATTATAACCCTGTATGTCCCACGGATTCTGTTGGTTACCAAAAGTTTGTGGAGAATGAACGGGTCTTCAAGTTATTGGAAGGCTTGAATGTAGAGTATGATCCGGTTCGAAGCAGAATACTTGGTATGGACGTGCTTCCTTCTCTCCAAGAAGCCTTCTCTTATGTGCAGAATAAGAAGAATCGCTGCTCTGCGATGCTTCCTTCTACGACCATTGATCATTCTGGCTTGGTTTCTGCACCTCCTCGAAATGGTGAGCGTGTGTCTCGTGGTTCTTGTCTTTCATCTGAGAAAGATAATCTTTTCTGTGACTACTGCCGTAGACCTCAACACACATGAGAGACTTGTTGAAAACAACATGGGACTTCTTCTGGTGGTTGAGGAGACCGTCCTAGTACTCAAGGGGATAGGTCGAGGCAATGCTCGAGCCCATCTTTCTGACATGATTAAGCCACCATCTTCAGTTCCTGTAGTCATACTGGCTATTGATGTTTTTGGATTATCTACTTCAGAGTTTGAGATTGCTCTCCGCCACTTGCTAGACTATTGCGCCTCTACTACTATCTTAGGTGTATCCTCTTCTTCCTTTGACAATTCAGGTAACTTGGCTTCCTTTATAAGTGCATTGCTATCTCATAAGACTTTTCCTTGGATTATTGATTATGGTGCGTCCGATCATATGTATGGTTCCTCTAATTTGTTCTTTGAATATACACCTTCCTCAGGTCAAGAAAAAGTGTGTATTGCTGATGGCACTATTTCATCTGTGTCAGGGAAAGGTTTAATCCATGCCACCTCTTCCTTTCCTCTATCATCTGTAGTTCATGTTCCCAATTTTAGTATTAATCTGCTATCCTTGAGTCGTATTACTCGTGATTTGAATTGTAACGTGACATTTTTTCCTAATCACTGTCTTTTTCAGGACCTTATCACGAGGAAGAGGATTGACAGTGGTAGAGAGGAACATGGTCTTTATATCCTGGATCAAACAAACAAGCTGGCTCATACATCCCTTCAATTACCATCCACCAAAGAAGACCTTTAACTATAGCACCGTCGCTTAGGACATCCCTCTTTTTTGCTACTTAAACATCTTTTTCCTTATGTTTTTGAGAAAAATAATGTGTCTGATTTTCAATGTGAATCATGTCAACTTGGAAAACAACACAGAGCTACATTTGCTCCTACTTTGAATAAAAGTCTAGTTCCATTTTCTTTGATTCAGTCTGATGTATGGGGTCTCTCACGTTTTGTGTCTTTAAAGGGTCAAAGATGGTTTGTCACTTTCATAAATGATTGTTCTAGGGCCACTTAGGTGTATCTTATGAAAGACAAGAGTGAGGTTTATTCATGTTTTTCAAAATTTTCATAGAATGGTTTGCCACCAAGTTTGGGGCGGTTGTGAAAATCCTACGTTCTGATAATGGGGGGAAATACATTGATTCTGGTCCTGGTAGTTATTTTGCTACTCATGGTATTATTCACCAGACTTCATGTTCTAATACCCCTTAACAAAATGGTGTTGCCAAACGCAAAAATCGCCATCTTCTTGATATAGCTTGTTGTCTGTCTTTTGAAATGTGTGTCCCTCATTTATATTGGGGGGAAGCTGTTCTCACTGCAGCTTATTTGATTAATCACCTTCCCACCAAAGTCCTTCACAAACAAACCCCTCTTTAGGTTTTGTTTGGATCCACATCTTCTGAGTTTTCCATTTCACCTAAGACCTTTGGATGTGTTTGTTTTGTCCATAATCTTCTCTCACTCGTGACAAATTGGATCATTGATCTCTTAAGTGTGTTTTTCTGGATTACTCTGTAACCCAAAAGAATTATAAGTGTTATCATCCTTCCACTTGCAAATGATTTGTCTCCATGGATGTCACATTCTTTGAGTCTCACTCTTACTTTCTAACTTCCCCAGTGTCACAATCATCCCTTCAGGAGGAGCCTTGGTGTGACGAGATTCCTGTTTCACTATCGCTAGTGGTTGAACAGATAGAGGTTGATAAGCTAGCAGTTGCTGTGAAAAAGAAAGTAGGCAAAGTTTATGTCAGGAACAAAGATAGACAAAAAGTCACATGAATGCAAAAGACTACTTTCCTTCCTCTATTGCCAACTTCTTCTCCAGATGAGTGTCTAGAGTCAACCCTCTCTCCTGAGAGTCTAGGTAATTTTGATTCTCATGCTCCTATTCCTGAGTTTTCAGATCTTGATGTTCCATTGCTAATAGGAAAGGGTTAGGTTATGTACTCAACATCCTATTACTAATCATGTCTCTTATTATAATCTGTCTCCCTCATATAAAGCCTTTCTGTCTAAGATTTCTTATGTGAGTCTGCCTAACAATTTTCAGGATGCTCTCTCTATTTCTGAATGGAAACATGAAATGATGGAGGAGATGAGAGCTCTTAGTATGAATGGCACTTGAGAGTCAGTGGAATTACCTAGAGGCAAAAATCCAGTTGGCTGTAAGTGGGTGTACACAGTAAAACACAAAGCAGACGATTCCATAGAACGGTACAAAGCAAGACTGGTTGCTAAGGGCTTCACTCAGACTTATGGGGTAGATTACCACGAGATGTTTGCACCGGTTGCTACGATTAACTCCATGAGAACACCACTTTCTCTTACAGCAAATTTGGATTGGTCACTTCATCAGTTTGATGTAAAGAATGCCTTCCCTCATGGAGACTTAGAAAAAGAGGTCTATATGGATATTCCCCCTAGTTTTAAGGATGTTAAATCCAAAGGTAAAGTGAGCAGGCTCCGGAAGTCACTTTATGGACTAAAGCAGTCTCTTAGGGTTTGGTTTGGAAGGTTTACTCAAGCTATGCTGAGATATGGGATCAAGCAAAGTCAAGCTGATCACACCTTATTTGTGAAACACTCCTCACATAGTAAGACCACAGCTCTTATTGTTTATGTTGATGATATTGTTTTGACAGGAGATGATGTTGAGGAGATTCCTTGGTTGAAGGAATACTTAGCCAAGGAGTTTGAAATCAAAGACTTGGGTAATTTGAAGTATTTCTCGGGCATTAAAGTAGCTCGGTCCAAGGATGGCATCTTCATATGTCAGAGGAAATATGTACTTGACTTGTTAAAGGAAACTGGGATGCTTGGAGGTAGACCATGTGATATACCTCTAGAACCAGGCCAGAAACTAAGTGAAGATCAAGGGGGAGAACTCATAGACAAGGGAAGATATTAGAGGCTAGTGGGTAAGCTCATATACTTATCCCACTCACGTCCAAACATTGCCATTACAGTGAACATGATTAGCCAGTTTATGCATGCTCCTAGAACTTCCCACTTAGAGGCAGTTATGAGAATCTTGAGGTAGCTGAAATGTTCTCCTGGTAAGGGTCTCTATTTCTCAAAACATGAACATCTTAGTGTGGAAGCATTTACTGATGCGGATTGGGCTAGATCAGTCACTGACAGACGATCAACTTCTGAATATTACACATTCGTTGGAGGCAACCTAGTCACATGGCGAAGTAAGAAACAGAATGTGGTTACTAAATCTAGTGTTGAGGCAGAATTCAGGGCTATGGCTCAGGGTGTATGTAAGTTGTTATGGATTAGACTATTGTTGGGAGACTTGGTGATCCATCAGACCGATCCCCTGAGATTGTACTGTGACAACAAGGAAGCGATCAACATAGCTCATAATCCAGTTCAACGTGTCAGAACCAAGCATATGGAGATTGGTAGGCACTTCATCAAGGAAGAGCTCACTAGTGGCACTATATGTACTCTATTTGTGAAGACTGGGAACCAACTGACAGATGTTCTCACCAAAGGAATAGGAAACAATCCATTTCATGACATTCTCAATAAGATGGGCATAAGAGATATCTTCGCATTAGCTTGAGGAGGAGTGTTAGAATAGGAAATTATATTCATATATATTATTTTGATTTGTTTCTATTCCTTGATTGATGTAATGGGCTGGCCCGTAATTCATGCCTTGTGGCACTCCTGTAATTATGCTTTATTCTTAATATAAAAGGGAATGAGGTCTCACTCATTCCCTACCTCTTTCTCTTCTCTAAATCTTTCACTAAGGCAATAAGGTCAGTCAAGAAACTGCCAACTCTACTTTGACAGCCTGAACTTAAGTCAACCCAGATCATTAATACTAAAACTGCCCATCAGAATTTATATCATCTTCAAGTTGACTAGTCCAGCATTAAAAAATAGTGATTGCTATATGTTTAATACAATTAAATACAAAAATATCTACACAAATAAGCATGGGCAGCACACAAAGTATTTGGATGTGCAATGATTAACCAATTAGCATGGACCCAACATGGATTAGATTTCATTCACAAAATTGAGAAGTCTATCAAAAGGCATTCAAACTTTGAAAAAGTTCTTTTTCAATGAGTGTGGGATAAAATTTAAAGAAAAAAAAGGAATGGTGTGTGTTAGCCATGTAGTCCAGGTCTTTGAGTTGCTTCCTCTCTTAGATCATCTCCAATTTCCTTACTCATACTGAACTTATATCAATTAATCATACAAAGACCATATTCACCAGTGCTGAGCAATAATATGGTTCATGAAAATAATGGATAATTTGTAAAAACTGCAAACATGGTTTGCCACACCCAGGCACTGCATTAATTAATCAACAAATAAAAGACCATCCTCAAACACCAGGCATACAAATTAAACAGTGAAGTTCTTCATTTAATACAGACTTCAACGAGCTTAAAACATATAGCTATAGCATACATGTAGTGAAGAATAACAGGAAAAAAAAGCAATCACAGTTATGAGAATAAAGATTCTACAGTTGCTAGCTCCCTTGCATACCTCATATGCAGCACTGATCTCCTTGAACTTTTCTGTTGCTCCGGGTTGTTTGTTGACATCAGGGTGGTACTAAAGGGAACAATGAAAATTACAATGTTAGAATTCATGGGGAAAAAGTAAAATGTTTCGGTGCTAAGAAGGTGTTGTTGGGTAACCCTATAACCAGCCACCCGAGTTCAGTGTAGTTGGTTTCAGATGAGCACATTTTTTTCAGTTTGTTTCAGATGTACAGAAGTTCAAGTCAGCATTGATGGTAGCATGTTCTCAGAATAAAAGCAAATTAATGTAACAGGGCTCAAAAGTACCATGTTTTCAGAACAAGCAAGTTTGCTTCTAAATCAGATCACCAGAAACAGCCTCTAACTTTAAACCAAACCAAACCAAAATAAACTAAGTCTTATATCCCAATCAAGTGAAGGCTACATTAAAAATAAAAAGCACCCAAATAAAGTTTGCTTCTAAATTAGTAGGGTTTCTTCCTTTTTATTTATTTATTTATTTTTTTTTTTTTGGAGTATTGAATTTTGTTATTTTGTTGCAGAATGTCATGAAGAACGGAAAATTAGCCCAATAAATATTGTCAGTATAAATTTATTGTAGCCCAAATACAGTGAAAGGTTTGGCAAGTCCATTATCATTCTTCTTTACAAAGTCTGGGCAAGCCCATAATGTTTCTTCTTTTAAATAAAGTCCTTGATCAAAAAAAGGCAAAATCCAAAAAAAGAAAAAAAGAGGACAATATCCCTCTCTCTCTCTCTCTCTCATGTTCAACGATTTGAAAATTTCTTTCAGATCGACTATCAATTCGCTTCCTTGTTGTGCCTCGATCTGACTTTATCTGTGTTTCTCTTCCTCAATTTGCCCCAATGTGTGGTCCGTCTTCCTTGATTTGCTTCAGACAGCCAGATCCTTTTGCAAAGTGTTGTGTCTGAGCCGTATTCCACCCATGTCTGTGTCGTGTCATTTCGATACCAATATTTGCCGGAAAACGAGGAGTCCATGTAACACAGGCCTCTTCTTCCATTACAATAGATACTAGAGGCATCCTTGAAGTGGCGCTGGGAATACTAATACAAACTAGAGTAATAATTAGTGTTCATGGTTCAATGATTTCTTTTTCTAAGCTTTAAGTTAAGACAAAAACAGTGCACAAATTAAAGGCCTTCTTAAAATTGAAAGAAGCTAAAAGAAGAAGGCTTAGTTGATCACTGTGGAAGTCAACGGCTCAACGTTATCACACAAGACATAAGATGCTCGTGGAAACTCTCAATCCTCAACCTCTTTAAAATGTATGGTATGTCACTAGAGTAATACATGCTGAAAATTGTAACTAGTTTTATGTGACACTTGCCTATTCATAGCCTTTTAAAGTGGGGCGTACAAATGCACCAAAGGAATCACATGCAAAGCACATGACAACTCAAATGACTTACAAAGCATGGCATCCAGGATTTTATAAGATGTTGCCATGAAGGCAAGGAAATTAAAGGCTTGGATTTTAAAAACACATTGTCTTGCCCCTTGGAAGGGATTGGGGGAAATGATCAGAATAACACCATGCTGGTAAGCCCCTCTCTTTCTGTCTTTCTCTCCTTGACCAACCCTCCTGCATCCTACCCTCCATCCGCCTCCTCTCCCCCTCCCAGTTTGTGTTCTTGTTTTTCTTCCTCTTGCCACCTCTCTCATCATTTGGATTATTTGGAAACTGTGAAACTTCTCTGGACATAGTCAGCACTTAGATTACGGTGAGACCTTCCTTTAATCTGCAGTTACGAAACTTACCCTTTGTCTACTTATTTCTTTCTTGCTCAGCTGGTCTCGCTGTGTTTGATCGGATAGTGTTTCTTTGATTTTTTACGAACACATTTATTGCATGTATGGAACTGCTTAGCCTATTATTAAAAGTTGGTGATTTAATTAAGCTTATGTTGGTTAAACTTTGCTTTTCAACTAATTTCTGCATTTAATTGAGGTTGAGATTTTATTGGCCCATAACTCTGCCGGTGTTGTGCTTAGAGTTTTATCTTCACAACCAGACCTAAGCCTAGAGAAAGAAGAGGGTTGCAGCGCCAAACTTAAAAGTCACACCTTTGTGAACATGGGTCTTAACAATTTTTCAGTCAAGATGTTCCCACTTGCGTTGTGATGCATCGGAGCCTGGGTGTAGTTATAAATGAGCAACTGATACCTAGAGTGTTCCACCCAAGCAATGTGCCACATCAGCGCCTAGGTATGGTGAGTAAGTAGGCAAGGGCTCTCGCACTTTAACGGATGAGTGCAGGTAAGAATACAAAAGAGTTAGATACACATAGGACTGGGAACATAGGAACATTAACCAATAAAGAGATGAAATTAGTAGATATTACGATTAAAAAAAAAACAAATAATATTATTTGTTTACGAAACTAAATAGGTAGGGAAAATCTAGGGAAAAAGATATTGGAAAAGAGAAATATAGAAATGAAATAGGGATAGTTATAGATAAAAATCTAAAAGAAAGGTGGTAGAGGTTTAAAATATATACATATATATATATATATATAGAGAGAGAGAGAGAGAGAATAATATTAGTAAAATTTTAATGTTAGGAAAAGTGACACTAAGGCCTAGTTTGGGAAGACTAAATAAGTGCACTTTTTGACTTTTTATGAAATATGGGTTGGGTTTGGGTTGGGTTTGAAGTGATGTGTTAGAGAGGTGATGCGACTTAAATAAGATGATGTGACTTAAATAGGATAGTGACTTTTTGACTTTTTGTCTTTTTTCAATCATGCCAAACTTGGCCTAAATATTATTAATGCTTATATGCCCAAAATAGGATTATAGAATTAGATGTATCTATTAAACAATAATTTTTGAAAGATTAAGATGAATTAGCACAAAGGATACCAACCAAAAAGTTTTTATAGGCATGTACGAAGAGGTAGTGGCGACATGAGAGTATACGTGGGGATTAGGGATTTGGAGAGAGAAATGAAGGTACTATTATCTTGGAGTTCGCAATGACATACGGCTTTGTAATAGCAATCACATGCTTTAAGAAAAGGGATGGACACGTAACACCATTTTAAAGTGGAACGAATATTAGCTAAACAAATTTGTCTTTTACTAGGAGAGTTAGCATGTAAGGATTGTGAACCAATAGTATAGGAGAGAGTCTCACTACACAACATAGGTTAGTAGTATTAGAAGTATGTATTAGGAGATAGAAGAAGAAGAGCGAGGTAAGTAGGCACCCACGAATTAGACGGTGGAAACTTTTTCCCACTGGTTAAATGGTAGAATTTAACAAGTGAAATTTAGAACTCTTTAAGAATAGAATAATTAAGGAAGAAAAATGGATTTTGAATAAGGAAACTAGTTCTGTGTGGTGTGAGATGGTTACCTGTATTTACAAAAATAGCAAAAAGATTCTAAGTGAATATAAGGGAAGTGCCCCACCATTTAAAGAAACTTGGTGGTGGAAAAACAAGGTTCAGAAAGTAATAAAAATAAAAATAGATTGTCACAAAGCTTTCTATACATATAAGAGTAGCCAAAACCAGAACTAAGAAAACAATTAAGGGGGCTAAATCGAATGTTAATCAAAGGTACAATTATTAGGATGGGGAAAAAGATGTATATAAACTTGCCAAGAGAGAAAAAAAAGAAAAAAAGAAAAGAAAAGGTGAAGACCTAAAATATGTCAAGTGTATTAAGATTGAAGCGGGGACTAAAGAACAATGGAAAAACTTGAGTCTAGTAAAAACTTGATAACCTAAGAAGTACAAATACTTCAAAATAGATGTTGTGCCTGTAACCAACATGTATTGGACACCGACATGTTGCAGACATGCGTGTCCACATATTAGACAGGCCATGTGGTGTGTTAATTTTTTTAATTATTATTCTTTTTGTAGGGCATGTTGGAGACACTTCATAGACATACGTGTTTTGTGTTTGGACATGCCTTAGGACATTTTTGTTGTTCTTTTTTTGATGTAGTAGAATAAATAAGTTAAGTGTCAAAATGAGTTGTATGTAAAATGTCCACTTAGTGGGCTACGTGTTCTATTAGTTGTGGCCTATAAATAGGTTATGTAATCTCATTTGTACCTAGTTTTAATTTAAGAAAGTATAAATTAATTTAGCAAGTGCTTTGGGTTCTCTCTCTAACCCTTGTGGGTTTACACCCGAATTGGGGATTTTGTTCTCTCTTGATTTTGGAATCTGGTTGCAAATTTGTTTGCATTATTGAGTCACATGATCAAACCTTTCAAGTCGCAACTTTGAATGCATGCTGAAGAATTACGACTGTGCATGTGGGGAGTGTTAAGGTGTGATTTACTAATGGTGAGCTCTACATGTGGCTACTTACGAGTGGTCAAAATATGATCCATTAACGAATTCGTGAATTTGACACAATTTTATTTCCAATTCACAAGTTGGCACGTGATTTGTCACCTATGCCTATGCAAATTAGTTGAATCTGCACACCTCATTTGAAATTTTGCATTTCCTACAAAATGAAAAATCCTTTTAAAATCGCTTTGTCTTTCTAGAAGCTTATTTTCTTTCATCTTTAAAATGTCCATCACAGTTTCCCGCAACATATTCATTGTGAAAAATAGATTTAACCAACAAACAGGAAGAATGCTAAACAGTTCCACTCATGTGTGGACTTTGAATGTGCAAACACCAAGCATCCACCCATACCCCCATTTGATTGCAATCTGAAAAGAAAACCTTCTCTGCTAAATTATCACCAAAAAAATGCCTCACTCACATAAACCCACCTTCAAATGAACCAACAAGTGCCAAATTTCATCCATAAAACAGTAAAAGACATTTGTGGAGGCAAGGTTTTGCAATCCATATGGTCCACAAAAGTGAAAACAAACCTAATTGATTATTTCTTCTTTTTGTGCATGAAACAGTGATTGTTATCCTGTAATGTACAACAGTATAATTTTAATTAAAAAATAATGCCTCCAAAATCCAAATGATCCCAAAGAAAATTCTCATATACCCATCAAAGATTTCACAAAGAAATTTCATTTCACATCTAAAAATAGCCAAAAATAAACATTTTCTCCAAAACCCAATTAGGATTTCAATCAAAGGAAACGCATTAGAGCATGCAAACAGAACAATGTGAAGCTTTCAATGAAAAGAAGAGATAAAAAAACCCTAATTGGGGTTCCAGTACCTGGCGAGCTAACCTGCGGTAAGCCGCCTTGATTTCTTTACCACTGGCACTTCTGGAAACCCCGAGAGTGGAGTAATAATCTGCTGCGGCCGAGACCACCGTACCAAATCGCTTGGCAGATACCTTTTTACTCAATTGAGATGATGAAGAAATTGAGACGAAGTTCTTGTGGGTCCAAAGATGAGACCCACCAGCGAAGAAAGGAGAGGAAGAAGAAGAAGAAGATGAAGAAGCTTCGGGAGTGACTGTGAAGCTGAGTGAAGAACGGAGGAGAGAGAGAGAAGCGGTCGCCATTGAAGCTCTTGAGGGAGGGTAAGGAAGTAGATGATGATGATGATGAGACTAAGAGAAGACAAAGAGGAACAGTTGTTTGATTTTGCTCATCTTTGAATTGAGCTGTCTATTGAGAGAGAGAGAGAGAGAGAGAGAGAGAGAGTTTTATGGATGGAAAGGATTGTTGAGAGGTGGGAACCAAAAGATGTGTGGTGTTATGCGGTTACATGGTATGAATGTACCACACGTTGGCAAGCAATCAAATATATTTTTAAAAAAATAAAACTTCAATTATAACTACACGTACTAATATGAATTATTCTTTATAATTTTAAAATAAAAAAATTAGTAAAATATATTTTTTTAATTTTATATAGTAGAAGAGATCTAAAATATTTTTTATTAATTAAAGTCCCTCAATATTTTTACAGAGAAAATTTGACTTAGAGAAATTTTATCCGATTCAGAAAAATTTCGCCCGACTTAGAAAATTTTCAATTTTCATAGAGAACTCAGAGAATTTTTAATTTTCAAAGAGAAATTCTCTATAAAAATTGAAATTTCTCTAAGTCGAGGCTGAAATTTCTCTGCGTCAGACAAAATTTATCTAAATCAAATTTTCTTTATGAAAATGTTAAAGAACCTTAATTATTATGAAAATATTGTATGTCATTTATCTTATAAAATATTAATATCAGGACCTTAAGAAAAAATTCCTTTAAAATAAGAGATTTATTTATAAACCTTATTTAGAAGATTTATAATCTAATAAGTCAATAAAATTTTCTTATGTTTTACTTAATTTTATATATTTAGACTTATATTTCAAGAGGTAATTTTTTTCCTTATAATATTTCTTAGACTATTGTACCATTTGTTCTATTTTTTATGGTACGTATTATCTACAATTATAATATTCACGTTTCCTTTTTTTGTTTTGGCAGTTTTGGTGTAACGCTCCAAATTTCTAGCCCAAATGATAATACAACAATCATAATTTTTTCAAAGAAAAACCGAATATAAATCTCCAAACTTACGTTACATGATATAATAGTTCTTCATACAACAATACATTAATCCAACAACAATTAAATAAACAAATTAATACCCCCAAGGATCTACAAGTTTCCAAGGCTTGAGCCTAGTTACATAAAACGGTTATTCAAACCTACACACATACAACCATTGGCTTACACATAGAGTTACATCAAAATGACAGTCTCGTACTCTCAACACCCATTTCTTTGCCTTTAATTAAGCGGCATCACCACATCTTTTCCTGTACAAAAATCTCGTAGAATGAGCATAAAGCCTACTAGGAAATCCTTAACAAAGTATACAAGTCTCAAGAGATGAAATGCACATGCTATGTTATGCCCTATTGAAAGAAAATCATATCTTCATCTTTGAAAACCATCATGCTCACTGATGTCATGCAATTTCAATTCTTCAAAACTTAACAATTCATTTCAAGAGCGGTAAATACGACTTTGGTAATCCCTAGGTCGGTGTCTGACTATACAAGTACTACCAATTTATCATTTTTACTAGTATTAACTGGAAGGCTCGACACCTGTAATCTGTCGTTTTTACCAGTATTAACTAAAAAGCTCAACACTTGTAATCTGTCATTTTTACCAGTATTAACTGGAAGGCTCGACACCTATCATCTACACCGCCTTTCAAGATTTACCACCGTATTTACCCCAAAATCATTTCATGAAAACTTGTTTCCCAAGATTCCTTTCTCAATGTAAAGTTTTCAAATCAAATTTCAAAGCTCATCATTATCAAATGAATTGATATGTCATTGCAATGGTTAATAATACAATGCAATATTTCTTCCACTTTCAGTACTCCCACTAGAAATGGCAACGGGTCGGGGCGGGGCCGGGGATTGCACTCCCCGTCCCCAATCCCCAAAGGTGAAAAAATCCCCGGCCCTGTCCCCAATCCCCGGCAGGGAATCCATCTCCCCGTCCCCGTCCCCGTCCCCGTCCCCTAACGGGGTCGAAATATCCCCGGCCTCTTTTTTTTTTCTTAAATTTTGTTCAACACAACACAAGAACAAAAAATAAATAAATAAATAAATAATCAGTATGTTCATCATCATCAACAACAATCATCAACTTAAAAAAAAATTAAATTGAAGATCTGAAACACAGAAGTGGTCATGGACGAGGATGTTGAAGACCAGAGGGTTGAAAAAAAGATCTGCAAAAGCAAAATAAAAAAATACTTCATCAAAAGGAGAGTAGGTGACCAAATACATGACCAAAATACATTCTGCATATATATATATATATCATACACATAGCAGAAACCAAACAATCTCTCTCTCTCTCTCTTTCTCTCCCCATCTCCAAACCCAACTCGATCGATGCTCCTCCGACACTCTCCTTCGTCGCTGCTCCTCCGTTGCTCTCCTCCGTCGTTGCTTCGTTGTCCTCCGCTGCAAGATCCAGATCCATAGCTTGTTGAACAAAGCTCAGATCTCAGTTTAGATCGTTGTAGATCTCGAATCGGCGATGATGATTGTTGTAGATCGACGGTGATAGGAGGAGGGAGAGGACAGCGGAGGCAAGGAGTCGGCGGTGATAATCGTTACAGATCGGCGGTGATGAGAGAAGGAAGAAGACAGCGGAGGGAGGGAGGAAGGGAGGGAGTCGGCGTTGGTGGGAGGGTTTCAGAGAGAAAGAGAGAACGTGAGAGAGAAGATTGAGAGGCATGTGTGTGTGTAAGAGTGTAAGAGGTTTGGTTTATATATATATATATATAGAAGGGTAAAATGGTAATTTTATTTCAGGGATAAACCGGGACCGGGGACGGGGACGGGGCCGGGCCGGGTACGGGGCTTGGACACTTATCCCCGTCCCCGGCCTGAAATTAATCGAGGATTGATTTTTGAATACCATCCCCGTCCCATTAGGGGTATTTTTCGGGAAAAAACCGCACAAATCGGGATCGGAGAGTCGGGTCCCCGTCGGTCCGAGTTTAAATTACCATCCCTAACTCCCACACAATATTCCCATTGTGATCAAAATTCTCATTTCTCATTTCAATATAATTTCTCAAGATTAATATAAATACTTTTATTCCAATTCATCCATGGAACAACAAAATTCTCACACTTAGAGTAATCTCAACCATTTAGTCACTTCAAGACTATATCAACATTTTTAACAACAATTTCTAAAATGAATAACAATTCTCATATTCCCTGAAATTTATCATTTATATAAATATAAATATAAATAAGAAATTTTCTAAACATTCATTTATTTTGACACACAAAAATAAATATAACAATATCATTCATGAATTTTCAATCTCTTTAAAAAAAATCCTCAAATTCTAGGTTTTCTTACCAAAACTATACAACTCAAATCTTTTAAAAGAAAACTTTTCAAAATCATCTTTTCTTCAATTAACGAAGATCAAAACCCATAAGATCATTTTAAAAGAACAAGAGACAAACTCACTTTCAAAATCGCTCAACTTCTTGAATCAAAAATCAATTTTCAAAGCTATCGAAAGATGATTTCAAAAATCATATAGATCTTGCAACAATATATATATATATATATATATAACTCTAAGAAAATCCCTACCTCAAGTTTTGAAGAAGAAATGAGATGAAACCCCCAAAATCAACGATGTTGAAACTCGATCTTTATCGCACACAACGAAGCCCTCGAGAAGTTAACCAACTTTGATGAAGAAACTATGGCAGAACTCTAATGGATCTTGAGAAATCAAGGTTTTGATCCAATTTGGCGTAGGGAAATGTAGAGAGAAGGGAGAGGAAAGGGTTTTTAGAGAGAGAGAGACCTAACAAGAGTGAGATACACTCAGCCTAAAGAAAAGAATAGACCAAAATTTCGGGCTCACCTACCACCGCACGTGTGGCGCTTGTCCCGCACTTGCACTCTCGCACCTGCATTTATTGCAGTAGCCAAACAAGCTTTCGCCTATTTTCCGCATGTGCGGCTCAAGCAATTTTGAATGCATTTTGCATTTTTTCTTTGGCGAGCTGACCGGGCAGCTCGACCCCCGTAAGCTGACCGGGTCAAAATCGGGATCGCTACATTTGGTGATTACCGATTCTAGAGAAATTAGTAGTATAGGCTTCTTATATATTTTGGTAGGGTTTCGAAGCTATGTTTTACACATTAATGGTGAGAGAATCTTGTGTTCTTCCATGATTGCGGTTCGAAAACTCTGTATTCTTTTATTGTTGCAGTTCGAAAACTCTGTATTTGAAACTCTATGTTCTTCTATTGTTACAATTCGAACCTCTATATTCTTTCATTGTTACGGTTTTGAAGCTTCATTTTCTTACATTGTTACGCTTTTGAAGCTTTGTTTTCTTCTAGTCAAATATCGTAGGGATAGGTTTTCACATCCATTACAAGTTTAGAATTATTGGACGAAGGTTTACACCGTTTTTGTTTTGCAACTGCATATAAGTATGCATTTGGTAGGGATTCATGTTCAGTAATGCTTGGTAGGAATGTACGTTCAGAATTGTTTAATAATTGATTAATGTTGGGTTTGAATTTTTATTTCGAAATTGATTGATATAGCATTATGTATCAGTGTGTGTATGCTTATTGGTTGGGTATTTCAATGAATATGAACGTTCACATCCACTAGAGTCATTGTTGTTGTGGATTATCAGATTTTAATATTTTGCATTTAGTGAAACAAACTTTAACATTAGAAATATGTGATGGTTGCATGATGTGTAATGTAGGCAGGTGATTGCATAATTATTACATAATATGAATGTTCACATATCACTAATTATTGTATGAATTTGCATGTTTTTGCATGATTATTACATGGTATGAATGTTCACATTGTATGAAGTCATTGCTTGTTGTGGATTATCACATTGTAATGTGTTACAATTGGCATTGTGATCAGCAAACACATCATTAATCAATGTTAATATTCATATTCAGGAATAGTCATACAAGCACAAACAACAATGTGTTAATATTCACATTCAAAAATAGTCATACTAGCGACAACAATGTATTATTTTGTTCACAAATATAATGCGTACATAAAGATGTGAATGTTCACATTAATTTTATAATATAAATATGTAGTCGCACCCAATATTAATGATCACACTCATATAACATTGAGTGTGTGTATGATTCCATAAGGAGATGTTATTTGCTAGCATGCATTTTTAATGTGAAAGTTCATATCAACATTTGGTGAGAGATTTTCAGAAGGTAGACGATTTAGGATTTTGGAAATGTAAGAGATTTTTTTTTTATTTATAGAATGAGGGAGAGATCTTCTCCATAGAATGAGGAACTACTGTTATTTTTTTATTATGTATTGGTTTCAAAATAGAAACATGTACAAAAATTAAAAGAATGATTTGGTAATATTATATTAAGCAAGATCGAATGATTTGGTAATATTATATTAAGCAAGATCTAATAGAATACTCAAAAACAAGATGTGTTAGATGGAATAAAATACTTAGAAAGAGGATTTATCAAAAATTGACCTTTTTAAAATTTATAAATAATCTCTTGTTATAATTTTTATTTAATGAAAATAATAGAAAAAATAAATTTTTCAATTACTCTTCTATACTACAATAACATTACTTGAATTATTAATTAAAATATATTTATGATATCATCAAAAACTAGAAAAAGTTGATGAAAAGTCCATCCCAAAGGGGTATAAGACATTAGATCCAAGGTAAAATCTTATTTGATGATAAGGACGCATTGAAAGATTAGTCGAAAAAAGTCACCGGCGTTAGAAAATTTGTTGAAAAATTGACCAGAAAAGTCGTTGGTGGCAGTAGGTGATGGTAGCGGGGTAGAGAAATGTGTGATATTCAACATATATGTTGTTGAATAAGTGACATGCGTCACATTTCAATAGATAGTTAGTTTGATGAATTTCAACAAATAGTGTGATGGCCGGGTGTCCTATTCGTCCATTTTCCCTTGTTTAACCTTGGAATTGTCTCGTTGGAGCGTCGGTTTAACTTAGGACTTGTTAATCGTTTGGGTTTATTGTGTTCTGGAGTTTTTTCGCAAGTTTTTGTTCGTGTTTATTTTTGTGCTGAATTTCTCTTGTTCCGGAGAGCGCGAGGTCAGGTTTGAAGTGCTTAGAATTGAGCTGAGAAAATTCTGGGCTGGAGGACCAAGGCCACATGTGCGGTAGATGAAGCCGCACGTGCAGGGAAGTGTGGCTTTTTCAGCTTGCACACTGCATTATATACAGGTGCGGAGTGAGGTACGAAGAGGGGCCACTGCACGTGCAGGGGTGAAGGCCGCACGTGTGGGAAGACGCTTCGCATGTGTGGGAGTGGGCGCGCGCATGTACAGGCCTCTAGGCAGTCCGAAAATATGCATTTTTCTCCTTTTTTGGTTGTTTGTATATCACTTTTGTTGCATCTCTCTCTCTCTCTAAAAACTATTTTCTCTCCCTTCTCTCTATATTTTCTACATCAAAACAAGATCAAATCCTTGATCTTTTTACATCCATTAGAAATTTGCCCATAGCTTCTTCACAAAAGTTGAAGAGCTCCTCAAGAGCTACATTGTGTACGGTGGAGATTGGGTTTTGACATCATTAATTTTAAGGGTTTCATCTCTTTTTCTTCTTCAAAACTTGAAGTAGGGACTTTTTTTAGTCATATATATATTTTTGCAAGATTTATTGTTGATTTTCGAAGTTCTCTTGTAAATGTTGAATATTGATGGTTGGCTCAACAATGTGGGTAGTTTGGGAGGGATTTTGCTCCCTCATCTTCCATGAAATAACTTTCTTGAGGGTTTTAAATTACATTGGCTAGGGAGAAATGTTTTTTGAGGAAATTCTTTCAAAAGATTGGTGTGTGTGTAGTGTGGTTGGGAAAACCTAGAAATTAAGGCTTTCAAAAGATGTAGAGATGTAGTGATTGACATTGTTAATATGTTATTTTGTGGGCCAAAATGAGTAAGGGATGAGAACTCTTTTATTATTATTATGTATTGAATGATGATTTCCATGGGGCATGAGGATTGTGGATGTTGTAATTGTTGTTCAATGTTGATATAGTCTTGTGAGGGCTAAAATGTTGAAGGAAGTAGGAAATAAAGAAATGTTACTATTTATTGATAGAATTAGATGAATATGTGGCTATTTGTGAAATGGCATGGAAAGGAGAAATGGGGATTTTGATTATGATGGGATTATTGTTGAAATATTTGAACATGAAGAAATAAATATTGTTGCATTGGTATTTGTTGCTTTGCTTATCCATTCAATTGGTTATCACACGTTTTGATTCGAGTTTGGAAACTCGCATTGAGAAAAAAAGTTTATAATGAATTTTATTGAAATATTTTAGGATAAATACGTTGGTAAGTCCATATAGAAGATGTAGATGAAATTGGTTAAGTTGGCCTGAGTGTCCAGGGTGAAAGATCGAAAACACGCGCGGAAGAGGTACCACTTCCATTCCGGTTAGCAACTGGTAAAGTGCGGTATTGGTAGTGCTAGTTATGCCTACTTGTAGATACCAACTTAGGGATTACCTGAGTCGTATTTACCGCCCCCTTGAATTAAATTGATAATTTGTGCATTTTTTTTTTTGAGACATAATATATCACTGAGCATAAAGGATTTTCAAAAGATAATAATGTGGTTTTCATGTCAAAAGCATAGCATGGCATATGTATTCCTTTTTATGAGGCTTGTACAAAATGTATATACTTTGTTAAGGAGTTCTCTATTGGGCCTTGTGCTCACCCCTATGGAATTTTGGTACAGGAAAAGACGTGGTGATCCCGCCGAATTGAGGGCATGGACATATTTTGTTGAGAGTAAATGACTCTTATTTTGTTGTGATTCATTTTGCTAGCCAAGGGTTATAAATGTATGGGTTCGTGAAATCATTTTTGTGTAACCGGGTCTAAGCCTTGGAAGATGTAAGCCCTCAAGGGCATTTTTTTTTTTTTTTTGAGATTTGATGTTCTACATGCTATAGATTCATGTGTTCTATATCATTGAATGTATAATTCGCATGTGGGACATTTTGTACAAATCTTATTGATTAATGATGTAAAGGTTGGAGAATTGCTATTATTCTTTAATGGATGTTGGTTGATGTACCTAATTTATGTTGGTTTATTTTGGAGCGTTACAGATAGATAGATAGGTTGATTTCAATAGATAGTTGTCTTTTTGAACAAATTGTATCATTTTAGCCCAAATAGATTAGTTTGTGGGCCTACTGACTAAAAAGATTCAGAAATAGACCTATGGCTTGAGTGTCTTAAAAATTATTAATTGACTTCATGATTTATTAATAAAAATGGTCATTTGTTATGCGATTGAAAACTTGACAAAGCGGGATGTACTCTCAGAACCATTTGGAGTAATCTGTATTTTAAGCAAACTTTAAAGATGTATTTGTAATATATCCAAAAAATAAAATAAAATTATTGGAGAATTTATCCAAATACCTAGATTAATTACGCATTTCACCCTTAGAGTTCAACTTATATTTTGCTTTAGTCTATATTGTTTTAATTTGAATAATCTGATCCTTATATTTTAAGTCCAATTTCAATTTGGTTCTTCAATTTAAATTTGTGTTAATTTTATCTATGTGTATATCTTAAAAAATTGACAAGTGTTATAGAATTGTTAATTTTAACCTTCAAGTTAAGAAATGACCAAATTAGGCTACACTTAAAGCATATGAACCAAATTATTTAATTTAAAATTATAGGAATTAAAGTAAAATTTGAATCAATTACAAAGATAAAAAGTGTAATTAACCGTAAATAATTCCATAATTTTATCTTTGTAATAATAAATTAAAGGGATGCCCTTCTATAAATGCCCCTTTGTTACATATTTTTTTGATATATGTTTTGTATTTTTGCGACAAGTGTTATATAATTTTTTGATAAAGTTACTATAATTTGTAATTCAAAAATAAAAAAACATTTTTTTTTTTGGTAATGTTACACATTTTTGGGATAAAGTTATATATTTTGTAGTTCAAAAATTTGTTCTTCAAAAAAATATGTGACATTACTATAAAATATATAACGTTATTTACTACGCACTACAAAAATGCAAAACATATATATAACAGGATGCATATTCATAAATTAAAAGGTTGCACACTTTCACACTTTTTAAGTATATATATATATATATATATTTTTTTTTTCTCACTTATCACTGGTTGTTTCTACTTTGATCCAAACTAGATGATTTTTATACTTTTATGTCAAAAATAAAACAAATTGCACTTTTACCCCAAAGTATGTGCCTTTTCTCGCTTTGATCTTTAAAAGATATTTGGTTTCCACTTTGATCCCTAACCCCCAAAAAATGGTATAACTGAAAAAATAAAAAATAAAAAATAAAAATAGAGTTTTTTCCCATCACAACTTGGCACATGATTCACTAAAATGTTGTCATATAACACTCCAATATTTACTCATCTTTCATTTTTCTCTTCTCTCATTCTCTACGATCGTTCCACAACTAACCACTTCCTCTCTTCAAACCCATCACCTGATCTCCTCCAATAGCCTTAAGATTTTCATTTGCAGCCTATTTGCTAACTTGAATTACATATATTCACTATTATTTTTTCATTTTTGTTATTTCAATATAAAGTTGGCTTTTGAAATTGAGGTATGTTTGAGTGTTGTCAATCAAAGTGTAAAACATGCAGCGGAATAAAATGTTTAGATCATACCTTTATTTGATCTAAAACCTCGTGGATAAATCACGTGCTTCCTGAATCTAGTCAATCAACCCAGCAGTGAAGTGATATTACAATATTGAATATCACCCACACAAACCACAGTGCAAATGGCTTTGATTGTTATTTTGGGAGAGAGTCAGTATCTTGGAAAAAAACAAACATACGTTGTTTTTCCACTTAATCACCCATATCCCATATATCAGATATATAATCTATTTATCTCATTTATCCATTGGTTAAATGAGATAATATCTGATATCTATATCATCTATCCATATCATGATATGATAGATATATATCCTGAGTGGCTATCCAAATAGGTTTGAATTCAAATTCAAAACCCATTTGGATGAGGTTCAAAAGGTTCTAAGGGTCATGCCACATGGGCGCCCAATTTCTAACATCTCCCACTCGGACATGAGTTGGCATGACACTACCACGTCTCAATCTCAATCTCCCCAAAAATAAACAATCTCATACTAGCCACTGCACCGTGCGACTGCTGAGAACACCTGCATGTGGGAGCTCTATACTAGAAACTCAAAATGAGCCAGCATAGAGACATCAACCCAAAAAAGAAAAGAAATAGTGTCTCATATACCCCAGACCCATCTAATTACACCAGTCCAAAAAACATCTCTAATCCCTCAAAAAGAGCATGTTTGACCCTCTCAATTCTTGCAATATATTCACACTCAATTCGCCTCTCATACAGAGCGATGTGAGTTGCCGGCAGTGAATATACAACAGTGGTGTAATACTAGATGATCTTCCCTTTGCACTCATGCCATTTAGTTTAAGATTGACCGCTTTCCCAGTGATGTCCCTTAAGGCCGAATCATGCATGACCGCAGGCAACATACCAAAGTAGCAGAACATCAACCCCTTACCTTATGACATAGTCAAAAGTCACAAAAGTGTACATAAATAAAAGTCATATCAATAATGACACGTAAGACTCACACGGTGAGGAAGCAGGGATCCATTCTCTCACCTCATTACTCGGTCGCCAAGCACATATAGTATGAATACATGCTACGGTGGAGTAACTCTTCCATAAAGAGTGACGTCATACTCGATACACCGTACAGATATTAGTCTAGTCGCTTTCTAGCGCCTAACCCGAATTCTCTACTTGCTCGCCTTCTAGGCGCCAAATGAGATCTCGTATCTGGCTAATCATAACAGGCACAACATGGAAAGTGGGTACTAACATCCATGTTTGGTCCTTAACACGGCCTCATCTTGGTTATAACCAAGGCGACATACATAGTGGATGATTTAAGCCTCTCTTGGCTCCAAATAAAAATAAACCACCAGTCTCATCCTTGCTCGCTCCCAAGCGCCAAGGGCGATTGCTCGTGTGAGTGAGCCAATCTTGCCTGCTGACATCATCATTTGCTAATCATTATGACACAAACCGTAATAGTGTCAACATCCCATCATCTCAAAATAAGTGATCGATTTTAAAAAAAAAATTGACCACAGCTTGCGCAATTATAGATTCCAAACATAAGCATTATCAGCACCTCTTGCGATAAGTATATACAACGGAATCCACCATGTGCGCCTCACATGAAATGATTTAAGATCACTACCTCTTGCGCAATAACCTCTCTAAAGATATTTTGGTGACCAATTTGCGTTCATTCTTAGTGCGCCTAACTAGCGCATTGAATCTTACAATGAGCAAATTAATATACTACTAGTAAAGCATTTTATCCACAGTCTAATGAGCAAGGTCAATGTCTAAACAACTCAGTTGACCATTTACCAAAGATAACACTTATCATGCCGAATACGCCCACATAGCGTACTTTAGGCTCCTACAACAAAGAAAAGATCAAGGAATATAGGTCATCTGTTTCTCCCAAAGACAATCCGAGGATTCACTTAATAGCTAAGGCTCTGGCTTTTACCGATAGGTAAGTCAATGGATTTGCAATTTTGCATCTAGAATCATTCTAGGATATTCTCTATGTAAGTCATCGAAGACAAACCGAGAATTTTCCTAAAACAATCCCTAAGGATCGTACATCCGAGCATATAAATTACATCACCCATGTCCATCATATCTAAAATAGAGGACTGCCCACCCTAGGTGGCGACAACCTTATAAATTCCTGGCTCATAATGACTAAGTAAGGAAAAACTTCTTTTGGACCATTGATCATGCCTCAGTGGTCTTCATTGATCATCGTTGGCCTATCATGGCTTGACGAAATCTAAGAACCACTGTTTGGATAACTGCTTTAGGTTGTAAAAGATTTATTGGAACCAGCAACCTTTTTGCGCTCCTAACTTTTCACCATAAAAGCAGAAGGTAAATCCTTACGGATCTACTTATCCAATTCTCTAATGAAAAAACCGGGTCATAATGTCCACAAATCAATGTTCCGAACTTATGTCAATCATAGCCTAAGTCAAAATAACCTTACTCCCCAGGAGGAAGTCTTCTCATGGTCTACACTTTCCTCAATGGTGCGACCATTCGGTATCTAGCGAGTCTTATGCCTCAATAATGACTATCCAAATTACGCATAACTTTATAACAGTTTTGCGTCATAATGGAAAGTCAACCAAATTATAAAAATGGTTAATCCTCAAAGACTTTGTCTTAAACTGCGCAACATTGATCCACTTTTTAAAAACAGGGGACTAGAGCCTTTGGCATTATCCTAGGCTCTTTATCATCTTGCGGAGCAATCATGAATGTTTCCCTCTCAATCACCCAGTGATGACGTGAAAAATTTTCACATTTGCTACCACGCAACTAAGAATGTAGAGTATTCTGCTCTAATGGAGTAATCCATTAGTAGACACATCGCTCCCACTGTCCCTAGGATATTGGAAATTTCTTTCCATTCTCAACTAGGCTACATAGAGCGCTATGCTTGGAATTCTCCATCTTATAGAGTTCCGAAAACTCTATTCACGTCACCTTTACTAATAAAACTTTATGTGACTTAGTTACACTACCACAAAGCTGCTTACCTATATGCACATGACCCGGAGGATTTGCATGACCGCATACAATAATGCGCCATACGATCCTTTGTGTTTACAAGACAACATACAATAATGCGCTATAGAACCCTAGGTCTTAACTTCACAATCTTATGAGAAGTAACATAAAGATAAGCTGCTTAACGGTTACAGATCGCCCGTAGATGGCTCTCCACTAACCTATTACTCAAAATTGGAGTGTAAAAACTGATATGGAGGGCTCTTAGTTAGGGATATAGGCAACAAACTAGTGCAATTTCCAATTGGGAAACATTTTGCGCCATTATCCACCTAACATTAACAATATTTAATTCCTTATTCTCTACTACACCATTGTGTTGTTGAGTACTAGGAATAATCAATTTTCTAAGCATCCATCTCTCTTCACAGAGTTTTCTAAAAAATAACTCAAATAGATACTCGCCACCTTGGTCAAAACTAAAAGCACAAAAGCTCTTATCTAATTGATCTCAACCTCATATGTGCAATGTCAAAAATCATCTCAAAACCTTTGACTTATGGGAGATCAAATAGTCTTGACTCAGATGCGTATCGTGATTTATAAATATGTCGAGATTGAGACTTAGCTATCATACCCTTACACATATCTAGTCACAAATATCATAGTGGACTAAATGCGCCAAAACAAATGGCCTTCTACGGCTTTCCTACTCACTTGTGCGCACCCATTGCGAACAAAGTTACACATTCACATGAGAGCAGGATGTCATAAGCGAGTGGGCCCGAGAAGGCCTACTCAAACCATCGTGTCATCATCTCATTAATGTGATTAAGTATAATAAGCCACTGGTTCATGACCAATGTCATAAACTAATTCCAATCATCTTAATGTGTGAGTTCTCAAAGATAAGTTTAAAAGGTTTAGGCCCAACTAGGTAATGACTCAGGACTAATTCATTTTCATTAGATCATAAAAAGATGTCATGGAGATATCAACTACGCCTAAGTCGCAAATTTAACTAGTAAGTGCTAATCCCCTGCACCTTCAAGTCAATTTTATTCTCCATACACTTTAATACATCTAGTTGAAAGATGACGATACTCCTCTTGCCATATCTATTTCTCGCTTCATAGTTACTTGCAATTAATTCTACTATCCACAAGAAGGAGAGAATAAGCTATAAACTATGACAGCTCCTGGAGTAACTTAAGCGCGAATTAGGCTAAATAGTCTAATTCAACACAATGCTTTTGCTCTCACGAGCCATGTGTCAAATTCTTAGAGTCATAACAACCTTGTCAGCCTTGACCTTTTCATTACTATGCTGCAACGTTTGCGCTTGGTGGTAAATGCTATTCAAAACGTTAGCCTAGTAAAGGAATCACACAAAGAAGCACCTCATCCATGTCTCACACTTAAGTGTGGAAACAAAGTGTCCAGACTTAGACAAGTTAGCAAAGCTAATAGATTTTGCAGCCACTTGGCGCTAATCTTTTCACTTAGTGTTAATAGATTTTGCTGCTACTAAGCGCTAATCTTTTAATCTTCAAGTGATACTTCAACGCACACTATTATAGTGCATGAAATTTTGCTCCATCCAACTCCCAATAATTGGGTAGAGAGCAAAACACTGCTCATACTGGCTACTCGTCTTACACTTAATGACTAATTTATTTAAGCTCGCATTTCTTGGATGACGTGACTCTTGAATGTTACTTCATCCAATGATGTAACATTATTTACAAGTCAAATTACAAAGTCAATCCGCGCAGCTCATTAGTCAAGATCATATACAGATCTATTGAGGGCTTTCTAATTTCATAACTCCAAAACTCGCCAACCAAAACGATGTAGCGTGCCGCTAACTATAGCGCACACATTAGTTTTTATTGTGCCGAACAAGGCAACAAAACCACGGCGACTTTGAGTCATGTTTCCTTACTTTGGCTCAATTAAGGTTTGACCTAAAGTCTCCAAGACTTTTGCTCATCTAAAGAATGGGATTAGTTTGTTCACATTTGAACATTTCTACTAAGTCTAGGTCAATCAAATTAACTTCCATAAGTTAAATCAATTTAGAGAGAAATTCGCATTGGGATTAATTTGATTAGCATAATATAATTTTGCCGAAAAAATCTAAATTAAATAGTGACAATATTACACAAGTCGCAAGATCGAAAATCCGCTATGCTCGTAATCATCTCTTGCGCCACATATGACAATTATCCAAAATTTAATTTAATTTATGCGCAAAATATTGGTTTTCGGGAGTTAATCTACAAAGATTTCTCTCAACCGAATAACCTCCCACTGACTATGGCATATACAAAGCATGATAAATTCCATACAATAGCATCTTAATGTAAATTTACAAATAACTCATGCTATATTCATTTAATAATGGAATTCTAATAAATAAATAAATAATCATGCTCTTCTAATTACAACATATTACAAATCCAAAAAAAATATGTTGTATTCAATATTCAGATTATGCCATAATTAAAGTGTACATCATTTTGGATTTTTCTGGAATTTTTCTGAAATATTCTGGAATTTTAAATAACTAATAAACACACATAAAATTAGAAATAAAAAATCCAGAAACTGATAAACTGAGACAATATTACCAGTAGATAGTAAAACATTTCAGAAGTCCACAATAAAAAATTTCAACCCCAGAAAATTATTTATGCAACACCAGATGCATTTTAAAGAAAAAATAATGCATTATTATTTCAGGAAAAATATTTTTTATTTTCATAAAATTTTCAAAATTTTACAGAATGTAGAAAAATTAATTCTGAGTCTAACGGTACCAACCATGCTTAAAACAAAGCTATAACGAATAAATTATGGCCAATTAACGCAATTCAGAATTAAAAACAAACAAACAGAGCCTTAGAGCCAAGCCAGGCGGGAAAAACGGCTCGGCTCGGCTCGGCTCGGTGCCGCTCAGCGCAACTCGGCGCGAGTCGGCTCAACGCGGCGCGGCGCAGCACCGGCTCGGAGTGGCTCGACGCACGGCTCAAACGCGGCTTGGCGCTCGGCTCCAGCACGCGTCGCGCGTGCGAGGAGCGGACGTCGTGCGCGTGGACAGCGCCGCTGATGCGCGCGTGATGGCGCGTGCAGGCGGGTCTGTTGGGCGTCTGGCGCGTGTGGGCGCGTGGGCGCGCGTGCATACCACGCGCCGCCTTCCAGGGTACTGACTGGTCCGATTTTTATACTGCCGGACTCCTTTTTTCAAAATAAAACCGTTTATGGTATGAAAAAAGACATTAATGAACATAAAAAAAATATTTATGCTCTTAATCTAATCAAAGTTGATTTTTTTTTTCTCTTTTACAAACATTCATGTATATAATGTAAACATACACATGTAAAAATATACACATGATTAAAAAGAAACACGAAAATATCCATCAATGGCTCTGATACCAATGTCAATCAAAGTATAAAACATGCAGCGGAATAAAATGTTTAGATCATATCTTTATTTGATCTAAAACCTCGTGGATAAATCACGTGCTTCCTGAATCTAATCAATCAACCCAGCAGTGAAGTGATATTACAATATTGAATATCACCCACACAAACCACAGTGCAAATGGTTTTGATCGTTATTTTGGGAGAGAGTCAGTATCTTGGAAAAAAACAAACATACGTTGTTTTTCCACTTAATCACCCATATCCCATATATCAGATATATAATCTATTTATCTCATTTATCCATTGGTTAAATGAGACAATATCTGATATCTATATCATCTATCCATATCATGATATGATAGATACATATCCTGAGTGGCTATCTAAATAGGTTTGAATTCAAATTCAAAACCCATTTGGATGAGGTTCAAAAGGTTCTAAGGGTCATGCCACATGGGCGCCCAATTTCTAACAAGTGTGAAAATGGTTTTGAGATTAGGTTGGATTTGAATTTATGAACTAAAATTGAAAAACTTAATTTTTGTCAGGGATCAAAGTGAAAACTTTATTTTTTAGGGACCAATGTGGCAAACATAAAATTTTAAATTCCACTGTAGCCCTTAATTATGATGAGATTTGATAATCGAACTAGTAGAAAATGAAAATTAATTTAACGATCAAAGTCATTAAATCTTTATTTAATAACCAAAGTAAAAAATGACTCATACTTTAAATCCGAAAGTATAATTTACAATGAATTAAATTTTAAAAAATTTCATATTAAATCTTATATTTTTTTGGTGTTATCAATTGGAATTATTCCTCCACCCATTTCACTGTTTCAACATAATATAAATTCTAATTATGAACTTGATCACACCATATCACAACCCCACTTCACTATATCTGAATCATTTTTCATTAATTTACCATGCACCTTATCACATTTGACTCACATTTTTCTTATCCCCCATTCCACCGCCACCTATTTCTCTTTTCCATTCCAATACAGTCGCTTCCTTTTCCTATTTCTACATCACTTATGCTGTGTTTATTTGAAAGGTTTGGGAATAAAATTTTAAAAATAAAGGGAAAAGATGTGTGAAATTAGGTGAAATATAAGTATATTTTATTCACATTTCATTTAATTTTTCCTTTTCCTTTTCTAAATTCCTTTCCAAATCTCTTAACCAAACATAGCGTTAGTGTTTTTAAATAGATGGACAAATAATAGTGTCCAATTTAAAAATGTAGGGTTTAATATGACAATTTTAAAATTTCAAAGTTTAAGTTATTACTGAGAGGGTAATTTTTGGTAAAAATTGGGCCGAGCTATGAGATGGACTTTATGGCCCAAAGTATGAAGGACTGGGTAAAAAGGCCCAAGAGAGATAAAGTTACTCCGGCCCGAGAGAGATAAAAGTTGCTCCGGCCCAGAAATGATGTTAAGTTACTTCGGTCTGGACAACTTGGAGTTAGTCCGGTCTCCTAATTAGTCCGGTCATTACGTATTCTGGATAGATCGGTCAGGACCTTACTACTCGGTAGCTCGGTCCAAACACACCATGGTTCATACAAGGGAGAACCGAGATAAGGTGTAATGAAAGACAGAACCAAACTATTGTTAGTACGGCTTATTCTGTGGCTCAGCATGGCCGTGGGTATTTCGGTCGTGTTGTAGTTCGGCCATGATTATAACCATCTCACTTGGTTTAAGCAGTGAGGGGGGTGTTGAAGGATAAGCATTATCTTTCAAGAGTATGAATCCTAAGAGGACTCTGCATGGAGGAATAGAAGTCCTACTAGGACTGTGCCACACGAAACTTATAAAAGCTCACAAACATCACCTTGGAGGAGGTAACACAACACACAATTTTGCTTTCTGAATACATAGAGCTTTATCTATCTGTCAAGTTTGTTGACTTAAGCATCGGAGAGGTTTCCGGCACACACCTGCCGGCTAGCTCACGTTTGTGTTTTCAGGTGATAAAGCGGCGTCGTACGGAGGAGCGTGGACTTAGTCAACAGGATTATACGAGAAGGTGTATTTCTTTCCCGTACAATTGGCGCCGTCTGTGGGAAAAACAGACAGAACAAAACCTCTTGATTAAGCTTCGCCTCTTCTCAAACAATGGCACACATTGAAGAATTGCCGCAGTCCGCCGTCGACGGGCTAACTCCAGATGGGGGCGCAAGGCGTGAAGGATTACCCTCTGTCCCTCCCATGGCGGACTTGGAGCCACAACGACATAACACCAGGAGGGATACTAGGGGGAGGCGAACTAACAGCCCCCGTCGCTCTCGTTCGCAAAGTCCTGACAGGCAAAGGAGGAGGATTGTCCCTCAAGCCCTGGAAGACCGCGTAAAGGAGCAAGATGAATTGATAAGGAAGATGGCAGCGGACATGGAGGCCTTGAAACGCCAGATGAAGAAAAAAGAAGTGGCGACAGGAGAGGGGCGCAAAAACAAGACGCCCCCTCGCCACTCAGAAAGTCATGGTAGGAATACCACACCCTCGCAAGGAGAGAGCAGAAGCCTCAGGACAGGCGATACTCAATCCTGGTCTTCCAGAACTTGTCACTCCAGGTCTGAGAGGACGAGATCTGAAAGATCATACACTGAAGGAAGCACATATTGGCCCTCACATTCGCACCAAACGAGATCTAGACAGACGAAGTTACCTAGATCATCTGACTTACGAACCGTGCTCGAAGAAAAAGCACGATGCAAGGAGGATGCCAGGGCAAGGGATCCGCACAGAGTTTCTGCCTTACAACGGTTGGCTCCTCGGACGCATGGAAGCGTCGAGGTTGGAATGCCAATATCGCGCCCTGCCTACGAACCAACAGACAAAGCATTGGCAAGGCTGCAGACTTCGCCATTTGTTCCGGCGATTGAAAACGCGCCTCTACCATCAGGCTTCCTTCAGCCCAAATTCACTACATATGAAGGGAAGACGGACCCGTATTCACACTTGAGCCACTTTCGCCAAGTCATGGCCATACATAGGCGAAACGAGGCCTTAATGTGCATACTCTTCCCATCAAGCCTTGGCGACCTAGGCTTGACTTGGTTCGAGAAACTTCCAGAGGGCAGCATAGCCTCTTGGGCTCAATTGGCAGAAGCGTTCGTAACAAGGTTCCGAACAAACACTAAAACACCGGTGGAGATCGACCAACTACTCTCCATCGACATGGGGGATAAAGAGACCCTTAGATCCTACAACAGTCGTTACTGGGAGACATTCAATCAAATTGGGGATTGCCCCACCAATCTCGCCATTGCATAGTATAAAAGAGGCCTTCCAGTCGGAAACAGACTCAGGGACTCAATCACCATGACGCCACCCCTCACCATGGAGGCCCTGATGGAAAGAGTGCATCAGCACATCAGGGTAGAAGAGGATGGCGCACGTGCCAAAGCAAAAACTAGTGCGACCGCAGTACCAGAAAAGAAAACCTCAGCAAAGGTCAATGCAGTAGATTGTCAGAACAGAAACGGACGTGGCAGACGAGATAACGGAGAAGACCCAGATAAAAGATGGTTGAGAATCCGCACTGCCATAACAACGGTGTTCAAAAAATCGATATATCGGATTCTGAGCGAAATAAGAGATGAGCCTTTCGTCAAGTGGCCAGCCAAACTGGGAGAAGCTCAGAAAGACTATGACGAAAGATCACGGGGCACCTTCCACAAGGAAAAGAGGCACCGAACTGAAAATTGCACACCATTGAGACAGCACCTGAAAGAGTTGGTGGCGGCAGGTCACTTGGACAAATACATTGAAGGAGGGACGCAGCTAGCCCCCCAGGACCATAATAACCCCAATGGGATGCCAATCGACGCTCCGCCTCAAGGCATTATCAATGTCATACATGGAGTTTTTGAACCTGAGCGTGTATGCGAACTCAGAGGATCAATCAAAAAGGCTGAGCACTTTAGAGAGGTGCTAAGTGCCCAACCTGCCACCAAGAAAGGGAAGACAGAGGCAACAAACGTCATGTCTTTTTCGGATAAAGACCTGGATCGAATATATTGTCCTCACAATGATGCCCTAGTCGTCACTCTCCGAGTCAAGGATTTTGACGTCAAGCGGATTCTGATTGACCAGGGTAGTTCATGTGAAATCATGTACTATGAGACATTTAAACAATTAAAGCTGCAAGACAAAGACTTGGCACCTGTCGTATCTCCCCTAATTGGATTTAACTCCATGCCAGAATGGCCCGTTGGTAAGATAATTCTTCCAGTCAGAGCAGGAACCGTGACAAAACAAGTGGAGTTCTGGGTATTGAAGGTCCCCTCCACTTACAACATCATCTTGGGCAGAACATGGCTGCATGCCATACGATCGGTGGCGTCATCCTACCACTAAGTAATGCGGTTCCCCAACGACACCGGTATAATTGAAGAAGTCTATGGAGATTAGATCATGTCAAAGCAATGCTTCGCCACGGTAAACGGCAGCCGCGCTGCCAAAGGATACGTTCATTCGGTGGAAGAACCTGAAAGTAATGAGCTATTCGCAGATGTCAGCAAAACGGCGGATCAGAAAGCAGTGGAGGACTTGGTAGAGGTAAAAATAGATGAAAAGAACCCGGATAAGTTCTTTTTGCTCGGTTCGTCGTTGTCCAGCACTGAGAGATTATAGGTCTTAGAATTCTTAACCTCTAACATCGAAGTGTTCGCCTGGACGCCCTACGACATGCCAGGCATTGATCCAAACTTCATCTGTCACCAGCTCAATGTCCACCCATCAGCCAGACCAGTCATTCAGCGCACTCACAGATCGGCACTTCACCATGCAGAAATAGTGGCAGAAGAAGTAGGTAACCTGCTGGAGGCATGAGCAATTAGAGAAGTGCACTACCCAAGATGGATCTCCAACACAGTCGTAGTGCCAAAGAAGAATGGTAAATGGCGTGTCTGCGTCGACTACAAAACAATCAACAAGGCGTGCCCAAAAGATAGCTTTCCTCTACCAAGGATAGATCAACTGGTAGACCTAACGGCGGGGCACAATCGACTTAGCTTTCTGGATGCATACAGAGGCTACCACCAAATCGCCATGCATGAACCAGACCAGGAGGTCACATCCTTTACAACACCAAGAGGATTATACTGCTACAAGGTCATGCCCTTTGGCCTAAAGAACGCAGGGGCGACATTCCAACGGATGGTCACCAAGATGTTTGAACCATTGTTAGGCAGAACAATGGAGGCTTACATCGACGACATGGTGGTCAAAATCAAGGATGAGAATGACCATCTCAAGGACTTAGGAGAGATGTTTGAAGTCTTGAAGAAGCACAAGTTGCGCCTCAATGCATCCAAGTGCACATTCGGAGTAGGATCTGGCAAATTCTTGGGCTTCCTTGTGACCAACCAGGGTATAGAAGCAGACCCCTCCCAGATCAAAGCAATCCAGGAGTTGGAGAGACCAAACTCAGTCAAAGAAGTGTAGCATCTCACCAGTATGGCGGCTGCGCTCAATCGGTTCATAAGCAGATCGTCAGACAGACTACGACCATTCTTTCAAGTTTTAAAGGCCAAGTTTGAGTGGGATGAAGAATGCGACCAAGCTCTGGAAAGCTTGAAGGAATATATGTCTTCCCCACCACTGCTTGTTACCCCAGTACCTGGTGAAGAACTCTTCTTGTACCTGGCAGTCTCTCAGCACGCAGTTAGCACAGTGTTGGTTCGTGCAGAAGGAATCCAACACCTGCCCATCTATTATGTCAGCAAGACATTGCTGGGAGCCGAAACGAGGTATTTGCCATTGGAAAAACTAGCATTAGCCTTAATGATGGCCTCAAGGAAATTGGCACACTACTTTCATGCCCACACCATAGTTGTCCTCACAGCTTTTCCACTAAAAGCTTTGTTTGAGAGGGCGAACTTTTCTGGGCGAATCTTGAAGTGGGCAGTAGAGTTGGGACAATTCGACATCAAGTTCCAACCCAGAACCGCAGTAAAAGCCCAATCCTTGGCAGACTTCGTCGCAGAGTTTACTCCTGGAAGTCATCATATCTGCCCAGTCGACCTAACTGACACAACCGAACTAGGGATGGAAGTTGACGCCGGAATAGCACAACCCCTAGCAGAAAGCACTCAGTCAGACTCCAAGGCAGACCAGACTAAAGACAGCAAGGAAGAAGCAAACCAAGCAAACCAAGACTCACCAACAGTCCAATCAGATGGCGAGGGGCAGACAGCAAACATGGACTTGGAAGAAAACACCACTCTTGACCCTACGACATCATCTGACCCTTCAACTTGCTGGAAGTTGTTCGTTGGAGAGATGTGGAAGCTCTTTGTGGATGGAGCATCCAACCGGCATGGTGCAGGACTTGGCATAGTCCTCATCTCTCCAGACGGCCTGGTTGTAGAGCAAGCAATCAACCTTGGCTTCCCAACATCCAACAATGAAGCGGAGTATGAAGCGCTTCTTGCAGGACTCAAATCAGCATACTACATGAAGGCCACCGAACTAATGGTATACAACGACTCTCTGCTAGTGGTAAACCAAATTTCTGGCGACTACGAAGCAAAGGATGACAGAATGGCCAAGTACCAAGAATTGGTCAGAACAGAGATCAAGAAGTTTGATGTAGTAAGGATAGAACAAATTGGCAGGGAGGAAAACAGCAGAGCAGACGAACTAGCAGGCTTTGCCTCAATGGCAGATGCATCCATCCCTCATCCATTGCTCATCGACTACTTACCAAGACCAAGCATAGAAGACCCCGAAGCAGAAGAGGTATGTTGCGCAGAATTAGGCCCCTCTTGGATGGATCCCATCATCCTGTTCCTAAAAGACGGCATCCTACCAGAAGAGAAAAAAGAAGCCAACAGAATAAGAGCGAAGTCGCAGCGATTTTGGCTATCTCCATCTTTGGCATTATACAAGAAGTCATTCTCAGGGCCTTACCTAAAGTGCGTTCATCCAGCAAAGTGGAAGCATTCTTGTTCGAAATACACGAAGGGGTATGCGGAAGCCATCAAGGGGGAAGATCGCTAGCTTACAGGGCCATTTCGCAAGGATATTGGTGGCCATATATGCAGGCAGACTCAGAGAAATATGTGAAGAAGTGTGAGAAATGCCAAAAATTCACGCACCAAATACATCAACCAGCAAGAGAACTCCTACCATTAACTAGCCTATGGCCTTTCGCAATGTGGGGCTTGGACATAGTAGGACCACTTCCAACAGCACCCGGCAACAAGAAGTTCTTTCTCGCAGCAACAGACTACTTCACAAAGTGGGTGGAAGCAGAAGCATTGGCATCAATCAAAGAAAAAGATGTGAAGAAGTTCGTTTGGTAGAATATCATCACTCGGTTTGGCATACCAAAAGCCCTAATCTTAGACAATGGTACTCAGTTCGACGGCAGAATCTTCAGAAGCTTTTGTGAAGAGTACAAGATAGAGTTCTACAATTCTACACCGGCATATCCTCAAGCAAATGGCCAAGCAGAAGCATCAAATAAAGTCGTCTTGGATGGACTAAAGAAAAGGCTAGAGAAGGCAAAAGGCAAGTGGGCGGATGAACTTCCTCATGTTTTATGGGCTTACCGCACCACACCTCGGTGATCAACAGGAGAAACACCATTCTCCTTAGCCTATGGAATGGAAGCAGTGATCCCACTGGAAGTTGGCCTCCCCACAATTCGAAGCGAAAATTTTGATCCAGACTTGAATGGAGAAGCCATAGCATTGGAACTCGACCTTGCAGAAGAAAGAAGAGAAAGAGCACTGGTTCACATTGCCTCATACCAACGAGAGTTAATCAGAAAATACAACAAAACGGTGCATCCAAGACAATTCAAGATTGGGGATTGGGTACTGCGCAAAGTGATGGGAAACACCTTGATACCAGGAGACGGCAAGTTAGGGCCAAACTGGGAATGTCCTTACAAGGTGGTTGGGTTAGTAGGCAAAGGGGCATACCACCTAGAAGACAAGGACGGCAAAGCAATCCCTAGGCCATGGAACACGGCCAATCTCAAGTTATTTTACTTTTAGCTTTTCTCTTTCAAACATATGTAATTTTTTCTTTTTCCCTTAATAAAACGAGCGATTCTTTTCAGTATAAGTTGTTCTCTGTAAAAGTTAGCTTTTGTGAAGTTTAGGTACATTGCAAACATTATTCTAAGTTAGCAGGAAAAACTAACTTAGAGGTTGGCTGGAATAAACCAACACCCTTCCTAAGCCCAGGATAAGGATCCAGGCTGCAGGACGTTTGGTCGGAATAACCAAACATTATTCTAAGTTAGCAGGAAAAACTAACTTAGAGGTTGGCTGGAATAAACCAACACCCTTCCTAAGCCCAGGATAAGGATCCAGGCTGCAGGACGTTTGGTCGGAATAACCAAACATTATTCTAAGTTAGCAGGAAAAACTAACTTAGAGGTTGGCTGGAATAAACCAACACCCTTCCTAAGCCCAGGATAAGGATCCAGGCTGCAGGACGTTTGGTCGGAATAACCAAACATTATTCTAAGTTGGCTAGAAATAACTTAGAGGTTGGCTGGAATAAACCAACTCTTGTTGCTCTTTAGCCAAAGTAAGGGCATGGCTGAAGAGTGGTTGGTTGGAATAAACCAACTCTTGTTACTCTTCAGCCGAAGTAAGGATATGGCTGAAGAGTGGTTGGCTGGAACAAACCAACTCTTGTTGCTCTTCAGCCAAAGTAAGGGCATGGCTGAAGAGTGGTTGGCTGGAATAAACCAACTCTTGTTACTCTTCAGTCGAAGTAAGGGCATGGCTGAAGAGTGGTTAGCTGGAATAAACCAACTCTTGTTACTCTTCAGCTGAAGTAAGGGTATGGCTGAAGAGTGGTTGGCTGGAATAAACCAACTCTTATTACTCTTCAGCCGAAGTATGGGTATGGCTGAAGAGTGGTTGGCTGGAATAAACCAACTCTTGTTACTCTTCAGCCGAAGTAAGGGTATGGCTGAAGAGTGGTTGGCTGGAATAAACCAATTCTTGTTACTCTTCAGCCGAAGTAAGGGTAGGGCTGAAAAGTAGTTGGCTGGATTAAACAAACTCTGTGTACTCCTCAGCCGAAGTAAATATGTCGGCTAAGGAGTGGTTGGCTGGTAAGCATAGTTTAACCAGCTAAAACCGAAATAGCAGTTGGAGTAATAGAAGACATTACAAATGCAAGCATACAAATATAAACCGGAATAAGAGTCGAGCACAAAAGAAGATTTTAATTAAAAACAAAAACAGGTACAAAGGAGGGGCCGCAGCCCGGTTACAAGAGTAAAAAAGTAGCAAAAAAGAAAAAGTACAAAATCAAGAGAAAAGATCATCGATTTCGGCATCAAAAGCTGCATCAGCATCAACTCGAAGACCGGTTTCAGACGGGAGCTCACTCATGGTCGGAAGGGTGGTTTCGGTTGGAACCACGGTTTCACCTGGAAGTCCAATAGTCAGGTCCTCCACCGTGGGCTCCAACCGAACTGACTGGTCCACACTGACAACCAGAGTATCCTCAGAAGCTGAGTCTTCGTCAGAATCTGAGCCTTCAAGGAACTGCTGCTGCATGGAATTAGCATACCCCATTAAGGAGTTCGGTATGAAGTAGGCTGGAGGGTTGAAAACCTCGGTCTGTGGATCATGACCGAGCTTCTCAACAGCTGCCCTCCAGCCGCACTTGAAGAATAACTCCTTGGCAGCTTCGCACTGCTTGACATAAGCATCCTCTGCCTTCTTGTAGCCTTGCTTTTCGGCTCCCTTTGCGCTCTCCTTCAGTTGGGTTATTTCGGTATCTTTTTTCTTTTCAAGCTTCACCCACTCGGGCAGATACTTGTCTTTCAGAGCGATGGCGGCTTTCTGCTTTTCTGCTTCGGCCGAACTAACCAGTCCGGCAAGTCAGCCGTTCTTAGCTTGTAGCTCGGCCATTTGCTTTCTGGCTTCTTCTAGCTCGGTCGCCTTCGCTTCAGCTTCGGCCACGGCTTGCCTCGTTGTTTTCCTGAGCTCTGCCACCTTCCTGTAAGTAATGTTGTTTTTCTGAATGGCCTGACAAAATGAAGACTTCACTTGAGCCGAAGTGAAACATGGAAAAATTAGACAGGAAAACGGACAGAGCTACTTACCAAGATCATGGATTTTGTGGAAGACCGGATGGCCTTCAGTTCGGTGTTCAATTGCTTTTGGTGGTGCTCCATATCTTTGGGGAGGCACACACTCTTGGCCAGGTTGAAGGCCAACTGGTGATCCTTCTCAGCAACAACCGAGTCTGAGTCCTGGATATCTCGGTTGTTGAAGGAAAGTTTTGGCACCCAGCTAGTTGTAGTTCGGTCGGAAGGCTCCGGTTGGGGGCTCGGTGGCAGGCTTGGTGGAAGAGCAGTTTCTTCTTCATCAACCAAACTTGGTTCGATTTCGGCGGTCCGGGCGCGTTTGGTTCGGCGGGATGAGGACGGTTGTTGAATAGGAAGGGCCACCACCGTTTCTTGGGTTTGACTTTCTGGTGGTACTTTGGCCCTGTTGGTTTCGGTCAGGAGAGCCCTTACTCTGTTCTTTTTGGCCATCTCCTCTTCAGTAGTGAGTGGAATGAGTCTGATTTGGGGTAAGGTGGGGTCCGGTTCTGGGGCGTCTTCAAGCAGAAAATCAGTGACTCTGGCTTTTCGGCGACCACTATATCTGTAGGTCGGCTCGAACTTCAGCAATTTGGCCCAACTACGTTCTGGATACCGTAGTGCGGCTCGCAAAGTGGCTAGGTTTGGATAGCTGTATAAGGAGTGAAGGTGGGCAGAATCTGCGAAAGAAGACCAACTGTTAGTCCGACTGAAAAATTAAAAAACCGAAATACAAAAAAAATGCAAGCAAGAAAATCGAAGTAAATTTACCAGGCTCTCCTTTTTTCCAATTTATAGGTCGGCCAGGAATCTGGGCTTGATAATCCTCAAAGTTCTCAGAGACCCAGAAAAAATCGTCGTCGTTTAAGTCTTTGTCCGGTGTATATTTTATTATCTTCTCTCGACGGCGATGTATTCTAAGATAATAGGCCCACCCATCTTCTTTTGACCCAATGGAATATTGGTGGAAGATTTCGGCCAGGCCAAGGTTTAGTCCGGCTTGACGGTTCAGTTCGGCTATTCCCATAATGATGCGGTATGAATTGGTGGATAGTTGGGTAGGGCATAATCTAGTCTGCCTAAGAAACTCACAGATTAAAGGTTGGACTGGAAATCGCAGTCCGGTTTCTATAATTGACAAAAGGGTAAAGGGGATAAAGCCTTCATTACCCCAGGGAATGACGTCTTTTTCGGCTAAGATCAAATGGACATCATCGGGTATATTGTAGTCTTTCTTAAATTCGGCTAAGCCGCCCGGAGCATTTACTAGATACCTATACTTACCCATTTCTTGTATAATTTACGAATAAGTTATATCGGTGCAAAAATTGTGCTCAGTAGCTCGGTTGAGCGCACGAAGGGGTGCCTGGGCAACCTAAGTCTGCAAAGTAGAAAACAAAGGGGTTAAGAACCGATCATTAGACCGTGCTACAAATTAAAAGCAAGGTAAAAGGGCCTTACTTCGACTTCATGGACAGGTGCTATCTCGGTTAAGCAAAATGCTTGGTAGCTCGGTTTGAGCAGGGTTCTTATTAAGCCAGATCTGGGCGAGCATCTCGGCACGCTGGCTTTGAAAACAATTTTGTTAGACCGGTTCATAGTCTAGGGGCAGCTTTCTGAGTTCGGTCTAAAAAACTAAGAAAGCTGGTTTAGCCCCAAAGGCCTAAATCGGTTGAACTATGAATTTTGTTACTTCAGTTGAGCCTAAGGGCAGCTTTCTGAGTTGGGTTCAGAAACTAGGGAAGCTGGCTTAGCGCCAGAGGCTTAGCCCGGTTGAAGACCGAGGTTCCTAGTTTAATAAGTTCAAACTTCGTTCGGTGAGCTTATCTCGGCTAAAGTGATTCAGGGGTTGGTAACTTACTGAAACTACTGTTATTTCTACAAGTTCTAGTTCGGTTATTGTCTGAAGTGATCTACATATATAGCACAAACAGTATCCTAGTTCGGTTGCATCATGATTATGGATCAAAATTGAGTTTTTTATGGGATATATAGCATATACTCATAGGTTTTACTGATTTTCCCATGAAAGTTCAGAAGCAAAAACAAAAATGAACAAGCATGTTTCGCAAAAACATAGAAAGCAGAAAGAAAAAAAAAAACGGGTTTTTTGAAGCTTACCAGAAGAAGATGAAGCTGAAGAGGGGAGCAACAACAACAGCACCAGCAAAGAACGCGATCTCAGGGAACTCAGAGGTTGGAGAAACAGAGGCACGAAGAGAGAAGAAGATGAACAGAGAAGGTGAATGATTCAAAGATGAAAGGGTTATTTTGTGAAAAGGACGAAAGAGAAAAAGCGGGAACTGTTCAAATTTTTCGTAGTACGAGGGCGGCGTGATAGCTGCCCATAGCCTATCACAGCCTGCCACGTGTCATTGGAAAGGGAAGCGTTACAGTCACTGTGATTGAAGAGACGTTTTGACCGAACAAGCAGAGCACGGAGTGAAATAAGCTCGGCTGGAGAAGCTAGAAAGTTTTTTTTAGCTTGGCTGGAGAGGCTAAACGGTTTTTTTTTAGCTCAGCTGGAAAGGCTTAAAAACTTCAGCTCGGCTGGTAGACAGGTAATTCCAATCATGCTGTGCAGATGGAATTAAGGGGCAATTGAGAGGGTAATTTTTGGTAAAAATTGGGCCGAGCTATGAGATGGACTTTATGGCCCAAAGTATGAAGGACTGGGTAAAAAGGCCCAAGAGAGATAAAGTTACTCCGGCCCGAGAGAGATAAAAGTTGCTCCGGCCCAGAAATGATGTTAAGTTACTTCGGTCTGGACAACTTGGAGTTAGTCCGGTCTCCTAATTAGTCCAGTCATTACGTATTCTGGATAGATCGGTCAGGACCTTACTACTCGGTAGCTCGGTCCAAACACACCATGGTTCATACAAGGGAGAACCGAGATAAGGTGTAATGAAAGACAGAACCGAACTATTGTTAGTACGGCTTATTCTGTGGCTCAGCATGGCCGTGGGTATTTCGGTCGTGTTGTAGTTCGGCCATGATTATAACCATCTCACTTGGTTTAAGCAGTGAGGGGGGTGTTGAAGGATAAGCATTATCTTTCAAGAGTATGAATCCTAAGAGGACTCTGCATGGAGGAATAGAAGTCCTACTAGGATTATGTCACACGAAACTTATAAAAGCTCACAAACATCACCTTGGAGAAGGTAACACAACACACAACTTTGCTTTCTGAATACATAGAACTTTATCTATCTGTCAAGTTTGCTGACTTAAGCATCGGAGAGGTTTCCGGCACACACCCGTCGGCTAGCTCACGTTTGTGTTTTTAGGTGATAAAGCGGCGTCGTACGGAGGAGCGTGGACTTAGTCAACAGGATTATACGAGAAGGTGTATTTCTTTCCCGTACAATTACAATAATCAAAGTCCGAAGTTATTTATATAATTTTTTTCAAAAGTTTTTTAGTTAAATTCATTATTTATGGAAAAAAAAGTAATTTAAGTCGTGTTTCAATTTTAGACCATGAAGCAATTTATGAAGTAAAAAAAAAAAGGACTAGCAAAATAAAAAGTGAAAAAAAGCACTTTTCCGTCTTTTTATTTTTTCTTTCCACAAATTCAATTCAAAATACAACTTTAGAATAAAAATAAAAAAAAAAGAAAGAAAGAAAAAAAAAAAATTGGAAAGCTTATTGCAAATTAGCAATTTGTGAACTATGTCTTTTCAACTTCTCTACACTGAACTCTTGTGTTTTCATCATGAATTTTTATAGAGACTAGAAGCAGAAAGGGTGGAAAAAATTAATTTATATTTTATATACTTTTTTTCTCCTCAAATTTGTCTTTACAAATCCAATATCTAAAGAAAATTCTATTTACACACCGTGAATTGTTTTAATATACACCATTACTTAGTTCACACTTTTATCTTTTCAATTTTTGATTTTTTACTCTAAACACACCATAATCTTCCTTTTCTTCTTTTTTTTAATCCTAAAACATAACAATGAAAGCAGAGAAGAAGTGAAGATTGAGAACCAAGAATTGCCTAAGAGTGAACATTTTCGTTATTTAGGGTCGATTATCACAACAGCGGGAGAGATTGATGCAGATATGGCCCATAGGATTAAGGCGGGATGGTGTAAGTGGAGAAGTGCGTCTGGGGTATTGTGCGATAAACGAATACCCACTAGACTAAAAGATAAGTTTTATAGAACGGCTATTAGACCAGCTATGTTGTATGGGACGGAGTGTTGGGCAACCAAGAAACAACATGTAGATAAGATGAGTATGGCTGAGATGATGATGCTAAGGTGGATGTGTGGTAAGACTAGACAAGACAGGATTAGGAATGAGTGTATTCGAGAATGGGTAGGAGTAGCACCGATAGAAGATAAGTTGAGAGAGAATCGTTTGATATGGTTTGGTCATATTCAACGGAGACCAACAGAGGCAGCAGTGAAGAGATGCGATGCTGTAACAGTAGATGGATGTGTTAGGGGACGGGATAGGCCTAGATTAACGTTGACTAGCGTTTTAAATAGAGATATGAATCTACTTAATTTGACTAATGAAATAGCCTTTGATAGGGCCGCGTGGAGAAGAAGGATTCATGTAGCCGACCCCATTTGATAGGACTTAAGGCTTGGTTTGGTTTGGTTTGGTTTACCATCGTACACATCATACACTATACACAATTCAATCTCACTTTCCCCATAACTGTATATCGACCATAACGACTAGGACAACATTGACGATGATGACACATTCACTACAATATATAAGAGTTTTAGATACTAAATTTTTTAGTCTCTAAAAGTGAAAATTTTGTTGCAAAAGATATTTAGGGACTAATTTCTATTATCGTGAGGATAGTCGCTAAAAGGTCGTCCCGAAAAGTAAAAAACAAAGCTTTTACCGACAAAATTTTGAAAATGTCACTAATAAATAGACTTTTAGGGACAAAATAATTTGGTCTTAAAATGGTTTATTTTTTAAGACAAAAAATTTGGTCCCAAAATGATAATAATTCATTACTAATGTCTAATTTTTGTTGCTAAAAATCTAATGACGACACTTTTCACAACAAAAATATTTAGTCCCTAAAAAATAATTTTATCCCTAAATTTTGGTCTTTAAAACTGTCACACCTCCAAAATAATTACACAATACAACTCCAAACGACTACTACAAGTGATATAGGTGAAATAAGAAGCTTTCATTAATTAGAATTGATATACAAAAGGTGACACATGCGGTGTACATTATAAACAGTTTATCCTGAATCTACAGCATATGTTACAAGTGGTAACAAAGAATGAAAGCTAAACAGGTATGTATCTAAAGACTTACATCTTTCCAAGACTTTGCTTGGTTACAACAAAATGAGTTAGAAGCTCAATACACATAAAGCCCTAGGCTTGAAAATGAAGTAAATACAAAATGAACAAAAGTGAGCTTCAGCTCCACAGTCCTCCCAGTGTAAAGCCCTCAAATTTGTACAATAAATATAACCCAAAGCATACATAATTGGTAACATAAATCAGAGTAAATAGTCCTTTCATTTCATGAAGTTAATGATACAAAAGAGTTTAACATAAATAAATGCTCTATCGGCTTACACATTTCCAAGCCTCGACTTGGTTACAACAAAAAAGAGACTAGCTCTTACAAATAAGCCCTTAGCTATACACAAAAAAAAAAAAAAAAACAAAAAACAAAAAACAAAAACAAAACAAAACAAGAAGCTCGTGCTTCCAAAAGTCCCTCCCAGCTATTGTCTTGGCGGAGGCATGCCCTCAATACCTGAAAATGTTATCCCCAAATAGGGTAAGCCACAGCCCAGTAGGGATCATCTAACACGGTATATGAAACTTAGCAAAGGTATAAGTACACTATGCGTACACAATGTCAGTGATAGAACAACCACACTTTGTATAATCATAAGATACCAAATTCAATTCTTAATCCATTTCCATTCCATTCATTTCATTACAAGAGCCAATTTCATCATTTCTTTAACAATCCAAATGAGACTACAACTCATTAGTTCTACAATCACATCATTAACGTATAAACACTTCAAACTTTCCTTTCACGGATATTTCATCTGCGAGAAATCGTCAAACAGGACCCATGTAAACGTAGGCTTTACAAGCACTACAATTTGCCATTTTATGGATATTTCATTCACAGAATTCGGCACCCATGTATAATTTCGGGACTTTCACCCAGAACACTCCGGCCAACTTAATTATAATGGAGTCCATCCCTTTCTCCTCCTAAACAATCATTCATACATATGCAATGTATTTACACATATAATCATACGTAGAGCACATCTCCTTTCCACTTCCAAACAATCATACATATACAATGTATATAAACATAGTCATATTCAATGACAACCAACCATGGACTAGTTTTAGTTCACCTAATCCACATGCAATTTCTACAACAAGTAAAGCTATCCTCCACCGATAGCCCAATATAGATATTTCTAAACAGATATACAATTCCATGACAGGTAATTTATTTTAAATTTCCAAAGATATGAAATATTACATGCTCAATTCCACCATCTATTCCATCACTTGCTCAATTTCATGTTTACCCCCACCCATTTCAATTATTTATATAAAATAATCATGATAATCATTTTAGGGCAAAATTTTTCTTTTTCCAAATATCAACCCAAGCATCAAACTCAACCATTTTGGCCCAACATAATCTCATTTTCACAGCTCATATTCATTTATTTCATATTCAACAACAATCCCTCTTTCCATATCATACCCAAACCCTAGGTTTGCTTGAAATACCCTCAAATCACATCATTGTTACACAATAGACAAATAACTAAGCTAAATATCATATGAAGGTGTAGAAAAGATCCCTACCTCAAAGGAAGAAGATGAGCCAAGCAAGAGTGAAACTCCAAGAACACCAAAACCTACTTTTATTCGGATCAAAATGTAGATCTTGAGATGCTCTAGCTTTTTCTCAAAGGCATAAGGGTGAAAAGATCGACGGATCTAGATGAAATCTAAGAGAGAAGGTGAGTTTTAGAGAGAGAAAGTGTAGATCTAGGTTTTTGGAAAGTTTTAGAGAGAGAAAGAAGAGAAAAAGTGATACAAAACATCATCTTCACGGACTGTTATACACGCAGTCCGCTCGAGCGTGGAAAGTGACGCTTGAGCGTCAGGCACAAAGTTACACTCGAGCGTGAAAAGTGGCGCTCGAGCATGGGATATGCTCATCCAGAAGTTTTGCAGATGAAGGACCCCGCTCCAGCGTGAGACTGTACGCTCCAGCGTCCAATGCACTCTCCCAGTATTTGCAGAATTGTAAAAAAAATATTGAGAGTTGACAAATCCCGCTCGAGCGTGAGAATGGCCGCTCGAGCAGAGGAGCAAAATTTGTGAAGCCCGTTCGAGCGCAAGTATGCCTGCTCAAGCGGAAGAGTCAAAATCTGGGCATCACAAGTTTGGAAAAACACACAACCAACCTGTTCCAAACTTAGAACCACAACCCGATAACCAAAACAAATGGGAGATAAGTGAGACAAGATATGAATAACCATTTTAAACCATACCAACCCGAGTCCGGAATACAACAACTAATGGGTCAAAATTGGAATCGCTATATCCAGTCTAAGTCCTTGGCGGAGGCACATCACCAGCACCTAAAAATGGTTTTTCTCAAATAGGGTGAGCCAAAGCCCAGTAAAAACAATCTAACACAATATATGAATCTTAATAAAGATATAAATATGAAGTGGGTATACAATGCCTGTGACAAAATCATTTGCAACTCTTTCTCAAAACCATGTCATGCCAAGTTTTATATCATTATCCGTGTTATCTTAACCCCTTTCTAACTCAATTTATTTTATCTCAATTTATGAGTTACCTCCATTCATTACAGACAACCAAATTGAGGATACAATTCAAAGGTTCTCGAATCAATATAGTCATCACACAAACACTTTCATTTTCCAATTTACGAAAATTTCGTCCGTGAGAATTAGCACCCATGTATACACAATGTTTTTGGGACTTTCACCCTAGACACACAGGCCAACTTAATTCAATGGAGTCCATCTCCTTTCTCCTCCCAAACATGGAGTATATCATCTTTCTCCTTCCAAACATCATATATATATACAATGTATTAAACACATTCATATTCAATGACAATCAATAAGAAATTAGTTTCAATTCACCTAATCCTTATGCAATTTCTACAACAATCATGCCTATCCTCCACCGATAACCTAAAACAGATATTTCTAAACATATATAGAATCTCTAAAACAGATAAATTACCCAAATTCCATAGGTGAGAGGTAATACATATCCAACTCCACCATTTATATAAACATCCATCTAATTTTGTGTTTCCATTGCCAATTTCAATATTTATACAAAATAGTCCTTTAAGAAGTTTTAGTGCAAAACCCAATTTTCGTCCAAAACCCAACCCATGTGCCAAAATCAACAATCTTAACACCACACAAGCTCATATATACACTCATAATCATTCTCAACACATACACTTGAAAACCCTTCTTTTGATTTTAAACCAAAACCCTAGGTTTGTTCAAAATCACCTCAAGTTCCAATGTTTCTTACACATCAATGAATAACCAAGTTTAAAACCATATAAGAGTGTAAAAAAATCTCTACCTCAAGTTTAGAAGCCGAGAGAGAGAATGGAGACACTTCAAACAGGCCAAAATCCAACCTTATTCAGATGATAATAAAGCCTTTGAAATGCTCTATCTTTTTATCAAAGGGAGTAGGGTGTAGACACTACTAAATCTAGGTGAAAAAGTAGAGAAAGAGTGAGTTTTAGAGAGAGGAACTCTAGATCTATGGTTTTGAGGGAGAAAGTTATGAAAAATTGATGAAAAACAGTGGGCTACGAACTGATATACGCACAATTTGCTCAAGCGCAAGAAGTGACGCTCGAGCATCAGGCATAATAAGTTGTTTTGCTCGAGCGTAAGAAGTGATGCTTGAGTGCATAATACACACTCCTAGTAGTTTTGCAGAGAACAGACCATCGCTCGAGAGTAAGAAAAGCTGCTCGAGCTGAGCCCGTTTTAGCGCAGAAAGAATCGCTCGAGCGTAGAATACACTCTCTTAGTAGTTTTGTAGACCTACAAAAGTACTGAGAGTTTACAAATCTCGCTCAAGCACAAGAAGTGCCACTCGAGCGGAAGAGCAAAAATCTAGGCAACAAAAGTTTGAAAACTAAGTAACCAACTTGTTCCAACATGCTCCAACCAACTCAAAAAGCCAAACTCAAGTAAGAATAAAAGGCAAAAGATATGAGCAACACTTGGAAACCATAAAACCCGAGTTCCAGAATATCAAATGGGTCAGGTAAAAAATCAGAATCGCTATAAAAACCTTAATTTTTTGTAGTGATTGCCATGACTATTCACCCGTATGTTCACCCTCGAAGGCTTGTCGTCGCCTCACCAATACTAAAGAAATGATTGTTGTCGATGTATTGAAGAAACAACTGCACAAAAGAAACGATCGCCAGTGAATTGCCGACATTGAGCATCTTAGATTATGACCTTCGAAGATATGCGATTGTTGCATTTGAATCTCATCTAAGTTAATTTTTCGCACTTGCTTTTGATTTGGTTAGCAATTCACATTTCATAATAGTTTCTAGGGTTAATTACACTATAGTCCCTATAGTTTGGGACTTGTGTCACTTTGGTCCCTGACTTTTCAATTGTGACACATTTGACCCTGAATTTTGAATTTTGTTCCAAATAAAGACAATTGAAAATATCATTAGATTTTTCAAGGGTAAAATCATCAATTTGATAAAATATAAACTAATTTGACAAAAATAAATGTCAAAAAAATATTTTTAATTTTTTTAAAATTATTTTTATCAACCAATGATAAAATTATCTAAAATTAATAAAAATTACATGATTAATTTTTACATGATCATCATCCAAATACATAATAAAAATTAATTTGGTAAAAAAATAAATAAATGTCTAAAAGATTTATCAATTTTACATAATTTTATTTTTAGTAGGTAGAAATAATTTTTTAAAATTCAAAAATATTTGTTTGACATTTATTTTTGTCAAATTAGTTTATATTTTATCAAATTGACAATTTTATCCTTGAAAAATCTAATTATATATTTAATTGTCCTTATTTGAAACAAGATTCAAAATTCAGGGTCAAATGTGTCACAATTGAAAAGTCAGGAACCAAAGTGACACAAGCCTCAAACTATAGGGACTATTTGTGTAATTTGCCCTAGTTTCTATTTCGAATTTAGCTCGACATTGGTTATCTGAACATATTATTATTATACTCAAAATAAAATTTAGCAAATTAAATATATCAAATTATTTCTGTTGAACAAAATTAATAAGTTTATACTTTTTTATAATGAACAACTTCAACTCCTTTGGATTTATTATATTCAATTTTTTATGTATGACATTCAATAATTGGTCAACCATAATAATTTGAACAAAATAGTTTTGTTGGCATATGAATATTTGAACATTATGTAAATGTTTAACTTTGGTTATTCAAACACGTGATGAACAAACGAGAAAAACAAAAAAACAAAGTCACCTTTGTAAGTAGTAAACTACCATTTTCATTGTTGTATTATTCCAAAACAATAATTTGAGTGCTATTCATGGTGTGCAAATCTTCAAAATCGATTAATTTCAATATTCTTTAAACCCTAAATCCTTAAAGACAATAATGTTTTAAGTTGGGGATAGAAGTATAACGGAGAAGAGAATCATGTGAGTTAATTGATATTGAACGATATTATGAGTGTAGTGTGTTAGATAAAATGGAGAAGATGATGAGTGTTGGAAGATGATAAAGAAATACAACATTTATATCTACAAGTGATGGTGTATAAAGAATATTTTGTGTTTGATGTATGAATTCTTTGAATTGGTAGAATACACATCATTAATGTCCTTAATAGTCATTTTATTATAAGATATTATTATAATATAAATTTATTTTATTATAAGATATTATTATAATATAAATTTATTGTTTTAATGGTATGTATTGAGATAATTTTAGATGTGTAAATAGAATTATTCAATAACAAAATACAACCTCAAATGATGTAATATTTAATCAAGTTAATGTTTTGTTTGATTGTTCAAATTGATTTAGTAAATTTCTAAATAAATAAATTAAAATTTGTACATGCATTGAACCAATCAAATTGTGAACATCTCAATTTTTCATTACATTATTTATTATTAGAAAAGTAAATTTCACAAAAAGATGAAAATGTTATTTTTAAGGTTATTTTTAATTTTTTTTAAACATCCACATATGTTTAATTATTTTACTTGTAAATACATTAGCCTTAAACTGGATCTAGATGCTCCATTGAGAAATTGTGTCTCCACATCATATGAAGATTGATTCACCTCATTATCAAAGTGATCTTGTGGTTGAGATTATCTTTGTACGAGTTAAATCAAATTGAATTTATTTATTTATTTTACCTGTTTAGTAACATTCTTAATATATTTGCGAACTTGAGTATTGGTTGGAGTTGGAGTGATACGAATTTCTAAATTTTTTCAACTACGTTGTCATTATGATTATAGTTGATGTGTGGTGAACCATTCTATTTAAATTAGTGAAAATAAATTATATTACTTTTTGATTTCGATTTCAAAAGGTTCTGCTTCACTTTATCCCCCAACTTGGCGTTCCAAGTGGCTGCTATACTTGATAAGGTTCTTCCATATAGAGAGAGTTTTTGAGGCTTAGTCAGACCCATCAATTTCAGGACGTCCGAGAAAAGCTAGATATGTACCATAGGATCTCCAAACCTGTCGAAACGGTCAATGAAAGGCATTTTGACTCTGTCTGGGAGCCTTATGGGAATGGAGTTAATTCTCTGTGCTTTTTGAATTGCTTCTTAAGTTTAGCAATTTTTAACAAGGTCGGGTCGAGATCATTAATATCAAAGGGGAAAAAAGCCTCTCATTAGGCTGCACCAGGGGTCTGAAAACTCGAGCTTGAGCTAACCCTTCTTGAGGATCCGGACCTTGCAAATCTTCAGCTGGCGAAGGTGGGTCAAAGTTCGGCTAGAGGCCTGGGACTGGATGTGTGGTAGATGCCCCAGATAGGTGTTGCATTTCAACAATGGTCTCATCTTGCATGGCAATTCCCTAGTTTAGGGCTGTTGTCATGGCCACAACTTCTTCTAGACTCTAAGCCATCACAGGTCTGCTGAGTTGGCAATCGGGGAAATGGATGGGTGTAAGCTGAGAGCTGACTAACAAGGATTTCGACCTGGTTATACTTGATGTATCTGAACTAGATTAGTCTAGAAGGGTTCGACTAGATTGGGCTTTTTTAAAATGGGTCTTTTAGCATTGGATGGATCTTTTCTAAGTTGGCCTTTGGGGATCAGATGGACTAGACCTTTGCTGAGTGGGTTTTTTCTAGGATTGGATAGACTGTGATGGGTTAAGGCTTTCCGAGTCGGATTGGGCTTGGCCTTTGCTGAGTTGGGTACTTCTCCTTCTTTGGCTCAGACAAACCTAGCATTAAAAACAAATGCCCTATCAAATCGGGATACCAAGTATGCTGGTCAAAACAAAACAAGATACAATTTTTGGCCCTGGTTCTGGGCTTCCTGAAAATTCACCCATATCAAACACAAACCCCTAGATTTTGACCCAAATTCTGATTCTGATATGACCTTCAAGTTTAAAAAGAATCGTCTCAAGATTAAGACTCTCCCAAGATTGTATCACACATTTCCTAAGATTTCACATTTTGCACAAAAGCATTCAAAACACCCCTATGAGAGGTTAAGGTTTCCCTGTCCTAGTTTTGGAGTGATCAAGAATTTTACTATTCAAAAAACCGGTATCACAACATCCAGAAAAATGGGAGAGCATCCTGCCCTAATTTAAAAGGTCGATAGAGCTCACTACATACACTAGGCCAATTAGTCCAAAAGGGTACCTCAGCAAGATCACCTAATATACTTCTCATACCTAATACTGAGAAATGAAAGAAGGATCAAGTAGTACAACGATAATCCAGATCCAAGGATTGTATTTCCAACATGGCAGAGCCCACGACCAGCCAGCCTTTTGGCAAGCTTTTCAAGCGAGCCTCTGGCAAGCCGTATAGGAATAGCAGATGGAAAACACAGTGACTTAAGAGCACCAATGCAAAGAACATATAAGTGTAGATAAAATTTCATATAATGCAGTTCAAGTCAAGTTCTCTAATTTCCTCAGCAGAGTCGCTAGAAACTATAGCTTGCTTTTTGTGCTCCTCGGAGGGGTTTAGTCTCATTGGATACGATAACCCTACAGTTCAGACTCTCGTGGTTCCGAATCTGGTTTCACAAGTGTAATGTGAAACAGAAAAACACAAATGAGAGTCCAAATCTGGCAAATCTTAGAAAATCCATTTACAATCAGAAATGTCAAAAATGAACTGCATTCCCAGATTTCAGAGTCGTCACCTAAATATTTTTGAAAAATTTAGGAAACCCATGACTCATGCCAAAGGCCACTTGTCCGTCATAACCAAAGTGTCTCAGTTCAGAAACTTAGGTATGAGAGGGGAAGATCACGAATTGAGCACCTCACTCGCCCGATCAAAGATCGGCCTCTACTAATCATGATGTGATTTTTATGTATATTATATGCTCTTGTTTCGATTATAAATGCCAACTTACTATGTGAGGCACATAAATATAGACTATTTCACTCACTTTGGAATGCTTTGATTTCATGTTTTGTTTGAAAAGAGTTTTGAATATGTGCTACTTGAAAAAGTGAGCTCATATACACATTACTCAAATCATCCCAATTCAAGGGAATTAGCCTTCATCCACAGGCATTCAAGAGGTATATCAAATAAGCACTTAGCCTCATGGTAGTACGCTTGATATGGCAACACAAACACTCATGCAACATACTAAAGCAATAATGCTCACCTAGTACTCAATCGAGGCAAGCAAAAATAGGAGAAAATAGTTAGAAAAATGCATGTTCTAATATGCAAGTGACTAATGCAATACATACAAAATGCAACTACTAAGATTCGGTTTATGACACATGGCTCAACTCAAGGTATGTGATAGCGCACGTATTCAAGTAAGTAGGAAATAACAATAATGTTAGAATAATAAACAAACCCGATGCATGCAAAAATGGATATTTAAGTATGGCAAGAATATGAAACCAAAATATGATGCTATATGCAACCATCATAAGCAAGCAAGTAAAAGGGAGAAAGAATGGGGGTTGGAAGACATACACAATATTACAAGTATACTTTCATACAAGAGGGTCTGAATAAATGTCCTATTTTGCTAATTATTACAACACCAAATAAATGAATAAGCTAAGTTAACTATTACAAATCCGAATTAAGCTAGTTGATTAATTACAACACACTACTATTAAAGCACTAAATTAATGAGACGGGAAGCGAGGAGCCATAAGTGTACAACTGAGAACATCCTCCCAGAAACCTCTCTGTTTTGCTACCAGAATCTGTTCTGTTCGCTGTTAGAAAATCATTCTGTTTTTGCCTCAGCTTCTGCTCTGTTCTGCCATGAAAATGCCATTGCTTACATAAACGAAGGTGGATGGCCAACTTTGAGAAATGGTTAGCCAGACAGAAAGGTGGCCGGCGAACCACTATTTTTTGGGTATTGCCCTACTGCCACAGAATTGAAACAGAGCAAAAACAGAGTATTTTCCAGGGGATGTTTATCCTTTTTGCCTTTCCCTATCATGAAACTGATTAAGGGAAGAGTAGACTCGATTCACAAACCATCAATTGTTGTAAAGTTGTTGCATGATGATCTATGAACCGATAGGACAAAAGATCAATAAATGGAAATAAAAGACCAACAACACCTCCTCCCTATCATGGAGTTACCTCAAGGGAAGTGGTAGGCATTGCTTCTTGAATCATTAACATCACTAAAGAGTATGTAATGATTCAAGAATCAATGGGTTCAATATAACGTCTGATTGAATCCAATTCAATTTTATTACCCTTTTTTACCACTTTTATTCCAATTTTAACCTCTTTTTACATTACCTTGCCATTCCTTATTCATTTTTTTTTTCCAAAAGCGATGACTACGTCCACTAAGTGCAAAAAATGACAAAGAGAAGTATCCAACAAGAAGTTGTGTTTAGCATGAGAGAGATGTAATGCCTTGGTAATGAATTCCCAAAGAGTTAAACCATTAAGCATGGAAAGTTTCTTTCTCAAGCTTTGAGCAACAATTTAGTGTCGGATACACCTCTTAATCAAAGGAAAAAAGAAAGGAGGGAGGTTGCATAGAAGATTATGCAAATGTGATGATCATAAGTACGAGTATTTATACAAAAATAATGATGAAAAGCTATCAACTCAAATGAATTGGTGTCTAAGGCATAAACCCCTAAATCCATGAGGACTTTACAACACCACAAGTATAGCATTCAAGGAATAAATTAAATAAACAATTAAAACAGCCCCAAAATAGCAAAAGCAGTGCTGGAATTATGTTGAAAAGCTAGGAAAAGTAAATCAAAAAATGAAGAGAATAAAGTTAGTAAACAAGCTTAAGGAAAGGTGGCCAACCCCTCCACTTTTGAGACTTTAAAATCACATGTTTTAGTCTATGAAAACTCTGAAAATCAGTAGCTAAAAGTAAAGAAACAAGTGGGAAATACAAGGATATAAGCTATGGAATAAGGTTCAAGAAAGGGTGGCTAACCCCTCCACCTTTGGTAGCTTTTAAATCACAAGTTTCAACCCTTAAAACCAGTCCAAAATAGTGTGAAAAAGAGGAGAAAAGAGTAGTACAAATAAGAGAAAAGATGGCAAAAGTTACACCTCTTGAAGAGAGGACGTTCTTTGGTTCATAAACCACAAAGTGATCACCTTCAAGAGCTAAAATTTTGGCTCAATAATCTCAGCAAAGAGCCTCAAAATTTTGGTTTAGGAAGTGTATGTGTACTGTATGTATATTGCAAGATAGAGAGGGAGAGTGTTTGACAAGTTTTTGGCTATTGGCAAATTTTTCTAACTTAAAACCATAAGGGATGGTCAAATATTTATAGAAAAACAGGTTCTCCTGTTGGAAATATCTGTATTGAGCCAGCCAGTGCAAGGCATGCACATGCGGGGACAGGTGGCAGCAAAATATCTACTGGCCGCTGGACATGGCCGGCCGGCCAATAAAAATTGGCCTGCCAGCCACTTTTTGGCCAGCAGGTCTCTAAGTGGTTAGGCTAGAAAAAAATAGGTTTTGGTTCAAAAGGGGTGCAAGGTTTGGGTTCATTATTTTTGTATAAATTCTCATACTTATGATCATCACATTTGCATAATCTTTTCTGCAACCTCCCTTATTTATTTTTTCTTTTGATTAAGAGGTGTATCCAACATTAAATTGTTGCTCAAAGCTTGAGAAAGAGACTTTTCATGCTTAATGGTTTAATCTCTTTGGAGATTTATTACCAAGGCATTACATCTCTCTCATGCTAAACACAACTTCTTGTTGGATACTTCTCTTTATCATTTTTTGCACTTAGTGGACTTACTCTTCGCTTTTGGACAAAAATGAATAAGGAATGGCAAGGTAATGTAAAAAGAGGTTAAAATTGGAATAAAAGTGGTAAAAAAGGGTAATAAAATTGAATTGGATTCAATCAGACGTTATATTGAACCCATTGATTCTTGAATCATTACATACTCTTTAGTTATGTTAATGATTCAAAAAGCAATGCCTATCACTTCCCTTGAGGTAACTCCATGATAGGGAGGAGGTGTTGTTGGTCTTTTATTTCCATTTATTGATCTTTTGTCCTATCGGTTCATAGATCATCATGCAACAACTTTACGACAATTGATGGTTTGTGAATCGAGTCTACTCCTCCCTGGATCAGTTTCATGATAGAGAAAGGCAAAAAAGATAAACATCCCCTGAAAATACTCTGTTTTTGCTCTGTTTCAATTTTATGGCAGTAGGGCAGTACCCAAAAAATAGTGGCCGGCCAGCCACCTTTTTGTCCGGCCAACCATTTCTCGAAGTCGGCCATCCACCTTCGTTTATGCAAGCAGTGGCATTTTCATGGCAGAACAGAGCAAAAGCTGAGGCAAAAATAAAATAATTTTTTGACTGCGAACAGAATAGATTCTGGTAGCAAAATAAAGAGGTTTCCTGAAGGATGTTCTCAGTTGTACGCTTATGGCTCCTCACTTCCTGTCCCATTAATTTAGTGCTTTAATATTAGTGTGTTGTAATTAATTAGTTAGCTTAATTTAGATTTGTAATAGTTAATTTAGCTTATTCATTTATTTGGTGTTGTAATAATTAGCAAAATAGGACATTCATTTAGACCCTCTTGTATGAGGGTATACTTGTAATATTGTGCATGTCTTCCAACCCCCATTTTTTCTACTTTTTACTTACTTGCTTATGATGGTTGCATATAGCATCATATTTTGGTTTCATATCCTTGCCATGCTTAAATATCCATTTTTGCATGCATCGGGTTTGGTTTATCATTCCAATATTATTGTTATTTCCTACTTACTTGAATACGTACGCGATCGCATACCTTGAGTTATGCCATGTGTCATGTTAATAAACCGAATCCTAGTAGTTGCATTAGTCACTTGCATATTAGAACATGTATTTTTCTAACTATTGTCTCCTATTTTTGCTTGCCTCGATTAAGTACTAGGTGAGCATTTTTTCTTTAATATGTTGCATGAGTGTTTGTGTTGCCATATCATGAGTATGACCATGAGACTAAGTGCTTATTTGATATATCTCTTGAATACCTGTGGATGAAGGCTAATTCGCTTGAATTGGGATGATTTAAGTAATGTACATATGAGCTCACTTTTTTAAGTAGCATAAATTCAAAACTCTTTTCAAACAAAACATGAAATCAAAGCATTCTAAAGTGGGTGAATAGTCTATATTTATGTGCCTTACGTAGTAAGTTAGCATTAATAATCTGTCACGACCCAAACCCGGCCCTATGGGTTCAGCACCGTAACCGGCCAGTAATCCGAGATTACCGAAGGCCTGCAGAACGGTAATACAGTAAAACAGAGTACAGGGCCTGGCGGAAGCCAATACAGTAAATAAATAGTGTCCATTGAGCTGTGACAGTCTGTATGCAAAAAGGCTTTTCATACATTCACACATAAACAGTACAGAACAGTATGTACAATATTCACATCCATTCAACAAGGGACTCAACCCTACAGAACAGTACAGAAAACATTCCGTCTGTACAAAACAGTACGGTCTATACAAAACAGTAAAACAGTACAGAAGGGGGAAAAGCAGACAAAACACCCCCAAGCCATAGCATGGCAACTCGGAACCTCTCAATGAGGCACAAAGGCTGGCTTGACAAAACTGGAGTAACCCTGACGCCTCTAGCTGCGGTCTGGTGCCTGTACACCTACATATATATATGAGCAGTGAGCTAAAGCCCAGTGAATAACATAAAGCGTAAAGGGGTTTAGAATGAATGTCCTTACAGTATGAAAACAGTTCATTTCAATCAGTCATTCAGTTGTTCAGTACAGTAAACAGTCATATGTGGTACATCCATTAGCATAACAGTAACAGTAGGTCTTAAAAGACTGAACAGTAATGATGGCCATCAGTCAGTAAACAGTAGTGGTTCCACGAGGGAACCGACAGAGATCTCTGTGACAGTAACAGTAACAGTAAACCGTAGATACTAAGGATGCCACAGTACAGTTCAGAAATAAAGGACATACATTAATTCAGTAAATAATACCAGTTCAGTAAACAGTTCAGTTCAGTATTCAAAAGATATCAGTTGAACATATCTTTACACAATTGTTACTCACAGAGTTCTGGGCTACAGTATGCTAGAGCGTGTCTCCCCAGTTGCCAACCCTACACAGTTCACAGGTTGAACACACACTAAGCTACACAGTTGGGAAATATCATAACTTAATCCCTAATTTGCCTTGGTGTGTTCTACAACGATATCCTCATCTAAATGCCTTAAACTAGGCCTAAGAATACCTAGGATGGGATGAGGATGCAAAAATGCACATTTAAAAGCATTTTCAGGATTTTCAGAAAAACAGAGTCCCGCTCGAGCTCAGGTTTCCCCGCTCGAGCGTACAGGCAAACAAAGGTACTCGCTTGAGCGCAAACTTTCCCGCTCGAGCGTACTGTAAAGGTACTGGATGGGTGAAATCCCCGCTCGACGCCCGCTCGAGCTTGAGACATGACTCCGCTCGAGCGCCCAATCCTCCGCTCGAGCGGACTGTAAAACAGTGCAAGATGCTGGAAGCTCGATTTTCCCGCTCGAGCGGCACTTCCCCCGCTCGAGCGGACGACGGAAATCTGGGAATCCTAGATTCGAGCTCCAGGTCCAAAACCAAGCTCAAAAGCATCAAAACCAATCCTCTTGGGCCCATTTTCTGGAAAACATTTATAAACACATAGGATATCATGTTTCAAAGCTCAATTTTAAGAAATCAAAGCCCAAGGGTGTTTAATTCAAACCCAATTTAAACCATTTTTCAAGCACAAGATGAACATGCAAACATGCATGAATTCAAACCATTTTGAAGCTTCAATTTGATGCTCTCAGGAGCCAATTCTTTTCAAAACATGGTGAAATCATGGACTTAAACATGATTATGAACATGCATGTAACCCTTTGCCATGAAAACAACTCAAACATCTACAATACAAACATGCATGCGTGAAATGAGCTTCAAATCAACAACAATGAACCAAAGTATGACTTAGTTCTACAATGAAGCATGACTCATGCAAGAACTAGCTCAAACACATCAATAAAGGTTGAGTTCCCTTACCTAGAGCCTCAATTCCAAGTGTAGGACCACAAAGCAACAATCAACCTTCAATTCTCTTCAAATTCTAAGCAATATTGAAATGAACTCAAGACTCTCACTTCCTCTCTCTCTAAATTCGGCTAGAACAAGAAGAAATGGCTGAGCAAATGTGTTTGGCTCAAGTATAATGAGCTCAAGGTGTAGAGGTAGTGGCCCACTCAAGGGCAAAACGGTAATTAAGTCCAACTCTTTAATTAGCATATTTTAATCTAATTTAATCATACCTAATCAGTTTTCAGGTAAATACACCACAAAATCACATAAATTATGATGATCATTAAACATCAATCAGTTTCTAATTCGGCCGCCGATAAGGCCTTCAATTAGCAGTTTAAACATATAAGTATGAACAGATAATCATACAATCAAACAGATAGAATGCAATTTAACTAACATATACTCAATCAATTCGGTTTCCAGTTTCAGTCAGTCAGTTCAGTACTTTAGTCAGTTCAATTATCAGTCATTATCAGTTCCATTTCGCAGTAATCAATGATTAACGGTAATCATTCGGTCATTAATCAGTAAACAGTATGAGGGTTGTTACATAATCGGACAAGAGCATCTAATGTACATAAAAATCACATCATGATTAGTAGAGGCCAATCTTTGATTGGGTGAGTGGAGTGCTTAATTCATGACCTTCCCCTCTCATACCTAAGTTCCTCAGCCGAGACACTTTGGTTATGACGGACAAGTGGCCTTTGGCACGAGTCATGGGTTTCCTAAATTTTTCAAAAATATTTAGGTGGCGATTCTAAAATCTGGCAATGCAGTCCATTTTTGACATTTCTAATTGTAAATGGATTTTCTAAGATTTGCCGAATCTGGACTCTCATTTGTGCTTTTTTGTTTGACATTGCACTTATGAAACCAGATTAAAAACCACGGGAGTTCGAACTGTAGGACTATTGTATGCAAGGAGACTAAACCCCTCCGAGGAGCACAAAAAACAAGCTACAATTGGCCAATGGGCCTTTTATTTGTTGGCGAAAGGCCATTATAGAGGTTGTGTTGTTTATTTTGGAATGTAGATGATTCTTATGTTGCTGAATTTGTACAAGATAAAGCTTTTTAAAAAATGCATGAAATTAGAGCTTCACCAAAATTAAAGACACAATCTATACTTGTATGCGTGTGTTCCATTCAATTTTATTGGTTTGGGTGAGTGGGATGCTCAATTAATGACCTTTCCCTTTCATACCTAAGTTCTCGAGCCGAGGCACTTTAGTTATGACCTGGTAAAAAGGTCCCTTTCTTTTTGTGTAATAATGTAAGCCTGTCAACACTTATTATAGCGATTTTGGTTTAAGGCCCGACTGATTTGACATTTTGGATTCGGATTTCATGATTTTGTATTATTGTTCATGTCTTCTTTCTTTTTTCCCTCCTTGAGTTTGGCTATTGAGATGTGTTAGTTATGTTTGGAACATGTGGATACCCTGTTTTTCAAAAATCTTGTTGCCTAGAATTTTGCTTCTACGCTCGAGCGCCACTTCTTGTGCTCAAGTGGCCTTTGGAAACTCTCAGTACTTTTTCAGGTCTACAAAATACTGGGACTCTGTATTCTTCGCTCGAGCAAAAGCGTTGGCCTTCTGTCTGTAAAACTACTGGGAGTGTGTATTCTACACTCGAGCGTCATTTCCTACGCTCGAGCGGTGACGCATTTTTCGTTGTTTCTTGACGCTCGAGCATCACTTTCTGCGCTCGAGCGGTAGTTATTTTCGTGTCTGGATGTTCGAGTGTCACTTCTTGCGCTCGAGCGGACTATGCGTATATTAGTTCGTAAAAGTCACTTTTTACATCACTTTTTCATCTCCCTCTCTCTCTCTAAACAATTCAAAACCCTAAATCTAGAGGTTCTCTCTCTAGAACTTACTCCCCCTCTCTACAAATACACCAAGATCTACCCATTTCTCCACCCTACTCCTTTTGTTAAAAAGATAGAGCTCACCTAGAGTTTCGTTTTCATCCGAACAAAGTTGGGTTTCGGCATTGTTGAAGTCTTTTTACTCTTCTTCTTGTCTTCTAAGCTCGAGGTAGAGATTATCTACACTCTTTTATGATTTTTAACTTAATTATTTGTTTTTATAAAACAATCTTGCGGTTTTTGGAGGATTTTGAACAAACTTAGGGTTTTGGTTTAAGATCAAAAGAGGGGTTTTTTAATGGATGTATTGAAAATGGGTGTGTGAGTAGAAATGAGGTTGAGTTGTGATAAAACTATTGATTTTGATACTTGGAATGGATTTTGGAAGAAAAATAGGCTTTACCCTAAATGTCTCAAATGTTTAAATAAATGGAATTAATGTTGGAAATGTGAAATTGAATGGATATTGATAGGGATGGTGGAGTTGGATATGTATTATCACTCACATCTTGAATTTTTGAAAGTTTATTTGTATTTGAGATTTTAGATCTGTTTAGAAATATCTAGTTTGTGCTACCGATGGAGGATAGCTATGATTGTTGTAGAAATTGCATGAGAATTAGGTGAATTGAAACTAATTTCTCATCTATGTGCATTAAACATTATTGTTCATTTAATACATTACAAATGTATATGATTTTGAGAAAAGGGGGTAAATGTGGGAAAGAGGTGTGTATCACCAAATCAAGTTGACATGTGTATCTAGAGTAAAAGTCTTGAAAAACGAGCATATATATGGGTGCCGGTGCCCGCAGACAAAATATCCATAAAATGGCAATAGTAGTGCTCGTATAGACTACGTTTACATAGGTGTCATTTGACGGTTTCATGTAGACGAAATATCCGAGAAAGGGAGTACCGGTTTGAGAATTTCCCTTTGTTTTCTATTGTAAATGACATGATATGAGAATTGTGATATAAACTGAGCATGACATTGTTTTTGGAAGGAAATGTAAAACATTTTGACATGGGCATTGCATATGCATAAAACCTTATATCTCTATTAAGATTCATATATTGTGTTGGATTATTTCTACCAGTCTTTGGCTCACTATAGCGATCCTGGTTCTTCCTTCTTTAATTGTTGTATCCGGACTTAGGTTCCGTGGAGTTAGTTGTTGTATATATCTTGTTATCATCCTTTTATTCCATATATTTGAGTTTTAGGATGTATTGGGCGTCTTTTGAACAGGTAGGTTGTGCTTAAGTCCCATTCCTAGTTGCCCAGATTTTTGGTGGTCCGCTCGAGCGGGTCCATTTGCGCTTGAGTGGAGTTTACACACTCTCAACATTTTGTGCCTTGGCAAAACTTCTGCAGGTGCATTTTTCACGTTCGAGCGGGTATTCTTGCGCTCAAGCGGGTCGCGCTCGAGCGGGTAGTTCATTGTCTGTAAAAGTACTGGAAGGGAGAAATCTAAGCTCGAGCGGGTGTGTTTTGCAGTTGTGTCTTGACGCTCGAGCGGGTATTCTTGTGCTCGAGCGGATCCAATTTTTGTGTTTGACGCTCGAGCGTCCTATTCTCCGCTCGTGCGGGTCATATGTATATCAGATCACAGTTGGGTCATTTTGAATCACTTTTCAACATCCTTTCTCTCTCTTACTTTTCGAAAAACTCCATTGGAGAGCTCCTCTCACTAGAAACCCAACTTCTCTCTAGGTATTGATCTAGTTAGAGTGATCTCCCACCTTAGTCCCTTTGTAAAAAGTGTGGAGTTTGTCGTGGGCTATCTTTTGATCCGAAAAGTTCTTGATTTGGAGCACTTCGAGATTTCTACATCTTCTTCTTTTGAGCTCCGAATTTGGGGTAGGGATAACTACTCATTCCTATGGTCTTTGACATAAACTATTGGTCTTTTTGATATAATGTTGAGTTGGGTGATTTTGGGTGTTAGGGTTTCAAAATGTGTAAAAAAAGGGTTTTGTATTTTGAGCCTATACATGTGTATTTGAGCCTAGAGATGAGAATATTGGTGTTGTTGATAATATTTGGACCTTTGGGTCAATATTGAGCTTAAGGGGAAAAATGCCATAGTTGGGTATATTTGGGTCATTAGTGTAATTAATGACATTTGTTATGGAATTATGAAATTGAGTTGGGAATAATGAAATTGGCTCATTATGAGATAGAATAGTGGAGTTGGATTTATAAATCGCTCACTTTTGAAAATGTCAATTATATATCTGTTGAGGCATTTATTATCTGTTTAGAAATAACTGCTTTGGGCTATCGGTGGAGGATAGTCTTGATTGTTGTAGACATTGCATGATGATTAGGTGAATTGAAACTAATCAAGTTGTGTAATTGAATACATGGGTGCCGAATCCCGTGGATGAAATTTTCGTAAAATGGCCATTTGAAAATAATTACACATGGGTGCCAAATCCTGAGGACGCAATATCCGTAAAATGGCAATTCGAATATAATTATACATGGGCGCCGAATCCCGTGGACGCAATTTCCATAAAATGGCAAAATCTGAAAATATCTATACATGGGTGCCGAGTCCCGCGAATGAAATATCCGTAAAATGGCCATAAGAGAATAAAAATATATGGGTGCCGAATCCCGCAGACGCAATTTTCATAAAATGGCAGTTTGTAGGTTGTTGGCATGAGATGTAGTCTCACTTAAGTTGTTTGGCCAGGTTCTGAGTCATGTTTATAAGTTGAGTTTTGTTAAGTTAAGGATTATGGAATTGGATTGTACTGTATGTTGGTTTATATGAGTTAAACATTTATCAAGTGCTAATGTTTTAGTTATTGCTCATATTATGTTTAGTATATCTCTACTGAGCGTTAGCTCACCCTATATGGGACGTCATTTTCAGGTACAGGTGTTATGCCACCTCCAAGGACGTAGCTTGGGAGGCTTGAGGCTGTAGACTCCTTTTTGTTGTTTCTGTTGTATTACATGTATATCAAGCCAAGGGCTTATTTGTATAGAGTTAGTACTCTCCTTTTTGTAACCAAGTGTTGACTTGGAAAGTTGTAAGCCTATAGGGCGTTTACTTTTATTGTCAACATGTAATATATTTTGTAATGAATACTCTGATGAAATGTAATTATGCTTTATCCTCTTATGTCAAGAATATATGATTGATGGGTTTATTTTGAGGGCGTTACACTCACCCTATATGGGGCCATTTTCAGGTGTTAGTGAGATGCCTCTGCCAAGGCAGTAACTTGGGACGATTGGAGCAGGAGCTGCATTTCGATTATCTTGTATTTAATTTTTTACAAGCCTAGGGCTTTATTTGTTTTGAGATTAAGACCCACTTTTGATGTACCCAAGCATTGACTTGGAAAGATGTAAGCCTTTAGGGCATATGGTTACCTGTTTAGTTTTCATTTCTTTTCACTATGTTGTAACACATGTTGTAGATTCAGGATATACTGCTTATGAATATATATCATATGTGCCACCTTTTGTATATTAAACACTGATTAATGAAGGCTTCTCAATTCCATTATTTTGCTATTTATTAGTTGTTATGAGATGGATATATTGTAATTATTTCGGGACGTTATACTTATTTAATTGTAAATCATTTTGCATCCAATGTATATACGAATGAAAGAATTTTCCTTTATTTATGAATGTGAATGCATATAGCTTCCACATTTTATTAATGAAATTGGATTATAATAATAGATGTGGTAATATTACTCGAGTAATAAAAGTGGTGCATGACAAATAATGTGTTAACAATATAAGGGTTTCATTTAATATTGCATAAAATTTAAGAATTTTATTAAATAATGCTAAAATCAGTATGAGTCTTTAATAATATACAGGCAAAATCTCAGGGGAGGTGAGTGAAATTTCTTATTTGAATAGATAAGATAACTAATGGGCAATTTCGTCATTTTTAGTATTATAACCTATGGCATTAGCAATTTCTGTTAAATAGTTTAACAGTGAGGGAATCTCGATAATAGTTTCAAAAGTAAAGGAGGTTAGTGTATTTATTGAAATCATATGGGAGATCTCTGTAATTGTCAAGAACTTTAGGAGAGGTAAATGTAATTTATCCTTCTATATTTTAGGGAGTCATCTTCTGCCACGATACAGTAAAAGTCATATGCATATATAAGATCCACCATATTTAATAAATCGTGAAACTTAAGAAAATGATACACAAGACAATTTTTTAAATCCATTTTCTAGACCCAGTGATTTGTAATTGATATAATTGGTTGATGATTAAAGAAAATATGAAAGAGTACTACTTTTAGTATCTTAATTAATTGCCACATTACCGAGTTTAAAAATTAGGTCTAATTTTTTATTTGAATAGCAATACTTGTGAAACTTATCATATTGACAATACCAACTATTATTGAGGTTTTTTTTTTTTTTTTTTTTTTGTGGTCTTTATTATTTCTTTTTTTCCAAACATATTCGGTAATTTATTTATATAATGGACTGTGAAAGTTAGGGTCTTGTACTAATAAAATAATATATATATATATATATATATATATATATTTTTATAAGAGATAATGTTAGGGCTCATTTGTTTTCAGAGTTAGATTGAGTAAGCTTGTTAGTGAGGAGATTGTTAGTGTGGATATTAAGAAAAATTGTGTTTGTTTGTGATATATTTTAGTGAGGGGATTAACGATATAAAATACCATAAATACCCTTTGGTGTTTTTGATCTATTTTAATATTAAAATTTACATTTTATAAATATTTTTTTGTACTATATTATTTTAATATTTATAATATAGGATTTTTTAGCTCAATTTTTTTTCACCAACAAACAAAAATAATAAATTATAAAAAAAGAAAAAAAAATATTGGGAAAGAAGGCAAAGTAGTATTTTCCCACCTTAATACCAACGACTTCATTCTGAATACTGCCTCTTTCTCACCTTTGCTAATACCCATGGTTTTAAAAATTTTAATCCGAATATACCCTCTTAACTGTTGACCAGCAGGGTTGACCAATTGAACTGTTGACCGATCGGGGTTCTAATCCGGAGATATCCTCTAAACCATTCCAAGCCTAAAATTGGCCTATTTAGAGAGAACCGAAAAAATTGGCAGTTGGACCGCCGAACCGGGTGACCCGGTGACGGGTCAGTCAAATCGGCCGAGTTGATGAAATTAAAAATTTGGATTTTTTTTGGATATTTTTTGACTATTTTTTTAATTCTTTCTTTCTTTCTTATTATATATATATAATAATAATAATAATAATAATAATAATAATAAAAATAAAATTTTAATTAAAAATTCTCTTTTAAGGGTCTCCTCTTATGACGAATCTCATTGAGAGTTTGAAATTATTGTGAAAGTTTATACCTATCTATAAGGAAAAAAAAAATCCAAAACAATTCAAAAGGAGGGAGATTTGAAATTTTGATATTCCTCCAAAATTTTTGCTCTTCATTCAATCAAATTATTTGAATTAAAATCATCTATAGGGAATATTAAATATTTGGTTTCCTCTTTCAAAATTAAAATTAATAATATGTATTATTTTTTTTTTTTTTGTAAAAAAAAATATTAGGAGAAATATTTAAGATAATTTAACATTTTCAGTTTTTTTTTTTAATTTATAATTTTATTACTTATATTTTTATCTAAATATCATTTTAGTATATTTATGATGTCACAGTTCGATTCCGGTTCAACTTGATGATTGAACCAGTGACCCATCCACCCGGTCTTTTTTCTGATTCGCTCACCGATATAATTTTTAAAAAATACCCTTTCTAAATGGCACTCATAATCTGTTGGGACTATGAGTCCGTTGGCTAAAAATCAAAACAAATACGAACTTAGGGGGCTAGACCTCACTAACGCTTCAATTTAGGCCTTCATTTCAAAAAATAAACAGGGCTTTAGAGTGTTGTAATTTTATCATCCTACGTAAAATATAATAGTTGAAGCAGGATTCCCAAAATATTATATTTAATATATTTATTTAAAAGATATATGAAGTAAAAGGATATAAGGCCTCGTTTATTTAGCAGATTAAGTTAGATGTGATTAGTAATAAGTGAGAAGATTAGTATTGAGGTAGTATTAAGTTGAAGATGGAGGATAAAAAGTATTTGTTTGTACACCACTGGATTAATCATACCATGACAATTTATTATTTGTTTTGTCATCTTTAAATATGATTAATATATAAAACCAATTAAAAAAATCATTACTTCATCTTCTTTCCTAAAAAAAATTAATCTACGGGACTCATTTCTTAATCCCACCTCTTCCACAGCTATACTAGTCTGGCCACTTAGTAGGATTGTAAATCCCATTGGAGTATTAGTCCAGTACTTATTTTTATAATCAAACATGGCATCAACGAGACCCACAACCATCCTAATCGAATCATATCCCTCATGCAGGGTACGAACAAACGGAACCTAAAAGTCTTTTACAAAACCCAACGTAAACTTGCAATTACAACACATTACACAATTCATAATATGAGGATAAAATTGACTTTCTATCGTGAAAGGACGAAACATCACTGCTTTATTAGAGAGCTTCTATTTGCACACACCCATTCCCCTCTTGAGAGGGTAATTTATATGAAAATTGGGCCGAGCTGGATAATGGGCCGTTATGGGCCACAGTGCGAAGGGCTGAGTAAAAAGGCCATGAAGTTACTCCGGCCCAAGAGAGGTGTAAAGTTACTCCGGTCTACGAGAGACCTGAAGATTACTCCGGTCCCAAAGAGCTTACGGTAAGTTCGGTCGGCACTCACTAAGTTATCCTGGTTTGGACCGGAGTATTGGTTATTCCGGTCTAAACATACCGTGGTTAGCATTAAGAAGAGCCAAGGTAAGAGCAGTGAATGGAAGAGCCGAGCTAATGTTATATCGGTCTAGTCTGCGGCTCAGCATAGCCATGCTTACCTCGGTCATGTTGAAGTCTGACCATGGTAGAACCATCTCACTTGGTTTATGCAGTGAGGGGGGTGTTGAAGGATAGGCATTATCTTTCAGGAGTATGAATCCTAGGAGGACTCTACATGGAGGAGTAAAAGTCCTACTAGGATTGTGCCACGCGGAACCTATAAAAGCTTACAACATCACCTATGGAGAGGTAACACAACTTTGATTCCTGAATACACAGAGCTTTTTGTTTACTTGTCTATTTTGCTGACTTAGACATCGGAGAGGTTTTCGGCACACACCCGCCGGCTAGCTCACGCTTGTGTTTTCAGGGAGTAAAGCGACGACGTTTGGAGGAGCACAGACTTGATCAACAGGATTATACGAGAAAGTTTATTTCTTTCCCGTATAATTGGCGCCGTCTGTGGGAAAGTCAGACTAGAACAAAACCTCTTCATCAAGCTTTTCCTCTTTAGAAGCAATGGCGCACAACGAAGATTTGCCGCAGTCCGCCATCAATGGACAAACACTAGAGAGGGGTGCAAGGCGTGAAGGCCTACCTTCTATCCCTCCCATGGCGGACTTAGAGCCACAGCGGCAAAATCCCAGAAAGGATGCAAGGGGGAGGAGGCGGACTAACAGCCCCCATCACTCTCGTTCATGAAGTCCTGACAAACAAAGGCGGAGGATTGATCCTCAAGTTCTGGAGGACCGTGTGAAGGAGCAAGATGAATTAATAAGGAAGATGGCGGTGGACATGGAGGCCATGAAACGCCAGATCAAGGGAAAGGGGGTGGCGACAGGAGAGGGGCGCAAAGGCAATGCGCCTCCTCGCCACTCAGAAGATTGTAGTAGGCATACCATGACATCGCAAGCAGAGAGTAGAAGCCTCAAGACGAGCGACACTCAATCAAGGACTTCCAGAACTCGTTACTCCAGGTCTGAGAGAACGAGATCATTAAGGTCTTACATAGAAGGAAGTACCTATCGACCCTCACACACGCATCATACATCATCTAGGCAAACGGAGTTGCCTAGATCGTCCGACTTACGGACTATGCTTGAAGAAAGGGCGCGATAGAAGGAGGATGCTAGGGCACGCGACCCGCATAGAGTTTCAGCCCTTCGGCGGTTGGTTCCTCGGACGCATGGAAGCGTCGAGGTTGGAATGCCAGCACCACACCTTGCCTACGAACCAACGGATAAAGCGTTGGCAAGACTATATAGCTCGCCGTTCGTTCCAGCGATAGAGAACGCATCATTACCCTCAGGCTTCATCCAGCCTAAATTTACCACGTACGAAGGAAAGACAGACCCTTACATGTACCTAAGCCACTTCTGCCAGGTTATGGCGGTATATCGACGAAACGAGGCTTTGATGTGCATCCTCTTCCCATCAAGCCTTGGTGACCTAGGCTTGACATGGTTCGAAAAACTTCAAGAAGGCAGCATAGCCTCCTGGGCGCAATTGGCGGAGGCATTCGTAACAAAGTTCAGAACAAACACCAAAACCCCGGTGGAAATTGATCAACTGCTCTCTATCGACATGGGCAAAAAAGAGTCATTAAAATCCTACAATAGCCGCTATTGGGAGACCTTCAACCAGATTGGGGACTGCCCCACCAATCTCGCTATCGCACAATACAAAAGAGGCCTTCCAGTCGGGAACAGACTAAGGGACTCAATCACTATGACACCACCGCTCACGATGGAGGCCTTAATGAAAAGAGTGCACCAACACATTCGGGTAGAAGAAGATGACGCTCGTGCTAAGGCAAAGTCTAGCACGACCGCAGTACCAGATAAAAAGACCGCGACAAAGGTCAATGCAGTAGAACGTCCGAACAAAAACGGACGAGGCAGGCGAGACAACGGAGAAGACCAGGATAAAAGATGGTTGAGAATCCACACTGCCATAACCACGGTATTCAAGAAACTGATCTAGCGGATTCTGAGCGAAATACGCGATGAGCCTTTCGTCAGATGGCCAGCTAAGCTAGGAGAAGCACAGAAAGACTACGATGAAAGATCACGATGCACCTTCCACAAAGAAAAGGGGCACCGCACTGAAAATTGTATGCCATTAAGACAGCATCTGGAGGAGTTGGTGGCAGCCGGTCACCTGGATAAATACATTGAAGGAGGGACGCAACCAGCCCCCCAGGACCACAATAACCTTAATGCAATGCCAATTGACGCCCCACCTCAAGGTGTGATCAATGTGATACATGGAGTATTCGAACTTGAGCGTGTATGCGAGCTCAGAGGATCGATCAAGAAGGCTGAGCACTTAAGAGAAGTACTAAGCGCTCAACCTACCATCAAAAATGAGAGAACAGACCCTACGAATGTCATCTCCTTTTCAGACAGAGACTTGGAAAGAATATATTGCCCTCACAACGATGCACTAGTCGTCACCCTCCGCATCAAGGATTACGACGTCAAGCGAATTTTGATAGACCAAGGTAGCTCGTGTGAGATAATGTACTACGACACCTTCAAACAATTGAAATTGGAGGACAAAGACTTGGCACCAGCTGTGTCCCCCCTGATCGGATTCAACTCAATACCAGAGTGGCCAGTTGGCAAGATCATCCTTCCAGTCAGGGCAGGAAGCATGACAAAACAAGTGGAATTTTGGGTATTGAAGGTCCCCTCCACTTACAACATAATCTTGGGAAGAACATGGCTGCATGCCATGCGAGTGGTAGCTTCATCCTACCATCAAGTAATGCGATTCCCCAACGAAGCTGGGATAGTTGAAGAGGTCTTTGGAGACCAAATTATGTCCAAGCAGTGCTTCGTCACGGTTAATGGCAGTCGCGCCGCCAAGGGATATGTTCATTCGGTGGAAGAACCTGAGGGCAATGAACTGTTCGCAGATGTCGGCAAAGCAGCTGATCAAAAAGCGGTGGAAGACTTGGTAGAGGTAAGAATAGATGAAAAGAACCCGGATAAGTTCTTTTTGCTCGGTTCATCGTTGTCCAGCACTGAGAGATTAGAGGTCTTGGAATTCTTGACCTCTAACATCGAAGTGTTTGCCTAGACACCCTACGACATGCCAGGCATTGATCCAAACTTCATCTGTCATCAACTCAATGTCCACCCATCCGCCAGACCAATCATTCAGCGCACTCGCAGATCGGCACTCCACCACGCCGAGATAGTGGCGGAAGAAGTGGGAAATCTGCTAGAGGCAGGAGCTATCAGAGAGGTGCACTACCCCAAATGGATTTCCAACACAGTCGTGGTACCAAAGAAGAATGGCAAATGGCGTGTCTGCGTCGACTATAAGACAGTCACCAAAGCATGCCCAAAAGACAGCTTCTCCCTACCACGAATAGATCAATTGGTAGACTTAACGGCGGGGCACAACCGGCTTAGCTTTCTGGATGCATACAGAGGCTACCATCAGATCGCCATGTACGAACCAGACCAGGAGGTCACGTCCTTTACAACTCCAAGAGGACTGTATTGCTACAAGGTCATGCCCTTTGGCCTAAAGAATGCAGGGGCAACATTCCAACAGATGGTCACCAAGATGTTTGAACCATTGTTAGGCAAAACAATGGAAGCTTACATCGACGACATGGTGGTCAAGAGCAAGGACAAGAATGACCATCTAAGGGACCTAGGCGAGATGTTCCAGATTCTGAAGAAACACAAGTTGCACCTTAATGCATCTAAGTGCGCGTTCGGTGTAGGATCTGGCAAATTCCTGGGCTTCCTGGTGACCAACCGGGGTATAGAGGCAGACACCTCCCAGATCAAAGCTATTCAGGATTTGAAGAGGCCTAACTCAGTAAAAGAAGTACAGCATCTCACCGGCATGGCTGCTGCACTCAACCGATTCATTAGCCGGTCGTCAGACAGACTACAACCATTTTTTCAAGCATAGAAAGCTAAGTTCGAGTGGGACGAATAATGTGACCACGCTCTGGAAAGCTTGAAAGAATACATGTCTTCTCCACCACTACTGGTAACCCCAATACCTGGAGAAGAACTCTTCCTATACCTGGCAGTCTCTCAGCACGCAATTAGCGCAGTGTTGGTCCGTGAGGAAGGAATCCAACATCTGCCCATCTATTATGTCAGCAAGACATTGCTGGGTGCCGAAACAAGGTACTTGCCACTGGAAAAACTGGCCTTGGCCTTGATGATGGCCTCAAGAAAGTTATCACACTACTTTCACGCCCACACCATAGTCGTCCTCATAGCTTTCCCATTAAAAGCTTTGTTTGAGAGGGCGAACTTTTCTGGGCGAATCTTGAAATGGGCAGTAGAGTTGGGACAATTCGACATCAAGTTCCAACCCAGAACCGCGATAAAGGCCCAAGCTTTGGCTGACTTTGTCGTAGAATTCACCCCAGGAAGTCATCATATCTGCCCAGTCGACCTCACTGATACAACCAAACCAGGGATAGAAGTTGACGCCGGAATAGTGCAACCCCTGGTGCAGGATATTCAGTCAGACCCCAAGGCAGACCAAAATAAAGAGAGCAAGGCAGAAGCGAACCATGCTATACCAAGCCAAGGCTCATCAACAAATAAAGACTTGGTTCAATCAGATAACGAGGGACAGACAGCCAGTATGGATCTTGAAGAAAACACCAGCAACATCCTTGACCCCATGGCATCATCTGATCCCTCCACTTGTTGGAAATTGTTCGTTGGAGAGATGTGGAAGCTCTTTGTGGACGGAGCATCCAACCGGCATGGTGCAGGACTTGGCATAGTCCTCATCTCACCAGATGGCCTGGTTATGGAGCAAGCAATCAACCTTGGCTTCCCAGCATCAAACAACGAAGCGGAGTATGAAGCACTTCTTGCAGGACTCAAATCAGCATTCTACATGAAGGCCACCGAACTAATGGTCTACAGCGACTCACAGCTGGTGGTAAACCAAATTTCTGGCGACTATGAAGCAAAGGATGACAGGATGGCCAAGTACCAAGAATTGGTCAGAACAGAGATCAAGAAATTTGAAGTAGTAAGGATAGAACAGATTGACAGGGAGGAAAACAGCAGAGCAGACGAACTAGCAGGCTTTGCGTCAATGGTAGATACATCCATCCCTCACCCACTTTTAATTGACTATCTACCAAGACCAAGCATTGAGGACCCCGAAGTAGAAGAGGTGTGTTGCGCCGAATTAGGCCCCTCATGGATGGATCCCATCATACTGTTCTTAAAAGACGGCGTCTTACCGGAAGAAAAGAAAGAAGCCAACAAAATTAGAGCAAAGTCGCAGTGATTTTGGCTCTCCCCATCTATGGCATTGTACAAAAAGTCATTCTCAGGACCTTATCTAAAGTGTGTCCACCCCAACAAAGTAAAAGCATTCTTGTTCGAAATACACGAAGGGGTGTGCAGAAGCCACCAAGGAGGAAGATCGTTAGCTTACAGAGCCATTTCACAAGGATACTGGTGGCCATACATGCAGGCAGACTCAGAGAAGTATGTGAAGAAGTGCGAAAAATGTCAGAAGTTCGCACACCAAATACATCAATCGGCCAGAGAACTCCTACCATGGACCAGCCCATGGCCCTTTGCAATGTGGGGCTTGGACATAGTAGGACCACTTCCAACAGCATCCAGAAACAGGAAATTCTTTCTCGCAGCAACAGACTACTTCACAAAGTGGATGGAAGCAGAAGCAATAGCATCAATCAAGGAAAAAGATGTGAAAAAGTTCATCTGGCAGAATATTATCACTCGGTTCGGCATACCCAATGCCCTAATATCTGACAACGACACTCAGTTTGATGGCAGAATCTTTAGAGGCTTTTGTGAAGAATACAAGATAGAATTCTACAATTCTACACCGGCGTATCCCCAAGCAAATGGCCAAGCAGAGGCATCAAACAAGGTTGTTTTGGATGGATTGAAGAAGAGGTTAGAAAAAGCAAAAGACAAATGGGCTGAGGAACTGCCTCATGTATTGTGGGCTTACCGCACCACACCTCGGCGATCAACTGGAGAGACACCATTCTCTTTAGCCTATGGCATGGAAGCGGTAATCCCACTAGAAGTTGGCCTCCCCACAATTAGAAGCGAAAATTTTGATCCAGACTTAAATAGAGAAGCCATAGCATTGGAGCTCGACCTCGCCGAAGAAAGAAGAGAAAAAACACTGGTTCACATTGCCTCATACCAACAAGAGTTATCCAGGAAATACAACAAAACAGTGCATCCAAGGCAATTCAAGATCGGAGATTGGGTACTGCGCAAAGTGATGGGAAACACCATGGTTCCGGGAGATGGCAAGTTAGGGCCCAATTGGGAAGGACCTTACAAAGTGGTTGGAATAGCAGGCAAGTGGGCATACCACTTAGAAGATGAGGACGACAAAGCAATTCCCAAGCCATGGAACACTGCCAATCTCAAACTATTTTATTTTTAGCTTTTCTTCAAAATACTTGTAATTTTTCTTTTCCCCAATAAAACAAGTAGTTTTTTCAGCATAAGTGTTTTATTCTGTAGAAATTGTTTTAGTAAGTTAGGGGCATTAAAAACATTGTTGGCTGGAAAAACCAACACTCTTCCTAAGTCCAGGATAAGGATCCAGGCTGCAGGACGTTTGGACGAAACAACCAAACACTTTACTCTTGGTTGGCTGGAAAAACCAATCTAGAGGTTGCCTGGAAAAACCAACACTCTTCCTAAGCCCAGGATAAGGATCCAGGCTGCAGGACGTTTGGTCGAAACAGCCAAACACTTTACTCTAGGTTGGCTGGAAAAACCAATCTAGTTGTTGGCTGAAAAAACCAACACCCTTCCTAAGCCTAGGATAAGGATCCAGGCTGCAAGACGTTTGGTTGGAATAACCAAACATTTCATTCTAAATTGGCAGGAATAACCAATTTACAGGTTGGCTAGATTAAGCCAACTCTTGGTACTCTTCAGCCGAAGTAAGGACATCGGCTAAAGAGTGGTTGGCTGGATTAAACCAACTCTTAAATACTCTTTAGCCGAAGTAAGGATATCGGCTAAAGGGTGGTTGGCTGGATTAAACCAACTCTTAGTACTCTTTAGCCAAAGTAAGGACATCAGCTAAAAAGTGGTTGGCTGGATTAAACCAACTCTTAGTACTCTTCAGCCAAAGTAAGGATATCGGCTAAAGAGTAGTTGGCTGGATTAAACCAACTTTTAGAACTCTTCAGCCGAAGTAAAGATATCGGCTAAAGAGTGGTTGGCTGGATTAAACCAATGCTTAGTACTTTTCAGCCAAAGTAAGGATATCGGCTAAAGAGTAGTTGGCTGGATTAAACCAACTTTTAGAACTCTTCAGCCGAAGCAAGGATATCGGCTAAAGAGTGGTTGGTTGGATTAAACCAACTCTTGATACTCTTCAGCCGAAGTAAGGATATCGGCTAAAGAGCGGTTGGCTGGATTACACCAATTTTAAGTATTCTTCAGCCGAGGTAGGGATCTCGGCTAAAGAATGGTTGGCAGGTGTACTTATAGTTGCAAATATTTGTAAATGTTAAAGACCAATATAAAGTATCTCGGCAAGTAATTACTATACCTCATCCAAGACTTCAATCAGAAAGTAAAATACAAGTATAGAGATCAACCGAGATGAGAGTTGGAACAAAAAGAGCAGACTTCATTAAAAATTCAAAACAAATACAAAGGAGGGGCCCCAGCCCGGTTACATTTGTCCAACAAAAAGAAGAAAAAACAGAATCAGTTAAACAGATCATCAAGATCAGCATCAATATCAACCCGAAGCCCGGTCTCGGTTGGGAGCTCGGTCTCGGCAGGAAGTACGGTTTCGGTCGGCAGCTTGTTAGTCAGGTCTTCCACCGTTGGCTCCAACCGAGCTGTCTGATCAGCAGGATCATTTACGACCGGGGTATCATTGTGCTCGGTTTCTTCATCATCGTCTGAACCCTGAAGAAACTGTTGCTGAACTGATGCAGCGTACTCCGATAGTGAGCTCGGTATGAAGTACCGAGGAGGATTGTAGACTTCGGTCTCAGGCCCACAACCGAGCTGCACCACAGCTGCCCTCCAACCACATTTGAAGAAAAAATCTTTGGCTGCCTCACATTCTGTATATAGAGGGCCTCCCCCTCCTTGAAACCTTCAGCATTAGCATCATTCACCTTTTTCTTTAGCTCGGCGATCTCTGTGTTTTTCTTACCTTCGAGCTTGGCTAGCTCACGCAGATATTTGTCTTTCATCATGGCTGTAGCTTTTTGTTTTTCTGCTTCAGCCGAGCTAACAAGTCCGGCCAGACGACCGTTCTCAGAATTTAGCTCGGCTATTTGCTTCCTAGCTTCTGCTAGTTCGCCAGTCTTATCTGTCACCTCGGCCATGGCTTGCCTTGCAGTCTTGCGAAGTTCCAGCACACGCTTATGGGCGATGTGGCTCTTCTGCATGGCCTACAAAATTAGGGGAAAGACTTGTAATCAAACCGAGATGAAAGTTGTGCAAATTAGAAAGATCAACAGAAAAAGCTACTTACAAGCACCATGGATTTCGTGGCCGAACGAATGGCTTTTAGTTTGGTTAGATTTTTGTGATGCTCCATGTCTGCTGGGAGGCAAACACTCCTGGCAAGGTTGAATGCCATCATGTGATCCTTCTCAGCGACCACCGAGTCAGTGTCCTGAATAGCTCGGTTCTGAAAAGTGATTTTGGGAGCCCACTTGGAGGAGCCAGCCCGGTCGGAATGCTCCGGTTGCGGGCTCGGTAGAGGGCTTGGTGGAAGAAGGGTTTCGTCTTCATCAACTAAGCGTTGCTCAGTTTGGGTAGTCCGGGCACGCTTGCTTGGGTGTGATGAAGAGGGTTGTTGAGATGGAAGAGCCACCATGGTCTCTTGAGTCTGGGTGGTTGGTGTTACTTCGGTTGGATATGTTTCGGTTAGGAGGGCCCTCACTCTGTTCCTCTTCGCCCTCTCTTGTTCAGTAGTAGTTCGGACCAGGTTAATTTGTGGCAAGGTTGGATCCGGTTCAGGCGATGCCTCTAACAAAAAGTCTGTTACTCTGGCTTTTCGTCGACTGCTATATCTGTATGTCGGTTCAAAATTGAGCAACTTGGCCCAACTTCTTTCAGTATACCGTAGTGCGGCGCGAAGTGTGTTTAGGTTAGGGTAACTGTACAGTGACTTGAGGTGGGCTGAGTTTGCATAAAGAAGACAACTGTCAGTTCGGTTCAGGAACAGGAAACCGAAATAAAAAGAGGCATGCAATAAAACTGAGGTAATTATACCGGTGGTCCCTTTATTCCAGTTTATTCGGTCACCAGGAATTTAGGCTGCTTGGTCTTCGAAGTTCCCAGAAACCCAGAAGAAATCATCATCGTTCAAGTCTTTATCCGGTGTGTCCGTTATTATTTTCTCTCGACGATGGCGTATTCTTAGATAATAGACCCAGCCATCTTCTTTTGATCCTATTGAATATTGATGAAAGAGTTCGGCTAAGCCGAGGTTAATGCTAGCTCGGCGGTTTAGCTCGGCGGTTTAGCTCGGCTATACCGTTTATTATGCGGTATGAGTTTGTGGAAAGCTGAGTTGGGCATATCCTAGTTTGCCTAAGGAATTCACAAAGTAAGGGCTGAACAGGGAATCTTAGGCCGGTTTCTACAATGGACAGGAGGGTGAAGGGAACAAAACCAGGGTTTCCCCAAGGTATGATATCTTGTTCGGCCAAAGTTAGGTGAACATCATCAGGGATGTTATAATCCTTTCGGAATTCGACCAAACCCTCAGGTGTGTCTACTAAGAACCTATATTTACCCATTCTCTTTTAAGTTACGAATAAATTAAGCTTGTGTTAGCTCGGTCGGAGAATGGTGCTGAGTAGTTCGGTTGAGCGCTCAAAGGAGCGCCTGGGCAACCTAAAGTCTGCAAAGTGAAAAAAGAGGTGTTAAGCACAGCTCGTGGGACCGTGCTAAAAGAACAAAAAGGGGCAAGATAAATATAGTCCTAGCTTAGTTTGAAGAAAGAATTTGGTATCTTGGTTTGTGTAAGGGGTTTGTTATTTCGTTTTATGCAAAAGTTACTGTTAGCTCAGTTGAACCTCTAGGGGCAAAGCTCTTAGTTCGGTTTGAACTACGACGGCTGGGTTAGCCCCAAGTTATAACTCGGCCGTGGTTGAGACTAACAGACGCACTATTATGCAAACTTAGTGCGGATTGCTAGCTCGGCTGAGTTAAAACAAAAGGTGGTTTGACTTGTTAAAACTAATGATATAACGTGAAGTGTTAGTTCGGTTGAATGGTCTGGCTAGAATGACATCAACTACAAACGACTTTTTAGTTCGGTTATACTATGATTTTGGATCAAAATCAGTATTTTTTCAGTTTATTCATAAAAAGCCAGAGGTTCTGTTACACGAAAGAAAGGTGTGTGTTTTGAAAAAAACACACAAAATACATGTATTGTAAAAGCAAATGCGAAAACAACAAAAATAAGGCAGATTTGAGTAAACTTACCAGGTCAAGAGGAAGAAATCAGAGATGGAAGCAACAGCAATGAAGAACACGAACTCAGCAAGTTCAGGGTTGAAGAAGCTCAGGAACGAGAAAGAGAGATGAGGAAATGAATAGTGTGGTGAGTGATTCAAAAAACAAAGAGTTTTGTTTTGATGCAAGGACCAGAGGCGGGAACTGTTCAAAATTTACGGAGTTCGAAGACGGTGTGACAGCTACATTGGGCCAATCAGAGGGGGCCTCGTGTCCTTGGAATGAGAAACGATTCAGTTGTTGTGATTGAAGAGACTTTTGACCAGACAGGTAGAGCCGGAGTGAATTTAGCTCGGCTGGAGAGGCTAAGAGAGTCTTTTAGCTCGGTCGGAAAGGCTAAAGAGTTTTTCAGCTCGGCTAGTAGACAAGGTAATCCCTATCATGCTGCGCAGATGGAATTAAGGGGCAATTGAGAGGGTAATTTATATGAAAATTGGGCCAAGCTGGGTAATGGGCCGTTATAGGCCACAGTGCGAAGGGCTGAGTAAAAAGGCCATGAAGTTACTCCGGTCCAAGAGAGGTGTAAAGTTACTCCGGTCTGCGAGAGACCTGAAGATTACTCCGGTCCCAAAGAGCTTACGGTAAGTTCGGTCGGCACTCACTAAGTTATCCCGGTTTGGACCGGAGTATTGGTTATTCCGGTCTAAACATACCGTGGTTAACATTAAGAAGAGCCAAGGTAAGAGCAGTGAATGGAAGAGCCGAGCTAATGTTATATCGGTCTAGTCTGCGGCTCAGCATAGCCATGCTTACCTCGATCATGTTGAAGTCTGACCATGGTAGAACCATCTCACTTGGTTTATGCAGTGAGAGGGGTGTTGAAGGATAAGCATTATCTTTCAGGAGTATGAATCCTAGGAGGACTCTACATGGAGGAGTAAAAGTCCTACTAGGATTGTGCCACGCGGAACCTATAAAAGCTTACAACATCACCTATGGAGAGGTAACACAACTTTGATTCCTGAATACACAGAGCTTTTTGTCTACTTGTCTATTTTGCTGACTTAGGCATCGGAGAGGTTTCCAGCACACACCCGCCGGCTAGCTCACGTTTGTGTTTTCAGGGAGTAAAGCGACGACGTTTGGAGGAGCACAGACTTGATCAACAGGGTTATACGAGAAGGTTTATTTCTTTCCCGTACACCTCTTTACACATCTTTTTTAATAAATAATTGGTTCGGAAGTAGATTTCCAAAAATAAACAATTGGTTCGGAAGTAGCATTCTGAAAATAAACAACTTGTTCGGAAGTAGAGTTTCGAATTTTTTTCATTTTTTCGACATTCAACTTCCGAATGTGTTTATTTAATGTCCATAATAGTAATTTCACTTGAAAATAAAATTATAATAAAAATAAATTTTATTAAGTTTGTGTAAAGAGGGGAATGAGAATGTGCAAATAGGAGCTCCCGCTTTATTAGTATGGATAGGTGTTTTCTTTCCGTATGTGATAAAAGTTATGGTCCCTATATTTGATCTATTGATCAAAATAAGGTAATGCTATGGGTTCTATATGCACATTATTATATATTTTTGTGATAAATATTATATATTTTTATAATAAATATTATAAAAAAATTTAATAAGAGTTATGACAATTTGTAATTCAAAAATGAACGAACTCATTTTGTGATAGTGTTATATATTTTTTATCTAAGAATTTTCTAATCATAAAATGTGTAACAATGCAATGAAATACATAATATTATCACAAAAATGCATAACTTCATTAACGAATCACAAATTGTCATAACTCATAAAAAAAAAATATAATATTTACCACAAAAATACATAGTATACACCACAAAAACACGTAAAAAAATGTATATGGTACACACCCTTAGAGAGATGTATATCATAAAAATTTTCATCAAAATAACATTACATAATGGCAACACATAACATAAGGGCTAAAAAAATAGGGGTTAAAAAAATAAAAAAGGGTAAAAAGATAATTTAAAGAGGTACCAACAAAGAAGTATCCGCTCTTTGTTAATATTAGTGGTGATATACACACGTGCATTGCATGTGGTATTCGTAATTATATTTTTGAAATGAAAAACTTTAAAATAATATAAATGAAATAGACATTGGGAAAATAGTATTTTATAGCAAATTTATAAACTATGTGGATTTATCAACTAAACACAAAAACAATATTTCATAGTGGACGAGAAAAGTGAGAGGTTCAGTATTAGAAAGCTGTAGAACTACTGATGTAAAGTAAACTTATGATGTACAAATGTGATTTGGCCGATGAATAACTATGCACAAATTGTAAGAAAGAAAAAACTTAAACCCAGAATTTATCGAGAATTTTGATAAATGATCTTGATTCAATTCTTCAATGATGGGTCATACTTCTAAAATAAATCTCAACCACACATGTGTTTTCTAGACAAATTTCTAGTAAAAAATTTGAGTTTGTAGAAATCCTCATAACAAAGTGTGGGGATATATTTCTGAGCACCAACACGTGGCAAGGTGATGCCGATGTTTTAGCCGAGGTGCCACGTGTCCTGGTCATTATGCCGAGGTTATCTCCGAAGATATCGGAATCCAAGATAAGCGGATAAGGGACAAGAGTCCTAGAATGAAGAGGAGACTTAGTCAAGATGAGGATAAATCTCTTAGGGAGTTTATCTTTATCTCTTGAGGAGTCCAAAGTAAGTACTGAATTGGAGTCCATAGAAGTCAGGCTTCTAGTCGGACTAGGATTAAGTAAACTATAAAAGAGAGGCACCCCCGTGGGTCTAAAGTACGCAATTTTATGCTTTTGATACTCAAGCTTGTGAGTTTAGCACTTGACTTATCTTTGAGAGATATACTGACTTTATCGTCGGAATGCCCCCGGGTGGACGAACCACCGCCGGAATCTTCTTCTTTTGTTGCAGGTCAACCAGGTGCCATCTATTCTTCCGGTGCTCTCCAGCTGGTTACTAAGCGGGCAATGTGGTCAGAAAATCACCCACACAATTTGGCGCCGTCTTTGGGAAACTTAGAAGAATAGATGGCCAGTAACGGACAGAAGGAAAAAATTGGGGACGACACTCCTGCTGGGAGTGGCAGACCAATCGACCTTGATATTGAAGGAGACAACAACAATGCAGAAACTCGTGACCAAGGCCACGGAGAGAAAGACGTCGGCCAGGAGGGCGACACTTCAAAGAAGACTGACCAAAACAAGTACTATAACGAAGATAACCTCCAGGTATGGAGGGATAGGTGCCTGCGGAGGGATGAAGAAATAAAAGAATTGGCAAACAAGTTGGCAGACCTGCAGTCGGTCGTCAACTTCATGATGCAAAACAATGTCATGCAGCCACCGTACCCGCTGCACGACACGCCGATTTCAGCAACTAATACCTAGAAGGGAGGAAGAAAAATAATCCTTGAAGCCCCTCAGCACACCAGGAGCGGAAGGCGCTCTCACCGACCTTCCAGGGAAGTCGGACAAGAGGAGCTGAGACGAGAGGAGTCCCAAAGGACGTATCACATGAAGGACCCAGAGCCCAAAGAACATCGGCATGTTCAAGGGCAGGCGCTCTGCTTTGACACAACCCATGGAGAAAGATCAAAACAGGCCCACCACAAGGCCGAAAGTAGTGTGCCGAAAAGATTGAAGTCCAAAGATAGCCGAGCTCCAAGGAGGAGTAAAGAAGACTTGAGAGATTACCTCAAGAGGAAGCAACAGAATACTGAAGCCGAGGTAACTTCCCCAGTTAAGCCGAAGTCACCATTCTCGGTGGAACTGGACAAATTTGAAGCACCAAAGAGATTCAGTATGCCGAGGTTCCAAATATATGATGGTAAGTCAGATCCCAACTTTCACGTTGGACTATACCTCAATTCAATGGCATTATATAGTGGGAACGAGCCGTTGCTCTGCAAAGTATTCCCCTCATCCTACGGGGAGATTGCATCAGATTGGTTCCATAAACTACTGAAGGGAAGCGTAAAGACTTTGGAAGGCCTGGCCGAGATGTTTGTGACCAGGTTTGTGACGAACAAACTACAGCCCTTGAGGGTCGACGTACTGATGGCTTTAAAAATGACCAAGGATAAAGGCCTTAGGGCCTACACAAAAAGGTACTACGAGGTGTTCAATCGAATACCCGAATGTAACCAAGAGGTGGCGGTTGTGTCTTTCAAGAACGGCCTGAAAGATGACTACCCACTACGGAAGTCTTTGGCAAAGACATTGCCAAAAAGCATGGAAGAACTCATAGCGAGAATCGAGAAGTACGCAAGAGCCGAGGAGGATACGTCGGGAAACAAAGAAACAAAGCAGGAGAAAAGAAACGGCTCGCCGAAATGAAGCTGAGGTAACAATGGATCGATCAAACAAGAAATGGAATTGAGGGATAAACAGGCAGTGACGACTGTGTTCCGAATCCCGGTCCACAAAGTCCTGGATCAAATATGAAACCAGCCCTATTTCAGAGCACCAACAAGAACACCAGGGGAATTTATGGGAAAAAACGTCGGTAGGCGTTGTGCTTACCACAATGAAGAAGGGCACCCGACTCAGGGTTGCAGAGCCCTAAAAGCACACTTAGAAGACTTGGTGAGGCAAGGCCATCTGAGGGACCTTGTCAATGAGGCCAGAACAAGGGAAGAACAGGCAAGATTGCCTCAAGCACCAGCAACTCCGCCTCCCCCAACACAACAACCATAGGCAGGAGGACCACGAGTGGTTAATGTAATTCACTTAAAAGTGAACGAAAACGACATACGAGGGGAGATCCAGAAGGTAAAACACCTACAGCACGTGAACCAGGTCGGACATAAAGGACCTCGGCCTGAAGAATGCCAGGGACCGACGATAGCCTTTACTGAAGCAGACCTAAAGATAGTCCAGCATCCACATAATGATGCCTTGGTAGTATCCCTCCAGGTTGGGGAGTGCCAAGTGAAACGCATCCTGATTAATCAAGGCAGCTCTTGCGACATCATGTATGTTAGATGTTACAAGGAGCTGGGCCTTCATCCTAATGACTTGGAGCAGTCTAATGGCCCGATGGTCGGCTTCAATGGAACGCCGACGTGGCCACTGGGCACAACAAGCTTGGAGGTGCAAGCTGGCACCAGAAAAATCAAGACAAAATTCACCATCATCGATACACCCTCCCCTTACAACATCATCTTGGAAAGGCCATGGTTGCATGCAATGGGGGCAGTTTCCTCAACATTGCATCAACTATTGCGATTCCCAACAGAGCATGGGATAGAGGAAGTTAGAGGCGATCAGCTACAGGCGAAGAATTACTCCATGGCAGCAATGAAATCTACCTGCAGCGTGCGAGAGCCAGAGAAAGCAGGAATTGAAGATGAGGACGTGGAAGTCCTAGAAGATATCGGCAAAGAACCAGCCGAGAAGAGCGAAAAGGTACTAAAGAAAATCCTCGTCCAGGATGGGGATGAGGAACGCTTCTTTCTTCTCGGCTCGGGCTTAGCCGAAGAAGAAGAAAAAGAGTTGAAAACTTTTTTGAGAGCAAATATTGAGGTGTTCGCTTGGACACCTTATGAAATGCCTGGCATTGACCCCGAGGTCACTTGCCACAAACTAAATGTTGACTGGTCGGCCAAACCTGCAATTCAGCGAGCCAGAGGACCGACGTTAATACACGTTGAAGCAGTAGAAGAAGAAATAGACAGACTTCTGGAGGCCAGGGCCATTAGAGAAGTACACTACCCAACATGGCTATCCAATACAGTGGTGGTAAAGAAGAAGAACGGTAAATGGAAGGTCTGCGTAGACTTTACCAGCCTCAATAAAGCCTGTCCCAAAGACAGCTTTCCCCTGCCCAAAATTGACCAACTAGTAGATGCCACTTTAGGGCATGGAAGAATGAGTTTTCTAGACGCCTACAGGGGGTACCACCAGATCGCCATGTACCCCCTAGACGAAGAAAAAACCATATTCATCACCCTAAAAGGCCTGTACTGTTACAGAGTAATGCCTTTTGGGTTGAAAAATGCAGGAGCAACTTACCAAAGGTTGGTAACCAAAATGTTCAAACACCTGATTGGCCGAACAGTAGAAGTCTACATCGACGACATGGTCGTTAAGACCAAGGAGCCTGAGGGTCATCTCGCCGATCTAAAAGCAGTCTTTGAAATCCTGAAAACATATCGGCTTCGACTCAATGCATCGAAGTGTGCATTTGGAGTTGGATTTGGTAAATTTTTAGGATACTTGGTAACTACAAGGGGCATCGAGGCCAGCCCAGATCAGATCAAGGCCATCTTAGAGTCGAAGAGCCCAACGTCGACAAAACAAGTGCAGATGCTAACTGGAAGGGCCGCAGCCCTAAACAGATTCATCAGCAGAAGCTCAGACAAATATAAACCTTGTCTTCAACTTGGTGAAGAAGGCCACGGACTTCCTATGGACTGAGGAATGTGAGGCCGCTTTGGCCGACCTAAAGAAATATCTGACCACGGCTCCAGTCCTCTTAACACCTGAACCTGGGAAAGAACTGTTTTTGTATTTAGCAGTTTATAACCACATGTCATAAACTTTTTTTTCATCAAAATCATTCGTAACACTTCACACCACAAATTATTCATATCATTTACCCTACATCATTCATAACATAACCACATTCATAACATAAATCACACTAATTTGTAACTTTCATTTTAGAGTATATAATATAAATTTGACATTCTTATATTTTATTATAAAGGGACATAACACATACAATAAAATATTAGTAATTTTTATCAAAAAAAATTTATATAAAAATGTTAGAGACTCCAAATGAATTACCAAATATTCTACACAATATTCATATAGATATGAGATTGACTAATGTGAGTATTGTATAGAATATTTGGTAATTTATCTAGATGCCTAACATTACTCAAAACTACGCCTCAAATCGGCATGGAGCCGGGCTAGGCGTAGTTTTTGATCTCGCCAGACGGACTTACCATTGAACATTCCATCACGCTCGGCAGCATCAAACAATGAAGCCAAGTATGAAGCACTGTTAGCCAGATTGAAAACCGCGCCCCAATTGCGAGCATCCGATCTAATGGTTTACAGCAACTCCTAACTCATTTTAAACCAAGTATCTGGAGAATATGAAGCCAAAGACGATAGAATGGGCAAATACCAAACTCTGGTGAAAGAGTAAATCAAGAAGTTTCAAGCCATAAGAGTTCAACAAATTAGCCGAGAAGATAACGACTGGGCAGATGAGTTGGCCGATTTAGCCTCCATGTCTGACAAATCAACTCCCAGCCCTCTCTTGATTGAGTTCCTCCCAAGACCCAACATTGAAGACTCACAGTAGACGGAAGTTCTATGCGTCGAACTAGGTCCTTCTTGGATGGACCCTATCATCATCTTCCTCAAGGAAAGGATCCTACCAACTGACAAGAAAGAGGCACACAAAATCTGGGTGAAGTCTGAGCCATTTTAGCTCTCTCCATCCGGCGCTTTGTATAAGAAATCATTCACCGGTCCATACCTCAGATACGTTCACTCAAACAGAGTTGATGCTTTTCTTTACGAGATCCACAAAGGAATGTGTGGAGCCACATCGGCGAGAGATCTTTAGCCTACCGCGCTATTTCGCAAAGCTACTGGTGGCCTTGCATGCAGGCAGATGCACAGAAATATGTGAGAAGTGCCAGAAGTTCACCCACCAAATTCATCAGCCGTCTAGAGAGCTCCTTTCTCTCATGAGACCTTGGCATTTCGCAATGTGGGGGCTTGACATAGTGGGACCACTCCCAACTGCGCTGGGCAATTGCAAGTTCTTTATAGCGGCGACGGACTACTTCACAACTAGGTTGAAGCTGAGCCCTTGGCGACAATTAAAGAAAATGATGTGAAGAAATTTGTTTAGCAGAATGTAGTAACACGATTTGGAGTTCCCAAGGCTTTGATCTCCGACAATGACACTCAATTTGATGGACGGCTGTTTAGATTAGAGGATTTTGTGATGAACTAAAGATAGAATTTTATAATTCCACTCCGGCCTACCCTCAGTCCAATGGCCAAGCCGAAGCATTAAACAAGACCATTCTAGATGGGCTGAAGAAAAGATTAGAGAAAACCAAAGGAAAGTGGGTCGAGGAACTCCCAAGTGTTCTCTAGGCTTACCGAACAACACCAAGATGCTCGACCGGGGAGACACCATTCGCCTTGGCATATGGTATGGAGACAGTCGTCCCATTGGAGATCGGTATGCCCACCGTCTGCAACGAAAATTTCGAGCCCAACTTGAACACCGAAGCCATTGCCTTAGAATTGGACCTAGCAGAAGAGCGCCGAGAAAAGGCCTTGATCCATGTCGCAGCATATCAACAAGAACTATCCCAGAAGTATAATAAAACGGTTCACCCCAGACCGTTCAAAGTTGGGGACTGGGCCTTAAGGAAGGTGATGGGCAACACCCTGGTGTCGGGCGAAGGAAAACTGGGGGTAAACTGGGAGGGCCTTACAAGATCATCGGTCTGGTGGGCAAAGGGGCATACCATCTGGAAGACTTGGATGACAAAGCTATATCACGACCATGGAAAGCAGCCAATCTGAAGTTGTTTTATTTTTAGTTTCCATCTTTCAATGTTATTTTTTGCAAAGGGTAAGCATTTCCCTCGATTTACCAATGTAATTCTTTTCGTCACCTTTTAAATTCATGAACGTAATAGCAAAGAGTTACCATACATAACTAATTTGTTGTGATTAATGGATTGTGCAATAAACAAGGGGCAACTGCCCCCCAACCGAGATGATTTAGCTCGGCCAATAGAGTTGATGAAGTGTTCAACTCTGTTCTTATAACTGAGATGATTTTGCTCAGTCAATAGAGTTGATGAATTGCTCAACTCTGTTCTTTTACCCAAAATGATTTTGTTTGGCCAACGGAGTTGAGGAATTGTTTAACTCCAAGATTTTAGCCGAGATGATTTAGCTTAGCCAATAGAGTTGATGAAGTGTTCAACTCTATTCTTATAATCGAGATGATTTTGCTCGGTCAATTAAGTTGGTGAATTGTTCAACTCCATGATTGAAGCCGAGCTGATTTTTGCTCGGCCAATAGGGTTGATGAATTGCTCAACTCTGTTCTTTTACTTGAGATGATTTTGCTCGGCCAACGGAGTTGATGAATTATTCAACTCCAAGATTTTAGACGAGATGATTTAGCTCGGCCAATAGAGTTGATGAAGTGTTCAACTCTATTCTTATAACCGAGATGATTTTGCTCAGTCAATTGAGTTGATGAATTGTTCAACTCCGTTCAATTGATTTTAGCCGAGATGCTTTTGCTCGGTCACAAGTCAAAAATTCATTTTCACTAGACAAGACTGGATATATGTTCCACTTTTTTACGACCGTGATGATTTTCCTGGTTCAATCCATGGGTACTTTGTCCGGCACGTATTGCACGGTTTCAGGGAAGATATATAACATACATTGCAAAAATACTCGAGATAAGTTGTTAAAAACTTTCATTAATTGAAAATTTAAGTACATGAGGTGGGGCTTGTAACTCGGTTACAAAAGTTCAAAGCAAAAAGATGAAACATTAATGGTTACGTTAAGGGGGAGAGATCGGCAAACTCATTTTCGGCCCCCTCCGTCGTGGCTTCCAGGTCAACCACGACAGCTTTTTCTTTGTCACCGGGCTCCTTCTGGCCGGCCTCACCCTCGGCTTCTTCTTTGGCCTCCTCTTGCAAAGAGTTAAAGACTTCATTGGCATAGGGTATCAAATAGACTGGTAGGAAGGTAGGGGGATGAGAGGTGAACACCTCAGTCTCAGATTGTTGGCCAAGTTTTCCACAAGCAGCCTTCCAACTGGACTTGAAGTTGATGTCCTTAGTAGCTTCAACTTGTTTGATATAGTTGTCTTCGGCCTCCTTGAAACCGAGGTTGTTGGTCTCATCCGCGGCGTTCTACCTCGCTTTCTTTTCCACTTCTAGCTTGGCTTTTAGAGTGTCCCTCTATTGCTTGGCCCTACCAAGCTGGCCAAGAAGTCTGGCATTGCTAGCATTGGCGATCTCAAGGGAGGCCTTAGCTCGGCCAAGCTCAGTCGAGATGTTTTTACCAGCTTTGTTCAGCTCAGTGACTTTGTGGCGCAAATCGACAATACGGCCCATAACCAGATGTTGTTTTTGGATAGCCTGTAAAAAGTAGAAAGGAAGTTAGCCCAAGAAAAAAGGTGAACCAAGCAAGGACTTGATGAAATTCTGAATCGCACCCTAGTTATGGACTTGACCGTTGATTTCACGAGTCGTGTGTCAGGAACATGATCACTCCCGGTCACATCGCTCGGTAGCAACAACGCCTTCGATAAGTCAAAGGCCAAGAGGTGCTCCTTGTCCCCCTTAACGGACGCAGTGGCCGGGATCTCTTTGCCTCGGTGTTTGAACTTTGGTTTCCATGGAGGAGTGGGCTTAGCTTCCTACACTGTCTGCTTAGTGCTTAGCTCGGCCACAAGCTCAGCAGAGGGGTCGACTAACAGGGTACGCTTGCTAACACGGCGAGACTCAGCAGGTGGAACAGCTGTGGAGGCCAGAGCAATCACGGTCCTCGAACTCTAACTGACAGATAGAGTTGAAGAAACGCTCGGTAGCTCGGTTGAAGTAGCAGTGATTAGGTTCTTGATCCAGCTCCTCTTCGCCATCTCTTCCTTCTCGGTTAATCGTATTAGTAGGACGTCTGGCAGAGTTGGGTCAGGCGAAGGGAAAGGAGCCCGGAGAAAGTCTGTCACCTTGCTCCTGCGTGGAGCCAAGTAACGATAGGTCGGGACGTAACCAAGGAGATTGTGGCAATCTTGGTGCTGGTATCTCAGCACGGCCCTGATCGCCTCTTCATTGGGATACTGGTAGTTGGCTTGCAATTCTTCGATAGCTGCAAAAAGGAAGTGATTAGCTCGGCACAAACAATATTAACAAAATAAATCGATCAGGAAGATGGGCTTACAAGAAGAACCGAAGTTCTTGCTGATGTACCAACTGGGCACGTCAGCTGTTTCATAATTACTAGACACCCAGAAGAAATCATCATCATGCATATCTTTGTCTGGCGTGCCGGTCACTAATCGTTCTCTGCCTGGTCTTATTTTTAAATAATAATTGAAACCATCTATAGTTCGACCGAGTGTGTATTAACGCAAGATCTCGGCCAAGCCCAAGTTTAAACCAAGCCGGTAGTTCAACTCGGCCATGCCGTTTATGATCCTGAATGTATTGGTGGACACTTGTGTTGGAGCAAGCCCGATGTGTCTCAGGAACTCACAGATCAAGGGTTGCACAGGGAAGCGCAACCTTCCTTCAACTATGCTTAGCAAGGTGAAGAGGTAGGACTCCAACCTACCCCATGGGTTTATGCCCTCCTCACCAAGCTTCAGATGCACGTTAGCCGGAATGCCATAATCTTCTCGAAATGCGGCCATTGCGCCCGACGTATTAACAAGAAAGCGGTAGCGCCCCATTGGAACGCCGGCTTGTTCAGCACGACAACGTTAAGTTTATAGAATTTTGCACGGTGGCTGCTCGGTCTTTGAGAGCCTCTGTGCAGGTGTTTGGTCCTTATCACTACCCAAACCTGCCCCTATGAGTTTAGCATTGTAATCGGCCAGTAATCTAGGGATCACCAAAGGCCTCTTGACAGATTAACATGTAGTTAGGGGCTGCGGAAGCAATTATACAAAATATGCAAGGTCCAATGAGCTGTGATAACATACATGGGACAAAATAGTTCAAAACTTTCATAGACTTTCGGGTGAAGTCAAAGGATATAACATTTATATATCACACCTAGGCGTACATGATAAAAATCTCGCCCACCACTTAACAAACAACATAGTCTACTACGATTACAAAAACAGCCACAAAACTTGACTTCTTCCGGAACCTCCTCAGGAGGCGCAAAAGTTGGCTGACAAAAATTGAAACTTAGGTCGTCAACCCTAGGCCTGATCACGTGCCTGCTCACCTACATACATAATATAAATAGTGAGCTGAAACCCAGTGAATAATAACAGAGTAAGAGGTTTAATGAATCTTGTCCATAACAGTTATAGAAAACAGAATCCAATAGTTATCAGAAATGGATTCATATTCATGTGCAAAAATCATAATTCATACCAGACACAGATTTAGAATCACATTCATAATCAGAAGTTGCAGTTAATCATACGTGGTACATTCATTAGCACTAGCAGAAACAGTTGACCCATGAAGGGACGACCATAAAGGTATACAGTTGACTCACGTACACAAAGACGATACAGTTGGCTCATCAGACGTATAGTTGGCCCATAAATGGGACGTAAGGATCTATAACAGTTGGCTCATGAGACATACAGTTGACCCATAATTGGGATGTAACAGAACAGATAACAGATATCATCTGAAGCTAAGAATGCCACGAATACATTTCAGAAATTGGTCAAATAAATCATCTATTCGGGGCAACGGATATTTGTTCTTGATGGTTACTTTGTTCAATTCCCGATAGTCTATACATAACCTCAAAGATCCATTTTTCTTTTTGACAAATAAGACTGGAGCACCCCAAGGTGAAGTGCTCGGATGGATGAATTTCTTGTTGAGCAGTTCCTGAAGTTGAGTTTTTAATTCTTTCAATTCTGAGGTTGACATTTTGTAAGGGGTCTTAGAAATAGGTTGTGTTCCCGACGTTACTTCTATAGTGAACTCAATTTCCCTATCAAATAAGTCTCCAGGAAAGTCATCTGGAAACACATCGAGAAATTCACAAGCAACAGGGATAGTTTCCACATTGGACCTATCAGAGATCTCAGTCAAAACACAACACATGTATCCCCTACATCCTTTCCTAAGAAATTTAACAACTTTCATGGAAGAAATCAAGTACGGGGGATGAACTACCTCATTTCTAGTAAACACAAATTCACGTAAGCCATGTGGACGGAATACAATAGATTTATTCACACAGTCAATAGTTGTACAATATTTAGTCAACCAGTCCATACCCATAATACAATCAAAATGATCAATGTCCAAGGGTAACAAGTCAACATACAATGTCACATTACCAATCACAATATCACATGTTGGATATACATATGCACATACCATAGAAGCCCCAGTTGGCGTAGCTATAGATAAAAAATAATTCATGGATTCTAAGGGTCTAATTAGTTTCTGAGAAAAAGCATGTGATACAAATGAATGTGTGGAACCCGAATCAATTAGCACATGGGCATTTTGAACGCAGATAGAGATTATACCTGACACCACTGATTCTGTATTCTGTACATCCCGGGGCACTAGTGCGAAAACTCTACCCTGCCTCAAGGGTTCTTTTCCCGTAGTAGTTCTAACATTTGCTTTTGATCCAAAAGCAGATCTTGCTGAACTTGCTACAGGACGATTGACACTTTCTGACCCGATTGGACAATCCTTTATCATGTGACCCGTCTTGCCACACCCGAAACATACACCGGATACTCGTTGGAAAACTCCTCTGTGCCTCCTCCCACACTGAGTACAAATAGGCGTTGATCCACCACTTTGACTTGAGCTGCTAGAAGATCCCGTATTTTGTTTCTTATTCCCAACAAATGAACGACCCTTTTTGAAACTGTTTCCAGACCTTTTCCCTATCCAGCCAGTTCATGGGACAAGAGTTTGTTTCTTTGCTGCCAAAATGGCTTCTGCCATTAGTGCCCTATCCAATACATTCACATACGTGGGCAGGTTAAGAACTCCCACCCAATCCAGTATATCTAAGTCTAGTCCGCCCTCAAATTTGTGGGCCTTCTTATAGTCCGTGTCGACCATGTGAGGAGCAAATCTGGCTAACTCGATAAATTTAGCCTCGTACTCAGCTATGGACATCCTGCCTTGTTTGAGTTCCTGAAACCTTCCGGTTCCGAAAGCACTTGGGAAAGTACTTGTCATAGAAAATTGTATTAAATTGAGCCCATGTCATATTGTCATTATTGTTTCGGACCAATAGCCACCATCTCCGAGCTTCATCCTTCAATGTGTAGGTGGCCAAAAGAACTTTCTGAATTTCGGAACAGGGAAATACTTCAAAAAATTTCTCCATCTCCAACAACCATGTTTCAGCCTTCAACGGCTCAATTCCACCAAGAAAGGTTGGCGGTTTTATTTTCATGAACTTCTAAGTCAGGTTAATAATATCATTGTTGGCTGGTTCAACTTGGGTCAGCGGCGGTGGAGGAGGTAAGGGCTGTTGCCTCTGTTGTTGCATTACCACTTCAGTTAGAGCTGTAAGCATTTGCTCCATTTTGTTTATTCGGGCCTCCGAGGACCTTGCTGTATCATTACTTATTGCATCTTCCATAGCTATATGGAAACAGAAGAACAATAAACATAGGCAAATGGTTTCTTTCATAATGTTCAGAACATTCATTCTCAGTTTAGTCAATCCAATTTCATGTGTTTATGTTCAAATGAAATTTTCTCATCTACAAAGATTATTACATACTCACATATGCAGATGCAATGCCCCTATCTCTTACTAGGACATCCTAAGCTCATATGGACCTATGTGTGCGGTAAAACACGTGCTTTGATACCACTCTGTCATGACCCAAACACGCCCCTATGAGTTTAGCATCGTAACCGGCCAGTAATCCTGGGATTACCAAAGGCCTCTTGACAGATTAACATGTAGTTAGGGGCTGCGGAAGCAATTATACAAAATATACAAGGTCCAATGAGCTGTGATGACATACATGAGACAGAATAGTTCAAAACTTTCATAGACTTTCGGGTGAAGTCAAAGGATATAACATTTACGTATCACTCCTAGGCGTACATGATAAAAATCTCGCCCACCACTTAACAAACAACATAGTCTACTACAATTACAAAAACAGCCACAAAACTTGACTTCTTCCGGAACCTCCTCGGGAGGCGCAAAAGTTGGCTGACAAAAACTAAAACTTAGGCCGTCAACCCTGGGCCTGATCACGTGCTTTCTCACCTACATATATAATATAAATAGTGAGCTGAAGCCTAGTGAATGATAACAGAGTAAGGGGTTTAATGAATGTTGTCCACAACAGTTGTTAAAAACAGAATCCAATAGTTATCAGAAATGGATTCATATTCATGTGCAAAAATCATAATTCATAGTAGACACAGATTCAGAATCATATTCATAATCAAAAGTTGTAGTTAATCATACGTGGTACATTCATTAGAACTAGCAGAAACAGTTGACCCATGAAGGGACAACCATAAAGGTATACAGTTGACTCATGTGCACGGAGACGGTACAGTTGGCTCATAAATGGGACGTAAGGATCCATAACAGTTGGCTCATGAGACATACAGTTGACTCATAATTGGGACCAATGTTTTAAAAACCGGAGCGGTGAGCGAACCGAAAAAGGGATTATGTGGACGGGTCACCGGTTCACCGTCAGGTTGAACCGGAATCGAACCGTGACGTAATAAATATATTAAAATTATATTTAAATAAAAATATAAGTAATAAAATTAAAAATTAAAAATATTAAATTATCTTAAATATTTGTCCTAATATTTTTTTTTACTGAAAAATATAATAATATATTTTAAAATATTATTAATTTCAATTTTGGAAGATGAAATCAAATATTTAATATTCCCTCCCTATGATTTTAATTCAAATAATTTGATTGAAAGGAGAACAAAAATTTTGGAGGGATATCAAAATTTCAATATTCCCTCCAATACATTTGATTAAATCCCACATGGATTTCTTGAGTCTTTTTGGAAGAATTTTTTTCTTATAAATAGGTGAAGACTTTCACAATAATTTCATCAAGCTCTTAATGAGATTCCTCACAAGAGGAGACCCTTGAAAAAGAGTTTCAAATTAAAATTTTCTTATATTCTTATATTATATATAAAATAAGAAAGAAAGAAATAAAGAAAATCAAAAAAAAAAAAGAAAGAAAAACTCAACAAAAAAAAATCTGAGTCGAACAACCCGGCGAACTGACTCCGGTTCGCCGGTTCAACCGCCAGTTTTTCCAGTTCTCATTGAATAGATCGGTTTTTAGTTTTGGTCGGTTCAGAGGGTGTATCCGGACCGGAACCCCAACCGGTCGACGATTCAACCGGTCGAACCGGCCGGTCCGGTCCGGTTTTCAAAACCTTAATTGGGACGTAACAAAACAGATAACATATATCATTTGAAGTTAAGAATGCCACGAATATATTTCAGAAACATTGAACAACCATTCATTCATACATAAAATATTATCTCTGGAAAACAAATCATCTTATATCATTCAGAAAATACTTATAATTGAACATAGTTTTACAAAGTTATTACTCACAGTTGGCTTCGGGTGTAGACAAATAGAACAGATTAATCAAATGGTTTATGGCACACGACCTACACGAACACATAACAAATACACACTTGAAACACACATTCGAATTATACATAACTTACTTTATTTGTTCTTAGCGTGTCTCTAGCCTTAAACCTCATTATGGAGTCTTAATCATGGCCTAGGAATGCCTAGGATGGAATGAGGATGCAAAAATTCACTTGAAAACATTTCTGAAAACTTGCTGAAAACAGGGTCCACGCTTAAGCGTGGATTTCCTCGCTCGAGCGGACATGCAAAATGTGAAGGTTCGCTCAAGCGTGACTTCCCTCACTCGAGCGGACTGTAAACTTTGGAAAAGTACTGGTTGCATGTTTTTCACACTCGACGGGCGCTCGATCTCCGCTCGAGCGTGAGACTCAGACCCTCGCTCGAGTGCGAATTCCCTCGCTCGAGCGAACTGTAAAACATATGAACTTCTGGATACTTGCATTTCACGCTTGAGCGGGTATCATGTCGCTTGAGCGAAAGTGCATGTATTCAGAATGCTTGCTCGAGCGTGAACTTCTACGCTCGAGCATGGATTCAAATTCTGGAATTTCCAGATTTGATTCCTAAGCTTCAAACTCAAACCAAGCACTTCAAAACTCAACATTTTGGGCCAAAACTTTAGGAAACTCATAGAAACGCATAAAACAACATGTTTTAAGGATCATTTCAAGAAATCATGGCCTAATGACATGCCAATTGTACAAAATTTCAACACAAGATTTATGTATGATCCATAAACAAGACATGCATGCATTCCTTTGAGCTTAAGCTCCTCAAAACATGATCAAATGCTTCAAAAACAACATGAAACTCAATGATTTCCCAAAATTAAGGTGAATTCAAGACATGCATGAGGGAATTCTTTGAAAACACTTTCAAAACTTCATGAATGCACATGCAAACTTAAATTTATTCTCAATCCCAATCTTTGGCTCAATTCTCATGACAATCCACCTATCTCACTTGATCCCATGCATTAATCAACTAAATTATAAACCTAGAGGCTAAAATTCTTACCTAAGGTTCTTAATTCCTTATAGTTTAGTGATATTCTTGAGCAATCCTCAAGTCCCCTAGCAATTCTTCCAAACTTCAAGCTTGATCTCAACTCTCTCACTCTCTACTTCTCTCTCTCTCTCACGTTTTTCTCTTGGAGGCTCGAAGAGGGTAAGAAAACAAAAGGCTCAAATGAGGTGTATAAGCCTTATGTAGGCTCAAGTGGAAGTATAATTAAATAAGGCCAAGTAAATGGACATTAAATTAAATTAATCTAATTTAATCGTTCCGAATCAGATTTCAATTAAACCTACCATAAAATTCTAAAAATTCCAATTAACACATAAATCAAGCCAATTTCTGAATCAGATGCCGATAAAGCCTTCAATTTGCAAATCGAAACTAAAACATGGGCAGATCTTTCTACGCCAAATAGATATAAACACAGATAATGCAACACACACATGCAAATTAATTCAGGATTCCTCCTTTAATTACTGTTAGGCATAATTAATCATGGATTAACGTTAATTATGGGTCGGGGTTGTTATAGTCCTCTAAGACTCTGCAGTGAAAAACCAAGTGTAAATGATAGCACAGGCGTGCAAACGAGCTCGATTTTAGCTCGGTCACTTTGGGTATAATGGCACCTCGGTTGCGATTTTAAGCAAAACAACTCGGTCGCTCGAGTGGACTAGATATTAGCCCGGTCGAGTGGCTTGGTGCGTTTAATAGCTCGGTTTTGCCCCTAGGTTCTGCAAATAAGAGACTTGCTCGGTTAAGGCATGATTTAGGATCAAACGGAGGTTTGTAGCCCGATCGGCCCCAAATCCTCACACCTTCATCACAGAAGATGGTGAACAATGTCAAAGATGAGGGGCAAAGACATTTTATGTCATCTAAATGGGACGAAAACCCTAGTCTAACCCCATTTTCAGCATTGCGTGGCTACTGTTATCTTGCCGTAGACTCATCTATAGGAGTTAGTGTCACGACCCGCTCCCCGTACCTAAGGGTTAAGTATCGTGATGGCTAATAACTGAGGTTACCTTCAGCCAATTCTTAAACAAATAAATAAACGCAAGCGGAGGAAATATTTAAATAAGGGTACCAAAATAATCATTGGAACTTCTATTTAACTAACTTGTCAGAGCTGAACTATCTCTACAAGTGATTCATGCCTACCCCACGCGCTGGCCCTGGCATGTCACTTGAAAGTGGCAAACAACTATAAGCACATGGCAGAGTGAGAAATATTATACTAAGAGTATAAGGGTATAAAATTCACCATGGATAATTATTGACTAAGCAGAGCTTGATATTAAAATACAGAATATATAACACAGAGATCATTTAACATATAATACAAAAATCGTATACATAATTATAACCACGGTACAGAACGGTACAGAACAGATGTATGGACTCAAGAGGTGGCTCGTACGAACTCTAGAGGTGGCTTCCACCATAGTGTAGCACTTAGTTCTGTACGGTACTTTGCTCCGTACAGAACAGAGGTCAATGGATCCATAACAAATAGAGGACCACAAAAGTGGTCAAACAGAGACCAATGGTTATTTAAGTCCCCTAAGGCGTGGGACTCTCGTGGTGGTACTAACAAAACATAATTGATGTTAAAATACAGAATATATAACACAGAGATCATTTAACATATAATACGGAAATTGTATACATAATTATAACCACGGTATAGAACGGAACAGAACAGATGTATGGACTTAAGATGTGGCTTGTACGAACTCTAGAGATGGCTCCCACCATAGTGTAGCACTTAGTTCCGTACAGAACAGAGGTCAATGGATCAATGACAAACAGAGGACCACAAAAGTGGTTAAACGGAGACCAATGGTTATTTAAGTCCCCCAAGGCGTGGGACTCCCGTGGTGGTACTTACAAAACATAATTGTTTATAAGGTCATAGTCAAATATTCTTTAAAGTATAAACAAATACATCCATGGGTTTCATTTTAAACAAATAGGAGTCAGGAAATAATCCACGTAACTGAAATATTAATATAACTTAATATAATTTATAAACATAACTTGTATAAAATAAATATGGTAAGTCAAAACATACGTAAAATATATTATGGTGACTCAAGGTATAATATAACTCACCTTAACTTTAATATTTCACTTTTTCTTTCCATTACCAAAGACCCTTTCAGTTTTCATTATTTTTTTCTTTCTTTTCTTCCTCTATTTTCTCTGATTTCTCTCCTTTTGCTTTCTTTCTTTCTCTTACTCTTTTCTTTTCCTTCCACCCAGCTGAACCACCTCCTTTTATACTAGGAGAAATGCTTGCCCAGCAAGCTTAGTAACACGGGGCCATGCCACGTACCTCTCTATATATAGTTGCCATTATCATCCGTAGGTTTTAATCTTATCCCTTAGAAATGTAAGTATAAATTAGTGACTTATTTATGCTTTGACCCCCAAAGTTCTTATTAATTATATTATTTTACAAAATTATACATAATAATACAAAATAAATTATATATTTTCCTAACTGTAATTAAATAATATTAGTATAAATTTTACAGAATAATTAAAAATCTATGTTGTTACAATCTTCCCTCCTTTTAAAATTTCGTCCTCGAAATTTGTCATATATGTAAGCTATCCGCTGCGCACTCTAATAAATATATATTAGATGTTTAATCCGATAGAAAATATGACCTCAAAATTTTTTTTTACCAAAAACAACTCACTGTTTAGTTGTCAAAAAATTAGTTTGGGCCAAAATGAGAAATAATTGGTAACTTTAAAAACTTTTCACTCGTTTTGTTTACAATAAAAATAAATTAAAAAACTAAATAAATAAAATGAGAACACAATGACAGAATCATATGTAAGAGTTGAAAAAATTTGAGGTGAACTTTTCATTGATAGGAAATAGTTTCAAAATTAGTATTTTTATAATTTGAACCCACTTTTAAAAAAACAACGAAATAAATTTATTTATTTTTTTGAATACTGAACTGGAAATTCCATGTATTTAATTATATTATAATTTTAGTGGGTGCTTCAGTCCGACATCCTTTGTTTCTTTTCCTTCTTTGCTATAACAAATATAAATTATATCTATTATCCTTCACAAATTATGCATAAAAAAATTAATATATATATATAATCATATAAAATTTTAATATAATTAAATCGACGAACAAAATATAATATTTAGGTACTAATTACCCGTTATCTCACTTCTTAAATGTGCGTGTGTCCTATGCTCTAATGATGATTTTTTTTTTTTTTTTATAAACCATTGCTTTGATACCACTTGTCACGACCCATTCCCCGTACCCAAGGGTTAAGCATCGTGATGGCCAGTAACTGAAGTTACCTCCGGCTAATTCTTAAACAAATAAATAAACGCAAGCGGAAGAAATATTTAAATGAGGGTACCGAAATAATCATTGAAACTTCTATTTAACTAACTTGTCAGAGCTGAACTATCTCTACAAGTGCTCCATGCCTACCCCACGCGCTAGCCCTGGCATGTCACCTGAAAGTGGCAAACAACTATAAGCACATAGCAGGGTGAGAAATATTATACTAAGAGTATAAGGGTATAAAATTCCCCATGGATAATTATTGACTAAGCAGAGCTTGATATTAAAATACAGAATATATAACACAGAGATCATTTAACATAGAATACGGAAATCGTATACATAATTATAACCACGGTACAGAACAGAACAGAACATAACTGATGTATGGATTCAAGAGGTGGCTCGTACGAACTCTAGAGGTGGCTCCCACCATAGTGTAGCACTTAGTTCCGTACAGTACTTTGCTCCACACCAGAAGTCATAACCACGATACAGAACAAAACAAATGTATGGACTCAAGAGATGGCTCGTACGAACTCTAGAGGTGGCTCCCATCATAGTGTAGCACTTAGTTCCATACAGCACTTTGCTCCATACCAGAAATTCAGAGGGTTAATGGACCCATGACAGACAGAGGGTCACAAAGTGACTAATCAGAGGGCCAATGGTTATTTAAGTCCTCCAAGGCGTGGGACTCCCGTGGTGGTACTAACAAAACATAATTGTTTATAAGGTTATAGTCAAATATTCTTTAAAATAGAAACAAACATATCCATAGGTTTCCTTCTAACAAATAGGGTTCATAAATTAATTCGCGTAATTGAAATATTTATAAAACATAACTTATATTAATATAACTAATAAAATACAACTTGTATAAAATAAATAATGGTAAGAAAAAACATACGTAAAATATATTATGGTGACTCAATGTATAATATAACTCACCTTAACTTTAATACCTCACTTTTTCTTTCCACTACCAAAGACCCTTTCAGCTTCCATTATTTTTTTCTTTCTTTTCTTCCTCTCTTTTCTTCCTATCTTTTCTCTCATTTCTCTCCTTTTCCTTTCTTTCTTTCTTTTACTCTTTTCTTTTCCTTCCACTCATTTTCCTTTTTTTCTTTCTCTTACTCTTTTCTTTTCCTTCCACCCAGCTGAACCACCTCCTTTTATACTGGGGGAAATGCTTGCCCAACAAGTTTAGTGACACGTGGCCATTCCACGTACCCCTCTATATATATAGTTGCTATCATCATCCGTAGGTTTTAATCTTATCCCTTAGAAATGTAAGTATAAATTAGTGACTTGTTTATGCTTTGACCCCCAAAGTTCTTATTAATTATATTATTTTATAAAATTATACATAATAATACAAAATAAATTATATATTTTCCTAACTGTAATTAAATAATATTAGTATAAATTTTACAGAATAATTAAAAATCTGGGTTGTTACAGTTAGGGTTTAAGAGCATTAAAAAAAAAAAGAGAGAATAAAGGGGCACGAAGAAGTGGCGAAGAACAGAGGAGAAGTTAAAGACTTACATATTAGGGCACGGATCGTAGCTCCAAACGGTGAGATGAAGCTTTAGCAACGGCGACAAGGTCGAATTCCCTTGAGAGAGAGAGCTCTGATTCGAGTAAAACAAACGGAAATCGGAGGCTAGGAATGCACTGGAAGGGCGTCTGAGAGGAAGATAAACACTAAGAGAAGAGAAGTGAAGGGGCATGCAATGTGGATATAAGGGAAGAAGAGGCGCCAAGATTTGAACTTGAGGAGACGTCATAAGGCGGCGGGGTTGGCTGTATGAAGCCAATGAATGGAGGATACGTGCCTATAATAAGACCGGTGCCAGTCTTGAAAGGACATGTTGAAAAATTAAAGCGCCAGTCGAGCAAGTCATGGGACTTAGCGTGAAATTTAGTATGGTGTATGACTTGGGGTGAAAGACCGAGCAGATGAGTGATCCCGGCCGGAGAATGTAATTCTGGTCACGCTAGCGCAGACGAAATTAAGGGCAATTGAGAGGGAGGTTTACGACCGAAATGTTGAGCCGAGCTAGTTGGGCCGGAGTCAAGAGCTTCTGTTCGGCCTGTCTTTAAGTGCGTGTTAAACTGAGGTCTTATTCCGGTTGGGTGAGAATAGTTGTGGATTACCAGTCCAGGGAGTTATGCACTATTCGAAGTTGGGCCGGATTAGTCCTTCCGACGTGGTGAACTGAGCTTGTGCTCGGTGGTAGCCAAGGAGCTCGGTTGAGCCATGGTGCGGAGTTGTTAAAGAAACCGGACAAGTAGCTCGGTTGCTGTGTGATGTCATGGCTTCGTGTTGAGCGTATCTCGGTCAAGAGTGCTATGCGGTGCCACGAGACTGAAGGAAAGGAATTGCACTGTCCATGCGCGTCGAAGCCGTTTGGCGGTTTTGTTAGGTGGTGTTTAGTTATATTTGCACTGACATGTGGGGAAATGGGAGAGGAGAGCAAGTCCACGCGTCTAAAGGTGAATGGGTGCAGAAGCGCGCGCATAAGTTATATAAACGGAGCTGTGCCCCCAAACTCAGGCCTGGCACATCCTCAAATCAGAACTCACCGACCACTTTGTCTTCTCCCTTTTCTCTCTCCCTCTCCCTCTAAGTGTACTAACTTGATCGTCGGAGGAGTTTTCTGGCAACACATTGTCGGGTAGCTCACCCTCGTTGTGTTCTCAAGTCGATCGGAGCGAAGCGCAGTTTGGACACAAGGAGTACGGATAACGATGGGTGTTTGTCTCCCGTACAAATGTTATTTGTCATTATAATAATTATAAATTAAAAAAAAAAGACGGACCATTTAACCAAAATGGCATCAGCTCGTTCTTTTAAGCACATGCATTCTCAACTATAGAATCACTCAGCAAATCTCCATATGATATGGAGAAATAATTTCTCTACAGAAGATCTTGATCCTCTTATAAAAATAAACGACCAATGCTATAGACACATAAATTTTTGAATATAATATATAAAAGTTTTTATATAAAGGTAAAATCCATACATATAAGATAAATGTGAGATCCACCTTTATGTGAGAATTCTTACACATCCTGTGTATAAATTTTAGAGAAAATTAGCAACCAAAAAAAAAACTAAGGTTTGACCCTTGTAACAAAATAAATATTGAATTTTTGATTTTGTCAATTTAAACCTTAATATTTTCATAATCTAACCCAATTTGTTTATTTTTATTAAGTAGGACTGAAGAAACAAAAAATAGTATTTTAGTTATTAAACTCAATAGAAAATATATTTTAGACATTTTATGTATATCTATATTGAGTTTAATGATTAAAATATTTTTTTCTTTAGTTTTACCTAACAAAAAGTAGGCAAATAATTTAAATTTAAAATAAATTATGGTTTAAATTGATAAATTTAAAATTTTAAGATACTTTATTATAAGGGTCAAACCATTATTTATTTTATTTTATTTATTTATTTATTTGTGTGCGTGTAATTTCTCTTAAATTTTATGTGTAAATAATATTTCTCAAACAAACGAATGAGCTCTGATGTTTTAGGCCCGGTCCGGCATACCCTGACCCAGCCTAACATAGTCTTGAATTACTAATTTCGAGCCCAGTCTTTTGACAGTCTTTACGGCGATCTAGCCCAACAGCATGCTAATATGCTTCTTACACTATTGTTTTATAACTTTTTAACTTGAGTTCGAATCTTCGGTCGCCCTTTCCTGCAGCCGTCCCTACCACGTATCAAAACGACGTTGTTTTGATATTAAAATTTTTTTTCACCTCTTATTTCTCAACCCCTTTTGGTTGTGCCCTAGCCCCTCTGATAGAGACGAACAAAGGTAGAGACGAACAGAGCTAAACAGATCAAACGGGAGAGGCGACGAATGCGAGGGCGAATCGAATAGGAGAGGCGACGAACGCGAGGACGAGAGACGAAGACAGAGAGGCGACGAACGAACACACATTTGGTTTGACGAGGTTCATCTCATCTCTCTTTCTCTCTCTCTTCCCTTCTTCTGTGATTCATCCAAAGAAAGCCTTCAAACTACCAAATTTTGTTGAATTTTGTGAAATTGTGGTTGTTGGGTTGAGTTATGAACATATATATATATATATATACATTTGGTTTACATTTTATGTGTTGATTTTTGTTGGCTGTTATTGTGAAATTTTGTTGAGTCAGGCATTCTAGATAGAAGATATTATATATACACAGAAGTCATTTTGTTGAGTCAGGCATTCCATATATATACACAGAGGTTGTCATTCCACAGGTTTACTCATTTCTATATTTTCCTTCTTCCCATAGATTTCCAGATGGAAGATATTACTTATTGGGAAATTTTTGAAAAAAAAAAATGTCCAGATAAAAGATATGAAATACCTACATTTCTATACCCTTTACGAATGGTTTAAGTACTTAGAGCTCACTTGGCTTGATGTAGAAGCTGGAAATCCAGTTGGAACATAGTGACCAGAATCAATGTGATGTAAAATGGAACCAGAATTTCAAAACTTTGTAAATAGATGTATGAAACCAGAATTTCAAAATTTTGGATTTCTAGTGCCTTGAACTCAGGTATCTACCATTCATATGTGATGTAAAATGGAGTCAAAATCTAAATAAATACATCTGTTTGGAACATAGTGACTAGAATCAATTGAGTTCAGTTTCTCTAAAGGAGTCAGAATCTAAATACTTGAACTCAGGTATCAATTTGTTTGGAACATACTTGACTAGAATCAATCTGTTTGGAACATACTTGAACTCAGGTATCTGCTATTTCAAATTTCAATCTGTTTGGAACATACTTGACTAGAATCAATCTGTTTGGAACATACTTGAACTCAGGTATCTGCCATTTCAAATTTTTATTCTGACTCCATTTTACTAGCTTCTCCAAAGGAATCAGATCTGTCTGTCTGCAACTTATGCTTGTCTGCTAGTTGTTGATGAAGTAATATAAACTTATGAACTGATGTTGGCTGAAGTGAGTAGGATTAACATCAACTTATGAACTGATGTTGACTGGACTGTCTACGTGCTTGTTATCTACATCTCTTAACTTCAACTGTGGTTAGATCTATGCTGCATTTGAAATTGTCTTTTGTGTTTACTTGTAATTAGGATTGACATGTCAACGAGTTCAAACAATGATGTTGGATTCTTCCAAAATAAAAGATGCAAATGTGGGAAAAAGGCAGGAGTGTACATATCAAAATCAGAGAAAAATCCAGGGAAGTTGTATTTCAAGTGTGCAAATAAGGCTTGTGACTACTTTGCGTGGGGAGTGGCTCCTACGAGGAATGTATCAAATATCCAAAACAGCGAGAACGATTATGATTTTGCGAGAAACAATGAAGTTGTGAAGATCGTGGAACGACTTGAGGCAAACCAACGAGAATGACTTGAAGCTATCAAATTCATGATGTTGACAACCATAGTGATAGTTGGTTTTACCATGCTAATAGTGCTGCTCAAGTAAACTTGTATTTCTACTGAGTGTAAATCACTACTTGTAGAACTTGTATTTAGTTTTGAAACTTTTATATGTGCATGTAAAAGCCAAACAATGTTTAATTAATGAAGTTATTATGCTATGTCAATTGTGTTAATTAATGAAATTCGGTGTTATGTATATGATGTATGAAGATTGATGCTATGAAAAGAAAGTGAATATGATGTTATGTGAGCACAAAGTGAATATGATGTCGCATGATGGATGATCAATCCTTTACACAGGGCACTATATTGCAATTCTTCCATGGGTTTTAGCATGTTAAATCATAAAATGCCTAGCTTCTTCCAAGTAATCCTCAAAGAGGCATCTCAAAGCAAGCTTCCCAAATATAACACATAACAATCATTACTGTGATTGAACCTGTGCCACAAGGAATTTAACCTGTCCAACTTCCCTAATCACCAACCACATGCTTATATTGACTAAAACAAACATTAATGTGATCCTAACAATAAAGGCATTCTAGATGAAAATAATAAGAACTTTATATATGCCACCACATCAACAAAACAACATTGTTCCCAAACATTAAAAATACATAAAAAAGATGTCCATGAAAAATATCCAAATCCCACCAAACATTAAAAATACATAAAAAAGATGTCCATTAAAAATATTTAAATCCCACCAAACATAAAAAAATACACCCAAATCCACAAATATAATAACATCGTCGTTTAGTGCAAGCCTTCCAAGGATGTCCATCCACATGACAGTCAGTAGGACTATGTGACGCTTGCGACAGTTGGATTGCAAATTTGTTGAACACTAGCACCTCGACGCAACTCTTGAATCGATGTCTAAGTGGGATACACTAAAGGCATTGAATGAGGCGGCATTGACTGAGGCGTGTTATTTCCCTGCAATAGTGATACATTTATTAAAATATTTATAGAATCTATATTACCATTTCAATGTAAAGTATGTAAGCAATTACAACTCACATCATATGTAGGATACATGACATGATGAACACTTGTACGACCCATGGCAAAGGAAGGTTGAGATTGGAATTCAGGTCGAGATTGGGATTGAGATTGAGAAATATAGATTGTACGACCATAACCCTAAAGTAAACCAACATAAAGAAAATAATAAGTGAAATGAAAAAAAATTAAAAATGCATTTTCATTTTACAAAACAGACAATATGAAATATTACCTCAACATAATTACTACCTATGGCGAAAGGAGGTCGAGATTGACCTTGTGGAGTGTAAACACCCTAAAGTAAACCAACATAAACAAAAGAATAAGTGGAATGCAAAAAAATTAATAATGTATTTTCATTTTAAAAAACAAAAACAAACAATATGAAATATTACCTCAACATAATTACTACCCACGGCGAAAGGAGGTCGACATTGACCTTGCGGAATGTAAACAGTAACACCCTATACAACCACACATTAACAAAATTAAAGGTTGCATACAAAATTAAAGGTTCCGTATGAGGTTCAATTTTCCTAAGGTCTATGCATGTCAAAGGTTGCATACAAAATTAAATATTACCTATATTGAATTATTACCCACGGTGGAAGAAGGTTGAGATTGACCTTGAGAAGCAGAAAAAGAACCATCCTACATACATCACAAAAGACCCAAAATAATAAATATCATGCCACTAGTAGCAACAATAACCAATCCAACAAGATTAATACAATAGTAAATATTACCTGACTAGAAATATTACCCATGGCGACAGGAGGCTCAGATTGACCTTCGGGAGTACAAAAACTATCACCCCGCAAACAACCAATTTATTTAATTCATTATTTTCCAAACACACATAATACAAAATTGATAACACATATCACATAACACATAACAATCACACATAACAAAATTAATTACCTGCTTAGATTGCATTATTTTCTTCTTCGCAATAGATTTTTCCATCCCGCCCTTGATCCTCCTTCTTCCCTTACTAGTTGCTTGTCTTTTCTTTAGTCCCTTAGCTTGGATTGGACAATCTACTTCGTCACTCTGTGGGCATGTGTTAGTTGAAGAATTTCTCAATTCAGTGACCTCCACTTGACCACAAGTGTGCACACTCAATTTGTCTTCAACCATTACACTCAATTCTTCACCTTTTGCAAGTGATAAATGATAAGTTTCTTCACTTTCAGCGGCTCTACTTGCTATTGCTCTAAACATATTCATCAATGACCTATATCGGTCGTGTTGATGTAGTTTCACGTCAGCCTTGACGTCATACCCACGGCTATCCTTCACATATTTAGCCCTTGCCTTTTTAGTCCAACGTTTCAGTATGTATTGTGCATGAAGGTTTGTTGCATTGAATATATCTCTAAGCACCTTCAGACAATGTCGACACAATATGTCCTTTACTTCAAACTTCTTGCAACTACAACTCAAAGAACCATCTCTATCCATTGTCACATTTTTATCCTTTTTTTCCATCTACCACCGTTCTAATTGTGAATATGGTACTCTCACCATCATTAATAGTGCCTACAATGGACGCTTCAATGGACTGCACGTACTCGTTTTGGAATTCCTCAAAAATTATTTTGGTGTAAATCTGTGCCACTTGCTTTAACATCAAAGTTGGAATTGAAACCCTTGGCAATTTTTGGGACAAATTATTCTCGGCTTCTAATTCTTTATATCTCTTGTCATAGAGCACCCTCTCAAAATGCATAAAAAATTTCATCAAGTTATGATCGCAATTGAGATAATCCTTCAAAAATGCATTGAAGGATTCACTTAGTTGAGTAGTACTCATTCCAGCTGCCCAAGAATTCATTACATATGGCCATCCCCATTTCTCCTTCACACCAAAAGTTTGCTCCAACCAATGATTGTTGCGTGCATCATATCTATCAAGCATTTGTTCCCATTGTATTCTAAATTCTTCTTCGTCATCAATTTCATGTATAAATTTAGAAAACACACCCTTCACCCCTACATCTTCAAAAAGAGAACTTACATGCTTCATCGCATTTTGCATCAAATGCCATGTGCAAAGTCGGTGGTTTGTAGTAGGCATGACAATTGGAATGGCCTTAGCCATCGCGACATCTTGATCTGTGAAAATAGTTTTCGGAGTTTTGTTTGACATTGTCTCCAAAAAAATCTGAAACAACCATGTAAATGATTCGGCGGTCTCATCATACATCAATGTTGCACCGAATATAACTGTTTCTCGATGATGATTAAATCCAACAAAGGTTCCAAAAAGTCTATGCTCGTTATTTAATTTGTAAGTAGTGTCAAAGGTCACTACATCACCAAATTGAGCATAGTCCATTATCATTTGAGCATCGGCCCAAAAATATATTACTTATCTACTCTTCACAATCTAATTGGACTGCATAATAAAAGGATGGATTTTCTACAGTTTTCTTACGAAAGTATTGTAACACACTACCCGCTTCTCCATATTCCAAATCCTTTTGTCTCTTTAAACTCAAGTAATTTTTTTGGTCGAATTTCGTGAAGCCAAGTGCTGCTCTTCCACCAGATTCCCTACCAAATAGCTTATAAGCAGACCTAAGAGGAATTCCAGATTCTGAAGCCAATTCTACTTCCATTGCTTGGGTGGTAGATATTTTTCTTTGGGATGGCAACATATGAATGCACTCTTGACACACAAGGTCATGATTATGGTGTTCAACAAAATCAATTGCAATATATTTTCCTAAATTTCTATCTAACTTGATACTCAATTGGGCACCACAACCACATCTCACCTCTTGTCTCAGAAATTTTACTAGTGGATCTCACTTGTCAATACCCCAAGTTCCCTCTTTGTAACATACAAAAGTCCGTGAAGTTATTTCCTTAGTTTGTTTGTTCTTGTGTGCATACGACTTCCTAATACTAAAACCAACCTTCCTGCCATAGTTATTGTAAAAGTCATACGCAGCTTGTTCAGAGTCAAATGACATGCCCAATTTTAGCTTCCAACCACAACTACCCAACTCATCAACAATATTATTTTCTTCCATTACCTACAATTTAGTACCATACAACTCTAATAAACAGATTCAAAAAAAGAAATCTAATTGAAAACTCTAGTTGAAAAATCAATTAACAGATTCAAAAAAATCTATTAGTACCATACAGATTCAATTTAGTACCATACAACTCTAATTGAAAAATCTAATAAAAAAAAAATCAATATGAACAGATTCAAAGAAAAAATCTAATTGAAAACTATACCATACAGATTCAATTTAGTACCGTACAACTCTAGTTGAAAAATCTAATAAAAAACTATCATGAACAGATTCAAAAAAAAAAATCTAATTGAAACCTCTAGTTGAAAAATCAATTAGCATATTCAAAAAAATCTAATAATACCATACAGATTCAATTTAGTACCATACAACTCTAGTTGAAAAATCTAATAAAAAACTATCATGAACAGATTAAAAAAATAAATAAATAAATAATTGAAAACTCTAGTTGAAAAATCAATTAACAGATTCAAAAAAATCTAATAGTACCATACAGATTCAATTTAGTACCATACAACTCTAGTTGAAAAATCTAATAAAAAAAAACCAACTCTATCATGAACAGATTCAAAAACTTTAGTTCAAATCACATAAACAAATTCAAAAACTCTAGTTGAAATAAAAACTCTAGTTGAAATCAATTAACAAACCTAGATTCATAAACTCTAGTTGAAATCTGCTAACGAGTTCAAACATTAATATGCCTCTGTTTATTGCCCTTTATTGCCTACTTCAAACTCTACTTCAAACCAAAATGAATGAACAATATTTTTCCTTTATTGCCTCTGTTTTTTGAACTATATTTCCACTTTAAATCTGCTAACTATGGTGCATTAATATACATGGTCAAATTCCTAAAATCAACTCTATCATCCTCATAAGCATCATCCTCTCCAGGACCACCCACAACAGCCTCATCGTTTCCTTGCAGATATGACATTATAAGTAATATATGAAGTAATACAGCTTACCTCGTCATGGCCGCAATCTCGTCTTGCCATCTCGTTGCGTCCCTCCACCATCCTCCGTCCTTCGCCGTTGTCATATCCTCCCTCCGCCATCCTTCGTCCTTCGCCATCGCGTCCCTCCACCATCTCTCTCGGTTCAGTTCTCTCTCTCTCTCTCTCTCTCTCTCTCTCTTCGTCTACCGTCTCTCTCTCTCTCGTCTCTATCCTGTTGATGTTCTTAGGGCTAAACAAATTGAGAACATATCAGACCAGACGAAGAAGAAAGTGGAAGAGGTGGGAAAATCAAATTTTGGGAAAGGGGAAAAAAAAATTTACTAACCAAAACGACGTCGTTTTGGTGAGGGCGGCAGGAAGGGCCGCAGGAAAGGGCGACTGACGATCGGCACTCATGTATGGAAACTTAACATTTAGGTTAAAAAAATTAAAAAATTATAAAAAAATTTAAAAGTAAAAAATGAATTACAAAAAATAAATCATATATACCAGCCATTTACATTTTTTTCTCATAAAATTTAAAAACCGATTCCCAAATATATTAATTTTTTCAGTTTATAGAAAAATCAAAAACCAAAAACCAAAAAATTAAAATATCACTAAAAAAATCAATTTTCAAACAAGGCTTTAATGACCCAAAGTGTGGCCACATTTGGGAACTTTTGACAAAAAAAGTTGACCAATTAAAAAGTTTAAAATCACTAAAAAAAAATCAAAAAATAAAAAAACTAAAAAAACAATTCAAACATAATAGTCATTCATTTTTTTTTAGTACAATTACAAAAGAAAAAAAAAATCATTTTCAAACACATTTTAATTTTTTCCATCTCATAAAAAATAAAAAATCACTAAAAACAAAACCCAAACTAAGCCCAAACCAGTCCACATAGACTATTTAAAATAAGCAAAATATACAATATACAATATACATGGACCTCGGCATTGTTTCCAGGCTTGTAAAATTAATTTGTTTTAATATGACCCATAATTTATTTATTTTGCTCCAAGGAAAATTTGATGAACTGAGCCTCTAAATTTGATGGACCCCAAAATGTAACCTTGCTCAGGACTATAGATCTAGGGAAATTTAAATGGTGATCCTGAAGCAAGTACACAGGTATCTCAATTTAGATTTTTATTGATTTAAATAATGAAACTTATTATTTTTTAAAAGCGTCCCAACATGAATAGTGCAAAGTATTGCTTCGAGACCACCAAATAACTTCTCATAGATCCGGGCCTGCAATGCCCCCAGTACCACCGTAAATCTGTCCCTAGCAAAACAAATGGGAAGCCTCAACAATTGCTCAAAAAAGGAGACAACGAATTCAAAAGCTCACTAAAAGGCACACCAAAACTCCATTGCCACGAGGAGGATTCGATTTGTATCCAAAAAAATCATTAAATACGTTTAATTTTTTAATATATTTTATTAAATTATTTAGGATTATAATTTACTTTCAAGACATTTTATATTTTTTCACAAATTACTTTTCAAAGCACACCCAAATAATAAATAAATTAAAAATCTCAAATTACACTATTTTGAAAAACCTTTTAAAAAATTCTTAAATAAATTTCTCATTATAACTATTCGTTTTATTCATATACGAAGAACGATTGGTGTGAGTTATTCTATACGACATCATACTTACTTATATGTGTTCCTATTATATTAATAATAACTCTATGAAACACTACGTTAAAAAATCCCATGATAATCTCATGAAGAATGAAAAATAGTTGTTGAACCTCCGTCGCGTCTCTAGCCATCTAACAATTCCCAAGAACTAGAGTTTTTCAGGATAATAATAGTTGATGTTTGATTAATTGAACGAGACATTACTTATTTTTCTATTTGATTAATTAAACAAGACACTTTTCTTTCCTTTTCTTTGCATTTTTTTTTCATTTGATTTGATTAATTGAATAAAAAAATTATTATGTTCTTGACGATATCCAAATTTTTTTATTATTTTTATTTTCCTTATTTATTTTTTACAATGGCACATATTATTGTATTCTTGTTTTGTTCTTTTTGTAAATAACAATACAATAAGAAATAATGATATTAATAATAATTGTGAATTTTGAAAGAATAGATTTTGGAGTGAGAAAAAAGATAAAAAGAAAATCATTGAAACTTAAAAAAGAAGATTAAGAGCGTTGAATATGAATGCATCAAAGGTTGAGATCCAAAAAAGATCGTGAAAGTTCCTAAAAAAAAAATCCCAAGCATTTTTTATATGAATAATACGTATAAATAATTTAGGTGTACCACGAGAAAAAAATAATATCTTATTTTAAGGCTTAATTGGTATTGTCCTCATTAATAAATTTATATTAAAATTTTAAAATTTTAATTGAACGTTCTGAGTTATTATTTAGGTGCAAATAGAATCCCCGGAGAGGCTGCCCCCACCACCAGCATAAATCTGTCCCTGGCAAAACAAATGGGAAGCCTCAACATCGCTCAAAAAAGGAGACAACGAATTCAAAAGCTCCAAGAGCCAAAAAAAAAGGCACACCAAAACTCCACTGCTAGAGATAAAATAGCATCCATAATAACTTAAAAAGACCTTAAATTTTTTTAATCAACCATAACCTTGATTGAGGTTATGACTATCACAACCTAGACTTTGAAGCAGAAAGATGGAGGGCAAAAGCAGCAAAACCTACACATCTTTACCTTCCAGCCCTAGTACTTACTTCATTCTTGCAACAAACAAAACAAACAAACATTGTTTCTTTGACAAACACCCATGTGTTTGAACTGATAATCAAGCTTGTTTTATTGACTTTGCTTTTAAGTTCCCTCTCTTCATTAGAAGATATCAGGATTGAAGCGTCCAGGTATAGAGTTATTTTGCTGAGCCTGCTGCAAATGCATTGTCAATGCATAGTTATTCACCTGCAACCATATACCATGAAGGCATGACAACTGTTAGAACACACAAGTTTTTCCAAGTCCTTTCCTTTTTTCTCTACCAAAAATAAATAGAAAACAAAAGTAAAACAATGCAGGCCATTGCTATGTTATAGGTGCTTTAGTAACAATGAAAACAAATCCTCTTCACATGTAGAACATAAATTGTAGTATGTTGTTATTTTATTTTTTACTTTTCCCGCTCATATGATCTTTTTCTAGTTGGTCACAAGTCCAACTGAATATTTCCACTTTCATTTTATGTTGAGCAATCTAGATTTTCGTAGATACAGCACGGTCCCGGGCGCCAACAGATCCTTTAGGCTATGTTTGGATCATAGATTTGGATAAGGGATTGGAAAGAGAGAAAGTGTGAAAGGTGTTTGAAATGTAGCTATATTTCATTTACATTTCACCCACCTTTTCCCTTTCCCTTTCTCTTTCCCTTTCTCTTTCTCTTTCCTTTTCCTTTTCCTTTTCCAAATTCCTACCCAAATTCATGATCCAAACACAGCCTTGTGCTGTGTTTGGTTGGAGCATTTGGAAAAGGAAAGGGAAAAAGTGTGAAAATAGGTGAAATATAGGTATATTTTATTCACATTTCACCTACTACATTTTTCCTTTACTTTTCCAAATTCCTTCCTAAATCCTCCAACCAAACACAGCCTAGTGTGATTCTTTCTGGAAAATGAAGTTGATAAGGTTTTCCAAAAGTTTAGATGTTAACCTCAAGCGTTCTCAATTGCTCCTGATACTGAGACACCAACTGCTTCAAATGCTGCACCTCTTGATTCTTATAATCGTACTCTTTCTGACGCTCATGCTGAATAGCCACAGCACGTTTGAGAATTGTGTTCTCGCGGAAGATAACTTCAATTTGTTCCTTGAGCATCAAATTCTCCTGGCAACAGCAAACATAATTAAACAAGCCTACAACAGTATATACAGTGCAATTTTGTCTTCCATCAACCATAAGAAAGTATGAGCTCCCCTTAACCAAACAATTATTTGTACCATCCTAGGTTTTGAAAACGGTCCTCAAAAAATCAAGCTCCATGTGCCTATTTCTGTTCTTTGTATGCCAAGCACTGTGGTTTTCACCTTACCATCCTCATGCTGCCATGTCTTAAAGAACCAGATTAATGTCTTAAAGTAATTCTAGGCCTATGTTTCATGGACTTGGGTACGAGTTTCTGGTGCGGGTGCTTGTCCAAGCATGTGATCTTCTAAGTCTAAATCTTAGAATATAGGGATAAGCATCCAAAAGTTGGGTATGGGTACATAGACATACCTTAAACACTTGCATATTGCATATTGTATAATATTTTTACATAAGTTGTTGTAGATTATTTAAAAATGTAATAAAATTAAATGAAATTTAGGGAAAATGGGCGAATTACAGCTCTCATTCGTGTGAGAAACTAGAAATGTTTCTTTACTAGCAAATGTGAGCGTCTTCTACCTCAAAAATCACGAGTGTCTCAATTGGGTATGGGTGTCGAACATATATCCCACACCCTTATCCTTGTCATATCCAGTGGACATGGGTACAATAAGTAATTGCAATACAATGAACTGTTAATCTTGAGATAAATAGTCCTAAATTATTTGGTTGGAAATGATATGTATTTGACTATTAATCCGACCTTCACTTTTCTAACCAAACAATGGACTAGCAAATCTATTGGACATAGAGACCAATCCCATGCCTCAATCCTATGAAACAAACGCCCATAAAGGAAGTAGAAAGTCAATGTAACATAGCCCACAAGAAGCCATTGCGACATGGGCAACCAATAAGTTATATTTCCCTCCTGAATATCTTGCAAATTCCCACACGATAACTCTAGTAGCATAAAGGGAATAAAAGAGAGGCAACTGAAATAAAAATTTAGTACTAACCTTGTGATAACTTTGAGCTGCCTCAGTACCAGCTCGAACACTAATAGACTGCTCTAAACTCTCCAGCAAACTTGCAGCACGGGATCTAGCATCATCCATGCTAGTAGCACTCGTGATTTCCCTCACAAACAATTCCACCCACTCTGCACCATCCATGTGAAGATTGTTTTGGGCTGAAGGAGCTGTATCTCCATCAGTCGTCGTTGTACCTGCAAATTTTGCAAGCACACATAAGATTCTTCCCTCTTAGAGGGGCACAAAGCATATCATAGAAGAGTAGGTTTCAAGTGGTTGGCTAATAAAATTACACCATTAAATAAAATAAAAAACCAAAGGATGGTTATTATTGTCTTCTCTAATATTGACTCTCTCCACCATTAAGGACAAATCAATATACTTCCAAGTAAATTATTTAGTTAAGGAAAGAATTCCTACATAATTAAGGCAAAAATTCCTACGTAGCTAATCACAACCAGGAGAACCATACACCCAATCCGACATTCAGCAAGAAATGTATAATTTTTGCCTTTTAGTCTTTCTTTTCTTCCTTTTTTCCTCCTTTCTCTCTACTATTAAGCAACAAAGAGACTTGATTGATCCCTTGCCCCAAAAGCAGAAAGTTCAACTGGATATAATTTTTGCCTTTTATTCTTTCTTTTCTTCCTTTTTTCCTCCTTTCTCTCTACTATTAAGCAACAAAGAGATTTGATTGATCCCTTGCCCCAAAAGCAGAAAGTTCAACTGGATACAACTAGCCATCCAAGAACGAGAAATTATTAGCTATGAATCCATTCATAATAAATATATGAAAAATGTTATAGACCCCAAATAATTTGCCAAACCTCTCACACGGGTGTGTGACCCACACAACCCACGTGTGTGGGTCCCACACCCATGTGAGAGGTTTGATAAAAAATTTAGTAAATTATTTGGGGTCCCTAGCATCACTCTAAATATATAACTTCTATTTTCTACTTTCTCAAACTAGCAAAATTTAGATTTACACTTTGATGAAATAAGCATGCAGTTAACAAATACATTTGTAAATATCTTACCAAGAGGGGTCTGTGCACTGAATCTTTTTAGATAAAGAAGCTTAAAATTCCATCCATGATTTGCAATATAAAAATTTGCAATATAAAAATTTGTGATACTACTATAATAAATGAAGCCAGATATCCCAAGAGACCATCCCAAGCTTGACTTATGGAGTTTTTAACACTACCAAAAGGCAAGGTGAGATAAAGGGAGCAAAGGTGGGACTCAAAATGTTCAACCCATTTCCATCTGTCCATGAAAGTTAAATGTATACCTTTCTCCATATTTGCATTTGATTCTTCAGCAGAATCTGTGTTTCCCACCCCATATCCAAGAGAAAGCTCATGCAGGCTCTTAATAGCAGCATCTAAATCATTGTCACATTCATTTAACGCCTTCTCAATAAGCTGAAAGGTCAAACGAGAAATCAATCAGTAACTGAAAATTCCCTCAAGAATTGCACAAGGAATATATATCTTCTTGATAAGGATGTTCATAATTGTACAAAAGTAAAAATCACCACAATAAGTAACAGAATATTAGTCACATATAACCAGAAGCAAATTGAATAAGAGGGCATAAATCATTAAACAAAAGATGAATCCACAAAAATATGGATTGTGATAAAACGAAGTATATGGAGAAGTGCTGTTTTATGCATACAACTGCAAGGCTTGCCTCCATTATGAATTTTTATTGCAGTGATTAGGCAATATTCCTGCATCTTAACTCGAGCATATCAAGGACACAGGGGAATTGATTTTGCCCCATGAAAACAAAGGAGAGTCTGGCACCTCATTCATTTCAACCTGGTCGACCCTTTGTTCAGGCTTGGCCGTCTGATCAACCGTACAGCTCGCCGTCTAGTTGGCTAATTTTCTCAGAGAGGCTTCCTGTGTCCTACTCGGCCGCTCACCGTGGTTACTAGGGTTTTACCTCCCACAATTAAAGAGGTCATTTATAAGTGATGGGCCTTAATGGGTAAGGTTTATTATTTTCCTCACAGGGAAGATTTTTTTGGGTATGATTTTCAAAAATAAAAGGGAATAAAATAAATCACTTACTCCGTCCACCTAGGGTGGCGGATGCCGCTCCAGCTCACTAATTAGCACTTAGATTTCAATTCGGGTCAAATCCCCGGATCCCTTTAGCCAAATTTGCAAACTGTCACAACTTTATTCTCGACGAATAATATTCTTCCGCGTGTTGAATGGAATGTCACACAATGCTCGCGTCTCTGGTCCAAAATGAGGGCATGAATGTCTCTCTCCAGAAGAATCGAACCAGACACCTTGGATTGTTGAGGCAAGGTGCAAACTATGTTACCTGAAACATGGATTGTTCCAGTACGGGGAATGGAAATGGGAAAGTGGTAGGGCACATGTTCTAAAATGTGGTACGATAGGGGTAGACTTGTATATGTAATATACTTGTGAATTTAATGTACTTTTAGAGTAATTTTCTTTTAACTATTAGGCATCTAATAAAATTTAGTTTTTCTTTTTCATGTAGCAAAACATTTCTACGAGTATTATGACCTACTTATTTTTATGTTTTGTCTTGTCAAAACTTAACTTCCTTTAGATTTTAATTCCTTATATTTGATTTTTTTCCCATAAGGAAACATTTAAGGAAATTTATTGGAAAAACTTTTGGGATCATTTCATATCACTAAATTTACGATTTTAGAACGGAAGTATACCATATTTTGGATCGTGCATGCCAATATGTAATTTGCTAGGGTATTAACATTTTTTGGTAACATAGGGCACAAATTACTGCACCACAGCCACCTCATCACAATCCTTTTTCTGCACCACAGCCACCTCATTGCAATCCTTTTTCTATTGTCTTATTTATCAAGACTATAATACCTAATAATATGCAACATTTACAGTAGAAATACTTAATGACAAAAGAAACGATATCTTACAAAATAAAAAATTATTTAATACATATAATTATATATTTACATGATCTGGAGGCACTCCCACTCTCACTGTAATTTTGAAAAAAGCCGCTCTCATGCTCTCATTCACTGAATCAGTGACTTAGATTTCAATAACAGCTAGTCCTAGAAAAAAATCCAAACAAGACATAGCCAAATGAATATTAATCCGGAGCAATTTCAATTATCCCAGACTATCCCAAAAAAAAGTTAATCACAATCAACACGATCAAGAGAAAGCAAAGAAAAAAGCAAAAGTAATAAATTAACCCAAACTACAACAAAATGACAATTATGACAGTAAAATCAGAACCCTAACAGAGTTTCATATCATATCATAGCCCCGTTTTTCTTTTCTTTTTTTTTTTCTTTTTTCCCTGAATTCACAACCAAATTCAATTTTTTTCATCATTAGACAAACAAATAAGACAACAAAATACAAAAACCACAAGCTTTAAGAAACTAAAATAACAACGAAGAAGTCAGCTTGATGATAAAAAAAAACTTAAAACGAACTAGTAAAACTATGAGATCTATCGAGTCTGCCAGTAATCATTACAATACGAGAGAAGAGAGAGAGAGAGAGAGAGAGAGAGAGAGAGAGAGAGGTAAGACCTGATCGTCCATGTCAGGGAAACGAGCTCGGAGCTGATCGAAGAGAGAGGGAAAGTTGGAGAAGAATCGAACAGGAGAGGTGGAAGAAAAGCAGCGAAGCCGCTTGGAAACAGGAGGCGATGAAGAGGAGGATTGAGGAGATGAAGGGAGGTCTTCGAAGAAAGATCTCTTGCCGCACACAATTGCAGACATTGTTCGAGATCTCCGTCTGCAATTCTATTTGCTTTTGTTCTCTCCAATTCCGTTTCAAAATGGATTCAAATCTCTCACAATTCCGATTGATGATAATGATGATCGGTGGTGTTTCAGAAATTAGGATTAGGGTTTTGACGTTGCGATTGTGTATGGGATTGAAGAGAGAGAGAGAGAGATACGAAAGCTTTTTCTTCCAAGACACCCTTTTCTCGCCTTTCTGGACCAAGAGGTGGAATAGATGGATGAGTCTCGTTTTTATAGTGGGGATGCGATGTGATGGCGTTTTTTTTTTTAGTCACATATTTTTATAATTTTTTTTTATATTTAATAATTTTTTTTTAAATATAATTAATTATAATTTGTCTCGTCGAAATGAATTTAAAAAGTATAATTTTTTTAAAAACAAATTTAAAAAGCCAAAATAAATAAATAAAATTTTACTATTTTTCTTCTTTTTGTCTTTTTTTGATTTTTTTGGAATTTTTTTAAAAAGAATTATAATTTTTCGCTTCTGCTTATCGAGCCAAATCTAAAAATTTAAAACTTTTATGAAAAATTAAAAAAAAAATTATTAAGACAAAAAAAAATAAACAAACATGCTTACACTCGCTCTATCTCAAATTCTAAATTTCTAACATTGTTATTGTCTCAAAGGCCAGCTACATGGACTTAGGTCATAGATTACTAGACCAATTATACAATCGACTCGAACTCTAAACATGTAATTTTTTATTGTTCTAAAAAATAGTTACATAAACTACTAAACCAGCGGACCAACTACATGTCCCATAATATTGCTTCAAGCAGTTGATTTTTGTACAATTATAATTGGGTAAATTATACTTTGCATCCCTGCACTTCACACCAAATCCCACTTTAATCTTTACACATAAAATTATGACGATCAACTCCTTACACTTTTGGTGAAATCTCACTTTGGTCTCTACATATGAAATTATAACAATCAATCATCTACACTTGTGTCAATATCTCCCTTCTATTATTTCATTATTTAAACCCTTAACAGAATCCAATCATGCAATGAGAATGTGACTACGTAATGAGGGTAAGAGAGAAAAATTATCAATATTTTTATCAATACACACTTTGTCTTACATAATAAACACATGAAAATTATATAATACAATATATATGTTTGTATGTTAAAAATTAAGACAAAGAGGTAAGGAAATGTCGTTTATGAAATAAACAAAGGCAATAGAGAAATCAAAGAGAAAGTAAGAGGAATAGACAGAATATTGTATTATTGTGAAAAACAGAATTTCGTGATTCTAATTTATGCAAAACCATGATTCATCTTCTTAATCGTTCACAATCTGTATTTTATTTTAGCCTAATACAGTTATCATTTGATATAATTTTTGAGACAAAGTGTGTATTAGTATAAAATTAGAATGATTTTTCTCTCTTATCCTCATTTCGTAATCATATTTTTGTCTCATGATTAAATTCTGTTAAAAATTTAAAGAATAAAGTAACAGAAGGAGGACATTGACACTTGTGTAGAGATTAGAATATGATTTGACCCAAAGTGTATGAGGTTGACTATGACGATTTTATTTGTAGATATCAAAATGAGATTTGATAAAAAAATATAAGAAATTAACTGTCATAATTTTATATATGGGACTAAAATAAAATTTGATATAAATTACAAAGGTACAACAGTGTAATTTATCTAGATACTTTCACATTGCTTTACCAGCGCGTGAATTTCACTTTTTAAAAAAATAGTAGGGGACAAATGTTCGAAAGGGTAACGTCAGTTCGCCGCACCGCAATGCAACCAAACCTACAGTTTGACTTTCTAATTTTGTGTCACGATCTTTTTATTTCTATGTTTTTCATTTCTTTTATTTAATGTTTAATTTAATTTTTCAAAAATTATTTTTAGATGAATTTTAATTATTTTATTTTTAAATATTTTTTAAATCCACTTAATTAAGATGTATTTAAAAAATTGAAAAAATATCAAAAATAGATAAAAATTCAAACAAAATCTTTGTAATTTTTTGTGTGGATTTTCATTTATTTTATTAATTTTTTTTCCATATTTTAATTAAAATATGAAAAAATTATGATTTTTTTTCCCAAGAACTGTAAACTATTTTTATTTTTTAATTTTTTAATTAATTTTCCAAACATTTTAATTATTTTTTATTTTTAGATTCATTTAATTTGAATACACTTAAAAAGCATAGTAAAAGTTGTGCAAAAATTCATTGAATACAAAAGAAAAAAAAAATTCAATACATTTTTGTATTCAATAATTGTATAAAAAAAATTATATAAATTTTGTAATTTTAAGTTAAGATTAAGTGAATCTAAAAAGAAAAAAAAATTAAAATGTTAAAAATTTATTAAAAATAAATAATACAAATTAAAAACTCAAAAAAAAATTGTTTTTGAAAATTTCAAGCTAAACAAATCTGATCACTTCATTTTCAAAATCAGTTTTTTAAATTTTTTTTCATAAATGGAAAGATATTTAAAAAAAATTACAAAATTATATAAAAATGATGAGTATTTTAATTTTTTTTCACCAAATTAATTTTTAATTTTTTTTAAAAAAATAGAATAAATTTTGAAAGGTAAACCAAATAAGGTAAATTTTAAAAAGTAGACCAAATATGAAAAGATATCAATTCAAATAAAGAGTGAATTACACTTTCTCTTTAAATTTTAATATTTTCTCATTATTTTTCCTCACTTTTTTAATCTGTAATGTTTCATTTTTTTTTTCCTTTCAATTTGCTCCATTAATAGTTAGCTCTCCGTTCAAAAATACCATATTTGGAAAGATAATTAAAAATTAATTTTTTAATTTTTTTTTTTAAATATAAAAAATATAAGAGATGATATGACCTAAAATAAATTAAAAATTAATTTTTGATTTTTTTTTTTAACTCTTCCCAAAAGAGCCCATAATAACACATTAGAAGATAAATTATACTATAGGTGTTTCCTTACATTTTAATATTTCTTCACTTTAAATCTTAATATTTTATAATTCGTTCCAATAACTAATGTCTATACATATGTTGAATGAAAAATGGGATCGTTTGCATTCTAACACCTAAACTTCATCCTGACAGTGGGGTGTTTGGTGTGGATTATAGGGATAATTATAACTTATTTTAATTTGAGAATCTGTGTCAGACTGTTTAGTACAACTTCTGCTTATAGTTTTTTAGGTAGAAATAGTTTAAATAAGTTGAGAAAAGTTAATTATTTAGAAACTGAGAAAAAAATACTTCTAATTTTTACTTTCTAATTATCAATTTTTAACTTACAATGGCCCTGTTTGGTAGAGCTGTGAGAAAGTACTTATAACTTATGCTTAAACAGCTTATAACTTATAACTATGAACATAAGTTGATTTCTGACTTATAAATTAAGTATCTCCCGCCCCACTCAAAGAATAAGCTGATTTCTGACTTACAAAAAGCTATAAGCTATGAGTTATAAACTAAACCAAACACATCAAAATAGTTTAAATTAAACTAAAAACTAAAATAAACTGCACCAAATAGGACCAATAAACTATATCAAACACTCCCAATATTTCTTATTGCTATCACCAATAACTCAATAATAGTGCCATCAACCTTCTTACTCGTCCCCCTCATTAACATTAATAGCATCTCAAAAACAGCATCAATGATTCAGGGGTGTTTTGGCAGTCACTTTTTTAGATTAGTAGTAAAAGTTAAAAGTTAGTTTTTTTGTCTTTTTTTTTATTTGGTAAGTTGATTTTTAGCCAATGATGAAATTATAATTTTACCCCTCATAAGTTAAAATGTATTACATGGATGAAGTTGTAAATATTTTAAATAAATAGGATAGTTTGGTCATTTTCCTGTAATTTGACATCATAAACAAATATTAATAAAAAAAATCAAAAATAACTTTTTACTAGCTTTTTAAATCATTTGTCTAAAAAAATTAAAAACTTAATTAAAAATCAAAAAATTACTTTTTACTATCTTTCCAAAATACGCTTAATTCATAAACCCTTCTATTCGACGCCATCGAATACCACCATCATATATCTCTCAAACTTGGTTACCTTGGAGGAAAGAAGAGGACAGTACAATATAAAGTTCAAATTGAGGGAAACGTAACTAGAAAATTAAAAACATGATGAAACGAAAAAAAAAATAAAAATTTAAGGGCCAAATAAAAAATATTGAAAAACTTAAGAGAACAAAATGTAATTTACCATTAATAAAAAAAAACAAACTAATACTCCTTCCATCCCAAAATATTAATTCCTTATTCAATTTTTTATTATTCTAAAATATTAGCCCATTTTCAAAAATCAAAGATTAAAATAATATGAATTTCTTATTTTGTCCTTCTTTTAAATTCATTAACAACACAAAAGGTACAATTATGACAATAGATATTTCTAAAAAAATGTACTATCAAAAGATAATTTTAAAAAATTAATATTTTTAAAGTACAATAATTGTACTATAAAAAAATTAAATTCTCTAAAAGGGATATTATTTTGGGATGAAGGGAGTAACAAGTTACTAAAAAAATATTTTCCAAAAGAAAGGTCTTGCAATTCAATTAGAAAAAAAAAAAATTACATAAACTATTCCTATATTATGGTGGAGGCAGTTGTTAAGTAAAACATTGTTGAATTGAGTTGATTCTTTGAGTGGCTGGTTGAGTCAATTTAGAGTACGTTTGGTACAATAGAATAGGTTAGAATAGAATGCATATTCTAGCTTTATATTCTCTTTCCCTTGTTCAGTATATGCTTTAGTTAAGTGGGAATAATTATTCCATGAGAATATCCATTCCAACAAAAAGTAAAAATACATATTCCATATGGGAAGCTAAGAAATAACTATTCCATTTCAACATGGAATTATCATAAAACAAAATAACAATCACTCTTATAAAAATAAAAAGCAAAATGATTGTTTCAGGGAAAAAAAGGCTTGCAAGTGGGTAAGTTGCATTTCTAGAATCTTGCTAGATACATTGCACTGTTGTTCTGCAAATGCAACTTGCAAACAAGTTGGCAAGTTGATACCATAGAAAAGTACCATTTTGTCCTCCGATTATGTTGTATAAATAGGGGTGCTAGTAGTGTGAAAAAATTAGAGTGAGCAAAAGCATTTGAGAGCAAGCAAGTATAAGCAAAGTGTGAGTGGGTGTGAGTTGAGTTAGGAAGTATCCTCCTTCTCTATCATTGTATTTATTTGTTCTCTTGAAATTAGTGAAATTCGCTCCTGTGGACGTAGACAATTAGCCGAATCATGTAAAACTTGTGTGTTTCTTATTTGATTGCTTGTTTTGTGTTTGTTTATGGGTTTGGGCACAACAAACATAATTGTCAATATAAAAAATGCTAATCATTCCAATCAAATTAGTTTATTAAGACCACTAGACATTTTTGTAATTAGATGATTTACAATAGTTTCTCTTGTATTTTTAGGTTCTCATTTATATAGTACATTTTTTGTTGCCCAAATACCAAATAAATAGTATTATGAACTAATTTAAAATATTTTTGGCCTTCTTGACACTTGTGGAGGGATAAAACATTGGCCTAAATCCAAGTTCAGCCAAGCAGGTTGGCCCAAAAGAAAAGCCCAGATAACCAAAAGGTCCATCAGAAAGGCAGATAAGGGGACAATGTCACGTGACCAAAGCACGAGTAAGATCTCCTTCTAGAAAGAGATCTACAAAGTATAGGGAAGCCCTTAGATCCATCCTTGATCAGCGGTGAAGATAACAATTATTAGAGATAAGGATGTAGGCATAGCCTACCCAAACAATACAACTATCCAATTAAGATAATCGGGTGAACGAAGCATTTAGCAAGTTGGCCACTAACATCTGACATAATCTAAGCCGCTCGCAGCAAGACGATCCAATAGTAAAGGGAAAAGACAGTCTAGCCACTTGCCCAACTAGAGCTTAGAAATAGGCCCAGCCCTCGGATCAGATGTCAATCCAGAGATTGAGACCCGAAACAATAACATTATAAAAGGAGGAGTAAGAGAAGCAAGAGGATAGACTTGAGGTAACTAAGAATCCTTCTAAAAACACATTTTATGGCCAATCAGCATTCTAACTTGATCATCAGAGGGTCCTCTCAACCATTTCAGGTCGGGGGTGATCACTGACGAATTGGTTTCTTTTTGCAAAGTAAAGGAAGAGGCACTTTATCTCGCTTTGGCGCCGTCTGTGGGAACGACGAGAAGATGAGTATCCATCTCTCTTTAGAAGAGATACCAAGCAATCATCAGAATGTACCGATCGGGAATATGGCTAGTTCGAACTTCGGCCATGATTCTGAAGTGGCACCCGAAGGCTCAGGAAAAGTAATCCCCCCACCAAATAATGATAATCAACGAGCTCAGCTCATAGATCAGCTAGTAGCACAAGTTAAAGCCATCAAGGAGGAACTACGATTGGCCTGAAGAAAACCAAACACTTGAATAAAGACTACCAAGATTTGCAGGAGGACCAGTTCCCAAGAAATCGCCAGCCAAACTGCCAATAGCCACCCTGATTGGATGTAGAGAAAACGCCAAGTCACTAGAAAAAAGGACTCTCAGGACTACTAAAAGAATGGCTTGAGAAGTTGGCTCGATGGCCAAACTGGGGGCAATCCTAAGCCCGTTCAGAGAAAATCTTGACAAAAGAACTAGTTTCGCCATTCTCTCAAGCAATAAATAGCGTTGACCAACCAAAGAGATTCAGCCCTCCAAAATTTAACCTGTATAATGGCAAAAGAGATCCGACTAGCTATATTCAGCATTATACCCAAGCCATGACCTTATAGAGTAATAATGGTTTAATTATGTGCAGAATGCTCTCCTCAAGCCTAAGGGAGATGGCTCTTCGCTGGTACTATAAATTAGAAGTCCTCCTTACAATGAAGAAAGATGACATAGAGAGCCTGCAAGAATATGCCAACAAGTATTTGGTGGCATATAACCCAATTGATAACTGCAACGAACAGTTAGCATTTGTTTCATTCAAATTAAGATTGCAGCCTGCAAGTAAGCTTCGCCAATCCTTAACAAAGAAGCCACCCACTGACGTGGGTAGTTTAATGAGGCGAGTTAAACAACATTACAAGAACGAAGACGACCTACATAGGTCCAAAGAACCAAAGCCTGCCCGATTCCTGCCAAGGGTTCCAAGAAAAGAAGAGAAGAAGACCCCCGACACTAAAAGAAAGGAATCAAACGCCATCGCTGAATAGCCAAAGCCAAGAAAATAGGCCTTTCAGGCAATCGTCACCTCTTTTATCGAACCATTATATCGGCTAATGGTGAAAATCCAAAATGAGCCTTACTTCTCTTGGCCTCCAAAGATGATTGGGAATCCATCCTTTCAAAATCGTAGGTTACGATGCTCCTACCACAAGGATTACGGACACCTTACAGAGATTGCAAGGCGTTGAAGCAATTTCTAGAAGAATTGACACAAACCGAGCACCTACACTCTTATATCGATCATTCCTCTGATCGAAAAGAGAAGTGCAGGGACAAAGATGGTGATGCGCAGTCGTTAGTAACCATTAACATGATATATTCAATTCCCTTGAAAAAACAAATGAACCAAATAAGAGAGCAAGTAAGAAGGTCGGCACACCTAAGGGAAGTGATGGTGTTATCCGAAGTCCCCACAAAAAGAATGTGTTGTTCTGAATTAAGGAGCATATCCAATGAAGACTTGGCATGGATTCATCATCCCCACAACGATGCTCTAGTAGTAACCTTGTAGATTGGGGAATCCCTGTTAAAAGGATATTGATAGATCAAGAAAGTTCTTCGAAAGTCATGTATTATGAACTTTTCAAAAAGTGAGGACTGTCACATGACGCCCTACTCCCAGTGGATTCACTCCTATATGGCTTCAATTACAGCCTAGTTTTTCTCTTGGGGAAGATCTTACCAGTAAAGGCAAGAGTAATAGTTCAACAAATTGAATTTCAAGTAGTAAATGTGTCTTCCCCATACAACGCCATAATAGGAAGGACATGTCTCCATAAGATGAAGGCTATCTCATCTACATTCCACCAGGTTGTATGCTTCCTAAAATGAGGTAGCATAGGAGAAATAAGGGGAGATCAGACAAGGTCAAAGCAATGCATGGCTGTGTCTACCACAAAACAGAAAATTCAAGAAGTTTGAACACATGGGTCAGAAGAAAAAAAGGTCGGCACTGAGCCTAGTGACAAAAGCACAGAGGAATTTGTGAAAGTACTAATCGACCCCGAAAATGAGGAAAAGTTCTTTCTCATAGGAGAGGTTTTTATCTCAAAGGAAAATAAACAATTGATCCACTTCTTACTTTGGTTTAAGGACGTTTTCGCATAGACCTCATGTGAAATGGAAGGAATCAGCCCCAGGGTAGTGTGCCACAAGCTCAACGTAAATCCGGGCTTGAGGCTAGTAATATAGAAAAGTAGAAGATCAACACCACAGCACGTGGAAGCTGTAAAAGAAGAGGTCAAAAAGTTGCTTGAAGCCGATGATATTCGCGAAGTATAGTATCTAGAGTGGCTATCTAACACCGTTGTTGTTAAGAAAAAGAATGGAAAATGGAGAGTTTGTGTGGATTTCACTGACCTAAATAGAGCATGCCCCAAAGACAGTTTTCCCCTACTGTAGACCGCCCCGAGAGCTCTGCTCCGCGCGCGAGGGTGCGCGAATTGTAGTTCTAGACTATTACAAGTTTGGACTCATGTCACGGTTCTGAATCTAATCTCACAAAGTGCAATGTGAGACCGATAAATCACCAAAGAGTCCAAATCCGACAAATCGTTTTGGAAAATTGATTTTTATAAAGAAGTGTCAAACATGGATTGCTTTGCCAGATACAGAGTCTCCACCTAAATATTTTATTTTGGGGGAATTGAGGAAACCCTAACTCGTGCCTACGGCCACGTGTCCGTCATCACCAAAGTTGCCTCGGCTCGGGAACTTGGTTACGAGAGGGGAAGGTCATGCAATGAGCACCCTCGCTCGCCCGATCAAAAGATCGGCCTTTACTAAGCATAATATTTTGTTTTTGAAAACACATGTGTTCTTATTCTGGTTATTAACCTAGAATTACTATGTTATGTGCACAACATATAAGTATAGACTAGATTGCCCAAGTTGGAACAAAACATTGCATATTCATTTGTGAAAATGATTTTGAAGTTTGCTACTCGTAAGTAGGCTAAGACGAGGATTTCGATGAATTGTTCCAATCAAGCAATCCAACCTTAACAAAACATTGCATGTTCGTTTGTTTGAAAACGGTTTGAAGTTTGCTACTCACAAGTAGGCTAAATCACGGATTTCAATGAATTGTTCCAATTCAAGTAATCCAACCTTCACCCACAGGCATTCAGGCAGTTAAACACTTAAGCTGTTAGCCTCATCACAAGCATGCTAAACATGGAAATCAATAACACACATGCAGTATGCTAAAGCATAAACACTCAAAGTGTACTCCGAACCAAAACAAAGAACTAGTTAGAAATCATGCATGATCCTAGCTCATGTTAAGATGGCTAATGCAACACATGCAAAAATGTAACTAAAATAGGCTCGGCTATTCTAGAATGACATATGAAATGCACCTTGATAACATGTTGTTGAGCACGTATTCAAGTAAATGTATTGAAATACAATGCAGTTAGTATGATGCGTCGAGCCCGATGCATGCAATACAGATGAATGGATGCACGCATGCAAGCATAAGGTATGCCAATCGAAATATGCCCTAAAACAAACCATCGTAAGCGGTTAAGTAAAAGGGAGAAAGAAATGGAGGTTGGAAGACATGCATCACACACACGCACGCTTATTACAACATTGTGCCCTCTCGACGGAGGGTCCGAATAAGAAGCTAACTAGCTAATATAAGCTAATTAAACTAATTATTATACAACAAAGCTAATTAACTAACAAGCTAACTAATTAAGTTATTACAACACAAATAAGCAGCTAAACGCATTAACTACTTAAATACAGAACCAAAGCATAAACTAGCTAAGGAAAGCAGTAAAAGGGGTCCTCAGAGGGGGAAAAGTGCATGCATGCCCGGTAGCCTCGTTCGGAAATCCGTCGCGATGCCCCAACTTGCCTCTGTTTGCAATTATTCTTAGAACCTTGTACCAAGCTCCAGAAAGCTTCTAACTCACCTTGGTGACCTGTGGGAGGGTTGCCGACCACCTAGGGGTGTTTCCAGCCACTGGCCGACCACTTTTTGTTGCTGCAGACCAGAAAAAGTGATCGGCCAGTTAGTTTTTCTGGCTGGCCGGCCAGTTTTTGCTGCACTTCTTCAATTTGCTGCAACAGAGAGCAAGAAAGGGCATGGCAATGTATTTGCAAGATATGTGTGCACAACCACCCTCCCTATCATTTCATAAGCTCAAGGGAGTGTGGTTCTCGACCCTCAGGCCACCAATCACGCATCCCGATGCATGATGGCCGAGAAGTCAAATTGCACAATTCAATGTAAAATGAATGCACACATAAACACAGAAGGCCTAAAACTCTATCATGCTTGATCAAGAGCGTCGGCGACCGAGAATTGAGACACGTTTCATCACTTTAAGTATGAAACGTCCCTCGTTTCTCGTGTTTGGACTAACACCTAATCCAAACAAAATGCAACAACATGCAACATAGAAATGCAATGTAATTTAAGCATGCAAACATGCAATGCAAGGGACAGGTATGCAACAACGTGCAATGCAACATGGTATACTCGATGCAATGAATAACATGGCATACTCAATGCAATGTGATTATGGCATACACAATGCGAACAAGAACATAGCATGCACAAAGTGAACAACAACATAACATGCACAATGCGATGTAACGTGGCATACACAATGCTCAATGGACTTAAACCGAATGTGGGTAAACCTTAGCCATGCCCAAAACAGTGGCCATAATGCTAAAATAAAGGCACAAAAAGGCAAGACATGCATGCTCAATGCAATGGCCTATCAACTAGGCCTAAGAACACGACTCTCAAGCATGATGGAGAAGCAATAAACATGGAAGTGTGACAACACTAAAGGTTCTGAAATCAAGTGTGAAATGATGTCAAATCATTCAAGCAACACAAGTAAAGCATGCAAGAGGGCCTAAGGCACAAGGCCATTAAGAGGACTACACAAGGGGCGTGCAATACATGGCACAAATGATTGAACCAATCATGGACAGAGCTTAATTAGGTCTAAACAAAGACCAAAACATGCTGAGATGGGGGCTCAAGGACCTAGGCAAGATGGCATGCATGTTAGGCCACAAATGAGGCAACAATGCACAACTCTTAAACCACAATTAGAGAGTGATATGCATGAGAATATGACAATGTTACATGCTCCGAAATCAAGTATTAAATGATGCCAAATCATCCAAATAGCTCAAAGATAGCATGCATGAGGCCTCAAAACACAAGGCTAGTGAGGCTAATTGCACTACAACTATGCAAAGCATGAAGCATACGGCCAAGTCAACCCAAAATAGTCCTAGAACATGTCAAAATGAGTCTGATACATGTATGGAAGGAAGCCAAAATAAGCTAACATGAAGGGCCAAAACAACAAGCATGCAAGGCCAACGAGAAGGATTACACGACACCTACCAAGACCAAGCATGGGATGGCTTCGCCAACAAAAATCAGAGTTATATCATGGCAAAATAACCCCAAATAAACACTGAAATGATAGCTCGCAAGCTTAGGCATAAAGGCATACACAATGACCCATGTTTAAGGCATAAAGGGTAAACCCTCCAACGCATTGAATAAGTGAAAGATGTAAATGCATGAACATGAAACATGCACTGAAATCTCATAATAAATGATGCCAAATCATTCAAATAGGCCAAACAATGCATGCTAGTGGACTTGATACATAAAGCTAACAAGCTAGAATGCACTATAGCTATACAAAGCATGACATGCATGACCAAAACACCACAAATCAGAGCTAGAGCATGCTAAAACATGGACAAAAGCTTCTTAGAGTTAAGCCAAAACATGCTAGAATAACAGTCTAAACACATGATGCATGTTAGGTTAATTCATGAAATTGCACTACAAGTGCATGGAGCATGCATGGAGCTATCAAACCAAACTTTAACAGAGGTATATCATGGTAAAACAACACCAAGAACATGCTGAGATAGATTCAAAACAAGCTAGAAAGACATGCTACTTCATGAAGCACACAAGACTAGTTTGTAAGGATTACACTAAAAGTGTATTATGCATGCAAGGGATGACAAAACCAAGTCAAAACAGCAGTGTGCCATGCTGAAATAAGGCCTAAAATAGGCTAAGATGCGGCCAACACAAGCTTAACAAACATGCTCAAACATGAGGCATTCAAAGCAAGTATTGAAGAAACAAGGAGAGGGGATGACCCTCTTCTATTTGGGACCTAAAAACACCATTTCCACCACTAAAATTCCTCTGGAATTTAGTGGTAGAAAGGTCATGCAAAGGCTAAAACAAGAGCCAAAAGGAATGACTCAAAACAAGGCCTAACAAGGCCTAAGAGGGGGTAGACCACCCCTAACACAAAAGTGATCTTAAACAAAGATTTTAAGCATGCAAAAATAGAACTTTTTGTAGTTTAAAGTCAAGCCAAAAACAGCATGCAAATAGGTCCAAAAGCTTAAGCAAAACAAGGGTTTAAAGGGCTAGTTTCTCACCCTTGAAGAACACCTTCAAAGCTTCTACTCCAACAACTTCTTTGAGCTCAAACCAGTCCAAAAACTCCAAAACAAACCTTAAGAAGCCTTAGCAACAAAAGGATGGTGTTTGAGTGTGTGTTTGTGTGTTAAAGTGTGATAAAAAGGCACTTTTGAACACAAAAATGAAGAACAAGAGCAGATACAAAGGTGTATATGTATAACTCAAGCACTCCAAACTTTGAACCTGGAGGAGGGGGGGCGAGAGGTTCTCCTTTATAGAGAACAAAAGTGTAAGCTTGTTGGATAAGCTTAGGGTCCAAGGCCATCCCTCCATACACGTATATAGAGTATGGTTTTAGTGCCTTCCAACTGTGATAGCTGGATGAAAATATCTCCAAAGAGGTGATGAAAAGCAGCCGACCACTTGAAATGGTCGGCCGACCACCACAAGTGGTCTCCCAAGAAGAAAACTGGTCGGCCAAGGGTAAGAGAAGTCTACACACTGAAAGCAAGCCAATGGTGTGGTGGCCGACCAAAAAAGGTGGTCCAAAGACCAAGAACACCAGTTGGCCGACCAGAAAACTGGCTGGCGGGAAGAAAAGTGGTCTCCAAGGGGAAGAACTGGTCTCTCACCCTTGTACCACCTTCCAAACAAGGAAAACAAAGTTTGTACCAAAAACAAACCAAAAAGGATGCAAGACGAAAGTTCGGGAGACAAAGCGCGCAGCCGGGAGCCTCGAAAACTAGTCTACTGGCAGCATAAGTGGTTTATGACCACAGAAGTGGTCTCCTGGACCACAGTGTCCCTCTAGGCAGAGGCAACAAGGCATGGTTCAAAAACCAAGCCAAACAGAGAACGTTAATCAGTCCCGGGACAAGGCGCGCGATCGAAGGCCCCGAAAATTGAAAACTAGTCTCCAAGCAGGAGAAATGGTCTACGACCACAAAAAGGATGGTCTACGAGACCACTCCCTCCCTCCAGGGAAGGGAAACAAGGCTTGGTCCGCAAACTGAGCCGAAGCACAAAGAGTTCAGAGGCCCGGAGGCGAGGCTCTCAACCAAAACTCCGGAAACTTGAAACGAGCACAACATGCGCAATCACCGAGCGCTCAATCGATGACGTCTAAGTGTTAAGGTCGGTAAAAAATGGGGTGTCTACAGTTACCCCTCTTTGACAGAACTCGGAAGTCATAAGTGACGGGAGTGAACGTCAAAGCCCAGAGACGACCTATTTTTGACAAGGCCAAAGACTTAGACAAACAAGCAAGATAACAAAGAGATGCGCCCTCAGGCTGGGGCAAAATGCAAATGACATGCACAAAGCCGAACATAACTTATGATCATGCAAAGAAAGCTATAATGAAGCAATTATGCAAAATAAATTCAACAGTTTAAGCAAGCGAATACGAACCAAACTACATCTCATGTAGAAAGGATGTAAGAAAATCATACAATTCTCACTGTGTCTCACGCGGAGAAGGCCAAAAGCGACTACTGGGAACACCCAAAGTCTCAAACGGAACAACGTCTCTCAGCGTATCACACGCAAGAGAGGAGTAAGCGACATCTCTCAGCGTATCACGCGCGAGAGAGGAAAGGTACACCTCTCAGCGTATCACACACGAGAGAGGAAAGGTAAACCTCTCAGCGTATCACACGCGAGAGGGGAAAGGATAAACCTCTCAGCGTATCACACGCGAGAGAGGAAAGGGTAAACCTCTCAGCGTATCACACGCGAGAGAGGAAAGGGAAAACCTCTCAGCGTATCACACGCGAGAGAGGAAAGGTAAACCTCTCAGCGTATCACACGCGAGAGGAGAAAGGGTAAACCTCTCAACGTATCACACGCAAGAGAGGAAAGGTAAACCTCTCAGCGTATCACACGCGAGAAGGGAAAGGGTAAACCTCTTAGCGTATCACACGCGAGAGAGGAAAGGGAAAACCTCTCAGCGTATCACACGTGAGAAAGGAAAGGGAAAACCTCTCAGCGTATCACACGCAAGAGAGGAAAGGTAAACCTCTCAGCGTATTACACGCGAGAGGGGAAAGGGTAAACCTCTCAGCATATCACACGCAAGAGAGAAAAGGTAAACCTCTCAGTGTATCACACGTGAGAGAGGAAAGGGAAAACCTCTCAGCGTATCACACGCGAGAGAGGAAAGGACTGTGCAAGAAAGTGCAGTAATCCAAACGCGTGTCAAACGCGAGAGGAGAAGGGTATCCAAATGCGCGCCAAACGCGAGAGAAGAAGGGTATCCAAACGCATGTCAAATGCGAGAGGAGAAGGGTATCCAAACGCGCGCCAAATGCGAGAGAAGAAAGGTATCGAAACACGAAAGGAGAAAGGTATCAGTCAAATTGAACCAGAACTTCTCTGAATGAACCGTACATATGATATCATCCAGTCGCGCCAGCTTCAAATGAACCGTACATACAATATCGTGCCTGTAAAAGAAAGAAATTTAATAGGTACAATATAGTTAGAAACACATGCATAGCAATGCAAGTGAAAAGCGCAGGTAAGGTGCGCAAGATAGCGCGAATATAATGCAATGCACTAACAAGTGCAGGTGAGGTGCGCAAGATAACGTGATAAAATGCATGCACAATGCAAGTAAAGTGCACAAAACAGTGCGGTGCACAAAAATAGCGTGATAAAAATGCATGCACAATGGAAGTAAGGTGCACGAAACAATGCGATGCGCAAAATAGCGGGATAAAATGCATGCACAATGCATGTAAAGTACACAAAACAGTGCGATGCGCAAAATAACGTGATAAAATGCATGCACAATGCAAGTAAGGTGCACAAAACAGTGCGATGCACAAAATAGCACGATAAAATGCATGCACAATGCAAGTAAGGTGCACAAAACAATGCGATGCGCAAAATAGCGCGATAAAATGCATTCACAATGCAAGTAAGGTGCACAAAACAGTGAGATGCGCAAAATAGCGCGATAAAATGCATGCACAATGCAAGTAAAGTGTACAAAACAGTGCGATGCGCAAAATAGCGGGATAAAATGCATGCACAATGCAAGTAAGGTGCACAAAACAGTGCGATGCGCAAAATAGCGCGATAAAATGCATGCACAATGCAAGTAAAGTGCATAAAACAGTGCGATGCGCAAAATAGCATGATAAAATGCATGCACAATGCAAGTAAGGTGCACAAAACAGTGCGATGCGCAAAATAGCGCATAAAATGCATGCACAATGCAAGTAAAGTGCACAAAACAGTGCGATGCGCAAAATAGCGCTATAAAATGCATGCACAATGCAAGTAAGGTACACAAAACAGTGCGATGCAATAGATAAGACAGTAGATGCAAAGGGTGACAAACTCCAACCATGCTGGAATCACGAGAGGAAGAAAAACTAATCCCAAACACGCCGAAAAACATGTGAGGAAGGAGACACTCAAACCACGCTGAAATCGTGAGAGGAGGTCCAAAAACAACCGCTCAGGTACGTGCACGACGCAACCTGAGATAAATTCTAAACACTCTGAAATCGTGTGAGGAAAGGGGACACTCAAATCACGCTGAAATTGTGAGAGGAGGTCCGAAAACAAACCGCCCAGGCACGTACACAACGCAACCTGAGATAAATTCCAAACACGCTGAAATCACGTGAGGAAAGGGGACACTCAAACCATGCTGAAATCGTGAGAGGAGGTCCAAAAACAAACCACCCAGGCGCGTACACGACGCAACCTGAGATAAATTCCAAACACGCTGAAATCGTGTGGGGAAAGGGGACACTCAAACCACGCTGAAATCATGAGAGGAGGTCCGAAAACAAACCGCCCAGGCGCATACACGACACAACCTGAGATAAAACACGCCCAGGGTCGTGCTTCACGTGTCCTGAGATAGCCCCGGAGGACAACGATCCTAAACGCTGCTCAGCGTAAAAGGATAAACGATACAAGATAACACAAGATGCAAATAAATGCAAAAGGTGCGATGATACGATACATGTTACAAGCAATGTAGAGCATGATGTTTAGGGAATGCAATAAACAAACAAAGCGGCACTTTAGAAAGCACCTCATGGGGTGAGTGGCGATGAACCGCTCTACTCTGACGGGGATCTCCCCTTGTGTTCTTCGAACTATTACCTTGTGTTCTTCGAACTCTTACCTTCAACTCACAGTACAAAGGTCCTAAAATGCTGACAAGGGGTAACTTCTGCATGTAGAAACCACAAATGCCATTTTCCTTCCTGATCACATTCACAACTTTCCCTATTCTCCAATGGGGTGACAGACTAGGTTGGTTCAGTATCCAGAATTGAGGCGCATACCCGCTACCTCAACCTATGGGGCTTCCATACAGATTTCAAGCCGGAAATGCACCTCTGGGTATTTAAACCAGACTTTAGTCTTAGAAATTCCAAACCTTTGTGTTCTAGGCATCATCCATTCGAACTCTAGTTTCCACCGTCACAGTTAATCTCCTAGGAACTCATTGCAAACACAGCCAAGATGCCTCTGGCAGGGATTGGTATTCGGGAGAGTACTTCTGATCGCCATTCTGGCATCGAAATAATCAACACAGTATTCTGTTCACTTTGAACACACAGCTCGTACAGCACACTACTCATTCTAAACATACAACTCATAACACAGTATTCTGATCATTTTGAACACACAGCTCATATAGCACATTGCTCATTCTGAGCACACAGTCCATAACACAGTACTCGGTTTATTTGGCACACAGCTCATACATCACACTGCTCATTCTGAACACACAGTTCATAACACAGTACTCGGTTTATTTAGCATACAGCTCGTATAGCACACTGCTCACTCTGAACACACAACTCATCCTAAACACATGGGAACACAGAGCTCATTCTGAACATACGGGATGTAGTGACGGAACTTGCAGAAGTTGAAACAAACTTAGATGCTCCAAATTTTCCCTCTTTTATTTGACTTTGCAACCCGGAACCCATATTGTTTTAGGTAGGTCCTGGTTTTACTGTTCTCACATGACCTGGGTTGAACCCCGCAGTTTTATGAAAGAACAAATCATGTTTTGCACATATGTGGAGAATGGCACAGCACTTTGAGCACAAAACGATTTTATTTTGAAATTGAAAAATGAATTCTCGACCGGGTATTGAGCCCACGACTAAACACGGCGCACCACGACTCAACAAATGAAAAAACAAAAGGTAAAACAACCTAAACACATCTGTTGACGTACGAGACGACTCAAAACAAGAATCGAGACAAACAAAAACACACACAACACTCAAATGTGTACCACCAGTGGAAGACCTCTCAGTTCACGAGGAGCCCGTTTCTTTGGGTATTGTTTCCTACCCTTTTCTCATTTGTGATTCTCACATCACTCTGACACTCCGTCTCTTTTTCTCTGAAAAGCCTTTTTCTCACTTTTCTCTCAGCGCACATCTCTCATTTTTTATCTCTTCCCTGGGTGGTTGATCGATAAACAAGAAGTTGTGGGCTCTTGCCCCTAGCATTCTGCTAGATTCTTCTTCTTCTTTTGCTTGCAGCAGTGAACTTTCCCACAGAGGGGTTGCGATGCGGCTGGATGTGCAGCAAACCTGCAGCTGACATCGGTTGCTGACGCCCTTGGCCAGCTCGGATGTGACCAGACCTTTTCAGACAAGGAAGTGGAATATCCTGCTCCCTTTCTAGTTCGTGCTTCGCGCTTAGGTTGATACCTCACCGCTTGGAGGATGAAGGAGCTTTCGGCCCCTCGTTTGTTAGCTTCATCTGTGCCCTTTCTGGAGAATACGGTGCCCTTTCTAGCAAATATGTTAACAATGGGGAAAATACAGAACACCTGACTCAGCTGTGCTCCTAGTTCATCATTTTGACCATTTTTTGTTTTGGCTTTCTACAAAAACAATTTTGACCAATATGAGAGTTAGATTAACATACTTGTTCAACTTTTTGATTTGAAATCATACAAGTTAGGCTATGAGCGATGAAAATTTTCCTTTTTTGGGTCCAAGAAATGGTTCAGTTTTTGGAAATAGTTTTCGAGAGAAAATTAGTCAACCTCAGTAAAAATTCTCAAAAACTGTTTTTACAAATGGCCACTGCTCGACCAACACAGAATTTACTCTTAAGATGCACAATCTCAGATCCAAAACAATGGAAAATTGCCCCTTGCCTAAATGGCACTGTACGGCAATGGAAAGTTACCCCTTGTCTGAATGGCACCACAGCGCACTGTAATCAGTCCTCAAAGTGACGATCACAACAGAACTCTCGGATACAGAGAAGACAAAGATGATCAGAACCATTACATGGACACAGTCGATTTGGAAGTGTTTATGGCTGGACTTCAGAATGAAGTTGCCTACGTATCCCTAGGGCTGCAAACGAACCGAGTCGAGCCGAGCTTTGCTGAGCTCGAGCTCGGCTCGATAAGGAACTAGGCTCGAGCTCGGCTCGGCTCGGCTCGTTAATTTTAATGACACTCGAGCTCGGCTCGGCTCGGTTCGATAATTTTTTTAAAATATTATTTATATTATTTAAATATAAATATTTAAATAAAAAATATTATTTATATTATTTAATATATAAAAAATGTATTTATATTATTATTTATATATATTGATATATTTTTAATATATAAATAATGTATTTATATATATTTATATATTATTTAATATATAAATAATATATTTATTATATAATTTAAATAAAGATGAACGAGCCGAGCTTAACGAGCCGAGCTCATGCGAACTCGAGCTCAGCTCGTTTACTAAACGAGCCAAATATTCGAGCTCAAGCTCGGCTCGTTTACTAAACGAGCCGAGCCGAGCTGAGCCCTTAACGAGCTGAGCCGAGCTTGTTCATGAACAGCTCGGTTCATTTGCAGCCCTACGTATCCCAAACATGGGAATCAAGCCTTACGTAGTTCCGGGGTAAGGTACATTCGGATATTTAACCTCTCATTTTACGCTCTAACTTTTGTCGAGGCTGCCCTTCCGGGTTTTCAACCTTGCGAGCTTTGTTTTTCTTTTCTTTTCATTTCTTTTCTTCTTGTTTTCATCTTTTCTACTTTTCATTTCTTTTTAGAATTTTTCGTTTCTTTTTCTTCATTTCTTTTTTATTCTTTTTGCTTTTCTTTTCATTTTTCTTTTTTTTCTTGCTCTAACTTTTGCCTGGATCGCCCTTCCGGGTTTTCGACCCAGCGAGCCTCTCAAGGGTAAAAGTGTAGCTTTGTCCATGTCAAATGGTTTTAGGACCTTGAAGCCATCTGAATCCAGGAGAATGACTGTTGTTCGCTGATGATGTAGAAGCTCATCCAATGGGGGTCGAATTGCCCCCAGTGTTGTGGATAGGAACTTGGTTGTCTTCCAACAAAACTTTCTTCTTTCTTCCCTTCTGGGATTCGGCATTCCTGCCGATCTTCGTTAGTTCGAGAAATGTCCCAATTTTGACTCTTCGAGCACATTTGAGATTTTTGTGCCCCTAGTTTGAGGGGGGGCTCTTGATCTAGTTTCGCAAGCTTCTTTTGACAACGTCTAACCTTCTTGATCTGATTTTCTTGACCCTAGTTCATGGGCTGCTTCAAATCTGGCCACACAGGCCTCACATCATGATTGACCTTTGAACATAGTGAAACCAAGTTCAAGGTTTGAAAGCAAAAAGGGGTCGAGTCTCGAGGCTGAGAGCGATCCTATGCTGCATAATCTCAAGAGCGATTCCACACAGGTCTTCGCAGGACGGCGTAAAACATTTTTTGAAATCTTTTAAGAAAGCGACTAGTCGCTGGCACTGAAGACAATGCGAAACCAATCTGGATCAAGCCAGGATCTTTCTCAGTACTCATGTTAACAAACATGATTTCATTCATTAAGGGCTTAGCACGCCTCCCTTTCTCTCAATTGATCGAATTTTGTAAAACCCAAGGAATTCCTCTCTTTTTGTTTTCTTCACAGTGTTCAAAAGGTTTTGAAAAACTTAGGTTAATGCAATGATTTAAAAGCACAGAAGAAGTAGGTGAAAAGCACTGCCGTTTCATTCAAACTCCCGGCACAACTGACACAAGGCAGAAGCAAACACAAGAGTGCGAAAATCACTGCTGTTTCATTCAGATCTGTTGGTGTAACTGGCTCCACGGCAGAAACAGACTCAAAAGAGAGGGTGCAAAAGACAAACACCAAAACAAGCGAGTGGTGTCCGAGGTAACACTCCCGGAATCACCTGACTCCTATACAACAGGACTGACTCGATACAACAAGACAGACCCCAAACAAAAGACTGACTCAAAACAAAAAGACAGACTCAAAACAACACAACAGAACTGACTCAATACCCAAGCCAGAATGTAAAAAACCAGTATTCGCAAATGCTCAAAACAATGCGTGTCATACGTCACATCTGGAGTAAACTGAGCGCCGCCCGCAAGTGGTTCATCCCCCGATCAGATCACATTATCCCCCAGGTTCACTGATCCAATGACGATAGACCTTGCTGAGCTGGGCGGGATGATGACCTCGTTGTCAAACAAATCCTGTACTTCGTGGCGAAGACGGAAGCAATTATCGGTGCTGTGACCGGTTTGTTGATGGTACGCACAGTACTGGGCAGCATCATGCTTAGCTGGAAGGGGGTTCGGGGGAGGCCGAGGCTCAAGGGGTTTGAGATGGTCCTTTTCAACGAGGATTTGAAGGGCCTTGGACAAAGGCATATAGAGGGCATGGAAGACCCTGCGACCTCGGGGTAGATACTTCGAGGTTTGTGGGTTTTTGCTGAGTGCATTAGCAAAGGGATCGGCAAGTGCTGGCTTGGTTTGCTGATCTCTTCTGAGTGCAGGATTAGAGCTCAAAGGATCGTTTCTGGTACGACGGTCCTTCTCCCGGTTCTCGCCTTGATTTGAACTGCTCTCATTCTGAGTGGCGAAAGTGTCCTCCACAGTTTTTGCAACAATTGCGAGCACTTGCTGTTTGTTTAGTCCTTCGGCTTTCAAAGCCTCAACAACCCACAGAAGATGTTCATAGGGATCAATGTCTACCCCTACTTTGTTCTTCCCACTTGCCTCAGCTTGGTCGAAGGTTTGGGTCGCTACATCAGAACGGAGCCCTGTTGTTGTTGACATGTCATTGCCCAAACTTGGGATGGCTTCAGGTTGGCTAATTTCAATTACAATTCGTCCCAGGGGTGGGGAGTCCTCTGGTGTGAAATTTTCGGCATGTGATATCGTCGATGGCGGAGCCGATAGTCCAAAGGCTAGATCCTCTAAAGATCGCCAATCATTCCCATCAGCTAAAAAATAGTGGGCTTACGGGTTTGAAATGATTGGGGGCCTGAGGCTGGATGTATGGTAGGTGCCCCAGACGGGTGTTGCATTTCAGCATCGGTCTCACCTTGCATGGTGATTCCCTGGTTTAATGTCGCTGTCATGACCATAATTTCTTCTGAACTCTGCGTCATCATGAGTCTGCTGAACTGAACTGAGGTGATGTGACTGGTGACTAACGGATCAGATGAACTGGTGAGCCTTGACTGGCGTTTCTCTGCCTTGCCTCAGCGAAGGAAAACACTGGCTGCTCTGAATTGAATCTCTGACTTGACAAATTCTATCAACACAAGTCCAATGCACCCGGGGGATATTGGAGCCTTCTGAAGTTATGGTTCCAACACTACCCTAGCAAAAGAGAAAACATGCAGCATTTCAGCCCAATTTTAACAGAACGGATATAAGCATAGCTGAATGACTGTGCTTTCTTCTGAATTTTGCTCCAAAATTCTGCCTGCAAACTGATACCCTCAGGTAAAACTGATCCCTTCAAAATACTGATGCCCGCAGGCTTGATACCCAGACTTGCAAACTGATACATGCGTTCTTGTAGAGGCACACTCTAAAAGCACATAGCAAGCAAATGAGAGCCAAAACACCCCTATGTTAGGGTAGGGTTTCCCTGTCCTATTTTGTCAGGAGCTAGGGTTTCACTATGCACGCTGCGGTTTCAAACAACCTACAATCGGGTAAGCAACCTGTCCTAGGTTGGAATAGTCACTATGGATTCCGATATGCACTAGGTCAAATGGTCAAAAGGGTGCCCCGGTAAAAACTGAGGTTTGTGTTTCCATCGTGGCAGAGCCCGCAACCGGTCAGCCTTATGGCACGCTTCTCAAAGCAAGCCTCCGGAAAACCGTTCAGGAATAGCATACGACAAACATGGTGTCCTAGGCGCACCAATGCAAATGCAATACAAAGAGACACATAAGTGTAGTCAAAACAAAATATCATGAGTTCGAGTCAAGTTCTCTAAGTCCCCAGCAGAGTCGCCAGAAACTGTAGATCGCCCCGAGAGCACCGCTCCACGCGCGAGGTCGCGCAAATTGTAGTTCTAGGCTACTACAAGTTTGGACTCATGTCATGGTTCTGAATCTAATCTCACAAAGTGCAATGTGAGACCGATAAATCACCAAAGAGTCCAAATCCGGCAAATCGTTTTGGAAAATTGACTTTTATAAAGAAGTGCCAAACATGGACTGCTTTGCCAGATACAGAGTGGCCATCTAAATATTTTATTTTGGAAGAATTTAGGAAACCCTAACTCGTGCCTAAGGCCACGTGTCCGTCATCACCAAAGTTGTCTCGGCTCGGGAACTTAGGTACGAGAGGGGAAGGTCATGCATTAAGCACCCCTGCTCGCCCGATCAAAAGATCAGCCTTTACTAAACATGATATTTTATTTTTGAAAACACATGTGTTCTTATTCCAGTTATTAACCTAGAATTACTATGTTATGTGCACAGCATTCAAGTATAAACTAGATTGCCTAAGTTGGAACAAAACATTGCATATTTATTTGTGAAAATGATTTTGAAGTTTGCTACTCGCAAGTAGGCTAAGACGAGGATTTCGATGAATTGTTCCAATCAAGCAATCCAACCTTAACAAAACATTGCATGCTTGTTTGTTTGAAAACGGTTTAAAGTTTGCTACTCACAAGTAGGCTAAATCACGGATTTCAATGAATTGTTCCAATTCAAGTAATCCAACCTTCACCCACAGGCATTTAAGCAGTTAGCCTCATGGCAAGCATGCTAAACATGGCAATCAATAACACACATGCAGTATGCTAAAGCATAAATACTCACAGTGTACTCCGAGCCAAAACAAAGAACTAGTTAGAAATCATGCATGATCCTAGCTCATGTTAAGATGGCTAATGGAACACATGCAAAAATGCAACTAAAATAGACTCGGCTATTCTAGAATGGCATATGAAATGCAACTTGATAACATCCTGTTGAACACGTATTCAAGTAAATGTATTGAAATACAATGCAGTTAGTATGATGCGCCGAGCCCGGTGTATGCAATACAGATGAATGGATGCACGCATGCAAGCATAAGGTATGCTAATCGAAATATGCCCTAAAATAAACCATCGTAAGCGGTTAAGTAAAAGGGAGAAAGAAATGGAGGTTGGAAGACATGCATCACACACACGCACGCTTATTACAACATTGTGCCCTCTCGATGGAGGGTCCGAATAAGAAGCTAACTAGCTAATCTAAGCTAATTAAACTAATTATTACACAACGAAGCTAATTAACTAACAAGCTAACTAATTAATTTATTACAACACAAATAAGCAGCTAAACGCATTAACTACTTAAATACAGAACCAAAGCATAAACTAGCTAAGGAAAGCAGTAAAAGGGGTCCTCAGAGGGGGAAGAGTGCATGCATGCCCAGTAGCCTCGTTCGGAAATCCGTCGCGATGCCCCAACTTGCCTCTATTTGCAATTGTTCTCAGAACCTTGTACCAAGCTGCAGAAAACTTATAACTCACCTTGGTGACCTGTGGGAGGGCTGCCGACCACCTAGAGGTGTTTCCAGCCACTGGCCGACCACTTTTTGTTGCTGCAAACCAGAAAAAGTGGTCGGCCAGCTAGTTTTTCTGACTGGCCAGCCAGTTTTTGCTGCACTTCTCCAGATTGCTGCAACGGAGAGCAAGAAAGGGCATGGCAATATATTTGCAAGATATGTGTGCACAACCACCCTCCCTATCATTTCATAAGCTCAATGGAGTGTGGTTCTCGACCCTCGGGCCACTAATCACGCATCTCGATGCATGATGGCCGAGAAGCCAAATTGCACAATTCAACGTAAAATGAATGCACACATGAACACATAAGGCTTAAAACTCTATCATGCTTGATCAAAAGCGTCGGCGACCGAGAATTGAGGCACGTTTCATCACTTTAAGTATGAAACGTCTCTCGTTTCTCGTGTTTGGACTAACACCTAATCCAAACAAAATGCAACAACATGCAACATGAAAATGCAATGTAATTTAAGCATGCAAACATGCAATGCAAGGGACAAGTATGCAACAACGTGCAATACAACATGGCATACTCGATGCAATGAATAACATGGCATACTCAATGCAATGTGATTATGGCATACACAATGGGAACAAGAACATAGCATGCACAATGCAAACAACAACATAACATGCACAATGTGATGTAACATGGCATACACAATGCTCAATAGACTTAAACCGAATGTGGGTAAACCTCAGCCATGCCCAAAACAGTGGCCATAATGCTAAAACAAAGGCACAAAAAGGCAAGACATGCATGCTCAATCCAATGGCCTATCAACTAGGCCTAAGAACACAACTCTCAAGCATGATGGAGAAGCAATAAACATGGAAGTGTGAAAACACTAAAGGTTCTGAAATCAAGTGTGAAATGATGTCAAATCATTCAAGCAACACAAGTAAAGCATGCAAGAGGGCCTAAGGCACAAGGCCATTAAGAGGACTACACAAGGGGCGTGCAATACATGGCACAAATGATTGAATCAATCATGGACAGAGCTTAATTAGGTCTAAACAAAGACCAAAACATGCTGAGATGGGGGCTCAAGGACCTAGGCAAGATGGCATGCATGTTAGGCGACAAATGAGGCAACAATGCACAACTCTTAAACCACAATTAGAGAGTGATATGCATGAGAATATGACAATGTTACATGCTCTGAAATCAAGTATTAAATGATGCCAAATCATCCAAATAGCTCAAAGATAGCATGCATGAGGCATCAAAACACAAGGTTAGTGAGGCCAATTGCACTACAACTATGCAAAACATGAAGCATACGGCCTTGAGTCTAAAATAGTCCTAGAACATGCCAAAACAACAAGCATGCAAGGCCAACGAGGAGGATTACACTACACCTACCAAGACCAAGCATGGGATGGCTTCGCCAACAAAAATCAGAGTTATATCATGGCAAAATAACCCCAAATAAACACTGAAATGATAGCTCACAAGCTTAGGCATGAAGGCATACACAATGACCCATGTTTAAGGCATAAAGGGTAAACCCTCCAACGCATTGAATAAGTGAAAGATGTGAATGCATGAACATGAAACATGCACTGAAATCTCATAATAAATGATGTCAAATCATTCAAATAGGCCAAGCAATGCATGCTAGTGGACTTGATACACAAAGCTAACAAGCTAGAATGCACTATAGCTATACAAAGCATGGCATGCATGACCAAAACAACACAAATCAGAGCTAAAGCATGCTAAAACATGGATGAAAGCTTATTAGTGTTAAGCCAAAACATGCTAGAATAACAGTCTAAACACATGATGCATGTTAGGCTAATTCACGGAATTGCACTACAAGTGCATGGAGCATGCATGGAGCTATCAAACCGAACCTTAACAAAGGTATGTCATTGTAAAACAACACCAAGAACATGCTGAGATAGACTCAAAACAAGCTAGAAAGACATGTTACTTCATGAAGCACACAAGACTAGTTTGTGAGGATTACACTACAAGTGTATTATGCATGCAAGGGATGACAAAACCAAGTCAAAACAGTGGTGTGCCATGCTGAAATAAGGCCTAAAATAGGCTAAGATGTGGCCAACACAAGCTTAACAAACATACTCAAACATGAGGCATTCAAAGCAAGTATTGAAGAAACAAGGAGAGGGGATGACCCTCTCCTATTTGGGACGTCAAAACACCATTTCCACCACTAAAATTCCTCTGGAATTCAGTGGTAGAAAGGTCATGCAAAGGCTAAAACAAGAGCCAAAAGGGATCGCTCAAAACAAGGCCTAACAAGGCCTAAGAGGGGGTAGACCACTCCCAACACAAAAGTGATCTTAAACAAAGATTTTAAGCATGCAAAAATAGAACTGTTTGTAGTTTAAAGTCAAGCCAAAAACAGCATGCAAATAGGTCCAAAAGCTTAAGCAAAACAAGGGTTTAAAGGGCTAGTTTCTCACCCTTGAAGAACACCTTCAAAGCTGCAACTCCAGCAACTTCTTTAAGCTCAAACCAGTCCAAAAACTCCAAAACAAACCTTAAGATGCCTCAGCAACAAAATGATGGTGTTTGAGTGTGTGTTAAAGTGTGATAAAAAGGCACTTTTGAACACAAAAATGAAGAACAAGAGCAATATAGATACAAAGGTGTATATGTATAACTCAAGCACTCCAAACTCTGAACCTGGAGGAGGGGGGAGTTTCTCCTTTATAGAGAACAAAAGTGTAAGCTTGTTGGACAAGCTTAGGGTCCAAGGCCATCCCTCCATACACGTGTATGGAGGATGGTTTTAGTGCCTTCCAACTGTGACAGCTGATGAAAATATCTCCAAAAAGGTGATGAAAAGCAGAGTGGTCGGCCAGGTACTTGAAATGGTCAGCCGACCACCACAAGTGGTCTCCCAAGAAGAAAACTGGTCGGCTAAGGGTGAGAGATGTCTACACACTGAAAGCAAGCCAATGGTGTGGTGGCCGACCAAAAAAGGTGGTCCAAAGACCAAGAACACCAATTGGCCGACCAGAAAACTGGCTGGCAGGAAGAAAAGTGGTCTCCAAGGGGAAGAACTGATCTCCCACCCTTGTACCACCTTCCAAACAAGGGAAACAAGGTTTGTACCAAAAACAAACCAAAAAGGATACAAGACGAAAGTTCGGGAGACAAAGCGCGCAGCCAGGAGCCTTGAAAACTAGTCTACTGGCACCAAAAGTGGTCTCCTGGACCACAGTGTCCCTCTAGGCAGAGGCAACAAGGCATGGTTCAAAAACCAAGCCAAACGGAGAACGTTATGCAGTCCCAAGACAAGGCGCTCAACCGAAGGCTCTGAAAACCGAAAATTAGTCTCCAAGCAGGAGAAACGGTCTACGACCATGAAAAGTGGCCTACGACCACAAAGATGATGGTCTACAAGACCACCCCCTCTCTCCAAGGAAGGGAAACAAGGCTTGGTCCGCAAATCGAGCCGAAGCACAAAGAGTTCAGAGGCCCGGAGGCGAGGCTCTCAACAAAAACTCCGGAAACTCGAAACGAGCACAACATGCGCAATCACCGAGCGCTCAATCGATGACGTTTGAGTCTTAAGGTCGGTAAAAAATGGAGTGTCTACACTTACCCAAAATTGACCAGTTGGTAGAAGCTACATCTGGGCACGAAAGAATGAGCTTTCTAGATACATATGGAGGATATCTGATCGAAACTTAAATTTTAGACAGTTGGCCCGTTAACATACACTTTATTAGTCCATTTATTTGTATTATTATATAATTTTGTATAATATTATGTTTTTTTTATATGTTTTCAATATTTATATATAAATTGTTGTATATATTTTATTATATTATTTTAATAATATTACATAAATAATAAATATAATAAAATAAATAAATAAGTAAAACCTATCGGCGGTAAAATTTGATAAGGAATACATGTATATATATATATATATATTATATTATATAATTATATATTATTATAATAATACAAATAAAAATAAAAGAAAAATAAAGAAACCAAACAAAAAACAAACAACGCAATGAATGATGATAGAAAAATTCCAACTACCAATGTCAATCTCTTTCTCTCTATATATTATAATATTATAATATTTATTTTATTTTTTTGTTGAAGTCTATAAAAGGCAGGCAAAGTTAAGCTAAAAAAGAGTAAGAGAGCAAAGCTCGAGAGTTTCAGCAAGGAGCAAGATATAGAGAGATAAATCAGAAAGTGTCTCTTCTGTATGTTAGAGTAGAGTGTTCACAATTATGTAGAACTAATATTCTCTTCTTACTGTAGAAATGAAACCCTGACCAAGTAATTGGGATTTGTATTGTATTTAGTATTTTTAGTTTTGATTTGATTTGAATAAATTATATAACTTTCAGATATTTTTGTGCAATAAATGTTTTATTCAAATCATGTTATACAATTATTTTTACTGTTGTGTATTAAAATTGTTAGACGAGTCATACCTAGTAAGACGAGTCGTACATTAACCATAGTTTAGCGTAATATAATGGTGACGATCTGTACTAAGCAAAAATGATTCGTGGCTTTCGAGTTTTAATATACAAATCCTCTTAACGATATATTTTTGATTAACTTACATCACAATTTCCAAATTAATGATTTTCTAAAAACTAATACAATAACCCCTGATTATAAGGTTAATGGTGAATTCAAAACCCTGAGATATTTTTTTATTTTATGTTTTATTTTAGTTTTATTATTTTCAAAATCAATCTTTTTAAATTACTTTAATTATTATTTCTGAAACAAAATAACTCGATTAGTCCCTGAGGATCGACACCTAATCTTAACCGCTATACTTCGGAGTAGTAGTTATTACTTGGTTTTAAATATAATATTTTGGGGCATAAAGGATCACATCAATATTATCAGATAGCTATGCATCTAGACGATCAGGAGAAGACATCCTTTATCACCCCAGTGGGTTTGTTCTGCTACAAAGTGATGCTGTTTGGACTAAAAAAATGCAAGGGCTACATACCAATGGCTGGTTACTAAAATGTTTAACAAACAAATCGATCGGAATCTCGAGGTCTATATTGATGATATGTAATCAAGTCCCAAGAAGCCATGAACCATCCAGCCAAACTCCAGGAAGCATTTGGGATCCTTTAGTAGTACAAGATGAAGCTCAACGCGGCAAAGTGTGCCTTCGGGGTTGGATCTGGAAGTTCTTCGAGTACATCGTCACTCAACGAGGAATAGAAGCGAATCCCGAACAAATCCAAGCATTGCTCAATTTGACCCCTTCCACATCAATAAAAGGGATCCAGGCACTTACTGGAATGGCAGCAGTGCTCAACAGATTCATTAACCGGTCTTCAGACTGCTGCTGACCATTCTTTCAATTAACAAAGAAGAAATCTCAATTTGAGTGCACTCCAGAATGCAATCATGCATTACAAGAATTGAAAGCCTACTTAGCCAAACCACCCCTACTTACTAGCCTTGAAACAAGAGAAAAGTTATACGTATACCTAACAGTATCTGATCATGCTATAAACTCAGCACTTATCAGGAAATCCTCAAATGGACAATCCCGGTCTTTTACATAAGCAAAACATTGTTTGATGTAGAAACCAGGTATTTACCGCTGGAAAAACTTGTTTTATCACTTGTCATCACATCTAGGAAATTGCGGCATTACTTCTTGGCCCACCCCATCGTTGTTTATTCTAAACACCCGCGTAAACGAATCCTCCACAAGTTGGATTCATCAGGAAGAGTTTCCAAATAGGCTGTCGAGCTCGGGCAATATGATGTCCAATTCAAACCATAAACTACAATCAAAAGGCAAGTTCTACCAGACTTTGTGGCGGAGCTCTCCCCAAAGGAAGGAACTAGAATAAGGGATAGACATTCATCGGGAGCATCATAGACTATGCATTGCGATGGGGCCCCAACCAATAAGGGTATAGGAATAGGATTCGTACTAACCACGCTCAACGAAGAGGCACTAGAATTTTCTGCTCAGCTAGATTTCTCGATCACCAACAATGAATGTAAGTATGGGGCTCTCATTAATGGACTCGTAATTGCAAAAATGCTAGTGGCAGACTCCATAAGCATTCAATGTGACTCACAATTGGTCACCAAGAAGATGAACGTAGAATATGCAGCCCGCAACGAAAGAATGATGAAATACTTGGCTGCAGCCAATAAAGTGGTAGAGCAATTTTCTTTTTTCGAAATTCATCAAATAGAACGAGATCAGAACGGTCATGCAGACGCATTAGCCAACCTAGCCACGACAATTGATCAAATGAAGAATCGAAGAATTGAGGTTGGTACCATCGTTGCCTCCAATATTACGGCAAGAAACATGTTACACATCACGCACGGGGAAAGCTGGATGACCTCTCTCATTCGCTATTTGTCTAACAAGATAGTACCAGCTGACAAAAAAGAAACACATCGAATTCGGCTACAGGCTATGCATTTCTGGATAAATGACTCAAACTAGTTTTTTAAGAGGTTATATTCTGGCCCCTACCTTAAGTGTGTCTACCAAAATAAAGTAGCAGGCATATTGGAAGAAATTCATGACGAATCATGTGGAGCTCATACAGGAGGCAGATCATTGCCACATCAGGCCTTTACCTACAGATATTGGTGGCCCTACACGGAGAAAGATGCCCAACCATTTGTCTAGTGATACTTAATGTGTCAAAGGTATGCGCTGATCGTGCAGCAACCATTTGAAGAACTCAACCCAATCGCGAGTCCTTGGCCATTTGCACAATGGGGGTTGGATCTAGTCGGGCCTATGCCCAAAGTGCCAAGCAATATGAAATGACTGATTGTAGATACAGATTATTTCACGAAATAGATAGAGGCCAAACCACTGGTCAATATCAGAGACGTGGATATCAGAAAATTTGTGTGGCTTAACATAATCACCAGATTCAACATTCCAAGAGCACTTATATCTAACAACGACACACAATTTGTTTGTGGGTTATACAAAGAATTATGTGACCAATATGGAATTAAAGCTTACTACTTCACATTGGCTTACCCTCAGAGCAATGGGCAGGCAGAAGATTCAAACAAAACTATCCTGAACGGGATTAAGAAGTAGCTAGAAGCATCCAACATTCTCCCTCACATTTGGAATGGAAGCTGTCATTCCATTGGAGATCGGACTTTTCACGGGAAGAACTAACTTAGTGGAAAATGGCATGAATGAAAGTCTGGTTTTGAAGGAACTTGAATTGACCAAAGAAAAACGCGAAAGGGCATCCCTTCAATTAGCAAAATACCAACAAGAAATAGCTCGGGCCTACAATAAGAGAGTAAAACATTGGTGGTATACGGTCAGCGAGTTGGTCCTTAAAAAGGTCCTGTTAAGTGACTGTAGAGCGGTCGATGAAAAGCTTGGACCAAATTGGGATAGACCATATCAAGTCACAGATCTGGAAAGAGATGGGGCATATAAAATCACCGACCAGCGGGAAAATGTGCTCCCTAGGCCTTGGAATGCGATGCACTTAAGGAAGTATTATCATTACCCTTGTAACCGTAATGTAATAATGCTTGAGCAATAAGCATAATGAATAAATGTAAGGTTATTCTACTTAAAATATATTCTTCTTCATTACCGTCAAACTTGTGCAATGGGTGCACTTGGCACTTTACAAAAGAAAAACAGATCAGTCAAACGCCCAACAAAAAATAAATAAATAAAAAAACAACAAAAAGAAACCTAGATCTAGCAAAGTCTTTACAGACTATCCAGTTCGGCCGAAATAAGGACATCAGGGTTTGGTAGGGGAACTTGGGAATATAAAACGGATGGCTTTGCTACTCCAGCCTTCTTCGTAACAATCCTTCATCCCTCCTTAAAGAAGTTTTTCAACTTGTTTATCTGTTCAAGATAAGCGGCATTGGCTTCATGCCATGTAGCTTCCGTATTTGCCTTCAACTCTATATCTCGCTGGGTCTTCATTGTTTCCATAGCAGCTTTTGGGACCTTATGATGTACCCTAAGCTGATCAAGTTGGCAAGTAGCAGCTTCGATGTTCTCTCCAGCAGACATCTGACTAGACTCCACTGCCGCAACTCTACTATCGGCCCGAGTAAGATCCTCCCGGAGGCGATTCTTTTCGGTTGCCATCTGTTTTCTCTCATCGACGATTAGACTTCTCTCATCTTCCATTTTGCGCCTCTCTTTATCCTGACGCTCCTGCTCTCTAGTCAGTCTAATTCTCGTCTCCATAAACTAGTTCACCGCCTACATCATCAAACGTGTTTATAACTCAGATTACAACATGGTTACAACTTTTCTTCTAAGCAAAGAACTTTAGAATTATTTTACCATAACTAAGTTCTGAATACCATGACCAAGGATTTGCTGATTGGATTGTTCCTCTAAACGGCAAATATCTTTCGGAATGAGCATGCCTTGTGCCATGGCTAAAGCGACCCTGGCATCTAAAAAAATAGAGTCTCTTGTGTTCAGGGACCGATCTCCTATCACCGGCTGAAAAACGTACTCAATAGAACCCTTTTCCACATCCTCCGTATGCTCTTCACTTGCTTAGATACGCGGTCCGCTTGGTGTGGAAGGTGTCCCGCCTGGCAGATGCTCTGGCGATCTATATGACCCTCGCCCACCCGCCTCTTGATTTGTTCTCAATGCCGCCTCCAATTGCCTTATTAGACGACGTCTTCCTATCATCTCTGGTGCCGAAATTCCGATAACTCCGTCGGCACAAGACTCGCTTGTTGTTCATGATTACCCTCACCTTGTTGATCGACTGTAACAATATTGCAATTCTTTCAAGCCTAAATCAAGGTTCAACATGTTGTTTAGGTCGAGCATCGCATTCACAATTTTGAAAAAGTTTGTATTAAGCAAAAATGGAAGAACTCCCTAGGGCAAAAGAATCTCCCATAGGCAGAGATTGAGAGGGAACCTAACCCCGCCATCTACTATGGTAGAAACTAGCCAAGGAACCCTATCGTCACTAGGGTACTAGGAATTATCATTGGGGAGAGGAGGTTCCACGTTCACACTAACAAGAATATCATAGGTAGTTCGAAAATGAGCTAAACCCTTTGGACTACTGAGCAAATAAGCGTATTTCCCTATCTCTGCACAAATCCATGAAAATTAAAATACCAAGAGAATGATGAAAGAACTTACAATGGAAAGAAAAGGGTACCTAGGGGAGGTTTTTTAAATGATAGCATGAGAACAGGTGTCAATGTCAGACAATGTTTTGGTCGAAAATGTTGTCGAAGCAACTATCCCAAATATCAATGCAATGATTTGTACTTCTATTCGTGTAAAGGAAAAAGAAACGACGCACCATTCTCGATGCGCATGTCATTTCGTTCGAATAACGTGCCCCGACATTTAATACCAAGTACTGATGGACGTTTCGAATAACTGACACGTGCCCAGGTGATGTAAGCACATTAAAACCAAAGCCCCCAAAACCGTAAAACCTATCCTAGGGATAGTACATCGACAAAGACAACGTCGATCTCTTGGTTGAAGCAAGGAACAAACTTATGAGGCTTTTCTAAAAAAAAAAACTATCCCAAGGATAGTAGATCGACAAAGACAACGCCGATCTCTTACTTTAAGCAATGAACAAACCTATGAGGGATTTCTAAAAAAAAAAAAAACTTATCCCAAGGATAGTATATCTGCAAATAAGACATCGATCTCTTGCTTGAAGCATGGAACAAACCTATGAGGGTTTTCTTAAAAACCTATACCACGGATAGTACTTCGGCAAAAACGACACCGATCTCTTGCTTGGAGCAAAGAACAAGCCTATGAGGGTTCTCTAAAAAATCTATTCTAAGGATATTACATCGATAAACATAACGTCGATCTCTTACTCGGAGTAAGGCACAAGCTTACGAGGGTTTTCTAAATCAAAATGAGCTTATGAAGGTTCACTAAAATAAAGGTTTCTTTTAGTATACATCGGCATGAACAAAAAAATAGATGATTCGACTTAACAGTTAAATCTCCATTCACACGATCAAAAACAATGCATAAATGAAAGATAAGCTAAGTGGGATAATTCCATAGCATAAAATCTTTAAACCATCAAGGAGGACATACATCAATTGTCAAAAAAAAAAAAAAACAAATACAAAACAAAACAAATAATGAGGAAAGAAAACACAAAAAAAAACAAAAAACAAAAAAACAAAAACAAAAACTAAACTAACATATCAACTCAATTCATCACTTTGCTGTAGGAGGGTTTTCAGTTCCAGCCCCTTTGGCTCCACTTGGTTTTTCCAAGGCATCTGAGCGAGGGTAAGAATGTTCTTCCTTAGTTCAGACTCCGTTAGGACGTTGGTAGCTTGAAGTGCAGCCATTCGGCCGTCTTCAAAGAGCATGTTCTCCAGTTTGGCAAACTGCACTTCATAAACGACGGTGGCCTCATTGCATCACCCCTCCTTGGCAGCCTTGACCACATCGGCAAGATTTTCCTTAGAAGCAGTAAGAGAAGCAGAGAGTTGCTCTTTCTCCTCCTTCAGACTAGTAATCTCTTGCGACGAAGACTTCAAAAAATAATCCATCGTCTAAAGCTTTTTCTCAGCTTCCGCTGCCTTGCGTCTAAAGCCACCAGCCGAAATTCAACCTCCTTCACCTTCTTGTTTTGTCTATCCCTGAAGGTTTTCAGTTTGTTAGTTGCTTTGATTATTTTGTAATGACGAGTCATGGCCTCATAAGTAGAAAACAAACCCTGTAAAAACAAAAAGAAGAAATACATAAGGTTGGAAGAAATTCAAGAACACCTTAAAGCATGATGATGGTAAGCACTTACCACTAAGGAAAAATGTAAGGCCTGCAAGAAGACGGTTGCATCTGACTGTTCGGCCAGCTGAATAGCATCTGTAGGGAGAATGGAACTACGGATAATTGCGGAGGCAACTTCGGCGTTACCTATAGCCGTGTCAGCATTTGTTATCTACCGATCCTTCAAAGCAGGCATGAGGATAATCGACGACCTGACGACAACCGTTTCCGAAGTAGAGGCTGGAGAAGAAGCAACAGTAAGAACATGAGAAGGGTCTGATTGACTCTTCTTTCGAACCTCCATTGATTGATCTGCAGGACGCTTGCCCAATCTCTGACTCGAAGATTGTGGACGAGTGCTTCCAGTGGTTGCCGCAACAGGGGAATGAAGGGCATCATCTACCACCACAATCGGTGATTGTTGGGGCCAATTGGAGGTAGTAGAATCAGAGACAGCTTGGGAGGCTGAGGTGGATTCACTTTCCCGTTGACACTTCCTAACGGCAGCAATCTTCAAGAAGTTCTTCGGCGATATGATGTCCGATATAGTAGCCTTCGAACTAGATGACTCTTCTTGAGGCTGTTCTACTTTAGGTGCTATTTTCTCAATATTTTCCGAAGACGAGGAAGAACGTAGAAATCAAAGCCGCTATCGGCTCCAAGATCTATGATGTCAGTTGCAATCACGGTGCCGTAATAGGGAACGTTGGAAAGCAGCACATGGGCCACCCGACCTTGGCATTGTTGTTCTGGTGGACCTTTGTACGACCAGGCTTACTGAAGAAGGGGAAGGTTTACTTGATCTTTTTATTCGCTAGGATGCGAAAACACTTTTCGGGCTGAAAAGGGCAACGAAAGAGCAATAAAAACAAATATTATGAAAAGCAGCATCAGAAGCAAGTAGGCAGAAGAAGATTAACCTGGTTAGCTGGTGACCTTAGGGATAGGTCGGATCCGATGGACACCAAGAGAGAATTCCTAATTCCCCTCTATTATGACGTTTACATTGTTAACACCTTTACCAGAATCAAGACATCTGAACAAGTTGACGCTTCGCCAATCTGGGCTTGAAATAAAATTTTGACCTCTCTTTGGTAGGAGGAACGAAATTATAGCAATACTTAATTTCAGGAAGTCCTAAATTGATTCCTAAGATACCGTTCAAGGCGATTATGCCCATAACTATTCTGAAAAAGTTAGGAGAAAGCTGAGAAGGAGGTACTCCATAAAAATAAAGCACCTCCCTAAGGAAAGGATGTAGAGGAAACCGAACTCCCTCTTCAACAATGTCTATTAGAGGGAGAGGAATCCGTTCCTCTGACCCCTCAGCAATGCTATAGTCAGAAGTAAGAAGACGAATGACGACGTCATCAGGAATATTATACAGAATTCTAAACTCCGTGATATTCTCCTCAAACTCAAAGACATGTCTTAGGCGATTCATGGTGGGTAAAAGCAGAAAAAGTGAAACAAATGGAAATTCGAAATCACAAGAAACCGACAAAAAGAAAGAATGAACTTACAAGAGGAACGAACTGAAACTTCAAATGGTAGACAGAGAGGAACGCGTATAGACTTCTAAGAAAACAGTAAGCAAAGTGGTAAAGGGCAAGGGACATCTCTTTAATTAATATGTCAGAAGCGAAACGATGCACGGAAAGACGAAATGACGGATGTCATCATTAATATGGAAAAACAAAAAAAGACGTGTGTTGCTGGCAAACATAACAACTCGAGGCCCCATTTGATCGGCAGTGTCGTCTTCGGCAATCCTCCACAGATGACCGCCGAAGAGAGGTAATTGTGAAGGGATAAAACATTGGCCAAATCCAAGCTCAGCCAAGCAGGTTGGCCCAAAATAAAAGCCCAGATAACTAAAAGGTCCATTAGAAGGGCAGATAAGGGGACAATGTCACATGACCAAAGCATGAGTAAGATCTCCTTCTAGAAAGAGATCTACAGAATATAGGAAAGCCCTTAGATCCATCCTTGGTCAACTTTGAAGACAACAATTATCAGAGACAAGAATGTAGGCCTAGCCTATCCAAACAATACAATTGTCCGATTAAGATAATCAGTATCTGGCCAGTTGGCTACTAACATCTAACATAATCTAAGCCGCCCGCAGCAGGACAATCCAATGGTAAAAGGAAAAGACAGCCTGGTCACTTACCCGACTACAGCTTAGAAACAAGCAGAGCCCTCAAATCAGATGTTAATCCAACAATTGAGACGTGAGACAATAACACTAAAAAAAGGGGAGTAAGAGAAGCAGGAGGGCAAACCTGAGATAACTACGACTCTTTCTAAAAACATACATTATATGGCTGATTAGCATTCTAACTTGATCGTCGGAGAATCCTCTCGACCATTCTAGATCGGGAGTAATCGCTGACGAATTGTTTTCTCTTTACAAAGGAAAAGAAAGAACACTTCATCTTACTTTCCATGTGGAGAAAATTTCTACCTTCCACAACACTCTTCAATCATTCATTGGTAGTTTGAGAAGTGACACTTCTAATAACTTTTTGATTAAAATATAAGATAAAAAAAAAATGTATTGTTCAGAAATGATTTTTTTTTTTTAAACAAAAAAATGAAGAGAATGAGATATTTTATTTTTTTTATTTTTCAAATATTACTTTTTGACTTTTTTATTTTTAGTGACTTTTATATTTATTTATTTATTTGGCTATTTTAACCAGTTCTCAAACACTCCCTCAATTTAGGTGGATATTTTGGCCGTCCTCCAATGATTATCGAGAAAAAATTATAAATAAATACATAAAAGACAAATTAAAGAGCACATTTATCTTTTGAAAAACAAATCACCACATATTTCCAAAGCAAAATATTCATGTTTCGTTTAAAATATTGTACAGATTTAACATAGTACAAATAAAATCTACAGGAAAGCTGTACCATGAACAAACCTTGCCAAGAAAAAAAAAAATAGGATAATAAAAATGAAACCTAGCTGCTTGTTAACCAAAGCATTGTAACACTAGGTGGCCGATGTGGACCAGATGACTTCTCAAACCCTAGTTTACATAGTTTGAACACCTTCTAATCATATTTAGTTTTACATCTTCGCCCTTTACTGACCGTTGAAGTACTTGTGTCTTTGGGAATAATCACCAAGTCATTCACCTGATACCCAGGTCAAAATGAGGATTTGATGATAACGGCGACGCCAACCATCCAAGTGTTCATAACTGCTCCATTGTAGGTAGCTCCTAGTAGATAACCCTAATTATAAATATAAAAGAAATTAATAGCAAGAAATGTCGGACAGAATTATAGTAAAACGATGCCAAAATCTCTTGTACAAAGACTCGCACGTTTTCCATGTTAGGGAATGGACTATAACTGTGACATAAAATGTATTTTCATGGCATGACATAAGCTAGTTGATCTACACCTTGAGATTGGGGATTTGTTTCTAGGATTTTGATTTCGAGCTGGAGAGGAAGTCTAAAAGGTTCGAGAAAAGAAATGACAAAAACAAATAGGGCAAATTGTTTTCTTGGTTCTGGAGAGTAAATCAGGAAGGAAATTATTCTCGACTATGATATGTAGCTTAAGTGGACATATAACAGAATAGTCATACACTACCATGAACATCAAATCTTGAGATGCGCAAAAGCATTTTGTTTTTCATTTTTATTCTACTTTTTGAAAAACACAAATTTGTTTGACGAATTATTTTTGAAAACTGATTATGAGATTTTTTATTTTTTATTTTAAAATAACTCACTTTTTAAGAAACGCCATTAGTTTTGCAAGTCAATTATCATTGGTTTTATTTTTAAAAAAACAAAAACACAATCAAACAATATCATTGGATTTTCAGGGAATGTCCAGAACACACATGTTCTCACATTTTACTAAGGGATGAAGTTGTAAACAATAAGGGGTTCAATCAAATTTTCTAATGCAAATAATGATTTAAAATAATTTCACAGAACAGTGCAATTGTGCAAATAAATAAGGATTTCTGGATAAACATTTCTTCATTAATATTAAGAGTAAAGAACAAAAGAACAATACCACATAAATTGTCTACTGGCGAGGCTCAACAAGGACATATAGTGGCTTTCCATTTAGCCTGCTCTCTCCCTGAAAAAGATGCAATAGTTAGATTCAGTGTCAACAACACAACAAAACACAATCAATCTGGAAAGAAAAATTTAAAAATTTAAAAATTTGGTAACAGCGGCACCTTTTCCTAGCTAAAAATTAGTACTGGATTAGAACTTATTGTGGGTCCAGTTTACTAGAAAGAGACATCTAACCATGGATAACTTTCTCCCAGTCCCTAGCTTAATCCTTTACGCTGTGTTTGGTTGGGGGATTTGGGAAGGGAAATGGAAAGGGAAATGGAAATGAAAGGAAAAGGAGAAAGAATTAATAGAATTTCAAATCCCAACTATGTTTGGTTGTGTTGGTTATAAAATAGAATTGATGTCTTAAAAGGTATCCTATTTCTTTATTTATTTCTCACTCCCTTTCTTTTCCCATATATTTTTTATTATAACCAAACATAAATAGAATTACATTTCCCATTCCTTTTCCAAATCACACCTCAAAAACTGCAACCAAACACAGCATTAATATCAACTACGTTGAGTTTTTAGATGTCATAACAATGATAAATTTTTATTCACCCAAAAAAAAAAACAATGATAAATTTTGAGATGGGTAAGCTATGAAGCCTCTATTCATTCCAAGTTTGACCAAATTTGAATAAGACAAATAGGCACATGCTGTTCACACAATAATTGCAACACTATCTCGCTCGTTCTCTTTTATTTGAGTTTGATGATGTCAGTTATAGTTAGCCTACCCACTTTGAGCAATGAGAAGAAGAATACTCACTTCTTGGTCTTCGACCCCCTTGGTCACCACCAACGCCCCTGATTAGTGGTGTGATGGGATGCCAATTCTTTCACCATCTGGGGCGTTAATTTACCTACTAAAATATCCCCCGTCTCTACCCAAGATCCCAGCAGCACAATTCCATTTTTGTCTAAATTGCATAATAAATGGGCTTCTTGTGTAAGAATCACTAAGGCTTTACTTGCAATGATCAACTTCAACAAAGCTTTAATAGGCAGCAACTACAATGGCTATTCATATACACACAGGATTATCATTTAAACAAATTTCTGCTTGTATTATTTCAATTTCCCTTTTCCATAACAGTTTTTGGCCCATATTGAAAAATCAATGGAACTATACACAGCAATATTTATCATATATAAATAAACATTGCTCTGAAGTCCAAATGCTGAAAAACGCATGATACAATTAAAAAGACGTCTAAATACCTAAATGTATAACATATATAAGGTCAAGTAACTATGAATAACAAGTGATTATATTCATCCATAGTCAACATGCCAAGCAAGCACAAATACTTGTTCGATTGCCTTTCCACAGAGGAAGAAGCTTCCATCACACTACGACATCTCTTATACACAAAATCCTATATACAATCTATTTACAATCATCACATAAATATTTTAACTATGAGTTCCCTTCTTTTTTTTCTTTTCTTATCACTTTGAAGGGACGGGAAAAAAAAAAAAAAAAACCCTATGTTTGAGCCTTGTAACAAAATAAACCTTGAGTTTTTACCCTAAACTTTTGATTTGTATTCAATCTAAACCATTTGCCTATTTCCATAAAGTAAAATCGATGAAAAAATGGGTTTTTTATTCATTAAACTCAATGAAAAGTGTATTTTAGACATTTTATGCATACCTACATTGAGTTTAATGATTAAAATACATTTTTTCTGTCGATTTTACTTAACCAAAATAGGCGAATGGTTAAATTAAAAACAAATCAAAAGATTAGGGTTTAAATTAATACAATTGAAAACTCACGGTTTATTCTATTAGAAGACTCGAACCCTAGGATTTTTTTTGTAATTGTCCCTATTTTTTATTATTTAGTTCTTTATGTTATTATGGAAAATGTCTTATAAATCATAGAGGAACGAAAAGAGTGAAAAAGGAGAGAAAGGGTGGCAATGGTTGGTGGAGGAGAAGGGATAGCGGTGGTGGTTGGTTGGTGAGGAGAAGGGTAGTAGTTGGTGATGAGAACAAATAGGTAAGAAAAAAGAAGAGGTTTAAAGAAAAATTCTATTTTACATTTTTTTTAAATTGTTTTTAGTCCTTATAAGTCATTTTACAAGATGGTAAAATTGTAATAAAAAATAAAATAGGGATATGATGAGTTAAATTTGTGATGTAAATAGAAGTATCCATTTTTTGTAATTAGTTTTGAAGTGCTCACCCCTATTTGTAATATACTTTTCCCCATATTGTATTTTTCTATATTTTTTCTTGTATTTTTAGGTTCTTATTTACAATACTTCCGTTTTTCATCCAAATACCAAAAAATATTATTTTTGATCTTTAGATCTTTAAAATACCAAAAAATATTATGAACTGATATACAAATGATTAAATTTATTTTTGGCCTTCTTTGACATTTCTTCAACCATTCAGTTTAGGTGGATATTTTGGCCAACCTCCAATCAACTAGAGAATCAAAACTCTGACTATGTTTGGTATGATTTTTGAAAAACTGTTTTTAAACGAATTTTCATTTATTTTTATTAAACTTTTTTCATATTTTAGTCAATTTTTATTTCTTACTTTTTAGAGATGTATCTATTTATAAGTGTTAGGATAACTAAGTTCTACAGTACAACATCGAAATGGAAAAATTTGACTTTTGTCCACCAAGACTATTCTAAACCTATTAAAGACTACTTGCTGAAAAGCCATTAACATTACTTGACCGTTGACCCAAACAAGACTAATGAAGCCATACTAGAATATGGTAAAGTTTAAAACTAATAAATATCCGGACTTCTAAGACTTGTGTAACAGAGATTAATCAGATCAACCATATACTACTTCAACTAAAGATAAGAAGACTTCACAAACACTTCCATTTAGTCCAAATAGGTTTGCTGTAGTCTTTGTTTTAATCTTCTGAAACCTATTATGTTTGTCCAATCATACAACAGACATAATATCAAAGGGCCACTAAAAATATAGAGATGTGAGGGAGAAATTGACTTCCTAGAGAAATGCCAATGGACTTTGTTCACTATGATATTGATATCTAACCAAAGATCCATCTACCAACTTCACTGTCATTAGGTAACTCAATGCAAGAATATCCTATCATCTAGCAAGAAGCAAAGCAGTTAGTATTTTTTATAGATAATCACACACTTACTAAGTCATATTTTTCAGTTTTATAATGATGGTGTCGAAGAGGAACAATAATCTAACTCTCAACAATGTTTGAAGTTTATCTATTGCACAGGAAAACAAAGCAATGAGAAAAAAAAAGGACAAATAAAATTTGATACTATTATTATTATATAATTTACACATTAAAGAAACAGAATTGCCAGAATGTTTCAATAGCAGTGAAAACTACGTTGTATTATGTACTAATTAATAAACAAAGGTAAATCACACACAGAATGTATGAAGCATTACCTTGACCTCTGGCAACCCGATAACACATGCACATTCAACTACTTCAGCCCCAACACGTTCTAGTTAATAACAATTCCGAGCACATTAGTTCTGTTAGAGAGCTAAGGAACCAGACGAAACTAGAAATACACATACTGAACTGAGAAAGCAAGATCATGAAATAAGATCCAGAAGTTACCTAAAAGCCTTATTGCTGCAGATAGGGTCCCCCCTGTAGCCACTAAATCATCAATGACCAACACACGTTCCCTGGGTTGAACAGCCCCAAGGTGCATCTCTAAACAATCGGTACCATACTCGAGCTCATACTTTTCAGAGATAACTTCCCCTAAATATTACAAAATTCAAAAATTTTACTTCAGACTTGTCAGGAAAAATTCAATTAGTAGAAGGCAGGAACTGATATTAGTAACTAAATTGTTAGCACTATAGTGAAGTGGAATCGTTCAATTGACAAAGAAGCTAGAAAAGTTGAGAAACAGCTATTAAAACACATGCCGATGCAAAACTTCAGGTGGGTTTGGCAATTGTTTTTTAGTAACGCCTTTGCTTTTTTTAGAATCTAAAAAATTTAATGCATTTGGTAATTGTTAGAAAAAAAATTGCTTTTTTGTTATACAGAAAGTTTTGTGTCTTTTCAAACTTTTGTGTTTTTTTTTTTTTTTTTTTTTGGCGAGAAATTATCATTTTTTACACTTACTTATTTAGCAAAAAGCAAACATGCTTTTTACTTTTGGCTTTTTTTTTTTTTTTTTTTGATAAATAAAATATATAAAATAATTTTTACTTTTGTCTTTTTCAGCCAGAAAGAAGCTTATTTAGTTATTGCCAAATAGAGGTCGTGATGGGTGCCTAAATCTAAATCCCACCAAGGGCATATGAGGATATCCCATGTGTTTCTTTTGGCCACTCAACCAATTTGGTGGTTTTTAGGATGTTCCTCCACGACTTAGAAAGATCACCAACAGTTAATTTGCTAATTTCATCAAGATAATAACAATTGGGTTTCAATTTCAAGAGAAATAACAAATTGAAGTCTAGAAGCATACCTGGCAACTTTTTTGGTTTACGCAGTGGAACAAATTTTGCACCAATTGCCAACGCAATCGAAGGACCAAACATAAATCCTCTAGCTTCAACTCCTAAAACGTAATTTAATAGCATTAAAATATGCAGAAAGAACCAGTTTAAAGGAGTTACAACGCAATTTCTTATCTGAACCAATATAATATTACATAAAAGTAAAATAGCAATTAAAAGAGTGAATTTTATGAGTCAGACACATCAGATAGTGCCTAGTAGGGTCATATTTCAATTTATTTGTTTTTTCTAAATAAAGGTTCATAAAAAAAATAGATTATCAACTAGTGGCAATGCTTTTAATTTGTAAGTTTCTCCCCAAAATTTCAGCAATCCAAACTTGTCCTAAATGCCAAATGGGAAGGACTTTTGCATGTGCTTGTCCATTTCATCAGACTGTTGATCACTAAAAACATTAACATGGTTGAGCTTTTCAAATTTTCATCTTTTAAGAGAGAATTTTTTTTTAAAAAAATGTCTGAAATATTCCTGTCCACAGTCCTCATCAATTTGACTTGAGCATTATTTCCAACTTTAAATCTGTGATCTAGTTCAGGTATTTTCTAGTTATTAGTACCCAAAAAAATAATAACAAATTACTTTCAGTGCTTTGTTTAACTATGGTCATAAAAACTTTACTGCAATAACATTCCATCTTTTCTTACTTTTTGATAAACGAAAAGTTTTTTATCTACAAAGTTACAAGAAAAAGATATTATTAGGGCAAGAAAATCCTAATGGAGGTGAAAATCATTATGTCGTAAATATGATGGTTTATGAAACACGTATAAGCTTTCGTGCCATCCTTCTACCAAACTGCAGTTAATATTAATTAAAAGAACAAGTTAAATTTGCAAAATAAATAAATAAAAAATAAAAAACGTGGACAAGACAAGACATATTAATCGAGAAAGGTATATTACAAATATTGTTAAACTAAGGGGTAATGAAAGAATCACAATACACCTAACAATAAAGACAGTTTAAAATCAAGCCAATTCAAGAGAAATGCAAATCAACCCCGAAAAGATTCTAAAGTACAGCAACAAATTTATTTAAAAAGCTAGCTAAGCCAAACATCTTATTTAGATTAAGAAACTAGGCCTCCATTGGATGGATTTCAAATGGGAATTTAAGGTCGAATTTTATAAAAATATGAGCAATTAACCTATAATAGGTGATTAAAAAACTAGAAGGGAAAACAAATTAGAGACATAAGAGAACTATTTTTATTATGATTCTATAGCCTTTGATAGAGCTTTATGCACAAAAATGATTCATGTAGCTAACCCCACTTGATTGGGATTGGTTTTATAGAACAAGAACCCTTGTCATAGAAGATTTAAAATAACTACTTTTATATTGTTACTTCAAATCTATCACGACAAAACTCTCAAATTCAATATTGAAAAAACCCATGTAATTAACAAATCTAAAACTGAGTTATTCCCTTCCAATGAATAGTCTCTTTTAATTTCAAATCCATAAATCCAAACACAACCTAAATGAAATTACAAAATAAAAATTATATATCAGGACAATCACTGAGCTTTTTCTTTTCTTTTACAGGTGTCAAGATTTACTGTTCAAACTTCTGCTCTTGAAGGATAATAAAGTTAACAAGTCAAGGAGGGGACTCAAGAACCCCAAGGGGTTTGCTCCGCGGTAAAGATTTGAGGATAAGATCCAACAAGGGGCCATTGAAGGTTTGCTAGTAGTTAACTTCAGGTCCTCGGATTGGTCGAGGTGGGTGCGAGCCGGCACGAACACTGGTTATCAAAAAGAAAAAGAAAAAAAAAAAAAAAAAAGGAGGGGACACAAGATCCTGAGACAGCAACACCTATAAGCCTTCAAACCCAACATTGGGCTTCATGTACAAATTTAGGCCATGAAAAATGCAGCAAAATTGCGCAGAAAGAATTTTTCGCCAAAACAAAAGGAGCTTCATTTCCAACAATTCATATACACATTAATAATTTCTTTTTGTGGGTTCAAAAATATTCCAAAAAATAGTTTAAAATAATTATTTGAAGCAAAATTGGAACAGGTAAAAATGAACATACAAACAAAGAAACTAAAATCCCATTATGCTCAAATACTCCCACAGTTTGCTTCCTAAAAATTAAATAAAGGGATAGAATAAACTCTCTCTGTTTCTCACTCTTTTCTCTCTAAAACAGAGATAAATATGGAAAAAAAAAAAATTAACACACACACACTCTCTCTCTCTAAAGACATAAAACGACAGAGAGAGAGAGAGAGAGAGAGAGAGAGAGTACCAGCTACAACGGAGATACCCATGTCTCTGTAACGATCAACGAAGATGTCAACAGTGTACTTGAAAGCTTTGTGGTCCAATAACAGAGTTGTTATGTCTTGAAACATTATTCCTATAAACCCAAAAAAAAAAAAAAAACCCAGAGACAAATGCGATGTATATAAGCTGTTCGATGAAAATCCTGAAACATAAACACAGACCCAGATAGCAAAAAAGCTATAAAAATGAAGACCTGGTTTTGGGAAGTGAGGAACGACTCTAATGGCTTCTGATATGGCCTTCAATCTCGGGTCTCCTCGCAACCCATTCTCTGATGCAAACATATCTTTGTATAATTTGGGTTTATTTGTTTGTTTGTTTGCTCTTCTCCCCCAAAACCAGAGCTTTCTCTCTCCTAAGCTGGAAGGAGAGAAGAGAGAAGACAGAGGAGAGAGAAAGTGGAGGGTGAGTGTTGGGAAATAGTATTTGAATAAAAGCACCACTACTAGTGAAGAAGATCAACTGCGCAATGCTATAATTTATAGCAACCTTTTTTTAAATCTTAGTATATATTTTCGTTTATTCTATTTATCTTCGTGGATATTCATATATTATTATATTCCATGTTTTGTTGAAAAAAATCAGTTTTTACCCAGGGTTGTTGAACTGACTGAAGGGGCATGGTAATAATAATAAGCAGTTTATTTATTATAAGTTATTATGTTATTTTTCTATTTATATATATATATATATATATTTGTAAAATGTTAAAAAATTAATAAGGAATTCTTAAATCACCTGTGAATAAGAGAAAACAAAAATATTCATCCACATAATTTTTTTCTCCAAATCCTCTTCAAATGTGTTTTCGACTAGTAAAAAAATGATTCTGGTCGATCAAAAACATATTTAGAGGGATTCGAGAAAAAAATTTATGTGGATGTAATATTGTTATAAGAGAAAATTGCAATGTAACGGGCTGTTAGTATGGGTGTAGTTGAAAATGATGTATATCCACTATGTGTTTTCAAATTTCTCTGAATTGAAATTCCTCTGATTTGCTCACAAATTTCTTTTTGTTTTGCTCACAATTTTCTCTGTGTAGAAATGATCACTTACCAAGAGAAATACATGCTCCAGTAACTATATTGACATGTGCCTGAATGGAGGTTTCAGCATTAGCTTCATCAATATCACCTATTTCATCTCCAAGCCTTTCGACACCATTTTGGATAATTTCAGAGAAATTTTAGTACAGAGAAATTTCAAATATGTTTTAGAGTAGTTTCAGCGATATGGAATTTCTCTGAAAAATTGATACTGGACACATTGCACTCCTATTGAGAAATGAAATTTCTTTGACATATTGATTTTCTCTGGTCATCACACACTTACTACTCTATTGTGCATTTGAATTTCAGTGACCACATTACAATTCCCTTGACATATGAAATTTCTCTGAGTGTGTGTTCATATGTGTATGGAATTTCATTGGTCACCTATTATTGTCATGTTAAGAAATTTAGAAATCACATAAAAACATATAAAAAAACACAAAGAAATATGTAAAATTAAAAAGTATCAAAATTCAGCAATTGAATATAACAACATTTTCAGAAACCAAGTAAGAAAGAAAGGCAAGAAATAAAAATAGAGAGATTTGAGTGAAAACTAAAAAAGGAACCCATTGATGCTAAAAAAGAAGATGGGTCTGAAGCAAAGAAGAATGTAGGTCTGAAGTAAAGCACCGAACAAAACCTTAGAGACAAACAATTTATGCAAACATCATATATATATATATATATATATAGAAAGATAGAGGTGCTTTAAAGTGACAAGCAATGATCACACACTTACTACTATCGGGTGTCGTTACTTCTGGCGACGATGACAAAGCCAATGACGGTGAATTCGATAGCGGTGATGCTCTGAAATATCGTTCCAATCTAGCGATGGTGGTTGCATTACAGAGATAGTTTTGTCTTCGAAGTGGGATTATCACCGACTCTACAATTCCATTGGAGAGAGAGAGTGCAGAGAGAAAGAGACATAAGAGAGGGAGAGAGAACCAAGGTGTCAAAATCGTCGGAAATGGGGGAGTCAAAGTTGTTAGAGAGAGAGAGAGGGTTGAGGTTGCCAGCAAGACAACGACGGCTCAAAATGGGTGAAGGGTCTTAGGCTGCAAGAAAAAATATTGTGGATCTCTTCTACTACCAAAAGTTGGATAAGGATGTAAGACTAATTTTCCCTATGTATTTTGTCATAGGGATTAAATATCTGAAAATGATCATCTTATATGTCTAAAAATGACTTATTTATTGAATTCAATGTTTAGTTAAGAAATTATGAAAGAATGATAACTTCTCAATAGAATTTTTTGCCCTTTCAAATTATGTACCATGATAATACTAAATTATATTATATTATATTATATTATATTATATTTAAATTATTTTTTATTATATTTTACTTAGACTATTTTAATTTTTGGATTTGTTTTTAATTTAAATCATCTGCCTATTTTTTTAAATAAAATAAAAGATAAAATGATATTTTAGTCAATAAACTCAATAGAAAATTGTATTTTAGACATATTTTTACACACAAATTAAATTCAATGACTAAAATATATATTTTTAATTAGTTTACTTAATGAAAATAGACAGATGACTTAGATTGAAAACAAATCAAAATATTATGGTTTAAATTGTCAAAATTAAAATTTTAGGATTTATTTTGTGGTAAGACTTTCTTGTAATTTTTTCCAAGTTAAATGTTACAATAATTTTTTTTTAAAAATAAATTAAATTCACTTCCTTTAAGATTTGAAAAAAATACGACTAGGCCTACACTTTCAATATAATTACACTGGTCTCTCTTTAATAAGGTTAAAATGACCAAAACTAATATATATTATGTTGGATAAAAATTGAAATAAATAAGTAGAAAAAAAAATGATAACATCATTTTTTATTTATACAACTAACAAATTATTAAGAAAAATAATTTAATTATTATGTGAATTAAAATTTTAAGTATAACCAAAGTAATTATATAAAAAAATGTGAGAGTAATCGCATTTTTTTTAAAATTTCAAGGGAGATAAGTGTAATTTACTCCTTTTATCTTTCATTAAAAAGTTACTATTATTTTAGGGTAAATTACACTGACACCTCTTGAGATTTCTGTTTAATATAAATCCCTCCCTCACATTTAAAAAAATTATATTTATCCCTGTTAGATTAAAATGACATATTTTCCTCTTAGCCTTTATATATATAAAATAATAAAATAATACAGATACTTTGTTCATGTCATTTCAAGAGAAATAACAATCATCTTCTCTAGTTTAACTCACACAAAAAATTAATTTTTTATTTTTATTTTTCGTGTTTTTTCATTTTTATTGATTTTTAATATTTTAAGCAATTTTTTTTTTCAATATACCTAATCTAGATATACTTAAGAAGTATAATATTTTGTGATTTGTTTTTTAAAAAAATTCATCAAATACAAAAAAATACAAAAATTTAATACATGATCTAATTTTGTTGTATTCAATAATTTTTTTTTAAAGTTTTCTGTACAAATTTATACTTTTTGAATACATCTAGATTAAATTGATCTAATCTAGATATAATGGTGGAAATAAGAATGAAAAATTATATTTGTATATAAAAATTTATACGAAAAAATATCATAAAAATGTTGTAATAGTAATGTTGTTGTAAATATAAATAATATTTATGAGTGTTTTGTTTTAAAGTAAAAGGTCACTATTAAATTATATTATTGTGTTTGAAAATCTATATAAAATTTATGTTTGTATATCATCACTCAATAATAATAAACTTAGATAAAATTTAATGATGGAAAGTTGTAAGGGTGTTCGCGGATCGGTTTTGTGCGGTTTGCGGTTCAGTTTTGACCCGCCCGCATCTATGCGGTTTGGGAAAAAGTTAACCCACAACCGCCCGCAGTGCGGTTTGCGGTTTGTGCGGATAGGGTTTGCAAATGTGCGGGCGATTTGCGGTTTACACTTTTTTTTCTTTAAAAATTAATTTTCAATTTTTTTTTTCCCAGCGAATTTAGGCATCAAATTCATTTTATATATTTGTGATAACAATTTTTTGATGAGTTTACAAATAAAAATTGAATATCAATGCATTAAATGAAAGTACCCAAAACAAAGAGGCTCTACACTAGCATTTTTGCCATGAAAAAAATGTATATCAATGCATTGAAGGTTGTACTCAATTAGAATTGCCAGTTCAGTAATCAATAATCAAACTATAAGTTCCATTGACCATTAGAAAGAAAATTTTATTAGGAAAAAGTGGATGAATCACCAATGAAAATCATATAAGAAACCAAGTTTAGGACTTTATAATTCTACGGCATTAAGAAAGTTGAGAAATACTTAAAAATAAGGATCCTAGTGTCATAGATAATATAATGGTGCTCCTGTAAAAGTTACAAAATTAGTATAATAATAATAATAATAATAATAATAATAATAATTAAAGTGCGGGCGGTTTTTGCGGGTTGCGGGTTTAAACCGCGACCCGCCCGCAACCCGCAAATTTGTCATATTTCAAACCGCATTCGCCCGCATTATGTTTGCGAAACCGCCCATTTATATGCGGGTTGGACGGATTGGGCAGTTTGAGCGGTTCGGATAAATCGTTGCCCACCCCTAGAAAGTTGTAGAATGTAATCATGATGATAAAAAGAAGAAATGGTAGGAGAAAGGGCAAGATAATCATTTAAAATATTTTAAGACATGACATCAACAATTTAGAGGGTAATTAGTAATGAGATTATAAAACTCAAGGAGAATAATACAATTTTATAAATATAAAAAAGAATTTGTATTAAACAAAAATCTTTGAGGATGTGACAACAATTTACCCAATTTTTTTAACAACTTTTCAAATATATCAATTTAAAAATTCATTAAACGGGGCTTGGGCCTCATTTGGAATGAGTATTTGAGTCAAAATAGTCATATAAAATAGAGATTTTTATTGATAAGTCCAATTTAGAAGTGTTTTAACCCAAGAAGTCCATGAAGGAATTTTTTAACCCATTTAATCTCATGTATGTATAGTTTTATTCCATAAAGTCCATTTTCTTGATTTACACTTTTTTCTTGGACACTTATGCCCTTATATTTAATTTTGATACCCTTATAAATATTTTTTCAACGATTAGCAATTTAATGATGTGAACATTCATATTTTAAAATTCACATTTGTAGGAATGTAAATTGGCCCGTGGGCAGCCCAAAACCCGTCCGCGAGCCAGGGCGGGCCCGGCCCGTTGACAATGTGAATATTCACATTGACATGTTAAAATTCACATTAATAGGAGTGTAAAATTGGCCCCCGTCCGGTGGCGGCGCGAAACCCACCGGCGGCCCATAGGCGGCCCGGGGCAGGCCCTGTCCAGCCCGTTGACAATGTGAATATTCACATTGACATGTTAACATTCACATTGATAAGAGTATAAAATTAGGCCGCGGCCCATGGGCGGCCAAAAGCCCGCCTGCAGCCCAGGGGCAGGCCCGGCCCGGCCCGTTGACAATGTGAATATTCACATTGACATGTTAACATTCACATTGATAGGAGTGTAAAATTAGCCCGCGCCTCGTAGCTGCCCGAAACCCGGCCACGGCCCGTGGGCGGGCCCGGCCCAGCCTGTTGACAATGTGAATGTTCACATTGACATGTTAACATTCACATTGATAAGAGTATAAAACTAGACAGCAACCCAGGGCCGGCCCGACTCGGCCCGGCTCGACTCATTGACAATGTGAATATTCACAGTGACATGTTAACATTCACATTAATAGGAGTGTAAAATTGGCCCCCGTCCCGTGGCGGCGCGAAACCTGTCCGCGGCCCATAGGCAGCCCGGGGCGAGCCCGGTCCGGCCCGTTAACAATATGAATATTCACATTGCCATGTTAACATTCACATTGATAAGAGTATAAAATTGGCCTGCAGCCCATGGACGGCCAAAAGCCCGCCCGCGGCCCGGGGCTGGCCCGGCCCGGCCCGTTGACAATGTGAATATTAACATTGACATGTTAACATTCACATTGATAAAAGTATAAAATTGGCTCACAGCCCGTGGGCGGCCCGAAGCCCGACCGCAGCTCGAGGCGGGCTTGGCCCGACCCGTGACAATGTGAATATTCACATTGACATGTTAACATGCACATTGATAGGAGTATAAAATTAGCCTACGCTCCGTGGCTGCCCGAAACCCGTCCACGGCCCATGGGCGGGCCCGGCCCGGCCTATTGACAATGTGAATATTCACATTGACATGTTAACATTCACATTGATAAGAGTGTACAATTGGCCCGTGACCCGTGGGGAGCCCGAAGCCCGACCTCGGGCCAGGGCGTGCCCGGCCCGTTGGCAATGTGAATATTCACATTGACATGTTAACATTCACATTGATAGGAGTGTAAAATTGGTCCGCAACCCGATCGCAGCCCGAGGCGGGTTTGGCCCGACTCGTGACAATGTGAATATTCACATTGACATGTTAACATTAACATTGATAGGAGTGTAAAACTTGTCCACTGCCCGAAGCTCGCCCGCGGCACGGGGTAGGCTTGGACCCAAACCCGGGCCACCCCGGGCCGCCCATGGAACGCGAGTCAATTTTACACTCTTATCAATGTGAATGTTAACATGTCAATGCGAATATTCACATTGTCAACAGGCCGGGCCGGGCCAGCCTCGGGCCGCCCACGGGCCGTGGGCGTGTTTCGGGCAGCCACAGGGCACGGGCTAATGTTACACTCTTATCAATGTAAATGTTAACATGTCAATGTGAATATTCACGTTGTCAACGGGCCGGGCCCGCGTCGGCCTGAGGCCGGGCTTCGGGTAGTCCACGGGTCACGGGCTAATTTTACACTCTTATCAATGTTAATGTTAATATGTCAATGTGAATATTCACATTGTCAACGAGCCGGGCCGGGCCCGCCCTGGGCAGCGGGCGGGCTTCGGGCCGCCCCCGGGCCATGGGCCAATTTTACACTCCTATCAAGGTGAATGTTAATATGTCAATGTGAATATTTACATTGTCAACGGGCCGGACCGGGCTCGCCCCGGGCTGCCCATGGGACGCGAGTCAATTTTACACTCTTATCAATGTAAATGTTAATATGTCAATGTGAATATTCACATTGTCAACAAGCCGGGTCGGGCCCGGCCCGGGCCACCCACGGGCCGTGGGCTAGTTTCGGGCAGCCACGGGGCGCGGACTAATTTTATACTCTTATCAATGTGAATGTTAACATGTCAATGTGAATATTTGCATTATCAACGGGTCGGGCCGGGCCCGCCCAGGGCAGCCCACGAGCCGCAGGCGGGTTTCGGGCCGACCACCGGCCGCGGGCTAATTTTACACTCCTATCAATGTGAATGTTAACATGTCAATGTGAATATTCATATTGTCAACGGGCCGGGCCGAGCCCTCCCCGACCCGGGCCCGGGCTTCGGGCTGCCCCCGGGTCATGGGCCAATTTTACACTCTTGTCAATGTTAATGTTAATGTTAATTTGTCAATGTGAATATTCATATTGTGAACGGGCCGGCCTGGGCCCGCCCGGGCGACGGGCTGGTTTCCGGCCGCCCACGGGCCGCAGGCTAATTTTATACTCCTATCAATGTGAATGTTAACTTGTCAATGTGAATATTCATATTATCAACGGGTCGGGTCGAACCTATTTTTTTGGCTTGTGGGTCGGCCCGGCCCGACTCGAATTTTTTCGAGCACCCATGAGGATCGACATGAGCCGGGCCCCTACACATTGACGATATAAACATTTATATTGACGGTGTAAACATTCACATTAAGGGTATTTTGGTAATTATGTCACTCATAGGACTTATTGAAACATAAGAAAATAATGTGAACTAAATGGAACATAAGTAGATGAAAAGGGTATTTTGGTCTTCTTATCTCAAATTGGACCTAATGGAAAAGTCAAAAATAATATGGGTTGGATGGAATAAAACTCTTAGAAAATGGATTTATCAAAAAAGCTCCCTATAAAATAAAATAGGTTATTTTAATTAAATAGAATAAAATGTCACGTTCAATGTATAATCATTTTATTTTTTTTCATAAAATTCAAAAAAATTCAAAAATTCATCTGAAAAAAACTTTTTAACCCCAAACTAAAATAGTCAAAAAATCAAAAAATCAATTCATATATCAAATCAACCCTAAAAAAGTTGAAAAAATATTTGGTAGCTCAAAATTTTATAGTTTAAATAGTTTAAATCTGTCAAAACGACATTATTTTACATTCAAAATAACATTATTTTGAATGATTTAAGTCATTTAAACTATAAAATTTTAAGTTCCCTAACATTCTTGAAAAAGTTATTTAACCCAAACAGTACTAGACACAATGCTTGTGGTGTACCCGACAGAAATGTCATTGCGCCAGTCAACCAACACCGTACAAACCTTTTGCTTGGGTTTAATTTTTTTGTTTTTTTAACAGAAAAATACAACAAAATTGTTCGATAAATAGTTTATAATCTTTGTTTTGAAAACAATGCTTGGTTATCATTTTTTAAAAATAATTTTTAGAAAATTTTATTTTTTTATTTTTTGTATTTTCTTTTTGTTTTTACTGAGTTTTTTTAATATTTTGAGCAATTTTTTTAATTTTTAGACATACCTAACATAAATATACCTAAAAAGTAAAAAAAAATTGAAAAAAATCTTTTAAAAATTCACTAAATACCAAAAATATAAAAAAAATACGAGAATTCAATACATTTTTTATATTTTTATGTATTTATTAATTTTAAAAAATATTTTTTCACAATTTTTTTACTTTTTAGATATATCTAAGTAAGGTGCATCTAAAAACGTAAAAAAAATATTTAAAATTTTAAAAATATTCACTAAAACCAAAAAAATATGAAAACCAAAAAACTCAGTTTTTAAAAAACTTAATTCAAAAAACTCAAACTAAACACACTGATGTGTTTTTTAATTTTGAAAAACTATTTTCACACAGATACAAATGATAAATTTTTGGGAAATTTTTTTTTAAGATCCTTGAGATTAAAATTTTATAAGATAAATGACATACAATATTTTCATATTAGTTGGAGTCCTTCAACCTTTTCACATGAAAAATTTGACTCAAGGAAATTTATGCCCGATTCAGGAAAATTTCAGCCCAACTTAGAGAAATTTCAGTTCCAATACAGAGAAATTTTGAAATTTTTTTGATATGATTACAAAGAAATTTCATCGAAGGACCTTAGCTAATAATTAAAACATCTTGAACCTTTACACAAAGTTAGAGAGGGATGTTTCACTAATTTTTTCTAAATTTTTTGGTGTTTTTGGACTTTTTATTATTTTTATCTTAAAAAACATTAATAATGAAAAGAAAAAAATAAAAATAAAAAAGATGAAATTATCAGCTTGTTTGGTTTTAAAGATCAGGATTCACTTTTCAAAAAATTAATTTTTTTTATTTCCCCTTTTTTTCACTGAATTTTTTTAATATTTTAACCATTTTTTTAATTTTTAGATACACTTAAAAATTAGAAAAATATTTTTATTGATGTGAGTTTTTTGAATTTTTAGTTTGTATTTTTGGTATTCAATATACTTTTTTAATACTCAGTTTTCATGACATCTAAAAACCATATAATCTTTGTATTCAATATATTTTATTTTTGGTATTCAAAAACCAAAAATAAAATGAGAATTCAATATATTTTCATAATCTTGTGTATTTATTGATTTTTTTAAAAATATTTTTAACAAATATTTTACTTTAGATGTATCTAAAAATATTAAAAATATTCACTAAAAAAAATATGAAAAATAAAAACTTAATTTTCAAAAAGTTGAAACCAAACTTATATTTAAGATTGGACATGATTTCTTAGTTCTAAACAAAAAATGGATCAAACTTGTAAAATAACCGTAAAAATATGGAAAAAAGTGACAATTGTAGAAAATGATATTAATCCAAATAATTATAAAGTGATAAATGTACAAGATAAAATTGCACAATTTAGTATATAACTCACTTATATTTTTACAGCGCTGCTAGGTAGCTCGAAATTCTTTTGGCCCAAGTGGCTCGACTGCCCAAAACGATATTGTTTTGGACATTTTTTTTTTTCTTCTCTCTGAAGATGAAGATGAAGAAGAAGAAAAAGAAAAGAAGGAGCTGGGAAATCGAGAGAGAGAGAGAGAGAGAGAGCATCAATATCAACAACACATCATCATCAACAACAACCAACAATCACAAAAAAAAAAAAAAAAACCAACAACACAACATCATCATCAACAACAACCAATAATCATCAATAATTTTTTTTTTCTTTTTCCTTCATCTTCTTCATCTTCAGATCCAAATCCACTAGGGAAAAAAAAAAAAAGAGTAGAGAAAACAGAGTCTGAAAGATGCGATCATTAACAACAACAACACACATCATCATCAACAACAACCAACAATCACCACAAAAAAAAAAAATGTAAATTTTTTTTTGTAGAATCTGAAAGAGGCGAGAGACCCATTGGCAATCTCCATATCTGGACAGCGATACCTACTAGCGCCGCCACTGGCAGAGAGAGAGAGAGAGACGGCGCCATCAGCGTCGATCTTCCTTCTCTTCATCCTCTACTATCACCGTCTTCTTCTCCGCCATCACCGTCTTCTTCTCTTCCTCCTACTCCTTTCCATCTTTTCTCCTTTTCCTTCTTCTCTTCCTCCTCATTCTCTCCATCTTTTCTCCTTTTTCTCTCTTCCCCTTCTCTCTCTCTTACCTCTTTCTTCTATCTGTATTTGAAAGCAAGAAAAGAAAAAAGAATACCCAAAACGACATCGTCTTGGGTATCCAAGCCACTTCGAGCCAACTTTTTTCGAGCTACGAAGTATTATTCATATTTTTATTATCAACAGTGACTGGTAGCTCTAAAAGTAGGCTCTACTGAGCTGGCAGCTTCAAAACCAAAAGAAAAAAAAGTTAAGCCAAAATATCACATCAAAGTGGGACCCACATAGTTGCCACATCATTAGAGCAGCTCTAGAGCTCTTGCTCTAGAGTTCTGAAACATTTTTCTTTTTATTATTATGTGACCTTAATTATGAGTCATAATATTTTTTTTTCTTTTCACTAATTGATATGTCATGCAATAAAATTTAAGATCTAAAAGATGACTTTTTTTTTCTTTTTTCTTTTTTAAATTGCTAAATATAAAATGTTAGCAAGTAAGTTTGATTACTATTTGTATAACATTATTTTACTCTATTAGATTATGGGAATTGGCTTGGCTCCAGTTCACAATGGAATAGACCAGTAAAAATTTAAATAAAAAGGTCCATTTGATATCAAGTGCTCCAACGGAGGTTTTTGAAATTTCATCAGAACACCGATCGATCAGAAAGACGATCAGACGGATGTCTGGCCAGTGTAAATGTTGCACAATTTTTTTCCTTAAGGTGGTCATCCGGGGGGTTGATCGGACGAACAACCAGACGGATGTCCGACTGATTGACCGGGCAGTGTAAAATTTTCACAAATTTTTACCGTGAGGTGATCATCTAAGGGGACATTCGGCGATGAAATCCAACGGCTATGAATAATGATTTGATGAAAGGTATTTACATCCTTAATCTGATGATAGATTTGAGAAATCCTAGATTTGATGAAAGATTTGGTAAACCATTGGAGTAGCAAACAGTAAGTTTTTCATCAAATTTAAATTTGATAAAACATTTGGTGAACCATTGGAGATGATCTTAATATACCTTAGAAGAATAAGGATAAACAATTTTCTAGTAATAGTTCAAGTCTTCCAACAAAGATGGTTAATCATTTTAGACAAAAATAACTCCTACAGGTAGTTTACCTTTTACATTATTTAAGTGATTTTAAAACTTTAAAATTTAATAACTTTTGATTTACATCTCCATTTTTGTAAACTTATATTTTTAGTATCCTATTGACAAGATCTTTCAAACAAGATCCATGAGAATCTGAAATTTTGAAAAAAACAAAAAAAAAATTCATGAAATTTGACTGTGTTTGTTGTTACGTCATAGTGAATTTTTTTGGACTTACATAGTGAAATTTCACTCATAGATAGAGAAAAATATAGTGATACAAAGAAAATTTAGGTTGTGTTTGGAGAGATTCTCCAAACATATTTCTAGTCTTTGTTTTGTATGTTTTGTTTATTTAGGGTTTTCAAAAGTTAATTCCATACACACTTTTGAAAATTCTTTTCAAGGTGGGAAAATTTGGACTAACTGGTCATCCTCATGGACATCCGGGCAGTTGACCGATATAGTGTAATTTTTTTATTTATTTATTTTTACAATTGGCACCTGTTATTTTTTATATTTTAAATAAAAAAAATTTCAAAAATTTTTAATTTTTTTTATGAGTTATGAATAAAATTTTGAGTTGTGTGTTTAGTTATGAGTTGTAAGTTTTTGTATCAAATATCATATGTCACATCAAAAATTCCATACTTAATTCAAAACTCATTCACCAAACAAAATTTTCACACTCAAATCATAATTCCAAAACTCACAAACTCAAAATACAACTCTATTCTGAAATTATATTTAGAAAATTTTACCAAATGCTACCTTATTGTTTCAACATAGAAAAAAACAAAGACAGAGAAATTTTGTGATTCAACACAGAGAAAGACACAGAGATACAGAGAAAATAGGAGGGAAAGAAGAGATAAAAGAAAAGATAATGAAATAGCATCAAATTTGTACACAAATTAGCAATAATGGAACAAATTGACTGGAGAGAAAGTAAAACATGATAGATCTATGCATAGATCAAAGAGAGAGGCTGTTGATGGTGGTGAACGATGATGGTTAGGCGACGATAGTAGATGGTGGAACGCCGGTAGATGTGCTTGAGAGAGAGAGAGCGAGAGAGAGAGAAAAGAATGAAAGTCGGTGGATGTGGTGACGACACCGAAGATACGATAGAAGTGGTACCAAAGATAGATTGTGAAGAGAGAAAGAGAGAGAGACGATTGGTAAAAAATTAGAGAAAAAAAAGGATTTCTAGGATTAGCAAGGTATTTTGGTCCATGTATGTCAAAATTTATTCTCATCCTTTTAAAATTTTAAATCTTAGGAACCTTAGCTACCAAACTAATTTTTGTTATTCTTAAACTTTTATACAAATATATGTGAAGGACCTCTCTCTAACATCCCCTAAATTATTTACAAACAAATAAAATTAATCTAATAATTGTAATCACATAATTTCATAACATTTTAAAAAACAAGTCATTTATTTATTTATTTTTAAATAATTATAACCAAATTAGGTTGTTACAATTATCAAATCAATTTAGTTTTTGTATAAATAACTTACAAACCAAAAAGTTAAAAAATCAATGATTTAAATTATGAAAATGACACCTATGATAAGCCATATACTTTTCAAATAAACGATAAATATAGTTTTAAGAATAACTATTAATTTTTTGTAATACAAATATGAATCAAATTTATAATTATCGATATCTGATCATCTTAATTTTTACCAGAATATTCTACCCAACAAGCCTTAAAAAGTGAACAATTTAACCACCAAAATCAACCAAAAGACGGGCCCATTAAACCCAACTAGATGGACAACTTGAGAGAATCCAAACGTACGTGGGATTGTTTGGTACAACTTATCTTATATATAGCTTTTTTTATTGGAGGAGTTTTTGCTAGATTGTTTGATTCAACTCCTACTTATAACTCATTGGATAGAAATAGTTGAATAAGTTGAAAATAACTTATTTTTAAAGAAAAATTAAGAAAATCATTTTTTAAGTACTTGTATCGCAATTAGTCCATAAGATATTTTTGTATTTTAATAAGTCCTATTATTTTAGATTTGATCCACCAAATCTTAATTATCATATCTAAGGTATTTTAGAGATAATTTTATCCTTACAAATATTTTTTAAACCTTTAGCAACTTGATGATATGAATATTCACATTAAATAAATTTTACAGTACGAATGCTCATATCATTGACACTGTCAATGTAAACATTAATGCGTGTTTCACCATATTATTATTAGGGACATTTTGATAACTATATCACCCATAAAACTTATTGAAATATAAAAAAATAATTTGAATTAAGACCATGTCCAATCTTTCATCAGATCTTTTATCAAATTTAAATTTGATGAAAAAATGATGAAAATGGTGCTTCGACTATTTCATTAGTTTGGTATTAAATAGGAAGTGGTATCTTTTTTTTTTTTTTTTTTTAATTAAATGAAGGGAGTGTTTATCTTTTTATCGAATTTGTACGTAACTATTGGGCTGGACATTCATCCTAATGTCCTCCTGGACAATCGATTTTGGGATGAATTTAATGAATATTTACTCTAGACAGATGGCCAGCCAGATGATTAGTCAGTCGACTGGCTAGATTTAATAAAATGGTTGGAGTATATTGTATCAGATCAAACTTTTACTCAAATTTTTTTAAATTGGATAAAATATCTAATGAACAATTGAAGATACTCGAAGTATAATATAAGTAGGTGAATAGGAATTTATGAATAGGGTCCAACTGGTCTCCAATTGGAGATAGGCCTATTTTAGGGCCTATTTTCGATAATTCGAACCGTTCAATATGTAGAATTCGCCGAGTGCTATATTCTTATAAAAAATTACGTTGATCGGATATCGATAGCTATTTTATCGGATTAGATTTTTGTCAACTGTTTATTTTTTTATCGTTCAATTTTTTATGCAAAACTGATCTGATCAAAATAGCTATCGATATCTAATTAACATGATTTTTATCAGGGATATACACATTGAACGGTTCAGATTATCGAAACGAGACTCAAAATGAGCCCACAGGCCTGTTTGAACGGTCCAGTCTTGATCAAGATGGACTTTATAAATAAAGGAAAATGATTTTCCCCTCGAATTTTTCTTCCCCGAATCCCCCGACTGCCCAAAACGACATCGTTTTGGGCAATTTTTTTTTTTTTCTTTCCTCCTTTGTCTGAAACGTAGAGAGGGAGAGGGAGAGAGAGAGAAAGAGAGAAAGAGAGGAGAGGGGAAGAGAGAATAGAGAGAGAGAGAGAGAGAGGGTCAAGGCCGTCGCCGATCGCTGCCGCCTCCCCCTCCGCTGATCGAGCCCAGCCCGATTTTGTTTTTTTTTTTTTGTTTTCTGGATCTGAAATGAAGGGAAAAAAATAAAAATGTTGATGATGTTGATGAAGATGAATGGTTGAAAAAAAAAAAATATATATATATATATATATATTTTTCTGGATCTTTTTTTTTTTTTTTTTTTTTCTGGATCTGATGATGATGTGGACAATGAAGATGAATGGTTAATGTTGGTCTAGGTTGATGTTGGTCTCAGTCTCTCTTTCTTTCTCTCTCTCTCTCTCTTTCTTCTTCTTCTTCCTTCTCTTCCTCCTCCTTCTTCTTCTTCTTCTTCTTCTTCTTTTTTGATTTTCTTCTTCTGGAAAAAAAAAAAAAAAATCAAAACAACGAAACGACGTTATTTTGATTTTGGAGGGATTCGGAAAAGGGCATATTCGAGCTACATAGCATTACTAATAAATAAATATCCCATTTCTAAAAATTGAGTAAGAAATGTTTTTAATTTTTATTGTTGAATTATTAATTTTTAATTTACAATAAACTGGACAAAACAGTATTATCGTGGAAGATATTTTGTGGGGTCCATTTGGGAGGGAGTGGTCAAGATCAAGAGGGTCAGGCAATTTCGAACGCTGGCTGGCTCGATTCCGTGAAAGAAATAAAAATGTAAAAAATTTTAAATGCGCGCACGGAATTGTTCATGTACATCCACCACATCCAATAAATGCTGTCTGTAATGGAGTTATTACTCTGAATATCTAACGGCACCAAATGGTTTGGGCCCACCTCATCTAATTTTAATATAAGGGTAAATTACAAATCAGCCCTGAAGTTTAATTAAAATATAAATCGTCTCCTATATTTTTAAAAATTATATTTCACCTCTTGAGATTTCTAAATTCATAATAAATCTTTCTTTTTATTAATAAATTATTAAGTCAATTAACAGTTTTTAATGATACTACAAATATGTTTCAATTAATAATTTAAGTAATTTTATTATTATATAGAAGTGCAATTATGAATTTCTTTTTTTTAGTTAATTTTGTTAAATACAAATTTTTAACGAGGGGGTATTTGTAATTTTTTAAATCACAGAGAGTAATCTGTACTTTAAGCAAATCTCAAGAAATGTATTTGTAATTTACTCTTTAATATATATATATATATATATATTTAAATTTTAATATCTTGACACCAATAATCCTTGATAGCTCGAAATTCGGTGGCTTGAAACCCAAAAATACATCGTTTTGGGTTTTTTTTTTCTTTCTTTTCTCTCTTCTCTCATGTTTTTCTCTTTAAAACAGACAACAGAAGTAGGAGAGAATGAATGCGAAATTGTTTTGGTGAAAAGGAACGTGAAATTATTTTGGTATTTGTTTTCTCTCTTGATTGTTTGAACTGTTAGTTATTGATTGAATAAACTTGTAATTTCAACTTCTGTGTTTGTTCTTTCTCACAAATTCACCACTCATTCCAACAAACAACACAACTTCATCACTCATTCCAGTAAATAACAAAAAAAATATCAACAACAATGTTCATCAATGCACACCCAAATAGTGGAAATTCAACGGAAACTCCAAAACCCCTAAACTATCAAACCCCAACACATCAAAAACCCTATCAAACTCAACCCAAATAACTCAAATCTAAACTCACCTCTTTACTTTCCAAATAACTCTGTAGTCTGGCAACTTACGTTCGCCGGTGTCGTTGTTGTCGTCGTTGGAGTCTTCGTCGGTTTCGAAGGTCTCGCCATGGATTCGAAGCTTAAGGGTTTCGTATACACACATAGATCTATGTATACACAGATCTTTCCTTCCTCTTCTTTCTTTCCCCTTTCTCTTCTCTCTTTCTTCTCTCCTCCTCCCTCTTTTCCTCATTTTCTTCTTCTTCTTCTTTTGACTGTTTCAAAGACGAAAACATGGGGAAGAGAAAGGGGGAAAAAAAAAAAAACCAACTACCCAAAACGATGATGTGTACAGATCTCTCTCTCCCTCTCTCTGTGTTTTGTTTGTTGTTATTGTTGATGATGATGATATGTTGTTGTTGATGATGCCCTTTTCTCTCTCTCCTTCTCCTCTTCCTCCTTCTCCTTCTTTTTCTTCTTCCTCTTCTTTTTCTGTTGCAGAGAGAAAAGGGAAAAAAAAAAAAAATGCCCAAAACGACGTCATTTTGGGCAGTCGGGCCAGTCGAGCCAAATGAAATTCGAGCTACAAAACGGGACTGGACCTAAAATGTCTTAAATGTATTAAGGTTTCATTTGGGAAGGGGGCTGACTTTTTGACTTTTTTGACTATTTTAGCCTGGGGCTAAAAAGTCTAGTTTGAAAAGGGCTTTCGGCTTTTTTGACTTTTTTGTGAGAGAAAGAATGTAATGATTATGAGTTGGATGTAATGTTTTGTCTTATTGGGCTATAAAGCCTATTTTGTTTTTTGTGGCTATTTTAGCAAAAAAAAGCCCAAAAGTTGTCTTCCCAAATGAAACTTAAGTGATCAACTTTTTATCTCTTATTTTAATTTAATAATGTTGTGGTACTTATTATAAATTAACAATACTCATTAAATAGTGAAACAACCCTATAATATTATCATTACATTTAATATTTACTTTAAATTTGAGAATAATGATATGTTCGCATAGAAACAAACAAGAATCTCTATATTCTATCATCACAGAAATATGTTGTCCAGACCTATTGCGTTATATAATTTATTCTAATGATTTGAATTGTTGATTTTATAAGTTTTTTAGTATTTTATTCAATAATCGTAATTTTTTTTTTCATTTGATAGCGTTTGTTTAAAAAAAAATTAGATGATCTATTTTTAAAAACATAATTATCTATTTTTTTAGATGAATGCGATAAAATAAATATGTTACAATTATCGGATTAAATTTTTTTTTTTTTTATGAATGACATATAAAGAGGGACTTACAAAATAAAAAAAAAAAATTGAATTATTAAAATAGAACCTATAGAGGACTATAGGGGCTTGCTCGTTTTTATAGTTAGATTGGGTGTGATTGTTAACGAGGAGATTATTAGTGTGTTGGGATTTAGTGAGGGAATTAAAAAAATTATATTTATTTGATGACTATTGAACTAATAAGAATTTTTGTTTATTTTGTCATTTTATGATGAGATTAACTATACGAAATTTCATAGATACCCTTAGTATTTTTTTAATGTATTTTAATATTAAAAATTATATTTTATAAATATATATATTTTGATACTATATTATTTTTTGGTATAAATATATTATTATACTATCCTATTTTAATATTAAAAATTATTTTTATAAAATAAAGGATGAAATAGTCACTTCACCTCTAATTGCATGAGATTAGATTTGAATACTACCTCCCTTGTGAGATTGCTAATCCCCTTACTAGATATTTCTAATCTGATGGGACTATTAGTCCCATAACTATTTCTTCAAACAAACATAATTATCATGAATCCTACGTCAATATTAATCTAATTTCATCATCCATCACTCAAAACAAACATGTCCAAGAAAACCCACGTGCTCAAGTAGCACTCTCCAGTCTATAATCTAAACCCCAGAAAAGCCAAACACGCATATCAAACTTGTAATTATTTTGGTTTTTTGGTTTTTAAACAACAAACCTTTTAAGATAGTGTTACGCAAATGACAACTTAAGAGGGGTGAATTAAGTTTTTATAATTAAAAATTAATAATATTTTAAAAAAAATTATGATTAACACAATAGATAAATATAATTAATGAAATAAAAATAATTAAAATAAGTGTCTTAACAACTATGTCAGTTAATGATTTTAGCACAGTAAAAATGTAAAATATAGTTATTGTAATTTAAAATAAAATAAAGAGATAAGAGAGAAAGACAAACAAATTTACAGTGGTTCGGTTTCAACTCAGTCTACGTCCACTCCTCAAGTTTCACTTGAGATTTTTCACTATCTTCTAACTTTACAGGGGTGCTAGCAACCTCTTTACAAATGGAGCAATCCTCCACGGATTTTACATAGACTTCACAAGCCCAAACCCTTGCAAATTTAGGTGATTCACAATCACTCTCAAGATTTCAAGAACACATGTTTGTAACACTTTTACAAGATGAAATGGTATTTTTGCTTTCAAAGAAAACTTACAATAATTATCTCTCAAAGATAGATATATAAAATGAAGCTTTGATTTTTCTGTAAATCTCACCCAGGAAAGATGGGTTTAAAGCTATAAGGCTCAGTGTATAATTTCTGAGAATAGATGTGAGTGAGTATAGATCAAAGAATATTTTCAGATTGTTTTGTAGCTTGTTTACATTAGAGGCTTTGGTATATATAATGAAAATTATAGCCGTTGTACTTCTATCATTACCAATTTGAATATCTTCCATTCCATCATTACAAATTTGAATATCTTTCACTTGAACCTTTTGAACCCTTTGGCCTTTTGAACCTTTATAGCTGTTGTGCTTCTATCATTACTAATTTGAATATCTTTCACTTGAACCTTTTGAACCTTTTGGCCTGCTGTGCTAGACTGTTTGAACCTTTGTTTTGGGCTGTTTGAACTTCTGATTTAATTAAATATTAAATACATTCTAACAACATTTAGGATAAAGGTTTAGGTGAGAAATAATGAGACAAAATAAATTTTGATTCTATTTTTCTCTTTCAAATAAATCATCAAAATAAATTTTGAATTCTATTTTTCTCTTTCAAATAAATTAAAACATAATTAAATAAATCATCAAAATAAATAAGTCTAATAGATAGGATCAAATTGGATTAAGACTAGGCTCCCAACTAAATAAATTTACAATTTAATTGTATTAATTAAGATTAGAAAATCGGGGTCTTCAACTTAATAGTTGTATAGTATCACTTTGTGTGTGAAGTTACAGATTCAAATTTTATAGAGAGAAATTTGATACTTATTATTTTTCCAAAAATGCGTCGGACCCCAGTAAACCCCACCCCCACCGACCCCCAGTGCCACATGGCACTGCAGGATTGGAAGAAAAAAAAAAAAAAACAAAAAAAAAAACTGGCCAATAGAGGCTCGCCACATCACTGGAGGTCGACCCCCAGTGGGGTGTGTAGCAGCGTTGTTATTTTTCCGTCACTATGCGATTTGTATTGTATTGAGTGCCAATGAGCTTGGTGGTTGTTGGCGTGGGTTAGGTAATTCTTTGTGATACTTGGGCTTGGAAATATGCTTTGTTGGATTATAATTATCTAATTTGATGTAATTATTATCATATTTTTAATTAATATCTCATCGATTGATAAAAACAAACAATAATAGTAATAAGACTAGATGCAATGTGAGGATGACAAGCTAAATTTTTTTTAGTCAAATTACATGTCAATGTATGTTTAAGAAAATATTAATTAATTAATAATAAATTTTACAAATATTATAGTATAAAGTGATAAACTTTTTCGTCAATGAATAAATAATTTTTAAAAATTTCACTGACATATAATTTCTCCAAAAATAAATAAGTAAAAATTGGTAGATTGGGAAAAGTGATTTCTCAATGTGGCGAGGAAACAAATTGTCAAACTTGTTGGCAACATGACTCTTCCATCATCATCCTCATTTGCATTTTCAACCGAAACTTTATAAAAAAAATATCATTAAAAAAAAGAGTAAATTATAAACACATTTATTGAGATTTACTTAAATTATAAATTACCTTTTGTAGTTCTAAAAATTACATTATGTCTCCTAACATTTTTAATTTCATAACAAATAGTTTTTTTTATTAATAAATCATCAAATTAATTAACATTTTTTAATAATGTTAAAATTTTATTTCAATTAATAATTCATATAATTTTATTATTGTATAGGTGAACGGTTAGAAATTTCACTTTTTCAATTAATTCTGTTAAATGAAAAATTCTGACAGAGACGTATTTATAATTTTCTAAACCACAGGGGCAATTCATATTTTAAACAAATCTCAGTGAGTGTATTTGTAATTTACCCTTAAAAACAACAACAACAACAACAACAACAATAGACTTAACAACATGAGCATCTTCACAAATCGATAACAAATTCAAAGTTGAGATCGATATTTTGAACCCTTAATTTATATTTTGTTAGACTTATTTTATATTTTATTTAATTTAATTTTACTTATTCCTATGTTTTTGTAAGTATTCCAGAATTATGGCGGAAAAATGATAAAAAAGAGAACAGAAGAGTATTCAAAAAAAATCTAAATGCACAAATAATAATCAAAAAGGGAGGATTAATAAATCATAATAAGTTATTTTGATTAGTTTGGATGTTGAGTGAGTTATTTATTATTTGGTGATATTTAGTTTTGGCAAGGAGATTTTGTTGGCAGTAGTCGAAATAATGAAAGATTTTGTACGAATTATAATTGTTAGAGTTGTTGGGTATACCTCTTTATTGGTGTGTGAGATCCAATTGAAGTGTTAAAAATTTTTAATTTGGCTTGATTTAGGCATAATATATTATTATATATTATATTTGTGGAGACCCAATTCAATTTGGATACAATTAGGTTTTAATTACAAAACCCTAAATTTACAATATATATTGTTGAATATTTGAGAGATATATATTGGGGTTTTTCACCAAAAAGTGGGCGGCTGCTATATAGCTTCGGTAACAGTGCCGATTGGTGAAGATTGGTCAAGGTGCTTGATTTGTTCATGCTCAAGTTGCCTCTGTTCTGAAATTGATTTGGTTTGTTATTTTAGGTCTTCTTTAATTTTGGTTCTGAAGATTTTGGTTCATCTATTTGGTGAGATCTTTCCTCTTGTTTATTTGTGATTATTTGGAATTCACCTAAGGGTGGTTTTGTGAGACCATTAGTGTCTCTTTTGTAATCATTTGGAATTTTATTTGGTTGATAGTAGAATCGGATTTCGATCCCGTGGACGTACATCACATTGAGGGAACCACGTAAAAATTCTTATGTTGCCTTTGATTTAATTTTTCCGCATTAGTTTTTATTCCCATTGATTGATTTACTTGTGGGGAATCACATATTTTTCCTAACAACTGGTATCAGAGCTTACGGTTTATTTGGATTTATTTATTTGTGTAAATCAATGGAGGGCAATGTGGGTTGTATGTCTAGCTTCAATGGAAGCAATTGGGTAACTTGGAAAACTAAAATGGAGGATCTATTATTTTGTAAAGATTTGTATGGACCCATTGAGGGTGATAGTGGCAAACCCGAGGGTATGAAAGATGATGAATGGAATAGGCTTAATCGAAAAGCCGTTGGTGTTATTCGTCAATGGATTGATGACAGTGTGTTTCATCATGTTGCTACTGAAACTTCAGCACATGATTTATGGAAAAATTAGAGGGTCTTTATGATAGGAAATCAGCCACAAATAAAGCTTTTTTGTTTCGTAAGTTGGTTAATTTAAAATATAAAGAGGCAGCCCTATTCCGGAACATCTGAATGAAATAAAGAGTATTGTTAACTAACTTGCTTCTATGAAAATTGTTTTTGATGATGAGTTGCAGGCTTTGATGCTACTTAGTTCGTTGCCCGAAAGTTGGGAGACTTTGGTTGTGACCGTCAGTAATTCGGCGCCCGATGGAGTTGTCACAATGGGCCAAGTCACTAGTAGCCTGTTGAATGAAGAAATTAGAAGAAAATCAGCAGGTTCCTCTCATTCGGAAGCATTAGTTGTGAGAGGCCGAAGCAAAACAAGAGGGAGGAGTAAAACTCCTCATGGTCGTGATCAAAGCCGTGATAAATCAAAAGATGGTTCTTTTTCAAAGAAAGACATTGAGTGCTATTATTGCCATGAGAAAGGGCACATGAAGCTCGAATGCCGAAAGCTCAAGAATAAGGAGAAAAGGTGTGACAAAAGTGTGGACAAGAAGCAAGAAGACACAACGGCAGTTACTACCAATGGTGATCTCATGGTCGTTTGTGAAGATGATTGTATCAATTTTGTGGGCCAAGAGAGCAATTGGGTGATTGATTCCGGTGCTTCTTTTCATGTGACTTCTCGAGTTGATTTCTTCACTACCTACACCGAAGGAGATTATGGTTCTGTTCGAATGGGTAATGAAGGTTTGTCCAAGATTATTGGTATGGGTGATGTTTGCTTGGAAACAAATTTGGGCTGCAAGTTGTTGCTTAAAGATGTGAGGCATGTTCCCGACATTCGCCTCAATTTGATCTCTACCGGGAAGCTAGATGATGAAGGCTACAACAACAAATTTGGTGATGGAATATGGAAGCTCACGAAGGGTTCTTTGGTGGTGGCTAAGTGCAAGAAGACTCATACACTTTATTCGATACAAGGAAAAATTTGTAAAGGTATTGTCAATGCACTTGAAGATGATACTTCTACTGAATTGTGGCACATGTGACTTGGGCACATGAGTGAAAAGGGGCTGCAAGTTTTGTTCAAGAAAGAGCTTCTACCCGGTTTGAAAGGTACACATCTTAAAACTTGTGTTCATTGTTTGGCGGGTAAACAACATAGAGTTTCTTTTCATAAAAATGTTGCTTCTAGAAAAGAAAATGTTTTGGAGTTGATTCACTCAGATGTTTGTGGTCCTTTAAAAGTTAGAACACATAGTGGTGCACTTTATTTTGTCACTTTCATTGATGATTATTCAAGGAAAGTTTGGGCTTTTCTACTAAAAACTAAAGATCAAGTTCTAGAAGTATTTAAGCATTTTCAGGCCATGGTTGAAAGAGAAACATGGCAGAAATTGAAGTGCATCCGATCAGACAATGGTGGTGAATACATTGGGCCATTTGATGAGTATTGTCGCAGCTAAGGTATTCGGCATCAAAAGACAGTTAAGAAGACTCCTCAACAAAATGGAGTTGCCGAAAGGATGAACCGCACCATTGTGGAAAGAACAAGGTGTTTGCTTTCACAAGCTAAATTGCCAAGATCCTTTTGGGGTGAGGCATTGAAGACAGCGGTTGACGTGATCAATTTGTCTCCTTCCTATCCTTTGAATGGTAATGTTCCAGAAAGAGTTTGGACTAGTAAAGATGTATCTTATGAGCACTTGAGAGTGTTTGGTTGCCGAGCTTTTGTTCAAATTCCAAAAGATGAGAGGTCCAAGCTTGATAGCAAGTCAAGACAATGTATTTTTCTTGGCTATGGGCGTGATGAATTCGGGTATAGATTGTGGGATCCGGTCGACAAGAAAATCATTCGAAGCCGTGATGTTGTGTTTCTTGAAGACTAAACAATTGAAGACTTTGGCAAAGGTGATCAACCGAAGCCAAAAACTAGTGATCTCATTGACATGGATTCATCTCTTTCATCTTCAGTTGATGATGAAAATGGGGGAGATGTGCAGCCACCTATTGAAGATGTAGAGGATGATGCTAATCCTAATGAAGTTGAGCCAGAAATTGAGGAAGAGAATCCAACTCAAGAACCGCCACCACAACTTGAGTTGACGAAATCTACAAGGGACTGACAACCTTCAAGAAAGTATTCTCCCAATGAATTTGTGTTAATTTCTGATCAAGGGGAACCAGAGAGCTACCAAGAAACAATTGAGCATGTAAAGAAAGGTGATTGGAAAAAGGCCATGAATGAGGAGATGAATTCCTTGCTTGAAAACCAGACTTATGATTTAGTGAAGTTGCCTAAAGGGAGGAAAATTTTGAAAAATAAGTGGGTTTTCAAATTGAGGAATGATGGCAAGAATCTGAGGTACAAGGCACGTCTTATTGTGAAAGATTTTGGGCAAAAGAAAGGTATTGACTTTGATGAGATTTTTTCGCTAGTTGTGAAGATGTCTTCTATTCGGGTTGTACTTGGCATGGCTGCAAGTATGAACTTTGAAGTTGAGCAACTTGATGTGAAGACCGCATTTCTTCATGGTGACCTTGAGAAGAAATTTACATGGAGCAACCGGAAGGTTTTGTAGAGAAAGGGAAAGAGAAATTTGTTTGCAAATTGAAAAAAAGTTTGTATGGTTTCAAGCAAGCCCCGCGGCAATGGTATAAAAAATTTGACTCTTTCATGATGAATAATGGTTTTTCTAAAACCACTTCGGACCATTGTGTGTTTGTGAAAAATTTTTCTGATGGCAAATTTATTATTCTTTTGCTTTATGTTGATGACATGTTAATTGTGGGTCAAGATTCTACCATGATAAATAGGTTGAAATTGGAGTTAAGCAAGTGTTTTGCTATGAAAGATTTGGGGCCGGCAAAGCAAATTCTTGGTATGAAAATTGTTCGTGATCGCAAAGAGGGGCTGATTTGGTTGTCTCAAGAAAGCTACATTGAGAAAGTTCTTGAGAGGTTCAACATGAATAAAGCAAAGCTGGTTGGTTGTCCACTTGCGGGTCACTTCAAATTTAGTTCGAATCAATGTCCTACAAGTGAGAAAGACAAAGAAGAGATGTTGAAAGTTCCTTATGCTTCAGCAGTTGGTTCTTTGATGTACGCCATGGTTTGTACAAGGCCGGATATTGCTCACGCCGTTGGTGTGGTGAGTCGTTTTCTCTCTAATCCGGGTAAAGAACATTGGGCAGCGGTAAAATGGATTCTAAGGTATCTTCGAGGGATTTCGAAGGTGTGTTTGTGTTTTGGGGATGGCAAGCCAATTCTTGATGGGTTCACAGATTCTGACATGGCTGGTGATGTTGATTCTAGGAAATCTACTTCGGGGTATTTGATGACTTTTGCAGGGGGAGCTGTGGCATGGCAATCTAAATTACAAAAATGTGTTGCTTTCTCAACTACCGAAGCTGAATTTATTGCCATTACGGAAGCTTGCAAAGAAGAGTTATGGTTGAAGAAATTTTTGCAAGAGTTGGGTTTAAAGCAATAAAAGTATGTGCTTTATTGTGATAGTCAAAGTGCTATTCACTTGAGTAAAAATTCTACTTTTCATTCGAGATCGAAACACATTGATGTGAGATACCATTGGATTCGTGATGTGTTGGATTCGAAATTGTTACAACTCGAAAAGGTTCACACAGATGATAATATTTCAGATATGTTGACAACGACTTTGTCGAGGGACAAACATTTAAAGTGTCGAACTTTGGCGGGTATGGTTGATATCTCCACCTAAGTCGGTAGGGGGAGAATTGTTGGGTATATCTCCTTATTGGAGTGTGGGACCTAGTTGGTTTGTTAAAGAATTTTAATTTGGCTTGGTTTAGGTATAATGTATTATTATATATTATATTTGTAGAGACCCAATTCAATTTGGATACAATTAGAGTTTAATTACAAAACCCTAGATTCAAAATATATATTGTTCAATATTTGAGAGATATATATTGGGGTTTTTCACCAAAAAGTGGGCGGCTGCTATATAGCTTCGGTAACAGTACCGATTGGTGAAGATTGGTCAATGTGCTTGATTTGTTCATGCTCATGTTGCCTCTGTTCTGAAATTGATTTGGTTTGTTATTTTGGGTCTTCTTTAATTTTGGTTCTGAAGATTTTGGTTCATCTATTTGGTGAGGTCTTTCCTCTTGTTTATTTGTGATTATTTAGAATTCACCTAAGGGTGGTTTTGTGAGACCATTAGTGTCTCTTTTGTAATCGTTTGGAATTTTATTTGGTTGATAGTAGAATCGGATTTCGATCCCGTGGACGTACCTCACATTGAGGGAACCACGTAAAAATTCTTATGTTGCCTTTGATTTAATTTTTCCGCATTAGTTTTTATTCCCATTGATTGATTTACTTGTGAGGAATCACATATTTTTCCTAACAAGAGTTAGGTTTTTTTGGTACTTTCGGAAAGGAGTTGGAGTTAGGTTTAACTTACATACTTAATTGTTTATAATTGTTGTGATTTAATTTCTTCAATAAATAGTATGCTTCAAACCAAATTAAATCCCGTGTCTTAATCAGTTGGGGTCGGCTAATAAATCTTTTTTTCCCATTTAGCTCTACCAAGTGTTATATCAATAAATAATATTTCAAATGATTTTTTTTTCTTTAGTCACATGTCTATTGTTAATTGAAAAAATTAGTACTAGATTTTCATTATGTTTCATTAGCTTTAGTTTATGATTTGTTAAGAGGAAATAATTGTGCTTTGACGGATTTAATAAATGTTTTATTTCTAAACTTCTGTTTCACGAAAGAATTTTTTTTCTCTTGAGAATCAATAAAAGGGCTTTAACATGTTATCATCCATAATAAAAGAGTTTTGCTACTAATTTATTATAAAGTATAAATGAATATGAATGTTATAAATATGATGTACATGATGGACTCTACCACCCTAGCATTTTAGTTATTTCATTTATTTGTTTAAATATATTCAATTTCTATAAATATGTTAAAAACTATATTATGTAATTTAATTATAGATTAATTGAGATTTTTAATCGTGTTCCATCCATTTAAATTCTTTGGGTTTGATCTCGTTCTTGTTGTTCTATACTCCAACAACTTCGTGCATTTACAAGTACTTAAAATAAATACATCAGAGATCTAGCCAAATCTTGAGTGACATGGTTGTAAGCTTCGATGGTGAGACCTTTTGTTGAACTTTGACAATGAAAGCTTCGAATGTATAGCTGAGAGAGCTTTGATTGTGAGCTTCGAAACCCAAATTGTGATTTCTCAAAGGCTTGGTCTAGTTGTGCTTGGTCATAAAGGTCTCGGCCTGACTCCGACATAAACTTCAAGTTAGGGTAAAGGATTTGAGCTTCCATATGCTTCGAGTTGGTTTCAAGGTTTTATAGGTCAATTTTTGGATCCATTGCTTGAGCGGTGGTACAACGGTGGATTGAAACTGTTTTGATCTCAGATTATTTAAAAATAAAGAGAAGTCGATTTCACTAGCCAAGTGATAAAATGTTCACTTAAACAATCTATGTTGGTCAAATTCAATTACAAAAGTGCAAAACTACACATTTTAGATCTAATCTCCTACCCTTTATTTGCTAGTGAGAAACAGTTATAGGTTGATCTAGAGATAGGTGAGATCAATTATGATATATATATTGATCAACAAGCTTGAATTGATCATCTCCAAGTTTACAATTTTCTTTATTTACACTTGATTGAAGTCCTTTAGAGATCTTCAATGGGTGATTGTATCGTAAATTTAATGTGTTGGAGATTGTATTGTGGATTTGATGCGTTGGAGATCAATCTTGTGTTTACAGTGAACTTGGATTTAGTAAGAGTAACTTAAGTCAATTCAAGATGAGGATTCACCATGAATTGTAAGAACTCTTGTAATTTCTTTATTCATTTAGTGGATTGATTTGTCCACCTTGAATTTGTGATTTTTTATTTCAATTGGAGGTTCTCTAATTAAAAGATTTCACGTTAAAAACCTCTTGTTTCAATCACATTTGGTGGGATCTAAGTTTAGCTTAATCAATTGTTAATTACATCTATACAATTGTGTTGTGATTGAATTAACTTTCTAGTACTTGGGAGATTCTCTAGCAAACTCATTATTGCCAATCGACTTCACAATAAGTTTTGTTAAAGTGTGTACAAAAAAAATTGTACACAACTTTAGTAAAAAGCAAATTGATTTTCCCGGGCTTCAAACTCCCATTTTGAAGCATTATATCAATTCACATCACTTGAATTCTCTAGGGCAAGTAATGCACCTTTCTAGACAATTTTTTTTTTCTTCTAAAAGATGTAATATTACTTAAATACTTAACCATGTGGACATTAAACTATGATAAGACTTTTATTTTTCTTTCTTTTAAATTTAAACCATGTGCATGCCTCGTAGTACTTTTTTTTGGGGTGACCTCTTAGTATTTGATTGATGCCTAACTATTGAACAACACACGAGTGTGGGGTTGATGTTTATAAAGACATTTGTTGGAACAAAAGCCTTTGGGTTGATGATGTTGATAACGAACTTCCGACAAACAATTTGATAAAATACACCTTAGGTCACGTTGCGAATGTCACTTTTCTAAAGATAATATTCCCCCTCCCCCCCCAAAAAAAAAAAAAAAAATTGATATGTGACGAGTTACTAGCAAATCTACCTTCATGATACAACAAAACTGATCATAAGAATATTTTTTCTTACGTTTGCACAAACGAAGACAGGTCAGAATACTCTTGTATAAAATGAAAGCAAAAGAATCAGGATTTGATAGAAAGCAGAATGCTCTTAATTAAAAATTCAAATTGAGAGAGAGAGAGAGAGAGAAAGAGAGAGAGAGGGAGAGAGAGAGAATTGTAGAATTAATCTTTGAATCTTGAAAGTTGGGATGAATGGTAATGGCCTGATCGCATACCTATTTATAAACTTGAATGCACTCAATCGGAAGGGTTATGACCCTTGGTTGCACCTGATCAAATCTAAATATCGAATCGAGCTTCCATAGTGTGGATCTTGTCATACCAGAATGGGTGTGATGACTAGGCACACCTGATCATGATCGACACACAATGATTTGATTGGTTGCGCCACCTCATTGCTATTATATGTTAAGGAGTTGATGCATCTGTGCTAAGTGCAAAATGTATCATAAAGCGCCACACAACCCATTGCCCACTGCTTGCTCGTGCAAATGGTGCAAAGCACTATCCTTGCGGTGTGTGAACATACACATTAGCACTCTTCCCACAATTCCTTATTCAAGGGAATATTTCATGTGGCTATTTATTAAATCAACAACTTTCTATCATGTTTTTCATGTGGAACAAACCATAAAACTAAAAGAGTTTTCTATAAGAAAACAATGAATATTTTGAACAAAAAAAATCCATTTTATTTTTGAAAATTCCTCAACAACATTGTCAACCTTAAATAACTATGATTGGTAGCTCAAATTTCATCTTGTCCCGAATGACCTAAATTTTGGTTTGTCGGTCGATTGGCCGATCATCTGGCCGGTTGTTTGGAAAGAAGGTGACAGTCACAGTCGACAAGGTAACAACCGCGATAGACAAGTGTTGCACTGATCGTTCGGGCAGTCGACCGACAAACACAAAATCGGGCTATTCGGGCAAGCTCAATTTGAGCTACCAAGAATTATTCAAATTATTTGAGGCCCAAGATGAATTTTAGAGATAGGTCTCTTTATAAATAATCATAACTTAAAAAAAAAAATTGTGAATAAAAAGGTAACTACTTATATTTTTGTATGTATTAATACATACACAAATTACAATTGCACATATAATAATCACTAGACTTAGATACTAAGACACACTACAACATATGACACTTTTGACAACCACTAAACTTAGATACGAAGACACACTATAACATATGACACTTCTGATGACTAAATTTTTAGTCACCAAAAGTCACACTTTAGTTGCCAAAAACTTTTATTAACTAAAATTTTTAGTCGCCAGATCGGTCGTTGAATAGTTGTCGGGAAAGGTAATTGGCAACTAAAAATGGTTTAGTCGCCGAAAGTCCTCCATTGGCGACTAATTTTTTAGTCACCAAAAGCTTTCAAATAAATTTAATATTGCATTTTCACCGACTAAATGTTTGTGTCGCCAAAAACTTCAATTGTTTAGCTACTAAAAGTTTTGGTCGCCAAAATGTTTTTTGGTTCATCTTATTTCTTTTTAGTTACTAAATGTTTTATTTTGTTAAATGTTTTAGTTAGCTAAAGTCTAATTTCGTTTTTTAGCTACTAAAAGTTTTAGTCGCCTAAAGTCTAATTTTTTTTTTAGCTACTAATGTTTTAGTCACCTAAAGTCTAATTTTTTTTTTTTGGCTAGTAAATATTTAGTCATCAATTTTTTTGTTTTTTTTTTATTTTATTTTTTGCTACTTAAATGTTAGTTGCCTAAAGTTACAAGTTTTGATAAGTATTAAATATTTAGTTGCCAAAAGATTTGTTTTCATTTTACTTTTTTTAGCTACTAACTATTTAGTCGCTAAAAATATATACTTCCTTTTTAGCTACTAATTGTTTGGTCGCCAAAAACATCATCTTATGTTTTTTTTAATTAATTTGTCCACAACTGTATGTATTCCGTTCAACCTGTATCATGTATATAAACAAAATAATACATATATTATCAACTATTCCACAATCTACATCCATTTTACTTCCAACAATCCAAAAATGAATAACTTTTAATGTCAAATTTCATACAAACTATGTATATTCCAACCTAAAATAATAATTTCATACAAAATAGAGAATCATACGAAAATCATGTCCTCCGTACACAGAAAATTTATTCACTACCATGCCAAATGGCTATTTGGCGTAATACAAATTATCATTGCAACACCCCGAAATATTAACAATAACCCATCTCATAATATTCCTTACAATTGATCAATAACATCATATTTTATATTCCATTTATAATCCTTGATCATACAAAAGATGACATATGCATTTATATATTTATAAATCTTAGATCTTGAATCTATAGCATATGACATGGATACATGAATTAAAATAAAAGTAAAATCAAGTAATTATATACCCTAATGCTCACATCTTTCAAAGTTGATACTTGGGTGCATCAAAATGAGTTCATCTCAATACAATTAAAGCACAAGTCTTGTACAAAAACAATTACATCAAAATAAACAAAATGAACCCATTGACTCTAAGTTCTCCCAAGCTATATCCTTGGTGGACACATATTATTAGCATCTGAAAGTTGTTTTCCACATAGGATGAGCCAAAACCCAGTAGAGATACTTTAGCACAATATATGAATCTTAACAAAGTCATGAGGTAAATGCATATGCATGCCATTTGTCAAATGTTTCACATTTCCATCTCAAAACAATGCAATGTCAGATTATATATTAATTCATGAAAATAATCCTTTTATATCAGAAAACAAGGTAGTGGATACAAATACTAGGAATCTCTAGGTACGTGTTGGCCAATAGGCTATATAAGCATTACCAAAGCCATTTTATTAGTACTAACCGGAAGGATCGGCACTTAACCACTCGGGTTTCTAGATTTTCACTAATGACACACATGCCAACATAATAATCACAACCACACCCCCCAACCAGATTCACCAAGGTATTCACCCATTTTTTCGAAAACAATACATTTTCAATGTTTAAGTATGCTATAATGCTCAATGCCAAATGTATGAGTAATTAGTTTCAATTCACCTAATCTTCATGCAATTTCTACAACAATCAAAGTTATCTTCTACCAATAGCCCAAAACAAATATTTGTATTCAACAAATAATTTCTAACAAAAGATATAATCTCATCTTTTTCAAAATGAGAGTGATATTACATATCCAACTCCACCATCATCATCAATATACACACATTCATTCCATTTTTCTCACAAACCAAATATCCATAATTTTAGAACAAAACCCCTTTTACTTTCAGAACAAATTTAAGTAAAGAAATCCATCATTTTAACATATCTCAACCAAAAACACATCCCCATAACCTTCCTCAAGAACCCATTTGGAAACCCCTCTTTTACACTTCAAAATCAAACCCTAAGTGTAACCCAAAACCCTAAATCACTGGATTCTTTCAATGAACAAATAACTAAGGTAAAAATCATACCACAAGTTGAAGAAATCCCAATCTCAAGAATAGAAGACAAGAGAGAGCAATGGTTGAAGTTAGGTGGAGTTGAAAATGATATCCTCTCTGATTAGATTAAAGCTCTCGACGTGCTCTTCCTTTTTCTCCAAAGGACTAGGGTAAAGAAATCAATAGATTGAGAGTGTTTGGGGCTTAAATCCAAGAACAAGAGAGAGAGAGAGAGAGAGAGAGAGAGAGAGAGAGAGAGACAGAGAGAGTAAATAACTAGGGTTTTGAAATGTTTTAGAGAGAGAGAGAGAAAGTGAGAAGTGATTCAGAAAACCCTTTTCCCGAACTAATATACGCACAGACCGCTTGAGCGACCAAAACACCGCTCGAGTGACCAAAAACACGGTTCGAGCACACAATGACTTCTCCCAGAAACTTAGACTTGCAAAAGACCGCTCGAGCGAAGATCCTCTACTTCCAGAAGTTTTGTAGACTGTAAAACACCGCTCAAGTGTAAGAAAGATCGCTCCAGTAAACAAGAAAAAATTTGGACAATAACTCATTTGAAAAACTAACTCCTAACTTGTTCCAAATACAACAATAACTCTAAAACAACCAAACTCAACTAGCAACAAAATGAAAATGAAATGAACAATAGTTAAGGATATGGATTCCTGGATTCAAAAGTAAGAAATAGGTCGAGTCTAGATCGAAATCGTTATAACCATGGTAATTTGTACCATGAAAACGGTAATCTATATAGCACTCCAAAGGTATTATATACCATGCCAAAAATGATCTGTACGATTAATACTAATCCATACAAAAGCAGATGATGACAAAATAGGCTGATTGTACAAAAGTGTAAATTGTCATCCGTACACAAAAACGAAATATCCACAAATCCATTTCAAAAGCCATCTACAAATTTTTTTGCACCCATTAGTACTAGAAATGCATGTAGAACTTGATACTCTGAGGCAAAAACATCAGAGGTTATGATGAGTAAATTAAACTGTTCACATTCTTCAGTACTTTTTCCATTATACTCTTAGACTAGGTTAAAGTGTTAACTAAAAAGATCTAAATCAGTGAATATCAGTGAATACATAGTGAAACAATTAATTAGATATTTAGAGTTTTGTTTATGTACATGATGAGTGAATAAAATCAGACTTGACTTGAAGAATGCAAAATGCCATACAGATTATAACCATTGAGATCCCAAAACACTGATAAATTTACTTGTATGAATGTCCCAAAAAACACACACTTAAAACATTACAAGTGTTCATAGTACCGGACTCAAAATGCACAGTTGTAAGGCAATGTTTACAGCTATAGATGTGAAGTTTAAGGCGTTTTCGCTACCCGAACACCTTTTTTTGATTAAGTTTAAGGCGTTTTTGACTCTAAATCCCAACCTAAGTGTGCTAATTACATGTCGTCTGTCCCCATAGGTCTTATTTGTCATGAGGAAGCTGCCCGTGACATCCTTACAGTGGTTCGGGAATTGTTTTGCATTTTTGCCCTCCGAATGCTCTTTTTCGATTAAGTTTAAGGCGTTTTTGACTTTAACTCCCAACCTATGTGTTCTAATTACATGACGTCTGCTCCCACAGGTTCCATTTTTATGAGGAAGTTTCCTGTGACATTTGTACAGTGGCTTGGAGGCTGTTTTTTTTTTTTTTTTTTTTTTTTTTCAACTAAGTTTAAGATGTTTTTGACTTTAACTCCCAACCTACCTGTGCAGGTGTGCCATCAAAAATTCTTATTGTCAAACACCTCAATGCTTTGAAATAATGGATTAGGGCTTTGAATACATACACAATCAAGGAGTTACCATACATGCAAATACATACACAATCAATGGATTAAGGCTTTGAAACTAATGAAAAAGAAAGGAAAAAGTGGGGGAAATGTATCAAATCACTAAAATCAAAACCACATTTAGGAGATCAAACCCATATAACTTTAGAAATCAAACCACAACAACCAAACCCATTTCAAAAATCAACAAAAAATTAAACTGAATCAAGCATATAAAACCCTAGAGCAACAGTCAAAATTGGGGAAATAGAGGAAGAGAGAGAGAGAGAGATAAATAGATAGAGAGACTGAGAGAGAGGGATAGCTCGAGCAAGAGAGAGAGAGAGAGAGAGAGAGAGAGAGAGAACATGGACAGTAGCGGTGATTTGCGACAGTAGGGGTGGCGGTGGCGATGTGCAACGTACGGTGAGCGACGATGGTTTGCGTTAAGGTGAGATGGGGTGAGGTTTGGTGGTGAAGAAGAATCTCTGTGAGAGAGAGAACAATTTGTTTTGTCTAAATAGAGAACAGGGGCGAGCACCGATATTAAATGATTTTCCTCTAAAATTTTTACACCTTGAGCGACAAAAATGATTTTTTGTTGGCAAATCTTAATAATTAGCATCTAAAACTTTTTGTAGCTAAAGCTTAATCAACGGCGACTAAAATATTAGTCGTGAAAAGTATTAATTTGGTGAATAATTTTCTTTTGGTCAGAAAAAATGAATATACCACGACTAATTTTTTTTCAGTCACGAAAACCTAATATTTGCTGACAAAATTGTTTGGTCACCAAAGAGTAACCATAGAAATATGACTGTTATTTGGTGACTAAATTTCCTTTTGTCGGCAAAAAATATTATATGATGACTAACAAAAATTTACTAGCCTAAAATGTAGACTAATGATGACTAATATTTTTTTTTTAAGTCGCCTATTGCTGAATATTTAGCAACTAAAGTTTGTTTTAGTCGCCAATAAGTAATATATCTCGACCAAAAAAATTTAGTAGCTATACCCTAAACCAACACTGACTAATATATTGTTTAGTCGCCTAAAGTGTCACTTTTGGCAACAAAATTCGTTTTAGTCGCCAAATTTGGTCGCCAAAAGTGTAAATTGTTGTAGTGACATAAAGAATTCCTTACATGAATTAAAAAAGGCAAATATATGATCTTATTGCTTATAATTTAACAAAATTCATTTTACAACAATAAGAAGCATCATTCAATCTAAAATTTAAGGGAAAACGATTTAAATTTATAACACCAAATAAAAATTGAATCAACTATTATAAAATAGCAGTTAAATATTACTCTTCAAGCATTTTAGAAGTAAAATTATTAATCAATTTGCATGAATTATAAGGACTCTTTAATTTTGATTGTGTACTTAAATTAGTTAAATTGAATTCTTATATAGGAGCCAATTAATGTTGTAAGTCCTTAACATTCTGTTCAGATTAAGTGATTTAGAGAGAAGTAAACAAATCAATTTTTCTTGGTTATGATCACTTGTTTAGATTACTAAAGATGAGAAAAATTGGGGAGAAATGGGAAGAGATCGATAGAGATTAGTTTCTCTTACAACTCATTTTCCGAATCACTCTAAAATTGAAGAGATTAAGAGACAAAAGAAATGGATTGCTTACTAAAATTTATATGATACCAAAATTGTTTTAGATATGAAAGAAATAAAAATATAAAAGATTATTTTGGTAATATAATTTGCAAGATTTTTTTATGCACTCTACCCAAATAAGATTGGAGAAAATTTTGATTTTATTTTATTTTCTCTCCAACTTAATTAAAAAAAAGGGAGAGAAATTACAATCTTCTCTCTCTCTCTTTTCTTTTCTTTTATTTTTTTTAACAAATCATTTATTTTATTGTCTCTCCTAAATATCAAAACATGGTTTAAATTAATTGAAAATTCCTTGGGCCCAAGCTCTATGAAGACTCACATCCATGTGTCTAGTTGATAATCTTTTTAGTGACATGGTTGGCCTTTGTAACAAAGTTGTTATTTATAAGTTTGAAAAAGATGGAGAATCCAGCATGTTCCAAACTTGAAGTTAATAAGTAGCTAGAAAAAAGTAAAAAACCTCCACCTTAGTTTTTAAAAAATAATTATTTTTTATTTATTTAAGTTATTTTTATTTCATGAAGGATAAAAGACAATTTTAATCCTTAACTTATACGTTTTTTGTCATTTGAGTTCCTTAAGTTATCATTTTGGTCATTAAAGTTGTCAATTTGATCCTAGATTTAACGTCTATTAACGGAAATATGACTAAAAGCCGATTTTGATCCTTAAAGTACGCATTTCTTGTTATTTTAGTCCTCAATTTTTAAATTTTGTCGTTTTGGTTCTTAAAGTAGTTAATTTGGTGCTAGCTCAAATTGATGATTTTGAGGACAAAAATGACAAAATTAGAAACTTGAGGGACAAAACCAAAATTGTCTTTTATTCATATTTCTATTAACAAATGATAAACCTATGACTAAATTGACTCAAATTGACAACTTTAAGGACCAAAATGACAAAATTAAAACTTAAAGAACTAAAATGAAAAACAATGCATACTTAAGGGACTAAAAATTGTTTTTTATCGTTTCATAAATTATAAACAAAAGTTGTATTGTTTGGTCTAATTTATTGTAAGCTAAAAGTTAATAATCAAAGTGTAGAAGCTAAAAACACTTCTTCAACTTTTAGATCATTAGTTTTGTTAATTTTTTTTTTTTTTTTGGGTCAATCAGTAGGAAAACACAAAGGATATCAGATTCCTCTTCATAGAAGTTGAGCCTGAAATTTCACACCACAAAGTGGTGCTACACAACCACAAGGCCAAAAGTCCCGATTCCAGTTTTGTTAAGTTTATTTAAGTTAATTCTATCTAATAAATTGTAAGTAAAAGTTACACCAAATAGACTAGTACAAACTCCCAGAACAAATTAAAAAAAGAAGAAAAAGCAACCTGATATTTCAAATATAATGTGACACTCTAACATTCATATTTTGGCATCAAGCATCAACTCCACTTGATATGCCAAATGCCGAGTTGGCATTTGGCATAAACTCCACATGTGAAATTCTACATGTTAATGTCAAATGTTGAGTCCATCCAATAAAATAATTTTATTTTTAAAAAATAATAGAATAATAGATTTGACATACCGGGTAAAAAGTTTCTATATTAAATTGACATATGCCAGTTTGCCACTTAAGCCTTTAAAAAAATTTGACACACCAAATTTTGAAGGTTTGAATGGAGATGCTCCAAACAGCTTAGACAAATTACACAAAACAACTTCATTTTGACACAAACGTTAATGGGTTAATTATACTTTTCATCTTTATCGTTTTTTTGGGGGTTAAATTACAAATATACTTTTTAAGATTTGCTTAAAATACAAATTATTTCCTGTGGCTTGAAAAATTACAGATACTTCATTGTTGGGATTTTTTATTTAACAAAATTATCTGAAAAAATAAAATTTCTAATTGCTATCCTATACAATAATAAAATACCTGAATTATTAATTGATTTTTTTTTGATATTATTAATTTACTTGATAATTTATTAATAAAAAGGATGAAAATTAATTTATATTTTAAGTAAATTTTAATGATGTATTTATAATTTATCATTTTTTAAAATAAATTCTAATTAAAATAAGGTGATATCACAATTGCATTTATTTATTTTTGTAAAGAGGGGTAAGAAAGAAAGTAAAAACAGAGAGTTAAAAAATGAGGTGGACCAAAAGCACAGCCAGCTGTGCCTAGGCTTTTTGTAGTCCATGTGGGCAAGTTGAGTGGAATTTGTATCTTGCCAAGGCTTATCTATTCTTTCTTATGATTGAAGGGCCTACTAAAGGAATGTACAGGATTTCACTGTTTATGTGCACGCTTCTCCACTGTCAAGCATGATCACCTTATTATTAAGGTCCTCCATAGGCCCCCCACCTCCTCCTCTCCCATTCTCTGTCTCTCCAATTCACCACGTGGATGATCTACCCACACCACCCTACCAAAAAAAAATAATAGAGACCCTTAAATTTTGAACTCTAAAAAGAATTTTAATAATATAATAAGAGTAAAAAAAAAAAAGTCAAAATATCACATCAATACAATGAGACTCACTCCTAAAACTCTTTTAAAGCTTCAAAATATTTTTGATAAAAAAATTAAAGTTAAAATTGATCATACAATTATCAAAATTTCAATACGGACTCGGGTTTGATAAAACCATTCAAATTGTACTAAAATTTTAAATTTTATACGAGTAAATTGCGCTACCTGCCATCAGCTATAGAGAAAATATAAGTAATTTTATAATTTTAATATAATTATATTAATATTTTTTTAATAAAATTAAAGTGATCTAAATTAATGTAAATAGTGTGAGTTTATAATGAGAAATAATATATATATATATATATATATTTTAGTGTAAGGAAATATGAGATTATCTTTTTTTTCATCCTTATAACTAACTAATTATTAATGAATAGTGAGAGTGTTAGATGAATTGAACCTTAAGGGATCTTAGTATAATTATTCCAAAATTGTGGGACATGTTTTTTTTTTTTTTTCAAACTTTAAGACAGGTCAATTTAATTTATTCATTTTATAAAATTTTGAGAGATTTACGTGCATATCCCAATAGGTGAATTTATTGCCTAATAGTCCTATGACAATTGGTGACTTCTATATTTTTAATTTTTTTTAAAGTCAATAATTTTTAGTTTTTAATGACGGTTTGAAAAATTCATGACATAAAAACGTCGCTAATTGTCAATTTTTGGCAACATATTTACAAAATCGTTAAAAAAAAAAAACTTTTTAGCAACGATTCTGATAAGACTAATTTTTAATGATGAATTAATAGAATTTAATGAGAATTAAATCCAACTATTAAGACCTGTTGACAATTTACCCTAAAATTTTAGAGTGATTATAATTCTAATCATAAATTGTGTATAATAAGATCTTATATATATATATATATATATAGACACACATATGTGTGTATCTATATAAAAATTTGACTATAAATTTCTTTTCCAAATGACTTGTCTAATTTATATTAGTATAGATGGTGGTAGAGTTAGGATTTTGATTTAGAAGGGACACCATTGAATTGAAATCTTAACAAAAATCACAACCTAACTTGACTTAATTTTTATTTGATTGAAAGACTAAAAATTAGTACGATTGCTAAATGTATATTTAAATATAAGCTCAAATTAACTGATTATTATATTTATTTTTATTAATTTAATTTTATGTATGATAATCATCACGATTTTAAAAATAATCATATGCCTTCATAAAATATGAGAGCAAAATTATATTAAGATACGCACAAAAAGAAATATAGAGCGTGATAGAGAAAGAAGTGAGAGAAATGTGAATAAAAATACACAGGGACTTTTATATATCACTTGTTTTTTTTGTCATTTTGAATCACTCAATTTAATGGTAATATATTATTAGTTATCATTAACTGTGTAATAATTATCTTTAAATAAGTATTCATGTAAGATGTGATATAAAATAGTGACAAAATATTGGTGACATGTAACATTTCTCTAATATAAAATATATAATTTTTTTTAGGATGATTAAATATTTAAAGTGACAAATTAAACAGATTTTTTTTAAAAAGAAAAAAGGTAAAGAAAATAGTGATATAAAATTTCAGAACATAACTTTAAAAGATTAATTTGAAATATATTTTTTTTTATTAGAGGCATAAGCATAATTTTTCAAAAATTGAGTGGGACACGTGATCTCCTGGGTCTCATTTACCTCTCCAGAAGTAGAGAAGATGCATTATATAAAATCTAAAATGTTTCTCTAATTTATATTAATGTAGAAGATGTAATATATTAATCTCTTTGAACGTTATAAATTTCATTATATTAAATTAATTAAAAAATATATTTTATTGACACATTTTAAAAATATGTGAACAAAATCAAGGGTGATTCTACTTATACTACTATTTAATCTCTTTATACTCTCCATTTCATTACACCATTAAAAAAAATGTAATTCTCATTACACCCCCAATATATTACCAAAACTAATCCTAAATTAACTATTTCATCTCTTTATACCACTAATTTTGATAACACAGTGCTAAACAAGTTACATTATTCCGATATTATGCTGCCGGAAAAAATCTCTCCAGCATTTTGTTACTATACATTTATAGAGACACTTTTTTTCCAAAAAATGATTTTTTAATTTGTGGTGGGCCTGTTCGGTAATACAATGCTAATTAATTTGAATTACTCCAGTGCCATGTTACCGGACAATATTTTTTTTCCCAGCATTATATTTCTGTCCAATTAGATAATAACAAGAGATTGATTTAGGCCATTTGTGAAGTGCATATTCAGTGATACATTGTTATACAAATGGAATTACTCTAGTGTCATGTTGCCAAACTACAATAGAGTTGCCTAGGCCTCCGTTGCTGTACATTGAAAGATTTAGTTTTTCCTTGAAGCATTCATAAAAAAATTCATAAATCAAACACGCATCCATAAAATCATTAATAAAAACATTAAGTGTACGAATATCCATAAAGTATCTATAAAATCTGTCATTGTTTGTATCCATCAATGAAACATGTTATCACAATTCGTTTTGATAATTTGTAGGTAATTTTTCTCCCTTAATAGAAATAGACATCCACACTTTTTAGAATCTGTCAATCTCAATTATTCTCCATTGATCTTCCTGTTATCTCTATAGTAACCACATCTTTTACAAGCAAATGTATGTCTTGGTTTTCTGCCATTGTCTCCCGCATCTGATGTCTTTATAACAATGACAAATCCAGTCTTTTTCCCAACATCAAAAGCCCATTTAATTAATGCTTCACGACTACTAAAAATCTAAAGATAATAAATATATTTATACGTCAAATTATTAATAAACTCAATACAAATTAAAAATAAAAATAAAAATCGTATTCATAAAAAAAAACTTAACAAACCTCATAAGTAATGAATTCATAACTAGAGTCCACTAATATAGCAGTACTTGCATTGTTGCAATGAGTATAAGTATAATCTTTCCAAACAAAAAAATAAAAAATATAAACAAATGAAACTGAAAATACATGGTAATGAGAAGCCGAACAAATTAAAAAAATTTGGTTTGGGGTTACTGGAAATGTATCTTGTATTTGGTAGTTGGTTACCAGACTTATATTTTTTTTTTCCAGCAATGTGATGTCGAACTATTTTATTTTGTTCGATTTCGAACCACAATGAGTATAAGTATAATCTTTCCAAACAAAAAAATAAAAAATATAAACAAATGAAACTGAAAATACATGGTAATGAGAAGCCGAACAAATTAAAAAAATTTGGTTTGGGGTTACTGGAAATGTATCTTGTATTTGGTAGTTGGTTACCAGACTTATATTTTTTTTTTCCAGCAATGTGATGTCGAACTATTTTATTTTGTTCGATTTCGAACCACCGAACGAAAGTCGAACACAAGTCTAGAAAAACGAAACAAAAACCTACCAAATAAATAAAAAACTCACAATTTCACTTTTTTGATGGTCCTTCACCACAGTTTCTTCATCCATTGCTTTCTTTAATGATCAAAATATTATGATTCTCACTTTTTGAAAAGAGATGTGTAAGATAAAAGAAAAACTAAGAAAAGAAAAAGAGGGGTAGGGATTGAAGACCAAGGGGTGTAAAGAGATAACAAAATATGTTTAATTTTAGTGTTTTATTCTTAAAAGTAATTTTATACATGGACAAAATTGGGAAGAAAAAAAAAAACTCATATAGAGAGTGTAAAGAGATAAAACAATAGTATAAGTAGAATCACCCCAAAATCAAATTTGTTCATTTATATGATTGATGGGACAGAAGCCGACTTCCTTTTTTAACCCTCAAAATTTGCACAATCCAAGAAAAATGGATAAAAAGATCACCCAAGATTTTCTCTTTTTTATGTGCCAAGTCAATGCTCATGCTATCATCTTAATTTTTTTTTTCTCACTCACTTTCACCAGCACCTTTTGATCTAATCTTTTTTACACTGCCCTTTAAAAGGGAGGGGCCCATAATGATTGGCTTAGAGTTTTAAAATTCTAAAGCAAGTGTAGCAACTTGAGCATGTGCACATCATGTTCTTAGACCAACCCAAGCTCAGCTAGCTTTCCTTGATCCTGTTGGAAGGAAAAGAATATGTTTAGATACTACTACATGTAATCAATTGAATCAATGAAGTAATCCCTTGTGTGTGTAATGGATATCTTAATCAACGGTTGTCACTCCATATCTATCTCTTTGAAGGCTCTTTATCTAGCTAAAACTATACTGTGTTTGGTTAGGAAATTTGCAAAGGGAAATGAAAAAAGTAGGTAAAATATATTTCATCTAATTTCACACATTTTTTCTCTTTTGCTTTTCAAATTCTTTTTCAAATCCCCCAACCAAACACAGTTTAAAGGAATTGAGACACTTAAAAAAGAATTTTAAATCACTTTTTTTAGTTGAGCACTTTGGTCATGAGTTTAATTTAAAATTTTTTGAGACAAATAACTCCAAATTTTATTTTTTTAGGGGTCAAAAAGACAATAATTTAAAAGACTATTATTCTCATATGTTCACGTCACCTATCTGTCTACCTATCTACCCATGTTATCTATTTGGTCACCTATTTGTCTAAGTATCATCTATTTATCCACCTATGTACCCACGAGTCATTCCCTTATTTGTCTACATATTACCTATCTACCCATGTTATCTATCTGGTCACCTATTTGTCTAAGTATCATCTATTTATCCACCTATGTACCCACGAGTCATTCCCTTATTTGTCTACATATCATCTATCTGTCTACCTAATTTGTTTATTTATCTATATTATTACCACCATCAGTTGTGGCCATTTACGACTTTTTTAACCATTTTCCTTACGACTTTTCCAGCGACAATAGGATAAAAATAAAAAATATATATATTTAAAATAATAATTTATCTTTCTCACAAAACAATTTCATTAATCATATCCTTAAACCTAATGTCATATTCTGCTATAGACATAGACGTATCACCAATAAACCCTTCTTACGCCCCGGTTGGGGTAGTGGCTTTGTGGGTAAAATAATAAAAAAGTCAAAACACCCAATCACATCACTCTCTTCACTTTTTTACATATTTTTTTGTAAAAAACTAAAATACTAACTTAAATAGCCACTTTCCAAACACCCTCTTCATTTACGTAGACATAACATGTTACATGTCAATATTTGATTGCTCATAAATTCAATCATATAAGACGCAACTCGTTTGCCATGTCATTACAGGTGGTGAATTGTGAGTTTTAAATTGTAGGGTTACTAACATTCCTCAATCTAAAAAGTCAATTTATTTATTTTTTAAATTTATTTTTTTATGTTTTTTAATACTTTGATTTTTTAAAATCTTTTTAAGCTCATCTCAACTTGATGATTCTAATATTAAATTAAAAAGAATTGAGTTAATTTTGAAAAAGTTCATTAAAGATGAAAATTTTATAATTTTTTTTTATTATAAAAATTAGCTTATATTTTGGTTTTTGTGAATTTCGAGTTGAGATTAATTTAAAAAGTCAAGAAATATGACCTAATTTTAAAAAGTCAAGTACCAAAAAATTTAAGAATTTTTTAATCAGAGTGCATTAATGTAAAAGAGAAGGAGAAAAAGATTAGTAGCTGCAGAGTAAGAGGGGGATTTTATTTTATTTTTTTTAATGCCAAATCATGTTATTTTGAAGGATGAATTATACTTTGCACTCCTACATTTCGCACTAAATCCCACTTCAGCTCCTATACATAAAATCGTGTCAGTCAACTCTCTAAGTCTTTAACATAAATCAGTAATGTGACAAAGATATGACTATGAAATGAGGGCAAAAGAGGAAAGTCACCCCCATTTTTTGCCTATACATATTTCGTCCCAAATTTATATCAAATTGTGATTATATTATGATAAAACAAAATGCAGATTGTGAACGATTAACAAGTTGAACTAGAGTTTTACAGAAATTAGAATCACGAAACTCTATTTTCCACATAACACAACTTTTGTCTATTCATTTTCCTTTCTTTTCGAATCCTTCTGGTACCTTTTTTATTGCAAAAGCTCTATTTTCTTACTTATTTGTCCCAATTTTTAGCATATGATACATATATTGTATTATATATCTCTCACGTGCTTATTACGTAGGACAAAGTGTGTATTGGTAGGAAATGAGGATGGTTTTTTTTTTTCTCCCTCTTATCCTCATTTCATAGTCATATTCTTCACATGACTGGATTTTATTAAAGATTTAAACAATGAAGTAATAAAAGATAGATGTTGATATTTGTGTGGGGATCAAAGTACGATTTGACAAAAGTATAAGGAGTTGACTGTCACAATTTCATATGTAGACGATTTCATGTGTAGGGACCAAAATGAGATTTGGTATGAAGTGCAAGAGTGCAAAGTGTAATTTACCCTTCAAAATAACATGATTTGGCATAAAAGTCTCCTCTTACTCTGTAGCTATTGATCTTCTTCTTGTTCTTCTTTTTTCTCTTTTACATTAATTCACTCTAATTAAAAACATTCCTAAAAATTGAGATTAAGCTCGTTTGTTTAGCAAACAAGCCGAACTTAAACAAACTTTAAATGAACCAAGCTTGAACTATTTCATGAATAACTCGATTCGTTTGCAGTCTTAGTTGAGATGAAAGTTCAATAGAGCGGTAAAAAATGCAACAAACTTAAATCTTTTGCATAATCCATATCAACATAGTAACTTTGTTTTCAATTTTTTTGCAAAAAATACATGAAAATTTTCTTTTCTCATGAAATAATGAACTATTATCTCATTTCTTTTTTCTTATAACTTTCTGCAAAGAATTCATCTTACAAGAAAATAAAATTTTCTCTTATTTCACATTTGATCATTTTTTCTTTTTCATTATAAACTAAAAACAAAATAAATTTCCTTTTTCCTTTCAATTTGTTTTAGTTTTCATAATATTTTTCACTTTAATAAAACAAAAACTTTTAAAAACCAAGATTTTTGTATAAGTTTTGTAATTTTTTACTTGCATAAGTTATTCCTAAAATATTATTCATTATCTTGTTTCAAATTCTAAAATTTATCCCTACATACCACTGCTCTTAATAAGAATATTACAATATTTATTAATTTATATAACATTTCGCTATTCACATTGCTTCTCCTTTCCTTTCATTATAAAGACAACAAACACAAATATATCTCTGCAGTCAATTCTAGAAAAAAAAGATATTGTTTCATGTGTTGGGAAGTGGATTTAGATAAAGGGCATATAAAAACCTCTATTCCCATGTGAATTTTTCATTTTCAAGTAGGTTTATTATTTGAAAAATACTATAAAAATTAATGATTTCGTTTAGCAGTATTTATAAGTTATTTTATTTAATTAAAAAATTGACTAATGGTGTTTGATTGTAATTTCAAATTATTAGATTTTTTAAAGCTATAATTTATAACTTTTTAGCTTATTTGAAACCTTTATATATATATATATAGACAAAGGTTCTTCATCTCTATTGCCTTAATTATAATTTTTAGGACATCTTGGAAAATTAGTACAACAAAAAAGCTATGTGACAACTTATTTAACTAAACATGTTTAAATTTTCTTACAGATTATAAAAAAATTGCATCAAACATATTCATAACATATTTTAAATCTTTTAAGCTAATAACCTAAAAGTTATAATCATAAAAAATAACTTATAAGTGATGTCAAACTAGATCGATAAATGTTTTTAAAATTGTGGAGGGAAAAAAACATGAACCCAAGCCCAAATCCAATCACGCTAGCCCAAAATAGAAAGTGGAAAGTCCAAACTTGTCCCTTGAAGCTGACAAAAGACAACTGGCAACAACTTGGCATCCAATCAAGGCGGGTGGGGAGACAAACAAATATAAAATATAACCTTCTAGAAGGCAAATCTGTAAAATAAAAGAGAGACGTCGGATTAGGTATCATCCAACAGTGACAAGCGTATAATAGACAAGACTAAGGCATAGGCTGGGCCTAGCAGGAGGCGGAGCCGTCTGATCAAATTGATCCTACGGACTCGGCAAGCTAACCACTAACGTTTGACATCATCCATGCTGTTTATGCGACAGAGATCCAATGATGAAGGACAAGGGCAACTCGGCAAGTTGGCCGACCAAAGCCAAGTATGGGCAGAACCCTTCAATTAAAACAAGATCCAATAGATGAGATTTGAGCCAGAATAAATATAAATAGGTAAGCAAGCAAAGCATAAAAAACAATGGTAACAAATTCCAATTCTACTAAATCTAGATTAACTTCTACTTCATAAATATTTCCCTTTTAAATATTGGGTAAATTACAAATACACTCCCTGAGATTTGCTTAAAGTACAGATTGTCTCTGTGGTTTGGAAAATTATAAATACCCCTTTGTTAGAATTTTTTATTTAACAGAATTAACTAAAAAAATAAAATTTATAATTGCTCTCCTATGCCATAATAAAATTACTTAAATTATTAATTGAAACATATTTCTAACATCATTAAAAATTGTTAATTGACTTGATGATTTATTAATAAAGGGGGTGATTTGTAATGAAATTAAAAATCTTAAGGGTGATTTGTATTTTAATCAAACCTCAGAGGGTGTATTTGTAATTTACCCTTAAATATTTATGTGTTATGGCTAGGGCTGTGCAAAATACTGCCTAATCCGCTAAAATTGCATCTATTTGCATCAATCCATGCCATTCTAACCGCTAACCGTGGGCTTAAAATTTAAAATTTATAATCCGCCAACCAAACCGCTTCGCTTTGCTATAGTTAATACATATATATTTTTTAACTTCTAATGAAATATCAATGTAAAAATGAGTGTAAGAGAGATTTATGATATGAAATTTATTACAAATTAGTGGTTATATATATGAAACATATTATGTAAAATTACTTTGTTTTATATATCTAAAAAATATTATACAAATTAGTGTTATATATTATGCAAATGTGTGATAATTAGTTAGAATATTCTTCAATCCGCCAATCTGCCAAAAACCACCCAAACCGCAATTTGTCAATCTGCTAATCCGCTAACCTGTCATTCGGTTCGTAATTTTACTCTCAAACCGCCCGAACCGCACCGCGCACACCCCTATAGCTAATCAGTGTACTGACTTGATCGTTAAAGGGTTCTCCCAACTTACCTTGGTCAGGAGTGATCACTGACGTTTGATTTCTCTTTACAGAGTGCAAAGGTTGGGCACATCATCTCGCTTTCCTTATGGAGATAATCCCACTTTCCATAATTGGCACCGTCTATGGGAACGATGAGAATATGATTGTCCATCATTCTTTAGAAGGGATACCAAGTGATCATTAGCACACTCTGATTGGGAATACGCTTGGTCAAAACTTTGGCCATGATTTCGAAGTGCTACCAGAAGACTCGGTAGGTATAACCCCCTAACAGAAAATAATCGGTGGAACTAATTAGTAGATCAACTCACTGCCTAAATTGAGACCCTGAAGGAAGTACTATAGTAAGCCTAAAGAAAGGAGGATTGAAGAAAGACACATGAGAGGCAAAGTGTCTGATAAAAAAAGGACAACAGCCACCCTAGCCGAATATGGAAGAGGCGTTAGACCAATCAGAATGGTTCTCTTGACCCCCCAAAAAATGACCTAAGGAGCTGGCGTGATCAACCTACTAGAGGAAGCCCAAAACCAATTCGAAAGAAGTTTTTTTCAAGAGAAATGACCTCTCATTTCTCCAAAGCCATCGATAGTGTTGACTGACAGAAGAGATTCGCTCTTCCAAAGTTCAACCTGTATGATAGTAAAAGAAACCCGACTAACCACATACAACATTATAAGCAAGCCATGACCTTATGGAGCAACAATGGGCCAATCATGTGTAGAATATTCTCTTCCAGTCTGTGAGAAATGCCCCTCAGACGGTACTACAAGATAAAGGCTTGATCCATCAACGATTGGAGACAGTTGTAGCAGGTATTCATCTCACACTTTATCACTAATAGTTGAGCACCAAAAGAGGTGGACGTGCTCCTTACGATGAAGAAGAACGAAAATGAAAGCTTGATGGAGTATGCCAGCAGATATTAGGCACCCTACAACGAAATCGACGATTGCAATGAACAACTAGCAGTTGCATCCTTCAAATTAGCCCCTCACCCAACCCGTAAGCTCAGACAGTCCCTGACCAAGAAACCCCCCCACTGATATAAGCAGTCTAATGAGCTATGTGGAGTAACACTGTAAGATCGATGATGATTTGAAAATAGTCGATGAGCAGCATTGTAACTTTTCATACTCCTTGGATTAGTAGGATTTCTTTTGGACTCTCTTATTATTGTACTTGAAGCCTCTTTGATTGATTTTAGAGTATTGATTTGGGTGATATCACAATGGTAAGGTAGGATTGAACCAAAAACATTGATTTGGATAATTGTCCCACGAGCAGTCTTAAATATTTTAATTTTTTATCTCTCCACACTTTGAATTTGGATGTGAGGCTATAACCATTGGAAATCTTGTTTCCGGGGCTTCGATTTGGACACAAGAACAACCTAAAATGGAGTCCGAACGAGGGAGTTATGCCTATTTGAAATTTGAGTACCTATATTGGAAGTAAGTCCGCTCGAGTGAACTTTTGACCGCTCGAGCGGTTTGTGAGGGATTCTAAGATTTTGGGAGCTTAATTTCATTGCTCGAGCCAAGCTTTGACCACTCGAGTGGTCTGTTCGAAGTCAGACACTTTAAAGTCACTTTTTGGCCTAAACTTTTCATTCTTTCTTTCTCTCTTTTCTCCCTTTCCTCCATACTTGAAACCCTAGACCTCTAAACCTCGATTTATCTATTTTTCACCAAGAATCCACCATAGATCTTGCATTAAAGTTGAAGAACAAGTGAAGATCAATATTTTGACCGATTGGATTTTGGATGTTTTGAAGGAATCTTCTTAATCTAACTTCTCTACTTCTGTCTTTGAGGTAGGATTATTTTTAATCTTGTATCTATTTATTCCGAGGATGTTTATATGGTGCTATTATGACATTGATGCTATAATTTAAAGTTTGAGCCTACAAAATTGGATTTTGTTTCAAAAATAAAATTTTCTCTACATTTTCTTAAGATTTCTATTAATGGCTATGGATTGTGAAGATTTTAGTTGGGAAATAACATTTAACTCGATTTAGGGTAAAAGCTCCAAATTTACGAAAACCCTAGTTATAAAATTTGGAGAAAAGATAAAATTGATTTTTAATTCTTTAAAATTGATGAATGGATTATGTTAGCCCTAAGGTTATTCAAATTTAAAGTCGTATTGATTTTGATCATTGACAAATATTTTGAGCTCATTTTATTATTCAAAGTTTTCAACATAATAATATACAAATTGTGCTTCAATGGTTCTAGAAGTTATATGATTCTAGAGTGTTGTTTTTCAATGATTTTTGGCCCTTCAAAGTATGAGATTAGCACTTGGTTGTAAAACTTTATTCTTGGTCAAAATAGGTCCAAGGGTCGACACTAAGATAGCAAGGGTCGACACCAGAATGAAGATCTCAATGCCTAAGTGTTCCAGCTGCAAGGGTCGATACCAAGACAACAAGGGTTGACACTAAATTTCAGAATGCAATCTAGCTGCAAGGGTCGACACCAAGACAGCAAGGGTCGACACTAAATTTCAGTATGCAATCTAGCAGCAAGGGTTGACACTAAGAACAACAATGGTCGACACTAAATTTCAGAATGCAATCCAGCAGCAAGGGTCGACACTAAGAATGATAACGGTCGACACCAAGAACACTTGGAACTCAACTCAGAGAAGAGAAGAGAGCAAAGGGTTGATGCCCAATCTGTAGGGGTTGACACCTGTAAAATCTGGGTTTCAAAAATCCAGCTGCCAAATCAGATTTGGACCGACACGGATCATTTCTTAGCCACTTTTTTAGATTTATGTACAGAAAATGTCATCTTTTTTTTACCCCTGAGAAGATCTTCTGGCACCATATCTTCTCTAAGAAGTTGACTAATGAGGTTGAGCATTAAATAAAATCTTGTGCATTTAATGAACCTTCTCTTCCCAAGACTTGTTTACAGTTTGTATACACCATGATCTGATCAAACACAGTTGGAAGATATCCTCTATGATATGCTCCAACGGCTAGAATATGTGTCTCTGTCTCTCTCTAACAGCTAGAAGCCATTAATGCTATAAAGAAGAAGCTCTAATTGTTTGAACTACTCACTTCTTCAATACAAAAAAACCCAGAGCATTCAAGAGCTTTCAAGAGCATTCAATATACTCCATTATACTTCCACTTTCATATCTAAGTGAGTCTTAAATTACCTGTGAGCTTACACTTTCATATCCATTTTTTAAGAGAGAACATTTGTAAAAGAGGACAGTTGTACCTCTTATTCTTGTTCCTTATTTTCTGAGTGAAATACTTGTAAAGTGAGGTATTTAGTTGAGAGGTCCTCAATAGATTGAAGTAAGTCCTTTGTAAAAATCCACAAACTAGGTAAAGCTTGGGGGCGCATTGATTCTTCGTAAAGAAATTCTCAAGGAGGTCTCTTGAGGAGTGGACGTAGGTTGGTGAGCCGAACCACTATAAATCCTTGTGTTGAGCTCTTCTTTCCTTTTCTTTTATTTTCTGTGTATTCATTATCTGTCTACTGCATTTAAATCACTTAGTCTTTTGAAATCTAATTTTTGGTTAAAATTTTTAATTAGCCAATTCACCCCCCCTTTTGGGTTGCCTTCCTATAGAACAATTGGTATCAAAGCCTCGTCTCTAGTTTTGCGACTTAACCGTCTTAGAGTGATCTATGGCAACCCCTAGCTCTTCTTTTCCTGAAGGTCAAGCCTCAAACAGACCACCCTTCTTCAATGGCACAAATTTCAACTATTGGAAAACCCGTATGACTATGCATATCTAATCCATTGATTATGAGATTTGTAAAATCATCTGTGTTGGTCCCAAAGTCCCCACGAAAACCATAGATGGTCTGTTAGTTTCCAAACTTGAGAGTGAATGGACTACTGCTGATTATAAAGATATTCAAGCCAATGCCAAAGATGTCAATATGTTGTACTGTGCATTTGATGCTACTGAGTTCAACAGAATATGCACTTGTACAAAGACGAAAGAAATTTAGAATAAACTTATTGCAACTCATGAGGGAACTACTCAAGTCAAAGAGTCTAGAGTTAGTTTACTTGTTCACAACTATGAGCTCTTCAAGATGAAACCTGATGAGAACATATCTCAAATGTTCACTTGCTTTACAAATATTATAAACAGTCTAAAATCTCTTGGGAAGACTTATACTAATGCAGAAATTGTCAGAAAAGTTCTCAGATCATTGCCAAAAAGCTGGGAGACCAAAGTTATTGCATTAATAAAAGCAAGAGACTTACCAACATTAAGTCTTGATGAGTTAATGGGATCTCTCCTAACCCATGAGCTCATTATGCAAGAAGGAAAGGAAGAAGAAGACAAGAACAAGAAGAAAGGGATAGCCTTCAAGTCTACCTCAAAATTTCAAGAGGAAGAAGAAGATGTTTCAGAGGAAGATGAAGAAATGGCATTCATAACCAAGAGGTTCAAAAGGTTCATGAAGAAGAAACAAGGTGTAAGGAAGTTCTTCAGAAAAGACTTCAACAAAGGTTTTTAAAAAGGTGAAAATCATAAAAAGTCTAAAGTTACTTGCTATGAGTACAACAAACCGGGACGCTATAAATTAGAATGTCCGGAGCTTAAGAAACAATTTAAGAATGACAAGAAGAAAGCCATGATCGCAGCATGGGGAAAAAAACAGTGATGACAGTGATTCAGAGGTTGATATTGGCAAAAATGAAATCGCAAATCTATGCTTGATGGCGCTTGAAGATTAAAATGAGGTAAATGATGACTCATTTACATTTGATGAATTACAAACTGCTTTTGATGAATTGCATACTGAATTTAAAAAGTTAAGTATGAAAAGTAGTTGTCATAAGAAAATGATATCAAGTTTATCTCAAGAAAAGGAATCATTGACTTCAATGATAAATACTTTAGAAAATGAAGTCTTGACAACGGAAAAGGAGAAAGAATTTTCTAATGAAAAAGAATCTTCCATTTTTGAAAAGAAAGTAGATGATTTGCAAAAAGAAAATGAAATTTTGAAAAAGGAGAAAATTGTTTTAAATGAAAACATAGAAGATTTAAAAAATATTCTTTCAAAATTTACTCAAGGTAGAGATACCTTAAATAAAATTCTCAAAAGTCAAAATCAAACCTTTGGAAGAATGTGGATTGGATATAAACCTTTTTCAAAAGCCAAAAATTCAAAAAAGGCCTTTGTTCATGCATTATCTAACCATTTTCATCTCACATGTCATTATTGTGGTAGAAAAGGTCATATCTCTCATTCATGTTCTACTAAGAAAAACTCATTTGTTAGAATGAAAAAGAAGTGGCTTCCCAAAAACACTTAAACTCCTAACTCTCATGGACCCAAGAAAGAATGGGTACCAAAAGGCCAACAAAAATCTGATTTTTGCAAGTGTGTTTTAGGTCAAAATCTTGCAATAATCGGTGGTACCTTCATAGTGCGTGCTCAAGGCACATGCCCGGCAATAGAGCAATGTTCTTAACCCTAAAATCCAAATAAGGAGGTCACGTAACCTTCAGAGACAATAGTGAGGGAAAGATCATCAACGAAGGTAGTATTGGTAAACTTCTTCACCCATTATTGAAAATGTGTTGCTTGTTGAAGGATTGAAACATAACTTGTTTAGTATTAGTCAAATGTGTGATAAAGGCAATCATGTCACTTTTGAAAAATCCCACTGCACCATTAAAAATTCTGCTAATAACAAAGTGCTTTTTGTTGGTCATAGGCATGAAAATGTGTATGTATTTGATTTGGATAGTTTATCTCCTAATCATGATGTTAAGTGTTTATTTGTCATAAATGAATCTGGATGGTTATGGCATAGAAGGCTAGAACATGTTCATATGGACTTGTATTCAAAACTTTCAAAACTTGACTTGGTTGTTGGTTTACCAAAGATTGATTTTGAAAAAGATAGACTTTGTGATGCTTGTTAACATGGAAAACAAACAAGAGTTTCTTTCAAATCCAAAAATATCATTTCCACTTCTAGACCTCTTCAATTGTTGCATATTGACTTGTTTGGACCATCCAGAATTTTAAGTCTTGGAGGTAAATCTTATTATCTTGTTTGTGTGGATGATTATACTAGATTTACTTGGGTGATCTTCTTGGCACACAAAAGTGATACTTTCTCTGCATTTGCAACACTTTGTAAATGCATTCAAAATGTGATTAGTCTTGCTATTTGTAGCATTAGAAGTGATCATGGTAGAGAATTCAATACTGATGAGTTTATTCTATTTTGTAATGAGCATGGCATTGATCATAATTTTTCTGCTCCTAGAACTCCTCAACAAAATGGTGTGGTAGAAAGAAAAAAATAGAGTTATTGAGGAAATGGCTTGTACTATGCTTTGTGAAAATGATTTGTTAAGATATTTTTGGGCAGATGCCGTTAATATAGCTTGTTATGTTATTAATGGTGACATGATTAGGCCCATATTAAGAAAACACCATATGAACTGTGGAAAGGTAGAAAACCCAACATTGGTCATTTTTATGCATTTGGTTGTAAATGTTTTGTACTTAATGACAATAAAGAAAATCTTGAGAAGTTTGATGCAAAATCTGATGAAGCCGTGTTTCTTGGCTATGTTAATTCTAGTAATGCATATCGTGTCTTTAATAAAAGAACTTTACTCGTTGAAGAATATATACATGTTGCTTTTGATGAATCGAACTCCTTTGCTTCTAAGAATACTGTTAGTTATGATGTTGTAGATTCTAATCCAAGAATAAAAGGCATTTACTTATCAGAACATGATGAACTTCATTCTTTGGAACCCCATGTTGAAGTCTCTATGGAAGATCTCCAAAAAGAGTATGCCTATCTAGCGAAGGAAAATGATCTACCCAAAGAATGGAAGTATGCTCATGGACATCCCAAAGATCTCATTATAGGAGATACCATACAAGGTGTAAGAACTCATTCTTCTATTCATAATGTTTGTGACAATTTAGCTTTTGTTTCCCAAATTAAGCCAAAAACTTTTTCTAAGGCTGAACACGATGAAAACTAGATTTTTGCTATGCAAGAAGAGTCAAATCAGTTTGAAAGAAATGAAGTTTGGTTTTTGACTCCTCGTCCTAAGGATCATTCCGTTATTGGAACAAAATGGGTTTTTTCAAAACAAAATGGATGAATCCGGTGTTGTTATTCGAGACAAAGCTAGACTTGTACCCCAAGGTTATAACCAAGAAAAGGGTATTGATTTTGATGAAACATTTGCACCTGTTGCTCATCTTGAAGCCATTCGCATGTTGCTTGCATTTGCTTGTTTTAAAGATTTTAAACTTTACCAAATGGATGTGAAAAGGGCTTTTCTAAATGGGTATATTTCGGAGGAAGTGTATGTTGAACAACCTCCCGATTTTGAAAATCACAAACACCCGGATCATGTCTTCAAGCTTTCAAAAGGTTTGTATAGTTTGAAACTAGCCCCTAGAGCTTGGTATGAATGCTTAAGCAATTTTTTTTTATTGAAAATGGTTTTTCTTGTAGGAAAATTGATACCACTCTTTTTATAAAAACCAAAACTGATGATATGATTATTGTTCAAATTTATGTTGATGGTATCATATTCGGTGCTACTAATAAATCTTTGTGCAAGGAATTTGCTAAGGATATGCAGGGCAACTTTAAAATGAGCATGATGGGAGAATTGACATACTTTCTCGGATTACAAATAAAACAAACCCAAGATCGAATTCATTTATCTCAAGCCAAATATATCAAAGATCTCCTCAAAAGGTTTGAAATGGACCTATCCAAACCCGCAGTAACTCCCACGAGCACATCTATTAAAATCGACAAAGATAAGCAAGGTAAATTGGTAGACGAAAAGAAATATTGAGGTATGATTGGCTCCTTACTTTATCTAACTGCTAGTAGACCCGATATCATGTTTAGTGTGTGTATGTGTGTATGTTTTCAATCAGCTCCAAAAGAATCACACGTCACTGCAGTAAAACGTATTTTTAGATATCTTGTTGATACTCCACTTTTGGGTCTTTGGTACCCTAAAACAAATGTTTTTGACCTTTATGGCTACTCAGATGCCGACTTTGCGGGATGTAGACTTGAGTAAAAAAGCACTAGTGACACTTGTCATTTTCTTGAAAATTCACTCACTTCATGGTTTTGCAAAAAACAACATTCTGTTGCTCTATCAATAGCTGAAGCAGAATATATTGTTGCTGCTAGATGTTATGTTCAAATGCTTTGGATGAAACAACAACTTCTTGATTTTGGACTTCACTTTGATCATTCTTATTAAATATGATAACACTAGTGCTATTAATCTTTCAAAAAATCCTATACAGCACTCACGCACTAAACACATTGAAATAATGCATCACTTTCTACGAGATCATGTACTTAAAGGTGACATCGAACTCGAATTTGTGCCTACAAGCCAACAATTGGTTGATATTTTTACCAAGCCTCTCAATGAGTGTGGGGAAGTGGTTTGGAAATACTCTTCGGATCCTGGAAGACGCTAGTGATCCTCAGCTAGTCACCTGAAAAGATACAAGCACTTCGGTCGGGGGTGCCAGAATTAGCACTCCGACGGACAAGTTAGTTCAGACGCTCAGGATAGCCTATTTACCAGTTTTGTAAAGTGATTCTTACATACCTTTCTATAACCGTTGTTTCTGTATTTATACCTGTTCTTTTTGATCCTCGGGGCTAGGGCCTACTTTTTTATCATTCCCCTTTCTTTCATTCGGAGCTACTGATCTCCATCTATTCGGCTTCACTCACGTATTCGGCGTCCTGGTCACGCAATATGAAGCCGGATAGTATCTAATTTCCGAAGCGCGCATCCTCGACTCTTCTATTTATTCGGCTTCCACAATTGCCCCCCAAGCATTTCACTGACGACAGTTGGCTGGGGTGCTTGGTTTTGAATTCCTAAAAGTCGGAGCCAAAATTCGGCGGTTGGCCTCATCCTCCTGCGGACATCTAAGCGCACCCCTTTCGATTGTCGTGTCGACTCCCCGCCCCCTCGTACGTGTCTATTTATTGTGATTTAAAATTTCGAGGTCCTTTCCAGTACATATTTTATGATGCTCATCGCTGGATTGCCTTTTGGATCGTCCCCGAAACTCTCCTCCGATATCCTCTTCGTCCATTGTAAGTTCTCTCCTCCCTTGCTTCGAGGACTCTTTCTGATTTATTCCTTTCTCGGCATATTCTCATAGACTAGGATATAGCGAAACATTTAAAAGACCTCCTCTCGTCAGATCGTATTGCTGGTTTTAGACGCCATTTCTCCATTCCTGATGATGTCCGTTTGTCGCTTGTGGCAGACGACACTCTTGATATGGAGAGGGAGGATGAAACCACGATTGTTTTTCCTATTTTGTCAATTGCAGAGGGTGGAGTCCGTTTCTCCCTTCACCCGTTTCTTAGGGCTGTGCTTCGCCATTGGGGTTTAATTCCTTCCCAACCTAATGTGAATTTCTTTAGAGTTATAATGGGGGTTATAGCGCTCAACCGCCGCCTAAGAATTAACCTTGGCATTCCAGCCATCCGGCATTGTTATGCCTTGGCTAAGTTTTCTGGTCGGCACGGGCGTTTCTTCCTTAGGGCCAAGGATGTCGACCATCAGCTGATAACTATGCTTTCCAGTTCTGGAAAACGAGTTGATGATGTTATGGTCGTTGTCCAGGGTAACTGGGAATTTGGCGAAGGGGAGGATCACGCCGACCCTATTCCTAGACGGAGGGGCGAGCCAGGTGGCTGATTGCTTTCTCACTTTTATTATTTGTTCGTTTTTGTTGTAAAGCCTCTTTTTTGAAATGTTACAGCTTGGCTTGTGTAGGGAGAAATTTGAAGAAAGTTCTGTCTTCAACTGACGGCGCCATTCTTTCGGATATTGAAGTCGCGCTTAAATATTTCGGCCATTGAAGTCTTCAAAAACAAGGCAGGGCGGCCCACATTCTGCTTCGTTACGAGCCGACATATACGACCTTCTCAGCGGCGGAAAGTATCCTGGTTCCGGAGGGTGAAGATTCTCTCATCGCTCTCATTTTGTCCGACTTCAAAAACTTAAGGTAGGTTGGTTTTGGAGGGTCAGATTCAGAGCGGGGTGTAGCTAATGTTACTGAATCAGATCAGTCCGAAACCGTATCTGACGCGGTATTGAATTCGGCCGATCCCCCATCTGCTTCGGGCCGAGGGGATCTTTCGCCTGACGGCGTTTTTCATGGTTTAGAGGATATTCCCGCTGTAAACCCCGAAGACATGATCGGGTTAAGCCTGACAAAACTTGCCAGGAAGGCGAATGCGGAAAGGTTGGCTGCGCAGCGAAGAGCGGATGCCCTTCCGTCTGAAGCACCACCCGCCACCACATCTCAATTTTTCCTGCCTGCTAGCGAATCAGAGTCCTTCCGCGTTATTGAGGTGGAGACGGCGGAAAATCGGGATGCCGAATCTACCTTGATCGTGCAGGCCGGCCAAGAAGTCGAGGCAGAGAAACGCTCCGCCGAGTTTGAAGCCAGCGTAGAAGAACATGGAAAACGTCCTCGATTAGAGGGATCGGACGTGATCGTTCCTTTTGTCATTCAACCGATGATAAAAAACGTGCCGGTTTCTTCTGATGCTTCGGCGTTTAAAGACCCAGAAGTCATATTCAGCTTGGCTACGTCCGTGTCTTTGCCGTCTGACAAGGAGGCTTTTGGGGTGGAAACGGATCTAGATGCGACAGCACTGGCCGCCTAATCGGCACTTTTGGTACATATTCGAACTTAGCTTTACTTAATCCAAATACTGCTGAAGTTATGGTTCTAAATTCTTGTTTTGCAGACCGTCGGATGGATAGCCGATATGGGCCGTCGTCATCGCGACGCCGTTAAACAGATTGGTCATTTACACGAGGAAGTTGAAGGCCAGAGGAGAAGGGCCGAGGTCGAAGCGTTGAGGGCGGACAAGGAAGCCTCAAGGGCCGACGCTGAGATGGAGAAGGCTCATTGCGCGGATCAATTGAGGTCGGATGCCGAGAGGAAGGCGGATGTGAGCGAAGATGCGCTTAAGTTGGCCCAGCAAGCGATCTCCAAACTGGAGGCTGAGTTGGCTGAAATGAAGACGGCAAAGGAATCGGTCGAATCAGAGTCTTCCAAAGTATTCGAGGTCGGGAAAAATGCTGGGCTCACCGAGTACGTGAACCAAGTCCCCAAGTTTGAAAATCAGGGATTCAAACATGGCTGGCACAAAGCCCTTGCTGCTGCTAACGCTTCATTGATTGTGCCAATACCATATGAGCAAGTGGATGTTGAGCCATTGGAGTCTGATTCCGATGGCTGATCTGGCCGACTGACAGTTTTTAGAATGTCGCATGTATTTTTACAGTTTTAATTTAGTATTTTTCATCTTTTGCAACAGTCAGTGTTTGTTTTTTGAATGTATTTTTACGGTTTTAATTTAGTATTTTTCATCTTGTAGCTTTCTGTTTGGTAACTTGAGTATATAAAATTTCCAAAGTTGTGCTCAACTGGCTAAGGAAGATGTTGATGAATGTTATTGCTTTCGGTTATGGTTAGATCGGCTGCTTAGCTTAGGTATTTGGCCAATCAGATCTGCCCTTGCCTTAGCCAGGGCGCGAGTTTGGGAAGCCGAATGGCGTAACTCGTGGGCTGGTTGAGGCATACATTGATCGGCGCTTGCGCTTGAAAACAGATTAGTAAAAGGGCGCGAGCTTTGGAAGCCGAATGGCGTAACTCGTGGGCTGGCTGAGGCACACATTGATCAGCGCTGTGCTTGAAAACATGGCCGACCAAATTAGTGAATCTGCCCTCGCCTTAGCCAGGGCGCCAACTTGAGAAGCTGAATGGCGTAACTCGTGGCCTGGTTGAGGCACACGTTGATCGGCGCTTGCGCTTGAAAACATGGCGGACCAGATTAGTAAATCTGCCCTTGCCTTAGTCAGGGCGCGAGCTTGAGAAGCCGAATGGCGTAACTTGTGGGCTGGCTGAGGCACACATTGATCGGCGCTTGCGCTTGAAAACATGGCCGACCAGATTAGTGAATCTGCCCTCGCCTTAGCCAGGGCGCGAGCTTGAGAAGCCGAATGGCGTAACTCGTGGGCTGGACAATTGTCATCCGACTTTTGACGTTTGGGATTACTAACGTTGCCTCGGGAGAGCTGCATACATTGAAGGATAAGTGGCGCGGGTGCACGCCAGAGGCCCTACTTATTTCCATTCAGGCAACTTTGGAGGGACGAAGATTGGCTGAATTAGACGCCGCAATGAGTCGCAGTAGCGAGCCTATGCGTATGGGAAGAAGAACGTCCAAGGATCGGGAAACACAGCAGCCCCTTAGTCGTCAAAGCGTATCGCCCCAAAAGGACAGGCAACAACGGGGAAATTCTCCGCGCACGTGACCGAGAATCGAGCCTGATGCGACGCCACGACCGTTGAGTTTTGCGGTTTTTGTGAGGAATAGACCAATGACGGAGGCAGATTTTATCATTAAAGACCCAGGTGTAGCAGTCGAGTTCGCTCGACAAATCTTCTCGCCGGAAGTCCAACAATCGATGGTCAGACGTCAAGATTTCGAAGTATTTTGAGACGGCATTCATGGGACCGTGAAAGGACTATATACTACTCACGAAGTCGGTATGCGTCTACGGGAAGCGCGACGTGAGAGTGAGAAAAGGGACGAAAAGAATCGCAGTCTGGAGATTCGCGCAGAAAAGGCTGAACGTGAGCTTCGAGAGTTGAAGAATGTTCAAACAAGCGCGTCGGTGGCGGTCGGTCAATCTAAATTGGTCGTTGAGAGAGTGACCCAACGGACCTCGGGTTATGAAAAGGGGTTTCAGGACGGCCTTAAGGTCGGGATAGAGAAGATCAAACGAGACCTTGCCGAGGAGGTCTGCCGATGTGAAAATCGTGGATTCAAGCACGGCTGGATCAAGGCCTTTCAAATCGAGGAAGCTCTCGAAGCCGTGGGCATTGATTCGGCCTCGCCTCTGTATCATCGCCACTAATTTCCTTATTCCGATTTCGAAATTGAGAAGAGCGACGATGAGGGCGCCGAATGAATAGACTTCGCGCCGAATAAATAGAATTTCTTTTATTTTCAACGTTTGTATTCGGTCTTGAAATGTTGTCTTTAATTAATCGTATTATTTCAACTTTCTGCCAGGGTTTGTGTTGCGTGGCATAAATATTTAAACATGTATTGACCGGCTTGAATTAAGAACCATTCTATGAATATATATTCGGCCCTAAGGTGTCATGCACCGAAAGGGGCTCCGAATCCGGAGGCTTGATCGGCCCTAAGGTGTCATGCACCGGAAGGGGCTTCGAATCCGGAGACTTGATCGGACCTAAGGTGTCATGCACCGGAAGGGGCTCCGAATCCGGAGACTAATTTGGCCAATCGTGATATCCACGAAGGGTGCTCCGAATCCGAAGATTTAGTCGGCCTTATGGTGTCATGCACCGAAAGGGGCTCCAAATCCGGAGACTTAATCGGCCCTAAGGTGTCATGCACCGAAAGGGGCTCCGAATCCGGAGACTTTAATTTGGCCAATCGTGATATCCACGAAGGGCGCTCCGAATCCGGAGACTTAGTCGGCCCTATGGTGTCATGCACCAAAAGGGACTCCGAATCCAGAGAATTAATCGGCCCTAAGGTGTCATGCACCGAAAGGGGCTCCGGATTCGGAGACTTTAATTTGGCCAATCGTGATATCCACGAAGGGCGCTTCGAATCCAGAGACTTTAATCGACCCTAAGGTGTCATGCACCGAAAGGGGCTCCGAATCCAGAGACTTTAATTTGGCCAATCGTGATATCCACGAAGGGCGCTCCAAATCTGGAGACTTTAATCGGCCCTAAGGTGTCATGCACCGAAAGGGGCTCCGAATCCGGAGACTTAGTTGGCCCTATGGTGTCATGCACCGAAAGGGGCTCTGAATCTGGAGACTTTAATCGGCTCTAAGGTGTCATGCACCGAAAGGGGCTCTGAATCCGTAGACTTTAATTTGGCCAATCGTGATATCCACGAAGGGCGCTCTGAATCTGGAGACTTAGTTGGCCCTATGGTGTCATGCACCGAAAGGGGCTCCGAATCCGGAGACTTTAATTTGGCCAATCGTAATATCCACGAAGGGCGCTCCGAATCCGGAGACTTTAATCGGCCCTAAGGTGTCATGCATCGAAAGGGGCTCCGAATCCGGAGACTTTAATTTGGCCAATCGTGATATCCACGAAGGCCACTCCGAATCCAGAGACTTAGTCGGCCCTATTGTGTCATGCACCGAAAGGGGCTTCGAATATGGTGACTTTAATTTGGCCAATTGTGATATCCACAAAGGGCGTTCCGAATCCGGAGACTTTAATCGGCCCTAAGGTGTCATGCACCGAAAGGGGCTCCGAATCCAGAGACTTAATCGGCCCTAAGGTGTCATGCACCGAAAGGGGCTCCGAATCCGGAGACTTTAATTTGGCCAATCGTGATATCCACGAAGGGCGCTCCGAATCCGGAGACTTTAATCGGCCCTAAGGTGTCATGCACCGAAAGGGGCTCCGAATCCGGAGACTTAATCGGCCCTAAGGTGTCATGCACCGAAAGGGGCTCCGAATCCGGAGACTTTAATTTGGCCAATCGTGATATCTACGAAGGGCGCTCCGAATCTGGAGACTTTAATCGGCCTTAAGGTGTCATGCACCGAAAGGGGCTTCGAATCCGGATACTTTAATTTGGCCAATCGTGATATCCATGAAGGGCGCTTCGAATCCGGAGACTTTAATTGGCCCTAAGGTGTTATGCACCAGAAGGGGCTCCGAATCCGGAGACTTGATCGGCCTTAATAGGCTTGGGAGCGGGCTGGCGAAAGCAAGAAACTTTGTATTGCAAAGGTGGAACATGTACAAGTATCAAGCCCACAAGTCGGGTCAATGATAGAATTTATGTAAATGTGTTGAATTCCAAGGCCGTGGTAGGCTTCTTCCTAACATGTTTGAGAGTCGATATGCCCCTGTTCCTACGATGGATTCTATCTGATAGGGCCCGTCCCAGTTTGGACCCAATTTTCCATCGGCCGGTCTCCGGTCGGCTGGAAGTACCTTCTTCAGGACAAGCTCTCCTGGCGTGTATCGGCGCAACTGAACTCACTGATTATATAACTTGGCGAGCTACTGCTGGTACCGTGCCATGGATGCCAGGGCGCGATCCCTTCGTTCCTCAATGAGGATCAGATCTAGGGCAAGCATCATATCGTTTCGGCCCGTGTCAAAAACTTGCGATTTCAGAGTTGGGAGGCCGATTTCCAGGGGTAAGATTGCCTGGGTTCTGAAGCATAGAGCAAACGACGTTCTCCAGTGGATTTCCTCAGTGTAGTACGATGAGCCCACAATACACTCGGTAATTTTTCCATCCATTTGCCTTTAGCTTTTTCCAGCCTCTTTTTGATGCCGTCCAAGATGGATTTGTTAGAGGCTTCGGCTTGACCATTGCTTTGGGGGTAGGCCGGTGTCAAGAAGTAAGGCCAAATGCCATATTTGCTGCATAGCTCTCGATATACGCCACAGTCGAACTGGGTACCATTGTTTGAGATGAGAGCTCTCGGAATGCCGAATCGTGTTATGATGTTTCTCCATACAAAGCGTTTAATGTCGGCATCTCATATATGTGTCAAAGCCTCCGCTTCGACCCATTTTGTGAAGTATTCTGTCACGACAATTAAGAATCGCTTGTTCCCTGGGGCCCTGGGCAATGGTCCTACGATATCAAGTCCCCACTGAGCAAACGGCCAGGGGCTGGTGATAGAATTCAACTCTTCGGCAGGCAGATGGGTTAATGGGGAGAACTTTTGGCACTGTTCGTATTTTTTTACATAACTCTCCGCGTCAGCTCTCATTGTCGGCCAATAGTATCCCTACGTTATAGCTCGATGGGCCAGGGAGCGTCCGCCAGAATTGGCACCACAATTGCCCTCATGTATCTCTGTCAGAAGCCCCTCCACTTTGTCAGGGTGCACGCATTCCAAATATGGACCAGAGAGGGACTTTTTGTAAAGCCCTCCTTGCGGATCCAGATAGTATCGCAGGGCTTTATTTTGCAGCTTGTGTGCTTCTTTTTTGTCCTCTGGGAGTTGTTCAGAGGAGAGGAATGCAACAATGGGGTCCATCCAGCTTGGTGCAGATTCTATAGCGTTGACATGGATTTCATTCGGAGGGCCAATGCTCGGCTCTGGGACGAAACCTACTTCGATGGTCCGCTTGATCTCAGAATTGATGGCGGAGGCTAGGCACGCCAAGGCATCCGCGTGTGTGTTCTGGTCGCGTGTTATTTGGTTCAGTTCGTGATGATCAAATTTTGTCAGCAAGGAATTGGCCGTTTTCATGTAGGCCGCCATGCGGTCGTTTCTTGCCGCGTATTCCCCCTTTAGCTGATTGATTACCAATTTTGAATCACAAAACACAAGCAGATGCCGAGCGTCACGAAGGTGCGCATTCCACAGACCGGCTAGAAGGGCTTCGTATTCGACTTCGTTATTTGATGCTTTGAAGCCAAGCTTGACGGCCTACTCAATTACTGCGCCGTCTGGAGACATGATTACAACTCCGGCGCCGCTGCCCTTTTGGTTAGATGATCCATCATAGTACAATTGCCAAATATCCCCGACATAAATTCTCCAGTTCGGCTTTGGTAGAACTTCATCCTTTGGTCGAGCTTCATCAGGTTTGAGGTTGGCGAGCTCGTCGGTGAATTCAGCAACAAAGTCGGCCAACACCTGCCCCTTGATTGCAGTTTTAGGTAAAAATTGAATGTCGTATTGGCCGAGTTCAAGAGCCCATTTTGAAACACGTCCTGATGCTTCTGTACTCCGTAGTACTGATCGGAGGGGATAATCTGTTAGCACCCTAATGCTATGTCCTTGGAAGTAATGCATCAGTTTTCTTGCTGCCATGACTAGGGCTAAGATGAGTTTTTCCAGCGGAAGGTAGCGAGTTTCGGCATCAACTATTGCCTTGTTCACATAATACACTGGCCGTTGCTCCCCCTCATCTTCTTTTAACAGTACAGCGCTGACGGCCCTATCGGAAACTGCCAGATATAGGATGAGCGGGCCACCAGTGGCGGGTGTTGTCAAGAGAGGTACTGAGCGGAGGTAGGTCTTGAGTCCGTTGAAAGCTGTTTCGCATTCGGCGGACCATTCAAAAGCCTTACCCTGCCGTAGTGTCTGAAAGAATTGTCGGCAGCGATCTGTAGACCGACTGATAAACCTGTTGAGTGCAGCGGCCATCCCCATCAACTTTTGGACTTCTTTTACTGAGCGGGGGGAGCCGAGTTCCAAGATTGCTGTGACTTGCCTTAGGTTGGCTTCGATTCCTCGGTGATTGACGATGTAACCCAGGAATTTGCCAGAGCCGATTCCGAACGCACACTTGGAAGCGCTCAGTTTCATTCTGTATTTGCGTAAGATGCTGAATGTCTTTTCTAGATCAGCTATATGACTCTGTTCTTCTTTGGACTTAACCACCATATCGTCGATGTATACTTCCATAGTGTGGCCGAGTTGCTCTTTGAACATGGCGGTGACCAATCTTTGGTAGGTTGCCCCTGCATTCTTCAGCCCAAAGGGCATAACTTTGTAGCAATAGGTTCCTCTTGGGGTGAGGAAGGCAGTTTTATCCTAGTCATCTGGATGCATGGCGATTTGATGGTAGCCTCTGTAAGCGTCGAGGAAGCTCATGCGTTGGTGGTGTGCCGTCGCATCGACGAGCTGGTCGATTCTGCGTAGAGGAAAACAGTCTTTGGGGCAAGCTTTGTTTAGATCTGTGAAGTCGACGCACACTCGCCAAGTCCCATTTTTCTTCTTCACTACCACTGTATTGGAGAGCCACGTAGGGTAAGTGACTTCTCTAATTGCCCCGGCGTCAAGCAGTCTGTCTACCTCCTTAACAACGGCGGTAGTGTGCTCCGCGGCTGACCGTTGGCCTTTCTGAATGATCGGCTTACATTTCGGATCGACATTCAAATGGTGCTGTGAAACTGACGGATCTATTCCCGGCATTTCATACGGAGTCCATGCAAAAACGTCAAGGTTGTTGTGCAAGAAAGAGATCAGCTGCTGCCTGTTGACCTGATTCAGAGAGGCGCCGATCATGAAGAACTTTTCTGGGCTGCTATCAATGTCAACTCGGTCCAAATCTTCCGTGACCTTCTCATTTGGATATCGCCCAACATCGTCCAGGATCTCCCGATTCGGCACCTTAATGGAGTTTACTTGCAGTTCCTTTGGCGTTTTGGCGGCAAGGAGATAACCTTCTTGTGCCGATTTCTGGGATCCGCGGATTTGCTCAATGCCGTGTTCTGTTGGGAAACGTAGCAATTGATGATAGGTGCTTGGGACGGCCTGCAAGGTATGCAACCACGATCTCCCCATGATGAGACTGTACGGCGATGGCAGCCTGACGACCAAGAATTCCACGTCCACCGTTCTGGAACCTGCTCGAACGGGTAAGCTGATTTTTCCCAACGGGTACTCTGGAGTGGCATTGAAGCCGAATAGTGGATAAGGAGACGGAGTCAGGTCTGACTCGTTGAATCTGAGTTTGGTGAAGGTTTTATAATACATAACCTCCGAGGTACTGCCCTGGTCGATAAGAATGCGTTTGACGGTGAACTGGTTTACGTGCAGCTCAACAACTAACGGATCGATGTGGGGGAGTGTTACACCGATCAAGTCAGAATCGTCGAAGGTGATACTTGGCGTTTCTCGGGGTTGCTTTGCTGGCGTGAGTTGCTGTTGGGGGCCTAGATGTGATTGGATCGCATGCACGGCCGGGGCCGCTGGAAAGCTGTATATCATATGAACGGTGTCAAGCGAAGATGCATCCTCCGGACGGGCAGGTGTTTCGACCATACTCCTCCGGACGCATTGGTGGAGACGTTCGTCCTTTGCCAACTCCTCGAGATGATCTGCCCTCAGGGGTCGCTCAGAAGCCTTGGGCATCGTTTGTTTGGATTTTGCTATTTTCGAGGCTAGATTGTGACGAAGGCGTTCGTTCTCAGCGATGATGTTGGCCAACCTCTGTTGGGTTTGCCTAGCTTGTGCCATGGTCGCTTGTATTGTTGTTTGCGTTGGGTTTGAAGATGAGCAGAGGTCCGAGGCAAGTCTTGCCGTGATGGTTTTTGGTCCAAGCGAGTTTGCTAGAATGAGGTCAACTCTCTGTGCGGTCTCGTCAGTGGCTAGCGGAGGATCTTCAGTCACGCCTGCCATGGATGTGTTTGAGTATTCCCACAGACGGCGCCAATTGTGGGAAAGTGGTTTGGAAATACTCTTTGGATCCTGGGAGACGCTAGTGATCCTCAGCTAGTCACCTGAAAAGATACAAGCACTCTAGTCGGGGGTGCCGGAATTAGCACTCCGACGGACAAGTTAGTTCAGATGCTCAGGATAGCCTATTTACCAGTTTTGTGAAGTGATTCTTACATACCTTTCTATAACCGTTGTTCCTGTATTTATACCTGTTCTTTTTGATCCTCGGGGCCAGGGCCTACTTTTTGATCATTCCCCTTTCTTTCATTCGGAGCTACTGATCTCCATCTATTCGGCTTCACTCACGTATTCGGCGTCCTGGTCACGCAATATGAAGCTGGATAGTATCTAATTTCTGGAGCACGCATCCTCTGACTCTTCTATTTATTCGGCTCCCACAATGAGGAACAATTCTACTTTATACGAACTGAGCTTGGCATGTTAAATATTCATATGTGATGTTAAACTATGTGTTATTATGCTTCATTGAGAAATTTGCTGTGAAAAACACTAGTTTTTGTTCCTTAGGACCTTTAAGAGTCGACCTCCTGCTCTATAGGGTCGACACCTTGTGAACCAGCCTTGTGCTTTTTGTTGTTAAGGGTCGACCCCCTTCTTCGCTGGTGTTGACACCAATTGGTTTTTGGTTCATTGCTTTTTAGGGTCGACACCTCTCTTCGAAGGTATCGACACTTGTTGCGTTTGTAGACATTGCTTTTTAGTGTCGACTTCCTTTCTCTAAGGGTCGACACTTGCCTATGGATAAGGTTTTTACACCGCAGTCTTTTCAACTTTGAAGGGTTGACCCCTCTCTCCCTAAGGGTGGACACCTTCTCAAGGGTATTTATATATCCCGTGACCCTTCCATTTCTTGCGACAACAAACAAATTCCTTGCCCTAGCCCCTTTTCTTATTCCGGCGACCCTCACCGTCGATCCACATTTCGATCTTCTTCCATCTCTCTCACACCCTCTCTTCCTCCTTTCTATGGATCCTCAAGCCCCTCCTCCTGTTCCAACAAAGAAGCGACCACACACCTCTTCCTCTTCCACCACCGTCGCTGCTTCTTCTCCTATGCTTCGGTTCAAGAACCCTGAGTGCCGATCTGCCTTCAACAAGGACTTCAATCTATGAAAGGTACTTTCTGGTTGCACAATAGACATTACATTCTTTGAAAAACATTCCATTCCCATCAAAGCTTGGTTTGATAACCAAAAATGGTCATCTTTTTTGAAACTTGATTGTGACATTTACCCACTCTTATTAAAGAGTTTTTTTTTTGCAATTCTCTCACATGATGAGCAAACTTCTCCTCATACCCTAGACTATTTTCCTTTTACTTTGACATCCTCTATCATTAACTCCATTTTGAAAACCACTAATGATGGACACAGGGTCACTCCATCGGTTGCTCTTAAACCACCCCAATACTCTCATTTTATTGTTCTTAGACTTTTCACAAATAACCCCGATTTAACTCATTATATCACTGTCTCTAAGAAAGACGTTTCCCTTGAAATGAGACTGTTACATCACATCATCACACACAACATTATTCCTCGCTCCGGCCGCTTTGATGCCATCACTTATGGCCACACTTATCTTATTTGGGCCCTATCCACTGGTTTTCTCACTGATTTTGGTTTTTTGGTGGTTCACTGTATCATAAATGCTCATAAACAAAATAATCAAACCTTTCCCTATGGAATGATTTTCACTAAGATTTTCAAGCATTTCAAAATTGATCTTAAGGGGGAAGAAAAAGTTCCTAGAGACCTTTTTTCTTATGGGTCTGAAACTTTGAGAAATATGGGGTACTCTCTGATCAACAACATCAGGACCAAGACCAAGAAAACTAGTTCTTCCCCTGGTCTCTCTATCCCTGGCTCTTCATTTCCCGAAAGGGGGCACGAAAAGGCGAGCTACACTTGTGAGCTTACACTTTCATATCCACCTTTTGAGAGAGAATATTTGTAAAAGAGGACAGTTATACCTCTTATTCTTGTTCCTTATTTTATGAGTGAAACACTTGTAAAGTGAGGCACTTAGTTGAGAGGTCCTTAGCAGATTGAAGTATGTCCTTTGCAAAAATCCACAAGCTAGGTAAAGCTTGGTGGTGCATTGATTCTTAGTGAAGAAATTCTCAAGGAGGTCTCTTGAGGAGTGGATGTAGGCCGGTGAGCCGAACCACTTTAAATCCTTGTGTTGAGCTCTTCTTTCCTTTTCTTTTATTTTCTGTGTATTAATTGTCTGTTTGTTGCATTTAATTACTTAGTTTTTTGAAATCTAATTTCTAGTCAAATTTTTTAATTACCCAATTTACCCCCCCTCTTGGGTTGCCTTCCTGTATAACAGATTATGATATTTTGAATATGTATTGATTGAGACTTGTGAAATTGAAACCTCTTAGGATTTTTCTTGAATTATGAATCTTGTTCTTCATTACTCCATTAAATAACTTGAGTGGTGTGCATTACCTTTTACCTAAAGAATGTATGAATACTTGGAAATCTTGGAAAGGTTGTTTAATGGGGTAGTAAATAACAAGTGAGTCCAGGTAGGGAGTTAATTTTTGGAAGGAGTTGTGTGTTGTTGGTACCTGAGCGGGGAAAAGTTTAGGCGCCCAATTGCCCTATCTTGAGCTTATCGCTGGACAAATATGAGAAAATGTTTTTGGGTGTCCACTGATCCTGTCGTATTGTAATTAGTAAAAGTGAAAAAATGGATGATTTTGGGTGCCCATTCCCCATCGTATTAATAGCCAGCGAATGTGGGAATATTTTGGATATAAACCTATGTATATGTATGTATTAGGATTCTTTTTAGGGACTTCATGGCGTATTTACCCCCCAGTGTTGAAGTGTGATTTTTCATGGAAATTATAATATCTAAGTTTCGTTGCTTAAACCTTTAACATGAGTTGAACAAGAAAATGTTTTGATTGTGATAATGCCATATGGATTTTTGAATAATTAGATATTTTGGTAAAAGTATTTCTACTAGGCATCTAGCTCATTCTTATCTAACAATTTCGGGAATTGGTGATGTGCACCCATCTCTATGCGAAGGAGGTGGACTTTTTTGTTTTGTTGGGGCACGAAGGCTCATGGATGTGTTATGTGGAAGTTCCGAGCATATGTGTTTTGGGATCGCGTGTCCATTTTATTGTAACAAGGCCTTGCCTTGATGTTTGTACACTATTAAGGCATTATTATTTGTTTTATCATTTAGCTTCTCGAACTATGTTAATGTTGTTGTAACTAAGGCAAGAATTTGAAAATTTGTAATATTTGATATGTAGTTCAATAAATATAGGGCTTTTGGGATTAATGTTATTGTTTGGTATGGAAAGATTTCGAATTAATCATGTTATGGGTAATGTTTTAATTTAATTAATTTGGGGGTGTTATAAGCACTCGACGCAGCCTCAGCTCAGAAGCCAAAGAAAGGAAGAAAAGAAATCCTCTGACTAAAAGAGAAATGAGTCAAATGTTGCAGTTAGCAAAAAAAACCTATCCAAGGAATAGTATATCGGCAGGGATGCTGTCGATCTTTTGCCTAGAGTAAGGAACAAACCTATGATAGTTTCGTATTAAAAACCTATCCAACGGATAATACAATGGCAAGGATGCTGCCGATCTCTTGCTTAGAGCAAGGAACAAACTTACGATGATTTCTCGTGAAAAACCTATCTAATGGATAGTACATCGGCAGGTATGCTGCTGATCTCTTGCTTAGAGCAAGGAACAAACTATGATGATTTATTGTGAAAAACCTACCCAAGGGATAGTACATCAGCAAGGATGCTGCCAACCTCTTACCTAGGGCAAGGAACAAACCTACAATGGTTTTCTATCCAATGGATGGTACATCGGTAGGGATGCTGCAGATTTCTTACTTAGAGCAAAGAGCAAACCTATGATTGGATTTTATGAAAAACCTGCCCTAAAATCTTTTGCTTTAAACAAGAAATAATCCTATAATGATTTTTTCACCATACACAAAAAAAAAGAAAGAATATATATACATAAATAAATAAACAGAAAGTACAACGATAAGGAAATTTATATTTAAAATCCATAAAACAACGTTTACACAAAAGAAAAAGAAAAATAAAAAGGAAAAATACAAATCCTTAAAATTACATCCTAAAATAAAATAAAATAAAAAAATAATAACAAAAGAACAAGTTTTTTAATTTGTGGCTGGAGGATTTTCTCTATTAGCTCCACTAGTAACTTCTTCAGTGGGCTTCTCCAAGGCTTCAGGTCAAGGGTAGGGGATGTTCTTTATCAGCTCGGATCCCTCTGGAACCTCAATAGCACGAAGAGCAGCCGTCCATTCGTTTTCAAAAAGGATGTTCTTTAGCTTGATGAACTGCTCCTTATAGCTAGCTGTGGTCTCATTGCATCTCTCTTCCTTCGCAACTTTAACAGTTGTATCAAGACCAACCTTAGACGAGTCTAGGGCAGCGGAGAGTTGCTACTTTTCCTCCTTCATGGTGACAATCTTTTCGGCGACAATCTTTTCGACTGAAGACTTTACCACAACATCCATTGTTTGAAGCTTCTTCTCGATCTCCACTACCTTGCTCTTTGAAGTTGCCAGCATGAGCTCCAGGTCCTTCACCCTCTTATTATACTTCTTTTTGGAGGACTTAAGCTTGTCAACAGCTCGAATGAGCTTGTCATGGCGGCACGTAGCCTTATGAGCAAATAAAAGGCCTTGTAAGGATAAGAGGATCGAGACCTACCACAGTAGTGGAAGAGGCAAGTGAGGCATCCTCAACCACTATGATCGGTGATTGTTTGGATGTAGCCGAAGTAGTGGATGTTGATCCACCATCTTTCTGACATTTCCTGTTCGCAAGGATAGCCAAGAAATTCTTCAGGGGCATGATTTTTGAAATTGGGGCCTCAAAATCAGAAAGGTCCCCTTGGGTTTGTTCTTCCTCAAAAGCAAGAACCTCTTCAACCATTAGCTTTTCTCTGATGTCATCGCAAAGATGAGGGATAAGGTAGAAATTGACACCGCCATTGGTTCTGAGGGGGATGCCTTCAGTAGCAATAATAATGTCGCAGTAAGGCACGTACGTGGGCCGCCCGACCTTGGTTTCTCTTCTCGAGAGGGCTTTTGTAGTCCTAAATTTGTTGAAGGAGAAGGATGTTAACCTGATCCTTCCACTCACTAGGATGTTAACCCGATCCTCCCACTCGTTAGGATGAGAAAAGATTGTGGAATTTGCAGAACAAAAAAAATAATTTATTACAAGAATTCATGAAGAAAGAAATCAAAGTTGTAAAAAGATGCCAAATAAAAACAAAAGGAAAATGGGTTTTAACTTGGTTGGCCAAAGGCCTTGGGTATGGACCGTACCCTGTCAATACCAGAGGGAAACTCCCAGTTTCCTTCGACGATCACAATGATTTCATTCACGCCCTTGCCAGAATTATGGAACATCTACACCAGTTGGCGCTTTTAGGCTTAAAATAAAATTTTATTCTCTCTTTGGTGGTTGAGACAAAATTGTAGCAGTATCTAATCTCTGGGAGTCATAAGTTTATTCCCAGAATCTCGTTCAAGGCAACGACCCCCATCACTATCCTAAAGAAATTAGGGACAAGTTGAGAAGGTTGATGCCATAGAAGTAGTGCATTTCTCTCAAAAGGGACTGTAGGGGAAAACTGACACCCCCCCCTCAACAATGTCAATGAGGGGCAGAGGTATCTAGACCTCAGACCCCTCAACAACGTCATCATCGTCGTTAGGTAAGTGGATGATGATGTCGTCTGGGATGTGGTGGAGAGTTCTAAACTTAAGAAGGTTTTCCATAGAATCGAAGAAGTGTTTAAGGCGATTCATTTTTTGAAAAAGAAAAGGAAAAACAATAACAAAAATCAAAGAAAATGATGGAACAAGAAAGTAGAGAGAGAGGAAAGAAAACAAAGAACTTACAAAGAATAGGAGTAAGGGCTTCAAATGGTGGAAATTTGAGTAGACGCATCTGGTGAGTCTCTGAAAGGAGTGCAAGTAAAATGATGGATGAGTTGCCTCCATATTTAATGCGTTAGAAGTAAAACGACGCATGAAGAGATAGTTGTCATTATTACGGTCCTACTAACATAGGAAGCATAAAGACACATGTCATTAGACTGGACAGTCTCGCGTCCATACATCTGTACCATTTGATCGGCACATATGCTTCGGCAACCTCCCAATATTGGCCATCAAAAGTGGGTAATTGTGAAGGGAAAAAAAATGAGCACAAGCCCAAACCCAATCATGCTAGCCTAAAACAGAAAGTGAAAAGTCCAAACCCGTCCCTTGAAGCCCATGATAGATAGCTGGCAACAACTTGGCATCCAATCAAGGCGTATGGGGGGACAAACAAATATAAAAGATAACCTTCTAGAAGGAAGATCTGTAAAATAAAGGAGAGACGTCAGATTAGGTATATATGCCGGGCTTAGCAGGAGGCGGAGCCGTTTGATCAAATTGATCCTACGGACGTGACACTTGGCGAGCTGGCCACTAATGTCTGACATCATCTAGGCTGGCCATGCGCCAGAGTTCCAACAATGAAGGGCAAGGGCAACTCGGCAAATTGCTCGACCAAAACTAGGTATGGGCAGAACCCTTCGATCAAAATAAGATCCAACGGATGAGATTTGAGCCATGATAACTATAAATGGGTAAGTAAGCAAAGCATAAAAAAAAGTATTAACAAATCCAATTCTACTAAATCAAGATTAACTTCTACTTCATAAATATTTCATTTTTAAATATTTATGTGCTATGGCCGACCAGTGTACTGACTTGATCGACGGAGAGTCCTCCCAACCTACCCTGATCAGGAGTGATTACTGAAGTTTAGTTTCTCTTTACAGAGTGTAAAGGAGTGAGTGCATCATCTCATTTTCCCCGTGGAGATAATTTGACCTTCCACAAAAAATAAATTCATGTATTGATGTAACAGTTATCAAATAATTGAAGTTATTTCTGTTTTAAATTCCGAAATTTCATTATTAGATATTGCATCAATTATTTTAAAAAATTTAAATATTATTAATTTATATCAACATTTTTGTTATTATTAATAGTCCATTTTGCAGGCAAGTGGTTCAAGTGGATCGGTAATTTAATAAGCATAAAACTAGGGCCCCACAAGATTGGCATTTCCACAATGTTGGAAATTTGATGTGAAACAAATATAAACACAAATGTTAGGGTGGTTAGGATCACTCCATTAGGGTGTTTAATTGTTATAACCCTACTTTGGAAACTAGACGTGATGTATTAGCATAAGTGGTTAGAGTTGTTAAGATCATCCCATTTGAGTTGTTTATCTTTGCTTGTGCAATTAATTATGTTCGCAAGACTTTGAGAGGATATGGCAAGTGACGGACACATGCATGATGGGTTCTTGTTTGTTTTTGTCATTATGTGTGATGTTAAATCTTCCAACTGTTTTTTTTTTTTTTTTTTTTTTTTTTTTTTAATTTTTTAAATTAATTTTTTTTTTTAAAATTGAAAAAAAAGCATCCTAAACCTACCTTCAAATAAATAAATTTTTGATTATGTTTTTATTTTTCAGTAAGCATGGAAAGCTTGTTTCACGAAATGTTTCTGAATTTTATTTTGAAAACAAACTACTTTTTAAGAAATACCAAGTTGTTTTTGAATTTTTAAAAATTATTTAGCATAAAAATGAAATCGGTGTGTGTTTTGAACTTCATATTATTTTTATTTAAAAAAAAAAAAAAACTACAACTATACATAGATTTTTATGATGACAAAGTAAATGAGCTAAAAGCATGAAAAGTTTTACCAAACGTCACATATTACCAAATCACAACAGGTAAACCAAACAATTTCAAAACTCAACTTAAATGGCTCATTTTTTTATTTTTTTATTTATTTTTAAAGTTAAGTTGAATTGAGTGGCTACGGCTTCTTTGAGAGTTAACTACAAAATTAATTTACAAGTCATAAAAATATGCCTGCATATATATATATATATATAAACGTTGAAATAGTTAGCTTGTTTAGTATATTTTTAATTTTAAATTTTTTTACTTGACTTTTCAAAAGATAAATAAATTTACCAAATGAATTAAGATATTTTTAATAAAATATATATATATATATATTTTTTTTAAGCCACAACCAAATGAATCGTTTGAATATGGGTGTGGACAAGCAAGCTTCAATTTTTGCTATTGGAGATCATGAAGAAAAATATAGAATTCAAGATGACAATGATATAAGGATTGATCATTGACCTAAGAATCCTAGGGATGTCAAATAGTACATCCATAGATAAAAAAGTGACGAGAGCTCCATTTGATCTATATAAATAATTGATTGATACAATATTTTGATGGCTACCTACTTTCTAGTACTAGCTACTAGTATGTTATTAACAGAATAAAGTCATTGTATTTTGTATGAGAAGTTTTTTATTTTTTTTTTATATAAAAAATGCTCCGTAACTCGAATAAATTGAGATTCGAGTGGTCTAAAATTTTTCTCTCTTCTCTCTATCTCTTTCCTTTCCTCTCTTCTCCTCTCCTCTCTATCTCTATTCTTGGAAACAAAAAAGCATTCAAACATAAAAAAATACTCTCACTCACCTCTGTTCCCTTATCCCTCTTAGTCCCTAGATTTGCCTTATACTAGATCTCTCTCATCTCTGTTAAACCTACCTTCCTTTGTTAAAGTGACCAATTGATGATTACCATTGGAAGCTTTTGTTCTGATTCTCTCTCTCTAGACTCTGTCTTCTCCTCCACACCTAATCTCGAGACCATCCTCTTAGAATTTGAAGTTATAAAAGAAGAAGAGTCAGTAATAAAGCAAAAGCAACCCAAGAAAATCAGAAGCATGAGGCAAAGAACAAACAAGGGTACGACAAAAAGCTTGTCAAGCCTTGAGTTTGAGGAGCTAAAAGGGTTTATGGATCTGGGTTTTGTGTTCTCAAAAGAAGATGTAAACTCAAGTTTGGTTGAGATTATTCTTCGGTTACAAAGATTGGCCAAGAAAGATGATGGTGAAGAACAAGTGAAATAGGCTAGTAGTAGTAATGCTTTTGATGAATCTTCAATTCCAAGGCCTTACCTTTCTAAAGCATGGGAGGTTTGGGAGAGAGAGAGAGAGGAGAGAGAATCCATTAATGAATTAGAGAGTTTTTTTTATTTTGATTCTGAGTTTGAGGTGGAAGACGACCCACCACCTTTATCTTCTTTCTTCTTTTTTATAGATAATTGGGTGTGTTGTTTAGCCGGCTGGCGTTTTTTTTAACCGGTTGAATGGTTTTATGGCCGGCCGGTTGGTTTTATGAGACAAAACAAAAAACAACAGAGATAGAGAGAGAGAAAGAGTAAAGAGAGATGAAAATTTTACACCAAACAACATGCAAGATCAAACATTTAAAAGCTAACCGATTTTCACACTCTGTTTGGTAAACATTGTAGGTAAATGAATGAAAAAAATTCAAAACTTTCCCCCCAACAATTTTTTGAGCACCCAATCAGACATTAAAACAAGAGGAAGAAGAGAAAGGGAAAAGAGAAGGGGAAGGAAGAAGGTTAAGAAGAAAGGAGGGAAGGAAATAGGGAAAAAAAAATGATTTTGATTATGAGTTTGGATTCAGAAAGAACAGAGCAAGAAGAGGAAGGAAAAAGAGAGGGGGAAGGAAGAAGATGAAGAAGAGAGGGGTAAGGGAAAAAAAAAGAAAAAAAAAAGGTGCCATAACGACGTCGTTTTGGCATCTCGAGCCACTCGAGCCTTAACTATTTCGAGCTATCTAGCGGGATTTTTTTTTTGAACACTTACAAGAAGTTTTGTGACGACCAGATCTCTCTTTCTCCTTCCTTCTTCCTCCATTCCCTTCCCTTGTTTTTGTGGGAATTGAAAACGTTTGGAAGCTATTTCTTTTGTTAAGTTCTCATTCTTGTTTTTGGTCTGGTGGTTTCATTTCATCCATTCCGGAGTGGGTTGGTGAACGGGGGCTGCACGTGCGAGGTTGGGCCGCACGTACGGGAAGAGGGGAGTTTGGGTGAGTTGCACACTGTCTAAAAGGCACGTGCGGAAGAAGGTGCAGGATGAGCCCCGCACGTACGGGGATGAAGGCTGCATGTACGGGAAGGGGCGCTTCGCACGTGCGGGGATGAGTGCCGCACGTGCGACATTCTAGCAGTCTGAAAACTCTGTTTTTTTTTTTTTTTTTTTATCATTTTGAGGCCGAAAATATCTCATTTTCTAACCCTTCTCTCTCACTCTAAGGCCATTTTTCTCCTCTTTCTCTCTAGAAAACCTCCTCAAACACCCAAATTACTTTGATTCTTGCAAATCATGAGCCAAGATCGTCATCATTCCCCTCTAATCTTGAAGATCAAGGTTGAGCCCTTCTTGGTGTAGTGGAAGTTGAAGAATCCTCCATTGAAGCTAGGGTTTCTTTTGTCCATCATCAACACTTTGAGGTAGAGATATTCTTGAGTCATATATACATGTTTTGCTTCATAAATGTTGGCTATAAAGCTTCCATGAGGTTGTTGTATTAACTTTAATCTTGCACTAAATGAAGAGAGAGAAAAAGAGTTTTGAAAGAGGGGTTTTAAATCTCAACTCCCTTCTTATCCATGAGAATTCTCCTTGTGCTAAATTTAAGAAAAATATGATTTGGATTTGGGTTTCACCATGAAATGGGAGGATTATTGGGTTTTGATGAAAACCTTAGAAATTGGGGGTTTTTGAAAACATGAGAAAAACTATGAAACTCTTTTTTCTTAGGTTTAAATAAGGAAATAAGTGTGGATTTCACAATGTGTTATAATGAAATGATAATTTGCTTGATATAAAGAGTGGAGGACTTATTGTTAAACTATTGTTGAATGTATAGAAATATTTATGTGGGCAATGATAATTGTTATGCATTATGGATTGTGAGAATTAATGTTTGAAAAACATTGCATGTAGTCTTGGTGAGACTATATTGTAAGAATTTGTGAAAGGTGAATTGTGACTAGGTGTAGATAATGTATGGTTATCTTGGGGAAGAGCATTGAAAAGGGGTAATGGAAGATGTGAATGTTAACATTATGGTAGAGACTTTGAAAATGGGGAAATGTTTTAACATATGGAAAAATCGTTGCATCGCATATTCATTCAATTATTATTTTCGCATTGTAAATTTAGATTGAAGATATTTATGTCATGAAAGAAAATGATGTTATGATAAGAACTACGATAATGTGAATGGGGTAAATACGTGGTAAGTTTGGCTAGGGGGTGTAGATGAATTTGATAAGTTGGCCTGTGTGTCCATGGTGAAAGACCAGAAACCTGCGCGGATAGGTGTCGAGCCTTTCGGTTAATATCGGTAAAAATGACAATTGGGTAGTACTTGTAGAGTCTACTTGCAGACACCAGCCTAAGGATTACCAGTGTCGTATTTACCGCCCCTTTTGGTTAAAATTGGAAGTTTGGAAATGTGTTACTATTGTAAGCTTGTAATGAAAAAAAAAATGGAAATCTTCAAGAGGAACATGAAATAAATTTTCGTTAAAAAAGCATGGCATGGCATGGACATTGCACTTTTATTGAGATTTGCATAACTGTATATAGTTTGTGAGAATTCTTTACTGGGTTTTATGCTCACCCCTATGGCATTTGATGCAGGTAAAGATGTGGTGATCCCGCCGAACTAAGGGCGTGGATATTTTTGAGAAGAGTAAATAGCTCTTTTATTTGTGTTGAAATTCTTTTTGTAAGCCAAGGGCTAATGTGTATGGGTCCGAGAGGCCGTTTTGTGTAACCGGACTATTGCCTTGGAAGATGTAAGCCCTTAAGGGCATTTTTATTGTTTTGAGATTATATGCTTCATATGCTATACATTCAGGTGTTCTTTTGTTCCGTTGAATGTATATCGCATATAGAACTTTTGTATTAAACACGTTATTTAAATATGTGATGATGGAAGGATTATTGTTATCGCTTACTGAATGTTCATTTATGTGGATAGTTTGTGTTGAATTATTTTGGAGCATGACAAGTTTTTCATAATTAGAGAGAGTTTGGCCTAATAGTAAAATTTGTTATCCATATTTTTTTTTTAATGCATGTTTGAGTTACAAAAATAATTATTCAAAAAATAAAATAAAAATTACAAACATCTTACTACTTGTAGATCATATGTTAATACAAATTTCATACTCTGAATAACCTTTTAAATAATTGATGAGATAATAAAAGTGCTAACACTAAGATGTTTTCATAACATTAATTGAAAAGACGACCAGAAGTATAAATATATATTAGTCTTTCGCCTTTTTTTTTTTTTTTTTTTTTTTCCCCTCTCTCTCTCTCTTCTTTCTTAAGTACAATGGAGGCCATGGTTTGGACTTGAAAATTTTGCCTTCCATTAAACTCGTATCTTGATCTCTTAATTAGATGAAAGATTTTCGTGTTTCTAAAATTAAAAAATAACAAAAAGTTTACAAACACTCATTTTCATATGGTAGATCATTCTTTAAATTTCAAAAGTCCTTCAATATAATAGCAATAGTTAATGTTATGTTTTAAAGTTTTGAATTTATGGAGACATTTAAGAAGAAAAATTAAAATAATATTAGTCTCTAATTCATTTTTTTCTTTTTCATTTTCTACCACAAATATCTCAACAAATCAAGATCCAAATACATCGTAATAATATTTTCAAATTGTATAAGTTTATCCCTAAGTCAAAATTTTAATACATGCTCACCTCGTTTAAAAAAAAAAAGAATTACTTTTTTAATTAATTTTTTCTTTTTACTCATAAAGATGTTTAAAGCTTCGCATCATATTAGTGGCATTAAACATTTGCTGTGTTTGGATTATAAATTTAAAAAGGAAAAAGAAAAAAGTGAAGTAAATATAAATAAAATATAGTTTTTTCTTTCTTTCTTTTTTCTCTCTAAATTTATAATCCAACTACAACGTTAATATATTTTCTTCTAAGATTAGATTCCTCTATCTGACCTACTCAACTTAGATCAAAAGTCTAAAATTTAAATGTTCCATTTTCCTCGATTTTGTCTTGGAGTGTGGGTTCATAATAAAAACATCAAAAATGATTGAGAACTCTAAAAAAGGCGTTAAGATCCTCTAGAGTGATTTACTAAAGTGATTTCCTACAGTGAAGAGAGGATGCCCAACATGTGTCCCACTCAGCTTCTAAAGGTTGAAATTCAAACTCACCAAAATGATGTCGTTTTGGTGAGTAAATTGAATTTTTTTTTCACCCAATTGCCCTCCCAGCTGCCTTTGCTTATATACGCAACACATATACAAAAAATAGAGTGTGAGAGTGAGAGTGAGAGTGAGAGAGAGAGAGAGAGACGACGATGACGACGACGACGCCCCTCCTTGCCTCCTGACGCATCGCTGCCACCGTTGCCCTACCGCAATCGATTCAAGAAAAATATAGGTTTTACTCCTCAAAAAATTCTCCAATGTTTGGGTTTAGATTTGAAAAATTTAGGCTCTGTTTGGTAGGGCTATGGAATATTAGTTCCAGGATTTGATTTGCACATCGTGTTTGTTTACGATTTTAAAAAATTAATTCCATACTCACTTTTGAAAACTCTGTCCAAGGCTAACCCGTCGTCCTGCCGGTCGTCCGGCTGGTTGACTGCAACAGTGCATATTTTATTTTTATTTTTATTATTTTTATTTTTTTGCAATTGACACGTGTTAATTTTTATATATTCAATAAAAAATATTTTTCGAATTTTAATTTTTTTTATGAGTTTTGAATAGAATTTTGAGTTGTGTGTTTGGTTATGAGTTGTAAGTTTTTGTATCAAATATCATATGTCACATCAAAATTTTTTCACTCAATTCAAAATTCTTTTCAAAACTCATTCACGAAATAAATTTTCCACGCTCAAATCATAATTCCAAAACTCCCAAACTCAAAATATAACTCTACTATCAAATCATATTTAGGAAACTCTACCAAACACAACCTCGGATTTTTCTGAATGATAATGGTAATACAAGTTTGTTGGTTGTTGAATGTGTTGATTGGGAGATTTTTACATGATTTTTTTGAAATCTATTTTTAGAGTTCTGATTTTTTTTTGTTTTGAAATCTACTGTTTTTGCTACATCTGTATATTATAACAAAAAATATATGTGAATATTGATGTTATTTATTCATTATCATCCATGAGTAGACAGTTTCAATAGTTCATAAGAATGTTGAACACAGTCAGTTATTTACATTCCAACAAAAAACTTGTGGATGGTTTGTTTTGTAAATTCATTCAGCATATCATAAGTAGAGCAAAAATGGTGGAGAATCTAAGTGTCATGATCAATTTTGCTTCCAAAAATCATCAAAATATATCATAAGTAGAGCAAAAATGGTGGAGAATCTAAGTGTCATGATCAATTTTGCTTCCAAAAGTCATCAAAATACTTGGAGTAGAAGCATGAATTTTGAGGAACTAAATTGTTTTGAGAGTAATTAAATAGTACAAGCTTACTAGTACGAAAACAGAGCCCACATTTGTTCGCCTTTGTTTATATAATCTAATATGGGTAAACTTTTATAGTGTTTTTAATCAGTTTTGTATTGTTTTGGGGCAGCGATGTCCTCATCCTCTTCATTCTCTCAGCCCTTCTCTCTCTCTCTCTGTCTCCCTCTCTCTCTAATGCTTCATAGGAACGACTTGAAAAGAAACCCAAAACAAAAGATATTTGAAATTATTATTTTTTTAATTTACTCATCAAAACGACGTTGTTTTGATTAGTTTGAATTTCAGCCCTTGGAGGCTGTGTGGGACACATGTTGGGCATCCTCTCTTCATTATAGGAGATCACTCTAGGAAATCACTCTAGAGGATCTTAACGCTTAAAAAGGGAGCTTTAGAAGCTTTAATTGTGATGGGTCTTACTGTGATGTGATATTTTGTACTAGCTTCTTCTTCTTCTTCTTTTTTTTTTTTTTTTTTGCCTTGCCATATAAGTAGGGCTCTCTTTAAAACTCTAATATTAGAGCTCTATATCATTACTCTAAAAATATATGGAATCATGGATATGGCTGAATATGCACCTATATGGATGAAGTCAAATTTTTTCAGTTTGATCCCAATTGAGGATGAAAGAAAGGTTCTGAACCTGTGTCACAAATTGTTCTAATTACATTATATTTAATTAAAAAAAAATTACAAATTGAAAAATTGCTCTAACTTACATTAGTTTTACTTTAAAAATCACAAATTATCATAACACAGAGAAAATTGTGTAATATACCACAAAATTCATAATATTTACCAAAAATACATAACAAAATATATATGATATACACATTTAAAAGGAGGCATATACTGTAGCATTTCCCTGAATGTATAAATACATCAACTTTGTGGCTAAATATACACTTTATAGACTAGTTAATTTCTTTACAATATTTCGCTAGCAGCTATTAATACTCCAATTATAAGGGTCGGTTCTATCATTTTCAGAACCCAAATCTCGATATCGTTTATACAATTCAAAAAAAATTATGATTAAAAGACAATTATCCCTTAGTTTTAAATAATTTAGCACATTAATTATCTATTAGTTTTGAATCTTCACTAAACTTTATTGAGACATTTCAATTCGAGGTTTTCTCTTTTATTTTTTAGTGAGCATAATTGCTCAAAAAAAAAAAACTTGGGACTCCTTTTTTAAAATCATTTTCTGGCGGTCACTTTGCCCGCTTTGGACCAATGCCAGACATTGCCAACTACTTGTCTTGAGAAATTATTTGGTAAGTCTGATCTATTATATAGTCATGTGCCTCTACTTAATTGAACAGGGACACATGACAAATTTTATTGAAAAATAAAAAACAAAGTGGTCACGTGTCTTCTTAGTATTGAAGGGCACACTACGCGTACCATCCGAGATGATTATAAGCCGAGCTGTAATAATTTAATGTTTTAGACAATTTTATACTGGTATAAAATTATCAAGCAGAGTTTAAATCGAGCTCAAAAAATTAATAAATTTTGAAATATATTAAAACTTAGATTATTTATATAATAAATTAATCTCAAATAAATTTTTAACAAGCCGTCATGATACGAAAAATTTGGTTAGTTTTACAGCTGCATTCTTCACCACCACCAGTAACATATTATACACATATATATATTCTTTGACAGTTAACTGATTGGTAGTTGTTACAGTTACTTTTCCAGTTAAATGTCACAACGTGACTAAAGTGGGCTTGAGGTTCTGGGCCTTGACAATAAGCCGGTGGATCTTCTTCAATTCAAACTGGACACAGGCCCAGTCAGGCATTTGATTAGCAAGATATAATGATGGAAATTGCAGAAAAGAAAAAATAAAAGTGAAAATGGTGTTTGTTTAATAAGAGAGTCATAACGAGTGTTGAAAAGAGAAATTTGCTGTACAATCACTTTTTAAACTTAGATTTAGATTTTTATTTTCGACATAAAATGGAGGGTTTTGTTTTTCTCTTGAAGATAAGAATAATTATATCACAATTTATGGATTTTCCCATGGTTCCATCCACTTTTTAAAAAAATGAATAAGGACAATTTGGTAAAATGCTACTTTTTATGCTTTTCAAGTTAAAATTTTCAATTAATTTTCCATGGTGTTTATCCTAATCAATTTATTAATTATTTTTTTACTTCACTTTTTTTTTAATTATTTTTTAGGTTTTTTTGTCATTTTATTTCTAATCAAACAAACGTACATAGCTCTTCTATTTTAGTAAGAACATTACTATGACCACACTAGTTGGGTTTGCGTAATGATCTTGTTTGGTACACCTTATTATAAGCTGAAAGTGGATAATTAGCAAGTAAAAGTCTAAAATATAATTTTCTCAGCCATTAAATAAGGGAAAATTAGGGAGAGGTTCTCCTTATATTTTGAGTAAGAGTTTAAGGATAAAAAAATTAGTTTGTTAGTTAAGGTACCTAAGATTTAAAATTATAGAAGGATAAGGATAAATTTTGATATACATGGACTAAAATGCCATTTTAATCCTATAAACCCTATTTTTTTTGGGAGGATTGACCAATAAATTTCATATTTTGGACTTGTAATCTATATAGTCTCATATATATATATATATATATATATATTTTTTTTTCTTGTGATCCATTTAGTCTTTTTGGATGTGTAATGACTCATTTACCCGTTATATTGGAGTGTCACATTTAGAAAAAGTGTACTAAAGAGTTTTGTTAGTGTCACATCATACCCACCATATTAGAGTGTCACATTTGGAAAAAGTATACTAAAGAGTTTTTAATTTTTTTAGAGTGTCACATCATATCCGCCACGTTGGAATGTCACATGTCACGTTTGGGAAAAGTACACTAAGGAGTTTTTATATTTTTTTGAAGTGTCACATCATATCTGTCACGTTGTCACGTTTGGGAAAAGTACACTAAGGAGTTTTTAATTTTTTTTAGAGTGTCATATCATATCTGCCATGTTGTCACGTTTGAAAAAGTTATACTAAGAAATTTTTATTTTTTTTGAAGTATCACATCATACCTGTCACGTTGTTACGTTTAAAAAAAAGTATACTAAAGAGTTTTTATTTTTTTTGAAGTGTCACATTATATCAGCTATGTTATCACGTTTGAAAAAAAGTACACTAAAGAGTTATTATTTTTTTTTAAAGTGACACATCAATTTGTTACAACAATTTGTGATGAACACAAAGGTCTAGCAGAAATCATAATGATCCTAAACAATAACAACACCTGAATAGTGATGATCATGAATGCTACACATTAATAACATATATGTAATGTGACTTTTTCATATCCAAAATACGTGTACATAGGTATATTCTTTTCCCCAAAGTCGTCGCTTATAATTCAAGAAAACTTGTTTCTTATCTCAGCAACTCACCATTTCCAATTAAAAAAAAAGGATATCTGAAAAACTTTGATTTCATTTCGAAAACCAAACTCATACTTCTTACCTCACTAGTATCACTACTTAAAACAAATAACCCAAACAGTTATGTTAATCTAGTTTGTTTTCCAAAAATTAAACCCCCCATTAATTCATTATGCTTTCGCTCTACCCATTCACAACACATAACACTCACATCATTACGAAATACGTCTTCCATCTCACAATACAATTACAATCATATTTTCAAAATAGATATTCGTCAACAGATGTCTCAAGGAAAATAACAACCTGTGGTCTTATTAAGCCCCACGTCACAACTGAGGTCTTGCCGAGCACTCAGTTAGCCTACTTTACCAGGTTTTAACCGAAAGGAACGCATTACCTTTATATAACATTAGTCTGCTTTACCAGGTGCTAACCGAAAAGAACGTATTACCTCTATATAGCACGTCAGCTTGCATTACCGGTTGCTAGTCGGAAGGATTGCGTTACCTCAAGATAGCACAACCACATTCATCTCATCATATAAGACATTCATTTCATTCTAGATTACACAATCTAATCAATAACATATACACATGTACTCTACTTGTTAACAATCAATATCACCCTTTACCGATGGCCAAGGACAAAACTTCTAAACAATAAATCCACAACCCTTACAATAGAACAACACAATTCTCTTAGTTTCCCGACTCTCATAATTAAATTCATAACCAATTTCATGATTACAAATCATCAATTCTTTTCATTTCTCATTTTACAAAAGATTTCATAAACATCTCTTTAGATTTTCAAAATGAAATCTTGTTATTCCAAATCTCCATTATTCACAATGATTTGACGACACCCTTTTAATTATCAAAAGCCCAATTTTTTGATATTAATACATAACACTAATAAATCCCAATTTACAAAACAAATGATAGAAATTAGGGCTTTCAAGTTCTAACATCCTAAACATGTCCAATTAATCTTTAATTCTCTAAATCAACAACAACACATAGCTTAAACCCATAAAACTCCAAAATACCCTAACCCTCAAACTCATGCCTTTCGAAATCTCATAGCAAAACATACTTTTATGCAATAAAAATTACCACAAGTTTATCCATGACGAGGTATTTTAAAAGAGCAAAGAAATACCTTCATCTTGAAGTGAAAAGGAGAAAACCTAATACGTTAACTTTGACAAAAACATGATCCGTTCAGATTAAAACGTTTCCCTTGGTGAGCCCAAGCTTTATGCCCAAGGACTAGGGGTCAAAAGTGGCTAGAAATAGATGAAACCAAGGTTTGTAGGTTTAAGGAACTGAAAAATGACGAACAAAAGAGAGAAAAGAGAGAAAGGGGCTGAAATTTGACTTTTTATGCACTGATGGACTTATATAAATGGACCATCGTGAGTATAATAGTTTGGGTTAGACTTGAATCTTTCATGTTCTTGGATTCGGGATCCGATACTTTTATTGTTGTGTATGATCCTTCTTATCTTGTTGTTATTCAGATTTAGTTGTGTTTGGACTTGTTGGCTATGTCTTAGTCAGGTTAGGAGTTAGTTTTTCAAAGGAATTGTTGTTTATTTCTTTTTTTGTTTGCTCAAGCGATGGTTTGGTCGCTCGAGCAGTCTTTGAGATCTCTCAGTATTTTTACAAGTCAGTAAAACTTCTGAGAGTAAGGTGATCTTCGCTCGAGTGGTCCTTTCTTCGCTTGAGCGGAGAAGTGTCACTTATTTGTGTCTAACACTTAAGCGGTAGTTTGGTCGCTCGAGCAGTCTGTGCATATATCAGATTGGAGAGAAGCACCTTTTAGTCAATTTTTTATTCCTCTCTCTTTTTAAAACACTTCTAAACCTAATTTCTTCACACTCTCTCTCTAATTCTTTCATAAACACCTAAAATACATATTAAAAAGGTGAACATTTTAATCAGTGAAACTTCCATATTTGACTCCGCTTAGAGTTGGGTCTCATTTTCTTCTCTTTCTACTCTTGAGGTAGGGATTTCTCCAACCTTTTGTATGATTCTTAGCTTGGTTATTTGTTCTTTAAAAAGGTCTAGTGAGATTTTGGATTTAAATCTAGGGTTTGTTTTGAAATGTAAAAGTGGGATTTTTTAAATGGATTCTTGAGAAGGGTTGTAAGAGTGTGAATATTGTTGAGTTGTGTTGAAATGATGGAAAATCCTTTCTTAAATGTGATTTTGAAGGTAAAGGATATTTCATTGGAAAATCATTGATGTTTAATTTATGAAAGAAAAGGAAAAGATGTTGGGTTTGAAAAGATAAAATGAATCTACTTGTTGATGACGAGAGTGGAGTTGGATATATATTATCGCTTCCATTTTGAAATGTATGAGATTATATCTGTTGTTGGAAATTTATCTATTGAGTAGCGATATCTATTTTGGGCTATTGGTAGAGGATAACTTTGATTGTTGTAAAAATTGCATGAGAATTAGGTTAATTAAAACTAATTACTCATACATCTCGCATTGTGCATTATTTCAAACTTAAACATTGAAAAGTATATTGATTTGAGAAAAATTGATGAATATCTTGGTGAACTTGATTAGAGGGTGTGGTTGTGGTTTATGTTGTTGACATGTGTGTCCTTGGTAAAAGTCCAGAAATCCGCGCGGTTAGGTGTCGTTCCTTCTGGTTAGTATCGGTAAAATGGCTTTGGTAGTGCTTGTATAACCTACTGACAGACACGTACTTGGAGATTCTCAGTGTTTTGTATCTACTGCCCTATTTTCTGATTTAAAAAGTATTGTTTTATGAATTGATATACATATAATTGAGACATTGCATTGTTTTGAAAGAGAAAGTATAATGTTTGGCAAATGGCATATATATGCATTCACCATATGACTTTGTTAAGCTTTATACATTGTGTTCAAGTATCTCTATTAGGTTTTAACTACTCTACATGGAAAACAACTTTCATGTGGTGATGATATGCCTCCACCAAGGACGTATCTTAGGAGGGCAAGAGTGTCGAGAGCTTCTTTTGTTTCTTTTGTGTAATTATTTTTGTGCAAGCCTTGGGCTTTCCATGTATTGAGTTTAACTCACTTTTGTTGTACCCAAGCATTGGCTTGGAAAGATGTAGCCACTAAGGCATAAACTTATCTATACTTCCTTTTGTTCCAATTCATTTACATATGTCATATGCTATAGATTCAGGATCTAAGATTTATGAATGTATATAGGCATATGTCATCTTTTGTACGGTAAGAGAATATTGATGAAAGGTTAAAAATATATAATTTATGTTGTTATTTTTGGGACGTTACAACTTGGTATCAGAGCTACTGGGTTTGAATATTTTGGGATCGTAGGACATGGTTTTTACCACAATGGGTTTATCCAATCTTGCTAGATAATATTAGAAGTGTACTTGGTATGCTATGTGATAACATGTTTATGTGATTAGATAGGTATGAGATTTGATTTCTAAGATATTGATTGGGTCTACAAGTTTCTAGAAGTCCTGTTAGAAGAGTACTTTATCACTGCTAATTCTAACTGGAACTCTGACAATGTTGTGGAATGAGTACTATCTAGAAAGGAAATTCGTTTGTGACTATGTGATTCGGTGCTTATGTGGAATAAATTACTTGTTGTCCACTGTATTAGGATGTGAGTGAATTAGCTTTGGTACATTTATAAATGTACTAATTTATTGTGTTCCATTTATTAGAATGTTAGGACACAAATGTGGTGGTGGTAAGCATGGTAGACCTAGGCGGTAGGAGGTGTCGATACTGGATGAAATTTAGGCACAAGAGGAGGGAGTTGGTCAGGCCAACGTGGTTGAACCAACAGGCCAACAAGCTGTAACGCTTAAAAATAACAATAATAACTCATCTCATAATATTCTTTATAAATGATCAATAATAACATAACTTCTATTTCATTCATAAGTTTGATCACTACAAAAGATGACATATGCAATATATATTCATAAATCATAGATTCTGAATCTATAGCATATAACATGGATACATGAATTAAAATAAAAATAAAACCAAGATATTATATGCCCTAATGGATACATCTTTCCAAGTTGATGCTTGGGTACAACAAAATGAGTTCAACTCAAAACAACTAAAGCCTAAGGCTTATACAAAATATTTGCATCAAATAAACAAAATAAAACTCTTGGCTCCAAGTCCTCTCAAGCTACGTCCTTGGTGGAGGCATGTCATTAGCACTTGAAAGTTGTTTTCCACATAAGGTGAGTCAAAGTCCAGTAGAGATACTTTAACACAATATGTGAATCTTAACAAAGTCATAAGATGAATGTACATGTGTGCCACTTGTCAAACCCTTCACATTTCCATCTCAAAACTATGTAATGCCAGATTGTATCAATTCATGAAAAACAATTCTTTTATAATAGAAAATAGGACAGTGGATACAAAACACTGGGAATCTCTAAGTATGTGTTAGCTAGTAGGCTATACAAGCACTACTAAAGCTATTTTACCAGTACTAACCGGAAAGATTAGAGCCTAACAGCGCGGATTTCTGGACTTTCACTAGGGACACACAGGCCAACATAACAACCACAACCACATCCCTTAACTAGATTCACCAAGGTATTCACCCATTTTTCTCAAAACAAAACATTTTTAATGTTTGGGTATGCAACAATGTGTAATGCAAGATGTATGAATGATTAGTTTTAATTTACCTAATCCTCATGCACTTTTTACAACAATCAAAGCTATCCTCCACCGATAGCTCAAAACAGATATTTCTATACAATAGCTAATTTGCAACAAAAAACATAATCTCATCATTTTCGAAATGAAAGTGATATTACATATCCAATTCCACCATAATTATCGACATATACCTTGTTCCATTCTTACCAAAACCCAACATCATTTCCATTCTCTTTCACAAACCAATACCCATGATTTTAGAACAAAATTCCATACACTTTCAAAATCCATTTTAAGTAAAGAAATCCACCATTTCATCATATCTCAATCAATAATACATCCCCATAACCTTTCTCAAGAAGTGTTGAGTCGGAATATGTAGCCTTATACTTGACTGATTGATTATCTATTAGGCAAATTAGAATTGGTATTCTTATAGACAATTGAAACTTAAAATGGGGTTGTTAAAGAGAATTAGAATGAGAACAATTCAATTTACCAAGACTACTATTTCGAGTGCTTAAACTATTTATAAGTGGAATGTCTATATCTTAATGGTTCAGAACCCAATTCGTTCCGTAATGTGTAATAAGTGTTTCTTCGTCAGGCGAAGGATTTATATCATTTGGGAATGTGATACTATGCCTTCGACTTAGTGCCTTAGACATGGATCACTAGGATGTAATGTTGTGTATGGATAAATTTTCTACTTGCCAAACAAACATTGATTATATGTCTAAACGAGTTGTGTTCTCCGTTCGGGATCAAATAGTTTTCTTGTGGAACCCATGGAGTAAATCCCCATCCTATTAATGTGTTATTGTTGGCTTATGATTCATATAAGCACGAATGTCTGGATTATTGTTGCAAAGGAATTGGCGGATTAAAAAGTTGAATTTGTTATTAATGTTGCATCAATGTTGTATCAACACCTATTTATGTGGAAGACTTTATATGAGACGTCAATAGAGAAGTACCTTGATTTATTTAAAGCTAAGTATGATCCTGAATATCATTTGTAATCAATCCTCGACTATTCGGAGACATGTGGGTTATATGGAAATATGTGAATTATTAGAAGATATATGGCTAGCTAAATAAAAGTATCTGAGTAAAGTGATAGATGGGAGTCGTGTGTTATGGTTAATATATTTTGCGGTCGAATGTTATGAGATTAACTTCGAGACCTATTGAATAACGTTGGAGAACAATATGAATTGGGACGAATCATAATGTGGGTTATTAACCATTCAATGAAAATGAGTTGAACTTCTATGATGAGAAAATCGAGGAGCAAGATAGTTACGTGGGAAAAGAGAAATGTAATGACTCAAGGGTGTATGATCTGTTTTCCATACAAGTAACACAAGTTTGGAGGACCAAACTTCTTAAAGGAGGGAAAACTATGGTGACCCTACTTCGTATTATGCTCTAATTCCCTAATTGTGCATGTGATCATGTGTTTGATGTGAATTTACATGTTTAATTATGTGATTTATATGATTTTGAATTCATATATGTTCTTCATAGGAAAACTTGTTGAAATTACAACTTTGAAGTGAAAATTGAATGCCTGAGAGGCATCAAAATTGATTAATTATTTGTGATTAGCATAATTTTTTAAAGCCTAGTGAGAAGTTTAGTTAAAATTTGATTTTGAATGATATAAATTAAAAATAATTAATTACCCTAAATTAATGCTAGATTAAATAATTGGATTAAGTGTTAATCATAGTTTGTGAGTTAATTAAGAAAAGATTAATTAATATGTGTCATCCTTAATTAGAAGTTAAATTAAGACTTAACTAAATTATCAATTAATTTAATCTAAGTTAATTAAACTAGTAAGTAGCCTAGTTATATAAGTGATGAAGGCAACCTTAGAGCCTTAGAGAAGACTCTAGAGACTCAAGTTTTGTGCTGGGAGAGGCATAGAAACATAAGAAGAAAGGAGAGAAGGCTCAAGGGAGAGAGAAAGAAGAGAATTCAAGCTTGAAGAAGAAAGCTTAAGGGGAAGCTAGGGAAATTGGAGGAATTGAAGGGAAAATTCCAGAATTTGACTTGAGGTATGTATAATTCAACTAAAACTCTTGGAATAACTCTTCCATTGTTTAAAATCAAGACTTAAAATGGAGATTACACACTCAAATGAGTTAGGGTTTTGAATCATAAGCTGAAATGAACTATATTCAAGAAATTGAACTTGGGTTCTTTGGATTCGCTTGATTTAAGAGTCAATTTCTTTATATTTGCTCACCTTGAGTTTGATTGTGAGAATTAGGCCTTAATCCTTAGATTTGTGTGATTTGAACTCAAAGAGTTACATACAAAGTGAAGATCTAATTGAATTTGTAAGGAAATGTAGAAACCCATGAAATCATGGAAGCTAGGTTTAAGATTTTGGGATTTAAGCAAAGTTTAATCCAATTGAGCTTGATTTACACTTTAATTATGTATATATATATATCATGTTTTTGAAGGGGATTTACATGAATTGAGGCTTGGAAATGAGTTTGGAAGCTCAAAGCTTGAACCAATTTTGGACTGTTCACTTTAACCTAGAATTGCACGTGTGGAACATGGGCCAAGACAGAGCATTGTAGTCTGTTTTAATTGCACGTGCACCTAGGGACTTCCGTACGTGCAAAAAACAGGGGAAAATTCGGTCAGTTTTCGTTGACCTATCCGACCTTCTGAACATCTTTTTGAACTTATGTAAACCCTCTGGAGAATTAAAAGAGAATTAGAAACCTATTGAGAAATAAAGTGATTGAATAAAAAGAAAAGTGTATGAATTGTTTATCGAATTTGTATGTGTGCTATGTTGTGTAGATCGCTTGCACGAGGATCATCGCAAGGCTTAAATCACTGTGAGTAATAAGTTTGTATAAATATGTTTTGAATTATTATCTTGAAAACAATATGAATGTTGTATATATAGATTTCTGAAATTGCCTTATGATATGAATTTCAATGAATGCTTTATGAATGTCATATGAATGAATGATAAATAAATGATATGTGGACCCAAGGTCGTTCTGTTTCCAATATGATATAATATGTTGGGCCTGAGGCCATTTTGTATATGTTGGGCTTGAGGCTGTTCTGTATATGTTGGGCCTGAGGTCGTTTTGTTATATGTGGGCCCCAGGCCGTTTTGCACATTAGACCCGGGGTCATTTTGTATGTTTGGGCCCGAGGCCATTTTGTACAATTGGACTTGAGGTCGTTCTGTATGATTTGACTCGAGGTCGTTTCGTAATGTGTTGGACTCGAGACCGATTGTCAAATTTGAACATGAAGAAAACTATGGATCATTTTTACTTTTGAAAATTTATTGTTTATGTTAAATATGTTCGGTGGTTCAAACTTATATATTAACCCTTTGCACCGTTATTACTCATTGAGCTTCACTCACTCCCTATTTTATATGTATGTAGGTGATCAACAGGGAGATCAGCCTCAGAGTCAACCTCAAGAATTGTCTATGTGGACCTGTTATACCAAGCCTCCAAGATGGAGCTTTTGTCTTTTTGGTGTTATATTTTATGTAAAGTCTTCTGTTTGGTTTTTGTCAAATGGGTTTGTGAATATGTAAACTTAATGTTAATGACTCCTATGTATATAAATTATGTTTGGAAATCATGATATGCATGTGTGAGTTTATCTTCATCATTTAAGCACTGCTTAATAGACATTATACATAATATTTACTTCCGTTTAAGGCCCCATTAATAAAAACATTTGTTTTCTGTATGAGGCCGCAGGTAATCGTGTGATTATTGGTCGGTTACGAACCAAACTTTTAGGGGCAGGTTTGAGTCATGACAACAAGTCTCAAACATTAATAAATAGGTTAGGATACTTCTTACGGACTTCTGCCTCACGCTCCTAAGTCGCCTCCTCAACTCCATGGTGTCACCACAACACCTTAACCAATGGAATAGACTTGCCTAGCAAGACTTGGTCCCGAGTATCTAAAACCTGCATTGGTCTATTCCCATACAAGACATCCTCATCTACCTCTAACTCGGCCCAATCCAACATGTATGAAAGATTAGACTCATACTTCCGGAGCATACAAATAGAAAACATGTCATGAATCCCAGAAAGTTGGGACGGCAAGGCGAAACGATAAGGTACCTCCCTAATTCGCTCTAAAATCTCAAAAGGCCTAATAAATCTAGGAGACAACTTTTTGCTCTTCCCAAATCTCATTAAACCCCATGTCAATGATTTTTTAGGGATACGTGATCTTCTACCTCAAAAGATAAAGGTCTCCTCCTATGATCGACATAGCTCTTCTAGTGACTCTGAGTCGAAACCAACCTCTTATGAATAAGCGCGACATTTTTTGTCATTTCCCGGACTAATTCGGGGCCTAACATGGGTGCATCACCCATCTTGGCCTAATACACTAAAGATCTACACGGTTGACCATACAATGCCTTAAATGGTGCCATACCAATACTCGCTTGAAAGCTGTTATTATAGGCAAACTCCACCAAAGGTAAATGCCTCTCCCACAACCCTTTAAAGTCAAGAACACAACCTCGATTAAGATCTGAATGGTTCGCTCAGACTGCCCATCAATTTGAGGATGATAGGCAGTGCTAAGCATTAATCTAGTGCCTAAGGCATTCTGTAGGCTCTACTACAACGGAGACGTGAAATGTGAATCTCTATCCGAAACGATAATCACAGGGACCCATAAAGTCAAACTATGCCCCTAACATAAAGGTCGACAAGATAATCTACCGAGTCACTCATGCACGTAGGTACAAAGTGTGCTGACTTAGTTAATTGGTCGACTATCACCCACAAGACATCATTACCTCTTTGAGTCCTCGAAAGACCCACAACAAAATCCATTGGGACATGCTCTCATTTTCACTAGGCTATAGGTAAGGGTTGCAACAAACCCTTTGGTCCTTAGTGCTCGACCTTCACTTGTTGACAAATAAGACACCTCGAAACAAACAAGGCTACGTCTCTTTTTATCCCCCTCCACCAAAACTGGTGGCTAAGGTCGTGGTACATCCTTGTGCCTTCTGGGTGTACTGCAAGGCATGAATTATGGAATTCTTGGAGTACCTCCTCTTTACAAGATTTTGGCACGAAAAGACGATCCAAACTCCTCACCCTCGAGTCAGAATACACGTTCAAACTTCTCTACTTTTCCACTATATATCTTCTCTTGGATGACCTTTACTTCAAGATCACCTCATTGTGCTTCTATAACTCAGCTCACTAGTGTAGGTTGTGCAACTATGGTGAACAAAATAGCCAACTCAACGAACTCGCCAAGATGTAAGTCAAACTCATCAATAGTACCCAACATCTTCTATTCTCGGATGACAATACTAGTTATATTGCTTACGGATTTCCTACTCAAAGTGTCGGCCACTACATTGGTCTTTCCCAGATGATAGTGCAACTTGAAATCATAATCCTCCATAAACTCTGTGAGACCAGGAAAATCCTCTCACATGGATTGTAGAGATCCAACGAAGAGATGAGCTTTGCCCCTGTATATCTGCAAAGATGAACGTAGTCGGCGCCACCTAACAGGGGTTACCAACTGGAGACACTCCGATGATGAAATTAGTCATTGAAATCAGAGAAGACATCTCTAGAGAAAGAAGTGTTTGTGTGATATATGGCAGAGAGAGACAAGGCATACCTCCTCTTCTGGGATGCCCCCCCTTTATATAGATGGGGGGTGTGATATTAGTTTGGGTTGGACCCATTGTAGGCCTTGTTTGGGTTAACTCCAATAAGCTGATATATATTTTTTTCTGGCTCCCACAATTGCCCCATAACTTTCATTGTCTTCAGTAGAAGGAATGAGAGTTTTTATTGCCGAGTTATGTTGTTCAAATAGATGTTTGGTCCTTTGACAAAGAATACATTTGATAAATGAATAACATAAATGAATGAATGGCTGGATGAATGCATGTATGTATGAATGTATGTACAAATATATGTATATAGAGGAGAGATGTGAGCTAAAACCCAGTGAGTAATACTATCTCTATAACGATGGGTCACGGTATTATAATCCTCAGATAAGGGTGTAGGCCTCGGTATTATAACCCCGGGCAAGGGTGTAGTATATTGCCAAGTGCAAAGATTGCTTCCAAATATGGAATTTCGTGCTGAGCTAGAAATATTTCTATATGCCGAGCACATAAATGATTGCCTAAACCAAATAAGACAGATTAAATAAGGTAGATATATCAGCCAAAAAATGGACCATGGTATTATTACCCCCGAGTGAGGGTGTAGACCTACGGTATTATAACCCCCGGGTGAGGGTGTAGGCTGCGGTATTCTAACCTCCGGGCGTAGGTGTAGGCTACGGTATTCTAACCCCTGGGCATGGGTATAGGTCGCGGTATTCTAACCCTCGAGCATGGGTGTAGGCCGCAGTATTCTAGCCTTTGGGCGTAGGTGTAGGTCTTTGCTGATGGCGCTCTGTGCCGAGTGCGAAGATTACACTGTACTCAGAGACTTTACTGATTTTAAGTGGCGACCAAGTGCCAATGTGGCAAGGACTTTGAATAATGCATCATGTGCCAGTGATGGCCAGTACCGAATGAGGTAAAGGTGTTAATCACAAAGAATATTGCTCCACTTGTAAGGAATGGCCAAATAGATATTAAGCCCACTATTTAATTGTCGAGTAAATTTTGAGCCAATTAGTATTACTTGGTTTGCGTTTAGTCCAATGTAGACTTGCCCCATTGCTTTCGAATGACATGTGTTAGTCGGAAGGAATGCAGATTGGACTTGCCCCATTGCCTTATGTGGCGGGGTAGATTCGGCTTTGGTAAAATGACGGCGTGCAAAAATATGCGAACTGTTGATTGCTAAATACGAACGGCCGACTACCAAGTGTGTAATGTATTGCCCCAAAATTGGCGCTTGTTTGGAGCAGTGTGAAAAGGAGCGGGAGTTTGTAACTAAAGTAAATTTCGTTGTAATGTTTGTACCAAGTTGGCCGAGTATGCATGCATATCAAAGGTGCCGAGATAATGATCGGCTGATGTGCCGATAACAATTTGAAATGGATTCCGTGCCCCTGTTCGGTGCCGTGGCGAAATCGGAATGAAGCTGAGACAAAGTATGGTGCCTGGTGATGTGAAGTGAGCCATTGCACTCAATTTTTGAATAAAATCCGCAAATTATTTTTTTTATGAGCTGAATTTGCAAATTCTGGCTGTACGGATGGACCCAGAATGCATCAAATAGCTGGAAATGACTATTGGATCGCTGTGATCAGACTCCTGATGGCGTAATTATAGCCAAAATAGAACTGAGAACTCAGATCAGCAGGATATAATTCAGCCGTGAAGTACAGAATAATTTTTGCATGGGCTGGTTGGGTTGTCTTCTCCAGCGAAGTAACTTACTTTCTAAGCAAATTTTGATATGCTCGTATGGCTTCGTTTGAGCTCCAATTTTGACGCGGTTTGTGGCGTTGGACTCGTCTTGATGAGGACTTCACACTGGTATAGTCAAAGGTTGAGTGTGACAATTCTAAAAAATGTCAATTGCTGGAAATTTAGTCTATTTCGCAACTGTCGGCGGCTTGTGGTTTGTTCGTGGCTCTTCTATTCGGTGATTTTGGACTTTTTGAGTCGATGCAAATCCTGTGGTAGGTTCAGATGGGGATTTCGGCAAGCCGAGATGCTAGTTTTATGCTGAGATAGTAGTGTTGAGCAAGATTGTGGTTTGCAAGTAATGTACGTGTGCCGAATAAAGTTTGCGAAGCCGAATAATATTGCCGAAGCCGAGTTGATAATATGTGGCGTTGATAAGCAATTGATAATATGCAAATTTGATAATTTTTAATCAATTAATAATAGGCCGAATGAAAAGCCGAATTGCAAAGTTCAACAATATTACGGTATAATGTATTGCCAAATAAATTTTCGAAGCCGAATAATGTTGATGAATAATGAATGTTGTTGGATGGATGGGGGAATGTATTTAGCAGAAAAGCTTGGTGCACATTGTTGGCTATGCATTCGGCGGCGAGAAATCGAAGTCGTTCTCGTGGCCACGGTGGTTATAGAGCTACCGAGTAGGTTCGTAACTTTGTCGAGCAATGTGCTGAGTTGCGGCTGTGCTGAGATGCATACGCATGGTCTCGAACATTGTAACGCCGCCGACCAGCCTCGTTGAATTGTCGAACAACTCCATTGTTCGTAAACTTATGATCGACAAGTCCGTAATAACCAATGTGTTGCCGAGAGCGATGGATGAGCTTCAATGAACTGGCAAGTTGATGGGCCAATGGTGATGCCGAGTAAGGGATTGTGCCGAGTAATGTTGCTTGGTAATGATGTTGCCGAATTGCAGAGTCATCCTTTGGCTTGCTCTGGCGATCCCTTTCTATCTTTCGCATTACTTTGGCGGAGCCTCACTTTGGCACAATTAGCGTGGTTCATGTTGGTTCATATTATCTTCCGCATTATTTGAACTCTCCACAACTATCACAAGTCTCTTGCACTAATACATGCAATGTATAATATATAAACAAACTTCAAAAAATGTTAATTTTTGAGTTTTACTGCAACCCGTTGAATCTCAATTTTTCTGCGAGAAATTATGGAGCAATATTTCTTCAAAAGCAAGCCCAAATATTAAGATAATTAGGCATCGAGAAGTCTTGCCGGGTAAGCAATGTTGGCCGAATAGTCATACCGAGCCGATTCAATGTTGGGAATGGAGAAATTTGATGGTATAGCAGAGTTAAATTTGATGCATCCATGCTTGAGTGTGCCGAACAATTTTGGTGTCCTCACGGCTGTTGTATTGTATTTTATTTATTTATTGTTATGTTGATTTATATTCATTAATTAATTAATTTTTTATTTTTTATTTTTTATTTTTTATTTATATTTATATTTTTTATTTTTTTAATTAATGTAAGCAACAAATATCTGCACATATATTTATAAACTTCGTCAAGTCATTCAATAAAGGTTGGACACCTGTGAGTCTAAGTATACATAGAAGAAATAAATTGAATATAGCCAAACAACCTTGTTGAATTGCCGAAAAGATGCTCTCTTTTAAGAAACGTGAAACCCACCGGTAGAGAGAGAAAATGGAGCTGCAAAAGTAGACCATGAATTCCATGTTGTTTTAAAATTTTTTGATGAGATGCACAGTGAACAAAAAGTTCTATTTTGTAAGCACAAACATATGCATATCTAATCCAAGAACCAATTTATAGAGAGCAAGATCAAATTTTTACTTACAAGAACATGTTTGCTCTTCTCTTCGTTGAACTCTTGTAGACGTTTCCCATAGACGGCGCTAATTGTGAGACCAGGAAAATCCTCTCACATGGATTGTAGAGATCCACGAAGAGATGAACTTTGCCCTTGTATATCTGCAAAGATGAACGTAGTTGGCGCCACCCAACCGGGGTTACCAACTGGAGACACTCCGATGATGAAATTATTCACTGAAATCAGAGAAGACATCTCTAGAGAAAGAAGTGTTTGTGTGATATATGGTAGAGAGAGATAAGGCATACCTCCTCTTCTAGGATGCCCCCCCTTTATATAGATTGGGGGGGGGGTGTGATATTAGTTTGGGCTGGACCTATTGTAGGCCTTGTTTGGGTTAACCCTAATAAGCTGATATATATTTTTTTCTGGCTCCCACAAACTCCATCCACCTCGTCTGTCTCAAATTCAAATCCTTCTGTGAAAACAGATATTTCAAACTCTTGTGATCGGAAAACACTTCAAATCTCTCACCATATAAGTAATGCCTCTAGATTTTTAAGGTAAAGATCACCGCCGCTAGCTTTAGGTTGTGAGTAGGATAGTTTCTCTTATGTATTTTCAACTGATGTGAACTGTACGCTACCACTTTCTTATCTTGTATCAATATACAACCCAAACCTTCTCGAGATGCATCACAATAAATTGAATAACCCAAACCCCTCTCCAGAATAATCAATACTGGAGTAGTGGTGAGTCTAACCTTAAGCTCTTGAAACGACTTTTCACAAGACTCACTCCACACGAATTTAACCCCCTGCCTCATCAATTTAGTCAGTGGTGAGGCCAATCTAGAGAAGTCTTTCACAAAACTTCAGTAATACCCAGCTAAGCTTAAGAAACTTCGGATCTCAAAAGAATTCTTAGGTTGTTCCTAATCTTGCACTACCTCAATCTTAGAAGAGTCTAGAATCACCCATTTCTCGGATACCACATGGTTTAAGAACTTAACTTCTTTTAACCAGAACTCGCACTTCCCTTAGCATATAAATAGTGTGCTCTTAGCAACTCTAGTACAACCCACAAGTGTTCCTCCTCGGAGTGTGAGTAAATCAAGATGTCGTCAACAAAGACAACCACAAAATGGTCTAAGAGCTCACGGAAGATTCAATTCATCAAATCCATAAATAAAGTTAGTGCATTGGTTAGCCTAAAAGGCATTACTAAGAACTCATAGTGGCCATATCGCTTACGGAATACCGTCTTCTGAATATCTTCCTTCTTCACTCTCAACTGGTGATAACCCGACCTCAAGTCGATCTTAGAGAAACAACAAGACCCCTTCAATTGGTCAAACAAGTCATCTATACGAGGTAATGGGTACTTGTTCTTGATAGTTACCCAATTCAATTTCCGGTAATCGATGCACAGTCGCAAAGTGTCATCTTTTTTCTTAGCGAAGAGAGCCGGTGCTCCTCAAGGTGATGTACTACGGTGAATAAAGCCCTTATCTAACAGTTCTTGGACTTGAATCTTTAACTCATACATCTCAGCAGGTGAAAATCTATACAGTACCATAGAAATCGGTGTCGTGCTGGGCTCTAGTTAATAGAGAACTCAATCTCTTGGTAAACTAGTAAGATCATTTGGAAAGACGTCCGGGTATTCACAAACTACCTCGGCAATTCAACTCGGACCACATCACTCTTACTACCCAAGAAAGTTGCAAGAAGGCAACTCCTCGACCACGTGAGTCATATACTCGCAATAAAACACTATTAGCTTGGTCCCTCAGAAAGTAAAACAGTTACCACTCGAGGTGCACACCGTAACCCTCTGACGGTAACAATCTATAACAACATGGTACGAAAACAACCAATCCATGCCTAAAATGACATCAAAACCCGATATGTCTAACAATACGAAAGCAAAAGGAAGTTAGTGATCGACAACCTCTATCCCATAACTACGACATCTCCAGTCCAAGATAACTTTACTCCCAACTGGTGACTCTACCCTGGGCGAGACGCTAACTGAGCCATTTCTGACCCCAAAACTGATGCGAATGCAGACGAAATGAAGGAAAGAGATACACTAGTATCACTCAACATATTGGTAATAGAATTGAACAATAGAAAATTGCCTCTTATAATAGAGGGTGCTGGCAATTGATCTGGCATGGTAACAGCATACACACGCCCTGTGGGTCTCTGTTCTACTTGCTCACCCCTCGAAGCATAGGACTGATACATTGATTGAGCCGAGGAGGCTCCATGAGTGGCCTTCGAGGCCTATGTTGAATGGGTAGGCTGATGGTTCTGTGTTTGCCTTGAACCAGATGCACCAAATGTGCCACCTGGCTAAGGGCAAAACCTCTTCAAGTGTCCTGATTGCCCACACTGATAATAACTAGGTGACTGCCCTCACCCCTGACTCTGGCTCTGAGGACGAGCCGAAGATGGTGCAGACTGTTGCCCTTTTCCTCTCTGTAGGTAAACTGAAGACTTATAGCCCAGCTAACCACACTTGAAACAAATGATCCCAATTTGACTACCTCTCCCCAAACTAGAACTCGGTACAGGAAAAGTGAATCTGAACTATGCTGCTTAGGACCGTTATGAGGTGCAACCTCTCTACCGTTTGTTGTCCCCGAGTCTCCCTCTGAACCTCCTGACTTCTCTGCTCGGAGCCTCTTATCCATTCCTCCTTTGCTTGGATCACAGTCTTTAAATGAGCCGCTGCCTTTACAAGGTGACTGTAGTCCCTAATCATAGACCTGACCACCTTGAAAAAGAGCCCGATCCTCAACCTCTTCTCGAACTCAATACAACGGCGTTCCTCCATTGCCACAAGTTCTGGTGCAAATCTAGAGAGGCTAGTAAAAGCTGCCTCAAACTGAGCTACAGGTGTGTTCAGTTGCTTGAGCTTCAAGAACTGATCCCTTAACGTATTCTTAACAGTTGTAGCTGGTTTTTCATGCTCCTTGGAGGGGTTTAGTCTCCTCTAATATGATAGCCCTACAGTTCGGACTACCATGGTTCTGAATCTGGTTTCACAAGTGCAATGTGAAATAAAAAAACACAAATGAGAGTCCAGATCTGGTGAATCTTTGGAAAATCTATTTACAATAAAAAATGCCAAAAATAAATTGCATTGCCAGATTTTAGAGTCGCCACCTAAATATTTTTGGGAAATTTAGGAAACTTGTGACTTATGCCAAAGGCCACTTGTCCGTCATAACTAAAGTGTCTCGGCTCGGGAACTTAGGTATGAGAGAGGAAGGTTATGAATTGAGCACCCCACTCACCCGATCAAAGATTGGCTTCTACTAATCATGATGTGATTTTTATGTACATTATATGCTCTTGTTCTGATTTATTATACTACCTTATTATGTGAGGCACTCAAGTATAGACTGCGTCACCCATTTTGGAATGTTTTGATTTCATGTTTGTTTAAAAAGAGTTTTGAATATGTTCTACTTGGAAAAGCAAGCTCATATGTACATTAATCAAGATCATCCCAACTTAAGCGAAATAGCCTCCATCCATAGGCATTCAAAGAGGTATATCAAATAAGCACTTAGCCTCATGGTAATATGCTTGATATGGCAACATAAACACTTATGCAATATGTTAAAGCAAGAAATGCTCACCTAGTACTCAATCGAGGCAAGCCCAAGAAAAGAAAATAATTATAAAAATGCATGCTCTAATATGCAAGTGACTAATGAAACACATACAAAATACAATTATGAGGTTCGACTTATTTATCATTTCATGCGAATCAACTCAAAGCATACGGTAATGTACGTATCCAAGTAAGTAGGAAATGACAATGTTATTAGAATGATGAACTGAACCCAACGCATGTAAACATGGATATAACGCATGGTAATGATATGAAATGAAAACATAATACTACCACAATAAGCATGTAAGTAAAAGGGAGAAAGAAATGGGGGTTGGAAGACATACAAAATATTACAAGCGTTACAAATTTGCCATCGCACAAGAGGGTCCAAATGAATGTCCTAATTAAGCTAATTATTACAAGCCCCAAATGAATAAACTAGACTAAGTAATTAGTTATTAACTAATTAATTACATGTACTAATATTAAAGCACTCATTTAATGGACTTGAACGGGAAACGAAGAGCCACATGCGCACAACTGAGAACATCCTCCTAGAAACCTCTCTATTTGCTGCCAAAATCTGCTTTGTTTGCATTCAGAAAATTATTCTATTTTGGCCTCAGATTCTACTCTGTTCTGTTGTAAAAATGCCACTGCCTGTACAAAATAGGTGGCCGGCCGGCCTTGAAAAGTGGTTTGTCGTACAGAATGGTGGTCAGCTGGCCATTGCTTTTGAGAAATGTCCTGTTGCCACAGAGTTGAAATAGAGCAAAAACAGAGCATTTCCAGGAGATGTTTATCATCTCTACCCTTCTCTATCATAAAGATGATCAAGGGAGGAGTAGATTCGATTCATAAATCATCAATTGTTGCAAATTTGTTATGTGATGATCTTAGAAATGATAGGACAAGAGCTCAATAAATTAAGAAAAAGATAGACAATACCTTCTCCTTATCATGGAGTTACCTTAAGGGAATGAGTGGACATTGCTTTCATGAATCATTTAAACATGACTAAAAAGTATCCAATGATTCAAGACGCAATAGGCTCAATATAATGTCCAATTGAACCTAACCCAATTCTATTACCTTTTTTACCTCTTTTTATTAACCTTTTTTTACATTACCTTTCCATTTCTTATCTTTTTTTCAATTTTTTCCAAAAGTGAAGAGTACATCTACTAAGTCCAAAAGCAATAAGGAATAGCAAGCACAACTTAACTTGAGAAATGAGCTCTTCAAGCCCTTTTCTATAGGGGAAATTTCAAAGGAAGAATCAAACTCATTTACAAGCGATAATGAATTCTAAGTCAAACTCAAAATGAGCGATAATGACTAGTCAAACTCAAAGAGAGCAATAATGACTAATCAAACCCAAAATGAGCTATAATGACTCCAAATCCAAACTCAATAATAAGTTATAATGAACCTTTGCTTTGTGATTTCCAAGGGTCTAATTAGAAAATTAGTCCCTTAGAAGTAAATGCATCGGCGATAAAGAGAGGTATCAAACGGGAGATCATGCTTAGCATAAGAGAGATGTAATGTCCTGGTAATGAACCTCCGAAAAGATTAAAGCATTTAGCATGAAGGGTCTCTTCCTTATTCCTTGAGCGGTAATTTTTTGTTTGATTCAACTCTTTAATCAAAAGAAACAATGAATGGAGGGAGGTTGCAGAGATAAAAGGATGATTACAATGGTGTAAATATGCATATGAAAGCCATAAAAATAAAAGAAAAGACTATCAACCCTAATGGATTGGAAGATATGGTCTATACATCAATCCATGAGGACTTATAACAACACAAGGATAATATTCAAAGCATAAATTAAATAAACACTTAAAATAGCCCCTAAATGGCACAAAACAGTGCTGAAAATCATTTTGAAAATGGTAGAAAACTTGAACAAAAATTGGAGGAAACAAGCCTAGTAAGCAAGCCAAAGAAGGATGGCTAGCCCCTCCACCTTTGGAACTTTAAATCACATATTTTCAGCCTTTGAAAATAGCCCAAAACAGTGTATAAATAGAGAAAAAAAGAATGGAAAAGAGTAGTATAAACAAAGGAGAAGATAGCCAAAGCTTATACCTATTAAAGAGAGGATGCTTTTGGTTAAGTAAACTTGATTCAAAGCACTCTCAATTCTGTGAAAGTAGGCTCAAAATCTCTATAGGAAGCTTCAAGTTTGAGCTCCAAAGGTGTATTTATCTTGTATCTATAATTGAGAGGGTAGAGAAGATGGCTTGGATTTCACTAAGCTCTTGAATGAATTTTTCCACCCCCAAAACCTGAGGACAGGCCTTCTATTTGTAGAATTTTGCCTTCTCACATTGAAAATAGCTGTATAGGGACAACTGGTGCAAAGAATGGGCATGGGGACAGTTGGCAGCTGTAAAATATCTACTGTCGCTAGTCATGGTTGGTCGGCCATGAGAAGGGACAGCTAGCCAATCAAATTTGGTCTGTCGTCCATCTGTTGGCCTGCAGTTGTTTGGGTGGTCAGGCTAAATGAAAAGTGGTTTTGATCAAAAAAGGGTGCAAGGTTTAGGCTTGAAGGGTTTTTGAAGCTTAAAAGCAAATTCCTTTTGCTGAAGTTTGGAACGATTACTCAGTGTAACGTTTTATCATCGAGTACTCTGAACAAAGCACCCAAGTCTTTAAGGGTGGTCAAAATGGGGTGTCTACAGCAGTGGAAGGCAAAAACTTGTCTTGGAAGGCATTGACAAAGGCCTCCCAAGTTACTCCAATGCGCCCTCGCACATACTTCCACCATTGACCTATATTTCCCCTCAGTTGGAAGGATGCCAAGGTCACCATCAAACCGTCGTCCTCAATACCAAACATCTTGAACATTTTCAACATCTGCTCAAGCCAATCATATGCCTTTAGTGGCTCCTTCGGAACCCCCAAAAACTTATCCGAATTCGATCGGAAGAACTCTCTCTTTCGAAAAGATGGCCTTGTCTCAGTAACATAGGCCTGGACTTGATTCCTAGCCCTGAGAATGTCCATGGATTCTCGCAAAGCTCCATCCATTTCATGGGCCAAAGTGCCTATGGCTTGCTAACCTGTTGGCTTGGCCATGTCGGCCTGACCAATTCCCTTCTCTTGTGCTAAAATATTATCTGGTAACGACACCTCCTGCCGCATAGGCCTACCACTATCACATCCACGTCCTGATATCTTAGCAAAGGTAACACAACAGATTAGCACATTTACAAATGTGCCAAAACTAATTCACTCACGTCCTAATAGGGTGGACAACAAATAATTCATTCCACATAAACACCTAATCACATAAACACAAACAAACTTCATTTCTAAATAGTGACCATCCTGAGACATCACTAGAGTTCCAGTTAGAAATAGGAGTGAGCAATTTCTCTTCTAATAGGACTTTTAGAAACTCGTAGACCCAATCAATATTTTAGAAATTAAATTCCATATGCATTTAGTCACATAAGCATGTTATCATATAGCATACTAGGTTTTACTTCTAATATCATTTAGGGAGATAACCCATTGTGGTAAAAATCACATCCCACGATCCTAAAGTATTCAAATCCAGTAGCTTTGATACCAAGTTGTAACGTCTCGAAATAATAACAATAACCTATCTCATAATATTCTTTATAAATGATCAATAATAACATAACTTCTATTCCATTCATAAGTTCGATCAATACAAAAGATGACATATACACCATACATTCATAAATCCTAGATTCTGAATCTATAGCATATGACATGGATACATGAATTAAAATAAAAGTAAAACGAAAAGACTATATGCCCTAATAGCTAAATCTTTCTAAGTCTATGCTTGGGTACAACAAAATAAGTTCAACTCAATACAACTAAAGCCCAAGGTTTATACAAAATATTTACATCAAATAAACAAAGTGAAGCCCTTGGCTCCAAGTACTCTCAAGCTACGTCCTTGGTGGAGGCATGCCATCAGCAACTGAAAGTTGTTTTTCACATGGGGTGAGCCAAAGCCCAGTAGAGATACTTTAACACAATATATGAATCTTAACAAAATCATAAGATAAATGCACATGCATACCACTTGTCAAACCCTTTACATTTCGATCTCAAAACTATGCAATGCCAGATTGTATCAATTCATGAAAAATAATCCTTTTATAATAGAAAACAAGGCAGTGGATACAAAAACATTGGGAATCTCTAAGTATGTGTCTGCCAGTTGGCTATACAAGTACTACCAAAGCCATTTTATTTGTACTAACCGGAAGAATTGGCACCTAACCACATGGGTTTCTAGACTTTCACCAAGGCCATACTGGTCAACATAACAACCACAACCACAACCACACCCCTTAACTAGATTTACCAAGGTATTCACCTCTTTTTCTCAAAACAAAACATTTTCAATGTTTAGGTATGCAACCATGCGTTATATAAGATGTATGAATGATTAGTTTCAATTCACCTAATCCTCATACACTCTCTACAACAATCAAAGCTATCCTCTACCGATAGCCCAAAATAGATATTTCTATACAATAGATAATTTTCAACAAAAGACATAATCTCATCATTTTTAAAATGGGAGTGATATTACATATCTAACTTCACCATCATTATCGACATATACCTTGTTCCATTCTTAGCAAAACCCTACGTCATTTCCATTCTCTTTCACAAACCAATACCTATGATTTTAGAACAAAATTCTATTTACTTTCAAAATTAATTTTAAGTAAAGAAAACCACAATTTCATCATATCTCAACCAATAATACATCCCCACAACCTTTCTCAATAACCCATTTAGAAAACCCTTCTTTCAATTCAAAAATCAACCCTAGGGTTAGCCTAAAATTTCCAAATCACTAGGTTCTATCAATAGACAAATAACTAAGGTAAAAATTATGTTAAGGGTTGAAGAAATTCCTACCTCAAAGTAGAAGATAAAAGAAAGCAAAGGTAGAAGCTTGGCGGAGCCGAAAACAACAACTCCTTCTATTAAAACGAAGCCCTTGAGGTGCTCAACCTTTTTCTCCATAGGGCTAGGGTGAAGAAATTAATGGATTGGGAGTATTTGGAGCTAGAATGTAAGAACTAGAGAGAGAGAGAGAGAGAGAGAGAGAGAGAGAGTGAGTGAGTGAAGATTTAGGGTTTTTAGAGAAAGAGAGAAGTGAAAAAGTGACTTAAAATGCCCTTCTCTCAGATTGATATACACGCAGACTGTTCGAGTGACCAAAACATCGCTTGAGCGTCATACATAATACGTGACATTGCTTGAGTGACCAAAAACACTGCTCGAGCATACAATGACCCCTTCCCAGAAGTGTAGACCTATAAAAGATCGCTCGAGCGCATGAAAGACAGCTCGAGCAAAGATTCCTCACTCTTAGTAGTTTTACAGACTATAAAAGACTGCTCGAGCGAAGGAATGATTGCTCAAGCGAACAAGAAAAAATCTGGGCAATAACTCTTTTGAAAAACTAACTCCAAACCTGTTTCAAATACAACCATAACTCCCAAATAGCCAAACTCAACTAGTAATAAGATGAAAATAAAATGAACAATAGTTAATGACATGTGTTCTTAGATTCAAAAGCAAGAAATGGATCAGGTCTAAATTAGAACCGTTATAAAGCCATAGGTGCCTTATCTTGCGAAATGGTAGGACCATTGAGGGAATCCATGGATATTCTCAAGGCTAAGAATCAAGTCTGGGACTATGTTGAAGAAATCGGGCCATCTTTTCTGAAGAGAGAGTTCTTCTAGTTGAATTCAAATGAGTTTCTTGGGGATCCAAAAGAGGCACTGAAGGCCGATGAATGGCTTGAGTAGATGGTGAAGACATTTGAGATACTTGGCATTGAGGACAACGGTTTGAGGGTGACCTTGGCGATGAAGTAACGCCTTTGTATCGAGTTCGAGAAGAGATTGAGGACCAAACTTGTTTTCAAAGTGGTGGGGTCTATGATTAGGGATTACAGTTGCCTAGTAGAGGTGGTGGCTCGCCTAGAGACCATGATCCAGACGGAGGATGAGTGGATGAGGGGTTCTAAGCAAAGGAGCTAGGATGTTCAGGGGAATACAAGGGACAACAAACGTCAAAGGGGTTTGACCTCGCAGCAGTCCCAGGCTTCATAGTCGAGGTCCACTGTTCCTGTGCCAAGTTCCAATTCGGGGAGAGAGAATCAAGGTAGATTTATGTGTTTCAGATGTGGCCAGTTTTGCCATAAAGCACCGACATGCCCACAGAATGGAGGAAGAGGGCAACAAGCGGCGTAGTCTTTGGCTTGTCCTTAGAGCCATAGTCAGGGGAGAGGTTAGCTACCTACTTATTATCAGTGTGGGCAGACCAGTCACTTGATGAGGTTTTGCCCTTAGTCCGGTGGCACATCTAGTGCGTCTGGTTCGAGGCAGACGCAGAGCCATCAGCCAACACCGTCTGCGCAGGCCTGAAGGGCCAATTAGAGAGCCTCTTCAGCTCAATCTATGTACCAGACTTATGCTCCAAGGGGTGAGCAGATTGATCAGAGGCTTTCAAGACGTGTGTATGTTGATACTACGGCAAAGCATTTACCAATACCTTTAGTTGTGAGAGGTAACTTCTTGTTTTGTGACTCCATTGCCAATATGTTGATTGATACTGGTGCATCTCATTCCTTTATTTTGTCTACATTCGCAGCAGTTTTTGGGTTATAAATGGCTCAGTTAGTGTCTCTACTCAGGGTAAAGTCACTAGTTCGGGATAATGTTGTCTTGAATCTAGGATGTTGCGGTTTTGAGATTGTGGTTACTGCTTGCTGACTTCCTTTTGATTTTGTTTTATTAGACATGTCGGGTTTCGATGTCATCCTGGACATGGAATTATTGTCTTCATACCGTGCCATCATAAATTGTCACCATAGGAGAGTTACCGTGTGCACCTCGAGTGGTGATTGTTTTTATTTTCTGGGGGATCGAACTGATAAATTTTTGTTGCCATTGTATGGCTCACGTGGTCGGGGCGAACTTAATTTTCTCCTTGCGACTTGCTAGGATAATGAGAGTAACATGGTCCGAGGTGACTTGCTAAGAGTAGTTTGTGAATACCCAAATGTTTTCCCTACAGATCTTGCCAGTTTGTCACCCCACCGAGAGATTGAATTCTCCATTGACTTAGTGCCTAGCATGGCACCAATTTCCATGGCATCGTATAAATTTACACCCGCTGAGTTACACAAGTTGAAGATTCAACTCCAAGAGGTTTTAGATGAGGGCATCATTCACTCTAGTACATTGCCTTGGAAAGCACTGGCTCTTTTTGCAAAGAAGAAAGATGACGCATTGCAACAGTGCATCGATTACTGAAAGTTGAATTGGGTAACTACTAAGAACAAGTACCCATTATCACGAATAGATGATCTGTTTGACTAGTTGAAGGGGTCGCATTGTTTTTTGAAGATTGATTTGAGATCGGGATATCACCAGTTGAGGGGGAAGGAAGAAGATATTCAGAAAATAACATTTCATATGTGGTCTGGCCATTGCAAGTTCTTAGTGATACCTTTTGGGTTGACTAATGCACCATTTTCATTTATTGATTTGATGAATTGAGTCTTTCATGAGTTCTTAGATCGATTCGTGTTTGTCTTCATCAACGACATCTTAGTCTACTCACTCTCTGAGGAGGAATACAAGGAACACTTACGGGTTGTACTTGAGTTGTTTATGTGCTAAGTTTGGGAAGTGTGAGTTTTGGCTCAATGAAGTTAAGTTTTTAGGCCATGTGGTATCTAGAGAAGGGGTGACTGTAGATTCATCTAAGATAGATGTAGTACAAGATTGGGAACAACCTAAGAATGCACTTGCGGGTTGTACTTGAGTTGTTTATATGCTAAATTCAGGAAGTGTGAGTTTTGGCTCAATGAAGTTAAGTTTTTAGGCCATGTGGTATCTGGGGAAGGGGTGACTGTAGATTCATCTAAGATAGATATAGTACAAGATTGGGAACAACCTAAGAATGCCTTTGAGATCTGGAGTTTCTTGGGCTTAGCCAGGTATTACCGACGTTTTGTGAAAGATTTCTCTTAATTGACCTCACCATTGACTAGATTGATGATGAAAGGGGTTTGATTTGTTTGGAGTGAGGCTTGCGGAAAGTTATTTCAAGAGCTAAAGGTTATATTCACCACTGCTCCAGTTTTGATCATTCTGGAGAGAGATTTAGGTTACTCAGTTTATTATGACGCATCTCAAGAAGGTTTGGGTTGTGTATTGATACAGTAAGGGAAAGTTATAGCTTATGGTTCATGACAATTGAAGAAAACACACGAGAGGAATTATCCTACACACGACTTAGAGCTAGCAGCAGTAATATTTGCTTTAAAAATCTAGAGGCATTACCTGTACGGGGAAATATTTGAGGTGTTTTCCGATCACAAGAGTTTGAAATATCTATTCTTATAGAAGGATTTGAATTAGAGGTAGAGGAGATGGATGGAGTTTATAGAGCATTACAACTTTGAGTTACATTATCATTCGAGAAAGGCCAATGTAGTGGCCGATGCTCTGAGTAGGAAATACGTGAGCAGTGTAGTGAGTATCGCCATCTAATGTCCAGTTTGACTTGCACCTGGGTGAGTCCTTTGAGTTGGCCACTCTATTTACCATAGTTGCACAACGTACCGTGATTAGTCGAGTTATAGAGGCACAACAAGGTGACAAGAAGTAGAGGCTATTCGCGAGAAGATCTCCAGTGAGAATGTGGAGAAGGGTTTGAATGTTCATTCAGATTCGAGTGTAAGATATCTAGACCGTCTTTATGTGCCAGAATCTTGTAGAGAGGAGATACTCCGAGAGTTCCGCCATTCTCGCCTCACGGTACACCTGGGGGGGCACAAAAATGTATCACGACCTTAGTCGCCAGTTTTGGTGGAGGGGGATGAAGAGAGATATAGCCTTGTTTGTTTTGAGGTGCCTTACTTGTTAACAAGTGACAGCCAAGCATCAATGACCAATAGGTTTGTTGCGACCCTTACCTATAGCCGAGTGGAAGTGAGAGCATGTCACAATGGATTTTGTTGTGGGTCTTTCGAGGACTCAACGGGGTAATGATGTCGTGTGGGTAGTAGTCGACTGGTTAACCAAATCAACACACTTTGTACCTATGCGCACGAGTGACTCGGTAGACTACCTTTCCAATCTATATGTTAGAGATATAGTGCGATTTCATGGGGTCCCAATGACCATCGTCTCGGATAGGGATCCACGTTTTACAGCTCTGTTGTAGCAAAGCCTACAGGATGCCTTAGGCACTAAGTTGACATTTAGCACCGTCTATCATCCTCAGATTGCTGGGCAGTCCAAGTGCATCATTTAGATTTTAGAGGGCATGCTTTGGGCTTGCATTCTCGATTTTAAGGGGTCATAGGAGAGACACTTGCCTTTGGTGGAATTTGCCTATAATAAAAGCTTTCAGACGAGTATTGGTATGGCACCTTTTGAGGCCTTGTATGGTCAATTGTGTAAATCTCCTATGTGTTGGGTCGAGGTGGGTGATGGGCCTATGTTAGGTCTGCAATTAGTTCAGAAAACGACAAAGAAGGTTGCGCTTGTTCATAAGAGGCTGGTTTGGGCTTAGAGTCATCAAAGGAGCTATGCTGATTGTAGGAGAAGACCTTTGTCTGTAGAGGTAGGGGATCATGTGTTTCTTAAGATCTCGCCGAGGTGGGGTTTAATGAGATTTTGGAAGAGTGTGAAATTGTCTCATAGATTTATTGGACCTTTTGAGATTTTAGAACAAATAGGGGAGATAACTCATTGTTTGGCCTTGCTGTCCCAATTGTTCAAGATTCTTGACGTGTTTCATATTTGTATGCTCTGAAAGTACGAGCTTGATCCTTCATACGTGTTGGATTGAATCGAGTTAGAGGTAGATGAAGATGTCTCGTATAAGGAGAGACTGGTTTAGGTTTTAGACACATGGGATCAAGTTTTGCAGAGTAAGACTATTCCATTGGCTAAGGTGTTGTGGTGACACCATGGAGTCGAGGAAGCGACTTGGGAACGTGAGGTTGAAGTCTGTGAGAAATATTTAGACTTATTTGTTGGTGTTTGAGTTTTGTATTTAAATTTCATTGCATTGCAATATATGAATGTTATAATGTTTGGAGATTTAAAGCTGTAAAGTCTATGGGTTGAATGACTGTGTCTTACCACTGTTTTTAACATGAGTTAATATTGCAATTGGAATGACATGTGTTTGAGGTTTGATTTAAATTTCGGAAACAAAATTTCTTAAGGGTGATAGATTATAACGGTTTGGGTTAGACCTGACCCTTTCATGTTCTCTGATCTGGGATCTGATACTTTTATTGTTGTTGATAATCCTTCTTATCTTGTTATTCGGATTTAGTTGTTTGGAGTTGTTGGCTATGTCTTAGTCAAGTTAGGGGTTAGTTTTTTTAAAGGAATTGCTGTTTGTTTATTTTCTTGTTTGCTCGAGCGATGGTTTGGTCACTTGAGCGGTCTTTGAGATCTTCCAATATTTTTACAGGTCTGTAAAACTTCTAGGAGTAGGGTGATCTTTGCACAAGCGGTCTTCTGTATTCTACAAAACTCGTGAGAGGGGGTCATTGTGTGCTCGAGCGGTGTTTGGGTCGCTCGAGCGATGTCACTTATTTGTGTTTGACGCTCGAGCAATGGTTTGGTTGCTCGAGCGGTTTGTGCGTATATTAGATTAGGGAGAAGCACTTTTTAGTCACTTTTTCATTTCTCTCTTTCTCTCTAAAAAACTTCTAAACCTATTTTCTTCACTCTTTCCCTTTAGTTCTTGCATAAACACTTAAAATACACCCAAATCCATTGATCTTGCCGCCCTAGTGCTTTAGAGTAAACTGTAGAGCTCGTAAAGGTGAACATTTTAATCTGTGAAACTTCCATATTTGACTCCGCCTAAAGTTGGGTCTCGTCTTCTCATTCCACTCTTGAGGTAAGGATTTCTTCAACCTTTTGTATGATTCTTAGCTTGGTTATTTTTTCTTGAAAAAGGTCTAGTGATTTAGGGATTTTGAATTTGAATCTAGGGTTCAATTTTGAAATGTAAAAGAGTGGTTTTTCAAATAGATTCTTAAGAAGGGATGTGGGAGTGTGAATATTGTTGATTTGTGTTGAAATGATGGAAATTCCTTCCTTAAATGTGATTTTGAAGGTAAAGGATATTTTAGTGGAAAATCATTGATGTTTGATTTATGAAAGAAAAAGAAAATATGTTGGGTTTGAAAAGATAAGATGAATGTATCTATTGATGATAAGAGTGGAGTTAGATATATATTGTTGCTACCATTTTGAAATTTATGAGATTATATCTGTTGTTGGAAATTTATCTATTGAATAGAGATATATGTTTTGGACTATCGGTGGAGTATAACTTTGATTGGTATAGAAATTGCATGAGGATTAGGTTAATTGAAACTAATTACGCACACATCTTGCATTGTGCATTGTTTCATACTTAAACACTGAAAAGTATATTGATTTGAGAAAAAAATGGATGAATACCTCGGTGAATCTGGTTAGGGGGTGTGGTTGTGGTTTATATTGTTGGCTTGTGTGTCCTTGGTGAAAGTCTAGAAACCCGCTTGGTTAGGTGACGTTCCTTTCGGTTAGTATTAGTAAAATGGCTTTGGTAGTGATTGTATAGCCTACTGGCAGACACGTACCTAGAGATTCCAATGTTTTGTATCTACTGTCCTGTTTTCTAATTTAAAAAGTATTGTTTTATGAATTGATATACATATAACTGAGACATTGCATTGTTTTGAAAGAGAAATTATAATGTTTGGCAAATGGCATTCATATACATTCACTATATGACTTTGTTAAGTTTTATACGTTGTGTTCAAATATGTCTACTGGGCTTTAGCTGACCCTACATGGAAAATAACTTTCAGATGCTGATGATATACTTTCATCAAGGACGTAGCTTGGGGGGACTTGGAGCCGAGAGTTTCTTTTGTTTCTTTTTCGTAATTACTTTTGTGCAAGCCTTGGGCTTTCTATGTATTGAGTTTAACTCACTTTTGTTGTACCCAAGTCGTGACTTGGAAAGATGTGGCCATTAAGGCATAAACTTATCTGTGCTTCTTTTTGTTTCAATTCATTTACATATGTTATATGTTATAGATTCAGGACCTAGAATTTATGAATGTATATAGGCATATGTCACCTTTTGTACGGTAAGAGAATATTGATGAAATGTTGAATTTATTGTTTTCCATTGGATATCGTGAAGTGGTTTGTTGTTGTTATTTTTGGGACGTTACATCGAGCCCGATTGTCACAATCGTGGGCGTGCCCAAGACTATCGAGGGTGCGACCAAGAGTGCCGCGAGCAATGTTTGTAGGCTAAGGTTTTCTACAGAAAAAAGTACTGGATAGGGTTTTTGGTCACGGACGCCATCGCTGGCGTGACTACTTCCACATACCAAACTATTGGGGTATATACACAGTCATGAGCGCGACCTCTGGACCATTGGCGCGATCAAGCTTAGGAAGAAATTCAGTTTGGTTGTTCCAAAGACACTAAAAGGCGTTCCAAGTTCCAATCTCAATTAGATAAGGTCAAAGTCAAACATAACAAGTACAAGGCCCAAACAAAAAGGAAAAAAAGGTCAAGTTTTGACCCCGGGCCACTACAATTTAAGTTTATAGAGTTAGTTCTTAACATGTGTATGATTTAGAAATTTCTCTGAATTATATATTGCGAATTGATCAAGTTGTTCAGTTGTAGTTATTTTAACAAAGAGAAATTTCTCTGTTAGCTGTTTTATCTATTAAGTTTGTAAATTTCTCTGTTGTGTAATTTTCTCTAGACATGTTATTTTGTCAGTTGGACAATTTTGATTTGAAAGTTCTCTATGTTTTTTTATGTGATTTCTAAATTTTTATGAATTCCACACGCACATAAGAGAGTACTAAGTAAGTGTGTGATGGTTAGAGAAATTTCATATCTCAAGCATAAGTGGCCAGTGAAATTTCACACACATGAACAAACACAAACTTAGATAAATTTCCTTATCTCAAGGGGGTTGTAATGTGTCAAGTGAAATTCAAATGCACAAGAGAGTACTAAGCAAGTGTGTGATAGACAGAGAAAATGAACATTCCAAAGAAATTCCATATATCAGGGGAAGTGTAAGCTAGAAAACATCAACATGGCAAGGGGATAAAAATCAAATTTTTCTGGCCACAACACAAAGAGAAATTTAGCTCATATTTTTAGATAAAGAAAATCAACTGAACAAGTGGTAATGTTGTTACAAATTTCACTACAATGACAAAGAATCTTAGCCCAGGTTTTTATCCAAAGAAAATTAACTGAATACAAATTTCTCTTTGTTTCTTTGGCCTTCACACAAAAGAGAAATTTAGCCTAAGTTTTTAAGCAAAAAAAAATCAACTTAACAATGGCTAATGTTGTCACAAATTTCACTTTCACTATAATGAAAAAGAAATTTAGCCCATTTTTTTTACCAGAGAATGTCAACTGAATAACGGGTGATGCTTTCACAAATTTCTCTAAAATGACAGAGAAATTTTAGTTTTACAAATTTCTCTGACCATTACACAAAGAAATTTAGCCTAGTTTTGTCTTTGTTGATCGTGAAGGGAGAATGACGCGAAGGTATTTTGGTCCAGTAAGCTTGATACATACGCTCCTTTTTTGTTTTTTTTAGGGACCTAAGCTACCATGAACTTTTTGGGTGTTGTTTATCCTCTAAAATCATCATATTAAGGACCTTAAAAAAAAATTCCCTTTAAATAATTATTTTTTACAACTTATTTAAGCTGTTTATATATATATATATATATATATATTAAAGAAAATGAAATTTTTAATGAGAAGGCTTGTAGGAGTTTCAAATTTTCATTCTATAATTGTTGATTTTTTAATTTACTAAATAGATTAGAAAAAAGAAAAAAAAAAAAACCAATTGGCCAATCTATTTGATTAATTATTTAAAAGGTAATTTTTCCTTGATTTATAGATTTTAATATATATATATATATATTATAGCAAAGGGAGTTTTCACCAAAAGAGTTGTGAGAGTTCCAAAACCTCAAAGAAAAATGGTCAATTTTTAAAATTTTAAAAGAACAAAAATACAAATGGCTCTATCCATTGGTCTATTAAACAACATCCAAAAGTACTAAAATTTTAAATGATGAACATGTCATAACTCAATTTAAAATTGAGAAATTTAGCCAAAACCCCTCTATTGGACCCTTATTTGATGAAAATGATAGTTCAATTTATTTTTTGCTTCATAAGCCTCTCAAGGAGGAGGCACATAATTGAACAAAGATAAATTGAAATATCTTTTTTTTTTCTTGGACAATATTGTCAGAGTAACATGTTACTGTGAGACAGAGTAATATGTTACTGTCAAATAGAGTAATATGTTACTGTTTACATCAATTTCAACAGTAATAATTTTATTTTATTTTTAATTTTTTTAAAGAATTTCATAGTCAACATGGATCTTATTTGATAGATATTGATAAAAGGATTCTAAAAATAGTAACTGTATTAAAAATCGATATCTAAATCGAAAGTTATATTATTTTAAAGTTTAATATTTTAAAAATAGTGGTATGTGTTGAATTTTTTATGGAAATATTTTTTATACTTGTCCTTAATGCATTAAAGTTTTATTATGAAGGGGCTTTAAGCAAATCTCCCTGTAAATTTTGAATTTTATATCAATCTTTTATTCTGTTTTTATCTTTTGGTTATCTCATTTCCTTATCTATAGATATGGATATCACAATTCAAATTGAAAATTACTATTATATGTTGTTATCTATTGATTTATCTTTACTATATATCTATATAATAAAGGAAGAGGGTTTTTGAATTTATCCTAGAGACAATTGTCCTACTAGGACATTTTAATGGTCATGATTCATTTTTGTATTTAGATGGAAAGCTGAGATGAAAACCTTCTCTCTCACTCTACCTGAATTTCCCGCCCAAGAGCCACAAACTTTGCAACCACCCATCCTCATCTGTCGCACCACACCTTTCCATATTTTGAATTTCAAAACACACCCATCCACTCCTACAAAAGAGAGACCCATGCTCATCGAACTCTCTTTATAAACTCTCATATTTTTTCTTTCAGTCTCACTCCCAACTTTCAAAGTTCAAAACACCCACGCTCATCCAACTCTCTATAAATTCTCATCTCTTTTGTCTTTCAGTCTTACTACCAATTTTCAAATTTCAAAACACCCACCCTCTTTCTCTCTCTCTGTGCCTTACTTCCCTCTTCGACGCTGATACATCTTTTTCCGACGACGCTCCGACGATGATACATCTCTTTCTGACGGTGATACATCTCTTTCTGACAACTCTTTCGTGACCCAGCCATGGTGCTACTCATCACCTTCTCCAGTCATCACCATCGCACAACGCCACATCCTCCAGTCATCTCCACCGCTGCTGCTCATCACCACTGTCACCGCTTTTCATCGCCGTCGCCATGGATGAATCGACATCAGGCTACTGCCAATGTTTCTGGAGAGCTCCCCACTCTCCTCCCTGTATTTTTAACTCTCCATTCTTTCCCTACACACTGTCACGCTGACTTGGAGAGAGAGAAATCACATCCATTGTGTTGTGTGACTGTTTGATGCATATGGGTCACATATTGGAGTGTTGAGACATCTTTGATCATTGGAAGGACTATACCAATGTTTTGTGAACTGGGTTTCTAAGAGAGAGAGAGAGAGAGAAAGTGAGAAGGAAAGTGAAAGAAAATAGAAGGAAAATGGGAACAGAGGTAGCCATGGATGAGATCTAGAGAGAGAGAGAGAGGAGAGAGAAGGGATGTGGTGTGGTGGGGCGCCGCGTCTGGCTAAGTTTGGCTTTAGCAGATGAGGGTTGTTTGGATAAGGACTAATTGGAATGTGAAACTCATTTTATTTTTGTTTTTTATCTTTCTCTTTTGAGAAGTGACTCATTCATGTTTTCCATGTATAGAGAGATATATCCAAAGCATATTCTTTGTCATCTTCTTCTCTTAATTTTTTAATGCACCTCCAATGACTAATTATGTTAAAGTTTACACATAAAAATAAGTGGGATTTAATTTTATTTGACAAGTTTCAATAATTACAGGGGTGTTTTAAGGAATTAGTTAAAATTTTGTGTTATCTTGCTGTTTGTGTGTTCAGTTTGTTTTTTATTTATATAGATTTTTTTTATGCAGCTTATGGATTTGGATTTAATTTTTAAAAAAGTTTTAGGTTTGAAATAGTAGTTGATCTTTATAAAATGGGTTTTGATTTTAGAAATATATTTTTATTTTCAGTTTGATTTATGAAATGGATTTAATTTCTTAATGGAAAATGAGTGTTGATTTTTTATGGTTTTGAAAAAAGCTTTTGAAATGGGTGTTGATTTCTTATGATTTAACAAAATCAAATCACAAATTTAAGATAAAATAGAGTGAAAATAAAATAGAGAGAAAGCATGAACGAAAGAAAGGATTCATTGCCTCCTCCGCTTCATGATTGTCCATCACCATTGAAGAGGAAGATTGAACAAAGGAAATAAAGGGTTTGTTATTTGAGCTCTGAGAGGAGATGTAGTGTTTGTTAAGAGATGAGAGAGGATGGGAGGAGGAAATGAGAAAGATAGACGTTACAGGGAGAGAGAGAATGAGAATGAGTAGAGAGTCAGCAAGTGGGGAAGAGATAATACGTAGAGAGAGAATGAGTGGGGGAAGATGGAGAGAGAATGAGTGCGAGACGAGAGAGAGATATAGATTAATAGATGGTTTGAGATATTCTAAATAAGTGTATATTTTGAATTTTTATAAAAAAAAAATGTGTAGCAAAATAGATAAAGTGGTAAGAAAAGTAGAGAGAAGATGTTGATAGATGTAACTCAAATAAGTGTATGTATGCAAACAAATTATACTTTTTTAGGTTAACCCAAACAAGCACTAAATAAAAAAAAAAAGTGTTTTTTTTTTTTAGCTAAATAATTTTAGAGTTTTTTTTAATATATTTTTTTATTTATATTAAAAATATGTATAGCCTCTAATTAAAAAGAGAGAGTGAGCAAAAAATAAGGGACCAATCTCTAATTGGAAAGATGAGTGTAATTAGCAATAGGAGTGTGGTCTCAAAAAAAAAATAATAAAGCCACACAGAATTGTAAGAGGTGTATGGGAGGTTGGTTAATTTAATAAGTTATTTTAATTTTTGGTTAGTTTAGTAGATTAAAATAATTATGTTTAGCAAAATTGTTAATTTTTTTTATAATTAGATATGATGTATATGAGAAAAAAAAATGTAAAATAATTATGAATTTGATATTATTTTAACTTATTTTGTCTTTTAATATTATTTTAATCAAAAAAAATATTTAAATACATATGACTCAAAAAAATGTTTGAGGTGACATTGTTGAAATACATTATATATATACTAGCGTATGCATATGCCTGAAGGCACAATGTAAATAATATTACGATTAGAATATAATTGTAATCCCAACACTATTTAAATTTATTTTTTAATTTGATAAAATCAAAAATTTATTATAAAATTTTGGAGTTCTCACAAAACTCCTCACAAAAATTCGCTTTTGCTTATATAATTATATAGAAATTGTAAATGTCCTAGTAGGACAAATGTGTGTAGAACAAATTCAAAAACCATCCTGCTTTATTAGATAAATATATAGATGTTGAAGATTCATAAAAAGTCTAAATTTATGAAGTCTATTAGGTATTCAATATATTTAAAAATAATAATTAATTGTTCAAATTCATTTAATTTGTGGACTATAAAATTCATTAACTTAATGTTCACTACACACAGTAAAATCTAGCTCTTAATTCTGGGATCATAGACTTTTCCATATAATGTGAATAAAAATAAGTGAACAAAAAGGAGAAAATAAAATAAATAAACAAATAGAGAGAAAAGTAAAAATGGGAGAAAATAAAAAAATAAAAAAAAGAGAGAGGAAGGTGGGATCATGGGATCATGGAAAAATAAGTGAGAAAAGGAAAAAGTAAGAAAGAGAAGCGGAAAAATAAAAAATGTACATGTAAGATATTTTTTGAAAAATATATCTCAGCCGTTGTTTTATAATTTGAATAGATTTAAGCCTTCCAAATGTTCTAGTAGGACAAATGTGTGTAGGACAAATTCAAAAACAGTCCTGCTTTATTTTATATATATATATATATATATGAGAATTTGAGAAAAAAAATGAGAAAAAATGTCACTTCAAACATTTTGACTTTTAGCAATGAATTTGATAAATTATATTTTAACTTAAACAAATCACCATCGTACGATACTTGTTGAAATCACGGCCGGCAGTGGTGTTGCCGTAGATGGTGGCGGAAGTCTTATGTGTGGAGTTTTATATTGCAGTGAAATTATTGTCACTTGAACTGATTTATTATAATTGATTTCTATATAGCAGTGGAATTATTATCATTTTGAATTGATTTTTTTGTAAAGGATGTGATACGCATATTAATAATTTATGTTAATTGATTTTTGTAAAATATGTGTATCAATATTATTTACACCGTACCTTCAGACACGGGCATGCGATAGTATATATATATATATCAATCTAAGAATAAGGTTTTAAGCATACAATTTCAATTCAAAATTCATAATGGTTTTTTAGCAGTCATGTACTATTGCTTCTCCACATCAAAAGCCCAACATTTTCAATATATTTCTCCACCACAACATATCAGTAGCATCTCTTCACTCTTTTTCTCCAACTGATTTGTCGATTTTTCTTTCTTGGTACTTTATTTGCATAGGATGATACATGATCTAAATATTATTATGAGTTTTATTCATTTATTTTTATTTTGGTTGTTAACCATGTGGATGAATATGATATTATGTTATTTTTTATACTTATTTTATTTTGTTTGGGAAAATTATCAATAGGTCCTACTTTTGAGACTTATTATCCATTAAGTCCTATTGATAAATTTATCAGTTTCTTATTTTTATGAATAAATTTATAGTGATAAATTTATCAGTCTCTTTGTTTTTATGAATAAATTTACAGTGATAAATTTATCAATCTCTTATTTTTATAGTGATAAATTTATTAATTAGGACCTGTAGATAAATAAGTCTAGTTAATAAGACTGATAGGTAAGTGTCACTTTTTTTTATGATTGTGATATTGTAGTTATGGTTTGGATTCGCATATTTCCTCTTCGTTACATATATAGCCACCGATGAAGATTGACTACTGATTTAAACAATTGCACATTTTAGTTTAGTTTGTTCAAATGGGATTTTAATTGGGTCTGTTTTTCTAGCTTCCAAGCATGACTGGATGATTATAGCACATGCTAATAAATTATAAGCTCTGTTTTGTTTTTTCAAACGGAGATGTGATATATATTTTTTCTTAAATTAGAGATGTAATTTATTATATTTTTCTCAAACTAATGAAATATATATCACAAAATTGAGCTTCTAATAAATAAAAAAAAAGGAAAAATTACAAAAAAAAAAAAAAATCCTAGAGTTTGACCTCAATAACAAATAAAATCCCATATTTTCAATTGTATCAATTTAAATACTGATTTTTGAAAATAGATTCAATACCAACCATCCTTTCATCTCTATTTGAATAAACTAACGGAAATTTTATTTGTAACACATGTCACTTTATCATTCAACCTTTGAAGTTAATATCAATATAATTTTTTTCTTTACCACACCAAATTACAACCATATCTTATCAACTCATCTTAACCACTCATTTAAATCCTATAGTGCACCAACTATATTGGATTAGCCCTCTCTTCCCTTTCCTATCTCTACAGCAACTGTTCAACCTCTTCCTTCTCATCCCCTTAGCCACTGAACACCCACACCCACTTTCTTCTCTTCCCCCACAGCCCACTGTCACTTCCCATTTTCCTTCCTCCACTGCTACATTTCCTTCCTTTTCCATCATAGTTGTGTTCTTCCTAGCCATCGGACACCCACTCCCATCGCCACCTCCTATTGTGGGAACTCCTAGGTTACCAATGATTTTAGAATATTCTATAGGCTAATTATGATTTTACAAGTAATTGATTAATTATGGATTACCATTAAACTATTTGTTACAAATAAGACTAACTATTGGCTTGGTCAACCGTGATTTTAAAAAATTATTAATTAACTATGAGTTGTTATTAAAATATTTGTTATAAATAAGGAATATTCTTAAATTTCAAATATTTTTTTGAATATCAAGTATGCAATGTGTGTAGTGTTGACTGATCATGATTATTAGAATATATATATATATATATATATGTATTTACATGTAAAGAATATCTATTAGATTTTTGTTCATAATTTGTAAATTGATTATGTTATATATTATTTTGATATTGTTTTGTTTTTAATTACGAAATCAAATGATTTGGTGTACATATGAAGTCAGTTTTGGTTTCCTTAGCTTGTACAAGTATATATGATATATTTGTTCATTTTCTTTTACAAATTTTAATTATTCTCTGTGCATAAATTTTTTCAAATTTGAATTATTTTCTATGTATGTAAATTTTTTTTCCTTTTATTTTTCATAGCTAAGATATGCTATGGTCACACAATCTAACAATTGATTTAACCTAATAATCTCAACATTTGATAGATAAAAAGTGAACAATAATAATAATACGAAAAACACTACAAAGTAAGAGGTTTTTTTTGTTCTTTTTTTTTTTGTTATTATTTGTACATATATCATATATAAATTATTTATTATTTCATATAAGTCAAGTTTGAGTTTACTTGAGAATCTATACCAATTCAACCAATTTATTCTCAAACGGGCCAAACAAATGGATAATATAGGAGGAAATGTAGAGGTAATGTGAGGTTTGAAAAGAGAGATTATGAGTGGGGGTAGAGGTCGACTTGGGGGAAAATGTAGGGAAGGAAGGTTACAAGTCGAGGTGGTCATGTAGTAGATGTGCTTTAAATAAGAGCTGATGCGGCCAAAGGACAGGTGATGAAAATTGAAATGATGATGATTGGTGAAAGGTAGAGGCTAACAAGGGTTATCAGAGAAAGCAATTTAAAAATAAATGTGTGGGATGCTTTTTAGGGTTACCAAGTGTGCCTGACAATTCAGACTCCCAATCTCTGATATGATATCATCAATGTAATGTGAAACAAAAAATGAGAGTTCAAATCTAGCAACTTTTATAGGAAGTTCATTTTTATTGCAAAACATTTGCCAGAAATGGATTACATCACCAGATTTTAGAGTTGCTGCTGAATTTTTTGGGGAAATTAGGAAACCCGTGAGTCGTGCCAAAGGCCACTGTTTGTCATAACCAAAGTGTCTCGGTTCGGAAACTTAGGTATGAGAGGAGAAGGTCATTAATTGAACACCACACTCACCTGATCAAAAGATCTGCCTGTACTAAGTCATGATGTGATTTTTAAAATCAATGTATAGTCATGTTTCGGTTATTAATAATGTTACCATCAGTATCTGAGGCATCCAAATATAGATTGTGCCATTAATTTTGGTTATGCTTTGATTTCATGCATTTTTGAAAATGATTTCTTGAACAAAATCCACAGCATAAGAATCGTCTAGATTCCAAAATAAACAACACAACCTCCATCCACCGGCATTCAAACGGATGTATCACTTAAGCACATAGCCTTATGATATAGCAACAAATATTGTAAGGAACATGCACACGCAATATGCTAAAGCTTCAAAATTCTCACCTAGTACTCCAAGATGGGTCCCGAGAAATGTTTAGATATATACATATATGCATAACCCTATATATAAACTACTAATGCAGTACATACACAATGTGCGCCTAGGAGTTCAGATTATAAGAAATAGTATGGATGTCATCTCAAGACATGGGGTTACGCATGTATTCATCTTTGAAGATAAGAAATTCCACAAATGCATATGAATCGGACCCGCATGCGTGAAAAGTGGATGCAATATACATGCATGATAAAGAAAAACATGATGCAGTACCGAAAGCATGTAAACAAAAGGGTTAGAAAGACATGGGGTTGGAACATTATTACAATAATTCAAATGAAAAAGAGGGGGAGAGATTATTACAATAATGAATCGATTCAGCCGAACTACCGCTGAATCTAACAAATCATACTAAATAAAGAAAAGAAACAATCCAAAAATTCCAGAACTACCCAGGAGAGCATTCCCTAGAAACTATCTGCTCTGTTCAAGGGGGGAGATGGCTGGCTAGACACACAGTGAACCGGTTGAACTAGGAAGTAGTCGCCGAATTCTTCTTTTGGTTGAGGGATATGCCAGTGCAGAACTCCAAGACAAGGGTTAAAAGAGCACTTTTTGGTGGATGCTCATCTCTTTTACCTCCTCTATTGACAGAGATCACTCGGGGTAGAGGTAGATAAGCTAAAACCCTCAATAATGATAAAACAAGTATATACAACATATATTTTGCAATTAATCAATGATGAAATGAGTCAAAATCAAAACAAATGCTAGCCCAAGAGATGGATAGGACCCTGCATCTTCTCTTTGATTAAGGGTAAATTAGTACCCAAATCCATGCTATTAAGTGGAGAGTGAAGATTAATCTAAATCATTTCTTGGTGAAGGCTTAGTGAAAACTCCTCATCTAGTCATAAAACAAGGGTAGTTATACCCTTTTCTATGTTCACAGATGATCGAGAAAGGATGTTTCAACTTCCTTTGACCCAAATCTCTTATTTTACTTCAAAAATACTCAATAAGTGGTAAGGACACAACTTCTCAACATCAAATCCCATAGATCACCCAAGAAATCCCATGGAACAACCTCTAACACTCAATATCATTGAGTGAGGAGTTAAAACACATAGATTAACGCACTTTGAGAGATAGGATAAGTGAAGAGGAGAAGTGCAATAACAAGAAAAACATACTTTACTTATTGAATTTGTGAATGGATGGCTAAAATTACTCCTAATCACATCCCCAAGGATCCAAAATACATAACAACTATGAACGTAAAGCTAAGGAAGGCATGAAAATGAGGAAAATAAAGTCATTAACTGAATGGATGGGTAGCTAAGGCTATTGCCTCTACATCCATGAGGAATTATAACAATCACATAGTTGAAATGAAGCTAGAACTGGAGAAAAAGTAAGAAAAATGTGATCAAGGATGCAAAAGATTCACCTCTTAAAGAGGATATGCCTCTTTGTTCACCAACTTCCTTTGTAGTCCCCTCAAGAGCCTTTAGATATGTTATTTAATGTCCAAAGTCTTTTGTCTAAAGCTTATGATCAAGTTTTAATGGAGTGTTTAATGTTAAAAGGGTGAGATGGTAGGAGGAAAGTAAAGAGAGGAAGAATAAGGGGCTCCCAAGCTTGTATATGCCTTGGGTAAGTTTTTCAACCCTTTCAAATGAGTTGTCAAGCTCTATATAGAGCTCAGGATGTAAATATCTGAGATATTTGTGGCAAGTGAGCAAAACAAGCTAAAATTCCCGAAAATGCTCTATACCCGGAACAGTCTGCAGATCGCACCTCTTGGTGATCGACCGAGTGCTTTTGTAGCCGGCCACTACATGGTGTTCAACTAGTCAGTGGGCATATCATTAGATCAACAAGAGAAGGTTAGTCTGAATTAAAGGAGAAACAAGTATTTTAGAGAATTTTACCCTTTTGACAGAGCTCGGTGTGTCATTTCATGACATAAGTGAATGTCAAAGCCCGAAAATGACCACGAGGCCGTAAGACTTGGGCAAAACAAACAAAATGCAAATAAAATTTGGTTGAACCGAAGGGTTTCCTACGTATCTTTTTGTAAAGCATCAAACTAGAATAGTTTAGAGACAAAATGCAAACGCTATGCTTGAAACACATTTGAAAAGGTTAGGCTTACGTGGCGTGCGCTGCCATAATTTGATAATTGGGCTTACATATACCACACTACCGAAGTTTTGAAAACTTGATGACGCAAGTACTGTGGAGGGTGATGGAGTGGAACAAATGATAAAGTTACAAAGATGGCTAAAGAAATAGGATGGCCTCTTGCAAATGACACAGAGTGAGCTAACAACTGCGTAAAATATGAAGGGCAACGCACAACACATATAAGCATGCTCCATATGAGTAAAAGAAAGGCAACACCCACCTGTGTCGTAGCACAGGAAGGAAAGAGAAAAGGATGGCTGCAACCAAATGTGACTTACAATCATAGCAATAAGGAACTACACAACATACTCCAAACATGCCGCAACATGAAAGGTGAAAAGATGGTGTTAACTACCAACCTATACAGGGGGTGGTATTAACCGATAGTGATGTTAATCGCCAACCTAGTTGGGGGCGGTATTAACTAAGGGTGGTGTTGACCACCAACTCCGCAAGTGGTGGTATTAATCGAGGGTTCACGCCTTACATACTTTGCATGTGTGGGGAGCGATGGCAACAATAGAAGCATTATGCCGTTGAGGCAAATGTAGGAAAAACACGACAAAAATAGAGACAAGCCCTCATCTCCTCGGGGATTGCTGAACAAACGTACCTTAGAACGAATAGGGATGACATCCACACACTATTGAGTAACCACTGAATACTTCTAAACATTTTTTCTTTAACTTACTACTGATGATCATTTGGCTGGCCGAAAACTGGCCGCCCGAATGAAGGAGTGGTCAACCAGTCCTATTAGAATTTTACAGGGTCAGAATAGTCATTTCATAATTTTGAAAGCTTATAAAAAGGCGCGACTATCTAACTTCCATTCCTTCCTATTCGAAAATAACTCTCCAGTCCTCTAAAACTCTTTCTAATCATTACCTATAGCTGATGATCACCTCCTTCCATTTTCTCCCAACTCACCCATTGGTTTTAATGAACCGAATACACCCACAAACAGTGATACTTCCTCCGGAACACGGTGGCAGAAGCTCTTGTCATGGCCATGACTGATGGCATTGACCCAGAGCTTGCTTATATCATTACCCATGAGAGAAGGCATGGGTTAGGACTACCTTATAGGGGTTCTAACAGTAGTAGGCAGGCGACGGATGATGAACTCGTGCAAGCTTGGGCGCGTGGGTGCGTGGGTGAAGACATTATCATGGTCCCTGATAGACTTCTCATGAGCGACATGGTCTAGGGATCCAAGGCCGGCGAGGATGAGGACGTAGCCCTTTGACATTAGTTTCAATGCCTCCACATATTCCAGACATCCACGACGAGGTTCAGTTACTTGAAATTGATCATTTCTTTCTGAATGGTTTCCATTGTTCACTGTCATTTCTTCTTTTGCAGGACGAAGTTGCTTTGCCTAAGGTGATTGTCAGTGATGATGCTGATGCTGATGATGATGATGATGATGATGATGTGCCTGATGGCCCTCTTGCTTACTCTTCTACTAGTAGCAACATTTTCAGCAGTAGGGCTAGTGGTGATGACGATGGCCTTGGCGAGGGTGCCTCCAATAGAGGCAGAGGCAGAGGCAGCGGTGACCAAGTAATAGAGAGCTTTTCCTTCTCGGAGAGGACTCCTACTACTTCTAGGGAGGAAGACCTCGTCACTGATGAGACATCTGAGGATAGTGAGGGGGATGTGAGCATTGATATTGAGCACTTGGAGGGCAGTAACGCTGATGGAGATGATGATGATGAGGAGGAGGGCAATGAGACAGGTAGTGGCTCTAATGAGGATGGCTACGAAGATGATGCCAGTGGCAATGAGAGCGGTAGTGGCTCTAATAGAGATGAAAGAGATGAGGCTGAGGGTGAGATAGTAGTCGAGGCTGAGGTTGAGGCAGTCACTAAGGTTAAGGGCAGTCGTGCTGATGGGGACGACATTGGGGTTCCACCGGTGAAGAGGATGAAGAGGGCGAGCCAACCCTGATTCTCTTCTTTTTATATTTCTCTTTTTGTATATTTCTTTTGCTTTGTAGTTCGAAAAATAATGTATAGCTTCAAATAAGTTTTTGTAAAAACTTTTGCAACACTTTTGAATGGGAAGAAATGAACACTTTTGTTTTTGGACCATCTCAAATATCTAAACGTTCACGACACCAAACTTGAGCACAGAACAATTTTATTTTGATTCTGAAATTGAGAATGATTGTATTTGGATGAGTTTTGAATCTGATATCAAGCCTACGACTGGCCAAAACAAAAAATACAACTCGATAAATGCATAACACAGCAAAAACAACATAAATATACCCACTTGCACCTATAGGAATAGAAAAGACTCAAAATAAGACTTGAAACAAAATCTACAAGCTAAACTACAAAACCATACTATTTTTGCAATTCTGAGGGTCGGCCGGCTACAAATTTGTTCGACCGAGCCAAAAGTGGCCGGTCGGTCAATGGTTCCAACCAGATAATAGGATACAGCTGTCAAGCACTCATGCGACCTTATCCCTTTAAAAGGTGCTTACGATTGCTTTTTTGCCCAGAAACGGAAAAATTGAGAAGTTTCTTTTGAAAATAAAGGCTCCACCTATAGCTAGGATCCAAGATTGGATAACCTCTTTGGACGACACCGATAAAGTGAATTTCGCAAGATTCGACCTAAATGCTCCTTTTCCTCTGAGTCGAACCCCACTCCATTTTCCTTTCCTCAAAGCAGTAGTTCGTTGTTGGGACCCGATCATCTATGTATTCCACTTTGGTATGCAAGAGCTCTGTTCAACTATTGAGAAATTTCAGGCATTAATGGAGCTTTCTCGAGACGAAGCAATCATATCTCAACCCAATTTCAGCCATGCTCAAGCCTTAGCCCCGAATGTGTGGTCTAACTCCAAATGAGGCTCAATCCTTGGCTCTTGGTGAGGGTTTGGACATGTTCAGATTGATTCGTTTATGCTTTGTTGTTGTAGATAGGAATAACCCTGTTTGGCGAGGCATCGTCAACATGCGCTCTGCATGTGTCTACTTTCACATTACTTGGTTGCCCGTAGTGGTGATAGGGCAAGCATCAGGCTCGCCAAGGTGGCCCAATGACTCCAGGAGGCTCAGAGTTGTATGGACTTAACGTTAGTTGAGACTTTGATGGGCTTAGACGCATTTTATAGACGAGAGACCTCCCGATTTGCAGGAAGTCCATTACTCCTTCAGGTACTATTTCCCAACCTTGCTTACTCTATGTTTCTTACATCACTCTGGCCCTCTTCACTCGATACATTCTCTCAAAACCCTTTCTTACTTTTTTCTACTCAACGTACGTCTCTCTATTCTTTAATCTTTTTTATTTTTCATTCCTCCCCAAGTATGGTTGATGGATAAACTAAAATAGTGGTTTCGTGTGCTCGGTACTCAGCTAGTTCCGGGCTCAGATAGTAGATTTTCCTTCTAGTGTGACTGGATGTGTAGCAGGTCTGCAACAAACATTGCTTGGTGCTGCCCCTGGTTAGACTTGCCTCCAATGACATTTAGTATATTTTGTCAACTGGGTGTACAATTGATCGGCCTGACACATTGCGTCTTCTACTTCCCTCTCCGATTCAGACAATAGTTTGGACACAATTAGATTCACCCCACCGATGGGATCGAATACCCAACTTCATTTTCACTTCGGACTAGGCACTTCTTTCGGTATGCAACTGCTTGGAGGATAAGGGAACTCTTGGCTCTTACTGATGACTTTAGTCATGTCCTTTCTAGTGAATATATGCTTTAGCTTGAGAAGGAGGCACATGTGGGCACATCCTTAGTAGTGGAATCTTCTGATGCTACAGGGAGAGGGACATGGACTTGACTTGACTATGCCTCTAATGTATTGCTTTGCCCTTAGCTTTATGATGCAAAAATGCTTTAATCAGTATGAGAGTAAGATAAGTATGCTTGTTCCACTTTTGTTTTAAAATCATGTAAGAACGATTGTGGGTGTTGAAAAGCTTTTTCTCAAGTCTGATGAAAGGTTCATTTTGCAGAGAGATGTTTGAGAAAATCAGTCAATTTTGTTAAAAACCAAAACATGTTTTTGCAAATGGCCACTTTTTAACATACTAGACATCTACCGTCGAAGATACAAAACCTCGAATCAACTCCTTGGACAAAACTCTCTACACTCTTGCCACTATTACCAATCGGATCTCCCTTGCAACTATATTTATCACAAAAAAGCAGGTCTACATGATCGAATCTGGATTTTTGAGAAAAATAAATTAATCAATCTTGGACAGGGCAACTGAGTCGAAAATGGTTAAGGTCAAACTTCGGGATGAAGTTGCCTACATATCCCAATGGTGGGAATCAAGCATTACGTAGTTCAAAGTTAAGGTTCACTTGGGTGTTAACACTCCCCTTTTGAGCTCTAATATTTGCCAGAGCCGCCCTTTTGGGTTTTTAGTCCTACGACCTCTTGTTTTTCATTTTTCACTTTTTCATTCTCTAAGTTTTTTCTAGGTCACTCTTTCGGGTTTTTGGCCTAGCAAGTCTCTTAGGGATAGTTTTTCTTCAACTTATCCATGTTGATTGGTTATGAGAACTCCAGTCCATCCAAATCCATTAGAACAACCACTCCTCTTGACCAAATTGACTTGATGATGTAAGAGCCAATCCAATTAGGTTTGAGCTTGCCCTTAGGATCATAAATTGGAGCCTGATTATCTTTTAGCACTAGATCTCCCTCACTTAGATTTCTGGACTTAACCTTCTTGTTGAATACCCGGGAAACCTCGTGTTGGTACCCTTGCACATGGTATAGTGCCTTCAATCTTCTTTCATCAAACACCACTAACTCTTCAAATTGATTCTGTTGCCAATCAGCCTCTGCCATCTAACACTTGATCCTTAGCAAAGGTACCTCTATCTCAATTGGTAATACTACCTTCATCCCATAGACTAGGGAGTAAGGAGTTGCCCCAGTAGACGTTCAAATCGATGTCCTGTAGCCCCATAATGCAAAAGCAAGTTTATCTGGCCAATCCTTGTAAGTTTTTGCCATCTTTTGTAGGATATTCTTGATGTTCTTGTTTGCTGCTTCAACGGCTTCATTGGTCTGTGGCCTATAGGTTGATGACTTGTGGGAGGCCACATTATATTTTTCGAGTAGATCAATCACTTCTCTTTTGAAGTGCGAACCGTTATCCAAAACAATCTCATTTGCAACCTCATACCTACAGATGATGTTGTTTCTAATAAACATGGCCATGTGCGATGCCTTCAACATCGAATACGATTGTACTTTGGTAAAGTAATTGATCGCCACTAGGATAAATTCATGACCATTTGATCCTTTTGGTGTTATTTCCCCAATGACGTCAATTCTCCAAACTCAAAAAGGCCACGGCAAAGTCATGTTGTACAATTTTGATGGCGGAATATTCATGTGATTGGCATGAATCTAACACTTGTGGCATCGCTGGACAAAACTAACACAATCACTTTCCATGGTCAACCAATAATATCCATGTTTGAGAATCTTTGTTGCCAACATTATACCATTTATATGAGCCTCGCATTCCCCTCCATTGACAATTTCTATGATGCGCTTTGCCTCATCTTCCTCCACACACATTCCCAAATGACGCCTTCTGTAGACGTCCTCGAACGCCCCGGGAGGACGAGTCCCGCTCTGTTCGTTATTGGGTTCACTACAGTTCGGACTCTCAAATTGTCACGGTTCTTAATCTGAACCAAAGAGTTCAAATCCGGTAAATCGTTTTGAGAAACAGATTTTTAGAAAAGAAGTGCCAAATATGGACTGCTTTTCCGAATACAGAGTCGCCACCTAAATATTTTATTTTGAGGGAATTTAGGAAACCCTAACTCGTTTGCCTAAGGCCACGTAGCCGTCATCACCAAAGTTGCCTCGGCTCGGGAACTTGGGTACGATTGGGGAAGGTCATCTATGAGCACCCCCGCTCGCCCGATCAAAGATCGGCCTATACTAACCATGATATCCAATTTTGAAAACGTTATGTGTTCTTATCCGGTTATTAACCTAGAGTTACTACGTTATGCGCACAGCAAACAAGTATAGACCAAATCGCCTAAATTGGAACAAAACATTGCATGTTTGTTTTGAAAATGGTTTGCTACTCGCAAGTAGGCTAAAATGCAGGTTTTGCCACCCTCAAGTGGGCTTTAGAAAAGATGGTTTTGCCACTATCTAGTGGGCTTAAAAACTCACAGTTTTAATGCATTATTTCCAATTTAGGTAATTCAACCTCCATCCACAGGCACTCAAACAGTTATATCACATAAGCATTTAGCCACATGGTAAGCATGCTGTCATATTAACATTCACACTCATGCGAGATGCTAAAGCATAAATGCTCACCTAGTACTCCGAGCCAAAACAGAAACTAGTTAGTAATCATAAGCATGATCCTAGTTCATGTTAAGATGGCTAATGCAACACATGCAAGATGCAACTACAATAGGCTCGACTATTCTAAGATGGCATATGATGATACTACAACTAACACGTATTCAACTTAGAATTGAAATACAATGCAGTTAGTATGATGCGCCGAGCCCGGTGTATCCAAGACAAATGTATGGATACACGCATGCGTAGCATAAGGTATGCTAATTTAAATATGCCCTAATACTAACCATTGAAAGCAGGTAAGTAAAAGGGAGAAAGAAGTGGGGGTTGGAAAACATGCACGCACGCACCCACACTTATTACAAGTTAGCCCTCTCTCGGAGGGACCGAAAGAATAATACAAGTTAATTAACCTACAAGCTAATTAAATATTACAGACCCATTAATTAATTAACAAATTAACTAATCTAATGACAGCAGTAAACAACCTCGGGAAGAGGGCCCAATGCAATGCGCGCTCGGCTCCGCTCGGAAAGTCACTACCATGCACAAAATCCCTCTACTTTGGCTGTTATCCTCCTCTGAAGACTGCACAAGTCCCAAGGTTGCTTCTCTGAGTCCTGTAGAACACCACCGGCTGAAGGGATTGGTCACCGGCCACAAATTAATCCATCGGCTGCTTATGGATGGCCGGTCGGCACTACATATGGTCGGCCGGCCAAATCTTCCTCCAGAATCTGTTTTGACAGCAGCAGAGGACAGAACTTGGCATGGCAATGCATTTCAAGCAATGTATGCACCAAACACATTCCTTATCATATTTATGACTCAAAGGAGGACGGGCCTCGATTCTCGGGCCACCAATCATGCATTTCCATGCATGATGGCTCAAAGAATAGAGTGTGCATGTTGATATGGAATGCAATACACATAATCAAGCAAATTGAACTCAACCTCTATCACAAGCAATTCAAGAGGCGAAGCATGCATGCCAATGCAATGCATCCTAGGTATGGAGGCTAGTATGCAACATGGCAAATGCAATGTGTAATGTAGGTTAGGCACACAACCTAAGTAAAGAAGCATGTAAGGCATGAAGCAATGCAACCTACAAGTATGCAAGACACAATATGGATGTTCAAGCATGCAAGCAAGCATGCGACTTTATTCAATCATGCAACAACACACTAGTATGCAACAACACACAAGGTGAGCATGCAACAACATGTAAAGGGGTGGACTTAAACTAACATGGGTAGCTTGCAAGCTTGCCAAAATCAGTGGCCAACATGCTCAAGAATGGAAGCCAAAACACATACAAATAGGCATGCATGCAAGGTCCAACACTTAGGCTCATAGAGACAACTTTTAAGCACACTTTAAAGAGGAACAACATGGGCATATGGCATGCAATGTAAGCTCTGAAAATCATGTTAATGATGGTGCCAAAACAAGCAAACAAGACAAGCATAGCATACAACAAATGATCTAAAGCCTAAGGCTCACCAAAGAAGCATTGAACTACACTTAGTGCAACCACACATGGCATGAATTAAGTGACTGAAAATAGAGATGTGACATGCTAAAATGAGCCTCAAAACCCACCTAAATGGCATCTAAATGGCTTAAGTATGGAAGCATGCACAAGGGCCCAAACAAGGAGCATAAGGCAACAACCTTTTAACACATTAAAGGGGTATCAAATGCAAGCATATAGGCACGCCACAAGGACTGAAATAACATGACAAGTGGTTCCAAACCACTGAAATGATGCAAGGATGGCATGCTAGAGGGGTCAATGCTCAAGGCATACAAGAGAGTTTGCATGGTAGCTATACAAAGCAAAGCATGGATGACTCATATATCCAAAAACAGTCCCTTAGCATACTAAAACAAGCATAAAAACTTCACAAAGCTAAGCCAAAACAAGTAAGCATAGTGGTCTAAATGCTAGTCACATGTTAAGGCAATTCATGGCATTACAAGACAAGTATGCATAGCAAGCATGGTGTGTCTAAACCAAGTTAAAACAGTGTTTTATCATGACAAAATAAGCACAAATAACACTTAAGACATGGCCAACATGAACTTAAAAATGGTGCTCACACATGAGGCTAAAATGGCCAATATTGAAGGCAACAAGGAGAGGGGATGGCCCTCTCCTTCTTAGGACCTTAAGACACCATCCTCACCACTGAAATCTCAAGATTTCAGTGGTGAGGAGGCCCGAACAAGGTGGTCCCGGAGCTCACCAAAAATAGCACAAAATGGGGCCAAACAAGGCCTAAGAGGGGGTAAACGACCCCAAACACAAAAGTGACCTTAACGAAGTATCTTAAACACAAAAAAAAAGAAATTTTTTATGTTATACACAAAGCTCAAATCATCAAGAAAGATAGGCTAAAAGTGTGCAAAAACGGGAAACAAAGAGGGAAAAGGATTTACCTTTGTAGCCAAAAGGGGACAGCAGCCTCTTGGTAAAAAAAAACAGTCCCTTAGCCTCTGAAAATGGCCTCCAAGCTTCTTAGGTTGATGATGGAGGTTTTGTGCTAGGAGGTGTAGTTCAAATGGCCAAGAACTAGACCCTTTCGTACCCTCTATCCCACACAAATGTAGAGAGAGAGAGAGGGAGATATATAGAGAGAGTGATATATATATGATATATATCAGATTTTCTAACCCTTTTAGGGGGAGGAGAGGCCCTCTTTTTATAGAGAAACCAAGGGAGCAAAGCTTCTCTTAGAAGCTTTGAGCAAAAAAGCCAAGCTTCTCTTAGAAACTTTGAGCAAAAGGGTCAAGCTTCTTGGAGAAGCTAGGCAAAGGGGTCAAGAGGTTCAAGCTTCTTCAAGAAGCTAAAAAAAGGATCAAGCTTCTTGGAGAAACTAAAAAAGGGTCAAGCTTCTTGGAGAAGCTAAAAAGGGTCAAAAGGTTCAAGCTTCTTGGAGAATCTAAAAAAAGGATCAAGCTTCTTGGAGAAGCTAAAAAGGGGTCAAGCTTCTTGGAGAAGCTAAAAAGGGTCAAAAGGTTCAAGCTTCTTGGAGAAGCTAAAAAAATGATCAAGCTTCTTGGAGAAACTAAAAAAGGGTCAAGCTTCTTGGAGAAGCTAAAAAAGGTCAAAAGGTTTAAGCTTCTTGGAGAATCTAAAAAAAGGATCAAGCTTCTTGGAGAAGCTAAAAAGGGGTCAAGCTTCTTGGAGAAGCTAAAAAGGGTCAAAAGGTTCAAGCTTCTTGGAGAAGCTAAAAAAGGGTCAAGCTTCTTGGAGAAGCTAAAAAGGTTCAAGCTTCCTCAAGAAGCTAAAAAAAAGGTTCAAAAGGGTCGAGCTCCCTCAAGAAAAGGTCTCGGCTAGGAAAAGTGGCCGATTGATCAAAAACAGTGGCCGGCCGACCAAACACAATGCTGACCGACCATTAATAGTGCCCACCGGCCATCACCAATGGCCTGTGGCAAGGAAACAAGGCCGGTGGCCTCAAGCCATGGCCGGTGAGGTGTGGGGATGGCCTACAAGCTACTTCCTACCCTCAGAAGCAAAACAACAAGTGTTTGATGCAAAACCAAACACAAAACAAACAAGTCGAGAGATCTTGAGGTAAGGCGCGTAGCCGAAACCTCCGAGAACTCAAGACGAACACAAACAAGGGTAATCATCGAGTGTTCAAACAATGACGTCCAAGTCTTAAGGACGGTCAAAAATGGGGTGTCTACAGTTGCCCCTCTTTGACAGAACTCGAAAGTCATAATAATGACAGGAGTGAATGTCAAAGCCCAGAGACGACCCATTTTGGACAAGGCCGAAGACTTAGACAAAGCATACAAGCTACCGATAAATAAATGGTTGTGCCCGCAGGCTGCCTACGTATCCCTTTGCAAGGAATCAAACCAGCGTAGTTCAGGGACAGGATGCAAATGATATGCAAGAAGACTTTGAGAATTGGCTTTATACACTACGCGAAGCCGGTTTGAAAATTGGACTTATACGCTACGCGAAGCCTGTTTGAAAATTGGGCTTATACGCTACGCGAAGCCTGTTTGAAAATTGGACTTATACGCTACACGAAGCCGGTTTGTAATTGGACTTATACGCTGACGCGAAGCCGATTTGTAATTGGACTTATACGCTTTCGCGAAGCCGGTTTGTAATTGGACTTATAACAAGTACAGGTGGTGCGCAAGATAGCGCGAATGAAATGCTATGATAGTAAAGATGCAAAGGGTGACAAACTCCAACCATGTCGGAATCATGAGAGGAGGTCCAAAACAAACAATTAGGAGTGCGTACAACGCAACCTAAATCAAATTCCAAACACGCCGAAACTGTGTGAGGAAGGAACAAAGAGAGAAACATAGGGACATATCCCGGTATTTCGGAAAAGGAGAAGAAACATAGGGACGTATCCCGGTGCTTCAGAAAGGAATGAGAAACATAGGGACGTATCCCGGTGTTTTAGAGTGGTTTAAGCATTGGAACATATTCCAAATGCTCTTAACCAAAGAGGGAGAAACATAGGGACATATCCCCGTGTTTCAAAAAGGTATATGCATTGGAACGTATTCCAAATGCTCTTAACCAAAGAAGGAGAAACATTAGGACATGTCCCACTATTTCGGATTGAGTGAGAAACATAGGAACGTATCCTGGTGTTTTGGAATGGTGTGAGCATTGGAACGTATTCCAAACACTTTTAACCAAGGGGGGGAGAAACATAGGGACATATCCCGGTGTTTCGAATTGAGTGAGAAACATAGGGACGTATCCCGGTCTTTCAGAAAGAAGGAGAAACGTAGGGATGTATCCCGGTGTTTCAGAAGGAAGGAGAAACATAGGGACGTATCCGGTGTTTTGGAAAAGATGAAGGAACATAGGGACGTATCCCGGTGCTTCGGAAAAGGAGAAACATAGGGACGTATCCCGGTGTTTTGAAAAGGAGAAGAAACATAGGGACGTATCCCGATGTTTCTGAAAATGAGCGAGAAAAATAGGGACGTATCCCGGTGTTTCGGAAAGAATGAGACACATAGGGACGTGTCCCGGTGCTTCGGAAAAGAATGAGAAACATAGGGACGTATCTCGGTGTTTTGGAAAGAAGGAGAAACATAGGGACGTGTCCCGGTGCTTCGGAAAAGAATGAGAAACATAGGGACGTATCCCAGTGTTTCGAAAAAGGAGAAAAAAAATAGGGACGTATCCCGGTGTTTCAGAATAAGAAGGGAAAACATAAGGACGTATCCCAGTGTTTCCGAATGAGAGAGCGTGCATAACAATGCAAGCGGAAAGTGCGTGACAACGCAAGTAAAGAGGTGCACGACAATGCAAGATAGATGTGCATAAAAATGCAAGTAACGAGCATAACAATGCTAGATAGATGTGCATAACAATGCAACGAATGGTGTACGTAACAATGCGAGAAATGGTGTGCATAACGATGTGATGAATGTGTAGCTTCAAAAGCGTGTTTGAAACAAAATGCCGAATAAGGAAATACAAGCCTTAACGAGACCAAATCCAAACGCGACCTCCGATTTACCTCTCGGAGGGGTTTGTAACACACTCCGCTTGAAAAGGGTACACCCTGTTTATATTGGCGAGAGATAACATCTGCTACTGCTTTAATTGCCATTCTGACTTGAAGTAGGCTTAAGCTTGGAGTAGAGGCACACTCATTCTTCAGAGCACTGACAAGGCCTGAAGAGGTACATTCGGAGTACAATCACGGAATTTGCTGAAGGTGATACACACTCAGATGCTTCGGTTTTCCCTCTTTTCTTTTGCTTTGTAGTCTGGAACCCATATAGCTTCAAATAGGTCGTTGTTTTACTGTTCTTGCATGACCTAGGTTGAACCCTGTGATTTTAAGAAAGAAAAAATTCTTATTTTGCACAAATGTGGAGAATGACACAGCACTCCGATCACAAAACGATTTGATTGAAATTGAGAAATGAGTTCTCGATCGGGTATTGAGCCTAAGACTGAACACAGTGCACTACGACTTAACAATGGAAAACAAAAGGTAAATAACCAAAACACATCAAGTCATGCTCGGGACGACTCAAAGCAAGAATCGAGACAAACAAAACAAAAGACACGACACACAGACATGTTACAAAGACGAGAGACCTCTCAGTACGCGAGGAGCCAGTTTTTTTCAGGTATTATTTCCCACCCTTTTTCTCATTTGTGATTCTCACAGCACTCGGCCCTCAGGCTCTGTTTTTCTGAAAAAGCTCTTTTTTCTCACTTTTTCTCTCAGCGCACATCTCTCTATTCTTCAATCTCTCATTTTTTATCCCTCCCCCGGGTGGTTGATGGATAAGTTGGAAATTGTCGGCTCTTGCCTCTGGTATTCTACCAGATTCTCATTCTTGTTCACAACAGTGAACTTCCACAGAGGGGTTGCACTACAACTGGGCGTGTAGCAAATCTGCAGCTAACATCGGTTGATGATGCTCTGCTAGGGAGTTCGGACATTATCAGATCTGTCAAGATAAGGGAGTGAAATATCTTGTCCCATTCCGGTTCGTGATTCGCACTTGGCTTGATACCTCGTTGATTGGAGGATGTGAGAGTTTTCTGCCCTTTTGCGGTCAACTTCAGTGGTGCCCTTTTCTGGCAGGTAGAGTGCCCTTTCTAGCAGATGCATTGACAACGGGGGAAAGAAAGGAAGCCTGACTCAACTGTGTCCCTAGTTTATTATTTTGACCATTTTTTGTTTTTGCTTTCTACTAAAACAATTTTGACCAATATGAGAGTTAGATTAACATACTTGTTCGATTTTTTATTTGAAAATCATGCAAGTTAGGTTATGAGCACTGAAAAATTTCCCTTTTTGGGTCCAAGAAATGGTCCAGTTTTGGAAAAGATGGAATAATTTTCGAGAGATCAGTCAACCTCAGTAAAAATTCTCAAAAATTGTTTTTGCAAACGGCCACTGCTCAACGAGCACAGAACTTACTCTTGAGATGCACGACCTTGGATCGAAGGCAATCGAAAATTGCCCCTTGTCTGAAGGACACTGCATGGCAACGGAAAGTTACCCCTTGTTTGAATAGCACTGCAGCGCATTGAATGGCAACGGAAAGTTGCCCCTTGTTTGAATGGCACCGCAGCACATTGTAGTCAGCCCTCAGAGTGACGAACACAACCAAATTCTCGAATGTAGAGAAGACAAAGATGACCAGAACCATCACATGGACATAATCGAATTCGAAGTGTATGTGGCTGGACTTCAAGATGAAGTTTCCTACGCATCCCAAACATGGGAATCAAGCCATACGTAGTTCATGGAAGGCACACTCGGGTATTAACCTCTCCTTTTGCGCTCTAACTTTTGCCAAGGCCGCCCTGTCTGGGTTTTCAACCTTGCGAGCTTTGTTCTTCTTTTGTTTTCAATTCTTTTCATTTCTTTTCTTCTTTTTTCTTTTTCACCTCTTTTTTTTTTCTTTTTTTTTTCATTTTCTTCATCTTTTTTTGCATTTTTCTCTTTTGTTCTTTTCTTTTCTTTTTTTTTGCCCTAACTTTTGCCTGGGTCACCCTTTTGGGTTTTCGGCCCAGCGAGCCTCTCAAGGGTAAAAGTGTAGCTTGGTCCATGTCAAATGGTTCTGAGATCTCGAATCCGTCTGAATCTAGGAGAGTGACTGTTGTTCGCTGACAATGCAGGAGTCCATCCCATGGGGGCTGGATTTGCCCCTAGTGTTGTGGATAGGAACTCAGTTGTTCTTCAGCAATACTTTCTTTTTTCCTCCCTCTGGGATTTGGCATTCTTGCCGACTTTCTTTGATTTGTGGAATGATCCATCTTCGGCTCTTCGAGCACGTTTGAAATTCTTTGCCCCTAGTTCCAGGGGTGCTTCTGATCTAGCTTTGCAAGCTTCTTTTGATGACATTTGATCTTCTAGATCTGACTTTTCTTGCCGTTGATTCACGGGCTGCTTCGAATCTGGCCACAAAGGCCTCACATTGTAGTTGACCTTTGAACTTTCTGAGTTCTCGTCCAAGGTTTGAAAATGAGGGGTCGAGTCTCGAGGCTGAGAGCGATCGTAAGCTGCAGAATCTCAAGAGCGATTCCACACAGGTCTTCGCAGGACCGCGCAAAACATTTTTTGAAATCTTTTAAGAAAGCGACTAATTGCTCGCGCTGAAGACGGTGTGGGACCAATCTGGATCAAGCCAGGATCCTTCTCAGTACTCACATTAACAAACATGATTTCATTCGTTAAGGGCTTAGCATACCTTTCTATCTCTCAATTGATCAAATTTTTACAAATCCCGAGGAATTCCTCCCTCTTCGTTTTCATCACAATGTTCAAAAAAAGTTTTGAAAAACTCAGGTCAATGTAATGATTTCAAGGCACAGAAAAGACACAGCTTCTAGTCAAATACTACCCTCTCATTTAGAATTTCGGGCACAACTGGCACACAGCAGAAGCAAACAAAAGAGTGTGAAAATTACCGCTGTTCCATTCAGATCTGTTGGCGTAACTGGCTCCAAGGCAGAAACACACTCAAAAGAAAGCAAAAAGACAAACACAAAACAAGCAAGTGATGTCCAAGGTAACACCCACGAAATCACCCGACTCTAGCAAAACAGGACTGACTCGATACAACAGGACAGACCCGACTGACTCAGTATAAAAAGATTGACTCAATACAGAATGACAAGACTGACCCAATACGTAAATCAGAAAGTACAAAACTAGCATTCGCAAATACTCAAAACAGTGCGTGCCAAACGCCACATCTTGGAATAAACTGAATGCCGCCCGCAGGTGGTTCATCCCCCGATCACATAGTCACATTATCCTCCACAAGTTCACTGATCAAGTGCCGATAGGTGTAGACAGCGCCCGGGGAGGGGCCTCGATGCTACAGTTCGGACTCGATTTGTGTCACGGTTCTAAATCTGAACCAAAGAGTCCAAATCTGGCAAATCGTTTTGAGAAACAGATTTTTGAAAAAGTAGTGCCAAACATGGACTGCTTTGCCAGATACAGAGTCGCCACCTAAATATTTTTTATGGGAGAATTTAGGAAACCCTGACTCGGTGCCGAAGGCCACATGTCCGTCATCACCGGAGTTATCTCGGCTCGGGAGCTTGGGTACGATCGGGGAAGGTCAGCTATGAGCACCCCCTTTCGCCCGGTCCGAAGACCGGCCTCTACTAACCGTGATATCCGTTTTTTGAAAACTTTACGTGTTCTTATTCCATTTATTAGCCTAGAATTACTATGTTATGCGCACAGCAAACAAGTATAGACTAGATTGCCTAATTTGGAAATAAACATTGCATATCCATTTGGTTTGAAAATGCTTTGGAATTTGCTACTCGCAAGTAGGCTAAAATACGGATTTCAACGAGTTTTTCCAACTCAAGCAATCCAACCTTCACCCACAGGCATTCAAAACAGTTTAACACATAAGCATCTAGCCACATGTTAAGCATGCTGTCATGGTAACATTCACACTCATGTGATATGCTAAAGCGGAAATACTTACATAGTACTCCATGCCAAAACAAAGAACTTGTTAGCAAACATGCATGATCCAAGTCCATGTTAAGTGCCTAATGCATCGCATACAAAATGTCGCTAAGATAGGCTTGGCTAATCCTAGACATGTCATGTGAAAATGCACGATTAACACATATTCAATTTTTGAATTGAAGTACTGATGCAGTTAGCGTGATGTACCGAGCCTAATGCATGTAATACAAATGCATGGATGCACACATGCATAGCATAAGGTATGCTGAAATAAATGTACCCTAATCTACCATCATAAGCAGGTAAATAAAAGGGAAGAAAGACGTGAGGTTGGAAGACATACACACCACCCACACACACTTATTACAGATTTGCCCTCGCTCGGAGGGACCGAATAAATATTACAAATTAACTAACTACGCAAGCTAATTAATATTACAAATTGCCTAATCTAATTAACAAATTAAACAAATTAATTAAAGCAGGAAAACGTCTCGGGAAACGCGCCACCATGCGCAAGCTGCCTCTGTTTTCCTCCATTTCCTCCTCTGGAGGCTGTCAAAACCTCAGGACTACATCCTTGGACAGAGGGGATCATCACCGGCTGAATGAAACTTCCACCGGCAGTGTTGTATGGCCATCGGCACAAAGTTGAAGCTGTCGGCAGAGAAAATAGTGCCGGTCGGCACATTACACTGCCGGTCGGCAGAGTATTCCTGCAGAACCTGCAACTCACAGCAACAGAGGGCAAAACAAGGCATGGCAGCATATTTCAAGGCATGTATGCACCAACCATGTCTCTTATCATTGTAATGACTCAAAGGGACATGTGCCTCGGTTCTCGGACCACCAATCACGCATTTCCATGCGTGATGGCCCGAGGAACCAAGCATGCAACTTTGGTTTCAAATGCATGCAAACCAATCAGACAAATCAGGCCCAATTCCTATCACCAATTCAAGGAACAAGGCATGCATGCAAAATGCAATGCAACCTAGGCATACAAGCTAGGAATGCAACATGACATGGCAAGGCACTTATGCAATCATGCAAGCATACATAGAGCAATGCAAATGGATGGCAAGATGGACTTATACATGAATTAGGCAACTCTAAAATAGGCCTAAAACAGTGGCCAAAATGACCAAAACAAGAAGCCAAAACACATGCACACATACACATGATGGAAGGCCTACACTTGGGCACAATTTAAACAACCCTCAAGCACACTTGAAAGGGAGGAAACATGGACAATTAGCATGCAACATGAGCCCTAAAATCATGTTATAAAATGATGCCAAACCAAGCAACAAATCAAGCCAAGCATGCACCAAACATGGTCTAAATACTTGAGGCGAATCATGAAGCTTTGAAGCATGTTTTACCACAACAAACATGGCATGCATTAAACAACTAAAAACAGATTTTTAGCATGTTAAAACAAGGCCAAAGGACTCCTTAGATAGCATCTAAGTGGCCCAAATTCAAAGGCATACATCATGACCAAAACATGGAGCATTGCAACACATGCTTTCAAAGCATTAAAGGGGCATGCAAGGCAATCAAACAAGCATGGAAATAGGACTGAAATGGCATACAAGGTGACCCCAATTCATCAAATTCATGCAAAGATGTCATGCTACACATGCACATACTCAAGGCCAACAAGCCCAAATGCAAAGGAGCCATATAATGCAAGCAAAGATCAACCCAAACGACTATGGACAGATCTAAAACATGGCAAAATAAGCATATAATCTTCACAAATACAAGCCTAAAACATGCTCCAACAAAGGCTAACAACCTAGACATGTCAAGGCACAAACATGGCATTACAAGGCAACTATGCTAAACATGCATGAAGTTCCAAAACCAACTTTAAATCATGTTATATCATGGATATATAAGCATGAAAAACAAACCAAACATGCTCAACACACACTTAAGCATAGGCTTCCTTAAGAGGCCAAAATGTGTCCTTTTCAAGGACAACAAGGAGAGGGGATGGCCCTCTCCTTCTTGGGACTTCAAAGGATCATCTTCACCACTGAAATCCCTCACGATTTCAGTGGTGAAGAGACCTCAACACCAAAATCCCGGAGCTAACACAAAATGGCTCAAAATGAGGCCTTTTGAGGCCTAAGGGTGGTCAACACCCCTCAAACAACAAAACACTCTTAATAAACAATAAAGAGGGCTTAAAAATAGAACTTTTTTATGTTATACAATAATCACAAAAACAGCTCTAAGACTAGTAGAAAATTGATGCAAAAAAGGGGGAAAAAAGGACTAGTTTCTCACCCTTGATGTCTTCTTCAACAAAGATGCTCCAATGGCCTCCTTGAGCTTGAATCCAAGACCAAAACTTCAAAACACACTCTTTAGAACCTCAGCTCCTAGAGGAAGGTGAAACACTAGGTGTTTGTGTGCAATAGTAAGGCACAAAACACCTAGTGAACAAAATGAAAGGGAAAGAGAGATAGATTGTGTATGTCTAACCCTAACCCTAGAAAACCAGAGCTCTTCTCTGTATTTTCCTCTCTCAAAAATGTCTAAGCCTCTTTTTTTTGCCTTAGAGAGAGCTCCTCTCTATAAGCCTCTTGTAAAGCTTACAAGACAAGCTTTGCAAGAGGGAGATCCCTCCATACACGTGTATGGAGGGGAGCAAAAGTTATACAGCTGTCCAAAAATATCTGCAAAAGAAGATGAACAGCAATCGGCCGGCAAAAAATGCCATCTTGGCCAAACAAAGTGCCGACCGGCACAAAAAAGTGCTGACCGGCAACAAATAGTGCCGACCGGCAAACTACATTGCCGGTGGCAGCAAAAACCAGCCGGTGGCATCTAGCCACTGCCGGTGATGGGTGGGGATGGTCTACAAGCCCCACCCTGCCTCTCAAAGGCAAGATGCAAGTGTTTGGTGCAAAACCAGACACTAAACGGTCGAGTTCGGGGATCCTGAGGCGGGGCGCGCGAGCCGAGACCTCCGGGAACTCCAAACGAACACAAACATGGATAATCACCGAGTGTTCAAACGGTGACGTCCAAGTCTTGAGGACGGTCAAAAATGGGGTGTCTACAATAGGCTTTGCAGAGCTTGGTGCGACGATGACCTCATTGTCAATCAGATTTTGTATCTCATGGCGGAGACGGACGCAACTGTTGGTGTCATGACCGGTTTGTTGATGAAAAGCACAGTACTTAGTCGGGTCATGCTTTGCAGGGAGAGGATCGGGTAGAGGTCGTTGTTCTAACGGTTTCAGATGTTCTTTCCTGAGTAGGACCCTTAGAGCTTTAGACAAAGGCATATAGAGTGGGGTAAAAACCCTCTTGCCTCGGGGTAGATAGTCCGAAGTTCGGGGGTTTGGATTGGATGCACCAACAAAGGGGGTGGCTGTTCTTGGTGTGGTGGTGGTGACCATGCCTACTTCAGAAGATTTTGCAGCTGCATCACCACTGGTGGTTGCATTCGAACTGCGGTTGAATGCCCTCTTGGGCTGCTCCCTGTCATTATCAATCAAACCCTGCTTTAAGCCATCCTCAATCTGTACTCCCATCTCATGCAAATCTGAAAAGGTAGGGAAGGGGAGCACGATCATTTTCTGCATTAGTTTGGGCTGGAGGTTGCGCACAATGATCTGTATTTGATCCTTGTCCGTTGGCCTAATGGTCATCATTGAGGCCTTGGCTCTCCAGCGGGCCACGAATTCTGAGAAGCTCTCTTTTGGCTCTCGGCGGGTGACTTCAAGATCACGAGTTGTGACCTTAATCTGTGCATTGTAGGAGTATTGATCACTGAAGGCCTCAGCCATCTCTTCCCAATTCCGTTTCATAGAGTTCTTCAATTTTGCATACCAGATTGCGGCTATCCCAGACAGGGTCCGACCAAACAATGATTGCTTCTGTAATCTAGTGAGGCCTATCGGCCTTAGAATGTCTGAAAACAGCCGCAAGTGCACCATGGGATCCCCGGACCCATCGAAACGGTCAATATGTGGCATCTTGAATCTGTCCGGCAGCGTCATAGCCGAGTCTGTATATCCATCTTCAATGTCAGGAATGGAGTGGGCCCCCTTAGATTTCTTGAACAATTTCTCAAGCTTGCTCACTTTCAATGTTGTGGGGTCCGTCTCGACATCAAAGGGGAGGTCTGGTAGGCTGGTGGATGTTTTAGATAGTTGGGGTAGAACTGGGAGTGGAGCTGGCCCTGTCGGAATGTCCGTATCTTCCTGGACATTAGCTGTCTGCCCGGGGGTTGGAATTCCTGGCGGGGGAGGAACTTGCTGCGAAGCAGATGCTCCTGCTTGCTGCTGCAGCTGGGCAATTAAGTTTGCCTGTTGAGCCATGATCTCAGCCTGCTGTTTGGCAAATTCTGCTTGACGAGCAACATCCTGCTGCATGGTTTTCATGCTCTCTTGGAGTTGACGCATCATTTCCTCCATTCCTTCCATGTTCTGTTATTCTGACTGACTGACTGGTATATCTATCTCTGTGATAAAAACTGAGGCCTCAGCCTGACTGTTCACTGGTGGGGTGGATAAGGGCCACTGATCTGGGAACTGCTGAACTGGTGATCTGTGCCTGACTGACCCTTTTACGCTGTCTCTGGCAAAGGAACACTGATTGCCCTTGAATTGAATCTCTGACCTGACAAAGTCTATCAGCACAAGTCCGATGAACCTCGGGGGATATCAGAGCCTTTTGAAGCTATAGTTCCAGGACTACCTAGCAAAAGAGAAAACAGACAGCACCTCAGCCCGATTTCACCAAAAAAGATATGAGCATACTAAGATGATTGTGCCCTCTACTGAATTCTGCCCCAAAATTTTGCTTGTAAACTGATACCCTCAGGTAAAACTGATTCCCCAAATACTGATCCTGATGCCCACAGGCCTGATACTCAAACTTGCAAACTGATACATGCAATCCTGTAGAGGCCAACTCTAAAGCACATAACAGATAAGTGAGAGCCAAAACACCCCTATGTTGGGGTAGGGTTTCCCTGTCCTATTTTATCAGGAGCTAGGGTTTCACTACGCACACAGCGGTTTTCAAACAATCTAACATCGGGTAAGCAACCTGTCCTAGTTTGGAATAGTCACTACGGATTTCGATATGCACTAGGTCGAATGGTCGAAAAGGGTGCCCCGGTAAAACCGGGGTTTGTGTTCCCATACTGTCAGAGCCCACAACCGGTCAGCCTTATGGCATGCTTTGACAAAGTCAAGCCTCCAGCAAACCGTTCAGGAATGGCAGATAGCAAACACGGTGTCCTAGGCGCACCAATGCACATGCAATGCAAAGAGACACATGAATGAAATCAAAATAGGATATGATGAGTTCGAGTCAAGCTCTCTAAAATCCCCAGCAGAGTCGCCAGAAACTGCAGACGTCCCCGAACGCCCCGAGAGGACGAGTCCCATTCTGTTCGTTATTGGGTTCACTACTGTTCGGACTCTCAAACTGTCACGGTTCTTAATCTGAACCAAAGTGTCCAAATCCGGCAAATCGTTTTGAGAAACAGATTTTTAGAAAAGAAGTGCCAAACATGGACTGCTTTGCCAGATATAGAGTCGCCACTTAAATATTTTATTTTGGGGGAATTTAGGAAACCCTGACTCGTTTGCCTAAGGCCACGTGTCCGTCATCACCAAACTTGCCTCGGCTCGGGAACTTGGGTACGATTGGGAAAGGTCATCTATGAGCACCCCCGCTCGCCCGATCAAAGATCGGCCTCTATTAACCATGATATCGAATTTTGAAAACGTTATGTGTTCTTATCCGGTTATTAGCCTAGAATTACTACGTTATGCGCACAACAAACAAGTATAGACCAAATCGCCTAAATTGGAACAAAACATTGCATGTTTGTTTTGAAAATGGTTTGCTACTCGCAAGGAGGCCAAAATGCAGGTTTTGCCACCCTCAAGTGGGCTTTAGAAATGATGGTTTTGCCACTATCTAGTGGGCTTAAAAACTCACAGTTTTAATGCATTATTTCCAATTTAGGTAATTCAAACTCCATCCACAGGCACTCAAGCAGTTATATCACATAAGCATTTAGCCACATGGTAAGCATGCTATCATGTTAACATTCACACTCATGCGAGATGCTAAAGCATAAATGCTCACCTAGTACTCCGAGCCAAAACAGAAACTAGTTAGTAATCATATGCATGATCCTAGTTCATGTTAAGATGGATAATGCAACGCATGCAAGATGCAACTACAATAGGCTCGGCTATTCTAAGATGGCATATGAGGATACTACAACTAACACGTATTCAACTTAGAATTGAAATACAATGCAGTTAGTATGATGCGCCGAGCCCAGTGCATGCAAGACAAATGTATGGATGCATGCATGCATAGCATAAAGTATGCTAATTTAAATATGCCTTAATACTAACCATTGAAAGCAGGTAAGTAAAAGGGAGAAAGAAGTGGGGGTTGGAAGACATGCACGCACGCACCCACACTTATTAAAAGTTAGCCCTCACTCGGAGGGACCGAAAGAATAATACAAGTTAATTAACCTACAAGCTAATTCAATATTACAGACCCATTAATTAATTAACAAATTAACGAATCTAATGAAAGCAGTAAACAGCCTCGAGAAGAGGGCCCAATGCAATGCGCGCTCGGCTCCGCTCGGAAAGTCAATACCATGCACAAAATGCCTCTACTTTGGCTGTTATCCTCCTCTGAAGACTGCACAAGTCCCAGGTTGCTTCTCTGAGTGCTGTAGAACACCACCGCCTGAAGGGATTGGTCACCGGCCATGGAGAATGGTCACCGGCCACAAACTAATCCATCGGCTGCTTATGGATGGCCGGTCGGCACTGCATATGGCCGGACGGCCATATCTTCCTGCAGAATCTGTTGTGACAGCAGCAGAGGACAGAACTTGGCATGGCAATGCATTTCAAGCAATGTATGCACCAAACACATTCCTTATCATATTTATGACTCAAAGGAGGATGGGTCTCGATTCTCGGGCCACCAATCACGCATTTCCATGCATGATGGCCCAAAGAATCAAGTGTGAATGTTGATATGGAATGCAATACACATAATCAAGCAAATTGAACTTAACCTTTATCACAGGCAATTCAAGAGGCGAAGCATGCATGCCAATGCAATGCATCCTAGGTATGGAGGCTAGTATGCAACATGGCAAATGCAATGTGTAATGTAGGTTAGGCACACAACCTAAGTAAAGAAGCATGTAAGGCATGAAGCAATGCAACCTACAAGTATGCAAGACACAATATGGATGTTCAAGCATGCAAGCAAGCATGTGGCTTCATTCAATCATGCAACAACACACTAGTATGCAACAACACACAAGGTGAGCATGCAACAACATGCGAAGGGGTGGACTTAAACTAACATGGGTAGCTTGCAAGCTTGCCAAAATCAGTGGCCAACATGCTCAAGAATGGAAGCCAAAACACATACAAATAGGCATGCATGCAAGGTCCAACACTTAGGCTCATAGAGACAACTTTTAAGCACACTTAAAAGAGGAACAACATGGGCATATGGCATGCAATGTAAGCTCTGAAAATCATGTTAATGATGGTGCCAAAACAAGCAAACAAGACAAGCATAGCATACAACAAATAATCTAAAGCCTAAGGCTCACCAAAGAAGCATTGAACTACACTTAGTGCAACCACACATGGCATGAATTAAGTGACTGAAAACAGAGATGTGACATGCTAAAATGAGCCTCAAAACCCACCTGAATGGCATCTAAATGGCTTAAGTATGAAAGCATGCACAAGGGCCCAAACAAGGAGTATAAGACAACAACCTTTTAACACATTAAAGGGGTATCAAATGAAAGCATATAGGCTCTCCACAAGGACTGAAATAACATGTCAAGTGGTTCCAAACCACTAAAATGATGCAAGGATGGCATGCTAGAGGGGTCAATGTTCAAGGCATACAAGAGAGTTTGCATGGTAGCTATACAAAGCAAAGCATGGATGACTCATATGACCAAAAATAGTCCCTTAGCATACTAAAACAAGCATAAAAACTTCACAAAGCTAAGCCAAAACAAGTAAGCATAGTGGTCTAAATGCTAGGCACATGTTAAGGCAATTCATGGCATTACAAGACAAGTATGCATAGCAAGCATGGTGTGTCTAAACCAAGTTAAAACAGTGCTTTATCATGACAAAATAAGTGCAAATAACACTTAAGACATGGCCGACATGAACTTAAAAATGGTGCTCACATATGAGGCTAAAATGGCCAATATTGAAGGCAACAAGGAGAGGGGATGGCCCTCTCCTTCTTAGGACCTTAAGACACCATCCTCACCACTAAAATCCCTCAAGATTTCAATGGTGAGGAGACCCGAACAAGGTGGTCCCAGAGCTCACCAAAAATAGCAGAAAATGGGGCCAAACAAGGCCTAAGAGGGGGTAAACGACCCCAAACACAAAAGTGACCTTAATGAAGTATCTTAAACACAAAAAAAAAAGAACTTTTTTATGTTATACACAAAGCTCAAATCAGCAAGAAAGATAGGCTAAAAGTGTGTGCAAAAACGGAAAACAAAGAGGGAAAATGAGTTACCTTTGTAGCTAAAAGGGGACAGCAGCCTCTTGGTCCAAAAAAAACAGTCCCTTAGCCTCTGAATATGGCCTCCAAGCTCCTTAGGTTGATGATGGAGGTGTTGTGCTAGGAGGTGTAGTTCAAATGGCCAAGAACTAGGCCCTTTTGCACCCTCTAACCCACACAAATATGGAGAGAGAGGGAGATATAGAGAGAGTTCTAACCCTTTTAAGGGGCAGAGAGGCCCTCTTTTTAAAGAGAAACCAAGGGGGCAAAGCTAATCTTAGAAGCTGGGAGCAAAAGGGCCAAGCTTCTTGGAGAAGCTAGGCAAAGAGGTCAAGAGGTTCAAGCTTCTTCAAGAAGCTAAAAAAAGGATCAAGCTTCTTGAAGAAGCTAAAAAAGGGTCAAGCTTCTTGGAGAAGCCAAAAAGGGTCAAAAGGTTCAAGCTTCTTGGAGAAGCTAAAAAAAGGATCTTGCTTCTTGGAGAAGCTAAAAAGGGGTCAAGCTTCTTAGAGAATCTAAAAAGGGTCAAAAGGTTCAAGCTTCTAGGAGAAGCTAAAAAAGGGTCAAGCTTCTTGGAGAAGCTAAAAATGTTCGAGCTTCCTCAAGAAGCTAAAAAAAAGGTTCAAAAGGTTCAGCTCCCTCAAGAAAAGGTCTCGACCAGGAAAAGTGGCCGATTGATCAAAAACAGTGGCCGGCCAACCAAACACAATGTCGACCGACCTCAATAGTGCCGACCGGCCATCACCAATGGCCGGTGGCAAGGAAACAAGGTCGGTGGCCTCAAGCCATGGCCGGTGAGGTGTGGGGATGGCCTACAAGCTACTTCCCACCCTCAGAAGCAAAACAACAAGTGTTTGATGCAAAACCAAACACAAAACAAACAAGTCGAGAGATCATGAGGTAAGGTGCGTAGCCGAAACCTCTGAGAACTCAAGACGAACACAAACAAGGATAATCATCGAGTGTTCAAACGATGACGTCCAAGTCTTAAGGACGGTCAAAAATGAGGTGTCTACAGTTGCCCCTCTTTGACAGAACTCGAAAGTCATAAAAATGACGGGAGTGAATGTCAAAGCCCAGAGACGACCCATTTTTGACAAGGCCGAAGACTTAGACAAAGCATACAAGCTATCGATAAATAAATGGTTGTGCCTGCAGGCTGCCTACGTATCCCTTTGCAAGGAATCAAACCAGCGTAGTTCAGGGACAGGATGCAAATGATATGCAAGAAGACTTTCAGAATTGGCCTTATACGCTACGTGAAGCCGGTTTGAAAATTGGACTTATTCGCTATGCGAAGCCTGTTTGAAAATTGGACTTATACGCTACGCGAAGCCGATTTGTAATTGGACTTATATGCTGACGCGAAGCCGATTTGTAATTGGACTTATACGCTTTCGGGAAGCCGGTTTGTAATTGGACTTATACGCCTTCGCGAAGCCGGTTTGTATTCAAAACAATGCAATGTACTAACAAGTACAGGTGGTGCACAAGATAGCGCGAATGAAATGCTATGATAGTAAAGATGCAAAGGGTGACAAACTCCAACCATGCCGGAATCATGAGAGGAGGTCCAAAACAAACAATTAGGAGTGCGTACAACACAACCTAAGTCAAATTCCAAACACGCCGAAACTGTGTGAGGAAGGAACAAAGAGAGAAACATAGGGACATATCCCAGTGTTTCGGAAAAGGAGAAGAAACATAGGGATGTATCCCGGTGCTTCGGAAAGGAATGAGAAACATAGGGACGTATCCCAGTGTTTCAGAGTGGTTCAAGCATTGGAACGTATTCCAAATGCTCTTAACCAAAGAGGGAGAAACATAGGGACATATCCCCGTGTTTCGAAAAGGTATAAGCATTGGAACGTATTCCAAATGCTCGTAACCAAAGAAGGAGAAACATTAGGACATATCCCACTATTTCGGATTGAGTGAGAAACATAGGGACGTATCCCGGTGTTTCGGAATGGTGTCAGCATTGGAACGTATTCTGAACACTTTTAACCAAGGGGGGAGAAACATAGGGACATATCCCGGTGTTTCGAATTGAGTGAGAAACATAGGGACGTATCCCGGTGTTTCGGAATGAAGGGGAAACCTAGGGACGTATCTCGGTGTTTCGGAAGGAAGAAGAAACATAGGGACGTATCCGGTGTTTCGGAAAAGAAGAAGGAACATAGGGACGTATCCCGGTGCTTCGGAAAAGGAGAAACATAGGGACGTATCCCGGTGTTTCGAAAAGGAGAAGAAACATAGGGACGTATCCTGGTGTTTCGGAAAATGAGCGAGAAACATAGGGACGTATCCCAGTGTTTCGGAAAGAAGGAGAAACATAGGGACGTGTCCCGGTGCTTCGGAAAAGAATGAGAAACATAGGGACGTATCTCGGTGTTTCGGAAAGAAAGAGAAATATAGGGACGTGTCCCGGTGCTTCGGAAAAGAATGAGAAACATAGGGACGTATCCTAGTGTTTCGAAAAAGGAGAAGAAAAATAGGGACGTATCCCAGTGTTTCAGAATGAGAAGGGAAAACATAAGGACGTATCCCAGTGTTTCTGAATAAGAGAGCGTGCATAACAATGCAAGTGGAAAGTTCGTGATAGCACAAGTAAAGAGGTGCACGGCAATGCAAGATAGATGTGCATAAAAATGGAAGTAACGAGCATAACAATGCTAGATAGATGTGCATAACAATGCAACGAATGGTGTGCGTAACAATGCGAGAAATGGTGTGCATAACGATACGATGAATGTGCAACTTCAAAAGCGTGTTTGAAACAAAATGACGAATAAGGAAATACAAGCCTTAACGAGACCAAATCCAAACGCGACCTCCGATTTACCTCTCGGAGGGGTTTGTAACACACTCCGCTTGAAAAGGGTACACCCTGTTTATATTGGCGAGAGATAACATCTACTACTGCTTTAATTGCCATTCTGACTTGAAGCAGGCTTAAGCTTGGAGTAGAGGCACACTCATTCTTCGAAGCACTGACATGGCCTGAAGAGGTACATCCGGAGTACAATCACGGAATTTGCTGAAGGTGATACACACTCAGATGCTTCGGTTTTCCCTCTTTTCTTTTGCTTTGTGGTCTGGAACCCATATGGCTTCAAATAGGTCCTTGTTTTACTGTTCTTGCATGACCTAGGTTGAACCCTGCGGTTTTAAGAAAGAACAAATTCTTGTTTTGCACAAATGTGGAGAATGGCATAGCACTCCGAGCACAAAACGATTTGATTGAAATTGAGAAATGAGTTCTCGATCGGGTATTGAGCCTAAGATTGAACACAGCGCACTACGAATCAACAATGGAAAACAAAAGGTAAATAACCAAAACACATCGAGTCATGCTCGGGACGACTCAAAGTAAGAATCGAGACAAACAAAACAAAAGACACGGCACACAGACGTGTTACAAAGACGAGAGACCTCTCAGTACGCGAGGAGCCAGTTTTTTTCAGGTATTATTTCCCACCCTTTTTCTCATTTGTGATTCTCACATCACTCGGCCCTCAGGCTCTGTTTTTCTGAAAAAGCCCTTTTTTCTCACTTTTTCTCTCAGCGCACATCTCTCTATTCTTCAATCTCTCATTTTTTATCCCTCCCCTGGGTGGTTGATGGATAAGCTGGAAATTATCGGCTCTTACCTCTGGTATTCTACCAGATTCTCATTCTTGTTCACAACAGTGAGCTTCTTCCACAGAGGGGCTGCGCTACAACTGCGCGTGTAGCAAATCTGCAGCTAACATCGGTTGATGATGCTCTGCTGGGGAGTTTGGACATGATCAGATCTGTCCAGATAAGGGAGTGGAATATCTTGTCCCATTCTGGTTCGTGCTTCGCACTTGGGTTGATACCTCGTTGCTTGGAGGATGTGAGAGTTTTCTGCCCTTTTGCGGTCTGCTTCAGTGGTGCCCTTTTCTGGCAAGTAGAGTGCCCTTTCTGGCAGGTAGAGTGCCCTTTCTAGCAGATGCATTGACAACGGGGGAAAGACAGGAAGCCTGACTCAACTGTGCACCTAGTTCATTATTTTGACCATTTTTTTGTTTTTTCTTTCTACTAAAACAATTTTGACCAATATGAGAGTTAGATTAACATACTTGTTCGATTTTTGATTTGAAAATCATGCAAGTTAGGTTATGAGCACTGGAAATTTTCCCTTTTTGGGTCCAAGAAATGGTCTAGTTTTGGAAAAGATGGAATAATTTTTGAGAGATCAGTCAACCTCAGTAAAAATTCTCAAAAATTATTTTTGCAAACGGCCACTGCTCAACGAGCACAGAACCTACTCTTGAGATGCACGACCTTGGATTGGAGGCAATGGAAAATTGCCCCTTGTCTGGAGGACACTGCATGGCAACGGAAAGTTGCCCCTGGTTTGAATAGCACTGCAGCGCCTTGAATGGCAACGGAAAGTTGCCCTTTGTTTGAATGGCACCGCAGCACATTGTAGTCAGTCCTCAGAGTGACGAACACAACCAAATTCTCGGATGCAGAGAAGACAAAGATGACCAGAACCATCACACGGACATAATCAAATTCGAAGTGTATGTGGCTGGACTTCAAGATGAAGTTGCCTACGTATCCCAAACATGGGAATCAAGCCATACGTAGTTCAGGGAAGGCACACTCGGGTATTAACCTCTCCTTTTGCGCTCTAACTTTGGCCAAGGCCGCCCTTTCTGTGTTTTCAACCTTGCGAGCTTTGTTCTTCTTTTCTTTTCTTCTTTTTTCTTTTTCATCTCTTTTTTTTTTCTTTTTTTGCATTTTCTTCACATTTTTTTGTATTTTTCTCTTTTGTTCTTTTCTTTTCTTTTTTTTTTGCCCTAACTTTTGCCTGGGTCACCCTTTCGGGTTTTCGGCCCAGCGAGCCTCTCAAGGGTAAAAGTGTAGCTTGGTCCATGTCAAATGGTTCTGAGATCTCGAAACCGTCTGAATCTAGGAGAGTGACTGTTGTTCGCTGACAATGCAGGAGTCCATCCCATGGGGGCTGGATTTGCCCCTAGTGTTGTGGATAGGAACTCAGTTGTTCTTCAGCAATACTTTCTTTTTTCCTCCCTCTGGGATTTGGCATTCTTGCCGACTTTCTTTGATTTGTGGAATGATCCATCTTCGGCTCTTCGAGCACGTTTGAAATTCTTTGCCCCTAGTTCCAGGGGTGCTTCTGATCTAGCTTTGCAAGCTTCTTTTGATGACATTTGATCTTCTAGATCTGACTTTTCTTGCCGTTGATTCACGGGCTGCTTCGAATCTGGCCACACAGGCCTCACATTGTAGTTGACCTTTGAACTTTCTGAGTTCTCGTCCAAGGTTTGAAAATGAGGGGTCGAGTCTCGAGGCTGAGAGCGATCCTAAGTTGCACAATCTCAAGAGCGATTCCACACAGTTCTTCGCAGGACCGCGCAAAACATTTTTTGAAATCTTTTAAGAAAGCGACTAATCGCTCACGCTGAAGACGGTGTGGGACCAATCTGGATCAAGCCAGGATCCTTCTTAGTACTCACGTTAACAAACATGATTTTATTCGTTAAGGGCTTAGCATGCCTTTTTATCTCTCAATTGATCAAATTTTTACAAATCCCGAGGAATTCCTTCCTCTTCGTTTTCATCACAATGTTCAAAAAAAGTTTTGAAAAACTCAGGTCAATGTAATGATTTCAAGGCATAGAAAAGACACAGCTTCTAGTCAAATACTACCATCTCATTTAGAATTTCTGGCACAACTGGCACACGGCAGAAGCAAACACAAGAGTGTGAAAATTACCGCTGTTCCATTCAGATCTGTTGGCGTAACTGGCTCCAAGGCAGAAACAGACTCAAAAGAAAGCAAAAAGACAAACACAAAACAAGCAAGTGATGTCCGAGGTAACACCCACGAAATCACCCGACTCTAGCAAAACAGGACTGACTCGATACAACAAGACAGACCCGACTGACTCAGTATGAAAAGACTGACTCAATACAGAATGACAAGATTGACCCAATACCCAAGTCAGAAAGTACAAAACTAACATTCGCAAATGCTCAAAACAGTGCGTGCCAAATGCCACATCTTGGAATAAGCTGAATGCCACCCGCAGGTGGTTCATCCCCCGATCACATAGTCACATTATCCCCCCACAAGTTCACTGATCAAATGCCGATAGGCTTTGCAGAGCTTGGTGCGACGATGGCCTCATTGTCAATTAGATTTTGTATCTCATGGCAGAGACGGACGCAACTGTCAGTGTCATGACCGGTTTGTTGATGAAAAGCACAGTACTTAGTCGGGTCATGCTTTACAGGGAGAGGATCGGGTAGAGGCCGTTGTTCTAACGGTTTCAGATGTCCTTTCCTGAGTAGGACCCCTAGAGCTTTAGACAAAGGCATATAGATTGGGGTAAAAACCCTCTTACCTCGGGGTAGATAGTCCGAAGTTCGGGGGTTTGGATTGGATGCACCAACAAAGGGGGTGGCTGTTCTTGGTGTGGTGGTGGTGACCATGCCCACTTCAGAAGATTTTACAGCTGCATCACCACTGGTGGTTGCATTTGAACTGCGGTTGAATGCCCTCTTGGGCTGCTCCTTGTCATTATCAATCAAACCCTGCTTCAAGGCATCCTTAATCTGTACTCCCATCTCATGCAAATCTGAAAAGGTAGGGAAGGGGAGCACGATCATTTTCTACATTAGTTTGGGCTGGAGGTTGCGCACAACCATCCGTATTTGATCCTTGTTCGTTGGCCTAATGGTCATCATTGAGGCCTTGGCTCTCCAGCGGGCCACGAATTCTGAGAAGCTCTCCTTTGGCTCTTGGCGGGTGACTTCAAGATCACGAGTTGTGACCTCAATCTGTGCGTTGTAGGAGTATTGATCACTGAAGGCCTTAGCCATCTCTTCCCAATTCCGTTTCACAGAGTTCTCCAATTTTGCATACCAGATTGCGGCTATCCCAGACAAGGTCCAGCCAAATAATGATAGCTTCTGTAATCTGGTGAGGCCCATCGGCCTTAGAATGTCTGAAAACAGCCGCAAGTGCACCATGGGATCCCCGGACCCATCGAAATGGTCAATATGTGGCATCTTGAATCTGTCCGGCAGCGTCACAGTCGAGTCTGTATACCCATCTTCAATGTCAGGAATGGAGTGGGCCCCCTGAGATTTCTTGAACAATTTCTCAAGCTTGCTCACTTTCAATGCTGTGGGGTCCGTCTCGACATCAAAGGGGAGGTCTGGTAGGTTGGTGGGTGTTTTAGATAGCTGGGGTAGAACTGGGGGCGGAGTTGGCCCTGTCGGAATGTCCGTATCTTCCTGGACATTAGCTGTCTCCCCGGGGGTTGGAATTCCTGGCGGGGGAGAAGCTTGCTGCGAAGCAGATGCTCATGTTTGCTGCTGCAGCTGGGCAATTAAGTCTGCCTGTTGAGCCATGATCTCAGCCTGCTGTTTGGCAAATTCTGCTTGACGAGCAGCATCCTGCTGCATGGTTTTCATGCTCTCTTGGAGTTGACGCATCATTTCCTCCATTCCTGCCATGTTCTGTTATTCCGACTGACGGACTGGTATATCTATCTCTGTGATAAAAACTGAGGCCTCAGCCTGACTGTTCACTGGTGGGGTGGATAAGGGCCACTGATCTGGGAACTGCTGAACTGGTGATCTGTGCCTGACTGACCCTTTTACGCTGCCTCTGGCAAAGGAACACTGATTGCCCTTGAATTGACTACCTGACCCGACAAAGTCTATCAACACAAGTCCGATGAACCTCGGGGGATATCAGAGCCTTCTGATGCTATGGTTCCAGGACTACCTAGCAAAAGAGAAAACAAACAGCACCTCAGCCTGATTTCACCAAAACAGATATGAGCATACTAGGATGACTGTGCCCTCTACAGAATTCTGCCCCAAAATTTTGCTTGTAAACTGATACCCTCAAGTAAAACTGATTCCCCAAATACTGATCCTGATGCCTACAGGCCTGATACTCAAACTTGCAAACTGATACATGCAATCCTGTAGAGGCCAACTCTAAAGCACATAGCAGATAAGTGAGAGCCAAAACACCCTTATGTTGGGGGTAGGGCTTCCTTGTCCTACTTTGTCAGGAGCTAGGGTTTCACTACGCACACAGCGGTTTTCAAACAACCTAACATCGGGTAAGCAACCTGTCCTAGTTTGGAATAGTCACTATGGATTTCGATATGCACTAGGTTGAATGGTCGAAAAGGGTGCCCCGGTAAAACTGGGGTTTGTGTTCCCATACTGTCAGAGCCCACAACCGGTCAGCCTTATGGCATGCTTTGACAAAGTCAAGCCTCCGACAAACCGTTAAGGAATGGCAGATGGCAAACACGGTGTCCTAGGCGCACCAATGCACATGCAATGCAAAGAGACACATGAATGAAATTAAAACAGGATATCATGAGTTCGAGTCAAACTCTCTAAAATCCCTAGCAGAGTCGCCAGAAACTGTAGACGTCCCCGAACGTCCCGGGAGGACGAGTCCCGTTCTGTTCGTTATTGGGTTCACTTCACGGTTCTTAATCTGAACCAAAGAGTCCAAATCCAGCAAATCGTTTTGGGAAACAGATATTTAGAAAAGAAGTGCCAAACATGGACTGCTTTGCCAGATACAGAGTCGCCACCTAAATATTTTATTTTGGGGGAATTTAGGAAACCCTGACTCGTTTGCCTAAGGCCACGTGTCCATCATCACCAAACTTGCCTCGGCTCGGGAACTTGGGTACGATTGGGGAAGGTCATCTATGAGCACCCCCGCTCACCCGATCAAAGATCGGCCTCTACTAACCATGATATCCAATTTTGAAAACGTTATGTGTTCTTATCCGGTTATTAGCCTAGAATTACTACGTTATGCGCACAGTAAACAAGTATAGACCAAATCGCCTAAATTGGAACAAAACATTGCATGTTTGTTTTGAAAATGGTTTGCTACTCGCAAGTAGGCTAAAATGCAGGTTTTGCCACCCTCAAGTGGGCTTTAGAAAAGATGGTTTTGCCGCTATCTAGTGGGCTTAAAAACTCACAGTTTTAATGCATTATTTCCAATTTAGGTAATTCAACCTCCATCCATAGGCACTCAAACAGTTATATCACATAAGCATTTAGCCACATGGTAAGCATGCTGTCATGTTAACATTCACACTCATGCGAGATGCTAAAGCATAAACGCTCACCTAGTACTCCGAGCCAAAACAGAAACTAGTTAGTAATCATATGCATGATCCTAGTTCATGTTAAGATGGCTAATGCAACACATGCAAGATGCAACTACAATAGGCTCGGCTATTCTAAGATGGCATATGATGACACTACAACTAACACGTATTCAACTTAGAATTGAAATACAATGCAGTTAGTATGATACACCGAGCCCGGTGCATGCATGACAAATGTATGGATGCACGCATGCATAGCATAAGGTATGCTAATTTAAATATGCCTTAATACTAACGATTGAAAGCAGGTAAGTAAAAAGGAGAAAGAAGTGGGGGTTGGAAGACATGCACGCACGCACCCACACTTGTTACAAGTTAGCCCTCACTCGGAGGGACCGAAAGAATAATACAAGTTAATTAACCTACAAGCTAATTAAGTATTACAGACCCATTAATTAATTAACAAATTAACTAATCTAATGAAAGCAGTAAACAGCCTCGGGAAGAGGGCCCAATGCAATGCGCGCTCGGCTCCGCTCGGAAAGTCACTACCATGCACAAAATGCCTCCGCTTTGGTTGTTATCCTCCTCTGAAGACTGCATAAGTCCCAAGGTTGCTTCTCTGAGTGCTGTAGAACACCACCGGCTGAAGGGATTGGTCACCGGCCATGGAGAATGGTCACCGGCCACAAATTAATCCATCGGCTGCTTATGGATGGCCGGTCGGCACTGCATATGGCCGGACGGCCAAATCTTCCTGCAGAATCTGTTTTGACAGTAGCAAGGACAGAACTTGGCATGGCAATGCATTTCAAGCAATGTACGCACCAAACACATTCCTTATCATATTTATGACTCAAAGGAGGATGGGTCTCGATTCTCGGGCCACCAATCACGCATTTCCATGCATGATGGCCCAAAGAATCAAGTGTGCATGTTGATATGGAATGTAATGCACATAATCAAGCAAATTGAACTCAACCTCTATCACAAGCAGTTCAAGAGGCGAAGCATGCATGCCAATGCAATGCATCCTAGGTATGGAGGCTAGTATGCAACATGGAAAATGCAATGTGTAATGTAGGTTAGGCACACAACCTAAGTAAAGAAGCATGTAAGGCATGAAGCAATGCAACCTACAAGTATGCAAGACACAATATGGATGTTCAAGCATGCAAGCAAGCATGTGGCTTCATTCAATCATGCAACAACACACTAGTATGCAACAACACACAAGGTGAGCATGCAACAACATGCGAAGGGGTGGACTTAAACTAACATGGGTAGCTTGCAAGCTTGCCAAAATCAGTGGCCAACATGCTCAAGAATGGAAGCCAAAACACATACAAATAGGCATGCATGCAAGGTCCAACACTTAGGCTCATAGAGACAACTTTTAAGCACACTTAAAAGAGGAACAACATGGGCATATGGCATGCAATGTAAGCTCTGAAAATCATGTTAATGATGGTGCCAAAACAAGCAAACAAGACAAGCATAGCATACAACAAATAATCTAAAGCCTAAGGCTCACCAAAGAAGCATTGAACTACACTCAGTGCAACCACACATGGCATGAATTAAGTGACTGAAAACAGAGATGTGACATGCTAAAATGAACCTCAAAACCCACCTAAATGGCATCTAAATGGCTTAAGTATGGAAGCATGCACAAGGGCCCAAACAAGGAGCATAAGACAACAACCTTTTAACACATTAAAGGGGTATCAAATGCAAGCATATAGGCATGCCACAAGGACTGAAATAACATGACAAGTGGTTCCAAACCACTGAAATGATGCAAGGATGGCATGCTAGAGGGGTCAATGCTCAAGGCATACAAGAGAGTTTGCATGGTAGCTATACAAAGCAAAGCATGGATGACTCATATGACCAAAAAGAGTCCCTTAGCATACTAAAACAAGCATAAAAACTTCACAAAGCTAAGCCAAAACAAGTAAGCATAGTGGTCTAAATGCTAGGCACATGTTAAGGCAATTCATGGCATTACACGACAAGTATGCATAACAAGCATGGTGTGTCTAAACCAAGTTAAAAAAGTGCTTTATCATGACAAAATAAGCACAAATAATACTTAAGATATGGCCAACATGAACTTAAAAATGGTGCTCACACATGAGGCTAAAATGGCCAATATTGAAGGCAACAAGGAGAGGGGATGGCCCTCTCCTTCTTAGGACCTTAAAACACCATTATCACCACTAAAATCCCTCAAGATTTCAGTGGTGAGGAGGCCCGAACAAGGTGGTCCCGGAGCTCACCAAAAATAGCACAAAATGGGGCCAAACAAGGCCTAAGAAGGGGTAAACGACCCCAAACACAAAAGTGACCTTAATGAAGTATCTTAAACACAAAAAAATAGAAATTTTTTATTTTATACACAAAGCTCAAATTAGCAAGAAAGATAGGCTAAAAGTTTGTGCAGAAACGGGGAACAAAGAGGGAAAAGGAGTTACCTTTGTAGCCAAAAGGGGACAACAGCCTCTTGGTCCAAAAAAACAGTCCCTTAGCCTCTGAAAATGGCCTCCAAGCTCCTTAGGTGGATGATGGAGGTGTTGTGCTAGGAGGTGTAGTTCAAATGGCCTAGAACTGGACCCTTTTGCACCCTCTAACCCACACAAATGTAGAGAGAGAGGGAGATATAGAGAGAGAGTGATATATATATATATATATATGATATATATCAGATTTTCTAACCCTTTTAAGGGGAGGAGAGGCCCTCTTTTTATAGAGAAACCAAGGGGGCAAAGCTTCTCTTAGAAGCTTTGAGCAAAAAAGGCCAAGCTTCTCTTAGAAGCTTGGAGCAAAAGGGCCAAGCTTCTTGGAGAAACTAGGCAAAGGAGTCAAGAGGTTCAAGCTTCTTCAAGGAGCTAAAAAAAGGATCAAGCTTCTTGGAGAAGCTAAAAAAGGGTCAAGCTTCTTGGAGAAGCTAAAAAGGGTCAAAAGGTTCAAGCTTCTTGGAGAAGCTAAAAAAAGGATCAAGCTTCTTGGAGAAGCTAAAAGGGGTCAAGCTTTTTGGAGAAGCTAAAAATGGTCAAAAGGTTCAAGCTTCTTGGAGAAGCTAAAAAAGGGTCAAGCTTCTTGGAGAAGCTAAAAAGGTTCAAGCTTTCTCAAGAAGCTAAAAAAAAGGTTCAAAAGGGTCGAGCTCCCTCAAGAAAAGGTCTCGACCAGGAAAAGTGGCCAATTGATCAAAAACAGTGGCCGGCCGACCAAACACAATGCGACCGACCATCAATAGTGCCGACCGGCCATCACCAATGGCCGGTGGCAAGGAAACAAGGCCGGTGGCCTCAAGCCATGGCCGATGAGGTGTGGGGATGGCCTACAAGCTACTTCCCACCCTCAGAAGCAAAACAACAAGTGTTTGATGCAAAACCAAACACAAAACAAACAAGTCGAGAGATCTTGAGGTAAGGCGCGTAGTTGAAACCTCCGAGAACTCAAGACGAACACAAACAAGGGTAATCATCGAGTGTTCAAACGATGACGTCCAAGTCTTAAGGACAGTCAAAAATGGGGTGTCTACACCTTCTGTACAGCTTGTTTCCATAGATGATGAATTGGGTGGCTAGACGCCGTATCCCCTTTTTGTCCTTTAACATTTGCCCCTTGTGGGTATACTTTTTTCTCCAGGAAATTTCAAATGTCAAAATACCAAGGATTCATATATTGGGCTTCTTTTGTCACATCAATCATCTTGTATGTCGGTGTGTATCTTTGCTCTATGATAATTAGATGCATTCTCACCCTAATTGGTATGTTCACCACCGAAGCTAAGGTTGCTAAAACATCAACGAACCTATTGTTTTCCCTCACCAAATGTGTAAATGTCAATCGTTCGAACCTCGGGATTAGCATATCCAATGTTTGTTGATAAACTTTTATTTTCTCTTCCTTCACTTTCCAATCCCCATTGGCTTGAGACATAACCATGTATAAATCTCCAATTACATCCAATCTTATTGCCCCTAGTTGTAGTGCAGCTTCCAGTCTGACTATGCATGCCTCATATTCTGCTTGATTGTTGGATAATTTAAATCAAAGCTTGAAGGCCAAAGGTATATGAGAGTCGTCGAGTGATATGAGCAATAGTTCTATCCCATATCCATACTGATTGGCAGCTCCGTCAAAATATAATTTCCAAGTGTCCTCTTCTAATTGCAGGATCTCTTCATGTGGGAATTCATACTCCCCATCTTCTTCTCCATTGATTGGGTGATTAACCAAAAACTTTGCTACTGCTCTCCCTTTGATAGATTTGTAGGTGACATATTGAAGATCAAACTCAGAAAGCAAAAGTAACCATCGAGCCAGCCTACCAATAAGTGCTAGTTTCTCAAAGAGATATTTGATGAGATCCAATCTTGAGAACAAGATTACGAGTGTGCTAACAAGTAGTGCCTTAACTTCCTAGTGGCTTAAACCAAAGCTAGACAAGCCTTTTCCAAAGGGGTGTAGCGGGTCTCATATTCTAACATCTTCTTGCTTAGATAGTATATAGCATTTTCTATTTTTTCTTCTGATTCTTTGCTAGCATGCAGCCCATGGTGGACTCTGTCACTAACATGTATAGGATCAATGGTTTTCTTGGCTCGAGGGTTGACAATACAAACGGATTTTGCAGGTACTACTTGATCTGTTCCAAAGAGTAATTGCATCGGTTATCCCATTGGAACTTTTTCCCTTTCTTCAGTAGGCCAAATAGCGGTTCACAAGTTAAGGCGAATTTTACGATAAACCTCCTTATGAATTGCACCTTCCCTAGGAAGCCTCACACTTCCTTTTTAGTCATTGGTGGGCTCATTTCTAAGATGGCCTTGACTTTGGACAGGTCGACCTCGATTCTACATTGCGTGATTAGGAACCCCAACATCTTTTCTATAGTTACCCCAAAGGTACATTTTTGTGGATTCAACCTTAACTTGTACTCTCTAATTCTTTCGAAGAACCTTCTCAATGCATCATGGTGACCTCCTCCTTTTGTAAACACCTTATTTTTGACTCCCCGCAAGACTTAGGTGCTTGGTTCAATGCACTCAATGATGAAAGTTGAATTATAAATTCGTAGCGATTCGGATTCAATTAGGCTTTCGAAATGCCCTCAAATCTTCAACATGTTTGAACCCATGAGTTTCATTTTTGGACCTTTTCCCACCTTGAGTTGAGTTTAAACCAAATAAACAGGGGAGGCCATGAAGGCCCGGTCATGCATCAATGATGCCTGGCTGGCCCTCGATGGCGATAAACACTGTTCTGGGTGGCAGGCCGGCAGCTGTCCATTTTTGAATATATTTATCACCTTTTAAGCTCGAATTCTATAAAACCGAAGCTCTAGGATTGTTTTGAGGGTTGAACAAAAATCTAGAAGTCATATATACACCTTGAGAGCTCTTGTCTCCTCCTTCTTCCATTGCAAGTCATCTTTGAGCTAACCTAACTTGTTTGTACCACCTCTATACACCATACACAATCTTGTCTTACCACCCTAGAGCCTTGGTTGATCTTGGAGAGGTATAATTCAAGCTTGAGAGTGCATTGAAACCAAGTTTGAAGCATTAACAACAAGCTTACCCCTTGAAAGGTATAAGCTTGTATTCTTCTCTCTTGTCTTCATTTTTATCACTTACTTCATAGTTCTTGCTGTTTTGGATTGTTTTGAGCTTATTTGAAGTATTTGGAGTTGGGTTTGAAAAGTTACCAAAAGGGTAGAGAGAGCTTGCTCTTTTTATACCTTTATTTAACTCAAACCTTCTCTTTTCCACTCTTTTCCTTTGATATTTACACCGATTTTCAGAGGTTTAGACAGGCTAAAAATCTTGTTTTGAAGCTTCAAAAGTAGAGGGGTTAGCCACCCCTCCCTATCCTTGCTTACTAGCCTTAATTATCTTCTTTATTGTCTAGCTTTTCAAGCTCTTTTCATGCATGTTTTACCTATGATTTTCATGTATTAAGGGCTGTTTTGAGGTTGTCTAGGCCTTTTCAATTGGTTCATGCCTTGTTTAATACACTTGTGATCTCATAAGTTAGCATACTTGTTACTTGTTATGCTTTCTTTGTTCATTTTCCATGTTTGAAGTCTAAATTTACTAATCAATCAACCATCCATATTTTCATTCTTGAGAATGGTTTCAACCAATTGAGGTTGTTCAATACATGTAAAAGAGACCTACACTTAATGGCTTAATCTCTTCGGAGATTCATCGTCAATGGTGTAGTCTCCCTCTCATGTCTTAGAAAAACCTCTTGTTTGGCATTATTTCTTGTTTAGAGGACTTTAACATCACATTTGGACAAATGGAGAAATGAATGGCAATGACTAAAACAATTGGCTTAAAACTTGGATTAACACATTTAAAGAAAATGGCTTAATAGCATGAACTTGGCCGGATGTTATGACAAGTTTCTTGTATCAAGGGTCATCAAGCATCAATTCATGGTGTTTTTGATGTCCTTGAAGCGTCTCAACTTTCCTTTTTGAGTTAATTTCATGAAAAAAGGGAGGGATGATCATTTGCATTATATCCACTGATTTTTGTCCAAAATCATATCCGAGATCATCAAGCAATCATATTGCTCATTGATGGTTTTGGAATCAATCCCAACCTTCTCTTGAGGATTTCCCATGACAAAGAAGGAAGGAAGGACAAACAGAGCTTGAAAATGCTCTATCTGCACTGATTTCACTTCAGAGCACAAAAATAGAGCTTTGTACCAAATTGATGCACAGTCGGCCATCTGTATACTTGGCCGGCCATCAGTGATGCACAACCGGCCCTTGGTGTGTGGCCAGCAGTGCAATTTTGCAGAAACAGAGGCAGTGGTTGAAGGTGAAACAGAGATGGCCTGGGCAGGCAGAGTAGCTTTCAGGCGATGCGCATGCAACCTCCATTTATCTTCCATTATGCTCTTATCAAATGCGTTTAATTATTTAATTGTTTCAATAGCATAATAAATTGTGTTGTAATATTTAATTAGTCTAATTAGTTGTAGCTAATTAGTTGGTGTTGTATTATTTAATTAGCTTAGCCTAGTTAATTTCTTTTAATTAATTAGCTTAGATAGTTAGTTATTCATTTCAAATGTTGTAATAATTAGCTTAATTATCTTAGCTTAGCTTAGCTTAATTAGTTAGTTAGCTTTATTCATTCTGACTCTCCTTCGTGAGAGCGTAATGTAATAATGTGTATGTTTTCCAACCCCACATATTTCTCCCTTTTATTTATCCGCTTTTGATGGTTAGATTAGGGACATGTTTCAATTAGCATACCTTATGCTTGTATCCATTCATTCGTATTGTTGTTTGGCGCATCATTCAAACTGCATTGTTGTTTAAATACATTCTTTCAAACGTGTTTAACCGCATGTTATTTAATTGAATCACATGCCATATTAGTAGTCGAGCCTATTAATTACATTCTTCGCATGTGTTGCATTGGACATTTGGCATAGTTAGGAATCATGTATATTTTTCTAACTCATATCTTCTTAGCTTGGAGTACTAAGTGAGTTTTTAGTGCTTTAGCATACTTGCATGACTGTAAGTGATTGCCATGACTAGCATGCTTGCCATGAGGCTAAATGGTTAAGTGATGAACTGTTTGAATGCCTGTGGATGAAGGCTTGTTGCTTGAATTGGAACGATTCAACGAATGTATATTTAAGCCCACTATGTCTAGTGGCAAATTCATGGCTTTTAAGCCCACTTTGTTGAGTGGCAAATTCGCAAACTTTAAGCCCACCTGAGGTGGCAAATTCAAACCCTTTTCACAAACAAACATGAAATTGAATTGTTCTCATTTGAGCAAACTAGTCTATACTTGCTTGTGCGCATCACATAGTAAAGCTAGCCTAATGACCGAAACAAGAGCACATAATGTTGATAAAAATCATATCATGATTAGTAGAGGCTGATCTTTGATCGGGCAAGCGGGGGTGCTCAATTCATGACCTTCCCCTCTCGTATCTAAGTTTTCGAGTCGAGGCAACTTTGGTGATGACAGACACGTGGCCTTTGGCACGAGTCATGGGTTTCCTAAATTTCTCTAAAATAAAATATTTAGGTGGTGACTCTATATCTAGTAAAGCAGTCCAATTTTAGTATTTTTGATTCAAAATCAATTTACCAAACGATTTGCCAGATTTGGACTCTTTAGTGATTATCAATTTCATATTACACTTGTGAGATTAGATTCAGAACTGCGAGAGTCTAAACTGTAGGGCTTTCTTCCGAGCTTCCGAAAGAGGGCACGAAAAAGTCGAGCTACACCTTCCTTAGATTTGACAATCATATCATCCACATATACTTCAACCTCCTTGTGAATATGGTGGTTGCTACTCTTTGGTAGGTGGCTTTGGCATTTTTCAACCCTAATGGCATAACTCGATAGCAGTAAGTCTCCAATTGAATAGGGAATGCCGTCTTCTCTCTGCCTTCAGGTGCCTTGGAAATCTAATTATATCCTGAAAACCCATCCATGAATGAAAGCAGAGCATGACCAGTAGTGAAGTTTACCAATTCATCAATGTGTGGCAATGGGAAATAAGCTTTAGGGTTGGCTTTATTCGAATCTCTAAAATCGACGCAAACTTGCATCTTGCCATTTTTTTTTTATACTGACACGATATTTGCCAACCATATCAGATATTCTGACATAATCAAAAATCCCGCATTTATCTACTTGGTGACCTCCTCTTTAATCTTCAATGCCCAGTTTGGCCAAATTCTACAGATTTTCTGTTTGATAGGTTGGTCCTCGGGATCAAGAGAGATCCTGTGTTGGACAATCTCAAGATCAATTCCAGGCATGTCTTCATAAGATCATGCAAAAACATCTTTGAATTCTTTTCACAAAGTGACTAATAGCTTGCGTTCCTTTAAAGACAGTGTGGAACCAATCTGGACCAAGCGAGGATCCTTCTCAGTACCCACATTAATTAGAACAACCTCACACATCAAAGGTTTTGCACGCCTCTGCTTCTCCCAATTAATTAAATTTTTCAAAGCACGAGGAATTTCTTTCTCTTAGTTTTCATCAAAATTTTGAAAATCTTGGTCAATGCAATAAATTAAGGGCACAAAAAAGTAAGCACAATCCATACCATTCTCATTCACCAGGCTTGGTTCAACAGATATAGTGGACTCAAAAGAAAAAGAAAAGGACGACTGGGACAAGATAGTGGCGTCTGGGTCATCAACCCCAAAATTGCCCAACTCAAAACTACCAGAAGAACTTGAGTTTGACTCTGACTCTACAGACTCGGTAGAATCAAACTCAAACTCACTATCAGATTTAGACTGCATGATATAACTCTTCTTGAGTTGCCAAGTCAAATGACGTGCCTCCGACGCATCCAAGATAAGGTCACTACAATCTACAGATGATCCTTCCCCGATCACAAAAACACTAACATCCTCAAAACCCTGTAATTTCGTGCTAGTCTCATAATTAACCAATGTCAACTCCACTTTGTCCCTTTTTGCTTTGTCAAGATGACTGCTCTTGCCTTGGTCCATGCTATTACCAAAGTTCACTTCCTCGTCCTCACTATCAGATAGTTGGTGACCAAAGAAAACGTCAAATCCGGGGAGACGCTCCTTTGTCTCAGGGTTAACCCATGGTTCAAGAAAAGCCACAAAAGGGAAAATCGTCCCCCTCTCTGATAAAACGACTATTTAAGGTTCCCTGGATCGGTTTGTAGTTTAATTCATACTACTTGCCAGCCCTCGTAGCTTTGGCCATTTTCTCTCACCTCATCCTTTTTTTTCTTCAAATCTTCTTTCGTAGGTTTGTACCCTAACCCAAATGAATGAGGATTATGGGTAACTTCCCCTACCACAGCAATACCTTTCCTACCACTCTTTTCAAGTCCCATCCCCAGGATATGTCCTAATTTGCTTATGAAGTAGATTGACTGAGCACTTAGGTACATCCCTTCATCATCTGCCATGATAGTCTATATTAACTGGGCCTCAACTAAAGTGAATCCAGAAAGAAAAATATCTTCCTCCCCATGAGCTATCTCTAATATTGGGTTTGCCACCTTGAGCAGAGGGTAGATAGATGTATTCCCGATGATAATAATGATCCCTCCAGCATGCAGGTATTTGACTAATTAATGCATTGTGGAATAAACAACTTTTATTTGATGCAACCATGGTCTGCCTAATAACAAATTGAAGGTCACCGGCACATCCATAACGTGGTACTCAGTTTCCTGTTCAGAGGGTCCTACCAAAATCTATACTTTAATGGTACCCATGACTTCCCAGCTAGTGTTATCATATGCTCGAATTAGCTGATTTGTCAGCACAAAGTCTACTGGCTTGAACCCTATCACATAAGTAGTACGCGAATTTAACAACCCCAATCTGTAATTAACTACCAATCTGTAATTAAGAATGCTAACTAAGTGCTTAGAATGGAATTATGTGCTAATTGTGTATTTTGTATGTTATTTGGTTTTTTATATGTTGCTCGTAGAGTTATCTGTCTAGAATTATGCTTTGATTTGAAAATCGAAAGCCTTATCGACATCCAAAACTGAAATCGATTACATCGATATGTTATTTGGAATTTTTTGAGTCATTTGGCAAATTTAATTAAAAATCGATTCAGGTTAATTAATTAAGTTCTAATTAATATATTATGGTATCATAACTATATATATATATGAATCTTAAGCTCATTTGAGCTCAAAAATCTTCATTTCTAAGTGTAATATTCTGGAGAAAACATCTTAGAGAGAGAGAGAGAGAGAGTCCAATTCTAGAGTGAGAAAGGGAGAAATTGAAGAGAAATTGAAGGCTTTGGCTTGAATTCGTCAAGATTGTGTAAAAGCAAGAGTATTTGAGGACTCTAGGTGAGAATCTAACCCATAATTCATGAAGATTATGTGTTTTAGAGTTGAATCCATGGAGTTGTCATGATTATTTGCATATATTTCATATAAGTTTGTCAAGAATATGAAGAAAATGGAAGTAACTTCACATGCATGTATGATTTTACCAAGTTTTGGCATCTTTGAGTTTGGTTTTGAGCATCTAAGTTGTTATCGTAAACCATTTGGTACTTGCATGTGTAATTCATCATGTTTTAGAGTTTGATTTCATGTCTTGAAAAAGAGTTTGGACATGCATAGAAGTTTTGAGCACAATTTTGGTTAAATTCATGAGATTTTTGAGCAAATAATTTAAAATAGAGCATGTATATGATTTTCTAACATGGTTCCAAGTTTTTGAACAAGCTATGCATGAGTTTTGACTTTGAATTTGCATTTGGAAGCTAAAAACTCTGTTTTGAATACCAAAAACGTTTGCATGAGTTACAGACCACTTGAGCGACCACTTGGTGGCTCGAGCGAACCCTTTGTGTACTGTTGGACTGCTTGAGTGAAGGAGTTGTGGCTCGAGCATAAAATGAGACCATCCAGTACTTTTGCAGATAGAGCAGTCTATTCTAGCGACCGAATGTGTGCTCGAACAGTTAAGCCATTTTCAGAACATTTTAGTAAGACATTCTGTGTCCATATTTTTGTTCCCGTCCTTTTCTGAGCATATTTAGGCATGAATTGTAAGTCATTAAAGAGTAATAAGCTAAGAAATGACATGAGTAATTGAATTAGAAAATATGAGACAAATTTGAGAATATGGTTCACGTGTACAAGTTATGAGAAATAGAAAGCTAAGCCATAATGGCCATATGAATGTGTAATGATGAAATATGTTTTGTGCTATGTACATTTGTGTTTGTAGGTCAAGACTCGAGGACCGACCCATTGTTTCTGGAAGCCCACTGTGAGTAACATTATTGTAAAGATATGTTCATATGAATTATATTTGAAATGTTATTGGATAAATATGATTTCTAAAATGTGATTTTGTTAACATGAACGAACGTCCTATTTGAAATCTAGTATGGCATCCATAGAAAGTCCCAAGTCATGGGGGACGACATGTTAATGTGAGTCCATGACATATCTGTGATTACGAGATCTCATTAGCCACTTGACAAAGTAGTGATGTGTTTAATCGGGTATCCGGAACCGGTTACTCTAGTCGAATGACGATATGATATGTTCTATTTGATGTACCATTATTATGTTCGAACATGAGAATTGATTCTGTTATGATCTATTTTATGAATATGATATGTTTGGAATTCGTTCACTAACCTCTTTACATTAATGGTATTCACTGGCTTTAGTTCACTGTTTGTGTATATATATGTAGGTGAGCGAGTGCAAGATCAGGCCTGAGGGCTCCTGTCTGGATCTGTGTTTTGTCAGCCAACTTATGTGCCTCATGTGGAGGTTCCTGAAGTGTAAAATGATTAAGTTTTGTGAACAAGACACAAGTTTATTTTCTTTGTTTGTTGGGCAAGTTTTTTTATTCTATGTAAATAGGGCTAAGTCCCATTTTGGTTTGTTTGTATATAAAGATGACGTAAGACTGATGTGATGATGACATATATAATATTTGTATAAAAATTTTAAATTTTCTTAGTCTCATATATGTCTGCACAGCTCAATGGACATTGTATTTTAATATTTGCTTCCGCTAGCCTCTTATTTTGTGATTTTATTTTAGAGGCCGTAGGTAATCTTAGGATTACAGGCCAGTTATGGCACTAAACTTATAAGGGCGGGCTTAGGTTGTGACAGCGAAGGGCACACATTTATGGCTGATCTAGTGTCAATTAGGACCATGGGGACCCACTTTTTCCTGTATTCCAGAGACACATATAAAGGTTTGTTGTGCTCTAATCCTTAAGGAGAGAGTTCTTTATTTGAGAAAGTCATAGATGGAATTGACCTAGTTAGTGTAATCAATAACACCAGTTGATCCGATGTAGTATCAATGGACAACTTACCTTTGCTTAATGTTGTGAGCATAGTCCGTCGATGTTCACGTGATGCCATAAGCAATCCCCAGATCGAGATGTTGGCTTGGATCTTCTTCAACTGTTTAAGGAACAATTTTCCTCTTCTTCTTTATCCTTCGCTTTCCCTTTTTTCACATCTTTTCTCGACGTCTCGCCTTAATCTATGTGTGAGGGTTTGAAGAAGTGCCTGCTCCTAATTAGATGATCAATTTCTTTAGAATACTAGGTGTCGTTTGGAGCCTTGTTTCCCCAACCTTCATAAGTGTGGGCGAAGTGTAAATCATTGTATTCTCACCACTTTTCTTCATTTATAGACAGGCAATCATCCGGTTTAACATGTATCATTCCTCTACTGTGATCATCCCTTTTTGGCTGGTATGGTGATGTTGACCGGATTTTTGCAAAGATCTCACTTCTTCTCAATTGCATCCATGCCAGATTGGACCTCCGCCTATCTTCTTCTGTTGTTGGCTTAACTGGTTCAGTTCTCTCTAGCCCTGGTGTTTCCACTCCAGTCTCATTTTTCTCAATCTTTAGTCATTTCTCACTTTCTTCTGCCTTGGATTCTTCTGGCTCACTGTTTTCTCTGACTTTACTATTTTGCCTACCTTTTCCTTCCCTTTTACTTTCTTACTGACTTCTGCCTTCTTCCTTGCTTCTTTATCATTTCCCTTTGTTTCCGAACCCTCTTCATTGCTTGCCCATACATGGACATTGGCCAAATCGTTCGAGTTCCACCATTCGATTTGTACATCATCCAGACTCTGCTCTTCGAAGAAATGGAGGCTATCCAAGTCTTCTTCTAAATTGGCCAAGTTGTCTAGCCATTGCTCAGGTACATCCTTTCTGATAACATTAATGGAGAATGCATCAAGTAAAATAACCTTCGGTTTTGGATAACTGACCGGTACTATATATTTGCTAGGTTCATACTCTTCCTCTGACAACTTCTCGATTTCTGTCACTGGCACCTATGTTAGTTCCATTCAAGTCTTATATTTTCTTTTACACCCTTCTCTTCTTTATTTTCTACCATTGTCTCCCTTCTTTAGATTCTGCCACCACAGGATTTTTGGGTTCTAGCTGAGATTGGGGTGCATCCATCATGTACAAATCAGTGCTCTCAGCAATGTAAACCTCAGGTTTGGATAAGTGGCAAGGGTTGATGTATATATTGGGGTCAAAGACGATGGGGAGGTGGCAGAATTCAATCATGGGTAGGCAACGAGTAGGTAGTGACATTTGGCCTTTATGGTGGAGCTTGTGGTGGGGCTATGATTTTGCGATCTATACGGTCTTGGATCTCATGGTGGAGACAAATACAACGGTTGGTTTCATGGCCTTGTTGCTGGTAGAAAGCATAGTATTTGGATCCATCATGCCTAGGTGGAAAGCGGGTCAGGAAAGGGTCGAGGATCAGGAAGCTTGAGATGGCCTTTTTCCACCATTGTTTTCAAGGCTTGGGTTAGGGTCATATAGAGTGGATGAAAATCATGGTTTGGGAATCGGTTTCGATTGTAGGGCTATGGGGTGGCATCGACAAAGGGGTTGGCTATTTTAGCTGAGGTGGTGACAGTACTAACTTCGATGGCTTTGCGGCTGTGTTACCACTACTAGTAACATTGGAACCACAAACAAAAGACTTTCTTGCAGGTTCTTTCTCATCTACAATGATTCTCTGTTTCATAGCATCTTCAATCTAAACTCCTATCTCGTGTAGATCTTTGAAGGTAAAGAGTGGAAGAACTATCATCTTTTGTAACATCTTGCCATGAAGGTTCCTTACCATTATCTGGATCTGCTCCTTTTCTGAAGACGTATTAGTCTCCATTTCGCTATGAATTCAACGAAGCTTTCCTTTGGTTCTTGGCGTGTGGCTTCCAAATCCCGGGTGGTTACTTCAATCTATGTATTGTAGGAATACTGAGCGATGAATGTCTTAGCTAATTTCTTCCAATTTTGCTTCACTTTGTCATCCAATTTAGCATACCATGTAGCGACAATTCTCGATAAAGTCCTCCCAAATAGAGACAATTTCTACAGACGAATCAAACCTATGGGTGTAGCTTGATTTTCGTACTCTTCAGAGGGGTTTAGTCTCCTTGGATACGATAGCCCTACAGTTCGAACTCCCGTGGTTCTAAATCTGGTTTCACAAGTGCAATGTGAAACGGATAAACACAAAAGACTCCAAATTTGGAAAATCAATTTTGAATCAAAGATGTCAAAAATGGACTACATTGCCAAATTTTAGAGTCGCCACCTAAATATTTTTGGAAAATTTAGAAAACCTGTGACTCATGCCAAAGGCCATTAGTCTGTCATCACCAAAGTGTCTTGAATCGTGAACTTAGGTATAAGAAGGAAAGGTCATGAACTGAGCACCCCACTCACTTGATCAAAGATCGGCTCTACTAATCATGATGTGATTCTTATATACATCGTATGCTCTTATTATGATTATTGTACTATCTTTATTATGTGATGCACACAAGTATAGACTAATTCGCCAAATTTGAAACTTTTTGATTTCATGTTTGTTTTGAAAAGTTTTTTGAATATGTACCACCTAAAAGAGTGATCTCATATATACATTTACTCAAATCATCCCAACTTAAACGAAAAAGCCTCGTCTATAGGCATTCAAGAGGTATATCAATTAAGCACTTAGCCTCATGGTAAACATGCTTGACATGGCAACACCAATACACATGCAATATGCTAAAGTAAGAAATGCTCACCTAGTACTCAATCGGGGTAAGCCAAAGGAAATAAAACCATTAGAAAATGAATGCTCTACTATGCAAGTGACTAATGCAACACATACAAAACACAACTACAAGGTTCAGCTACTAGCATTGCATGTGAGTCAATTTGAGGCATGCGATAAAGCACGTATTCGAGTAAAGAATGTGAAATTGACATTGAGTTGTATGATGAGTCGAACCCTTATGCATGCAAAACGAATAGATGTGAGTCATGGAAAATGCTAAGGAAAATATGATGCTATACAACAACAATAAGTGGGTAAATAAAATGGAGAAAGAAATGGGGGTTGGAAGACATACACAAATTATTACAAATGTGCCCTCATACAAGAGGTTTCGAATGTCCAAGTGTTCGAATTAACTACTTATTACAAATCAAAATGAATAATAACCTAATTTATTACAACAATAGTATATAAAGAATGAACAAGGATCACATGCGTATCGACAAAGTCAGTCCTCAGAAATTGCTCTATCTGCCTTTTGGAAAACTATTTTGTTTCACCCTCATCCACTGCTCTCTGTTTCAACAAAAGTGCTTTATTTACCACACTTTGGAGCCCGACCGGCCCACAATGAGGCCCAACCGAGCCCAAACAAATCCGGTCATTTTTTTGCAAAAAACAGTTTTTGTCCTCTGAGGTAAAAACAGTGCAGACAGAGCATTCCTAAGCCATGTTTGTCCTTTCTGCTCTTCTCTATCATAGAGGTACTAAAGAGAGGAGCAAGTTTGGTTCCCAAACCATTAATGGTTGCAAGCTGATTACGTGATGATTTGAGAAGCAATCGAACAAAGCTCAATAAATGAAAATGAAAGACCAACAAAACCACTCCCTATCATGGAGTTATCTCAAGGGAAGTGATAGACATTACTTCTCGAACCATTAACATCACTAAAGAGTATGTAATGACTCGAGACTCAATGGTTTCAATATAATGTCCGATTGAACCCAACTCAATTTTATTACCTTTTTTTGTACCTTTTTTATGCCAATTTTAACCTCTTTTAACATTACCTTTCCATTACTTAATAATTTTGTCCAAAAGGTGAGCATTACATCCACTGAGTGCAAAAGCGATAGAGGGTATCAAGCATCAACTTAACCTGAGAAATAAGCCTCGTCAAGCCTTTTTCTACGGGAGAAATTACAAAGGAAGGGTCAAACTCATTTACAAGCGATAATGAATTCCAAGTGAAACCCAAAATGAGCGATAATTATTAGCCAAACTCAAAAGAGCGATAATGACTAATCAAACCCAAAATGAGCGATAATGACTCTAAATCCAAACTTGATAACAAGCTATAATGACCCTTTCCTTGGTGGTTTCCAAGGGTGTAACTTGAAAGTTAGTCCCTTGGAAGTAAATGCACCGGTGATAAGGAGAAATGACAAACAAGAGGTTGTGCTTAGCATAAGAGAGATGTAATGCCTTGGTAATGAACCTCTAAAGAAATTAAAACATTAAGCATGGAAGGTGTATTTCTTATGCTTGAACCATAACCTTTTGTTAAACACAACTCTTTAATTAAAATGAACAAAGAATGGAGGGAGATTGCAGAGATGAGTGGAAAGTGGAGGATTACAATGACATGAATAGTTAAACATTTACATGAAAGCTATAAAGAAAATGAAAGAAAAGGACTATCAACTCAAATGGATTGGGAGCTATGTCCTAAACACACCAAACCCATGAGGACTTACAACAATACAATCATATTCAAAGCATAAATCAAAAGCTAATAAACAGCCCCTAAATGCCAAGAAAAATAGTGGCAAAAGCAAGAGAAAGTAAGTAAAAAGAGTAGAGAAAAAGCTATGGAGCAAAGCCTAAGGAGAGGTGGCTAACCCCTTCACTTTTTGTAATTTTAAATCACATATTTCAGCCCCATAGCAGTCCAAAAACAGTGTGTAAAGCAAGGAAAAGAGTGAGAGAAAAGTAAGGAAAAAGATGCAAAGTTATACCTCTTGAAAAGAGAGATAACTTCTTAGTTAACAAACTTGATTCAAAACACCCTCAAGTTTCTGAAATATGGTTTAAAACTCTAGCAAAAAGCTTCAAAAATAAAACTAAGTGTAGAATTTAGATGTATGTATTGTGTATATATAACTAAAGAAGGTTTGAAGATGAAAAAAGGTGTTGAAGATGAATGGGGGTCTCTTTAGCTCTTTAAAGCTTTTGAAAAATTTGCTAACCCTCAATTCTGAAGGGAGAGGTCGAATTTATAGAGTTTGAGCTAGATTGGTCATAGATATCTTCAAAAAAGACTAGCTGGCGAATTCCCACCAGTTGTTCTGTTTATTACTAATGAAGCCCGGCCGGGCCACAAAACCCACTGCCGGGTCCAAAAATGAAAGGTCAAGTCTAAAAATGCACTGTGGTTTATTTTCCATTGAAACCCGGCCGGGTCTAAACAAGCCACGACTGGATCTAAACAAACCCGGCCGGGTCCAAAAAACTACTTTCAAGCCCGACTTCGAACGGGCATATCTCCCTCATCCGGACTTGGTTTTAGGTGATTCTTGAGTCTAAATTGAAGCCTCAAAAGTCTGCTTTCCCATGGTGGCCACACATCTAAATTATAAGTGTACAAAGAATATGCCTATTTTAGTGAAGACTATTCATTTCTTTCTTAACTGCTTGATGCTCAACTTTTTCTTATACTAGTTTTCTTCCATCCCCTCCCATTTCCTTCAAATCCAAACCTATAACTAAGATGTTTTTAAATATTTTTCAAAGTGTTTACCTCCCTTCCATTTATTTTCACTTTGTACTTACTCGTTTTACTGAAAAACGTAATATTTTAATCGAAATGCGAGCCTTTGAACATCGTAGAAACATTTGGAAAAATATTTTGAAAAAAGGGTTTCAAGGTCTAAAATAGTTTGGCCAAAATGAGGCATAAGGATTGGGATTAGAGCTCGAAACCAAATTCTTTTGCTGAAGATCCGAACAATTTGCATAATGTAACTTTCATCATCAAGTGCTTGGAATGAAGCGCCCAAGTCTTAAGGGCAGTCTAAAATGGGGTGTCTACAATGGGTTTCAAAACATCTGAGAATAAGTAGATATGTACCACAAGGTCTCCTGATCCATCACACCAGTTAATATGTGGCATCTTGAATCTTTTTGGTAATTTGACAATTGCTTCTGTATATCCATCATCAATATCATGAAAGGAATTGATCCCCTAAAATTTCTTGAATAACTTCTCTAACTTGGCTATCTTCAACATGGCTAGATCAAATTCGGCGATGTCGAGGGGAAATTATCCCTTAACTGGATGTATCGGGGCTCTAGTAGTAAGAGCCTGGGTCAGTTCTTCTGGTTGACCAAAGCCTAGAAAATTCTCAATTAGTGGAGGTGGGTTAGGATTTGGATGATTAACTGGTAATGGATGGGCAGCAGTTGCCCCAGTCGTTTGTTGCATCCTAGCGATGGCATTGCCCTAGGCAGCTACTGTGTGATTAATAGCATCCATGGACCGTTAGAGATTAGCAATCATTTTTGCGATATCTGGCATATTCTAAGCCATTGAAAGACCGAAGAATGGTTTACTAGGGTACTAAACAAAGGAGATTTGAGGGGTGACTGTCGTAAAATCCATGAAAGAGATCTGAGAGGTGATGGACTTTGAATCAACTATGCTTGTCTGACCCTTCTTCTGGATATTGATGGAAGTGACACTAACACTGGTTGACCTTATATCAGATCTGTTATTTTGCAGAGCATACCAGCACGAGTCTATACGGTTTTAGGGGTGTTAGAACTTTCTGAAGCTAGGATGAACCAATTACCTAGCAAAAGAAAAAAAAAAACAAAGAAAACAAAACAAAACATACATCAAACGAAAATCTGGTAACAATTCGGCTCACAACATATATATCAAACATGAATCTGGAAGCATTTCGGCACAATCTGTACCACTGATCACTGTATACATCACCAAACTATTTCTCAACCTAACCACTGATGTCTCTAATCCATTGATATGAGATAACGAGCCTCTATCATGCATAACACATTGCAAGTAAGTCGAACAAAACACCCCTATGGGGGCTTGGGATACCCTGTCCTAGTTTTGGAGATGAACTAGGGCCTCACTATTCAAACAAGTGCCAACACTGCATCTTAAACACGGGAAAGTATCATGTCCTATTTGTGAAAGTTTTGTTAGAGCTGAATATATAAACTAGGTCAGTCTGGTCAAAAGGCTACCTAAACAAGACACCTGATATACCTACCCTACCCAGCACCTATAAGTGAAGCGAGGATTAAGTAGTATGTTTTGGTGATCCAAATTTGAGGGTTGTATTCTGACCATAACTGAGCCTATATCCAACAAGCTGCCAGAGATGTTAGACGGAGAATACAGTGACTTAAGCGCACCATGCATCAAATGCAATAAATACATATGGAAATAAAATCCACGTTATGAAGTTTGAGTCAAGTTCTCTTAAAGTTCCCAGCAAAGTTGCCATAAATTGTAGGATGCCTTTTGGGATTACCAAGCGCGCCCAACAGTTCAGAATCCCAATCTCTGATCTGATATCACCAGTGCAATGTGAAATAGAAAATGAGAGTCTAAATCTAGCAACTTTTATAGAAAATCTATTTTTATTGCAAAACACATGCCAGAAATGGACTACATCACCAGATTTCAAAGTCGCCACCTAATCTTTTGGAAAAATTAGGAAACCTATAACTCGTGCCAAAGGCCACTATTCGTTATAACTAAAGTGTCTCAGCTCAGGAACTTAGGTATGAGAGGGGAAGGTCATTAATTGAGCACCTCACTCACCCGATCAAATGATTAGCCTCTACTAAGTCATGATATGGTTTTTAATATCAATGTATATTCATGTTCCGATTATTAATAACACTACCATCACTATCTGAGGCATGCAAATATAGATTGTGCCATTAATTTTAGTTATGCTTTGATTTCATGCATTTGTTAAAAGACTTTTCTTGAAAAAGAAAAAAAAAATCCACAGCATAAGAATCATCTACATTTCAAAATAAACAATACAACCTCTGTCCACCGGCATTCAAACAAATATCTCACTTAAGGACTTAGCCTCATGATGTAGCAACAGATATTGTAAGGAACATGCACATGCAATATGCTAAAACTTCAAAATTCTCACCAAGTACTCTAAGATGGGTTCCAAGAAATGTTTAGATATTGTATATACATGCATGATCTTATATACAAACTACTAATGCAGTATATACACAATATGTGCCTAAAAGTTCGGATACTAAGATATAGTATGGATGTCATCTTAAGACATAGGGTTACGCACGTATTCATCTTTGAAGATAGGAGATTCCACAAATGCGTATGAACCGAACCCGAATTCATGAAAAATGGATGCAATATACAGGCATGATAAAGAAAACATGAAGCAGTACCAAAAACATGTAAATAAAAGGATTAGAAAGATGTGGGGTTAGAAGATTATTACAACAATTCGAATGAGAAAGATGGGAAGATTATTATAATAATGAATCGATTCAGTCGAACTACTACTAAATCTAACAAATCATACTAAATAAAGAAAAGAAACAATCTAGAAGTTCCAGAACAACCCAAGAAAGCATTTCCTAGAAACTGTCTACTTTGTTCCAGAGGGAAGATGGCCGGCCAGACACACAATGAACCAGTTGAATTAGGAAGTGGCCGGCTAAATTCTTCTTCCGACTGGGGGATAGGTCAATGCAGAACTCCATGATAGAGGTTAAAAGAGGACTTTTTGGGGGATGCTTATCCCTTCTACCTCCTCTGTTGACAGGGATTACTTGGAGAAGAATAGGATAGGCCAAAACCCTCAACAATGATAAAACAAGTATATACAACAGATATTTTGTAATAAATCAATGATTAAATGATTTAAAATCAAAACAAATTCAAGCCCAAGAGGTGGATAGAAACCTACATCTTCTTTGTTAATAAGGGCAAATTAATACCCAAATCCATGCTATTAAGTGGAGAGTGTAGATTAATCTAAATCATTTCTTGGTGGAAGCTTGGCTTATTAAAACAAGAGATTTATCAAATTTAGTAAAAACTTCTCATTTAGTCATAGAACAAGGGTAGTTATACCCTTCTCTATGTTCACAAATGATCGAGAATGGAGGTTTTAACTTCCTTTGACCCAAAATCTATTATTTTACTTCAAAAATACTCAATGAAGTAGTAAGGACACAACTTCTCAACATCAAATCCCCTAGATCACCTAAGAAATCCCATGGAACAACCCTAACACTCATTATCATTAAGTGAGGAGTCGAAACACATAGATTAATGCAATTTGAGAGATATGATAAGTGAAAAGAATAAGTGCAATAACAGGGAAAATAGATTTTACTTATTGAACTTGTGAATGGATGGCTAAAATTACTCCTAATCATATCCCCAAGGGTCCAAAATGCATGACTACTATGAAGGTAAAGCTAAGAAAAGCAAGAAAATGAAGAAAACAAAACCATCAACTCAATAGATAGGTGGCTATGGCTACTCCCTCCACATCCATGAGGACTTACAACTATCACATAGTTGAAATAAAGCTAGAACTAAAGAAATAGTAGGAAGAAGAAGATCAAGAATGCAAAGGATTCACCTCTTAAAGAGGATAAGCCTCTTTGTTCACAAACTTCCTTTGTAGTCTCCTTAAGAGCCTTTAGATATGTTATTTAATGTCCAAAGTTCTTTGTCCAGAGCTTATGATTAGGCTTTAATGGAGTGTTTAATGTTAAAATGGTGAAATGGTATGTGGGAAGCAAAGAGGAGAAGAATAAGGGGCTTCCAAGCTTGCATATGCCTTAGGTAAGTTTTTCAATCCTTTGAAATGAGTTGCCGAGCTCTATATATAGAGCTCAAGATGAAATATCTAAGATATTTGTGGTAGGTGAGCAAACCAAGCTGAAATTCTCGAAAATGCTCTACACCCAGAACATTCAGCCAGCCGCACCTTTTGATGATCAGTCGAGAGCTTTTGTAGCCGGTCACTACATGGTGTCTGGCCAGTCAGTGGGCAAATCGTCAGATCAACATGAGAAGGTTAGTCTGAATTGAAAGTAGAAACAAGTATTTTAGAGAATTTCACTCATGCCATTTATTTCCACTGTATTCTTCGCTCAGTTTGTTTGAAAAAATACAACGCTTTTAACTTTGAAAATATGAGCCTCAAAACATTGCAGTAGTGTCTGGAATTGCACCACTAAAACTCATTTTGAAAGAGGTTTCCATTTTGGTTGAATTTTTTTTTGTCCAAAACAGGTCTGTGGATTGTATAAAGCTCGATCCTTAGGCTTCTCTCCGTAGAACTTGACACATCTTGTCTTCATCATCGAGAATTCAAAAGGGAGCATCCAAGTCTTAAGGCTAGTCAAAAATGGGGTGTTTACAGAATGGTTAACAGGTCTAGAGATCAACGTATGCTATAGTTATAGATAGAATCTTTTGATAAGGAAGATTCATTACAAAAATATATATAATAACTCATTATATATATATATATATATATATTTTAAAATCCTATGTATATCATAGTTAATATGCTAGTTATCTATACTATATATTATAGCAAAGAGACTTTTCGTGAGGAGCCTTGTGGGAGCTCCAAAATTTTCAACAAATTTTTGAATTTAAAATTAAATTTAAAAAATGCTATTGGCTAACACATTAATGTGATCATTAAAAAAATACTAATTATTCCATGATTTATGTTTTTTAAAAGGAAAGTTAAAAGAAACTCTTTCCTCATTTGTCCAAACCTATTATCTTTTACAATAATTCAAAATGATAGATTACAATTCTTCTTCCTTTCCTTTTTTCTCCAATCTATTCTCTCTCTACACAAAACCCTAATTGTTACACAATCGAACTTTTTCACACTATATATAACTTGCTTATCGTTCAAGATATTATTTCATGCAATAGATCACCGCAACACTTTTATACTCTTTTGGAAAAGATATTCAAATTTAGTTAATGTTTATTATTTTCTATTAACTATGTTCGAATTTTTTCTTTAGAATTCATAGCTAAGTGTGATATAGTCAAGGAGGTGATGGTTGTAAGGTGAAAAAGGAGGGTGGCATCAACAAATCTAAAGTGTAGATTGGCTCCAAAATAATTTATCATTTGATAAATTTCTATTAGCAAAGTATATTCTCCACTAGAATATTTTCTGTTGGCTAAAGTACTCAATTAAAAAAGTTAATGGTTTGGATTTTCTAAATTTATTTAGAGAAACATTATGAAGTGTTTGTGATGATTCGGTATGTAAAGAAGATACATCCACGTTCATATTTAAAAAATAAAAAAATAAAAAAAATTGTGTCTATATTTTTTTTTAACAATAAGTATTTTAATTATTTTCACTATAACATGCTGGTACTTTCTATTTTTTATTTTATTTTTTGAGGTTATAATCCCATTCATAGATACTTTTAAATGCCTTAAATTTATTTACTATAAGCAAATTATACATGAGAGGCAGAAAGTATAGCGTTTTTGGCGTAAACCCGACCCATTTGACTTTTGGATTCAGGTTTCTTTTCCTTATATAGTTGTTCTTGCCTTGTTTCCCATTATTTCTCCTTGAGTTGGGCTTTTGGGTTGTGTTGATTGCATTTGGAACAGGTTGGTAGCTTATTCTTCAAACTTTTGTTGCCTAGATTTTTGTTCATTTGCTCGAGCGGTCTTTGTGAACATCCAGTATTTTTGCAAGTCTACAAAACTACTGAGAATTTGTATTCTTCGCTCGAGCAAAGCTTCTTGTTCTTAAGCGATGACCTACGTCTGCAAAACTACTAGGAGTGTGTATTTTGTGCTCGAGCGACAGATCTTGCGCTCTAGCGAACTGTGTGTATATTAGTTCGTAAACAACACATTTTAAGCCACTTTTTCATTTCACTCTCTCTCTCTAAACTTTCTAAATACCCTAGATCTATACACTCTCTCTCTAAAAATCACTTTCTCTCTTCTAAAACACCTAGATCCATTGATTTCTCTACCCTGCTTCCTTTGAGAAAAAGGTAAAGCTCACTTGGATATTCATTTTTATCTGAGCAAAGTTGGGTTTCGACATTGTTGAAGTTTCATCACTCTCTCCTTGGTCTCCTAGGTTCGAGGTAGGGATTTTTCACACTCTTGTATGAGTTTTACCTTAGTCATTCGCTATTTCAAAAGATTATAGTGGTTTGGGAGTTTTTGGAAAAACCTAGGGTTTGAAATCAAAATGAAAAAGAGGGGTTTTCAAATGGTTTCTTGGAAAAACTTGTGGGTATAAAATTGGATTTGATATATGTTGAAATGAGGTATTTCCTACATTGAAATTGATTTTCAAAGAGAAATGAATTTTTCCCTAAAATGTGAATGCTTGAGATTGTAAAGAGAAAATGGAATTGATGTTGAGAATTATGAAATTGAAGTAATGTTGATGATGATGGCGGAGTTAGAAATGTAATAGCACTTCCATCTCGAGATTTTAGAATAGTGTATCATTAATGAAATTTATTTATCCGTTTAGAGATATCTGTTTTGGGCTATCGGTGGAGGATAGCTATGAGTGTTGTAAAAATTGCATGAGAATTAGGTGAATTAAAACTAATTTCTCATCCATGTGCATTGAACATTGTTACTCGTTTAAAACATTGAAAATGTATATGATTTTGAGAAAAATGGGTGAATGTGGGAAAGAGGTGTATATCACAAAATCAACTTGGTTTGTGTGTCCAGGGTGAAAGTCCCAAAAAACATGTGTATACATGGGTGCTGGTTCCCGTGGACGAAATATTCGTAAAATGGCAATAATAACGCTTATATAGGTTACGTCTACATGGGTGTCGTTTGACGGTTTCCCGCGGACGAAATATCCGTGAAAGGTTCTACTGGCTTGAGATTTCCCCCCTACATTCTATTGTAAAGGGCATGGTTTTGAGAATTGTGATATAAACCTGGCATAGCACAAATTTTGAAAAAGGATATAAATGTTTTGGTACTGGCATTTCATAGACATAAAACCTTATGGCTTTATTAAGATTTACACATTGTGTTGTAGTGTTTCTACTGGGCTTTGTCTCATCCTATGTGAAAAAAACCATTTTCAAATACTAGTGATATGTCTCCACCAAGGACTTAGCTTGGGAGGACTGTGGAGCTAAAGGCTCAATTTTGTTATTTTGTATTTAATTTTGTATAAGCTTATGACTTTATCTGTATTAAGCTTAAGACTCACTTTTGATGTACCCAAGCATTGAGTTGGAAATATGTAAGCTTTGAAGGCATATGATTATCTGTTTAGCTTTCATTTCTTTTCACTATTTTGTAACACATGCTGCAGATTCAGGATGCACTATTTATGAATGTAAATCACATGTGTCACCTTTTGTATATCAAACTTTGATTAATGAAAGCTTATCAATTCATTTTCGTTGCAATTTATTGGTTGTTATGAGATGTATATATTGTGTTTTTTTCGGGTCGTTACAACTTGGTATCAGAGCGTACCAGGTTTGAATACTTTTGCTACGTAGGAAGTAATTATTACCACAATTGGTTTGCTCGCTTAATAAAGATATTTGTAAATATGGGATGCTCATGTGATAACATGCTTATGTGGTTATAGGGGTGTGGGATTTAGTTCCTACGATATTGATTAGGTCTACGGATTTCTAGAAGTCTTATGAAAAGAGCACTTGATCACTGCTGTTTCTAATTGGAACTCTAGCAATGCCGTGGGATGATCATTATCTAGTTATGTGCTTATGTAGAGTGAATTACTATTGTCCATCGCCGTAGGACACGGGTGATTTAGTTTCGGCACATTTGTAAATGTGCTAATCGCTTTTGTTACCTTCATTAGAATGTTAGGATGCATACGTGGTAGTGGTAGGGGTGGTAGGCTTAGAAGGCATGATGTGCTTTTACTGGGTGAGATTCCGGCACAAGAAGAAGGGGTTGGTCAGACTAATGTGGCTGAACCAGTTGGTCAGTAGTCCATGGGCGTTTTCACTCACGAAATGGCCGGAGCTTTGCAGGTATCCATGGACATTCTCAGGGCTGAGAATCAAGTCTAAGCTCAAGTAGCTGAAGCAGGGCCGTCATTTTTAAAGAAGGAGTTCTTCTAGTCTAATCTGGAGAAGTTTTTGGGTGATCTTAAGAAGCCACTGAAGACGGATAAGTGGCTAGAGCAGATAGTGAAGACGTTTGACATGCTTGGTATCGAGGATGATGGATTGAGGGTGACCTTGGCATCCTTCTAGCTGAAGGGAGATACGAGTCAATGGTGGAAGAATACACGTGGCACATTGGAGTGACTTGGGAGGCTTTTGTCAACGCCTTCCAGGATAAGTTCTTACCTCCCACGATTAGGGAGAAGTTGAGGGAACAGTTCTCAAAGCTCAAGCAGCTCAACATGCCTGTAGCTGAGTTTGAGGCAGCTTTTACTAGCCTTTCTAGGTTTACACCGAAGTTACTGGTGACAGAGGAGCGCTGTTGTGTGGAGTTTGAGAAAAGATTGGGGACCGAGCTTCTTTTCAGGGTAGCTGATTCGATGATTAGAGATTACAGGCGACTTGTAGAGTCGACGGCTCATCTTAAAATCGTGATGCAAATAGTGAAAAAGCGGATGAGGGGCACCGAGAAGAGTCAGGATGTTCAGGGGGACAGTAAGAGGCAGAAGGGTTCTACTCCACAACAGTCCCAGAGAGCACAGTCGAGGTCTGCTTTTTTAGTACCAAGTTCGGGTTTTGGGAGAGATGGTCAGGGAGATTTCACTTGCTTTAAGTGTGGCCAGTTGGGCCACAAGTCTTCAGTTTTCACGCAGAGGGGAGGAGGGCAACAGTCTGTTTCATCTGTGACTCGTCCTCAGGGCCAGAGTCAACAGAGAGGGCAACCGCTCACTTGTTATCAGTGTAGGCAGACAGGGCACTTGAAGAAGTGTTGTCGTCATCTGGGTGGCACACCTAGTGCGTTTGGTTCGAGGTAGACACAGAGCCACTAGCCTACACAATCAGTAAGGCCAATCAAGGAGCCTCTTCGGCTCAGTCAGTGCATCAAACTTTTGCTTCGAGGGGTGAGCAGGTGGAGCAGAGAACTTTAGGGCGTGTGTATGTTGTTACCACATCAGACTTGGTGCCAACACCTTTAGTAGTGAGAGGTACTTTCTTGTTATGCAATTCTATTGTCAATGTATTGATTGATACGGGTGTGTCCCATTCTTTTATTTCTTTTGCATTTGCATCGGTATTGGGGTTAGAATTGGCTTGGTTAGCATCTCCACTCAGTGTATAGTCACCTATTGGTGGTGAGATTGTTCTAGAACAAGGGTATCCAGGTTGTGAGAGAAAGGTTGTCGATTGTCGACTTTCTGTTGCTTTTGTGTTAATTGACATGACGAGTTTTGATGCTATATTAGGTATGGACTGGTTGTCATTGTATCGGGTTGTCATAGATCGTTACTGTCAGAGGGTTACTGTATGTACCTTGAGCGGTGATTGTTTTTATTTCATAGGAGACAGAGCCTATAGAGTTTAATCGTCAATGTATGATTCGTGTGGTCGGAGTGAGCTTAGTTATCTTCTTGCGACCTTCTTGGGTAGTGAGTGTGACGAAACCCGAGTTGATTTGCTGAGGGTAGTTTGTGAATACCCTGATGTCTTTCTTGAAGATCTCGCTAGTTTACCATCTCATCGTGAGATTGAGTTCTCTATTGACTTAGTGCCTGGCACGACACCGGTTTCTATGGCACCGTATAGATTTGTACCCGCCGAGTTAAGTGAGTTGAAGATTCCACTCCAAGAATCGTTATATAAGGGTTTTATATACCCTAGTGCTTCGCCTTGGGGAGCACCGACTCTCTTTGCCAAGAAGAAGATGGTGCCTTGCGGCTTTGTATTGATTACCATAAGTTAAACTGGGTAACTGTTAAGAACAAGTACCTAATGCCTCATATAGATGATTTGTTTGACCAATTAAAGGGGTTTTGTTGCTTCTCTAAGATAGACTTGAGATCAGGTTATCACTAGTTGAGGGTAAATGAGGAAGATATTCAGAAAATGACATTCCGTATGCGGTATAGCCATTATGAGTTTCTAGTGATGCCTTTTGGGCTAACCAATGCACCGGCCGTGTTTATGGATCTAATGAATTGATTATTCCATGAGTTTTTAGATCGTTTCATAGTCGCCTTCGTTGATGACATTTTGATTTACTCACCCTCTAAAGAGGAACACAAGGAACACTTGCGAGTTATGCTTAAGTTGCTTAGAGCTCACAAATTGTATGCTAAGTTTGAGAAGTGTGAATTCTAGTTAAAAGAAGTTGAGTTCTTAGGCCGCGTAGTATCTGGGGAAGGAGTGACTGTAGACTCTTCGAAGATAGAAACAGTGCAAGATTGGAAACAATCTAAGAATGCCTTTAAGATTCATAATTTCTTGGTTGGCTGGGTATTATCGTCGGTTTGTGAAGGATTTCTTTAAGCTAGCCTCACCTTTGACCAGACTAACAAGAAAGGGAATCAAGTTTTCATGGAGTGAGACTTGTGAGAAGTTTTTCCAAGAACTTAGGGTTAGACTTACCACTATTCCAGTATTGATTATTTCGGAGAGGGGTTCAGGCTATTCTATGTATTGTGATGCTTCACGGGAAGGTTTGGATTGTGTTTTGATGCAAAAAGGGAAGCCAGTAGTTTATGACTCACGTCAGTTGAAAACACATGAGAGGAATAACCCTACTCATGACTTAAAATTAGCAGCAGTGATCTTTACCTTGAAGATTTGAAGGCATTATTTGTATGGTGAGAAGTTTGAAGTATTTTCTGATTACAAGAGTTTAAAATATCTGTTTACACAAAAAAACTTGAATCTGAGGCAGAGGAGGTGGATAGAGTTTATAGAAAATTATGACTTTGAGTTGCACTATCATCCGGGGAAGGCCAACGTAGTGGCTGATGCCCTGAGTAGGAAATCCTTTAGCAATGTGGCTAATATTACCATTCGGGAATGGGAGATGTTGGGTGCTATTGATGAGTTTGACTTCCATCTTGGCGAGTCCGTTGAGTTGGCGGCTTTGTTTTCGGTTATTGCACAACCTACACTTGTTAGTTGAGTTATAGAAGCGCAGAGGGGTGACCTTGAGGTAGAAACCCTTCAAGAGAAGATCTCCAGTGGGAAGGTAGAAAGAGGCTTGAATGTGTACTCTGACTCGAGTATTAGATACCTTGACCGTCTTTTTGTGCTGGAGTCTTGTTGAAAAGAGGTACTCTGAGAGTTTCATCATTCACGCCTTGCAGTTCATTTGGGAGACACAAAGATGTATCACAGCCTTAGTCTTCAGTTTTGATGGAAGGGAAGGAAAAGAGATGTAGCCGTGTTTGTGTCGAGGTGCCTTACTTGTCAACAAGTGAATGCCAAGCATCAGAGGCCAGTAGGTTTGTTGCAACCCTTGCCTATAGCTGAGTGGAAGTGGGAGCTTGTCACAATGGATTTTGTTATGGGTCTTCTGAGGACTCAATGGGGGTAATGATGCCAGTTGGGTGGTAATTAACCGACTAACCAAGTTAGCGCACTTTATACCTATGCGCACGAGTGACTTAGTAGATGTTCTTGCCGATCTTTACATTAGGGACATAGTGAGGTTGCACGGGGTCTCTGTAACGATTGTTTCGGATAGAGATCCACGGTTTACGGCTCGGTTATGGTAAAGCTCGCAAAATGCCTTGGGCATTAGGTTGACTTTTAGCACCGCTTATCATCCTCAAACTGACGGACAGTCCGAGCGTACTATTCAAATCCCTGAGGATATGCTTTGAGGTTGTATCTTTGACTTTAAGGGGTCATAGGAGAGGCACTTGCCCTTAGTGGAGTTTGCCTATAACAACAACTTCTAGTTGATTATTGGTATGACACCGTTTGAGGCCTTGTATAGCCGATCATGTGGGTCTCTTGTGTGTTAGGCCGAGGTGGGCGATGCACCTATGTTGGGTCCAGATTTAGTCTGAGAAACGATGGAGAAAGTTGCACTTATCCGTAAAAGTTTGGTCATGGCTCAGAGTTGTAAGAAGAGCTATGCAGACCGTAGGAGGAGACTGTTATCCTTTGAGATAGAAGATCACATCTTCTTAAAGATATTACCTAGACAGGGTTTGATGAGATTTGGGAAGAATGAGAAGTTAACTCCTAGATTTATTGGGCCTTTTGAGATCCTAGACTAGATTGGAGAGATAGTTTATCGCTTTGCCTTGTCACCACAGCTTTCTAAGGTTCATGATGTGTTTCATATCTGTACGCTTCGGAAGTATGAACCGGATCCATCGCACGTGTTAGATTGGACGAAATTATAGGTAGACGAGGATGCCTCGTATGAGGAGAAACTGGTGAGAGTCTTGGATACTTGAGACCAAGTCTTGCGAGGAAAGATAATTCCTTTAGTGAGAGTATTGTGGTGACACCACGGGATTGAGGAGGTCATTTAGGAGCTTGAAGCGGAGGTTTGTGAGAAGTATCCGGACCTATTTGTTGATGTTTGAGCATGTATTGAAAACTTTGTTATGTTAAAGTAATATAAACATTGTATATGTTTTGAAAATGTGAATTGTATATTCAATGTTGAAAACTCGTTTATCATGTTGGTGGGAAAGGATGATCGGTGGATGGGCCATGGTGATGAATTGAAATTATTATCATTGTTGTAATTGGTCAAAACATCGTTTTAAATGTTTGGTTTAAATTTCAGGGAAGAAATTCCTTAAGAGGGGGAGGTTATAGCGTTTCTGATGTAAAACCAACCCATTTGACTTTTGGATTCAGATTTCTTTTTCTTTTATAGTTGTTCTTGCCTTGTTTCCCACTATTTCTCTTTGAGTTGGGCTTTTGGGTTATATTGATTGCATTTGGAACAGATTGGTAGCTTATTCTTCAAACTTTTGTTGCCCAGATTTTTGTTCATTTGCTCGAGCGAAGCTTCTTACGCTTAAGCGGTCTTTATGAACATCTAGTATTTTTGTAGGTTTGCAAAACTACTGGAAATTTGTGTTCTTCGCTCGAGTGTAGCTTCTTAAGCTCGAGCGACGACCTCTGTCTGCAAAACTACTGGGAGTGTGTATTCTACGCTCGAGTGGCAAAACTTATTGTGTCTGGTCGCTCGAGCGACACATCTTGTGCTTGAGTGAACTGTGTGTATATCAGCTCATAAACAGCCCATTTTAAGTCACTTTTTCATTTCACGCTCTCTCTAAACTTTTTAAAAATCCTAGATCAACACTCCCTCTCTCTAAAACTCATATTTTCTCTTCTAAAACACCTAGATTGATTTCTCTACCCTACTCCCTTTGAGAAAAAATATATAGCTCACTTAGAGCTTCACTTTCATCCGAGCAAAGTTGGGTTTTGGCATTGTTGAAGTTTCTTCACTCTTTCTTTGGTCTCCTAGCTTTGAGGTAGGGATTCTTCACACTCTTGTATGAGTTTTACCTTAGTCATTTGCTATTTCAAAAGATTATAGTGGTTTGGGGGTTCTTGGTAAAATCTAGGGTTTGAAATCAAAATGAAAAAGAGGGTTTCAAATGATTTCTTGGAAAAGCTTGTGGGTATGAAATTGGATTTGACATATGTTGAAATGAGGAATTTCCTACATTGAAATTGATTTTCAAAGAGAAATGGATTTTACCCTAAAATGTGAATGTTTGAGATTGTAAAGAGAAAATGGAATTGATGTTGAGGATTATGAAATTGAAGTAATGTTGGTGATGATGACAAAGTTAGATATGTAGTAGCACTCCCATCTTGAGATTTTGGAAAAATGTATCGTTAATGAAATTTATTTATCTGTTTAGAGATATCTGTTTTGGGCTATCGATGGAGGATAGGTATGAGTGTTGTAGAAATTGCATGAGAATTAGGTGAATTAAAACTAATTTCTCATCCATGTACATTGAACATTGTTACTCATTTAATACATTGAGAATATATATGATTTTTGAGAAAAATGGGTGAATGTGGAAAGATATGTGTATCACCAAATTAAGTTGGCCTGTGTGTCCAATGTGAAAATCCCGAAAAATGCCCATATACATGAGTGTCGGTCCCCGTGGACGAAATATCCATAAAATGGCAATAGTAACGCTTGTGTAGGCTACGTCTACATGGGTGCCGTTTGACGATTTCCAGTAGACAAAATATCCATGAAAGGTTGTACTGGTTTGAGATTTTCTCTTACTTTCTATTGTAAAGGGCATGGTTTTGTGAATTGTGATATAAACCTGGTATAGCACGACTTTTGAAAAAGGATATAAATGTTTTGGTACTGGCATTGCATATGCATAAAACCTTATGGCTTTGTTAAGATTATACATTGTGTTGTAGTGTTTCTACCGGGCTTTGCCTCACTTTATGTGGAAAAAATCATTTTCAGGTGTTGGTGATATGCCTCCACTAAGGACTTAACTTGGGAGGATTGTAGAGCTGAAGGCTCAGTGTTGTTATTTTGTCTTTAATTTTGTACAAGCCTAGGGCTTTATCTGTATTGAACTTAAGACTTATTTTTGATGTATCCAAGCATTGACTTGGAAAGATGTAAGCCGTTAGGGCATATAATTTTCTGTTTGGCTTTCATATCTTTTTAGTATCTTGTAATACATACTGTAGATTCAGGATGTACTGTTTATGAATGTATATCGCATGTGTCACCTTTTGTATATCAAACTCTGATTAATGAAAGTTTATCAATTCATTTACGTTGCTATTTATTGGTTATTATGAGATGGATATATTGTATTTATTTCAGGGCGTTACAGAAAGCACTCTGGCATATTTTAAAAATAAATCATGATTAAGTTTAACTATAGAAAAATTGTGCAAAATTAGTAAGTCAAAGTAATTTTTTTATATTTATGATTACTCAAATGTTTTTTTTTTTTAAATAGTTTAATTTTGCATGTGTTGTGTATAGCTTTATTTGGTGTGATTTATTTAGGTTTATATATATTTTAAGAATTTGTATCAAAGTGCTTAGTGTAACATATATGTTATGTAATGCCTCAAAAAAATGTAAACAGAAGTTCTCATTATATTTCCCATTATACATGCAGAAACTTAATTAATCTCAATTATTCAATAGTAGAAACATTTCTAAAACTGTATTTCATTCGTAGATGTCCTTTAAGCTTTACAAAATCATATTATATGCATTAATACATTCATTGATTCTAAAATATGAATCAATAGCATGTGATCGATAAGAAACAACACATAAACTATTACAAGTTCATGCCTTAAGGTTGTGTTTGGTTGGGGGACTTGAGAAAGAGATTTGGAAAAGAAAAGGAAAAAGATAGGTGAAATATGAATAAAATTACCTACATTTCACTTAGTTTCACACACATTTTTCCTTTTCCTTTTCCTTTCCAAATCCCTACTCAAATCTCTCAACCAAACACAACGCAAAGGCTACAAGTTCCAAGGTATAGCCCGGTTACAACAAATGAGTTACAAAACCCAATACAATGAAACCCTTGGCTTTACAAAAGAAAAGCATCAAAAACGGGCTCTAAGCTCCAAATTCCTCCCAAGTTATCACCTTGGCGAAGCCACGCCGTCAACACCTAAAAATGATTTTCCACGTAGAGTGAGCCAAAAGCCCAGTAGAGATAATTTTAATGACATGCATGATGTTTAACAATGCCATACGGTGAATACATATGACATGTCATGATAAAACATGAGTCTTTTCCTTTCGAAATAATGCAATATAAGAGTTCCAAAACCACCCTTCAACACTTTCTTTAAAAACAGAAAATAGGGCAGTAAATACATCTCTGGTAATTCCTAGGTCGGTGTCTGTAAGTAGACTCTCAAAACACTACCAAAACCACTTTACCAGCTCCTGACTAGAAGGAACTTGGTACATACACCGCACATATTTTCGAATTTTCACCATAGACCGACAATAAATACGTCTTTGGTAATTCTTAAGCTACTGGCTGCAAATAGGCTCTCAAAGCACTACCAAAATCACTTTACTGACTCCTAATCAAAAGGAACATTGTACCTACATCGCGTGTGTTTTCGGACTTTCACCATGGACCTGAAGCCACACACCTCCTAACCGGATCTACCATGGTATTTACCAATTTTTCTCAAAAACAATTCTGACAAAAATTTCTCAAAATATACAATTATGAAACCAATGATTCAATGATATCTTCAATGGAATGCATGAGTTATAAATGTTTCACTTCGCCTACTCCACATGCAATTTCTATCACACGACAATGATATCCTCTGTCGATAGCTAAAACAGTTATCTCTAATTCAATAATTAAAAAATAACTACAATAGTACATAATCCAAAACTTTTTCAACTTTTCAAAATCAATGTGATTTTTCAACAACTCAACATTTCAAGGATTCCAAGCATATCCAAATTCCAATTTCCAGCATTCCAATCCATCTAGGGTTTTGGGAAAAATTGAGGGTTTATCCTCGAAACAAAATTTTCTAAATTCCCGTAGTCACAATTCATTAACAAGGGAAGTCAATATGAATTTTTTCTTTTAAACAAAATTTGAGAATTCCCCTTCATTTATGCATTAATACATATATATATATATATAATCAAAACCCTAATATATATAATCAAAACCCTAAATTTCTAATTTCCTCAAACTATCAAAATAGCATATAACCACACTAAACAACATGCACATTATTAAGAAAATTCCTACCTCAAAACAATGAGAGAAAAAAGATCAAGCCCAAAAACCCACGGCAATGCAAATTTGAAATTTTCAAATTAAAATGACGCCCTCCACGCATTCTACCTTTTTACCTCAACTACTAGGGGTAGAAAATGGGCGAAAATAGATGAAACCCATGGTTTTGTAGCTTGAGGGTCCAAAAATGGCAAAAAGTGAGTGAGAGAGAAGATAAGGATGAAAAAGAAGCTTTTTCAAGCACTGAGGTTCTATTTATAGTTTGGACCATTGCGGGTGCAAACTACACATTGTGAGCACAACCAAAGGGTTCGCAGGCCACTCTCGTGAGTGCGACCACTTTCCACAGAAAGTACTAGAAGGTGAAATTGATCGTGGGTGCGACCATGCAGGTCACGAGCCTCCATCACGGCCCACGCAATTTCTCAAGGCCTAAGGACGTGAAGGTGTGTTTTGGTCACAGCCTGATCGCGGGTGCGACCTTTATACTCGCAGGCACGATTATAGCATCGCGGTGGCAACCTCCCAAGCAAGACAGGTTGCCCACAAGTTTAAGGTTTCAAAAAAAAATAAAGTTTCCTGTGACAATATAAGATCACTGAAGTGTAATATAACCCAAGACACAAATATACTCAATGTAAAAGAACATAAAGGGTCTGGTTTTGACCCAAACCGCTATTTTTTTTATAAGGTATAATTATTTTAAATAAATTAAAAATTATGAGATTGATATTTTTACTTTTTACTTTCTGAGATTTTTTTTTAAAAAAAAAAATTTAAACCGTTAAATGTTCCACATATTATTAGAGTTCCGATTCGTAGCTCGAATTTGGAGGTTTGAATTTGGCTCGAATTCAGAGAAGAAGAAGAAAAGAAGAAGAAGAAGAAGGAGAAGAAGAAGAAGAACAGGACTGGAGGGGCCAACAAAAAAAAAAAATCGAAATTCAAAACGACGTCATTTTGAGTTTCGAGCCGAATTCGGACTACCGAATTCGAGCTACGAGTCATTTTTGATATTATTATGTCTTGCAATGATTGTCCAAAATTAGATTTATATAAATTTAAGTTTAAATTTTAAACTCACTAACAGTGTCGCTTTAAATATGATAATTGTTATTATAATTTTTTCCCTTAAAATATACTGCCATAATTGCAAGGTAATATTATTTGAAAATAATTATTTTTGTATTATTTGCAAATAATTTTTAATTTGGAAAAAGAATCCTTGCACCTAAATCTTTTCATATTATTATTTGGATAAATTACATTGGCACCCCCTGAGGTTTATGTTTATTACAGTTCACCCTTTCATCTTTTAGAAATTACATCTCACTCCCTAAGGTTTAAAGTTTCATTACAGATTGCTCTCTCAGTAGTTGATTGTTAAGTCAACTAATAGATTTTGCTGATGTCAACAATTTAATTTTTTTAAATACCAATTTTTTCCTCACCGGATAAATTACATTGACACCCCTCACATTGTAGAAATTACAATCCCCTCCCCAAGGTTTAAAGTAGCATTACCAATTGTCTCATCGGTTAGTATTAGTTGAAAAAAATATTAATTGGAAAAAAATTATTTGAAAAAAAATTAATTGAAAAAAAAAATTATTTGAAAAAAAATTAATTGAAAAAAAAAATATTTGAAAAAAAAATTAATAGAAAAAAAATTTTGTTAGTCAAATTTTTAAATTTCTGTTTAAAAACCAACGTAAACTCATTTTTTGAATTTACGTTTTTTTCTCAAATTTACAAACTGAGACAACCATTTATAAACTAAAAAAATTATCAAACAAACTTTTATGACAGTTTTTAAAATTTTTGTAAATATAAATTGAAAACTGAAAACGAAATGGTTACCAAACAGGACTCAAATGGTAAAAATATCGTAAAATTAACAAATTATTAAATAAGTTATCAACGTAAGAAATAACTTATCAAAAGATTCTTAGGCTATGTATGGTTTGATTTTTAGAAATTTTTTAAAAAAATTAAAAATTAATTTGGTTAAGAAATAAAAAATAAAAAATAAAAAATAAAACATAATTATCATTTTTTATATAACTTTTGTCTTTCGAGTAGTTAGAAATAATTTTTTGCAAATTAAATATATTTCTTCATATTTATTTTTATTAAATTAGTTTTTTTTTTTTTTAAATGTCAAGGTGGGATCCATATTAAATTGAAACCCCAAGGGATGTTAATGTAATTTATCCTTTAAAGTATATGTAAAGGTTAAGGGTAAATATGTCATTTTAACTTAAAAATTAATACCGTCAAATAATTACACTAATAAGGGGGGTCAGTGTAATTTTCCAAATGTGAGGAGGAGAACTATAATAAATATAAATCTCAGGAGGTGTCAGTGTAATTTACCCTTATTATTTTTTTCAGAATTTAAAATACAATTTTAAAAATCTTTCTATATTATTTGAAAACATTTCCATATTATTTTAATTAGGGATTTTTATTGATAAGTCCAATTTAGAAGTGTTTTAACCCAAGAAGTCCATGGAGGAATTTTTTAACCCATTTAGTCCCATGTATGTATAGTTTTATTCCATAAAGTTCATTTTCTTAATTTACACTATTTTCTTGGACACTTATGCCCTTATATTTAATTTTGATACCCTTATAAATATTTTTTCAACGATTAGCAATTTAATGATGCGAACATTCATATTTTAAAATTCACATTTGTAGGGATGTAAATTAAACCGTGGGCGGCCCGAAACCCGCCCGCGAGCCAGGGCAGGGCCAGCCCGTTGACAATGTGAATATTCACATTGACATGTTAAAATTCACATTAATAGGAGTGTAAAATTGGCCCCCGTCCCGTGGCAGCACGAAACCCGCCCGCGGCCCATGGGCGGCCCGGGACGGGCCCGGTCTGGCCCGTTGACAATGTGAATATTCACATTGATATGTTAACATTCACATTGATAAGAGTATAAAATTGGGTCGCGGCCCATGGGCGGCCAAAAGCCCACCCGCAGCCCGGGACGGGCCCGGCCCGGCCCGTTGAAAATGTGAATATTTACATTGACATGTTAACATTCACATTGATAGGAGTGTAAAATTAGCCCGCGCCTCGTAGCTGCCCAAAACCCGTCCACGGCCCGTGGGCGGGCCCAGCCCGGCCCGGCCTGTTGACAATGTGAATGTTCACATTGACATGTTAACATTCACATTGATAAGAGTATAAAACTAGACGGCAGCCCAAGGCGGGCCCGACTCGGCCCGACCCGGCCCGTTAACAATGTGAATATTCACATTGATATGTTAACATTCACATTAATAGGAGTGTAAAATTGGCCCCCGTCCCGTAGCGGCGCGAAACCCGCCCGCGGCCCATGGGCGGGCCGGTCTGGCCCGTTGACAATGTGAATATTCACATTGACATGTTAACATTCACATTGATAAGAGTATAAAATTGGCCCGCGGCCCATGGACGGCCAAAAGCCGCCCGCTGCCCGGGGCGGGCCCGGCCCGGCCCGTTGACAATGTGAATATTCACATTGACATGTTAACATTCACATTGATGAGAGTGTAAAATTGGCCCGCAGCCCGTGGGCGGCCCGAAACCCGACCGCAGCCCGAGGCGGGCTTGCCCGACCCGTGACAATGTGAATTTCACATTGACATGTTAACATGCGCATTGATAGGAGTGTAAAATTAGCCCGCGCCCCGTGGCTGCCCGAAACCCGTCCACGGCCCGTGGGCGGCCCGGGGCGGGCCCGACCCGACCTGTTGACAATGTGAATATTCACATTGACATATTAACATTCACATTGATAAGAGTGTACAATTGGCCCGTGACTCGTGGGCAGCCTGAAGCCCGACCTCGGGCCAGGGCGGGCCCGGCTCGTTGGCAATGTGAATATTCACATTGACATGTTAACATTCACATTGATAGAAGTGTAAAATTGGCCCGCAGCCCGTGGGCGGCCCGAAGCCCGATCGCAGCCCGAGGCGGGCTTGGCCCGACCCGTGACAATGTGAATATTCACATTGACATGTTAACATTAACATTGATAGGAGTGTAAAACTTGTCCGCTGCCCGAAGCTCGCCCGCGGCCCGGGGTAGGCCCGGACCCAAACCCGGGCCACCCCGGGCCGCCCATGGGACGCGAGTCAATTTTACATTCTTATCAATGTGAATGTTAACATGTCAATGTAAATATTCACATTGTCAACAGGCCAGGCCGGGCCGGGCCCGCCTCGGGCCGCCCACGGGCCGTGGGCGTGTTTCGGGCAGCCACGGGGCACGGGCTAATGTTACACTCTTATCAATGTGAATGTTAACATGCCAATGTGAATATTTACGTTGTCAACGAGCCGGGCCCGCGTCGGCCCGGGGCCGGGCTTCGGGCTCCCCACAGGTCACGGGCTAATTTTACACTCTTATCAATGTTAATGTTAATATGTCAATGTGAATATTCACATTGTCAACGAGCCGGGCCGAGCCCGCCCTAGGCAGCGGGCGGGCTTCGGGCCGCCCACGGGCCACGGGCCAATTTTACACTCCTATCAATGTGAATGTTAATATGTCAATATGAATATTCACATTGTCAACGGGTCGGACCGGGCTCGCCCCGGGCCGCCCATAGGACGCAAGTCAATTTTACACTCTTATCAATGTGAATGTTAATATGCCAATGTGAATATTCACATTGTCAACAGGCCGGGTCGGGCCCGCCCCGGGCCGCCCACGGGCCGTGGGCTAGTTTCGGGCAGCCACGGGGTGCGGGCTAATTTTATACTCTTATCAATGTGAATGTTAACATGTCAATGTGAATATTTGCATTATCAACGGGTCGGGCCAGGCCCGCCCAGGGCAGCCTACAAGCCGCAGGCGGGTTTCGGGCCGGCCACAGGCCGCAGGCTAATTTTACACTCCTATCAATGTGAATGTTAACATGTCAATGTGAATATTCACATTGTCAACGGCCGGGCCGGGGCCGCCCCGACCCGGGCCTGCGCCCGGGCTTCGAGCTGCCCACGGGTCATGGGCCAATTTTACACTCTTGTCAATGTTAATGTTAATGTTAATATGTCAATGTGAATATTCATATTGTGAATGGGCCGGTCCGGGCCCGCTCCGGGTGACGAGCTGGTTTCGGGCCGCCCACGGGCCGCAGGCCAATTTTACACTCCTATCAATGTGAATGTTAACTTGTCAATGTGAATATTCATATTATCAACGGGCCGGGTCGGACCTATTTTTTTGACTTGTGGGCCGGCCCGGCCCGACTCGAATTTTTTCGGGCACCCACGAGGATCGACATGAGCCGGGCCCTACACATTGACGATATAAACATTTATATTGACGGTGTGAACATTCACATTAAGGGTATTTTGGTAATTATGTCAACCATAGGACTTATTGAAACATAAGAAAATAATTTGAACTAAATGGAATATAAGTAGATGAAAATGGTATTTTGGTCTTCTTATCTCAAATTGGACTTAATGGAATAGTCAAAAAGAATATGGGTTGGATGGAATAAAGCTCTTAGAAAATGTATTTATCAAAAAAGCTCCCTTTTAATTATATTGCTTCCAAAGACAAATATTTCCATATTATTTTAATTACATTGCTTTCAAAGACTAATATGGAAATATTTTTAAAATTGTATTTTAAATTATGAAAGGATTGATATGGAAAGATTTAGGTGTAGGGTTTTCTTTTCCAAATTAAGAATTATTTTCAAATAATATTACATTGCAATTATGATAACATAATTGAAAAAAAATGATATGAAAAGACTAATATGGAAAGATTTCAAAATTATATTTTAAATTCTTACACAGAAAGTACAGATGTAACAAAAATTATTAATAATTAATTAATTATTTTTATTAAAAATACACTTATCAAATTTGTTTGGATTAATTTTTTAAAATTATTTTTGAGTTATCAAATTTGTTTGGTTTAAGTTTTTAAAATTATTTTAATAAGGCCTCATCGTTGTTGTTCATATGGAGAGAAATTTGATATCTTTTAAGCTGCTATGAAGGTTGTGTGTAATTATTTATTTCTTCTCAAATTTGAGTTATGCTTGTTTGGTTGTTACGCTTGGTGTATTGTTAGACTTTAATTATCTAGTTTGATATAATATTTTTTATAATTGTAATTAATTTTTTTGTTTATTGAAAAAAAATAATAAATAATTTGTAAAAGTCCAAATCGAAGGCGGTTGATAATTGACCAGACCTGTACTCGACCGAAGTGAAAGAAATCCATTCACGTAGTGCTACTGCCATTCCCCATCAAAACATATATAATGCAAGCACGATTCTCTCTCTCTCTCTCTCTCTCTCTCTCTCTCTCTCTCTCTCTCTCTCTCTCTCTCTCTCTCTCTCTCTATATATATATATATATATATATATATATATATATATATATATATACTATTATATATATGAACACTTATATAATTTCTTGAAACTTTATTTCACTTTATGCTAAATGTTCAATATCTATTAAAAAAAATAAATAAAATAATAATATAGAAAAGAGAATGAGACAAGACTTGAACTTTTGATAGGAAAGACTTTTACCATTTGAGATAACAATCAATATATGTTACATATTTTATTTTGACATAGGTGGGCTCATAGGGGTTTTTGGTCCACCACTTAAAATCCAATACATCATTCAAACACTAAAGCCCAACATCATTGGAGCCCAACATTGCACCAACAACCAACGACATCTAAACACTTGTCAAGAGAGGAACCAACTACGTAAGCAGACAAAGATCCTGCAGAGTTATTACACCACACATCAGCTATTAATGAGGTTCCCTGCAGCATTTAATGCGATAACCCCTTCATGTCGGAACAGAACAGCCTTACCATGAACAAGGCAAGCTAAAGCATAGACTTTCGGCCAACATGACAGGTCAGAGTGGACAAGGAAATGATAAACAAATGATATAAGCAGGTTTCTAAGACAAAGAGAAAGTTAAGTTCTTTATCACCATCCTATCTCTATATTCCATTAATCTATCTTTTCTAACTTGCTCGTCGGAGGGTTCGCTAGGGAACTCTCGATCCCCGTTGGACTCTTGTGCAGGTTTCTCTGTGGATCCAGCGATCAGACAACGGTGTGGGAGACGTGGATCAATCCGACCTGTCCTTCTAGGACAAGTATTATCATCAGCTGGCGCCGTCTGTGGGAATCTTTCACTCCGTGTGATAATTGTGCTCATTGTTGCCAAAGACCTATTCCCGATAATCCCTCCCTACCACCCACCAAGGTGGATGCTCGCAACGAGATCCAAGGCTTCTCAACACAACGTTGCCGACCCCTAAGCCGACCCTCCTAACCCAAACAACCCACCTCCGTATTTCACAGAACTCACCAACAGCATCAATTGCCTAGCTAAACAAAACCAAGCCTTGATCAATGCTTTGCTTCAACGAGACCTCCCTGTACCTCCTCCACCACCATAAGATATCTTACCTAACCGAGAACGAACCCCGAGCCATCCCTTCCAACAAGCCCACCCCTCCAACTGGGAGGCTTTACGACCCCCTCCCCAAGACATGAACCCGCCACCTCAGGGTTTACATCCATCAGCCCAAGTACTTGCTCCGGAGGGAGAGGCCAATAGTGTTCAGCCTCCATTATATTCTGGTGGTGACAACGTTCCCATTTGGGATGCGGAACTCCAAGCCATGAAACTCCAGCTTCAAGGAGGCATGCAGAACATGCAGAATAAACACTCCACAACAGCCAACTCACCGTTTGTCGCATCCATCAGGGACAAACCTCTACCTCCTAAGTTCAAAATGCCCTCGATCGACTTTTTCGACGGCACAACGGACCCAGTCGACCACTTGGAGACTTACAGGACCCTAATGGTCCTCTATGCATTCCCTGATGAGATCATGTATCGGACTTTTCCCGTAACGCTTAAGGAGTCGGGCCAACTGTGGTTTAGTCAGTTGCCGACGGACTCCGTCTCTACTTTCCAGCACCTAAGTGATTCCTTTCTTAGCTATTTCATTGGTACTCAGCGCCAGCGACGTCCGACGACCTAGCTCCTCAACATCCATCAGACGGAGGGAGAGTCGCTACGTAGCTTCGTCATCCGTTTCAACACCGAAGCCTTACAGGTGGCGGAAAACGACAACAAGGTCATTCTCACGACTTTCATAGCTGGTTTACGGTCATTTCACTTCTTTTTCTCCCTCTCCAAAAACCCTCCAACCTCCATGGCAACCCTCATTTCCAAAGCCCAAAAATACATAAATGCCAAAGATTCTCTGGCCGCCCGCCAAGATTCGACAACCAAAAACCCAACCCTCAGAGAGAAAAGAAAGGAATCTGAAACCAGAACCACTCAATACACTCAGCAAACACCTCAGTATACCGACCGAACTGCTCGAGCCGACCGATCAGCACCTATCCGACCGCCCGGTCAGTTCGAACGATACACCCCTCAATTCCTCCATGGAACAAGTCTTAAACCAGATCCAACGAGATTACAACTTGAAATGGCCACAACCCTCACGGTCTCCTTCCAACCGGTGAGACCAATCCAAATACTACCATTTCCATCAAGACCACGACCACAACACCGAGGAATGTGTTAACCTTAAAGACCAGGTAAAGAGGTTGATATGCTAGGGGCGCCTCAGTCGAAGCACGGCAGCCCATCCCCAGCAACAGTCAAGGACCGAAGCTACTAGGGGCAACCGCCGACACACCCCTCCCCGATAACCAGCACAACCTAACCAAGGCAATGATCGGCCCCCGCCACAACCCCGAGCACAAGGCAACCCTGTTCTCCCAATTGGAGAGATCAGAGTCATTGTTGGCGGACTTGCGTGTGGAGGACCATCTCGTTCGGCCTAGCGAGCCGAACTCAGAAAAATCAGGCAGGGCTCCGACAAAGAAGTGGCAACATTGGATCGCCCCTTCAAACACCCCAAACAATGGATGGAGCCCATCACCTTTATGGAGGCCAATTGCACAGGCATCCGTTATCCTCACGACGACCCCCTCGTCATATCTGCTCTCCTGTCCAATTACAAAGTTAGACGAGTGCTTGTCGACAATGGCAGCTCTTCAGACATCATCTTCCTGAATGCCTATCGCTAGCTCAAGGTCAGGGAAGAAAGTTTGTCCTCTCTCCAAACCCCACTGGTTGGCTTCACGGGGGATTGGGTGACCTCCATAGGCTCCATCAACCTTCCCATTACCATCGGAGAGTATCCACGGCAGACCACCAAGTTACTTACTTTCCTTGTCGTCAACTGTCCCTCTGCTTATAACATCATCCTCGGCCGCACAGCCCTTAATGTTTTTCAAGCTGTCACATCCACATATCACCTGGCCATGAAATTCATACCGACCTCAGAGTCGGCACCGTGAAGGGAGAGCAGACGGTGGCCAGAGAATGATATGTCGCTTCACTCAAAGAGGTTAAGCTGAAGGAGGCCATGATCATCGAAGGACTCGATGTCAAAGACGAAGACGAATTAGTCAGAGGGGAACCAGTAGAAGAACTTATTGAAGTCCTCATCGACCTGCCAATCCAACAAAAATAGCCAAGATCGGTAGCCAACTATCCTCCTAAGCCCAGGCCGACCTTACAACCTTCCTAACCGAGCACAACGATGTATTTGCCTGGACCCATTCCGACATGCCGGGTATCGATCCCTCCTTCATCACTCATCGTCACAGCATCGAGCCCCACTTCCAACCCTTCCGCCAGAAGCAGCGTGTCTTTCATCCGGAACGTAATGCCCTTATTGCTTCTGAGGTAGACAAACTACTGGAGGCACAGTTCGTCAAAAACGTAGACTACCCCAGATGGTTGTCAAATGTGGTCCTAGTCCATAAAAACAACGGTAAATGAGGACTCTACGTCGACTACTCCGACCTTAATCGAGCTTGCCGCAAAGATAGTTATCCCCTCCCCCGCATAGATCTGCTTGTCGACGCCACTGCTGGACATCAGATGCTCAGTTTCATAGATGCCTTCTCTGGCTACAATCAAATTCTAAAGCACCCGGCTGACCAGGAACACACCTCCTTCATCACAGACAGGGGAACTTACCACTATCGTGTTATGCCATTCGGATTGAAAAATGCTGGAGCGAATTACCAACGGTTGGTCAATGTCGTTTTTCACCATCAGATAGGTCGGAACATGGAAGTCTACGTCGATGACATGCTTGTCAAGAGCAAACTCTCCTTTGATCATCTGACAGACCTGCGAGAGACCTTCGAAACCTTACGCAAGTATCAAATGAAACTGAATCCAGAGAAGTACGCCTTTGGCGTAGGATCTGGGAAATTCTTGGGTTTTATGGTCAGTCAGCGGGGCATTGAGTCCAACCCCGAAAAGATCAAGGCCCTGATAGAAATGCAGACTCCCAGGACGGTCAAAGAGGTTCAACGGCTTACCGGCAGAGTTTCCGCCCTCAACCGTTTTATTTCCCGCGCAACAGACAAGTGCCTTCCCTTTTTCAAAGTCCTTTGACAGGCCTTTGAGTGGACCACCGAATCCGAAGAGGCTTTTCAATAATTGACGCAGTGCATGGCCAACCCCCCTACTCTCTCAGGCGCCCTGAGGCGAGACCCTCTTTCTCTACTTAGCCGTATCAAACACCGCAGTCAGTGCGGCCGTCATCAGGGAGGACAACTCAGTCTAGCGTCTGGTTTATTACATTAGCCGAGCTCTTAGGTGGGCAGAACAGAACTACCCTCTGCTAGAAAAAATGGCCCTTGCCTTGTTCATAGCCTCAAGATGACTCTGACCTTATTTCCAAGCTCACTCCATAGTGATTCTCACTGATCAACCTTTGAAGAAGGTAATGCAACAACTAGAGTTGTCCGGCAAACTTATGCAATGGTCTGTCGAGCTCAGCCAATTTGAAATCTCTTACCGACCTCGAACAGCGATCAAAAGACATGTTGTCGTTGATTTTATTTTGGAATTCACCAATCCCACCCCAAACACGCTTCCTCCGCCAAGGCAATTCAACAATGAGGCAAAAGATCCCCACTCTTAGACCCTTAACGTCGACGGATCATCCCGCAAAGAAGACAGTGGGGTTGGTCTCATCCTCACCGCTCCCGAGGGCGGTTATTTCAAGTGTGCCCTCCGTTTCCTGTTCGACACCAGCAATAATGAAGTCGAATATGAGGCTTTGATAGCAGGTCTTCGCCTAGCTAGAGACATTAGTGTAAGCCATATCCAAGTGTTTAGTGATTTCCAATTGGTCATCGGGCAGATTACGGGGGAATTCGACGCATAGGAGGACACGATGTGGGCCTACAGGGATATTGCACTCCCTCTTGTTCGCCTTTTCAATACTTTTCCATATCAAACACATCCTCGATCAGAAAACTCCAAGGAAGATGAAATGGTCCAATTAGCCTCGGCCGACCAGTCAGACCTCAGCCATGGCGTTCGCCTCGAATACCTAGCCCACCTGGCTACTTCGCCAAACCAACATGAGGTTCACTTCCTCCAAAACGAACCTATCTCATGAGCTGCAGACATCCTTCTGTTTTTGACAAAGGGGGAGTTGCCAGACGATAAACAGAAGGCCGCCAAAGTCAGAGCCCGGTCTTCCAATTACATCCTCATCAGCGGCCTACTATACAAACGTGGATTTTCACGCCCATACCTCAGGTGTCTCAGTCCTGCTCAAGCGACCTATGTGATGAGGGATGTCCACGAGAGCGTATGTGGTAATCATTCGGGTGCCAGGTCACTGGCCCATAAAATCCTTCACACCGGCTACTTTTAGCCTCCTCTCAGCCAAGATGCCACCGAATTTGTGCTTAAGTGTGATAAATGTCAGCCCTTTGCCAACATCCACCATGCTCCACTTATGGAACTGATTACACTCTGCAGTCCCTATCCATTCGCCAAGTGAGGCATTGACCTAGTTGGTCTATTGCCCACCGGTAGGGGACAAACCAAGTTTGCTGTAGTTGCCATTGACTACTTCACTAAATGGGTGAAAATGGAACCCCTCGCCACAATCACTGAACGGAACACAACCAAATTCATCTGGCAATCAATCGTATGCCGATTTGAAATCCCTCAAGCCATCGTCTCAGACAACGGCAAACAATTCGACAATGCCAAATTCAGGAAATTCTGTGTCGAGCTCTACATTAAGCCATGTTTCTCTTCCCCAGGTCATCCCCAAGCTAATGGGCAAGTTGAAGTCACCAATCGCTCTCTCCTGAAGATCATCAAAACTATGTTTGAAGCCGCTAAGGGATTGTGGGCTGAGGAACTACCAAACGTACTCTGGGCTTATCGAACTACCGCCCGAACCCCTACTGGGAAGACCCCCTTTCACTTAACATATGGCGCTGAGGCGGTCATCCCAGTGGAAATTGGCCTCCCAACCCCGAGGGTTTTGCATCCGGATCCAGAACTAACCGAAGAATTGCGTTGGGTTGACTTGGACCTGATTGAAGAGCTCGGAGAGACCACTGCTGTCAGGCGGGCCTCATATCAGCAGAGAATGAGAACACACTACAGCTGCAAAGTCCGATCGAGAGAGTTCGTAGTGGGGGACCTAGTCTTGCGCGAAGCAACTCATGCCACCAAAAATCCCGCCAAGGGCAAGCTAGCAGCCAAATGGGAAGGACTTTATGTCGTTAAGGCCAGACCTCGCTCAAGCACTTGCCGACTACAAGACATGAAAGGCAGAGACCTCCCCTATCCATGGAACGCTGAGCACTTGAAGCGTTATTGTAGACACCCCATTTTTTACCGACCTCAAAACTTAGACGTCATCGTCTGTGCACTCGATGATTGTGCTTGTTTGTGCTTGTTTTGAGTGCCCGAAGTTCTCGGTGGAACGCCTTGTCTTTGAGCCTCTAAACCCTTTTTGTTTTGTGCTTGTTTTTGGGCTAAACCTTGGTGCCTTTTGCATGGAAGGAGGAGGGGCCTTGTTGGCCACTTTTCCTCTTTGTCGACCACTTGAAGTGGTTGGTCGGCTAAGTGAGGTGGCCGGCTAGCCACCTAAAGTGGCCGACAGCCATTTTTCACCTTGAGGGGCCTTGTCGGCCACTTTTTGGCCTTGTCGGCCACTTTTCCTCTTTGTCGACCACTTGAAGTGGTCGGTCGGCTAGGTGAGGTGGCCGACGACCATTTTTCTCCTTGAGGGGCCTTGTCGGCCACTTTTCCTCTTTGTTGACCACTTAAAGTGGTCGGTCGGCTAGGTGAGGTGACCGACGGTCATTTTTCTCCTTTTTCAGATATTTTCTTTACCGGTTGTGCCAGCTGTTGTTCATTGAAGGCCATCTCCATACACGTGTATGAAGGGATGAATGCAAGCCTTTAGCTTGATTTTCTATATAATGGGGGGTCTCTCCCCCATTTGGAGAGGTTAGATAATTTGGGAGCAAATTTCCTCTCTCTCTCTCTCTCTTCCTATTTTGTGCTTGAAAGTGAGAATTCTCTACATATTTGTATACAACCCCTTAACCAAATTGGACCACCTTGGAGCTGAAGCATCTTGAGACTTATTTTGGGCTGTTAAAGTGTCATTTGAGCCTAGAAAGTGGCTGTTTAAGTGTTGTGCTTCAAAGCAAAAACAGAAGTTTGGAAAAAGGGGTGGCCGACCGGCCACCTGAAGTAGCCGACTGGCCACTTAAACTAGTCGACCGGCCAGTTAAGGTGGACGGCAGCCACTTTTTGTGGCCGACCGGCCACTAGTCAATTTTTGTGCAAAAGTGTTCCTGTGTTAGAGTAGAAGTAGTCTGGAAGTTGGTGCAATTTTCAGAGGTCACAGCGAGTGCAAATAGAGGCAACCGATGGCAAGGTGATGGATTTTCGAGAGGAAGCCAACCGAGCATGCATGTCTCCCTCGCCCGCGAGGCCACTTAATTGCTTTATTAGCAAGTTGTAGCCAATTAATACAAGTGTTGTAATTAATTAGTTTAATCTCTTTTGTAATATTTTAGCTAGCTTAGAATAGTTAGTTAATTTATTTCAATCGTTGTAATTAATTAGTTAGAATAGTTAATTAGTTTAGTTTTGTAATAATTAGCTTAGCTTAGTGTAGCTTAGCTTATTCATTCGAACCCTCCATCACGAGGGCGTATTGTTGTAATAAGTGTGCGTGCGTGCGTGTGTGCATGTTTTCTAACCCCACGTCTTTCTCCTTTTTATTTAATCTCTTTCGATGGTTAGATTAGGGATCATGTTTCGATTAGCATACCTTATGCTTGCGTGTTTGCATCATTCATTTATCTTGCATGCGCCGAGGCTCGGCGTATCATTCAAATTGCATCGTTATTTCAATACACTTTTTCGAATACGTGTTTTCAAAGTATGCTATCAAATTGAATAAAATCATATGCCATATTAGTAGCCGAGCCTATTAATTTCATATTGCATGTGTTGCATCAGGCATCTTAACATAGTTAGGATCATGCATATTTCTAACTAGCTTTTGTTTTGGCTTGGAGTACACTGTAAGTTTTACGCTTTAGCATACTTGCATGAGTGTGAGTGATGCCATGATAGCATGCTTTCCATGAGGCTATTTTCTTAAGTGATTAACTACATGAATGCCTGTGGATGAAGGCTTGGTTGTTTGAATTGGGACTGATTAACTGCATGAATTCCTGTGGATGAAGGCTTGGTTGCTTGAATTGGGACAATTCAACGAAAGTGAGTTTTAAGTCCACTTTGCGAAGTGGCAAATCATGTTTTAAGCCCACTTGAGGGTGGCAAGTTCAAACCATTATCGAAAACAAACACGACCTGAATTCGTTCCAAGTCTTGCGACTTAGTCTATACTTGCTTGTGTGCATCATGTAGTAAAGTTAGTTAATAACCGGATAAGAACACATGAGGTTTATAAAACAACATATCATGATTAATAGAGGCCGACCTTTTGATTGGGCGAGCGGGAGTGCTCATTTCAGGACCGTCCCCTCTCGTACCCAAGTTCCCAAGCCGATGTAACTTTGGTGATGACGAACACGTGGCCTTTGGCACGAGTCAGAGTTTCTTAAATTTCCCAAAAAATAAAATATTTAGATGGCGACTCTGTAATTTGGCAAAGTAGTCCAGTTTTGGTGTTATTTGATTCAAAATTTGATTTTCCAAAATGATTTGCCAGATTGAACTCTTTGGTGTTTATCAGTCTCACATTGCACTTTGTGAGATTAGATTCAGAACCGTGACAGGAGTCCGAACTGTAGGACCAATTCGAGCTCTCCGAAAGGGGGCGCGAAAAAGTCGAGTCTACAGTTATTTCCAGTGAAATGGTTTCTCCTGTTTTTGTACCATTCCATTGTTGTATTTTCCTTTTGTACCATTCCATTGGTGTAAACTTGTGATTAACAGGTTGTGCCTTAAATGACAATGACTTTATATCTCCATTATTTGCGTCGTGTTTCAATAACATCTTTTTAACTAAAACCTCAGCCAGACTGAGCACGAAGAGCTCAGCCAGACTGGGTTAACTAAAGCCTCAGCCAGACTGAGCACGAAGAGCTCAGCCAAACTGAGTTAACTAAAGCCTCAGCCAGACTAAGCACGACCGAGTTAACTTAAGCCTCAGCGCGACAGAGCCCTCCAAGTCTTAGTCAGAACTCGCATGAAGAATTCGGCCGGTCTAAATCAAAACTAGTCTCAGCTGTTGCCATACTTAGTTAAAATCCAAGTTCATGACCATCTATTTTCACTAGTCATACAAGTTAGCATGTTTGGCCATTTTTAACATTTTTGCATCATGGCTTACTTACAAAATTTCATATTACATCATGGTTTTCCCATTTTTAACATTTTCACTAGTCATCCATACAAGTCAGCCTGATTGCCCATTTTGACCATTTTTACATCACAATTTACTTATAAGTTTCATAATTTATGCACAAGTTTCATTTTTACAGCTACTTTTTATTGAATTCTACCCCGCCATTTTCAACAATCCAAATCAACGATACATAAGAAAAACAACAACAATACATAAGAAAACTCGTTGTTTTATTAACAAACTTACGCTTTCATACAATTTGTTGCAGAAGTTACATATATATATAAAACCAACAAACAAACGAACAAACAAAACGACAAACGAAAACCAAGTTTTTACACATAGTTACAAAGATCACTCTTCTTCATTGGAGGCCAGATCTTCTTCTTTAATCCCCTCGTCTAGGAGGGTCTGGGCGACGTCGTCTTCTTCTACTTTCACGAGGCTGAAGTCCACGTCCGGGAACAGCTCTTGCACCTTATACTTGAAAGTCATCCAGCCGTTGTCCCATAACTCGCTCATCTCGCGCTTGTAGAAGTCAGACCGTTGGAAGCTTTGGATCACTTCCTCCTCACTCCTAACTCCAGCGGCTGCTCCCGACGGCCCAGCCCACCCGTCCCTCTCTTTTGCCAAGCCCTTGGCTATCGCGGCATCTATGGCCATCTGGAATTCGATGGACCCCTTGAACTGCTCTACGACCACCATGCATAAGTCGGGGTACACTGCCCTCTCAGACGCCAATTTGGCCCTCTCCTCTGCTAGGGCCTTCTCCAACTCCGCGATCCAACCATCTGCCTCTTCTTTGTCTTTGATCGCCTGGTCTCGCAGTTCTTCGTTGTTGGTCAGGGCCTCCTCCCACCTCTCATTGGCGGTGGTGTAGACTTGTTGGACCTGCTCTAGCTTCCTCTACTCGCCCGCCAACTCGAACTCTAGCGATACCGCCTTATGGTGCTCCGCTCCCAGCTCTGATTTGGTCACTAGGAGCTCGGCACCAGCCCGCTCCGCTGAGTAGCTCTGCACCAACACCAGTACTTTCATTCTTTTCGCTCTTTCTGCATACTCTAGCCCCTTAGCGCATGCACTCCGAGTGGCCTTCCTCCAGCCCGCTGTCTCAACCCTTAGGTTCTGCAGCTGCATCTTCGCCCCTTCCAGCTGGGCCCTCAGCGGCTCTACCTCCATCTTCACGGGCGTTGCTTTGTTCATCAAGGCAGTCGCCAGGGTCGCTGCCTCTATCTGGGCTGAGCAAAACCCTTTTAGGAAGTCGGCCTCTGTCAACCGCGCTATCAACCGCACGGTCGCATCCTTTACCACCCCAACAAGGCGATCGACTGCGACCTTGGCTTCCCCCTCTTCTTCTGCCGAGCGGCCTGCCAGAGTGCGCACATGGTACATAGCGATCTTCAACGTGACACTCGCCTCCGATCTGCTAACCCCAGACTTCCCTTCACCAGGACTGGGCGACACTTCTACCACAGACCACACTGCTACCACCATTTGGGCGCTTGCACCTATGTCTTATTTCAGCATTTGGCCACTCGCGCCCATGTTTTTTTTCGCCACTTGGGCAATCTCCTTTTTTGGAGCCTCCTCCGCCCTCCTATCCTTCATCTTCTTCACAACAAGGGCGTGCTTACTCCCCTTTTCCGCCACCCTCTTCTTCTTCGTTTTCTTCAACACTGTCTCCACCTCCTGTTTGCCCCTCTCCTTCAATGGGTTCACTAGGGGCGGCAGTGGGGCGAAGTCCGTTAGGTCTTTGTCTCCCAGCGGTTTGGGATGCGGTCGGACCCGCTCCCTCATCACCAGTTTAGGTGCAGGCTCCAACTATGTCTCCTTATACTTCTCCGCCTTGGCGAACACCCTCCGCTCTTTCGCCTCCTCCGCCTTCCTCCGCGCCTCCAACTCCTCCCTCGCCGGATCTCCCTCCGTTGGCTGCGGCCCTAGCCTCAAGGCAAACAGGGTTGAAGGTAGGATCAGGTCATCCCCCTTCACCCCCTCCTTCTCTCTCTACTCCTTCACCCTCTTCACCTTGTTCTTAGCCTCTGCATCCAGCCTCGGCTCCACAGACTTTGTGGGGACTTTCCACGTTGTGCGAACTCCTCCCCCATCATTCGCTGATATATAAAACCATCTCGACCTCCACCCCTTCACCGAAGATGGTAAGCCTGCCACCAGACCCCGGCCGGCCACCGCCTGCAAAGTCACTCACGTTTCTTGTTAACCAGAGGCCTTGTAGCAGGAGAAGAATTCCTCCACCGTCATAGCCGCCCCCCTAGTCGCCCATGGCCATGAAACTACGCAAGCCATCAGTATCTTCCATGCGTTGGGCATCAGTTGCCCTAGCACCACTTCTAGCTTGTTAAGTACGTCCACCACTATTTGGGGGAGTGGTAACCTCAGTCCCTCCCTCCCCCCCCCCTCCGGCAGTGCCTCCTCATACAACGTGAACTCTATCGGTCGTGCGTCCGACGCCCTCTCCTTAGATGTGGGCAGCCTCAGCTCTACCTCCGCTAGAATTTGGTACTTCCTTCGTACCTCCTCCAACTCCTCCTCCGTAAATGTAGACTTGTCGGCCTTGGTGTGCCAGTGGTCCGGCTCCACTTGGCTAATCGGCCTAGCGGCTACGATCATCGTCATCTGGCAAGCTCGCGCCGCTTGCCCAGCTCCCCTCTCCTCCCTTCACTTTGCTCGGTACTAATCCACCAACTCCACTATGTCGTCTTCTCCCAATGTGTCTAGCCTCACGACCGGCACTCCATCTCGAGCCATTCCTCCAACGTGTCTGCGTATCGCTTTGGACGCTGGCACAAGGAAGTTCGCAAAGTGTTGCAGAGGCGTGTCACACAAAACAAACGAGTTCACCTCTGGGATATGCTGGTTTTGTGAGATAAGGTAAGTAAAGCGAATAACTCCAAATGCCCACAGTTTGCCTATATTCTAAGGGTCGAGATTAAATTTTGCCAGTTTGAAAAATTTTGAAAACTTCCGCCCCCGCCTTTTCAACGCCCTATATTAGCCTATCCATTCGCTTCTTGCTAACACATCACCTCCCTTATTACGGGATTATGCCACGTGTACAACCACGATCCACTACTCTCTTCCCCTTCCCTGTCTATTCCACTTCACATCACCACGTGCCTCGCTGCTCCTCGAGCCCCGCGCGCCGTCATTTCCTCTTATCACTCGGTCACCCTTCGCGGTCAGCCCACTTCGCGGTCGGCCCCACCCTTTCGGCCACACTTCGCGGTCGGGCCCCCCTCTTGGTCAACCTTCGCGGTCGGCCTCCCCGTCTCAGTCACCCTTCACGGTTGGCTCCCCCTCTCGGTCACCCTTTATCGGTCGGCCCACCTTCCGGTCGGCCTTCTCACTCGGTCATCCTTTGCGGTCGGCCCTCCTTCCAGTCGATCTTCTCTCACTCGACCAGCCACAACCCCCGTCTTCTTTCTTATTCCCTTCGTTGGACTGAAGCTCCACTCGGGAATGGGGGACTACTGACATAGGTGGGCCCATAGGGGTTTTTGGTCCACCACTTAAAACCCAATGCATGATTCAAACATTAAAGCCCAACATCATTGGAGCCCAATGTTGCACCAACAACCAATGACATCAAAACACTTGTCAAGAGAGGAACCAGCCACGTAAGCAGACAAAGATCTTGTAGAGTTATTACACCACACATCAACCATTAATGAGGTTCCCTGCAGCATTTAATACGATAACCTCTTCACGTCGGAACAGAACAACCTCACCATGGACAAGGCAAGCTAGAGCATAGACTTTCGGCCAACATGACAGGTCGGAGTGGACTAGGAAATGGTGAACAAAGGATATAAGTAGGTTTCTAAGACAAAGAGAAGGTTAAGTTCTTTATCATCATCCTATTTCTATATTCAATTAATCTCTCTTTTCTAACTTACTCGTCGAAGGGTTCGCTGGGGGACTCTTGTTCCCCGTTGGACTCTTGTGCAGGTTTCTATGTGGATCCAGCGATCGAACAACGGTGTGGGAGACGTGGATCAGCCCGACCCGTCCCTCTAGGACAAGTAGTATCATCATATTTAATTTTATTTAACTTACACACGCATCGCATGTGTCAACTACTAGTATATATGTATTGGCTGAGAGAACAGAGAAAAAGAAAAGAAGTGTCTCACTCAATAGAAAGCCACCATTGAAATTTTGAAAACCCTAGGAACTGCCATTACAATTCTTCTAAGCTCCTAAATCAAAGAACACAAAACACATTATGATTTTTTGTATAGTTTAGGATTCTTTGTTGTATTATGGACTAGACAATCAGTATTATGTGGAACAACGTACATATTGTGCCGTCGAGAATGGAGGGATCTGTTGTACCTCCGCCACCAGCGGCACAGCCTTCATATACCGTCCTGCCGTCTCCGTCAGTGGTGGAGGAAGAGGCGGAGGTGGAAGTGAAGGCTCATTTAGAAGAGCTAGGGTTTGACCATTTTGGTAGTTCGATTGAGGGGTAAAATGGTATTAATATATATATACATATTTACAAATGGGGGGTGTCCACCAAAATTTTTGAAGCACATATAGAGACTCTCGCATTCTAGTTTGAAATGTGGTGGTTTCCTAATCCCTGTAAGAGGGGTTAACTTGAGCCCATTAAATTAATTGAATCTAATCGGAGCCTAATCAGAAAGCCCAAAATTAATGGGTCTAGAAAATTATCACCAAGTGGCCTCAAATGAATTCTATTGAATAGACCCGCGAGAAAGTCAACAAATTGCGCCGAGGAAGACCTATCGGGCTTATATCTCTAGAGAAAGTCCAACAACCCATCCGAGGAGGCCCATATCATACGGGCGTCCAAGAAGGTTGATTGTTACTTTTAGAAGAGATGAAACCTTTGGAAGAGATTCATTCTCCAAGGTAATTGCTTAGTCTTGAAAGGGCTCGGAACTACGAGCTTAGAGACCTATTTGAGCTCGAACTCGAAAGGGTTCGGATCCACAAACCTAGAGATCTGAAGCGGTTGGCTTTGAATGAATTCAGACACAATCTAGAAGTCGCTCCATTAATTAGTCTCAAAACACTTACGAGCTTGGAGCTTTTCGGGATTTATGCACCAGAACCATGGGTGTGATGGAGTCCGAACAAAGGACCCAATCTCGAGGACAATGAGTGGAGATAAATTCACTCTTCGGTTAAACTGGCCTATATCCGGTCAAGGTGACACGATTTAGGGGGTCCCTAACACTCAACAATATTTGCAGCAAGGCGTTCTCTTGAACTACCCCTAACCTTCTGTGGCATGGCGTCCTTTGGGACTAACCTTGACCTTTTGGAATGATTGGGGATCATTGGTTAGGCATGGCTAAGAAGAAGGATTCCCCGAGAGGTTGATCTTCTCTTCAGGATTTTTCTCATCCTCGGAGAGGTCACCTCCTTGGACAAAGTGGTTGGAGAGAATATTCCCCATGTGCCTTACACATATGCTCCATCCTACATCATGAGGTGTCTTTAAATAGCACCTACCAACTCACCCATAGCTTTATAAGGGTGTTGAATTTTGGAGAGATAATTTTGGAGAGAGAGCTAATTTTCCTTCTCCATTATCTACCTTGAGAGTGAAAGTTGAAGATCCATATGAGAGGCTTGTCATTATTCTTTCTCTCTAACTATTTTGTCTTTTTCTTCACCTAATTTCTTATCTTTATCATCTCTTATCTCCTTCTCCTAGTTGCGACTATTGAAGAATCTAAGCCTCTCATCATTTCTAGAGAATTCGGATTTTCGGCAATCTTTGAAGATCTTCGAATTTTCCGGCAGGCATTCGAAGTTTCCGACGACTTTTCCAGCGAGATTTGAATTTTCTAGCGACCTTCCAGGACCCTTACATACAGTCCTAAATAGAATTTTGTATTAGATGTTACTATGCCAGTTTTTGTCATCTCACCCAATCAAATTACTTACTGCAGGATCTCACTTCCCATGCTCACATCTTAGAGAACAATAAGCAATGGGAGGGGGAGATGTGCATTATCCTGACTTGTGGTTTTACGCCAGGTTCCTGTTCGTTGACTGCACATAAAGCTTATTCCAACTGGGTGCGAATGGGGGCGTGCCAACAAAGACACTGGAACAAATCCTCATGGCTATTTGTCAACACATTACGAGAAGGCCGAGATGCGCCTAAGTGACTATGTCCTTGGTTTCTACATGGTAAGGACGTGTTTTGCGTCACTAGTGCTGTTTTTTTTGATATTTTCCTGTGATTCCGAGACTTGACTTCCGTCATTTTGTGGCCTTCTGTTTCTCAGATGATAATGGTCCATAGAATTACAACTTCATGGGAGTGAAGCATTCAGTGAGCATGAAATATGGGGTCAAGCTTGGGACACCTCGAGAGTACTACCACAAGGACCACAGGTCGACTCACTAATTAGAGTTCAGCAGCTTGGAGGGTGAGACTGTGGAGGCAGACAGGGAGGATACATTCACATAGTCTCGGCTGACATTGTTAGTTTCCTAAACACACTTCAAACCTAGTATTCTAGTTTGTAAAGAAATCTCTTTACTGATATGGGAAGCAACATAGTGATGCCTTAAACTTTTTTTTAACTTCAAAAAAAAAATAATAATAATAATTGAGGCGAGATGAGACGATCTGGAAACAGCACTTCAGTGAGTTGTAATGTTTGGAAAATGAATACGTGCAAAGATGAAAAAAAAAAATAGTTCGTGATCTCGATTCATTTTAAATGATTTCCACATTAACTTTTCTGGGCACTTGGCATTATTGCATCACATCTAGCATTGCGCAACAAAACTGATGGTTTTTCATTTTTATTTTTTAATGCATTTGACGAAGAGAGGAATCAATCTTGTAGTCTCCTAGTTAAGGACACGAGTTCTAGCTAAATCACGGAATCTGAAAACATAATATTCCAGTCCATTCTATCATATACCAAACATGCTCTAAAAACAGTTATCATATCACATAAAAGAGAAGGGGTAAAAAATACATAAGAAACATCCACTCATAATTCCACAACATACAAACCATGCTTGCAAAATTCAGTAGGTAAAAAAGCCCTTACCAACATTCTCCATGGACTAAAATCACAACCTGTTCCTTCAGCTTCCATTTCACTTTCCACCTTCACCCTCCAACTCCTTCACAACCTGTATCCGTTCTTTTTCCTCGGAAATAAAGTCCGAACCATCATCCACACCGGACCCATCATTATAATCGGCAGGTAGAGGGCTGTTGAACAATTCATTGTTTTCTAGAAGATCAAACTTCTCTTTTGAGTCTCCCTTCAAAAGCTCCACCACCTCAAGCATGGTGGGTCTCTTCTCGGGCCGACTCTGTGCACAGATCAGTGCAACGAATACAACTATCTTCATCTCTTCCTCCATGTACTTCCCGTTCAGACGTGGATCCGCAAGTTCGCTAAACTTTCTCTCGCATGCCAAGGGCAGAGCCCAATCAGTGATTGTGCGCTTTATTGTTGTACTGAGCTTTTCAAGAGGTTTCTTTCCGCTAGCAAGCTCTAGTAAAAGAATGCCGAAGCTGTAGACATCGCAGCTCTCTGATGCCTTTCCCAACATTGCATATTCGGGGGCAAGGTAGCCAAGGGTACCCTTAACTCGAGTGGTTACATGTGTTGCACCGTCGGGTATCAGTTTTGCAAATCCAAAATCAGCAACCTGAGCTTGAAAGTCTGAATCTAGCAACACATTGCTTGCTTTAATGTCTCTGTGGATTATATGTGGGGTTGCATGGTGGTGAAGATAGCTGCATGAAATAATCTATATGTCAATACATCAGTAAAATAATATAAAGAGAAATATACAAATTCAAATACTTACGCAATTCCCTCAGCTGATCCAATAGCAATATTCATTCGTCGATTCCAATCGAGAAGGCACTCAGCCGAGTGTTGCCCATGAAGATGAGAAAGTAAGCTCAGGTTAGGCATGTAGTCATAAACAATTAGACGCTCTTGCCCTTCTGCACAATAGCCACGTAAGCTTAGCAGATTCTTATGCCGCACTCGTGCTAGTATCTCAACCTCAACAGCAAATTCCAAATCTGCTTTGTTGCTCCAAACTTTCAACCTTTTCACAGCAATCTGCATAAATTATCGGTCAGAATCTATATGGAAGATAATCATCCAGGTGGTTATATCACCAATAAACATGAAAGTCATGAAAGGAACATATTTTACTTTTATAAAGATTGTTAGAAGAGAAGAGGAGGGTGCACTTATTGGTGAGAACATATTTTACTTCATTTAGAAATCAAAAGCTTCTTCTCAATGATCCAACTATTTGTGGCGCATTTATGTGTCTTTCCCCATTTCTTTCATATTGTTTTTGGCTACATGGCTGGATGTTTTATGAAAATATACATCATGTCTTCAATGTAAATACAAAGCTATGGAATTGTATTTTATTTTCAAAGCATCCACATACACTTCAATTTTTTGACACAATGTTGCACTTTTTTGGGGACGTTTTCAAACCTTTTGGCTAACCTAAAAAAGTGCACTTATTTAATCTTTTTATCTTTTTTGGGTCACATCAATCAACATCTCCTCTCTACTTTTTCTACACATAATACAAAAAAAGTCAAAAAGTGCACTTATTTAGTCTTCCCAAACTTGGCCTGAAAGGCTCTAAAATCATAATGAATGTGCATATAGTGTAAAAATTTCATCAAGGTCTGCTAGCAAGGAACTGTATCTAGTTTTTAGTTCCTTAAGCCCCATACTCTTTCCAAGTATTCGTTCGTTAAGAAACAATTGGGCACTATGTTGCATAGGCTCGAGTAGCAGGATCTTGTAGCATGTGTGTCCGGGTGTTAGTTCTAAACCCTAAACCTTAGGATATAAGGATAAGTATCCAAAAGTTGAGTATGGGTACATAATCACATTGTATGATATATATGTTTTTAAAAGTATTGTATATTGTATTATATTTTGTTGTAAAATGTTATTATGTAGGAATGTACTTGAAATTAAATGGTATTTTAGGAAAAAGGGGATTCCAATCTCTCATCCATGTGAGAGGCTAGCAATTTTGCTTTACTGTTAAATGCGAGTTTCTCCATCCTCAAACATTGTAAAAAATTTGAAGGATCCAAGTGTCTAATTGAGTATTAGGGTTGAACAAAACTTTCATACCCTCATCATTCTCATATATGGTGGAATTATGGGTACACTAGAAAAAACATGTGAAGGGACACAATTATGAAGTAGAAGTTCAAGTGGATGCTGAGATCAACTTCCAGTCATATCAAACAAATTTAAAAAAATAGTATGTCAAAGCCTTAAAATAAACCAACTTCTCTTTTTGTTAAATATTGGACCAAAATATATTTTCTTTTCACTATTGTTTTACTGAACTAGAAAATAATTAATATATTTATAAGAAAAAAAAAAAAAACCCCCTTGGTGTCCTCTTCAATTCTCTAGACAACAATAATTTCTGAATTCTTTCTCATTGACAGAAGTGTGTGGAGAGTATATATGCTTCTTGCAAACTTCCAAACAGAACTGCTTAAGATGTCCTCATACTGAAAAAAATTAAATAGCAAGCCGGCCACTTTCCCTTTTGAAACCTTGTCCTAATCCATATGAAGGCCTTGGCTTTCCTCTCTTCTAAGTTCTAACACACTAAATATCTTTTGTCCTTATCAACCTTAAAATGATACATATGGTCATAGTGAAAGAAATACTAAAAACTCCAACATTCTAACATTTCCTTCAAAGTGAAAGCATCTTCTCCAACCATTACATCACTAGGTGTTACGTAGCACATGAACAAGAAGCGATAACATAGGTATTAGAGTACGAAGTGCCTGCGCTCAAAGTTCATTCCAAACAAATTCTTCCTGTGTTTATCCTCAAACCTCAGATTGTACTAAAATGTCTACAGGTTCTCTTAAGGCCCAAAGTTCATCATTAGTTATGTATCAAGAAGTCAAAATGTCAGCTGCAATCTACAATTACAAGTGTGAGATTGATATCGCCCTCTCTAAAAACCACATTGCTTTGCGTTTCTACGAGGTTTCATAGAGCCCTCTCTATAATGCTAAATTGATGATTAGGAGAGATGTTTGAGCTCATCTATGTCTAAAGGCATAAGCTAACTCCAAAGCTTGCTACTCAGTGTAAAAGGAGATCAATTCCATTACTGATACAAAATTTTAAAAGTAGAGCATTTCATCTCAAAGAAATTATTAAGGAACAGAGTTTGACTTGCAAAATCACCCAAGAGGGTGTGCAAGCAAGTCCTACAATATCATAAATTCATCCAACAAAAAAGGTGAGAACATACAAATTTGTTTTCTTTTTCTTTCTTTCTTTTTTTTTTTTCCCCTTTTTTTTTCTAAAACTTTTAAACAACCTTGAAGAATTTTTCATGAAGTTCAAAACCCAAGAGAGTACAATGATCCCCAAACAAATCATATTAGGAAAACCTTTTCTTTATAACAAACTTATCAAAAAGGAAAACAAAATCTTTATATCAAATAATGCTTAACTATTTCCCAAGAACAGCAGTATTACTTGACAATTTGATTGTATATGTAGTTCAAAATAATACCTATATGTGCATAATAACTATTTAAAAACAAAATAAATAGAGACAGAAATTTGGTTCATTACTTGAGATCCATCCCATAGCTGACCCCAATAAACACTGCCAAATCCACCTTCTCCGAGCTTGTTGTCATAATTAAAATTGTTTGTGGCAGAATGCAATTCCTTCAAAGAAAAAATCCTCCATGTCACTTGCTTCTTCTTCCCTTGTCCTTTCCTGTGCAATTTATATATCATCACACAACAGAAAGAAATAATAAAAAATAAAAAAGGACAAATTTCACTTTACCCTTGTGATTTGTCCCATGTGTGGATTACCTCCTCTCATTTGGAAAAAACCTCTTGTAATTTGTGGACTGAAATGTACCGTTAGTTTGAGAGACAAAATGCCATGTGCTTTATTCAATGTACAACTTATCACTTAAAATTTGAAAAGGAGCACATAAACTTCTTGATAGGTTGGACGCAATATTTAACGGTAAATTTCAGTTCCCAAACTGCAAAGGGGTTATCTGGTTATTTCTAAATAAGAGGGTTAATCAGGACATGACAAAAGCAACAGGGTGGTAAAATGAAATTTGTCCCCAAAAGAATTCCAATTCATATTTCAACTCAATTGCATACGTTAAATTTCAGAATTCTAAACAAAATCAATTAGTACTGTACATTATGTCAGTAACTACAGCAGAGATAGGCTCTTTTTTTTTTTTTTTTTTTTTTTTTTTTTTTGATTTTCTCAGCAACCAAACAGAGGGGAAAAAATTTCTTACGAACCGAGTTATGTATGTCCTATCTTAAATTAATCACTACCCAATCATCATTTGAGATTAAGGAAGACCATCAAAGCTCAATCACACTAACAACATGGTATTTTTAAAAAAATTAAAATTAAACAGAGTAGGCTTGGCTTCGAGCAATCGAATTGATAGAGTGAACGCTTACCGATCCAAACCCTTTCCGCAACAAAACATCGAGATGAAATCCATACCCTTGCAACGCTATTCCCTCTCTCTCTCTCTCTAAACTTTCTCTCTCCTCTTTGTTTTTGAAGCTTCGGCTACGAATGATGAAACCGATCAAAACCTTTTCCCCAACAATACATCGAACAAAAATCCATAATCTTCCACCTCTCTCTCTCTCTCTCACAGTTTAGCTCAAGTTGATTCTCCTCCCGGTCGAAGCACCCTTGGAGTTTCTCCTTACTCTCTCTCTCTCTATGAATTTCACAGATAGAGAGAGAGAGTATAGCAGATGGAGAAGAATGTACGGAAAAGAAGATTTGCAGAGCTTGCAAGAGAAATCTTCTTCTTCTTCTTCTTCCTCTTCTTCTTCTTCCTTTGGTTTTTTGTCGCTGTTTCGAATCTCAATTTTCAAAAACAGTATGGTGCCAACTCAATTAATTAATTATTTATTAATTAGTACTAAAATATGACTTATTTTATTTTATTTTTGGGCGGTCCTCTTCGCAAAACCTCCCTCAGCTTTTGTGAATTTGCAATCGTTGACTTGTATTTCTTCATTTAGACTTAAAAACTAATTTTTGAACTTTTTTTTTTAATTTTTTTTAAAAAATGTACAAAAAAATAAAAAATAAAAAAATGATGTGATCTAAAAAATTCAAAAAATCAAAAAATTAGTTTTTAATCCAAATGTCAAAATATCATAAACTACACAAAATTGAAAAAGTTCTCTTCGTTGATGCCATTCTCTTTTTATTTTTCTTGCTGACACTATTTTTACTGTGCAATAGTATTGTATGATGATTAAATTTGGACATTGACTTTTGGATATGATCTGATTGATTATAAAAGTTTTATTTTTCATATGTGTACTAATGTCTTAGTGTCACATTAGATCATATATAATGTCTATTATCTTCTTAAATGTTACACTAGTTGTTTAGGAGTGTGGGGGATTTATATTCATCGCACATTAAGGTGAACAGTTGATTGGGTACTCCATTGGTTTAAAGGTTATTTACCGTCATTACTTTTTCTATACAATAATATTATATGATGGTTAAATATAAATATGAAGTATGATTGGTTAAATAGATTTTATTTTTCATATTATGTACTGATGTATTGATGACACATTAGAGAGTATCCAATGTCTACTACATTGTTTAATGTTAAATTAGACATTTTAAAAAGTGTAGTGGATTTGTATTTGTCCCACATCAATTGTGAGGTGAAGAATAGCTAAGGTTGTCCATTTATTTAAATGTTGGACTAATTTTTTTTTAAGCTGTTAAAATAAAAATTACAATAAGTCATAACAAAGATCGCAATGAGTTATAATTTACACCGCGAGTCATATGCTAAAAAGAACGAATATGCAACACAATACCAATACGACACGAACATACTGACACAATAATTTTAAAAACATGCAGGACACGACACGTAAATGACACAAAATATATAATTTTATATATTTATTTTGGAAAATTCTATGGTATTTCAGGTGTATACCATATGCACCATTAGTTACGTCATTTGTATTTTTGGTTATGACTTATTGTATTTTGTTAATAATGACTCATTGTGATATTAGTTATGAGATTATTTTAATTATGATCAAAAAGTTCTTTATTATATCTTATGTGATATCTGAGTATGACTCATTTTTTATTTTTATTTTTTTTAGTTATGACTCTCATAATATTGAGTTATACCATTTGTGGTAATCAAACTCACAAATGACTTAACTTGCATATGGTACACACCCTTTTGTACCATAGCGTTACCTATTTAATATATATCATAGATAAATATATCATTCCAAAATAATAAATAAATGCAATATAATAATTTTAATATATTGACATTGTTTTACTTTTATAATTGCATTTTAGGTTATTTTATTCATACTTATAATCAGTTTTGTGTGTCTAATTAATAGATATGTGTGTTTAAGTAATAGACACATGTGTTCAAGTCTAATTTTTTTAAAAATAAAAATTAAATAAAACACATTTAGATGAGTATGAGACACATATTAGGAAGTGTTCGATGAGTGCCCGTGTCTGACATGGACATGACACAGACATACAACCTTATTAGAAGTGTTTGTGCTTCTTAGGTTATAAGCAAATTATAACTAAGACCACAATAACTCATAACCAAAGGCCACAAACATCATAAAAAAACAAAAAAATGTGCTACTAATAGTATATCATTTTCTTTTATTTTTCACTTATTCATAATTTTACCTTATCTTAAAATTTCAATCTTACCCATCTTTAATCTTCCAAGCCCTAACTCTAATCCCTCATCACCCTATCCAAACTACCACTTCCAATTCCTCCGCTCCTCAAGTGGCCACCCCTAGTCCCTCATTACCCTTTTGCCGTCTTCTGAATTCCCTACCAACTCTTCTTTGACTTTGGTTACCACTCCTTAGTTCATTCCAGCCTCTGATCTACTCCCTACTCTCTATTGTTTCTCTAACTCCCCTGCATACTCTAGCCCCACACTCGCAACCCTTACACCTATAGCCTTCCTATCCTTGTGGCCGCTACTACCTCAATGCTCCATAATTTTTCTTTTTACTTTTTCGATTTTGTTGTTTACCTGTCTACTGTAATTTTTCTGTCTCTCTTTTTGTTAGTGATAGCTAGTTGGAGTGAAGGGTAATGATGGGTTGAAAGATTGGTAAAAGTTGTAGACTGATGGGGAAGGGTAGTCAGAGTTAGGGGTAATGGTTGGAGCTGATAATAGTGACTTCTAGTTAGGATGGACATAGGATAAGGATTTGAGAAGATTGAGAATTGATTTTGATATTAACTAAGTTGTCAAAAGAATTTTTGTGAAATTTAAAATCTGTTGGTGGAGTTTAAAGATATTATGCACATGCTGAACACCCAAAAACAAAAGGAAAATGATTGGTGGCCCTAAAACATTTGCCCCTAATGCCCCTAATTTCCATTTTTGGAAACTGTTTTCTTTTTTTCTTTCTTTTTTCCTTTTTTTTTTTTTTTTTTTTTACCAAAAGTGGAATTTCGGGGCATTCGAGCCCCGAAATTTAGGGCCCTCAAGCAGCGCTGAAAACAAAATGTGCTTTTTGACCTTTTACCAGAAAACGGAATCTATTACTTACACACATATGGTTACATTCCCTATGGTTGAATGGTCAATTCGGTCACTCACATGCCTAGTTTTTAATTTGTTGGCATTGAATGCGAAAATATTATAATAAATGAGGTGTTGAATAGCAACAATAACTACAAAACAAAAAGTACCAACCCAATTGAATTAGTGAGTGTGGGGATGTTCTCATAGTTGAAAGGTACTTTTCTTACGTAATTATGGAAAAGTCTCACGATTGTGTTGAAAAGTTGATGAAAAACTAGTAGTTTTTTAGTTTTGTGTTTATTTTTTTTGAAAAAATATATAAAAAAATAAGAATTGATGTGATTTAAAAAAATTAATTTTTAATTAATTTGTCAAAATAAGTCTTAGACACTCAGAGGTATTTTGGGAAGTAGGTTAAAAGTTGATTTTTTTTTAACTTTTTGTGGGAAAATTTTATTTCCACATACTAAGATTTCTTATTTCACACACTTAATGAATTTTTTCAGAATCATAATTTTATCCTTCAACAAAATTACCATCTCACCCACCACCACCTCACCCACATATCTCATATTTTCTCCATACACATCTCACCGACCACCATCTCACTAGCTACTTCACCGCTGGCCATCGCTAGCCATCGCCTCCCATGCCCAAACCTCAACCATACACAACATTGATCTGAGTCGCCTCACCTGGATCAGAGCTCACAAAAAATGGATAATTCAACCCATTACAAACCACACCACCACTGTCAACCACCCACGTTCAGCCGCTCATGGTGCTACTTCTTCGCGGTCACCTCCCGCAGCCCTAAAAACCCTTTTTTTTCATCCCAAACCTTCTCCCAAGCCTGAAACGCCCTCGAAATCTGCTAGTTCGTTCTCGAACTCGCCTTGGAGTAGCTGGCTTGGCTTCGTTGGCCGAATTGACCCACGTCCGATTTTGTGCCCCGACCGCATCTCCCACATCGACTCCGACCACCCCACAGTCAATTCGCTGCTAGAAATTATGGTTTCAATCACGAATGTGTAGTCGAGATCGGTGATGTCACCAATGCCCAATGGTTCATCAGGTTCGGGTTTAGGTTCAGCTGATAATAGTGTGAAGGAGAAGGACGGTAGTTTTGGAATTTTTGATGTGAGGTTGAACTTGAAGGGGAAGAGTGGGGGTTCTCTGGTGCTGGAGCTGAATTCAGAGGTGTTGAGTGCGAGTAGTTTGGTTTTTGCAGACCTGATTGCGGATTATTGAAAGGGTGTAACCAGTTTGGCTGCTAATTTGTGTAGGATTGAGGTTCATGAGGTGGAGAACTTGAATGTGTTTCATGAGACAATTGAGCTGATGTTTGATGATGATATCCCTAAGCGGCTTTTGAAGATTGGGGTTTATCAGTCCATTGATATACTTGAGGTATCAGCAGTCATCATGTTCACCAGGGGTGTTTTGTCCTGTTTAAGAGACCTTGAGACAAAGCCTTGGAATGAGGAAGAAGAGGAGAAATTGAGGAGCTTGTTTAATAGGCTTAAGCTTGATGATGATGCAACTAGGGACATCCTGGTAAGACTCTATTTACTGGACTCGGTAGATTCCCAACAACGAAATTTAGCTAGACAGTTGGTATTGTCAATTACCACTTGCCAATGATGGAAGGAGAGGATGTACACAGAAAAAGTGAAGGTATATTTGAAAGGGAGCTTTTTTGATAAATCCACTTTCTAAGAGCTTTATTCCATCCAACCCATATTCTTTTTTGACTATTCCATTAGGTCCTATTTGAGATAAGAAGACAAAAATACCCTTTTCATCTACTTATGTTCCATTTAGCTCACATTATTTTCTTATGTTTCAATAAGTCCTATGGGTGAAATAATTACCAAAATACCCCTAATGTGAATGTTCACACCGTCAATGTGAATGTTCATATCGTCAATGTGTAGGGGCCCGGCCCATGTCGATCCTCGTGGGTGCCCAAAAAAATTCGAGTCGGTTCAGGGCGGGCTCGGCCCGTTGACAATGTGAATATTCACATTGACATGTTAACATTTACATTAATAGGAGTGTAAAATTGGCCCGCGTCCCGTGGCGGCGCGAAACCCGCCCGCGGCCCATGAGCGGCCAGGGACGGGCCCGGTCCGGCCCGTTGACAATGTGAATATTCACATTGACATGTTAACAATAACATTGATAGGAATGTAAAATTTGCCCATTGCCCGAAGCTTGCCCGCAGCCCGGGGTAGGCCCGGCCCGTTGACAATGTGAATATTCACATTGACATGTTAACATGCACATTAATAGGAATGTAGAATTGGCCCATGGCCCGTGGGCTGCCCGAAGCCCGCCCACGGCCCGGGGCAGGCTCGTTTGGGTCCGGGCCCGAGCATGTCCGAGACCCTAGGCTAGGGCCTAGGCCATCACTTTGAAGCCTTCCCAGCCCATCAGCCCACTTAAGGCCCATTTAAGGCTCGGTCCGAGGCCCAGCCCGCCCGAGGCACAATATCTTTTTTTGTGGAAAATAATAAAATTTTGGTAGAAAAAATTAAAAAGAATTAAAAAAAATGGCCAGGCCAGGCCCGCCCAAGCCCGACCTAAGCTCAAGGTTAGGCCCAGGCCCACCGGCCCGACCCGAGGCTCGATCCATCGGCTCGTCCAAAGCTCGAATACCCTTGTGCCAGGGCTAGGGCCTAGGCCTAATTTTTTGGCCCGTAGGCCGAGCTGGGCCGGCCCGGATTTTTTCGGATACCCACGAGGCTCGATATGGGCCGGCCCGGGCCTCTACGCATTGATGATATGAACATTCACATTGACGATGTGAACATTCACATTATGGGTATTTTGGTAATTATGTCTTCCATAGGACTTATTGAAACATAAGAAAAATAATGTGGACTAAATAGAATATAAGTAGATGAAAATGGTATTTTGGTCTTCTTACCTCAAATAGGACTTAATGGAATAGTCAAAAAGAACGTAGGCTACCCGAAACCCGCCCGCGGCTCGAGAAAGGCTCGTTTGGGCCCAGGCTCGAGCCTAGACCCAGACCCTAAGCTAGGGCCTAGGCCATCACTTTGAAGCCCAGCTCGGCCTGGCCCATCGATCCGATTAAGGCCCATTCAACGCTCGGTCCGAGGCCTAGCCCTCGCCGAGGCCTAGTGTTTTTTTTTTGTGAAAAATAATAAAATTTTGGTAGAAAAAATTAAAAAGAATTAAAAAAAAATGGCCAGGCCTGCCCAAGCCCGACCCAAGCCTGAGGCTAGGCCCAGGTCCATCGGCCCGACCCGAGGCTCGACCCATCGGCTCGGGCTCGGACCCAAACGAGTATGCCCCGAGCTGTGGGCAGGCTTCGGGCAGCCCACGGGCCACGGGCTAATTTTACATTCCTATCAATGTGCATGTTAACATGTCAATGTGAATATTCACATTGTCAACGGGCCGGGCCGGGCCTACCCCGGGCCGCAGGCAAGCTTCGAGCAGCGGGCAAATTTTACACTCCTATGAATGTTAATGTTAACATGTCAATGTGAATATTCATAATGTCACGGGTCGGGCTGCGGTCGGGCTTCGGGCCGCCCACAGGCTGCGGCCCAATTTTATACTCTTATCAATGTGAATGTTAACATATCAATGTGAATATTCACATTGTCAATGGGCGGGGTCGGGCCCTGCCTGGGCCGCTGGCCAATTTTATACTCTTATCAATGTAAATGTTAACATGTCAATGTGAATATTCACATTGTTAACAGGCTGAGTCGGGCCTGCCCCGGGCCGTTGGCAGGTTTCGGGAAGCCACGGGGCGCGGGCTAATTTTACACTCCTATCAATGTGAATGTTAACATGTCAATCTGAATATTCACATTGTCAACGGGCCGGGCCGGGCCTGTCCCGGGTCGCGGAGGGGGCTTTTGGCCGCCCATGGGCCGCGGGCCAATTTTATACTCTTATCAATGTAAATGTTAACGTGTCAATGTGAATATTCACATTGTCAACGGGCCGAACCGGGCCCGCCCTGGGCCGCCCATGGGCCACCGGCGAGTTTCGCGCCGCCATGGGATGCGGGCCAATTTTACACTTCTATTAATGTGAATGTTAACATGTCAATGTGAATATTCACATTGTCAACGGGCCGGGCCCGCCCCGGCTCGTGGGCGGGTTTCGGGCCGCCCACGGGCCAAATTTACATTCTTACCAATGTGAATTTTAAAATATGAATGTTCACATCATAAAATTGTTAACCGTTCAAAAAATATTTATAAGGGTATCAAAATTAAATATAAGGGCATTGGTGTTCAAGAGAATAGTGTAAATCAAGAAAAAGGACTTTATGGAATAAAACTATACATACATGAGACTAAATGGGTTAAAAAATTCCTTCGTGAACTTCTTGGGTTAAAACACTTCTAAATGAGATTTATCAATAAAAATCCCTATTTGGAATGTGAAGTGTGTGGACTGAGTTAGAGAAGTAAAAATATGTGAATTGAGAAAAGATGTACATATAGATAATTTGATATGTTAAAATAGAATTTCCCCCTTTTGTGACTTTTTTAGCTAAAAAAGCTAACTTTTTTGTAATTATTATTATTTTATTTTTTTTTTTGCGTGTGGCTTTTTTTGACAGGAAAAAAAAAAAAGCAAACTTTTTATGAAGTTCCCAAAACACCCCTCAGTTAATAAGGTAACAAAACAGTTTGATTTTAGTAACAACCACACCAGTTAATAAGGTAACAAAACAGTGAGATCTTTATGGCGCCAAAAAACTAACGATATCCATAAAATTTTATTTAGTGTTTTTTTAACATAAAAAAATCTATACTCTGTTTGATTTTAATTTTAGAATTAGATTTTTGTATTTTTTTGAAAAAATAAAATTAATTTGACAAAAATAAACACCAATTGGTTTTTTTGAATATTTTAAAACTAATTTTCCTCTAAAAATGTAAAACTACGTAAAAGTAACGAGTATTTTTTATTTTTTATTTTTTTTGTACTAAATTGAATTTTAATTTTTCCTGAGAATTTATGCCAGTTGACTTATTTAGGTCTAATACTGTCTTGTGGCTTGAAATCATTCATCCTGTAATTTTTCTGTCCTACTTTTTTTTTAATATATTCACAATGTGGTGATATACTAAAAAATTCACATAAAATTTCAATTCACCATCGTGTAATTGTGGTTGTATTATACTAGAGAAAAAAAAATAAAAATAAAATAAAATTGTGACAGATTCTCCGACCGAGCTGAAATAATCCAAAGCACAATGGAAGGAATCAAAATTTTGGTTTTCTTTCAAAAAAAAGCTTTAGCTGGAAAACAAAGAGAGGACAATTGCCCAATTTAAATAATAATAATAATAATGGAAAAACACATAGATATATTGGGCCCATTATATCATATGCCGTTTTACTTTCAATCATTGTATTAAAAAATATAAATTTAAGGCATGTTGGATTGTACCTCACATAATTTAAGATATAATTATGAATAGTTGTAACTAAACTTACAACAAAAGAATTGTGTCAAACATTAGTTTGAGACAACTAAATATCATAATGGATGTAATTGATTTAAAACTTTCTTGAGTTTGCATATCTGATAATAAATAGATCTCAAAATGATAAAGAGAACCTCTACGCATGGAGAATACGAGTTTCCACATAAAGAAAAAAAAATAAAACTCCACGCAGGGAGGGAAAAACCTCCATGAAAAGAGAAGAAAACCTCTACATAGAGAGGAATTATTGAAAAAGAAAAAAAAACCCACTAAACAAGCATTGTCAATCAACTTCACGATCCGTTCGTCATTACGACCGATAGTTGTGGTACCTTAATTTTCAGATCTCTATATTACAAAATAAACATTTTAGATCTGAGATAGTCGCCTAACTTATAAAAGTGCGTTTAGCAGCATCGGATCTTGATCAAGAATCAGATTTAATTAAAGATTTGAATACTTCCTCGATGGCAAGCCGATGATTGAGACAAGATGAGCGGTACTGGCTAACATGGTAATGAACAAAATGAATAAATAAATAAATAAATTATGATAGAAGAAACGACAAGGAGAAGATGACTAGAAGTACCACCCTTTCCCCTTGAAGAATAGAGAAAGAAGGAGAGAGGTTAGAATTTCCTAAAGAGTGAGAGAACAGCTAAGAATTTCCTCATATTATTCCTACATAGCTAGCCGCTAGAGAGTAGAAAGTTGAACTTCCCACTATTTTTAGCAATAGCAATCCATATAGTTTACAATTGGAGAAAATCTTACAATGGTTCAAGTAAATTTTTGGGCAGAAAAAAAATTTAACAAATTAATTAAGATTTTTTTAACAAAATAAACTGACTTCATAGCCCAATAAATTTTGACCAGTTACTGCCTCATCATCAATGCAATGACTGATATGGAAACATCATAATAATTCATAATTAACTTTAATTTAAATTATAATTTTTATCTAATATACACAAGTGTACATATATTATAGTATGACAATGGTTATACATGGGGCAAGGACAGATGATGGGTTGAAAGAGCAACTGTGGATTAGCATAAATTAATACCATCTCCAAACAACCATTGCGGTCCTCAGCTGCCTTCCAATCATTGATGTCTGACTGGAATGGTTATGTTTGGTTTAATTTTTTTAAATTTGTTTTTAAAAAATTAAAAAATTAATTTGGTGAAAACAAATTAAAAAATATCAAAACATTCATTATTTTTAGGACAAATTACATTTACTTCTTCTGAAATTAAAAAAATAAAAAATACAATAAGCTTAACAAGTTTGGCATAATTATACTAAGCTCACTACTAAAAAAAACACTTTTTGCGACTGCCATAAGCCGTCGCAAATAATAAAAATACAGTCGCAAAAGACTTTTTGCGACGGCCTATGCGACCGCAGATGGGGGACGCAAATGTGGGGGTGGCAAATACTTTTTGCGACGGCAAAACAACGGTCGCAAATTATTTGCGACCACCTAAACTATTTTTTGCGACAGCTATTTTGCCGTCGCAAAAAAAATAAAAAAATAAAAAATACTTTTAGCGACCATTGTTTTACTGTCGCAAATAATTATTTCTTAAAAACAAAATCATATACGGGTTTGCTACAACAAAAAAATCAATTACAAGCACCAAACAATTTTTTGTTAATGAAAAATAACAAAATTAACAAATTAATTAAATTTATAATAGACATTATCCATTAACCATCCTTAAATACACTGTACTAAAAAATTCAAGTCTTCAAAAAAAAAAAACATAATCTTTGGCTCCCAACATCACCCGCTCGATCATATCAACTATTCCCTCAACAAAATCTGCAAAAACATATATCAAACTCAACCAGGTGCCTTCATACTATAAAATGCTATGTAGTTAAACACAATATAAATTCAAAGAGACAGCCATTCTTCAAAGAGGGAAATCCCAACTATTTCTTTTGTCCAGGACTTAGCGATCTATTGAATGGACTCATGTGAGTTCTTCCTGATCTACTTATTCCATTCATTAATTCTCATTCAATTTACATTTCTTTCTACTTCCTTTTCATTTTATCCAGAAATGGCACCGCTTAGAAGCTTACCTGAGCCTTTTCCAGCAAATAGCGGCATAAGGACTCTGAATCTTCGATCATACCAAAGCCTTCAGCCTCTGATCCGTAGTATGAGCTGAAATCGAGAAAGAGATAGAAAGCTCCCTGCAAATGAGAAGTACAAGAACCAACAAATCAAGCTTGAAACAGCACCAGAACAGAGAAGAGAGAAGAAAAAGATCTGGGTTTTAAACACTAAATGTGTACATAAAAAATAAAACCCATACCTGGGGCTCCGATATTTTAACACCTTTCAATTCCCCAAAACTCTTAACCAAATAATCTCGTCGCTCCTGAAATGCTTTAACCATAGTAGAAACTGCTTCCCCACCAGCATAGCCCAATTCTAAAGCAGCAACACCTGCTTTTTGAGATATACTACTGGCACCTGAAGTGGACTGGAATAATGCATGAAAGAATTAGATTGAGCATGTTGATTATAGTACAAGAACATAGTTCAAGAAACTCACCCAAAATTTAAAATAGCCTTTTTAAAATAACCAAATGCAATGAAGCTCAATTGAAGACCAAAACAATGCAGTCTGCAATAGCTTTCATGCAGTTTCTTTTTACTGACATATACCAATATATTAGCAAGGGTTGGTCTCAACCATGTTAACAATATCTTCCATATCTTTAGAAGGTTAAAACCTCCACAAGGGATGAGAAACAATCTAATGTATCATCAAATTTTGAAGCATATTCAAGAATCTGGATTCTCCACGCATTAGATGTCATGTTAACCGACATTGATGAAGGTTACAGAATACAAATTGGTAAGAGTTACTAGTCTACTAAAGATGATGAAAGAAAAGAGGCAAAGAAGTGTGCATACTTGGCTTTGAATCTTTCCACATGCTGCAACAAAGTGTTTAGGACCAGCAAGATATCCAAGTCTCCAACCAGTCATTGCAAAGGCCTATAAATATCAACATTTTCTAAGGTGCATGACTTGATATGTATGACCATATCAAAATTATGTGCAAGGAAAGCACTTCAGTACAAATAAATAAATAAATAAATAAAAAATAAAAAACTTGAAAGGAATTAAGCTGAAGCACCTTAGAAAACCCGTTGACAGTCAGTGTCCTCTCCCACATCCCTGGCAAAGATGCAAAGCTTGTGTGCGTTGCTGGTGCATAAATAATGTGTTCATATATTTCATCAGACAGCACCTGAATAGAACAACCAAAGGCAATCCAAAACTTGATGTTAGGTAACTTGAATATGCTCCAAATAAGGATACCAAAAGTTCCATGATAAGTGATATTTTACCAGAAGCCGGGGATGCCTTGCCACAATCTGAGCGATCTCTTCAAGAAACTTCCTTGGGTAAACAGATCCTGTTGGGTTAGATGGGGAACAAAGAATCAACAGTCTCGACTTCTCACTGAGTTTGGATTCAAGATGCTTTGGATCTAAGAGAAAATTTTCGGAGATGTGGGTAGGAAGTATCACAGGGGTCGCATCAGCCAACCTTGCCATTTCTGGGTAACTCACCCAAAATGGAGCTGGAATTATAACCTGAAGAATAAATGCTATCCTGTAAGTGTCTATCAACTGCAAAGGTAGAGCATTAAATATAAACATTTAAAATGTCAGCACCCTCATCCAAGTAACCAACAAAGATTACTTCCATTGTGCCACATTTCCATACTTCATAACACACACATTTGAAATGGAGGATAAAATATCCCAAAAAACATGCCTATTAATAACTAATACGGTGTAGTTTACTTCTTTTTTCTTCCAGCTGAATGGTTGTGCCAAGGAGGTAAATCAGTGAACAGTTTTATCCACAACATAACATCTCTGAACTAAAACTCTTCAATGTAATTGGCTGTGTGTGTAGCCTTCCTGACTGCACTATATATGCAGAAATACCATTCCATTTATTCTGTCATAATTCCTCGATCAGTTATTATCTATCTAACATCCACAAGACTCCTTATATTCTTTTTGTAATTACTGTGGTCCTGAGAACCAAATAAAGGTCAAATCTAAAAGATTTGAAGCATGAAGAAACCAGGTTAGGCAATGAGAGACTGCAGGCTCTTTTTTGTACTGATCAAGATTTGTTTGGGATGATACTTTCATACAACACCAATGGTCTCACTGAATGTTATTTTAGAAGGAAACAAGAAAGTCAAAGGGGGTTTGGGCAAATATCAACATCTTATTTCATTGTAGACACATGATCAACACCTCAAATGATTCGCACCAATCATAATAAGTTTATTGTCTTGGTGGCAGTTCAGCAAGAACTCAATTTCCTTCCCAGTACTCCCAGAAGTTAAAATTTGATGTCATTACGGCTGAAATGATACAGCTGAATGAGAAGTCATTGTTTGAAATCTTAACATGATTCATTTGTGGTGAGAGGTGAATACAGAGAAAAAAAGTCTTCATTGCACAGCAGCCAATTGGGTGCACTAGATTTAATCTATTCATTTCAGCACAAGGAAATCAAAAAGAAGATTCATAGAGTTTATAGATCTAGTGATGAGTGTAAAAGTGTGGACTAAACCTCATCTCCAGGAGAACAAACAGCTAGCACTACTTGAAGGATGCTCTGCTTTGCTCCATTGCTCACCAAAATCTGATCAGGTTTAAACCAAAAGGGGGCAAGGAGGCAAAATACACAAAATACAACAATTGATTACCCTTAGAAGACTCTGTTTTATGCTCAGTAAGACCTGGTTTTAAGGTGCCATACAGATCTCTTCCCTCTCCTCCATCATGCGACAGAAATGAATCCATATTATCATCCAGAGAACCGACATCTCCAAAATGTTCTATGTCTTCCTGCACTAATAATCAATGTTGAGCTTCATGTTACACAGAAACTTCATCCATGAGACAGATTCATTCAATACAGACTTCATGTCAATGTCAATGCTAACAGATCAATCAACTAGAAAATCCAATCAGCATGATCAACGAACTAATTTAATATCACATATAAATCAAGCAAATTCAACACTAGGACCTTTTATCTTCCAAATTCAAATTTACCAGTTCTTGCCTCAACAAATTCAAAATTGCCGATAATAAATGAAATCTTGATTTCAAGTTAAAAACAACAATGTACTACTCACTATAATGTATTGAAGAAGAAATTGAGAGATATACACTAATAGATATGGAAAATGCAACAAAATAGGGCAAGAATAAGATGAGTTGAACCAGTACATACCTGTACGAGGATGAGACGAATTAGTCGAACCAGAGCTTCCTCGTATGATATGTATGTGTAGATAAATAGATAGATAGAGAGAGAGAGAGAGAGAGAGAGAGAGGGATTGGGGGCGAGATTGAGAGAGAGATTCATACCGCTGGAGATCTTCAGACGACGATGACGAGCGAGAGAGCAGAGCTATGCAAGTCTGTTGAATGCGTGCGAGAGAGAGAGAGAAAGAGAATGATCCGCCATAGATCTTTAGAGCTATTTGTCAATTCTCTCTCTAGAATCATCTAGAACACAAGCTATCAGAGATATATACACAAATATATGCATGTATATAAAGAGAGAGAAAGAGACCTGGAAGAGGTTGAGGAGGGCAGGGGCGAAGGCGAGGCAGCCGAAGGAGAGAGAAACGTTACTGGCGACCTAAGAACTGAGAGCTTCGACGATTGATTTAAGACATAGAGAGAGAGAGAGAGAGAGAGAGAGAGAGAGAGAGGGGAACGATATCAATGTTTGTGAAATAGGGCTAGGGCAATTATAAGGAAAAAAGGAAGAAAAAATAAATATAAGGAATAAATAGATTATTTGCGACTGATAATAAGGGGGTCGCAAATTATATGGTAGCAAAAGGTCATTTTTCTAGTAGTGGCTTCTCTAAAATTTTAATTCATACATCACTTGGTTCCATTTTCATCAAAAATTCATTGATCATATGAATGAAAAAATGATGTTATTATTTGTTATATATTAAAATACATATTTTACCTTATATATCTTTGTATTTTCATACTATCTGTATTAGTTTTGATTTCTTTAACCTTACTAGTAGGGAGATCAGTATAATTATGCCAAAACTATTGGACTTGTATTTTTTCCAAATCTCAAGGAAGGTCAGTGTAATTTACCCATATTTTTATATTATTTTCTCTTTTTTGAGGTGGATTTTTTTAAAAAAAAAAATTCAAAAATATTTATTTTGATATTTATTCTCATCAAACTAGTTTCTATTTTTTTTTAATACATATAAAAAGTTTTTTGATTTTTTTTTTCTTTATGTTTTTCTTGGTTTGATAACAATAGCTAACAACACAAGTAGTAATATGTTTAGTAGAGTAGTTCAGAGTGTTAGGTGTATTTCTTATATTTTGTGGGATTTATTGTTTCTACATGTATCTGGATTGGAATTGTAGAGTCTGAAATTTACCATTATATGCAAAATTTCGTTAATTGTATGAGAATTAGAATTGCATGAGTTTGCTTGTGAGATTGATGTAAGAGAGACGAACAATTATTAGAGGCACCAGACATAAGCGAGGATGTAACGCCCTCAAATAAATGATATAATAATAAGTCTAATTAATTCATTCAACCACACTAATCTCAAATCAAGCAACCAAATCTTTATATTTCTATTTTATTCATGTGAGAGATTTACAAAAGGAGTCTACATGTAATACATATTCAAACTTCTTAAAGGGTGAATCCATAACATGTGCGATAATGAAAACAAAAGAAATAACACAAAATAAGTACCCTAAAGCTACAAGTTCTAGGTTTAAGTCCGGTTATACGAAAGATGGTTATCCAAAAACCCATGCATTTTAAGCCCTTGGCTTATCAAAACATACAACCGAAAAAAAAAAAAAAAAAAGTATGAAAGTGTCTAGTACTCTCAAAACATATTCCTCACCTTTAGCTAGGCAATTACCACATCATTTCTTGCACAAATCCACGAGGGGCAAGCACAAAACCCAATAGGAAGATCTTAACAAAGCATATATGTTTGAGCAATCTTATAATATGCATGTTATGCAATATCATGCTCCATAAATCCATATCTTTATTCTATTTTGAAAATCATATGCAATGCTTTCTCAAAATACATTATCTCAGATAGTAATTACATAACACACAGTGGGGTGGTAAATATGATTTAGGTAACCAAACACTACCAATTCCCACTTTAACGGTTCTTAATCGGAAGACACATGGTACCTACTCCGCGCATATTTTTGGTCTTTAACCCTGGACACTCAGGCCAACTTAAACAATACCAATCTACGTTCCTTATCCGAACTTACCAACGTATTTACTCCAAAACCTTTTCAAGATCATCAATTGTTTTTTGAAAACAATAAAACAATTTCCAAATCGTAGCCATAATAAATCAATATTCAAAGCTATGTAAATGAATGTATGTATATGCATTTATCAACATCTCATAACTTAATAATCAATAACCATATCCATGTGACATATGATAGAATCCATATTTACAATGCTATAAAATTTCAAATTTTTCCATGATCCAAGTCCATTTCTCAACAAAAATTCACCAATTTCATAGATGATTTAACAACATAACAACGTGTGATTTTTCGTCAATAATTTCAATATTTCCCCAACTTTCAAAATCTAGGGTTTTCACCCAAAATAAATTTCTTACATTATCAAGAGGTATTCTAGTCAATGGACTTCTAAGAGTCAAACATTTCTCAAATAATAATCAATTTCATGAGAGGGAAAGGAAATACCACTTTTTAAAACACATTCAAAACCCTTACTTAAATCCCGACGCATAGCCCATAGATAACCTCAGGAATATGACTAGAACATCCACTACTAAAAAATTTGACCTTTTGCGACAGTCTCAAATGTTGCAAAAGGTCCACATGTCGTCGCAAAAAAACTTTTTGCGATGGAGTAGTGACAGGAAATGGGGGATGGCAGAAGGGGGCGTGACAAATGGTGTTTGCGATGGTTACAAACCGTCACTTTTCTTGTAGCAACGGTAAATCAATGGTTTTTGCAACGGTTTAACTTGACACAAAAAGCGGGGAAAACATCACTTTTAGCGACAGTTTAGGATGTCATCACCAAAAACTTTTTTAGAGAGGGTAATTGACGTTGCGAAAAGTAATATTAGCAACGGTCTTAAACGTCGCAGAAAAAAAAAAAAGAATTAAATCAATAATATATTCACGACAGTTAAACCGTTGCTAAAGATAGTATATGCGATAGGCTAACCCATCGCTAATAAAATGCAAGGAAATAATGATTACATTAGCGACAGTTTATTCTTGTCGCAAAAAAATTATTTTCATAAGATAAATATATATTTCATTAATTTATTCCATGTACAAATTATTAATATTTTCTAAAATAAAATAGATTTGCATACACATACATTCACATTCATCAAATCATATATATGAATAATATATATGTACCCTGTAACAATACAGAGTCAACCAAACATTCTTTACAAAAATATATAAAACATCCTCTAATAATATTAATAATTTTTGATAATTTAAAAACTCAAATTTATATCTAAAACAAAACAAAAGTATCGACAGTGCAAATAAAAAAAACATAATACACAAACCAACAAAAAATTAAAAAATAGCTGTGGTAAAGTGATAGACAAACCAACAAAAACAGCATTAACAACTAGTCTATGTAACTAGTTTTCCCCTAATGCACAGTATTCAGACCCAAACCAATCTCCAGGTATCAATACCCCATGACAGTTTCCCAACCATTAGCGGAGCAAAAAAATAAAAAAATAGCTTGCATTCGAATTTCTTAAAAACAAAAACATAACATCACAAGGCGTATGTCACATCAAACTCTAACTTTTAAACTTCAAAATTGTAATTGATAAAAACTCTGACCAAGTAACTTACTACTACAAATCTTGATCCCATGTTGAACATCAAAGAAAAAGGTCTGCACAACACTAACTATTTTTTGAGAATCAACAATTGTAACCTCAACCTCAACATCAGGTTCAATAGTGATAGAGGTGATCTTCTTAACCACATCTGAGGACCTGAAGAGATCCAATCACTCGTTTGTGGACACGGAGCTCAAATCTGTCCCATGTGTTAGTTCCTGTCAAAGAAAAAATATTAAGGGTCAATGAGTCCCTTCCTGTCAATGCCAAACTACAAATTTAATGCAGGTTTGAGTATGTTCAGCTATAGTAAAAACTCTATAAGAATGGTGAAATAAAGTACTAAAAGTTTAACTAGACACTAATGGATATAGATTATTTCATGTTTTGACCTTCCAAGAGATAACTTTGGAGAACATTCAAGTTTGATGACAATGATTAAAGTTTTTTTTAACCAAACTCATGTTATTTAAAAATAAAGATTAAAATAAAACCCAAGCAAATTTGAACGCATTTTTCAAATTCTGAAATTCGCACACATAATAATCACTACTGGAAAGCAGCCAGCAGACAGAAAGCACCACTAAAAAATATGCCATTTAAAACGAAGAAACTTCATACAATCTTGTAAAAAGTTCTATGACTCCAATTGAAAGATTCAAATTAATTAACCAACATTAAAAACCAATTTTTACGTGGACTAGGGAAGCATTTGGGCACTGTTACATCAGTAAGGTGCTCAAATTGTGCCACATGAACAACATAACAGTCATAATGGTGATGTGTTGTCAACATAATCTACTAGCAAGACTTAAGAGTTGCTATTTGGGTGCAGTTGAGTAATTTTAAAACCAGATTAGACTAAACAGGTAATACATTGCACGAGTCCATCCACAAGTCACAGCAAAAGGTTTGCACCACATGAAAGTTTATTATGTAGCTATATATTGATGTGCCCTATTTTATGAGTTAAAGCGGTCCACAAAGCATCAAAGCAATAACCATTGAGTGTGTGTTTAATGGAGTTCAACCCTAGTTTGATGTGTTGTGTGAGTTGATCAAAGTGAAGGTTGCTTTGTGGACTAAATATCAGAAATCAACACAACACTCTTAAAGAACAATAACTTATGCTTGCCAATCTTTGTGAAAATAATATTCACAAAAACTACTTGTATTACATGATCAAAGTGCATGATGCATATGTAAAAGTGAAGAGATATTACAATAGGCAATTAAGAGATTCATAACTTTTGTCCGTAAGAGATGTTAAAGAATATGAACAATTCAAGCTACATGTTACAAGAAAAGATCAAGCGCTAACAGAACTACTTGTCAAATTTTATTTTTTTTAATTTGTCACATTTACATGTCACTAAGGCTGCTAATAAGGCTGGAAATGTGAACTGATGTAAGGCTTGTAAGATTAAAGCTGAAGCTGAGGTCTCTAGAAGCATAGGAACAATGATGATGACCATTAAAAGTTAAAATGGTCAATCGTTGTAGAGCTCTCATAATAATTCATCAGCAATCTTCCTTCAATTCACCACCATGGTACCATAGGACAATGGGCCAAAAGGCAAGCAATTGCTTACCAGTTGCAAATGCGGGGGACGTGTATGTGTTTTTGTAACTTCAATGGCATTGTATCAGTACATTTCTGGTGTTGGAGAGTGTTTTTTTAGTACAAAACCCCAATTGGTAGATGATTTGGAGGCCAAAAAAACATGCAAAAACTATAATGATGAAAGTTATATCATACTTACATATTGGAGTTCAACTCATATTAAGAAAATGCAAATTGAATAATAATACAAAAATGGTAACATCACTAAAGAGTCCTTTAGTCAATAGCTAAGTAAGATTCCAGGAAGGTTAGAGGAGTTAATATAGTCTCCCTTCTAAGTCCAACCATCTTAGATAGCAAGCTATCTTTTTGACAGATCTTTTGAGGTATTAACACAAGGTCTCATAAGTAAAGTGAAAATAGGCATAGGATTACAAGAGCAAATAATAATTTCAGTGTTTCAAATCTTAAATTACAAAACGAGTTCCATTACTATTACATTCCAAAAATAAAAGCACAAATAGACTCATAAGCAAAATAGTTGCTAACTTTCTCTAAAATAGACACAAGTCTTCAAATGTCTCTGGCTCTTCGTTGGCCTCGTATGTTCCTTCGATACATGGCATGAAACTCCATGAGCTTTGAATGCCCAATAAACTCACACACACCCCGTCCCTTTTTCCCGATCTAATTAATAAACAATAGCAATTAGAACAATAGGGAAGGAAACATGATATTCAAGAAAATAACAAGGGTTACAAAGTTAGCTGTTAGTAGTCTAGAAATCCCTCAATGAGATTCATCCTCCTAACCACAAGTATCAGATGCGGGTTATATGGTATGTCCTCACTTTTGCTACTTTGTTGCAGACCTTACCTCAGATGCTTACCAACGGTTATATACCGTGTAGCGCCAACTGCAAAGCCTCAAAAGAGACGGTAAAATAGGGCCTTGCCCATTCCCTCCTCACACCAAACCGCCTAGGGTCCGAATACAACCGCTTCGTTCAAGGGTTCCGAACAACCACTTGCGCAAGACTTTAACTGTCAAAAGGGAACACGTCCCTCCAACCAATTCAATTTGAATATAACTTATCTCATAACAATACTCATGTGATTGAAACCCCATTAGCCATCCCATTAATTTTTCCATTAGATTAATGTTTTAAGTTAGTTAGCACAAACAAATAACAAGAGAATAAATTTGCATAAGTATGAGCATCATCGAAGGAATAGAATAAAAGGTATATAACCATGACATATTTAATATCATACCAAAATATGATCATATATTAATAAGCATATTCATGAACACTAGAGCATAAAACACCAATGCAAAACAGAATTTCTAGATTCAGTACCATTTAAAGATTAAAATCAAAAGTGTTATTTTAGATTTTTCCTGTACCTGGCCTTCCTTTGGTTGGTAGAGAATTTTATCTAGTTTTCAAAATATTTTTTGGAAATGGAATAGCTTTTCTAGATTTGTAGTTATTAAGAAACACTCCAGCATTGTCCAAATTCATCGACCATTGTGAAAATCAGATTTTCTTATAAACCGCTCACTCTTTTTCAATGAAACCAATTTTCATTGAAAGCTAACTCTTCAAGGAATTTTTTTGACATAAAATCAAGGTCCAGACGATTCTATATTTTTATATAATTTTTGAAAGTTGGTTGTAAAATAAATTTTTCATGCACAATACTCAAAATAAGAAGATTGGTGAGAAAAGAGGCCAACTAAGGGAAAATTTTCATTTCTTTTGTGATGAAAACATACTAAATAATGTATCAATAGCTTAGATTTTTAGAGTGATGGTATGCCTATGGAAAAAATGTGAGATATGGGAAGAAAAAATGTAGTTTTGCATTTATTAAGAGGAAAAATGAATAGAAAAAGGATTAAAGCCTAATTCATCCACTTTGAACACATAAATACCATTACAACACATCTGAAAATGTGGTTTTAAATCTCTAATAACATGTATTTGAAAAAGTAAATAGAAGGAAGGATGATGATGTGGCTTACTTGAGGCTTGGTTGGTTAGCTAACAAGACTTTCTCTTTCTTTCTTTTCTTCCACCAAGCTCACCCTCTTCCCCTCTCTTCCTCTCAGCTGAATGAAGTGTTTGTGTATGTGTTCTTGTATGTAAAATGCTAAGGGATGGGTGTGTAGACACCCCATTTGTGATCGCCCTTAAGACTTGGGCGCCTTATGGTGAACACTTAATTATGAATTGTTATGCTGTACAATTGTTCAATTTCTTCAGCAAAAGGCTTCGATTTTCAAGCTTCAGAGCCCAAACCTTGCACCTTCTTTTAACCAAAACCTAATTTTTTCTAGCCTGACCACTCAAAGGCCTGCTAGCCAAAAGGCCAATTTTTATTGGCCGGCTGGCTATGTCTAGCAGCCAGTAGATATTTTGCTGCCAGTTGTCCCTCTATGTGCATGCCTTGCACCAGCTGGCTCAATACAGATATTTCTGACAGAGGAACCTATTTTTCTATAAATAAATGGCCATCCCTCATGGTTTTAGGGCAGAAAAATTTGCCAAGAGCCAAAAACTTGTCAAACACTCTCCATTTCTATCTTGCAATATACATACACTATACATACACTTTCTAAACCAAAATTTTAAGGCTTCTTGCTGAGATTATTGAGCCAGAGTTTTAGCTCTTGAGGGTGATCACTTTGTGGTTTGTGAACTAAAGAACATTCTCTCTACAAGAGTTATAGCTTTTGCCACCCTCTCTCTTATTTGCACTACTCTTTTCTTCTCTTTTTCACACTATTTTGGACTGGCTTTAAGGGTTGAAACTTGTGATTTAAAAGCTACCATAGGTGGAGGGGTTAACCACCCTTCCTTGAACCTTATTCCATAGTTTATATCCTTGTTTTTCCCCACTTATTTCTTTTCTTTGAGCTACTAATTTTTAGAGTTTTTAGGGGCTAAAACATATGATTTTAAGGTCCCAAAAGTGGAGGGGTTGGCCACCCTTCCTTTGGCTTGCTTACTAGCATTGTTCTCTTCCATTTTTGTTTACTTTTTCTAGCTTTTCAAAATGATTTTCAGCACTATTTTGTGCTATTTATGGCTGTTTAGCATATTTACTTAGTTATTCTTTGAATACCATGCTTTTATTGTTGTAAGTCCTCATAGATTTGGTGGTTTAGGCCATAGACACCAATCTTTACATAATTTCCTTGTAAATATTCATATATGTCATGATCACCTTTGCATAATCATCTCTGCAACTTCCCTCATTTCTTTGCTTTCTTTAATTAAGAGTTGTCTTAAACACTAGTTTGTTGCTCAAGGCATGAGAAAGAGACTTTCCATACTTAATAGTTTAATCTCTTCGCAGGTTCATTACCAAGGCATTACATCTCACTCATGTTAAGCACAACTTCTTGCTTGACACTTCTCTTTATTGCCTTTTTGCACTTAGTGGACGTAGTCATCGCTTTTGGACAAAAATGAATAAAGAATGGCAATGTAAGGTAAACGTGGTTAAAATTGGATTAAAAGTGGTAAAAAAAAAGGGGGTAATAAAATTGAGTTGGGTTTAATCAGACGTTATATTGAACCCATTGATTCTTGAATCATTACATACACTTTAGTGATGTTAATGATTCAAGAAGCAATGTCAACCACTTCCCCTGAGGTAACTCCTTGATAGAAAGGAGGTGTTATTGGTCTTTTATTTCCATTTATTGATCTTTTGTCCTATCGGTTCATAGATCATCATGCAACAACTTTACAACAATTGATGATTTGTGAATCGAGTCTACTCCTCCCTTGATCAGTTCCATGATAGGGAGAGGCAGAAAGGATAAACATCCCTTGGAAACACTTTGTTTTTTCTTTGTTTCAATTCTGTGGCAGTAGGCAGTACCCAAAAACAGTGGCCAACTGGCCACCTTTATGTTCGGCCGACGACTTCTTGTGGCAGGTCAGCTACCATTGTTTATGCAGGTAGTGTTATTTTGGTAGCATAATAGAACAGAAGCTGAGGCAAAAATATTTTCTGACTACAAACAGAATAGATTATGGTAGCAAAACAAAGAGGTTTCTAGAAAGATATTCTCGTTTGTGCATGTGCGACTATTTACTTCTTGTAGTCCATTAAAATGCTTTGATAGTAACAAGTTTAATTAGTTAGATTCCTTCGAATTTGTAATAGCTAGTAAAATTTAGTTATTGTAATAGCTAGTTAAATTAGTTAATTTGGTATTGTAATAAATAGTTTAAAACTGGACATTCATTTAGACCCTCTTGTGTGAGGGCAAATTGTACACACATGTAATATTGTGTGTGTCTTCCAACCCCCACTTCTTTTTCCTTTTTATTTACTCGCTTACGATGTTGCATGTAGTATCATATTTTAGTTTCATATCATTACGATTTGCAAATATCCATTTTCGCATGCATCAGATTCGGTTTATCACTCTAAACTTTATTGTCATTTCCTACTTACTTGAATACGTGCGCTATCGCATGTTTTGAGTTGAGCCATATATCATGTTAATAAACCGAACCTAATAGTTGTATTTTGTATGTGTTGCATTAGTCACTTTGTATATTAGGACATGCATTTTCCTAATTATTTCCTTTCTTTTGGCTTGCCTTGGTTGAGTACTAGGTGAGCATTTCTTGGTTTGGCATATTGGATGTATGTTTGTGTTGCTATATCAAACATATTTACTATGAGGCTAAGTGCTTATTTGATACACCTTTTGAGTACCTATGGATGAAGGATGATTTGCTTAAATTGGGATGATTTTGATTAATGTGCATATGAGCTCGCTTTTTCAAGCAGCTCGAAATTCTTTTCAAAACAAACATGAAATTAAAGCATTCCAAGGTGGGTGGAATAATTTATACTTGTGTGCTGCACATAGTAATGTTTAGCATTTATAAATTAGAACAAGAGCATAAACTGTATATAAAAATCACATCATGATTAGTAGAGTCCGATCTTTGATCGGTTGAGTGGGGTGCTTAATTCATGACCTTCTCCTCTCATACCTAGGTCTCGAGCCGAGACACTTTGGTGATGATAGACAAGTGGCAAGTCACGGGTTTTTTAAATTTCCCAAAACAAATATTTAGGTGGTGACTCTGAAATATAGCAATGCAGTCCATTTTTTGGCATTTCTGATTGTAAACCAATTTTCCAAAGACTTGCCGGACTTAGGCTCTCATTTGTGTTTTTTTGTTTCACATTGCACTTGTGAAACCAAATTCAGAACCATGGGAGTTCGAACTGTAGGGCTATCATATCTGAGGAGACTAAAGCCCTCCAAGGAGCATGAAAAGCAAGCTATAGTTTCTGGCGACTCTATTGGGGAATTAGAGAATTTGACTTGGACTTCATGATATGAAATGTTATTTACAGATATATGTTCTTCGCATTGTATTTGCATTGGTGCTTTAAGTCACTGTGTTTTCCATCTGCTATTCCTGGACAGCTTGCTAGAGGCTTGCCTAAAAAGCTTGCCTAAAGGCTGGCCAGTCGTGGGCTCTGCCATGTTGGAAAGACAACCCTCCGATCTGGATTACTGTCGTTCTGCTTGATCCTCCTTTCACTTGTCAGTGTTAGGCATGATAGGTATATTAGGTAGTCTTGCCGAGGTACCCTTTTGACCAATCGGCCTTGCCGCATATAGTAAAGCCATAGTGACTGTTCCAACATAGGATAGGATGCTTACCTATATGTAGGATTTTGTGAAACTACTTGCTTGAAATAGGAAAAACCCTAGATCATGTCAAAATCTAGGACAGGGTAACCCTCCTCTCACATAGAGGTGTTTTGGCTCTCTTTATCTGGTATGTGCTTTATAGTGAAACTGTACATCTTCATATCAGTGGTACAGTTGGTATCTGTTTTGGGGCAGAATTTAGTGGGGAGTATAGTCCTATAGCTTTGATCATATATGTTTTGATGAAATCTTAGCTGAGGTGCAATCTGATTTCTAATTTTGTTTCTCTCTTTTTTTTTTTTTTTTTTTTTTTTATTTCTTTTGCTAGGTAGTTTAAAAACATATCTTGAAAAAGTTATGATATCCCCTAAGTACTCTGGACCCTTGTCAAAAGACTTTGTAAGGTCGGAGATCTTGTTTGGGGATATCCAGTGTTTGCCTCACTATCACCAGTTGCATGATGAAGAAAGGCCAAACAAAGTTTGCCAGTTTAGTTCTTTCAGTAATCACCCATTAGCTCACCTACATTCAGCTCACCTCAAGCACAGCTATTTATTCCCAAAATGGCTCAGTATCCACCATCTGATTTGGAGGAACTATTACTTCGTTTGTAGCAGTCAATTGACTCACTCAAACATGACATAACCCGTCAAGCTATGGTTACAAACAGGTTGTAACAGCAACAACAACAGCCAGCTGCGGTTTCTGCATTGCACACACCTAATGTGACTATCCCTACCCCTGGTATTGTTGCCAATGTTGCTACAACTCAAGATCCACAAGCCGAGGGTGTTCTGGTTTTTCCTATCCAGGAAGATCCTATTGCAACATAGACATCTAGAGCCCCAGTTTACCAAGTTTGGAATTTGAGGTGGACCTAACCATGCTCAAAGTCAACAAGCTAGAAAAACTATTGAAAAAGGCACAAGGGGTTAACTCCATTCCAGATATAGAGAATGGATACACCAAATTTGTAGTTACTGTGCCAAAGCAGTTCAAATTGCCACATATTGACTGCTTTGATGGCGCTAGAGACCCAATGGTCCATCTACGGCTGTTTTCAAATATCCTACGACCAATGGGTTTGACTAGACTGCAGAAGTTATCGCTCTTTAGCCGAACTATGTCGGTATAGCTACTATCTGGTACGCTAAATTAGAGGATTTTGTGAAGTAGAATTGGGAAGAATTGGCCGAGTCCTTCATTGTTCAATACTCTTACAACATGTAGATTGAGGCCACAACTCATGATCTTGAAGTAACGCGTTAGGAGCCAAATAAGGGTTTCTCTGAGTTTGTAACTAGGTGAAGGGCCAAGGCAACCATGATGACCACCCGACCCTCAGAAAAAGACCAAATCATAATGGTTGTTCAGAACTTTCATGGCAAGATACTACAGAAAATGATCGTTCTCCCTTTATTCACATTCAAGGAACTTCATGAAATGGGAGTTCAGATCAAAGATGCAATGAAGTAGGGGATCATCACTGATGACAAGGAGTTGGCCAAGAGGCCCTTTATTCGTAGTTCCAATGCTGCTGGGGGTAGCACAGCTACGAGGCCGTCAAAAGTGAGTGTTATCACCACAACCAAAACTGCTGACCCTTATGCCAACATGGGCCCACAAACTTCCAACCCTACCCAACCTTTAGGTAGAACTTTCAACCAGCTCTATATGACTTTATCTCGAGCCATGCAGGTGTTAATAAAAAAAGGAGCATTTGAAACCCCTAGAACCTCGACCACTTCCGAACCCTCTTCCACCCAAGCACGATCCCACCAAATATTGTGCTTTCCATCAACAAAATGGCCATGAAATGGACCGGTGCTTCTGCCTACATCATGAGATTCAAGGTCTCATCAACAACAAAGTTATAGCTCCACCCTTAAAGCCCAATGTGACCACCAACCCACTCCCTATCCACAACCAAGTCCCCCCACCCAAAAATATCCACCTCATCCATACATTACCACCCACCTTCGACCCAAGCATCTATATCACCCTCTCTCACGTACGGAAGGTGGTATTGTTCATCCCTGATTGCACAGACTTGTGTATGATTAACATATCCAACCCACAAATTGAGGCTTACGAATCTGTGGTGACAACATCTGCAAAAGATGAGGTTTTAACCTCGGAGGGAGGTGCCAGTCTATCGGGAATTCCTCGGGAATCATCTGACCTAAGCTGCTACATTGTACTTGTTACTCAAACCAGGCCTGAGGTAGTACTGTCGACCTTAGTGGACATTAATATGGTTAGGGAAGATGGTCCAAGCCAAGGGTTAGATGACCTTGCGGATCTTGAAAAAGACTTGGACAATCTACAATTCTTCGAGGAATAGGACCAAGGCAATGTACAGATCGGCTGGTTTGATTTGAGCCTGTCGATTGACAACATGGGGTGGTTGAGTGATGAATCAAACAAAGAAGAGAAAACCAAAAGAAAAGCAAGTCGGGGTAGCTATGGTAGCCGAAAAAGTTGAGGAGAAAGGGGAAATGCCAGAGGCAGTAGTACAGAAAAAGAAATCCAAGATTTGGGTGTTGTAGAAACTACAAATGTTGAACAGGAAGCTGTGCTAGGGTAGTTTGAACAAGAAATGATCGAAGATAGCTAGGAGACCACAGTATCTGGTCACCCTGAGGGGGATAATTGTACCATGAGAGTGATCCGAATTGAGCTAGACAGCTGTTTTTCGGTGGCTGATGGTAAGTGGTAGGAAGATAGCAATTTGCATCTTATCCATACAGATGAAGACTAGGGAGATCATATCCCAGATAGTACTTGTAGAGGAAATATACCACTTCACCCGAAGTGGACGGTATTTCAAACCTCTACATTTGGATCAAGCTGAACCCCTAGGACTGGGAGGTTGAGAAGGAAAAAGAGAAAAAGCTGGAGGAGGAGCTGGTCCTGAAGTAATTAAAAAATATTCAAGTTGACATATCCATTTGGGGCCTCCTCATGACTTCGCGAGTACACCGACAGGCAGTATTGTTGGCCATGGATAAAGCTAAGTTGTCCATTGATACCACGCTAGAGCAGCTTGTTGGCCTGATCTTCCCAAGTAGCACCAAGCCTATGCTCACCTTCTCTAATAAAGAGTTGCTGCCAACAGAATCGGCTCACAATAAACCACTGTATATATCCATCGAGTGTAGAGGAACCAACTCTGTAATCAACGTTTGTCCTTCTCATACTACCTATGCGATAGGCCTGAAATCGGCAGATTTTGTCCCCATAGCTCAGGTGATCTGGGGCATATGACAACAGGAGCAGAGAAGTTATGGGGACGGTAAAAGTACAAGTCTAAGTGGGCCCTTCTGAGCATGAGGTTGAGTTCCATGTACTTGATGTGCCAGCTACCTTCAACCTACTTCTAGGGAGGCCCTGGTTGCATTACATGAAGGTTGTGTTGTCCACCCTCCATGAAATGCTGAAATACCCTCATGAGGGAGGAGTGGCCACCGTTTTTGGGAATTCACTTATTTATCCACGTCTAGAGGTAACTACACCTTTGCTAGAAATCAATCACAGTGATGAGGATGTATTTCTTTCGGGAATCACTCTAGCAGAAGCCCAAGTGGCACAAGTCAGCTTAGCCGAGGACGAAGGCATATATGTCAATGCTCAGTCCATTTATTTCATGAACAAGTTGCGGCATATTCCAGGAATGGGGCTCGAAAGGAGCGGGAGGAAGGGTGTTGTAGCGCTAGCTGAGGTGCCCCATAATCCACATGCCTTTGGATTGGGCTATGTGCCCACCAAAGAAGACTGGAGTAGAAAGGGAGAATAAATGAGAGAAAGAGCCAAGGCCAAAAGAGCCGAGAAGCATTATGATTTGGTTCATAGGCTAATCTAGGGAACGTTGAATGGGCGCTTTATCAGAGAAGGAGAGGATTTCCCCTTCTACAGCTTTCCAGAGCCTTGGGTAGATTCCTTAATAAAAAAGCATTTCCCCAGATTCGAAATCTTCTTTGACCATCAACTCTAAGATAGTGATGAAAAGAGGGCTGATCTAAGCGTCAACGTCGGCCAGAGCAAAGAAGACGATTCAGACAACAGTAAGGTTGGAGTAGGGGTAGGACTAGCCATTCTCTTGACAAATCCCGGGACCAATACGGAGAACTTGGGGGATACCTTTACTGTCTCTATGATCAGAGAGGAACCGGTTATGGATTTCATCGATTGCATTCTGGACGCATCAAGGGCGCCACACCTCTCTTGGCAGTTGGAGAAAGGCTTTATTTCCAGTTCTGAATTGGATGATAAGCCAGAATCTGATTCCACCGAGTCTATTGAGTTGGAATCAGATTTGAGTCAGTTTGGGGAGTTTGAGTCTGGCACTTCTGGGGGTGGTAGCCCGAATGCCAAGGTCCTCTTTTGTATTTTCTTTTGAGTCTGTTGTAATCAAAGAGCCAGAACTTTTGAACGAGAATGCTGCATATTTTGTTTACTTTTCCGTGCCGTTAATTTATTGCATTGACCATGATTTTCAAAATTTTAATGAAAATGAAGAGGAAGAAATTCCTCAGGCATTGAAAAACTTGATTGACCGAGAGGAAGAGAGGCATGTTAAGCCCTACATAGATGAAATCATTGTAATTAACGTGGGTACTGAGAAGGATTCCTGCTTAGTCTAGATCGGGTCCACGTTGTCTTCGGAGGAGTGCGAGCATTTAATCCCTTTATTAAAAGATTTCAAAGATGTTTTCACGTGATCCTACGAAGATATGCCTAGAATCAATCCCAAGATTGTATAGCATCTATCCTTCTTTACCTCGAGGCCCGACCTGTCAAGCAAAAAATTCACAGGACCTGCTCAGATTGGGCACTGAAGATTAAACAAGAGGTCACTAAGAAGATTGACACTGGGTTTTTTTTGGTGTTTGAATATCCAACTTGGTTGGCCAATATTGTTCTGGTTCTGAAGAAGGATGACAGAATCAGAGTCTGCGCCGACTTCCGGGATCTGAATAGAGCTAGCTTGAAAGATGACTTTTCATTGCCGCACATCGACAAATTGGTAGACTTTTCACTGCCGGCCATGCGTTGCTATCATTCATGGATAGGGTTTCTGGATATAATTTGATTTTGATGGAGCTTGAGGACAGAGAGAAGACTACATTCACTATGCCGTGGGGTACCTATTGCTACAGAGTTATGCCATTCGGGTTGAAGAACACGGAGGCTACATATTAGAGAGCTACAACCACAATCTTGCACGACATGATCTATAAGGAAGTCGAGGTGTATGTGGACGACATGATTGCAAAATCCAAAGAGCGAGAAGTCCACTACACTGCACTAGAAAAATTCTTTGAACGGATTAGGGAGTACAGATTGAGGTTGAACCCACAAAATGCACTTTTGGGGTGACTATAGGGATTACATAGAGGGGAATTGAAGTCGATCTATCCAAGATCAAGGCCATCTTAGAAATGCCACCACCATAGACTAAAAAGAAGGTGCACGACTTTCTAGGTAAAGTGCAATTCATAAGGTGATTTATCTCAAAATTAACCTTGACTAGTGAACCACTGTTTGGTCTCCTGAAAAAGGGGAAGAAGTTCCAATGGGATGATCGATGTCAATTTACTTTCGAACAGGTCAAGCAGTACCTTCAGAATCCACCTGTATTGTCGCCGCCAGAACCAGGGAAGCCGCTGATCATGTATTTGTCTGTAACAGATTCAACCATGGGGTGCATGCTAGCGCAAGAATCAGAAGCTGAGGTGGAGAAGGCCATCTACTAACTGAGCAAGAAGTTGCTAGATTACGAGATCCGCTACACTCTTTTGGAAAAATCTTGCTTAACTTTGGTTTGGGCAACTAGGAAATTGAGATACTACTTGTTAGCTCACTCTGTAATTTTGGTTTCGAGATTGAATCCCATCAAATATCTCTTTGAGAAACTGGTGCTTACGGGTATTCTAGCTCGCTGGTTGCTTTTTTTCTCCGAGTTTGACCTCAAGTACGTCACTCGCAAGTCCGTCAAAGGGAGAACAATAGCAGATTTTTTGGCTGATTGCCTGTGGAAGGAGATGAAGCAATAGAGTACCTATTCCCGGATAAGGAGATTCTACAAGTAGAAAAGCAGACATAGATAATGTACTTTGACGGAGCAGCTAATCAGTACGATTATGGGATAGTAGTGTTGCTGATAGCACCCAGTGATTTCCATATACCCCTATTCTTCAAACTCCAGTTCAAAATGGCCAAAACTGAAGCAGAAAATGAGACGTGTATCACTGGTTTGGAAGCTGCCCTAGAACTAGAGGCAATAAGGTTAGAGGCCATCAGAGACTCAAATCTGGTTGTTTCTCAAGTCAATGTAGATTAGAAAGTCAAATAAGAGAAAATGAAGGTTTATCATCAGACCCTAGACATTCTAATTCCAAGGTTTGAAAAACTGACATTCACACATTTGTTGAGAGAGAACAACTGGTTTGTTGATGTACTGGCAACTCTATTCTCCACGGTAGACATATCGTTTGGGGTGAAGATGTGTCCGATCATAATTGAATAGAAGTATACGCCTGCTTATGAGATGATAGCCACAATAGATGAATTTCAAGACAAGAACCCCTAGTATTACGACATTTGGAACTTTCTGGAGAAGGATATGTATCCACTAGGGGCAAATGCCAAAGATAAACGGGAAATACGGTGTCTGGCCATCCAGTTCATCATCTACGGGAATAAGTTGTACAAGAGAGGCCATCTGGGAATGCACAAGCTCCACATTGAAGAAAATGAGTCAAAGTGAGGCCATTCACGGGGGAGAGTGTGGAGTACACATGAATAGTATGATGTTGGCTACAAAAGATCCTTAGGCAAGGCTATTATTGGTCGACTATGGAGGAGGATTGTATTAACTTTGTTCGGTGATGTCACAAATGTCAAATTCATGCTAATTGCATGAACATCCCGCCGTCAAAGCTTACAACATGACTTCACCATGGCCTTTTTCAGTATGGGAATTGACGTCATCGGGGCAATCTTACCAAAGGGCTTAAATGGACATGAGTTTATCTTGGTGGCAATCGACTATTTTACCAAGTGGGTGGAAGCACAGTGTTACTCAGTGTTGAAAGTGTCACATGTGGCCAAGATCATCAGAAACAACATCATCTGTAGGTATGGGGTACCAAATAAGAGCATCTTGGACAATGGCTCGCACTTCAAGAAAGAGGTGGTGGATTTGCTCGAGAAATACAACGTGGCTTTTCATAAGTCATCAATGTACAGACCACAGACTAACAGAGTTGTTGAGGCCGCAAACAAGAATGTCAAGAATATCCTGCGAAAGATGATTGAAACCTATAAAGACTGGCTAGATAAATTGCCTTTTATACTCTAGGGATATAGAACGTCAATTCAAACATCTTCAGGGCTACCCGTATTATCTGGTATATGGAATAGAAGCTATTTTGCCGATTGAGATCGAAGTACCGTCATTGAAAATCATGGCCGAGTGTCAGATAACAGAGGTAGATTGGCAGCAGAACAGGTTTGAAGAATTGATGTTGTTTGACAAGAGGAGGTTGAAGGCGTGGTATCATGTCCAAGGATATCAACGCAGAATTGCCAGGGCCTTGAACATAAAAGTTAAATTCAAAAACCTCAAAGAAGGAGATATGGTGCTCAAAGACAACCGAACTCCCATCCATGACCCTAGTGCCAAGTTTAGACCCGATTGGATTGGTCTTTACATTGTCAAATCTTTCTGGTCAAGAGAAGCGATTATCCTTATGGATTTAGATGGCTTGGAGTTCTCGCAACCGATCAATATAGATAAGTTAATGAAATACTATCCCTGAGAGGCTCGCTAGGTTGAAAACCCGAAAGGGTGACCTAGGCAAAAGTTAGAGCATGAAAATTAGAAATAAAGAAAAATAGAGCTTACAAGGTTGAAAACCTGAAAGGACAACTTTGGCAAAAGTTAGAGCGTAAAAGGAGAGAGTTAATACTAGGGGGAACCCAAACCGAACTACGTAAGGCCTGATTCCCATCTTTGGGATATGTAGGAAACTTCATCCCGAAGTTTGGCCATAACCATCTCCAACTCAATTGTCCTGTCTATTTGTTTGATCAGTCTATCTTTTTCTATCATCTGTAGCTTGGTTGTGTTACCTCCGTTTTCGCAGAAGGGCCAGTTGCAAGGTAGAGCAGTAATGGTGAATGCAGTTGTAGGCAATTATGATCTTTCTTGATTCGGGGTTGTACGTCTTGAGGATTGATTTCATGTGTGTTAGGTAGTGACCATTACCAAAAATTGTTTTGAAAAGTTTTAATGAAGCTAATTTTCACAAAATTTACCTTTTTGCAACACAAACCATTATTTGGACCAAAAAGGAAAAGTTTTAGTACTCACAACTTTAATTACGTGATTTCAACACAAGTACATTCTCCAACTCTCAGGTTAAATCAAAGTTGCTTTTACATCGCTTTTACATCATAAAAAACTTGAAAAGAAAAGTCAAAGTAATAAACTAGGGGCACAAATGAGTTAGGTGAGTTTCCTCTGCCTCTTGCCCGCGCTGTTGGAAATCTCTGTAGCCAAAGATGGCCCAACCTATGCCTTGTCCTCAAGCCAAGCCAAAACTCACCCGAAAGGACGTAATTGAAACTAGCGACAGGGACCAGAAGCTCTCTTGTCCTTCAAGCAGTGAGATATCCAACCAAGTGCGAAGCATGAACTGGAAATGGGGCAGGGTATTCAACCCTTTTATCTGGATAGGTCTGAGCATGTCCAAACTGACGTCTGAACCAAAAAGAGAAGTAGAATACACAGTGGGTGAGGTCGATCAAGTGGATACCTGGCTGGCAAGACATGTTATAGCTCAACCTGGTTATGTTCAACTAGGGGCAACGCCAAACAATGTCAGTTGCAGATCTGCTACACATCCAGTCACACCACAATCCCTCTGTGGGAAACTCCACTAGCCGTAGACGAAAGAAGTAGGATCTGGCTGAATACTAGGGGCAAGGGTTCACCACCTTTAACTTATCCATCAACCACACCTGGGAAAGGATGAAAAATATGAAAGATTAAAGAATAGAGAGATTTGCATTGAGAGAAAAAGTAAGGAAATGGCTTTGAGAGAAAATATAGAGTGAGTGCCAAGTAATGTGAGCACTCATAAATAAGAAAGGATGGGAAACAATACCTGAAGAAACAGTAGACTCCCTACACACCGAGTAGTCTCTTGTTGATGGAAGGCTTCTAAACCCATCAAAGTCTCACCCAATGCCAAACCTATGTAGCTCTTACCCTCCTTGAGGCATTGGGCCACTTTGATTAACCTAATGCTAGCTCCGCTGCAACTAGGGGCAAATAGGAAGTGTGCAAGTAAACATAAGCAGAGGGCATGTGAACAATAACCTTGCCAGAGAAGGTCACATTTGTCTCCAATGCTGGAAAATCGATGAATCAAACCGGGTATATCCAACTCCCCGTCATGGGCCAAGAACCGAGCCTTGTGTAAAGTAAGCCTACACATCCGTTAAAGAGCCCACACATGGCCAAAACAGGGTTGAGGCATGATCTCTTCATCACGCTAGGACTCCATTAATGCTTGAAACTCTTCGAGAGTAGCACACATTTCTTGTGCTCCGAAGCGAAACACATGAGTAACCGGGTTCTAACATCAAACAGCGGCATGAAGGAACGAAAAACAAAGTGATGTACGGCTCAATAGAAAAAGAGCATTTATGCATAAATTGCAAAAATTGCAAAAATTTACCTTTTCCGTGTTGTCCAATCCTTGAGTCTCTCGGCAAGAAATATCTCCATTTCCAAAGAAAATTGTAGAAAAGATGAAGTTTTGTCGAAGAAATGGCTAGAGAAGACCTTTATAGAGGATAAGGTTTTCTGAATGGCTAACAGCTGTTGCCAGCTGTCCACCCACAGCCTTTGGCCAGCTGACCAAGTATGCTGGCCAAACAGTTGAGCAGCAGTGTTATGCTTGGCCCTCTTTGTTTTTTTTAGTCTTGTTTTGAGTCTTTTGTTTCTGGCAAGTGTGAATAGCTGTGTTTAGGTTATTTTTACTCTATTTTTCCTTTATTGAGTTGTATTTTGGTTAGCTGAAGGCTCAATATCCGGTTACAAACATCATACAAATACAAGCATTTGCAGTTTCAAATTCAGTTACATTTTATGCAAGTGTGGTGCCATACTCGAGATGCAAAATAAAATTCCTTTTATAAAACTGTAGGGTTTTACCCGATCATAGTTTTTATAAAAGAGAAAATATAAGTGTTTCAAAATAAAAAGTAACAAACCTATCTGAAGTTATACAAAGTGCCAACCTACCAAAACAAAAGAAAAGAGCAAAAGAATATAGAAGTTAGGTATTAGTCACATCAGGCTTGAGAGGCCCTCTTCGTCCTCTTTCGCAGAGGGGACTTAGGGGCACTGTCACCATTAGCGCCACTATCATCAAAAGGGTGGGACTTAGAGCCAGAGTTGGTGTCATGTTCCCTGCTCCTTGATTTTGAGCCAGTATCATCATCCCCGCTTCCTGACTCTGAACCAGCCTCGTCATCCTTGCTCCCAGACTCGGAGTGTTCACTGTCTCCTCAGTGTCGCTGGTCATGGCATCATCTCCACTCAAAATTGGCCTCGAGGAGGAGGAAGTCTCCAGCGCCTGGGACTCTCCGCTTTGACTTCGGGCACCCCTGCCTCTGCCCGACCTCTGCCATGCACAGGGGCCTGTCTATCTCTCATCCCTACAGCTGGAGGAGGCACTGCTGATGCCGTTGGTGCAGGTGGAGGTTGAAAACAAGAAATAGAGTATCAGAATAGTATTAGTGTAAAATCAATATAAGTATGGCAAACCAGTACAGTGTAACATAGAATAGTATGGCTATGGCAAAAGAGAATCAGAATAGCCAGATAGATGAGAAAATGTAGAATACCTGATAATTGTGGAGAGTAAAGTAATGTATCCCTCATCCACACCATCTGGACCAAAAAGGAAACCAACTAAAGGAGGCCGTCTGCGTAGTCCACTAACACCGGCAAATGAGTTTGGGGCATCAGTATCTAGAAAAAGGAGTATGAAATGCAAACTGTGAGGCAAAGTGCATACCTGTTGCACATCAAGGTCTCTGATATGCCTATGCTCCTCTTTCGGTGGCTCAATTAGAATCTGGTAGGCCGCCTCACTCGACTACCAACATGGGATTGTAGTCAGAATCGTGGACAGACCAACTATATCAGCAATAAGGGCAATCCCCCCAACACCAGGCTCAGCAGCGTGAGCAGTACCTCTAGTAGTAGGTGCACCTGCAGCGTCTCTTGCTCAAACCCCTATCAGGGATGGCATCAAATGAGTCTGGATAAAGGCAGCATAATCCCCAACCCTGCGGAATAGGTTGGTATCCTGCCCCTCCATGAACTGTATGATAGCCTCAACTGGGAAACTATCGGTTGTCCTCATAGATAGTAGAGGCAGAGCAAGAATAACAGAAACAGGTGAACCGAACATCTGGCGCACGAATCTCTCCCTTAGGTATCATGTCTGGCAGAAGGGACCCTCTAGCAGGATCCGTAGCCAGGAGGTATCCTAGGACCCTACATACTCGTCTCGTGTCCCAGTTGGCATCACTGGCCACGACTGCCACGCAATCTGCAAATAGAGAAGTCACAGTTGCTAGTTGTTGTCAGTTGTCAGAGTATGGATCAAAGTATTAGCAATGGAATGGAATGGGTGTGAGTTTTAGATTACCTTATGTGCTTCCATTGTGTTGAAGAATGAGCGGTAGTAAGCAAATATAGTATCACCACGACGCTGGGGGTGGCACCTGCCATCATATCGCCGGGAGTAGGACACAATGGCCTCTACTTCATCTTGTAAAATTGTGGCAAGGGTGGGGAAATATGCATACACCCAGAGATGCAAGAAAAGATTAGTTGTGAGTCAACAGGTAGAAACAAAGATAAAGACATAAAGTGCAAAGCAGAAAGCATAATGTGCAAACAAAAATAAATACAAAAAGTGCAAAGCAGAAAACATAAATGGGCAAACATAAATTGAAAGTGAAGGTGCAGTGTGTACCTCCTAGGCTCTTTAGTAGCCCCGACCTTGTTCCTATTCTTGAAGGAACTAGAGCTCATGTACCCATATAGTGTGGCGAGGCCAACATAACCCCAATCATATAACAAAACCTGGGGAAAGACCACTAGAGCACTCAACACGTACAGGCCTATGGTATTCCACCTGTTCGCAAGCAAGGTGGTACCGAGAAGATATGTCAGGAAGCCCCAAGTGTACTGCTCAATCTCCTCTTGAGTCTCGGGCTGGCTCCTGTGGAAATGGTCATAGAACCAATTGTATCTCACCATAGCCGGTCTATCTAGAGGAGGGCGTGCCCTAAGAAGATGAATCTAAGCGGCCTTCTACTAGTCGATATCGATATTAAAGGGGATCAGATCACTCCCTATTCGTAGCCCTATAATCATAGAGAAATTGTACGGGGTCATCGTCATCTCCTCGGTGGAGGAGAAGTGGAAGGAGTTAGTGGTGTCCCACCACCTCTCCACCAAAGCCCCAAGTAAAGCTTGGCTTAGCAGAAGTCATGCAAGTCCAGAGCAGAATAGGTCGAAGCCCACCTCATCAACTAGCTCGTGGACTCGAGCAAGGAGCTCCTGGTACCAATCCCTGGCGGTCACCGCTTCGTAGCCTCTCTAGGCAAGGGCATCGCCTTGTGATGAAATAACATGAGAATGTGTTAGATGCATAATAGAGTGAAAGACTGTAATGAAATATCAAAGCAAGCAAAATGCACAAAAGAAGCAAAATTTCTTACCTCAGCTGCGTCATAGGAGAGGTGAGAGGCATGCTCCCTCAAAAGGAAATCCTCGGGCACGCCCATAGTGAAGTCCTCAAACTGCAACATGCCACCAGGGGCCATCGCGTGTGTCTGTGGATGGTAAGTGGTTGGGTTGCACGGCCTCACCTTCATTGGTGGCAGCTCAGGCTCGTGCTCGAGAGGGTTGATCTCCTCTGCTACAAGGTCGGTAGCAATGTCCTTCACTGCTCCATCGGCCTTATCTGGCACTGGTACCTCTTGGGGGGCCCTATCATGTGGGATGTCATCTGCCATGAGGAAATATAGTAATGGAGAGAGGAAATGAGAAAAAAAAGATGAAAAATGCCAAAAGTCAAACCCTAGGAGAGAGAAAAAGAGAGAAAAAGTCAAAACCCAGGAGAAAGTGCGAAAACCAAGAAAAACCAGTGAAAAATGAGCCCAAAATAATGAAAGGCCTAAGAAACTCAACCAAATTAAATTTCAATCGATTCAAAACGTAGAGAACTACGAGTGTTTTGCAAATAAAGTTTGTGTGGGGTGTTGGGTAACACGAATAAAGTGCAAATCTAGAGAGAGAAAGAGCCTAGAGAGAGAGAGGGTTATGATTATCGGTGGTCAAATGTGTAAGAAATAAGCCTTGGTTGTGTTTTAAAGTCCCACGGCGTGAAATGCCGTTTCTATCCCCGAAACTGATCAGGTGGCCAGCCGTCCAATTCTTTTGGCCGGCCGACCCTTCAGGTGGCCTAGGTGTATTTTTGCTTAGGTCTTGCTTATTCTGTGCATGGAAAGTCATGTATTCATCCTAAAGTGAAGAATTGAAGAATTTAGGTTTGTTTCGACTTTAGAAAATTTCAAAATATGATTCCGGATGCATTGTTTCAAGTCCCGTCATTTCTCCAAAGCAAGAAAGTGCCCCAATAGCTTGAGCAAGTTCTTTCATTTTCTGAACATTTAAGGACCTCCGAGTGGTAAGTTAGAGATCTTTATGAGGTGTTTTCAAAATACCGCTTTCTGTTTATCTTTTCAATTATGTTATCTTGTTGCATAGAACATGCATCGTATCGTATTTCGTATCAATTACAGCACTTATATCGCATCATGTTACATCCATGTGCATCGTGCTTTTCGTTTTATCGCCCTTGTCACACGAGTGTGATTTGGCTTGTCCCCCCGTTTTCTTTTCTACGTAAGGCGTAATTTTGGCTTGTACCTTTTGTCTCACTTCCTCTCTGCGTGAAACGTAGATTGGCTTGCATTCTTTTCTCTTAGTTAAAACCTTCACTCCTTCTATATGAAATACGGTGAGATACGCCTGTTGGTTACACCACCCTTGTTTCCTGGTAAAACCTTCATTCTCTTTGTATGAAATATAGAGAGATATGCTTGTTGGTTACACCACCTTTCTTATCACTTCGGTTAAAACCTTCCCTCTCTTTGTATGAAATACAGTGAGATGTGTCTGTTGGTTACACCACCCTTCCGTCCTTTTGGGTGAAATGCGTTAGGATGGTGCTTTTTCTCAGTTAAAACCTTCCCTCTCTCTGTATGAAATACAGTGAGATGTGTCTGTTGGTTACACCACCCTTCCGTCCTTTTGGGTGAAATGCGTTAGGATGGTTGTTTTTTCTCAGTTAAAACCTTCCCTCTCTCTGTATGAAATACAATGAGATATGCTTGTTGGTTGTACCACCCTTCTTTCTTGGTTAAAACCTTCACTCTCTCTATATACAGAGAGATATGCCTGTTGGTTACACCACCTCTCTTGTTACTTGGCTAAAACATTTCCTCTCTCCATATGAAATACAGAGAGATATGCCTATTGGTTACACTACCCCTCTTGTTACCCGGTTAAACCTTCACTCTCTCTGTAAGAAATACGTTGAGATACGCATGTTGGTTACACCACCTTTGTTACACTTCGGTTAAAACCTTTCCTCTCCCCATATGAAATACGTTGAGATATGTTTATTGGTTACACCACCCTCCCGTCCTTTCACGTGAAAAGTGTTAGGACATTGCTTTCCCCGGTTACAACCTTCTCTTTCTCTGTATGAAATACAAAGAGATACGTCTGTTGGCTACATCGTCTTTCCTCCTTTCACATGAAACGTGTTTGGAATTGTTGTTTGCTTACTCCTTTCTGTGGGAAGCACGGTCGAATTTGTTTTGATTTAAGCTTGAGGCTTGTTTCAATCATATGCTGTCATTTTGTTATCGCTTATTGCATTGTCTTGCATGATCATGGATTTTATTTTTTCAAAATAACCGGTTTCGCGAAGCGTGTAAATCCAGCTTTCAAGTGTATCCTTATGCATATTATTTGCATTTTGCCCATGAACTACGTTGGTTTGATTACTTGCAAAGGGATATGTAGGCAACTTTTGAGTTCAACCAATTATATTTACATTTTGATTGCTTGCCCAAGCTTATGGCCATGCCAAATGGGTTGTCTTCAAATTTTGACATTCACTCGCGTCATTTCATGACTTTGAGCTCTGTCAAAGAGAGGCAATTGTAGACACCGTATTTTTGATCGCCCTCAAGACTTGGGCGCCTCATGGTGAACACTCAATAATGAATTGTTATGCTGTACAATTGTTCAATTTCTTTAGCAAAAGGCTTCGGTTTTCAAGTTTCAAAGCCCAAACCTTGCACCCTCTTTTAACCAAAACCTAATTTTTTCTAGCCTGACCACTTAGAGGCCTGCTAGCTAAAAAGTGGCCGATAGGCCATGTCCAGTGGCCATCAAATATTTTGTTGCCAACTGTCCCCCCCATGTGCATGCCTTGCGCCAGTTAGTTCAATATAGATATTTCCGACTGAGGAACCTATTTTTCTATAAATAGATGACCATTCCTCATGGTTTTAGGTTAAAATTTTTTGGCAAGAGCCAAAAACTTGTCAAACACTCTCCCTCTCTATCTTGCAATATACATACACTGTACATACACTTCCTAAACCAAAAATTTGAGGCTTCTTGCTGAGATTATTGAGCCAAAGTTTCAGCTCTTGAGGGAGATCACTTTGTGGTTTGTGAACCAAAGAACATCCCCTCTTTAAGAGGTATAGCTTTTGCCATCTTCTCTCTTATTTGCACTACTATTTTCTCCTCTTTTTCACACTATTTTGGACTAGTTTTAAGGGCTAAAACTTGTGATTTAAAAGCTACCAAAGGTGGAGAGGTTAACCACCCTTCCTTGAACCTTATTCCATAACTTATATCCATATTTGTCCCCACTTACTTGTTTGCTTTTAGCTACTGATTTTCAGAGTTTTCAGATGCTAAAACATGTGCTTTTAAGGTCCCAAAAGTAGAGGGGTTGGCCACCATTCCTTTGGCTTGCTTACTAGCTTTGTTCTTTTCCATTTTTGTTTGCTTTTCTAGCTTTTTAAAATGATTTTCAGCACTCTTTTGTGTTATTTAGGGGCTGTTTAGTATATTTACTTAGTTATGCTTTGAATACCATGCTTGTATTGTTGTAAGTCCTCATAGATTTGATGGTTTAGCTATAGACACTAATCTATTTTAGTTGATAGTTTTCTTTACATAATTTCCATGTAAATATTCATATGTGTCATGATCACCGTTGCATAATCATCTCTACAACCTCTCTCATTTCTTTGCTTTCTTTTTTTAAGAGTTGTCTTAAACACTAGTTTGTTGCTCAAGGCATGAGAAAGAGACTTTCCATGCTTAATGGTTTAATCTCTTCGCATGTTCATTACCAAGGCATTACATCTCTCTCATGTTAAGCATAACTTTTTGTTTGACACTTCTCTTTATCGCCTTTTTGCACTTAGCGGACGTAGTCATCACTTTTGGACAAAAATGAATAAAGAATGACAAGGTAATATAAAAGAGGTAAAAATTGGATTAAAAGTGGTAAAAAAAAAAAAGGTAATAAAATTAAGTTGGGTTCAATCAGACGTTATATTGAACCCATTGGTTTTTGAATCATTACATACACTTTAGTGATGTCAATGATTCAAGAAGCAATGTTAACCACTTCCCTTGAGGTAACTTCATGATAGAGAGGAGGTGCTGTTGGTATTTTATTTCCATTTATTGATCTTTTGTCCTATCAGTGCATAGATCATCATGCAACAATTTTGCGACAATTGATGGTTTATGAATCGAGTCTACTCCTCCCTTGATCAGTTCCACGATAGGGAGAGGTAGAAAGGATAAACATCCCCTGGAAACACTTTGTTTTTGCTCTGTTTCAATTCTGTGGCAGCAGGGCAGTACCCAAAAACCGTGGCCAGCTGACCACCTTTATGTCCGGCCGACCACTTCTTGAGGCAGGCCGGCCACCATTGTTTATGCAGGCAGTGTCATTTTGGTGGCAGAACAGAGCATAAGCTAAGGAAAAAATAGAATAATTTTCTGACTTCAAACAGAATAGATTCTGGCAGCAAAACAGAGAGGTTTCCGGGAGAATGTTCTCGTTTGTGCATGTGCGACTCTTCACTTTCTGTGGTCCTTTAAAATGCTTTGATAGTCGTATGTTTAATTAATTAGATTTGTTTGAAATGTAATAGCTAGTTAAATTTCGTTAATGTAATAACTAGTTAAATTAGTTAATTTGGTGTTATAATAATTAGTTTAAAACCCGACATTCATTTGGACCCTCTTGTGCGAGGGCAAATTGTACACACTTGTAATATTGTGTATATCTTCCAACTCCTATTTCTTTTTCCCTTTTATTTACTCTCTTACGATGGTTGCATGTAGTATCATATTTTAGTTTCATATCATTACCATGTGTAAATATACATTTTCTAATACATCGAGTTCGGTTCATCACTCTAAACATTATTTTCATTTCCTACTTACTTGAATACGTGCGCTATCGCATGCTTTGAGTTGAGCCATATATCATGTTAATAAATTGAACCTAATGGTTGCATTTTGTATGTGTTGTATTAGTCACTTTATATATTCAGACATGCATTTTCCTAATTATTTCCTTTCTTTTGGCTTGCCTCGATTGAGTACTAGGTGAGCATTTCTTACTTTAGCATATTGCATGTATGTTTGTGTTTCCATGTCAAGCATATTTACCATGAGGCTAAGTGCTTAATTGATATACCTCTTGAATGCCAGTGGATGAAGGTTGATTTGCTTAAATTGGGATGATTTTGATTAATGTGCATATGAGCTCACTTTTTAAGCAGCTCAAAACTCTTTTCAAAACAAACATGAAATTAAAAGCATTCCAAGGTGGATGGAATAGTCGATACTTGTGTGCCTCACATAGTAATGTTTAGCATTTATGAATCAAAACAAAAACATATACTGTATATAAAAATCAAATCATGATTAGTAGAGGTCAATCTTTGATTGGGTGAGTGGGGTGCTCAATTCATGACCTTCTCCTATCATACCTAGGTTCCCAAGCTGAGACACTTTGGTGATGACGAACAAGTGGCTTTTGACACGAGTCACAGATTTCCTAAATTTTCCAAAAAAAATATTCAAGTGGTGACTTTGAAATCTGACAATATGGTCTATTTTTTGGCATTTTTGTTTGTAAATCGATTTTCCAAAGACTTGTCAGATTTGTACTCTTATTTGTGTTTTTCTGTTTCACATTGCACTTGTGAAACCAGATTCAGAACCACGGGAGTCCGAACTGTAGGGCTATCGTATCCGAGGAGACTAAACCTTTCCGAGGAGCACAAAAAGCATGCTACAGAGTGGTTTTTATAATAAAATTGGTGCAAAAGGTCTAAAGTGCCCATTGGTTGGAAATGGATTGGACATTTTGGATTTACTTGGAATCTAATGGGACGGTGAATGAGTCTTAATTATACGATTAATCATGATCTAGTTAGGCTTTGGTTAGGATTAGACTTAGGATAGAGGCATGGTTCTATGTTTTGGGAGTACTAGCTAACATTTTTTCTTGAATTCATGGATATGGTTTGAAAAAGTTATATATATTCAACTTCCCTAGGGTGGCTGGCCATGTGGCTGATTTGAGGGAATTATTTTATTTTTTTCTTGTGTACAATTGTTGAAATTTTCAAAATATGGCTTATAAAAGAGGTTTAACGGTACAAGAGTGTATATATATATATAATAGTACTTGTTTAGGGTCAATTAATGATTTAATAAAAATGTGAGGGCTTTGAGTATAATTTATGAATTGGAACATTTATTTTAGTGTAGAATTAAGCTAAATTAGGATTAGAGAATCTAATTCAGTTTGGATTTCTTGTTTCGACTAAAAAGGTGATCAACCGACTGTAGACACCCCATTTTTGACCGTTCTCAAGACTTGGACGTCATCGCTTGTGCACTCGATGATTATGACTGCATGTGTTCATTTTAGTACCCGAAGTCCTTGGTAGAATGCCCTGTCTTTGAGCCTTTAAACCCTATCTATTCTATGCCTTATTTTGGACCAAAACCCTAGTGCTTCAAACCTGAAGACCCTGGGACCTGTAAGCCTCCTCTGGTGGGCTGCCGGCCACCTTTTGCGGGCTGCTGGCCACCCTTGTCCCTTGCCGGCCAATGGTGTGGCCTGCTGGCCGTTATTGGTGGCTTGCCGGCCATTAGTGTCCTTTTTTCAAATATTTTGTTAACAGTTATGCCAGCTGTTGGCATAATTGGCTACATCTCCCTACATATGTATGGAGGGATATATCTTAGCCAAGTGCATGTTTTTCTATATATAGGGGGTCTCCTCCCCCATTTTTGAGGGTTAGAATTTTTGGAGCAAAAATTATCTTTCTCTCTTGCAAGTTTGTGCATAGTAGTTAGATACACCACACTTTTGCCTACACCCCCTTAACCAAAGTGGTTCATCTTTGAGCTAAGGTTCTTTGAGACCTTCTTGGAGCTCTAGAAGGTGGTTTTGGCTTGAATAATTGCCTAGAGTTGGCCTTCCCTTCAAAGAGGTATAACACTTGCCTTTTTAACTTGCTTTGCATACTTGTTTTTTTTTTATCTTCTCCCACTGATTTGGGCTGTTTTTGGGTTGTAAAAAACTCTATTTTTATAGGTTGAAATTGGTGGTTTTGGGCCATTTGAAGTTAGGGGGTGGTCCACCCTTCTCTTTTCCTTGTTTGTAAGGCCTTTCCACATTTGTTTCACATTTTCAAACCATCTTTATTTGGGCTTTTAAATACTGAATTTTAGAGTATTTTCAATAGTGACAATCATGTTTTGAAGTCTAAATTTGAAGGGGTTAGCCTTCCCTCCTTGTGTTTTGTTTGCTAGCCTAGATAGCTCTATGTGTTAGCATATTTTTCTAGCCTTTTGTAGCTTAATTCCAGCATGTTTTAGGTTGTATTTTAGACTGTTTTGGGCTGTTTAAGTCATTTGAGTCTTCTTTTGCATGCTTCTAGTCTAAGTGTCCTCACAACCTTGGTGTTTTAGGCCTTTAGACACCACTTGTTTGAGTTGATTGCATATTTTAGTACTTTTGTCACTTAATTTTATAAAGTTTAATCCCTGCAACCTCCCTCATTTCTTTGGTTTTTTTTTTATATTTTCTTTGAGGGTTGTGTCAACCTTAGGATTATTTAAGCTTGAGATTGAGGTCCATGCTTAATGGTTTAATCCTCTTTTGGGGATTCATTATCAACGGCAGGACACCTCTCTGTTGCCTTAAATTACCCCTTGTTTGACACTTCCTTCTCTTTTAGAGGACTTAACTCACCAATGGACTTAATTGGTTAAAGAATGGAAGGGTAATTAAAATGAGTAACAAAAAGTTAAAACTAAAATTGGGCAAACATAATCGTGTTTCGGTGTGTTCAATCGGACGTTAACTGAACAGAAAGAAAATTGAGGCATTTCATACTCAAAGTGATGGAATGTGCCAAGTTTCCTAGGTCTCCATTACCGTTGATCATGCATAGTAGAGTGAAGGTTGTGGATCTTGTTTGCGCATTTATTAACTTGTACATCTTGGTTCTTTAGCCATCATGCAATGAAATTGCTTGATTGATGGTTCTTGAACCAAGTGTATCACTCATTTGAGCTTGTTTTGATGATATGGAGGGATACACAGTACAAACAACCTATGAGAATACCCTCTCTTTGCTCTGTTTGCTCCCTGTTGCAGCAAGAAATGGTGTATCATTAGTGGCCGGCCAGCCACTGTTCCTGGCCTGTAGGCCATCAGTGTTGGACGACAACTAGGGTATTTGTGAAGCAGAGCAGAGTTGCCGGATTTGGACTCTTTGGTGTTTATCTATTTCACATTGCACTTGTGAGATCAGATTCAGAACCGCGGGAGTCCGAACTGTAGGGCTTATATTCAAACTTCCGAAAGGGGGCGCGAAAAAGTCGAGCTACAGTTTCTGGCAACTCTGCTGGGGAATTTAGAGAACTTGACTCGAACTCATGACATGAAATTTTTATCTACACTTATATGTTTCTTTGTATTGTATTTGCATTGGTGAATTTAAGTCACTGTGTTTTCCATTTGCTATTCCTGGACAGTTTGTCGGAGGCTTGTTTGAAAAGTTCCCCCAAAGGATGACCGGTCACAGGCTCTGCCACAATGGGAACACAACCCTTGGATCTGGACTACCGTTGTACCATTTGATCCTCTTTTCCCTTCTCGGTGATTGGTGTGAGAGGTGTATTAGGTAGTCTTGCTGAGGTACCCTTTTTGACCATTTGGCCTTGATGTATGTCGAAAGCCATAGAGGTTATTCCAAACTTGGACATGATGCTTATTCGAATATAAAATTGCGTGAAACCGCTTTATTTGAATAGTGAACCCTAACTCCTGAAAAAACTAGGACAGGGTAACCCTACCCTCCTCATAGTGGTGTTTTGGTTCTCACTTAACTGGTACGTGCTTTGCAGTGAAGCTATACAGAAACGTGCATATCAGTTGCATGTTGGATATCAGTTTTGGGGGTAGAATTCAATGTTGAGTGTAGTCCTATCAGCTTTGATTACATCTGTGTGCTATTAACATCTAAACTGAGGTACTGTGTGGTGTCTAATTACTGATTTCTTTTTATTTTATTGCTTTTTGCTAGGTAGTATAACATCATTGCTTCGAACAGTTCAGATATCCCCCAAGTGCTCTAGACCCGTGTCAGAAGGCTATATAGATCCAGAGATCTTGTTAGGGGACAACCTGTGTTTGCTTCGCTCCCACCGGTTACCAGATGGAGAAGAGTAAGGCACAATTTACCAGTCCAGCAGTCACCCTTTACTTCACCTGTATCTAGTCAGGCTCAGTATTCTATATCCAGTTCAGTACAAGATTACTCACCCATTCTGATGGCACAATATCCCCCAGTTAGTATAAAGGACCTAATCCACCACCTTCAGCAAACAGTTGAAACCATGCAGGAAGATGTTGCTCATCAAGCCGAGGTCACAGCATGCCAGGTTGAGGTCATCAATAGGCTGCAAAAACAACAGCCACAGCCGGCTGTGGCTTTTGCATCTCATGCACCTCCTACGGGTATCCCAGCACTCAGAACCACAGTTTATACTGCTAATGCCCAGACTGAGAATCAAGGAAACCTGGTAAAGCTGATCCCACCACAAGCCTCCAAAGCGCCTGTGTATCAAACCGAGGCTCCGTTTGAATTTGAAGTTAACCTGATTGTACTTAAGGTCAACAAGCTAGAGAAGCTTTTTAAGCGGGCACATGGTGTTAACTCAATCCTCGACATCAAAGATAGATATACCGAGTCTACGGTGACATTGCCAGATCGGTTCAAAATGCCGCATATTGATAGATTCGATGGCTCCGAAGACCCTATGGTTCATCTTCAGCTATTTTCAGACATTCTACGGCCAATAGGCCTAACCAAATTGCAGAAACTCTCACTCTTTAGCCGGACCCTGTCTGGTAAAGCTGCAATATGGTATGCAAAGCTGGAAGATTCTGTAAAGCAGAGTTGGAAGGAAATGCCTGAGGCCTTTATTGCACAATACTCCTACAACACACAAATCGAGGTCATAACTCGTGATCTTGAGGCAACGCCCTAGGAGCCAAATGAGAGCTTCTCAGAATTCGTGACAAGGTGGAGGGCCAAGGCTTTAATGATAACTACATGATCTTCAAAGAAAGACCAGATAAGAATCGTAGTTTGTAATCTGCACGGGAAATTGCTGCAGAAAATGATAGTCCCACCCTCGTTCACATTCACTGAGCTCCATGAGATGGGAGTTTACATTGAAGATGCTATGAAACAGTGGTTGATAACTGATGAGAAAGAGTAGGCCAAAAGGCCTTTTGTATGCAATTCCAATGCAACCACTAGTGGTAGCATAACTGCGCGACCATCTGATGTGAGTGTTGTCACCACTACAACCAAGACCGCTAATCCTTTTGCTAGTACAACCCCGCAAACTTCAAATAGCTAAGCCCGATCCGAAAAGACCTTTACCCCACTCTACATGCCTTTATCCCAAGCCATGAAGGTGTTGATCAAAAAAGGGCACCTCAAGCCATTAGAGCCCCGCCCACTACCCAATCCTCTCCCACCGAAACACAATCCAGCCAAGTACTGTACATTTCACCAGCAGCACGGTCATGACACCAACCAATGCTTTAGGCTGCATCATGAGATTCAAGACCTCATCGACAATAAGGTGATTGCACCACCCCAAAAGCCAAATGTGACTACCAACCCTCTCCCGGCCCACAATCAAGTTCCTCTATCTCATAGTGTAAACTTAATCCATACATTGGCCCTCCCCTATGACCCTAGTGTATATATTACCTCTTCCCACCTATCCAAATCGGCGGTGTTCATCCCTGAAAGCATGGACTTGTGTATGATGGACACGTTCGTACTTCAACCTAAACCTGTGGTGGTGACAGTGGTAGAAGAAGGGAAGCTGGCATTAGAGGAGAGCATGAGTCCGCTACCTGAGTGCTCTGTGGATTTGACAGAGAGTGAGTATGATCCGAGTTGCTACATTGTGCCGACTAGCCAAGTCAAGCTAGAAGTGGTATTGCCAACAACAGTGGAGGTCAATGTGGTTAGAGAGGATGTCCTGAGCGAAGGTTTGGATGATCTGGCAGAGCTTGAGGAGGACTTAGACAATCTACAAATTCTATGATGAACAAGATCAAGGGGATTTACAAATTGACTAGTTCAATTTGAATGCGTCGACAAACAACTCTGGGTGGTTGAGTGATGAACCTGACAAGAAGGAGGGAACTGAAACAAAACCAAAGGAAAATGAAGTAAGAGTAGCTGCAGTTTCCGGAATGGCTGATGAAAATGAAGAACTACCACAGACCACCGGTGTTGAGAATTTAGCTCAAGAATTGGGCATTGTGAATACTGCAGATACAAAACAGGAAGCTGTATTGAAGTAGTTTGACCAAGAAAGGGTTGAAGACACCTAGAAAGTTGGAAAGGCCCAACACCCTGCGGGGAATATTTCTGATGTAAGAATGATTAGAACAAAGTGAGACAATTGTTTGTCGGTTGCCGGAGGTGTATGGTAGGAGGATGATGATCTACATCTAGCCCACACCGATGAAAACTAGGATGAGTCCCTGCCAGACAACACATGGTACGCTGAGGAGCTTAATCGCATGACTAGAAGTGGGCAGTATTTCAAGCCATCACACTTAGACCAAGCTGAGGCCTCTGGGAAAGATAGAGAAGTTGAGAAGTAGAAAGAGAAATAGTTGGAAGAAGAGGCAGTGCTGAAGCAACTAAAGAACATCCAAGCAGATATCTCAATCTGGGGGTTACTTATGGCTTTTCGAATGCATCGACAGGCTGTATTATCAGTATTGGATAAAGCCAAATTGTTTATTGACACCACCCCTGAACAGCTTGTGGGATTAGTTTTTCTAGGTGGTGCCAGCCCAACCCTAACCTTTTTCGAGAAAGAATTGCCACCAGAAGGCTTAGCTCACAACAAACCTCTGTACATATCCGTTGAGTGCCAAGAAAAATAGGTGCCAGTGGTGTTGCTTGATATTGGGTTAGCTATCAATGTATGTCCGCCTCGTATAGCTTATGTCATCAGTTTGAAACCAGTAGATTTCGTGTCCATAACCCAAGTGATTCGGGCATATGACAATACAAGCAAGGAGGTTATGGGCACAGTATAGATTCGAGTTCAGGTGGGCCCAACATAGTAGGATATTAAGTTTCATGACCTAGATGCGCTAGCCACTTTCAGCTTATAGCTGGGGAGGCCCTGGCTACACCTTGTGAAAGCAGGCTCCTCTACCCTCCACTAAATGTTGAAATGCCCTCACGGAAAGGGAGTGGCTATTGCGTTCGGGAATTCGTCCATAGATACTCCGCCAAAGGTAACTACACCAGTACTAGAGATCGTTCATGGTGAGGAGGATGTATTCGTTTCAGGGTTTGCTCTGGCCAAGGCCCGGGTAGTTTAGAACATCTTGGCAGCTAATGAGGACATGTGCGTCAGCGCCTAATCAATCAATTTCATGAAAAACTCCAACACGTGCTAGGAATGGGACTGTGAAGAAGTGGCTAAAATGGCATCACAACATTGGCCGATGCGCCGCATAATCCGCATGCCTTTGGTCTTGGCTATATGCCCACCAAAGAGGATTGGACCAGGAAAATAGAAGAGATGGTAGACAAAGTTAGAGCCAAGAAGCCCGAGAAGCACTATGAGCTCATTGACAGACCAATCCAGGGAAGACTGAATGGCCACTTTGTTCGGAAGGGAGAAGACTTCCCATTTTGCAACTTTCCCGAGCCCTGGATGAATTTTGCAAAGCAGCTTGTTCCCGACTTCGAAATCATCTTCGACTTACAGTTGCAAGACAGTGATGTCGAGGAAAAGGCTGAGCCAATTGCTGAAGTTGAATAGGGCATAGAAAGTGACTCAGACAACATCGAGCTTGGAGTAGGGGTAGCACTGGCATGTCTCCTTTCAGATCCTCCGGCTGACTTAGAGAGCTTAGGGGATTACCTGACCATCTCCATGATCAGGGACCAACCAGGTGTGAACCCATCTAGAAGCATTTTGGATGCATTTGAAGCATCATCTCTCGTTTGGCAACTAGACAAGGGCTACCTGCCTAGTTCTGAGTCGGGTAGTGAGCTAGAATCTGATTCCACAGAGTCTGTGGAGTCGGAATTAGATTCTGGTTCTTCTGAGTCTGAGTCCGGTATTCTTGGGGTTGATAACCCAGATGCCAAGGTGTTGTCCAGGTCCTCTTTTTCTTTTGTTTTTAAGTCAGTTGTAACCGAAGAGCTGGATGACCTGGACTTTATGAATGAGAATGCCGCTGTGGATTTTGAGTATTTCTCTGTGCTGCTTGTTTATTGCATTGACTATGATTTTCAAAATTTTAATGAAAACGAAAAGGAAAGAATTCCTCTGGTTTTGAAAAATTTGATTAATCGAGAGGAGTTGAGGTTTGCAAAACCCCTTGCTGATGAAATCATTGCTTTTAATGTGGGTATTGAGAAGGATCTGCGACTGGTCCATATCGGGTCAACGTTGTCTTCGTAGGAGCACAAGCGCTTAGTTGCTTTATTAAAAGATTTCAAAGATGTTTTCACGTGGTCCTACGAAGATATGCCTAGAATCGATCCTGAGATTGTACAGCATCAGATCCCTCTCGACCCCGAGGCTCGACCTGTCAAGCAGAAGTTGCGAAGAATACGTCCAGATTGGGCTTTGAAAATTAAGGAAGAAGTTACCAAATAGATTGAGGCAGGGTTTTTGCATGTGTCTGAGTATCCAACATGGTTGGCCAACATTGTTCCAGTCCCAAAGAAGGAAGGAAGAATCAGAGTTTGTGTTGACTTCAGGGATCTGAATAAGGCTAGTCCGAAGGATGATTTTCCACTGCCACAAATTAATGAATCAGTGGATTTCATCGCGGGCCATGCGTTACTCTCCTTCATGGATGGATTTTCCGGGTATAACCAAATTCTGATGGCATCCGAGGACAAAGAGAAAACTGCATTTACTACGCTGTGGGGTACCTACTGCTATCGGGTGATGCCGTTTGGGTTGAAGAATGCCAGGGCTACCTATCAATAGGCTGTAACCACAATTCTGCATGATATGATCCATAAAGAGGTTGAGGTGTACGTGGATGACATAATTGTCAAGTCTAAAGAAAGAGAGGGCCACTACACCGCCTTGGAGAAATTCTTTCGATGGATCAAAGAATACAAATAAAGGTTGAATCCACGAAGTGTACTTTTGGTGTAACAGCAGGGAAAATGTTGGGCTTCTTGATCACACAGAGAGGCATCGAGGTAGATTCTTCTAAAATCAAGGCCATCCTAGAAATGCCACCACCGAGGATTAAAAGGAGGTGCGAGGCTTTCTGGGTAAAGTGTAATTCATAAGACGGTATATTTCTAAATTAACCTTGACTTGGGAACCACTTTTTGGTCTCCTAAAGAAAGGAAAGAAATTCCGATGGGATGATCGATGTCAATTTGCGTTTGAGAAGATTAAGCAATACCTTTAGAATCTACCTATGTTGTCGCTGCCAGAGCCGGGAAAGCCTTTGAATTTGTATCTGTCAGTAACGGACACCACAATGGGATGCATGCTTACTCAGGAATCTGAGGATATGATAGAAAAAAGCCATCTACTATTTGAGCAAGCAGATGTTGGATTATAAACCCGCTACACTCCATTGGAGAAACTTGCTTAGCCTTGGTATGGGCTACCAAGAAGTAGAGGCACTACTTGTTAGCTCACTCTGTAATTCTGGTTTCAAGATTAGATCCCATCAAATATCTCTTTGGGAAACCAGCGCTTACGGGTAGGCTAGCCCGTTGATTCTTCTTCTCTCCAAATTTGATCTCAAGTATGTTACCCACAAGTTGGTCAAGGGGAGAGTTGTAGCGGAGTTCCTAGAAGATCACCCAATAGAGGGGGATGAAGCGGTGGAATACATGTTCCCAGATGAAGCTATTCTGCAAGTTAAGGAGGAGACTTGGACAATGTGGTTTGACGGAACATCCAATCAATACGGTTATGGGATATGTGTGTTGCTGATAGCACTCGACAATTCCCATATATCTTTAGTCTTCAAACTCCGATTCAAGGTATCTAATAACGAAGCAGAAAATGAGGCGTGTATCGCTGGTTTGGAAGCCGCCCTAGAACTAAGGGCAAAAAGGTTGGACGTCATCGAGGACTCAAACCTAGTTGTTTCTCAAGCAAATAGAGACTGGAAGGTCAAAAAAGAAAAAATGAAGATTTATCACTGGACCTTGGATGTTTTGATTCCTAGGTTTGAAAAGCTCACTTTCACGCATCTACTGAGAGAGAACAATAGGTTCGCTGACGCCTTATCAACTCTATCTTCTATGATAGACATCCCGCTCGGAGTCCGGATGCGTCTGATCATCATTGAGCAGAGATATACGCCGACCTACGAGACTATCGCTGTAATAGGTGAAGTGTAAAACAAAAACCCTTGGTACTACGATATTTGGAACTTCTTGGAAAATGAGGTTTATCCACTAGGGGAAAATGCCAAAGACAAGAGGGCAATATGGCGGATGGCCATTCAATTTATCATCTACGAAGGTAAACTGTACAAGAGAGGTCATCTCGGAATGCACAAGTTGTGTGTCAAAGAAGAGGAGTCAAAACGCCTGATGGAGGTCATCTATGGGGGAGAGTGTGGAGCGCACATGAACAGAGTAATGTTGACCCGAAAGATTCTCAGGCAAGGTTACTACTAGTCTACTATGGTGGAGGATTGTGTTGGTTTTGTTCGGCGATGCCACAAATGCCAAATTCATGCAAATCACATAATATTCCACTGTCAAAACTGTATAAAATGACTTCATCATGGCCTTTCTCAGTCTGGGAAATCGACGTCATCAACGCAGTCACACCAAAAGGGTCAAATGGGCATGAATACATTCTGGTGGCAATTGAGTACTTTACAAAGTGGGTGAAAGCTCAGTCCTATGCAGTGTTGAAAGTAGCGCATGTGGCTAAGTTCATCAGAAATAATATCATTTGCCGATATGGAGTCCTAAACGAGATCATTTCAGATAATAGCTCCCATTTCAAGAAAGAAGTGATCGACTTGTTGGAGAAATACAATGTGGCTTTCCATAAGTCATCTATATACCGGCTGCAAACCAACGGAGCTGTCGAGGCCACCAACAAGAACATCAAGAATATTTTGCAGAAGATGGTTGAGACCTACATGGACTAGCCAGATAAATTACCATTTGCACTCTGGGCCTATAGAACTTCAATCCAGACGTCTATAGGGGCAACTCCTTATTCTCTTGTCTATAGGATGGAAGTTGTTCTGCCAATCGAAATAGAAGTCCTGTCGCTACGAGTTATGGCCGAGTGTCAAATAGCAGAAGCAGATTGGCAATAGGATAGGTTTGAAGAACTGATGCTGTTTGATGAGAGACGGCTGAAAGCATTGTACCATGTTCAAGGTTATCCACGTAGGATTGCCAGGGCTTTCAACAAGAATGCTAAGTCCCGGAATCTCAAAGATGGGGATTTGGTACTGAAAGACAACCTGGTCGGGTGGAGCTAGGGGCAAGTTCAGACCTAATTGGACTGGTCCTTACATCATCAAAACTATCTGGTCAGGTGGAGCTGTTATTCTTATGGACATGGATGGCCTAGAATTTTCATAACCGATCGACATGGACAAGGTGAAGAAACACTATCCTTGAGATGCTCGTTAGGCCGAAAACCTGAAAGGGTGACCTAGGCAAAAATTAGAGCACAAAAAAGTAGAAATAAAGAAAAACTGAGCTCGCAAGGTTGAAAACCCTAAAGGGCGGCCTTGGCAGAAGTTAGAGCGTAAAAGGAGAGAGTTAATACTGATGTGAACTTGAATCGAACTACGTAAGGCCTGATTCCTATCTTCGGGATACGTAGGCAACTTTATCCTGAAGTTTGGCCGTAAACACCTCCAAATCAACTGTCCTGTCTATGTGTCTGATTAGGTAATCTTTGTCTATTTTTTACCTGAGGGTTCGATTGTGATCTGGGTTCAGTTGTGATCCTTACTCTGAGAAAAGAGCTGATTACAGTACAAAGCAATGGTGTTCAAAAAAGGGGCAATTTGTGACCTTTTGATTCGGGGTTATACATCTTGAGGATTGATTCTGTGCGTGTCAAGTGGTGATCCTTTTCGAAAATGGTTTTGGAAATTTTTGATAAAAATTGATTTTGTTCAAATTTTGCCTTTTAACTTATACAATTTTTGGGTAAAAAGGGAAAATTTTCAGTGCTCACAACTTTTAATTTCATTCATTTTAATACAAAGTTCTCGGACTCTCGATACAAATCAAAGTTGCTTTTATTACATTCAAAAAACTTGAAAAGAAATATCAAAGCAATAAACTAGGAGCATAGACGAGTCAGGTGCTCCTGCATTCCCCGCTCGCGCTTGTGGAAGCTTTTGATGCCAAAGTGGGCCTGGTTTGTGCTTCATCCTCGAGCCAATCACTCGCCAAAAAAGGGCGCAATTGAAATTAGGCACAGGGGCCAAAAACTTTCTCGTCCTCTAAGCAGTGAGGTACCTAGCCAAATGTGAACCTCGGATGGGGAATGAAATCAGATATTCTACCCCCTCCTCTAGGCGGGTCTGATTATGTCCACACTGACATCTGAACCTGAACGGGAAGTAGAACACACAGTGCGTCAGGCTGATCAAATAAATATCGGACTGCCGAGCCATGCTGTAGCTCATCTTGGTTAGATTAAGCCAGGGGTAGCTCCATGTTATGTCAGCAGCAAACCTGTTGCACATCCATTTGCACCACTACCCCTCGTTGGGAATGTCCATTAGTCAGTGTCGGAAGAAATTGCCATGAGCTGAATATTCAGGGCAAAAGTCCACAACCTTCAGCTTATCTATAAGCCACACTTAGGAAGGGATGAAAGAAAAGAGAGATAAAAAAATACAGAGCAGTATGTTGAGAGAAAAGTGAGAAAAGGGTTTTGAGAGAAAAATAGAACATGAGTGCCGAACAATGTGAGAAACACATATGAGAAAGGATGGGGAACATTACCTGAAGAAGTAGTGGACTCCTTTCAAATCTGGTAGACTCCCACCAATGGAAGGCGTCTAAGCCCATCAAGGTCTCAGCCAATGTCAAACCAATGCAACTCTTACCTTCTTTCAGGCCTTGCGCCACTTCGATCAAGTGAATGCTGGACGCGCTAAAGCTAGGGGCAAGAAGGAAATAAGCTAGCATACATAAACAGAGCGTGTGCTGTCGAAAACCCCGCCAAAGACAGTGCGGTCACTGACGTTAGAAAAAGGATGAATCAAACTGGGAATGTCTAACTCTCCATTGTGGGCCTGAGATTGAGTCTCGCGCAAAGTGAACCCACACATCCGTCCCAAAGCTTGGGCACGGCCAGAACGGGGTTGAGGTATGGTTTTCTCATCGCGTCGGGATTCCATTATCGCCTAAAATTCTTCAATTGTCGGGCACATTTCTTGTGCCTTAAAGCGAAAAACATATGTAATCGGATCCCGACATCGGACCGCGGCATGGAGGAATGGAAAACAAAGTGGAGTCCAACTTAAACGAAAAAGTGCATTATGTCAAAACCCCAGAAATTCACCTTTTCCGAGCCATCCAAAGTCGCAATCCAATCCGCAAGGTTTTGGCCAAGAAATTTGTTGCAAAAAATTGCAGCTAGAATGAGTTCTGGAGAAGAAATGATAAAGGTGAAGCTTTTGTAGAAGATAAGGCAATGAGTGGATGCCAGCTGTCAACAATCTGGAGGTTTTATACATTGGTGGCCGACAGGCCACCGCTGATGGCCGGAAGGCCACTGTTGGTGGCCGACAAAGTTCATCCATGGCTGGCAGCCTCCCTTTTTGGCCTACTATCCACCTGTGTGTTGGAAAGTGTGGGTAGCTTGTGTTTTGTCTCGTTTTTTGTGTTTTAGGTGGTCTTGTTTTGAGTCTTTTGTCCTGTTGTTTGTCTTTGTTTTTATTTGTATTTGAATTGTTGTTATTTTATGTATCGAGTCGTGGTTGTTTTGTTTATCAAGCTGTTGTTGCTTTTTTTTTTGATCGAGTTATTTTTTTTTGTTTTTTTTTTTTTGCATTGTTTATCGAGTAATATTTTGTTTTAGCTATGGGTTGGCTCATTACCCGAGTAAGAATGTTATTTTCAATCAAGTTCTCAATTTCGCAAAGTCAATTCCATGTCCATTCCATGCAAGTGTGGTGCTCGTGATGCAAAAATAACAACACAGTTCAAAAAACTAGCGAATTTTCATTCTGATCATGTTTTTTTTTTTTTTTTTACAACAAAAAAAAGAGGAGTACAAGTTTAAAAAAGAAAAAGAAAAAGAAAGTAAAACTAGGCTGAAGCTACATGTGTTGAACTATATAAACAAAAAGAAACTAAGCAAAAGTATAAGTAAATATGCGCCAGTCATCTCAGGCTCGAGAGGCCCTCTTCGTCCTCTTCCTGGGTGGGGACTCAGCATTGTCTCGATTAGCGCCGCTGTCTAAATCAGATGCCGAGCCAGAATCGGAATCATCGTTGCTCTCTACCTCAGAGCTCGACTCAGTATCACCTTCGCTTTCAGATCTTGAGCCACAATCATCTCCACTCTCCGAGGACTCAGACTGCGGACTCAGCACTGTCTCAGCATCGTCGTCACTCAACACTGGCTCCAAGGGGCTTCTCCGGCCTCAACTACGACACTCCTCTCGGCTACGTGCTTGGACCCGTTTCTCCCTCCTCTCTACTGTTGGAGGAGGTGGTGATGGTATAATTGTCGCCGATGGGGTTTTCGGTGCGACCGAAACCTGAAAAGATGCAGTATTGGCATATCATATGCAATGTATGGTTGCAGATGCAGTGTGATGAAAGTGGTAGAATGTAATAAGCCAGATATAGTACAAGTACAGTACAATGTGTAAGTGTAACATATCAGTGTGATATGACAAGGGGCAAAATACATACCGCGATATGAGTATCAGTGCTTTAGTGAGAATGATATGCACAATAGTGTGGAAAATGCTGAAATACGGGCAGAAAATAGGGGAGAATACTTGGATGCCGTGGAGATTGAGCAGTGCCTCCCTCCTCAGTATCATGCCCTCAAACGAAGCCAGTAGGTCCAGTAGTCCCTCAGTGTACTCCAGGGGTGCTTGTAAATGCATTGGGGACGATCAGTATCCAAAAGGAACAAATATCAGAAAGAAAATTAAAACTTGGAGAAAATGTGATACATACTAGAGATACGTCGCGAGCTCTGACATATCTATGCCCGGCCTCCGTTGGCTCGATCAGAATCTGGTAGGCCGTCCCGGTCGGCCTCCAGCATGTCAGCATGGCTGGGATCTCTGGCCAACCGGTAGCTTGTCCAACAAAAGGAGCCCCTCTAGTCCTGGCCCTCGTAGCTTGAGTCCCACCTACCATGGGGACACCTTCTACTCTGCCTGCACGAGCACCCGTCAAGGGAGGCATGAGATGTGCCTGGATGAATGTCGAGTAGTCTCCCTCCGCATGGAAGTAGTCAGCATCCAAGCCCACAGTGAACTGGATTATATCCTGGAAAGAGAGGCTCTCTGTAGTCCTCATAGATGCTGGGGGCAGCATGGGAACTACTGGCTCAGGCAAACCCATAGTTTGGCGCACGAACCGCTCGCCCAGAAACCAGACTTGGAAATTGGGCCCTCCAGCAGAAGCAAAAACTAGAGGCCCCCTAAGCTGCAACGTACTGGTCCCGAACTCTAGTTGGCATCATTGCCCAAGGCTGCCATGTGATTTGAAAACAGGAAATATATAGATTGTTAGTCTTCGTCAATTGTTGGTAAAGCAAAAATAACTTTGAGTTTTGGGTTACCTCCTCCGCGGTCACTGTGTCAAAGTACTGGCGGAAGAATGAGAAGGTCTCTTGGGTCCTACGTAGGCATCTGCCATCATACTGATGAGAGTACGACACAATCTCCTCCGTTGGCTTTGGAGCAAGGGTCGGGAAATACGCATATACCCAGAGCTGCAAGGAAAAGGCAACAGTGAGTATACAATGTATAGATATAGAAAATACAGAATGCAGAAAGCAGAATATATAGTACAGTGTATAAAAAGTACAAATACAGAGAATGCAGAATAAAAAAATACAGCATATAGAAAGTATAGATGCGAAGAATGCAGAATGTGCGATGCAGAAAGCACAGTGTATAGATGTAAAGAATGCAGTATACAGTGTACAGAAAGTGAAAGCAGAAAGCACAGAAATAGAAGATGGAAAATGTAAAGCATACCTCCCACGCTCGCCAATAGCCTCCAACCTTGTCTCCCCTCCTGCGAGATATCGAGCTCATGTAGCTGTATAGTGTGGCAAGACCAGTTCCTCCCAAATTATAGAACCGGACCTGAGGTAAGGACACCAGGGCGCTCAGTAGATACAGTCCTACGGTGTTCCACTTATTTGCAAGCAAGGTGGTACCAAGAAGGAACATCAAAAAGCCCCGGGCATAATGCTCAGTCTCCTCTAGGGTCTGTGGCTCTCTTCCGTGGAAGTGCTCAGCGAACCAACTATATTGGACCATGGCTGGTCTGAAGAGAGGCGGGGGTGCTCCCAGGAAGTGTAGTCAGTCGGCCTCCCACTCGCACATATCTATGTCATAAGGGATCGGATCACCCCCTACTCCTACGCCCGTGAGCATGGAGAAGTCAGAGGGAGTCATCGTCATCTCCCCGGCAGTGGAGAAGTGGAAGGAGTTGGTGGTATCCCACCACCGCTCCACCAGTGCACCAAGAAGTGGTCAGCTTGCGATGTGGCGTGATAGCCCAGTGCAGAACAGGCCGAAGCCAGCTTCATCAATGATGTTGCGTACGTTGGCAGGGAGCTCCAGATACCAGTCCCTCGTTGTCGTGGCTCTGTAGCCCCTGATGGAGCGAGAGTCCTCCTGTGATCAGAACAGTGATATATATGCTATGAGAACAGGTAGATGAAAGGCAGTGTAAGAAATATAGTGCAAGAGTCTAATTAAGGCAAGAAATACAACAAAAATCAAGAAATGCAGTGTAAGCATACAGTTAAAGCAAGGAATACAGTTAAAGCAAGAAATGTAATGTAAAGTGAAGAAAGCATAAGAATGCTATGGGTACCTCGGTGACGCCGTGGGAGAAATGGGAATTTGGCATCCACAGCAAAAGGTCCTTCGATGCGCGTCGTGCGAACTCCCTGAAATGCCTAATACCCCCGAGTGGTGACAGTACATGTGTTCCGGGATGGTATCTCTCTGGATCAAAGGGTCATACCCTCAACGGCAGTGGCTCTGGCTCAAACTATGCCTCGATGTCAGCCTCAACACCTCCAGCTGCCTCGCCAGTCTTGGCAGCAATCGGCTCATCCACCTTGGGAACGAGTGGCAATACGTGTGGAACCTCGAGAGGGGTCCCGTCATATGGAATATCATCCGCCATCTGAAAATGGGTGAAAAGTGGAGAAAAATGAAAAAAAAAGAGAAACTTGAAAAAAGTGAACCCTAGGAGAGAGAAAATGGAAGGAAAAGTCAAAGCCCAGGAAAAGGCACAAAACCCGAGAGAAACTCAAGGGGAACAAGTCTCAAGTGGTGAAACTCCAAGAAAAGCACCAAAATCAAATTTCAATTGGTTCAAAATGGAGGAAACAAAGAGGGTTTAGCGAATCAACTTCGCGTGGGACGTTGGAAAACGCGTAGAAAGTGCAAATCTAGAAAGAAGGAGTCTCTAGAGAGAAAGAGAGAGAGGGAGCAATTTTGGATGTGGGGTAATAAGGAAATGAAGTGTCAAGCCTTGTACTTAAAGACCAGTGTGTGAAAAGACCAAAATGCCCGAAACTACCACGGGTGGCCTACAGTGGTGATTCTTGGTCGGCAGGTGGCCAGCAGCCCCCTCCACTGGCTGACAAATGGCCAGTGGCCCTCTCTAGTGTCCTGATGCTATTTTGTGCCTCTGTTTCCTAAGTGGTATATGAGAGGTTCTTGATTTGGAAGCTTACAACTGCGTTCCAACGTGTGATTGTGTCCCACTTGCCGCTTCAAACGAAGTGTATCTTTTTGTTGTTGCAAGTCTCCGAGAGGTAAATCAAAGGTTGTATCACGTATTGCTTTTTCTTAGTTTAATTGAAATAGCATCTTTGTCATCTTTCTTTTCTCATGTACGTATGTTGCACATGCGCCTTGCATCCTTTTTGAGTTGTGCATAGAACATGCTCATGCCACTCATGCATAAAATGTGTTATCAATCTTGCATAGAACACGCTATCAATTCTGCATAGAATATGCTCTTGCTCTTGCTCATTGTTTCATGCAGAACATGCTTTTATTTCATGCATAGAACATGCTTTCGATTAAAGTCATACGTTGATTGCCCATTTTGAATTGAATACCTTGTGTATCTATCGCACTCATTTACTCTGTACATCTATCGCATTCATTCACTTTGTGCATCTATTGCACTCATTTACTTTGTGTATCTATTACACTCATTCACTTTGTGAATCAATCACACTCATACTTTGTGCATCTATCGCACTCATTCACTTTGTGCATCTATCGCACTCATTCACTTTGTGTATCTATCATACTTGCTCACTTTGTGCATCTATCGCATACTAACCGGCAAACGATATTGTATGTACGGTTCATTCAGTGGAGTTCTAGATAAATTCAATTGTATCTTGGTAAAAGAACCTGCACCTTCGTTTTGTGCATTTATCCCACTTGTTTACCTTTGTGCTTCTATTGCACACCACTTTCTTATTTCTCGGGACGTGTGAAACACGGCCCTGAGTGGCTGTTTATCTCAAGACGCGTGAAACGCGGCCCTGGGCGAGTTTCATCTCAGGACATGTGAAACACGGTCTTGAGCGGTTGTTTATCTCAGGATGCGTGAAACGTGGCCTTGGGCGGGTTTCATCTCGGGAAATGTGCAATACAGCCTCGAGCGGTTATTTATCTCAGGATGCGTAACGTCCGACCTTGGGTGGGTTTTACCTTGGGACGTGTGAAACACGGCCCCGAGAGGCTGTTTATCTCAGGACGGATGACATACGGCCCTAGGCGGGTTTTATCTCAAGAGGTGCGAAGCATGAAACACAGCCCCGAGCAGTTATTTATCTCAGGATGCGTGAAATGCGGCCCTGGTCGGGTTTCATCTCGGGATGTGTGAAACACGGCCCCAAGCAGTTGTTTATCTCAAGATGCATGAAATGCGACCCTGGGTGGGTTTTACCTCGAGACGTGTGAAAGAAGGCCCTGAGCGGTTATTTATCTCAGGACGCATAAAACGCGGCCTTGGGCAGGTTTTATCTTAGGACGTGTGCAACATGGCCTCGAGTGGTTGTTTATCTTAAGACACGTGACACGCAGCCCTGGGTGGGTTTTACCTTAGGACGTGTGAAACATGGCCCTAAGCAGCTGCTTATCTCAGGACGCGTGACGCGTGGCCCTAGGTGGGTTTTATCTCAGGATGTGCGAAGCACGAGCCTGTGCAGTTTTCTTTTTATCTCAGGATGCGTGACGGGCGGCCTTGGGCGGGATTTATCTCGGGACGTACAAAGCACGAGCCCTAGTGGTTTTCGTGTTGTATCTCGAGACATGTGAAATGCGGACCCAAGTGGTCTTCCTTGTTTCTCAAGATGTGTGAAACGCAACCTTGAATGATTTTCAGTTTCTTGAGACGTGTGAAACACGACCCCGAGCGTTTTTCTCAATTTCTCAGGGTGCGTGAAATGCAACCCTAAGTGGTGTTTTTTTTCCTTGTTTCTTGTTTTTGGCAAGGTTAGAGTGTGATTTTATCTTTTTGCATTGAACCTGTGTTGGTTTTAAGCTTGAAGTTGCTCATTCATGTGTTATTATGTTGTTATCTTGCTTATTGCATTCGTTATTGCTTATGGCATCATCTCGCATGATCATGAGTGTTTTAAATATAATCGGCTTCGCGAAGCGTGTGAGTCCAGTTTTCAAAGTTGCATAGTGCAGATCATTTGCATTTTGCCCCAGACCTACACTGGTTTGATTCATTGCAAAGGGATACGTAGGCAACCTGCGAGCGCAACAATTTATTTCTGTCCTGATTGTTTGTCCATGTCTTTCGGCCTTGTCAAAATGGGTCATCTTCGGGCTTTGACATTCACTCACGTCATGTCATGACTTCCAAGTTCTGTCAAAGAGGGGCAACTGTAGACACCCCATTTTTGACCGTCCTCAAGACTTGGACATCATCGCTTGTGCACTCGATGATTATGACTGCATGTGCTCGTTTTAGTGCCCGAAGTCCTCGGTGGAATACCTTGTCTTTGAGCCTTTAAACCCTATCAATTCTATGCCTTGTTTTGGACCAATACACTAGTGCTTCAAACCTCAAGACCCTGGGACCTACAGGCCTCCTCTAGTGGGCTACCGGCCACATTATTGGCTTGCCAGCCATCAGTGTCATTTTTTCAGATATTTTGTTGACAATTGTGCCAGCTGTTGGCACAATTGGCTGCATCTCCCTACACGTGTATGGAGGGATACATCTCAGCCAAGTGCATGTTTTTCTATATATAAGGGGTCTCCTCCCCCATTTTTGAGGGTTAGAATTTTTGGAGCAAAAATTATCTTTCTCTCTCTACATTTTTTTCTCTCTCTCTCTTACAAGTTTGTACATAGTAGCTTAGATGCACCACACTTTTGCCTACACCTCCTTAACCAAAGTGGTTCATCTTTGAGCTAAGGTTCCTTGAGACCTTCTTGGAGCTTTAGAAGGTGGTTTTGGCTTGAATTATTGCCTAGAGTTGGTCTTCCCTTCAAGAGGTATAACACTTGTCTTTTTAACTTGCTTTGCATACTTGTGTGTGTATGTGTTTTTTTTTTTTAAATCTTTTTCCACTGATTTGGGCTGTAAAAAACTCTGTTTTTATGGGTTGAAATTGGTGGTTTTGGGCCATTTGAAGTTAGGGGGTGGTCCGCCCTTCTCTTTTCCTTGTTTGTAAGGCCTTTCCGCCTTTGTTTCACATTTTCAACCAATCTTTTTTTAGGCTTTTAAATATTGAATTTCAGAGTATTTTCAATGGTGAAAATCATGTTTTGAAGTCTAAATTTGGAGGGGTTGGCCTCCCCTCCTTGTGTTTTGTTTGCTAGCCTAGATAGCTCTATGTGTTAGCATATTTTTCTAGCCTTTTGTAGCTTAATTCTAGCATGTTTTAGGCTGTATTTCAGACTGTTTTGGGCTGTTTAAGTCATTTGAGTCTTGTTTTGCATGCTTCCAATGTAAGTGTTCTCACAAGCTTGGTGTTTTAGGCCTTTAGACACCACTTGTTTGAGTTGATTGCATGTTTTAGTACTTTTCTCACTTAATTTTCGCAAGCTTAATCTCTGCAACCTCCCTCATTTCTTGGTTTTATTTTTTTTATTTTTTTTGAGGGTTGTGCCAACCTTAGGATTGTTTAAGCTTGAGATTGATGTCCATGTTTAATGGTTTAATCCTCTTTTGGGAATTTATTATCAATGGCATGACACCTCTCTCTTGCCTTAAATTACCCCTTGTTTGGCACTTCATTCTCTTTTAGAGGACGTAACTCACCAATGGACTTAATTGGTTAAAAAATGGAAGGGTAGTTAAAATGAGTAACAAAAAGTTGAAACTAAAATTATGCAAAGATAATCGTCTTTCAGTGTGTTCAATCCAACGTTAATTGAACACAAGGAAAATTAGGGCATTTCATATTTAAAGTGATGAAATGTGCCGAGTTTCCTAGGTCTCCATCACCCTTGATCATGCATGATAGGGTGAAGGTTGTGGGTCTTGTTTGCGCATTTATTAACTTGTACATCTTGGTTCTTTAGCCATCATACAATGATATTGCTTGATTGATGGTTTTTGAACCAAGTGTATCACTCATTTGAGCTTGTTTTGATGATAAGGAGGGATACACAATACAAACAACCTGTGAGAATACCCTCTCTTTGCTCTATTTGCTCTCTGTTGCAGCAAGAAATGGTGTATCATCAGTGGCTAGTCGGCCACTGTTCCTAGCCTGCAGGCCATCAGTGTTGAATAGCAACCCCCTACTGGTGGCTGGACGGCCACCAGTGAAAATTAAGTAGAGTATTTGTGAAGCAGAGCAGAGTTGGCCTGGAAGAGGAAAACCAGTGCAAAGGTTATGTAATAGAGTCTTTCAGAAGCAAACAATGGAAGTTCTTCGCGTGGAAACCGAGCATGCATTGGGCCTCTCTCGTTCTCGGGACTAGTTAATTAGTTTAATTATTAATTAGTTAGTCATAATTGTGTTGTATCTAATTAAAGTGTTGTAATTATTTAATTAGATTAATTATTTAGTTAATTAATTCATATTGTAATTAATTAGTTAACTAGTTTAATTAGTTGCTCTGTAATTAATTAATTAATTAATTAATATAGTTAGCTAATTAGCTTGGTTTTGTACTTATTTAACTAGCTTAAAGTAATTAATTAAATTAGTTCATTATTGTAATTATTTAATTAATTAGCTTAGCATAATTAATTATTTACTTGTAGTAATTAATTTGCTTAGAGAGCCAACTTATTTATTCAAGTTTTGTAATAATTAGTTCAGTAGTTTAGCTTAACTAGTTTATTCATTCACACCCCCTTGCGCGAGGGCATCAATGTTGTAATAATGTGTATGTCTTCCAACCCCACGTCTTTCTCCCTTTTATTTATACTAGCTTATGATGATTAGTTTAGAGACATCATGTTTCATTTAGCATACTTTATGTTTGCATCCATTTGTATTGCATGCATCGAGGCTCGATTCATCATTCTAACTTGCATTGTTAGTTTAAATACTTTTTTGAATACGTGCTTATACTGCATGTGGTCAAATTGTTTCATATGCCATGTAAAGTAGCCGAGCGTATTTAGTTGCATATCGCATGTATTACATTAGCCATATTGCATAGTTAGGAATCATGCATTTTTTCTAACTCTTTTGTTTATTTTGGCTTGCAGTACTAGGTGAGCCTTTTACTTGCTTTAGCATATTGCATGAGTGTGATTGTCATTTTTGCCATGTCCAGCATGCTTGTCATGAGGCTAAATGATTAATTCATAAACTGCTTGTATGCCTGTGGATGAAGGCTTATTGCTTGAATTGGAATAATTTGAGTAATGTTCATATGGGATCACTTTTTTAAGTGGTACATATTTCGAAACAATTTTCAAAACAAACATGAATGAAATGTTCCAATTCTTGCAAGTTAGTCTATACTTGTGTGTGCACATCACATAGTAATGCTAGCCTAATAAACCGAAACAAGAGCATGTAATGTACATAAGATTCATATCATGATTAGTAGAGGCTGATCTTTGATCGGGCGAGCGGGGGTGCTCAAATGCATTCATGACCTTCTCCTCTCGTACCTAAGTTCCCGAGCTGAGACAATCTTGGTGATGATAGACACAGGGCCTTTGGCACGAGTCATGGGTTTCCTAAATTTTCCCAAAACAAAAAATATTTAGGTGGCGGCTCTGTATCTGGTAAAGCAGTCCATTTTTGATATTTTTGATCAAAATTGATTTTCCAAAAGATTTGCTGGATTTGGACTCTTTGGTGTTTATCTATTTCACATTGCACTTGTGAGATCAAATTCAGAAGCACGGGAGTCCAAATTGTAGGGCTTATATTCAAACTTCCGAAAGAGGGCGCGAAAAAGCCGAGCTACTCCAAGAAACATGATAAAACTGAAAAAACCAAGGGTTTTGAAGTGGTAATTCCATATTTAGGGAGTCAATTAACCAGTATTAGGGTATTCTAAATGTTTTTTAAGCTACTGAAATCGATTAGGGTCTGCGAGTTTTTTGTTGGCTTATGTATTTCGATTCTAGGGTTAAAATTGCAATTAATTGAGAAATTGAGGGACTTCAAACAAATAATTTAAAAGTAAGGGACTCATATCATCAACATAAAGAAATATGAGTGTAATACCATCTGTTGTCTTCTGAATAATGAGTGTAGAATCATAAGAGCTGGAGGAGAAACCAAATTGAACAATAATGTCACTAAACTTGGAAAACTAAGCACGAAAGGCCTTCTTGAGACCATAGAGAGCACGACAAAGCTAACAAACGAGATTCAGAGGATGCTCATAGCCAAGGGAACAGGCCTATAAACTTCCTCGGCAAGATCACCATTAAGAAAGGCGTTCTTAACATCCATCAGAGATAAACCCCATTGATTTGAGGCAGTAACAAGTAAACTGTGAGTAGATGTAAGACAAGCAACATGAACAAATGTCTCCTCATAATCAATACCGTTCTACTAGGTAAAACATTTTGCAACAAGTTTTCCTTTGTAAAGTTTAACCGTACTATCAGAATGAGTCTTGATTTAGAGACCCATTTACAGCCAATAGGAGTTTTTCCAGGAGGATGAGCAACTAAATCCCATATGCCTTGTGTAAAGCCTGCAATTCGTCTGCCATTGCTTGCTTCCAAAGAGGGTTAGTACAAGCCTCACAATAGGCATGAGGTTCACGTTGAGTAAGAATGGTAGAAAAAAATGATAATCTTGTAAATAAGTTGGTTGTTTAGATACCCATTTTGTAAATGGAGCAGCATATTTATCAATGGTATCATTTCCAGAAGAAGGAGGAGTCTCGGAGGAACTGGTAATATCAAGAATCTTAGGAAATAATATACAATTAATAGTGTAAACAACCGTAATGGCAGCTTCATCCCAAAAGTGCTCAAGATAAGAAAAAGAGATGAGAATGGCTCAGACGTTATCTAAAATGTGTATAAGCTTGCGCTTGGCACCACCGTTTTACTGGGAAGTGTGTGGACAAGAGTGATAAGGAAGTGTACCATACTAATGAAAAAGTTTAAAAAAACTATTTTATTTATATTCTTAGGCATTGTCAGACCGAAAAACTTGATGGAATAACCAAATTGTGTTTTTATCATTCTAGCAAAGTCAAAATATGTTTGGAACAGCTCAGACCTTTGTTTCAAAATATAAATCCAAGTGAAATGAGAATAATCATCTACAAAAATGACAGTATTTGAAGCCTCTCATAGTGGTATTAGGAGAAAGACCCCAAACATCAGAATGAACCAAATCAAATGAAAATTTTGAAACAGAATCCCTTGTATTAAAAGACAAAGCAGACTGTTTAGTAAGTTGACATGATGAACAATGATTACTAGAATCAAAAGAAACAGAGCCTAAATTGCCACTAGATACTAATGAATATAGCCTACTAAAAACAAACATGCCCTAATCTAGAATTCCAAAAATCCAAATAAGTAGTGGATGCAGCAAATTGTGGAGGAGTAGATGCAGAGGATAGGAGATGGAGATTGATGAGCTCAACCAGACGAGCAGTTTACGCTCAATTCCAATAGTCTGTCCTGTCTGTAGGTCTTGAACTTGACAACTAGATAATGAAAAAACAATAGTTAAACCAAGTTCACAAAGTTGACCAACAGAGATAAGGTTGAGAGTAAGGGTAGGAATATGATAAGTATCAGTGAGAGACACAGTAGGAGTAGAGACACTACCAATGTCACTAACAGACATGTGAATGCCATCAATAGTTTGAATAATTGACAAAGTGTTTGAAGAAGTAAAAGATGAGAAAGCAGTTGAATCAAAGGCCATATGATAATGTAGAGTCAACGAACTAAGAAGAGATACCTAAGGTGACAGATAGAACAGTGTTGTGAGAGATACCGGCATGAGATTGAAACATGATCTCCATATCATTTTGAGAATAATATGAAGCGGATGGATCGAGATGAGGTGAAGAACCCTTAGGAGCAACAGTAGCAGCAGACCGAGGTGCAGGCTTATACTGAGACCCTCGTTTGTAGTGACCCCATCTTGAGTTCCCAGATGATTGATTGTTCCGAGATTGTTTCTCGGGAAAATGATGCTCAAAATGGCCAAGTCTTATTTTATGACAAATACAACAATCCCAAACTGAATAGTGAAGAGAAAAATGTGTAAATTGAGACCGTGATTCGTACAATATTGACAAATTTGATTGAAGGAGCCAGAGGTATTCTGCATGTGAGGGGTAGTAAGAATAGTGTTAGTAGTAGTCTTGAGTGTACCAAGACAAGTCTCCTCAGACAAGAGTTCAAACACAGCCTGTTCTATAGTAGGTAATAGATCTCGGTGAACTAGTAAAGCTTAGATAGGCTCAAAAATAGGAGTAAGAGCCATAAGAAATTCAACCAAGTTGTCCTCAGCTTGATAAGCAGAAAATGATTGGGCATCTTTGTCATCAACCAAAACAGGCTCTCAAACAAAAAGCTGATCCCACAAAGTGTTCATAAATGATAAGAAATCATTGACAGACTAACCTGGTACCTGGCGTTGACCACGAAGACTGGTTCAAATCTGATACTGATGAGAAAACCCAGTAGTGCGATATTGGTCTTTGAAAAAGTCCCATATGAATTTAGCCGGAGTGGGATTGGTATCAATTTGAAATTGCCTAAATCACAGATGAATAGATATGGTAGAGGTGTTTTGAAACCAGCTAATAATATGATAATTATTACCAATCCATGTATCAAAACGATCAATGAATTTGGTGTCAGTTTTATCCATGGCTTGGATTGGTTTCTTCAATTCTCCAATAATAACATGCCATAATTGTTGATATTTGAGAAAGGAAGTGTCACGACCCAAACCCGCCCCTATAAGTTTAGCACCGTAACTGCCCAGTAATCCGTGGATTACCAAAGGCCACTGAACAGATTATCAAGTAATAAGGGGGCTGCGGAAGCAATAATACAAAATAGACAAGGTTCAATGAGCTGTGATAACGTACATGGGACAGAACATTTTAAAACTTATTTATATATACATAAACATGCTAGTCAAGGACACCAATATTTACAAAATAATTATAGAAGTGAACTTTCCAAGATCTGACTTTACTAACAGTCACGGCATGAAAACAAAAATAGCATTGGCGTTAGACTTCGATCGGAACCTCCTCGGGAGCCACAACGGTTGGCTGACAAAAATGGTACAAAAGGGCGTCAACTCTGGCCCTGGTCATGTGCCGGCTCACCTACATACATAATATAAACTGTGAGCGAAAGCCCAGTGAACAATAATAGAGTAAAGGGGTTATATGAATGATGTCCATCACAAGTTAGAATCCAGTATTTAAATCAGAACATATTTAGATTTCAAAACAGATATAAATTCAGATACACACTCATGTTCACATTCAGATTTTGCATTAGATCATACGTGGTACACCCATTAGCTATCAGAACAGATTGGTCTAGACACCCACATACATAGTTAGTACCAACGACCACAAAGATCCATAACTTGCGCGCAAGTAGCCATGGTATTGATACCCCAGGCAAGGGCCACGTGCAGATTGGCCGCGGTATTGTTACCCCTGGGCGAGGGCCACATGCAGATTGGCCGCGATATTGTTACCCCCGGGCGAGGGCCACGTGAACTAAGGGTGCCACAAATACTTTTCAGAAAATTGGACATTCATTCATCATTCGTAAGATAGAATTTCAGAAAACAGATTATACCGTACCAGTCATAAAATACTTAGGTTAAACACAACTTTACAGAATTATTACTCGCAGTGGGCCTTGAGTCAGACAGACGGAGTAAACTTGGTCAAACGGTCCGTGGCACGTGACCTACACAACACATAACAGATGCACACTTGAAACACACGTTCTAATTGTACAAAACTTATTTCATTGGCTCTTAGTGTGTTTTTAATCTCTTATCCTCACTATAGAGTCTTAAACATGGCCTAGGAATGCCTAGGATGGAATGAGGATGCAAAGATGCACTTTAAAATACTTTTATGAATTTTCAGAAAATAGAGGTCTCGCTCGAGCGTGGCTTTCTACGCTCGAGCGGACATGCAGACAAAGGATCTCCGCTCAAGCGTGAATTACTTCGCTCGAGCGGACTGTAAACTACAGTAAAAGTACTGGCTGCACAAAAATCACGCTCGATGGGCGCTCGATCCACGCTCGAGCGTAAGACACAAGTCCTCGCTCGAGCGTGCATTCCCTCGCTCGAGCGGACTGTAAACATGTGAAAAGTACTGGATACACAAATTTCACGCTCGAGCGTTACCTTTCACGCTCGAGCGGAGTTCATGTATTGAGAGTGTACGTTCGAGCGTAAAGTCCTACGCTCGAGCGTGGGTCCAAAATTTGGAATTTCCAGATTGAACCTCCAAACTCAAGACCAACTTTTAAAGCATCAATTTCGATCCTCTTGGGCTAATTTTTTGAAAAACTCTTGTAAACTTATAGTATGACATGTTTTGAAGATCAATATGCTAAATCAAAGCCCAAATGTAGTTCAATTAAACACAATTTCAAATAAAACTTCAAGAACAAAACAAGAGCTTACATGCAAGTGTTCATTTTAAATCCAATGCTCTAAAACATGACCAAATGTAAGGTTGAGCTCAAAATCATGATGAATTCATGGACTAAGACTAGAATATGGGATTGCATGCAAGAACTACCATGAAAACACTTCAAAATGCCAAGATATGAACATGCATGCATGAATTAAGCCTCAATTCAACACTTAATACCAATTATTGACTTTAAACTCTAATCTTCCATGAACCATGTAAGAATTAAACTTAAATGCACGATTGAAAGGGAAATCTCCTACCTTAAGTCTTGAATTCCAAGCATAGAAGCTTAAATACGAAATCAACCTTCAATTTGTCCAAGTCTCCAAGTTAAGTTTGATGAACACAAGTCTATCTTGCTACTCTCTCTCTCTCAATCGGTTTTGGCTTCAAAGTGGCTGAGGAAATGTTGTATGATCAAGTGTAGTAAGGCTTCAACATAGTCTTAGGTAGTGGCCCACTCAAGGGCAATTTCGTAAATAATTGGACTAATGTAATTTAACGTTATTTAATCTAATTTAATCGCTCCGAACCAAATTTTAATTAAACCTACCATAAAATTCTATAAATCCTAACTAGCACATAAATCAAGTCAATTTCTGATTCAGACGCCGATAAGGCTTTCAATTCGCAATTTAAAGTCAAAGACATGAACAAATCGTTTTATCGCGAACAGATAGAAATACGTAAATAATACAATACACATGCATATTAATTTCAAATCCTTCCTAGATTACTGTTAAGCATAATTAATCTTAAATTGACATTAATCGAAAATCAGGATCATTACAAGAAGACATAGCTTGAGACCAAAGTAAATAATTGGTACCATCAAGGAACATAGAAATTGGTTGAGCAAGGTCAGCCATTTATGAAAGAAATACAAAGAGTAGTGCAATGGACAACAGAATCTAGAAAAACGGAGGGTACCACTGAATTTAGAAGGCCAAAAAAGCCTTGGAAATCGATCCAAACACACCTGAAATTGGTATGGAAAAATGTGAACTGACCCAAAATAGTAATTGAGTCGATCTAAATTAATCGGTTGAGATAGAAGCCGGCTGGTGTGTGAAAAAATGGAGCTGGCATGGAGGCAGGCGCAAGGGCTAACGTCATTGATGGAACAACATGACGTAGCGCAAGAGCTAACGTTAAGAGGCACCCAAGGAGCAATGCGTGTAGGGCTGACGTCAGTAAAGACTACAACAGAGGGATGAGCGTGTGACAGACACGTGATGTGTGAATGAATAAGAATCAAAGCGTGAGAGTGCATAAGAATACCGGTGGTGTCTTGTCGACGCGTCGACAAAGAAAAAGGGCATGAGGGCGCGTGAAACCTTTTTTTGAGGTGAGGTTCATGCCTCTAGAATCGTCTGGAAGAGATGAAGGGATTTGTGGTCATATTTTTGTGATTACGGCCACTAGTGAGGAAGCAAAGAAGTAAGGATTGAATGTGTTGGTATGCTAGAGAGTGTTATCGGTGGCTAAGTGTGTTGGTAGGAGAGCCGATCAAAAAAAGTGTGTTGGTAGGAGAGCCAAGGAGCAAGGTTTAGAACCTATCCTCTAATACAATGTTAAGAGTATTCAAGGACTAGAAGATAATATATTCAATAATATATAATCATAACAATGATACAAGTCCCTTCATATATTGTTGGGAGAGAGTTATGTAAGGAAATCCTAAACTACGTAAAAGACCATTTAAGGTAATGTACAATGGAATAATATTATACAATATATATTACTATATATACAATATTCAGTAACACTATATATATAAATAGAGTATTGCTATTCAAGACAAAAAAAAAAAAAAAAAAAAAATTAGACCCAATTTTCAAGACTAATGATGTGACAATCAATTAAGATATTAAAGGTAATACTTCTCTCATAATCCAGTAGTGTTTCACCCATTTAGTCTAAAAAATGGACTTGCAAAGTGGGCTTTTCTATATTATTTTCCTTTTCATAAATAATATAGATAGATTTAAAATTCATTCATTTTGACTTGATTATGAAAGAATAGACAAATTTCACGTTATCTCTCTTTCATAATCCAGTAGTGTTTCACCCATTATGTTTTAAAAATAACAATATATATCCATCATATGATTTTAAATTATAGTAGAATGTTAGCACAGTTAATAATAGTTGGAAAATGACCAACTATTGTTTTTACCAACTATCTTCTTTTTCTCTCACTTTTGTAATTTACCATTTTTTTAATAACTTGGTACATTTACCCAAATGAATTTTATATTTGTTGGAGATTATGCATAAAAACATTTAAATGTGAAATTCACATTCAGAAACATAATAACACAAAAAATCATGAATTCTTAATCAAAGAACAACAACTAAATAATAGGGTAAATAACACTCCTTCGAGATTTGGAAAAAAATGCAATTAGTTTTACACTTTTGAATAGCCTCCCACATGAAGTTTAATTCATATGACAAGTAGACTCTTTTTTTTTTTCTTTTTTTTTTCCTTCAACAATCATTAGTTGTATGAATGAAAAAATAATATTCATATATTTTCTACTAATATTAATCTTGGTTTATTTTAGTATCTACCTATCATCTACATTAGTCTTGGTTAATTTAACCTTATTAAAAGGAATGCTAATTATTATGTTAAAAGTGTATAACTTATTGTATTTTCTCAAACCTTGAGGAGATGAGTGTAATTTACCCTTAATAATAGTAGTATACAAAGAACATAGCTTGTGCGATTTATGACAGACATGACAAGTCGCTATCATAAAGACATTTGTCTCCCTTTGTGCAAGTTTTAGCACATGAAATACAACTCTAAGATATAACCTCGAATCCCACTAAGTGCGTGACATATGAACAATTAGTGATAGATGAGATGTCGAGTCTGTACCAGATTACCTAGAATGTATAGAAAGATAATGGGTAAATTACAATGAACTTCCTTTAACCATGACATTTTTGCACTTTACCACATTAATGTTTAAAACATAACACTTGACCACCTTATAATTCTCTTTTGTGACACTAAACTCCTGCTGTTAGCAAACTGTTAGGATTTTGGATGGAAACATGTCATGTGACATGATGCAACACCCCAAAAATGCAAATTATAATTATCTGAATTATCTATGTATTAATTGCAGATTATATGATTTCATTTGTATATATATGTCCAAATTAGGAAATTATTTGTTGAGAATATAACTTTGGAATTGAAATTGACGACCTTACTGAGTTCAGAAATCGAAATTGAGTACATAGATATGTTAATTGGAATTTTTAGGGTTATCCGGGAGGTTTAATTAAAAATTGATTTCGTCTGATTCGCTAATTTTAATAGGTTAGAATTAAATAATTGAATAGGAATTAGAACTTAATACACATTAGTATAATTTAATTTAGTGTAATTACGATTATAAGATGATGAGATGAATTTAATTTGAGTGACGTTAATTTGGTTAATTAATTTCTTAGTCTAATTAAGTTGAGCCTAGTGTTTTTCATAGTCATCAATTGAATTAGAGTAGGAGAGTGTAGTGGACTTCTCTTACACCTAGATAGTCTTACACGTAGAGAGAGAAGGGATAGAACACTTGGTGAGGGAGTTCAACAGGAGAAAGAAGTTAGGAAGAAGAGAAGGAGAAGGAGAAGGAGAAGGAGAACTTGAAATCTCCATAACTTCACAAACTTAAGGTAAGAATTTCCAACAATTTTATGAAATTGAAATGCTTCCCTCTTAATCCTTTAGCCATTGGCTTGATTTAAGTAAAGACCATGAATAAATAAGAGATTAGTAGTGTAATTTAATGTTAAGAATTCATATGAACATAAAAGAGAAGAAATTGTAAGAATTAGTGCAAGAACATGACATGCATGGTTAGATTTGGAGAATTTAGCTCAAGGTTTTGACATGCATGACTTGATTTCATAAAACTCTTGTTCACACATTTGATTTCTTTCATAGTTCTTCAAATTGGAGGAGGAAGCTCCATGAATTTTTAATTTAGAACTCAAGATAGGCATGTTTTGTAATTTTCCAAATTAATTAAAATTATTATCTTTCAATTGAACACTTGAGCTTTGTTTTATAATTTTAATTGTGTTTCATGTTGAAAATTCATGTCCATGCTTTTATGTTTCCTTGCATGGCTTAAAGGAATTCAAAAGAATGTTCCATGGAAAATGAATTTGGGACCCAAACTTGCATGTTTTATGATTTTACACTTAAATTATAGATTTTGATATTTTAAGTGGAAATTGAGTTTACATTGAAGGTTTGATCTTTATTTCAAGTTAAATATTGAATTTTAACAAGATCTTAATCAACATTTTTTAAGAGTTTTGGGCTTTGATTTGGAGTTGAAATTTCACAATGTACATATTTATGAGTTTCTGATTCAGTAATTTAAACATGACTGAATAATTGTAATTTAATGTGTATGAGCCTAATTTAAGTTTGATTGCGTAATTAGTGAACTTAATAAGGGTTGGTATATGATTAGATTATTTATATTTAATTAGTTTGGTTAATACATAGCTAAACATATTTTAATTGGAGGTTAATAATCTAATTTATTCCTAATACTAGTCATCCATATTTAAAAGGAATGGAAGAAAAATAAATAGGAATAACCGAATGAAAATTAGAATCAAATGAGAGAAATCGAAAAACAAACAAGTAACCGAATTAAATAGATTGTGAGAGTGTAATTGTAATCATGTTGTGCTTGACCTATTTGTTTAGGTCGGACGCTGGATGATTAGCACGTGTTTTTTGGGAACCCACTGTGAGTAACGTTATTGTAAAGATATGTTCATATGAATTATGTTCCAAATGTGATTTGATAAGTTATGATTTCTGAAATGATATTTATTTACGTGAACGAATGTCGTATGTTTGAAATTTATTATGGCATGCATAGATAGTCCCAAGTCATGGGGGACGACATGTTAATGCGGGTCTATGACATATATGTGATTATGAGATCTCGTTAGCCACTTCATTGTGGTGATATGTGTTTAATCGGTATTTGGAACCGATTACTTTAGTTGAAAGATGATATGTGATATGTTCTATGAGATGTACCATTATGCTATGTTCTGATATGAGACTGATATGAATGATCGTGTCATGATTTGTTTTGCGGATATGATATATTTGGAATTCGTTCACTAACCCCTTACTTTAATGTTATTCATTGGGTTTTAGCTCATTGTTTTTATATATATGTATAGGTGAGGATTCTGGAGGGCAAGCTTAGAAGGGGTCTTTAGCTGATCCACCGTTTTGAAGCCTACCGAGTTGTTTTGTGTGCCTCTGAGTTGGGGTCAGGCCTGGAAGGCCATTGTTAGGCTTTTGATCGTGAAGTACACTTTTGTTATGTGCATATGTTATGTATAAGATGTTAAGTTATAAGTTATGTACTGAATGTGGGTAAATTAACGTTTTTCCATGTAAATATTTGTTCATATAGCTGAATAGCTCATTGGACTATTGGTGTCTTTGTATATTGCTTCCGCTAGCCCGATTATTTTTTATTATACAAGAAGGCCGTTGGTAATCTCGGATTACTAGCCGGTTACGACGCCAAATTTATAAGGGCTGGTTTGGGTCGTGACACATGACATGGCACATGACATACTAAAGAGGATTTCAAGACTAAAATGTCCTAATTCTTTTTTAGCTCTTATATTGTATTATACATATATATATATATATATATATTTATTTCCTTTCATTTCCCTATGTATATATCACCTCTCTAGAATCCATGACTAATGTTGACTTTACTAAACCTAGAGAATCCATGGACAATAGATGAGTTTAGAAAAGCCATGAAAGAAACGTTAGGTGCCCAAATAATAGCTAGTCTTCACCAAGTTGCAGTGGGTTCAAGTTCTACCACTTTGCAACCCTCAAATCGAGTAAAGATACAGGCATTAGGTTTCCTTTTATGCATGCCTTCCATTAATCCATACCTACTGCTACTTATGTGGCATCTCCTCAGATTACATCTCTTTCATTCATTTCCTCAAATACCTTGCATGCATAACCCCAAATGTCACATACATAAATCCATCAATGAATTTCATGTTTGAACAATCTTTTGTATAAAATAAAGAAGTTGAAACCAAATCAAACAAATTACTTACAGAATTTATTTACCAAACCAAATAAGTACAAAAAGATCAAGTCGAGTGTGTGGCACTCTGTCCTTCAGATAGATTCGCCCTACTTCGGTGCTTACGGATAAATGACATCTATCTTCCAGGATACAATGATCTACACACAGATTGTAGTAGCACTCCAAACAATTTGTACGGCGAACCAAACCTGTGTTCTATACTCTCAGAATTTTTCCTAAAAAATAATATGAAGAATATATCTATGCTAGAGAGCAAAACTGGAGGGAAACAAGAAAATTTTCAGATTATTCAGGATGCAACAAACTACTGGAATGTCCTGGTATTTATAGGGCCGAATAGGTATGAATTCAAATTGGAATAGATGCAAAGCAGTTTTAGATATGTTGGAAACTATTGGGCAGTTTTAAATCTGTCTGAAACTGTCTGGAACTGCTCGGTAGTTTTCAAAATGTTTAGAATAGTTTAAACTGTTGGAAAATTGGATCGGATGGGCACTGTTTTGGATAGAAAAATTGAATTCAAATTTGGCACAAAATTGGAATTAATTTCATTCAAAAAAAAAATAATTTTCCCGCAAGAATTTTTGAAAAAAATTCAAATAAATTTTGTCCAAAAAATTAATAGTAGGACGGACCTGACCCACACCCGTGCTTAGCACGGCTGGATTGGCCAGTTGGACGGAAAAAGATGGCGCACGCGTGGTGGTTTGAGCCAAGGCTCACTTTGTCCACAACTCCTCCCTTCTACAAACTTGGAGTGTCCCTTGGGGCCCAATCCAAGTATTGCCACCTAGAACTTATATACACACATAAGTTCTCTTAAGTTTCCAGTGTGGGACAACCATTTTGCTCTTCAACTTCCCTTTCTGTGAACTTGAAAATGATGTCAAGTTCCCATTCACTTATAAATGTTTTTGACGAACCGTTTGCACTATGTGACTTGCTATGCGGCAAGGAACACAACACCTCTTTGGACCCACCCCAAAAGATGTTTGGGACCCACTCAAAGTTAGCCCAAAATAAGCCTATAAAAACCATAATTCCAACAATCCCCCACATGAATGGAATTTGACGGAGAGAAAATACAACAACATGATCTAATTATAAAAAGTATAGAAATTGGAAATATTCTACAAATGATAGGTAGCTTTTGGCTTTGAACCTTCCCTTGTGAGGTACTATCAAATTTACTAGCTAACCAGTGAACATGATGTCTTGAACTGTTCAGTTATTTGTGTAAACCAAAACAATAGAACCTACACAGTATATTACCAAGCACAGTTTAGTTCTCACTATTGTGTTCATTTTGGCCCTGAACAACCTGCTTTTCATGAGTGCTCTAGAGAATTGTAGCCTTTCACAAATCTCATAGAACTGGCCCAGTTCATAATCACATAGGTGATTCTTATGAAGAGTATTCTGCCATACTCTACTAGGTATTCCTAGATATAAGAATCATTAAAAGTATTACTTAACCTAAAATGTTGTAGACTTTCATCATAGAAATGGGTAGGAGTTTGATTTTTCGGTGATCCTTATGAGCCATACACAACTCAGTTGTCCCTTTGAACCTAGATCTTGGGATCTCTAGTCAACTAGGTTGGGTTGTCGTTGTGGTAACTCTTATTTAACAGGCTTAAGTCTCATTCACCACGATGAATTCTCAACTAACTCTCTTGCTAACCGCTTGGTTAGTGGATTCGTTATGTTGTCTTTAGACTTCACATATTCAATGGAAATAATTCCATTAGAGAGTAGTTGTCTCGCGGTGTTATGTCAACGACGAATGTGTTGTGACTTACCGTTACACATGTGACTCTGTGCTCTATCTACTGCTGATTGACTATCACAATGTATGTATATAGTAGGCACCAGTTTTGACCACATTGGAATATCTTCAAGGAAGTGACGGAGCCATTCTACTTCTTTCCCAATTTTATCTAAAGCTATAAATTCTGATTCCAGAGTAGACCTAGCAATGCAAATCTGTTTGGAAGATTTCCAAGATATAGCCGCCCCACCAAGAGTAAATACAAACCCACTGGTGGATTTTGAGTCTCTAGTATCCGATATCTAGTTTGCATCATAGTATCCGTTAAGTATTGCAGGATATCTACTAGAATTCAGCCCAATGTTACAAGTAAATCGAAGATATCTTAGAACCCTTATAATTGTTTTCCAATGTTCTACTTCTAGATTACTCATATATCTACTTAATTTACTTACTGCATAAGCTATATCCAGCCGAGTGCAGTTCATCAAGTACATTAAGCTTCCAATAATTTGGGCATACTCTAATTGAGAAATACTTTCCTGTACATTCTTTGAAAGAAACAAATTAACATCCATAGGTGTTCTATAGCAAGATGATCATCATCTTTGCTGAATTTGTCAAATATTTTCTCAATGTAATGTGATTGTGACAAAGCATATCCTTCTGATGGTTTGGTAATTTTCATACCAAGAATTACATCAGCAATCCCCATGTCCTTCATGTCGAAATGTTTATTCAACATTTTCTTGGCAGTTTTAATTATCTCATTATTACTACATATGATGAGCATATCATCCACATAAAGACATACTATAACATAACCTTTGTTTGTGTTTTTAATATAAACACACTTGTCACATTCATTAATTTTAAATCCATTTGACATTATTGCCTTGTCAAATTTCTCATGCCATTGCTTTGGTGCTTGTTTTAAACCATATAATGATTTAACCAATTTACACACTTTCTTTTCTTCTCCTGGAATAGAAAATCCTTCTGGTTGTTCCTTGTAAAGCTCTTCATTTAACTCACCATTTAAGGAAGCTATTTTGACATCCATTTGATGAATTTCAAGATTATTCAAAGATGCAATGGCAATTAGCATTCTATTGGATATTATTCTTATAACCAGTGAGTATGTACCAAAGTAATCAATACCTTCTTTTTGTTTATATTCTTTGACCACAAGTCTTGCCTTGTATTTGTCAATTGATCCATCCGCTTTCATTTTTCTTTTGAAAATCCACTTGTACCAAAGAGGTTTACAACCTGGTGGCAAGTCCACCAATTCCCAAGTGTGATTTTGCAAAATGGATTCAACTTCACTATTTTCAGCCTCTTTCCATAAAGGAGCTTTAGGACTGGACATAGCTTCTTTGAAAGTTAACGGCTCATTTTCTAACAAAAAAGTTAGAAAATCTGGACCAAAAAATTTTGAGGTTCTAGTACGTTTACTACGCCTAGGTTCCTCTTTCTCATTTTGATTTATCTCTTGCTCTTGTTGTTGATCTTGTTGTTGATACTAGAAAGAGCATCATAAGATCTTTTGTTAGTACTAGTCTCTTGTCCAGTTTTATTCAAAAATACATGTTTAAAGATTAATGCATTCTGAGATTCAATAATAGTATTTACATGCTTTTCGAAATGCTTTGACTTATGAATCAAAACCGATATGCACTAATATTCATGGCAAAACCAATGAATATGCAATCAATAGTTTTAGGACCTATCTTAGTCTTTTTAGGACTAAGAATAGCCACTTCAGCCAAACACCCCCACACTTTTAAGTATTTGTAGGATGGTACTCTCTCATGCCACATTTCATAAGGTGTTTGATTCACTTTCTTTCGGGGTACTTTATTAAAAATGTAATTAGTAGAAAGTATTGCTTCCCCACACAAGTTTTGAGGTAATCCAAAACTTATTAATATGACATTTATTATTTCTTTTAAAGTCCTTTATTTCCTTTTAGCAATTCCATTTTGCTGATGTGAGTAAGGACCAGTGGTTTGATGAATTATTCTATGTTCTTTACAAAACTCACCAAAAGGTGATTCATATTCAGCACCTCTATCACTTCTTAGTTTTTTTTAATCTTCTTACCAAGTTGATTTTCAACTTCATTCTTATATTGAATGAAAGTTTCCAATACTCCATCCTTGGTTCAAATTAAATAAGCATAACTATATCTAGTATAGTCATCTATAAAAGTGATAAAAAAAATTTTTTCCCACCTCTAGTTTGAATTGATTTAAAATCACAAATATCACTATGAATTAATTCAAGTGGTTCCGTACTTTGTTCAGTTGAATGAAAAGGAGTTTTAGTTAATTTTGCCTCAACACAAATTTCACATTTATGATTTAAATCAATATCAAATTTAGGTAAACATTTCATATTAATTAATATACACGAAGATCCATAACTAAAATGTCCTAGTCTACCATGCCACAAATTTGAAGACTCAAGTAAGTAAGAAGAATATGTATTATTATTAATAATAATAGAGGGTACAACAGTCATTAAATTTATTTTAAAAAGGCCATTAGACATGTAACCTTTTCCTACATACATCCCATTTTTGGTAAGTACAATTTGTTACTTTCAAAAACTAGCCTAAACCCATTTTTACTCAACAGAGATCCAGAGACTAGATTCTTGCAAATGTCCAGTACATGCAGCACATTTTTGAGAGTGAGTTCCTTTCCAAATGTCATCTTCAGAACAATCTTTCCTTGTCCTTCAACTTTAGAAGTCGAGAAGTTGCCCATAAAAAGTTGTTCACCGCTATCCACTATAGAATAAGATGTGAACATCTTTTTATCGGCACAGATGTGGTGAGTAACACTAGTGTCCACCCACCATTCTTTAGGATTTCCGACAAGGTTTGCCTCAGAAACATCCGCATAAAGATATATGTCATCTACACCATTGGAAATTTTGTCCACTCCAGTTATATTGGCTTGAGCATGCTTCTTATTTGATCTTCCTTTGCCTTTGGCTTGCTACAACAATCTTTGGCCCGATGTCCCTCTTTGTCACAGATGTAACATTTTCCATTGAACTTGTACTTCTTAGTTTTCCCTCCTTTAAAGCCTTGTGAGAAACTTTCTCCAGAAAATTTTCGTTTCTTTCATTTTGGAGTATGTTTCACCACATTTGCCTTAGACTCCATTGGATGTTTACTAGCCTGCTTCTCAGAATTGCGGTTGTCCTTCTTAATCCTTAAACGCGCAATTAATTCCTTCAATGTCATTTCTTTGGGCTTGTGTTTGAGGTAGTTCTTGAATTCCTTCCAACCTTGTGGTAATTTTTCAATTAAGGCAGCAACTTTGAAGGATTCACTGAGAGACATGCCTTCTGCATGAATATCATGCAGAATGAGTTGGAGATCTTGAACTTGGCTGATCACAGTCTTAGAATCAACCATCACAAAGTCCAGAAATTTGCCTATTATGAATTTCTTCAAGCCAGCATCTTCTGTTTTGTATTTTTTTCCCTAAAGACTCCTAAAATTCCATTGCCGTCTTAATAGGACTGTAGACATTGTATGATGTGTTGTCAAGTCCGTTCAAGATGTAATTTCGGCAAAGGAAATCAGCATGTTTCCAGGCATCAACCGCAACAACCACTTGCCGGTTGATTTCATCCTCTTTCAAAGTAGGAGCATTCTCACGGAGAAAACGCGCCAGGTTTAGAGTAGTAAGATAGAACAACATTTTCTGCTGCCATCTTTTAAAATCAGTTCCTAAGAACTTCTCTGTCTTTTTACCGTGATTGCCTGGCACATCATAACAAGAGAGGGGGTTGGAGCAATTGTAGTCACCCTACCAGTACTAGTTTGAGCATTAGTTTCAGTAGCCATGAATTCTAAATTATGAAACAAAATTATAATTAGAATTTTATATTACACAAAAAATAAAACCATAAACACATAATTTAAATTCTATAAAAATAAAATAAACAAGAATTATAACTTTTATTTCCAATTAATTTGCAAATAAAATTTTATTTAAACAAATTAATTCCACACAGAAAAATATTTTTGTAACACTTCAAAAATTAAAAAACTAAAAAAACAAAATTTTAATTAATAAAAACTCAGAAATTATTTGAAAATCAAAATTAATTTCTGACCAACTTCACAAATGAATATTCAGCAATTGTTAATGACTACTAGTATATTACTACTAGTTGTCAAAGAAAATAAACAGTATATTACTATTATTTGTCAAACAGTATATTACTACTATTTGTATTTTCCAACCAGAATATTACTTTGTAAAACCACAGAAAATAATTTCTATAAGAAAAAGAAAGAAAGAAGAGGAAACAAACGAAAACTTCTGTATAAATAGAATAAATCAAGTCTGTCATAAGATTGTTGGAACAATCTTCTGTGTAAAATAAAGAAATTGAAACCAAATCAAATAAATAAAATAAATTACTTATAGAATTTATTTACCAAACCGAATAAGTACAAAAAGATCAAGTCGAGTGTGTAATACTTTGTCCTTAAGACAAATTCACCCCGCTTCAATGCTTACGGATAAATTTCATCTATCTCCCATGATACAATGATCTACATAGATTGTAATAGCACTCCAAACAATCTATACGGCGAACCAAACCTGTGTTCTATACTCTCAGAATTTTTCCTAAAAAATAACATGAAGACTATATCTATGCAAGAGAGAAAAACTGGGGAGAAACAAGAAAATTTTCAGATTATTCAGGATGCAACAAATTGCTGGAATGTCTTGGTATTTATAGGGCCGAACAGGTATGAATTCAAACTGGAATAGATATGAATTCAAACTAGAGTAGGTGCAAAACAGTTTTAGATCTATTGGAAACTGCTGGGCAGTTTTAAATCTGTCTAAAATTATTTGGAACTGTTGGGCAATTTTCAAACTGTTTAGAACAATTTAAACTGTTGGAAAATTGGACCAGAGGGGCATTGTTTTGGACAGAAAAATTGAATTCTAATTTGGTACAAAATTTGAGTTATAATTTCATTCAGAAAAAATAATTTTCCCGCAATAATTTTTGGAAAAAAATTCAAATAAATTTTGTCCAAAAAATTAATAGTAGAACTGACTCGACCCACACCCGTGCCCAACACGGCTCGGTCGGCCGGTCGAACGGACGGCGATGGCGCGCGAGTGGTGGTTTAAGCCAAGGCTCACTTTGTCAATAACTCCTCCCTTCTACAAACTTGGGGTGTCCCTTGGGGCCTAACCGAAGCATTGCCACCTAGAACTTATATACACACATTAGTTCTTTTAAGTTTCCAATGTGGGACAACAATTTTACTCTTCAACTTCCCTTTCCACGAACCAAAAAACGACGTCAAGTTTCCATTTACTCATAAATGGTTTTGATGAACCATTTGCACCATGCGACTTGCCATGCAACAAGAAACACGACACCTCTTTGGACCCATCCCAAAAGATGTTTGGGATCCACTCAAATTTGGGCTCAAAGTTAGCCCAAAATAAGCCTGTAAAAACCATAATTCCAACATTTCAATCACAGTATTAGACTTTAGCCCAAATCAACACACATACCCAATGAAGAAGAGATTGCCTCTACCTTTTCCGGATTTAGCAGAGCGTATTTCCAAGGCAGAAAAAGGTTTGCAGTAATTTTTTAAAAAAATTAAAGTTGGAATTAAGGTCCTTATGAACCTGAATTGAAAGCTCGACTCTTCTGTCATGCCCCGGATTTACGAGGTCCAGCCCACGTGAATAAACCACCCAACGATAAATAATAGATAACAATACTCATACAAGTGTAAATGATTTAGTCACACAGTACATGTGTTTATCCAATTTAATACCTTCCTAGATACAACATCTAAGTCAAATGGATGTTCTAGTAATTAAAATATACAAATATGTTATAAATCAAATTGAAATGCCCAAAGGCTTACATCACATACAAAGAGTGTAACCCTTACAAGAATGGCACATGGTCAATATATAACATGAATGGCCCATGGCCTACAAATAAGGGAACTACCCTACACGGTTCCTACACAATTCCGATGTCTCAATCCACATCCTCATAGGCACACCTGAAAAACATTTTCAGCCACGTAGGGTGAGCATAAAGCCCAGTAAAGGATATTTCAAAAGCTATATATGTTCCACTAGTATAAATAATAATGATACAATACATATATACAATATGCCTAAATGCATTTTAAAAGTCCAACTGATTTCTCAATAAGAATCCCTTCTTTCCAATTTCCAAAACCTTTCGTTTATTCAAAATGTTTCTCGAGTTTTACAATATTTGTTTAGAACAAAAGAAATTCATCTCCAAACGAATCTAGGTATCTCAATACCAATGAGCAAATACATTGCCAAGTCAATTACGAATACATTGTTAAACAACAACAATTACATTGCTAAAATTGTTTCCAAACCATTCTTTTCCAAACCAAAAATCGTAATAAATAAAATGGGTAAATCTCTCGAAAAAATACAACCTTTCATGAAAATTTCGTCCGCGAGAAACCGTAAACCAGCACCTATGTAAACGTAGGTTATACAAGTGCTACTATTGTCATTTTACGAATATTTTGTCAGCGGGATCGACACCCATGTATACACGCGGTTTTTAGGACTTTCACCATGGACACACATGCCAACTTATTTCAACGAGACAATACTTAATTCCTAGATTCACCATTTTATTTACCCTTTCCAAATAGCACAATACATGTGATCCAAAATATGATTTTCAAAATGAAACAAATGCTCGTAAAACTTGACACAAGAATTTTCAAAACCTCTTTTCAAAACACATCGCTTAAATTCCCAAAATTCATTATAAGCACCATAATATGAATGATTTATAAACAGTCCAATTTGCCTAGTCCACATGAAATTTCTAACACAACAATGCTATCCTCCACCAATAGCCAAAACAATTATCTCTAATGCAATAAATAAAAGGTAACGATCTGAATATATATTCCAAAACATTTCCAAAGGAGTATTCAACATTCAATATTTGTTTCCAAATCTCAAGACACCTTTCTGATCAAATCCTCTTTTAATTTAGTAATCCAAATTTTTTTTCAAAAGGTTAACATTTTAAGGTTTTTCTCAAATTAGGGCTTTTTACGTTTAAAAAATCATATGCATTTTTTGTAAATAGAAAACAAACTTTTTATAGCTTAATCCATAGCCCAACAACTCTATTTGGAACAAGCCCTCAATTTATAAAATAAATTTTAAAATCCATCCAAAAACAACAAAATCTATATATTGAAAATATACCACAAATACATTACCGAACTCACATCAAGTTTAAGAAACAGACCCTACCTCTTGAAGCAAGAACAAGACAAGTCGAAAAAACCACTAGCGACGAAAAGGCAATCCGTTCAAATTAAATGAAAGCCCTCGTTGAGCTCTACATTTTGGTATAAGGAACTAGGGGTCAAAGATGTATAGAAATAGATGAAATTAAGGCTAAAAAGCTTGAAAAATCAAAAATGGTGGAAGGAGAGAGAGAATGGAGTGAAAAGTGAAGAGGTTTGACCTAAAAAGTGACTTTTAAATATCTAATTCTGGACAGTTCGCTGGAGCGGTGAAAGTTGCGCTCGAGCACAGTATACTCACAACACAGATTCACAAATTTCAAATAGACATAACTCTCCTATCTGAACTCCGTTTAGGGTCATTCTTGTGTCCAAATTGAAGCCTTAGAAGTAAGCTTTCCAATGGTTATAGCCCTACATCAAGATTCAAAGTGTGTAGAAATAAAATGATAAAAGAGTGAAAACTACTCAATAACAACTATTCAAATTTTGAGTTTTTGATTCAATCTCGCCTAACTATTATGGTAACACCTCAATCAAGGCTCAAATATCGAGTAAGAAGGTTCTCAATCAAGAAAATCAATGAGTCAAATATAATTCCATAATAACAGGAAGTATAGAGTGCTATGATTTGGTCGAAATGTTTTGTGAGAACTAGAGACTAAATGGGATGCTAAAGTTGGGAAAGAAGACTGTTAGTGGCGAAGTAAGATTCTGAGCAAATGAGTGGGATTTAGGTTGAAATACGTTGTGGTCACTTTGTTGAGATGATTTGGGAGTGTTTTGGTCAACCAGTGGTGATTAGGGGTGTAGAATTAGCCTGCAGGCTCGTGGGTCGCCTAAAGTCCACCTACAGTTTGGGTGGGCCCAAGCTTGCATGAGACCCTAGGTATGGGTCATCTGTTTCATAGCCTAGTTCAAAAAAAGTTTCGCCTCACCCAACCCGGCCTGGCTTGACCTGACCCCAATGACTCCCTACGCTAGTGCACACCAACCAACGATAAAACAAATTTGAAAAAAAAAATTCAAACAGTCAAATGATCGCTATTCCGCCAATGACCACAATTTTTTTTTTAATATAAATTAATTCCTCTCTCCTCCCTCATCTCAACTCCTATAAATACCACCCTTCTCCTATTTTATTTCTCACAAACAAATCTCTCTCTCAAACTCTCATTATAGTGTTCCTGGTTTAGACCCGACATGTTGATGTTTTGAATCCAGGTTTCATTTGTCTTATTTAGATATTCATGCCGTGTTTCTCCTTATTTCTCATTGAGTTTGGTTATTAGAGTGTCTTGATTGTGTTTGGAACAGGTTGGTTGCTAGTTGTACCAAACTATGGTTGTCCAGAATTTGGCCTCTTCGCTCGAGCGAAGCTTCTTGCACTCGAGCGAGCTTTGTGAACTCCTGGTATTTTTGCAGGCTGTAGCTCGACTTTTCGTGCCCCCTTTCAGAAGATGAATAAGCCATACAGTATCGGACTCCCGTGTTTATGAATCTGATTCCACAAGTGCAATGTGAAATAGATAAACACCAAAGAATCCCAATCGGGCAGATCTCTTGGAAAATAGATTTTGAATCAAAATGTAAAAAATTGATTGCTTTGCTAGATACAGAGTCGCCACCTAAATATTTTTGGGAAATTTAGGAAACCCATGACTCGTGTAAAAGGCCACGTGTCCATTATCACCAAGATTGTCTCGGCTCGGGAACTTAGGTACGAGAAGGGAAGGTCATGAATTGAGCACCCCCACTCGCCCGATCAAAGATCGGCCTCTACTAACCATGATATGAATCTTATTTACATTTAATGCTCTTGTTCCGGTTATTAGGCTACACACACAAGTATAGACTAACTTGTAAGAATTGAAACACTTGATTCATGTTTGTTTTGAAAAGAATTTCGAATATGTACCACTTGAAAAAGTTATCGTATATGAACATTACTCAAATTATTCCAATTCAAGCAATTAATCTTCATCCACAGGCATTCAATCAACTATAGCACTTAAGAAATTAGCCTCATGGCAAGCATGCTAGACGTGGCAATAATCACACTCATGTGATATGCTAAAGTGAGTAAAGGTTCACCTAGTACTCCACGCCAACAGAGAAACTAGTTAGAAAAATGTATGATTCCTAACTATGTGATATGACTACTGCAACGCATGTGAGATGCAATTACTAGGCTCAGCTACTAATATGGAATATGAAACAATTCGATAGCATGCGGTCTAAGCATGTATTTAAAGAAGTATTCAAACAACAATGCAAGTTAGAATGATGAACCGAACCTCGGTGCATGCAATACAAGTGGATACAAGGCATGAAGTATGCTAAATCAAACATGATGTCCCTAAACTAACCATCATAAACAAGTAAATAAAAGGGAGAAAGATGTGGGATTGGAAGGCATACACATTATTACTACATTGCGCTCTCACGAAGGAGAGTCCGAATGAACTAACTAGTAAACTAATTAAAGCTAAACTAATTATTACAAATCGAATTAATTAACTACTCTAGCTAACTAAAATAATTACAACATGAGACGAATTAACTATTCTAACTAATTAAGTACAAAGCCACTATTTAAGCACGGCATTAATATATGCAACACGGATCCTGAGAATCGATGGCGAGCTCATGCATGGATGCGGTTTCTACCCGAAAAGTCACTGTTTCTGCTACTGAACGTCTCTGTTGCACAATAAAACACTTGTACCAATTTCCACCTCCAGACTAACTCTATTCTGCCTCAGGAGAACATTGCTTGAATTTGCATTGATGGCTGGCAGAGGGCCTGCCATCTACTAATGGTGGCCAGGCCTGCCAACCACTGCTAACAGAATTTCCCTGCTGCAACAGAAGAAAATAGAGCAGAGACAGTGTATTCTCAAGGGTTTGTTTGCACAATGTACCCTTCCTTATCACGATCAGATTAAAGGAGTAGTAAACTTGGTTCATGAACCATCAATGGAAGCAATTTCATTGCATGATGGCCTATGAACCAAAGTGTGCAAGTTCATTAAATGCAATAAAACAAGACTCTCAAAATCACCCCCTATCATGAAAGACCAAGGGAAGGAGTTGACCTTGGAGACTTGAATCATTTCATTACTAGTAAGTATGAAATGGCCCAAGTTTCCATGTGTTCACGTATGATTGAACACAACACTTTTTATTACCTTGCACTTTTTTAGCCTCAATTTTATTACTCCATTTTAGATTACCATCAATTCTTTAATAAATTGAGTCCAAATGGTGAATTTAAGTCCTCTAATGAAAAGAGGGCTCAATCCAAAAGTGGCTTTGGGCACAAAAGAGACATCATACCATTGGTAATGAACCCCAAAGGGATTAAACCACTAAGCATGACATCTCAATCTCATGTTTTAAACAAACAAGTTGTTTGAAACCACTTTCAAAGAAAAATAAAAGCCAAGAAAGGAGGGAGGTTGCAGAGGTGATTAAGAGTGATCAAAAGTATGGAAAGCCATAAATAAACACTATCAACTCAAATATGGTGGTGTCTAAGGCCTAAAACACTAAACTCATGAGGACAATTACACTACAAGCATGCAAAACAAAGCTCAAATGCAACAAACACTTAAAGACAGTCCTTAAACAGTCTAAAAATAGTCCTAAAACATACTGGAATTAAGACAAAAATAGCTAGATTAATATGCTAAAATATGAAGCATGCTAGACTAGTAAGCAAAACACAAGGAGGGGAGGCTAACCCCTCCAATTTTGGACTTCAAAACATGATTTTGGCCACTAAAATAACTCTGAAAAATAGTGTTTAAAAGCTTAGAAAAAGATAGTTCAAAGGTGGGAAACACAAGGGAAAAGGCCTTGAGAGCAAGATGTAAAGAAGGGTGGACCACCTCGCAACCTTTATTGTCCTTAAAACCCAAGTTTCAGCCCAAAAATACAGAGTATTTATAGCCCAAAAATAGTTGGAAAATAGTAAGAAAAAGAGTGAATACAACAACTAAAGAAACAAAGCCTTATATCTCTTGAAGAGAAGATTCAATTTCAAGCAATAAAGCAAAGTGCACACACCCTCAAGAGCTCAAACAAGGCTCAAAGACACCTCAACTTGAAGATAGAGAGATTTGGTCAAGAGTGTATATGCAAAGATGAAGAGTGTGTAGGCAAAGGTGTAGAAATTTGTAAGAGAGAGAGAGAGAGAGAGAGAATTGTAGAGAGAGGAAAAATTTTGTTCTAAAATTTTTCTAACCTTAAAATATGTGAGGAAGGTCATCTATATATAGAAAAGATGAATTTTCCTTAAAAATATCCAGCCATACACGTGAGAGCAGATGCAAGCATCTGTGCAAACATCTGGCACAGCTGTCACAAAATATTTACCGAAGACATTGGTGGTCGGCAAGCCATCACTGGTGGCCGGCAGGCCACATCAGTGACCAGCAACCAAGAGTGATGGCCGACAGCCCGGCCACTAGCGGTTGCAGGCTTGAAGATCTCTGGGTTTGGTCCTAAAAAAAAAAAATGAGGCAACAGGTGTGTAAGGTTTGGAAGGCTCAAAGCTGTAGCATTCCACTAAGGACTTCGAGCACCTGATAAGCATATAGACTCATCATTGGGTGTGCAAGCGATGACGTCCAAGTCGTAAGGGCCGTAAAAAATGGGGTGTCTACAGTTGCCCCTCTTTAATAGAACTTGGAGTCATGAGATGATATGAGTGAATATAAAAGCCCGAAGACTACCCATTTTGACAAGGCCGTAAGACTTGAACAAACAATCAAGACACAAACAAAATGGTTGCAACCGCAGGCTGACTACGTATCCCTTTGCAAGGAATTAAACCAGCATAGTTCTGGGACAGAATGCAAAATGATATGCATAATGAATTTGAAAGGTGGGCTCACACGCTTTGCGAAGCTGGCTATTTTGAAAACTCATGATCATGCCAGATGATACAATAAGCAATAACAGATGCAATAAGCAAAAATAAGGCAATAACATATGAATGAGTAGCTTTAAGCTTAAAACCAACACAGGTTTCCTGAAAAAAGATATAAAACACACTCTAACCACACCAAAACACAAGATGAGGAAAGAAAATATCGCTCAGGAGTGCGCCTCACGTGTCCTGAGAAACAAGAAAAACAAAAATTGCTTGGGGTCGTGTTTCACGCGTCCCAAAAAACTGAAGAACAAAAATTGCTTGGGGTCGTGTTTCACGCCTCCCGAGAACCAGAAGAACGAAAACAGCTCAAGGTCGTGTTTCACACATCCCGAGAAATAAGAAAAATAGCTCGAGCTTGCGTTTTACGAGTCCCAAAAAATAAGAGAACCCGCTCGGGCTCGCGCTTCACACGTCCCGAGAAATAAAAAAAATTGCTTGGGCTTACGGTTCACGCATCCCAAGATCAAACGTGCCCAAAGCCACGAGTCACGCATCCTGAGATATTTTATTCACGCTGAGATCGTGAGAAGAGGAGAAAAATCGCTCGGGCTCGCACTTCATGCATCCCGAGATAAAAGACGCCCAGAGCTGCATGTCATGCATCCTGAGATACTCTAATCATGCTGAAATCGTGAGAAGAGGAGAAAAACCACTCGAGCTCACGTTTTACATGTCTCGAGATACAAGAAAAATTGCTTAAGATCGCGGTTCACGCATCCTAAGATAAAACACATCCAGAGCTGCGCGTCACGTGTCCTGAGATACTCTAATCACGCTGAAATCATGAGAAGAGAAGAAAAACCACTCGGGCTCTCGCTTCACGCATCCCGAGATAAAACATGCCCAGAGTCGTGCATCACGCATCTTAAGATGCTCTAATCACGCTAAAATCGTGAGAATGGGAGAAAAACTGCTTGGGCTCGTGCTTTACGCGTCATGAGAAAAATTCCAAACACGCCTAAATCGTGTGAGGAAGGAAGCACTCAAACCACGCTGAAATTGTGAGAAGTGGTCCCAAGAAAACTACTCAAGGTCGCGTTCCATGCGTCTTGAGAAAAATTCCAAAAACACTGAAATCATGTGAGGAAGGGAGCACTAAAGCCACGCTAAAATCGTGAGAAGAGGTTCCGAGAAAACTGCTCAGGGTCGCGTTCCTACGTCCTAAGATAAATTCCAAACATGTTGAAATCGCGTGAGGAAGGCAGCACTCAAACCACGCTAAAATCATGGGAAGAGGTCCCAAGAAAACTGCTCAGGGTCGCATTCCACACGTCTTGAGATAAATTCCAAACACGCTGAAATTGTGTGAGGAAGAGAGCACTCAAACCACACTAAAATCATGAGAAGAGGTTCCAAGAAAAGCCTTGGGGGACAACGATCCTAAACGCTACTCAGCGTAAAAGGATAAATGATACAAGATAACACAAGATGCAAATAAATGCAATAAGTGCGATGATATGATACATGTTACAAGCAATGTAGTGCATGATGTTTAGGGAATGCAATAAACAAGCAAAGTGGTGCTTTGGAAAGCACCTCATGGGGTGAGTGGTGATGAACCGCTCTACTCTGACAGGGATCTCCCTCTTGTGTTCTTCGAGCTCTTACCTTCAACTCACAGTTCGAAGGCCCTGACAGGGAATGGTGTCCAGGGATAGCAATTTGATCGCCATTCTAGCTTGAAGAAGGCTTGAGCTTGAGCTTAAGGTAGAGGTACACTCATACTCCGGAGAAAGACAAGGCTTGAGAAGGTGCATCCGGAATACAATCTCGGAATTTTCTGAAGTTGAAATACACTAAGATGCTCCAAATTTTCTCTCTTTTCTCTTTTGCTTTGCAGTTCAGAACCTATGTAGCTTCAAATAGGTCCTTGTTCGGTTGCTCTCTCTTTTGCTCAGGGTTGGACCCTGCAGTTTTATGAAAGAAGGAACCCTGTTTTGCACACCATGTTGGGAATGACACAGCACTCTGATCACAAAACGATTTATTTTTGCAATTAGAACTGAGAAATGAGTTCTTAACTAGGTATTGAGCCTATGATTGACCACAGCACACCATGACTCAACAAAGAAAAAATAAAGTAAAACAACCTAAACACATCTATTTACACTCACAATGACTCAAAACAAGAATCACGACAAACAAGAACAACAAACACAACACTTGGATGTTTACCAGCGATGGGAGACCTCTCAATTTACGGAGAGCCCACTACTTCTTCTGGTATTGTTTCCCACCCTTTCTTATTTGTGATTCTCATATCACTTTGGCACTCAATCTTTTTTTCTTTGAAAAGCCCTTTTCTTCACTTTTTCTCTCATCGTAGATCTCTCTATTATTTAATATCTCTGATTTTTATCCCTTCCCAGGTGTGGTTGATGGATAAGCTGAAAGTTGTGGACCCTATGATGGGGGGTCGGATATCCTGCTCTATTTCCAGTTCATACTTCACACTTGGCTTGATACCTCGCTGCTTGAAGGATGAGAGAGTTTTTGGTCTCTTTGCTAGCCTCAATTGTGCCCTTTCTGGAGAGTACATTAATAACGGGGAAAAGATAGAAAACCTGACTCGACTGTGCCCCTAGTTCATCATCTTGACCTTTTTTTTTTCTTTTTTCTTTTTTTGGCTTATGTTAAAACAATTTTGACCAGCATGAGAGTTAGATTAACATGTTTGTTCGACTTTTTGCTTTGAAATCGTGGAAGTCAGGTTATGAGCACTGAAAATTTTCCTTTTTTGGATCCAAGAAATGGTCCAGTTTTGAAAAAAAAAATGAAATAATTTTTGAGAAAATTAGTCAACCTCATTAAAAATCCTCAAAAACTATTTTTGCAAATGGCCACTGCTCAACCAACATGGAATTAACTCTTGAGATGCATAACCTCAGATCGAAACTTAAATTGTCTTGCAGCTGAATCTTCCAACGAAATAGGACAACCGATTTTGAATGAAGATGAGCCAATTGGACATGGATAGGATAGCCGAGTTAAACAAGGATCAGCCAATCAACATGGATGAGACCAACAAGGTAAAAATAGTTGGGGTCGAACTTTAGGATAAAGCTGCCTACGTATCCCAAAGATGGGAATCAGGCCTGACGTAGTTTCGGGAGTTAAGGTGCACTCGGGTATTAACACTCTCCTTTTGCACTCTAACTTTTTCCAAGGCCGCCCTTTTAGGTTTTCAACCTTGCGAGCTCTATTTTTTTCTTTGTTCTTATTTTTCTTTCCTTCTTTTTTTCTTTGTTTCTTCTTCTTTTGTTCTTTTTCTTTTTCTTCTTGCTCTAACTTTTGCCTGGGTCGCCTCTCTGGGTTTTTGGCCCAGCGAGCCTCTCAAGGATATAAAAGTTTAACTTGTCCATGTTGATTGGCCATAAGATCTCTAAGCCATCGGAATCCACGAGAATGGCTGTTGTTTCTAACTAAATAGTCTTGATGATGTAAGAGCCCATCCAATTGGGTTTGCATTTGCCCCTAGTGTTTATGGATAGGAACTCAATTGTCCTTCAGCAATAAATTTTCTTCTCTTAGATTATGGGATTTGGCTTTCTTACCAGTCTTCATTGGTTTGAGAAATGACCTAGTGTTGAATCTTTGAGCACCTCAGACTTTTTTGCCCCTAGTTCAAGGGCTGCTTCTAATCTAGCTATACAAGCTTCCTATGATCACATCTGACCTTATTGCCCCTAGTTCAAGGGCTGCTTCGAATCCGGCCATGCAAGTCTCACATTGTGGTTAATTATTTGAGCATTCTGCATCAAGGGTTGAGTCTTGAGGTCGAGAGTGATCCTATGCTGTACAATCTCCGGATTGATTCCAGGCATGTCTTCGTAGGACCATGCAAAAACATTTTTTGATATTTTTTAATAAAGCGACTAGTCGCTCGTGCTCTTCTGAAGACAATGTAGAACCAATCTGGATCAAGCCAGGATCCTTCTTAGTACTTACATTAACATACATGATTTCACTTATCAAGGGCTTAGCAGACCTCTCTTCCTCTCAATCGATCAAATTTTGCAAATTCTGAGGAATTCCTCCTTATCTGTTTTCATCACAGTGTTAGAAAAATTTTGAAAAACTTTGGTCAATGCAATGATTCACAGGCACAGAGAAGTAGGTGAAAAGTACTGCCATTCTATTTAGAACTTCTGGCTCAACTGGCTCCATGATAGAAACAGACTCAAAAGAAAAAGTGAAAAAGACAAACACAAAACAAGAAAGTGATGCCTGAGTTAACACCCCCGAAATCATCAACCTCCGACACAACAAGACTGACTCGATACCTAGTTCAGAAAGTAAAATAAAAAGCATTTTCAAAGTGCTAAAAAGTGCGTGCTATCTACCACATCTAGAGTAAAATGAGCACCATCAGCAGGTGGTTCATCCCCGATCACATAGTTACATTATTCCCCAGTTCATTGATCCAATGCCGATAGACTTTGTAGGACCCGGTGGAGTGATGACTTTATTGTCAATCAAATCTTGAACTTCATGAGAGAGACGAAAACAACGATCAGTCTCATGGCCGATTTGTTGATGGAAGGCACAGTACTTGGCAGCATTATACTTGGCTGGAAGGAGATCAGGGAGAGGCCGAGGGTCAAGGAGGTTGAGATGGCCTTGTCCTATGAGGATTTGGAGAGCTTTGGACAAGGTCATGTAAAGGGGATTGAAGGTGCGGTTTCCAATCCTGTCAGGGTTGATAGAGGGGTTGGCAGGTGTTGACTGGGTTTGATGACCACTTATGGGTGTAGGATTGGAGCTAAAGGGGGTGTTTCTGGTATAGCAACCCTTTTCATGGTTTATCCCTAGATTCAAAATGCTCCCAACCTGAGTGAGAAAAGTGTTATCCACAGTTTTTGCAACAACTGTAAGCACTTGCTATTTGTTCAGCCCTTCACCCTTCAAGTGCTTGCAGTTGTTGCAAAGACTGTGGATATATTGGAGCAGAGCCTAGTTGTTGAAGTTGTTCATAAGGATCAATACTTGCCCCGACCTTGTTCTTGCCCCTTGCCTCCACTTTGCCAAGGGATTGGGTCGCTATGTTGGAGCAGAGCCTAGTTGTTGACATGTCATCACCCAGACTTGAGATAACTTCAGGTTGGCCATTTTCTATTTTAGCTCGCCCCAAGATTGGGGAGCCTTTTGGCATGAAATTTCTAGCATGTGATGTGGTTGATAATGGAGCCAAAATCCCAAAGGCTAAATCTGCCAGAATTCTTTGAAGATCTTCAATCATCCTCATTAGCTCAGAAGTAGTGGGTTCATGGGTTTGAGATGATTGGGGTTCAAGTGCATCCATCATACACAAGTCCATGCTTTCTGGAATGAACACCTCAGGCTGGGGTAAATGGACCGGGGTGATGTATATGCTGGGGTTGTAGCTGGAAGGCAGTGTATAGATTAGGTTAAGGTATGAAGACAATGGGTTAGCGGTAGCCTGAGGTCCTTTTGGTGGAGCTATGATCTCTTCGTCAATAAGATCCTGAATCTTATGACGGAGGTGAATGCAACAGTTTGTATCATGACCGTGTTGTTGATGATAGACACAGTATTTAGTGGGGTCATGTCTTGGTGGAAAAGAATTTGGGAGGGGTCAGGGTTCCAGGAGCTCTAGGTAGCCTTTTTCTAGCAGCGTTTTCAAGGCTTTAGAGAGACTCATGTAAAGGGGATGGAAAATTTTGGGCTTGGGGCTGAGTTGAAGTGGTGTGGTGACAGTGTTTACTTCTGAGCATTTCACAGCTATGCTACCATTGGTAGTAGCATTGGAACTGCGAACAACATTCTTCTTCAAAGGGTCATTATCTTCCACAATGATCCCTTGTCTGATGGCATCCTCGATTTGAACCCGTGTTTCATGAAGCTCCTTAAAGTTGAATAATGGGAGGACTACCATTTTTTGCAATAGCCTTTTGTTTAGATTTCTAACAATTATACAAACTTGCTCTTTCTCTGGAGGCCTGCTTGCCATCATTGTCGCTTTTGCCCTCCATCGAATAACAAACTCTGAAAAGCCCTCCTTCAGTTCTTGACGCGTTGCCTCAAGATCACGAGTTGTGACCTCAATCTATGTGTTGTAGGAATATTGCGTAATGAAGGATTCGACCAACTCTTGCCAATTCTGTTTCACAAAGTCCTCCAATTTCGCACACCAGATAGCAGTTATTACAGACATGGTTCGACTGAATAGTGACAACTCCTGTACTCGGGTCAAACCCATTGGTCGTAGGATATCAGAAAATAGACGCAAATGCACCATTAGATCTCCAAAGCCATTGAAATGGTCAATATGTGTCATCTTGAACCACTCTGGTAAGGTAACTGCCGATTCGGTGTGCCCATTCTCTATGTTTGGAATAGAGTTGACCCCCTATGCCTTTTTGAACAGCTTTTCCAACTTGTTGACTTTGAGCACGGTTGGATCAACCTCGAATTCAAACGGTGCCACGATTTGATACACTGGGGCTCTGGAAGTTTGTGTTGGGATAGATTCTACTTGGACTGGGAAAACCAGAACACCCTCGGTTTATGGATCTTGAGCAATGAAAGCATTAGCTGTGGTACCAGGCATAGGGATAGCCGTGGTAAGTACATGTGATGCAGTGGCCGTTGCTGACTGCGGTTGCTGTTGATGTAGACTAGTTATAAACTCGGCCTGATGGGTCATAACCTCGGCCTAATGAGTTACGTTATGCTAGAGAGAGTCAACTGTTTGCTGCAGATGGAGTAATAATTCCTCTAAATTTGTCAGAGGTTGAGCCATGATAGGGGTAGATGCCCGTGATGAGCTAAACGAAGGTAATCTAACTTGTGAATGTCGGAATAGTGGAACTAGTGAACCCTCTATGGCCCTCCTTTGTCTCGCCATCGGCGAAAGTGAAGCAAACACTAGTTGCCTCTGAACTAAATTTTCGACCTGACAAAGTCTATCGACATGAGTCCAGAGTATTTGAGGGATATCGAAGCCTTCTGAAGCTATGGTTCCAGGACTACCTAGCAAAAGAGAAACAGACAGCACCTCAGCCCAATTTCACTAAAATAGATATGATCACAGCTGAGTGACTGAACTCCACACTGAATGCTGCCCCAAAACAGATACCAACTGTACCATTGATATAAAGCACCCTTGTACAGTTTCACTACAAAGCACACACCAGGTAAAGAGAACCAAAACACCCCTATGAGGGGGTAGGGTTACCCTGTCCTAATTTCATCAAGAACTAGGGTAATCTATTGCAAACAAGCGGTTTCACGCAATCCTGCATTTCAGATGAGCATCATGTCCTAGTTTGGAACAGTCTCTATGGCTTTTCGATATGCAATTAGGTCAAATGGTCAAAAAAGGTACCTCAGCAAGACTACCTAATATACCTCTCACACCTAACACCGAGAAATAAAAGGAGGATCAAGCGGTATAGCGGTAGTCCAAATCCAAGGGTTGTGTTCCCAACATGGCAGAGCCCACGACGGTCAACCTTTTGGCAAGCTTTTGGGCAAGCCTCCGACAAACCGTCCAAGAATAACAGATGGCAAACACAGTGACTTAAACGCACCAATGCAAATGCAATGCAAAGAACATATAAGTGTAGATAAAATTTCACATCATGAAGTTCGAGTCAAGTTCTCTAATTTCCCTAGCAGAGTCACCAAAAACTGTAGCTCGACTTTTCGTGCCCCCTTTCGGAAGACGAATAAGCCCTACAGTATCAGACTCTCGCGGTTCTGAATCTGATTCCACAAGTGCAATGTGAAATAGATAAACACCAAAGAGTCCCAATCCGGCAAATCTTTTGGAAAATCAATTTTGAATAAAAATGTCAAAAATGGACTACTTTGCTAGATACAGAGTCGCAACCTAAATATTTTTGGAAAATTTAAGAAACTCACAACTCGTGCCAAAAGCCACGTGTCCTTCATCACCAAGGTTGTCTCAGCTCGGGAACTTATGTACGAGAGAGGAAGGTTATGAATTGAGCACCCCCACTCGCCCGATCAAAGATCGGCCTCTACTAATCATGATATGAATCTTATTTACATTATATGCTCTTGTTCCGGTTATTAGGCTAGCATTATTAAGTGATGTGCACACACACAAGTATAGACTAACTTGCAAGAATTGGAACACTTGATTCATGTTTGTTTTGAAAAGAGTTTCGAATATGTACCACTTGAAAAAGTGATCGCATATGAACATTACTCAAATTATTCTAATTCAAGCAATTAGCCTTCATACACAGGCATTCAATCAATTATAGCACTTAAGCAATTAGCCTCATGGCAAGCAAGCTAGACATGGCAACAATAACACTCATGCGATATGCTAAAGCGAGTAAAGGCTCATCTAGTACTCCACGCCAATAGAGAAATTGGTTAGAAAAATGCATAATTCCTAACTATGTGATATGACTAATGCAACGCATACGAGATGTAATTACTAGGCTCGGCTACTAATATGGCATATGAAACAATTCGATAGCATGCGGTCTAAGCATGTATTCAAAGAAGTATTTAAACGACAATGCAAGTTAGAATGATTAACCGAGCCTCGGTGCATGCAATACAAGTGGATGCAAGGCATGATGTATGCTAAATTAAACATGATGTCCCTAACTAACCATCATAAGCAAGTAAATAAAAGGGAGAAAGACGTGGGGTTGGAAGACATACACATTACTACAACATTGCGCTCTCATGAAGAAGAGTCCGAATGAACTAACTAGCTAACTAATTAAAGTTAAACTAATTATTACAAAACAAATGAATAAATAGCTAAACTACTTAACTAATTATTACAAACCGAATTAATTAACTACTCTAGTTAACTAAAATAATTACATCATGAGACGAATTAACTATTATAATTAATTAAGTACAAAGCCACTATTTAAGCACGACATTAATAAATGCAACATGGATCCCGAGGATCAATGGAGAGCTCATGCATGGATGTGGTTTCCATCCAAAAAGTCACTGTTTCTACAGCTAAATGTCTCTGTTGCACAGTACAACACTTGCACCAATTTCCATCTCCAGACTAACTCTGTTCTGCCTCAAGAGAACACTGCTTGAATTTGCACCAGTGGCCAGCAGAAGGCCAGCCGTCCACTGATGATGGCCTGCCGGCCATTAATAGGGAATACTGGCCACTACTGACAGGACATCCCTATTGCAACAGCGAGTACATAGAGCAGAGATAGTGTATTCTCAAGGGTTTGTTTGCACAATGTACCCCTCCTTATCATGAATAGATCAAAGGAGTAGTAAACTTAGTTCACGAACCATCAATGGAAGCAATTTCATTGTATGATGGCCTAAGAATTAAAGTGTGCAAGTTCAATAAATGCAATAAAACCAGACTCTCAAAACCACCTTTCTATCATAAAAGATCAAGATAAGGAGTTGACCTTGGAGACTTAAATCATTTCATCAGTAGTAAGTATGAAATTGCCCAAGTTTCTATGTGTTCAATTAACGTCCGATTGAACACAACACTTTTATTACCTTGCACCTTTTTAGCCCCAATTTTATTACTTCATTTTAGATTATCATCCATTCTTTAATAAATTGAGTCCAAAGGGTGAATTTAAGTCCTCTAATGAAAAGAGGGCTCAAACCAAAAGTTGCTTTGGGCATAAAAGAGACATCATACCATTGGTAATGAACCCCAAAGGGATTAAACTATTAAGCCTGACATCTCAATCTCATGTTTTAAACAAATAAGTTGTTTAAAACCACTTTCAAAGAAAAACAAAAGCCACGAAAGGAGGGAGGTTGCAGAGGTGATTAAGAGTGATCACAAGTACGGAAAGCCATAAATAAACACTATCAACTCAAATAAAATGGTGTCTAAGGCCTAAAACACCAAACTCATGAGGACAATTACACTATAAGCATGCAAAACAAAGCTCAAATGCAACAAACACTTAAAGACAGTCCTAAAACAATCTAAAAATAGTTCTAAAACATGTTGGAATTACGACAAAAATAGCTAGATTAATATGCTAAAATATAAAGCATGCTAGACTAGTAAGCAAAACACAAGGAGGGGAGGCTAGCCCCTCCAATTTTGGACTTCAAAACATGATTTTGGACACTGAAATAACTCTAAAAAATAGTGTTTAAAAGCTCAAAAAAAGATAGTGCAAAGGTGAGAAACACAAGGGAAAAGGCCTTGAGAGCAAGGTGTAAAAAATGGTGGACCACCCCTCAACCTTTTTTGACCTTAAAACCTAAGTTTCACCCCGAAAATACAAAGTATTTACAACCCAAAAACAGTTGGAAAACGGTAAGAAAAAGAGTGAATACAACAACTAAAGAAGAAAAGCCTTATACCTCTTGAAGAGAAGATTCAATTTCAAGCAATAAAGCAAAGCACACATACACTCAAGAGCTCAAACAAGGCTCAAAGACACCTCAACTTGAAGATGAAGAGGTTTGGTCAAGAGTATATAGGCAAAGATGAAGAGTGTATAGGCAAAGGTGTAGAAATTTGAGAGAGAGAGAGAGAGAGGAAAATTTTTGCTCTAAAATTTTTCTAACCTTAAAATATGAGAGGGAGGTCATCTATATATAGAAAACATGAATTTCCCTAAAAAACATCCAGCCATACACGTGGGAGTAGATGCAAGCATCTGTGCAAACAGCTGGCACAACTATCACAAAATATCTGCAAAAGACATTGGTGGTCAGCTGGCCATCACTGGTGGCCGGCAACCAAGAGTGATGGCCGGCAGCTCAAAAAGGTGGCCAGCAGGCCACCAGAGATTGTAGGCTTGAAGATCTCTGGGTTTGGTATAAAAAAATGAGGCAACAGGTGTGCAAGGTTTGAAAGGCTCAAAGTTGTGGCATTTCGTTGAGGACTTCAAGCACTTGATAAGCATATAGACTCATCATTGGGTGTGCAAACAATGACGTCCAAGTCGTAAGGGCCGTCAAAAAGGGATGTCTACACAGGCCTACAGAGATACTGGGAATGTAGTGTACAGCGAGACTTCTTGTGCTCGAGTGACAGTCTTATGTCTATAAAACTTCTGGGAGATTGTATTCTACGCTTGAGCGAAGATTCTTCTACTTGAGCGAAACAACTTATTTTGTCTAGTCGGTTGAGTGATAACTCTTGCACTCAAGCAAACTATGCGTATATCAATTCGTAAACCGGTCATTTTACATCACTTTTTCATCTCTCTCTCTCTCTCTAAAACATTTCAAAATCCTAAGTTGAGACATTCTCTCTAAAACTCACTCTCTCTCTATAAATACACAATGATCTACACATTTTCCTTCCCTACTTCCTTTGTTAAAAAGGAAAAGCTCACCTAGAGCTTTGTTTTCATCCAAATTGAGTTGGGTTTCGACTTCATTCGAGTTTATCTCGTCTTCTAACTTTGAGGTAGGGATTCTCTACATTCTTTTATAGTTTTTATCTTAGCTATTTGTTTTTATAAAACAATCTTGTGATTTTGGAAGATTTTGAACAATCATAGGGTTCTGGTTTAAAATCAAAAGAGGGGCTTTCAAATGGATATATTGAAAATCGCTGTGGGGTTGGAAATGAGATTAAGTTGTGATCAAACTATTGATTTTGATAAGTGGAATGGATTTTGAAAGAAGAATGGGTTTTACCCTAAATGGCTCAAATATTTATTTTGTATAAATAAATAGAATTAATGTTGAATATGTGAAATCGGATGGATATTGGTATAAATGGTGGAGTTTGACATGTATTATCACTCACCTTGAAATTTGGAAAGTTTATCTGTATTGGAGATTTTATATCTATTTAGAAATATTTGTTTTGGGCTATCGGTGGAGGATGACTATAATTGTTGTAGAAATTGCATGAGGATTAAGTGAATTAAAACTAATTTCTCATTCACGTGCATTGAGCATTGTTGCTCATTTAATACATTGCAAATGTGTACGCTTTTAGAAAAATGGGTGAACGTGGAAAAGATGTGTGTATCACCAAATCAAGTTGGCATGTGTGTCTAGGGTGAAAGTCCGAAAATGGGCGTATACATGGATGTCGATTCCCGCGGATGAAATATCCGTAAAATGGCAATAGTAGTGCTTGTATAGACTACGTTTACATGAGTGTTATTTGATGGTTTCTCGCGGACAAAATATCTGTGAAAGGTTGTACCGCTTTGAGAATTTCCCTATTGTTTTCTACTATAAAGAACATGATTTGAGAATTGTGATATAAACTGGGCATGGCATGGTTTTGGGAAAGAAAGGTAAAACGTGTTGACATGAGCATTGCATATGCATTTCACCCTTATATCTTTATCAAGATTCATATATTGTGTTGTATTATTTCTACTGAGTTTTGGCTCACTCTATATGGGAAAATCATTTTTAGGTGCTAGTGAGATGCCTCCACCAAGGCAATAGCTTGGGAGGATTGGAACAAAGGTTTCATTTTGTTTACTTGTTATTATCTTGTACAAGCTTTGGGCTTTATATGCATTGTATTTAAATCCATTTTGATGAAACCAAATATAGTCTTGAAAAGTTGTAGCCTTCAGGGCATTTTTATTATCTGTTTAACTTATATTTCATAATTTTGTTGTTGACACATGCTATAGATTCAGGGTTAGGACTTATGAATGCATATTCGCATGTGCCACCTCTTTTGTACAACTGAGTTTTGTGTAATGAAAGGCTATTATACTCTAATTTGCATTGTTATTTACTTATCGTAATGGATGGTTTATTGTATTTATTTCGGGACGCTAGACTCATTCTCTCTCAATTAATTTTGAAGTCGCATCCCTAAGTAGTAATTCTAATTGTGCAAGAAGAAACTTTTATCATAAGAAGTTAATTTTTGTGTCACATTCGCGAGTTGATAGCATTAATTATTTGAATTAATATTTATTAGTTACTCATTTTTTTACGTTAATTATTTCACAACATATATTAGTTGTTATTGTTTACTTGTTATTATTTACTCATTATTTTAATTAATTGTTAGTTTATATATATTATTTTACTTACATTACCATGAATCTTAATATTCCTAATGTTTATGTCAATATTGATGCATATACACAACATGAATCTGTTCATTCTCCTTCTACTGTACTTAATATTCTTCATCCAACAGTAACATCATTATCTAGAGGCATATCTAGTACTGATTGGGATCATTTTGAAATAATATTTGTAACTTATCCTGATAGTACAACTGTATCTAAAGCAAAATATAAATATTGTGCACATTTACTTAGTTCTGCATCGATGGGGGATACTAGCCATCTAAAAAGACATGCTCAAAGACATTTACGAAGTCAACAGCCTGACATTAGAACTCAAATGCAATTAGGGGTTCATCAACTGGTAATTTGCAAATATTTTCATATGATCCTATACGTGCACAAAATTATGTAGTTGATTATATTATTAAAAAAGAACAACCTTTTATTACTAGTGAATGTCCCATGTTTTAGAAATGATTTATGAAGGTTTTGTACCACAATATCAAGGTTTTTCAAGAAATACTATTAGAAATAGGATTTTTTTTTAAATGAGGATATTAAAAGTGAATTATTTGATATTTTCAAAAAATTGAATGGAATAATTTGTTTAACATATGATCTATGATCAAACAATGGTTTAAAATATCAACGTATCACTATACATTTTATTGATAATGATTGAAAATTAAATAAAAGAATTATTTCATTTAGAGCAGTTGAACTTTCATACATTGGTCATTCACTTGCGGTAGAAATAAGAAATGTATTATATGAGCGGGTTTTGCAAAATAAAATATTTACCATTAGTTTAGATAATGCAACATATTACAATCAAACTACAGCCCATTTGAAATGAACTTTACAATTACTTGTCGATGATGATTTATTTCATGTTTGTTGTTGTACTCATATTTTAAACTTGATTGTTAAAAAAACTATGCATGTATACGAGACTTTTGTACTGGTAATAAAAAAAATGCGGTTCTTACTATTATATCTTCTACTAATTGAATTTCAGAATATAGGAAAATTTATCAACGAGAAGGTATGTCATTTAAAAAATTAATCTTAGACAGACCCTTGGTGGAATTCAACGTATAATATGTTAAAGAGAGGTTGTAAACAAAGAAAACTAATAAATTTATTTTTTGCAACAATATCAATAGGAGGAGTACTGACTTTTACAAAACTTAATTGGCATCAAGTAGCCTTATATAAAGATTTTCTAAAAGTTTTTGATATTACAACAAAATTATGATCTTTTATATATATATATATATATATATATACTTCTATTTCACCATTTGATTTACATATGTTAGCAGAAATAATGAAAGTATTTACAAAATATATGGATAATGAATATTATGTAACCATTATTACTACAATGAAAGAAAAATTTAATAATTATTTTTATGCATTGTCTCATCTTTTAGATTTAGCCATAATAATTGATCCTAGGTGTAAAGAAATTGGTTCACAAGAATTTTTAGAACTTATTTTCGCTGATCGATAACAACTTATCCCTATTATGAAAATATGCAAAAAATTATTTGAAGAATACAGAGTATCCGTATCTGCAAATACACGTACACATATTATACCATGCTCATCTTGAGGTGGAAGATTAAAGTGTTTTTTCAGCAATAAAAAGTAAAAGAATATCTCAACATACAAGCGTAAATAGTTCTGACTTACAACATTATTTGGATATCCCACTAGTGGATTGTAGCGATGATTTGATATTTTGGATTGGTATAAACAAAATGAACCTATGAGGCCTATGTTTTCACAGATGACCCGTGATATATTAATCTTTCCTATTTCTACAGTTGCTTCTAAAACAACTTTTAGTGTAGGTGGACGGGTGCTGAGTGATTACCGTAAGAGGTTTTCACCCCTAATAGTTGAGGCATTAATAATATCTAGTGATCATATGCATACGCTTACAATAAGACAAAATTACAGTGAAAATGACAGAATTCAAGACAACTTGGATGATATATCATCGGGCAATGCGAGTGAATTATCTGTCTCCTCCAATGATTGATCAACAATTTTTTTTACTATTTTATTTTGTAATGTTTTTATTAGATTATTGAGGTGGAGTATAATGCAAATGATTGGTAGGCTAGTAGGTGCCAACCTAGTTGGGATGTACTTGACTTATAGTGATGTAATTGATCTACCATCATCAATAATCTATATCTATTTTATTAATGATATAAATTTTTGAAATATTTTTTTGTATTTTGAAATAAAAATTATTCATTAAATAAATGTTATCTATTTAATTTAATGATTGTAATATTTTGTTTCATTTTGATTATATATATATATATATATATAAACAAAATTATTAATTGAAAAGAAGAAAATTACATAATTTCATATTTTTTTTGGTCATATGTTTATAACCAAAAAAATATAAGTTATCCATAATTAAATTTAAATACCACCACATGAAAACACAATCAAACATCTCATTAATCTTAAGTGAAATACTCTAGTATAATTTTTTATCCCTCATAAATAATCTATATATATAATATATCTACCATTTATTTTTTGTAAAAAAAATAAATAAAGCCCGCCAAGACCTAATTTGAGTGGGCCTAAGCCGAATTTTTTGACTCGTGACCTGACTCAGCCCAACCCGACCCAAGAATTGGTGGAAATCCGCGAGGCCCGACGACGGGCCGGCCCAAATTACACCCCTAGTGGTGATGGAGTTAGGGGGCGAGTGTTGGTCTGTTGTCGGGGTTGATTAGTTCTTGGTAGGTTGTTAAATTGTTTGGTTAATCCTTTAAGATCTTGTTATTTTTCTTTTATTGATGTCTATGTTGTTTGTTTTTTTAATATAACTGCTTTACATGTTCTCAAAAAAAATCTCGTTCACAATAGACATGTATTTTGACAAGATTCCTCAAAATTTGTTATTATGTTTTAGTTTTATTTTGCAAAAAATATTTTTGGACATGTTTATAGTAATTTTTAAAAATATTTTAATCAAAATTTTTTAAAATACTTTTCAGATATATCTAATCGGAATGCATCCAAAATGTAAAATAAATTGACTAAAATATGAAAAAAAAATATTCACTAAAAACAAATAAAAATTTAAATAAAAATCTATGTGCACGTATGTGTTCAGTTAACTTTTTTCATATTTTAGTCAAATTATTATTATTTTTTACTTTTTAGATACATCAAAAAGTTGAAGAAAAAAAAAAAAAAAAACAGACTAAAACGTCACTCAAGATAAATAAAAACCAGCCTAAAATTAATTTCTTAAAAATCAAACCAAACAAAGTTGGTGTATTTACATAACTTTCAATTTAAAATTTAAAATTTTAATTATATTCCAACAATATTAACACAAATATCTTTAATTTTATAAGCAATTTTCTAACTTTTTAACAAAATTTCTAAGAAAAATTACAACAAAAATAAAAGAAATTTAACTTTAAGATTGGACTTGTATAACAAATCAAATCATAAAATTTTAATTTTTACAACTTTAATTCTAATTGGTCACAATCATCATCATTTGCCCTATGAAAAATTATGCAATAATCTCAGAGTACACCATTTGATCATATTCTCCTCACCAATCACCATTTATTATACCGTTCATATTTTTCAATCACTCAATATAAATAATTAATACTACAACTTCTTCACTAATCATACTATTATAAAGTACCATTTAACTATACCCTGAACTACCAAATAATCACAAAAATACCAATTTTTATTTTATTACAATACGTGATATTTTATTAACATGATGTAAAATTGAATTTTTACTTTAATTACATCAAATGATAAGTGCCGTTTATAAACCATCATCGCCACTCATCTCAACCACGTTGTACCCAACCCCTGCCCGCACCACCCTTATCCAACCCCTACCAATAAGTGGGTGTACCAATCAATCACGAAGCTTATTTGAGATTTTTTTTTTTCCATCATTACTAAATTGTGACACCATTCTACAGGGTGTTACGAGGCAAGTGCGTGACAATCTTCGCTATAGAAATAAATTATGTTTTGTATACTCAATAATAAACAGAACGCACAAGAAATAAACTAAAAGAAAGAGTTTTCAAAATATGTTTAATTACAGAAACTAAACAGAAAATGAAAATAGGGAAGGAGAGAAGAAAATAAAATATAAACACAAAATACTTACAGGGAATATTTTCTTAGAATGATCAAGTCCAGTTTTTAACACTGTCTCTTTAAGATAGATTCGTCCTCTCTTGAGTGCTAACAGATTTATGGATGTCTATCTCCCAAAATCAAATGATCTACACTGAACAGTAGCAGCACTACACACTATTCGCACAATGAACACACTTTGTGTTTATACATTTTCTCATAGAAAATTAAATGCAACAAAATGCAGAGAGCAATGACAGAATCAAAGACAGAAAATTGTGTGAAAATTCAAATGAGGGACTTGTCTATTTATAGGTACACTGGTGGCTTTTCAAATTTGATTCCAACAGGTAACAAACCTGTTTGAACAGGTAAGGAACTGTTTGGGTTTGAACTGAACAGATATGAACCTGTTCGGACAGGTATGGAATCTGTACAAAAAGGTTTGAATAGGTGCAAGCCAAAATTTGAATTTTTCCAACCAAAATTTGAAATAAAAACCGGACAGAATTTATTTTCCAAACAAAAAATAAAAATAAATTCAAATGTAATGTTTTTGGCTCAAAAAGATAAGTATTTGGCCGGACAAGCCCAACCCAACCTCACACCACGGACCCGCACCCAAGCCCAGCTTGCCCGATCGACCGGACGGCTGGACAGTGGCGGCGGCGTGTGTGTGTGTTTGTTTTGGGTCCAATGGGTCTAGCCCACTTTACTCATAACATCTCCCTCTACAAAACTTGAGTGCCCTTTGGGGCCTAACCCAAGTTCCAACTCAAGCCTTATAAACCCACACTAAGTTTGCCCACCAAAGCAATGTGAGACAAACCTTAACACCAACTTTCATGGACATTTCACCAAACACATTGTGGTGAAAAGGGCATAGGAATGCTTTCTGATCTAGACAGACCTTCCTGATCCTTGAAATGATACTTGAAAGAGGAACAAACGCTTCAGACGGGGGTGCTTGAATTAGCCCTCCAATGAGCAAGTTAGTCCTATTGTCTTTGTGTTTACTTTTCCTGTAATTTATTTACTATTTTTTTTTTACATACCTTTCCTTGATCGAGGTTCCTCCTTTTATACTTCTTTTGGGCCCATCGTTGGGCCCACACTTGACCCTCAAAGTAATTAATTACTCGGCCCTTATGCTTGGTTCTTTGGCTTCCATTCGGCTCTTTTCATGGTTGTTTTGTATGCATTACAACGTGGGCCACTTGGTAAGGCCGATTTGTATTTTGTCTGATTCTCCAATGGGCCTGATGTCGGGCTTTCGATCACATTGATGAAATTCGGCGCCCGCAATTGCCCCCCAAACATCAGATTAGTCCCATTCAGTCGACGTGTTCAGTTCGTGCAGACGTTTCATTTGGCTCGCAGATGGAACATTTATTGAAAGTAAAAATAAGGCTCTCACGATCCTTTCAATACTGAATCATTAGAATGAACATGATCAGAAATCATTACCACTTTTCGCCCTTTCGTACTTGACATTCATTTAATGCGATTTGAAAATGCACTGTCCCTTCAAGTTTTTTGAATTGAAAGGCTTTTGGATTGTTATTAGTATTCCTCACTTTTCCTCCAAGACCTCTGCGATTTTCGCCTACTCCCCACTGTTCTTCTCTGTTTGACTTGTAAGTCCTTCTTTCCTTTGTATTGCTGCCTTATTCCAGCTCCCATTTTGTTTTTGTTTGTTTTTGGTTAGCATATTTTCTATTTTGTTTCAAATGGAAAAACACTTGAAAGCTCTCCTTTCTGAAGATCGTATCATCGCCTTTCGTCACAATTTTTCTATCCCAGACAACATCCATTTGTCCCTCATGGTAGACAGCGTGGTTGACATGTAGAGGATTGATGTGAACACGATCATCTTTCCTCTTCTATCAATTGCTGAATGCGGAGTCCATTTTCCTCTTTATCCTTTTTTGAGGGCCATTCTGCGCTACTGGGGTTTTATCCCTTCCCAACCAAACGTAAACGTTTACCGAATTATAATGGGCACAATAGAATTGAATTGCCGACTTAGACTTAACCTAGGAATCCTTGCTAGTTGACATTGTTATGTCTTGGCGAAATCATCCGACCGGCAAGGACGTTACTTTCTCAGAGCCAAGGACATAGATCACCAGTTGGTGACTGTAACAAGCCCGCGGAGGACCTCGCTACAGCTCGGACTCGATTTCGTAGTCACGGTTTTAAGTCTGAACCAAAGAGTCCAAATCCGGAAAATCGTTTTGAGAAAACAGATTTTTGAAAGAAGTGCCAAACATGGACTGCTTTGCCGGATACAGAGTCGCCACCTAAATATTTTATTTTGGGAAATTTAGGAAACCCTGACTCGGTGCCAAAAGGCCACGTGTCCGTCATCACCAAAGTTGCCTCGGCTCGGGAACTTGGGTACGATTGGGGAAGGTCACTTCGTGAGCACCCCCGCTCGCCCGATCAAAGATCGGCCTCTACTAACCATGATATCTATTTTTGAAAACATTGTGAGTTCTTATTCCGGTTATTAGCCTAGGTTTCTATGTGATGCGCACAGCATACAAGTATAGACTGGATCGCCTGAATTGGAACAAAACATTTCATGTTCGCTTTTCGAAAATGGTTTGCTACCCGCAGGTAGGCTTGAAACATTTGATGATTTATTCCAATTTAAGTAACCCAACCTTCACCCACAGGCATTCAGGCAGTTATATCACATAAGCATCTAGCCACATGGTAAGCATGCTATCATAGCAGTCACTCACACGCATGCAAGGATGCTAAAGCATAAAACTCACCGGGTACTCCAAGCCAAAACAGAATTTACATTAGAAATCATGCATGATCCTAAGTATACAGAAATGCCTAATGCAACACATGCAAAATGCAACTATAGTAGGCTCGGCTATTCTAAGATGGCATATGAAATGCTACAACTATCATGTATTCAATTTGGAATTGAAAATACAATGCAGTTAGTATGATGCGCCGAGCCCGATGTATGCAAAACAGATGAATGAATGCAAACATGCTGTCATACTGTATGTTAATTGAAATATGCCCTGATCTAACCATCATAAGCGGATAAATAAAAGGGAGAAAGACGTGGGGTTGGAAGACATACAACACACACACGCACACTTATTACAGTTATGCCCTCGCGCAGAGGGTCCGAATAAATAATATAGTCCCAAATGAAAGAATAGTACATTCCAAATATTACAGTCCGAAAAATATACAAATTCCTACTTAATTAACAAATTAACTAAGAAAGCTGTAAAACTGGCGTGCAAGCCAGGGACTGCCTCGCTTCTGATGAATGATGTATGTTAGGCTGCTTTGCGCGGAAATCCACTGGGATGCTCCAATTAGCCTCTGTTTTGTGATTTTTCTTGGAAAGCGTGCCAAGCCCCGAAAAGTTGCTGATTCTTCATTTTGCTGCAACAGAGAGCAGGAAAGGGGCATAGCAATGTATTTTCACAAATATATGCATGCCTCGATCCTGGTGCCACCAATCACGCATATCGATGCATGATGGCAGAGGAGTCGAAATGTGCAACTCAATATAGAATGAATGCACGTATAAACACAACAAGAACCTAACTCCATCATGGGTAATCCGGAGTGTCGGTGACTGGGAATTGAGACACGTTCTGCCACTCGGAGTACGAAACGCATCTCGTTTCCCGTGCCCGGGCTAACTCCTATCCCGAACACGATGCAATATGCATGATATGCATGAATGCAACTAAGATACAGCCTAGCATGCACAATGCTATGAAAATGAGATGTCTCGAAATGCGTGTACACGGGCACGCAAATCGAGGAAATACATAAATGCGATCTAAGATACAACCTAGTATGCACAATGCTATGAAAATGAGATGCCTCGAAATGCGTGCACACGGGCACGCAAACCGAGAAAATGACATACGCAATGCAAATGACATGGAAATATGATATGGGCTTACACTAACATGAGAGAGCCTCAGCCACACTCACATAAGAGGCCGATAGATGAAAATGAAGTGCCTCGAAATGCGTGTACGCGGGCACGCAAACCGAGGCAATGGCATACGCAATGCAATGGCATGGAAATGACATATAGAATGCAACATGGACTTATACTAACATGAGAGAGCCTCAGCCACACTCACATAAGAGGCCGATAGATGAAAATGAAGTGCCTCGAAATGCGTGCACACGGGCACGCAAACCGAGGCAATGGTATATGCAATGCAATATGGCTAAAATGATATGCAAACATGCTAATGGATTTTCAGCAATGAAAAGTGGGGAAAAAAGCCCCGAAATGAGGCGAAAACACACCCGATGCATGGAATCTCTCCCGAAATGCAAATTAGGCGCATAGAATGAACTACAGCTATACAAAGCATGCGTAATTGGTACACGAGATGAAAAGACAGAAGCAAGGCAGCCTCAAAATAAGCATTTTTACAGTACAAATCATGGCCAAACAGCAAGCAAAGATAGGGCAACAATGGCATGCAAAAATGGCCCTAAACATGAGATTATGAAACAACTCACAGCTGCTAACTCCAAATAGGTTAGGGCTCTTCAACAACATTGAAGAGGGGCCAAAAATAAGCCACTTTACAGAACTGTAAAAACCTCAAAAACAAACATAGATATGGCTAAGCTTTTGTGCAAGAAAAAGGGCCAAAAGGTGGCCAAAGAGGCAAGTGGTATATGCAAAGCCCAAACCAAAAAATTCCCTTCTACAACATTGAAGAGGGACCAAAAATAAGCATATTTACAGAACTGTAAAAACTCCAAAACAGTATACAAACCTGCTAGAAATGCAATGCAAAATAAGGCTCAAAAGAGGCTATAACACAAAGTCTACAAAATATTCACCAAACAGCCAAAGACCCTTAATGAAACATGTTAAGAAGGTCAAAATAAGACTATTTCTAGGCCTGTAAAAAGACCAAAAACAGAAGCATGATAGGCTGCCAAAGCATGCAAGAAAATGGCATTCAAGGAGGATATTGAAGCAAGTGCAATATGGAGGGCTCAAACAGGGTTGAGCCCTTAAGAAAAAGTGAAAAAGAGCTCAAAATAAGGCCACTTTCAGTTAGGGCCAGAGCTCAAAACAATAAGCATGTATGGCTTATAAATGGTGCAAGAAATGGACCAAAAAAAGGGGAAATGCTGCTCACCTTTGAAGACCAATGTTTTTGTTGCTTCTTGGACCAACTTTGATGATTCTAAGCTATTGAAATTCCTCCCCTTGCTGCTGGAATAGAGTGGTGGTGGTAGAGCTTGAAGATGATGAAGAAATGGAGCCCAAAACCTGAAGGAAATGGGGTGATATGTATGTATATGCTCCAACCAATCCTTGTAACCCCTTTTCTTGAGTTGGGAGGCCAGCAAAAAATGCAAGAGAGGGAGAGAAGACCCTAGGCCAAAGTGGAGGGAATTGAGGCTCTTGTTCCCCCACAAAATATCCCCCGGATATAGATATTTTCTGGGGGAAACAGCTGTACAGCTGTAAAGTGCACACAGTGAGGAAGCAGGTCGGCCAGGTATTTTTGTTGTAGGTGGCCGGCCGGCCACCACCCCTAGCCGGCCGGCTAGGGGTCAAAAAGGCCAAGTTCAAATAGTGGCCGGCCACCACAAAGAGGTGGCCTCCCGGGTCTCCTCTTCACAACCCTGTGGTTCGAATTTGGAAACTCTAAAACAGGAGAGAGAACAAGCCATTTTGAGGAGGGGTTCAAAAGGTTCAAATGGAATTAATGGCCGGCCACCAACTTTTAGGGTCCTCCCATGTGTGTACAACACAAATATGTGGTTCAAAGTTCAAGAAAGTGGCCCAAGGGTGTTCAACATTGGTTCGGAAGGAGGGGTTCAAAAGGGTCAAGAAACATTAGTGGCCGGCCATGAACTTTTAGGGTCCTCCCATGTGTGTACATCACAAATATGTGGTTTGGGTTTGAAGAAAATGGCTCCAAGGTGTTCAACATTGGCCCGAAAGTGCGAAAAACGGGTGTCGGAGGGCGAAAATGGAACATAACTGGTTGCCAAGATAATTGCTGGCCTCCCACCCTTCTACGGCCTTCCCGGTGATAAAACAGAGGTACCTGCCAAAAATGAACAAAAACCGATGCAAAACCAATGCTCGGGGGCCAAAACACGCAGTTCGGGGTCCCGAAAATGGGCTGTTAAGCACCGAAAGTGGCGTTCGGCCACGAAGTGGGTTTCTCAGACCCCAGTGTTCCTCAAAAGGGAGAAAATAAGATGTATGCCAAAAATCAGAGCAAATGGAGATGGTTAGGTGGTCCCGAACCGAGGCACACGGCCAACAGTCCCGAAAAACCAGAAACCAGACTCCGAAATGGGCAAAATGGCCTGCGGCCACAAAATGTAGCCCACGGCCACTGAGAGATGGTCTACGGGACCTCTCCCTCCCCTCGGGAAAAGAAACAGGGAAAACCGAGTCTGGTTCACAAACTGAGACAAGGCACAGAAGAGGGTTCGGAAATCCGGAGGCAGGGCTTACGGCCGCGACTCTGAGACTTCTGAACGAGCACGATATGCAACGTCACCGAGCGCTCAATCGGTGATGTCTGAGTCTTAAGGTCGGTCAAAAATGGGGTGTCTACAGTGACTATGCTTGCCAGTTCTGGCGAGCGAGTTGACGACGTTATGGTCGTTGTCCGAAGCAACTGGGAATTCGGCGATGGCAAAGATCGCCTGGACCCTGTGCCTAGACAAAAAGGTGAGCCAGGTGGCTGTATAGACCCATTCTTTGCTTCTCTTTATAGATTTACTCGACTTTGATTCTGTATACTTATCTTTACATTTGCGTGCAGGCAACGATATAAAAAGAGCCCTTACTTCGGCTGACGACGCTGTGCTTGCGCAAGTCAAAACTACACTTGAATACTTCGACCGTGCAAACCTTCAAAAGTGCTATTGAAATACGACCCAACGTATTCAACTTTTTCGGTTGCTAACCACATCCGAATTCCAAGAGGTGAATAGTATCTCACGAAACTAATTTTCCCAAGCTTCAAGAGCCTAAGGGACATTGGTCTTGAGGGTTCAGCCTTGGATGACCAGGGTGGTGAAGTCGGCGATTAGATCGTCGAGCAGCCGAGCCAGTCCAACTCGGATGGATCTGAGGATTGTTTGGGAAAGGAAGTTGATAGAGTGCTCAATTTGGCCTTTGAAGAAGTTGTCTTTGACCCTCCTTCCACTTCAGGCCGAATAGATCCGTCTCCCTTAGAGGACGACATTTTCACCGACCTGGGAGACTTACCTGGGATAGACCCTGAGAACATGGCTGGAGAATCACTTACGCAATTTACAAGGAGAAGAAATGCCAAAAGGCTAGCGGCCAGAAAGAGGGCCGGAAGCACTAGAACTCAAGAACCCCCGCCAGCGGCTCCTGTTGAGGAAACGGAGCGAGAGATTGTTGTGGCCGACTTAGTCCCTAAACAACAATCATAAGGTGTTGAACAAAGCGGGGAGGCTGAACAAAGGGAAGAGAAATGCCCCACCGAGATAGAGGCCAAGTCATTCGAAAAACCAAGCGATAAACGGCCCAGAGTGGAAAAAACTTCCCAAGACCTAGTCGCGCCGTTCATCGTTCAACCTAGAATGAAGCATGTGCTAGTTACCGCCGATGCATTGGCTATTGAAGACCCTGCTATGGCCCTAAGTGTGGCTTTAGCAATTTCATTACCAGTGGACACGACCACGTTCCGAACAAAACCGAACGTGGTTTCCATTGCATTGGCAGCCCAATCGGCTGTATTGGTATGTAATACTTTGGGAGGTTTACTTTTATACACTGAATGTTCCTTTACATGCCGACTAATGTGCCTTTGTTTTGTTTTAGGCGATGGGGAGAATCGCAGAAATTGGACGTCGCTTTTATGACGCTATAGAGCAAATCGACATCCTCAAAGCCGAGATTAAGATAGAAGAAGGCAAAGCTAAAGAGGCGTTAGCTGAATTGGTGGTGGCGTCGATGAGAGCTGATGCCGAGGCACATACGGCGGCAGAGGAGCGCGCGAGGGCCAATACTGAAGAGTAGAAAGCTAAGTAGGCAGACCAACTTCATCTAGCCATCGAGGAAATGGAAAACACAAGTGATAACCCACTGAAGTTGGCCAAAGAAGTGATCAGTTAGTTAAAGGCCGAGTTGGCAGAGGCGAAGAAAACAAAGAATCTCGCCGAGTGAGAGGCGTCCAAGGCGTTCGACGCCAGAGAGCTGGTGGCCACTGAGAAGTATGTGGATAAGGCCTTAAAATTTGAAAACCGCGGCTTTAAGCATGGCTGGGTCAAAGCTTTGGTGGCCACCAAGGTGACGCTGGATCAACCGATTCGCTATGAATAGTTAGAACTTGAGCCACTGGAGTCTGATCCTGAAGAACTATTAACGCATAAGCGAATCAATATGAAGTGTTTTTTTTTTCTTGTTTTTTAGAGGTCACTTTAGTTCCATTTCATGTATAAAGTGAAATTTGTATTCATTCAGTTTATTAATGAAAATGGCCTATGTTGTGTCAATCAATAGGGAATTTTTTTGAATAAACAAGCCCAAAAAATTGATAAGCTCCCCAAAAACAAGCCCCAAAAATTGATAGGCTCACGTTAACATAAACGGCCAAATAGATTCATTTATTTGCCCTTGCCCCAGTTGGACACGTCGTGCCAGCGCCGATTAACACATTGATAAGCTCATGTTAGTGACCAAGTGGGACAGTGTAACGTAATTTGGTAGTAACATAAGTGGCTAGATTCATTTATCTACCCTTGCCCCAGTTGGACACGTCGTGCCAACGCCGATTAACACATTGATAAGCTCACGTTAGTGGCCAAATGGGATAGTGTAATGTAGTTTGGCAGTAACATATGTGGCTTATCTGTCCTTGCCCCAGTTGGACACGTCGTGCCAACACTGATTAACACATTGATAAGCTCACGTTAGTGGCGAAATGAGACAGTGTAACGTAATTTGGCAATAACATATGTGGCTTATCTGTCCTTGCCCCAGTTGGACACGTCGTACAAGCGCCGATTAACATATATTGCCCTTACTCCAACGCAGTGGCGGCTGTGGGACTCATCGGAAACGTTGCATCCGTAATTAATAAACAGCGTACGTAGTATTTATGAGGCCTTAGGAATCGTTAAATAGATTTGGCACAGACAACAAAAGAGGTAGTCAATGATTAGGGAGTGAGCAACGAAGAATAGTGTTGACAATGGTCGCACTGCGTCGTTGTAAGCAATCATATGTCTGGGAGGCTATTTGTCAACAATAAAGAAGAATGAAGGAACTTAGCAGAGCTGGATGTGGAAATGCATCGTGGATCTGGTGGTGAATCACAGAGAACATGAAACGTCGCAGCAGAGTTGCGAGAGAGACTTCGGTCACCCAGACGTTGAAGTAGATCCCCCAAAGGGGCAAAGTAGAAAAATCCTCCAGAGGTGGGTTACAGCAACGAGGCATCACAAGGGCGGCGAGTGGGCAAGGCATTATACAAAACAAGCCGAGTAGAATGCCTCGCCCTCGAAGTTTTTCAGTCTTTATTGGGAACGGACTGATGGCTGAAGTGGGCTTGATCATCTGCCATCCGAACGTAGCGGTGGAGTTTACTCGACAAATATTCCCACTGAAAGTACAAAAATCACTTGTCGGCAGAGGTGATTATGAAGTCTTTAGGGAAGGCATCCATGGGATGATCAGAGGACTTTACAGCTTGTATAAGATCGGCATGTGTCTTTGCGCCGTGCAAAGAGAAATTGAGCAGAAGGATAGACACATTCAGAACGTAAAGCGCCATGTAGAAAAGGCCGAGGATGAGGTGCAAAGGCTGTAGAGCCTCAGTTGGCTGGCTTGATGAACCCGGTTGTGGTTGACAGGGTGAATCAACGCCTGATAGATCATGCCGTAGTCGATCGTGAGATGGCCAGTGTATTCGTGAGGGAAGCGATACGAACATGGGCCTACGAGGAGGGTTTCTTTGACGATCGAAAAATCGTCGAAAAGAGCAAGGAGAAGTTGGCCAACGATGTTTGCTGGTGTGAGAACCATGGCTTTAAGCACAGATGGATCAAGGCCCTACAAGCTGCCGGTGTTGACTCGGCGTCGATGCTTTATAATGATTACAAGGTTTCGTTTGAGGCATATGATGCCTAGAAAATGGATGATGAAGAGGAATTGGACAAGGCCTGAACATGAATTTGTAAGATGTAATCCAATGAGACTGCTGTAAGAGGTACTGTTGTGTTGTTTGTAATAAATAATTGTGTTTTCGAAACCAACTTTTAGTTTGTTTTAAAGATGAATATTTATATGATTATTGAATCTGTCATGGTATAACTAATTTTAATATTGTCAATCCCATAATTTGGAACTTGGAACCTGTAATAATGGTCACTCTTGAGACACGAAAGATGCTTTGAATTTGGAGTATTTATTTGGTCACTTCTATTGAGTGCAAAGGGTGCCCCTAATTTGGAGTCTTCGTAATGGCCAATCGCGCTCGAGCACGAAGGACGCTTCGAATTCGGAGGCTCTATATGGAAAAACATGATTAAGCATGAAGGGAGCTCCGAATTTGGAGTCTTATTCGGCCAATCATGCCAAATACGAACGGCGCTCCGAATATGGAGGCTTTTGTCATGGCCAAACGTCATCACACACGAAGGGCGCTCCGAATTCAGAGGCTTATTCGGCCAATCGTGCCGAGCACAAAGGGTGCTCCGAATTCGGAGGCTTATTTAGCCAATCGTGCCGAGCACGAACGGCGCTCTGAATTCGGAGGCTTTTATCATGGCCAAACGTGACCATGCACAAAGGGCACTCTGAATTCAGAGGCTTATTCGGCTAATCCTGCAGAGCATGAAAGGCGCTTCGAATTCGGAGGCTTTTATCATGGCCAAACATGATCAAGCACGAAGGGCGCTCCGAATTCAGAGGCTTATTTACCCAATCGTGCCAAGCACGAACGACGCTCCGAATTCAGAGGCTTTTATCATGGCCAAATGTGATCATGCACAAAGGGCTCTCCAAATTCATAATCTTATTCGGCCAATCGTGCCGAGCACGAAGGGTGCTCCAAATTTGGAGGCTTTTATCATGGCCAAACATGATCAAGCATGAAGGGCGCTCTGAATTCAGAGGCTTATTCGGCCAATCGTGCTGAGCATGAACAGTGCTCCGAATTCTGAGGCTTTTATCGTGGCCAAATGTGATCATGCACAAAAGGCACTCTAAATTCAAAGTCTTATTCGACCAATCGTGCCGATCACGAATGGCGCTCCAAATTCAGAGGCTTTTATCGTGGCCAAACATGATCATGCATGAATGGCACTCCGAATTCGGAGGCTTTTATCCTAGCCAAACATGATCAAGCACAAAGGGCACTCCAAATTCAGAGGCTTATTCAGCCAATTGTGCCGAGCACAATCGGCGCTCCAAATTCAGAGGGTTTTATCATGACCAAACATGATCATGCATGAAGGGCCCTCCAAATTCAGAGGCTTTTATTGATCGGCCATTATAAATGAGAAGGCAATGAGAAAGACATACTGTATTGCTGAATAACTATATAGATGCGTACACGCTTGCACAACAGCAAAACAAAAACGAACTAGCATACTGTACAAGTTGGTTTAATGATAAAATTTATGAAAGTGAGTCAAATTCTAGGGTCATGGTAAACTTCTGCCAGCCATGTCTGAAAGGTGATATGCCCCTATACTGGCAATCAAATAAATCTGATAGGGGCCGTCCCAGTTGGAGTCTAGTTTTCTGTCTGTTGGGTTTTTAGTAGCAGGAAGCAATTTCTTGAGAACCAATACTCCAGGAAAATAACGTCACAACTGCACGCACTGGTTATATGATTTAGCGAGTTGCTGCTGATATCGCGCCATGCGCGTAAGAGCTCGATCTTAACGTTCCTTAAGCAAATTCAGATCTAAGGTTAACATCATGTTGTTACGCCATGTGTCAAAAGCCTTCGACTTCAGAGTGGGTAGGCCGATTTTAAGAGGGATGATAGCCTTTGTCCCAAAGCATAGAGCGAATGGCATTTCTTTGGTGGGCCGCCTCGGAGTGGTGCAGTAAGCCCACAATACACTGGGTAGCTCGTCAACCCACTTGCCATTGCCCTTCTCCAAATGTTTCTTGATTCCATCTAGGATCACCTTATTAGAGGCCTCGGCCTGACCATTTCTTTGTGAGTACGACGATGACGAAAAGTAGGGTTGGATACCATATGTGTTTCATAGTTCCCGATAGACACCACAATCGAATTGGGTGCCATTGTCGGATACAAGTGCTCTGGGTATGCTGAATCGGGTTTTAATGCTTTTCCACACAAAGTGTTTAACATCGATATCTCAGATATGTGGCAGTGATTCTGCTTCGACCCATTTCGTGAAATAGTCTGTTGCAACGATCAAGAATCGTTTGTTTCCCAGAGCCCATGGTAGTGGTCCGACAATGTCAAGGCCCTATTGAGCAAACGAGCAAGGACTAGTAACGGAATTCAACTCTTCGGTGGGCAGGTGAGCTAATGGAGAGAACTTCTAGCGTTGTTCACACTTCTTTACATAGTTCTTGACATCAGTACACATGGTCGCCCAATAATATCCCTATGTCACAGCTTAGTGGGCCAATGAGTGTCCTCCAGAATGGACACTGCAACTGCCTTCACGTATTTCAGCCAAGAAGTCCTTGACTCTGTCTAGGTGAACCCAATCCAAATATGGCCTTGAGAGAGATTTTTTGTAGAGCTTTCCTTGGGGATCCAGGTAATACCATAGGGCTTTATTTCGCAGCTTATTCTTTCTTGTCTGTCGACAGCTATTCTGAGGAAAGAAATGCGGTGCTGGGATCCATCAAACTTGGTCCCGAGTCAATGGTGTTAACCTGAACAGGTTCGAGGGAATTGATACTCGACTCTGGGATAAATCCCACTTCGATGGTTCGTTTGATTTCCGAGTTAATGGCAAAAGCCAAGCAAGCAAGGGCATCCACATGTGTGTTCTGATCTCGGATTATCTAATTCAGCTCGTGGTGGTCGAACTTCATGAGCAAGGCATTCGCCGTTTTCATATAGGCTGCCATTCAATTGTTCTTAGCCGAATATTTCGTTTTCAACTGGTTCATGACTAATTTTGAGTCACAGAAAACCTGTAATCGTTTAGCGCCTAGGTGAAGCGCATTATGGAGTCCGGTTAGCAATGCTTAATATTCGGCCTCAATGTTTGATGCATCGAAACCTAGTTTGACTACATGCTCGATTATTGCCCTTTAAAGGGTCATGATTACTACACCTATCCTACTGCCACGTTAGTTAGATGATCCATCAGAATACATCTGCCAAATGTCTCCAACATACATTCTCCAGTCTGGTTGAGGTTGAGAGGTGAGTTTGTCAGACTTGGAGTCGACGTGGCATCCTGTAAACTTGGCTACAAAGTCGGCCAACACCTGCCCCTTGATGGCCGTTCTAGGAAAAAATTGGAGGTTATACTGGCCGAGTTCTAATGCCCATTTAGAGACTCGCCCTGATGCTTCCACGCTATGGAGCACTGCTCGGAGAGGATAGTCTGTTAGTACCCCTATAGTATGAGCCTGAAAGTAGTGCATCAATTTTCTGGAAACCACCACAAGAGCCAGCATAAGCTTTTCCAGTGGTAGGTATCATGTCTCAACGTCGACCATCATCTTGCTTACATAGTAGATTGGTCCCTGCTCTCCAAGTTCCTTCTTTAATAACACGGCGCTGATTGGCTAATCAGATACCGCTAGATACAAGATGAGTAGATCGCCTGGTGATGAAGTTGCCAAGAGTGGCATTGAACGAAGATACTTTTTTAATTCGTCTAGCCCAGCCTGGCACTTGAGGGTCCACTGAAATGCTTTGCCCTGCCGAAGTGTATGAAAAAATGGTCGGCAGTGATCCGAGGAACGGTTGATAAACCTATTGAGGATGGCGGTCATTCCTATCAACTTCTGAACTTTTTTGGCCAACTGAGGTGAACCGAGTTCTATAATGGCTGTGATTTGCCTCGGGTTGGCCTCTATTCTATGATGGTTCACGATATAGCCGAGAAACTTGCCGAATCCGATGCTGAATGCACACTTCGAAGCATTGAGTTTCATTTTGTACTTTTGGAGAATGTCGAAAGTTGTTGCTGAGTTGGCTCATAAGCATGCTTTTCCTTGGATTTCACCACCATATCATCAATGTATACTTCCATGGTGTGGCCGAGTTGTTCTATAAACATAGTGGTGACCAGCCTTTGATAAGTTGCCCTCGCATTCTTCAGTCCAAACTGCATGACCTTGTAACCATAGGTTCCCCGTGGAATGAGAAATGCAGTCTTTTCCTGGTCCTCTGGATGCATAGCAATTTGGTGGTAACCCCTGTAAGCATCCAAGAAACTCATGCATTGGTGGTGCGCAGTTGCGTCCACGCGTTGGTCGATTCAGGGAAGAGGAAAACAATCCTTGGGACTGGCCCCATTCAAGTCCTTGAAATCCACATAAACACACCAGGATCCATTTTTCTTCTTTACAACCACAGTATTGAATAGCCACGTGAGATAAGTTACTTCACGGATTGCCCTGGCTTCTATCAGCCTGTCGATTTCGTCGACAATGGCCGAAGTATGCTCCGCGACCAAACGTCGACTTTTTTGAATGATTGGTTTAACTTTTGGGTCGACATTTAAACAGTGTTGGGCCATGCTCGGATCCACCCCCGGCATCTTATACAGTGTCCAAGAAAATACGCCTATGTTGCCGAGTAAGAAGGAAACCAACTCTTGTTATTCAGCTACATTTAGGGAAGTGTCGATCATGAAGAACTTGTCAAGTTTCCCTTTGATTTTGATCCGATTGAGGTCTTTGGTTGCCTTATCACTGGGAGTTTTTCCAACATCCTATAGGCTTTCTCGATCCGAAACTTCAATTGAGTTCATTTCCAATTCCTTCGGCTTATTTGCTGAAACAATAAGATAGCATGCCTTTGTCGATTTTTGAGAACCTCGAATCTGCTCGATGCCATGTTACGTTGGAAAGTGAAGTAACTAATGGTAGGTACTTGGTACCACCTGCATTGCGTGCAACCAGGTTCTCCCCATGATGAGATTGTATGGTGATGCAAGTTTGACGACCAGAAACTCCACATCGACTAATTTGGTACCTGTACGTACTAATAGCGTGATCTTGCCCAAAGGGTACTCGGGGTTGGTATTAAAGCCGAACAGGGGATATTCGGTTGGTAGCAAGTACAAATCGGTGAAGTCAAGTTTAATAAATGTCTTGTGATACATTATCTCTATGGTGCTCCCCTGATCGATCAGAACGTGTTCGATGATGAATCTATTTATGCGCAACTCGACGACAAAGGCATCATCGTGGGGGAGCGTTACCCCTTCAAGATCAACGTCGTTGAAGCTAATTTTGCCAGTCTTATGAGGCCATTTGGCTGGTGTGAATGGGTTGGATGGGCTGGGTTGTAGCTGGATCGTATGTACTTGAGTTGGCGGCGGTAGGCTATATATCATGTCAATCACACCAAATAGAGGTGAATCCGGGCGTAGAGCTACCGTGTTTGGTGGATTACCCTTTCGGACATACTGTACCATTCGGCTGTTGTAACATGCCCGGGTGGTACCCGCGCGCGTTAAACAGTTCGGACCCCCAAGATCCCTTTGATCTATTCTCACGAGTGCAATGTGAAACGTGGATGAGAGTCCAGATTTGGAAACTTTTATTGAAAATCCATTTATATTGCAATTTTGTCAAAAATGGACTGCGTCATCAGATCTCAGAGTCGCCACCTAATATTTTGGGAAATTAGGAAACCCATGACTCGGTGCCAAGGCCACTGTTCGTCGTAACCAAGGATGCTTGGCTCGGAACCTTAGGTATGAGAGGGGAAGGTCAATAATGAGCACCCCCGCCCACCCGATCAAAGATCGGCCTTTACTAACCATGATATGAATTTTATTTTATTTATATGTTCATGTTCTGATTAGTTAATAAAGCCTAAAATTTATTATGTGAGGCATACAAGTATAGACTATGTCACCCATTTTGGAACAACTTGATTTCATGTAGTTTTGAAAGAGTTTCGAAAATGTATAACCCAAATAAATTGAGTTTACAAACATGAAAATCAACATCATTCCAAATTAAGCGACACAACCTCCATCCACTGGCATTCATACAATTATATCACATAAGCAAATAGCCACATGGTAGAATGCTTAAACATAGTAAGAAAAACATACACAAACGGGATGCTAAAGCATAAAAACTTACATGTTTGACGACCCGCGAACAAGCTACAAAACAAAGTTAGTAAAACATGCATGATCTTATATACAAAATCCTAATGCAATTCACTCATGAGATGCAACTAAAGATTCAGCCTCTAAAATATGATATGTGAATCATCTCAAGAACATGAGGTAGCGCACATAATCACATAGGAATTGATTAAATCCACAAATGCAAACTTAGCCGAATCAAGATGCATGAAACATGGATGCAAAGCATAACTATGATGAAAAATAAATATGATGTTTATGTACAAATAAAGAAAGCAAGTAAAAGAACGGGATAGAAAGAAGCGGGGCGGGAAATTATTACAACGCTCTGAATAAATTATTACAAACCAGATAAGAGAGAGAGAAAGGAATATTACAACAAAATAAAAAACCTCACAAACTCTCAAAATAAAAAAAAATAAAATAAAATAAAATAAAGAAACTTCATGTGCGCCGGAAAATATTTTGCTTGATGTAGGAAGACTGCTCCGATCTGTTCGGGGAAACTTATTTTTGCGGGAGCACTATTCATCCCGAGATACTATTCACTGCCGGAAGTTACTATTCATCATGACAATTACTATTCACCTTTCTTGATCGTTATTAATCTTACCGGGCATTTTTCATCCGCTGTTACTATTCATCGTCGGGGTTACTATTCACCGCCGGAAGTTACTATTTACCGCCGGAGGTTACTATTTACCGCCGGAGGTTACTATTCACCACCGATCACTATTCATTTGGCGGGGTCACATCTTTTAACAAATTAGGTGGTTCGACCAACCATTTAAAGTGATAAAATTACAACAATTTATAAATAGTAAACTACAACATTTTATGTAAATTACAACAGTTTATATACAACAGTAAATTACAACAAATAAAGTAGTAAAATTAGGTGGTTCAACCGACCATTTAAAGTGATAAAATTACAACAATTTATAAATAGTAAACTACAACATTTTATGTATATTATAACAATTTATATACAACAGTAAATTACAGCAAATAAAGTAGTAAAATTAGGTGGTTCAACCGACCATTTAAAGCGATAAAAAAATTTATGAAAAACAATAAATAAAGTACTTAAACAAATTATATCGCATTTTGAAATTAAATGAAAGTTTGCGAAAACTCACCTTTCGGGGACATGATGAATTTTCTGATTCACAAACTTTCTTTTGATTACCCTCAAGTCTGTGGAATGTGTTCTCAATTCTCAGTTAAAATTTGGAATTACAACTTTAACAGTTCCTTCTTTCTGATTCTTTTTCTCTCAATATTCCCTCGCACCAATCCCCATTTTTTTTATTCTCTCTCCCAATTTTTTTGACTCTCCTGATTTCTCCCCTGCCAAAAAATTCTTCCCTCCTTCTCTGATCTTCCCCCTTTTATAGAAAATAATTGTAAGAAAAGGACAAAAGAAGAAACGGTGGTAGGAGTTGATTTCAAAAGATGCACAGTGATTTTACTGTGAAATGCACAGTAAAATTACTATGCACTTTACAATATAATAATATATAAAAGAGATTATTAGCATAAATATATGTACAAATACCCAGAAAAATATATAAAAAACACACAAATACGTAAAATTACAATACATGGACTAATAAAATATATTTTAGTAGGCCAAATATGCAACATAATTTGACCAAAGCGGGTCTAAAGGCACAGAAAACAAAAAGACGCACGATGGGAGTGTAGTGAATTTTTTTTCAAAGGAGGAATAATACCCTTATATAATATAATATTATATATATACAAAAGTATGGTGCGTGGGTGAAACCAGGGTACTGAATAAATTTAATAAAATATTATATAATAATATAACATATTCCTAAAATGGAGAAGGAGTCTAAAATAATTTGGCAAAAACAGGTGTAAGACTAGGATTAAAGTTTATATTCCATCTTTTTACTGAGAATTTTTTGAGATAGCATATTCCTGTTTTCATCATTGAGTAATCAAAAAAAAGCGCCCAAGTCTTAGGGCCGGTCAAAATGGGGTGTCTACAGTTGCCCCTCTTTGACAGAGCTCAAAGTCATTTCATGACGTGAGTGAATGTCAAAGCCCAAAGACGACCCTTTTGACAAGGCCGTAAGACCTGGGCAAGCAAACAAGATGCAATGCAAGTGGTTGAACCCGAAGGTTGCCTACGTATCCTTTTGCAAGGAATCAAACCAGCGTAGTTCAGGGGCAGAATGGAAGTGACATGCTCAAAATGCAGTTTGAAGGTTGGACTTACACGCTTCGCGAAGCCAGTTGTTTGAAAATTCATGATTATGCAATGCAATACAATGCCATGGAGTGATGATAAAGATATGAAGATGACAACAATGAAAAGGCAAGCTTTGTGCAAATGATATGAAACATAACAGGGGGTGCATTGCATTAAATGTGCCACAAGATCACATACAAATGTGTCACAACATAATTTTAACCGAGTAAACTTGCAATCCCAATGCGTTTCACGGGATAGGAGGAATGGCGGTATAACCAACAATCTCATACGGAGAGGAAGAAGGTATTAACCAAGTAGAAAATGACAATGGTGTAACCAACAGGCGTATCTCAACGTATTTTATACGAAGAGAGGGAAGGTTTTAACCAGAGAAAATGACAATGGTGTAACCAACAGGCGTATCTCAACGTATTTTATACGGAGAGAGGGAAGGTTTTAACCAGAGAAAATGACAATGGTGTAACCAACAGGCGTACCTAACCGTATTTTATACGGAGAGGGGGAAGGTTTTAACCAAGTAGAACATGACAATGGTGTAACCAACAGGCGTACCTAACCGTATTTTATACGGAGAGGGGGAAGGTTTTAACCAAGTAGAACAACAATGGTGTAACCAACAGGCGTATCTCAACGTATTTTATACGGAGAGAGGGAAGGTTTTAACCAATGAGAATGACAATGGTGTAACCAACATGCGTATCTCAACGTATTTTATACGAAAAGAGGGAAGGTTTTAACCAGAGAAAATGACAATGGTGTAACCAACAGGCGTATCTCAACGTATTTTATACGGAGAGAGGGAAGGTTTTAACCAGAGAAAATGACATTGGTGTAACCAACAGGCGTATCTCAACGTATTTTATACGAAGAGAGGGAAGGTTTTAACCAACGAGAATGACAATGGTGTAACCAACAGGCGTACCTAACCGTATTTTATACGGAGAGGGGGAAGGTTTTAACCAAGTAGAAAATTGCAATGGTGTAACCAACAGGCGTATCTCAACGTATTTTATACGGAGAGAGGGAAGGTTTTAACCAGAGAAAATGACAATGGTGTAACCAACAGGCGTATCTCAACGTATTTTATACGAAGAGAGGGAAGGTTTTAACCAATGAGAATGACAATGGTGTAACCAACAGGCGTATCTCAACGTATTTTATACGAAGAGAGGGAAGGTTTTAACCAATGAGAAAATTGCAATGGTGTAACCAACAGGCGTATCTCAACGTATTTTATACGGAGAGAGGGAAGGTTTTAACCAGAGAAAATGACAATGGTGTAACCAACAGGCGTATCTCAACGTATTTTATACGGAGAGAGGGAAGGTTTTAACCAGAGAAAATGACATTGGTGTAACCAACAGGCGTATCTCAACGTATTTTATACGAAGAGAGGGAAGGTTTTAACCAACGAGAATGACAATGGTGTAACCAACAGGCGTACCTAACCGTATTTTATACGGAGAGGGGGAAGGTTTTAACCAAGTAGAAAATTGCAATGGTGTAACCAACAGGCGTATCTCAACGTATTTTATACGGAGAGAGGGAAGGTTTTAACCAGAGAAAATGACATTGGTGTAACCAACAGGCGTATCTCAACGTATTTTATACGAAGAGAGGGAAGGTTTTAACCAACGAGAATGACAATGGTGTAACCAACAGGCGTACCTAACCGTATTTTATACGGAGAGGGGGAAGGTTTTAACCAAGTAGAAAATTGCAATGGTGTAACCAACAGGCGTATCTCAACGTATTTTATACGGAGAGAGGGAAGGTTTTAACCAGAGAAAATGACAATGGTGTAACCAACAGGCGTATCTCAACGTATTTTATACGAAGAGAGGGAAGGTTTTAACCAACGAGAATGACAATGGTGTAACCAACAGGCGTACCTAACCGTATTTTATACGGAGAGGGGGAAGGTTTTAACCAAGTAGAAAATTGCAATGGTGTAACCAACAGGCGTATCTCAACGTATTTTATACGGAGAGAGGGAAGGTTTTAACCAGAGAAAATGACAATGGTGTAACCAACAGGCGTATCTCAACGTATTTTATACGAAGAGAGGGAAGGTTTTAACCAATGAGAATGACAATGGTGTAACCAACAGGCGTATCTCAACGTATTTTATACGAAGAGAGGGAAGGTTTTAACCAATGAGAATGACAATGGTGTAACCAACAGGCGTACCTAACCGTATTTTATACGGAGAGGGGGAAGGTTTTAACCAAGTAGAAAATTGCAATGGTGTAACCAACAGGCGTATCTCAACGTATTTTATACGGAGAGAGGGAAGGTTTTAACCAGAGAAAATGACAATGGTGTAACCAACAGGCGTATCTCAACGTATTTTATACGGAGAGAGGGAAGGTTTTAACCAGAGAAAATGACAATGGTGTAACCAACAGGCGTACCTAACCGTATTTTATACGGAGAGGGGGAAGGTTTTAACCAATGAGGATGACAATGGTGTAACCAACAGGCGTATCTCAACGTATTTTATACGAAGAGAGGGAAGGTTTTAACCAGAGAAAATGACATTGGTGTAACCAACAGGCGTATCTCAACGTATTTTATACGAAGAGAGGGAAGGTTTTAACCAACGAGAATGACAATGGTGTAACCAACAGGCGTACCTAACCGTATTTTATACGGAGAGGGGGAAGGTTTTAACCAAGTAGAAAATTGCAATGGTGTAACCAACAGGCGTATCTCAACGTATTTTATACGGAGAGAGGGAAGGTTTTAACCAGAGAAAATGACAATGGTGTAACCAACAGGCGTATCTCAACGTATTTTATACGAAGAGAGGGAAGGTTTTAACCAACGAGAATGACAATGGTGTAACCAACAGGCGTACCTAACCGTATTTTATACGGAGAGGGGGAAGGTTTTAACCAAGTAGAAAATTGCAATGGTGTAACCAACAGGCGTATCTCAACGTATTTTATACGGAGAGAGGGAAGGTTTTAACCAGAGAAAATGACAATGGTGTAACCAACAGGCGTATCTCAACGTATTTTATACGAAGAGAGGGAAGGTTTTAACCAATGAGAATGACAATGGTGTAACCAACAGGCGTACCTAACCGTATTTTATACGGAGAGGGGGAAGGTTTTAACCAATGAGGATGACAATGGTGTAACCAACAGGCGTACCTAACCGTATTTTATACGGAGAGGGGGAAGGTTTTAACCAAGTAGAATGACAATGGTGTAACCAACAGGCGTACCTAACCGTATTTTATACGGAGAGGGGGAAGGTTTTAACCAAGTAAACATCACATCCTAACACGTTTCGCGTGAAAGGAGTAAAGGTGGATTCGAAATCCAAACGCGTCTCACGCAAGTGGAAGAAGGTATAGTAGAATGACAAGGGGTAACCTCTACATGTAGAAGCCACCGATGCCGCTTTTCTTCTTGATCATATTCACAACTTTCCCTATTCTCCAACGGGGTGACAGACTAGGTTGGTTTAGTATCCAGAATTGAGGCGCATACATGCTATCTCAACCTATGGGGCTGCCATACAGATTTCAAGCCGGGGATACACCCCTGGGTATTTAAACCAGACTTTAGTCTCGGAAATTCCAAACCTTTTGCATTCTAGGCATTGCCATTTGAACTCTAGTTTCCACCGTCGCAGTTGGTCTCATAGGAACTCATTGCAATCACAGGCAGGTGGCTATACCAGACCATCTGAAGTCGTTCGGGCACGACAAACACCAAAGGAATTGCACCTTTAGAGGATTTAAGGTCTCCTAGACCATTCTTAGGCCATTGAAGTCGTTCGGGCACGACAAACACCAAAGGAATTGCACCTTTAGAGGATTTAAGGTCTCCTAGACCTAGGGAGTGCACAAGATGGTGTGATACGCAAGATAGCGCGATTAAATTGAAATTACACAAGACAGTGCAATGGAATCGAAATTGTGCGATAGATGTTTTATTATGCGTTAGATGCACAGAATGTAAGGAGGAAAGATGGTGTAAACACCAGGCACACCTGCTGTTTTTAACCGATTAGCAATCCTAACGCGTCTCACACGAGAGGAGGAGAGGTGGTGTAAACAGACAGGCTCATCTGCTGTTTTTAACCGATTTGGGTGGTGTAAACAGATAGGCTCACCTGACTATATTCTAACCGGGGTGATGTAAACAGATAGACTCACCAGACTGTATTTTAACCGGGGTGGTGTAAACAGACAGACTCACCTGACTGTATTCTAACCGGGGTGGTGTTAACAGACAGACTCACCTGACTGTATTCTAACCGGGGTGGTGTTAACAGACAGGCTCACCTGACTGTATTTTAACCGGGGTGGTGTAAACAGATAGGCACACCTGACTGTTTTTAACCGATTTGAGTGAATGCGCAGAATAGCGTAATGAAGCACAATGCGGGCGCACAAGACAGTGCGATATGGGTGAATGCGCAAGATAGCACAATACAGGTGCACAAGACAATGCGAGTGGGGGGTGCACAAGATAGTGCGATGTAGGGATGCACAAGATAGTGCGATGCGCAAGACAGGGCGATTGAATTTGATGCACAAGACAGTGCGATGCCCAAGATAATGTGATTAAAATTGGTGCACAAGACAGTGCGATGCGCAAGATAGCGCGATTGAATTGGAATTGTGTGATAGATGCTCGAAATGAGATTATTGTGCGATAGATGCACAGAATGAAAGAATGAATTGTATGCTCGAACCAAATACCGTATACATATACTATGTACAGACAAAATACATACAAATACGGCAATATACAGACATGCATGTACGGTATACATACATAGGTTCGGGGAATATTTTGTTTGCAGCCATCAACGGAAAGATACCGTTACTGAGAAGGCATATTCCGTTTGCTGACGTCAACGCACGTACGCAAAACACGCAAAAAAAGAAAGGAAAAATGCAAAATGCATAGACACAGGGGTTCGACCCTCTGATCTCAAGTTTGGCCTTCGAGTCCTCGACCACTGAGCCATGCCACTCTTGTGACAAAATATTCAAACAAATATATATATATAGGTATATGAGACATATATATACATAAGACCAAAACAAAACAAAAGAAACATTTGTTTGTGGGGTTTGAACCCCTGACCTTGGGCTCAGCCTTCCAGCCTTCAATCACTGAGCCAAACCACTAAACCTAAGCCACTTTTGTGACCAAAACGTTCAAACAAATATATATAATACATAGATATACAATATATACACATATATGTATAAATATACAATTCTCCCGCCTCTCTCTCTGTTTTTGTCTCACTCTCTCTTCCGTCATCTTCTTCGAGCGTTGTATCTGGCACACGATTTCAACAATCGCGGCGCCTGACCGACAGGCTATCCCATCTTGCCCCGATTGTCAATGATCGTCTCGAGCCTTCCGCCCTCTTTGTATTCTTCTTTGGCTTCATCCTCTTCTTAAGTTGAGGCCTGCGAAAGAGAGAGGCAGAGCAAAAGCCTGCAAACTTTCTCTGCCACCACTCTGCAACCTCTTTCTTTTGCATTACTCTCCTTTGCCATGGCTTCTTCACACGGTTCTCTCACTCTTTTTCCAGACCTGAACGAGTCCACGATAGAGATGACCGAGTCTGACTCTCCTGAACCTCAACCACGAGCTCCTCCTCCTTCCCCTGTTTTTAACTTTCCAGCGATGTCAGTTGAACAAATCATGGCGGCACAGTCTGACATCGAGGCAAACTCGTATACGCTGAGGTCATGTGTAGAGACCGTGACAGCGGTCTCCAACTTGTCCCGTCGGCTGCAGAACAGGCTGTGTGAGGTACATCGGTTAAATGCACAACTCTCCCTCCTCCAACGTATGTACAAAGACGCTCGGGTAGAAATTGGTGTGCTAAAAAAGCAGAACAAAGAATTGAAACGACTGACGACCTCCGTGACTCGATTCGGAGTTTCTTCGCACAACCAATTTGATGGCCGGCGGGGAATAATCTCCTTTGGAAACTCTGCCAAGGCTGAGGCAGAGTCTTCAAAAGCTTCGAAGGAGTAAAGATGAAGCGAGGCAGCTGACGGTAAAGTCAGGCAACAAAGTTGTGTGCAAATGAAGCCGGTTGCAATCTTCGCCGCCGGGTTACTGCCAGAAAACTGAGAAAATGCTACTCTCTCTCTTTTTTTTTTTTTTTTTTTTTTTTTTGTGTTTTGTTTTTGTTTTTGTTTTTTGTTTTGTTTTGTTTTGTGTCTCAGTGATCGGGGATGTCCTCCCCTGACTGCAATAAAATCAGTTTAATTTTTGCACATCGATGGCGTAACTGGCATATCACTTTGAACTTTGAAAACATTTTTGTTTGATTGAATTTGAGAGTGATTGAATTTTGAACTCTGAATTGAACATTGATTCTATACTGACCTGAATCAAAGAATGACTTAACGAAAGAAGAACGAAGCAAAAAAAATCCAAACACACTTATATACACGGACTGGTATGAATACACCGACTGGTATAAATATACTGACTGGTATGAAAGGAACACAATTATATACACTGACTGGTATGAATACCCTGATTGGTATGAATACACTAACTGGTATGAATACACACTTATATACACTGACTGGTATGAATACACACTCACATACACCGAGGAGTTGACTCGAGTGGTGGAGAAGACAGAATCTCTAACTCGACTATGCCCCTAATTCATTACCTTGATTTTTTTTTTTTTTTTTTTTTTTTTTTTTTTTTTTTTGATTTTTCATAAAAATGTTTTGATCAACATGACAGTTAGATTAGCATACTTATTCCATTTTCTGTTTCAAATCATGTAAACTAAACTGTGAGCATTGAAAATTTTCCCTTTTCAAATCCAAAGAATGGTCTAAGTTTTGCAAAAATGGAACAATTTTTTGAGAAAAATTAGTCAGCTTCATTCAAATTAATCAAAACCTATTTTTATAAATGGCCACTACTCAACTAACATGGAATCAACCATTGGGGTGCATAGTCCCAAACCAGATAATCAAAGGTGATATCTGAACCAAGCCAACCGAACCAAGCCAATCCGAACCGAATGAAGTCGAGCAAAACTGGACCAGACCGAACCGAACCGCCAAATCGAATCGAACCGAACTGAACCAAGTTAAATCAAACCAATTGAACTGAGCAGAATGAAGATACACCAATCAAACACGGATAGGACAACCAAGTCGACTAAAGACACACCAAGCAAACATGGACGAGATGAATGAGTTGAAAAATTATTAGGGCCGAACTTCAAGATGAAGCTACCTACGTATCCTCAAGATAGGAATCAGGCCATCGTAGTTCCGGCTAAGGGTCACTCGGGTATTGGCACTCTCCTTTTGTGCTCTAACTTTTGCCAAAGCCGCCCTTTCGGGTTTTCAACCTTGCGAGCTTTTCATTTTTTCATTTTTCTATTTTTTTTCATTTTGTTCATTTCTTTTTTTTGTTTTTCATTATTTTTGTTTTTTTGATTTTTTTTTTTTCTGCTCTAAATTTTGCCTGGGTCGCCCTTCCAGGTTTTCAACCCAACGAGCCTCTCAAGGGTTATTTTTATTTTAGCTTGTCCATGTTGATTGGGTGTGAAATCTCTAGGCCAATGACTGCTACACTTGACCAGTAGATATGATGATGTAGGGACTAGGCTAATTGGGTCTGAATTTGCCCCTAGTGTAATGGATAGGAACTCGACTGTCCTTCAATAATAAAATTCATTCTCTCAAATTCTGGGTTTTGCCTTTATGGGTGGTCTTCATTGGGAAACGATTCAGTTTTAACTCTTTGATCACATCCAACCTTTTGCCCCTAGTTCAAGGACTGCTTCAAATCTTAAATCACATCCGACCTTCTTGCCCCTGGTTCAAGGGCTGTTTCCAATCTGAATCACAGGCCCTACATAGTTTTGGCTAAGGTTCACTCAGGTATTGACACTCTCCTTTTAGGCTCTAACTTTTGCCAAAGCCGCCCTTTCGGGTTTTCAACCTTGCGAGCTTTTCATTTTTCTTTTTATTTTTCCTTCTTTTTTTATTTATTTATTTATTTTTTTGTGCTCTAACTTTTGCCTAGGTCGCCCTTTCGGGTTTTCGGCCCAGCGAGCCTCTCAAGGGTGGTACCTTATTGCCCCTAGTTCAAGGGTTACCTCCATTTCAGCTATGCAAGCCTCATACTTTTGCCCCTAGTTCAAGGGCTGTTTCAAATCTGAATCACATTCGACCTTCTTGCCCCTAGTTGAAGGGCTGCCTCCATTTGAATCACATCATGGCCCCTAATTCAAGGGATATTTCCAATTCGGCTACGCAAGCCTTACACTTTGAATGATCATTGAATACTTCGAATTAAGGTTTGAAAGCTAAGGAGCTAAGGAGGTCGGACCTGGAGTCAAGAGGGATCCTATGCTGTATAATCAATTCCAGGCATGTCTTTGTAGGACCACACAAAAATGGTTTTTTGAAATCTTTTCACAAAGTGACTAATCGCTCGTACTCTTACGAAGACAAGATAGAACCAATTTGGACCAAGCCAGGATCTTTCTCAGTACCCACTTTAACAAAAATGATTTTATTCATCAAAGGCTTAGCACACCTCTCTTTCTCTCAGTTGATCAAAATTTGCAAATCCCGAGGAAATACTTCCTCTTTGTTTTTATCAGAGTTTTGGAAAAAGTTTTGAAAAACTTTGGTCAATGCTATGATTTAAAGGCACAGAGAAGTAGACAGACTCTATGGCATTCTTTTTTTTTTGTTTATTGAAAAGAGACTATGACTCAACAATGGCAACAAACTTTTAACAACAGACTCAAAAGAAAATGACAAAGAAGACCTGGACAGGACAGAAATGTCTAGGTTAGCACAATCGAAATCAATAGACTCTGACTCTCTAGAATGACTCGAGTCTGATCCCAACTCTACAAACTTGGTGGAATCAAACTTAGACTGAATACTCAGTTCAGAACTCAGAATAAAACCATTCTCAAATTGCAAATCAACGTGTGGGCCATTCGCAATATTCAAAATAAAACCCGTCCAATCAACAGGTGTCACTCCCCAATCACAGAGATGGTCGGATACCCCACAAGTTCTATTTATTTACAATGGTCGACTTTGTGGGATATTGGAGTTTTTATTTTTATTTTTATTTTGTTTTTTTTGATTTTATGTTTTTGTTATATATATATATATATATATATATTTTGTTTTTGTTTTGGAAGTAATGATGCTAAACTGAACATCCTGAACCACTCATTCGAATTTGAGAACCCCTGTATAGATCCAATACATTGCACATAAAGTAAGAAAGAGAACAAACACCCCTAAAGAGGGTAGGGTTATCCTGTCCTAGCTTGGAATGATTTAGGGTTTCACTATTCACACAAGCGGTATCATACATCCTAGAAACGGGAAAGCATCCTATCCTAATTTGAAAGGTACTATAGCTCACCATATGTACAAGGTTGGCTCTACTTTATGGGTTGAAGCCAAGGTGACGTTACCAAAGAGTCCTTTGGGTCATAACCAATAAAGATCCCAGGAAATCAGAAGAGTCAAATAGCCTCTCTTCGGAGTCTGAGAACCTTAGATAGCAAAGCTAGATAGCAGGGCTACATAGCAAAGCTACCCTTTTGACAAATCTCAAAAGGTTACAACACAAGACCTCTAAAGTATCGTAAAAATAGGTGGAGTGTCACAAAAAGCTTACCTGTGCTCCCACCAGTATCTGGGCAACACAAGGACTGAAGTGCACCAATGAATGCAATGCAATGAACATATAATTAAAAATAAAAGTCATATCATGGAGTTCGAGTCAAGGTTTCATAAATTCCCCAGCAGAGTCGCCAGAAACTGTAACATGCCCGGGTGGTACCCGCGCGCGTTAAACAGTTCGGACCCCCAAGATCCCTTTGATCTATTCTCACGAGTGCAATGTGAAACGTGGATGAGAGTCCAGATTTGGAAACTTTTATTGAAAATCCATTTATATTGCAATTTTGTCAAAAATGGACTGCGTCATCAGATCTCAGAGTCGCCACCTAATATTTTGGGAAATTAGGAAACCCATGACTCGGTGCCAAGGCCACTGTTCGTCGTAACCAAGGATGCTTGGCTCGGAACCTTAGGTATGAGAGGGGAAGGTCAATAATGAGCACCCCCGCCCACCCGATCAAAGATCGGCCTTTACTAACCATGATATGAATTTTATTTTATTTATATGTTCATGTTCTGATTAGTTAATAAAGCCTAAAATTTATTATGTGAGGCATACAAGTATAGACTATGTCACCCATTTTGGAACAACTTGATTTCATGTAGTTTTGAAAGAGTTTCGAAAATGTATAACCCAAATAAATTGAGTTTACAAACATGAAAATCAACATCATTCCAAATTAAGCGACACAACCTCCATCCACTGGCATTCATACAATTATATCACATAAGCAAATAGCCACATGGTAGAATGCTTAAACATAGTAAGAAAAACATACACAAACGGGATGCTAAAGCATAAAAACTTACATGTTTGACGACCCGCGAACAAGCTACAAAACAAAGTTAGTAAAACATGCATGATCTTATATACAAAATCCTAATGCAATTCACTCATGAGATGCAACTAAAGATTCAGCCTCTAAAATATGATATGTGAATCATCTCAAGAACATGAGGTAGCGCACATAATCACATAGGAATTGATTAAATCCACAAATGCAAACTTAGCCGAATCAAGATGCATGAAACATGGATGCAAAGCATAACTATGATGAAAAATAAATATGATGTTTATGTACAAATAAAGAAAGCAAGTAAAAGAACGGGATAGAAAGAAGCGGGGCGGGAAATTATTACAACGCTCTGAATAAATTATTACAAACCAGATAAGAGAGAGAGAAAGGAATATTACAACAAAATAAAAAACCTCACAAACTCTCAAAATAAAAAAAAATAAAATAAAATAAAATAAAGAAACTTCATGTGCGCCGGAAAATATTTTGCTTGATGTAGGAAGACTGCTCCGATCTGTTCGGGGAAACTTATTTTTGCGGGAGCACTATTCATCCCGAGATACTATTCACTGCCGGAAGTTACTATTCATCATGACAATTACTATTCACCTTTCTTGATCGTTATTAATCTTACCGGGCATTTTTCATCCGCTGTTACTATTCATCGTCGGGGTTACTATTCACCGCCGGAAGTTACTATTTACCGCCGGAGGTTACTATTTACCGCCGGAGGTTACTATTCACCACCGATCACTATTCATTTGGCGGGGTCACATCTTTTAACAAATTAGGTGGTTCGACCAACCATTTAAAGTGATAAAATTACAACAATTTATAAATAGTAAACTACAACATTTTATGTAAATTACAACAGTTTATATACAACAGTAAATTACAACAAATAAAGTAGTAAAATTAGGTGGTTCAACCGACCATTTAAAGTGATAAAATTACAACAATTTATAAATAGTAAACTACAACATTTTATGTATATTATAACAATTTATATACAACAGTAAATTACAGCAAATAAAGTAGTAAAATTAGGTGGTTCAACCGACCATTTAAAGCGATAAAAAAATTTATGAAAAACAATAAATAAAGTACTTAAACAAATTATATCGCATTTTGAAATTAAATGAAAGTTTGCGAAAACTCACCTTTCGGGGACATGATGAATTTTCTGATTCACAAACTTTCTTTTGATTACCCTCAAGTCTGTGGAATGTGTTCTCAATTCTCAGTTAAAATTTGGAATTACAACTTTAACAGTTCCTTCTTTCTGATTCTTTTTCTCTCAATATTCCCTCGCACCAATCCCCATTTTTTTTATTCTCTCTCCCAATTTTTTTGACTCTCCTGATTTCTCCCCTGCCAAAAAATTCTTCCCTCCTTCTCTGATCTTCCCCCTTTTATAGAAAATAATTGTAAGAAAAGGACAAAAGAAGAAACGGTGGTAGGAGTTGATTTCAAAAGATGCACAGTGATTTTACTGTGAAATGCACAGTAAAATTACTATGCACTTTACAATATAATAATATATAAAAGAGATTATTAGCATAAATATATGTACAAATACCCAGAAAAATATATAAAAAACACACAAATACGTAAAATTACAATACATGGACTAATAAAATATATTTTAGTAGGCCAAATATGCAACATAATTTGACCAAAGCGGGTCTAAAGGCACAGAAAACAAAAAGACGCACGATGGGAGTGTAGTGAATTTTTTTTCAAAGGAGGAATAATACCCTTATATAATATAATATTATATATATACAAAAGTATGGTGCGTGGGTGAAACCAGGGTACTGAATAAATTTAATAAAATATTATATAATAATATAACATATTCCTAAAATGGAGAAGGAGTCTAAAATAATTTGGCAAAAACAGGTGTAAGACTAGGATTAAAGTTTATATTCCATCTTTTTACTGAGAATTTTTTGAGATAGCATATTCCTGTTTTCATCATTGAGTAATCAAAAAAAAGCGCCCAAGTCTTAGGGCCGGTCAAAATGGGGTGTCTACAGCTGTCTTGCATTAACTCCTCCAGATGGTCCTTCAATGCATAACAACTACCAGTCTCGTGGCCATGATCCTTGTGATATTCACAGCGTTTATCCCTTCGTCTAGTGTCAGGGGGTCCAATCATCTTGGACGGCCACTTAAAGAACGACATGTGTTGGATTTTGGATAGGATATTGCTGATCGGCTCTGCCAACTTCGTATACTTCTTGTCTGAATGTCTGGAGCGCCTGCTATCCACTTGATAATGCTCGTTCGAACGACGCGAACACTGTTCACTTGACCAGCTCGAATCCCGCCGATTGTCTCATTTTGCCTGGCCCCGCGGTTCAGGGCTCCCTAGTGGTACGACGATTATCGGTTGAACCAGACTAGATGGTGCCGACTTCAGGACTTTTTGTCCGGCCTTGACACAAAGGGCATCGTCTTCCACCTTGCAATACTCCTCAACTTTCTTCATTAGTGCCCAGACTGTTTTAGGAGGCCGTCTGGTCAATGAGCTTCTGAGAGGACTGTCGGGGTGTAATCCCATTTTAAAAGCAGTGATGGCCATGGAGTCGTTGGAAGCATCGTTTACCAGGTTTAAACATTCCTAGTAGAGCACTGACTATTTGCAGAGGGTCTCTTCTGGTTTAATTTGCATTGCCTGGAGAGAGTCAGCTTGCTTTGGCTGGACCTCGTTGGTGATGAATCTTGCCCTGAAGGATTTTTGGAGCTGATGAAAACTTTTTACTGAGGTCGACTCTAGTTTATAATACCATCTGATGGCCAATGGTCCCAGGCTGCTCGGAAACATTTGGCACATGAGTGCTTCATCATCAGCATGCAATGTCATCGCTTGTTTGTACTGACGATGTGATCCATAGGGTCAGACTTACCATCATACACGGTGAACGTTGGCACTTTAAACTTTTTAGGTAATGCAGCCCTTGCAATGCGTCGTACGAAAGGATCGTGTTTATTCTCTTCATCCGACTATCTCATTTTCCTCGTCTGTGTCTTACATACAAACTTCCCTCAGATGAGCTGGACATGTCAACTCGCCCCTTCTTCCTGGGTTCCTGAGATGATGAACTGAAAGCACTGCTACTATCATGTTTCCGATGCCGACACCGTTGATCATCCTTCTTTTTCTCTAACGACCGACCCCGGTCATGACGTGGTGCGATTTGTTAGGATTTGGCTAACTCGAGGGCTAACTCCTTACCTAAACGTTCATTATCAGCTACCATATTTTCCAGACATTATTCATTTCGTTTTGCTTGATCCATGATCGTCTACATGGTTTCTTGCATCGAGGTTAAAGGCGAGGTTTGAGCCACTGGGTCGAAGTTCAGGGCCCTTCGCGTAGGGATAGTCTCCAGACCAAGCATAGTTCTTGGTATAACATCATCTCTTGGTGTACCATCATCAGCAATGAGCGAAGGATCATCTGTTACATCTTCTATGAATGTGCTTGAGTATTCCCACAGACGGCGCCAATTGTGGTGAAAGGGGTTTAGGAATGCTTTCTGATCCAAACAGACCTTCTTGATCCTTGAAATGATACCTGAAAGAGAAACAAACGCTCTGGACAGGGGTGCCGGAATTAGCCCTCTGATGAGCAAGTTAGTCCTATTGTCTTTGTGTTTACTTTTCTTGTAAGTTATTAACTTTTTTTTTATATACCTTTCCTTGATCGAGGCTCCTTCTTTTATACTACTTCAGGGCCTATGGTTGGGCCCACACTTGACCCTTAATGTAATTAATTAGTCGGTCCTTATAGTTGGTCCTTTGGCTTCCATTCGGCTCTTTTCATGGCCAATTTGCATATGTTGCAACGTGGGCCTCTAGGTAGGGTCGATTTGTATTCGGCCCGATTCTCTAATGGGCCTGATGTCAGGCTTTCAATCACATTGATGAAATTCAACCCCCATATACACCATTTTCATGGAGCTCACTTTGGCATTAATTTCCCATTCACCCCAATAATGGTCCAACTTTGGCGCATGGGTCCCACCTAAAAGTTAGATCAAAGTTTAGAAAAAATCTATTTTTTCCCAAACCATTTCTTACAATCCCCCACATTAATGGAATTTGATGACAATGGAAATGCAACAATATGCAAAATTTGTCGACAGAGTATAAATAGAAAATATCTTGCATCAGGATAGGTAGCTTTCGGCTTTGAACCTTCCCTAGTGATAACCTATCAGACTTAATAGCTAACCAATGGACGCGATGCCATGAATTTTTAGCCATTAGTGTAAGCCAAGACAATAAATTTCACACAAAATATCTTCTAACACATTGTGGTTCTCACGGTTGTGTTTATTTTGGCTTTGAACGCTCCTGGTTATTCGTGAGTGCTTCTAGAGAATTTACCCTCTTCATTCTTGTAAAACCGACCCCAGTTTGACACTCATATAGGTGATTCTTATTGTGAGTATCTCTTATACTCGTCTTGATTTTTATGCCTAAATCAAGATATAAGTAATCAATAAAAAGCAAAGCTTATCCTTAAACCCCTGCATACAACACATGTTGCAGATATCACTCTCACCATAGGAATGAGTAGGGAATTTTAATCCCTTGGTGATTTCTAGCGAGCCACACATAACTTAGTTGTCCCTTTGAACTTAGTTCTTGGGATCTCCAGTCATCTAAGTAGGGTTACCATTATGATGACTCTTATGTAATAGGTTTTAATCCCATCTCCTTCGATGAACCATACAGTTGCTCTTTTGCCAAACCTTTTGTTAACAGATCCGCAATATTCTCTTTAGATTTTATATAATCTATTGAGATTATTTAACTTGAGAGCAATTTCCTTACGATATTATGTCGACAACGGATATGTCGTGACTTACCATTATAATTTATATATATGACTTTGTGCCCTGCCTATTGTAGATTGACCATCACAATGAATGCAAATAGTTGGCACAAGTTTTGGCCACATTGGAATGTCTTCTAAGAAATGGCGAAGCCATTCTGCTTCTTCTCCTACTTTGTCTAAAGCAATGAACTCAAATTCCATTGTGAATCATGCGATGCATGTTTGTTTCATGGATTTCCAAGAAACAGCAACGCCTCCCAGAGTAAAGACATATCCACTAGTGGATTTTGAATTTTTAGTATCCGATATCCAATTTGCATCACAATAACCTTCGAGTACTGTTGGATATCAAGAAAAGTATAAGCCATGAACACGGGTAAATCTTAGGTATCTAAAAACCCGAATGATCGTTTTCCAACGGTCTTCTCTTGGGTTACTAGTGCACCTACTCAACTTACTGACAGCATAAGCTATATCAAGACACGTGCAATTCATTAGGTACATTAGGCTTCCAATGATTTGGAAGTATTTTAGCTGAGACACCACATCACTTTTATTTTTCGATAAATAAAAACTGATGTCTACAGGTGTGCTTGCTACATTCTTATCGTCCTTGATATATTTACCAAGAATTTTCTCAATATAATGAGATTGAGATAATGCATATCTATAAGATGTTTTAGTAATTTTCATTTCTAATATTACATCTGCAACCCTCATATCTTTCACATCAAATCTTTTGTTCAGCATTTGCTTGGTTGATTTGATCATGTTTTGACTGATTCCAACCATAAGCATGTCATCCACATAAAGACAAACGATGACATAACCTTTGTCAATGTTTTTAATATAGAGGCACTTGTCACATTCGTTTATCTTAAATCCATTAGTTAGCATAGCATGATCAAATTTCTCTTGCAATTGCTTACGAACTTGTTTTAATTCATAGAGCAATTTTATAATCCAACAAACTTTCTTTTCTTGCCCTGGCACTACAACCCCTTCGGGTTGTTTTGTATAAATCTCTTCATTTAGATCATCGTTTAAAAAAGATTTCTTAACATCCATTTGATGTATCTCTAGATTATACAACGTTGTTATAGCAATAAGCATGCGAATGGACGTTATTCTTGTCACAGGAGAATATGTGTCAAAATAGTCCAGACCTTCCTTTTGTCTGTAACCTTTTACCACAAGTCTTGCTTTATACTTGTCTATTGAACCATCTGTTTTCATTTTTCTCTTGAATATCCATTTATACCCAAGAGGTTTAGAACCAGGTGGAAGATCTACCAATTCCCAAGTATGATTTTGCATAATAGATTCAATTTCATTATTAACGGCATTTTTCCACAAAGGTGCTTCAGGACCTAACATTACTTCCATAAAGCTCTGAGGCTCATTTTCTAACAGGTATGTCAGAAAATCTCGACCAAAGGATTTTGATGTTCTTGCTCTCTTACTTCATCTTGGTTCATCATTAGTTAAATCTTGTTGGTGGAGACCATTACTAGTCTTTTGCATTTGATTGTCATTAGTCTCTTGACTTTGTGTATAATCATAAGTTCTTTTCTGAGAACTTAATTCATGTCCTTTCTTGTAAGGAAAAACATGTTCAAAAAACACGTCATTCCTTGATTCAATGATAGTGTTCACATGTATATCAGGTATTTCTAATTTGTAAGTCAAAAACCGATATGCACTACTACTATGCACATAACCAATAAACACACAGTTCACTATTTTTGGTCTTATCTTAGTCTTTTTAGGAACATGAACTTCTACTTTTGCCAAATACCCCTACACTTTCAAGTATTTGTAGGAAGGTGATCTACCTTTCCATAATTCATAAGGAGTGCTGTTAGTTTTCTTGTTAGTTTTCTTGTGCTGTTAGTTTTCTGTGGTAAACCTGAACTTAGTAACATGACATTCATTATTTCTTTAAGGGTTCTATTATTTCTTACAATAATTTCATTTTGTTGTGGAAAATAGGGTGCTATAGTTTGGTGAATAATGCCATGTTGTGCACAAAATTTATTTAAAGATGCATAATATTCACCACGCCTATCACTTCTAACTTTTTTAATGGTTCTACCAAGTTGATTTTCAACTTCAGTTTTGTAGAGTTTAAACATTTCCAAGGTATCATCTTTACTTTTAAGTAAATATACATAACAATATCTTGTGCAGTCATTAATAAATGTTATGAAATATTTTTTGCCTCCTCTAGTTTGAACAAATCTAAGATCACACACATCAGTATGAATTAATTCTAGGGGTTCGGTTTTTCTTTCAATCAATTTAAATGGAGCCTTAATTAGTTTTGCTTCTACACATATCTCACATTTGTGATTATGATCCATTTCAAACTTTGGTATATAATCTAAACCAATTAATCTACACAAAGCATCAAAATTTACATGTCCTAATCTACAACGCCATAAATTTGACTCAAGAATATAAGCAAAAGATGTGTTATTCTTATTCATAACTGATTTTGGTACAACAGTCATTACATTTAACTTTAAGAGACCATCTCTCATGTATCTCTTACCCACATACATACCACTCTTTGTTAATACAAATTTATTGGACTTAAACACAAGCTTAAAACCATTCTTACTTAGCAAAGAACCAAAAACTAAATTCTTCCAAATGCCTGGTACATGCAGCACGTTGTTGATGGTAAGTTCTTTTCCTAATGTCATCTTCAAGACAACTTTCCCTTGTCCAGCCACAATAAAAGTAGATGAATTTTTCATGAATAGTTGTTCACCATTTGTAGCATCATTATAAGTAGTGAACATCTTTTTGTCCGCGCAAATATGTCGAGTTGCCCCAGTGCTAACCCACCATTCCTTGGGATTTCCAACCAAATTAGCCTCAGACACCCCAACTGAGAGATTGATGTCATTTACCTTGTTAGAGATGTAATCTAGTTTTGTACATTGGCTTGATTGAAAGTTTTCTTACTTGTACTTCCGCGATCCTTCTTAGGGCGACGGCAATCAGAAGTACGATGTCCAGTCTTGCCACAATTATTGCATTTTCTTTTGAATTTTTTATTGCCATTGTTGTCGCATTATTTAAGATCATCTCTAGCAAACTTCCTCTTTTTGTTATGTGGTTTGGGCACTTGTTCCACTACATTAGCCTTGGACTTAATAGGATTTTTACCATTCATCTTTTTAGCCTTATAGTTATCTTCATCAATTCTTAGTCTTACAATAAGTTCATCCATGGTTATCTCTTTGCATTTATGTTTTAAATAATTTTTGAAATCTTTCCAAGCCAGTGGTAATTTTTCCACTAACACAGTGACTTGGAAAGACTCGCTAAGAGACATACCTTCAGCATGAATAGCATGCAAAATTAATTGAAGACTTTGAACATGAGAAATTACCGTTTGGGAGTCTACCATAACAAAGTCCAAAAATTTACCAACAACAAATTTCTTTGTGCAGGCATCCTCTGTCATGTATTTTTTCTCCCAAGAATCCCACAATTCTTTTGCTATTTTGAAAGGGCTGTAAACATTATATAGCAGGTTGTCTAGGCCATTGAGGATATAATTTCTGCAAAGAAAATCAAAATGCTTCCACTTATCCACTGTGGCAACAACTTGCCGATCACTTTCATCATCTTTAAGCACTAGAGCATTTTCACAGAGAAACCGGGCAAGATTAAGAGTTGTAAGATAGAACAACATTTTCTGCTACCATCTCTTAAACTCGGTGCCATTAAATTTTTTCGATTTTTTTCCATGATTTATCGGATCTTGAACATGGTTTTGGGTAAGGATCGGAGTCGTTATAACAATCAGATTTGGAATACTACTTTCAGAAGCCATAATATCTAATTACAAAAAATCAGAAAAAAAAAAGCCAAAACCAAAACACAAATTAATTTTCTAGTTACTCAACCAAAAAATGAGTTAAAACACAAAATAATTTAACTTTTCTAGTTGCTAAAACCAAAAAAATAAAATACAACACAATAATTTTATAAATACAATGAAGACACAAAAATACTTTGTCTTAAGATTGTGTGACAATCTTCACTGTAAAAATAAATTGTATTTTGTGTACTTAACAACAAACAGAACACACAAGAAATAAACTAAAAGAAAGAGTTTCCAAAATCTATTTAATTACAAAAACCAAACAGAAAATGGAAATAGAGAAGGAGAGAAGAAAATGAATAGAAAATACTTACAGGAAATATTTTCTTGGAATGATCAAGTCCAATGTTTAACACTGTCTCCTTAAGACAGATTCATCCTCTCTCGGGTGCTAACAGATTTATGGATATCTATCTCCTAGGATGAAATGATCTACAATGAACAATAGCAGCACTACACACTATTCGCACAACGAACACACTTTGTGTTTATACACTTTCTCACAGAAAAATAAATACAGCAAAATGCAGAGAGCAATGACAGAATCAAGGACAGAAAATTGAGTGAAAATCCAAATAAAGGACTTGTTTATTTATAGGTGCACTGGTGGCTTTTTAGATTTGATTCAACAAGTAACAAACTTGTTTGAATAGGTATGGTACCTGTTCGGTACTGTTTGAACAGGTAAGGAACTATTTGGGTTTGAACTAAACATATATGGGTTTGAACTGAATAGATATGAACCTGTTCGAACAAGTATGGAATCTGTACAAAAAGGTTTGAAGAGGTGCAAGCCAAAATTTGAATTTTTCCAATCAAAATTTGAAATAAAAACAGAACATAATTTATTTTCCAAACAAAAAATAAAAATAAATTCAAATGTAATGCTTTTGTCCCAACGAACACACTTTGCGTTTATACACTTTCTCACAGAAAAATAAATACAGCAAAATATAGAGAGCAATGACAGAATCAAGGACGGAAAATTGAGTGAAAATCCAAATGAGGGACTTGTTTATTTATAGGTGCACTGGTGGCTTTTCAGATTTGATTCCAACAAGTAACAAACCTGTTTAAACAGCTATAGTACCTGTTCGGCATTGTTTAAACAGGTAAGGAACTGTTTGGGTTTGAACTAAACATATATGGGTTTGAACTGAACAGATATGAACCTGTTCGGACAGGTATGGAATCTGTACAAAAAGGTTTGAAGAGGTGCAAGCCAAAATTTGAATTTTTCTAATCGAAATTTGAAATAAAAATCAAACATAATTTATTTTCCAAACAAAAAATAAAATAAATTCAAATGTAATGTTTTTGGCCCAAAAAGATAAGTACTGGGTTGGACAAGCCCAACCCAACCTCACACCATGCACTCATACCAAAGCCCAGCCCAGTCCAGCTCGCCCGGATGGACAGCAGCGGCGGCGGTGCGCATGTGTTTGTTTTGGGTCCAATGGGTCTAGCCCACTTTGCCCATAATCTTCCCTTCTACAAAACTTGAGGGCCCCTTAGGGCCTACCCCAAGTTCTAAACCCAAACCTTATAAACCCACACCAAGTTTGCCTACCAAAGCAATGTGAGACAAACCTTAACATCAACCTTTATGGAAATTTCACCAAACACACCATTTTCGTGGAGCTCACTTTGGCATCAATTTTCCATTCACCCGATAATGGTTTTAAGCAACCAAATATACAACGTGAATCATTACGTGGCAAAGAACGCGTTACCACATGGATCCGCTAACTTTAGCGCATGGGTCCCACCTAAAAATTAGACCAAAGCTTAGAAAAAATTTGTTTTCTTTCCAAACCATTTTTCAAACCGTTTCTTACAATAAATACATTAAATGGTGAATTTTTGTCTCTTATTAATCCAATGATGTGGTACTATCTACCACAAATCGACAATACTTATTAGTAGACAATAATACTGTTACGTGGTATCACTATTACATTCAATATTTATTCCTACCTCCAGCAAGCAAAGATCCCCATCTCTATCGAAATCACAATCGCTACCATAAAGATCAATCACAATTGTTGCGTTTTTTTTTCTCCTATGATTTTTGTTCGATTATTTTCGATTGGAGCAAAAGATGTCGCGGGCAGAGATAGTGGCACTTCAACAAATTAAGTTTTAGAGACAAAAATTGAAAGACAAACACTCGTTAGAGATACAATATTTTAATTGACAAAAGTATCACTATTGTATTTTTAGTAAGAAAATTAGACATTAGCGATGAGTTATTATTTTTTTAAGATCAAAATTTTTGTTTAAAAAAGTAACATTTTTAGGACCAAATTGTTTTGTCTCTAAAATACATTTATTAGAGACATTTTTTTAAATTTGTTGTTAATTTTTGTTTCAAAAATTTTTTGTGACAACTTTTTAACAACAACCCTCACAATGCCAAGATTAGTTCTCAAATATTTTTGTAACAAAATTTTTATTTTTAGAAAGAGGGCTAGGGTTGACCTGGTCACAGAGGAAGGGATTGGCTGGTTGAATGGTAGTGCAGTAGTGGTTAGAAAAGAAATTTTAAATAAATTATTAAATATTTTACGCAATATTCATATGGCTATGAGATTTATGTGAGTATTTTATAAAATATTTGGTAATTTATTTGGGGTTGTTAACAATTATTTTTTATAGTAGAAAACCTTATCACAAGTTAATTTTATGAGTAATGTTAATAATGCCAAATGAATTATCAAGTTTTGTGTAGAATATTTAATAATTCATTTAAGTTTTTAACATTTTTGTAATTTTATTTCCAATATAGATGGATTTTTATTGTAACTGTATATATGGATACATTTATATTTCAAGGTAGTGAATCCAAGAGGATGGCCTATATGATGGATGTGAGTGAGTCCATTCAATATTCTACTTTGGGTCTTAGACATCTGTGATATGGTTTGGCAAGTTTACAAGTTCACGAATGGTAGGTGGTGGTGATAGTGGAGGAGATGGTGTTTATCCAGTCAGTAGTGTTATGTCCATACTGTTTTCTAGGTGTTTAACACTAGAGGGGGGTGAATAATATCTTTTTGCAAATCCCAAATTCTTAAGTAAGAAGTAATTATAATGTAATGAAGGTAACTAGATAAACACAAAAATACAAGTGCAAAAATGTGTAACAATGTATGAAACACTTGGTGTACAATATTTAAGAATTTAGAAAGACTAATTAAATTGTTGTTCAACAAATCTTCAAACACTTGTTATTAAAGAGATGAACAAATAATTAAATACATAGTAGTGACAAGCAATCTTAAATAAAATCTAGTAAATAAGTAATAAGGAGAGAGAGAGAGAGAGAACAGCGACTTTTACGTGGTTCGGTCTCTATCTACATTTACACCTCAAGAGCACCCCTTGAGGATTTTCACAATCCACTAGACTTCTTCTTAAGGGTGGAGAACACCTCTTACATATTGGAGATAATGGTTTTTCGACAACTTTAATTTGAAATTGAAGTAGGACTTAACCACCTGTTGAGGTGGGTCTGAGTGGCTTTGTATTCTTTTAAGTGAGAAAATTGTAATACAAAAATAATGAGTCGAAACCATTGAGTTGTGAATGAGAATTGTCTCATGAAGTGGGCATCAATAAAGTTAGGCTTAGATTTGGACTTAATCTTAATTTGGACTAGGCCTAGGTTTGTGCTTGTGCATGTATTAGGTTTAGTCTTGCACTTGGACTTGGATTTAATCTTGAGCTTGGGCTAAGCTATGTTGTATTGACTTTAGCTTGTGCAATTGTTTGAGAATTGGGCTTGTATCAAGTGGTGACCCAACATTAGTATCCATTTTGTGATTCATCTAGTTGGTTTAGTCAAACATCATTATATACATATTTATTTGTATATATTAAGCACATGAGAAATATAAATTTTTGTAAATCTCATGTTTTGATGATGGAGTTGATGACCATATTAGTGGCCATAGGTTTTTAACATTTGTAACACTAGCCCTAATGGCTAGAGTTGATGGCCTTGGTTAATGGCATTTGATGGCCCTATTGATGTATAGCCTTCATGGTTAGGGATTCCCCTACTCGTATAAATAGAGGCCTTTCTCCTCCAATTTGATAAGATAATTTTGGAGAGATTTTTGATGAAAAATGGATATAGTGTTTTGAAATAAAAAGTTGGAGATGTTTTTTTCTTACACCAAAGGAAATTTTTTCTATCTTCTTTTGCTAGCCCCTTCTTTGGTTCTTTTTAGAGAGAGTGCAGCCATTGTCAAGTTTGCGGAAACTATTCAGAATGTACTTCTGTATTAGCTAGTTTCAACCATCATATCTTGGGAGATAGATGTCGGCATACCTCCAGTAACCATCAGGAGGCATGAACTGTTTTAAAGAAACTATGATATTACACAGGCTTTGGTTTGCTTCTTTTCTTATCATTTGTTTTTAAGTTTTTTAGAATTTAGTTTACCTCGATGAGTTCTAATTTTTAGTTATCCATGTTAATAATTTGTTCTATTAGTAATGTAATCATTTCTGTATTTTTAGTTGTGTAGTTTATTATGTATTCATTCTTTAATAATAATAATAAATTGTTTTGTCATTTCTATTTAATTCATTTTATATATTTTTCTTGTATTTTTATGGAAAAAATACCAACAATCTTGAATTAGATTCATATGTAATTTTCGAAGATTAATATTTAAGTATTAAAAACAAAATTGCATCTATTTGTAGACCGCCCGAACTCGCTCCGCGCGTGAGGGCGCGAATTGTGTTCATAGCTACTACAGTTCGGACCCCTGTCACGATTCTGAATCTAATCTCACAAAGTGCAATGTAAGATTGATAAATCACCAAAGAGTCCAAATCCGGCAAATCATTTTGAAAAATCGATTTTAATCAAAAAAGCGCCAAACATGGACTGCTGTGTCAGATTTTAGAATCGCCACCTAAATATTTTATTTTGGGGTATTTAGGAAACCCTGACTCGTGCCGAAGGCCACGTGTCTGTCATCACCAAAGTTGCCTCGGCTTGGGAACTTGGGTACGAGGGGGGAAGGTCATGAAATGAGCACCCCCGCTCGCCCGATCAAAGGATCGGCCTCTACTAATCATTATATGTTATTTTGAAAACACATGCGTTCTTATTCAGATTATTAGCTAACTTACTATGTGATGCACACAACACATAAGTATAGACTAAATCGCTCGATTTGGAACAAAGCATCTCATGTTTGTTTTCGAAAATGGTTTGAAGATGCTACTCGCAAGTAGGTTAAAATGCGGATTTGCCACCAAACAAGGTGGGCTTAAAACATGATGATTTGCCACTTTAAGTGGGCTTAAAACTCACATTTTGATGAATTGTTCCAATTCAAGCAATGAGGCCTTCATCCACAGGCATTCAAGCAGTTATAGCAGTTAAGCACATAGCCTCATGGCAAGCATGCTAACATGGCAACACTTACACGCATGCAAGGATGTTAAGCATAAACACTTACAGTGTACTCCGAGCCAAAACAGAAACCAATTAGAAATCAATGCATGATCCTAATTATACAAGACGCCTAATGCAACACATGCAAAAATGCAACTAAAATAGGCTCGACTAGCTAAGATAGCATATGAATGGAACACTCGATAACATGCTTTGAAACACGTATTCAAGTAAGTGCATTAGGGTACAATGCAGTTTGAATGATGCGCCGAGCTCGGTACATACAAAACAAATGAATGATGCACACATGCAAGCATAAGGATGCTAATCAAAACATACCCTAAAACTAACCATCAAAAGCTGATAAGTAAAAGGGAGAAAGACGTGGGGTTAGAAGACATGTACACACACACGTACACTTATTACAACATTTGCCCTCTCGACGGAGGGTCCAAATGAATACGCTAAGCTAGCTACGCTAAGCTTATCTAACCAATCAAATAATCTAATTAGACTAATTATTACACAACCAAATTGAATAATAAGCAATCTAGTTACTAATTATTACATCACTTCAACTAATAAACAAATTAGCTAATTAAATTACAAATTTAGGCTAACTAACAAGTAACCATTAAACGAAGCTGCTCCAGCTCTGCTCGAAGAAGTAGAAGATGCATGCTCGGTTTTCGCCCCAAAACGCTCTCCGGTTTACTCTCTTGAGGCTCTGTTTGCAGGGTGTCTTCAAGGACTTGCTGCTGAACCTTACCAAAACAGTGCTGGGGAGTGCACCAGTGGCCTACTGGCCATGAAAGGTGGCTGCCGGCCACCTGCCGGCCAAGGATGGAAGGGTGCCGGCCATCAATGTGGCACTGCCGGCCACTGGTGTGCTATGACACCATTCTGCAATAGAGCACAAAAACAGAGGAAATTGAGGATATCCCAAGGATATGTATGTACTATGCCACTCCTTATCACCTCAAAACATCAAGGGAGAGGCATTATTGGATCCAAGACCATCAATCGAGCATCTCAATGCTTGATGGCCAAAGATCCAATTTTGTACACATTCAATGAATGCAATGCAAACAAGACTCTAAGACCATGGCCTTATCATGAGAGGTCGAAGGCAATGGAGACAAAGGGGATTGGCTCACTTTTATCACTTTGAGTATGAAGTGAACCAATCCACCTTATGTTCAACATAACGTCCGGTTGAACACGATGCAACGCACACAAACAATATGCTATGCAAACAACATGCTAATCTTGGCATGAAACGTAAGACTCTAACACACAAACAACGTATGCATAACATGTTAAGAGACTTAAGCGTCAAGACTAGCGAAGGATACAACACTAGGACCATACAATACAATGCTCAATGGACTGAACTAGCCCCAAACAGTCCTTATGCATGCCAAAACAGTGGCAAAAATGTGCTGGAGCTTAAGCACAAGAAGCAAAAAAAGCATGCTCAAGTTATGGCTCGCAAACAAGGCACAAAGCTCAACTCTCAAACACAATTAAGGAGTGATATGCATGAGAGTATGGCAAGGCTGTGTGCTCTGAAATCACATGTTAGATGACGCCATCATACATAAACATCACAAATAAGGCATGCTAGAGGGCTTAAAGCACATGGCTAGCAAAGGGCTCTACACAAGAGGCATGCAATACATGGCCTAAACAACCAAACCAGCTCTGGATAGAGCTCAAACATGCCAAGTTAAAGGCCAAAACATGCTGAAAAGATAGTCCAAAAGCTTAGACAAGCATGCATACGTGTTGGGTCACAAGCAAGGCATAAGTCACATCTCTCAAAAGCATTGAAAGAGTGGAACATGTGAGAGTGTGACTATGCTATACACACTGAAATCAAGTAAGAAATGAGGCTAAGGCATGCAATCATCACATTCAAAGCATGCTAGAGATCTCAAACACAAAGCTAGTGAAGCCCAACTACACTATAGCTATACAAAGCTAAGCATATATGACCAAGACCACTTAAAATAGACCTCAGGCATGTTAAATTAGTGGTGAAAATGTGGTGGAGCAAAGCGAACATATGCTAGAGTGATGAACTATAAGCATGAAGCATGTTAGGCCAACAAGCATGATTGCACTACAAGTACCAAAAGCATGTGAGAGGTGACCCAAACACCCAGAATCAGAGTTCAAGCATGTCAAATAATGGCCAAAAACATGCTAGAATGAAGCCAATACATGCTAGAATAATATGCCAAATCATGAAGCATGTTAGGCTTATGAGTAGGATTGTACTACAAGTACATGAAGCATGCATAAGGTGAGTCAACCAAGCCAAAACAGAGCTACAACATACTGAAATAAGACCAAAAATAGGTTGAGATCAAGCCAACACATGCTAGAAAAATATGCCCAAGTATAAGGCCAACAAGACATAGAACCAAGAAGCAAGGAGGGGAGGCCACCCCCTCCTACTTTAGACCTTAAAACATGGTTTCTACCACTGAAATTCCTCTAAGTTTCAGTGGTAGAAAAGCCAAACTAAGGGTGCCTCTAAAGCTTTAAAAGATGGCACCAAGCTTAAACAAATAAGGCACACAAGAGGGTAGAACACCCTTAACACCAAAGAGGCCTAAAACAACCATTTTTAACACTTAAAAAAATAAGTTTTTATAGTTGAAAGCTATGCCAAAAGAAGCATGCAAAGATGGATAAACACTTAAGCAAGACAAAGCTTAAAGAGAGTAACTACTCACCCTTGAAGAACCACAGCAAAACAGGCACTTCTGAGGCAAAAACCAAGCTTTGAGAGCTCAAACAAGCCTTATGAAATCTCAGCTCCAAGGTCAAGATGTTAGGCTAAGAGGGTTGTGTGCAAATATGCCAAGAACACTCACTTTCAAACACTATAGAGCATAATATAGAGTGAGAGAGAGATCTCTAGAGAGAGAGAGATATTTGCCTCTGAAATTTTCTCAACCCTTGAGAAGGGGGAGGCACCTCCCCTTATATAGGCAATGCAAGCAAAAGCTTGCTTGACAAGCTTAAACTTGCCTCCATCCATCCATACACATGTATGGAGGATGGCTCAGTGAGCCACAGCTGGCTCAAAATATCTAAAATACTATCTGTTGAAACAAGGTGGCCGGCCGGCCATCAGTGGTGGCCAGCAGTGCCTCATTGATGGTCGGCAGGCCTCATCAATGGCCGGCAAGGCTTAGACCATGGCCGGCAGCCCTTGATCATGGCCGGCAGTGCACTAAAACAAGCAAAAGGGAGGGACCAAAGCATGGTCCAAAGATGGGGCAGGAATTAAACAAGGTTTGGAAAGCTCAAACCTGTGACGTTCCGCCGCGAAGTTCGAATGCTCGGCGAACAACCAAACTTGTTGCTCGATGTACCTGCAAGCACAACCAAGTCTTGAGGACGGTAAAAAATGGGGTGTCTACACTACTGTTTCCTAAGAAACTAGGATATATACTGTGCTAGCTCTTTATTTGTGTTAATAATAATATGCTTTCTCAAAGCAGAATTATATTAATAGTTTTGATAAAACAATTTAGTGTTTTTTTTTTAATTCTATTGACTCTTGGAATTAAAATTAATTTAATTATCTTGAGTTATTGGATTGTTTTAAGTTGTTTATTTCTAGTAAATTATTCATGCAATTTATTTTATGTTAATTAGTTGTTATTATATGAGTTATTTGATTGTCAGAGCTTAAGTTGGTAAAAGTTTTATAAAAATAAAATAAGAATTTTATTTCTTAAAATTCTTACCAATTTATTTGATTTGTTGTTTTTCATTTTGATTTGTAGCTAACTTTTTGTATAGGTTTACCTAAGTGTGAAAGAAGGATACAAATGAACAAGACAAATTGGAACAAATATATTTGACTACTAATTTGTAATTTGAACAGGATTACCTTTGCATGGAACAAGAAATAAGATTGGACTTCTTCTTTTTTTTTTTTTTTTTTTTTTGACATATCTGTGAATTGAAATATTCGCTTTAATGTTGAGTTTTATTTCAGATTTATTCCGTATATTGTTTTGAAAGTTTGGTAAGCATTTCTATTTAATTCAATTAATTAAATTATGGAATAAAATAAAGTGTTGGAATTTGTATTTTGAGAATTTTAAGAGATTCGTCTTGTCGAGAGCTTTTCGATGATATAAACAACGTCTCAAACTGAGTCCAAATGAACCCATACGGTTGTTAGAAATTTTGGAGGTTTTTGTTATGAAATGATGACATCATCATGATTCGGAGATGATGTCAATGCCATGTAGTAGCCATGTCAATGACATGTGACAAATCAGTTACCAACACGTCAGCAAGACTGCCATGTCATCAGAATTTTTTTAGAAATCGCATTTTGATCCTTGAATTTCAAGATAATTTCATTTTGACCCCAAAACTTTTTGAAATTTTAGTTTGGTCCCTAAATTTTTTAGTATTTTCATTTAACCCCTCAAGTATATGATATTTGTAGTTTGACCCTTGAAGTTGATGGTATTTGCAATCTAGCCCTTGCAAGTTTATGAAGTTACGTTTTGATTTCTAAAATAGTGACAAAGTGTGTTCTTAGCTAAACAGACCATTCTGTATACAACCATAAATTTTGTTTTTTTAGATTTGGACAATTTTTAATTTTAATAGTTGCATTTGAATTTGTAGTAATTTTAATTTCTAATTTGTAATAGTTGCTGTAAACACCCATTTTTGACCAACCTTAAGACTCAGACGTCATCGATTGAGCGGTCGGTGATAGTGCGTGTTGTGCTCGTTTCGAGCTTCGGAGTTTTGGCTGAGAGCCTCGCCTCCGGACCTCGAGACCCTTTGTACTTTGACTCGGTCCGCGGACCAAGTCTTGTTTTCTCTTCCTGAAGGGAGGGAGAAGTCTTGTAGACCATCTCTCAGTGGTCATAGGCTACATTTCGTGGTCGTAGGCCACTGTTCCCATTTGGAGACTATTTTTCGATTTTCGGAGTCGTCGGCTGTACGCCTCAGCTCGGGACCGCTTAACATTCTCTGTTTGGCACGATTTTTGGAACGCACCTTGTTTCCTATGTCTAGAGGGACATTGTCGCCTAGGAGACCACTTTTGTGGTCGCACGCCGCTTTCGGTGCTCAACAGCCAATTTTCGAGGCACCCGGCCGTGCGCTTTGCCTCCCAAACTCTCGTTTTGCATCCGTGTTGGTTCATTTTTGGCATGAACCTTGTTTTCCTTGTTTGGGAGGTGGTACAAGGTTGGGAGACCACCTTTTCTCCTTGGAGACCACTTTTCCTTGCCAGCCAGTTTTCTTGTCGAGAAACAGGTTTTCTTGATCTTTGGGCCACATTTATTGGTCTCCCACAACACCTTGGGCTTGCTTTCAATGTGAAGACCACCAATACCCTTGGCCGACCACTTTTTATCTGGGAGACCACTTGCTCTGGTCGGTCGACCAGGGAAAGTGGTCGGCCGACCACCTTTTCTGTTCAGCTGGTTTCCTCCTGTTTTGTCAGATTGTGTGGATGCCAGCTGTGCCAGCTGGAAGGCACAGACTGCATCCTCCATACACATGTATAGGGGATTTGCATCCAAGTTTTTAGCTTCTTGAGGAAGCTTTAGCTTCAAACCTCTATAAGAGAGGCCAAACCTCTCCTTTGTAGAGGTTTAGAATTTTGTTGAAGGCAAAATACATATCTCTCTCTATATCTCTATATTTTGGCTCAAAGTGTGTATTGTTCTTGACCTATTGCACCACACCTCATAGCCATACACCTCCACCATTGATCTGAGCTGCTTGGAGGCTATTTTCAAAGGTTGAAGAGTTGGTTTTTGGTCCCAAAACTTGCAGGTTTTGCTGAGCTTCAAGGATAACTCCTTTTCCCTCTTTTTAGGCTTTATCTTGATCATTCTCTTAGCCATACTTGCATGCATGTTTAGGCTTTGTTGTCAACTGAAAAAAGCTTCATATTTAAGTGTTCTTCATGTTTGTTTGAGGCTCTTCTGGTGTTAAGGGTCAGCTACCCTCTTGCATGCTTTATTTAGCCTTGTTTTGTGCCATGCCATGAGACCTTTGTGTTGATCTTTGCTTGGCCTTTTAGCCACTGAAATCTAGCGGATTTTCAGTGGTTGGTATGTGGTTTTGAGGCCCTAAATCAGAGAGGGGAGACCCTATCTCTTTTGGCTTTGTTTGTTTGCATTTTTGGCCTTTCAAAGGAGCACATACTTTCACATTTTCAAGGCTTGGTTCAGGAACTTTTTGGTGACTTTTAGGGCCTGCCTAGACTCTGTCCATGGTTGGTTTGGTCACCCTTGGCATGCTTCTCATATGTGTAGTGTAATCCCATTTGTGGCTCATCAAAGTAGCATGTCAATCTAGCATGCATTAGCTCCATTTCAGTGGGTTTTTTTATCATCATTTGGCATGTCATGGCTCTGTCTTTAACTAGTTTGGTAATGTCTCACATGCTCCATATGCTTTTGGTATAAATTTTATTTACTAGCTTAGAATGCATGATGTTTTGGCCCTTCATTCTAGCATATTTTGGCTATGCTTCAACATGATTTTGTTCATATTTTGGGTTGCCTTAGCTCTATTTTGAGGCCTCTTGGTCGAATGATGCTTGCCATGCATGCTTGTAGTGTAATAGCCTTGACTAGCTTTGAGTTTTGAGGTCCCCTGCATGCTTAACTTGAGGTATTTGCATGTCTTGGCATCATGGGGAATGTTATTTCAGAGCATTTAGGGCTGTTACATTTCCAGATTTTCTGCTCTTTGAGTGCCCTTGAGAGTTGTGCTTTTATGCCCTATTTGTGAGCCATTGCATGGGCCTCATTTTAGTGCCTTTCAAGCCATCATCCTAATTCATTTTTGCTACTATTTTGGCCTGCATATGGTCTGTTTGGGGTTGGTTTGACCACTTGAGCATTACCTTGCATGCCTCTAGTGTAATATGCTTCACTAGCTTTTGATGCTTGAGCTTTTCAACATGTGTTACATGAATTGTTTGCATGATTCGAAGTTATTTTTTATGCCATTTCAGTGCTGGAACACATGCCATTGTATGCCATATTTCATGCTTTCAATACTTGTGGAAAGTTGTGTTTTGTGCCTTAGGCTTGGGCCATTGCATTTGTGCATGCCATGTTCATTGCATTGCGTATGCTAATTACCATGTGCATTGTGTATGTTAGTGTCATGAGCATTATGTATGCCATATAGTCCATAGCATTGTGCATGCTAGTTTGCATATCTAAGTTGTGTTGCATCAAGTCGCGTGCTTGAGTCGCATTGTGCATGCCATGTTTGTTGCATTGTGTTTGGAATAGGCGTTTGTCCAAACACGGGAAACGAGGGGCGTTTCATACTTGAAGTGATGAAATGTGCCTCAATTCTCGGTCGCCGACACTCTTGACTATGCATGATGGAGTTTTAGCCTTTACGTGTTTACTTGTGCATTCATTGTCATATTGAATTGTGCAATTCGGCTCCTCGGCCATCATGCATCGAGATGCGTGATTGGTGCCCTGAGGGTCGAGAACTATACTCCCATGAGTTTTCATAATGAGAGGGAGGTTGGTTGTGCATACATGTGTTGCAAATACATTGCCATGCCCTTTCTTGCTCTCTGTTGCAGCAAACTGAAGTCTGGCAGCAGAAACTGGTCGGCCGACCAGATAAAGTGGCTGGCCCACCACTTTTTCTGGTTTTCCCTACAAAAAGTGGTCGGCAGGTGGTCTCCAAAGCCCAAAATTGATCGACAGCCTTCCCACAGATTCCCAAGGTGGAGTTTCAGCCTTCTGGAGCCTTTTGCAGTGTTCTGAGATCAATTGCAAACAGAGGCAAATCGGGGCATTGCGATGGATTTCCGAGCAAGGCGATTTGAGCATGCATGCATCCTTCATCATCCAAGACAGAGCTGAGGCAGCCTACATCATATAGTTTATATGCTTATTTTAATTGCTAACATAGTTAATTTGTTAATTAACTAGAGTTGTGTAATAATTAGCTGTAGCTTGTTATTCTTTTTGTCATGTAATAACTAGTTTAATTAGATTAGCTTAGAATAACTAGCTGGTTCTGTATTATTTATTTGGACCCTCCGTCAAGAGGGCCAACTGTTGTAAATAAGTGTGCGTGTGTGTGATGCATGTCGTCCAACCCCACATCTTTCTCCCTTTTACTTACCTGCTTTCGATGGTTAGTTTTAGGGCATGTTTCAATTAGCATCCTTATGCTTCGCATGTTTGCTTTCATTCATCTGTCTTGTATGCGCCGGTCTCGGCGCATCATACTAACTGCATTGTACTTAAATTCCAAGTTGAATACATGTATCAAGTTGTATCTCACATGACATTTTAGAATAGTCGAGCCTATCTTAGTTGCATTTTACATGTGTTGCATTAGGCAATCTTGACATAGCTAGGATCATGCATTGATTACTAACTAGCTTCTTTTTTGGCTCGGAGTACATTGTAAGTGTTTATGCTTTAGCATCTTGCATGAGTGTGAGTGTTGCCATGATAGCATGCTTGCCATGAGGCTATTTGCTAATGTGATATGACTGCCTGAATGCTTGTGGGTGAAGGTTGGGTTATTTGAATTGGGACAATTCATTGATTGCGAGTTTTAAGCCCACTTGAGAGTGGCAAATCACCATGTTTTCTAAGCCCACTTGAGGGTGGCAAAATCCGTATTTTAGCCTACTTGCGAGTAGCAAACCGTTTTCAAAACGAATATACAATGCTTTGTTCCAACTTAGGTAATCCAGTCTATACTTGTATGCTGTGCGCATCACATAGTAATTCTAGGTTAATAACCGGAATAAGAGCACAAGTTTTTTCAAAAACAATATATCATGTTAGTAAAGGCCGATCTTTGATCGGGCGAGCGGGGGTGCTCATTGCATGACCTTTCCCTCTCGTACCCAAGTTCCTGAGCTGAGGCAACTTTGGTGATGACGGACACCTGGCCTTAGGCACGAGTCAGGGTTTCCTAAATTCCACCAAAATAAAATATTTAGGTGGCGACTCTGTATCTGGCAAAGCAGTCCATGTTTGGCACTTCTTTCTAAAAATTAGTTTTTCAAAATGATTTGACGGATTTGGACTCTTTGGTGATTTATCGATCTTGCATTGCACTTTGTGAGATTAGATTCAGAACTGTTACATTGAGTCCGAACTGTAGTAAGCCCAATAAACAAAATGGGATTTTCCCGGGACGTTCGGGGCGTATCTATAGTTTCTGGCAACTCTGCAGGGGATTTAGAGAACTTGACTCGAACTCATGATATCTTGTTTTGACTACACTTATGTGTTTCTTTGCATTGCATTTGCATTGGTGCGCCTAGGACACCGTGTTTGCCATTTGCTATTCCTGAACGGTTTGCCGGAGGCTCGCTTTGAGTAGCGTGCTATAAGGCTGATCGGTTACGGGCTCTGCCACGATGGGAACACAAACCGCGGTTTTTACCGGGGCATCCTTTTTGACCATTCGACCTAGTGCATATCGAAATCCATAGTGACTATCCCAAACTAGGACAGGTTGCTCATCCGATTATAGGTTGTTTGAAATCGCTGCGTGCGTAGTGAAACCCTAGCTCCTGACAAAATAGGACAGGGAAACCCTACCCCAACATAGAGGTGTTTTGGATCTCATTTGCTTGCTATGTGCTGTCAGGGTGTGTCTCTACAGGTTGTATATATCAGTTTGCAAGTCTAGGTATCAGGCCTGCGGGCATCAGTATTTTGAGAATCGGTTATATCTGCGGGTATCAGATTCAGTTTTGGGGTAGTAATTTGGAGAACAGTGATCAGTGGTCAAATACTGTTATTCAGCTATGTTCATGTCTGTGTTAATGAAATTAAGCTGAGATGCTCCTTGTTTTCTCTTTCAGTTCAGAGATTCAGTTCAGAGCAACTAGTGTTCTCCTTTGCCGAGGCAAAACATGAAAAAGGCCAGTCAAGGCTCACCGGTTCATCAGATCTGTTAGTCACCAGTCGCATCACCTCTGTTCGATTCAGCGAATTTATGATGACACAGAATTCAGAGGAAATCGTGGTTATGATAGCGACACTAAAGCAGGGAATCATCATGCAGGGTGATACCGACGTTGAAGTGCAGCACCCACCCAGGTCACCTGCCGCACATCTCATTTGGGAACCCCAGTTATTTCAAGCCCGTGAGCCCACCACTTTTGAATTGATGGGAATGATCGGCGATCTTCAGAGATCTGTGGCTGATCTGGCCTATGGAATATCAGCTCCTCCACCAACCACATCGTATGCTGGGAACTTCATGCCGGAAAAGCCCCTGCTACTGGGGAAAATTGTAATTGAGCTCAGCCAACCTGAAGCCATCCCAAGTTCGGGCCATGGCCTGTCAACAACAACAAGGCTCCGCTCTGATCAAGCAACCCAAACCTTTGACCGAGCTAAGACAAGCGGTAAGAACAAGGTTGGTGCAGACATCGATCCCTATGAACAACTTCAGTAGGCTGTTGAGGCTTTAAAAGCCAGAGGATTGAACAAACAACAAGTGTTCGAAATCGCTGCAAAGACTGTGGATGACATCTTTTCCACTCAGAATGAGGGCAGTTCAAGCCAAAGGGAAAATTGGGAAGAGGGCCATCGTACTAGAGCCGTTCCTCCCAATCCTACTTTTGCACCAGGGAAAGATCAGAAAACCAAACCACCACCTGCTGATCCCTTTGCTAGTCCATCTAAGAAAAATCCACCAACCTCGAAGTATCTACCCCGAGGTCGCAAGGTATTCCATGCCCTCTATATGCCTTTGTCTAAGGCTCTTCAAATTCTCGCTGAAAAGGGGGATCTCAAACCCCTTGAGCCTCGGCCTCTCCCTGGCCATCTTCCATCTGGTCACAATTCTACCCAGTACTGTGCGTACCACCAGCAAACTGGCCATACTACCGACAACTGCTTTCGTCTTCGCCATGAAGTACAGGATCTGTTTGACAACAGGGTCATCCTCTCGCCGAGCTCAGCAAAGTCCATCGTCACTGGATCTGTAAACCTGGAAGATATTGTGATGTAATCAGGGGTTGAACCACCTGCGGGCGGCGCTCGGTTTACTTTAAATATGGTGTATGGCACGTACTGTTCTGAGCATTTGCGAATGCCAGTTTTTGTGATTTTTGACTTGGGTATTTAGGTCAGTTCAGTTGTGTTGTTTTGAGTCAGTCTCTTTGTTTTGAGTCAGTCTTTTTATTAAGGTCTGCCTTGTTGTATCGAGTCAGTCCTGTTGTATAGGAGTCGAGTGATTCCGGGGATGTTACCTCGGATGTCACTATTTTGTTTTGTGTTTGTCTCCTTGCTTTCTTTTTGAGTCTGTTTCTGCCGTGGAGCCAGTTACACCAGAAGATCTGAATGAAGCAGCAGTGGTTTTCATACTTTGTGTTTATTTCTACTTTGAGCCTGTTGTGCCAACAAGTTTAGAATGAAATGGCAGTACATTTCACCCGCTCTTCTATGCCTTGAAATTATTGCATTGACCTAAGTTTTTCAAAACTTTTTGAACATTGTTTTGAAAACAAAGAGGAAGGAATTCCTCAGGTTTTGCAAAAATTTGATCAATTGAGAGAAAGAGAGGCATGCTAAGCCTTTAATAAATGAAATCATGTTTGTTAATGTGAGTACTAAGAAGGACCCTGGCTTGATCCAGATTGGTTCTACACTATCTTCAGCGCGAGCGATTTGTCGCTTTCTTAAAAAAAATTCAAAAAAAATGTTTTGCGCGGTCTTGCGAAGACCTGTGTGGAATCGCTCTTGATATTGTGCAGCCTACGATCGTTCTCGACCTTAAGACTCGACCCATTTTGCTTTCAAACCTTGAACTTGGATTCAGAATGTTCAATGGTCAAACACAATGTGAAGCCTATGTGGCCAGATTTGAAGCAGCCCATAAACTAGGGGCAAGGAGGTCAGAAATAATCAAAAGAAAGCTTGCAAAGCCGAATAAGAAGCACCCCTCGAACTAGGGGCAAAAAATGTCAGATGTGCTCAAAGAGTCAAAAATAGGGTCATTGCTCAAGCTAATGAAGATCGGCAAGAATGCCAAATCCCAGAAGGGAGGAAAGAAGAAAGTATTGCTGAAGGACAACCAAGTTCCTATCCACAACACTAGGGGCAAATTCACCCCCCATTGGATGGATTTCTACATCATTAGCGAACAGCAGCCATTCTCCTGGATTCAGATGACTTCGAGATCCTGTGACCGATCAACATAGACGAAGCTACACTTTTACCCTTGAGAGGCTCGCTGGGCCGAAAACCCGGAAGGGCGACCCAAGCAAAAGTTAGAGCAAGAAAAAGAAATAAGAAAAAGAAGAAAAGATGGAAAAAAGAAAAAGAAGAAAAGAAAAAAAAAATGCAAAGAGAAAAAAAAAATGAAAAAATGAGAAGAAAAGAAATGAAATGAAAAGAAAAGAAAAACAGAGCTCGCAAGGTTGAAAACCCAGAAGGGCGGCCTTGGCAAAACTTAGAGCGCAAAAGGAGAGGTTAATACCGAAGTGTACCTTAACCCCGAACTACGTAAGGCTTGATTCCCATGTTTGGGATACGTAGGCAACTTCATTCTGAAGTCCAGCCATAAACACTTCCAAATCGACTATGTCCATATATTGGCTCTGGTCATCTTTGTCTTCTCTGTATCCAAGAGTTCGGTTGTGATCGTCACTATGAAAACTGGTTACAGTGCGCTGCGGCGCTATTCAAACAAGGGGCAACTTTCCGTTGCCATACGGTGCGCTGTGGTGCCATTCAAACAAGGGGTAACTTTCCGTTGCCATGCTATGCCATTTAGACGAGGGGCAATTTTCCTTCGGATCTGAGGTTGTGCATCTCAAGAGTAAGTTCCATATTGGTCGAGCAGTGGCCATTTGCAAAAATAGTTTTTGAGAATTTTTACTGAGATTGACTAAATTTTCTCAAAAAATATTCTATTTTTTCAAAACTGGACCATTTCTTGGACCCAAAAAGGAAAATTTTCAGTGCTCATAGCCTGACTTGCATGATTTCAAATAAAAAAGTTGAACAAGTATACTAATCTAACTCTCATATTGGTCAAAATTGTTTTAGTAGAAACCAAAACAAAAAAATGGTCAAAATAATGAACTAGGGGCACAGTTGAGTCAGGTGTTCTGTCTTTTTCCCGTTGTCAACATACTTGCCAAAAAAGGGCACTCTACTTGCCAGAAAAGGGCATAACTGAAGCTAACAACAAAGGGCTGAAAGCTCTCATATCCTCCAAGCAACAAGGTATCAAGCCAAGTGCGAAGCACGAACTGGAATGGAGCAAGGTGTATTCCACTCCCTTATCCGGACAGATCTGATCACGTCCAAACTCCCCCGCAAAGCATCGTCAACTGATGTCAGTTGCAGATCTGCTGCGCGTCTGGTCGCATTGCAACCCCTCTGTGGGAGAAACTCACTGTTGTGAACAAGAATGAGAATCTGGTAGAATACCAGGGGCAAGAACCCACAACTTCCTGCTTATCCATCAACCACCCAAGGGAGGGATAAAAAAATAAGAGATTGAAGAATAGAGAGATGTGCGCTGAGTGAAAAAAGTGAAGAAAATGGCTTTTTCAGAAAAACAGAGCCTGAGGGCCGAGTGATGTGAGAATCACAAATAAGAATGTGTGGGAAACAATACTCGGAGAAACTAGCTCCTCGTATACTGAGAGGTCTCTTGCCATTGGAACACGTCTGTGTGTCGTGTCAGTCGTTTTGTTTGTCCCGATTCTTGTTTTGAGTGGTTTCAGGTGTCTATAGATGTGTTTAGGTTGTCTTACCTTGTCTTTCTCTTTGTTGTTGAGTCGTAGTGTGCTGTGTTCAGTCATAGGCTCAATACCCAGTTGAGAACTTATTCTCACTCTCAATTTCAAAAAATTGTTTTGTGCTCAGAATGTTGTGTTGTTCTCCACATTTGTGCAAAACAAGATTTTGTTCTTTCAAAAACCGCAGGGTTCAACCTGGGTCATGTGGGAACAGTAAAACCAGGACCTATCTAAAGCTATATAGGTACTAGACTTCGAAGCAAAAGAAAAAAGGGAAAATGTAGGGCATCTGAGTTTGTTTCAACTTCTGCAAGTTCTGTCATCGCATCCTATATGTTTAGAATGAGCTGTGTGTTCAAAATTAAAAGAATATTGTGTTATGAGCCGTGTGTTCAGATCGAGCAGAGTTGTGTTATGAGCTGTGTGTTCAAAATTAAAAGACTACTGTGTTATGAGCCCTGTGTTCAGATCGAGCAGTGTTGTGTTATGAGCTGCGTGTTCAAAATTGAAATGTGTAAGCTGCGTGTTCAAAGTGGAATGTGTGAGCTGCGTGCTCAAAATGAAGTGAATAAGCTGTGTGTCCAGAAATAAAATTTATGAGCTGCGTGTTCAGAATTAAGAATGAGCTGCGTACAAATGAAAATGTATGAGCTGCGTGTTCATAATTGGAATGTGTGAGCTGCGTGTTCATAATTGGAATGTGTGAGCTGCGTGTTCAAAATGAAGTGAATGAGCTGTGTGTTCAGAAATGAAAATTTATGAACTGCGTGCAAATGAAAATATATGAGCTGCATATTCAGAATTGAAATGTGTGAGCTGCGTGTTCAAAATGAAGTGAATGAGCTGTGTGTCCAAAAATGAAAATTTATGAGCTACGTGTTCAGAATTAAGAAGGAGCTGCGTGCAAATGAAAATGTATGAGCTGCGTGTTCAGAATTTTAATGTGTGAGCTGCGTGTTTAATATGAAGTAAATGAGCTGCATGCCCGAAAATGAGCTGCGTGCTCAAAAAATGAGCCGTGTGCCCGAAATGAGCTGTGCGCCCGAAGAATGAGTTGCATGCCCGAAAATGAGCTGCGTGCCCGAAGAATGAGCTGTGTGCCCAAAAATGAGCTATACGCCCGAAGAATGAGCTACGTGCCTGAAAATGAGCTGTGTGCCCGAAGAATGAGCCGTGTGCTCGAAAACGAGCTGTGTGCCCGAAATGAGCTGTGTGCCCTAAATGTGTTGTGTGCCAAAATGAGCTGTGTGCCCAAATGTGTTGTGTGCCCCAAATGTGTTGTGTGCCCAAATGAGCTGTGACCCAAATGTGTCGTGTGCCCAAGTAAGCTTTGTGCCAAATTAACATAATATTGTGCTGTGAGCTGTGTGCCAAGTCAGCATTGTATTCTAAATAAGCTGCGTGCCAAATCAGTATTGTGCTATGTGCGAGCCGTATGCCAAAATGAGCAGAAGTACTGTGCATATGAATGTGTTCAGAACGAGCAGATATAATACATAGCAAAAGCATGAAGTGTGCAAGAAATGCAAAATGCATCGTTATGCACACCTTTCTCGCACTGTTATGCACATTTTAAGCACATTGTTATGCACACTACTCATCGCATTATCACGCACGTCTACTTTGCATTGTTATGCATCTTACTTGCGTTGTGTATGCATTTTATCGCGCTCTCTTGTGCATCACACTGTTTTGTGCAGTTTACACCAACGTTCTCTTGCGCATCGCATTGTTTTGTGCAGTTTACACTCGCGCTCTCTTGCGCATCGCACTATTTTGTGCAGTTTACACTCGCGTTTTCTTGCGCATCGCACTGTTTTGTGCAGCTTACACTCGCACTCTTTTGCGCATTGCACTATCTTGTGAATTTCATTACATGCTCTCATCCTGCATAGAAAATGCTTGTAGCACTTGTTAGTGCATTGTTTGCGCTATCTTATGCACTTTTCCTACACCCGTTAGTGCATTGTTCGCGCTTTCGTGCGCATCTTACCTACACTTGTTAGTACATCGCATTGCTCACGCTGTCTTGAGCATCCTTTGTCTTAGCACTGTCTTCTGCACACATTTATATCGCACTGTCTTGTGCATCCACCCTACATTGCACTGTCTTGTGCACCTGTATAGCATTGTTTTGTGCATTCCCTCTACATCGCACTGTCTTGTGCACTCTTTGGTCTAGGAGACCTTAAATCCTCTAAAGGTGCAATTCCTTTGGAGTTTGTCGTGCCCGAACGACTTCCGGCGGTCTGGTATAGCCACCTGCCTGTGTTTGCAGTGAGTTCCTAGGAGACCAACTGAGACGGTGGAAACTAGAGTTCGAATGGCTCATCCCTAAAACACAAAGGTTCAGGATTTCCGAGACTAAATTCTGGTTTAAATACCCAGGGGTATATCCTCGGCTTGAAATATGTACGGCAACCCCATAGATTGAGATAGCATGTGTATGCACCTCAATTCTGGATATTGAACCAACCTAGTCTGTCACCCTGTTGGAGAATAGGGAAAGCTACGACCATAGTCGGGGAGAAAAGTAGTACCTACGGTTCAACCGAGAAGGAGGGGAAGGTCCCCAGCAGCATGAGGTAGGTCATTGCCAATTGCCCCTATAAGGTACCTTCGCTTCCTAACTACTACATCATCTAGTATGTCTATTGCATTGCATATAGAATATGTTGCACGCCTGTACTGTATATTCATTATATCGCCTGCATCCTTTCCATGTTAAACTTAGTCTGACATGTGCCCATACTTTTCGCGTTAAAGCATGGTTCTGTGATTATGTATACGTGCCTATTCCACTAAGAGAATTGTGGTTTGAGGGTGTCGGCACCTTTCCTGTATTAGACGTGGTCTGTTTTGTGTCTATGCCTTTTTTAAGCAAAATGTGGTTTGGCTGCGCGCCTTATTCACTCCATCCATTGCATCCATTGCATTGTAGTTTGTCACATTCAGCATGCAGGATCACGATCTTTCCTTGGTAGATCATTCCTCACTTATATCATGCCACCCAATTACTTGTATTCTTTCTGCGAAACACATAGTTCTGTCTGTGCATGCAGCTATTCCCACTAAGAGAGTTGTGGTTAGAGCGCTCTGGCACCTTTTCTATGTTACACGTAGTTTGATTTTGCATCTCCATCCCTTTATGATATTTTTGTGGTTTTGCACCGCTTGTGGTTTGATTATTTCGATACATTGCATATCATTTGCATTGTTTCATTACATTGCATTGCATAAATCCTGAATTTTTAAATCGGCTTCGAGTAGCGTATAAGTCTAATTTTTCAAACCGTTTTCGCGTAGCGTATAAGTCCAATTATCAGACTAGCTTCGCGTAGCGTATAAGTCCAATTATCAAAATCAGTTAACAATGGCAGGTGCGCCTGTCTATTCACACCACCCAAATCGGCTTCGCATAGCGTATAAGTCCAATTATCAAAATCTTACTGCATAACATTTTGCATCCTGCCCCTGAACTACACTAGTTTGATTCCTTGCAAAGGGATACGTAGGCAGCCTGTGGACGCAACCATTTATTTATCTGTATTTTGTTTGTTTGTCCAAGTCTTCGACCTTGTCAAAATGGGTCATCTCTAGGCTTTGACATTCACTCTCGTCACTTATGACTTTCGAGTTCTGTCAAAGAGGGGCAATTGTAGACATCCCATTTTTGACCGACCTTAAGACTCAGACGTCATCGATTGAGCGCTCGGTGATAGTGCGTGTTGTGCTCGTTTCGAGCTTCGGAGTTTTGGCTGAGAGCCTCACCTCCGGACCTTGGGCCCCTTTGTACTTTGGCTCAGTCCGCGGACCAAGTCTTATTTTCTCTTTCCGGAGGGAGGGAGAGGTCTTGTAGACCATCTATCAGTGGTCATAGGCCACTTTTTGTGGTCGTAGGCCACTGTTCCCATTTGGAGACTAGTTTTTGATTTTTAACGCTGTCGGTCGTGTGCCTCAGGTTGGGAACGCTTAACATTCTCCGTTTGGCACGGTTTTTGGAACGCACCTTGTTTCCTATGTCTAGAGGGACACTGTGGCCCGGGAGACCACTTTTGTGGTCGCACACCAATTTCGGTGCTCAACAGCCAGTTTTCGAGGCACCCGGTCATGCGCTTTGCCTCCCGAACTCTCGTTTTGCATCCGTGTTGGTTCATTTTGGGCATGAACCTTGTTTTCCTTGTTTGGGAGGTGGTACAAGGGTGGGAGACCACTTTTTCTCCTTGGAGACCACTTTTCCTCGCCAGCCAATTTTCTTGTCGAGAAACTGGTTTTCTTGATCTTTGGGCCACATTTGCTGGTCTCCCACCACACCTTGGGCTTGCTTTCAGTGTGGAGACCACTAATACCCTTGGCCGACCACTTTTTATCTGGGAGACCACTTGCCCTGGTCGGCCGACCACCTTTTCTGGTCGGCTGGTTTTCTCTTGTTTTGTCAGATTGTGTGGCTGCCAGCTGTGCCAGCTGGAAGGCACACACTGTATCCTTCGTACACGTGTATGGGGGATTTGCATCCAAGCTTTTAGCTTCTTGAGGAAGCTTTAACTTCAAACCTCTATAAGAGAGGCCTTCACTCTACTTTACAGAGGTTCAAAATTTTGTTGAAGGCAAAATACATATCTCTCTCTATATCTCTATATTTTGGCTCAAAGTGTGTATTGTTCTTGACCTATTGCACCACATCTCATAGCCTTACACCTCCACCATTGATCTGAGCTTCTTAGAGGGTATTTTCAGAGGTTGAAGAGTTGGTTTTTGGTCCCAAAACTTGCTAGTTTTGCTGAGCTTCAAGGGTAACTCATTTTCCCTCTTTTTAAGCTCTATCTTGATCATTCTCTTAGCCATACTTGCATGCATGTTTAGGATTTGTGGTCAACTAAAAAAAGCTTCATATTTAAGTGTTCTTCATGTTTGTTTAAGGCTTTTTTGGTGTTGAGGGTCATCTACCCTCTTGCATGCTCTATTTAGCCTTGTTTTGTGCCATGCCATGAGACCTTTGTATTGATCCTTGCTTGGTCTTTTAGCCACTAAAATCCAGTGGATTTTTATCGGTTGGCATGTGGTTTTGAGGGCCTAAATCAGAGAGGGGAGACCCTCTCTCTTTTGGCTTTGTTTGTTTGTATTTTTGACCTTTCAAAGGAGCACATACTTTCACATTTTCAAGGCTTGGTTCAGGAACTTTTTAGTGACTTTTAGGGCCTGCCTAGACTCTGTCCATGGTTGGTTTGGCCACCCTTGGCATGCTTCTCATATGTGTAGTGTAATCCCATTTGTGGCTCATCAAAGTAGCATGTCAATCTAGCATGCATTAGCTCCATTTCAGTGGGTTTTTGATCATCATTTGGCATGTCATTGCTTTGTCTTTGACTGGTTTGGTATCTTCTCACATGCTCCATATGCTTGTAGTATAAATCTTGTTTACTAGCTTAAAATGCATGATGTTTTGGCCCTTCATTCTAGCATATTTTGGCTATGCCTCAACATGATGTTGTTAATATTTTGAGCTTCCTTAGCTCTCTTTAGAGGCCTCTTGGTCGAATGATGCTTGTCATGCATGCTTGTAGTGTAATAGCCTTGACTAGCTTTGAGTTTTGAGGTCCCTTGCATGCTTAACTTGAGGTATTTGCATGTTTTGGCATCATAGGGAATGTTATTTCAGAGCATTTAGGGCTGTTACATTTCTATATTTTCCGCTCTTTGAGTGCCCTTTAGAGTTGTGCTTTTATGCCCTATTTGTGAGCCATTGCATGGGCCTCATTTTAGTGCCTTTCAAGCCATCATCCCAACTCATTTTTGCTACTATTTTGGCTTGCATATGGTCTGTTTGGGGTTGGTTTGACCACTTGAGCATTGCCTTGCATGACTCTAGTGTAATATGCTTCACTAGCTTTTGATGCTTGAGCTTTTCAACATGCGTTACATGAGTTGTTTTCATGATTCGAAGTCATTTTGTATGCCATTTCAGTGCTGGAACATATGTCATTGTATGCCATATTTCATGCTTTCAATACTTGTGGAAAGTTGTGTTTTGTGCTTTAGGCTTGGGCTGTTACATTTGTGCATGCCATGTTCATTGCATTGCGTATGCTAATTACCATGTGCATTGTGTATGTTAGTGTCATGAGCATTGTGTATGCCATATAGTCCATAGCATTGTGCATGCTAGTTTGCATATCTAAGTTGTGTTGCATCAAGTCGCGTGCTTGAGTCGCATTGTGCATGCCATGTTTGTTGCATTGTGTTTGGAATAGGCATTAGTCCAAACACGGGAAATGAGGGGCGTTTCATACTTGAAGTGATGAAACGTGCCTCAATTCTCGGTCGCCGACACTCTTGACTATGCATGATGGAGTTTTAGGCTTTACATGTTTACTTATGCATTCATTATCATATTGAATTGTGCAATTCGGCTCCTCGGCCATCATGCATCGAGATGCGTGATTGGTGGCCCGAGGGTCGAGAACTATACTCCCTTGAGTTTGCGTAATGAGAGGGAGGGTGGTTGTGCATACATGTGTTACAAATACGTTGCCATGCCCTTTCTTGCTCTCTGTTGCAACAAACTGAAGTCTGGCAGCAGAAACTGGTCGGCCGACCAGTTGAAGTGGTTGGCCGACCACTTTTTCTGGTTTTCACCACAAAAAGTGGTCGGCAAGTGGTCTCCAAAGCCAAAAACTGGTCGGCAGCCTTCCCACAGATTCCCAAGGTGGAGTTTTAGCCTTCTGGAGCCTTTTGCAGTGTTCTGAGATCAATTGCAAACAGAGGCAAATCGGGGCATTGCGATGGATTTCCGAGCAAGGCGATTCGAGCATGCATGCATCCTTCATCATCCAAGACAAAGCTGAGACAGCCTAAATCATATAGTTTATATGCTTATTTTAATTGCTAACTTAGTTAATTTGTTAATTAGCTAGAGTTGTGTAATAATTAGTTGTAGCTTGTTATTCTTTTTGTCATGTAATAACTAGTTTAATTAGATTAGCTTAGAATAGCTAGCTGGTTCTGTATTATTTATTCGGACCCTCCGTCAAGAGGGCCAACTGTTGTAAATAATTGTGCGTGTGTGTGATGCATGTCGTCCAACCCCACATCTTTCTCTCTTTTACTTATCTGCTTTCGATGGTTAGTTTTAGGGCATGTTTCAATTAGCATCCTTATGCTTCACATGTTTGCTTTCATTCATCTATCTTGTATGCGCCGGGCTCGGCGCATCATACTAACTGCATTGTACTTCAATTCCAAGTTGAATACATGTATCAAGTTGTATCTCACATGACATTTTAGAATAGTCGAGCCTATCTTAGTTGCATTTTGCATGTGTTGCATTAGGCAATCTTGACATAGCTAGGATCATGCATTGATTACTAACTAGTTTCTTTTGGCTCGGAGTACACTGTAAGTGTTTATGCTTTAGCATCTTGCATGAGTGTGAGTGTTACCATGATAGCATGCTTGCCATGAGGCTATTTGATTATGTGATATGACTGCCTGAATGCTTGTGGGTGAAGGTTGGGTTACTTGAATTAGGACAATTCATTGATTGCAAGTCTTAAGCCCACTTGAGAGTGGCAAATCACCATGTTTTCTAAGCCCACTTGAGGGTGGCAAAATCCGTATTTTAGCCTACCTACGAGTAGCAAACCGTTTCAAAACGAATATGCGATGCTTTGTTCCAACTTAGGTAATCCAGTCTATACTTGTATGTTGTGCGCATCACATAGTAATTCTAGGTTAATAACTGGAATAAGAGCAAATGTGTTTTCAAAAACAAGATATCATGTTAGTAAAGGCCGATCTTTGATCGGGCGAACGGGGGTGCTCATTGCATGACCTTCCCCTCTCGTACCCAAGTTCCCGAGCTGAGGCAACTTTGGTGATGACGGACACCTGGCCTTAGGCACGAGTCAGGGTTTCCTAAATTCCTCCAAAATAAAATATTTAGGTGGCGACTCTGTATCTGGCAAAGCAGTCCATGTTTGGCACTTCTTTCTAAAAATTAGTTTTTCAAAACGATTTGACGGATTTGGACTCTTTGGTGATTTATCGATCTTGCATTGCACTTTGTGAGATTAGATTCAGAACCGTGACATTCAGTCCGAATTGTAGTAAGCCCAATGAACAAAACAGGATTTTCCCAGGACGTTCGGGCTCGTCTACAGTTGCACCCTAGTGAAAGGAAAGGAGAAAAGAAAGAAATTATAAACCTTCGGATTTAGAAAAGAATCTTTGAGATTAATTTTATTATTCACAAAATAGTTTGGTTTTCTGTAATAGAAATCAAAGTATTTAACCTTGGCTAAAGAGTATTTCTGAGTTATGTTCAAAAATAACAACTAAGATGGATTTGGTTTCGAACCTTTGTGGTTAGAAGAAGTCTTTGGGTTTAATCTTTTTATTCTCAAAGTGGTAGGAAACCAAGTTTTGAGAAAGTCATTGGTTATAATCTGATTATTTTCAAAGTGTTTTGTTTTGAGAAAAGAAACCAAATTTTAGCATTAGCTAAAATATTTCTAATTTTTATTCAAAAATAATGGGCTCAGTTGCGGGAGTACCGGTTAATTTTTATGAGTGGTATAATTCTGATAGCAATTTTAAATTGTTTGTATGTTTTGTAAACTTGATTTGTTTTAACCTAGTATATCTCCTGAAAAACTTAATTCTAAATTTGTTTCCCATGGACTAGGAGTCAACATGCTCTTGAAAGTTTTTTCTAAGGTTAATTGCATTTTAAGTGGGATCGATGTAGCCCTTCCAGTATTTTTAGAAACTTTCCTGACCATGTTCGATTCTAGGGTAAGTGGTGAGATCAATTTTTAATTAAATTTCATGCTTTGGATTTTCTAGTGTTAAGTTTAGTTTCTGTAAAAACAGAATAGTGAAATTCTGTTGTGATTTTTCAGAAATAGCTTCAAGAGGTGACAACATAAAATGTTGTTCCACCTGACAACCTTAAGCCTTGTGAGGTTCTTAAAGAAAGATTTAGAGAGATCAAGTGTGATTAAAGGAAATTATAATATTGCATGATAATATCTCCAAATTAATCAGAGGCAATTAGTATGTTATCCCTATGTCAATTATAGCATATATGACTGCTATGTGACTTTGCTTAAGAGCAAAGAGGAGACAACCTGTTAGGGTGTGTGAATATATTTTTTGAATGTTTATAATTCTGAATATATTCTTAAATTGATGACTCCTAGTGAGTGCAAGATCACTGATTACAGAGATAGAAAACTGGTGGTTCCTAGGGGGTGTTAGATCACTAGCTACTCAGTTATGAGATTGTGGTTCTTAGTAGTGAACAGATCACTAATCATATGTCAAGATATGATGATTCCTAGTAATGAAAGAGTCTACTGATCCTATGTCAAGACGTTGTGATTCCTATTAGTGGAGTGACTACTACTCATATGTCAAGATATTGTGATTCCTAGTAGTGAAAAGTCTACTAGCCACATGCTGAGAAATTAGTGATTCCTAGTGATAAGACTACTAACCATGTTATGAAATTCCGAATAGTAGGCTATTGAACACTAGAACTATGTTTCTTAATAGTAAGGCTATTGACTTCAAAGTGAACTATTGGACCAAACTTGCTTGGTGCCTTGAATTTGGAAAAAACCTAATTTGGTTGATGACGGTCTAGGAATGCGTTTTCTGTGATATGATTTTGAGAGTTTCATAATTATTGTGACACAATAAATTGTTTAAACACCCTGTATGAATTTTTAGAGAGGCCGGGAACCTTCGTATAAATTCTACAAATGTGGGAGTGTCATGCAAAATGTGGCAAATGCGGGGTTGCATGCAAAAGATGGCAATACCCAAATGCAAATGGGTAGGATAGACCTAAACATCCGTTGACTTTGTGTTCAACGGTTATGCATAATATACTAATACATTTCGGTTTTCTTGTGGACGAATCTGATATTCAGATTTACACAAGAATACAATCATGGAATTAAGGAAGCAATTTTCATGAGGTAAGAGATAAGCCTAGAAGATGTAAACAGACTAGACTTTAAAGTTCTTTTATCTAATCTTTTTAAACCTATATGGTGGCTAGTGAGGCTAAAAGCTTCTTTGGAATTGTGATTTCTCTATAAAGTAGTAATTAAATTAACTTAATCTTGCAAAGGTAGTAATCCTTGGGATGCAAGTGAATGAAAGTCGATGAGACAGGCTTGTTATCAAAGGATACCAGTGAAGAGAAGGTCTGGATTACTTTGATACGTGATCACCAGTTATGGTGAGTGTGATCGCAATTGTATGAAGTCAGGAGATACATCAAGATAGATGTTCAGATAACTTTCCTATATAAATATTTAGTTGAATAAATCTTTATGGAACAACCAAAGGGGTTTGTTGGTTCTGGGATGGGGAAAGACTGTAAGCTCGAGAATCATTTTATGATTTGAAATAAGCACCGAAACAATGTCATGAGAAATTTGACTACACTATGTTGTCAGGTATATGTCGTGTTGTGTCTGTGTATAGGTAACATGCTCATTGTTGGTAGTTATGAGAAGATATTCAATACTACCAAGTGGATATTATATTCTAAGTTTGATATGAAAAATATGGGTCTTGTAGATGTGATTCTGGGTATTAAGATTACTAGAACATCTAGTAGTATTATACTTTCTCAGTCTCATTATGTTGATAAGATACTTGACAAATTTAGTAAATTAGTTACAAGTGTGTCGAGGATACTGGTAGACTTGAGTCTACATTTGGCTGAGAATAATGGTGAAGTGTATTTTAAGTAGAATATTCCCGAGTCATTGGAAGTTTAAAGTATCTGATGAGTTATACAAGGCCAGGTATACCCTACTCAGTTAGTAGGCTAACTAGATACACTAGTAATCCTAATGCTACTCATTAGAAGGGCATTATGTGAGTGTTGGATTATTTACACTACACTCAAGATTATGGGTTGCATAACACTTGATATCCAGTTGTACTAGAAGGGTACAAAGGTGTCCACTGGATATCTAATATAAAGACTACAAATCTATTAGTGGATATGTGTAGACGCGCCCTTGGGCCCCATGCTACAGTTCGGACTCGATTTGTGTCAGTTCTTAATCTGATCTCACAATGTGCAATGTGAGATTGATAAATCACCAAAGAGTTCAAATCCGGAAAATCGTTTTGGAAAACAGATTTTTGTAAAGAAATGTCAAACATGGACTGCTTTGCCAGATACAGAGTCGCCACCTAAATATTTTATTTTGGGGGAATTTAGGAAACCCTGACTCGTTTGCCTAAGGCCACGTGTCCGTCATCACCAAAGTTGCCTCGGCTCGGGAACTTGGGTATGATTGGAGAAAGTCAGCTATGAGCACCCCCTCTCGCTCGATCTGAAGATCGGCCTCTACTAACCATGATATCTAGTTTTGAAAACACATGCATTCTTATTCCGGTTAATTAGCCTAGAATTACTATGTGATGCGCGCAGCAAAACAAGTATAGACTAGATAGCCTAATTTAGAACAAAGCATCGCATATCCGTTTGTTTGAAAATGATTTGAAATTTGCTACTCACGAGTAGGCTAAAACACGGATTTCAATGAGTTGTTCCAACTCAAACAATCCAACCTTCACCCACAGGCATTCAGGCAATAATATCATGTAAGCATATAGCTGCATGGTAGGCATGCTGTCATGTTAACATTCACACTCATGCGAGATGCTAAAGCATAAATACTTACATCGTACTCCGTGCCAAAACAATAAACTGGTCAGTAATCATGCATGATCCTAGTTTAAAAATGGCTAATGCATCGCATACAAAATGTCGTTAGAATAGGCTCGGCTAATCTAAAGATGACATGTGAAATACAACAATTTTGATGCATGTATTCAAGTTTGGAATTCAAAATACTATGCAGTTAGCATGATGCACCGAGCCTGGTGCATGCAAGACTGATGAATGATGCATGCATGTACAGCATAAGGTATGCTAAATTAAACGTGCCCTAACACTAACGATCAAAGATGGTAAGTAAAAGGGAGAAAGAAATGGGGGTTGGAACACATGCACACACGCACCCACACTTATTACAAATTCGCCCTCGCTTGGAGGGACCAAAAGAATGATACAATTTAATTAACCTGCAAGCTAATTAAATATTACAGACAATTAACTAGTTAAACAAAATAGCTAAGCTAATTAAGCAGTAAAAATCAGCCTCGGGAAGAGGGTCCAACGCATGTACGCTCGGTTTTGCTCGGAAATCCGCCACCATGCACAAGTTGCCTCTGTTTTTCCTGCTTTACTCCTCTGAAAATGGCACAATCCCAGGGAACACTCTCTGGACATTGTGGAACACCACCGGCCAAGGGGAATGGTCACCGGACATGGCAGGGTGGTCATCGACCATCCATGGAGCCATTGGCCATCCATAAATGGTCGATCGGCACTTGGTGTAGTCGATCGGCCAAAGCTTCCTGCAGAATCTGTTTTGACAGCAGCAGAGGGCAAAACAAGACATGGCAATGCATTTCAAGCGATGTTTTCACCAACCACACTCCTTATCATATTCATGACTCAAAGGGGCATGGTACTCGATTCCCGGATCACCAATCGCGCATTTCAATGAATGATGGCCCAAGAAACCAAGTTGTGCATTTTGATTTCAAATGACATGCAAACCAAATAAACACATAAAGCCCAACCTCTATCATACTCAATTCAAGAGGCAGAGCATGCATGCTCTATGCAATGTAACCTAGGCATGGAGGCTAAGTATGCAACATGAACATGAGGGCAAGTATGCAGGTTAGCAAACATGCGAAGTGTAATCTTAACCATGCAAGCATGCAAGATGCAACATGGACAACATGTTAAGTACAATTCATGCCAAATGCATTATAACCTAAGCATGCAAAGGTGTAATGTATCAAACATGCAAAATGCAATGTAACAAGCATGGAACAAGGCCAAATATGCAATAACACATAGGGCAAGCACGCAACAACATGCTAGAATGGTCTTAAACTAATTTGGACAGCTCTCAACTAGGCCCAAAATAGTGGCCAAATGCTAAGGAAATGGGGGCCAAGTACACATACAATCATGCATGCAAATGGACCAACACTTAAGCATAAAGGAGGGACTTTTAAGCACACTTAAAAGAGATGAACATGGAAACATGGCATGCATACTAAGCTCTGAAATTATGTTAGAAAATGTGCCAAACCAACTAAACAAATCAAGCAAAACATGCACATGACTTCACACACTCAAAGCCTACAAGCTAGAATGCAAAGAGACTATACAAAACATGTTAAGCATGAACAAAGGAACTAAAAACAGAGCTAAAGCATACTAAAACATGCATAAAAGCTTCACAAAACTAGGCATAAATCATGCTAGAACAAGGCTCAAAGCACAAAGCATGTTAAGGCTAAAACATGGCATTACAAGACAAGTATGCAAGGCAAGCATGGTGCGTCTAAACGAAGTAAAAAAAAAAGGTAAAACATGGTAAAATACTACCAAATACCTACTGAAACATGGCCAACATGGTCTCAAAAATGTTGCTCACACATGAGGCTTAAATGGCACATATTGAAGACAACAAGGAGAGGGGATGGCCCTCTTCTTCTTGGGACCTTAAACCACCATCCTCACCACTGAAATCCCTCAAGATTTCAATGGTGAGGAGGCCCAAACAAGGTGGTCACGGAGCTCACCAAAATAACACAAAAATAAGGCCTAACAAGGCCTAAAAGGTGTCAAACAACCCCAACGCTAAAAGCAACCTTAAATAACTATTTTAAGCAGGTAAAAACAAGACTTTTATATGTTATACACTAAGCTTAAAACAACAAGCAAGGTATGCAAAAATGGGGTAAAAAGGGCAAGAATCTTACCCTTGAAGACCTTCTTCACAAGGATCACTCCAGCAGCTTTCTTAGCTCCAAAACAGCTCAAGAACTTCAAGGACAGCCCCCTAATGCCTCAGCAATCAAGGTAAGGTGTAATGGTAGGTGTTCTAGTGCAAAACTAAGGACAAACACACACTTAGAGCAAAAGAGAGAGAGAAATAGAGATAGAATAGATATACTATGCTAACCCTAGAACCAGAGCTCCCCTGGGATTTTTTGTAACCCTAGAGAAGGGAGGAGAGGCCTCCTCTTTATAGAAGATCACTCTTGCAAAGCTTACAAAACAAGCTTGGCAAGAGTGAAATCCCTCCATACACATGTATGGAGGGGGGAAAAGGTGTATGCCAGCTAGCATAGCTGGCATAAAAATATCTGCAGAAGCAGATGCACAGTGATCGGCCAGCCAAAAATGTTATTTTGACAAAATAAATGGCCGACCGACCATCTAGAGTGCCGACCGGCCAAACATCTGGCCGATGGCAATAAAACACTGGCCGGTGGCCTCCAGATATGGCCGGTGATGCGTGGGGATGGCCCACAAGCCATTCCCTGCCCCTCCAAGACAAAACACAAGTGTTTGGTAAAAAACCAAACACAAAACAGTCGAGTCAGAGATCCTGAGGCAAGGCGCATGGCCGAGACCTCTGGGAACTCAAGACGAACACAAACGTGGATGATCACCGAGTGTTCAAACGGTGACGTCCAAGTCTTGAGGACGGTCAAAAATGGGGTGTCTACAGTTGCCCCTCTTTGACAGAACTCGAAAGTCATAAGATTGACGGGAGTGAATGTCAAAGCCTAGAGCCGACCCATTTTTGACAAGGCCGAAGACTTAGACAATGCATACAAGCTTCAAACAAAGATATGCGCCCGAAGGCAGGGGCAAAATGCAACTAATAATGCAAGAAGCTGAACATAACTTATGATCATGCAAAGAAAGCTGTAACGAAACATATACATACGATAAATGCAACAGTTTTAAGCAATCAAACACAAATTCAACTACATTACAATGCAGAAAGGATGTAAGAGAATTATGTAATTCTTGATACGTCTCACTCGGAGAATACAATACCTACCCGATTCGTCTGGTTGCACCAGCCACAAATGAACCGTACATACAATATCATGCCTGAAAGAGAAAGAGAACTCAGCCGGTGCAATATTGTTAGCAATCATGCATGACAATGCGAAATGAATGCAAAATGCTAATGCAATATATACAAAACTATGTATAAACAATGCAAATGATATGCAATGTATTCGAAACAATGCAAATGATATGCAATGCATTTGAAACATGATCAAATCATAAGTAGTTCAAAACCACACAAATGTCATAGAGATGATGGAGATGCAAAGTCCGTCTACCATAGAAAAGGTGTCGTAACCCTCAAACCACAATATCAACAGTGTGGAATAGGTGCGTACACATGCAGAACTATGAGTAATATGGATACAAGAACAAGTAATCGGGTGGGATGACAAAAGTGGGGAATGACCCGCTGACGCAAGAACATGATCCTAAATGCTGGAGGTAAGAAATTACACTACAATGTAATATACACAATGGATATGGCGCGCGGGCCAAACCAAATCTTGCCTAGGAAAGGCACGTACACAAACAAACCGCATCTAACACAGAAACGGTGCCGCAACCCTCAAACCACAATACCAGCAGTGGAATAGGCGCGTACACATGCAGAACTGTGCTTCAACACGAAAAGTATGGGCACATACCAGACCAAGCTCAACATGGAAAGGCGCAAGCCATAGATGGATGTGATGTAGTGGATGCATGCAAGCTACAATGCAATATATACAATATGTACTGGATGGGTAGGATACAATGGATAAGGCACGCGGGCCAAACCAAATCTTGCCTAGGAAAGGCATGTACACAAACAAACCGCGTCTAACATAGAAAAGGTGCCGCAACCCTCAAACCACAATACCAGCAGTGGAATAGGCGCGTACACATGCAAAACTGTGCTTCGACGTGAAAATATGGACACACCAAACCAAGCTCAACATGGAAAGGCGCAAGCCATAGATGGATGTGATGCAGTGGATGCATGCAAGCTACAATGCAATATATACAATATGCAATGGATGGACGTAAATGCAATATTTATAGTAAGTTGCATGACATATGCACTATATACAAGGGAATGCATGACATATGCACTATATACAATGTAATGCAGGACATATGCACTATTTATTTTTGTTTTGTTTTTTGAAATGCATGAAAAGTGCATGGTGATACGTGTTTTTTTTTTTTGTGTTGTTTTTTTTTTGATTTTTTGAAAATGCATGACAATGCAAATGAAAAGGAAAATGCATGACAATGCATGTTTTTTTTTTGAAATGCATGACAAATGCATGAAAGGGAAAATGCATGACAATGCATGTTGCTCTTTTTTTATGTTTGTTTTTCTTTTGAAAATGCATGATTGTTTTTTTTTTTTTTTTTTGATTTTGTTTTGAAAGTGCAAATGACGCATGTTGATGCATGATGATGCAAATGCATGACAACGCACGTCTTTTGATATGCATGACAATGCGTATGATCTTGAATGCGCGACCATGCATGTCGCTCGAAATGCTTGTGAACTCGAATGCGCGACGACGCGCATCGCTTGAATTGCATGACAATACAACTTGCCAAAAGTCGTTCGGGCACGACGAACACCGAAGGACTTGCACCTTCAGAGGACTTAAGGTCTCCTAGACCGAATGCTGGGGAAGAATACATGACGATGCAAATTGTGCGCGTTGTAACGCGTGTAGACACGTATAACGATGCGAGGGATGATGTGTGCTACAACGCATGCAGTCATGCAAGCACCAAAGGTTTTGCACCCTTAGAGGATTTAAGGTCTCCTAGACCGGGCATATTTAAGGTCTCGCCAGACCGGGCGTATTTAAGGTCTCACCAGACCGGAACTGGGTGCATAACAATGCAAGTCGTGCGCGTATAACTTAACGCGCACTCATGTCAAAGTGTTGTAAAACAACGCATGTGGGACAACTTTCGAATCTTGGAAGAGACGAAAGGATACAAAAAGGATACACCGCACCCGTATTCAAGTGCTACGCACAGAAGACACGGTCTGAGGTCAAAACGGAGACCGGTTGAGCTTCGAAAATGCACTTTCTTGCACTGTCTTGAGCAATGAAGGCCCCAAACCACACATCTGACCCAAAAAAGGGTGTAGGAGGCTCACCGGCCACTGGAGGAGATCACCGGCTGTCCATCGGCCATCAAAAACTTTCATCGGTCATCTATTTGGCCGACCAGCCAACAGTGTAGCCCACCGGCCAAACATGCCTGAATCGGGGCAGTTTGGTCAAATCGGCATGGGTCTTTAAATATAGGGCTTCTAGCCCTATATTTCTCACTTCCTCTTGCTCAAAAATTCTTCCCCTCTCTCCCTATGTCATTTTTCTCCTTCTTATCCTTCGTTTTTCTCGATTTTAGAGCCCATTTCGTTGTTCGATTCGCGAATACATTCGCATTTCGAATGTTTTGAACCGAACGAATCTTCGTTTCGGTGTCTCTTTTTCGATTTCCACCACTCGGGCTTGTTTCCCTCGAGTTCATCTTGATCTCTGTACCTTTTCCACATTCTAGCTTTTCCAGCCATTTTTCGCCCTCTCGGGGTTGACTTTTTGGTTGACCTTTCGTATTCTCACCCGGTTTCCATATTCCCGGCCATTTTCACATTCTCTTCGAGATGGCATACGATATTCCAGGCGGTGGGGCTCCCCCGGAGGTAGATATGGACCCAGAGGCCGAGCTCTTGCCTCTTAGCGTCTGTCTATTCGATCCGGCAACTTACAGGCCGGCGATTCACGAGCTGCCTCCTGACGGTCTTCGCCAGTTCAGGAGCTTTGACAGGAGGGTGCCAGAGGAGCTGCTTCTGCGTGAGCCTGAGACACACTTTTCACATGGCGCTTCCGAGTTATATTCTTTCCCCGGTTTCATTTTCTGCAAAGTAGAATACCCAACTGCCATAGTCGATTCTGCCTTTAACTGTTTGACCCAGATACACCGGTATATCATATGCTGTAGTTGACTGTGAACACGCTTGCACTGATATCTGTTTGAATTGGAACACGCGCATACACACTGCACTTGCTCTGAACCACTCAAACACACTGACACATCATATGTTGTAGTTCACTGCGAGCACACCGGCACCCGATGTCTGTTTGAATCTGAACACGTGCACGCATGTTATATCTGTACTGAACTACTCAAACACACTGACACATCATATGTTGTAGTTCACTGTGAGCACGCCGGCACCCGATGTCTGTTTGAATCTGAACACGTGTACGCACGCTATATCTATACTGAACCACTCAAACACACTGACACATCATATGTTGTAGTTCACTGTGAGCACACCGGCACCCGATGTCTGTTTGAATCTGAACACGTGCACACACGCTATATCTATACTAAATATTCTTCAAAACTGTATATTGAATATTGCTTCACAACTGTTATTTTTGAATATAAGGAGATTCCCATACTTGCCGGGGGTATGGGAATGTCATGGCCCGTGGATGGTATATGAAGCTACCAGATGCGGTCTGCCATATTGTTGATCAGGCCGGCTTCGGCGCCTTCTGCAGGGGACTTTCCAGACTTATCGCGAGCAGGCCTCTCCTTGCCACTCTGGTGGAGAGGTGGTGGGACACCACCGACTCCTTCCACTTCTCTACCACGGGAGACATGACGATGACTCCCTATGATTTCTCGATGCTCACCGGCATCGGGGTAGGGGTGATCCTATCCCCTTTGACACAGACATGGATGAGTGGGAGGTCGCTCAGATGTACTTGCTTAGCGACCTACCGCCTCTTGCTCATCCAGGCTTCGTCGGATACTCGTGGTTTGAGGACCACTTTAGGATTCAGCCAGCCTTAGCTGAGGAGGCTCCAATGACTCAGGAGGAGGTGGAGCAGTACGTGCGCGGCTTCCTTATGTTCTTACTGGGGACGACCATCTTCGCCGACTGGGCGAACACTGTGCCCATCTATTTGTTGAGCGCTCTGGTGGACGTGACCAGGACCCTGCGCTATGACTGGGGTGGGGCAACCTTGGCCACACTCTATGGGTACATGAGCTCATCTTCTCGATGCAACGGGAAGTTGCTCGGAGGCTACTGGCGAGCTTAGGAGGTACATCTTCTTCCTCTTTTTTACATTTTTGCTCTACATTGCCTGTATTCTGTACACTGCACACACTGCGGTCTGCCTCATACTGGCCGTATACTGCACACACGGTACACATATAATCTGCTTTACACTAACTGTACACTACACACACTGTACATTCTGCACAATCTACTTCACAACACACGGTTCTACCATTCTTGCTTTATTCTGCATCTACTTTATCTGATAAACGCACTAATATTTGCCCTGCAGTTGTGGGTCTACGCCTACTTCCCGAGGCTTGCGCCAGTGCCTGACGTGGAGACTCCTCTCGGCGTTCCATTCTCCCGACGCTTCGACATGAGGTGTGTGCGGAGACCCTGGGAGACGTTCATATTCTTCCGCCGCTACTTCGACACCATCACCCCCGCAGAGGTATGTTCAACTTTAGAGTTTATTTCAAGCTTCTCTTTGCACTGTATTTTCAATAACAGTAGATAACTGACTGCATATCATTTTCAGATCACCTGGCAGCCTTGCGCTCCATTGCCAGCTGCGGTTCGGGAGCGGTTTGCCGGCATTAAGGAGACTGCCAGATTCTGGATCTTGTTTGAGGGCCCAGTCTGTCGGGCTTGGTACCTAGGTGAGCGCTTCCTGTGCCAGACCCTGGGTTTACCAGAGCAGATAGTTCCGGGTCCGCCTCCTACCCACATGAGGGACACCGAGAGGCACACCCTGGAGGAGATGGCCGATTACATGATTGGCTGGAATGTTGAGGGCTTCAGGGGCGAGGGTGACTACGCAGAGTACGTCCAGACCTACATCATACGGCCTCTGAGCAATGGTCGTCGAGCTAAGAAAGAGAGGCCTACGGCGCCAGCGGCTGGAGCGAGAGCTGGAGCAAGGGCAGGAGCACCGAGGATGGCTCGAGCCCGTAGTAGGAGTGGGGCCCGGAGAGGACGGGGGGTTAGTTGGCCAGCACTGCCCACGATGATGACATGCAGAGGGCAGAGTGGGGAGATGTATCAGATCCCCTTTACTCCCCCTCCGGCTGATCATGAGCTAGTCGGTTTCTACGACTTGCTTCCGGTATGTACTACTACATTTTGTACAATCATTTCATTTCATTCCATTTGATATTCCACAGAATACTGATACACACTTTTGCAGGCTTCCTCCGAGTATACTCGCCAATCCCTGGAGTTGAACGCCTCCATGATGGGGATGCTACAACGGAGCTTCAACTTGCTAGCCATTTACGGTATCCCGGTAAGCTCTTTTTCAACCACAATCTCAAACTGTGCATAATTTGTTTCATGCATAATCTGATGCATCGCCCTACCAACGTGGCACTTGATACACGGCCCTCACGGCATCTGATACACTGTAGCCCACAGACCGTTCACAGCATTATTTATGGCATTCATACACTGCACTCAGTCACTGCATTCTGTACTGATACACTGCTCACAGTATTCATACACTGTACTCACACACTGCATTCTGTACTGATACACTGCTCACAGTATTCACAAACTGTACTCACACACTACATTCTATACTGATACACTGTTTTGCGTAGCATACTGATGCGTTTGCCATTTGTGCTTTTCAGCCTCCATTCCAGATGTCGGCCGCAAGAGGTGCTTCAGTTGGACCTTCTATTCCTGCTCAAGGAGGAGGGAGATGAGGCACAGTATATCCTCGCACCAAGGCGGGGCGCACTCATGTCAGGAGTAGCTCTCGAGCACCGATCCCAGATGATGGTGAGTCTGAGGCAAAGGCGGAGGCAGAGTCATCTGAGGAGAAGACTAGAGATGACTCAGACTCGGGCTCAGATGGCGGAGCTAATGACGATGCTCCTGGACCTTCGTCCAGGAAGAGGACGAGGACAGACTCTCAGGCCTGAGAAGATCGATGCTGATCCAGATTTTTGCTGCTTTTCTTCTTTTTGTTTTACTTTTTCTTATTCTCTTTTTTTTTTTGCTGGTAGCTTGAGTACCTTGTACTGCCGTGGGCAGGTTTTGTTTTCTTCGAAACTTTGTACTTGAAAAATGATGAAATGAAACAAACTTTTTGTCTAGAAAAGTGTTACATTTGTGTATTTCCTACTACGCGTTGCATTGCATCGCATCATATTACACCTCAATGTAAATGAGATTGATCTCCTGTCTGAAAATCAAACATTTGCATCGTAATAATCAGATGAGGAACTGGCCAGCGGCAAAACAACTCATACAACAAAACTGCTCATTCTGAACACTCGTCTCGTAACACAGTACCCGGTTTACTCGGCACACAGCCCATACACACAGTTCATACAACGCACTGCTTGTTCTGAACACTGCTCATTCTGAACTCATAGCCCATAACACAGTGCTCTTAGTTCATTCTGCGCACGGCGAATCCTGAACAAACAGTCCAATTTGAAAAGACGGAATACAAAGGTGGAAGCTGCTGAAGCTGAAACATGCTCAGATGCAATCCAGAACCCATATGGTCACTGTTTCCAAGTGACCCGGGTTGAACCCCTATGGATTTACAAAAGAACCAAACCTGTTTTGCAAAGATGTGGAGAATGGCACAGCACTCTGAGCACAAAACGATTTGAGAAAAAGGGTTTTCAACCGGATATTGAGCCTACGACTGAACACAGTGAAAAAGACTCAATAACGAAAAACAAAAGGTAAACAACCTAAACACAACGAGACATGCTTGGAACCAACTCAAAGCAAGAGTTGAGGTAAATAAAACAAAACAAAAGACACAACACACAGACGTGTTACAAAAACGCGAGACTTCTCAGATCACGAGGAGCCAATTTCTCCAGGTATTATTTCCCACCCACCTTATTTGTGATTCTCACATCACTCGGCCCTCAGGCTCGGTTTTTCTCTCAAAACCCCTTTTTGTTCACTTTTCTCTCGACTCACACCTCTCTATTCTTCACTCTCTCATTTTTCATTCCTCCCCAGATATGGTCGGTGAATAAACAAGAGGTTGTGGGTTCATGCCCAACACTGTTAGCTCGCAACTATTTCCTCCGGTGACGTGTAGTCGATGTTCTTGATAAGGGAAAGGAGTATCTGGATCCATTCCATTTCGTGCTTCACACTTGGCTTGATACCTCGTTGCTCGGAGGTTGAGAGAGCTTTCAGCCCTTTGTTGACAGCTTCAACTGTGCCCTTCTAGCATGTAGAGTGCCCTTCTTGGCAAGTATGTTGAAAATAGGGGAAAGACAGGAAGCCTGACTCAACTGTGCCCCTAGTTCATCATTTTCACCATTTTTTGTTTTTGGTTTTCTACTAAAACAAATTTTAACCAAAATGAGAGTTAGATTAACATACTTGTTCGATTTTCTGATTTAAAATCATGCAAGTCAGGCTATGAGCACAAAAAACTTTCCTTTTTTGGGTCCAAGAAAATGGTCCAATTTTGGAAAAGATGGAATAATTTTTGAGAGAATAGTCAACCTCAGTAAAAATTCTCAAAAAACATTTTTGCAAAGGGCCACTGCTCAACGAGCACGGAACCTACTCTCGAGATGCACAACCTCGGATTGGAGGCAATGAAAAATTACCCCTTGTTCCAAAGGGCACACCACGGCAACGGAAAGTTGCCTATAGTTTGGATGGCAACTCGCGGCAACGGAAAGTTGCCCCTTGTGTGGATAACGCCGCAGCATACTGTAAACGGTCCTTGTTAGTGATGATCGCAACCGAACTCTCAGATGAAGAGAAGACAAAGATGGTCAAAACCAATATATGGACACAGTCACTTTGAAAGTGCATGGGGCTGGACTTTAGGATGAATTTGCCTACGTATCCCAAACATGGGAATCAAGCCTTACGTAGTTCCGGTCGTGTCACAACCGAACCATCGAATTCAGAAAAGGCAAGGATGATCAAAACCATTACATGGACACACTTGATTTGGAAGTGTTTGTGGCTGGACTTCAGGATGAAGTTGCCTACGTATCCCAGACATGGAAATCAAGCCTTACGTAGTTCCGGTAAGGTACACTCGGGTATTAACCTCTCCTTTTGCGCTCTAACTTTTGCCAAGGCCGCCCTTTGCGGGTTTTCAACCTTGCGAACTTTGTTTTTCTTTCCTTTAATTCTTTTTGTTCTTTTCTTTTCTTTTTCATCTTTTTCATTTTTTTCTTCTTTTCTTTTTGCATTTTTCTTTTCTCTCTTTTTTTTGCATCTTTTTTGTATTTTTCTCTTGCTCTAACTTTTGCATGGGTCGCCCTTTTGGGTTTTTGGCCCAGTGAGCCTCTCAAAGGGTAAAAGTGTAACAAGTCCATGCCAAATGGTTTTAGGGTTTCGAAGCCATCCGTATCCAGGAGGGCGGCTGTTGTGTTGACTTGCAGAAGGATCCGTCTTCGGCTCATCGAGCACATCGAACATTTTTGCCCCTAGTTCGAGGGGCGCTTCTGATTTAGCTTTGCAAGCTTCTTCTGATGAGGCTCGATCTTTTTTATCTGACTTTCTTGGCCTCTTGTTCGAGGGTTGCTTCAAATTTGGCCACGCAGGCTTCATGTTGTAGTTGACCGTTGAACATTCTGAACTAAGGTCCAAGGTTTGAAAGCAAGGGCTCAAATCTTGAGGCTAAGAGCGATCCTAAACTGTACAATCTCAAAAGCGATTCCACACAGGTCTTCGCAGGACTATGCAAAACATTTTGTTTTTGAAATTTTTTTAAGAAAGCGACAAATCGTTCACGCTGAAGATAGTGCAGAACCAATCTGGGTCAAGCTAGGGTCCTTCTCAGTACTCATGTTAACAAACATGATTTCAATCATTAAGGGCTTAGCACGCCTCTCTTTCTCTCAAATGATCAAAGTTTTGCAAATCCCGAGAAATTCCTTCCTCTTCGTTTTCATCACCACAGTGTTAAAAAAGTTTTGGAAAACTTAGGTCAATGTAATGAATTCGAGGTGCAGAAGAGTAAGTGGGATGCTCCGTTGTTTCATTCAAATGTTGTGGCACAACTAGCTCAAAGTAACAATAAGCACAGAAATATGATAGCCACAACTGTTTCATTCAGATTTCTTGGTTGTAACCGGCTCCATAGCAGAGACAGACTCAAAAGAAAACAAAAGAGTAATTACAAAACAAAACGGTGTTTGAGGCAACTATCCCAGGATCACCTGACATTCTATACAATGGGACTGACTGGACACAATAAGACAAACCCTTAAGCAAAAAGACTGACTCAAGACAATGAGACAGACCCCAAAACAAAACAAAGAACTGACTCGACACCCAAACCAGAAATTACAAAACTGCATTCGCAAATGCTCTTAACAGTGCGTGCTAAACGCCACATTTGAAATACACCGGGCGCCGTCCGCAGGTGGTCAAACCCCTGATCACATACTTGCAGTATCCTCGAAGTCCAACAACTCAATGGTAACAGACTTTGCTGAGGTGGGTGGGAGGATGACCTCATTGTCGATCAAATCTTGCACTCCGTGGTGAAAGCAGAAACAACTGTCGGTGCTGTGACCAGTTTGCTGATGGTATGCGCAGTATGAGGCAGCATCATGTGTGAGAGGGAGATTCTTCGGAAGAGGTCGGGGTTCGAGGGGTTTAAGGTGTCCCTTTTTAGCCAGAATTTGAAATGCCCTAGACAAAGGCATGTAGAGGGCATGAAAGACTCTGCGTCCTCAAGGCAGATACTTCAAAGTCTGAGGGTTCTTGCTAGACGTACTAGCGAAAGGGTCGGCAGGCACTACCTTGGCTTTCTGATCTTTTCCTGGTGCAGGGTTGGGAGCAGAAGGGACTGTTCTGGCATGACGGGGCTTATCCCGATTTTTCGCCTGGCTTGAACTACCCTCGGCTGGAGTGGGGAAAGCATCATCCACAGCTTTAGTCATGACTGCGAATACTTGTTGCTTATTCATCCCCCCGGCTTTCAAAGCCTCGACTGCCCATAGTAGTTGTTCAACGGGATCAGCATCTGCTCCCACTTTATTCTTACCTTTAGCCTCAGCCTGATCGAGGGTTTGGGTTACTATATCAGAGCGAAACCCGGTCATTGTTAACATGTCATTGTCATAGCTTGGAACAGCTTCAGGCTGGCTGAGCTCGATCACAATTCGTCCCAGTAGCGGGGGCTCTTGTGGTATGAAATTCCTGGCATATGGTGCAGCTAGTGGCGAAGCTGACATTCCATAGGCCAGATCAGTCACAGATCTCTGGAGGTCGTCGATCATTCCCATTAACTCAAACATGGTGGGTTCACGAACTTGAAACAACTGGGGTTCCCAGATCGGGCGCGCAACAGGCGACCTGGGCGGATGTGGTACTTCAACATTGGCCTCATCCCGCAAGATGGTTCCTCGGTCTAATGCGGCTGCCATAACCACGATTTCCTCTGAACTTTGGGTCATCATAAGTCCGCTGAATCGAATGAAGATGATGCAACCGGCGATTGACGGATCAGACGTCTGCCTTGCCTCAGCGAAGGAGAACACCAAATCTCTGAACTGAAAGGGAAAACAAGCAGCATTTCAGCCCAGACGGAACAGACACAGGCATAGCTGAGAAACTGTACTCTACTGCTGATCACTGTTCCCCAAAATCACTGCCCCAAAACTGTGTCTGATACCCGCAGATATAACTAATTCCCCAAAATACTGATACTGATGCCCTCAGGCCTGGTACTTAAACTTGCGAACTAATATGTGCGTTCCTGTAGAGATACACTCTAAAAGCACATAGCAAGTCAATGAGAACCAAAAAACCCCCATGTTGGGGTAGGGTTTCCCTGTCCTATTTTGTCAGGAACTAGGGTTTCACTACGCACACAGTGGTTTCAAACAACCTATAATCGGGTAAGCAACCTGTCCTAGCTTGGAATGGTCACTATGGATTCCGAATATGCACTAGGTCGAATGGTCGAAAAGGATGCCCCGGTAAAATTGGGGTTTGTGCTCCCATACTGGCAGAACCCATAACCTGTCAGCCTTATGGCATGCTTTGACAAAGTAAGCCTCCAGGAATAGCAGATGGCAAACACGGTGTCCTAGGCGCACCAATACACATGCAATGCAAAGAAGCACATAAGTATAGTCAAAACAGGATATCATACGTTCGAGTCAAGCTCTCTAAGTCCCCAGTAAAGTCGCCAAAAACTATAGATGCGCCCTTGGGCCCCATGCCACAGTTCAGACTCGATTTGTGTCGGTTCTTAATCTGATCTCACAATATGCAATGTGAGATTGATAAATCACCAAAGAGTCCAAATCCGGCAAAACTTTTTGGAAAACAGATTTTTGTAAAGAAGTGCCAAACATGGACTGCTTTGTCAGATACAGAGTCGCCTCCTAAATATTTTATTTTGAGGGAATTTAGGAAACCCTGACTCGTTTGCCTAAGGCCACATGTCCGTCATCACCAAAGTTGCCTCGGCTCGGGAACTTGGGTACGATTGGAGAAGGTCAGCTATGAGCACCCCCTCTCACCCGATCCGAAATCGGCCTCTACTAACCATGATATCCAGTTTTGAAAACACATGCGTTCTTATTCCGATTAATTAGCCTAGAATTACTATGTGATGCGCGCAGCAAAACAAGTATAGACTAGATCGCCTAATTTGGAACAAAACATTGCATATCCGTTTGTTTGAAAATGATTTGAAATTTACTACTCACAAGTAGGCTAAAACACGGATTTCAATGAGTTGTTTCAACTCAAACAATCCAACCTTCACCCACAGGCATTCAGGCAGTAATATTCTGTAAGCATATAGCTGCATAGTAGGCATGCTGTCATGTTAACATTCACACTTATACGAGATGCTAAAGCATAAATACTTACATCGTACTCCGTGCCAAAACAATAAACTAGTCAGTAGTCATGCATGATCCTAGTTTAAAAATGGCTAATGCATCGCATACAAAATGTCGTTAGAATAGGCTCGGCTAATCTAAAAATGACATGTGAAATACAACAATTTTGATGCACGTATTCAAGTTTGGAATTCGAAATACTATGCAGTTAGCATGATGCGCCGAGCCTAGTGCATGCAAGACTGATGAATGTTGCACGCATGTACAGCATAAGGTATGCTAAATTAAATGTGCCCTAACACTAACCATCAAAACAGGTAACTAAAAGGGAGAAAGAAGTGGGGGTTGGAAGACACGCACCCACACTTATTACAAATTCGCCCTCGCTTGGAGGGGCCAAAAGAATAATACAATTTAATTAACCTACAAGCTAATTAAATATTACAGACAATTAACTAGTTAAGCAAAATAACTAAGCTAATTAAGTAGTAAAAATCAACCTCGGGAAGAGGGTCCAATGCATGCACGCTCGGTTTCACTCGGAAATCCGCCACCTTACACAAGTTGCCTCTGTTTTCCCTGCTCTGCTCCTCTGAAAATGGCACAATTCCCAGGGAACACTCTCTGGACATTGTGGAACACCACCAGCCAAGGGAAATGGTCACCGGCCATGGCAGGGTGGTCATCGACCATCCATGGAGCCATCGGCAATCCATAAATGGTCGATCGGCACTTGGTGTAGTCGACCGGCCAAAGCTTCCTGCAGAATCTGTTTTGACAGCAGCAGAGGGCAAAAGAAGGCATGGCAATGCATTTTAAGCGATATTTGCACCAACCACACTCCTTATCATATTCATGACTCAAAGGGGCATGGTACTCGATTCCCAGACCACCAATCGCGCATTTCAATGCGTGATGGCCCAAGAAACCAAGTTGTGCATTTTGATTTCAAATGACATGCAAACCAAATAAACACATAAAGCCCAACCTCTATCATACTCAATTCAAGAGGCAAAGCATGCATGCTCTATGCAATGTAACCTAGGCATGGAGGCTAAGTATGCAACATGAACATGAGGGCAAGTATGCAAGTTAGCAAACATGCGAAGTGTAATCTTAACCATGCAAGCATGCAAGATGCAACATGGACAACATGTTAAGTACAATTCATGCCAAATGCATTACAACCTAAGCATGCAAAGGTGCAATGTATCAAACATGCAAAATGCAATGTAACAAGCATGGAACAAGGCCAAATATGCAACAACACATAGGGCAAGCATGTAACAATATGCTAGAATGGTCTTAAACTAATTTAGACAGCTCTCAACTAGGCCCAAAACAATGGCCAAATGCTAAGGAAATGGGGGCCAAGTACACATACAATCATGCATGCAAATGGACCAACACTTACGCATAAAGGAGGGACTTTTAAGCACACTTAAAAGAGATGAACATGGACACATGGCATGCATACTAAGCTCTGAAATTATGTTAGAAAATGTGCCAAACCAACTAAACAAATCAAGCAAAACATGCACATGACTTTACGCACTCAAAGCCTACAAGCTAGAATGCAAAGAGACTATACAAAACATGTTAAGCATGACCAAAGCAACTAAAAATAGAGCTAAAGCATACTAAAACATGCATAAAAGATTCACAAAGTTAGGCCTAAATCATGCTAGAACAAGGCTCAAAGCACAAAGCATATTAAGGCTAAAACATGGCATTACAAGACAAGTATGCAAGGCAAGCATGGTATGTCTAAACCAAGTAAAAATAGAGGTAAAACATGGTAAAATACTACCAAATACCTACTGAAACATGGCCAACATGGTCTCAAAAATGTTGCTCACACATGAGGCTTAAATGGCACATATTGAAGACAACAAGGAGAGGGGGTGGCCCTCTCCTTCTTGGGACCTTAAACCACCATCCTCACCACTGAAATTGCTCAAGATTTTAGTGGTGAGGAGGCCCAAATAAGGTGGTCCCGGAGCTCACCAAAATAGCACAAAAATAGGGCCTAACAAGACCTAAGAGGGGTCAAACAACCCCAAAGCTAAAAGCAACCTTAAATAACTATTTTAAGCAGGTAAAAACAAGACTTTTATATGTTATACACTAAGCTTAAAACAGCAAGCAAGGTAGGCAAAAAAGACTATGCAAAAATGGGGTAAAAAGGGCAAGAATCTTACCCTTGAAGACCTTCTTCACAAGGATCACTCCAGCAACTTTCTTAGCTCCAAAACAGCTCAAGAACTTCAAGAACAGCCCCCTAATGCCTCAGCAATCAAGGTAAGGTGTAATGGTAGATGTTCTAGTGCAAAACTCAGGACAAACACACACTTAGTGCAAAAGAAAGGGAGAAATAGAGATAGAATAGATATACTATGCTAAGCCTAGAACCAGAGCTCCCCTGGGATTTTTTGTAACCCTAGAGAAGGGAGGAGAGGCCTCCTCTTTATAGAAGATCACTCTTGCAAAGCTTACAAAACAAGCTTGGCAAGAGTGAAATCCCTCCATACACGTGTATGGAGGGGGGAAAAGGTGTATGCCAGCTAGCATAGCTGGCATAAAAATATCTGCAGAAGCAGATGCACAGTGATCGACCAGCCAAAAATGTTATTTTGACAAAATAAATGGCCGACCGACCATCTAGAGTGCCGACCGGCCAAACATCTGGCCGATGGCAACAAAACACTGGCCGGTGGCCTCCAGATATGGCCGGTGATGCGTGGGGATGGCCCACAAGCCATTCCCTGCCCCTCCAAGACAAAACACAAGTGTTTGGTGCAAAACCAAACACAAAACAGTCGAGTCGAGAGATCCTAAGGCAAGGCGCGTGGCCGAGACCTCCGGGAACTCAAGACGAACACAAACGTGGATGATCACCGAGTGTTCAAACGGTGACGTCCAAGTCTTGAGGACGGTCAAAAATGGGGTGTCTACAATATGTTTTCTCTAATTAGAGCTATAACCGTGTCTTGGAGATCTTCTAAGTAGATGTGTATCACAGGATCAATGATGGAATTGGAATTTAGTATTAAAGTAGCTGAATGGCTTTGCTGTTTTTTTAAGGATATTCTATGTTGATCAAATCTTGTGCTAGCAATTTTCTATACTTTGCGACAACCAATCAAGTATTGGTAGGGCATAGATGGCAATTCTAGACACTTTTCGTCAAATGCATAGTTCTATACGACGACTACTCTTGTGTATTGTCACTATAGACTATATACAATCTAATGATAATATAACGAATCTATTAACCTAAGGGTAAAATCCAGAGTTTATAAGAAGTTGTCATGAGGAATGGAGTTAAAGCCTTTCGCGAATGTTACCAGAATGGAAAACCCAACCTAGTTGAATGGAGATTGTAGACACCCCATTTTGGACCGTCCTCAAGATTTGGTTGTGATTGCAAGTACACCTAACAACTAGTTCGATTGCTCGCCGAGTACTCGACTGCCGCGGCGGAACGTCACAGGTTTGAGCTTTCCAAACCTTATATCCTTCCTGTCCCTTTTTTGGACCATGTGTTGGCCCTTTCTGCATGCTTTGTAGAAGGCACTGCCGACCCCTTTTTGGCCCTGTCGACCATGCCTTTGCCACTGCCGACCATCGATGATGCCTGCCGGCCATCAATGAGCCACTACCGGCCACCACTGATGGTCGGTAGACCCCTTGTCTCAGCAGGTTTCACGCCATATCTTTTGAGCCAGGTAGTTTTCACTAATCTCCCCTCTATACACGTGTATGGAGGGATGAAGCTCTTGCCAAGCTTGTTTAACAAGCTTCTTCTTGTATTCTTCTATATAAGGAAGGAGCCTTCTTCTATATCAGAGGTTGAAGAAAGTTTTGAAGGAATTGTATCTATCTCTCTCTCTATATATTTCTCACTCTCTCTCTCTCTCTATATATTGCATAGAATAGTGCTCTAAAGTCCATTTTTCTTGCACTTTTGCACTACAACACATAGAGATACCCCACCATCTTTGAGCTGAGGTTCTTGAGGGGGTTACTTGAGCTCTGAAACTTGGTTTTTAGCCCCTGAGATTGCAGCTTTCAAAGTTGATCTTCAAGGGTCAGTTTCTTCCCCTTTTTAGCATTTATTTCTACCTCATTTTGGTCATCCTTCCATATTGTTTTAGGCCTTGCTTTCAACTGAAAAAATTTCTGCATTTAAGTGCTTTTAAAGTTTGTTTAAGGTCTTTTTGGTGTTAGGGGTGTACAACCCTCTTGTATGCTTTGTTTGGCCTTGTTTTGAGCCATGCTTTAAGGCCTTTGAGTTAGGATTTGTTTGGCCTTTTAGCCATTGAAATCTAGTGGATTTTCAGTGGTAGGCATGTGGTTTTGAGGCCCAAAACCAGAGGTGGGTGACCCCCTCCCTTTTTGTTTTGTTTGCTTGAGTTTTTGGCCTATCAAAGGAGCATGTATCCTTTTACTTTTGAGGCTTGGTTCAGGCCCTTTTTTGTGACTTTTAGGACCTTCCTTGACTCTGTCCATGGCTGGTTTGGTCCTATTTTGCATGCTTGTTGTATGTGTAGTGTAATCCCATTTGTGACTCATCAAAGTAGCATGTTTGCCTAGCTTATGTTGAGTCCATTTCAGCATGTTTTTGGTGATATTTTGCCATGACATAACTCTTTCTAAAGTGGGTTTGGTCATCTTTTGCATGCTCCATATACTTGTAGAACAAATCTTGCTTACTAGCTTTATGTGCATGATGTTTTGACTCATCATTCCAGTATGTTTTATATGCACTAGGTCGAATGGTCAAAAGGGTGCCTCGGTAAAAACCAGGTGTATGACCACATTTCATGGACTGAAATAACATTCAAGATGATGTCAAAGCATGGAAACATCACATGCATGGCATGGTAGGGGCCTCAAAACCCAAGGCTAGCCAAACTAGGACAGGTTGCTTACCCAATTTTAGGTTGTTTGAAACCGTTGTGTGCATAGTGAAACCCTAGCCCCTAACAAAATAGGACAGGGAAACCCTACCCCAACATAGGGGTGTGTAGACACCCCATTTTTGACCGCCCTTAAGACTTGGGCGTTACTGATGGTTTACTTGGTGGTAAAAGATGTGCAGGGCAAAGGTTCAATCTCTTCGGCAAGGAGAGAGCCAAATCCCAACTTCACACCCCTTTTGGATCAAAACTATTTTGAATGGTTTTTAGACCTTAAAACCCTCTCTTTCAAAACATTTTTGAAATAAAGTTTCTGCGATGTTCCGAGGCTCGCATTTTGTCAAACGTTGCGCTTTTCAGTAAACCGAGCAGGGACGAAGTGGAAATGAATGAAAGAGAGATGAAATCTTTGAAAAATCTTTCAAAACACTTTGTTTAGGGGTTTGGAGTTGAAGAAAAGAAGAAAGGAGAGGAGAAAACTAGTTTGGGAGAAGTTCGGCTTGAATCCGGGTAGAAGCGAATCGAGCAGCCCTCGCTGAATCGGGCTTATCTGTCTGCATACTTGGATTTTAGCTATGAGGCCACCACCGTTGGAAAGCTTACTCTTGGGGCTTCATTTTGCACTTAAGAATCTCCTAGAGCCAAGTCCGGGTGTGGGAGATATGATTGGTTGAAGTTGGGTATCATCCCGGTTGGATCGAATCTGCGCGGCTTCACCAAAATGGGCATAACTTTTTCCACAGGAGGAATTTTAATGCAAGGTTTGCGCCATTGGAAAGCTAACTTCCGGGGCTTCAATTTGAATACCCACCGGCCTTTTTTTGACCTTGGAAGAATCTGTCGGCAATCTATTTATCCGACCGGCAATTTATTGTGTCGACCGGCAATTTATTGTGCTGACCGGCCATTTTTGCTAGCCGACGACCTTCCGAAGCATTCTACAGATTGAGTGTACGCCAGCTGTGCTAGCTGGAGGGCACAGACTGGATCCTCCATACACGGAGGATATGCACCCTTGTTTAGCTTCCTCAAGAAGCTTTACACTTTGTTTTGCCTATAAAGGAGAACCTCCCTCTCATTTGCACAGGTTCTGAAACTCCAGAGGCATACACACACTCTCTCCCTTTGTATCTCTCCCTTCTAGCTTCAAAGTGTAAGGTTCTTGGCTCCATTACCCTACACCTCATAACCCAACCTCACCATCATCCATTCCAGTAGCTTGAGGCTAATTTTCAGAGGTTAGGAGCTCCTTTTCTTGGATCAAAGGCTGCTGCATTGCTGCTCTTCAAGGGTAAGTCTTCATTCCCTCTTTTCTAGCCTTGCCTTGCTTCATATCTAAGCCCATTTTGCTTGCTGTTTTGAGCTCCGACAAAAACTGAAAGTACCCTTTATTTGAGCTCTATTTCATGTTTCATTAAGGGAATTTTGTTATTTGAGGTCCCCATCTTGCACTTCCTTCTTTATCTCTCCTTTAGGCCCCAATCTTGCATGTTATTTTTGGCCTATGTGTAATCTGTTTTGGGGCATGTCATAAACTGTAAGTGAGCTTTTTTTGAGCCCTTCTTCAATATTAAAGAAGGGCTCATCACTGTTTAGATACACCATGTGCTACTTGCTTTGAAATCTATGTTTTTGCCTCATTTTCGCATGATTTATTAGCCTCGGATGCTTCTGTTTTTGGGCTCTTTTCAGAACTGAAAACAGTCTTATTTTGACCCCCTTGTCATGTTTCATTAAGGGTCTTTGGCTGTTTGATGAATGTTTTGTATACTTTGTGTTTTGACCTCTTTTGGGCCCTACCTTGCATGGCATTTTGAGCATACCTGTATATTGTTTTGGGGGTTTCCATAAACTGTAAGTAGTCATATTTTTTGTCCCTCTTCAGTGTTTTAGAAGAGTCTTTTTCTGTTTGGGCTTTGCATCTACCACTTGCTTCATTGCCTCCCTTGCGGAGCCATTTTTGTATGATAATTTAGTCCCACTTGTGCTTACTGTTTGGCTATGCTTTGAACTGTAAAAATGCTTATCTTGAGGCTGCCTAGAATCTGTCTTCACATGTCATAATCGAATAGTGTATGCTTTGTATAGCTGTAAGCCATTTCATGTACCTAGTTTTGCGTTTCGGGAGAAATTCCATGCATCGGGTGTCATTTCGCCTTGTTTCGGGGCTGTTTTTCCCCCCTCATTTTGCTACTGATTTTTTCATGTTTGCATATCATATTCCATGTCTTTGCCATGTCTCATTAGAGTGGCATTTCGATGCCTGAGGGACGGTCCTCGGTTTGCGTGCACGCGTGCACGCATTTCGAGTTGTCTTGTTTTCATCTGATGGCCACTGATGTGGGTGTGGCTGAGGTCCACTCACATTGGTGTAAGTCCATCTTGCACTGTGTATGCCATGTTTCAATGCGTTGTGCATGTTATGTTGTTAGCATTGTGTGTGCCATGTAGTTGTATTGCACGTTTGTATGTTTGCTTGCATGCTTAGGTCGCATGTGCATTGTTGTGCATTGCCTCGCCTCTTGACCAACCATGATTGAGGTTGGGTCCCTTGTATGTTTTGTGTGCATTGCATTTGACATTGAAATGCATACTTGACTCTTTGGCCATCATGCATCGAAATGTGTGATTGGTGGCCCGAGGGTCGAGGGCCATGCTCCCTTGAGTCCATTACATGATAGGGAGTGTGTCCATGCATACATTTGCCTAAAAATTCTATGCCATACACTGCTTGCCCTCTGCTGCTGCCAATTGCAGGTTCTACAGGAAGCTTTGGCCGGTCGGTTAAATACAGTGCCGACCGGCAATCCATCAATGGCCGATAACTTCATCAACGGCCGGTGACCATTTCCCATGGCCGGTGGCCATCCCTTCCAGCCGGTGGTATTCCCCAACATCCAGAGAGCATGTCCTTAGACTTTGGCAGTCCTCAGAGGAGCAGGGCAGTGAAAAACAGAGGCAACAGTGCTATGGCAGCGAGTTTCCGGGCGATATGGGTCAAGCATGCATCATTCGCGCATCCCAAGGCGACGGCTACGACCACCTTCTGTCTGCATTTATTTTGTTAATTAATTAAGGGTCTGTAATAATTAATTAGCTAGGATAGTTGATTTGTTATTCGGACTGTATTATTCTTTCGGTCCCTCCGAGCGAGGGCAAATTTGTAATAAGTGTGGGTGCGTGTGTGCATGTCTTCCAACCCTACGTCTTTCTTCCCTTTTATTTACCTGCTTATGATGGTAGACTAGGGCATATTTAAATTAGCATACCTTATGCTATGCATGCGTGCATTCATACATTTGTCTTGCATGCACCAGGCTCGGTACATCATGCTAACTGCACTCGTATTTCAATTCCAAGTTGAGTATTTGTTAGTTGCAGCACTTCACATGCCATGTTTAGGATAGTCGAGCCTGTTTAGATTGCATCTTTGCATGTGTTGCATTAGCCATTTCAAATATGAACTAGGATCATGCATGTGGTTACTAACTGGTTTCTGTTTTGGCTTGGAGTACTAAGTGAGCTTTTATGCTTTAGCATACCGCATGCGTGTGAATGCTATCATGACAGCATGCTTACCATGTGGCTAGATGCTTATGTGATAAACTGTTTGAATGCCTGTGGATGAAGGTCGAATTGCTTAAATTGGGATAATTCATTAAAACTGTGAGTTTTAAGCCCACTAGATAGTGGCAAAACCATCTTTTCTACAAGCCCACTCGAGGGTGGCAAAACCTACATTTTAGCCTACTTGCGAGTAGCAAACCATTTTCAAAACAAGCATGAAATGTTTTGTTCCAATTTAGGCGATTTGGTCTATACTTGTTTGCTGTGCGCACAACATAGTAATTCTAGGCTAACAACCAGAATAAGAACACATAATGTTTTCAAAAATGGATATCACGGTTAGTAGAGGCCGATCTTCGGATCGGGCGAGAGGGGGTGCTCATAGCTGACCTTCCCCAATCGTACCCTAGCTCCCGAGCCGAGGCAACTCTGGTGATGACGGGCATGTGGCCTTCGGCACCGAGTCAGGGTTTCCTAAATTCCCCCATTAAAAATATTTAGGTGGCGACTCTGTATCTGGCAAAGCAGTCCATGTTTGGCACTTCTTTCCTAAAATCTGTTTTCTCAAAACGATTTGCCAGATTTGGACTCTTTGGTTCAAGATTAAGAACCGTGACACAAATCGAGTCCGAACTGTAGCGGGGTCCCTCGCGGACGTGTTACAGGGTGTTTTGGTTCTCACTTATTTGCTATATGCTTTTAGAATTGATCTCTACAGGAAGGCACATATCAGTTTGCAAACCTGGGTATTAGACCTGCGGACGTCAGTGTCAGTATTCTGGGAATCAGTTTTACGTGCGGGTATCAGATTCAGTTTTGGGGCAGTGATTTAGGAGCAGTGATCAATGGTTGAGAACAGTTCACTCAGCTTGTGGCTGCCAACTGTGCGTTGTCTTTATTTAAGCTGTTATGCTGTCCGTTTTTCTGTTCATTATTTCCTTATTATACTTTATTTATCTTTTTGCAAGGTAGTTTAGCACAATTGCATCCGACCAGGTAGATATTTCCCGAGCACTCTGGGTTAGAGGTCGTAGACTTAATCGATCCAGGGATCTGGTAGACGGACAAGCAGTGTTCCTTTCTTTACCCCCGGTTACCAGATGGAGATTAGTAAGACGCAGTGTATCGGTACAGCGGCCGCCAGATCAGTGGTCTACCCCATTAGTGAACAGTCAGGCTGAGGTCTCAGTTTCTATTGCAAGGATAGATATACCGGTTATTTAGTTAGATCAGCACAATATGGCATCTATGGAGGACATGATGCGTCAGCTCCAGGAGAGTATGAAAACCATGCAGCAAGATGCTGCCCGTCAAATAGAATTTGCTACACGCCAGTCCGAGGTTATGGCCCAACAGGTAGAGGTAATTACCAGGCTACAACAGTAGACTGGAGCATCTGCTTCACACCAAGCTCCTCTCCCACCAAGAGTTCCAATACTCGGAGAGGCAGCTAACGTCCAGGATGATACGGACATTCCAATCGGGCCGGCTCCACCCCCGATCCTACCCCAGCTATCAAGGCACCTACGCCCACCAACCAGCCAGATTCACCCTTTGAGTTCAAGGTGGACCCCACAACCTTAAAAGTGAGCAAGCTTGAAAAGTTGTTCAAGAAGTCCCAGGGTGTGAAATCCATTCTGGATATTGAGGATGGGTATACCGACTCAGCCGTAACTCTGCCGGACCGGTTTAAAATGCCACACATAGATCATTTCGATGGGTCTGGAGATCCTATGGTGCATTTGCGGCTGTTTTTGGACATACTGAGGCCGATGGGCCCCTCCAGATTACAGAAGCTTTCCTTGTTTGGCCGGACCCTGCCAGGTGTAGCGGCTATTTGGTACACGAAGTTGGAAGATTCTGTTAAGAGGAGTTGGGAGGAGATGGCAGAGGCCTTCATAGCTCAATACTCTTATAATACACAGATTGAGGTCACAACTCGTGATCTCGAGACAACCAGGCAAGAGTCGAATGAGAGTTTCTCTGATTTTGTGACCTGGTGGAGGGCCAAGGCCTCGATGATGACCGTCAGTCCTGTTGACAAGGACCAAATACGGATGGTTGTGCGCAACCTCTAACCCAAGCTCATGAAGAAGATGATCGTCCTCCCCCTACCTACCTTTGCAGACCCTCGCGAGATTGGGGTGCAAATCAAGGACACCATGAAACAAGGCCTCATTGATAATGAGAAAGAGTAGCCCAAGAGGGCATTCAATCGCAGTTCGAATGTAGGCACAAGCAATGCTGCAGTTGCCAGAGCTTTAGATGTAAGTATGGTTACCACAACCAATACCCCAAGAACCCTTGCAGCTATGCCATTTACCGGTGTGTCCGAAAGTAGGTCACAAACAACCAAGTATTCCCCCCGAAGCCAAAGAACCTTCACCCCACTATACATGCCCCCATCCAAAGCTCTCAGGGTTTTGATCAAGAAAGGGCACTTGAAGCCCCTAGAGCTGCGGCCACTACTAGACAGACTCCCTGATTCCCATAACCAAGCCAAGTACTGCGCCTTTCACCAACAGCATGGTCATGATACCGACCAGTGCTTTCGATTGCGTCATCTGATTCAGGATCTCATTGACAATAGGGTGATTGTACCTCCGAAAAAACCAAATGTCACAACCAACCCTCTCCCACCACACAACCAAGCTCTACCTCCCAAACGCATCAATCTAATCCAAACTGGGGTTGTGTCATACGACCCTAGCATATATCACCCCCTCTCACCTACCCAAGCCAAAGGTGTTCATTCTTGACAGCACTGACTTGTGCATGATGGACATCTCCCAAACTCGACCTAAGATGGTGGTGGTGACTACCGAAGATAAAATTGTGTCGACTGTGGAGGTAGATCAGAATGATTATACAGAACCTGATGGGTCTGCCGATTTCAGATACAACCCGAGCGGTTATATTACATCAGTAGGCCAGGCTAGGCCGAAAGAGGAGTTGCTGGTAGGGGCAGAGATTTGTGTAGTACGAGAGGATGGACCTAATCAAGGGCTAGATGACCTAATGGGTCAGGAAGAAGACATTGCAAATCTGCAGTTCTTTGAAGAGCAGGATTCAGGGGATGGGGCAGTCAATTGGTTTGATGGGTCAGCAGAAATTACTGGATGGCTCGACGACCAACCAGATGTTGTGGAACAACCTTAGTTAGAACAGGGCCTACCAGGGACCAAGACATCAACAGTGGCCAGAAAGGCTGGGAATCAGAATGCACTGACAAAAAGCACCGGTGATAATAATTTTGCTCAGGACCAGAGCATTTTCGAGTATAGAGGACATTGAATAGCAAGCCGCACTAAAACAGTTCAAGCGAGAAAGGACCGAGGATTCTGAAAGAGTCAGGAAAGCCAAAGCCCCTAAGGGGACAGAACTTGTGGTGAGCATAGGAACGGAAGGTACTGTGGGTACAATAATAATTATAACGGAGCCGGACAGGTGTCTGTCGGTTGCCGGTGGAATGTGGTGGGAAGATGACGACCTATGTCTTGCCCACACGGATGACGACTGGGGACAAAACTAGCTGGACGATACCTGGTACATTGGTGAAGTTGACCACATGACCAGAAGCGGGCGGTATTTCAAGCCCCCGCTCTTAGATCAACCAGAAGCGTCCGAAAAGGACAAGGAGGCAGAGAAGCAGAAAGAAAAGCTGCTCGAAGAAAAGGCTGTGCTGAAATAGCTGAAGAAGATACAAGCAGACATCTCTATTTGGGGACTGCTGATGGCTTCAAGAGTACATAGACAGGCTGTCCTTTCTGCGATGGACAAAGCCAAACTTTCAATAGACACCACGCCTGAGCAGCTGGTAGGACTGGTCTTTTCAGGAGGAGCTTCTCCAACGTTGACCTTTTCTGACAAGGAGCTGCTGCCCGAGGGCGCAAATCACAATAAACCACTCTACATTTCTGTGGAGTGTAGAAACAAATGGATACCGGTAGTTCTTGTTGATACAGGATCCACCATTAACGTGTGCCCGTCAAGGACAGCATATGCAATCGGGTTGAAACCCGTGGACTTTGTGCCAACTGCCCAAATGATAAGGGCCTACGACAATACAAGCAGAAAGGTGAAGGGGACTGTGTAGATTCAGACCCGGGTTGGTCCAGGACAACACGATGTTGATTTTCATGTCTTGGACGTTCCCGCAACCTTTAATCTACTCCTAGGGCGGCCGTGGCTGCACCAGGTGAAGGCAGTTTCTTCCACTCTGCACCAGATGGTAAAATACCTTCACGGGAAGGGGGTAGCTATAGTTTTCGAGAATTCTTCAATTCATCCACCACCAGAGGTGTCTACACCGGTTTTGGAAATCGAGCATGGCACAGAGGATGTCTTTTTATCAGGATTTACCTTAGCCAAGGCCTGGGTTATTCAAAACATCTTGGCTGTTGATGAGGGGTTGTATGTCAGCACACAGTCTGTGTACCTCATGAACAAACTTCAGCACATCCCTGGGATGGGATTGGGAAAAAGTGGCCAAAAGGGCATTATTGCATCGGCCAAAGTGTCGCACAATCCGCATACCTTTGGCTTGGGTTATCTGCCCACCAAAGAGGACTGGTTGAGGAAAGGTAAAGAGATAGTTGAAAGAGCCAGAGCCAAGTGAACCGGGAGGCATTTTGATTTAATGCATCGGCCCATTCAGGACACCCTGAACGGACGTTTTGTCCGGGAGGGGGAAGACTTTCCATTCTACAGCTTTCCCGAGCCATAGCTGAACGCAGAGAAGAGGCGTTTGCCAGGGTTTGAAATCTTCTTCGACTTGCAGTTATCCGGGGATGATGTCACCGAGGAGTAGACAGGTCCATCAGCTGAGGTTGAGCAGAGTAAGGAAATGGATTCTGAGAATGCCGAGTTTGAAATGGGGGTAGCACTGGCCTGTCTACTATCAGATCCTCCTATCGTACATGAGTGCTTGGGGGATGATCTCTTAGTGTCTACGATTGGGAATGAAACGGCTGCGAGCCCACCTTCAAACATTTTGGATGCATCCATCGCACCTTCCCTCGTCTGGCAATACGAGGAGGGATTCTTATCGAGCAGCACCGGGTCAGTTAGTGAGCCGGAATCTGATTCCACCGAGTCCGTAGGGTCAGAATCAGGTTCCAGCTCGTCTGAGTCTGAGTCCGGTATTCTTGGGGGTGATAATCCGGATACCACAGTCCTCTCTAGGTTGTCTTTTTCTTTCTCTTTTAAGTCTGTTGTAACAGAAGAATCAAATGGACTGGATGAAGTGATTAATGAGAATGGAATAGTTGTGGCTTCTGAGTACTTTTCTGTGCCTTTGATTTATTGTATTAATCAGGACTTTCAAAATTTCGATGAAAATGGCGAGGAAGAAATTCCTCCGATTTTGAAATATTTGCTTGAACAAGAGCATGAGAGGTTTGTAAAAACCTTGGTTGATGAAATCACCCAAATTAACGTTGGTACTGAGAAGGACCGCGGCTGGTCCAGATCGGGTCCACGTTATCTTCAGAGGAGCGCAAGCGCTTAGTCGCTTTATTAAAACATTTCAAAGATGTTTTTGCGTAGCCCTACGAAGACATGCCTGGAATCGATCCTGAGATTGTACAGCACCAAATCCCTCTTGACCCAGAGGCCCGACCTATCAAACAGAAACTCAAAAGAATTCGCCCTAACTAGGCTATCGAGATCAAAAAAGAGGTCACCAAGCAAATTGACGCAAGGTTCCTGCTGGTATCTGAATATCCAACTTGGTTGGCCAATATCGTTTCAGTGCCGAAGAAGGACTGCAGAATTCGGGTATGTGTGGATTTCAGGGATTTGAATAAAGCCAGTCCGAAGGACGACTTTCTTCTACCGCATATCAATGAGTTAGTGGATTTTACTACTGGGCATGCATTGCTCTCATTCATGGATGGCTTCTCAGGCTACAATCAGATTGTAATGGCACCCGAAGATCGGGAGAAAACTGCTTTTACCACCCCGTGGGGGACCTATTGTTATAGGGTAATGCCATTTGGGCTGAAAAATGCTAGAGCTACATATCAACGGGCTGCGACCACAATATTGCATGACATGATCCACAAAGAGGTTGAGGTGTACGTGGACGACATAATTGTCAAGTCCAAAGAAAGAGAGGGCCACTACACCGCCTTGCAAAAGTTCTTCCAAAGGATCAAAGAATTCCGGTTGCGACTGAATCCTAAAAAATGTACGTTTGGTGTTACGGCAAGAAAAATGCTAGGGTTCTTGATCACACAAAGGGGCATCGAAGTCGACCCTTCCAAAATCAAGGCCATCTTAGAAATGCCACCACCAAGGACTGAAAATGAGGTGCGAGGCTTTCTGGGTAAAGTGCAATTCATAAGACGGTTTATCTCAAAATTAACCTTGACTTGTGAACCACTCTTTGGTCTCCTAAAGAAAGGAACAAAGTTCCAATGGGACAGCCAATGCCAAACTGCTTTTGAACAGATTAAGCAATACTTACAGAACCCACCTATGTTGTCACCACCTGAGCCGGGGAAACCGTTGATCCTGTATCTTTTAGTGACTGAAACTACAATAGGCTGCATGCTTGCACAGGAGTCTAAGGACAAAGTGGAGAGAGCTATCTACTACCTGAGCAAGAAAATACTAGATTACGAAACCCGCTACACTCCATTGGAGAAGGCTTGTTTGGCCTTGGTATGGGCTACTAGGAAGGTGCGGCATTACCTGTAAGCTCACTTTGTAATGTTGGTTTCGAGATTAGATCCCATCAAATATCTTTTGAGAAACCGGCACTTACAAGTAGGCTAGCCCGTTGGTTGCTTCTGCTTTCCGAATTCAATCTGAAGTATGTGACGCGCAAGGTAGTAATGGGGAGAGCGATAGCGGAGTTCCTTGCCGATCACCCAGTTGAAAGGGATGAAGCAGTTGAGTACCTATTCCCAGACGAGGCCATTTTGCATGTCGAAGACGAAACGTGGACGATGTACTTTGACGGAGCGTCAAACCAATATGGGTATGGGATAGGGGTGTTGCTGATAGCGCCTGATAATTCCCGCATCCCTCTAGCATTCATCCGTTTCAAAGTATCGAACAATGAAGCAGAATATGAGGCATGCATTGCTGGTTTAGAAGCTACCCTAGAACTAGGGGCAAAACGGTTGGATGTCATTGGGGACTCGAACCTGTTGTATCTCAGGCTAAAGGAGATTGGAAAGTCAAAGAATAAAAGATGAGAATTTGCCACCAGACCTTGGACTTGCTAATTTCTCGGTTTGAGAAGCTGAACTTCGCTCATCTGTTAAGAGAGAATAACAGGTTTGCAGACTCACTAGCAACTCTATCTTCCATGATAGACATCCCTTTTGGAGTCCGGATGTGTCCGATCATTATTGACCAGAAATTTGTGCCGGCCTGCGAGCTGATTGCTATCATAGAAGAGGTTCAAGATGAGAACTCCTGGTATTACGATGTTTGGAACTTCTTGGAAAAAGAGACGTATCCACCAGGGGAAAACGCCAAAGATAAGAGGGCAATACGAAGAATGGCTGCTCAGTTCATCATCTGCAGGGGTAAACTGTACAAGAGAGGTCATCTGGGGATGCATAAGCTGTGTGTTGATGCCGAAGAATTGAAGCGCCTGATGGAGGCCATCAATGGAGGAGAGTGCGGAGCGCACATGAACGAGGTGATGCTAGCCCGAAAGATCCTCAGACAAGGTTACTACTGGTCCACTATGGAGGAGGATTGTATTGGTTTTGTCCGGCGATGCCACAAATGTCAGATCCATGCAAACCGCATGAACATTCCGCCGTCGAAGCTGTACAACATGACTTCACCATGGCCATTTTCAGTCTGGGGGATAGATGTGATTAGAGCTGTCACTCCGAAAGGGTACAATGGGCATGAGTTCATTCTGATCGCGATAGACTATTTCACGAAGTGGGTCGAAGCCCAATCTTATGCGGTGTTGAAGGCATCACATGTCGCCAAGTTCATCAGGAACAACATCATCTGTTGCTACGGGGTCCCGAATGAGATCATTTCAGATAATGGTTCCCACTTCAAGAAGGAAGTGATTGACTTGTTGGACAAGTACAATGTGGCTTTTCGCAAGTCATCTACATACCAGCCACAGACCAACGGAACAGTTGAGGCCGCCAACAAGAACATCAAGCATATTCTGCAGAAGATGGTGGAAACCTACCGGGACTGGCCAGATAAGCTGCCATTTGCTCTGTGGGGCTACCGGACTTCAATCAGAACTTCTACTGGGGCGACTCCGTATCCATTGGTCTATGGGATGGAAGTCGTTCTACCTATTGAAGTTGAGGTTCCATCTTTGTGAGTATTGGCTGAGTGTCAGATAGCTGAGGCAGATTGGCAGCAGAGCAAATTTGAAGAACTCATGTTGTTTGATGAGAGAAGGCTGAAAGCACTATACCATGTTCAGGGTTATCAATAAAGAATCGCCAGGGCTTTCAACAAGAAGGTTAAGTCCAGGAATTTGAAAGAAGGGGATTTAGTGCTCAAAGCCAACCGAGCTCCCATTCACGACCCTAGGGGCAAGTTCAGACCCAATTGGACTGGCCCTTACATCATCAAGTCTATTTGGTCAGGTGGAGCTGTCGTTCTAATGGACCTAGATGGCCTAGAGTTCTCCCAACCGATCAACATGGACAAGTTGCAGAAATATTACCCCTGAGTGGCTCGTTAGGCCGAAAACCTGAAAGGGCGACCTAGGCAAAAGTTAGAGCACGAAAAATTTGAAATTACAAAAACTGAGCTCGCAAGGTTGAAAACCCGCAAAGGGCGGCCTTGGCAAAAGTTAGAGCGCAAAAGGAGAGAGTTAATACTCGAGTGAACCCAAGCTGAACTACGTAAAGCTTGATTCCCATCTTTGGGATACGTAGGCAACTTTATCCCGAAGTCCAGCCATAAACACTTCCTCGATCAACTTTGTCCATGTGATCATGTTTGATCATGTTTGATCATCTTTGTCTATCCAGCATTCAAGAGCTCGATTGTGATCTCCAGTATAGTGCTATTCAGACTAGGGGCAACTTTCCAGTTGCTAGGATCCGGGGTTGTACATCTCAGTGATAGATCTCGGGCATGTCCAGTTTTGATCCATATCGAAAATGGTTTTGAAAAGTTTTAATAAAAGTTGATTTTGCTCAAATTAATCTTTTTACAACTTAGACCATTTTTGGACCAAACGGAAAATTTTCAGTACCCACAACCTTCAATTTCATTGATTTTAATACAGAGTTCTCCAACTCTTGATACAAATTGAAGTTGCTTTTTATTACATTCAAAAGAAAACTTGAAAGTACTGATAAAGCAAAATAAATCTGGGGCATAGTCAGGTGTTCTTGCGTCCCCTCCCAGAGTTGGTGGAAGCCTCTGATGCTAAAGTAGGCCCAATTCGCGCCCCCTCAGCAAGCCAAACTGAGCACTCATCAAAAAGGATGCAACTGAAAATCAGAGCCGGGGCCAGAAGCTCTCTCGTCCTCCAGGCTGTGGCATACCTAGCCAGTTGTGCACCTTAGACTGGAAATACAGTAGGGTATTCTATCCCATCTTCCGGACGAGTCTGATCATGGCCGAACTGGCGCCGAAATCGAAACAGAAAATAGAACACGCAGTGTGTCAAGCCAATCAATTGAATCGCCGACTGACGGATCATACTGTAACTCATTGCCAGTAGATTAAGCCAAGGACAGCGCCAAGAAATATCTGTAGCAGACAAGCTACACATCCAGTTGTACCACCATCCCTCATCAGGAGCATCGACTAGACGTCGTCGGAAGAAATAGCTGCGAGTTGAGTATGCTTGACATGAGTCCACAACCTTCAATTTATCCATCAACCACACCTGGGAAGGGATGAAAAATGAGAGATTAAAGAATAGAGAGGTGTACGTTGAGAGAAAAGTAAGAAAAAGGTTTTGAAAAAAAAAACCGAGTTTGAGGGCCGAGTGATGTGAGAAACATATGCAAGGTGGGGTGGGAAATATTACCTGCAATAGTAGCGGGCTCCCCGCCAATCTAGCCATCTCCCGGCGATGAAAACCGTCCAAGCCCATGAATGTCTCAGCTAAAGTCATGGCAATGCAGTTTTTGCCTTCCCTTAAGCCCTCGGCGACCTCAATCAAACGAGTGTTAAACCCTCCAGAGCCTGGGGCCAGCAAGGAATGAGACAGCATACACAAGCAAAACGCATGCCACCGATAACCCTGCCAAATATGGTCACCGCGGTCATCGGCATCAGAAAATTGGAAAATCAAGCTTGGAATGTCCAGCTCTTTGACATGAATCAATGACCGAGCGTCATGCAAAGTAAGGCCGCACATCCGTCCCAAGGCTTGGGCGTGGCCAAAGCGGAATTGTGGCAAGATTTCTTCGTCGCGCTCAGATTCCATTAGAGCTTGGAAGTCTTCGAAAGTGGGACACATCTCTTGCCCGCAAAAGCTAAAGACGTGTGTCACTGGATTCCAAAATCTTGTCACGGCATGAAGGAACGGAAAACGCAGCGGGGTGTGACTTAACGTGAATAGTGCATTTATGCTAAAGTCCCAGAAACTCAGCTTTTCCAAGCCATTTAAGTTGGCAATCCAATTTGTGAGGTTTTGGACAAGAAATGCTTTCATTTGGTGCAAAATTGAACTGAAATGAAGAGAATCCCGATGCTGGAACTCATATAGAAGATAAGGTAGTGAGTGGAGGACAGATGTCAACATTTCGGAGAGTCTGCCATCGATGGCCGGCAATGGCTCATCAATGGCCGGCAGTGGCACACTGATGGCCGACAGGACTCTATCGATGGCCGGCAGCACCTCCCTCATTCTCACTGACCTTCTTGTTGAAAACCCAGTTGTTTGCTGCAGAGAAGTTCTGTTACTCGTGTCTTTTAAGGTCTTGTTTTTGTCCTATTGTGTCTTGTTCAAGACGTTGTTTTTGTTCTAGCCTTCATTTTGTTTTTTTAGCAAGTTGTAATCATTCTCCTCTCGTTTATCGAGTTGTTGTAATTTGCTTATCGAGTTGTAAACTTGTTAAGGCTTTGTTTTGCTTATCGAGTTGTTTTGTTATTAGTCGGTTCACTACCTGATTAGTGTAATTCGAGTGTTTGGTTTTCAAAACAAAGTTCAATCTCATTTACATTGTTGTGTAAAGTGTTACGATGCGATGCGATGCGTAGAATGTACAAATGTAACACTTTTTCAACAAAAAGCTGTTTTCATTCCATTATAGATTCTTTTTACAAAAGAGCACTAGTTTTAAAGAAAATAAATCTGCCTAACGCAGTACAATGTGCAAAACTACTAGTAAAAAAGAAAAGTAAAACAAAAGAAGAACAACGTCTGAATCAGCAAAATGTCTGGATCGACGCCAATAGCCTCAAGACTAAGAAGTCCTCCTCATCCTCTTCCTCGACCGAGAGGACTCTGGAACGTCGCCACCGTCAGCACCTAACTCTAAACTCAAACCATCCCCAGCTCCATCTCCATCCTGAGACGACTTTAACCGCGGACTCAATGCCTACTCGTCAAACTCACCATCATCTGGGGCAGGCCCCTGTGAACTAGTCCCTCATCCTGCTCCCCCTGCTGCTCGGGGAGGTGCTGAAGGACCCGTCCATGCTCCTGCTGAGGCACCGGATGGGCTTGGCGTCAAGAAAGGAATCTGAAAAAGGGCAATCCGCCAAAATACATTAATAATCAGGGTGTATCAGATGCCAAGAATAATGTGCTGTGAGCAGTGAATGATTTGCAGTGAATGTGTACCGTGAGCGGTGTATGGGAGCAATGTATCAGATCAGTGTAGTGTGCAACTGTGCAAATGATGGCGTGTTAAGAAAAGGCTGTGAGGCATGAACTGTAGTTTGAAAGAACTCACCAGAATACTGTAAATACTGAGCAGGTCCATGCTCGTCTGCAGCATCCCCATCACCGAAGCCGTCATCTCTAGAGACTGACGAGTGTACTCAATGGGAGCCTGCAAAAATGTTGAAGTCATTAGTATTCTGCGGGATATCAAATGAAATCGAATGAATGTACAGAAGAAAAAGTATAGCACATACCGGGGTCGAGCCATAAGCTCCGACAAGCTCGTGACAAGCTAGAGGAGGAGCAAAGGGAATCTGATAAGTCTCTCCAGCCCGCCCTCAGCATGTCATAGTAGCAGGCAACACGGGCTATGCAGCCCTCTGTCTCCCCTTAGGACCTCTCCTCCTATGAGACATGGTCACTCCGCCTCTCTTTCTCGCATCTGGAGCCCTCGCTCCCTCTCCTCCTCGGACATCGGACAAAGGTGGCATTAGATGCATCTGAATAAAGGCTGCGTAGTCACCCTCGGCGCGGAAGAAATCCGTCTCCAGTCCTACCATGAACTGAATCACTTGGTCGGAAAACAACATGCGTGTTTCCCTCATCGATAGTGGAGGTGCCATCGGTACAAATGGAGCAGGCAATCCCAAGGTCTGACGCACAAAGCGCTCACTCAGAAACCAGGCACGGCAGATCGGCCCCTCGAAGAGGATGTGGTAATGAGACATAGTATGGGCAGTGTGGTACTGGTCTCGGAGCCCTAAAGGAATCGCATCCCATGGCCGCCACGTAATCTGGGAAGAGAGAACGAACAAGGTAATCAGTTGTCAAATAACCAAAGTGGGTGCATTAGGTTAATTGAAATAATCTCATTGCAGAACTACCTCACGCGCCATGACCGTGTCAAAATACTGCCGAAAGAAAATGAAGCCCTCTCGGGTCCTATGACGGAGCGGACCGTCGTATACATCAGAAAATGGGATGGTTGCCGAGGTCTCCTCCACAGGCTCTAGACCAAGCGTCGGGAAGTATGCGTACACCCACAGCTGTGAGAAAGACGTGGTCAGTACAGTGTATGGGCATGGTGTACAGAAAGTGCAAAGCAGAAAGCATCCAATGCAAGAGCAAATGCAGAGAGTACAAGTGTTGAACAAAGCAAACGTACAAATGCTAAGCAAAGTAATGAAAAAGGAAAACTAGGTTGTGTACCTCCCAAGCTTGCCAGTAGCCGTCGATCAACCTCCTACACATCCGAGAGGTGGAGCTCATGTATCCATAAAGAGTGGTGAGGCCGGCCGCGCCCTAATCGTAGAAACGGACCCGCTGGAGTACCACTAGAGCGCCCAAGAAGTACAAACCCATGGTACTCCACCTGTTCGAAAACAAGGTGGTACCGAAAAGAAATAGGAGGAAGCCCCTGGCGTACTGCTCTACCTCCTCATCGGTCTCAGGGACCTCCCCTCTATAGTGCTCCTCAAACCAAGTGTATCTAACCATACCCGCTCGAAGAATGGGTGGACGTGCTCCAAGTAGCGCATCCCATGCGGCCACCCACTCCCCCATGTCGGGATCAAGGGGAATCGGATCACCTCCTACACCCAGGCCGGTGATCATGGCGAAGTCGAGAGGAGTCATTGTCATCTCTCCCGTAGTGGAGAAGTGGAAAGAGTTGGTGGTGTCCTACCACCTCTCCACAAGAGCCCCTAGGAGAGGGCGACTCGTTGTAACCCGCGTCAAGCTGCAGCAAAATACGCCAAAGCCGGTCCCGTCGATGATTCGGCGGACCCTCGAGGGATGCACATCGTACCAATCCCGAGCGGTCGTAGCGCCATAACCCCTGAAGGAGCGGGATCCATCCTGCAATAGTAAATGCAGTTCAAATCAGATAAGCGATGTGTTGAAAACACAGTTCAAATCAGATCAGTGGTGTATTGAAAATACAAATCAGAACGCCGATGTATTGAAAATACAGTTCAAATCAGATCAGCAGTGTATTGAGAATACAGTTCAAACAAATCAGCAGTGTATTGAAAATACAGTTCAAGATAGATTAGCAGTGTATTGAGAATACAGTTCAGATCAGATCAGTGATGTATTGAAAATACAGTTGTATCCAGAGCAGTAAGTAATTGAAGATACAGTTGAATTCAGAATAATGATGCCTGAGGTGCGCTCGTATACAGTACATATAGGGCAGTGATGCACGAAGTACAGTTCAATACAGAGCAATAATGTATGAAACACAGTTAGGTCAAAGCATGTGATGCGATCAGATCGAAACAGTGCAAGAAATGCAAGTTATTGAAAGCAATACTGCAAAAAAATAGAGTTCGTACCTCCACAGCAATGGCCGACAAATGAGACATCGACTCCCTCAGTAAGAGGTCGTCTGGTGCACCCTCATCAAAATCGGTGCAAGTATGGATGCCTCCCGCCACCGGAATAATGTGAGTCTCCGGGTGATACCTCGCAGGGTCGAAAGGACGTACGCTCAATGGTAAAGGCTGAGGCTCAACCTCCGGCTCAGCCGCAAAGTCTGCCGCTAACTCTACTAGAGGGAGTGCGGGGAAGCCCCCATCATGTGGGACATCGTCAGCCATCTGAGATAGATGCAAAAATGAGCAAATGATGAAGTTTTGAACAAATCAAACCCTAAGAGAGAGAAAATTCAAGAAAAGTTAAAAACCCGGGGAAAGTGAACTAACCTCGAGAGAAGTTTGCGGAAAATGACGAAAGACACCTCGGATTCGATTTCTGATCGGTTCAAATCGAAGAGAACGAAGGGGTTTTAACGATTCAAGGTTGTTTAGGGTGTTGGGAAATGCTGTAACAAGTCCGCTGGGGACCTCGCTACAGCTCGGACTCGACTTTTCGTAGTCACGGTTCTAAGTCTGAACCAAAGAGTCCAAATCCGGCAAATCGTTTTGAGAAAAACAGATTTTTGAAAGAAGTGCCAAACATGGACTGCTTTGCCAGATACAGAGTCGCCACCTAAATATTTTATTTTGGGAAATTTAGGAAACCCTGACTCGGTGCCAAAAGGCCACGTGTCCGTCATCACCAAAGTTGCCTCGGCTCGGGAACTTGGGTACGATTGGGGAAGGTCACTTCGTGAGCACCCCCGCTCGCCCGGTCATAGACCGGCCTCTACTAACCATGATATCAATTTTTGAAAACATTGTGTGTCCTCATTCCGGTTATTAGCCTAGGTTACTATGTGATGCACACAGCATATAAGTATAGACTGGGTCGTCCGAATTGGAACAAAACATTTCATGCTTGTTTATTTGAAAATGGTTTGATGATGCTACTCGCAAGTAGGCTAAGACGTGGATTTGCCACCCTCGGGTGGGCTTAGAAAAATGTGATTTTGCCACTATCTAGTGGGCTTAAAACTCACAGTCAATGATTTGTTCCAATTTAAACAACCCGACCTTCACCCACAGGCATTCAGGCAGTTATATCACATAAGCACATAGCCTCATGGTAAGCATGCTATTCATGGCATTCACTCACACGCATGTAAGGATGCTAAAGCATAAAGCTTACCGAGTACTCCAAGCCAAAAACAGAAACTACATTAGAAATCATGCATGATCCTAAGTATACAAAAATGCTTAATGCAACACATGCAAAATGCAACTATAGTAGGCTCGGCTATTCTAAGATGGCATATGAAATGCTACAACTAACATGTATTCAACTTGGAATTGAAAGTACAATGTAGTTAGTATGATGCGCCGAGCCCGATGCATGCAATACAGATGAATGATGCAAACATGCTGTCATACTGTATGCTAATTGAAATATGCCCTAATCTAACCATCAAAAGCGGATAAATAAAAGGGAGAAAGACGTGGGGTTGGAAGACATACATCACACTCACCCACACTTATTACAGTTGTGCCCTCACTCGGAGGGTCCAAATAAATAATACAGTCCAAATATTACAGTCCCCAAGATAAAAGAATATTACAGTCCAAAATATTACAAAATCCTAATTAATTAACAAATTAACTAAGAAAGCAAATAAAACTGGCGTGCAAGCCAGGGACTGCTTTGCTTCTGGTGGATGATGCATGTCCGGACTGTCTTGCGCGGAAATCCATCGGAATGCCCCAATTAGCCTCTGTTTACACCTGTTATTCTTGAAAAGCGTGCCAAGTCCCGGAAAGTTGCTGATTCCTGGTTTTGCTGCAACAGAGAGCAGGAAAGGGGCATAGCAATGTATTTGCACAAATATATGCATGTCTCGATCCTTGTGCCACCAATCACGCATACCGAGGCATGATGGCCGAGGAGTCGAAATGCACAACTCAATATAGGATGAATGCACATGAAACTACAGCTAAAACCTAACTCCATCATGGGTAATCCGGAGTGTCGGTGACTGGGGAATTGAGACACATTCCGTCACTCGGAGTACGAAATGTACCTCGTTTCCCGTGTCCGGGCTAACTCCTATTCCGGACACGATGCAGTATGCATGATATGCATGAAATTCAACTAAGATACAATCCTAACGTACACAATGCTATGAAATGAGATGCCTCGAAATACGTGCATGCAGGCACGCAAACTGAGAAAATACAGAATGCTATGAAAATGAAATGCCTCGGAGTGCGTGAACACGGGCACGCAAACCGAGAAAATGATATATCTCGAAATGCGTACACGCGGGCACGCAAACTGAAAAAATGATATGTGTCTCGAAATGCGTGTACGCGGGCACGCAAACCGAGGCGATGATATGTGTCTCGAAGTACGTGCACGCGGGCACGCAAACCAAGGCAATGATATGTGTCTCGAAGTACGTGCACGCGGGCACGCAAACCGAGGCAATGATATGTGTCTCGAAGTACGTACACGCGGGCACGCAAACCGAGGCAATGATATGTGTCTCGAAATGCGTGCACCCGGGCACGCAAACCGAGGCAATGCTAGAATATGATGAAATGATATGGGAATGACAAATGGGCTTATACCAACATGAGAGAGCCTCAGCCACACTCACATCGGATACCGATGGCAGAAAATGAAGTGCCTCGAAATGCGTGCACACAGGCACGCAAACCGAGGCGATGACAGAATGATATGAAAATGACATAAAAATGACAAATGGGCTTATACCAACATAAGAGAGCCTCAGCCACACTCACATCGGATGCCGATGGCAGAAAATGAAGTGCCTCGAAATGCGTGCACACGGGCACGCAAACCGAGGCGATGATAGAATGATATGAAAATGACATGGAAATGACAAATGGACTTATACCAACATGAGAGAGCCTCAGCCACACTTACATCGGATGCCGATGGCAGAAAATGAAGTGCCTCGAAATGCGTGCACACGGGCACGCAAACTGAGGCGATGATAGAATGATATGAAAATGACATGGAAATGACAAATGGGCTTATACCAACATGAGAGAGCCTCAGCCACACTCACATCGGATGCCGATGGCAGAAAATGAAGTGCCTCGAAATGCGTGCACACGGGCACGCAAACCGAGGCGATGATAGAATGTGATGAAATATGGCAAAAGTGATATGCAAGCATACTAATGGAATTTCAGCACTAAAATATGGGGAAAATAGTCCCGAAATGAAGCGAAATGACATGAAATGCAAGGAAATGCCCCGAAATGCAACATAAGGCGCCCGAAATGGCTTATAGCTATGCCAAACATGCACAATATGGACATGCAATGCAAAGACAGAAGCTAGACAGTCCCAAAAGATGTACTTTCACAGTTATAAACATGGCCAAAAAGCAAGTATAAGTAAGGGAAAAATAGCATGCAAGAATAGGGGCCAAAAGAGGGGTAATGAAGCAAGTGGTATAAGCAAAACTCAAACTGAAAATTTTCCTTCTACAACACTGAATATGGACCAAAAATATGAACATTTACAGTATATGGCAGGCCTCAAATCAGTATACAAACATGCTAAAAATGTGATGCAAAACAAGGCTCAAAAGGTGCTATAACATGAAGTATATAAAATAATCACCAAACAGAAAAAAAGTGTGAATGAAACATGAATTATAGGCCAAAATAAGGCCACTTTTAGTTCGGACCAAGAGCCAAAAACAGAAGCAAAGAGGGCTATCAATTTATGCAAAAATGGGGCCAAATAGGGGATATAACTACAAGTGACACATGGAAACACCAAACAATGTTGAGCCCTTCTCCAATGTTGAAGAGGGGCTCAAAATAAGCCTTATATCAGTTTATAACATGCTCAAAAACAGATTGCCCATGGGCCAAAGATAGCATGCAAAACTATGACATACAAGATGATCAATGAAGCAAGTATATTATGGAGGGCTCAAACAAGGTTGAGCCCTTAATGAGAAGTGAAGATGAGCTCAAAATATGGCCCTTTTCAGTTAGGGCCGGAGCTTGAAACCAAAAAGAAGTGGGGCTTAGAAATAGATCAAGGAAAAGGGTCAAAAGGTTAAAAGTGTAACTTACCCTTGAAGATTCAAGCTTTTGTTGCTTCTTGGATGGATTTGCAGCTTCTTTTGCCTTCTAGAAACCTTCCTTGCTTCTGGAGGTGAGGTGGTGGTGGTAGAGCTTGGTGGTGTAGAAGGAATGAAGGTTAGGGACTTAGGGTTTTTTGAAGAATTGAGAGGGAAGAAGATGGAGTTGGCTATGGAGCTTTGAAGGAGAGTTTTTCTAACCCTCATGAAGAAGGCCACCAGCTGGTTATATGGGTTCAAAATGGGGTGTAAAGGTGGGGGAGAAGGAGGGCAAAACTCCCCCACAAAATATCCCCCGGATACAGAAAATATCTGGGGGATATTGCCCCACAGCTGGAAAGGGCACAGTGCAAGGAAGCAGGCCGGCCTCATACTTTTGCTGGAGGTGGCCGGCCGGCCACACCCCCTAGCCGGCCGGCTAGGGGTCAAAAGGGTCAATGTGATTTTCTGGCCGGCCAGCTACTGGGGAGGTAGCCCTATGTGTGTACAACACAACCATGTAGTTGAAATTCCAAGAAAGTGGGCCCAAGGGGTTCAACAATGGCTCAGAAAGAGGGGGTCAAAAGGGTCAAGTTGACTTACTGGCCGGCCATGAACTTTTAAGGGCCTCTCATGTGTGTACATCACAGATATGTGGTTCAAAGTTCAAGAAAAAAGGTCCAAGGGGTTCAACATTAGCCCGGAAGAAAGGGGTCAAAAGGGTCAGGTGACCTTAATGGCCGGCCATGAACTTTTAGGGGCCTCCCAAGTGTGTAGATCACAGATATGTGGTTGAAAGTTGGCAACACTAGCTCCAAGGTATTCAACATTAGCCCGAAAGTGCGAAAAACGGGCGCCGGGAGGCTCCGGAAGAGAAATAACTGGTTGCTGCAGCAATTGTTGGCCTCCCACCCTTCAGTGACCTTCCCTGTGATAAAACAGAGGTACCTGCCAAAAATGAACGAAAACCGTTGCAAAACGAATGTTCCGGGGCCAAAACACGCAGTTCGGGGTCCCGAAAATGGGCTGTTAAGCACCGAAAATGGTATTCGACCTTGAAGTGGGTTTCTCAGCCCCCAGTGTCCCTCAAAAGGGATGAAATAAGATGTATGCCAAAAATCAGAACAACAGGAGATTGTTAAGCGGTCCCGAACCGAGGCACACGGCCTGACGGCTCCGAAAACCGGGAACCGGACTCCGAAGTGGGCAAAATGGCCTACGGCCACCAAATGTAGCCTACGGACATTTGAGAGACGGTCTACGGGACCTCTCCCTCCCCTCAGGAAAAGAAACAGAGAAAACCGAGTCTGGTTCGCAAACCGAGACAAGGCACAGAAAAGGGTTCGGAAGTCCGGAGGCAGGGCTCACGGCCGCGACTCTGAAACTTCTGAATAAGCACATTATGGAACATCACCAAGCGCTCAATCGGTGATGTCTGAGTCTTAAGGTCGGTCAAAAATGAGGTGTCTACAAACGCGTAGAACGCGTGAATCTAGAGAAAAGGCACACCTAGAGGGCAAAGGAAATGATTTCTATGCAAGGGTTTGTGAGGAAATGGGTTAGTTTTGGGTCTATTTAAAAACCCATGGCCGAAAAGACCCTTTTGCCCGAATCTACCATCGATGGCCGGCAGGGGCACATTGATGGCCGGCAGCTCATTGTTGATGGCCGGCGGTGGTCTATCATGGCCGGCAGGGGGCCGGCGGTTTTCCCTGATGGCTGACAGGCCTCTACCAGCTTTCTCTGCCTATTTTGTCTTGGTATGTGTCCCTGGATTTCAATAATTCCGAGAAGTATTCAAAACTCGATTCAAAACGCCTCCGTGGAAACCCGAGAATCATTGTTCTCAATGTACAGTGGTCATCGCCCATCAAAGCGCACGAGATGTATCCTTTTGAATGCATCACAAATCTTCCAGGAGGTAAACCGGGATTTTCCTTCAAGATGTCTTTATCAAGCATGCTTTTGTTGTCACCTAGCATATACTTGTTGTATTAAATATCCATTCTATATCATGCATTGTTTTGCATATCTATATCATGCATTGTTTTACATGTCTTTATCATGCATTGTTTTGCATGTCTCTATCATGCATTGTTTTGCATATCTCTATCATGCATTGTCTTGCATATCTATATCATGCATTATTTTGCATTCTATCTATTTCGCATTGTTTTGCATCTTTAACCTGCGTTTTCTCGCATGTTTTACTCGTATTGTTTTGCATGTTTTACCTACGTCGTCTCCCCTTTAACTTGCGCTGTTACGCTCGTTAAGTGCATTATTTCGTACCCCCCTTTTAACTTCCGCTGTTACGCTTGTTAAGTGCGTTGTTTCGTACCCCCTTTTAACTTGCACTGTTACGCTTGTTAAGTGCGTTGTTTCGCACCCCCCCTTAACTTGCGCCTTACGCTTGTTAAGTGCGTTGTTTCGCACCCCCCTTTTAACTTGCGCTGTTACGCTCGTTAAATGCGTTGTTTCACACCCCCCTTTTAACTTGCACTGTTACGCTCGTTAAGTGCGCTGTTTTGCACCCCCCCTTTAACTTGCGCTGTTACGCTCGTTAAGTGCGTTGTTTCGCACCCCCCTTTAACTTGCGTTGTTATGCTCGTTAAGTGCGTTGTTTCGCACCCCCCCTTTTAACTTGCGCTATTACGCTTGTTAAGTGCGTTATTTCGCATCCCCCTTTAACTTGCGCTGTTACGCTCGTTAAGTGCGTTGTTTCTCACCCCACTAACTTGCGTTGTTTCGCACTCATCTAACTTGTGTTGTTTTGCATTTCTCATTACTTGTGCTGTTACGCACTTCATCTATCTTGCGCTGTCGCGCATGTTACTTATATTGCTATGATATCTATCTTGCACTGTTATGCATGTCTACTTCTTTAACTTGCGCTGTCACGCATGTTTTAGTTCTTCTACTTGCGCTATTACGCATGTTTTACTTGTTTTACCTGCGCTGTTACGCATGTCTACTTCTTTAACTTGCGTTGTCACGCATGTTTTATTTCTTCTACTTGCGCTGTTACGCATGTTTTACTTATTTTACTTGCACTGTTACGCATGTCTACTTCTTTAACTTGTGCTGTCACATATGTTTTATTTATTCTACTCGCGCTGTCACGCATGTTTTATTTCTTCTACCTGTACTGTTACACATGTTTTACTTGTTTTACCTACACTGTTACGCATGTCTTACTTGCGCTGTTATGCATGTCTACTTCTTTAACTTGCACTGCCACGCATGTTTTATTTCTTCTACTTGCGCTGTTACGCATGTCTACTTCTTTAACTTGCGCTGTCACGCATGTTTTACTTGCACTGTTACGCATATCTTTAACTTGCGCTGTTACGCATGTTTTAACTTACGCTGTCACGCATGTTTTATTTGTTTTACTTGCACTGTTACGCATGTCTTACTTGTTTTACTTGCGCTGTTACACTTGTCTTATTTGCGCTGTTACGCACATGTCTCTATCTTGCGCGGTTATGCATATTTTCTTTGTGCTGTTACGCATGTTCCACCCGCGTTGTCTCGCACCCTCAGGATTGCATTGTCTTGCACCCCTTCACTTGCGTTGTCACGCACTTTTCACTTGCATTGCTATGCATGTTTCTAACGATATTGTACCTGTTGAGTCTCTTTCTTTTACAGGGCACGATATTGTATGTACGGTTCATTTGAAGTTGACGCGACCAGACGAACCGAACGGTATTGTATTCACTCCGCGTGAGACGTGGTGAGAATTACATAATTTTCTTACATCCTTTCTGTTGGAATATGTAAGACTGTTATTCACTTACTTAAAACTGTTGCATTTGTTGTATATAATTGTTTCGTTACGGCTCTCTTTGCATAATCATAAGTTATGCTCTTGCATCTTGCATGTCATTTGCATTTTGCCCCAGCCTACAGGCGCATCTCTGCATGCTTATATCGAATGTTTGCCTAAGTCTTCGGCCTTGTCAAAAATGGGTCGTCTCTAGGCTTTGACATTTACTCTCGTTGCTTTGTGACTTTCGAGTTTTGTCAAAGAGGGGCGACTGTAGACACCCTATGTTTTACCGTCCTCAAGACTTGGTTGTGCTTGCAGGTATACCCAATAACTAGTTCGATTGCTTGCCGAGTACTCGACTACCGCGGCGGAACGTCACAGGTTTGAGCTTTCCAAACCCTGTATCCTTCATGCCCCTTTTTTGGACCATGTGTTGGCCCTTTCTACATGCTTTGTGGAAGACACTGCCGACCCCTTTTTGGCCCTGCCGGCCATGCCTTTGCCACTGCCGGCCATTGATGATGCCTGCCGGCCATCAATGAACCACTGTCGGTCACCACTGATGGCCGGCAGACCCCTTGTCTCAGCAGGTTTCACGCCAGATCTTTTGAGCCAGCTGGTTTTCACTCATCTCCCCTCCATACACGTGTATGAAGGGATGAAGCTCTTGCCAAGCTTGTTTAACAAGCTTCTTCTTGTATTCTTCTATATAAGGAAGGAGCCTTCTTCTATATCAAAGGTTGACGAAAGTTTTGTAGGAGTTGTATCTCTCTCTATATATATATTTCTCACTCTCTCTCTCTATATTGCATAGAATAGTGCTCTAAAGTCCATTTTTCTTGCACTTTTGCACTATAACACATAGAGATACACCACCGTCTTTGAGCTGAGGCTCTTGAGGGGGTTACTTGAGCTCTTAAACTTGGTTTTTGGCCCCTAAGATTGCAGGTTTCGAAGTTGGTCTTCAAGGGTTTGTTTCTTTCCCTTTTTAGCATTTATTTCTACCTCATTTTGGTCATCCTTCCATATTGTTTTAGGCCTTGCTTTCAACTGAAAAAAGTTCTGTACTTAAGTGATTTTGAAGTTTGTTTAAGGTCTTTTTGGTGTTAGGGGTGTACAACCCTCTTGTATGCTTTGTTTGGCCTTGTTTTGAGCCATGCTTTAAGGCCTTTGAGCTAGGATTTTTTTGGTCTTTTAGCCACTGAAATCCAGTGGATTTTCAGTGGTAGGCATGTGGTTTTGAGGCCCAAAACCAAAGAGGGGTGACCCCCTCCCTTTTTGTTTTGTTTGCTTGAGTTTTTAGCCTATCAAAGGAGCATGTATCCTTTTACTTTTGAGGCTTGGTTCAGGCCCTTTTTTGTGACTTTTAGGACCTGCCTTGACTCTGTCCATGGCTGGTTTGGTCATATTTTGCATGCTTGCTGTATGTGTAGTGTAATCCCATTTGTGACTCATCAAAGTAGAATGTTTGCCTAGCTTATGTTGAGTCCATTTCAGCATGTTTTTGGTGATGTTTTTCCATGACATAACTCTTTCTAAAGTGGGTTTGGTCATCTTTTGCATGCTCCATATACTTGTAGAACAAATCTTGCTTACTAGCTTTATGTGCATGATGTTTTGACTCATCATTCCAGCATGTTTTGGCTTTGCTCCAGCATGATTTTATTCTTATTTTGGGCTGTTCTAGGACTATTTTGGGCTGTCATGGTCATATCACTCATGTTCTGTATAGCTGTAGTGTAAATGCTTTGGCTAGCCTTGGGTTTTGAGGCCTCTACCATGCCATGCATGTGATGTTTCCATGCTTTGACATCATCTTGAATGTTATTTCAGTCCATGAAATGTGGTCATGCACCTGTATTTGACATGCTTTCAATGTCTTAGAGAGTTTGTGTTTTATGCCTCATGAATGGATCATTGTGCATGTCTCTATGCTTAGGTCTTTAAGATGCCATCTCAGTGGGTTTTTGGGCTTATTTTGATATGCCTTAACTCTGATTGTTAGTTGAGTCATCCCATGCTTGGTCTTAATAAGTGTAGTGTAATCCACCCTATTTGCCTTGTATGCGTCATGCCTCATGCTCTTCATGCTAGCTTGTTTTGGCTTACTTCCATACATGTTTTAGTCTCATTTTAATATGTTCTAGGACTGTTTTAGGTTGCCTTTGCCATATCCTTCATGCTTTGTATAGCTGTAGTGCAATTGACCTTGCTAGCTTTGTGTTTTTATGCTTCATGCATGCTATATTTAAGCTATTTAGATGATTTGGCATCATTTAATGCTTCATTTCAAAGCATGTAGCATTGCCATATTCCCACTTCATTCATGCTTTAAGTGTCTTTGAGTGTTGTGCATTATTGCCTAGTTTATGGCTTAGCTTGTATGCTTGCATGCCTAGGTATTTGAGCCTTCATCTCAGCATGTTTAAGTCTTTGTTTAGACCTAATTAAGCTCTGTCCATGCTTAATTCATGCACCTATGCCATGTATTGCATGCCCCCCCTTTGTGTTACTCTTTGCCAGTTTTCATGCCTTAGGCCCCTTGCATGCCATACTTGTGTCATTTGAATGATTTGGCATCGTTTCTTACTTAATTTCAGTGCACTTAGTGTTGTTACACTTGCACATTTGTCACTCCTTAAGCACTCTAGAGAGTTGTGCTCTTAGGCCTCTTTGATGAGCCATTGCATTTTGCACGCTTGTGTGTGTTTTGGTGACTTAATTCCATCACCATTGGCCACTGATTTGGGCATAGTTGAGGTCTGCTCATTTTGGTTTAAGTCCACCCCTGCATTTTGTTGCATGCTTGTCTTGCATATTGTTATATGCTTGCTCCATCCTTGCATGTTGTTGCATGCTTGTCTTGCATATTGTTGTATGCTTGCTCCATCTTTGCATGTTGTTGCATGATTGTCTCGCATGTTGTCGCATGCTAGTTCCATTACATGTTGTTTGCATGCTTGCCTTACATCGTATTGTGTGCCATGTGCATTAGCTTTGTGCATGCCATTAGCCTTGCTAGGTTGTTCATATTGCATTAGCATCGTGTTTGGCACATCTTGCATTGCATCGTTGTTTGGATTAAGTCTTAATCCGAGCACAAGAAACGAGGGACGTTTCATACTTCAAGTGATGAAACGTGTCTCAATTCTTGGTCGCTGACGCTCTTGATCATCCATGATAGAGTTCTAGGCACTTATGTGTTTTATTTGTACATTTATTTTGCATTGATTTGCACAAGTTGAATCTTTGGCCATCATACATCGGGATGCATGATTGATGGTCTTGGATCCGACTATGCCTCTCCCTTGATGTTTCGAGGTGATATGGGGTGGCATAGTGCATACATACCCTTAGGAGACCCTCCATTTTCTCTATTTTGTGCTCTGCTGCAGCTCGGTGTCACAACACATCAGTGGCCGGCAGTGCCCTACAGATGGCCGGCAGTCCTTCATTCTTGGCTGGCAATGTACCATCTTTGGCCAATAGGTGGTCTGCAGTGGCTTCCCATAGCTGGCAGGCCACTGATGCATTCCCTAGACTGGTTTTGGTAAGGTTCAGTAGGAATTCCTTGAGGACACCCTGCAGACAGAGCCTCTAAAGAGCAACCAGAGAGCTTACCGGAACAGGAACCGAGCATGCATGTTTACCTTCTTCAACTTGTCGAGGCAGCATTGTTCAATTGCTTACTTGTTAGTTAGCATTTGATTTTGTAATTTAATTAGTTAATTTGTTAATTAATTAAGTTTTGTAATAGTTAGTTGTAGCTAGTTATTCATTCGGTTATGTAATAGTTAATTAGCTTGTTAGTTAGTTAATTAGTTGGCATGTATTATTCATTCATACCCTCCGTCGAGAGGGCGAATTTTGTAATAAGTGTGCGTGTGTGTGTGCATGTCTTCCAACCCCACATCTTTCTCCCTTTTACTTACCTGCTTTTGATGGTTAGTCTTAGGGCATATTTTATTTAGCATACTTATGCTTGCATGTTTGCATCATTCATCTACATTGTATGCACCGGGCTCGGCGCATCATACTAACTGCATCATATTTCAATTTCAAGTTGAATACATGTATCAATTATTGCATCTCATATGTCATCTTAGAATAGCCGAGCCTATTTCTAGTTGCATTTTGTATATGTTGCATTAGCCATCTTAAAATGAACTAGGATCATGCATTGATTACTAACTAACTATTGTTTTGGTTTGGAGTACTAGGTAAGCTTTTATGCTTTAGCATACTGCATGTGTGTTAATGTTGCCATGATAGCATGCTTTCCATGAGACTATTTGCTTAAGTGTTTAACTGCCTAAATGCCTGTGGGTGAAGGTTGGATTACTTGAATTGGAACAATTCATCAAATCCGCATTTTAGCCTACTTACGAGTAGCAAACTTCAAACCATTTCCAAACAAACGGATATGCGATGCTTTGTTCCAAATTAGCCGATCTAGTCTATACTTGTGTGTTGTGCACATCACATAGTAATTCTAGCTAATTAACCGGAATAAGAACACATATGTTTTCAAAAACAAAATATCATGCTTAGTATAGGCCAATCTTTGATCAGGCGAGCGGGGGTGCTCATAGATGACCTTCCCCAATCATACCCAAGTTCCCGAGCCGAGGCAACTTTGGTGATGACGGACACATGGCCTTCGGCAACGAGTCAGGGTTTCCTAAATTTTCCCAAAAAATAAAATATTTAGGTGGCGACTCTGTATCTGGCAAAGCAGTCCATGTTTGGCACTTCTTTACAAAAATCAATTTTCCAAAACGATTTGCCGGATTTGGACTCTTTGGTGATTTATCGGTCTTGCATTGCACTTTGCGAGACTAGATTCAGAACCGTGACATTTGAGTCCGAACTGTAGCACTGAAGCCCGAGGGCGCGTCTACAGAGATCCCAAGATCTAGGTTCAAAGGGACAACCTAATTGCATGTAACGGGTGAGTCACTGAAGAGGTAAATCCTCTTGCCCATTCCTTTATACAGTGATACCCTATGGGGTGGAAGGCTAAGCTGATGCTTTTAATGACCTAAGTGTTGTGAATAGTCAACTGTGGTATAGCGAGATACCTTATGTAGGTCACCTATGTGAGTGCGAAATAGGGCCGCTTCTTTAAGAATTGACAAGGCTGGGTTCGTTAAAAACACTCACTGAACCAGGCTAGTGTTCTAGGGCCAATCCAGACACAACAATGAGAACATAATGATAGTTGGAGTAATTCCTGTGAGGTCTATTGTCTCAATTTACATAAACGGCAGAACAGTTCAAGACATCACGTTCACCGATCAGCCAGTAAATTCGATAGGCTTTCACTATGAAAGGTTCAAAGCCAACATCTGCCTTTTCTGATACAGGATTATTCTCAGTATTCTCTCTTCGAGTCTTTGTTGTTTAGCATTATCCATTTTTCTTTATTCGGCCAATTTCATTCATGTAGGGGATTATTAGAAATAATGGTTTTTCGGAAACTTTAATTTGAAATTAAAGTGTGACTCAACCTTCGATTGAGGTGGATCTGAGTGGTTTGTATTCTTTTAAGTAAGAAGATTGCAATACAAAGATTATGAGTTTAAACCATTGAGTTGTGAATGAGAATTGTCTCATGAAATGAGAATAAATAAAGTTGGGCTTAGATTTGGACTTAATCTTGGTTTGGATTGGGCCTAGACATGTGCTTGTGCTAGGTTTGGTCTTGGACTTAATCTTGAGCTTGGGTTAAGTTATGTTATGTTGGGCTTAGCTTGTGCATGTGTTTAAGAATTGGCTTGCATCGGGTTATGACCCAATATTAGTATCCATTTTTGTGACCCATCTAGTTGGTTTATTCAAACATCATTATATATATATATATATATATATATTTGTATATATTAAGCACATGAGAAATATAAATTTTTGTAACTCTCATCTTTCGAGGATGGAGTTGATGACCATATTAGTGGCCATAGATTTTCAACCTTTGTAATGCTAGCCCTAATGGCTAGAGTTGATGGCCTTGGTTAATGGCATTTGATAGCCCTATTGATCTATAGCCTTCATGGTTAGAGATTCCCCTACTTGTATAAATAGAGGCCTTTCCCCTCCAACTTGATAGGATAATTTTGGAGAGATTTTTGATGAAAAATGGAGATGTTGTTTTGAGATAAAAAGTTGAAGATGTTTTTTTTGTACACCAAATTTTTCCTATCTTCTTTTGCTAGCCCCTTCTTTGATTCTTGTTAGAGAGAGTGTAGCCATTGTCAAGTTCGCTAAAACTATTCAGAAGGTACTGCTGCATTAGCTAGTGCCGACCATCCTATCTTGGGAGATAAACGCTAGCATACCTCCAATATCTATTGGGAGATGGTGAATTTGTTTTAAAGAAACTGTGGTATCACACAAGCCTCAATTTTCTTCTTTTCATATCATTTGTTCTTAAATTTATTAGAATTTAGTTTACTTCAATGAGCTCTAATTTTTAGTTATCCATGTTAATAATTTGTTCTATTAGTAATGTAATCTAATTCATTTCTGTGTTTTTAGTTGTGTAGTTTATTCTGTATTTCATTCATTAATAAAAAAAAATTGTTTTGTCATTTCTATTTAATTCATTTTATATATTTTTCTTGTATTTTTATGAAAAAATACCAACATTACAAGCATCTAGAGTTTACAACTCTATAAGGATGAAGACAAACTTGCTTCTTCCTTAAAAGGGTTACCATCCAACCCTTTGTTTATGGTGAGTAAATAAGGATTTTAGAAAAAAAAAAAAAAACAACTCCTTAATGAATAGATATTACAACCAAAAACTCACACAATGTATCTCTCAAAATATGAAACAAATAAGCTTAGAATCAAATGAAGTGGAGATAGAGCAGATTTCACACAGAACACTTTAGGATTGTTATTCTCTTCGTTGTATTCTACTACAACAGATGCTTGTGTATATATATATAGCCACTGGGAGAGAGAGATAATCCAACTAACTATTATGAAGTTGCCATTTGAAAAACTAGCCATTATGCATTCAAATTCAAAAACTAGCTATTGTGAATTTGAATTCAAAAAACTAGCCGTCATGAATTTGAATTTTGAGAGCTTGTTGTGGTCTTGAATTTGTCCATATCAATCTTATTTCCGTTTGTAAGTAAAACTTGCCATTGTGAATTTAATAATTTCCTTGCTTATTTGATTTGCCTTGATTCTTTAAGTTTTGTGACATTCACATAGATTCTTCTCTGTAAACAACATACTTGAGAACAAATCATTAGTACCATAAAAATATGTTTGTTATCATCAAAACTTATTCATATATATGTATACTAGCCTTAGGGCTAACACATACAATTTTTTCCCTCATAATCTCTTGAATGAAGTGGCAATAGAGAATACATGTAAGAAAAGTTTTAAGGGAAAATTAGAATGTTGGTCAACTTTTTAAATTTTGTTTGCCACGCCATTTGGAGGGTTTGAGGGGGGGGGGGGGGGGGAATTGTTTGGATAAATTATTTTTCCTATCTAATATGTTTATACAGTGTATGTATATACGGTAGAAAAAGTGCATCCCATCCCTATTGAGTAATAATATAAGATCTAACAGTGATACTATGTGGTCGTATCATTATCCAATGAGCAATTTGAATTTATGATATGGATCGTAATAATATTATATTAGTAGAAGACAAGACATTTTGACAAAGTCTATTTACGGCTTTTATTGACCAGTGACACCGTTACAATCAATATATTTTCCTTCCCTATCAGTCTAATCAGTAAAATTGGGTGAATGTCGGTTATTGTGACAAATTCAGAATATCAGGATTCAAATTTAAAAAATTAAAAATTCACAACTTGATTAATTAGAGCATTTCTAACCTTTAATTTTTCAACAAATTTAAATTTGATTACAAAAAAAAGTGCTCAAAAATCATCTCCAGTCCATTCATCAAACGTTCATCAAATAAAAGGAGAATCATTTTTTTAGTCAAATTGAGAATTCATCAAATCCTTCATTAAAGTGGAATTTGATGAAAATTTAAAAAGATGAAGTATTGGAGATTAAAAAAAAATTAATCAAATTTTATGAAAAGAAAAAAAAAAATTGGGATAAGTGCAGAATTTTATTTTTTTTTTTTTGAAAAAATGATGCAAATTGGATAAAATAATTAAAATAGTTCATATCAAATCAAATTTTTTATTCAAATATGGAATGAAATTAGATGAAAATTTTGATAAAGGGTTGGAGTTATAAGACTGTGCAAAATACCGCCCACTTCGCTAAAACCGCACCAATCTGCACCGTTCTATCCTCTAGCTGCAAATTAAACTTTAAAATTTATAATCCGTCTTCGAAATTGCTCCGTTCTACTAAGGTTAATACATATATATTTTTATCAAAGTAAAAATGAGCGTGAGAGAGATTTAACATGTGAAATTTATTACAAATTGGTAGTTTAATGTGAAAATTATTATATAAAATTAATTTATATTATATATATGAAAAATATTATGCAAGTTAGTGTTATATATTATGAAAATGTTTAAAAATTTGGTTAAGAATATTATTCATTCCGCCAATCTGCCCCAAATCGCAATTTGGTTATTTATCAATCTGCCAATTGATTTATAATTTTACTCTCAAACAATTTGAACCGCACTGCGCACACCCCTAGTTATAAGGGTCAAATTCTAAATTTTTTTATAATTTTTCCTAATTACAAAAGCCCAGCCAAATATGGTCGAATTTCCAACTAAAAAGGTCAAATTTTTTACAAATTCTTTTGTCGTTACGATTTTTTTTTTTATGTATGTGTTAAAAAATTTACCTGTAAAAAAAGCTTAAAAAATTTCCTAATTTTTTCCTTTTGCATTTGTCTTTAGTAAATTTTTTTTTTCAAGTTTTTTTGTTTAGTTTATCTAGTCAAATAAATACAAAAAGTTGTAAAATTAAATATATATATATATATATATATATATATATTTTCATGAAAGGCAAAAAAAAAAAATTAAACTAAGCAATGTTAGAGACTCGATGTCAAAATTTACCAACAATAACATCTCAAGAGAGGTGAGCGTTATATTGTTGAATATGTGACGAATAAAAAGTTAATATTTATCAATACACATCATTGTAGATCAATATTAACACTATGTTTGAATAATAGATTTAAAAAAAAAATAGAGAAAATAATTAACATACCTTGTGCTAAGAGTACCGCATTGCTAAAGTTGAAATCTCAACTTCACCATGAAGTTGAGACATTATGGAACTAATCTGTACACCTGTCGATTAGGGTTGAGAGGGGGGAATTAAAGACCGGGGGGCACGTGCCCTCCCCTTAACTTTGGAAAAATTATACTTTTGCCTCTAGTTAAAAAAAAAAAAAAATTCAATTTAATCCATTCAAATATGGTATTAAATTTTTAAATCACTATTTTTTTTACATTTTCTTTTCAAAAAAAAAACTTGTTTAATATATTACTATGTGTTACCAATTTTTTATATTAGAAAAATATTATATGTCAATGATTTTTTTGTTATATCACCTATTATATGAATACTCATAATTAGTTTCTTTGCTTAGAAAAAAAAAATAATATATATATATATATACAGTGTTTTTGTATTATTTATTCACCTTCGCTCACATTTCTTTTCTTTTTTTTATTTTTTATTTTTTATTTTTTTGTATTCCTATCTAAATCTATTTGTGTGTGCAACTTGATATAATTTTTTTTCATATTTTATAAGGTATGTGATTATTTTTCAAATCATGTGATCATCATATATAAAATCAAATTAAAAACAAAAAAAAAATGATTAAGATTGATTTGCTCAAGCTTATATTTAAATATAACATTTGCATTATAGTGCTTTTTATTCCTACCATCAAAACAAAAATTATGTTAAGTTTGATTGTGGTTTTTGTTAATATTTCAACTCAATGGTGCCCTCTATGAGCTAAAATTCTGGCTCCGTCACTGATGTCAATGATTTAAACCATTCATCTCATATGACAAGTTGAGGATAATATGTATGCAACAAATTAAGTTGATCAGATCACACATATATAATAAATAGACGGTCTATTCTTAAAAATATACAGACCGTATAAATAAAAATAATCTAATGACAATCGATGTTGGATGAACTTAATTTTTTATTTAGGCCAAGTTTGGCATGTCCAGAAAAAACTAAAAAGTCAAAAAGTTATTCAAAAAATTAAAAAGTTAATACTATTTACCAAAAGTCAACAATTATGGTTGCACAACTCGCAATCCTAATTTTCTCCTACAAACCAATTTTTACAATTTTGTATTATACATTTTTTCATAAAAAGCCAAAAAATTAATCCAAACATCTATATTTTCTTCCTTAATTTTTTAGTCTAAAAAGACAAAAAGTACACTTATTTAAGACACTCCAAACAACTCCTTAATTATACAAAATAAACGAATTAAATCATTGAGGTGAATTTAAATTATTCTAATAATTGGTTTATTTTACCGTGAAGTTGAGATTTCCTAACTTTATTAATTTATTTAGGGGTTGTTTAGGAAGTGTTAGATTAATATATATTTTTTATTTTTTATAAAAAAATGTAAAATATAAATTGAATTTAAAGTGATATAATAAAAAAATAATATGACTTAAATAAGATAATTATAACTTAAATAAGATAATATATTAAAATAATACATATCAAACAAGCACTAAATTTAGACTCTATTTTCAATGTCCAAACAATTAAAAGCATATAGAAATTCAAGGTAAACGGTTTTCCTTGACTAATTTATATATATTTATTTGCTTTGTTGTTTATTTAAAAAAAAATTAATTATAATTGACAGCTTTCCGAAAGTTTGGAATTTAGGCAGACAATGAACCTTATTAAAGTCAAAACTTGTGGGCCACAATTGATAGTGAAATCAACCACTGAATGCTCTAATTAATTAGCTTGTTATTATCAATCCACTTTTTTTTCTCTTCTCACCATTATCTGACAATGACAAATTCTAGAAGTTTTTTTGTAGTCCTAGGAAATCCCGTCCTCTCAAAACATTCACCAACAATGATTCATCCCACTAAAAACACTACTACTAATAGCACTAATACATTAAAAAAGTAAAAAAAAAAAAATACAACTCCAAGATCAAAACATCACATCATTAATGACGGAACCCACTGCCACCTAATTAGTGGGAGCACTAATTAGTGCTCCCAAACATTTTTCAAACATTCACACCATTCCATTATCATCTAATTCAGGCTTGGTTTGAGAAATAGGTTGGCTTTTTAGTTTTTTGGCTTTTTTTGGTTATTTTAGCCTGGGCTAAAAAACTTGGTTTGGGAAGGGCTTTTTGACTTTTTGGTTTTTTTGACTTTTTTTGTGAGAGAAGAATGTAATGATTATAGGTTGGATGTGATGTTTTGTTTGTTATGGCTAAAATAGCCTATTTTGTTTTTTGTGGCTAAAATAGCCAAAAAACCCTGAAAACCAACTTGCCAAACAGAGGCTCAATGGTGTAGACATAAATTTAAATAATCGTATCAATATATGATTGATATAATTATAAATATCGGATATTATCAATTAATCTAATTCAATGGTGTAGACATAAATTTAAATAATGGTGTAGACATAAATTTAAATAATCGTACCAATATATGATTGATATAATTATAAATATTGGATATTATCAATTAATCTAATTCAATGGTATAGACATAAATTTAAATAATCGTATCAATATATGATTGATATAATTATAAATATTGGATATTTTATCAATTAATATATTGATTAATAATAATATTAAAAGTTTTAAATCTCAATATTTATGAATAATAGAATTCGTACTGATTAATATTTAAACTCCTAAGTTAGGGTAGTGGCGGGAGGAAATAGGTAAGGGTGTTTATTGGGAGGGGCAGGGGCGTAGTTAGGAATTCCTCTCAGTATAGTCATTCAGAGGAAGAGAGAGAGAGAGAGAGAGAGAGAACAAATGAAAGAATGCATCAATGGCAATGCAACAATGGTTGTTAGAGAATGAGCGTTGATAGAGCAAATGAATGAATGAACGAACACTGAGTTAAAATTGACACCATTAAACAATGAATAGCTCCAAATATATGTAACATATGTGATATTGATCTAGATTCACTGGGGTCATTTTGTTAAAATTGACACCACTAAATAATAAGGTGCCGTTTGGTAACACTTACGTTTTCAGTTTTCTGTTTATATTTACAAAAATTTTAAAAACTCAAATAAAAACTTATTTAGTAAAATTTTTGATTTATAAATCAGTGGTCTCAGTTTATAAATTTGGCCAAAAAATGAAACCACAAAAAATGTGTTTCCGTTTTGAGTTTTGAGTTTTTTTTTTTTTACCACCCAACACTAGCCACCACCCGCCACCATTTTCTACCACCGTCTTCCGCTAAAACCACCCGCCACCCACCCCCACCACCACGCTCCACCACCAGCCACCTGCCACCACCAGCCACCTCTCGCCGCCGCCACCACCACCACCACCACCACCACCCACTACCCACTTGCCATCCACCCGCCACCTACTTGCCACAACCACTAACTACCCACCTGCTACCACCATCCACCACCAGCCACCACCAGCCACCCACTAACACCTGCCACCCACCCGCTGCCACCACCCACCACCCACCACCACCACCACTACCACCACCACCACCATCACCGACCACCCACCCGCTACCCACCTGCCACCACCACCCACTCGCTACCACCGTCACATACCCACCCACCACCACCACCACCACCCCCACCCACCACCACCACCACCACCATCACCGACCACCCACCCGCTACCCACCTGCCACCACCACCCACTCGCTACCACCGTCACATACCCACCCACCACCACCACCACCCGCCACTTACCCACCACCACCCGCCACCACCACCCACTCGCTACCACCCACCACCCGCCACCGTCACCCACCCACCCACCATCACCACCTACCCGCCACCACCAACCACCACTCGCCATCCGCCACCCACCTGCCACCACCACCTACCACCCATCACCCGCCGCCACTACCACCCACTCGCTACCACCCACCACTCGCCATTGTCACCCATCCACCCACCACCACCACCCACCCGTCGCCACCCACCACCACCCGCCATCCGCCACCCACCTGCCACCACCACCCACCACCTGCCACCACCACCACTCACTCGCTACCACCCACCACCCGCCACCGTCACCCACCCACCCACCCACCACCACCCACCTACCACCACCCACCATCACCAGCTACCCACCACCCACCGTCACCACTTTCCACTACCGTATTCCGCCGCCACTTGCCACAACTTGCCATTTCTCACTCTTTTTTACATTTTTAAAATTTTTTAAACATTTTGTCAATTACCAAACGCGTTTGTAGTTATAACAACCCTCCCTTCAACTTAGTCATACTTGCATACACTTATGTATAATCTTGTGTTTGTTGTGTTACATCTACAAATCTTGTCTTGTTTTACTTGAGTGTTTCTTGCATACTTTGTTCTTGCCTGGTGTGTTGCCGAGATCATCTTAAGCCTAGTCACCTTCAAACCCTTTTTCACTTAGAACTATCTTGGAACCCCTTCGATTGACCTCCATCTTCACCCTGGCATATTTGCCGAGATGTCGCTATCTAGGCCAAGGTGTGCAGCACCAAGGCTGAGATGTGTATCATCTAGGCCGAGATGTTTATCCTTGCACCCTAGTGATTTTGTTCCTGGATTGGTATGACCTAGACCGAGGTGTGGCACATCTAGGCCAAGGTGTGGCACAACTTAGTCAAGTGTTGTCCTTCCAAGCCGATGTCATTGTTATCCTACTTGCCGAAGCTTTGCCCTTAGCCGAGATCATCACTTGCCGGAGTGCTCTTGCCGTCTAGCTTGTTGAACACACCTTGTCATGGTCTTATCTTGTCAGTCAGTCACCTTTTTTAGTAGAGCCAGTCAGCCGATGCCACGTGTCCCAGCAGAGGGTTAAGTTAGTGACTGTCGAGAAAAACATATCATTTTGTATCAAATCTTGTCTTTTAGAAAGGGAGACTCTAGGAAGGAGAAGGAGAAGTTTTGAGTGAGAGAGTAGACTTCCAAGTTTGATCATTGGAGTTTGAACCGTTAGATTCGAGTTTTGAGGTTATAATCTTAATCTACTCTTGTTGTTCTTGTTGATCATTTAGCTGCATTGCACGATCGAATCTGTTTTGCATGCCATGCATTGATTTAAAGTTGGTTTTAGGAAGAGAAAAGGGTGTTCATGTGTTATTGAAGAAAAGTCTTGTTTTGATCCGAGAGTTTATATCAAGAACCATGTTTTTGTGTTTGTTTTCTTAGGATCTTCAAGTATGGATACCCAGGTCCATGTTTTCGAACTCATAGCATGAAATCTCAGATTTTGTAATGATAAGTTATGATTTAAGCATGCATGTTCTTCATCTTCTCCATCTTCATGCTCTTCATGTTCCTCCAAGGGAAACCCAGATTTTCCCGACTTCGCTTTTGTATGTGGCCGTCGAGACCACACCTCGGCGAGATGGTGTGAGACCTCGGCCAAGACCTGGTTGGTGCCCAGAACGTTCTCCCGAGATGAGAAACGGTATTTTGTTTTGATTTAACTTAGTTTTCGAGGAATGCCGAGATCATCCGTTTGCATGTGAAGCTTGTTTGAAAGTACGTTCAATAGACTTTGTCATGTGTTTGTAGGACTTGGACTTTTGCCTTGACCCCGACGTTTGAAGAACTATGTGAGCGGTATTTTTAATAAAGCTATGTTATCAATGTTTTGATGAGCCTTGCTTTGCCTTGTTTTGAAAAAAATATTTGATCAAGCATGAATGATTGACCCTATTTTGTATATCCAGTATTATCTTGTTTTGATGACATTTTTGGAAAAGTCCTTAGTGCCAGGGGACTATAATGCAACTGCACATCTTGTTTTGGAAAAGTCCTTAGTGCGAGGGGACTATAAAGCAACTGCACCATTATTTGAGATATCTCCCTTGCTTTGTCTCGTTTTGCCACTGACGGTTTACCGCGTGGGTTTGTTTGTCCGAAATGTCATCATTTGTAATATGTTGATGCTAGCAAGCATCCCTTGAAGCTTTGAAGATTTGTTAGATGAACGTGGTTCATCCCTTGATTTGTAAAGTTTGATATGTATTGTTTTGAAATGACCTCGGCTATTATTCATGCAAACCCTTTATTATTAGTACCATTCACTGAGTATCTAAGCTCACCCTCTCTTATATATATGTAGGTGATGAGCAAGAAGGCGGTGACGCCTAGATGTGTTTTGAAAGCTTGTGGATTCATGTTATGTCGGCCTGGTTTTATTCATGTCGGCAATCTTGAAGATTATGCTTCTCGACTTGTAATACTTGTATTTTGTATAGGTCGGCTTGAGAAGCCTTTTAATCAAGATGTAATATGTACTCTACTTTAATTGTATCCAAGTTGTAATCTACGTTAAGAGGTATGCCATTTCATTTGACCTATGCACGGCTCTTATGGACCACTTGCACTTTAATTTATCGTCTCCGCATTTGTTAGTCCCATATGTAATACTCTGATTGTGTGTGAATTTTGAAAGTTGGCCTTCAGTAGTCTCGGATTACTGGCCATCACGGCACAATTCTACTAGGGGCGGAATGGGGTCGTAATAGAATGGTATCAGAGCACAAGTTCCTTAGTATACGTTATTCACACACTTTGAGTCCTAAAGAGCATAGGATTTCCCCTTAGAAGGATCTTAGGATTGCATCATATTACTTGATATTTGAACAAGGTGTGCATCATCTTGGCATGCTTAATTGTTATTTGCCTACGTGTTTATTTGCTCATTTTGTTTTAAAGTCATACGTTGCATACTCATAGCATCATGAGGAGAGGTAGAACCCCAGTTGACCGAGATCAGTCCGAGGATAGATTAGACAGACTAGAAAGGTTAGTTGAAGGTTTTGCCCGCGAGTTGAGGCAAACAAGACAGCAGTACGCTAGTGCTACTTCGACTTAGGCCAAACAGACAAACGGCCGAATTGCAGTTCCGCCTCCACCTCCACCTCCACCTCCTCTAGTACCACAAGTGCTCCCACAGCCAACTTTATACGGGGGACAGCACGATAGCTTTGATCAGGGAGTTCAAGAAAATGAAGCCACCGAGATTCCAATGGGGTATAGAGCCAATGAAAGCCGAAGCGTGGGTTTTGGAAATGGAAAAGCTGTTCGAGATCTTCCCCAGCACCGACACTCAGAAGGTGACATTGGCAGCCTTTACATTATATGACGATGCTCGCAGATGGTGGATGATGGTTCGAGAAGGCAATCCGGATTTGACTTGGACCTGATTTTTGGAGCTGTTTTACAACAAGCATTTTTTCCTAAGTGTTCGAGATCGCAAGACTACTGAATTTCAGACTTTGACGCAAGGCAGCAGAACGGTGGCTGAGTACGACCGAGCTTTTACCGAATTGGCAAGGTATGCACCTCACATGGTCAATGATGAATATATGAAGGCTAGGAAGTTTGAGAGTGGGCTTCGTGGACTGATACAAGACCGAGTTAACATGCTCAACATGCCAACTTACGCCGGGGTATTGGATAAAGCCATTCTGGCTGAAGCTAACTTGAACCGATACCAGAGTTCAGGAGAGAACCAGAGAAAGAGGCAGAATTATGACAATTGCCGAGCACAATTTGGTACCAAGAAGAAAGCGAATGTTGGCAGTTCAAGCAACCCAAGGCATGAAAGTAGTGCTAAGCCGACATGTTCAAGTTGTGGAAAGCCGCATTTCGGGGTCTGTCGTCGGGCGTCCGGAGCTTGCTATGAATGTGGTGAGGTAGGTCATTATGTGAGAGACTGTCCTAAGGCAAAGACTGATGATAGCAAGAGAGATGAGAATACCTTTGGCTTCGTACAGAAAGGTAACGTCGGGAAAGGACAGATGAGACAAGGCAGAGTTTTTGCACTAGTACTAGGAGACACTCAGAATGCTGAGACAGTGGTGTCAGGTATACTCCCAATTTGCTCTCAAGATGCATATATATTGATTGATTCGGATTCCACGCATTCATTCGTTTCTGCTAAGTTTGCCGAGAAGATTAATAGGAAACTAGAACCCCTTGATTATGTGTTATCTGTGTCTACTCCATCTGGGAGATCTATGAATGTTGCATCCATCTATAGAGCATGTGTTGTTGTGATTAGGAATGTTGAATTGTTAGTTGATTTAATGCCATTGGACATAACTCATTTTGACGCCATATTGGGGATGGACTGGTTAGTGGCAAATCACGCATCCATAAATTGTGTTTCTAAAAGTGTCACGTTAAAACCCCCAAACCTAGCCGAGGTCACGTCTCAGGGTAAAGAAGTAGTTTCCCCACCTCACTTAATCTTATCCATGAAAGCCTATTGGTTGATCCCAAAAGGGTGTCAAGGTTATTTGTGTAGTGTACTAAGTAATCTGAATGGAAGTGTTGAGTTAGCCGACGTCCCTGTTGTTAATGAATTTCCCGACGTCTTTCCAAACGATTTGCCTGGTCACGTAGTTGATAGAGAGGTAGAATTTACTGTTGAAGTCATATCAGGGACCCAGCCTATCTCTAAAGCACCCTATATGATGGCTTTCGCCGAGCTTAAGGAATTGAAACTCCAACTGCAAGAGTTATTGGATAAGGGTTTTGTTAGGCCGAGCACTTCACCTTGGGGAGCACCTGTCTTGTTTGTCAAGAAGAAGGATGGTACACTTCGTCTTTGTGTTGACTATCGGGAACTGAATAAGGTAACCATTAAGAATAAGTACCCGTTACCGAGGATAGATGATTTGTTTGATCAGTTGCGGGGAGCGCGAGTCTTTTCCAAAATTGACCTTAGGTCGGGTTACCATCAGCTTAAGGTTAAAGCCGAGGATGTTGAGAAGACCGCTTTTCGGACGAGGTATGGCCACTACGAATTTTTAGTAATGCCTTTTGGAGTGACCAATGCCCCTACAACATTTATGGATTTGATGCACAGAGTCTTTAAGCCATATCTAGATGAGTTTGTGGTCGTCTTCATTGATAATATATTGATCTACTCTAAGAGTAAAGCTGAGCATGAGGATCATTTGAGACTTACCTTACAGACTTTGAGAGATCGGAAATTGTATGCTAAGTTTAACAAGTGTGAGTTTTGGCTTTCCACTATTTCATTTTTGGGCCATGTGATTGATGAGGAGGGTATTTCGGTCAACCCTAGTAAAATTGAAGCCGTTGTGAATTGGCCGAGGCCGACTAATGTATCTGAGGTTCGTAGTTTTCTGGGATTGGCAGGTTATTATAGAAAGTTTGTGAGGGACTTCTCAAGGATTACAATTCCATTGACACAACTGACTAAGAAGGGAGCACGGCTTACGAATGGACTGAGGATAGGGAATCAGCTTTCCAGGAGTTGAAGACGAGGTTAGTCACAGCACCAATTCTTGCACTGCCATCAAGTAATGAAGAGTTCCAAGTTTATAGTGATGTTTCGCATAAGGGTTTGGGTTGTGTATTAATGCAAAAGAATAAGGTCATAGCATATGCATCTCGTCAGTTGAAGCCACATGAAAAGAATTATCCTACCCATGATTTAGAACTAGCAGCCGTAGTATTTGCTTTAAAGATATTGCGTCACTACTTGTATGGAGCTTCTTGTCAGGTTTTTACAGATCATAAGAGTTTAGAGTACTTGTTCACTCAGAAAGAATTGAATATGAGACAGAGAAGATGGCTTGAATTATTGAAAGACTACGATATGCAAATTCAATATCACCCAGGTAAAGCTAACACCGTAGCCGACGCTTTGAGCAGAAAGATGGTTGGAAATTTGACATGTCTCACCATGATCTCAGTGGAGCCGACTATTGTTGAGGAAGTAAAGACAAGACAGATGGAGGATGAATTCTTCAAGAAGGTAGCCGAGGAGGTTATCACAAAGCCGAGATCAGGGTACACCATAGAAAATCAAGTGCTCAAGTTTGAAGGAAGATTGTGTATGGCCGACGTCCCAGAGTTGAAAAGAAAAATTTTGCAGAAAGCTCATGGTTCCAAGTTTGCTGTTCACCCAGGGAACACCAAGATGTATCAGGATGTGAAGTAGACGTTTTGGTGGCCGAATATGAAAGGAGAAATAGCCGAGTTCGTGTCCCAGTGTCTATATTGTCAACAAGTGAAGGCAGAACATCAAAGGCCAGCAGGACTTCTTCAACCTTTGCCGATTCCTGAGTGGAAATGGGAACACATCTCCATGGACTTTGTGGTTGGTTTGCCGAAGATGCAAAAGGGTATGGATTCGATTTGGGTTATCGTGGATAGACTAACTAGGTCAGCACACTTCTTGCCTGTTAAGACCACCTTTAACGCCGATAAACTTGCTTTGTTGTATATAAATGAGATTGTTAGACTTTATGGAGTGCCGATGTCAATTGTGTTGGACCGAGATCCGAAGTTTGTTTCCAGATTTTGGCAGAGTCTACAAAGAGCTTTCGGAGCCGAGCTGAGGTTTAGCACAGCTTTCCATCCCTAGACTGATGGGCAAACAGAGAGAACGATTCAGACACTTGAAGATATGCTTAGACTATGTGTATTGGACCTCCAAGGAAGTTGGGGAGTACATTTACCGCTGGTGGAATTTACCTACAACAACAGTTATCAAGCTAGCATTGGCATGGCACCGTATGAAGCATTGTATGGAAAAAGGTGCAGGTCGCCGATATGTTGGACCGAGGTAGGGGACAAAGCTCTGCCTGGTCCCGAGTTAATTCAAGTGACAATCGAGAAGATTAAGCTCATTCAGCAAAGAATCAAAACCGCTCAGAGTCGACAGAAGAGTTATGCCGACCAGAGAAGGAGAGAGTTAGAATTCGAAGTCGGGGATCATGTATTCCTAAGGATTTCGCCGATGAAGGGAGTTACAAGATTTGGGAAGAAGGGTAAGTTAGCACCCCGATACATCGGGCCTTTTGAAGTTCTTGAGAAGGTTAACATCGCTGCCTACAAACTCGCTTTGCCGCCGGAATTGAGCCAAGTCCATAATGTGTTTCATATTTTGATGTTGATGAAGTATGTTTGGGATCCGCTGCATGTGATCGACTATTTCGGAATTGTAGTTAATGAGGATTTAGGCTACGAAGAGAAGCCGATACGGATTATCGATAGGCAGGTGAAACAGTTGAGAAATAAGTCGATACCAATGGTGAAAGTTGAATGAAATGAGCATTACGGTGAGGATGCTACATGGGAAATGGAAGAGGAAATGAAAGTCCGACATCCAGGGTTGTTTTTGGAATGAGGTAACTCAAGTTTGGGGACCAAACTTCTTTAAGGGGGGTAGGATGTAACAACTCTCTCTTCAACTTAGTCATACTTGCATACACTTATGTATAATCTTGTGTTTGTTGTGTTACATCTGCAAATCTTGTCTTGTTTTACTTGAGTGTTTCTTGCATACTTTGTTCTTGCCTAGTGTGTTGCCGAGATCATCTTAAGCCTAGTCACCTTCGAACCCTTTTTCACTTAGAACTATCTTGGAACCCCTTCGGTTGACCTTCATCTTCACCCTGGCATATTTGTCGAGATGTCGCTATCTAGGCCGAGGTGTGCAGCACCAAGGCCGAGATGTGTATCATCTAGACCAAGATGTTTATCCTTGCACCCTAGTGATTTTGTTCCTGGATTGGTATGACCTAGACCGAGGTGTGGCACATCTAAGCCAAGGTGTGGCACAGCTTAGTCAAGTGTTGTCCTTCTAAGTCGATGTCATTGTTACCCTACTTGCCGAAGCTTTGCCCTTAGCCGAGATCATCACTTGCCGGAGTGCTCTTGCCGTCTAGCTTGTTGAACACACCTTGTCATGGTCTTGTCTTGTTAGTCAGTCACCTTTTTTAGTAGAGCTAGTCAGCTGATGCCACATGTCCCAACAGAGGGTTAAGTTAGTGACTGTCGAGAAAAACATATCATTTTGTATCAAATCTTGTCTTTTAGAGAGAGAGACTCTAGGAAGGAGAAGGAGAAGTTTTGAGTGAGAGAGTAGACTTCCAAGCTTGATCGTTGGAGTTTGAACCGTTAGATTCGAGTTTTGAGATTAGAATCTTAATCTACTCTTCTTGTTCTTGTTGATCATTTAGTTGCATTGCACGATCGAATCTATTTTGCATGCCATGCATTGATTTAAAGTTGGTTTTAGGAAGAGAAAAGGGTGTTCATGTGTTATTGAAGAAAAGTCTTGTTTTGATCTGAGAGTTTATATCAAGAACCATGTTTTTGTGTTTGTTTTCTTAGGATCTTCAAGTATGGGTACCCAGGTCCATGTTTTTGAACTCATAGCATGAAATCTCAGATTTTGTAATGATAAGTTATGATTTAAGCATGCATGTTCTTCATCTTCTCCATCTTCATGTTCTTCATGTTCCTCCAAGGGAAACCCAGATTTTCCCGACTTCGCTTTTGTATGTGGCCGTCGAGACCACACCTCGGCGAAATGGTGTGGGACCTCGGCCAAGACCTGGTTGGTGCCCAGCACGTTCTCCCGAGATGAGAAACGGTATTTTGTTTTGATTTAACTTAGTTTTCGAGGAATGCCGAGATCATTCGTCTGCATGTGAAGCTTGTTTGAAAGTACGTTCAATAGACTTTGTCATGTGTTTGTAGGACTTGAACTTTTGCCTTGACACATTTGAAGAACTATGTGAGTGGTATTTTTAATAAAGCTATGTTATCAATGTTTTGATGAGCCTTGCTTTGCCTTGTTTTGAAAAAAATATTTGATCAAGCATGAATGATTGACCCTATTTTGTATATCAAGTATTATCTTGTTTTGATGACATTTTTTAAAAAGTCCTTAGTGCCAGGGGACTATAATGCAACTGCACATCTTGTTTTGGAAAAGTCCTTAGTGCTAGGGGACTATAAAGCAACTGCACCATTGTTTGAGATATCTCCCTTGCTTTGTCTCGTTTTGCCCCTGACGGTTTACCGCGTGGGTTTGTTTGTCCGGAATGTCATCATTTGTAATATGTTGATGCTAGTAAGCATCCCTTGAAGCTTTGAAGATTTGTTAGATGAACGTGGTTCATCCCTTGATTTGTAAAGTTTGATATGTATTGTTTTGAAATGACCTCGGCTATTATTCATGCAAACCCTTTATTATTAGTACCATTCACTAAGTATCCAAGCTCACCCTCTCTTATATATATGTAGGTGATGAGCAAGAAGGCGGTGACGCCTAGATGTGTTTTGAAAGCTTGTTTTGGATTCATGTTATGTCGGCCTGGTTTCATTCATGTTGGCAACCTTGAAGATTATGCTTCTCGACTTGTAATACCTGTATTTTGCATAGGTCGGCTTGAGAAGCCTTTTAGTCAAGATGTAATATGTACTCTACTTTAATTGTATCCAAGTTGTAATCTACGTTAAGAGGTATGTCATTTCATTTGACCTATGCATGGCTCTTATGGACCACTTGCACTTTAATTTATCGCCTCCGCATTTGTTAGTCCTATATGTAATACTCTGATCGTGTGTGAATTTTGAAAGTTGGCCTTCGGTAGTCTCGGATTACTGGCCATCACGGCACCATTCTACTAGGGGCATAATGGGGTCGTGACAGTAGTTTATGTTTTTCTAAAAATAAACAAAAGTCAGTTTATAAAATTTTTGTAAATATAAACTAAAAACGTAAACGTTACCAAACACACCCTAAATAGCTCCAAACACTGGGGTCATTTTGTTAAAATCCAAAACTACTAAACAAAATTTCATATATATTTAAACAAAATTTGAAAGTTCAATGGTGTCAATTGACACCACTGAATTACACATAGCCCCGCCCCTGGGAGGGGTATTAAGATTAATGTTTGGGTACGTTTTAAAATAAAAGATGAAAATAAGGGCAATTTTAATAAAATTTGACATCGATTACAAATTTTTAGGTAATTATATTTACACACCAATTTGTCTCCTTACACTCAATTTAAAAAATTTGGGCTTGTTTAGTTTGTCTTTTAAGAGACAAATTTGAAGAAAAATTTTCAAAAAATTGTTTGGTTGAAAATTTTACACCCATCTATTCAATTACAAAAAAATAAAAAATAATAATAATAATAAAATAAATAAATAAACTATCCAAAACTCCAAAACTATTTTCAAAACATACCATCAAACAAATTTTCAAATTTTATAAACTCTTTCTAGAAAATTACTTTTTAAAATTATTTCACAAATACAAACCTAACACGACCTTTATCTCTTCACATTTTTCAATATATCAAGTTTCTCCTTATCCCCAACCTCACATTTTTCTTTACACCTATGTTCCTCTCCTCACTATCTTGTAACGCCCCGAACTTTATCATCCATATTATAATTAAAACCATGAAATATTTTCCAACCATTACAGCGAACACCATTAAGGAACATAGTCTTTTACTCAAAATAATCTTTCTCATTGAACTATTCCAAGTGAAATATATATCATTGTTTCATTAACATACAATCATCATTAGTAACAATTTCAAAGAGTAAGATAATACAAAAGTGTAGTACCCTAATGATGTACACATTTTTAAGGATAGTCCTTGAACACATAAAAATAGACATTCAGTCCCAAACCACAAAATAGCTTCGGAGCTTCACAAGTAACATCCATTAAGCCTTCTTGCTCCATTCAAAACACTTCTACCACCAAGTCACTTGGGCAAAGTCACACCATCAATTCCTGAAACATTGTTAGTTTTGGGTGAGCTAATGCCTAGTAAGAATACTTTTAACAGAGTATATAAATGATCGAGATGTATATGATCATGTTATGCACGTGTTAAGAAAATTCATATTTTCTCCTTTACAATCAATGATGCTCAATGCATGATTTTCATTTAAAATCTCATCTACAACCATGGGATGGTAAATAGGCTATGACGTCCCCAATAACAGTTGTAAAACCATACATATATATATATATAGATTTATATACTAAAACTATTCCCACATTTGCCGACTCCAAAAAATTGTGAGGCGATAGGCACCCAAAACCTTTCCCACCCACATTTGCTGACTTCTAAAATGGCAAGCTTGTGGACACGCAAAATCATGTTTTTCCACATTTGCCGACTCTTGAAACAGCAAACTCGTGGACATCCAAAAACCTTTTTCCATATTCGTCTGGCAATAAGCTTAAGACAGAGCAATTAGGCACCTTGACTCCCCACACGTCTACTAATACAATACACAGCTCATTTCTAAAATCCGACTTACTACTCGAACTCCCCTTTTTCAACATTTCCAAAAATTTGAAAGATTATATGATCACAAAATAAAACCATAATGCATATAATGCATGAGTTGCAAATCCCAATTTACCTAAGATTTATTCAATTTATAAGCAAGATTTAACAATAGCAATAAACAAAGGGATTTTCTCCAATTCTCATTCCACAACCTCAACATTCATCTATCTCAATACATATTTCCAAGATGATCCAAAACTTACATATCTCAACACATTTGTAACAATCATCCATCCATTCCAAGGTTTAAGAGTCAATTGAACTAAATCCCATTATCAAATCAAGTTTAAAAACTAGGGTTTTGAGAAATTTGGGCTTTTCCCCCTTTACACTTTAAGAACCAATATTCATCATCAACATCTATAATCAACAAGTAATATCCATAATCATTTCAAAAAAAACAGATATAAGTTCTTTTTTGTTCATCAAAACCCATTTTATACAACGAAATCATCTCATATATCACTATAACTAAGAAAATACTACATACACATCTCAAACCATAGATATACTAAGTTAAGAGTACCCTTACCTCAAAGACAGAGTGCTAGAAGATGAAAACTCAAGGAGAACTTTGAAATAAATCGATTCAATCAACAGAAATGTTGATCTTCACCTCCTCTTCACTTTTCTTGCACGATTTAAGGTGGATCTTTAGTGAAAATTGGTGAAATCAAGAGTTTGGATCTAGGGTTTTTCAGACAAGGGAAAAGAGAAAGAAATAGAAAGGAAAAAATGAAGAAAAGTGAAGCAAAAAGTGATTTTTAACTGGTTGATCTCAAACAGATTGCTTGAGTGGTCAATCCGTCACTCGAGCAGTGTGAGAGCAAGAACCACTTGAGCAGTGACTTGGTCGCTCGAGCAAAAAAGCCTTCTTCCCAGAATTTCAGACTTGCAGACGAGATACTAGAAGACCTCTTTTCACCACTGCAGTGGTATTTCCACCACTCGAGTGGTCCTTCCTTTCTCAAAATATCACAACATTCCTCCCTTAAGGAATTTCATCCCTGACATTTTGTTACCTTCTCACTTACTAAAACCACAACCACAACAACAACTCCCACAACAACAACAATTACAAAAACATGATCACCGGATAGGATGATACATTTAACAATCTTATTTATAAGGGCTTTAACATTAAAGTTTTAACACAATACATTTCTTTGCTTCCCAATTATACCCACACTAAAGATACAAAAGAGAAAGACATACAAGGGTGGGTCATACATCACTAAACAAATCCAGGAACTTCTTATGGACCTTGACTTCACGCTCTTATGTTGCTTCTTCTACCCCATGGTAATGCCACAGCACTTTAACTAGGGGAATGGTCTCGAGAATCTAAGATTTTCACAGGTCCTCTCCTCATATGAGGCATTCTCATCTACTTTAAAGTTCATCCAATCCAAAACATGAGAAAGATCGGGTTCATATTTACGAAGCGTAGAAACATGGAATTTATCATGTACTCTGGAAAGTTACGAAGGCAATGCAAGACAATAGGCTACCTTTCCCACCCGTTCAATGATGTCGAAGGGACCAATGAACCTAGGCAATAATTTTCCACTCCGACCAAATCTCATCAAGTCCTTCCTAGGCGATATCTTTAAAAAGACATGGTCACCAACCTCAAACGATAGAGGTCTTTTCCTCCAGTTGGCATAGCTTTTTTGTCGACTTTGAGCCGTAATCAACCTCTTCTGAATAAGAGCCACTTTCTCAGTGGTTTCATGAACTAACTCAAGCCCAAGCATGGGTGAATCCCCCACCTCAGTCCAACATATTGGTGATCTACAAGGACACCTATGTAGGGCTTCGAAAGGTGCCATCCCAATGCTAGCTTGAAAACTATTATTGTAGGCAAACTCCACTGCAGGCAAGTGCCTCTCCTAAGAACCCTTGAAGTCCCAAACACAAGCTCTCAACATGTCTTCTAAGATCTGAATAGTACGCTCGAACTGACTGTCAGTCTAAGGGTGATAAACATTGTTAAAAGTTAGTTGATTGCCCAAAACACTTTGTAGGCTTTGCCACAACTGAGCAATAAAACGAGAGTCTTTATCCGAGACGATACTCATTGGAACCCCATGAAGTTGAACAATCTCTCTAACATAAAGCTCGGCCAAGTAGTCAACTGAATCCCCATATACATAGCAAGGAAATGGGCTGACTTAGTTAGTTGATCCACGATTACCCAAATCGCATCATTACCCCTCTGTGTTCTAAGAAGACCCAAAACAAAGTCCGTAGTGATGTGCTCCTACTTCCACTTGGCTATCGATAAGGGTTGCAACAACCCGACTGGCTTTTGGTGTTCTACCTTAACTTGTTGACATGTTTGACACTTAGACACGAACAAGGCCACATCTCGCTTCATACCCCTCCACCAAAATTGGAGACTAATACTATGGTATATTTTTGTGCCTTTTGGGTACACCGTAAGATGAGAATGGTAGAACTCCTAAAGCACTTCATCTCTACAGGATTCTGGCACAAATAAGTGGTTTAAATATCGGACACTCCAATCAGAGTATATATTCAAACCATTTTCTTCCTTCCCATTGGAGATTCTCTTTCTGATTGTCTCTACTTCCAGTTTATTCTGTTGTGCTTCGACAATTCGTGTGACAAGTGTAGGTTGTGCAATGACTGTGAATAAAGTGGCATGCTCTATAGACTCACCAAGATGCAAGTCAAACTCACCAAAGTCACATAACATTTCCCATTCTCTATTGGCAAGACTAGCCATAGTGCTCACGGACTTCCTACTCAAAGTACTCAAAGTATCGGCCACTACGTTGGCTTTCCCTAGGTGGTAATGCAAATTCAAAATTGTAATCTTCTATGAACTCCATCTATCTCCTCTAAAGTAGGTTCAAATCTTTTTGAGAGAACAAATATTTGAGGCTCTTGTGATCCAAAAACACAGCAAACCTCTCACCATACAAGTAGTGTCTCCAAAGTTTCAAGGCAAAGATGACCACAGCTAGCTCCAAATCATGAGTTGGGTTGTTTCTCTCGTGATTCTTCAGTTGGCGTGAGCCATATGCCACCACTTTACCCTTTTGCATCAAAACACACCACAAATCTTACCTAGAGGCATCACAATACACATGTAACCCAAACCTCACTCCGGAATGATTAGGATTGGTGCGTTCGTCAATCTAAACTTCAACTCCTAAAAGGATCTCTCGCATGCCTCACTCCAAACAAACTTCACCCCTTTCCTGGTCAATCTATTCAACAATGATGCTAGGTTAGAGAAATCTCTCACAAAATGCCTGTCATAATCGGCAAGTCCCAAAAAACTACAGATCTCAAAGGCATTCTTATGTCTCTCCCACTTTTGTACGGCCTAAACTTTAGAGGAGTCCATAGTAACCCCATCCCCAGAAACGACATAGCCCAAAACTTCGCATCAGAAATCCAAAATTCATACTTCTCAAACTTAACATAAAATCAATATTCCTTAAGAAATAGTAGGACAATGCGGAGGTGCCCCTCATGCTCCTCCTCAGAAGGGAAGTAGATCAAAATGTCATCTATAAAAACAACTACGAATTTATTGAGATACTCTCGAAATACTTGATTCATCAAGTTTATGAAAGTGGCGGGAGCATTGGTTAAACCAAATGGCATGATAAGAAACTGGTAATGGCCATATCGAGTGTAAAAGGCCGTCTTCATAATGTCCCCCTTCGTCATTCGCAACTGATAATAGCCCGACCTTAAGTCAATCTTTGAAAAACGTTGGGATCATTTAAGTTGGTCAAAGAAGTCATCTATTCTAGGCAATGAGTAACTATTTTTAACCGTGACCCTATTCAACTTGCGGTAATCAATACATAACCACAACGAACCATTCTTCTTCTTAGCAAAGAGAGTCAATACTCCCCATAGCGAGTTGCTAGGGCGTATAAAGCCCGTGTCTAATAATTCTTGCAATTGCTCCTTCAAGACGAGCAATTTGGCCGGTATGAACCTATAAGATGACATAGAGATGGGTGTCGTGCTAGGCACTAAGTCTATGGAAAACTTGACCTCACGCTGAGGTGGTAATTCGGTGTGATCTTCTGGAAAGACATCTGGATACTCGCAAACCACTCTAGGAAATGTACCCCAAACCATGCTACCATCCTCGGCAATCGTGATTAGAAAGAGGAAACCAAGTTTGCCTCGACCTCAGAGGTCGTACAACGACAATAAAAGCTATTGTTCCAATCCCCCAGAAAATAAAAACGATCTCCATTTGGTGTACACATGGTAACCCTTCTACGGTGACAATCTATGGTGGCATCATAGAAAGATAAACAATTCATGCCTAAAATGACGTCAAAACCTAACATATCTAATACAACGAAGTCAAAATAGAATCGATGATCGGCGACCTCAATCTCACATCCATGACATATCCGATTTAAAACAACTTTACCCCCAACCGGTGACCCTACCATGAGTGGAGACTCTAATTGGTTAACCTCTATCCCCAAAATATAGACATAAATGCAAATGATATAAATGAGTGAGAAGCCCCTATATCTATCAACACATTGGCCCAACTATTGAAGACAAGATATCTACCTCTCACTACAGATGGTCCAGATAACTGCTTGGATGTGGTGATAGCGTATTGTAGCGACCCTAGTTTTCTTAAGTCATTATTTATTATTATTATGATTATTATTATCTTATTTTATTTTTGGCTTCATTAATTGTGTGGTCACATGAGAATTTAATGTGATATTTAATGAATTTAATATGGTGATTAATTAATTTAATGTGTTATTTAATTATATATAATTATTCCAAATATTTATATATTTATATTAGTTATATATAAAAAAAAAAGAGGTGTTATATATATATATATATATATATATATTTTATCTTATATTTATATTTATATATATTATAATTATGTTGTCTTATATAATATAATATTATATAATAGTTTATTAGGTGATTATATATATATATATATATATAATATAATAGTTAAATTAGATTAGAATAGGGATTAGGTTTAGAAGTTAGAAGAAAGAAAAACAAAAAAAACAAAAAAAAAAAAGAGGTGTGCTATGTGCGGCTGTGCAAGCCGTGTGAGAGAGAGAGAGAGATTAATCAACCAAGAGTGATCAATATTTGAGGAAGCAGAAAGAGAGTCGGTGGGAAGAGGAAAGGAGGAAAAAAATAAAACGATTAGGGTTTTGTTTTGATGGCTCTATTAATTTTTTAAATATTTTTTTGATCTTTAAAATAATATTGTGAGTACAAAACCTACTTCTCTTGATTTATATTTAATTTGTTGTTTTTATTTATTTATTTTTATTTATTTGATGTTGAATTGATTTTATATTTTTATGTAGATGATTGATTAATTTTAATTATTTTGATTAGTTGTGTATGTAAGGTTTAGGATTTTTAGATGATTGATTGATTTTAATTATTTTGTTTAGTTGTGTATGTAAAGTTTAAGGTTATTAGTTGATTGATTAATTTTAATTATTTTGATTAGTTGTGTATGCCATGTTTAAGGTTTTTATATGGATTTATTTTATGGTTGTAATCACACTCATGCTTGTATGAAATTAAAATTAATTAGGAATCCTTAGATAAATTCCTTATACTCCACCATAACTCCATAGATTGCTATTTTATTTGAGAGATGGTAAGAAAGAGTGTATAAAAAAAAAGTGAGAATTATGAGATTTATTTGAATGCCTTAGGCTTGGCATTGTTATGTTGTTCTCATGAGTGAGATGTTTTGTATATGTATATTGTTGTCTCGTTGTCATGAGAAGATGAGTGCTTTGATTTACGCTCATACGTATATGCTAACCATTCGGGGAGTGTTGGTCAAACTCGGGACGATATCCGGGTGCAAGTTTGGCTTCGGATCGGTGTTAGGTATACGGGAGGCACATGAAATATATGTGTAGGTCGGATTGGAGAGCCGAAGTGGTGGAGTTAAGGTACAAAGAATTTAATTATGAGATGATTGTTATAGTGTGTATTGCATTGGTTTGTACAGGTTGAAAAATAGTAAACGACCTTGATAAATTATGAAATTTGAGCAGAGGCATGTATACGTGATTCTAGACAACTTTTGTGTTTTAGCTTGTTATTAAAAAGATTGATTAGAACTTATAATCGGATGATCTTAGTTATTGTCGGTTCGATTCATTTTAACAATGAAGATTTTAGAGGCTGTTTTAACTCACGAAACAAGCTCATTTTTATTGGTTTCACATGAATTAAAGTAAAACATTATTCTGCACACTTTTCGTGTTTTGAACTTTTTCGAAAAAAAATCATCTTAGGGCAGTTTTTGTTCGTTTTCAGCTTCTAATTTTTCGATTGAATTCTGTTTAGGTTTTTCTATCAAGTTTTTCTTTCAACCTGTTCAGTTTCTGTTAAATTCGTTCGCTCTATCTATTAGGAAATTTGATTCTGTACAACTTTTGTTCTTTGAGTTTTGGTCAATTCGAATTATTTAAGCATGAAACGGTGTATTTTTATAATTCTTCAGCAAGTTGCTTATGATTAAATTATACTAACTTTATTTTTTTTTAGGATGGTGGGTCTTACTAACTTTTTTTTATGCAGGGCTGACCCACCATATTTTTATTTCTATTTTGTTTATTTTATAATCAATTTATATTTCGTTGTGTACGAACAAGAAACTAAATGCCACCATATCTCGGGAAACTACCCATTTGTCTCGATGCGGTTGGAACTACTTGTCTTGTCCCGTAATAAGAATTAAATGTATTTTTGTTTGTGTCTGGTGGACACGTGGGAGTTAAATTTTGTACTCATACCAGTATACCTGTATACTGACCTGTTTTGTCTCTTGGCAACTCGGGTGCGTTCTGTTTAAGCGTAGCCGAGCTTCCTTTGCAGGATTAGTTGGGGCTACAGTGATGACGTGGAATTACTATAGTGTTGGACTTGTCATTTGGACCTCTTTTGTTTTATTGAGCTTAGGGTTGATATTAGTTTATGTATTTATTTTATTTTTTTTAATACTTTCGTATTAGAATAATTTGGCATGGTTTGTAACCGTACTTTATTTAAGTTGTTTTGACTAATTGTTGCTACCTAAATGTTGAGGTATTGGTTAGTTATAAAATTATGATGGATGGTTTGGTTGGCGTTTAGTTTTTTTTTTTTTTTTTTTGTTTCACCCCTAAGATTTGGATGATGGAATATTATTGGGGTTAGTCCTAATTTAATATGTAATTGTCTGAATTTTGGGGCGTGACATGTATACTCGGCTTTATGTTCTCTGCTCACCTTGGTCATTCCTCAAAACATAGGTCTAATGCACAGACTATGCAGAAGTAGCCCCATGCACTACTCTGGATGCTTGTCCAGAATGAACTGGTTGATGAATTTCCCTCTAACCCTAGCCCATCTGAAGTCCTCCTGATTGTCGGGATGTAGAACATTGTACTTCCTGTTATAATGGAATTATATTTGACTCTTTGATTATCTTGATTGGGAACCTTCTTAGTCGATATTTGAGTTTTAGTTGAGGTGTTACCATTGTGGTTGGGTGAGATTGAATCAAAAACTCCAAATTCAAATAGTTGTTATTGAGTAGTCTTCACTCTTTTATCATTTTCTATCTCCACACTTTGAATCTTGATGGAAGGCTAAATCCATTGGAAAGTTTACTTCCGGGGCTTCAATTTAGATACAAGAACGACCCTAAACGGAGTCCAGACGAGAGAGTAATACCGGTTTGAAATTTGTGAATCTGTGTTGTGAGTATAGTGCACTCGAGCACAACTTGCAACGCTCGAGCATACTGCGTAGAATCAGGTCTTTAAAAGTCACTTTTTGGGTCAAACCTCTTCACTTTTCATACCCTTCTCTCTCTCCTTTTGTCATTTTTTCTTTCTCAAGCTTTTTAGCCTTGATTTCATCTATTTCTACACATCTTTGACCTTTAGTTCCATATACCAAAATGTAGAGCACGACAAGGGCTTTCATTTAATCTCAACGGACCATCGTTTGGTGATTTTTCCAACTTGTTTCCTTCTTGCTCCAAGAGGTAGGGTCTATTTCTTAAACTCAATATGAGTTCGTTAGTATATTTGTGGTGTATTTTAAATATATAGATTCCATTATTCTTGGATTGATTTTTGAAAATTTATTTTGTAAGTGAGGATTTGTTCCAAATGGGTTTATTCCCTCTACATGACCTTGTCCAAAACTCTTCAAATCCTCACAAAGAAGGGCACCTCAAACCCCTTGACCCCCAACCTCTCCATGATATTCTCCCAGCCCAACATGATCCTACCAAATATTAGCCTTTCACCAACAGCACGGTCATAACATTGATCGGTGTTATCTCCTTCGTCATGAGATTCAAGATCTCATTGACAACAAAATAATAGCTCCACCTCAAAAACCCAATGTCACTACCAACCTATTACCACCTAACCACATAAATTATATCCATGTTTGGCTAACAATCAACTAGGGGCAATTGTTGAAAGTGCTTGGAAAGGACCTTCTGAACTAGGGGCATGGTGTGAGAAATTACAGAGGGAAGTTGCTTCAGTCAAAGAGAAGTTCGAAGGCTACTAGGTAGGTTTCGATAGTGATGCTGACGTAAAGGCAAGATGGGATCTACCAATGGGCTACTTGAAGTTTGTCATGAATTCTAGTGATGGGCTTAGAAATTGAAGAACCCTTTTGTGTTTGGGATGCTAATGATGTGATTTTGGTTGAACTTTGAGTTGTGTCTTGTGGGTGGTTGATTCGTGTGCTGAGTTAGAGTCTTGTTTTCTTTGTCTTTTCTTGCGATGTTGTGTCAGTTAGGTCTTTTCCTTTTAGTTGCTGTCGTGTACCCTTGGGTCTCTATCTTTTCAATAAAAAGAAAGAGAGTCGAGTTTTTGATCATTCGATGATGCCCACAGTAATCTATATGCGACCTAATGAAAACAAGAAAAGCTTTAAAAATTTTCAATTAAACAAAGAAAATGTTTAAGTTGTCCAATGTGCTAATGAGAATGAGATTTCACTTATAAGCTCCAGTATTGAGGAGGATCCTCCAAATAGCTCAAACTAATTCTGAGTTGTTGTCGCAATGTTCTTCATAATCATTCCAAAATTCAAGCAGTTTTTTCTTTAAAAACTTGCAGGGATGAATTCAGAATTGTGTCTCTTATAATATTTCGGGAATTCTCTTCACACTCTAGCAATCATTTTAGTAGGCACAAGATGGCTTTCAAATCTCACAAATCCTAGAATTCCTCCCAATGGCCTTTTCATCACTCAAAGGAAAAAAGAAGAAAGGGGAAAATAAAAAATAAAAATAAATAAGTAAAAAAGAAAGAAAAAAAAAAGAGAAGGAAAAAATAAGAGAAGAAACAGAAAAGTCAACCATCAAGCCAGGGGCATCCATGGAATGAAATCCAATCGATTGTGAGGAAAATGGGTTCTCTTTGAACTCAAACAACATGTTTGATTGGTGGGATTGAAGGGTGGGATTGGACTAATAGTCTATCCAGGCTAATAGTCTGTAGTTTGTTTCAAATTTTTTGCACCGAACTATTAATTTCAAATCTGTTAGACTGTTTATCCCATGAGGGGGGATGGGGCACAAATCAAGGGATAACTCATCCCATGGAATTAGGTTGCTAAATTACATTGTTGACCCTCTAGTATTAAATATCTTTTTCCTCATGGCATTAATTATACTAATAAAGTAGTCTCAATTTAAAAATAAAATAATTTTATTTAATTTTTATTGATGTTTTATTTATTTAATTTTTTATTGATGTTTTATTTTAAAATTTTGTTGATATTTTATTTAATTTCATTATTTAAATTTTAATAGATGTTTTATTTAATTTCATTATTTAATTATTATTATTTTTTAAAATAAATTTATTTAAAATTTTAATTAAAAAAGCATATATTTTTATTGATATTTTATTTATTTAATTTTAAAAAAATTATTTAATTGTGTAAAAAATAAAATAAAATAAATTTTTATTTAATCTAGCTAAAAATAACTTGTGGGAGCCGAATAATATTGGATCAACAGGAGTGGACCAGTCCGGTCCAGAACATAACCTCTATTCGGCATTGATCCTATTCAGTTGAAAGGCCGAATAAAGTAGTCGGCATTTCTTCCAGTGAAACAAGGGCTGAGTAGAAGTACATGTAAAGGATTAGGGTTGGGCCAGACCCCAAGGCCCAAAGAGAATACTATAAATACAAGATCTTCAGTTCTAGAAAGGTATGTAAGAACTATCGTGCTTAACTTAGAATACAAGTAATCTTTAGTGCAGAAACTAACTTGCCCGTCGAAGTGCTAATTCTGGCACCCCCAACCGGAGTGTTTATTCCTTTTCAGGTGACTAGCAGAGGATCACTAGTGTCCCCCCGGATCAGAAGAGTATTTCCAAACCACTTCTCCACAATTGGCACCGTCTGTGGGAATACTCAAACATATCCACGGCGGGCGTAACGGAAGACCCTCCGATAGTCACTAATGAAACTACGCAGAGAGATGACCTCACTGCAACAAACATGCTTGGATCAGAGACTATCCCTGTAAGACGCGCTTTGAACTTCGCCTCACCCTCGACTCCAGAGCATGAGGCAATGCAGGTGATCATGGAACAAGCAAAGCAAAACGAACAGAGGTTGGAGAACATGATTGCAGAGAACGAACGTCTCTGTCAGGATTTGGCCTTGGGAGTGGCAAAGTCCAAACAAGCTATACACCAAGATCCGGAACGACCTTTGAGGGCAGGTGGTCGACGATCTTGAGCTCGACAACAAGACACTGATAGCGACTCCGAATCATTATCACCGGAGCCCAAGAAGAAGGGACAATCTGAAACTTCCAGTTCTTCTGAAGAGAGTCCCCGTATAAGGCATAAGCGAAGAAGAAACAGTTCGGATGAAGATCAACAAGATCCTTTTGTACAACGGATTGCAAAGGTAGTGCTACCCAAGAAATTCAAAGCACCGTCATTCACCTTGTACGACAGTAAATCAAACCCCACCGATCGCATCCGCCATTACAAGCAAGCCATGACACTACTTGCAAATGATGAGGCTTTGATGTGCAAAATATTTCCGAGCAGTTTGGGACCACTAGTTGTCAGGTGGTCTTACAAACTGGAGCCTGCTTCGATTAAAAGCTTCCACCAACTTCAAAAATCCTTCAGGGCAGGGTTTATCACTAATGAGGTCCAGCCAAAGCAAGCCGATTCCCTCTGGGCAATGCAAATTCAACCGGGGGAAACCCTTCGTGCCTACTTGGTGCGGTATTGGGAATGTTTCAATCTGGTAGACGATGCTTGCAATGACTCCATGGCCATCACCGCCTTCAAGATGGGGCTGTATCCTAATAGTGCCCTCCGTAGCTCTTTGACCAGACGGCCCCCCAAAATAATTTGGTCGTTGATGAAGAAAGTTAAAGAATACTGTAAAGTGGAAGATGATGCCTTGAGGGTTAAAGCCGGCAATGTGACCAACAAGACAGCTCCTGCTGAAATTGCTCAGTCGTTAAATTCTGTAGCGTCTTAGAGCCCTGAACCACGGCATCGGGCGAAACGAGATAAGCGACGAGATTCTCGCCGTTCAAGCGACCACTGCTCCCATCGAGAAAGCGAACAACTACAAGTTGACAGCAGGCGCACGAGGCACGCCGACAAGAAATATACGGAGTTGACGGAGCCGATCAATGTGGTTATGTCCAAAACCCAACATCTTCCGTTCTTCAAGTGGCCGTCGAAAATGGTGGGACCTCCCGACACGAGAAGACGGGATAGACGGTGTGAGTATCGCAAGGACCATGGCCATGATACTGAGAGTTGTTATGCACTGAAGGATCACTTAGAGGAATTTGTACAAGATGGCCGCCTACAACAATATGTCCGAAAAGGCAACCCAACCAAAGCAATAGCCTTAAGACAGGATTCACCTCCGCTCGGCGTGATCCACGTGATATACAGCCTGCCAATGTCATCGACGATGCATACGATTCAGTCGAACTCCGACCCTCAAAATCAACTCACTCCGGCTAAATGACCCCATGAAGCTGCAGGCATTACTTTTGATGATTCAGATTTGGCCGAAGTGACGTTGCCCCACATTGATCCCTTGGTAATTGAGTTACGTGTAAACCGATTCACAGTTGAGCGCGTACTCATTGATCCAGGGAGTACATCGGAGGTCATGTACTACAAGACATTCACCAAACTCGGCTTCTCCGAATCAGATCTTTCCCCAGCTTCTTATCCATTATTTGGCTTCAACGCCAATCCAGAGTACCCGTTGGGGAAAATCACACTACCTGTCTGAGCGGGCTCCCGAACAATGGATGTAGAATTCTTGGTCGTCAAGCTGCCATCGCCGTACAATCTCATTATGGGGCGAACTTGGTTGCACACCATGGAGGCTGTGCCGAGTACGTATCATCAGCTGCTACGCTTCTCGACGGAGCGCGGCATTGAGCAAATCCGCGGCTCCTAGAAATCAGCACAAGCATGCTATCTCCTCGCTGGAAAGGCGGCAAAGGAGTTGCAAGTAAATTCCATTGAGTTGCTGGATCGGGAGAGCCTTGACAATGTTAGGCGGCCTCCAAGTGAAAAGGCCACGGAAGGCCTAAACCGGGTTGAAATTGACGAAAGCCCAAAGAAGTTCTTCATGGTCGGCGTTTCCCTAAGTCAAGCCGACAGACAGTAGCTAATCTCTTTCCTACTGAGCAACCTTGACATTTTTGCATAGACACCATACGAGATGCTGGGTATAGATCCGTCCATTTCACAACACCGTTTGAATGTTGACTGTAAATGCAAGCTGATTATTCAAAAAAGCCGGCGGTCAGCTGCAGAGCACACTGCCGCCGTTGTTGAGGAGGTTGACAGGCTGCTGAAGCTGGGGCAATCAGGGAAATGACCTACCCTACATGGCTCTCTAATACAGTGGTTGTGAAGAAGAAAAATGGGACTTGGCGAGTGTTCATCGATTTCACGGATCTAAACAAAGTCTGTCCGAATGATTGTTTTCCCCTACCCAGAATTGACCAACTTGTAGATGCGACGGCACGCCATCAGCGTATGAGCTTCCTCGATGCTTACAGAGGCTACCATCAGATCGCCATGCATCCTGAGGACCAAGAAAAATTGCATTCCTCACCCCAAGAGGAACCTACTGTTATAAGGTTATGCCTTTTGGGCTGAAGAATGCAGGGGTAACTTACCAAAGACTGGTTATGACTATGTTCAAGGAGCAACTCGGCCACACTATGGAAGTGTACATTGATGACATGGTAGTCAAGTCCAGAGAAGAGCAAACCCACCTAGCCGATCTAGAAGAGACGTTCGGCATCTTACGCAAATACAAAATGAAACTGAATGCTTCCAAATATGCGTTTGGGATCAGCTCCAACAAGTTCTTGGGTTACATTGTCAACCACTGGAGAATCGAGGCCAACCCGAGGCAAATCACAGCAATCTTGGAACTCAGCTCTCCTCGTTCAGTAAAAGAGGTTTAAAAGTTGATGGGGATGGCCGCCGCATTCAACAGGTTCATCAATCGGTCTACAGATCACTGCCGACAATTTTTCCATACTCTACGGCAGGGCAAGGCTTTTGAATGGTTCGCCGAATGTGAAGCCGCCTTCAACAGCCTCAAGACTTACCTCCGCTCAGCACCACTCTTAACAACACCTGTTGCTGGTGACCTACTCATTTTGTATCTAGCAGTTTCTGACAGGGCCGTCAGCGCCGTACTGATAAAGGAAGAGCTGGGGGAGCAGCGGCCAGTGTATTATGTGAGCAAGGCAATAGTTGATGCCGAAACATGCTACCTTCCGTTGGAAAAACTCATCCTAGCCCTAGTCATGGCGGCAAGAAAACTGATGCATTACTCCCAAAGATATAGCCTTGGGGTGCTAATAGTTTATCCCCTCCGATCAGTACTACGAAGTGCAGAAGCATCAGGACGTGTTTCAAAGTAGGCTCTTGAACTCGGCCAGTACGACATTCAGTTTCTACCTAGAACCTCAATCAAGAGACAGGTGCTAGCCGACTTTGTTGCCGAATTCACTGGGGGTCTAGCCGATTTCGAGTCTAATAAAATTCGACCGGAGCCGAACTGGAGAATTTATGTTGGGGACATCTGGCAGTTGTACTATGATGGATCATCCAATCAGCGGGGCAGCAGAGCCGGAGTTGTGATGATGGCCCCTATCGGCGCAATAATTGAGCAGGCCGTTAAGCTCAGCTTCGAAGCATCAAATAACGAAGCTAAGTATGAAGCCCTTCTAGCCAGTTTGCGGAATGCATATCTTTTGGGTGCTTGGTGCTTACTTGTATTTTGCGATTCAAAACTGGTGATCAACCAGCTAAAGGGGGAGTACACAGCAAGAAACGACCGAATGACGGCTTACATGAAAACGGTCAACTCCTTGCTGGCAAAATTTGACCATCATGAATTGAACCAGATAACACGTGATCAAAACACACATGCAGATGCCCTTGCCTGCCTAGCTTCCGCCATTAACTCAGAGATTAAACGGACCATCGAAGTAGGTTTCATATCGGAGCCAAGCATCAGCCCTTTGGAAGAAGTCCAGGTCAATGTTATAGAATCTGGACCAAGTTGGATGGATCCCATTGCTGCATTCCTGTCTTTCGAACAGCTCCCAGAGGACAAGAAAGAAGCGCACAAGTTGCGAAACAAAGCCCTGCGATACTACTTGGATTCGCAAGGAAGGCTATATAAAAAAATCCCTTTCTGGTCCATATTTGGAATGCGTGCACCCTGACAAAGTCGAAGAGCTTTTGACTGAAATACATGAAGGCAGCTGCAGTGCCCATTCTGGCAGGCGATCTTTAGCCCATCGAGCTATAACACGGGGGTATTACTGGCTGACAATGAGAGATGACGCCGAATGCTATGTGAAGAGATGTGAACAATGTCAGAAGTTCTCCCCGCTAACCCACTTGCCTGCTGAAGAGTTGAGCTCCATTACCAATCCCTGGCCGTTCGCCCAGTGGGGGCTTGATATCGTAGGACCACTGCCGAGGGCCCCAGGGAACAAGCGGTACTTGATCGTCGCGATAGATTACTTCACAAAATGGATCGAAGCGGAGGCATTAACGCACATTCGAGATGCTGATGTTAAGCGTTTTGTATGGAGAAATATCATAACACGATTCGGCATTTCAAGAGCTCTTATCTCAGACAACGGCACCCAGTTTGATTGTGGCATCTACCGAGAGCTGTGCAGCAAATATGGCTTCCGGCCCTGCTTTTCTACGCCGGCTTACCCATAAAGCAATGGTCAAGCCGAAGCCTCTAATAAATCCATCTTGGACGGCATCAAGAAGAGGCTGGAGAAAGCTAAAGGCAAATGGGTCGAAGAATTGCCGAGTGTATTGTGGGCTCATCGAACTACACCGAGGCGATCTACTGAAGAAACGTCGTTTGCTCTATGCTTTGGAACCTAGGCGATCATACCCCTGGAGATCGGCCACCCAACCCTGAAATCTCAAGTTTTTGATATGGGCCAAAACGACATGATGCTAGCATTGGATTTGATTCTAATCGAAGAACGAAAAGACCGTGCCCTTGCGTCGATGGCGCGGTACCAGCAGCAGCTTGCCAAGTCATATAATCAACGTGTTCAGCTGCGCCACTACACACCAGGAGAGTTGGTCCTGAAGAAGATACTTCTAGCTGCCAAGAAACCGGCTGATGGAAAATTGGGTCCTAACTAGGACGGCCCCTATCAGATTGATTCAATCGCAGGAATAGGGGCATATCGGCTCAAAGACATGTCAGGGAGGAGTCTGCCACGACCTTCGAATTTGACGCATTTACGCAAATTTTATCATTGACCCAACTTGTGGGGCATGATACTTGTTTTGAAAGGTTCGCCATGTACATCTCATTTTCTATAATGTAAAGATCCCTATTTATTCTCAATATCCAATTCAAAGGTGTTCCGAAAAAGCCTCCAGATTCGAAGCGCCCTTCGTAGATCTCACGATTGGCCAATTAAAGTCTCTGGATTCGAAGCCCCATCGGCACATGACGTCTTTGGGCCGAAAAAGCCTCCGGATTCAGAGCGCCCTTCGTGGATATCACGATTGGCCAATTAAAGTCTCCTAATTCGGAGCCCCATCGGCGCATGACGTCTTTGGACCGAAAAAGCCTCTGGATTCGAAGCGTCCTTCGTGGATATCACGATTGGCCAATTAAAGTCTGTGGATTCAAAGCCCCATCGGCGTATGACGTCTTTGGGCCGAAAAAGCCTCCGGATTCGAAGCGCCCTTCATGGATATCACGATGGGCCAATTAAAGTCTCTGGATTCAGAGCCCCATCAACGCATGACGTCTTTGGGCCAAAAAAGCCTCCAGATTCGGAGCGCCCTTCGTGGATATCACGATTGGCCAATTAAAGTCTCCGGATTCGGAGCCCCATCGGCACATGACGTTTTTGGGCCGAAAAAGCCTCCGGATTCGGAGCGCCCTTGGTGCATGACGACTTACACCGGTCAATGTTTATACAATTATCTTAATGTTTATGCAATGTTTATACACGCGTGTGCCGAATAAAAATTACAACGAAACAAACAGGTGAAATAGACAATGTACTATTATCCAAATTAAAGCCTCCATAAACAAAGGCCGAAAAATGAAAATATTCAAATAAGATTGTTCAAGCCGCATAAACGTAATCTAAAACGTGCGCACATTCGGAATAAAATGTGTACTAATATAAATAACAAGTACGCTACAAATTGAGAAATAAGCATTTTATTAAAATCAGCCAATAAATACATAATTTCACTTTCAATCTATGTAATCATTACAAGGTTTTCTTCGGTTCGGGAGCTTCTTCATCATCACTCTTCTCAATTTCGAAAGCGGAGAAGGGGAAATCATTCTATTGGTACAACGAAAACGCCAGATCCAACCCTACTTCTTGGAGACTCTCAGCTTGCTAAAGTGCCTTGATCCAACCGTGCCTAAATCCACGATTTTCGCATTGGCAAACTTCTTCGGCGAGTGTAGATGTGCTCGAACGTCCCGGGAAAATCCATGTTTTGTTCATTGGGCTTACTACAGTTCGGACTCAATGTCACGGTTCTAAATCTAATCTCACAAAGTGCAATGCGAGATCGATAAATCACCAAAAAGTCCAAATCCGGCAAATCAGTTTGAAAAACTGATTTTTAGAAAAAAAAAGTGCCAAACATGGACTGCTTTGCCAGATACAAAGTTGCCACCTAAATATTTTTATTTTGGGAAATTTAAGAAACCCTAACTCGCGCTTAAGGCCACGTGTCCGTCATCGCCAAAGTTGTCTCGGCTTGGGAACCTGGGTATGATTGGGGAAGGTCATTTCAATGAGCACCCCCGCTCACCCGATCAAAGATTGGCCACTACTAAAAATGATATCTTGTTTTTGAAAACACATACATTCTTATTCCGATTAATTAGCAAGAATTACTATGTGATGCGCACAAAACACAAGTATAGACTAGATCGCCTAATTTGGAACAAAGCATCGCATATCCATTTGTTTGGAAAATGGTTTAAGGTTTGCTACTCACAAGTAGGCTAAAACACGGATTTCAATGAATTGATCCAATTCAAGTAATCCAACCTTCACCCACAGGCATTCAAGCAATTATATCACATAAGCACATAGCCTCATGGCAAGCATGCTATCATGGCAACACCCACACTCATGCATAGATGCTAAAGCATAAACACTTACCGAGTACTCCGAGCCAAAACAGAAACTAGTTAGTAATCAATGCATGATCCTAGTTCATGTTATGATGGCTAATGTAACACATGCAAAATGCAACTAGAAATAGGCTCGGCTATCCTAAGATGTCATGTGAAATGCAACACTTGATACATGTATTCAAATTGGGATTGAAATACAATGCAGTTAGTATGATGCGCCGAGCCCGGTGCATGCAATACAAATAAATAAATGCACGCATGCAAGCATAAGGTATGCTAAACAAAATATGCCCTAATACTAACCATCGTAAGCTAGTAAATAAAAGGGAGAAAGACCTGGGGTTAGAAGACATGCATCACACACACGCACACTTATTACAACAGTTGGCCCTCTCGACGGAGGGTCCGAATAAATAATACAACACCAACTAGCTAATCTAAGCTAATCTAATTAAGCTAGTTATTACACAACCAAAATGAATAATAAATTACAGCTAATTATTACACAACTCTAATTAATTAACAAACTAACTAAGTAAGCAATTAAACTAGTATGCAAACTACATGAATGTGGATTGCCTCAGCTCTGCCTTGAATGATAAAGGATGCATGCATGCTCAAGTCGCCTTGTCGGGAAATCCATCGCGATGCCCCGGCTTGCCTTTGTTTGCAATTGATTTCAGAAATATGCACAAAGCTCTAGAGAGATGAAACTCCACCCCGGGAAATTGTGGGAAGGCTGCCGACCAGCTTATAGGCATGGGAGACCAACTACCAACCACCTTTTGTGGTGGAAACCAAAGAAGGTGGTTGGCCTGCCAGAAAACCTGGTCGGCCGACCAGTTTCTTCTCCTGGATTCTGTTTTTCTGCAACAAAGAGAAAGAGAGAGGCACGACAAGGTATTTGCAACACATATGTGCATGACCACTCTCCCCGTCATTGTATAAGCTCTAAGGAGTGTAGTTCTCGACCCTTGGGCCACCGGTTGCACATCTCGATGCATGATGGCCGAGGAGTCGAATTTGCACGACTCAATGTGAAATGAATGCACCTACAAGCACCTAAAGCCAACAACTCCGTTATGGGTAGTCAAGAGTGTCGGCGACCGGGAATCGAGGCACATTTAGTCACTTTGAGTATGAAGCGTCCCTCGTTTCCCGTGTTTGGACTAACTCCTATTCCGAACACAATGCAACAAACAATGGCAAGCACAATGCGACTTTAAGTATGCAATCTAAATGCTATGCAACTAAGTGATACAAACATGCAAAGGATGACATGCAAACATGCAACTAGTATACACAATGCTATGAACTAACAATGGCATACTCAATGCACGTGGTACCTAGCATACACAATGCACCTAAGAACTAACATATACAATGAGATGAACAAGGCATGCACAATGCAATGATCAATCATGCGACAATGTGGCATACTCAATGCTATGGAATACAATAGCATACTCAATGCAAAAATGGACTTAAACCAAAATGACTGGGCCTCAGCCACACCCAAATCAGTGGCCAAACATGATGAAAACAAGACTCCAATACTCATGCTAGCATACACAATGCAAGGACCTAAGCCCAAGGGCACAAAATGCAACTCTACAAAAGCATTGAACGGATGAAATATGGCATACAATGAAACATGTTCCAACTCTGAGATGACATACAAAATGGCTCCGAATCATGCAAACAACTTACACAATGCATGTTGAAAGGCTCAAGTACCGAAGCTAGTGAAGCACATTACACTAGAGGCATGCAAGGCGATGCTCAAATGACAAAACCAACTCTCAAACACATTGAAAGAGTGACAAACATGAGAATATGGCCAAGAAATAAACTCTGAAATATCATGCTCAATGATGTTAAAACATGCAAACACCTCAAGTTAAGCATGCAAGGGGATTCAAAACTCAAGGCTAAGCAAGGCTATTACACTACAACCATACATGGCAAGCATCATTCGACCAAGGGACCTCAACACAAAACTAAGGCAGCCCAAAATATGAACAAAATCAGTTTGGAGCATGGCCAAAATATGCTAGCATAGAGGGCCAAAACAACATGCATTATAAGCTAGTGAACATGATTTACACTACAAGCATGTGAAGCATATGAGAGGCTACCAAACTAGCCAAAAACAAAATCATGGCATGCCAAATGATGGCCAAAAATCCACTGAAACATGACCAATACATGCAAGAATAAGATGTTACTTTGATAGGCTATGCAAGGGATTGTTCTACACATGCAAGAGGCAAACAAAAGGTGACCAAACCAGCCATAGACAGAGTCTAGGAAGGTCCTAAAAGTCACTAAAAAGGGCCTGAACCAAGGCTAGGAAGTGTGGAAATATATGTTCCCTTGGAAAGCCAAAAATGCAAGCAAACAAGGCCAAAAGAGAGAGGGTCACCCCTCTCTGATTTTGGTCCTCAAAATCACATGTCAACCACTAAAAATCTACTGGATTTCAGTGGCTAAAGGGCCAAGCAAAGCTCAATACAAAGGTCTCATGGCATGGCTCAAAACAAGGCTAAATAGAGCATACAAGAGGGTAGATGACCCCCAACACCAAAAGAGCCTTAAACAAACATGAAAATCACTTAAATATGAACCTTTTTTCAGTTGACAACAAAGCTCAAATAAGCATGAAAATGAGGCTAAGAGAAGGATCAAAATAATGCTTAAAAGAGGGAAAAGTGATTACCCTTGAAGCTCAGCAAAACCAACAAACTTTGGGACCAAAAACCAGCTCTTTAACCTCTGAAAACAACCTCCAAGAACCTCAAATCAATGGTGGAAGTGTATGGCTATGAGGTGTAGTGTAAAAGGGTCAAGAACAATGCACCTTATGAGCCAAAATATAGAGATATAGAGAGATATGTATTGTTTTGCCTTAGAGAAATTCTAAACCTGGTTCAAGGAGGGGGAGGGCCTCTCTTATAGACAAACAAGGCCAAAGCTTCTTCAAGAAGCTAAAACAAGGCTCAAGATCCTCCATACAGGTGTATGGAGGATACAGTCTGTGCCTTCCAGCTGGCACCCACTCAAACAGACAAAACAGGAGGGAACTGGCCGACTAGAAAGGGTGGTCGGCCGACCACTTTCCCTGGTCGGCCGACCAGGGTAGGTGGTCTCCCACAAAAAAAGTGGTCGGTGGCTCCATTTGGTAGTCTCCACTTTGAAAGCAAGCTAGTGGTGTGGTGGGAGACCAGCAAATGTGGCCTAAAGACCAAGAAAACTAGCTTCCTGACAAGAAAATCGGCTGGCGGGGAGAAAGTGGTCTCCAAGGAGAAAAGGTGGTCTCCCACCCTTGTACCACCTCCCAAACAAGGAAAACAAGGTTCATGCCAAAAATGAACCAACACGGATGCAAAATGAGAGTTCGGGGGGCAAAACGCCCGGCCGGGTGCCCCAAAAACTAGCTGTTGAGCACCAAAAGTGGCGTACGGCCACAAAAGTGGTCTCCCGGACCACAGTGTCCCTCTAGATAGAGGAAACAAGGTGTGTTCCAAAAATCGCGCCAAATGGAGAATGTTAAGTGGCCCCGAGCGAAGGCGCGCGGCCGACGGCTTTGAAAACCGGAAACAAGTCTCCAAACGGGAATAGTGGCCTACGACCACGAAAAGTAGCCTACGACCACTGAGAGATGGTCTATAAGACCTCTCCCTCCCTTCGGGAAGAGAAAACAAGACCTGGTCAGCAGACTGAGTCAAGGCACAAAAAGTTCCGAGGCTCGAAGGGTAAGGCTCTCAGCCAAAACTCCGAAACTTCAGAACGAGCACAACATGCACCATCACCAAGCGCTCAATCGATGACGTCTGAGTCTTAAGGTCGGTCAAAAATGGGGTGTCTACAGCAAGTTTCTCCTTGGTCTTCTGAATTCTGACCTTTCGGCCGTCCTGGAAGCCTTTTTCATAGGCCGCAGTCCTCGCAGTCTCGACCGCGAACATGCTGGTCGTGTTCCGATCGGCGATCGCATCACTAATCAGCCTTTAAGTAACCCTCTCTTCCACAACTGGGTTTGGGTGGCTGGCCGATTGAGGCTCGGTGGACTTGATTTTCCTGAGCTCACGCTCGGCCTTCTCGACGCGAGCTTCTAACTTCCGAATGCGTTCATCTCTTTGTTCTAAATCGCGACGAGCGGCTTGGAGACGCATGCCGATCTCATAAGCAGTGTACAGTCCCTTTACCGCCCCATGAATGCCTTCACGAAACACTTCGAAGTCCTACCGACCTACCATCGATTGCTGAACTTCGGGCAAAAAAATCTGTCGATCGAACTCGACTGCCACATTTGGATCTCAAACGATCGAATCTGCCTCTGTCATTGGTCTATTATCCACAAAGACCGCAAAACTTAACGGGCGAGGAGTCGCGTTGGATTCCCTTCCAGAACGAGGCTGAGGAGACTTGCGCTATGGCTGCTTGTCCCTTCTAGGCGACCTACTCCGACGACGGGGAGATTGGTGTCTCTCTCGATCCTGTGAAGTCCTACTGTCCGTGCGTGAAGGTTCACCACTTCGATTCATGTTTCCTCCCAGCTCAGCTAGCGTCTTCGCCTCACCTCTGCTGTTAAAGAAAAGTCTATTTGACATTCACACTTGTTTAATTTTCCACTAAGAATTGGACTAAGTTGATGTCAAAACATATAAATAAGACCTTCGTTCACGAAGTACACACCCTTTTACTCCCTACGAAGGCAGCACCTCCGAGGCAATTTCATTAATATCGAAATCTCAACAGCCCAGCGCCGATCGAGTCACGTGCCCCAATCGCCCTCTCTGTTATTCGGCGTCTAACGTTCATGAACCAGCTGGGGCAAGGGCAGATTCATCAATATATTCGACTCGAGTGTCCCAGCCGCTCCATGAATCAATTCATCAATACTTCATGAGTACGTATTATTCGGCATCTAACATTCATGAACCAGCTGGGGCAAGGGCAGATTCATCAATCTATTCGGCTCGAGTGTACCAACCGTAACATGAATCAATTCATCAGTACTTCATGAGTACGTGTTATTCGGCGTCTAACGTTCACGAACCAGCTGGGGCAAGGGCAGATTCATCAATCTATTCGGCTCGAGTGCCCCAGCCACTCCATGAATCAATTCATCAGTACTTCATGAGTACGTGTTATTCGGCGTCCGACGTTCATGAACTAGCTGGGGCAAGGACAGATTCATCAATCTAGTCGGCTCGAGTGCCCCAGCCATCCCATGAACCGATTTACTTGTACATTACCCATGAACTAATATTTTTCGGCACCAAGAGTTCACTGGCTGGGCCAAGGGCATACGACGGCGCCGAATGGATTTACTTATTCGGATTTACACCGTTATCTAATCAGCAACTACGCAATGGGATTTTTAATTTACGCATCTCATGATCCTATTTCCTATCGGATCGATAATTAGCAAGCACAACATACAATGAACATCTTATCCAAAGTAGTGAAAAGCAAAAACAGAACTCTTCGTTAATATCAAAAACTGCATACTATGAGTTATGAAATGAAAAGGAAATTTTCATTAATAAATTAATAGTATCCAATTTATACATGAAAATTACCTTGAACTAACAGAAATCTACTAAACAAAAACATACATTGAAATTGAGAAAAACCTAACAAAACTAGAATGTCTCCCAAATCAAGTCTCAGGGTCAGACTCAAGCGGCTCAACGTCCACTTGCTTGTATGGAATTGGCATGGCCAATGTAACTCCAGCGGCAGCAAAGGCTTTGAGCCAGCCGTGTTTGAATCCCCGATTCTCGAATTTGGGGACTTCTTCTACATAGTCATTAAGAGCGGAGCTCTTCCCAGCCTCAAATGCCGCCGAAGCCTCATAGTCAATTTTCTCCTTAGCTTGCTTCAACTCTCCCAACTCGGCCTCCAGCTTGGCAAGCGCCTTTTTGGCTAACTTAAGCAATTCCTCACTCACGTTTGCCCTCTCCTCAGCGTCAGATCTGAGTTGATCAGCAGTTCTGGCCCTTTCCTTCTCAGCCTCGGCCCACGCACTTTCCATCGCGGCTCTCATTGCCTCAAGCTCCACCCTGCTCCTTTGACCCTCGACTTCAGATTGCAAACGGCCAATCCTTTCAACGGCGTCATGCTGGCGATGGCCCAATTCGACAATCCTTTCAACCGTCTGCAAAACAAAGGATCGTCATATGCCAAGAAATATCGAATGCAAACCAAATCAAAGAGTCAGTCACGTACCAGAAGAGCCGACTGGACGGCTAATGCTATCGTCACCAAATCTGGCTCGGCACGAAAGGTCACCTTGTCAGCCAGTAGGGAGACCGAGGCAGCCAAGCTCAGTGCCACAGCTGGATCTTTCAAAGCCGACGATTCGGAGGAGATTGGCATGTTTTTCATCCTTGGCTCAATAACGAAAGGAGCAACCACAGCCGACTCCTCCAAGCATGGCCATTTTTCAATAGGGCCCTCTTCGGAGCCGTCCCTCCCTCAGCGTTTCGTTTTTCGCCCCGATCCTTTGAAATCAACTACCCTTTTGTAATCGGGCGCTCAACCTCCTTTTTCATCTCGGCCACGACAACGTGAGCCGTTTCTTCAACAATAGGAGCAACTGATTCAGTCAGGACAAGTCCAGAATGGATGGCTACGGCCTTTTGTCAGGCGGCCATGTGTTCGGCATTTTTTTTTCGTGCCATCTGCATGAGATTTTTCCCAGCCATATCTTCAGAAAAATCGCCGGGAAGGTCTCCCAAGTTTGAAAAAATATCTTCGAAGGCGTCCCCTCAGCATGATGTAGACGGAGGGTCAGAAGAGTTCAATCCGGCTTCCTCGAAGGCCGAATTAATAGCTTCGTCAACTTTCGTGGCCAACTGGTCCAGGTCCTCGGCAATTGGTTCGGCCACTTGTTCTTCCACGTGTTCAGAATCAGATGATTCTAAGCCGATCTGTCTCAAGTTTTTGAAGCTGGGAAAGATGAGGGCTGTAAGATGGTTGTCGCCTCGCGCGATCGGAATATTGTCTGCCGTCAAGAACGTCATGTAAGTTGGCTCATACCGCAATAGAATGTGGGCGGCCCTCCCTTGTTTTTGAAGGTCTGGACGGTCGACGAACTGTAGCGTGGTTTTAATTTCTGCAAGCACGATGTTGTCGTCTGAAACCAACACTCTCTTCAAGTCGCTGCCTGCATAAACAAAACGATTAGATGAGCTTAGTGCCGAATACATACATATGTAAATAACAAAAACAAAGTGATTTGATCGGCCATCTAGTTCGCCTTTTCACCTTGGCACAGGGTCTAGGCAATCTTCACCTTCGTCGAATTTCCAATTGCCGTGGACAACGACTATCACGTCATCGACACGCTTGCCAGAGCTGGCAAGCATGGTCACTAAGTGATGATCAGTATCCTTGGCTCTAAGAAAGTAGCGTCCTAGCCAGCCGGTAGATTTGGCTAGGACATAACAATGCCGAATGGTGGGAATACCTAAATTAATTCTAAGACGCCGATTTATCTCTACAATCCCCATTATGATGCGAAAGAAGTTCACATTGGGCTGGGAAGGGATGAGACCCTAGTACCGAAGAACGGCCCTCAAAAGTGGGTGGAGAGGAAAACGGACGCCGCCCTCAGCAATTGATAGGAGAGGAAAGACGATTGTGCTCTCATCTTCCCTCACCATATCAGTGGTGCTGTCTGCCAAAAGTGACAGATGGATGTCGTCGGGGATAGAGAAATGGTGTCGAAAGCCGGAGATTCGATCCGCATAAAAGAGCTCCTTCAGATGTTTTGCCACTTCGGCCAACCCAAGGATTATGGAAAACTAAAAGTAGATAAAGAAGGGGGATCAAAAATGAAGGAGAAGAAAACTTACAGGGGACGAAGGAAAGAGCGAGAAACAAAGGGTTGCAGAAGCCGCGGAATGTAGGAGTTGCACTAGAAGGTGAGCCAGATATCTTTGAGTATTCAGAACATACATTCGAAGAGACAAATTCAAATTGCATTAAATGAAGGTAGTGTACGAAAGGGCGGGAAAGCGTTACAATGACCAAAAAGCATGTACGCGTTCTGACACGCACCGGGAAGAGGAGTAACCGCCGAATTTTTGACCTCCAGACTAGAAGCCAAACACACCGACTAACTGATGCTAGTGGGGTGTTTGGGGGGCAATTGTGGGAGCCGAATAATATTGGATCAACAGGAGTGGACCAGTCCGGTCCAGAACATAACCTTTATTCGGCATTGACCCTATTCAGTTGAAGGGCCGAATAAAGTAGCCGGCATTCCTTCCAATGAAACAAGGGCTGGGTAGAAGTACATGTAAAGGATTAGGGTTGGGCCAGACCTCAAGGCCCAAAGAGAATACTATAAATACAAGATCTTCAGTTCTAGAAAGGTATGTGAGAACTATCGTGCTTAACTTAGAATACAAGTAATCTTGAGTGCAGAGACTAACTTGCCCGTCGGAGTGCTAATTCCGGCACCCCCGACCGGAGTGTTTATTCATTTTCAGGTGACTAGCAGAGGATCACTAGCGTCCCCCCGGATCAGAAGAGTATTTCCAAACTACTTCTCCACATAACTAAAATATTAAAGATATGTTTAATATTGCTATTACTTAGTAAATAACTGAAAAGGTAAAATAGTCATTTAAGCATTTGCCCTTCTCTATAATATCCCAAATAAACATAAGTTCATATCTTATCCAACCAAATAGTGCTTTCTTGACATCTAATCCCATAACTAAACAAACATGGGACACATATCCTATCCAACTAAATAGGCCCAGGACTATGAATCCTAGGATTACAATCCGCTAGATTCCAACCCCCCTCCCCCTTATCCAATCCATCCAAACAAACATGCTGAAAGAAGCCAATACAAGAAGGTACTATATAATGACGAGAATTAACTTTGAAAGTGGAGTGAAAGCAAGGGAGACAAGGGAAAACTAAGCTCAAATCAAGGCGAAACAAGTTTCATTATTAGGGCAATGATGATTACTGATCAAATTCACTGCAAATATTGTAACACTACCCTTCAGAGGATCGTTGGGCCGAAAACCCAAAAGGACGACCCAGGTAAAACTTAGAGCATGAAAAAGTGAAAAATGAAAATATAAGAGCTCGCAGGGCTGAAAACCCAAAAGGGCAACTCTGACAAAAAGTTAGAGTGCAAAAGGAGGGTGTTAACACCCGAGTGCACCTTAACTACGAACTACGTCAGGTCTGATTCTCACATTAGGATACGTAGGCAATCTCTTTTTGAGCCATATCCTTGCCCAACTCACATCTTTATCTTTGCATCCTTTTATAAGCTACAATGATTGCTGAATAAGGAAGAACTAGTTTGAATCAATAGGTGAAGAAATTTTCAATGCTTGAACTTATTAGTGAAATCTTTAACTTGAGCCCAAAGGGAATTAAAACTTGACCTTTTGCAAAATCTATTTCTAAAGGCGATTCTTGAATAAATGAGTGAACATAAGGAAAACTAGGGGCACAATGAATGATCAACCACCTTGAGTCGTTTCTCTTCTTCTTTTGGATTTTGGGGTTAGTTGCGAGTCTTGTTGTTTTCGTGTCGGGTGTGTGTCTCGGTTTGCGCTCATCGAGTTTCTTTTGTGTTTATCAGTGTGTACATGGCTCAAAGATCAATAGAGTGGAGTGGTCCAAAATTTCATACATGCGTCTTCGCTTCAAATTCAAAACAAGTTTGTATGTTGAAGTCATAAATTGAGAGCACCCACATAAGGGGCATCAAGTCCATGATCATTGCAAAGTGTATGTGAGAAATCCATCACTACTTCGAGACTGGAATAAGTTCTTAACGCTCTGGAGTAGGAGAGAAGCATGAGTCAGATTGGTTAATAGTTGTTTCATATCTGATGATCCCCATCACAGGCGCCTACATAATGTTAAAAAATGCAACCGGTGATTGGACACCAAGGGCAAGAGTACATTTGACTTGGCTATTAGCTAAACAAAGGGCATAAACCATACTTTATTCTAGCTATCTATCAGGCACTTTTCCCTAGGTAAGGGTGGGTTCACCTCCATGATGATTCTGATATGTTTCAACCTTTGACAGTTATCCTCGAGCAATTCAAGACTCTCTTTGGTTGCCTTCTTTCCTTGAATTGATATATGTGCTTTGGCTCATGCATGCATGCTCACACACTTTAGTGGATTTGAACTACATGATTGGTTGCTCTAGCTCTCGACTTTGTTCTGTAGTTGTAAATATCAAAAACTAAGTTGCGTTGAGTTACCTTGATTTGTGTTCAAGTTTAACCCAGGGAGTTGGTTTTGCTTCAATAAGTTGCACAAATTGTCATGTTTTGATTGCATAAATGTGGTATGACTTGCACACTGCTTTGCATTCATGAGATATATGGTGTACCACTCTTCATACTGCTTATCTATCTCATAAGTCATTTCATGAACTGCTCGATCTACTATGCATATCCACACATCATTCATCATGCACTATTTTTCATGGCATCCATGTTTTAAGATATGCATCATCTACCCCTTTCACTTTTAGTATTTTTTTTAATAAAGTACATCCCTTTGCACGATCCCTTTTGCATTCAAGAAGGTTGCATTCCTCATATCTGTATCTTTCGTTACGCTTCATCATCATTTGCACAAGGCTTGCTTCGTATATTGCCATCTTCGCATTTTATCATCATTCCATTGCATTACATTGCATAGATTATCAGCTCTCAAGGTAGTGCGAAAACACATAAGTCCAACTCTCAATCGGCTTGTACGCCTATTTCCAAAGTTGTAAGGTGTACCACTTTTTGCATCTACCGCATGTTGTATTGCATGCATTTATTTTCATCTTATTGCCTTCACCCTTTACGCATATGGGGTGTTTGGTTTGTTTTCTCTTAGTTAATACCTTCTTATTCCCATATGAAAGTGTGGTTAGGGTAGTCAGTCAACACTACCTTTTGTTTCCTCTTGTTAACACCCTTCATCTTCTCGCGATTTTAGCGCAGTTAGAGTTTGTTCCTCTTCTTGCAATTTCAGCTCGGTTAGAGTGTATTCCTCTTCTTGCGATTTCAGCGATGTTAGAGTGTTGTTGTCTTTCTCTTCCCATGATTTTAGCGTGTTTAGAGTGTTGTGTCTTCCTCTTCTAGCGATTTCAGCGCGGTTAAAGTTTGTTCCTCTTCTCGCGATTTTAGTGCGATTAAAGTGTTGTGTTTTCCTCTTCTCACGATTTCAGCGCGTTTAGAGTGTGTTCCTCTTCTCGCGATAGAGTGTTTTATTCCTCTTCTCACGATTTTAGTGCAGTTAGAGTGTATTCTTATTCTCACGATTTCAGCACGTTTAGAGTGTTGTATCTTCCTCTTATCGCGATTTCAGCGTGGTTAGAGTCTATTCCTCTTATCATGATTTTAGCGTATTTAGAGTGTGTTCCTCTTCTAGCGATTTCAACACGTTTAGAGTGTTCGGTTCTTCTCGCAATTTCAGCGCGGTTGGAATGTGTTCATCTTCTTGTGATTTCAGCGCAGCTAGAGTGTTGTATATTTATCTTCTCGCGATTTCAATGCAATTAAAGTCTATTCCTTTCTCGCAATTTCAGCGCTATTAGAGTGTTGTGTTCCTCTTCTTGCGATTTCAACGCAGTTAGAGTGTTATGTTACTCCTCTCATGATTTTAGCGCGTTTGGAGTATTGTGTTCCTCTTCTCACAATTTCAGTGTGGCTAGAGTGTTGTGTTCCTCTTCTCGCAATTTTAGTGCATTTAGAGTATATTCATCTTCTTGCGATTATAGCGTAGTTAGAGTGTGTTCCTCTTCTCGCAATTTCAGTGCGCTTAGAGTGTTGTGTCTTCCTCTTCTTGCGATTTCAACACGATTAGAGTATGTTCCTCTTCTCATGATTTCAGCGTGTTTAAAGTGTTATGTCTTCCTCTTCTTGCGATTTCAGTGCAGTTAGTGTATGTTCCTCTTCTCGCGATTTCAGTGCGTTTAGAGTGATGTGTCTTCCTCTTATCACGATTTCAACGCGGTTAAAGTCTATTCCTCTTATCACGATTTCAGTGTATTTAGAATGTGTTCCTCTTCTCGTGATTCCAACGTGTTTAGAGTGTTGTGTCTTCCTCTTATCGCAATTTTAGCGTATTCAGAGTGTGTTCCTCTTCTCACGATTTCAACACGTTTAGAGTGTTTTATTCCTCTTCTCACGATTTTAGTGCAGTTAGAGTGTGTTCCACTTCTCGCGATTATCACGATTTCAGCACGGTTAGAGTCTATTCCTCTTATCGCGATTTCAGCGTATTTAGAGTGTGTTCCTCTTCTCACAATTTCAACATGTTTAGAGTGTTCTGTTCTTATCGTAATTTTAGCACGGTTGGAGTGTGTTCATCTTCTCGTGATTTCAGCACAGTTAGAGTGTTGTGTATTTATCTTCTAGCGATTTCAGCGCAGTTAGAATCTGTTCATCTTCTCACAATTTCAGCGCAATTAGAGTGCTGTGTTCCTTTTCTTGTAATTTCAGCGCAGTTAGAGTGTTATGTTCCTCTTCTCACAATTTTAGCGCGATTGGAGTATTGTGTTCCTCTTCTCACAATTTCAGTGCGGTTAAAGTGTTTTGTTCCTCTTCTCACAATTTCAGCACATTTAGAGTATGTTCCTCTTCTTGCGATTATAACGCGGTTAGAGTGTGTTCATCTTCTCATGATCTCAACGTGTTTAGAGTGTTGTGTTTTCCTCTTCTTGCTATTGAGCGTCGTAGAGTATGTTCCTCTTCTCGCGATTTTAGCGCGTTTAGAGTGTTGTGTCTTCTTCTTCTTGCGATTTCAGTACGGTTAAAGTATGTTCCTCTTCTCGCGATTTTCAGCGTGTTTAGAGTGTATTCCTCTTCTCGTGATTTTAGCGTGTTTAGAATGTTGTGTTCCTCTTCTCGCGATTTGAACGCGTTTAGAGTATGTTCATCTTCTCACAATTTCAGTGCGGTTAGAGTGTGTTCCTTTTTCTCACGTCGCGGCGTGTTTGGAATGTGTTTGGCCTTGGCCACCCTTTCTTCTCTCGCACGAAGCACATTTGGATTTGCATTTCTTTCTTTCATGTAGAAAGCATGTTTGTGCATCTCGTTTTATATCATTCATATAGAAAATACTTTTGAATGGCATTCTTTTTTGCATTCGCAACTGTTAGCATGCTTCTTGTCATTTGCACGAAGTTCGCCTCTTTCATGTGCCATCTTTGTAGCTTTATCATTGCCACGCCACATACCATCGATGTTCAAACCGATCGTGTGGTACCCGTAAGCCTAATTTTCAAACAAAATTAGCATTGCGTAGCGTGTAAGTCCAATTCTCAGCTGCATATCATTTGCATCCTGCCCTTGAATTACACTGGTCTGATTCCTTGCAAAAGGATATGTAGGCAACCCTCAGGGTTCAACCAATTACATCTGCATTTTGTTTGTTTGCCCAAGTCTTACGGCCTCATTAAAAGGGTTGTCTTCGAGCTTTGACATTCACTCATGTCACAAAATGATGCATCAAGCTCTGTCAAAGAGGGGCAACTGTGGACACCCTATTTCGAACACTCGATGATGAAAGTTAGAATGTGTTATCTTACAAATTCCTTAGCATGAAAACTAGGTTCCAAACTATTTTAGACCTTTTTTAAATCTTTTTCAAAATGTTTTTTGTTTTTCCTTGTGGATTCAAACATTTCTATAAAGTTCTGAGGTTCGCATTTTCAAAATTTAATTGTTATATTTTCTTAGTAAATTAAGTAAGGACAAAGTAGAAATGAGTGGAAGAAATGAGAATGTTCTAAAAAAAATACATTGTTTTCCCCTTCTAAAAAATTGTCTGGCCAAACAATTTTTTGCCTGGCTAAACACTTTTTTATCTGGCCAGATGGTTTTTTGTCTAGCCAGAGTGATTTATCCGGGAAACAGAGCAGTTTTGAGAAATTCGGCATTTTCTCCAGATTTTATACGAATATCTTAGATATTTTGCCTTTCAACTCCCTCTGCAAATATCTCAGATATCTTCTGGCCCTCCCTCTTCATTGTTAAGGGTTGTAAAATTTTGTTCACTCACACCTCATCTTCAACATTCTTCTCTATTTGCTTCACTATTCTTCACTGATACACCACCCAAAACTCCATTAAAGCTAAAACTAAGGTTGAGAAATATTTTTAAGTGGCTACAAAATATTTAAAAAGGCTAAAGACCATTGAGAGCCTTTTCCTACACTTAATCTTCAACCTTCATTTCTCATACACCAACCATCAAAACTCTATTAAAGCTTAACTCCAAGCTTCTTGCTAAGGATCCTAAGAACTCTAAGCCATATCTAAAAAACCTTGAGGAAGCTAAGAAAGAGTTTGACAACCAAAAAGTTCATCATCTTTCAAGAGGTGAAGCTTTTAAACATTTTCTCATAGTTTCTCTCTTATTCTTCATTTATAAGCTTTGTATCTCACTATTAGCTTGTTGTAATTATGTAATAGGTTCTCATGGTTGTTGAGGAAACTAGGATATAGTCACCCATCCATTGAGTCGATTGTTCTCTTTATTTTCTTATGCTTTTCTACACTTTTCTTGCTTTCTAAGCTATAGTTCCTTATTGTTGTATATATATGTGATACTTGGAACCTTGTGGATGCGTAGGGAGTAAAAAGTAGCCACCCATCCACAAGTTTAATTATGTAGTTTAGTTTCTTTCATTTTATACATTTTTTCATCACATGTCTCATCATCTTAGCATATTGGCCCACATGCTTCAACCCATGCTCAATCTTAATGAGTAGTGGATGTTGTTTCATGGGGTTAGTTAGATGATTTTTGGGATTTGATGTTGAGAAGGTGGTTGGGGGTTTTCATTTTTATTAATTTTCCTTGGAAGCAAAATAAGAGATTTTATGTCAAGAATGTTGAAATATCTCTTCTCAATCATTTGGGAACATAGAAAGGGGTGTAACCATCCTTGTTCTATGACTAGAAGAGAAGTTTTCAATAGTTTTTGATGAATCCCTTGTTTTAATAAGTAAAGCTTCCACCAAGAAATGATTTACATTTATCTACGCTTTCCACTTAATAGCATGGATTTGGGTATTAATATGCCCTTATTCACAAGGAGAAGATGTAGGTTCCTATCCATTTCTTGGATTTGAAGTCGTTCTTGATTTTGATGCATTTAATTGTTGATTTGTTACAAAATATCTGTTGTATATATCTTTATATCATTTTTTAGGGTTATAGCCTATCTACCTCTTTCCCAAGTGATCTCTGTTAGCAGAGGGGATAAAAGGGATGAGCACCCCTTAGAAAGTGTTTTTTTGGCCTCTGTCCTGGAAATCTGCACTAACCTAAATCCCAGCCAGAAGAAGAATTCGGCCAACCACTTTCTTGTTCGGACGGCCCCTTTTGTGCATAGCAAGCTAACTTCTCCAAGAACAGAGCAGACAACTTTTGGGGGGTGGTCTCTTGGGTGGTTCTGGAGCTGTTGATCAAGTTCTTTTATTTATTTAATATGATTTGTTAGATTCAATAGTAATTTGGCTAGATCTATTCATTGTTGTAATAACTTCTCTAACCTCACCCCTTTTTTTATTATTATTATTCATTCAATTGTAGTAATAATTACTCTCTCTCTCTGTCTCTCTGTCTCTGTCTCTCTGTCTCTCTCTCTCTCTCTCTCTCTCTCTTGTCCCGCTTTCTCATTCATTTGAATTGTTGTAATAACTTCCAACCCCACATTTTTTTATTCCTTTTATTTCTATAATTTCCATATCTGTTGATAAGCATCATTTTTTTTATTTATCTTATCCATGACTTGTATTCATTTTTTTATGCATTAGGATTCAAGCAATTTATATTTGTGGGGTTTTATCAATTCTTATGTGTCTTTGTGGCCTAATTCATGCCTTGAGATGATTGATGTATCAAATGTTAGTGGCTAAATCTTTAGTTGCATTTTGTGTGTATGTATTGCATTAGGCATTTGCATGTAGGATCATGTATATGTACATAGCATGTTATTTTTTTGGCTTGCCCCGGAAGAGTACTAGGTGAGCATTTACAGTTTTAGCATCCCAACTGTATATGTTATTTGACTATGTTGAAAACATCTTACCATATGGCCATTTACTTAATTGATATATCTTTATGGTTGGCAGTGGATAGAAGTTATGTCGTTTAATTTGGAATAATGTTGATTCTTATACCTATTGGCTCAGTTTCATTTGAATTGTACATATCTCAAAACTCTTTGTTTTTGTATGCATAAAATCAAAGCATACAAAAATAAATGACACAGTCTATACTTGATTGCTTCACATAGTAATTTGCAGCATTAATAAATAATCAGAACATGAGCATATAATGTTTACAAAACTCATATCATGGTTTAGTAGAGGCCGATCTTTTGATTGGGTGCGTGGGGTGCTCAATTCATAACATTCCCCTCTCATAACTGAGATATTCCTAGTTATGACAGACAGTGGCTTTTGGCACGAGTTATGAGTTTCCTAATTTTTCCAAAAGATTAAGTGGCGACTCTGAGATCTGGTGATGTAGTCCATTTCTAGCATATTTTGCAATACATGGATTTTCTTTAAAAGTTGTCAGATTTGGATTCTCATTTTCTGTTTCACATTGCACTAGTGAGGCTAGATTAGGAGATCGGGAGTTTGAACTGTTAGGCGCGCTTGGTAGACCCAAAAGCATCCCACAACTATACCGCTTTAAGTAACACCTATTACTTTTCTAACTCATTAGAAAATTTTAAAACTCTATAACTTTTGATCTAGATTTTTTTTATATATAAAATTTGTATTTTTTGAATCATTTAATCAATATTTGTAAAACAAGATCCATGATGAATACAAATTTTTTTTTAAAAAAAAAAAAAGTTGACCAAATTTCACTGACCTAAGACATATCAGTGAAATTTCAGTTGGTTGGTGAAATTTGGATTATAGGCTTCATTCGGAATGTGGGTTAGCTTTTTGACTTTTTGTCTATTTTAGCTGGGGTTAAAAAGTCTCGTTTGGGATGAACTTTTTTGGCTTTTTTTACTTTTATAAGAAAAAAATGAAATGGTTATAGTTGGATATGACATTTTGTCTTATTGACTTTTAATCCTATTTTGTCTTTTTGTGACTAAAATAGCCAAAAAAACCTCTCAAACCCGCATGCCAAACAAAGGCATAAAGTCAGTGAATTTTCACTAACCTAATGAATTTTTTTTCTTCAGAATTTCATATTACTCATAGATCTTGTTTGAAAGATCTAATCAATAGGATTCTAAAAATATAAATTTTACAAAAAAATAGAATTGTAAATCAAAAGTTATTAAATTTTAAAGTTTCGAAATCACTTAAACAATATAAAATGTTACAGGAGAGAGAAACAATGTTATGAGAGAAACAACTAGAATGATTAGGGTTTTTAAGATTATAAGGCCATTTTGAACCATATATGGTAAAATTTGTCCTTGTCATTTTAAGATTTCAAATCACAGTGACTTTAACTAGTAAGCAAGTTGTTGGTGTCCTTAAACTCATATACAAACTTGTGAAGGGATGCTTCCCTAATTTGTATCTATATCGATAAATTATATAAGGAAAATGGAATTTTTAAGAACATTGATTGTAGGAGCTCCAAACTCCCAAACTAATTTTGTTAATTTTTAAAGAAATAAAAAAAAATCTATTGGTTAGTTCCTTAAGTCAAAAAAACCAAAAACAAAAAAAAAAAGTTCTAATTATCTATGATTGTGAATTATTTAATTTAAAACAATATAATAAGTCACCCTCACTCTTTCTAAAAATAATGTTGATTAAAACAATTCAAATAAAGAAACAACAAATGCACTAATTATCTATGATTTTGAATTTCAAAATTCAAAATAATATGGTAAGCCACGCTTACCCCACGCTCATCATTTTCAAAAATAATATAAATCCTAAAACTTTAAAAACCCAATCAAATTAAAAATTCAATGCAATTTTATCTTTAAAATACCTAATATTTGATCATTTTTTCAGCCCAGCCAACTCCTCTCCAAATGTAATGATGCAAAGATTAGTCTATCTCTTTGCCAATAGTCCAAATTTATTTCAAGTTTATTTGTTTGTGATCTTCTTCTTTTTTTTTTTCTTTTTTACTTTTTTGTAAATTTCTATTTTCATGTGAGTATTTTTTTTTTCCCTCTATATGACTTTTTTTCCAACTAAATTGATAATAAATATATATATGTTTAACTATTTTTGTTTTAGGAGTTGATTTGAAGTTTTATTTTCATTTTTTTGGGTGGATGTTTGTATATTTTTTATATTGTTGTTACTATTTCTTTTGATATATGTAAATTGATAATACGGTTATGAGTTTATATATATATATATATAGAATAGGGTGTCTTATATTGTTCTTAAGATTTGGCTTTTTTTTTAATTTCTTAAACAAAATTTTCAAATTTTTTTATTTGTAAAAAATTAAAAACATTTAATTGACTTGCCCATCAATAAATAAAATTTTAAATAATGAATATTGTTCTATAATTTATGGATTTAAAAAAATTATCACCCACATACGGAATAAGAAAAAATAAAATCACAGATTTTTTTCATTTTTTAACTCTTTAAAATTCTAACAGTGCCTTTTTATTTCTCTAACATTGTCTTTTTAAATTTGCAAAGATAAAAAATTAGATCGGAATGACACAGTGGTTAGTAGAGGTGGTGAGCATGGCAACAACAACGATGATGATGATGTAACGCCCCGAAATAATTAGTATAACCCATACTCAACATCAATAAGTGATCACAATGACAAAGTGATTATCTTTCATTGATTTACAATTCAGCTTTACAAAAGAGTGATATAATAAAGAAATAGGATGAGAGTTAAACAAATTAGAAACGTCCTAAAGGCTTACATCTTTCCAAAACGATACTTGGTTACAACAAAAGTGAACTTAAGTCCAATACAGTTATAGCCCTTGCTTTGTACAAAAATGAATACAACAAATACACAAAAGAATCTCTCGTTCCAAGTCCTTCCAAGCTATTGCCTTGGTGGAGGCATATCATCAGGACTTGAAATGTTTTTCCTACGTAGGGTGAGCCAAAACCCAATAGAAATAATCCAACTTAGTGTATGAATATTAACAAAGCTATAAGGTGAATGCATATGACATGCTCATGCCAAAACATTTTTATATCTCTTTCCAAAACTATGCAATGCCAAAATAATATCATAAATCATTTCCTTTGGAATAAAAAGATAGGGCTATGGATCATGTTCTGAGAATTTCAAAACAATACAACCTTTCCCGAAAATTTCGTCCGGAGGAAACTGTAAACCAAGACCCATGTAAACATAAGCTATATTAGCACTACTATTGCCATTTCACAAAAATTTCATCCACGGGATCGGCACCTATATATACACATAGTTTTTAGGACTTTCACCATGGATACTCAGACCAACTTATTTCAACATTACAATACATGTTTCCTAGATTCACCCATTTTTCTCAAAACGATACATATTTTCAATGCATAAGCGTGAGATAATGCTCAATGGAAATAAATGAGAAGATAGTTTCAATTCTCCTAATTCACATGCAATTTCTACAACACTTATAGCTATCCTTCACCGATAGTCCAAAACAGATATTTTTAAATAGATAAACAATTGTCAATAAAGATAAACTCTCCAAATTTTCAAGAGGTGAGTGATAATACATATCTAACTCCACCATCCTCATCAACCTCAAACCAATTTCACAATTTCAATATCAATCTCATAATTTATATAAAATCAACTTTTAAGGCATTTAGGGCAAAATCCCTCTTCTTTCCAAAATCAATCCCAAATGTCAAAATCAACCATTTACTCCCAACTCAACATTATTTTTCACATCAAAAGCATTTTTAAGGATCCATTTAAAAACCCTTTCTTTTGATTTTTACCCAAAACCCTAGTTTTGTTCCACATCTGCCAAAATCGTAATATTGTTTAGAAATAACAAATAACTAAGTTAAAACTCATAAAAAGTGTGGAAAGTATCCTTACCTCAAGCTTAGAAGATGATTGAAGGAGTAAAGGAAACTCAAAGATGTCGAAAATCAACTTGGCTCCGATTAGAATGAAGCCCTCGCCAAGCTCTACCTCTTTAACAAAGGGACATGGGTGAAGGGTGAAAAGTTTGACAGATCTAGATGTATTCAAGGGAAATAGATGAGTTTTAGAGAGAGAGTGAAAGAAATTAGGGTTTTGAAATGTTTAGAGAGAGAGAGATGAAAAAGTGACTCAGAAAAGTGACTTTACGAACTGATATACGCGCAGCTCGCTCGAGCGCAAGATGTGTCGCTCGAGCAACCAGACACAATAAGTTTCACCACTCGAGTGCAAGAATCATTGCTTGAGCGCAGAATACAAACTCCCAGTAATTTTATAGACAGAAGACTGTCGCTCGAGTGTAAGAAGCGTCGTTCGAGCGAAGAATATACACTCCCAGTATTTTTGCAGACCAGCAGACGTACTGGAGGTTCACGAAGATCTCTCGAGCGCAAAAAGTGTCGCTCGAGCAAAGAATACGCACTCCCAGTATTTTTGCAAACCTACAAAAGTACTAGAGGTTCACGAAGACCGCTCGAGCACAAAAAGTGTCGCTCGAGCAAAAGAGCAAAATTTTGGACATCAACAATTTGAAAAACAAGCTACCAACATGTTCCAAACGTAAAAAACACATCCGAAAAGCCAAACTCAATGAGAGATAAGAGAAAACAAGACATGAACAACTGTATAAGATAATGAAACCCGGATCCAAAACATCAAATGGGTCCGGTCTAAACCAGAATCGCTATAACCTTCTCTGTTTAAGGAATTTTATCCCCGAAATTTGAACCTAACATTAAAACCAAGTTTAAACTAATTACAACAATGATAGTAATTCAAATTCATCACTATGACCCATCCACCGGTCATCTACTCCCATCAACATAATAAATGAATTTTCAATACTGAATATACAATTCATATTCCAAAAACATATACAACGTTTATATTACATTAGCACAACAAAGTTTTCAATACATGTTCAAACATTAATAAATAGGTCCAGACACTTCTCACGGATTTTTGCCTCACGTTCCCAAGTTGTTTCCTAAACCTCATAGTGTCCCCCACAACACCTTAACCAATAGAAACGTCTTGCTTTACAAGACTCGACTCCCGGTATCTAAAACCCGATCCAGTATCTCTCACACAAGACACTCTCATCTGCCGAAATTTGGGAAAAACGCTGGAATAAGGTGGTCACTAACTATGAAAGGAAATTCAACACCATCATAAGTCTAAATCCATTTGGGATAACTTCCCGGATCCCGGTCAACATCTCATGGCCCAAAGATATCCGAACGACCAACAACAAGAAACGAACATAGATGCCTCTCCAACTGACAAAACTCGTGGTGATTTATGAGACAAGAAAAACTACCTCCGATAACAATAACAACAGTAACAACAACAACAACAACAGCAGCACTCAAAGACATCCACCATGTCTCGATTACCTACAATAACCAAACCACTATTGAGTGCTTAACACTCCAACACAGAAAAAGAAACCACTCACACACAAGGCTTTCGGCCTGTTCTCGTAAAATGAGAACGTGAAATAAAACACGGTTAAATGAACAGCATTATGACACATTAACTCTCGATAAAGTCTAAGCTCCCTGCTGAATGACTACTCAACACATAACTAGCAACTTAGGCTAGATCACGAGACACTCCACAATACGAATAGAATACAACTAGTTCAGGTTTTTTAAAAAAATCTTCATTGATTCATTTTTCCTAAAAATACCATATCTCTCAAAAGGTGCTTAATCTCGCATCGCCCACGCCCAAAAATATTTTTTTCGACCTCCTCTAACAAAATCCAAAGACTTAAACTGTGCTATTTTTTTTGAAAACCATAAGTTTTATTTAGATTTCAAAATTCTCTTTACTTTCCTGATTTGTTAGGTTCAGCTTCATATTAAACTAAAAACTTACATTTCTGAATAAAGCCAAAAATTCAAGGCCACAATGCCAAAAGAAACTTGTTTTTTCCCCAAAAAATCACTTTCTTGACATCCCACTAGTATACCACCACACAGTCATCCAACAACACCCACGTAACATTTCTATAAAAACAAAATTCTAAAAATTTCCCAAGTGCTAACAACCCAAAAGAAATCTCACAACCGCTCATCACATAAAGGCGCAAGGCACCCACCAAACCAAAGTTTCCACTTGTAACTCTAAATTGGTTACTCCAAACTTATAACAATTTTCTATCTGTTTATATGAGACTTAACACTTATAGCCCATACTATGGCACTGTTCAATCACGCACCCCTCAGATCCGACTCTGATCGATTCCCAAGACGACTATATGTCAACCAACTCAGATACCAACCTAACGACCTTGCACTGGCCACCAAACACTAATGCACCACTTCACTCCACATCAATACTAACATCCTGCCCAACCTCACCAACTCCGAAATGAAGTTTCACACTCACCCTTAGACATTCTTGTTGGATCCCTCAAAGTTATCTCATACTACGCTTAATCTCAGATAACCCATCATACACCTGCTTATATGGCTAGCACATCCTCACTCCATGTATGCGTCCAAGTTGGACTCCTAAAGACCAAAACACGCAACCCATGCCCTTAGATTAGCTCACATACATACCCATGGCAACCAAATACCTCACACTAAACATACCAAGACCGATAAGGTCAAAAACAATCTTGACACAGCACGTCAATTACTCTATACAATCTCACTACACCACTCAAAATTTCACTCTCAAACCAGACAACAAACTCCGACCAAAGTGACTCAGCACTACCAGACATTAGACTATTCTTAACAACACATTAAACACACTATTGCTACACCAAGGCAACCTTCTAGGATAGTCCCATGACCAATCCCCTTTGATACATCATCGAATAACCCCCAACCATGCACCGGTACACATTACGCAACTCACTATGCTACATCTCACCCTTAACCCCAAGTGGGTTACTTTAATACTAACTCCTCATTATGCCAAAGTACTCTTAATCCTCACCGGATTCATCACAACCCAAGCACATAACCGTACTCTCTCACATTGAGTCAACTCATCAGAGTTTATGATACTCCAATACCACTGTTAACCCCTGGCAAAACTAAGTCTAATAATGAACAACCACAACACCCCAAACCTTTGGTGACCGACAAAGTCAACCCTTGATCCTACATTCTATACCACCACCCACTACACAGTTCAAACAAAATACTAACTCTCCTGGCCAGCCTACCAGTTGCCAAGACTTACTATACTAGTACCCTAACATAACCCCAACAAATGTACACAACACTAATAGACTCAAACAACACACTCCACACATACCGCCAATCTTAAAACACTTAACTTGTATTTATGCCAATAATGCCAAAGCACTTGAGCACCAATATCATCCACTCCTAACGTTCCCTATGAACACTAGTTTGGCTAACCCATTTCTTGGTACAACTACCTTGTCCTTCTTCCCCACACCACTCCAAGCTACCAAAACACACTACTAACAACTCTTCATGTTCAACACTAGCCATTACAATAACCCAACACTATTCACCCTTACAAGAAGTTCCACACCTCCTTACTCACTTACCCCTTGAAAACAACCTGTTATATTATTTGTAACTTAGTGCCAATCATGCACTTCACATCCCCTCCAGGAACTCTCACAACCAAAGACCACAACCCCTAATACTAATACAAAATCCAATAGGGGGTACTTAACAAAACTATGCACACTCGACAAGTATAACTCTACTCGCCCCAAGGGTAACCCTAACCAAAACACGCCTTACTCAATAACCATCTCGAATTCAAAGTGAGGCTTACCATCCATCTCCTTCCCAAACCAAAACACGACCTTACATACACATTAATACGAATATTTTCCGATTCAATAATAACTCATCACATTAACCAAACTTCGAGGCCATTACGTGCCCCCATCCATGGAAATAAGCAAGCAAACATACAAATATTAACAAGCAGCCATAACGTCTCAACATCCCCAAAACACATTGGTTACAAAACAATAACATAACGATTACAAAACGATAATCCACTAATTACAAAAAATAGAATAACCAAAACAAAACTACCCCATCAGTACTGCCATCGTCATCATCCCTCATTGAACTACTAAGATTGGTTATTCTTAAACCCCAAGATACCCTAAGAGCTTACATGCCAAGGACAAGAACTACTGATGTGTCCTAGTTGGCTAACCTGAAACAAACTCGTAACTCCCCATTCGATGGTTGAAAGTTCGATTCCCCAGAGGCCCTCGAAGTCTAGCCTGCTAGGTTCTCGTATTGGTATTGCCCTTGCCTAGATGGATAAGGTTGAGTCCAACTAGACTTTGATATACCCAAAAATGACCCACGCTGGAGGCAATAACATCTAATATGGCCTAACTGGTTGCATTTGGAGCAAGTAGGTGGTCCCCAATTGCGTAATGGGTTCAAAGTCTGAATGGGTAAAGGTCCTGACGACTGCTTCCCCTGCGGGCCTCTAGTCGCCCTAGGCTCCAACGGACTAGATGATTCCAGCGGTACAATCATTGGTTGCACCATCAACCTTGCCTTCCTCCTCTGGTTCTTAAAAGGTCTACCATATCCTCGAGTTACAGGAGTCGCTGAAATGGTCTCCTCCCCACTCTGTCCTATGACTAAGACCGCTGCCTCCACATGAGTCGCAACTTCAACAAGCCCATGATAACTTCTATGCCAAGACCTGGCAGTCCTCCCTTGGATGTTGCCACATAACCTTCTCTCAAACTCTAAACTACGAAGCTTATTAGTTTCTACCAACTCTAGAGCAAATCTCGACAGGTTAATAAACCATGCCTCAAACTATGCAAAAGGTATAGTACCTTGGCTTAACTCCACAAATTGTTTCCTCAGTTCTTCCTATGTGAAAGGAGGAAAGTTGTCACTTCCTCGTCTATGCATCCTAATCAAGAATAAACATAACAAGTTTAGCACACAAATAATGGTGCCCTCAACAGAATCTCATTCGTTCCACAGCACTAATAACACAAAAAGTCACTCCAATTAAGCACTTAATCACATAAACACAAACGTACTTCATTTCTAGATAATGATCGTTCTGCAACATTGCTAGAGTTCCAGTTAGAAATAGCAGTGATCAAGTGCTCTTATAACAGGACTTCTAGAAACTCGTAAACCTAGTCAATATCTTAGAAATTAAATCTCATACCCACATAATTACATAAGCATGTTATCACATAGCATACCAAACATACAAACATCTCTATCAAACGAGATAAACCCATTGTAGTAAGAACTACTTCCTACATACCCAAAGTATTCAAACCCGGTACACTCTGATACCAAGTTGTAACGCCTTGAAATAATTATTATAACCCATACTCAACTCAATAAGTGATCACAATGACAAAGTGATTATCTTTCATTGATTTACAATTTGGCTTTACAAAAGAGTGATATAATAACGAAACAGGATGAGAGTTGAACAAATAAGAAATACCCTAAAGGCTTACATCTTTCCAAGACAATGCTTGGTTACAACAAAAGTGAACTTAAGTCAAATACAGTTAAAGCCCTTGGCTTGTACAATAATGAATACAGCAAATACATAAAAGAAGTTCTCACTCCAAGTCCTCTCAAGCTATTCCTTGGCGGAGGCATATCATCAGCACCTGAAATATTTTTCCCACGTAGGGTGAACAAAAGCCTAGTAGAAATAATCTAACACAGTGTATGAATATTAACAAAGCTATAAGGTGATGCATATGCCATGCTCGTGCCAAAATATTTTTATATCTCTTTCCAAAACTATGCAATGCCATAATAATGTCATAAATCATTTCCTTTGGAATGAAAAGATAGGGTTGTGAATTATGGTCTGGGAATTTCAAAACAATACAACCTTTCTTGGAAATTTTGTCCGAAAGAAATCGTAAATCGGAACCCATGTAAACGTAGGCTATAAAAGCACTACTATTGCTATTTCATGGAAATTTTGTCTACGGGATTGGCACCGATGTATACGCACGATTTTTAGGACTTTCACCATGGATACTCAGGCCAACTTGTTTCAACATTACAATACATGTTTTTCAGATTCACCCATTTTTCTCAAAACGATAAACATTTCCAATGTATAAGCGTGAGATAATGCTCAATACAAATGAATGAGAAAATAGTTTTAATTCTCCTAATTCACATGCAATTTTTACAACACTCATAGCTATCTTCCACCAATAGCTCAAAATAGATATTTTTAAACAGATAAACAATTATCAATAAAGGTAAACTCTCCAAATTTTCAAGAGGTGGGTGATAATACATATCTAACTCTACCATCCTTATCAACCTCAAACCAATTTCACAATTTCAAAATCAATCTCAAAATTATATAAAATCAACTTTAAGGCATTTAGGGCAAAATCCCTCTTCTTTCCAAAATCAATCCCAAATGTCAAAATCAACCATTTACTCCCCAACTCAACATGATTTTCCGCATCAAAATCATTTTTAAGGATTCATTTGAAAAACCCCTCTTTTGATTTTTACCCAAAACCCTAGATTTGTTCCAAATCTTTCAAAATCGTAATATTATTTAGAAATAACAAATAACTAAGTTAAAACTCATAAAAAGTGTGGAAAGTATCCCTATCTCAAGCTTAGAAGATGATTGAAGGAGTGATGGAAACTCAAAGATGCTGAAAATCAACTTGTCTCTGATTAGAACGAAGCCCTCACTAAGCTCTATCTTTTTAACAAAGGGACACGGGTGAAGGGCGAAAAGATTGACAGATTTAGGTATATTCAAGAGAAATATGAGTTTTAGAGAGAGTGTGTGAGAGAAATAAGGGTTTGAAATGTTTAGAGAGAGAGAGATAAAAAAATGACTCAGAAAAGTGACTTTACGAATTAATATACACACTCGAGCGCAAGATGTGTAGCTCGAGCGACCAAACACAATACGTTTCACTGCTTGAGCGCAGAATACAAACTCCTAGTAGTTTTACAGACAAAAGACTGTCGCTCGAGCGCAAGAAGCGTCACTCAAGCGAAGAATACACACTTTCAGTATTTTTGTAGACCTACAAAAGTACTAGAGGTTCACAAAGACTGCTTGAGCACAAGAAATGCCGCTTGAGCGAAGAATTCATACTCCTAGTATTTTTTCAAACCTGTAAAAATACTGGAGGTTCACGAAGACCGCTCGAGAGCAAGAAATGTCGCTCGAGCGAAAGAGCAAGATTCTGGACATTAACAATTTGAAAAACAATCTACTAATCTTTTCCAAACGTAAACAACATGTCTCAAAAGCCAAACTCAAAGAGAGATAAGGGGAAATAAGACATGAACAACTGTATAAGATAATGAAACCTGGATCCAAAACATCAAATGAATCGTGTCTAAACCAGAATTGCTATAGATGAGCTTAGTCAGAGTATTGTTTGGTTGGATTTTGAAAAGGTGAATATTACTTAAAAGAATAGTAGATAATTTGGATGATGAATTGATTTAGAAAACTAATGTGTGGTTGAGATTAAGTGTGAATTTTACTATATAAAAATTGAATATGGATCATATATTGTTTTTTTATATATAATTTTGGGTACTTTTGTATAACTATAAAAATTTATTGTGATCACATGTTACTTATCATCTGATATATTATTGTAATGAGTTTTATTATTCATGTCTATTATCAATGTAGTGGTGAGACGTCATATGATACATTTATTTATTTATTTATTACAATGTTCAAAAACTAATTTAGGTTCATTGTTAGTTTTTGTAGATGAGAAGTCAAAAATAAATTATATATAATTCAAGTTATAACTAATCTGAGATTGAAAAGGAAAGTTCAAAAGAAATTATAATTATATATAATTTTAAAATATTTTTAAAAAAGTTCAAAGAAAAATTGGAACTACAAATTATAAGGGTAAATTACAAATACATTCCCTGAGATTTGATTAAAATACGAATCGCCCTTGTGGTTCTGAAAATTACATTCCACCCCTTGAGGTTTCTAATTTCATAACAAATCGTCCCTTTTATTAATAAATCATCAAATCAATTAACAGTTTTTAATGATGTTAGAAATATATTTTAATTAATAAATTAAGTAATTTTGTTATTGTATAGGAAAAAAATTATGAATTTTATTTTTTTTAATTAATTATGTTAAATAAAAAATTCTGACAATGGAGTATTTGTAATTTTCCAAATCACATGAGGCAATTTGTATTTTAAGCAAGCCTGAAAGGGTGTATTTGTAATTTATCCAAATTATTAAATATAATTATCAAATAACCTAATTCTATTATAAAAAAAATTAAATGAAAAATTGATCAAATTTGAATTTATAATTATTAACTATTATTAATAAGCCGTTAATTTTTTATTCAGTTTCTAGTCTCATATGGTCTTGAACAGTTTTTTAGATATAAGTATATCTTAATATTGATACAATCAATATTAGACATATTTTAAGAATAATAAATTATATCGATAGTCCCTGCATTTTGTCTCTTGTGTCAATTTGGTCTTTGTAATTTCAATTAGTTTGATTTTGACAATTAATTTTAGATTTTGTATCAATTTGGTCCAATTTATAATGCAGGTTAAAGTTTTTTAAAGAAAATAGTTATTGAGTTGGTTGAGATTATCTTACTGAGTTGAACAAGTTTATAATTTTGTCTATAAAAGTATAATAGATGCTACTCATGTATATATTTTCAATAAATAAGCACTAGCAATTATAATAATTGGACCAAATTGAGATAAAATTATAAATTCATGGTCAAAATCGAGCAAAATAAAATTACAAGGACAAAAATAACACAAGAGTTAAAATATAAGGACTACCAATGCAATTTATCCCTTTAAGAATAACTACATAATTTCTTAATTAATTTTAAAATAGTTAATAAATATACCAAATAAATATGTACATATTTTTTATTTTCATTATAAATTTTTTTAAAATATATTTACTAATTAAAAATTAAATAAATAGGTGTGTCTACTAACTCGTGGATTGGATATGAATTAGACGATTCTCCAAGGACTATGCTTAAATCAAGTATTCTTGGCAAAAAAATCGACTTGAACTAAATTTTATTGGTTACTTTTTAATGTTTAATTCAATATTAGAACTTTCAAATTAGCTCATATTAGTCACGAACTGATAAACTATGATAAAATTTAAATTTATTAGGACTAGAATATGACCTACAATTTAGAGTGGCTCTATCTTAGATAATTTTTTCATATATAAATATATATAACTATTCATTTAATTGTTTTTTTTTAATAAGTATGCATAAAATATGTCAATACTTCGTTTTTTATTATAAAAAATAGGGCAAATTACAAACACCCTCTCGAGGTTTGGTGAAAATACAGATTCTTTCTGAGGTTTGAGAAATTACAAATTGCCCCCTGAGGGTCAAATTTTCATAACAAATTAGGAGGGAATCTGTATGAAAATAAAAACCTCAGGGGGCAATTTGTTATGGAAATATGAACCTCAGGGGGCGGGATGTAATTTCTCAAACCTCGGGAGGAATCTATATTTTCACCAAACCTCGAGGGGGTGTTTGTAATTTGCCCTAAAAAATACTTACAAATATCTTTTTAGATAGGCCAAATGATTCATATAAGTTGGGAATAGACCAAAACAATTTTTAATGATTAGGTGAAAGACAGTTGACATAAATCTAATGTTAAGGCCAAATTTAATATCACAAGTAAATCATAATTCATTTTTACATAAATCTTATTACATAAGATAAATTATAATTTTGATGCTACACAAATTTTTAGACTTTACAAAACATGAAAAAATTAATATATTGACAAATGTAATTTACTACTATCATATGATAAATTAAATTTATGAAATTCATAAGTATTTATATTTTATCATAAATATAATTTTTGTGATTTATTTTTAAATTTTTACCAATTAAATTATGACATTTATTTGTTATTAAAAACTTAGAGCACACAATTAATGACATAAGAGTATTAAAAAAAAATTCTCTTATATGTAACTATGATAAAAATGAATAAAATTTAATTGATTCTAAATAATTTTTGCTAAATATTCTAGATAAATTTTTCTAGATTACTATTTAATTTTAAAAATTAACTTTTGATTATTTATTTATATCCGTGTTAGTTTCCCCTAATTTTAATAGAGGAGTTTATAATTATTTTAAATTTGACAATTTAATGAAAAATGGATAAAAAAGCAAAACTCACAATTTTGTTTTGATATAACTTAGATTTTGGGCAAATTTTGTCATTTTAAATTCTCGCAATTTAATTATAAAACTTTGTTGAGTGCTAATTGTTTTGTTGCATTTTTAAAATTTTATAATATCTAAATCTGAGTTTCTTAAATCAAATTAATATCTGGCAATTTTTTAGTTTCTTTTAGGGGTTTTTTTTTTTAGGGTCCCTGGTATTAAGAGTTTATAGTATAAAGGACATCTAATATTTTCATAATGTTTAAGGTCCCTCAACATTGATTCATAGAAATTTCAGTCCAGAGAAATTCTAGTCCAGAGAAATTTCAATCCAAAGAAATTCCAGTCTAGAGAAATTTCAGCCCAGAGAAAATTTTCCCAGAGAAATTCTGGATTGCACAGAGAAAATCTCACATTTCTCTGGACTTTCCAGAGAAATTCACTTCAACCCAGAGAAATTTCCCTCTAACTCAGAGAAATTCACTGAAAACCAGAGAAATTCTCATCTCCAATCCAGAGAAATTCACTTAACCCAGAGAAATTCTCCATCTCCAACCCAAACTAGAGAAATTCTTCCTCTCCAATCCAGAGAAATTCCAATTTCTGTGATTGGGATGCCAGAGATGGAGGCAAATTTCTCTGGTTTAACATCATGGGCAACTTTGTATACATTAAGAAGATAAATACAAAGGGGGAAAAATGCAATGAAAAATTTCTCTGAGTTTGTTTTTTTGAAATTTCACTAAGTTGTCTCAGTAAATTTCACTGAGGGTACCAAACAAATAAAAACACAAACACCAATTTTATTCACTTAAGTTTCACTGAGTTTTAAATTTCTCTGAAATTTACATATCACCAACACTAAATTTCTCTAAATAAATCACATATATCATCATCACCATGAACCTAAAATATACATATATATATAGACATCAATAACCTATTTGAAAAACAAATTAATCAGATCAAAAATTTGATATTAACCTGAAATGTTAGCTTGTTGTAGGAGCTAGGAGAGTACTGTAGGGCTCTGTAACCACCATCACTGAATCCTCAAGTTCTTGCCAGAGTGAGGCCATGATTTGAAGCTTGTTGGAAAACAGATGACACTTTGTCTCTCTGAGTTGGATCAGTGGCTAGATAAATTAACCAGTAGGCATTGAATCCATTTGCATTGATGAGGATGAAGATCTTGCTCTTGTTCCGATACAACGATACAATCTCGGTGGCCTTTGTCAGATCTATGGAGGTCTCCTTGAGCGAGGTCTGGACCATGAGCGAGGTCTTCTATCATCCAAAGCATGTCAGGAGGAGGAGGACAGTAGTTCCAAATTGGAGAAGCCATGATTGTTTCACAAACTGTTTTCATCGTGTCGCTTTCAGATAGAGAAATATCTTCCCATATGTCATCCATGGGGTACCCTGTTTCAGTACTCTCTCCCTCTTCAAAACCCTTATTTATTCCCTTCAGAGTCAACATCTGATCATGATCCGCACCGGTATCGTGGAAGCTTCGTCCCTTGGTCTCCATGAAGGGCATCGAGTCCACCGGAGGATTGTTTGAGACCGAAGAAGATGAATTTGAAGGTGGTGACATGGCCCTTTTCCTCTCCTGAGCCTTCTTCCTCATGTGAGTCCTCCAGTAGTTCATGGAGGGGGTGAGAGATCGAGAGAGAGAGATAGTGGTGGGAGGAGGGTGGAGGACCTTAAACATAATAAAATAAGATTGTGGATCTCTTACATTATCAAATATGGAAGAGGGACCTGAGACTAATTTTTCCTTTCTTTTATCTTCTTCTCTTGTAAGAATTTCCGGTTCTTCAGATAACATATGAAATATATAAATCTTACAAATTTTTGTTTTCATTCTTTTATTCATAAATATAACATAGAATAATAAAGTTAAGTATTTGAACTCTAATCACTAAAACAACTGTTGGAAATAATTTTGTGAAAGTCATATTTTAGTAAACTTTGAGTTAAAGTGAGACCCTTTCGCTAATTTTGGAGGGTACAAATAGTAATGCGTTCTATGTTGTGAGTAACACTATATAATTGGTTTGACAAAACCATTTACGAGTCTTCAAAGTGAGTTGTGTGGAAATGGAGTTTTGGTGAGTTTTATATACATTTGTGAAATAAATTTGTCCTACATTTGTGAGATAAGCTTATCCTACTTGGATAAAAATTACCAAACACGCGCATTGCTTTCCCGTCCTGCCCGAGCCGAGCTCGAGTGTCAAGTTGTGGGCTTGTAGGTTAGTTTGTATTATTCGTTTGAATTTTTTTAACTTTTTGTTCAAAAATTATGAAATTCAAATCTAAGGCTCCGTTTGGTTTGTTCCAAAGATAAACTTTTCAAATCACTTTTTAAAATTCATAACCAAAAACACAATTCAAAAATTAATTTCAAAACTCATAAGCAAACATACAACTCAAAATTCAAAACTCAAAACTCTTTAGATGATATGGTGTTGAAGATGGTTAGTGATGAGATTGTTAAATTCTTATTACAAAAAATCTAAAAAAATTAATTTCTATATTTAAAAAAAATATTTTTTTTTTCAAATAACAGGTTGCAATCAAAAAAAAAAATTACACTGTTCTGATCAACTGGCAGGACTACCTAGTAAACCCAATCCGCTCTTTTCAAAATTCAAAAATTCCTTTCAAAAAACTTTTCAAAACTCTTTTCAAAATTAATAACCAAACAAATTTTTAATTATTCAAAACTCAACTCACAATTCTACGCTCAAAATACAATTCCAAAAAAAGAATCAAAATTTCAAAACTAAACCAGACGCACTCTAAAATTTTTGCTCCAAATTCTAATTTTGAAATTTGAATTTCAAATTCATGTATTTTCTTCCGGTCGCCTCTTTTCTGACTAGTCGCATCTTTGTGAGTAACTTCGAACAGGCATAAAGCCATATCCGAACAGCCACCAGAAATTCCATTCATCTAGTTTTCGGATTCATTTTTTCTTCTTCTCTCTCTGCTTCTACACTTAATTCCTTTCATGCTACGTTGCTCGAAACTGAGCGACTCCTAATCCCCCGAATATTTTTTTTTTTTTTCAGAAGCAGAGGAAGGAGGAGGAACTGGAAGGGGCCATCAAAATGGAAGGAGGCGGAGGCGGGGCTGGGCAGAGGCTGCGACGGCGGGGCGGCTGGGCAGACGACCGGGGCTGGGCAGACAACCGACGGCGGCGACAGGCTGGGTGACGATGGCGACGGGCTGGGCTCTCTTCTCTCTCTCTCTCTCTCTTTCTCTCTTCCCCTCTTCTTCTCTCTTTCTCTCTCTCTCCCTCCTGCGTTTCAGAGTCAAAATGGAAGAAGAAGAAGAAGAAGAAGAAGAAGAAAAAAAAAAAATGGCCAAAACGACGTCGTTTTAGCCATTAGGGGGATTCGGGGGAAAGAATTTCGGGAGACAAATCATTATTCTTGCATATATTAATGCTTAGGATTTCACAGAGAGAGAGAGAGAGTTTCAACATCTGTTGGTTTGTCAAACTTGGAGGTGTAGTTTGCATTTGCAAGGGTAAGTCATTGCATCTTGAAAAGTAAACGTCTGTCCAAACTCAAAGCAATAAAGCGAGGATGAAATCTGCTTTAAGAAGATTATGTCTAATACAAACTTCGGCTTTCAATTTTGCTGAAAATACTATTTCAGTGTTATAAGAATTTTTATTTACTAATTTTATTTATAAAATATATTCTATCATTTTTATTTTATATTTTTCATTATTATTTTATACAATTATTTTACACAAAATTTATACAGAGCACCGTTGATTTATAACAATAATATGATAAGAGTAGTTTATTTGAAACAGGTTTTGTATGTACGAGAGGGTGAGTATACTCTCCGTTGTATTGTGCAGACCAGAGCATATTTTTCTAGTTTTAAGACTTGTAACAGGTTTTATTTTGCGATTTAGGCACCGTTTGGGAATATAAATTTGTGGCTTTTTTGGTTATTTTAGCCACAAAAGACAAAATAGGCTATTTTAGCCACAACAAATAAAACATCACATCCAACCCATAATCATTATACTCTTTCCTCACAAAAAAAGTTAAAAAAGTCAAAAAGCCTTTTCCAAATCAAGCTTTTTAGCCCAGGCTAAAATAGTCAAAAAAACTAAAAAGCTAAAAAGCCAACTCACTTTCCAAACGAAGCCTTAAAGTGTTCATTTTGTAAGATTTGTGTATAAATTATTTATAAAATAGCATATTAATCAAATAATCATAATAACATTATTTTGTTATTTGATCAACAAAATTTTTTCATAGATGATCCATGTTTAGAAGATTAGAAAATGAACGATTCAAATTATTAAAGTGTAACATGTGATAAATTCCACAAACTCAAACAACACTTTTTAGTCTAATGTTTTTATTTTTATTTTTTTGAATTTTAATAAAAAAATTCAAAAAAATCTATCGTATGAATTTTGTGCAATTTTTTTAAATTTAAATTTAATTTTTTAAGATATTTTATTTAAAAGTAATTTCTTTCCAAAAACTATTCGTCAAACATAATTTTATTTGGATAAACTACAGTGAAACTCCTGAGGTTTCTATTTAATACAAGTTCTTCCATCACATTTAAAAAACTACACTTACTATCCTGTCAGATTAAAATGACATATTTGCCACTTAATTTTTATATTAATAAAATAATATAGATATTTTATTCATATCATTTTAAGGAAAATAACAATTATCTTCTTTGGTTTTACTCACACAAAAAATTAAGATTTTTTCGTGTTTTTTTATTTATTTTTACTGAATTTTTTAAATATTTTAAGCAAATTTTTATTTTTATTTTTTAGATACACCTAATCTAGATATATTTAAAAAGTATAATATTTTTTATTTTTTTAAAATTCACCAAATGCAAAACATATAAAAATACAAAAATTCAATACATTATCTTATTTTGTTGTATTCAATGGATTAAAAAAAAAAAAAACAAAAACAAAAACAAGAACAAAACAAAACAAAACAAATTTGTACAAATTTTATACTTTTTAAATATATTTAAATTAAATTGATCTAATCTAGATATAATGATTGAAATAAAAATGAAAAATTATATTTACATACCAAAATTTATACAAAAAATATCATTTTTAATAAAACAATCACTATTGTTTTTATAAATTTAAAAATGTCCTTGATATTTTATTCTAAATATTATTTTTGTTTAAAATTTTATTAATATACATAAAAAAAATGAAAAATCCAGAGGGAGCACGTGACCCCCTAGTTCTCATGTGGCTCCGTCACTGATGATGATAGGAAGGAGACAAGATGGTTATTTAGAAAATTTTAGTGCATGATATCAGCAATTTAGGAAACAATTTGTAATGATATTACAAATTTTCGGAGAGAAAAATGTAATTTTTTAAATGTAAAGGAGAATCTATATTAAATAAAAACCTCAGGGGTGTTAGTGTAATTTACCCATTTTATTTTGATTTTTCCCTTTTTCTTTTTATAAAGCTTTTTTTTTTAATTAAAAAAAAAAAAGAAGATAGGAAACACACATTTTAAAAAGTGTGCACCATATGCACTTTATAATTAAAAAAATAATATAATTATAATTTTTTGAGTCATAATTAAAAAAATATCAATATTACATGAGACATGATTAAAAAATTATAAATTATAAATTATAAGGAAAATGTTTGGTAGCTCGAAAATAGTTGGCTCGAGTTGGCTCGAAACCCAAAACGACGTCGTTTTGGATTCTCTTGTCGGTAAGATATATTAAAATTTTCTTACCGGTAAGATAATTTTCATTAAATATTCCCACCGTCAAATGAAACTACCGTTCCAAAACAACGAAATGACGTCGTTTTAATTTCGGGCCATGTTCGAGCTCGAAAATTTCAAGCTACGTAGCATAATCCAAATTATAATTACAGAAAAAATTACTCCCTCCGTCCCAAAATATTAGTCCCTTATTCCATTTTTCATTGTCCCAAAATATTAATCTCTCTTCAAAAATCAAGTACAAAAATAATATAAATTTCTTATTTTGTCATTCTTTTAAATTAATAAACAATATAAAAAGTACAATTATGACATTGAAATTTCCAAAAATTATACTATCAAAACAGTAATTTTGGAAAATCAATTTTTTAAAGTGCAATAATTGTACTATCAAAAAAAATTAAATTTCCTAAAATGACTATTATTTTGAAACGGAGAGAGTAATCATAATTAAAAAATAATATAATTAAAGATAGATATGATATACCATTTAAAAAATAATATAATTAAAGATGGATATGATATACCATTTAAAAAGGATTTATATTACTATAATTTTAATTTCTAAAAAAAACACCACTTTCCAGTTGCTTCGTCTCGAAGTACACGATATTACTGGAATCTCACCAGAGATAAGCTAGTGGACTTATCAATGTAATAAATAACCAGCTCTTATTACTTTCTTTATTCATTCACTTATCATATCAGATAATCCGACTGTCTTATTACTGCCCTTTTTTCCTACGAACACCCCAACACACCTTCCCATGAGTAGAAAAGACCCACTCGCGTTTTTAAAAGCGACTTCGAAAGCATAATACACTGACACCATCCACGTGTCCACATCTTTCTTCTCCACGTACCCACCGCGCGTGGAGTCTCCGACACGTACATTAATTCTAGGGTCGTACTGTTTTACGTTATTCCACGCTCTTTATATGGCGCGTACACACATTAATCAATTTTGCTTTCAAACTTTAATGCTCTCTCTCTCTCACAGTGTTGTCCTTGTTGTTAACCATTTTTAGAGAGAGAAAAAGTTTAGAAAGGAAAGAGAGAAGAGAGAAAGAGAGAAAAAAGGAAAAGATAGAGAAGGAAAAAAAAAAAAAAAAAAATTCACTTATAAAAACGACCCACCCCAACTCCGTCTCCTTCGTTGTTCTCGTCTTCTGCAAAATCTTCTCGATCTATAATATACTTCTTTCTCTCTCTCTCTCTACAAGTCAATCGAAGGTATATATATTACGAAGATAAGATTCTCTTCATTTTGTTCTGTTTGTGCATATATATATATATGTGTGTGAGAATTGTTTTTTGATTTGATTTGATTCGATTCGATTGTTTCGGAAACCCTAATTCGATCCAATTGTTGGTGTGTTTGAAGGCGAATTGGGCTGATCTGTGAGGTTTTAAGCTCTGCTTGGGTTTCAATTGGAGACGGAGATGTCGTCGCTGAGCAGAGAACTGGTTTTTCTGATACTTCAGTTCTTAGATGAAGAGAAATTCAAGGATACAGTTCACAAGTAAGAGATTTGTACAATTTTTTAATTTTTTTTTATTTTTAGGGGAGGTAGGGTTTGTTGTTGATTTGTGATTTTGTGAATGAAGGTTGGAGAAAGAGTCAGGGTTTTTCTTCAACATGAGGTACTTTGAGGACGCTGTGACTAATGGTGAATGGGAAGAGGTAGAGAAATACTTATCTGGGTTTACAAAGGTAGATGATAACAGATACTCCATGAAAATTTTCTTTGAGATCCGAAAGCAGAAATACCTTGAAGCACTGGACAAGTATGCGGTTGAATTGAATTGTTATATTTTTTTATAGCTTTTGTAATTGATTTTAATTTTCTAATTTTTTTTTTTTTTTTTGATTGATTGATTATGTTTCTTTCTTTGCAGGCGTGATCATGCTACCGCTGTTGAGATTCTTGTGAAGGATTTGAAAGTCTTCTCCACTTTTAATGAAGAACTTTTCAAGGAAATAACCCTACTCCTCACCCTGGCAAATTTTAGGTACAGTGAACTTTTTATACTAAAATTGTTGCTATTGATGATGATGGTGATGTATTATACTCTGTCTGTGTCAGAATGAGTTGTGTGACTAATGTCCTGGTGAGCTATATTACATTGTGAATTTGGAGATGAGCTGTGAGACAATTTTTCTTAGATCATGAGTTGTATTAGTAGCTTTGCAATGACAGGGGTGGGAGTATGGACAATAATATTTGGAACATTAGTGTTCTATTCCCTTAAATTGGTAAAAGATGATTCCATTTGTAAAGCATTTGCCTTTAGTTTTTTAGTCTAACCAAAAATGAGAATAAATATTTTGAGGGAATGATCATTCCATTACACTTCATTCCAGGGAACCAAACACTATTTAAGGAGGGGGGAGTGTAATTTCCTAAGGGTGAGGGAGTCAATTGTATTTTAGGCAAACTTCAAGGTGCATTTGTAATTTATCATTTTTTTTATTTACATTAAAATGCCGAGCTTAGTTAAACTTTAAATATAGAAGAACATAATGCTTCGTTTTTTTTTTTTTTTTTTTTTTTTCTCTCCAGATTATGTTTTCGTTTTGAGATTTTTTTAATGATATTGATAGGTTGGTTCCAATTTTCTATACATTTTATTTATTTTTTGATTGAAGGTTCTGCCGGACAAGAAAAGAAGCAGAAATGAAAGTAGTACAATTTTGGGAAATTAAATTAAAATTTTCAAATGAAGCTATGTCATGTTTGGGTTACAAAGCAGATGGCCCTATATTGGCACATTTCCATATGTCAGAGGAGAGGCATGGAACATAGATAAACCACATGTTTAGAATAAACTCGCAATATGTAAAGAGCATTTGAAAGACAGGACTGTATTCTTAAATTTGCTAGTGGTGGTGAGATAGAGCGTCTACTATTATCAGTTTTCATTGCTATATTTTATGGATTTATTTTTGGTTTCAGGGAAAACGAGCAACTCTCTAAATACGGAGATACAAAGTCAGCCAGGGCTATAATGCTTGTTGAGCTCAAGAAGTTAATTGAGGCAAATCCGCTATTTCGTGATAAGCTACAATTTCCCACCTTAAAGACCTCAAGGCTACGGACTTTAATTAATCAGAGGTAGTTTAAGAAACATGCTATAAATTCTTTTGTTTTTTTGTTTTTTTTATCAATTGAGATTTTGATTTTTTATTTCCAAATAATATATTTAGCATTGTAACCCTTTTTTATTTTTATTTTTTTTATTTTATTGCAGCTTAAATTGGCAACACCAGCTTTGCAAGAATCCGAAGCCTAACCCTGATATAAAAACCCTTTTTGTCGACCATACTTGTGGGCAACCAAATGGTGCTCGGGCTCCCTCCCCTGTTACTAATCCTCTAATGGGTTCCCTGCCTAAAGTGGGTGGTTTCCCAACGCTAGGTGCTCATGGTGTAAGTCATCGAGATAGAGCTATGTGATGTTTTAGTCATTTTAGAAGTTCCGACTTGGTCATCTTCTTATTTTAATTATTTTTGTTTTTGCTCCAGCCATTTCAGACAGCACCAGCACCTCTTACGGCGTCTCTTGGAGGATGGATGGTTAATCCATCTTCTGTGCCACACCAGGCTGTTTCTGCTGGGCCTATAGGCATTACTGCTCCAAATAATGCAGGTAATCAGTAGTTTGTTAAGTGAGTATTATTTGCTTACCTTTATCCATGGCCTTAGTTTGACAAAATAATTCTGGACCATATTTACTTAGACAAGCTGAGGGTGAGGTACAAATTGTAACGGAGTATTTGTTGGGGGTAGGGGGATGAAACAAAAATGGGAGTGAACATTACATAACGAACTGCATAATTTATTTTTTATTTTTTTTATCATACTTTTGAAAATGACATTCATTCAAGGTCAACTTTCAATTTGGTAATACTGCATAAAAACTGAAATATATTGGGTTTAAAGATAATTTTCTTCACCTTATTCGAGGGTGATCTCAAACGTCTGATGAGGCAGAAAAATTTCAGGTAGCCCTATTGCAAGCAAGATTATTAGTCTGAGCTTAAAATTTTAAAAGCCTTGTGTCATTACACTTGTGCTATTGTTATTCAATTCTTACATAGCAAGCCTGGAGTGATGGAATTATGCAATAAAGATGTATAAAGCAAAGAGCTTGGGTTCATCTTCCAAGATGGAAAGGTATATACGACGGCGAAGACTTCTTTTTTTTTTTTTTGGGGGGGGGGGGGGGGGGAGGAGAGTTCAAATAAAGAGGGGTAGGTGTTAGCATATGTAACGTTGGTTGTCAGATAGTATAAACTATGTAATTTAGGACACCCAGCAATGAATTGGTTGCCTAATCATGATCATCATATAACATGGAAGTTAATTTTACAATTGCACAATTTTTTGGGTAAAAGGACTGCTTGAATTCTTTCCATAGGAGGTGAATGTAACTCTGAATAGTCAAATTCTAGGAAATTGGAAGCAAATAAGAACAAGAATACTTGCACACACACTAGAATATATGGCGTAACATGTTTTCCAATGATTTGAATATTTTGAGGTTGTTTGGCTTAACATCAATTCAATGAAACAATTTAATTAGTTTCTCTTTATTTATTATCATAATAATTAGATTTTTTTTTTTTTTTGTACTTGGATATCTTTTTCTTCCTAGTCTTCTGATTCTTTTATACCTATATGTTGTGTGATAGTGTCTATGCTAAAGCGTCCTAGGACACCTCCAACTAACAATCCGGCAATGGACTATCAAACTGCAGATTCTGAACATTTGCTGAAGAGATCAAGACCTTTTGGATTATCATCAGATGAGGTAATATATACTGTTTTCAGCTGCTCCTTTTTGGTTCATCACAATTTTTAATTTTTGTAATATTTCCAGTTTTGATGTTATTTTTGAGTCATTTTGAAAATTATCAATGTCCAGCGTCAACCTTTTTTCCTCATTTCAAAATTGTTACTTAGCGTTTTGGAAATTTGGATTTTTTTGGATCTAGGGCTGGTCCAAACTGACCATACCATAAGTTGAATGTTTTTCTTTTGAAATGTGATGTTGCTTTTGAATTATGAGTTCTTTTGTTGTCCTAATCTTCAGATTTTAGATTTTTTTTCCCCCATTTTCTTCGATCTGTGGATAGCTAATTTTGCTTGTACATGGAATTGTGTAGGTCAACAACCTACCTGTTAATATTTTGCCTGTCACATATCCTGGCCAGAATCCTGCTCATACCTTATTTTCTTCTGATGATTTGCCCAAGACTGTAGTTGTGAATTTGAATCAGGGTTCCGCTGTCAAGAGCATGGATTTCCATCCAGTGCAACAAACTCTGCTTCTTGGTTAGCTGTAGCTGCCATAAAAAATCTATTTGCCACTTTTTGGCTTCAGCTTTGATTCTATTTTTCCAACTCAAGCTAAGCTTTTAAAGAAACTTTTTGACGTGGTGAATATGTTTTCATACCCTTCTCATTTTCAGTTGGAACGAATATTGGTGATGTTGCTGTGTGGGATGTTGGTGCCAGAGAGAGGCTTACTAGTAGAAGTTTCAAGATTTGGGAGCTTGGAACATCTTCAATGACTCTGCAGGTATGCATTATATCTGAGAAACTTTTCTATGTTCTCTCTTTTTTTTTTTTTTTTATATTTAATTGCCAACCCTAAGGAAATCTCTGCCTCTCTTTTTTTATTTATTTGTTTTTTAATTTCTGTATAGGCATCTTTGGCCAATGAGTATACTGCATCGGTGAACAGAGTAATGTGGAGTCCTGATGGCAACCTTTTTGGTATATATAAAATGCATCTATTTGTTTATTTGTTCGCATGCTCATTTTACTGGATGTTGAACATGAAAGAATATGTAAATTTCAACATTTATAGTTATCCTGACATTAAATGTAGTTTTGTTTCTGCATGTAAACTGTGTTTTCTTTCTGCATGTAAGCTGTGTTTTCTTTCAAGAAAAGATAAGGACAAAAGGGATGGAATTGTTGAGAAATTTGTTGGGTTTAAGATATTCTGTTTTGATTGTTTCATCCTCTGTTCCAGGTGTCGCATACTCCAAGCATATTGTGCACCTATATACGTATCATGGTGGTGAAGATATACGGAATCATCTGGAGGTATACTTTGTGATTGGCAGACCTTGTATGCCTTGTGTATATTCCGTGTCTTTTTCTGTCAATAAAGGAAGAATGACGACTTGGTTGCCTTCATGGTTTTGACAGATTGATGCTCATACTGGTAATGTTAGCGATCTTGCTTTCTCTCACCCAAACAAACAACTATGTGTTATAACTTGTGGGGAGGACAAAACTATTAAGGTTTGGGTTTATTGGGTATTTTCTTTCATGGAATGGTGAAACTGTGGACTGCAATCATAAAATCTCATGTCTGCAGGTCTGGGATGTTGCCACTGGTTCTAAGCAGTACACTTTCGAGGGTCATCAGTTACCTGTTTATTCTGTGTGCCCACATACTAAGGAAAACATTCAGGTATCCTTTTTGTTCAAGGCTTACTTTGTGACTTTCCGTACAAGGGACCTCGACCGAAAAAAGGGCTACCCAAAGAGTTCAAAGTTAGAACTCCTTAGTTCTTTTTTCTTTTTCTAATTCAGAATAACCCTTATTCATTTTTTATATTAATGAATTATTGCGTCGTTTCAAATGTTTTGGAATTAGAAACTTTCTTGCAAGTTTGAACCTTTTTGCAATGCTATTCCAATTTGTTCTGTAACATCTGTTATCTATCTGAAAATATGAGGAATGTCACACTCAAATCCTCACTTTAAGAGTGGTGTTCTACGCGGTCCTTAGACCTTTCCAATCTGTTTCTTATAATTAAGGATCTTTCTTTTTCTCTATCAGTTCATCTTTTCGACGGGTATTGATGGGAAGATTAAGGCATGGTTGTATGATAATTTGGGTTCAAGGGTTGATTATGATGCCCCAGGACATTCTTGCACAACAATGGCTTACAGTGCTGATGGGACAAGGTATATATAGGATAGGCTGTTAATTCACAAGATGATCTGTGCTTCATTTGCATCTTTTCTGATCATGTTGAAAACTCTGTAGGTTGTTCTCATGTGGGACTAGCAAGGAAGGAGAATCATACATTGTAGAATGGAATGAAAGTGAAGGAGCTGTCAAGCGGACATATCATGGTCTTGGGAAGCGGTCTGTTGGGGTTGTGCAATTTGATACAACAAAAAACAGATTTCTGGCTGCTGGTGACGAGTTTGTAATCAAATTTTGGGACATGGATAATGTTAACCTCTTGACAACTACTGATGCAGAGGGTGGATTGCCGGTAATAATCAAATTGCATCTCTTTTAGATTTGCTTCCCATCTTTCTGGAGAAATGTCTTGGTGCAAAGTAATAATCCTTGCATAAAAAACCTCTCAGGCTTCACCTTGCATTCGGTTTAATAAGGAAGGAATGCTGTTGGCTGTCTCAACAAGTGAGAATGGTGTCAAGATTCTTGCAAATTCTGACGGTGTTAGGCTTCTGCGTTCCACTGAAAGTCGTGCACTTGATGCTTCTAGAATGGCTTCTGAGAGTGCTGCAAAAGTAAGTCTCTCATCAAATTTTCCTTGACAACTTTGATATGTACATGCTCTTTTTAACATGCATTATGTATCATGCAGGCCCCCGTAATTGGTACATTTGGTGCTTCCAGTTCAGCTGCTGGAACAAATGTTGGTGTTGCAGATAGAAATGCTCCAGCGATCCCTATGATTACACTGGTAAGCGAGGATACCTGTCAGGTGGACACTGGTGTGCTTCTTTCACAAAAGTTGCATGTTTTTCATTTTAATTATCCCATCTGTGCTTTGTTATAGATGATTGGATGATGTCATATGCTCAAATGGTCATATGTGAGTTGGTGCATGCGCATAGATAATTGTATGAGTTGAAATTTACTATACTGTCTTCATGTTGATTGACTAGCCTTTGAAATTTTTTGTAGAATGGAGATAGCCGAAGTTTGCCAGATGTGAAACCTAGAATCACAGAGGAGCTAGAAAAATCTAAGATTTGGAAGCTTACTGAAATCACCGAATCATCTCAGCTTCGTTCTCTGAGGCTTCCCGATAATTTGTTGTCAGTAAGGGTAAGTATACTCAATGTTACTAGTCAAAAGTGAAGCTTGTGTATCTCCCCAGCCTGGAGTTTTTACTTTCATTGTTTTCTTTTTTTCAGGTTTCTTTATGTCATTGTTTTTTGTTTTTTAAATTTGGTCGGGTCAATAACTGTGTTCCGTTGTTGCCTCAAGAAAGGCTATCAGGGGTTGAAGAGAGATGTTTCTATTTAATAAGTAGTGGATATAAATGCTACTTGATATGTAATCTACTGCCCAAGTATTAGACGTTTTTGCTTATGTTTTTCCATTGTATTCTCTTTTGTTTTTTTAGGTTAAATGTATAGATTTGGTTTCAATATGCAGAAAATGTTAGTGTATGAGATTTTATTTGAAGTATGGAGGGTATTCTTATATTTTTAGAAAGAATAATAGCTTCCTCATGTCACAATCTATGCTTTAGTGTACACTAGTTTGTTATCTGTGCATGCATGCATTTTTTTGTGTTCACATGTATGCAGTAACTTTACAATTAAGAATTTGTGAAACTCATCCCAAGTGCTTACTGTTATCCTCTTCTATAAACTTAAATGGGATGTTCTTATGTGGTAGGCATTTTACTGGATCTCCAAGTCATGACTGTTTTCATTTCTCAATTTCAGATTATTAGGTTGATTTATACAAATTCAGGAGGTGCCATTTTGGCACTAGCATATAATGCTGTACACAAACTCTGGAAATGGCAGAGGAATGAACGGAACATGACAGGAAAGGTACTCTGATTGTTTGTCTCTCTAGTCCTATTTTGTTCCACTTGATGAGATTTTCCTTATACATGCTTTGCCTCTTGTAGGCGAATACAAGTGCACCACCACAATTATGGCAACCTTCTAGTGGCATATTAATGACCAATGATATAAGTGAGACAAACCTTGAAGATGCCGTTCCGTGTTTTGCACTTTCGAAGAATGATTCTTATGTTATGTCGGCATCAGGAGGAAAAATTTCCCTATTTAATATGATGACTTTTAAGGTAATGGAATTCAAACATGCTTCTACCTTTTGTGGACCCTTTTGTGTTTTTCAATAATTATTTTCTGCTTGTTGGTTGGTGTTATATATATATATATATATATTTGTGTGTATAAGTTTTTTACTCTTCTTTTGTGTAGACAATGACAACATTCATGCCGCCTCCACCTGCAGCAACATTCCTTGCCTTCCATCCACAGGATAATAATATTATTGCTATTGGCATGGAGGACTCAACAATACAAATCTACAATGTTCGCGTTGACGAGGTTTGGCCTGAACAGAGACCTAACTTCTGCTGTTAGATATGTTGATAAGTACTTCTGTTTTCTATAATTGAACTTTTTTGGTGTTACATGTTGTACAGGTTAAAAGCAAGCTCAAAGGGCATCAGAAGAGAGTAACTGGTCTTGCGTTCTCAAATGTTCTAAATGTTCTTGTATCATCTGGAGCTGACGCTCAGGTATGTTGTGCATGAATTTTGAAAAGTGAATAAAAAAAAGAAACAACATACTGCGTGACTCAGTTTGCCTACTTGACATGCTGTGGGGGTTAGGAGTATAAACCCTCTCGATGTCTTGGCTCAGTTTGCCTACTTGACATGCTGTGGGCGTTGGAATTATAACTCTTGATGTTGTGGTAGCCTTCTGCATGACTCAGTTACGACGGTGGTCATACTGCACATCCCATCACTTAACTGTGGTAGTTATTCTGCTCCATCTCTGAGGATGTTGTATAATGTTGTTGCCTATGTATGTGCTAAGAGGTAGGATCTAGATGTGCCAAAACCTTTGCCATGCACCTTCGAACTATGGGATTTTGTGGCTTGGAGCCTGGGATGAAGGTTTCAACACAGTGTGACTACTCAAGCAGCTAAGCTGCTGTAGTCCAGTCCTACTGAGATAGAGACCTCGTTATTAAGCTCCTCCATAATCATTACGGAATCCTAATGGTCTAATTGACTTCTGACAAGTTCCCTAAAAATATTGTTGGTGTTCTTTATACTTAGTTAATAGTTATGACAATGGCTCACCTTTTATATATAAAAGGTGGTACTTTGGTTCGATGGAGCGAAGATGGATGCCGAGGGTTGGATAAAGTTCCCATCAAGTTGGATCTTACTTTCCTCAATCAGGGTTTGAACAAAATGCCTAAGAGCTGTGCATCAGTTAGTGCATTTATCCAGATATGGATCAAATAATAAATATTCCTTTTATGTGGTCTACGGGCTGCTGCTCAGTCAATTAACAATGAAATACCATTAACTCTATAGGTGTTATCAATATATCTACGTGTGGTTCGTTGAAACATAAACTCTCTTATTTCCCTCTTTCTAAAGAAGTTAAATTAATTGAATATATATTTTCCTATTTTATTCATCATTTGAGTTGATGAACTAACCCAGAATTCTGTTTTTTTTTTTTTCAAAAAAAAAAAAAAAAACTAACCCAGATTGTTATATGAGTGAAAGAAAATGGCTGATAAATTCACTGTAAAAAGATGGGAGTCTCATTTCCTATGTACTAGAGTTAACTGAAAGGTAAACAATATAGACTGTTTATATGTGACTTGGAATACATCATCTCTGGTTGAGCTCTGTACTCAAGCTCTCTACTGTCTCCCCCTATCTTGGCTGCACTGCTCCATCTCTTCTCAATCATCCCTTTTGCCTTCGGTGCTGATGTGTTTTGCTACTATCTGGTAAACCTCTGACCTTTGGTCAACCAACCCTTCCACAGAAAGTACGGTATAAAATAGAGGGGTCTGCAATAAAATATGAAGGCAACAATCTTATATATAGCTTATTTACATGACATTAGATAGGAAACTGATATTGACAAGTGGTACTAGAAGTTCTGGGATATTTTGTTAGACAAAACAAGTGCAGATGAATGAAGTGATGTTGCATTAGTAATCTGAGGCATGGTATTAAGGTGCATTCATTCTGTTTCGATGTATCTAAGTTGTGGGTGGTGAGCTGGGGATACCAGGACTGTTACCAGAAACAAAAATTAATCCATTTTGTTGCATTTTTAGTTTTTAATCTGAAAGGAGTAACAGAACAGAAGTAGATATGTTGTGTATTAAAATTTTGTGGTCATTGTAAGCTGCTGCTGATTTCTCTCTTTCTTTCTTACAGCTCTGCATTTGGAGCTCAGATGGATGGGAGAAGCAGGCTAGTGCATTCTTGCAGATACCGCCAGGGCGAACGGCAGCTCCTCTTGCACAGACACGTGTCCAATTTCATCAAGATCAGGTTCATCTGCTGGTGGTCCATGAAACTCAGATAGCCATATATGAGGCACCAAAGCTAGAATGTATTAAGCAGGTGTGTCAGACATTACTTCTGAAGAATATCATGGATTTTTTTTTATTATTTATAATTTGTAGGTGTTGAGCGTATAACTGAAATACTTTTCAAAAAGATAAAGTGCTTACAATTGAAATGCTTGTTTATCTCCTTAATTGGAACTGTGTTTATGCTGAATGTTCTTTTGTACATAAATCACCCCCTTGTTGTTTAGGAGGGACCAACTTTAATTTTTTGTTTTCTTTTCATATATTTGTTCTTTGGTGAGTAAATTTCAGATGTTCAAAGAATGACTTGGTTTTAGTTTTTCTATTAATATTGATGGATTTTCAAAATTTGTTGTTTATGGCAGTGGGTTCCGCGAGAGTTAAGTGGTTCAATCACAGATGCCACATATTCGTGCGATAGCCAATCAATCTTTGCAAGCTTTGAAGATGGGAGTGTAACTGTCCTCACTGCTTCAACACTCAGACTGAGATGCCGAATTAGCTCCACTGCCTACTTACCTCCAAGTCCCAGGTATGAGTTATTATTCCTGAAAAGAAGTTAAAATTTTGATATGATCATTTTTCCAAGCTAATTGCCTGCTTATTTCATTTGATAGCCCAAGAGTACATCCACTTGTTGTAACGGCCCATCCCTCTGAACCTAATCAATTTGCCTTGGGGCTTACTGATGGCGGAGTTCATGTTCTCGAGCCCCTGGAAGCCGAGGGAAGGTGGGGTACCACACCACCACTTGAGAATGGTGTAGGGCCTAGCATCAACCCTGTTGCAGCGGGTTCGGACCAGCGATCAAGGTAACCGTGATTGCCTATGCCTTGAAAGTAGTGGTCGCGTGAAATATCATGAACACATTTCCCATTTTACTTTTGGGGTAGCTGCAAAGTTAGGTATCTTAGCTCGTAGTATACACAGCTCTGATGGGTAGCAAAATGCTGAGTTGATAGTCGTCTTGAATTTATGGTCAAGATTTGTGGAATCCCTTCCGTATATATAAAGGATGAGAGAAATGGTAAGACGAAGATGAAGAGACAGATGGCAGAAGAGTAGAATTTAGGGCTGTCTTTTGAGAATTTTGCCTTCTAATCACATCAAGGTGACTCAACAATTAAGTTATTAGATTGGGCCTCTGCAAAATCTTTCTTGTATTTTTAAGGTATCTGAATATTACTGTTTCTTTTTCCAGCATTCTGAACATAAATGAACTCTCTCTCTCTCTCTCTCTCTCTCTCTCTCTCTCTCTCTCTCTCTCTCTCTCTCTCTCTTTGTCTCTCTCTTTCTCTCTCTCTCTCTCTCTCTCTCTCTCATGAACCTTTTGTAAGTTTCAGTTCTTTTACTTTACTTGTTGACCTTCCTGCTGTAATCGTTAACATAGAACATGCTGGGAAGGATGAGTGAGTGCAGGTCGTAGATGGGGAATTGATGCTAGTTTTTTTTTTTTTTAATCATCTGATTTAACCATTTAATTGATTAAAAAGGAGACCATAACTTGGTGATATCTGTAGTAGTAAAGTTTGGAAGTGTATTTATTCGCTTGTCCGAATGATTTTAACTCGTTGCACTTAAACTAATGTCATGAAATGTGTATAAACTTTGCTCAACAGCTGCTAGCTAGTGCATTGTTAACGGTGGTGCTTAAGATCATGTCATGAAATGTGTATCGACTTTCCTGGACAGTTGCTAGCTAGCGCATCGTTAACAGTTGTGCTGTACCCACTTTCATAGCGTACTCTTGTAGGGGTGTGCATCATAGATTTTTCCAAATCTATAGTGTTAGGTTAGGCATTTGGAAGTTGTTCTAATGAGTGTTAAAATTACATTTACATGGAACTTATCTGTGGTTCAAATTAAATTTACATAGCATCTATAATATATGAGTTAAATTTGAATCACATAATAAAATTTTGGATATTTTTCTGTACACAATTTTTGTGCACGTCTTCTCTCTGATTATCAAACCGGCTGGAGGTTGTACACTCTATGCACGAAATTTACTTTCTAAAATTGTTCATTTTATTTTCAATGCAACTTTTTGTTGTATAATTATGTTTTGAATTTTTTGTGATATTATGTAATTAAGAATACACTAAAGATTTAATTCAAGGGGTTGGCGAAGAGATAAAAATTTGAGAATAAAATTTAAGGTTTCGAATTAATAAAGGTGCGCGTCCAAGCTAATTCGAACACTTAGGTTTATTTTGAAAAGTATGTTAAAAATTAATTTTTTGATTTTTTCAAAAAAAAAATATGTACAAAAATTTGAGAATAAAATTTAAGGTTTCGAATTAATAAAGGTGCACATCCAAGCTAATTCGAACACTTAGGTTTATTTTGAAAAGTATGTTAAAAATTAATTTTTTGATTTTTTTTTTAAAAAAAATATGTAAAAAAATAAAAAGATGATGTGATCTAATAAAATTAAAAAGTTAAAAAATTGAATTTTAACTCAATTGGAAAAATAGGCCTTAATTATTAATATATGTATATATATACACACTAAAGATTTTGACGACACTCTTAACCAAATGTTTGTTTGCTCTTCATGAATAGGTGACCTACTTTTGTGTACATTCAAAGCAAGTTGGTAGAAAAGTAGTAGCCTTAAAATTAGGTATATCACTTTTGTAGACTAATAATGACATATGGATTAGATTTTCTTAAATATAAATTAGATTTTGAGAGAAGTCGAGGGGGTGTGAGGTTCACCGCAGGTTAGTTTTGATGATTCAAAATTTTGCAAGATTTTTCGTATATATTATTTATGAGAATAGTAAGATTGATTTGATTGTAATATTTTTATTTATTGTATTTATTTCAAAAAAATAGATGATTTAGTTTGAAAAACATACTTGTTTATTTTTTTGAAAACGAATTTTGATAAAATAAAAATATTATAATTATCAGATTAATTAAATTTTTTTCATAGACAATATACATTAATAATAATAGTCTTATAAAATGAATAATTCTAATCAATGAAATGACATATGTGAGGGATCTCACGAGCTCCTCTAATTCTCTTAATTGAAATTGAGAGAAGCTCAACTCATGATATATATACAAATAAAATTTTTCTATAAAATTTTCATACAAAATAGTATGATTTTTTTATCTCTCTTCATTGTTAATCAAAATGCTCATTATTATTTTTAAAATTTTACAAATATCACTAACAATAAAGTTTTTGTACAAAATTGTGTTTGCAAAAACATTTTCGTTTACATATATGACGTAGGTGTACGTACCAAAAAAAGTCTTTGGGGGTCTTTTGGGAATAATGGTAAAAAGTCAATTTTTTGATTTTTTAGCTTTTTTTTAGGCAAAAAAGTCGGTTTTTTTTACCTAAAACAACTCGGTTTTTTGTCAAGAAGTTAAAAAGTCAGTTTTTTACCAGCTTTTCAAAACACCACTTTGTAGCGTTTGATTTAGTTTTTAAAATTTAACTTTATTTTTAAATTATGATTTGGATGAAACATATTAATCAAATATATTTTTAAAATATAATTTAAATTATTTTCAAAACTTCTCTCTTCTCTTTTTATTTTTATTTTTATTATTAATCAATCAATTAATTATTTTTTCTCTCTCCTCTCACATTCTCTCACATTCTATACATCAATCAATCAAAATAAATAAATACAAATTATCCCAAAATTATTTTCAAAACTTACAACTAATTAAATTTTCTCTTTTCAAATCAGAATTCAAAAATTTAAAATTTAAAACACAACTTTACACCCAAATCATTATTCTAAAAGTGAATCAAGCCGGCCCTTGTTGGATAGCTTTTGCTTGAGCATCGTGGACTCAAGCTGTATGGGGATCTTCTCAATTTGGTTGGCACAGACTCTATTCTGCAGAATCTTTGTACTTATGTTTTGGATCTGTTTTAGAATATATATTGTATATATATATATATATATATAAAATGTCTTGTAGGTTGAAAAGGAAGAGGCTCGAATGATCCGAATGGGCGTTTGCTAGACAATCACTCGGACGATTAAGTAAAACACTTGCCTACCACGTTTGTCACCTTATCAACCGACAAGATGAATTTCGAGTCCTTCGGGCCAAACTCAAATTCGAGCTATGGAAAGTGTTTTTGATTGTTATATTTAAATAAATTATAAATACATTTTCTAAATTTTATTTAAAATATAGATTTCTTTTTATAATTTTGAAAATTATATTTTGTTCCTTCAATTTTTTAATCAAATAAGAAATTATTCTTTTTACTAATAAATTATTAAGACAATCAATAAGTTTTTATAATATCATAAACAAATTTCAATTAATAATTCTTAAAATTTTATTATTATATAAAAGAGTAATTAAGAATTTCATTTTTCTATTAACTCTGTTATATAAAAAAATTTAACAACGGGATATTTGTCATTTCTAAATCATAAGAAACAATTCGTATTTTAAGCAAATATCAGAAAGTGTATTTATAATTTACCTTATATGTTTTGAGTAACAAACTTCCTTTTATTTTTATTTTTATTTTTACTAGTGGTTGGACACATGCGTTGCACGTGACACGTAATTTTTCATCAATTGTTAGTACTATAATCATGCGTGTCTCTTAAATTGGTATGTGATATGTATAAAAAGTATGTAGACTTGTATGTGTAAATTGATTTACATCTAAAACCCAATTAAATAAGAAGTGAATACATATTTGGCTGAAGAGTTTAAATGATAAATGAGAAATTTTATAAATATATATATTAATATATTAATTTATAACTACATTGTTGAGATCACAATCTTATCTTGAACAATAAATAATAAACATGTCATTTAATATATAGTATTACACAAATATTTTTCTATAAACTTTCTACTTCAATAATCTGTACCTGTAATACAATTGAAGGTATGAAATTAATTGTACAATTACACAATTTGGTTTAATAGTTCATCTCATAATACAAATTCATTAAACCCATGATTGCATATTATTTGCATACTATTGGTGTAAGAATGCATTAATATCAATATGTAATATATTTTTATACATCAAAAGTTGTTGAGTCTTATTTCCTGTGCCACGAATATCTTGCATGATTATAATATTAGTTATTAATATATTTTCATTTATGTAGAAAATGTGGAGTAATTTTTTTACGAAAATTGAATGATGTTGTATCTTAATATTTCGATCGACATAGGAATTTCATAATTGTTTTCAAAATATTTATAGATTCATACTTAAAATTGTTTGCAGGGTCACTTTCATGAAATTATCAAGTTACATAATTTATTATGTCATCTGTAAGTAATCAGCATATGAAAAAAATTAAACGAAACTTTTTGTTTAATATACTTATTTTCTGCATCATTGAGTTGTTGCGATAATGTTCGGATATTATTTGATTTTTTTTCTTATAATTTGACTACAATGTGTACATGAAGCACATTGTTTTTCTTGAACTTCACAACATATATGACAATTCCTACTTCAACTGGTTTAACTTTGCTTGGAGAGAATACTGCAATAGATTTTTTGTAATTTTTCTTTCACCATCTTCTTATTTTTCTTCTTGTTCACCATTACAACTCATTGTAATAAAAATATTTTGATGAGTAAAAGTTTGAGACAATATCATATTGTGATGAATTTCAAAATCCATTTTTCTTAATAATGTGATTTTTTCTATGAGAGAAAAAAAGTACAATTATTGTCGTGATGGAGGTGTTTTGCAAAATCTTGATTTGTTATTGAAAGTGTTCGTTATTGACACTTGTTTGTATGACATGTATATATATGTATTGAACATAAATTGATAGGAGAATAGTACACAATTTTGCAAAATTTTTTTATACCGAATATAACTATATTATTAAAGCACTACATGTTAGAAAATTAAAGTATCCGATGGTAATATAGTATTGCAGATTGACAATGTATGAATATAATAACATATATAAATTTACATTTATATATTTATATATGTAGGCATTGACATATATAAGATATCACAAAAGTAATATGTGAAATCTTTTGTAATAATATAATACAAGAAATAATGAGAAATTAATTACTCATAATTAAATAGTTGGTCATAATATAGATGTTTAGTGTTACATTTTTGTGTGTATGCACTATTTTTTAAATTAGTTTAGTAAATTCACATAAAAATTAAAATGAATTTGTGAATAATTTGTGTAAAATTAGAGATTAGTGAAGAAAAATTAAAATAAAAAAAAAGAAAAAAAAGAAGAGAAGAACTTTATAGCATTTGGTTTCGGTTTTTTAATCTTTCATTTGCACCCCACCGCAGGCACACTTGCATCCTTCATGTATTGGTATTTTTTTTTTTCCTTTTCCCGCCTGCAAATATTTCCCCCTTTTTTAATAATATTTTTTTTTTAGATTCAATTAATTTAATATTTTTTTAATACCATGAAAAATATTACAGTTCATAAAATATAATTCAAAAAAAAAAACTATGAAGATAACCTGCAAATTTTTTAGATGCAACACAAATCTCTATTTTAAATACACATGCGTTTTTCTTCTGTTTAGATTCAAACGAATGTATATAACTTTAAGATTCAACCAAAATATGAATCGATCCATGATGAAAAATTGTAAATATTATGTATATCAGTATAGAAGCAGACACAAGAAATAAGAAAAAGTAATTATTTTTTATTCTTCAATTATCATCAATGTAAAAAAAATAGGGAGATGATTTTTTTTTTTTTGAATAAAAATGGAGACGGTTTGTTTATATTTATATAAGACTCTTTGATTATATCATTTTTGAGTGTTAAACTCTAAAAATAAAGAGATGGATAGTTTTTATAAAACTCTTTATGACTTTTAAAAAATATAATAAATTTGAGAGAATAAAATTAAAATAAAAAACATGTAGACATTTCACACTTTTATAATAGTAGTAGCTAATGAACAATATATTTTATTCTCATCTTCATAGCTCAACCAAACAAAAACAAAAAAAATAACTTCTCCCCTTCATTTTCTATATTTCTTTCCTTTCCTTCCTCTCAACAAATATTAGAACCAAATAAATTAACCATCAATGTGGATTGACACTAGTGCACCATCGTAGTATAATTGTTGAAAAATATGGAATATTAATTATTTGTATTAGGTAATAAAGAATATAAAAGACATAATGAATGGTGCTTGGTGAGAGAATATAATCGTTTGGTAATCCAAGACAACTGTATAATTTTTCATGCATTCACTAGTTGTGTTGTCCACGAAGTGGCCATTTATTTATTTATACTTGTGGTCTCAATTAATGATATTGTGAAAAATTGTACAATTAGAATAATACTGATTCATTTTTATAGTTCAAAAATAAAAATAACATATATTTTGTAATTCTTCACTTGTTGAGAGTCTCATGTAATCAACATCATATATATTTTGAAATTATCTAATCTTAACTTTATGATGATACTAACGCTCTATTTGTTTTGATATTAAATGCTTTTTACATTTTTAAAAATTTGGTACCACATAAAAATAAAAGTTAATGAAAATATTCAATAAAAAAAATTAAAAAAAAAAGTTGAATCAAGATATAAATAAAATAAAAAACAAAAAAACCACTTTTTAATAGTTTTCTGACTAATCTTGCCAATTTCATCACCCTCAACTATTTTTGTTGTTACCAATCCACCACTTCTATCTCGTCGAACCCACAGCCACTGCCACGGCCACTGTCACTGCCATCAATTCCACAACGATGGTAATATATTCATTAATTAATATATCAATTAGTATATTAGTATATTATGATATTATTTTAAATTATGACCTCATTTATTACACAAATTATAAAGACTTAAAATTTCAAAAATTATGTCACATCATCTATTAATATACTAATTGATATATCAATTGGTGTATATAACATTATTCATACCCCAAACTAGGGGTGCTCGCGGATCTATTTTTGATAGTTTGGTTTGCGGTTTGGACCATTCCGCATATTTGTGGTTTGGAAAAACTTGAACCTGCAACCACCTGCAACCGCCCGCAATGCAGATTGCAGTTTGTGTGGATAGAATTCGCAGATGTGCGGACGGTTGTGGACAGTTTACAGATTGGGTTTTTCCTTTAAAATTTTATTTTTGGGCTTGCTTTTCCATATTTTTTAATTATTCTTTTTTGGACTTCCCCCTCCCCTCCCCCCCCCCCTTGAAATATTATTTTGGGCCACAAAATCACATTTTTTTTTTAAAATCATGAAATCATTATTTTTTAAATGATTTACCCCAAATAAATTTTAGCCTATCTATCCAATTTATTTCCAGAAGGAAACATACTATAAGCACAGGCCAGGATCCATAATTGACTCACATTCACTTTGCAAAAAATGTATAAGCTAAACAATGTATACAGATGCGGGTAGGTGAGTGCGGGTGCAAGTAAAACCCGCGACCTATTCGCAATTCGCAAAACAGAAAAATTATAACTCGCATCTAACCCTAACGATTATGCAAAATCGTCCAAATAGGTGCGGGCGATTCGAATTAAGCAATTTTCGTGGATCGAATAACTCTATAGCTAACCATACCCCAAACACCAGCATGTCAATTTTAAGATTGCAACCAAATATAATAAAAATGTTTGCATAAATTATTATTAGGCACCATCCATATTTATATTGCCAATAATTGTGAATAAGTCACATAAATATATCTTTATTTTAAATTTAAAAATAGTTAAGAAAAAAAATTTAATTCAAAATTTCATAACAATTGTAGAATTTTTTTTTTCTTTTTTTAATTTTAATGTCATACCTATTACATCCTTATCCATTATAATGAAAATTTTCATTACAATTTTATAATGAAAGGGATGTAAATCCTACCTAGTTAAGAGAGTAGAGTAATTGAAGTTAGACGAATGTCAAATGAGTGACTTGCACAACCATGTTTACTTGAACAAATGTTAACCCTACAAGGTTAATTCAACATCTAATCAAACAACCAATACCATATATTTTTATCCACACGCTTTGATTTGGGTTCGTGACCTAACCTCATGCCCTTTGAAATCTTCTCATAACTACTTTTATTATAAAAAAAACCACAATACTTACTAATTTTGTCATAGTTCAACAACACACAAGATTCTCATTCTAAAATATCTAATCATATATAATTGCGAGTAATGAAATAAAAGAAATATTAATTATTATTTAATAAATGATAATTAATGTTGATATATATGAAGTGTAGTAAAATATGTAAAAGTATATGAGATACATAAAATGTGTATTGAAATTTTAATCTTTTGACATTATTTGATCAATATCTAATAGACAGTCATTAGTATTGTAAACTGAAAAAACACAGATTATGCAGCGGATTAAAATGATCAGATCATACCTTCTTGATGATAGAACCTTCTTGGATAAATCACGTGCTTCCAGGAAACTTCTTGATGAACCAACCCAGCAGTGGAGTGATATCACAGATTGAATATCACCCACACTAACCACAGTGTCAAAGACTTGATCGTTGTGTTTATGGGAGAGAGTCAGAATGTGGGTAGAAAAACAGACTACGTTGTTTTTTCTTTTTTTTTTCAGATTACCTATAACCATATCAGATATTTAATATATTATAATATCTATCCATATCAGTTAAGATACAGATAATATCTAATATATATTATATCTATCTATATCAGTTCAAACTGATAACGTCTGTTTCAAGAGTGGTTATCCTAAATAGGTTTGATTTCAAAATCAAAACCTATTTGGATAAGGATCAAATGTTAAATTTAAATGGTCATGCCACATGGGCGCCCATTACTAACATCTCCCACTCGCACATGAGTTGGCATGACACTGCCACATCTCTATCTCAATCTCCCCAAAAACGAACAATCTCATACTAGCCAATGCACCGTGCGACCGCTGAGAACACCTGCAAGTGGGAGCTCTATACTAGAAACTCAACATGAGTCAGCATAGAGACATCAACCCAAAAAGAACAGAAATAGTGTCTCATGTACCCAGACCCATCTAGCTACATCAGTCCAAAAACATCTCTAATCCCTCAAAGAGCATGTTTGACTCTCCTAGGTCCCGCATTATATTCACACCCAATCAGCATCCTATAAAGAGCGATGTGAGTTGTCGACAGTGAATATAGAGCAGAGATGTAGAACTAGATGATCTTCCCTTCACCCTCATATCATTCAATTTGAAATTGACCGCTTTCCCAGTAATGTCCCTTAAAGCCGAATCATACATGACCGCAGGCAACATACCAAAGTAGCTGAACATCAACTCCTCATCTTATGACATAGTCAAAGGTCACAAAAAAGGCACAAAGTGAAGTCATTTAGGAAAAAATGACTTTTAGGACTCACACGGTGAAGAAGCAGGGATCCATTCTTTCACCTCGCTAACGGGTCGATAAGCACATGCAGTATGAATGCATGTTATAGTGGAGTTACTCTTCTAAAGAGTGATGTTAAACTCACACACCATACAGATCTTAGTCTAGTCGCTCTTAAGCGCACGAGTCGCTTCCTAGCGTCTAACTCGAATTCTCTATTTGCTCGCCTCTCAGGCATCAAATGAGATCTCGCATCTGGCTATCCATAACAGACATATCATGGAAAAGTGGGTACTCTCATATCCATGGCCGGTCTCTAACAAGACCTCATCTTGGCTCCAACCAAGGCGACATAGCTAGTGGATAATTTTAGCTTCTAGTCTCATCCTTACTCGCTACCCAGCGCTAAGGGCGATTGCTCGTGTGAGTGAGCCAATCTTGCCTGCTAACATCAATTTAATTGTTTTGTGTATGCTAATTCACAAACCATTACTAAAAGTAGTAAACATAAATGTGTGATAGAAACAAGTATGAATACTAATGGCATTAATATCCCCAAAAAAAGAGTTCAACTGAATACACATAAAAAATCACCACCTACGTAGTCCTAAAGCCCTAACATGAGTAAGATAAACATCTCTAGCAATGGGCTTAGTCAAAGGGTCCGCAACCATGCGACTTGTAGGGATGTGCTCCAGGATCACTTCTTTCTGCGCCAAAATATCTCTGATAAAATTAAACCTCACATCAATGTGTTTGGTTCTGCCATGGTATTTAGGATCCTTAGCGTAAGCGAGTGCAGCCATGCTGTCACAATGGATAGTCACAGGATCTGAAGTGTGTGTGACAACATCCAAATGCTGAAGGAATCTCCTCAACCACACGGCTTCCTGAACGGCAGATGAACAAGCCACAAACTCAGCCTCTATGGTCGATAAGGCGATGCAGGATTGCTTCTTACTGCTCCAAGAAATAGCACCATCGCTAAGCATGAAAGCATATCCTGAAGTAGACTTACGCTCATCTAGGTCTCCTCCCCAGTCAGCATCACAATAGCCAACTAGATGTAGATCTGAACTCTGGTAGCAAAGTGTGTAATCTGCAGTTCCTCTAAGATATCGTAATATCCTCTTAACTGCTTTCCAATGAGCTGGTCCTGGGTTGGATTGGTAACGACTCACCAATCCGACTGCATAACAAATGTCAGGACGTGTACACATCATAGCATACATCAAGCTTCCAACAGCATTTGCATAGGGAACACGGGCCATCTTTTCATTTTCTTCTTGAGTCTTAGGACCCATATCAAGGCTTAGGCTCTCGCCTTTTGCAACAGGAGTGTCAATGGGTTTGCAGCTCTGCATCTGGAACCGCTCTAGAATAGTCTTAATGTAAGTCTCTTGAGACAAACCAAGAAGTCTCCTAGAGCGATCCCTGAGGATCTTAACACCGAGCACATAACTCGCCTCACCCATGTCCTTCATTTCAAATGTAGAGAACAACCACATTTTAGTGGCGACAATCATCTCCTTGTCATTTCCAGCCAATAATATGTCATCTACATATAATGACAATATCAGAAAAATGTCCTTGGACCGCTTAACGTACACACAGTGATCTTCATCAATCATCGTAAACCCATTTGAAACAATGGCTCGATGAAATCTCAGATTCCACTGTCTGGATGATTGCTTTAAGCCATAAATAGATCGTTGAAGCTTGCAAACTTTGCGCTCCTGACCTACTGCCACAAAGCCTTCTGGTTGATCCATATAGATCTCTTCATCCAATTCTCCATTGAGAAATGCAGTTTTAACGTCCATCTGATATAGCTCTAAGTCCAACTGAGCTACTATGGCCAGGATTAGGCGAATAGAGGCAAACCTTACAACTGGTGAAAAAGTTTCCTCATAGTCCACACCCTCTCGTTGGGTGTAACCTTTCGCCACTAGGCGAGCCTTATACCTTTCTATGGAACCATCCGCCTTGCGCTTGATTTTGAGAACCCATTTGTTCCCAATAGTCTTGCGCCCTAGCGGCAAATCAACCAAGTCCCAGACATGATTTTTCTTCATAGACTCTATTTCTTCTTCCATTGCAGTACTCCATTCTTTACTAGCAGGGGATGAGAGAGCCTCTTTGAGATTCTTAGGCTCCATCTCATCACTCGGAGCAATCATGAATGCTTCCCCTTCAATCTCAAAACGACGACGGGGTATAGCTCCACGTTTGCTTCTACGTAGTTGAGAATCCTCATCCATTGGATCCAATCCATGGGTAAGTAGATCGCTCCCACTGTCCCTAGGAGCTTGAGGAATTATTTCCTCATTCTCTACTAAGCTACTAGGTGCGCCTTCAAGTAGATCCTCCATCTCGTAGAATTCTACTTCTCTAGTTACCTCACCTCTGCTAGGGAAATCCTCCTCTAGGAAATCCACATCTCGCGACTCAATTTCAGTCACACTTCCATCCGGATGCTCCCCAACAAACACATAGCCCTTAGAATGCTCACTATAGCGAATGAAGATACACTTCTTTCCTCTAGGGCCCAACTTCCCAAACTTATGAGAAGCGTTGTGTATGTAAGCTGCCGAACCCCAAGGCCGCAAATTGCCCAAATCAGGCTTTTTGCCAGTCCACATCTCATATGGGGTGGAAGGAACTGATTTGGAGGGCACACGGTTAAGGACGTAGGCAGCAGTCAACAAAGCATCTCCCCAATAAGAAATTGGAAGATTAGCTTGCGCCATCATTGATCTAACCATGTCAAGCAATGTGCGATTCCTTCTCTCCGCTACACCATTTTGTTGCGGAGTCCTAGGAATTGTCAATTGCCTGATAACTCCTTTTTCCTCACAGAGCACTTTAAATTGCTCAGATAGATACTCACGTCCTCGGTCAGTCCTTAGAGCTTTAATGCTCTTGTCTAATTGATTCTCAACCTCATTAACATACCGTCTAAAGCAATCCAATGCTTCTGACTTGTGAGAAATCAGATAAACATGACCAAAACGTGTGCAATCATCTATAAATGTGATGAAATAGGGGGCTCCATGCCTTGCCCTCACATTCATTGGTCCACATATATCAGAATGAATAAGTTGCAATGGGATAGATGCCCTTATGGCTTTCCCAAATGGTTTTCTTGTTGCCTTTCCAGCAAGACAGTGCTCACAAGTAGGCAAAGTGACTCTAGCGAGTGGGCCTAAAAGACCTTCTCTAGCCAATCTAGTCATCCTGTCTTGCCCTATGTGGCCTAATCTAGCATGCCATCTCATAGAATCATTATCACAAAAAGATGCAATATTAGAAATAGAGCCATTGGCATTTTTATTGATACTAGAATCATCCACATCCAAAACTAAAAAACCATCTGAAAGATAACCAAAACCATAAAAAATTGTTCCCAAATAAATGCTAACACCATTATTCTCAAAACAAAAGCTAAAACCAAGGCTCATCATGCTAATAACTGAAACTAAGTTTCGCCGAATATCCGGAGCATAAAGAACATCATGAAGATACAAGGTGCGCCCTCGTCGCATTTCCAGCTTGAATGTGCCTATGCCAAGCACCTCCACACTGGACTCGTTCCCCATGTAAACTTTTCTGCTCCCAGCAGGTACTCGACGATACTCAACGAACCCTACTCTGTCCCTCGCGATGTGGTCTGTTGCTCCGGAGTCTACAACCCAAAAATGAGGAGAATGAGCAATTAATGCTTGACTAGACACAAAGCATTGAATGCGAGAAATTAAGTAAGGGAGTACCTTCTTCTGCTCAGGGCAATCCCGAGCGAAGTGTCCTTCTTTGTTACAGTTAAAGCATGTCAATTTAGCCTTTGCCTTCTTACCACCTCTCTTGCCCCTACACTTGAAATTTCTAGCGCCATTGGACTTAAGCGCAGCCGCTGCTTGCTTCTTGGGGGCACCTTTTGCTTTTCCACGTTTGAACTGAGAAGTCCTACGTGAGCTTGACTCAACCACCATAGCAGAACCATCAGACTTAGCCGCCTCAAGGCGCTCAGCCTCTAGCTCCAAATGACGCGATATGTCTTCGAATGTTTTCACACTCTCATTATGCATCATGTTCTGCTTCATTTGCTCCCAAGAATTTGGCAGAGAGCGTATCACAGCCTGTACTTGCTGCTCTTGAGTCAAATTATGCCCAGCAGCCGCAAGCTCACGTATCATGGCTGACATGACTCTCAAATGCTGCTTCATCGAGTGATGCGCCCTTTTCTGATATGAGTCAAACTTCATAGTCAGCCCACGTAGCTTTGCCAAAGAGGTAATACCAAACTTTTGCTTGAGAGCTTCCCACATCTCAAATGCAGTCGGGCAATGCTCAAACTCACTAATCAAGTCGTTGTGCATGCTGCTTAACATAGTAAAGCGCGCACACCGATCTTTGTTACGCCAAGTCTGAAAGGCTTCAAGATCACGACGATGTTGAGCTGTATTGCCCTGCTCTGGCTCAACCATCACTTGTTCAAGTGTGGTCAACACCTCTTGCTCATTGAGGAGGTATTGGATCTTACGGCGCCATATGTCATAATTGTCGCCATCCAATTTCTCTCCCTTAGTTAAGTCTGCCACCACTGACTTAGCAGCCATTTCTACATACAGAGTAAATAAAATGCGCAGGGGATATTAATGATAGCAACACAAAACAAAATATTTTGCAGCAAAAAGAATCTAAATTAAATAATGATAATTTTACACATGTCTCAAGATCGAAAATTTGCTATGCTCGTAATCATCTCTTGCGCCTCTAGTGATAATTATCAAAATTTAATTTCATTCCATGCGCAAAAAATAATCAAACAATCTCCCACTATCTATGGCATATACAAAGCATGATAAATTCCATACAATAGCATCTCAATATAAATTTGCAAACAACTCATGCTATATTTATTTAATGATGGAATTCAAATAAATAAATAAATAAATAATCATGCTTTAATTGCAACATATTAAAAAACCAAAAAAAAAATTGTATTTAATATGCAGATTATGCCATAATTAAAGTGTACATCATTTTTTGAAATTTTCTGGAATTTTCTGAAATTTTCTGGAATTTTAAATAACTAATTAAACACACATAAAATTAGAAATAAAAAATCCAGAAACTAGTAAACAGAAACAATATTCAGATTATGCCATAATTAAAATGTACATTGTTCTGAAATATTCTGAAATTTTTCTGAAATATTCTGGAATTTTAAATGACTAATAAATACACATAAAATTAGAAATAAAAAATCCAGAAACTGATAAAATGAGACAATATTACCAGTAAATAATAAAACCTTTCAGAAGCCTACAATAAATATTTCAGCCCCAGAAAATTATTTATGCAATACCAGAATCATTTTAAAGCATAAAAAATGAATTATTAACACAGGAAAAATAATTTATATTTTCTGAAAATTTTCAAAATTTTACAGAATGTAGAAAAATTAATTCTGAGTCTAACAGTATAAGCCACGCATAAAACAAATATGTAATGAATTAATTATGATCATTTAACGCAGTTCAGAATTAAAAACAAAACAAACAGTGCCTAATCGCCAGCAGCCAAGCCAGCCGAGGAAGACGGCGCGGCTCAGCACGCGGCTCGGCTCGAGGCTCGGCTCACGGCTCGGCTAGCGGCTCAGCGCGCGGCTCGGCTCGCGGCTCAGCGCGCGGCTCGGCTCGCGGCTCGGCTCGCGGCTCAGCGCACGGCGCGCGTGCGTGGCGCGGAGGGCGCGCGCGTGACTGCGCCGCTGACGCGCGCGTGAGAGCGCGTGCGAGCGCGTCGGGTGAGCAGCTGGCGCGTGGAGGCGCGTGGCTGCGCGTGGAGGCGCGTGGAAACGGCCCACGGCGTCAGGTGGCGCGTGCAGGCCACGCGCCGCCTTCCAGGGTGTTTTCTGGTCCGATTTTTGTACTGCCGGACTCCTTTTTTCAAAATAAAACTATTTATGATATGAAAAAAGACATTAAAGAACATAAAAAAAATATTTTTATGCTCCTAATCTGAAAAAAAAAAAATTTTCTACAAATATTCATGTGTATAATATATACATATACATATAAAAGTATACACATGAGGAAAACACGAAAATATCCATTAACAGGCTCTGATACCAATGTAAACTGAAAAAACACAGATTATGCAGCGGATTAAAATGATCAGATCATACCTTCTTGATGATAGAACCTTCTTGGATAAATCACGTGCTTCCAGGAAACTTCTTGATGAACCAACCCAGCAGTGGAGTGATATCACAGATTGAATATCACCCACACTAACCACAGTGTCAAAGACTTGATCGTTGTGTTTATGGGAGAGAGTCAGAATGTGGGTAGAAAAACAGACTACGTTGTTTTTTCTTTTTTTTTTCAGATTACCTATAACCATATCAGATATTTAATATATTATAATATCTATCCATATCAGTTAAGATACAGATAATATCTAATATATATTATATCTATCTATATCAGTTCAAACTGATAACGTCTGTTTCAAGAGTGGTTATCCTAAATAGGTTTGATTTCAAAATCAAAACCTATTTGGATAAGGATCAAATGTTAAATTTAAATGGTCATGCCACATGGGCGCCCATTACTAACAAGTATGAGCCACAAAATAATAGGCACTCAGGCCAGAGGTTTAATAGGCCTAAGCTCAAATATTTTTCAACCAAAAAGACATTATCTGTCCAAAAGAATAATTATCTATTTAAAAATTTACCTACCTGTCTATATGTTCAAATTGTACCTATATATTCAAATGTTGCATATATGTACACATGTCAAGTATATGTTTAACTATATGTTCAAATGTATACACACATTACCTATTTGTCCAATTATGTTCAAATGTGTACATGTATTACTTATCTATTTAACTATCTATTCAATGTCACCTATTTATCCACCATACTGACATGGGCCGATAATCGTTGGCAACTTTTCCAACCAATTTGTTAGCACCGGTGACTTTTCAACACGTGTCTTCATCACTAAAAAATATTAAACTTGCATATGATCGCATATGAATGAATTTTTCACCAATTAATCCTAGAGTAAATGGACAAATACCTTGTTTGATTTTCAAACTGAAATATAGTGTTTGAGTTTTTTTTTTTAATGATTTTTTTAATATTTTAGTGAATTTTTTAAAATGATCCTAAAAATAAAATATTTGTGAAAAAAGCTTTTAAAAGTCATACTAAAAACGGAAAAAAAAAATTCATACGTTTTCATATATATATATATATATATTTATATTAGCTTTAGTGAACTTTTTTTTAGATTGCATCACAAATATTTTAATTTTTAGTATATCTAAATTAGATATATCTATAAATAAAAAAAGACTAAAATATTAAGAAAGTTGACTAAAAACCAAAAAAAATACAAATACAAATTACAAAAAAATTAAAAATAATTTTTAAAAATTAAACCAAACACAAATTATCCCAATCCATCCCAACACTTGTCATTAAAACAATCCTACTAGATCTTCAATGTAATAGTATGATTTATTAATCAGAAAAGAGTAATAATATAACAACATAATTCTTATGTAAAATAATTTGACTTATATATATATATATATATATTTTATTTCTAATCGGAACACTACTATAATTCTCATAATTTCAAATACGTCAATCTCAATAATTTGCAAATTGTTTTTCATTAAAAAAATAGTACTATCTCCGTTCTAAAATAATTATTTCATTTGGAAAATTTAATTTTTTTTTTTTGATAGTATAATTATTATATTTTAAAAATATTAATTTTTCAAAATTATCTTTTGATAATATATTTTTTTAGAAAATATCAATTGTCATATTTGTACTTTTTGTGTTATTAATAAATTTAAAAGAAGAGTAAAAAGTAAATTTATATTATTTTATTTTTAATTTTTAATAATAAAATAATATTTTTAAATAATAAAACATAAAATAAGAAACTAATATTTTGAAACCTAATTTACGTCACATAACATAAATCTGACCTAGTTTAGGCTCCGTTTGGCAAGAGTTAAACGGGATTTTTTTGACTATTTTAGCCACAAAAGACAAAATAGGTTATTTTAGCCACAAAAAATAAAATATCACATCCAATACATAATCATTACATTCTTTTCTCACAAAAAAAGTCAAAAAAACCAAAAAATCAAAAAACCCTTTCCAAACCAAATTTTTTAGCCCAGGCTAAAATAATCAAAAAAGTTAAAAAGCCAAAAAATCAACCCACTCCCCAAACGGAGGCTTACAACTCAGCTTTCACGGAGGGACACTATACATGTGACCACAATAATTGGGCAACAATATGGAAAAACTGTGTTGGACGTGGTTAATATTTTGTTTGACCTGATTTCATTGGGTAATTGAGTTAATTTTAAATATTTTGAAACCTGTTAGTGCTTTTAAATTAAATTTGAATTGACAATTGTTCATTTGATTCGGTTTTATAAGGCCTAATTTGGAAACTTTGTTAAAAGTTAAATTTTGGCTTTTAATCTATTTTAAGTCACATTACTTCTCTATTTTTTTTACATATTTTTTCAAAAAAAGTTAAAAAAAAAAATCAAAAATCAACTTTTAATCAATTTCTCAAAACAATCTGAAGTCTAACAGTATATAAAAATACCAAATTATTTAAGTTTAACTCAAAAGTTTAATAAATAAAACTTGAACAAATTTTAAAATTCATTAAAATTTTCAAACTAAATTTGAACAATTAATCATTCGGTTTGCTTGGTTCATTTATCACTCCTACGTAAAAGTATTCAAAAAAACACATCTATATATTACAATCATTTATAAAATTTAAACAGTTAACTGTTCGGTTTATATTCTTAAAAAAAAATTAAAAAAGAAAAAAAGTATTCACAAAACACATCTAACATCAAAATGGCCAAAACGACGTCGTTTTGACCATTTGAACCACATTTGAGCCACAGAATTAAGGCCCCCAAACATTTTTCCACATCTATGTATCAGAGGCGACGAGACACCTATGCTCATGGGTCTCATGCCCCCAATCAAGCAAAGAAGCAATCTCCCAAAAAACTTTTATTTGTATTAGTAATATTTTATTTCATATAGTTTGATTCTTTTAAAAAATTAAAGGACCCCATTAAATAGAAATGTACACTCATTAGAGATTTATTGTTTGAGATGTTTAAAGGACAAATTACTTAGGTAATTTTTATATTTGATTATTTGTGTCATTTTGGTCATTACATTTTTAATTAGCTCAATTTTGACTATTAATTTTAAATTTTTTCTCAATTTGATCCAATTGATAATGTTATTAAGTTTTTTCATGAAAAATAATCATTAAGTTAGTTGAGATTATGTCACTGAATTGATCAATTTTATAATGTTACCCCTAAAAGCATGACACATGTTGTTTATGTACACATTTTTCATTAAAAAAAATATACAGGGACTGGCGATATAATTTACCTAAGATAAAATCACTTTGTTTGGTTAACAGTTTTCAAAAATAGTTTCTAAGTTTTTAGTTTTATGTGTTTCTTTTGTGCTTAGTGAATTTTTTAAATGTTTTAAGATTTTTTTTCCCACTTAATCTATATACTTAAAAATTAAGATATTTGTGACTTTTTATATATATAAAAAAAATCAATAAATACAAAAATTTAATATACTTTTCACAAATAATTTACTTTTTAGGTGCATCTAAAAAATATTCACTAAAGACAACAAAACTCAAAAAATTATTTTCAAAAATTCAAAATCAAACAAAGTGAATTTTATTTGGTTTAATTTATATATATATATATATATAATTTGTAAAACTTAAACTTGTAAGGTGACCCATCTATAAAAATTTATAGAATCACTACTGCTATGTATTACAATTATTTTAAATAGAACCCACGTCATACCAACTTATAATTTGCACCATATAATTCATTTTGAGATAAAATTTGTATATCTATAGCATTTCTGATAATTAGGAGGGTACAGAAAATGTGACATTCCTAATTGCTTCAACTGATCTTTCCCCAACGCTTGACAACCTCACTCTTCATGGCATTGGCATGACATCTTTCATTTTTAGATTGTGATAACGTGTGTTTTAAAGTAAGTACTATATGTTAAAGAAATTTAAAATATTTATATATTTTATATAGAAGTGTGTAACCAAAATTATACAAATATTTTTTAACAAAAAATTTAACATGTGTCACACGCCACTATGTCAAAACAGGACATTAACGGCGTTTTTTTAATGGCGATTTTCGTTACCGCCATTAAAGATACTATTAACGGCGGTAACGAAACCGCCGTTAATATCGCCGTTAATGTATCTTTAACGGCGGTTTTGTTACTGCTGTTAAAAAAATCGCCGCTAAAGTATTTTTAATGACAGTAACGAAACCGCCGTTCAAAAAACTGCCACTAAAGCCCTTTTTTAACGGCGGTAACGAAACCGCCGCTAAAACCCTCTCATTACCGCCGTTAATGACGGCGGTCTTTGCTGGCAGAGCTCCGGCGAAACTCTGGCGAGTGGTGACCATGCACGGCCAGAGGTTGCACATGACCATCTACAATAAAGTAAAAATAATATTTAAATATTTATTTAGGGAATATATTTCATATAGAGTGGCTATAGTGGAGTGGTCGGCGTGCGTGGATTAAAAGTCAAAGGTTTGAGACCTGGGGGTGTAAGAAGAGAGAATTACTTTTTAAAAAATTTGAACCTATTTATGGCAGTAAAGAACCGCCGTTTTTGGTTGACTTTTAACAACGGTAATTTATCATTTTCCGACACGAGTATAAACAGCGGTCCTAAATTACCGCCGTTAAAGCCCAATTTTGACGTAGTGCTAACATGGTCTTTTATTTTTAAATATTTTTATTTATTTTTCCAAAACATTCATAATTATTAAACTATATCTCATATTTTCGTATTTCAAAATTCTTACATATTGTAAGTAGATTTTTTTTATTAAGTAATTGATTATTGCTTAATAAATTAGAATAGATGAATGATTGGACAGCTTATAGGATTATAGTAGATAAGATTATGAAAAATTAGGGTTAATTGATAAAAAGTCCAAATTTATGGGGTCATATGCTATTTGGTCCAATGTTTAATCTTTTTTGGTGTGACGAAGACAGCTAAAAGTTGTCGAAAGTAGCTAGAAAATTGTCAGTAGCCAACGCACTGAGGTGGAAAGATATTAGATAAATATATGACACGTGTGCATATAGTTAGATAGATAAGCGATACATGTAAAGATAAGTGACATTTAGATAGATAGACAGATAGGTAATCTTTGGACATATAAGTATCCTTTTATTGGATGGTGCAAACTACTATCCAATCCGTACCAACCCACCAGTTAATCACATGTTAGTTTTGTCCGCAGTTTGAAATTTATAATCCGTCTTTAAAATTGTCTCGTTCTTCTATAATTAATACATACATACATACATACATACATACATGCATACATATATATATATATATATAATGAAATATCAAATCAAAAATCAATTTAAACGAGATTTAAAATATAAAATTTATTACAAATTAGTGTTATATATAAAAAAATATTATACAAATTAATATTATATATTACATAAATAATTAATAATTATTTAAAATTATTTTTTAATCAAATAGCAAATTAAAATCGCCTAAATCATGATTTAATTATTTCTCAATATATCGTCCATGATTTGATTTATAATTTATCTTCAAACCGCACCATGTCACGTCACGCACATCCTGAAGAGATGGACATCCTTTTGGACAAAATTAATAATCTTTTGATCTAAAAATATTTAAGTTTTGACCTATTAACTCAAAAGTTTAAAAAAAAAAAAATTGTTAATTTTTTTTAAAGTAATGGGCATTATGATACAAATTTAAAAATTAGACTCACTTTTCAAATCTAATAATATAATAATTAATTAAGATATCTAAGTTAACACGCGCTCTCTCTCATATCTTCTCAATTATCAACTAATCATAATACTTACACATTATTAGATATAAAAAATATATTTAAAAATAGATTTATATATTATTTTCGTTAAATAATACTAGCATATATAACACATGCTATGCGCGAGATTAAATAATAATGGTGAAATTTGTTTTTTAATTAATTGAAAACAATTTTAAAAAAATAGATAAGAAATTTGTATTTATTTTTAACTAAATGATTGTTTGAAATTAACATTTTAAATGCCTTTTTGACTATTTTAAGAGATAAGAAAAGTTATTGTATTTAGGAATGAATTTTTTAATTGTATAACAAAACGTGAAGAAAATTCATTTATTAAGAAAATTCTTGAGTTTGGCTAAGAATATGAAATTAATCTCGCTGCATGGCTTGAATCAATAAACCCCTAATGTAACGCCCCAAAATAATAATAACAACAATCCATTTCATGATATTCAATAGTAATATCACATGCGAAATAATAACCTTTCATTCATATTCTATTGCCGTACAAAAGATGATATATACGAGTATACATTCATAATCATAAATCCTGAATCGATAGCATATACCGCATATAAGTAAATTGAAGTAAAATGTCATACAGATAAGTCAATGCTCTAACGGCTACATCTTTCCAAGACAATGATTGGTTACAACAAAAGTGAGTTCTACTTAATACAGTTAAGACCCAGGCCTGTACAAAATAATTACAACAAGAAATCAAAAATGAGCCTTCAGCTCTACGGTCCTTCCAAGCTAAGTCCTTGATGGAGGCATATCATCAGCACTTGAAAGTTGTTTTTCACATAGGTGAGCCAAGCCCCAATAGAGATGTTTTAACACAATTGATGAATCTTAACAAAATCATAAGGTGAATGCATATGCATACCATTTGTCAAACGTTTTACATTTCCATCTCAAAATAATGTAATGTTAGGATTATATATTAGTTCATGAAAAATATCCTTTTATAATAGAAAATAAGGCAATGGATACAAAATATTGGGAATCTCTAGGTATGTGTCTGCTAGTAGGCTATACAAACCCTATCAAAATTATTTTACCGGTACAAACCAAGAGGATCGACACCCAACCGCGCAGGTTTTTGGACTTTCACCAAGGACACGTTTAACCCAAAATCTCCAAATTACTAAATCCTTTCAATGAACAAATAACTTGGGTAAACATCATATCAAGGGTTGAAGAAATCCCAAACTTAGGAGTAGAGGAGGAAGGGAGCAAGAGTAAAACTTTGACAAAGTCAAAAATGTGATCCTCTCTAATTAGAACGAAGCTTTCGACGAACTCTACCTTTTGCTCCAAGGAGCAATGATGGAGAAATCAATGGATGATGGAGTATTTGAAGTTTTAAGCAAGAACTAGAGAGAGAGTAAAAAAATTAGGGTTCGGGAGGTTTTAGAGAGAGTGAGAGAGAAGAAATGAAAAAGTAATTCAAAAATCTTTTTTCCCGAACTGATATATACGTAGACTACTCAAGCGACCAAAACACTGCTCGAGCGTTAGACACAATAAGTGACACCGCTCGAGCGACCAAAACACCGCTTAAGCGCACAATGATCCATTCCCAAAAGTTTTGCAAAGAGAAAAAGACCGCTAGAATGCAAGAAAGATCCCTCCAGTGAAGATCATCCTACTACTAGAAGTTTTGCAAACCTGCAAAATACAGGGAGATCTCGAAGATCGCTCGAGCGACAAAAACACAGCTCGAGCGAACAAGAAGAAAACTGGACATCAACTCTTTAAAAAACTAACTCTCAACTTGTTCCAAACACAACCAATAACCTAACTCAACTACTAACAAGACAATAAGGGATACGAATAACAATTAAGGACAAGGATTCCTCGATTCAAAAACAAGAAATGGGTCAAGTCTAAACCAGAACTGTTATAATCTCTCCCCCTTAAGGAATTTCGTCCCCAAAATTTAACTCAAACCAAAATTTACCGGATTTAAATCAAACCATTGATCATCCACACTTGTAACCATGGTACATAGAGTCTTCCAACACAAAACCTTACAGTTCAACTTTTCAGAACATATACAATGTTTACACGTTACAACATGAATAAGATTTCCTATACAAACTCAAACATTAACAAATAGGTTTAGATACTTCTCATAGACTTCCACCCCACGCTCCCAAGTTGCTTCCTCAACCCCATGGTGTCACCACAACACCTTGACCATTGGAATAGTCTTGTCTCTCAAGACTTGATCCCGAGTGCCCGATACCTGAACTGGTCTTTCTTTGTACAAGGCATCCTTATCTACCTCTAACTCGATTGAATCTAGCATTTATGAAGGATTGGGCTCGTACTTCCTTAGCATACAAATATGAAACGCATCATGAACTCAGGAAAGCTGGGGTAGCAAGGCCAAACGATAAGTTACCTCCCCAATGCGCTCTAAAATCTCAAAAGGCCTAATAAATCTAGCTCTTCCCGAATCTCATCAAGCCTTGCCTCAGTGATTTTCAAGAATACATGATCTCCTACCCTCAAAAAATAAACATCTCCTCTTACGGTCGGCATAGTTCTTTTGGCGACTTTGAGGCGAAACCAACCTCTTGCGAATAAACGCGACTTTCTTCATCATTTCCTAAACTAGTTCAAGACCTAACATAGGTGCACCATTTACCTCAGCCCAACACACTAGAGATCTACATAGTAAGTCATACAAGGCCTCAAATGGTGCCATACCAATACTCAACTAAAAGTTGTTATTATAAGCAAACTCTACCAAAGATAAATGCCTCTTCCACAACCCCTTAAAGTCGAGAACGCAAGCCTGAAGCATGTCCTCTAAGATTTGAATAATTCGCTTGGACTACCCGTCAATCTAAGGATGATAGACGATGCTAAATGTCAATCTAGTGCCCAGGGTATTCTGTAGGCTCTGTCACAACCGAGCCGTGAAACATAGATCTCTATCCGAGACAATAGTCACAGGGATCCCATGAAGTCGCACTATATCTCTAACATACAAATCGGGAATGTAGTCTATTGAATCACTCGTGCGCATAGGTACAAAGTGTGCTAATTTAGTTAATCGGTCGACTAACACCCACATGGTATCATTACCCCGTTGAGTCCTCAGAAGACCCACAACAAAATCTATCGTGACATGTTTCCATTTCCACACAGCTTTAGGTAAGGGTTCAACAAACTTGCTGGTTGTTGATGCTCAACCTTCACTTGTTGACAAGTAAGGCACCTCGAAACAAACAAGGCTACGTCTCTCTTCATTTCCTTCCACCAAAACTGGCAACTAAGGCAGTGGTACATCTTCTCGGGTGTACCACAAGGTGTGAATAGTGGAACTCACAGAGTATCTCCTCCCTACAAAATTCTGGCATGAAAGGGCGGTCTAGATTCCTCACACTCGAGTCAGAATGCACATTTAAGCCCTTCTCTACCTTTCCACTAGTGTAGGCTATGCCATTACAGTGAACAGAACGGACGACTCAACGGACTCACTAAGATGCAAGTCAAACTCACCAATAGCGCCTAATATCTCCTAATATTATAGGGTAATACTAGCTACACTACTTAGGGATTTCCAACTCAAAGCGTCGGCCACTACGTTGGCTTTTGTCAGATGATAGTGTAACTCGAAATCATAATTCTCCATAAACTCCATCCACCTATTCTGTCTCAAATTCAAATCTTTCTGTGAAAACAGATATTTTAAACTCTTGTGATCAAAAAACATTTCAAATCTCTCCCCATATAGATAATGCTTCCAGATTTTTAAAGTAAAAATCATCGCTGCTAACTCAAGGTCGTGTGTGGAATAATTTCTCTAATATGTTTTCAACTGCCGTGAGCCATACGCTACCACTTTCCAATCTTGCATCAATACACAATGCAAACCTTCCTGAGATGCATCACAAGAAACCAAATAACCGAAACCCCTTTCTGGAATGATCAACACTAGAGCAGTGGTGAGTTTAACCTTAAGATCTTGAAACGACTTTTCACAAGTCTCATTCCACACAAATTTAATTCCCTTCATCATCAATCTAGTCAGTGGTGAGGCCAGTCTAGATAAGTCCTTCACCAAATGTCGATAATACCTAGTTAAGCCCAAAAAACTCTGGATCTCAAAGGCATTCCTCGGTTGTTTCTAATCTTGCATTGCATCTATCTTAGAAGAGTCTACAGTCACCTTTTCCTCGGATACCACATAGCTTAAGAATTTCACTTCGTTTAGCCATAACTCACGCTTTCTGAACTTAGCATATAACCGATGTGCTCTAAGCAACTTAAGTACAACCCGCAAGTGTTCCTAATGTTTTTCCTCAGAGAATAAGTAGACAAAGATATCATCGACAAAGACAACCACAAAACGATCTAAGAACTCACAAAAAATTCGATTTATCAAATTCATAAACGAAGCCAGCACATTGGTCAACCCAAAAGGCATCACTAAGAACTCATAATGGCCATACCACGTATGGAATGCCATTTTCTGAATATCCTCCTTCTTGACCCTCAATTAGTGATCACTCGATCTCAAGTCAACCTTAGAAAAACAACGAGACCCCTTCAACTGCCCAAATAAATCATCTATACGTGGCAATGGGTACTTGTTCTTAACAGTTACTCAGTTCAACTTCTGGTAATCGATGCACAGTCGCAATGTACCATCTTTCTTCGTAGCAAAGAGAATCGGTGCTCCCTAAGGCGATGTACTAGAGCGGATAAAGTTGAATCTTCAACTTGTGCAACTCTGCGGGTGCAAATCTATACGATGCCATGAAAATCGGTGCCGTATTGGGCACTAAGTCAATGGAGAACTTAATCTCTCGGTGGGGTGGCAAACTAGTAAGATCTTCGAGAAAGACATTCACAAACTACCCTCAGCAAATCAACTCGGACCACGTCACTCTCATTACCCAAGAAGGTTGCAAGGAGGAAATTAAACTCGTCCCGACCACGTGAGTCATACACTGGCGACAAAACTCTATCAGCTCGATCCTCCAAAAAATCAAAACAGTCACCACTCGAAGTGCACACCGTAACTCTTTTATGGTAACAATTTATGATGGTACAGTATGAAGACAACCAATCCATGCCCAAGATGACATCGAAACCCGACATGTCTAACAACATAAAATTAAAGGAAGTCGGCAACCGGCAACCTCTATCTCATAACTGCGACATCTCCAGTCCAAGACAACTTTACCCCCAACTGGTGACTCTACCCTAAGCGAAGACACTAACCAAGCCACTTCTAACCCCAAAACTGATGTGAATGCAGACGAAATAAAGGAATGAGATGTATCAATATCAATCAACACATTGGCAATAGAGTTGAACAACAAAAAGTTACCTCTCACAATGGAAGGCACTAGTGACTGATCAGGTGTGGTAACAGCATACACACGACTTGAGGGTCTCTACTCTATCTGTTCACCCTTCGAAGCATAGATCTGATACATGGATTAAGTCGAAGAGGCTCCCTGATTGGCCCTCAAGGCTTGAGCTAAATGGGTAGACTGATGGCTTAGTGTTTGTCTAAAGCCAAACACACCAGATGTGCCACTTGCTTAAGGGCAAAACCTCCTCAAATGCCCAGACTGTCCATACTAATAACAGGTAATCGGCTGCCTTCTTCACTAACTCTGGCTTTAAGGATAAGTCGAAGACGGTACCGACTGTTGCCCTCCTCCTCTCTGCGGGCAAACTGAAGAATTATGGCCTAACTGACCACACTTGAAACAAGTGATCCCACCTTAGCTACCTCTCTTTGAACCAAGACTCGGTACGAAACCTAGGACTACTGTGGGGTAGAACCCCTCTGTCTTTTGTTGTCCATACCTCTCCCTGAACTTCCTGACTCCTCTATTTGGAGCTCCTCATCCGCTCCTTCTAAGTTTGGATCATGATTGCTAAGTGTACCGCCGCTTCCATAAGGCGACTATAATCCCTAATCATAGACCCGACCACCTTGAAAAGAAGCCTGGTCCTCAATCTCTTCTCGAACTCAATGCAACGGGCGTTACTTCGTTGCCATAAGTTTCGATGCAAACTTAGAAAGACTAGTAAAAGCAGCCTTAAACTCGGTTACTAGTGTGTTTAGCTGTTTGAGCTTCAGAAACTGGTCTCTCAACTTCTCCTTAGCTGTGGTAAGCAAAAACTTATCCTGGAAAGCATTGACAAAGGCCTCCTAAGTCACTCCAATGAGCCATTGTGCATACTTCCACCATTGACCCACATCTCTCTTCAGTTGGAAGGATGCTAAGGTCACCCTCGAACTGTTCTCCTCGATATCAAGCATCTCGAATGTATTCATCATCTACTCAAGTCACTCATTGGCCTTCAATGGCTCCTTAATATCTCCAATAAACTCATCCAAATTCCACCAGAAGAACTCCCGCTTCAGAAAAGACAGCCATGTCTTTATAACATGGGCCCGGACTTGACTCTCAGCCCTAAGAATGTCTATAGATTCCCACAAAACTCTAGCGATTTCGCGGGCCAAAGTGCCCATGGCCTGCTGACCGGCTGGCTCAGCTACATTGGCCTGACCAACTCCCTTCTCTTGCACTGAAATATCATCCGGTAATGGCATCTCTTGCCGCCTAGGTCTGTCATGCCTACCACCACCATATCTACGTCCTAACATCCTAATAAAGTTAACACAATAGATTAGTACATTTACAAATGTGTCGAAGCTAATTCACGCACGTCCTAATACAGTGGACAACAAATAACTCGCTCCGCATAAGCACCTAATCACCTAATCACATAAGCACAAATAAATTTCTTTTTTAGATAATGATTGTTCTGCGACATTGCCAAAGTTATAGTTAAAAATAGCAGTGATCAAGTGCTCTTCTAATAGGACTTCTAGAAACTCATAGACCCAATTAATACCTTAGAAATTAAATCTCATACTCATCTAGTCACTTAAACATGTTATCATATAGCATACCAGGTCTACTTCTAATATTATCTAGCGAGATAAACCCATTGTGGTAAACACCACATCCCATGATCCCAAAGTATTCAAATTTGGTAGTTTTGATAGCAAGTTGTAACGCTTCAAAATAATAATAACAATTATCCATCTCTTGATATTCAATAGTAACATCAAACGCGGAATAATAAACTTTCATTCATGTTCTTTTGTCGTACAAAAGATGACGTATGGGAGTATACATTCATAAATCCTAAATCCTGAATCTATAGCATATGCCACATATAAGTAAACTGAAGTAAAAGAACATACAGATAAATCAATGCCCTAATGGCTACATCTTTCCAAGACAATGCTTGGTTACAACAAAAGTGAGTTTTACTCAATATAGTAAAAGCCCAAGGCTTGTACAAAATAATTACAACAAGAAATCAAAAATGAGCCTTCAGTTTCACGGTCCTCCCAAGCTAAATCCTTTGCTCCGCATATCATCAACACTTGAAAGTTGTTTTCCACATAGGGTGAGCTAAAGCCTAGTAGAAATGCTTTAACATAATGTATGAATCTTAACGAAGTCATAAGATGAATGCATGTGCATACCATTTGTCAAACGTTTTACATTTCCATCTCAAAATAGTGCAATGCTAGGATTATATATCAATTTATGAAAAATATCCTTTTATAATAGGGCAGTGGATACAAAATACTGGGAATTTCTAGGTGCGTGGTTGCTAGTAGGCTATACAAGCACTACCAAAGCCATTTTACCAATACTAACCAAGAGGATCAACACCTAATCGCGCGGGTTTTTGGACTTTCACCAAGGACACACATGCTAACATAATAACCCCAACCACACCTTCTAACCAGATTCGCCAAGGTATTCACCATGTTTTCTCAAAACAATACATTTTCAATGTTTAAGTATGAAACAACGCTCAATGCAAGATGTATAAGTAATTAGTTTCAATTCACCTAATCTTCATACAATTTCAACAACAATCAAAGTTATCTTTCACCGATAGTCCAAAACAGATATTTCTAATCAACAGATAATTTCTAACAAAATATATAATCTCATCAATTCCAAAACGAGAGCGATATTACATATCAAACTCCACCCTCGTCATCAACATATACATTCATCTCATTCTTTCAAAACCCAATGTCATTTTTCTTTTCTTTCATAACCAAATATCAATGATTTTCAAACAAAACCCCCATTTTTACTTTCAAAATCACATTTAAGTAAAGAAAATCTAACATTTTAACACATCTCAACTATAAACACATTCCTAGAACCTTTCTCAAGAACCCATTTGAAAATCTCTCTTTCACATTTCAAAATTAAATCCTAGATTTAACCCCAAATCTCCAAATCACTAAATCCTTTCAACGAACAAATAACTGGGGTAAAAATCATACCCAAGGTTGAAGAAATCCTTACCTTAGGAGTAGAGGACGAAGAGAGCAAGAGTGAAACTTTGACGGAGCCGAAAATGAGATCTTCTCCGATTAGAACGAAGCTTTCGATAAGCTCTACCTTTTTCTCCAAGGAGTAGTGATGGAGAAATCAACGGGTGATTCAAAAGAGAGACCTTGTTTCAAAGAGAGATATGAAATGAAAAAGTGATTCAAAAACCTTTTTTCCTAAATTGATATACACGCAGACCGTTTGAGCGACCAAAACATCGCTCGAGCGTCAAACACAATGAGTGGCACCACTCATATGACTAAAACACCGCTCGAGCGCATAACAATCCCTTCCCAAAAGTTTTGCAGATAGAAAAAGATTGCTCGAATGCAAGAACTACCACTTGAGCGAAGATCACCCTACTTCCAGAAGTTTTGCAAACTTGCAAAATACTGGGAGATCTCGAAGACCGCTTAAGCAAACCAGAAGAAAACTAGACATCAACTCTTTGAAAAACTAACTCCTAACTTGTTTCAAACACAACCAATCACCCAACTCAACTACTAATAAGACAATAAAGGATACGAATAACAATTAAGGACATGGATTCCTAGATTCAAAAGCAAGAAATGGTCCAAGTCTAAGCCGGAACCGTTTTACTTAGGCCTCATTTGGGAACAGGCTAATTTAGTAACTTTTTGGCTATTTGGCTAAAAATGTAGCTAAAAAAAACTTGTATGTTAGGGATGACTTTTTGGCTAATTACGAAAAGCTGTGCAAAAAGTAGAGAGAAGTCGTAATCTTTGACTTTTTGGTATGAGTTGTTGGCTTTTTGGCTAATTTAGTAACTTTTTGGCTAATTAGCTAAAACAGTTAGTCCCCAAATGGGGCCCTAAAGTCAATTTAAAAAATTGTATTTGTTTCTAAATTAAACAATTCGAAATGCATTAGCATATCTTGATTATATTTCCGATTTCTATCTTAAAAGATTATGTATATAAAAACAAATTTACAATATTTAGATTGAGTAAGTCATTCGATTTGCTCTATGATTTTGTGAGGTTATATGCTATTTGTGAGCCCTTCATATTAGTTAGAGATTTGAAAAAATTATGAGTGATTTTTTTTTTTAAAATGGCAACAAACTACTTTATTGATGAAAACAAAGTATATACATAATGAATCAAACATCAATACATATATTTGTGAGTTCTTCATATTAGTTAGAGTTTTGAAAAAATTATGAGCGAATGATATGAGCATGGAAAATTCCAAATGATTTGTAGCTCTACATTGAAATCCAAAAATAAAAATAAAAATAAAAATAAAAATACACAAAATATAAATAACAAAAAAATAAAATAAAATAAAATAAACAAACAAACAAAACCTACATATTGTCAACTTGAGTGACTATATCGTAAATTTTGCTTAAGGTAATGAAGTTAAAAAATAATCAAAACAAATCACTTAAAATCAAAATTGTAGGAATTACAATTAAAACATGCATCCTTTTGTTTTTTGTTTTTTTTTGTGTGTGGGGGATAAATTTATCATTGTATCATTAACTTTTTCCGACTGCTATATCTATAACAAAAAAAATAAACATATAAATATAAACTAAAACTTTCAAACGCTACAATCATAAAAATATTGTAATTTGCCACGGGTTAATATCCGCAATTAAAAAAAAAGAATAATATTTAAAATTTGCACCAGAAAAATTGATAAAATAATTGAAACAAATGTTGATGTCATATTGCGGTGAAGAAATTGAAATCTTTGAGGTAGTATAGCTGCTTATGATTTTTGAATTGTCAATGACCCTGTTTGGTAGGGTTTATTTCTAATTTATTTCAGTTTTTAGCTTAATTTAAGCTATTTTGGTGTGCTTGGTTCAGCTTAACAATACAATTTATAGCTTTTTGTAAGTAAAAAATCAACTTATTCTTTGAGTGGGGAAGAAGAAGCTTAATTTATAAGTCAAAAATCAATTTATATTCACAGTTATAAATTATAAACTATTAAGTTATAATCACTTTCTTATAACTCTACCAAACGGAGTCAATGTGTGCTGTAGGTTTTTTATTTTTCTCAATGATTACACCTATACTATATATATAGGTACATAATGTATAGATAAATATGGAATAATAGCAAATCAAAATCATAAATTATGTGATTTATCATAAAAGTATTCTTTTTTTAATTGAATTTTAAAATAAATTAGTATATTCTCTTTTTTGAAAGTCATAAATCATGGAACAATTGCTTAATAGATTTTTTTTTTAATTTTTAAAATTAAAAAAAATCAATAAATTAGATATGGGTTTTGAATCGGGGTAAGACTTTTTGTTATAGATATATATAAATATAGATAACTTTTCAAAAACATTTTATTATTTTTAATTTTGTTCGTAACACAAGATTTTTGTAATTTGTAAGTTTTTTAGGTTATTTTGTTTTGTTTTGTTTTTTGTTTTTTTTTTTTTTTTGGTGAGAATAAGAGATTTGAAAATTTATTCTAAAGAAAAATTACATGTATGAAAAGATAGAAATATATGTGCACAAGAAATCAACCTTTGATTATTTGAAATTTGACATCTTTATTTTCTTATTCTGGTGAATTGCTTCTTATATTTAGGGGTTGTTTGGGATTACCTAAATAAGTGCACTTTTTGTCTTTTTACGAAAAGATGTGCAGAAAAGTAGAGAGGTGATGTGATGAAAAAAAGATAAAAAAATAAAAAGATGGATTATTTTGGTATTGCCAAACTTGACCTTAATAGCAAAACAAATATATATATATATTGAATATTTTCCTTTAAAAAATTATAAATTATGGATTAATTAGAGTTTTATTTTTATATAGATAATGGAGATTTTTTTGATTATTTAAATTGAAAAACAAAAAATTAAGATTAAACATGTGGAGCTCTTATATAGGGGTGTTTGCGGTTTGGTTGTGGTCAGGAAACCTCTAATCCATCATCCGTCCGTTGGATGGACGGATTGAAAAAAATCAATCTGCATCCTTGCGCCGAATTGATAGATGTAGATTGAGTGAATTGACAGATGGATGCGATTGAGTGAATTGACAGATGGATGCGAATTGGTTTGGCGGTTTAAACTTTTACAAATTTTGAAGATAATACAACTTGTCAACATTTTTTTTTTTGGATAACAATCCAACTCAATATAACTAAAAGATTATCAAGTAAATTGTCAAATATTAATAATAAATATATATATAAGAAAACTATACATTATCAAAACTATTTCATTATTTTTTTATTCAAAAACTATTTAATTTGATTTTTTTTTAAATGACAAAATTAAGCATTTTACTTTCCACACAAAAATACCAAATATCAATCATTGCCATTTGATAAAAAGATTTCTAAATTGAAAACATAACAAAATATCTAAATGTGTTTTCAATTAAAAACACAAGCAGAATATTTAAACATATTGAAAATATAAAGTTTTACAAATTATTAAGGGTGCTCGCAGTTTGATGGTTCAGTTATAACTAAAGGAATCTCAAATCTGTCATCCATCTAAAATTAGGTGGATTAAAAAAAATTAATCTATAACTATTCGCTCATCATTATGTATCCGCTTAAAATGTAATAGATCAATGTGATCCGATAAATTTAAACGGATTAAAATATTGGTTACTCACACCCCTTATATCCCTTCTCATTAATATTTTTTCCCCTTAACGTATAGTATAAAATGTTGTTTTGTAACGCTGCCACAGCATCCATTGACTAATGGTATTAAATGCATTACCAACTAATTATCTGTCAGGCTAAGAAAGGAAAGAAAAAGCCATATGAATCACCGCCGGCTCATTAAATGCTTTTTACTAGTCATCAATTATTGTAAGGGGTTGCTCATTAAATGCTTTTTACAAGTCTTTAGGCTCTTTGCCCATTTCTATCAAAAATTGAAAATCGGTAGGGACTCAGATTCGTTATTTTTAAAAGAAATTATTTTGATCATATATTAATATTTATTTGATCAAATTATATTCATTTGTGTTCTAAGAATAATTTTTAAAATAAATTATTTATATAAATGTGATCTGATCAAGTGATTATCGATATCTGATTAAAATAATTTTTTTATAGAGATAAAATACTTGATGAGCTCTACATATTGACAATTCAAATAATCGATATAGGTTCTGTGGTAGGCTTACGGAGGTCTAACAATATTCTCCAGTTGGGACCCAATTAGAGATAAGCCTCTCCCTTTAAAAATATATATATATTTTTTTTTTGAGTTTTTTTTTTTTTTTTTGTGTGTTTTGATGTATTTTTTTTTTTATAAATATTTTAATTAATTAATTATTTTTTTCAAATGCTCCTAATCTAAATATAGTTAAAAATTATGAAATTTTTTTTAAAGAACTCAATAAATTCCCCCAAAAGCACGCGCGCGCACACACACACAAAATATACTAGAATTTTGTATTTTTTTTTTATATTTAGAGAATTTTTAAAAGATTTTTTCATAAATTTTATACATTTAATTTAAGGGTAAATTACAAATACACCTTCTAAGGTTTACTTAAAATATAAATTATCTCATGTAGTTTGAAAAATTATAAATACCCCAATTGTCAAAAAAATTTAATTAATAGAATTAACTGAAAAAATAAAATTCATAACGATTCTCCTATACAATAATAAAATTACCTGAATTATTAATTGAAACAAATTTTTGATATCATTAAAAACTGTTAATTGATTTGATGATTTATTAATAAAACTGACAATTTGTTATGAAATTAGAAATTTCAAAGGACGAAATGCAATTTTTAGAACCGTAGGGAGAAATTAGTATTTTAAACAAAACTCAGGGGTGCATTTGTAATCTATCTTTAATTTTTAAGCTATCTAGGGCCGATCCACCAAAATCAATTGAACCGAATTAATCCGCCACGCAATGGACGATTTCAATGGTCCAAAGAGACAGATGCGGATGTGTTTTCCCCAATTTGCCTAAATTAGGACGGATGATGGATGGAAAATCACCCAACCCAATCCGATCAACCAACACTTCTAAGGAAATAAAACAATCTTTTTATTTAGTAATTATATTTGCTATTTATGAAATTTGAAAGTCAAGCTATTTTTATTATAAAAATAAACAATAAAAATTGTAGGCACAAAATAGTAATAAATTATTGAAAAATAGTTTGAAGAAAGGGCCAAAACTGCCAAGCCAATCTGCATTCATCCATTAACTAGCACGGCCTACTCAATTCGTATCTGCTACTTATGTGGATTGATTTTTTTTCAATCTGCCTAAGTTTGGACAGTTAACGGATGAGAAGTCACCTGATCCAATCCAATCCGTGAACACTCCTAATTTAGATTAAGTGAATCTGATAAGTAAATTTTTTTGCTTAAAATATTACAAAAATTTACTAAAAATTAAAAAAAATACGGATTGAAAGTCAAAAACTATTTTTGAAAATTGTAAAAACCAAATAGAATCAGGATTTGACAATTGTTTTTCTAACAATTTTTATTAGCTCTTTTTCATTTTTAGTGAATTTAAAAAAAAATAAAAAAATTACAGATTTTAGTTTTACTAAATTAGACCCACTTGAAAAAGTTTTTTTTTTTTAAAATCCAATAAAAAATCCAATTTTTAGTTTTTATTTTATTTTATTTTTTAATATATATTTTTTTGGGGTCTATTTGTTGGATTGTTTCAAAATTTATTTACTTGTGTCTTTTAGACTACACCTATTTGAAAGGTAAATTTTTTTGACATAAATTTAATTTCTTTAACTACAGATAAAAGAATTTTTTTAAAAAAGGGTTATCTAACATCGATTGCCATACTATTAGATCATTTATATCTATATGGTCTACATGATTTGCGAATATACTGTTCATTTGTTATAATATATATGTGATTTGATCATGTTATTACTTACAGTCCCGCTACATCTCCTTAGTAAGGTCCTCCAATTCCATCTCCAATAACGTGGCTAAGATCCATGTAAAGCTCTCTCTCTCTCTCTCTCTCTCTCTCTCTCTCTCTCTCTCTCTCTCTCTCTCTCTCTCTCTCTCTCTCTCTCTCTCTCTCGTCTTTAATCCCCTTAATTCCACATCATTGGAAGTGGAATTGGGGAGGCAAAATTAGAGGGATTAATCATTTTTTTATTACTTATGATTGATCAACCAAATTTTTGCATGCATGTTCTTTTTAGCTTGTCATATGAAATGAATAGTTTAAGGAAAATTCTTCAGTGTGCATTACACACCATATCCAACTTTACACAAAATTACATAAGTGATATCACAAAAATATGTAAGTTCAATACAAATTTGTGCAATCACATAAGTTTCAAGAATTTACGTAAATTTGTATTCAACTTATTCATTTTTGTATGATCACTTATGTAAATTCATAAAAATTTACGTAATTTTGTGTAGAGTTACATATGGTGAGCACACCAAAGCATTTCCCATAGTTTAGATCATTGGCACAAGTACATATTAGTCTCACAATGCATCAACTTCACCTATGAAGTTGAGATCTTCAATTTTAGCAAATCCAAACTCTACCTCAATCTATTTGGCAGTATGTTTGCTCCTGATATGCCTAATTTAGCTTCGATTCTTTTCGAATCATCATATTTATGGATAAAGAGAGGGTGTTGTCACAACACTCCACTGTGATGCCTCGGTTGAGGTCTGTCTCGATTTTATTTTAATGATCCAAACTATTCATGTTATACGATTCTTCGAGCATCTCATTTATATATATATATAGTTTTTAACTATAAATCCTATTTCATCCACTTGTAATCCATCAGGTCCTATGGCTTTTTTATTAATCAATAAAGTCCCATAATATAAGTTGTTTTGAAGATTAGGGTGATTCTATTTACACACCACTAATACTTTCAATATACACCATTACTTAGTACACACACAAAATAATTTGTAGGGTTTAAAAATATCTTATATCACACCTTAACTTTCCATTACTAGCCCTATATTAGCACATCACTAACTATTTGAATACACACCATTACATACACCAAAAACTCTTCATCTTCACCACTACACACAACAAAAACCCCACAATCTTCGGAACAGAGACCATCTTCATCGATCTTGATCTCCATCGCTGGCGGAGGTTTCATTCAACCTCTTTCTTCTCCCATATTGATCTCCATAGTTGGTGTTGAATTTCGTCGTGTCTCATCTCGTCGTCTCGTCATCTTAGATCACCAGCAAAGTGTTTCATTCGGCCTCCATCGTCATTGGTGTTGATCTTCATTGTCGGTGTTTACGAATTCTTCAAATAAGTCATGTTCAAGAATACAAAGTTGAACAAACTTAATGTGTTCAAAAATTTATATCTAAACAACGAATAAAAATTTAATCTATTTTAACCGAACTAACTTAAAATGTTCAATTTTTTATAAATGAACATTTAATATTTGGTCAATCTTAATCATTTGAACAAAATTATTTTATTCAAATATAACTAATCGAACATTGCATCAAAATTCAACTCTGGTTATCCTAACACGACGAACAAACTTATTTTCTCAATATACCAACGAGATAAATAAAAAACCAAAAATTTAAACCATAAACTAACCTTTTCGATATTCAAATCAACATTTTCAATGTTTATATATAGGAACCAACCATCTCAGTGTGACGGTTCGGGTTAAGACTTGACCTTTCGTGTTCATTTGTTTTGGGTTAATACTTGTTGTGGGTAGTTTTCTTGGTATTGGGTCTCTTTTGTTGTTGGGAACCTTAGCATAGAACCCTGAAACCTATCAGTAGTCTGCCTAGTTTGGCTGGTCGCTCCTGTGATGTATTTTGTTGAACATCGTGCTTGTGATGGACTGCGACTAGGCCGCAACCAAAACGTGTCTTCGGGTCTATGTATGGGAGGAAAATATGTAGCCCATAAGGTTCCGCGAGGTAGGCCGCGATGTATAGGTCGTGCTTGCTAGAGAGTTAGTCGCTCCCGCGACTGTGTATGTCGCGCTTGCGAAGAGCCTTTTCTATAAATACCCGTGAAAAGAAGAAAATATCTTTTTGAGCTCTTTTTCTTCTTCTTCTTCTTCTTCTTCTTCTCCTCTCTCTCTCTCTCTCGTTTGCCATTTCCGAGTTCCTTAACCATAAAACCTCGATTTTTATCTACTTCTACCTATTTCTCACCTCTAGTACTTAAGACTTTAAGTTAGAGAGTATAGAGGGCTTCGTTTTGATCTGGAAAGTTCATGTTTTCATCATCATTGGATTTTAAGCTTTTGGGGCTTTCTCCTCTTCTGGCTTGAGGAAGGATTTTTTTTAACGGTGTGTATGTTTTTTTAGCCTTGCTATATGCTATCTTTGTTAGTTATGAGTTTTTGAAAAACTAGGTTTTGGGTTATAAGTGTATTAATGCACAAATTGGGGGAAAACTCTTATTTTCAATTCTGGTTGAAATTGGTAAGCTAGTAATTGTTGTGCAGGGAGGTTTTATGTTTTAGAAAAGAATCCCCACAAGTTTATCAAAACCTAGGGCATTGGATGTTTTATTGGAAAAAGAAATGAATTGTACATGTCATGGGGTTTTGATGAAACGAGGTTTGGTTGCAAAATGTTTTGAATTATTGGAAATTATCGAGTATTGGTTACTCCTTTTGAAATAATAGTTTTGTTAGAAAACTATATGAACAGTTTTGGAAATCAAATATTTTCTGTTGAGATTCACAAGACTTGTAAGGAGTGTGAATGTTGTTTACGAAAATTATGGAGATTTTGTATAAATCATTGGGTCTAGCTTTGATATCATTTTAGATATTATTATCATTGTTATTGTTGTATAATGCCTCGAAATAATTATTATAACCCATACGTCAACGTCAATAAGTGATCACAAAAACAAAGTAGTTATCATTCATTGATTTACAATTAAGTTTTACAAAAGAGTGATATAATCAAGAGACAAAACGAAAGTTAGACAAACAAGAAATGCCTTAAAGGCTTATATCTTTCCAAGACAACGTTTGGGTACAACAAAAATGGACTAAAGTCCAATACAGTTAAAACCCTTGGCTTGTACAAAAATAAATATAGTAAATACATAAAAGAAGCTCTTGCTCCACGTCCTCCCAAGTTATTGTCTTGGCGGAGGCATATCATCAGCACCAGAAATGTTTTCCCATGTAGGGTGAGTCAAAGTCTAGTAGAAATAATCTAACACGATATATGAATCTTAACAAAGCTACAAGGTGAATGCATATGCTATGCTCGTGCCAAAACATTTTTACATATCTTTCCGAAACTATGAAACGCCATAATAACATCATAGATCATTTCCTTTGAAATAAAAGATAGGGCTGTGAATCATGCTCTGGGAATTTCAAAACAATACAACATTTCTTGAAAATTTCGTCCGAAGAAAACTGTAAACCAGGACCTATGTAAATGTAGGCTATACAAGCACTACTATTGCCATTTCATAGAAATTTTGTCTGTGGGATTGGCACCCATGCATATGCACAGTTTTTAGGACTTTTACCATAGACACTCTGACCAACTTATTTCAACATTACAATATATGTTTCCCAAATTCATTCATTTTTCTCAAAATAGTAACCATTTTGAAATGTATAAGCATGAGATAATGTTCAATGCAAATGAATAAGGAAATAATTTCAATTTTCCTAATTCACATGCAATTTCTACAACACTCATAGCTATCCTCCACCGATAGCTCAAAACAGATATTTCTAAACAGATAAACAGTGTTCGATAAAGAAAAACCTTCTAAATTTCAAGAGGTGAGCAATAATACATATCCAACTCCACCATCCTCGCCAATATCAATCCCATTTCACAATTTCACTATCAATATGATAATTCATAGAAAATCAACAATAGAAATATTTAGGGCAAAATCCATTTTCTTTCCAAAATTAGTCCCAAATATCAAAACCAACCATTTTTTCCCAACTCAACATTATTTTCAGCATCACAATCATTTTCAAGAATCCATTTGAAGAAAATCCTCTTTTGATTTTTACTCAAAACCCTAGATTTGTTCCAAATCTTCTAAAATCTCAATATTGTTTAGAAATAACAAATAATTAAGCTAAAACTCATAAAAATAGTGAAGATAACCCTACCTTAAGCTTAGAAAATGATTGTAGGAGGGATGGAAACTCAAAGATGCCAAAAATTAGCTTTGCTCCAATTAGAACGAAGCCCTCGTCAAGCTCTACCTTTTTAACAAAGGGACACGAGTGAAAATATCAATGGATCTATGTGTATTCAAGGGAAATAAATGAGTTTTAGAGAGGGAGTGAGAGAAATTAGGGTTTTGAAATGTTTTAGAGAGAGAGATAAAAAAGTGAATCAAAAGTGGCTGTTTATGAATTGATATACGCAAGATCGCTTAAGCGCAAGAAGTATTGCTCTAGCAACCAGACATAATAAGTTGTTATGCTCTAGTGCAAGAATCTTCGCTCAAGTGTAGAATACAATCTCCAAGAAGTTTTACAGACAGAAGACTGTCGCTCGAGCGGATAATAAAAACTCCCAATATTTTTACAGATCTGCAAAAGTACTGGAGGTTCACAAAGACCGCTTAGGCGTAAGAAGTATCGCTCGAGTGTAGGAACAAAATTTTGGGCATCAACAACTTGAAAAACAAGCTACCAACTTGTTCCAAACGTAACCAACATATCCTAAAAGCCAAACTCAAAGAGAGATAAGGGGAACCAAGACATGAACAACTATATAAGATAATGAAACCCATCAAATGGGTTAGGTCTAAACCAGAAATGCTATAACCTCCCCCCCTTAAGGAATTTCATCCTCGAAATTTAAACCAAACATTTAAAACCAAGCTTAAACCGATTATCACAATGATAGTAATTCAAACTCAACACTATGACCCATTCATCAATCATCTACTCCCATCAACATAATAAATGAATTTTCAATATTGAATATACAATTCACATTTCCAAAACATATGCAATGTTTATATTTCATTAATATAACAAAGTCTTCAATACATGTTCAAACATCAATAAATAGGTCTGGATACTTCTCATGGACTTCCGCCTCACGCTCCCAAGTGGCCTCCTCACCCCTATGGTGTCGCCACAACACCTTCACCAAAGGAATTGTCTTGCCTTGCAAGACTTGGTCTCTAGTATCTTAGACTCTAACGGGTCTCTCCTCATACGAGACATCCTCATCCACCTCTAACTAAGTCCAATCCAACACGTATGAAGTATTCAACTCATACTTCTAGAGCATATAGATATGAAACACGTCATGAACCCTGGACAGCTGTGGCGGCAAGACGAAACGATAAGCTACCTCTCCAATCCACTCTAGGATCTCAAAAGGACCAATAAACCTAGGAGACAACTTCCTACGCTTCCCAAACCTCATCAAACCCTATCTGGGTGATATCTTCAAAAAGACGTGATTTCTCACCTTAAAGGATAACGGTCTCCTCCTACAGTCGACATAGTTCTTTTGACGACTTTGAGCCGTAACCAACCTCTTATGGATAAGTGCAATTTTCTCTGTCTTTTCCCGAACTAACTCTGGACCCAACATTGGTGCATCACCCACCTTGGCCCAACATATAGGGAATCTACACGATCGACCATACAAGGCCTGAAACGGTGCCATACCAATACTAGATTGGAAGCTATTATTATAGGCAAACTCCACTAAGGGAAAGTGCCTCCTCACAACCCCTTAAAGTCAAGAACACAACCTCGAAGCATATCCTCATGGATTTAAATAGTACGCTCTGACTGTCCGTCAGTCCGAGGATGATAGGTGGTACTAAAAGTCAACCTAGTGCCCAAGGTATTCTGTAGGCTTTGCCACAACCGAGCCATAAAACGCAGATCTCCATTTGAAACAATAGTCATAGGGATCCAATGAAGTTGAATTGTGTCCTTAATGTAAAGGTTGGCTAGATAATCTACTAAGTCACTCGTGCGCATAGGTACAAAGTGCGCTGACTTGGTCAATCGATCAACCACCACCCAAATGGTGTCGTTACCCCGTTTGGTCCTCGGAAGACCCACAACAAAATCTATTGTGACATATTCCCACTTTCACTCAGTTATAAGCAAGGGTTGTAACAAACTCGTTGGTTTCGGATGTCCAGCCTTCACTTGTTGACAAGTAAGGCATCTTGACACAAACACAGCTACATCCTTCTTCATCCCCTTCTATCAAAATTGACGACTAAGGTCGTGATACATCTTTGTGCCTTTTAGATTCACCGTAAGGCGTGAATGGTGAAACTCTTAGAGTACGTTCTCTCGACAAGACTTCAGTATGAAAAGACAGTCAAAGTATATAACACTCGAGTCAAAATACACGTTCAAACCTTTTTCTACTTTTTCACTAGAAATCTTCTCCCGAAGGGTTTCTACCTCAAGGTCACCCCTCTGCACTTCTATAACTCGACTCACAAGTATAGGTTGTGCGACTATTGAAAACAAAGCTGCCGACTCAATGGACTCGCCAAGATGCAAATCAAACTCACCAATAACACCCAACATCTCCCATTCTTGGATGTAATACAAGCTACACTGCTAATGGATTCCCTACTCAAGGTATCGACCACTACATTGGCCTTTCTCGGATGATTGTGCAACTCAAAATCATTGTCTTCCATAAACTCCATCCACCTCCTCTGCCTCAAATTCAGATCTTTCTATGAAAACAGGTACTTTAGACTCTTGTGATTAGAAAACGCCTTAAACTTCTCACTATATAGGTAATGCCTTCAAATTTTCAAGGCAAAGATCACAGCTGCTAGTTCTAAATCATGGGTAGGATAGTTCTTCTCATGTGTTTTCAACTGACATGAGCCATAGGCTACTACCTTCCCTTCTTGCATCAAGACACAAACTAAACCTTCCCGTGAAGCGTCATAATACACAGAATAGCCCAAACCTCTCTCCAGAATAATTAATACTGAGCAGTGGTAAGTTTAAGCTTAAGCTCTTGAAATGACTTCTCACAAGTCTCACTCCACATAAATTTGATTCCTTTCCTCGTCAGTATAGTCAACGATAAGGCTAACCTAGAGAAATCCTTCACAAATCGACGGTAATACCCCGCCAACCCCAAGAAACTACGGATCTCAAAGGCATTCTTAGGTTGTTTCCAATCTTGTACTGCTTCTATCTTAGATGAAGCCACAGTCACTTTAAATAATTAAAAAATTCCGTTATCTAATTATTTCATGAATTATAACTTTCAAAAAGAAAATATACTAATCTATTTTAAAATTCAACTAAAAAGGAAACAATTCTATGGTATATCCCATGATTTACAATTTTGACTTGCTATGATATTATTCTATATTTATCTATACTATACACGAAGTACCTATATATATATATATAACAATGTAGTAATTCAAAAAAAAAAAAGATAAAATAAAATAAAACACACATTGTCAATACAAAAATCATAAACAACCATAGTAGCTATATTACTAAGAGATTTCAATATATTCTATCTTTTCATGCACATGATTTTTCTCAAATCCAAAAAAAAAATACAGATGATTTTTCTTTAGAATAAATTTTCAAATCTCTTATTTTCACACACAAAAAAAAAAAAAAATTTACAAATTGCAAAAATCTTGTGCTACACACAAAATTACAAAAGTAAAAATAATAAAATATTTTTAAACAATTATAATAATGGGCACTTTTTCATAAATCCCTTTTCACCTACTTATGTTCCATTTAGTTCACATTATTTTTTTATATTCTAATAAGTCCTATGGGTGACATAGTTACCAAAATACCCCTAATAATATTCTCATTTATAGTGTAAATGTTTCGTGATGTGAATGTTCACACCATCAGTATGAATGTTAACATGTCAATGTGAATATTCACATTGTAAAATATGAATGTTCACAACACCAAATTGCTAACCGCTCAAAAAATATTTGTAAGGGTAGAAATGTCCATAAAATACCTTAAATATGAGAATTAGAATTTGATAGATCAAATGTCTAAATAATAGGACTTATTAGAATACAAGAATATCTCTTGGACTAATTGGGATACAAACACTTGAAAAATGATTTTCTAATAAATTTCCCTTATAATAAATTTCATATGTATTTATATCTATTTATAACAAAAAGCCTTATCAGAGTTCTAAAATCTCATACCAAAGTGATATTCTAAAACATCATACCAAAGTGATATTATAAAACATCATTAGAGAGTGTAGAAAGTCTCTACCAAAGTGATATTCTAAAATCTCATACCAAAGTGATATCCCAAAACATGACACATAAAACATTTCGAAGCCCTAATTTCTCACACTCTCTCTCTCTCTCTTCAAAACTCATATATTTCCCTGGAATACACATAGATCCATTGATATTTTCATCTGTGTCCCTTTGTTAAAAAGGTAGAGCTAAACGAGGGTTTCATTCTAATCGGAGCAAAGTTGATTTTTAGCATCTTTGAATTTACATCCCTCCTACAATCATCTTTTACGCTTGAGGTAGGGATATCTCCACTCTTTTTATGAGTTTTAACTTAGGCCCTGTTTGGTGGAGCTTTTTTTAAGTTAAAAATTGATAATTAGAAAGCAGAAACTAAAAGCACCCCTATCTCATCTTTTAAATAATTAGCTTTATTCAACTTATTTAAGCTATTTCTACCTAATAAGCTATAAGCAGAAGCTGCACCAAACAATCTGATACAGACTCCCAAATCAAAATAAGCTATATTCACTCCCCCAAAAGATGTAACAAACTGTCCCTTAGTTATTTGTTATTTCTAAACAATATTGAGATTTTAGACGATTTGGAACAAATCTAGGGTTTTGGGTAAAAATCAAAAGAGAGTTTTCTTCAAATGGATTCTTGAAAATGATTTTGATGTTGAAAATAATGTTGAGTTAGGAAGAAATGGTTGGTTTTGATACTTGGGATTGATTTTGGAAAGAAAATGCATTTTGTCCTAAATATTTCAATTGTTGATTTTATATAAATTATCAAATTGATAGTGAAATTATGAAATTGGATTAATATTGGTGAGGATGATGGGTTGGATATGTATTATTGCTCACCTCTTGAAATTTGGAAGGTTTATCTTCATCGAACATTGTTTATCTGTTTAGAAATATCTGTTTTGGACTATTGGTGGAGGATAGCTATGAGTGTTGTAGAAATTGCATGTGAATTAGGAGAATTGAAATTATTTCCTTATTCATTTGCATTGAGCATTATCTCACGCTTACATATTTGAAATGTTTATCGTTTTGAGAAAAATAGATGAATATGGGAAACATGTATTGTAATGTTGAAATAAGTCCTAAAAACCATGTATATACATGGGTGCTGATTCCACGAACAAAATTTCCATGAAATGACAATAGCAGCGCTTGTATAGCCTACGTTTACATGGATCTTAGTTTACAATTTCCTTCGGACGAAATTTCCGAGAAAGGTTGTATTGTTTTGAAATTCCCAGAGCATGATTCATATCCCTATCTTTTATTTCAAAGGAAATGATTTATGATGTTATTATGGCGTTGCATAGTTTTGGAAAAAAAGATATAAAAATGTTTTGGCACGAGCATGGCATATGCATTCACCTTGTAACTTTGTTAAGATTCATATACCGTGTTAGATTATTTATACTAGGCTTTGGCTCACCCTACGTGGGAAAAACATTTCAGGTGCTGTTGATATGCCTTCGCCAAGGCAACAGCTTAGGAGGACTTGGAGCGAGAGCTTCCTTTATGTATTTACTGTATTTATTTTTGTACATGCCAAGGGTTTTCACTGCATTGGACTTAAGTCCACTTTTGTTGTACGCAAGCGTTGTCTTGGATAGATGTAAGCCTTTAGGGCATTTCTTATTTGTCTAACTTTCATGTTCTCTTGATTATATCACTCTTTTGCAAAACTTAATTGTAAATCAATGTATGACAACTACTTTGTTTTTGTGATCACATATTGATGTTGAGTATGGGTTATAGTAATTATTTCGGGGCATTACTACTTGGTATCAGAGCGTACTGGGTATGAATACTTTGGATACGTGGGAAGTGGTTTTTACGACAATGGGTTTATCTCACTTGATAGAGATATTTATATGTTTGGTATGCTATGTGATAACATGCTTATGTGATTATATGGGTATGGGATTTAATTCGTAAGATATTGATTGGGTCTATAGGCTTCTACAAGTCCAATTAGAAGAGCACTTGATCATTGTTGTTTCTAATTGAAACTCTGGCAATACCACAGGATGATCATTACCTATGAAGGAAATTCGTATGTGTTTATGTGATTATTTGCTTATGTGGAGTGAATTACTATTGTTCATCGCATTAGGATGTGAGTGAGTTAGCTTCGGCACATTTCTAATTGTACTAATATCTTTTGTTACCTTCATTAGGATGTCAAGACGTGGACGTAGTTGTGGTAGGCGTGGTAGGCCTAAAAGGCATGATGTGCCTTTACTGGACGAGATTCGACGCAAGAAAAAGGGGTTGGTCAGGACATTCTTGCGCTCGAGGGAGCTTTGTGAGCTCCTAGTACTTTTACAGGCCTGCAAAGATACTGGGTAGGTAGTGTTCTTTGCTCGAGCGAGACTTCTTACGCTTGAGCAATGGTCTTCTATCTGTAAAACTTCTGGGAGTGTGCATTCTACGCTTGAGCGAAGCTTCTTGCGCTCAAGTGAACAACTTATTATGTCTGGTCGTTTGAGCAACAACTCTTACGGTCGAGCGAGCTGCGTGTATATTAGTTCGCAACAACACCTTTTTACATCACTTTTTCATTTCTTTTTGTCCCCAAACCCTAGATCGAGACTCTCTCTCTCTCTCTTTCTTTCTAAAACCTAACTTCTCTCTACATTTACACCTAGATCTAAGGATCCCTCCATGTTTTTCTCTTTGATAAAAAGATAGAGCACTCCAGGGCTCTTTTTTGATCCGAATAGAGCTTAGTTTCGGTGTCTTTGAAGTTCCTCCACTTCTTCCTTGGTCTTCTAAGTTTGAGGTAGGGACTTTCTGCACTCTCATATAATTTTTAACTTAGCTATTTGTTATTGTGTAAATAATGTTGGAATTTGAAGGATTTTAGACAAATCTAGGGTTTTGGTTTAAAATCAAAAGAGGGGTTCTCAAATAAAAGTAATGAAAATGGTTATGGGTGTAGATATAAGGATGTATTGTGCTAAATTTTTTGGTTTTGACATTTGGAATAGGTTTTGGAGAAAATGAAGTTTTGCCATAAAATGACTCAAATTGTTATTTTGTATAAATAAATGAAATTGACATTGAGAGTATGAAATTGGATGAATGTTTATATAAATGGTGGAGTTGGATATGTATTACCTCTCACCTATGGAAATTTGGATAATCTATTTGTCTTAAAGATTGTATATCTGTTTAGAAATATTTCTTTTAGGCTATCGGTGGAGGATAGCTATGATTGTTATAGAAATTACATAAGAATTAGGTGAATTGAAACTAATCTCTTATCCATTGTTATTGAATATGACTCTATTTTTAATACATTGTAAATGTATGGTATTTGGGAGAAGAAATGTGATGTATTCCATATTTGGGAGGCGAAAGGAGATGAACTCCATTGAATTAAGTTGGCCTGTGTGTCCAGGGTGAAAGTCCTGAAAACCACACGTATACATAGGTGCCGATTCCTGCGGACAAAATTTTCGTAAAATGGCAAATAGATGTGTTTATATGATAACTATATTGGTTAAAAACCCACTAAGTTGTATCCTTAGTTTGGTTGTGTAGACGTCCCCGAACGCCCCGGGAGGAACGAGCTCCCGTTCTGTTCATTTTGGGGTCACTACAGCTCAGGACTCTCAAATTTGTCACGGTTCTAAATCTGAACCAAAGAGTCCAAATCCGGCAAATCGTTTTGAGAAAACAGATTTTTGAAAGAAGTGCCAAACATGGACTGCTTTGCCAGATACAGAGTCGCCACCTAAATGTTTTTTTAATGGGAAATTTAGGAAACCCTGACTCGGTGCCAAAGGCCACGTGACCGTCATCACCAAAGTTGCCTCGGCTCGGGAACTTGGGTACGATTGGGGAAGGTCACTTCGTGAGCACCCCCGCTCGCCCGATCAAAGATCGGCCTCTACTAACCATGATATCTATTTTTGAAAACATTGTGTGTTCTTATTCCGGTTATTAGCCTAGGTTACTATGTGATGCGCGCAGTAAACAAGTATAGACCGGGTTGCCTGAATTGGAACAAAACATTTCATGTTTGTTTATTTGAAAGTGGTTTGATGGTGCTACCCGCAAGTAGGCTAAGACGTGGATTTGCCACCCTCGGGTGGGCTTAGAAAACATGATTTTGCCACTATCTAGTGGGCTTAAAACACACATTTGATGAATTGTTCCAATTCAAATAACCCAACCTTCACCCACAGGCATTCAGGCAGTTATATCACATAAGCAATTAGCCTCATGGTAAGCATGCTATTCATGGCAGTCACTCACACGCATGCAAGGATGCTAAAGCATAAAACTCACCGAGTACTCCATACCAAAACAGAAACTATGTTAGAAATCCATGCATGATCCTAATTATACAGAAATGCCTAATGCAACACATGCAAAATGCAACTATAGCAGACTCGGTTATTCTAAACATGGCATATGAAATGCTACAACTAACATCTATTCAATTTGGAATTGAAAGTACGATGCAGTTCGTATGGTGCGCCGAGCCCGGTGCATGCAAAACAGATGAATGAATGCAAACATGCTATCATACTGTATGCTAATTGAAATATGCCCTAATCTAACCATCATAAGCGGAAAAATAAAAAGGAAGAAAGACGTGGGGTTGGAAGACATACAACACACACATGCACACTTATTACAGTTGTGCCCCCGCGCAGAGGGTCCGAATAAATAATACAGTCCCAAATAAAAGAATATTACAGTCCGAATATTACAGTCCGAAAAATATACAAATTCCTAATTAATTAATGAATTAACTAAGAAAGCAAATAAAACTGGCATGCAAGCCAGGGACTGCCTTGCTTCTGATGGATGATGCATGTCCGGGTTGTCTTGCGCGGAAATCCACCGGAATGCCCCAATTAGCCTCTGTTTACACCTGTTCTTGAAATGCGTGCCAAGCCCTAAAAAGTTGTTGATTCTTCGTTTTGCTGCAACAGAGAGCAGGAAAGGGGCATAGCAATGTATTTTCACAGATATATGCATGCCTCGATCCTCGTGCCACCAATCACGCATATCGAGGCATGATGGCCGAGGAGTCGAATTGCACAATTCAATGTAGGATGAATGCACATGAAAACACAACAAGAACCTAACTCCATCATGGATGATCCGGAGTGTCGGTGACTGGGAAATTGAGACACATTCCGTCACTCGGAGTACGAAATGCACCTCGTTTCCCGTGCCCGGGCTAACTCCTATCCCGAACACGATGCAATATGCATGACATGCAACTAAGATGCAATCCTAACATACACAATGCTATGAAAATGAGATGCCTCGAAATGCGTGCGCACGGGCACGCAAACCGAGAAAATGACAGAATGTGATCTAAGATACAATCTAGTATGCACAATGCTGTGAAAATGATATGCCTCGAAATGCGTGCACACGGGCACGCAAACCGAGAAAATGACAGAATGTAATCTAAGATACAACCTAGTATGCACAATGCTATGAAAATGATATGCCTCGAAATGCGTGCACACGGGCACACAAACCGAGAAAATGACAGAATGCAATCTAAGATACAACCTAGTATGCACAATGCTGTGAAAATGATATGCCTCGAAATGCGTGCACACGGGCACGCAAACCGAGGCATTGGCATACACAATGCGAATGACATGAAAATGTGATATGGGCTTATACCAACATGAGTGAGCCTCAGCCACACTCACATAGGATGCCGTCGGATAAAAATGAGGTGCCTCGAAATGCGTGCACACGGGCACGCAAACCGAGGCGATGGCAAAATGCGATGTAATGACATGAAAACATGATATGGGCTTATACCAACATGAGTGAGCCTCAGCCACACTCACATAGGATGCCGTCGGATAAAAATGAGGTGCCTCGAAATGCGTGCACACGGGCACGCAAACCGAGGCGATGGCGGAATGCGATGCAATGACATGAAATGGACGGCAATCATTCTAATGGAATTTCAGCACTAAAATATGGGGGAAAACAGTCCCGAAATGAAGCGAAATGATACCAAATGCATGGAATTGTCCCGAAATGCGAATTTAGGCACCCGAAATGGCCTATAGCTATGCCAAACATGCACAACATGGACATGCAATGCAAAGACAGAAGCTAGACAGTCCCAAAAAAGGCACTTTCACAGTTATAAACATGGCCAAACAGCAAGCATAGGTATGGCAAAAATGGCATGCAAGAATAGGGGCCAAGAGAGGGGTAATGAAGCAAGTGATATAAGCAAAACCCAAACTGAAAAATTTCCTTCTACAACATTGAAGAGGGACCAAAAATATGAATATTTACAGTATATGGAAAACCTCAAATCAGTATACAAACATGATAGAAATGTGATGCAAAATGAGGCTCAAAAGTGGCTATAACATGAGGTATGCAAAATATTCGCCAAACAGCCAAAGACCCTTAATAAAACATGTAGAATGGGTCAAAATAAGCACTTTTTCAGAACTGTAAAATGGCCAAAAACAAAAGCATGGTAGGCTAACTAAACATGCAAGAATGGGGAATAAAAGAGAGATATAACATGAAGTGGCATATGGAGGCCTCAAACCATGAAAGGACCTAAATGAAATATGAATAATGGACCAAAATAAGCACTTTTTCAGAATTGTAAAATGGCCAAAAACAAAAGCATGGTAGGCTGCCATTGCATGCAAGAATGGGGAAGAAAAGAGGAGTATAAAGGTAGGTACAACATGGAAGTCCCAAATGGTGTTGAGCCCTTCTTCAATGTTGAAGAGGGGCTCAAAATAAGCCGAATATCAGTTTACAACATGCTCAAAAACAGATTACTCATGGGCCAAAAATAGCATGCAAGATTATGGCATATAAGAGGATCAATGAAGCAAGTGCATCATGGAGGGCTCAAACAGGGTTGAGCCCTTAATGAAAAGTGAAAATGAGCTCAAAAGAGGGTCCTTTTCAGTTAGGGCCGGAGCTTGAAACAAAAAGCATGTGGGGCTTACAAGTAGATCAAGAAAAAGGGTCAAAGAGGAGAAGTGTTACTCACCCTTGAAGACTAAGACTTTTGTTGCTTCTTGGACCAATTTGCAGCTTCTTTTGCCTTTGAGAAGCCTTCCTTGTTGCTGGAAATGAGGTGGTGGTGGTAGAGCTTGGTGGTATAGAAGAAATGGTACTTAGGGGCTTAGAAATTTTCAAGGAAATGAGAAGGATAAAGATGGAGTTGTGTATGGAGGCTTGAACAACAATTTTTCTAACCCTTGAATGTCATATAGCTTGCTTGTTATAAGGGCCAAAAAGAGGGTGTAAAGGTGGGAGAAAAGGAGACAAACTTTCCCCCACAAAATATCCCCCGGATAAAGATCTTTTCTGGGGGATAAAGCCCCACAGCTGTAAAGTGCACAGTGCAAGGAGCTCGGCCGGCCTATTACTTTTGCTCCAGGTGGCCGGCCGGCTAGGGGTCAAAAGGGTCAAGAAGATTTTCTGGCCGGCCACCAATTGATGGTGTCCTCCTATGTGTGTACAACACAACCGTGTGGTTAAAAGTCCAAGAAAGTGGGTCTAAGGGGTTCAACATTAGCTCGGAAAGAGGGGTTCAAAAGGGTCAGGTGAAATTACTGGCCGGCCACCAACTTTTAGGGTCCTCTCATGTGTGTACATCACAAATATGTGGTTCAAAGTTCAAGAAAAAGGGTCCAAGGTGTTCAACATTAGCCCGGAAGTGCGAAAAACGGGCGCCGGAGGGCGTCGGAGGATGTATAACTGGTTGCTGCAACAATTTCTAGCCTCCCACCCTTCAGTGACCTCTCCGGTGATAAAACAGAGGTACCTGCCAAAAATGAACGAAAACCGTTGCAAAACGAATGCTCGGGGACCAAAACGCGCAGTTCGAGGTCCCGAAAATGGGCTGTTAAGCACCGAAAGTGGCATTCGGCCACGAAGTGGGTTTCTCAGACCCCAGTATCCCTCAAAAGGGAGTAAATAGGAGGTATGCCAAAAATCAGAACAAACGGAGATGGTTAGGCGGTCCCGAACCGAGGCACACGGCCTGACGGCTCCGAAAACCGGGAACCGGACTCCGAAATGGGCAAAATGGCCTGCGGCCACAAAATGTAGCCTACGGACATTGAGAGATGGTCTACGGGACCTCTCCCTTCCCTCAGGAAAAGAAACCGAGAAAATCGAGCCTGGTTCACAAACCGAGGCAAAGTACAAAAGAGGGTTCGGAAGTCCGGAGGCAGGGCTCACGGCCGCAACTCTGAAACTTCTAAACGAGCACATTATGCAACATCACCAAGCGCTCAATCAGTGACGTCTGAGTCTTAAGGTCGGTCAAAAACGGGGTGTCTACAGGTTGCTAGAATGAAATGGACATGATTAACGAATTGAGAAGAAATAGATTTAGACATAAAGCTTGGCATAGCATGGCCTTTGGAAAAAGAGTTATAAATGATTTATCATGGGCATAGTATATACATATTATACTCATATCTTTGTTAAGATTCATATATTGTGTTTGATTGTTTCTGTTGGACTTTGGCTCACCCTACTTGGGAAAAACCATTTTCAAGTGCTGGTGATATGCCTTCGCCAAGGACTTAGTTTGGAAGGATTGTGAAGCTGAAAGCTCAATTTTGTTTATTTTGTGTTTAACTTTTGTACAAGCCTAGGGATTTGTTTGTATTAAGCTTCTGACTCATTTTGTTGTAACCAAGCACGGTCTTGGAAAGATGTACGCCCTTAGGGCATATGAATATCTGTTTAGCTTTCATTCTTTATCTCTACTTATAACACATGCTGTAGATTCAGGACGAACTATTTATGAATGTATATCACATGTGTCACATTCTGTATATTAACTCTGATTAATGAAAGCTTTTTATCTTATTTACATCATTTTGTACTAGTGTTTGGAGTTAGATTATTGTACTTATTTTTGGAGGCGTTACAACTTGGTATCAGAGCGTACTCGGTTTGAATACTTTGGATACGTGGGAAGTGGTTGTTACCACAATAGGTTTGTCTCGCTTGATAGAGACATTAGTATGTATGGCGTACTTACGTGATAACATGATAATGTGGTTTTTTGGGTATGAGATTTAATTTCTAGGATATTGATTGGGTTTACTGGTTTTTACAAGTCCTATTAGAAGAGTAATTGATCACTGCTATTTCTAATCAAAACACTGGCAACGCCGCAAGACAGTCATTATCCAGAAAAGAAATTTGTATGTGTTTATGTGGAGTGAATTACTATTGCCCACCGCTTTAGAACGTGAGTGAGTTAGCTTCGGCACATTTGTGAATGTGCTAATTTTTTTTTTTTTTTGTTACTCTCATTAAGATATCAGGATGTGGACGTGGTGGTCCTAGACGTGGTAAGCCTAGAAGGCATGAGGTGCCTTTACTAGATGAAATTCCAGCGCAGGAAAAAGGGGTTGGTTTGGCCAATGTGACCGAACTAGTTGGTCAGTAGGCCACATGTGCCGTAGCTTGTGAAATGATAGGAGCATTGCGAGAATCCATGGACATTTTCAGGGATGAGAAACAAGACCAGGCCCATGTTGCTGAAACGGGGTTGTTTTTTTTGAAGCAAGAGTTTTTCCGGTTGAATCCGCTTGAGTTTTTGGGTGATCCCAAGGAGCTACTAAAGACGGATGAGTGGTTAGAGCAAATAGTGAAAATGTTCAAGATGCTTGGCATCGAGGACGACCAGCTGAGAGTGACCTTGGCATTTTTCCAACTAAATGGAGATATGGATCAGTGGTGGAAGTATGCGTGTGGGCACATTGTGTTGACTTGAGAGGCTTTTGTTAGCGCATTCCAGGACAAGTTTTGGCCTCCCATTGTTAGGGAGAAGTTGGGAGATATGTTTTCCAAGCTTGTATAGTTGAACACTTCGGTGGCTGAGTTTATGACCACATTTACCAGCTTGTCAAGGTTTGCACCCGAACTTGTGGCGACTGAAGAGCGCCGTTGTTTAGAGTTCGAGAAAAGGTTGACGATCGGGTTAATGTTCAAAGTGGCCAGGTCAATGATTAGAGATTACAGACGCCTTGTGGAAGTGGCGGCTCGTCTTGAGATCGTAATGCAGATGGAGAATAAGAGGATGAGGGGCTTCTAGAGGAGTCAGGATATTCAGGGAGACAATAAGAGACAGAAGGGTTTTAACCCATAGCTGTCCTAGGGAGCTCAGTCGAGGTCCACTTTTCTAGTACTAATTTTAGGCTCCGAGAGAGGTGGTCAGGGACATTTCACTTGTTACAAGTCTGGTCAATTGAGCCATAAGTCTCCAGCTTGCTCGCAGAAAGGAGGAGGGCAATGGTCTACATCGTCTTCGGCTTGTTGTGAGAGCTAGAGTCAAGGGAGAGGCTAGTCGCTTACTTGTTATCAGTGTAGGCAGACGGGACACATAAAGAGGCTTTGCCTACAATTGGGTGGCACACCTGGTGCGTCTAGCTCAAGGCAGACACAAAGCCACTAGTCAATACAGTCAGCACAGGCCTCAAGGGCCAATCAGGAAGCCTCTTCGGCTCAATCAGTGCATCAGGCTTCTGCTCCAAGGGGTGAGCAGGTTGAACAGAAACCTACAAGGTGTATGTATGCTATTATCGCACCAGATTTGTACCAGCTCCTTCAGTAGTGAGATGTACCTTCTTGTTTTATAATTCAGTTGCTAATATGTTAATTGATATGGGTGCATCCCATTCATTTATCTCGCCTACATTTGCATCGATTTTGGGGTTAGAGTTGGCTCAGTTAGTATTTCCTATCTATGCAGAGTCACTTATTGGCGGCAAGATTGTTTTGAAGCAGGGGTATTAGGGTTGTGACATAGAGGTTGCTGGTCGCTGACTTCTTTTGCATTTGTGTTAATTGTCATGTCTAGTTTTGATGTTATATTAGGTATGGACTGGTTGTCATCATATTGGGCTGTTATAGATTGTTACCATCAGAAGGTTACTGTATGTACCTTAAGTGGTAATTGTTTCTATTTCTTGGGAGACCGGGTGGATAGAGTCTTATCACTGGTGTATGATCCATATGGGCGGAGTGAACTTAGTTGCCTTCTTGCCAACTTCTTGAGTACTAAGTGTGATGAAGTTCGAGTCAAGTTGCCAAGGGTAGTTTGTGAATACCCAGATGTTTTTTCGGAGGATCTTACTACCTTACTACCTTACTACCTCATCGAGAGATCGAGTTCTCTATTGATTTAGTGCCTGACACTACATCGATTTCTATGGCACCATATAGATTTACACCTGCCAAGTTGAGTGAGTTAAAGATTTAACTCCAGGAATTATTAGATAAGTGTTTTATTTGCCTTAGTATTTTGCCTTGGGCAACACCGGCTCTTTTTTCCATAAAGAAAGATGGTGCGTTGCGACTTTGTATAGATTACCGAAAGTTGAACCGGGTGACTGTTAAGAACAAGTACCCAATGCCTCGTATAGATGATTTGTTTGATCAGTTGAAGGGCTCTTGTTGCTTCTCTAAGATAGACTTGAGATCGGGTTATCACCAATTGAGAGTAAGGGAGAAGGATATCCAAAAGCCGACATTCTGTACGCGGTATGGCCATTATGAGTTCCTAGTGATGCTTTTTGGGTTAACCAATGCACCAACTGTGTTTATGGATTTGATGAATCGGATCTTCCGTGAGTTCCTAGACCGTTTTGCGGTCGTATTTGTGGATGACATGTTGATTTACTCACCCTCTGAGGAGAAGCACGAGGAACACTTACAACTAGCGCTTGAGTTGCTTAGAGCCCACAAACTGTATGCTAAGTTTGGGAAATGTGAATTCTGACTGATAAAGGTTAAGTTCTTAGGCCATGTGGTATTCAGGGAAGGGGTGATTGTAGATTCATCCAAGATAGAGGCAGTGCAAGATTGGGAACTACCTAAGAATGCCTTCGAGATCCGTAGTTTCTTGGGGTTGGCCGGGTATTACCGTCGATTTGTAAAGGATTTCTCCAGATTAGCTTTACCGTTGACTAAACTGATGAGAAAAAGGGTCAAGTCTGTGTAGAGTGAGACCTGTGAGAAGTCATTTCAAGAGCTTAAGGTTAGACTTACCACTGCTCTAATATTGATTATTCTGGAGAGGGGTTGGGGCTATTCGGTATATTGTGTTGCCTCGCGGGAAGGTTTATGTTGTGTATTGATGCAAGAAGGGAAGGTAGTTGCCTATGGCTCGCAGCAGTTGAAAACATATGAGAGGAACTACCCTACTCATGACCTAGAGTTAGCAGCAATGATTTTTGCTTTAAAGATTTGGAGGCATTATTTGTATGGTGAGAAGTTTAAAGTGTTTTTTGATCATAAGAGTCAGAAATATCTGTTTACACAGAAAGACTTAAATCTGAAGCAGAAGAGGCAGATGGAGTTCATAGAAGATTATGATTTTAAGTTGTATTATCATCCGGGAAAGGCCAATGTTATGGCCGATGCCTTGAGTAGAAAATCTATTAGTAGTGTAGCTTGTATTACCATCTGGGAATGGGAGATGTTGGGTACTGTTGGGAGTTCGACTTGCATCTTGGTGAGTCCATTGAGTCTGCAACTTTGTTTATAGTAGTTGCACAACCTACACTTGTGATCCAATTGATAAAAGCATAGAGGGGTGACCCTGAGGTAGAATCCCTTCGGGAGAGGATCTCCAATGGAAAGGTAGAAAGAGGCTTAAACATGTACTCCAACTTGAGTGTTAGATACCTTGACCGTTTCTTCGTGCCAGAGTCTTGCTGAGAGGAAGTACTTCGAGAGTTTAATTATTCATACCTTGCGGTGCATCCGGAAGGCATAAAGATGTATCATGACCTTTGTTGCCAGTGGTGGAGGGGAATGAAGGATGTGGCTTTGTTTGTGTCAAGGTATCTAACTTGTCAACAGGTGAAGATCGAGCATTAGAGGCCAGCGGGTTTGTTGTAACCCTTGCCTATAGTCGAGTGGAAATGGAAGCGTGTCCTGATGGATTTTGTTATGGGCATTCCGAGAACTCAATGGGGTAATGATGTTATTTGGGTGCTAGTTGACCGGTTGACCAAGTCGGCACACTTTATACCTATGCGTGTGAGTGACTTAGTAGATTATCTTGCCGACCATTACATTAGGGACATAGTGAGGTTGCACGGGGTCCTTGTGACGATTTTTTCGGACAGAAATCCATGTTTCACGGCTTAGTTATGGCAGAGCCTACAGAGTGTCGTGGCCATGAGACTGACCTTTAGCACTGCGTACTATCCTCAGACTGATGGTCAGTCAGAGCGCATTATTCAGATTGTAGATAATATGCTTCGGAGTTGTGTCCTTGACTTTAAGGGTTCATAGAAGAGACACTTGCCTTTAGTGGAGTTTGCCTATAATAATAGCTTCTAATAACGTATTGGCATGCCACCATTTGAGGCCTTGTATGGCCAATCGTGTAGATCCCTTGTGTGTTGGGCAGAGGTGGGTGATGCACCTATGTTGGGTCCAGAGTTGGTCTGAGAAACGACAGAGAAAGTTGTACTTTTTCGTAAGAGGTTGGTTATGGCCTAGAAAAGTTATGCCGACCGTAGGAAGAGACCCTTATCTTTTGAAGTATGAGACCATGTCTTCTTAAAGATATCACTTAGAGGGGTTTGATGAGGTTTGGAAAGAGTGAGAAGTTATCATCTCGATTCATTGGGCCATTTGAGATCCTTGAGCGAATTGGAGAGGTAGCTTATCGTTTGGCCTTATTGCCACAGCTTTCCGGGATTCATGATGTGTTTCATATTAGTATGCTTCAAAAATGTGAGAAGATTCCATCACACGTGTCGGATTGGACTGACTTAGAGGTAGATGAAGAAACCCGGGACCAAGTCTTGCGAGGCAAGACCATTCCCTTGGTTAAAGTATTGTGGAAACATCATGGGGTTGAGGAAGCAATTTGGGAACGTGAGTTGGAAGTTCGTGAGAAGTATCCGAATTTGTTTATTGACGTTTGAGCATGTATTGAAATTATTTTATGTTAATAAAATATGAAAACATTGTATATGCTGTATATGTTTTGGAAACATGACTCTAATATAAGCATTGTATATGTTTTAGAAAAATGTGAATTGTACTTTTAATATTGAAACTTGTGTATCGAGTTGATGAGAATGGATGATCGTAAAGTGGGTCATAGCGATGGAAATGATTGATTATCAGTGTTATTATTAGTTTGAATATAACTTTAAAACTTGATTTGAAATTTCGGGACGAAATTCCTTAAGGGGGGGAGGTTATAGCGATTCTGGTTTGGACTCGGCTCATTTTGTATCCTGGACTCGGGTTTCATGGTTTTATAATGTTATGCATGCCATCTTTCCCTTATTTTCTCATTGAGTTTGAGTTTTAGAGTGTCTTGGTTGTGTTTGGAACAGGTTGGTTGCTAGTTGGTTCAAACTGTTGTTGCCCAGAATTCAATCTCTTCGCTCGAGTGAAGCTTCTTGCGCTCGAGCAAGCTTTGTGAACTCCCAGTACTTCTGCAGACCTGTAAAGATACTGGGGAGGCAGTGTTCTTCTCTCGAGCGAGACTTCTTGCACTCAAGTGACAGTCTTCTGTCTGTAAAACTTCTGAGAGTATACATTCTGCGCTCGAGCGAAGCTTATTGCGCTTATTGTGTTTGGTCGCTCGAGCAACAACTCTTGCGCTCAAGCGAGCTGAGCGTATATCAGTTCGCAGCAGCACCATTTTACATCACTTTTTTATATCTTTTTGTCCCAAAACCCTAGATCGACACACTCTCTCTAAAAACTAACTTCTCTCTACATTTACTCCTAGATCTAAGGATCTCTTCGCCTTTCTTTCTTTAATAAAAAGATAGAGCACTCTGGGGGGCTCTCTTTTGATTCGAATAAAGCTTGGTTTGGGTGTCTTTGAAGTTCCTCCACTTCTTCCTTGGTCTTCTAAGCTTGAGGTAGGGACTTTCTACACTCTCCTATGATTTTTAACTTAACTATTTGTCGTTCTGCAAATAATGTTGGGATTTGGAGGATTTTAGACAAACCTAGGGTTTTGGTTTAAAATCAAAAGAGGGGTTCTCAAATAAAAGTAATAAAAATGGTTATGGGTGTAGATATGAGGATGTATTGTGCTAAATTTGTTGGTTTTGACATTTGGAATAGGTTTTGGAGAAAATGAAGTTTGCCATAAAATGACTCAAATTGTTATTTTGTATAAATAAATGAAATTGACATTGAGAGTATGAAATTGGGTGAATGTTTATATAAATGGTAGAGTTATATATGTATTACCTCTTACATATGGAAATTTTGATAATCTATCTGTCTTAAAGATTGTATATCTGTTTAGAAATATCTGTTTTGGGTTATCGGTGGAGGATAGCTATGACTGTTGTAGAAATTGCATGAAGATTAGGTGAATTGAAATTAACATCTTATCCATTGTCATTGAATATGACTCTATTTTTAATACATCGTAAATGTATGGTATTTGGGAGAAGAAATGGGATGTACTCCATGTTTGGGGGAAGAAAGATGATGGACGCCATTGAATTAAGTTAGCTTGTGTGTCTAGGGTGAAAGTCCTAAAAACCACGCATATACATGAGTGCCGATTCCCGCGGACTAAATTTTTGTAAAATGGCAAATAGATATGTTTGTTTGACAACTATATTAGTTAAAGACCCACTGAGTTATATCCTCAGTTTGGTTGATTGAATGAAATGGACATGATTAACGAATTGAGATGAAATAGATTGAGATATAAAGCTTAGCATAGCATGGTCTTTGGAAAAAGAGTTATAAATGATTTATCATGGGCATAGTATATGCATATCATACTCATATCTTTGTTAAGATTCATATATTATGTTAGATTGTTTTTGTTGGATTTTGGCTTGCCCTACTTGAGAAAAATCATTTTCAGGTGCTGGTGATATGACTCCACCAAGGACTTAACTTGGGAGGACTGTGGAGCTGAAGGCTCAATTTTGTTTCTTTTGTGTTTAACTTTTGTACAAGCCTAGGGCTTTATTTGTATTGAGCTTTTGACTCATTTTGTTATAACCAAGCACGGTCTTGGAAAGATGTAAGCCCTTAGGGCATATGAATATCTGTTTAGCTTTTATTTTTTATCTCTACTTGTATCACATGTTGTAGATTCAGGATAAGCTGTTTATGAATGCATATCGCATGTGTCACATTCTGTATATTAACTTTGATTAATGAAAGCTTTTTATCTTATTTACATCACTTTGTACTAGTGTTTGGAGTTGGATTATTGTACTTATTTTTGAAGGCGTTACAGAACTGAACTGAACCGATTTGAGCGGACGGTTGTGGATTGATTTTTTTCAATCTACCTAGTTTTGGATGGATGGCAGATTTGAGGTTCCTTTGGCCCCAACTGAACCGCCAAACCACGAGCACCCATAGTAATTTACAAGACTTTGTGTTTTCAATTAGTTCAGATATTCTATTTATATTTTCAATTGAAAAAGAGTTTAGATATTCTGTTGTGTTTTCAATTTATTTTCAATTTGAAAATCCTTTTATCAAATGGAAAGTGTTGATATTTGGTATTTTTGTGTGGAAAATATAAGGCTTAATTTTGTCATTTTTTTTTAAAAAATAAATTAAATAGTTTTTGAATAAAAAAGTAGTGAAATCGTTTTGATAATGCATGATTTTTTTTATACCTATTTATTAGTGGTATTTGACAATTTACTTGATAATCTTTGGTGATATTGAGTTGGATTGTTATGAAAACAAAAAAAAAATGTTGACAAGTTGTTGTATTATGTTCAAAAAATGTAAAAGTTTAAATCGCTAAACCGATTCGCCTCCATCTGCCAATTCGCTCAATCTGCATCTGTCAATCCAACCGACAGATGCAGATTGATTTTTTAAAATCTGCCAATCCGGCAGACATATGGCGAATTGGAGACTTTCCGGCCACAAAAGAACCACAAACACCCCTAGTTTTTATAGCATTTAAAAATAAGTTTGTTAAGAAATTTTACAAAAGCATGATAGAGGTTTGGGGTTTTGGATTTTAAGAGTTGGAATTAGATGAGTTGTGGGCGTTTTGGTTAATTGAGAGGTAGCTGGGAATGTTCATGTTGAAAGTGGGGAAAAACCTTAATTTATCATTATGGGCTTAATTTATCCTAAAAGGTTGAAGATGTGTAATAACCGAGTTATGTGTTACAGAATTGGAATAGTGGTTTAGTCATTAAAATGAAACTTGAGTGGGTTTAGTAGTGGGTTTTTTTTATTAACTTTGTATTGTAGTTGTATTTTACGAATTGGATTGGTTTAAGAAAAAAGATGAAGTTTTGGCCAATGGTGGACGTAGTTGTTGGTTTTGAAAGAACGAATTTGGTTTTGGAAATAAAATGGCGTGTGTAACTCTTTTATGAAATAAAATGAGAAATGGTTAATTTGAAAAGGTGGAATTAGTTATGGATTTATATTGTATGAGTTATGTATCTAATTATCCGTTTAAAGGTTTTGTCATTGGTCATCAATGGAGGATGGCATTGTTGTTGTTAAGTAAATGATGTGCATGTATTACACTCATACGGTATTATGTAGTTTAGTCTGTTATGGTATTGTTGTGTTATTGTTTGGGGGTCCTTTTCCCTCCGGGTAAGGCTAGTAAAGTGTAGCGCCTTGATAGAGGTTCCTCGTTTCTTCTGGTTCGTGCCCGGTAAAGTGTGAAACGAGGTATGTTTCTCTCCATATTGAGCTGGTAAAGCGTGGTGCCCGGTGATAGGTTCCTCTTCCTTCCGGTTTGCGCCCAGTAAAGTGTGACCTTGGGGTCATTTCCCTTCGGGTGAGGCCGGTAAAGCATTATGTGTTATGTGGGCTGTATTATTTGCCATTCGTGCTGTTGGCCGGTGGAAATGGAATTAGGTATTACATTCAGTTATTTATATTTAGAAATATAAGTTTCTTGCTATCCTGTTATGGGTGTTCCTTGCCCTTGGGCCTATGGTTAGGGAAGATAGTAGAGGTGTTATTGCAGACGTATGTGTAATGGGTTGAGTTATGGGATTGGATTATTTCTCGTACATGTGAATGTGTGCTTTCAAAACAAAAGTGGAGACAAAATTATTTTATATTAATGTAGAGGTTTACAGAAACAAGATTGTGTTGTGAATGAATGATTTTGGAACTAAATTGGATAAATGTTAAAGAAAACAAATGGTTTTACATCCTGTGGTGTTCAAATGGATGTTTTTGAAGAAAATGTACTTATATAAGTATATTTTAAATATTAAACTGTCACAGTATTTATATTGTACGTCATGGTGAATTCATGATTATAGATATCTATATGTTATTATTGTTTAGAATCATGTTGGGATCCTTACTGGATTTTATGTTCATCTCACGGTGTTAATCATTTTTCAAGTACAAGTTGAGAGATGATTCAAGATCTGTGATTTTCCTTAATTATTGGCCACGAGGCCTATACTTGTTGGCGGACCCTTACCCTTACTTTTAATGTAAAGATGTAAGCCTACGGCATTTTGTTTAAATATAATTCTTGTTGTATTTCATACATGTATGATTGAAAGGACTTTCATTTTTTTATGAATGTAATGTATGCATAAGCATATTCTAAATGGAAAATGATTAATATTAATGGATATGATAATGTTATTCGGGTAATAAAAAGTGGGGTGTGATAGTTAGATATATAGTAGTCAAAGAAATAGAATGACGGATTTACAAAAAAATACAGGCTTCAATTTTAATTCCTTGAATTTCGATTTTAAGTGGTTTCTTTTGAGTATTTTTTGATTTCACTACTTTCAACAAAACTTAACATGATAATCACCCAAGTTGACAACGTATGAGGTTTGTTTTATTTTTTGTTTTTAAATTCTTTTGAAACAATACATGCTTCAATTTTAATTCCCTGAATTTCGATTTTAAGTGGTTTGTTTTGAGTATTGTTTGATTTCACTATTTTCAACAAAACTTACGATGATAATCACCCAAGTTGACAACATATGAGCTTTGTTTTCAAATTTTTTTGAAACATAGATGTCATATATATATGATTTCTTTTCCAAAAATGATTATTTAAATTTATCTATTTATTATTTTAATTTTTATTGTGGTTTACAAATCATTTGAAATTTTTCATTGAATGAAAAGCCAACTCAAAGCAATCTCTCAACAACTATTACTTAGTATATATGTATGATTATTCGTATTATTATAAAATATGAATATCTAATCATGTTACGTTTCAGCTTTGACACATATCCATTATTTTGATAATACTTTGATAATTATTATTTTTTTTTTCTTCTTTTTTCCCCCCTTTTAAAAATTGCTAGCAATCCTTAAGCATTTGTCTTGCAAATTGATTGACATGTGTATTGATTATTTAGTCATCATTCATATGAGTAATGTGGGGATATATTTTCTAGTTAGTCCACGTGGCCGAGGACGTAGTCGAGGTTATATGTGGACGAACCATGTCGTCGAGGTTGTTATGATATTGCCAAGATGCAGTGTGGTAATATCGAAATCCGAGATATTCGGATAGAGGACAAGAGTCCTAGATGATATCAAGCTATCTGTTTAGATAAAGATAAGACTCTCAGGAAAGTTCATCTTAATCTGAATAGTGTGAGTTGTGATAAGTGATATCCTTGTAAAGAATAGAGTCTCATGAAGTAAAATTTCTAGGGGACGAGGGCACTGCTAACTATAAAAGTAAGGCGTCCCCTGGGTCTAAGGTACGCTTTCATTGAGAGTTGTTTTACTAGTGCCGATATCTTATGAGATTGTTGATTGATTTGATCGTTAGAGTGCCCTCGGGTGGACGAGCCATCATGAAATTTCTTATCTTCTTGTATGCAGTTATTAGGCTTAATCTATTCCTCCGTGTATTCTACAGCTCAGTTCCTTTGATCTCGATAAGGAGATTTGTTTGGTTGTGAGGTCAAAAATCAACACCATAATTTGTCGCTGTTTATGGAAACTTAGTAGGAATAGATGGCCAACACTGGATAAGAATAAAGAGTTAGGGATGAAAAGTATAACAAGAGCGAGGAGCAGGTTGATACAAACACTGGAGGAGAAGACACTGATGACAATGTGCAACACGTGAATCTAGAAATGAATAATGCCATTAGAAGCTTGAAGAGGGGCAATCGGGAGGAGTACGATAACGAGAGCAATCTCTAGGTTTGGAAGGACCGATGTATGCAAAGGGATAATAAAGTAAAGGACTTGGCGAATAAGCTGACGGACCTGTAGACGATGGTGAACTTTACGATGCAAAGCAAGGTGATGCAACTAGTATTTCCATTATAGGCAACGCCATCGACTGTTTTAGGAGTTGACGCCCAATATGCAGGATTGATAAGAGGTTAGATAGTGGTGCCACCCGTTCTGCACCAATAGAGAAGACATACGAACTCACAGCAATCTTAGGACAATGGACGAACAGAACCAAAGAGAGCAGACTCCCAGAGAGTAAAAATGTCATAGATCAGATCTCGACAGAAGAACGGGGAGGACCAGTATCTTAAAAAAATTAGGGGTGTTGAAAAGTCCAAAAGGACTCATCCTAGTATAGGGAGTAGTACGTTGAAGAGGCTGAAGTCCATCAACAACTGAGCTCCTGGACAGTTGAACGAGGACTTATGAGATTACTTTCAGAGGAAAAGAAATTGTGCCGAGGTTACGTATACCGCACAACCGAATTCGCCGTTCTTAGTGGAACTAGACAAGTTTGCGGCACCAAAAAGATTTACCATGCCAAGGTTTCAAATCTACGATGATAATTCTGACCCTAATTTTCATGTTGGTTTATATTTGAATGTTATGTCCTTGTGGAGTGGGAACGAACAATTGTTGTGTAAGGTGTTTTTGTTGACATTTGGAGAAATTACATTAGACTAGTTCCTAAAATTACCCAAGGGATCAGTTAAGAGTTAGAAAGGTCTGGCCGAGATGTTTGTAGCTAGGTTTGTGACCAACAAATTACAGCCTTAAAGGGTTGTTTCCCTATTGGAACTAAATATTGACGATAATGAAATCCTTAAGGCCTATGCCAAGAGATACTACGAGATTTACAATCAGATTTCGACATGTAACCAGATGCTAGCGGTCATTGGATGATGACTGCCTACTTTAACAATCCATGGTAAAGAGACTCCTAAAAAATATGAAGGATCTGATAGCAAGGATTGAGAAGTATGCCAGGACGGAAGAGGACAAGAAATCGAAGAAAGGAAGCACAGTTAAGTAAGAGAAGCGGAACAACTCACCAAAGCAAAACCGAGGAGGTGCTGGCATTGATAAGGGAGTGCCAGGGTTGAAAGCCATGTAAACGGTAAGCACAGGCTTCAAGATCCCGATCTACAGGATCTTGGAAAGAATCAAAAATCAATTTATCATAGGCCGCCAGAAAAAATCCCAAGGGAGTCCATGGGAAAATTCCATACGAGATCTTGTGCATACCACGATGAGATCGGACAATAACCCAAGGGTGTCGTGCTTTGAAGCAGCATCTAGAGGACCATATAAGACAAGGGCACCTAAGGGATTTGATAGATGAGGAGAAGACGAGAGAGGAACAAGCCAAATTGGCCCAGGCACCGACAGCACCATCACTGCCTCCAGCAGCACCTCACGTAAAAAGACCACGGGTTATTGATATGATCCATTCCAAGATTAGTGCGAACGAGATCAAGGGGAGACACAGAGAATGAAACACCAGCAACATGTGTTCCAAGCCCAGTAGAAGAAACCCCAAATAGAAGGATGTCAGGGGCCAATGATTGCATTTACAGATGAAGATTTGGAAGGTGGTCTAACATCCACACAACGATGCCTTGGTGGTAACCCTGATGATTAGAGGGTGCCAAGTAATAAGAATTCTCATTCACTAAGGCAGTTCTTGTGACATCATGTACATTAGATGTTACAAGGAGCTTGGTCTTCATAAGGATAATTTGGAATAGTCTAATAGCCCCATGGTCAGATTCAATGGCATACCGACGTGGCCTTTAGGGACCACAAACATGGACATTCAGGCAGGGACAAAGACTATAATGATAGAGTTTACTGTGATCGAGACACCTTCACCATACAATATCGTCCTGGGAAGGCCTTGGTTGTACGTGATGAAGGCTGTCCCTTCAACCTTGCATAAATTGTTGCGGTTCCTAACGAAGTTTGGGATTGAAGAAGTAAGAGGAAACCAAGTGTAGGTGAAAAATTGCTCCATGGCAGCAATGAAATACACCTATAATATCCAAGAAGTGCAGACAACAGAAATAAAAGATGAAAACCAAGAGGTCTTAGACTATGTCACCAAAGAGCCTACCTACAAGAGCTAGGAAGAAGATCCTGGTGACCAAAGGCGATGAGGAACGATTCTTTCTCCTCAGCTCAGGCTTAGCTGAGGAAGAAGAAAGGAAGTTAGAGGCTTTTCTAAGAGAGAACATGGAGGTGTTCACTTGGACACCATACGAGATGTCGAGGATCATTCCTGAGGTCACCTATCACAAGCTCAACGTGTATAGGTTGGCTAAACCAGTAATTCAACGAGCTAGAAGATCAACATTAGTCCATGTAGAAATAGTACAAGAGGAGGTGAAGAAGTTGTTGAAAGCGTAGGCTATCCGAGAAATACACTACCCAATTTGGTTATCCAACACAGTGGTGGTTAAGAAGAAAAACGAGAAGTAGAGGGTCTGTGTGGACTTCACGACCTTGAACAAGGCTTGTCCAAAGGACTACTTCCCTTTGCCCAAGATAGACTAGCTGGTGGACGCCACCTCAGGCCATGGACAGATGAGTTTCCTTGATACATATAGGGGATATCACTAGATAGACATATTCGCACCAGATGAAGAGGAGACAACCTTCATCACTCCCAAGGGACTTTACTGCTATTGAGTCATGCCCTTTGGATTGAAGAATACAGGGGCAACATAACAGAGACTTGTGATCAAGATGTTTAAGCACTTGATTGGAAAGATAGTAGAGGTATATATTGATGACATAGTCATAAAAAGCAAAGAGTCTTCAGATCATTTAACAACCTCAAAGAGGTGTGTGATATCTTGAAGACATACCGATTTCGGCTGAATGCCTCCAAGTGTGCTTTTGGGGTAGGATTTGACAAGTTTATGGGGTACCTGGTGACAAGAAGAGAGATTGAAGTAAACCAAGATCAGATCAAAGCCATACTTGATCTGAAGAGCCTGGGACAGCAAAAGAGGTTCAAATCTTGACCGACAAAGTGGTAGCCTTGAACCGATTCATAAGCCAAAGTTCTGACAAGTGTAGACCATTTTTCTAGCTGTTAAAGAAAGCTACAGATTTAATATGGACAAAAGAATGTGAAGTCACCCTGGCCGACTTGAAGAAATACCTGACTTCTCCACTCTTGTTGTCAACCCTCGTTCTGGGAGAGGAGTTGTTTTTGTATCTAGCAGTCTCAGACCATTCAGTTAGTTCAGTGGTCATTCGAGAAGAACAAGGAGAACAAAAGGCAGTATACTACGTAAGCAAGACCATAATGAGTGCGGAGATGAGATATTTGCCCCTGAAGAAATTGATGCTTGCTCTAGTGATGACGTCAAAGAAACTGAATCATTACTTTTTGGCTTACAAGATTATGGTGTTAACGGAGCACGGAGCACCCATTGAAATCCTTACTGTAGCACGGTGACTTGTCGGGAAGAATTGCGTTATGGGCTGTTGTTCTAGGTCAATATGACATAGAATACAGATCAAGGATAGCAATCAAAGGTTAGGTCCTGGCTGACTTTGTTGCTGAGTTTACTCTGAATGTGATCCCAAGGCCCAAACTAGTGAACCTCGGGTTAGGATGCATAGAGGAAGTAGAAGAAACATAGTTGGCAATTCAAACACCCAAACTAGCAGAAGACAATGAAGCTAAGAAAAAAAATGAAGAAACCGAAACCATACAACGTATACATCGGCTAGTCTTTCCGTCTCTTTGTCGACGACAATTTAAATCGGCAAGGAGTAAGGGCAGGAGTGGTGTTGGTTTCACTAGATGGGCAAATGCTGAAACACTCCATCAGATTGGGGTTCATGGCTTCAAACAACGAATCAGAATACGAGGCACTGATTGCGAGATCGAAGCTGGTTGAAGTCGAGGAGGTTATTGTCTATTGCGACTCCCAATTCATCGTGAACCAGGCGAAGGGCTACTATACCACCTGAGATGAGAGAATGATGACTTATGTTAAGGAAGTCATCAAGTTGTTAGCATAGTTCAGTAGTTGTTGGCTTTAGTAAGTTTGCCGAGAAGACAATAGTCACGCAGATGCATTGGCCAACCTAGCATCGACCATTAAATCGAACTCTTTAAGAACTATCATGGTAGACTATTTGTCGGGCCTAAACGTTGAGCCCTTGATCACAGAATATGAAGCCATGTGTGTAGAGTTGGGACCTAACTGGATGGACCCCTTGGTTAAATTCATCAGGGATATAGGTTGTTAGAAAACAAAAAGGAAGCATACATGGTTAAACTTAGGTCGGCAAGATTCTGTTTGTTGGATAAAGGTCATCTCTATAGAAGGTCATTCACTAGGCCATTACTGCAATGTGTGCACCCTTTCTAGGTCAAAGATTTTTTGTTTGAGATCCACGAAGGAGTATGTGGAAGTCATGTAGGAGGCAAGTCATTGGCCCACAGAGCTATCTCACAAGGATACTGGTGGCACTACATGTAGAAGAATGCTAAAACCTACGTTAGAAAATGTGAGAAGTGTTAAAGGTTTTCACCTTTGATACATCAACCAGTTGGGGATTTGAATCCAGTGTCCACTCCTTGGCCATTTTCCCAATGGAGAATGGATTTGATTAGGTAACTGCCTAAGGAAACTAGCCGGAGAAAGTTTCTCTTAGTGGCTACGATTACTTCACAAAGTGGGTGAAGGTTGAGCCATTAGCCAAGATCCGAGATGTGGATGTAAACAACTTCATCTGGAGGAACATAATCATGAGATTTAGAATCCCAAGAGCCATTGTGGCAGACAATGACACCCAATTTGATAGTAAGATGATAAAGAATTTATGCGTCAAGTACAAGATCAAGAACTACTATACAACGCCTAGCTTTCTCCAAAGTAATAATCAAGCCGAGGCATCAAACAAAACCATCTTGCATGGCATAAAGAAGATATTGGAAGCTTCCAAGGGAAAATGGGTTGAAGAACTGCCTAATGTTGTATGGGTATACCGCACAATGCCAAGACGATCAATTGGAGAATCGCCTTTTGCCATGGCTTATGGCACTGAGGTCGTTATACCACTAAAGATCGGCATCCTTGAAGTCAGAACTCAAGCAGTAGAGAATGGAACCAATGAGGCCTTTTTAGCCCGAGATCGTGATCTAATTAAAGAAAGAAGAGAATGAGTAGCACTTCGATTGAGAGCATACTAGCAAAGATTGGCTAGAGTATATAACAAAAATGTGAACCCCAGAGAATTCAAAGTTGGAGATCTTGTCTTGAGGGAAGTTGTCAGCAACAAGAAAGGTCCCATAGAGGGTAAACTTGGCATAAACTGGGAAGGACCATACCGAATCATCTTAGTCGCTGGCAATCGAGCGTATCGGTTGGAAAATTGCGATGGCAAGGAATTTCCAAGATCATGGAAGACCATTAATTTGGATTTTTTCTACCATTAGTTTTCTTTCTTTCTTGATGTAATTTAGAAGATGATTAGCCAAAGTATGGATTAATAAAATTCTAACTCGAATTTGTTTTTGTAAATCGTTGTTGAAACATGTGTGCTTGTTAGACAGATAGGGTTAAGCCGATGTGACATTCTAAAGAGGAGTTGGACAGTTAACTTAGGCTTGTTAGGATAATAGAGCTGAACTAAATTAAAGGGATGTTTCAACAAGAAACATGACGAAACTAGCCATGGTTTTGCCTAGGGGAAAAAATGTCCGATAGCCGACCTGGCTAGCTTGTAACGCAAAGTCGAGGTATTTAGTACTGTGAAATTGGTGCACTAAGGTTAAGCCTTAAGTGTTCTATTTATACAAGCTAAACATGATGACGTCGGTCATGGATATATGAGTTTGAAACTTAGGTAAGATTGAGATATTAGATCCTTGATATGAACATAATTTGTAGTTTACATTCATATTGGGGGCAGGGACCGAGATGAGCTACACTTGGATTTGTAATTTAAATTGTGATTTGAAAAGAGTAACACTTGGTGAAATTTTCAAAAGTTTGATTGGTTATAGCCAAGATGAGTTAATTCGAGGTAATTATGATGATTTATAATTCCAGGATATTGTACATAGAAAAGTTTGTGAGATCCTAACTATGAGAGACATGCAAGTAAAGACAACATGAAGAAGTAAGATATACAGAGATACAAGCACTTAACATTTAGTCAAAAATAGATGCATTCAAAGTTGTTTACGTACATCAGGAGGCACGATGGCCATGAGAAACAAAAGTTATGATTATTTGAAGCAAAGGAAACTATGCAACTGAAAGACAAAAGAAAAAACGAAAAAAAAAATCCTAAGTATTAGCTTCTGGATTGACAGTAGGGGTCTCGGAATGCTCTACTTCGACGACTGGTGATGTTTCGGCCTTAGCAGTTGGCAATACAACTTTGTCAGCCTCAGTGTTGGCTGTGAGCTCCTCATCAATTTCCTTCAAGATGTAGTTAACAGATTTGTCGGCTATAGTCTTGTCAGCTTCCTTGGTTGAGGATGTGCTCTTTGTAACCTTTTCTTCGTCATCCCCAGTTAGGCCTAGGACCTGATCGTTTAGGATAGGAGACTTGGCACCATAAGTGGCTTCGTTGGCGACCTCTTCCTCCACGGCGTCAGCCTCTTCGGATTAAGTGTGGGAGGGAGGGAGGGAATGGAACGTTGAGTTGGCCGAGATCTCGAAAAGGAGAATCCTCGAGGATAGATAGTGTTTTCAACGTAGCAATCTAGCAGAGGTTATAACCTCTGTTGCAGGCTAGATTTACCTGTTTCTTGTATTGATCTCACACATCTTTTTGGCTTTCAGCATAGGCCTTTTCGTTGGCCACCTTAATCTCCAGATCTTTTATGGCCAGAGCCTCGGCAAACCTCTTCTTGGCCTCAGCATCTTTTTTCTAAACTACCTTAGCCGCTGCCTCAGCCTTTTGTTTAGTGTTCCTTGCCAGCTTAACTTTGTCGAGTAGCCTCATCCTTGCTGTCTCAGCCTAGTTGAGCTAATGAAGAAAGTCAGTTGCCTCTTGTGTTTTCTTTGTGAGGTCTTTTTTTATCAGCTCAACCTTGTACGCAAAGGCATAAGCATGCTGAATGGCCTGCAGGAAAAGGAAGATAAGTTAGCAAAACGCAAAAATAATTTTAAGCATAAAGTGTAGGATTAGAAACAAAGTAGAAAAATTACCACTACTGAGTCCCTCATCATGAATGCGAAGTGCTCATATTCATTATAGTCGTTGTTGGCTTCCATATTGGTAGGGAGTAGCAAAATAGCTGATAGTGTAGTATCAATCTCAGGCTGGCGAGAGACGCTCTTACTAAGTTTGATAGGGCAACCATCTTTAGATATGTTGGGAATAAAGGCGTACAAGGTGTCATCAGCAGCGGAGGACTTAGCACGCTTTGGTGGCGGGGCATCGGTTGAATCAATGGCTTGTCACGTCTCGGCCTCCGTTATTTTGTAAATTATGACGGTATCTTCAAGGCCCTTCTCATCAGAAGAAGGAGTAATGGTTACTTTGGCTTTTTCCTTAACCTTTTTTACCCTCTTCTGTTTCTGGACAGAAGGTAGAGATAGGGTTAACTAAACAATTACGACATCGGGGATACCAGCAAGTAGGTCTTTGGTGACAGCTACTTTGCGGCCCATTTCTTTCAATGTAGTAACAATTGTTACTCCGATGCTAAAGCGATATGAAAGTAGTGCGACTGGTGGATTTGCTAGGTCATATGCCCCTAAGTCAGAGCTTCAGCTTTTTTTGAGTCCTTCCTATTAGAGTGTTAGAAGGTCAGTGATGGCACTAGCGTTGGCGTTGGGGCGTTGAGCAGGTGGGATGTGCTGGGATAGAGCCGAGGTGGACGGCTGGTTGACTGGGTCTGAGGTGGAGCCCTGATCTGGACGAGCAGATGTTGTTACTGTTGGTGTTGTTATGGATGGTAGAGTTCTGCTTCTGGATGGAATGTTGAACAGTGGTGATTTGTATGTCGGGATATAGTTGAGAAGAATGAGAGCTTTCTGAAGGTTCAGTGGCAGCTCCAAAAGCTAGTCTATGTCGACTCTTTTGACGTAGACCTTTCGGATTACTTTGCTTGGTTGTTTGAGCTCTATGAAATGAAAAAAGAGGATTAGAAAAAAGTACAAGTGTGAGATGCTGCAATAAAGCAAGCAAGTGTTGGAAACCTAAGGCTTGGATGCTTACTCTTTTCACTTCCTAATGGCTCGCTGGGTACAGGGAAGAGATGGCGGTGACCGTTTGAAGCAAATTCCTAGTTGCTCGAGATAATCAAGTAGTCCTCTCTCGCACCTTTGTTGGAGTCTAGGAGGTCGGCGATCATTTTATATGCGGTGGACCTTGGTTTTAGATAGTTTGAGACGTCGTTCTTGGATTTGACCTTACACATCATGTAGCAGTGTTGGGCATCGACAAGGGTTAACCTTGCGTTGTGTCATTTACATAGCTTGACTATTCCGTTGATGATCCTAAAGGTGTTTATGGCTAGTTGCATTGGGGTGAGTTTGTAGAAATGCAAAAGTTCTCAGAATAGAGGGTTAGTGGGAATCTAACTCCACCCTCTAGGATGGACACTATTAGGAATGACATGTAATCCTTTCCCGAGGTAGTTGTGTCGGCATTGCCAGGTAGCCTGTTGTGGACATCGGTTGGAATGCCAAACTCTTGATGGCAGTATCCCCGTTTGGTTTAGGCGTCTACCCTCCATCTATGCATACCCATAATGTCAGTGAAAGTGTTGCTCTCCTAAAGGTACTCTGGTATCCTGGATATAGTGAGCCTAGGGTTTTCGATATGGCCCTACGATGATCTGGATTGAAGATTCTAGAAATTCTAAAGAAGATCCGGGTTTCTGTTGTCCTAATGTTCTAGCAAATCCCAAATCCTAAGTCTAGAGTGGGAAAGATAATGACAAATGTGCAAGAATGTAAGGCAGCAATATGGAAAACAATTGAATAACAAAGAGAAAAGGTTCAGAGTTTGAAGATTATGCAAAGTACAAATGCAAAATGTCAAGAACATGGAAATAGAGCACTAGCGAATGTAAACAAGCATGGGTGATCATCGTAAAATTAAGTGCAAAGTGTGCAAGAACAAAGTGTGTTGTGCATCAAATTTGCAAGAAATCAGAGGTGTCTAATGAACTTAAGTACAGAAATGTGAGGGCATGTTCATGACCATGAAGAATATAAGAAACTAAAATTGAAATAAAAGGATTAGGAGACTTACATGATGAAATCAGAGAATCGGATGCTGGAATCTAGTTCACTAGGAAAAGATGCGTCGGTTGATCAAAGCAAAATAGTGGTTTGGTTGCTAGAGCTAATGAACAAGAAGTGTTACAGAGAGCTTAAAGAGTTAACAATGGCAAAATGTAAAGAGAAAAAGTCTAAGGAGAGAGAGAGAGAGAGAGAGAGAGGTAATGTTTGCAAGTGAAGAGACGGGAAGAGAAAGAGGGAATTTTGTGGGAAAGAGAAGAGGCTGCAAAACATAAATGATTTCAAACACCTGGAAAGACATGCCTTGGATGATGTCAGGCAGCGCGTATCAGGGTTAAAACAACATGTTTGTCACATGATAAGTACGCTCTAGTGAGGAGGCGATACGTGGACGAAACGGTTGAGTTTGTTAGGACTTGACAACTCACGAATCTTGATGTTCTTGAACTAATGAGTCACAACCTCGACTAGTAGTGCGATCTTAGTTGAGATGTTAGAGAACATGTTGGTTCTTGATTCTTGATGAGAAGACACTTGAATCCTTGTCTCTTGACGCCGACGAGTCATGATCACGGTCGGAGAGCTTCTTCTAATATGTTGTTTAGTGAACATGTAAGTTCCATCACCTCAGGTTACTAAGGTAATAGAACCTAGAAGACAGTTGTGGGGACATATTTTCTAGATAGTCCACGTGGCCGATGACATAGCCGAGGTGACACACGGATGTACCATGCCCCTAAGGTTGTTATGATATTGCCGAGATGTAGTGTAGTAATATTGAAATTTGCGATATTCGGTTAGAGGATAAGATTCCTAGATGATATCAAGCTATTTGTTTGGATAAAGATGGGACTCTTCGGAAAGTTCATCTTAATCTGAATAGTATGAGTTGCGATAAATGATATCCTTGTAAAGGATATAGTCCCATGAAGTAAGACTTCTAGGGGACGAGGGCACTGCTGACTATAAAAGTAAGGTACCCCCATGGATTTAAGGTATACTTTCATTGAGGGTTGTTTTACTTGTGCCGATATCTTGTGAGATTGTTGACTGACTTGATCATCAAAGTGCCCTGAGTGGACGAGCCACAGTGAAATTTCTTATCTTCTTGTTTGCAGGTGTTAGACTTAATATATTCCTCCATGTGTTCTATGGCTAAGTTTCTTAGATCACAGCAAGGAGATCTGTTTGGTTGTGAGGTCAAAAATCAACACCCACAAGTAATATTATAAGTGTATGACTATGATCATTATGATTTTTGCTTATTTTAAAAATTAATATTTTTTGGCACAAACAAATTTGATGTTGATAACATTCGGTCATAATTTATTCAACTTTCTAACTAATTTCAAGGATTCACAAATATCATGCAACATCAAGTACCATAGAATTATAGAGACAAATGGAAGGACTTTCTTGACCTAGATATTATAAATTTATTTTTTGTATACCTAATCCTATAAGATAGAGGTAGGGAAATATAATCAAGATATACTAATATTTTTTGAATTATTTATTTTATAAATAAATATGATTTTTTAAATTGATTTTATAATTTTATTGATTTAAGTCATGGCGTGAGGTTGGCTTCAATTATCCAAGCTCAAGAATTTTCTTAAGAGATTAAGTTTGGCATCCTTTAAAAAAGTCAAAAAGTTACTATCCTATTTAAGTCACATCATCTTATTTAAGTCACATCACTTCTCTATCACATCACTTCAAACTTAACCCATATTTTATAAAAAGTAAAAAGTGCACTTATTTAAAACATTCCAAACAACTCCTTAAAAGGCTAATCATAAACATGATGACTCACGCAAAAATAATAATAATAATAATAATAATAATAATAATAATAATAAAAAACAAAAAATTGATGACTTGCATCTAGGAAAAAAAATTTCACCTTCAAATCAACTTTCTTAGTCAAGAAAATAAAAAATATAAAATAAAAAAAATTAATTATAATTTTTATGATTAAAATGAATTTTCATATTTTTTTAAGATACAAAACTAATAATTAAGCCTTTTTTTTTTTTTTTTTTTTTTTGTCTCAAGTTGTTTAATGCATCATTTTATTAACTTGATAAAATTTGTAAGAAGAACGATCAGTACTCAGAGTATCATCTACAAGAATATCTAACAAATCGAGAGGGTCTTTCCTTCTTACCAACATAGCCATAATATTAGCAGCCTCATCTTAGAAAATAGTCCTTGCATAATTCTCACTAATGCACTAGAAGGCAACATATACAGTATCAAAGTTAGAGTAAGATTAAGGTGTAATAGATGCATAAAAAATAATTCCTTACCTATTTTGAATTACCATGCCTATTTCACATTAAATTCCGTCACCGTGTTAAATTCCTACTATAATATAAATTTACTAACATTAGTATATCAAATTTGCACCTCAATCAAAATCACATAATTCTCTCTCCCTCTCTCTCCTTCTCTTTGTGTCCAATTTTAATTTTTTCACTAATCCAAATATTTTTAATAAAATATTAAAAATTAAAAATATATATTATGATCATATAAAATATTTTTTTAATAAATCTCTAAGTTTTTGTTATTTTTAAATTTTAAAATAAAATTTTAAACTTCCTGTGCATAGCACAAGTTTTATGCTAGTACTATATATTAAGGAAAATGGGTTTTTTAACTTTAAGAGCTCTAATAGCTTCAAAACTCCAATGTGATGTCCCGGGCTTTAAAACAATTTGAGTGTATTAATCCAATTTTTTTTTTTTCCTTTTGGAGTTATTATTGCTATTGAACTCCACGAGTCACATGTTGTCACCTACTCTTCTCTTTATGATTATTCATTCTTGTCCTAAAGTGTTTTCTGAGATGTCAACTTGCATCCTTGGGTGTTAGAGTGAGTTCGGGAATTGGGAATGCTTTAAGGTTGATTTTTGCATCACTTGAAAGGGAAGTTCGCTCGAGCGATCCTTTTGTCACTTGAGTAAATTTGCCCTCCTAATTCTTTGTTCTGAAGTCTAAAATACTGGGAGTGTATTTTCACCACTTGAGCGAAGGCTGTATCGCTTGAGCAGTTTGATTATAGAAAAGAGAGATTCTAGAAGTTTTAATTCACCACTCAAGCGATCTGTCTGGAGTCAGTTCCATGAAATGTGTCCAATCAATTAATAGTTGAGTCATCAAACACTTCTTCCCCACTTTTCATTTCTCATTCTCTCTCTCTCTCTCTCTCTCTCTCTCTCTACATTTCACCTCTCTCTCTTTTCACTCTAAAATAGACCCACCAGCCCTCATAAATTCCTTGACCTCTTCAAATCCATTAGAGTTTTGACCTTTGTGTTTTTATCAAATTTGAAGAGCTCATCAAGGGCTGCATCTTGTGTGGTGAAGATTGGATTTGGGCACCGTCGATTTTGGGGGTTTCTTCTATTCTCTTCTCCATAATTTGAGGTAAGGAGCTTTCTTTGAGTTATATATATGATTTTAGCATGTCTTAGTCTATTTCTTGGATGAAATCACTAGATTACGAGTTGGGGTTGAGTGTGGATTTTTAAAGTGTTTGAAAAGTGGTAATTTCTCATCCCTCTCATGAAACTGATTTAATTCACATAATGTTTGAGTCTTGGATGTCCATTGACAAGAACACCTTTGAAAATGAAAGAAATTCATTTTGGGTGGAAACACTAGATTTTTAAATTGAGGAAAAGTAGAAATTATCGAAGAATTACTCATGGGATCATAAGATTTTGTTGAGAAAAATAAGGAAAATCATATGCTGTTATATTGTTGAATCATCTATGTAATGGATGGACTTTTGTGAGAAATTGGCCATGGATAGTATGTTAAGGATACTTGGAATATGGAAATTTGATGGTTATATAAATTGTAAATATGGAATTGTGTCATATGTCACATGTATGTGGATATTGGTTATTATTTAAGAAATTGAAATATTGAATATTGTATTCACATTGGGAAAATGTTGAAAATTGCGGAGAATGTACAATGAAGCTATACAATTTCATTTCATTTTATTCATTTGCATAGCTTTTGAACATTGCTTATTACGGCTATGCTTTGGAAATTGAGTTATTGTTTTGAGAAAACAATTGATGATCTTGAAATATTTTGGGGGTAAATACATTTGTAAGTTTAGATAGGGGGTGTAGTTTTGTATTGTTTAAGTTGGCTTGAGAGTCCAAGGTGAAAGATCCTAAACACACGCGGAGTAGGTACCACATGCCTTCTAGTTAGAAGCTGGTAAAGTGGGGATTGATAGTGCTTAATATGCCCACTTGCAGACGCAAACCTAGAGATTACCTGAGTCGTATTTACCACTCCTTATTTTATGTTTGGAATTCATTGAGATAATGAGGGGGGGTTTTTTTTTTTTTTTGATAAAGAAGATTGCATGTGATTTCAAAAGAATGAACTTGTGATTTTGGAGCACAGCACAACATTGCTTTCATATATAAGACTACTTAAACATATATACTTTGTTAAGATCCTCCTACTGAGCTTTGTGCTCACCCCTAGTGGATTTGTGCAAGAAAGGACGTAGTGATCATGCCCAGCTAAAGGCGTGGGAAGAGTTTTACAAGCACAAGACTCTTTTCTCTTGTTGTTTATTTTTGACAAGCCAAGGACTTTACATGTACGGGTTTGATAACCACCTTTTGTGTAACGGAGCCTAAGCCTTGGAACTTGAATTTCAAAAGAAAGGAGAATTTAGCCCTAAGTGCCTCAAATAGTTATTTTGTATAAAAACATGAAATTGGCATTGGGAATATGAAATTGGATGGATGTTTATATAAATGGTGGAGTTGGGTATGTATTACTTCTCACCTATGAAAATTTGGATAATTATCTATCTTGAAGATTGTATATCTGTTTAGAAATATCTGTTTTGGGCTATTAGTGGAGGATAACTATCATTATTGTAGAAATTGCATGAGGATTAGGTGAATTGAAACTAATCTCTTATCTGTTGTCATTGAATATGACTATGTTTTAATACATTATAAATGTATGATGTGTGGGAGAAGAAAAGGGTTGTATTCCATTGAATTAAGTTGGCCTATGTGTTTAGGGTGAAAGTCCCGAAAACTGTATCTATACATGGGTGCCGGTTCCTGCGAATGAAATATCTGTAAAATGGAAAATGGAAGTGTTGTATAATGGTTGTATTGGTTAGAAAACCATTGAGTTGTACTCCCAATTTGGTTTTCTGAATGAATTGGTGAGTGACTCATGAAATGAGATAAAATGGTGAATGATTCATGAATTAAGATAACATGAATTGTGATATAAAGCTCAACATGGCATGATTTTGCAAAAGAGTTATAAGTGATTTTATCATGGGCATTGGATATGCATCTCATACTTATATCTTTGTTTAGATTCATATATTGTTTTAGATTGTTCCTACTGGGCTTTGGCTTACCCTGTTTGGAAAAAATCATTTTTAGGTATTGGTGATATGTCTTCGCCAAGACAATAGCTTGGAGGGATTTGGAGCAAGTACTTCTCTTTTGTTGTATTTATTTTGTATAGCCAAGGGCTTTAATCGTGATTGAGCTAGACTCATTTTTGTTGTAACCAAGCAGTGACTTGGAAAGATATAAGCCTATAAAGCATTTATTTAGTTAAACTATTTTGTACTATTAATTCTTATGTAATGAAAGAATATTATACTCTGATTTATGTTGTTATTTACATATGGTCTTGAATGGATTTATGGTTTTATTTCGGGGCGTTTCAGTATGGAAGTTTTTGAATAAAGTATGTGTTTCGTGCATTGTTAAATAAATTGTGAAATTTGGAATAATGTACCAATTGTTGAGTTGATTGAAAGAGCGCATTGATATGGGTTCCTCTCCCCTCCGGATTTATTGATAAAGTTTGGCACTTTGAAATGGGTTCCTCTCCCTTCCAGTTCGTTCCCAATAAAGTGTGAACGGGTTCCTCTTCCCTTCGGCTTAAGGACCGGTAAAGTTTGGTGTGTTGAAATGGGTTACTCTCCCCTTCGATTCGTGCCCAATAAATTGGGTTGTGGTGGTTATGGCTTGACGAAGCTAGGTTACGTTATGTGATAGTTATGTTTAGTTTATCCTTGTACTTGGGTTATGATAGAAATGGGGATTATTGGCCTTCCGTGTTTGTAACTGGTAAAATATGTTAATGCATGTTGATGTGCCTATTATTACATATATACATTGTTGTGAGTGCTTTATCTACTCTTGTGTTTAAGGTCATAAAACATGGTAGTTGTTATTGTAACTATAATGTGTTAGAAATATATGACAAGTGTCTTTGTCTAAGAAACTTATGAGACTGTGGTAATATGAAGGATAATTGGAATTTCCTTGAATTTAAATGGAAAGATTTGAAAGATAAGAAATGGTTTTGGTTTTCTTGTTACATTAAAAAGGAACCTTTAAGAAAAATGTACTTATGTAAATATATTTTGAATACAAAATGTCGCATTACCTATATATGTACATATGCGGAACATTCATAATCATAGCTATCTATATGTTACCATTGTTTAGGATCATTGGGATCTCTACGTGACTTTTGTGTTCATTTAATCATTTTCAGGTATAGAGTGAAGACTTGCTCAAGACTTGAAGTCATTTATTTGCTGGCCACGGGGCCTTATATTTGTAGGCGGGATGCCAATATGATATAAAAGGGTTGATTCCTTAGTCATTTCATTTATTTGTATTTGGTAATGCAAGCCTACAGGCCTTTATTGTAATTCATTACATATATACGAGAGTGGACATTGTAATTTATTCATTCCCTAACGCTTTCACATGTTTATTATTATTGAAATGGACTAATTTAAAGGAAAATGTAATATTATCCGAGTAATAAAAGTCGGGGTGTTACAACTTGGTATCAAAGCAAGCTCGGTTTGAATACTTGGGCTTGTGGGAAGTGATTTTTACCACAATAGGTTTTGTCACGCTTGGTGAAGACGTTTGCATGTAGATGGAGTAGGTGATAGGATATTATGTGTTGCATTTATGTGAGTATATTGTTAAGTCTCATGGATAGTACTTGTTGCCGGTTAACTTGCTTTGAGGTCTCATTGAAAATAATATATCAAACCCGTTTCAATATATAAAAAAAACATTGAATAGATAACTGAGCAAATAGTAATTTGAAGAGATAATAAAATTTGGACAGATTGATTTAAATAGATAAGTGAAAAAACAACAATTTCAACAAATAGAGAGAGAGAGAGAGAGAGAGAGAGAGAGAGATGTAAAAATTCAATAGATAGCAAAATTTTAAACAGATAGCTATAAATTTAAAAAGATAGAAAAAAAAATTAATAGATAAATATAGATTTGAACAAATAGAAAAAAAAAATAAAAATTGAACAGATAGATATAAATTTATACAAATAGTCAATAAAAAGTCAACAAATAAAAAAGTCAACAAATAAATTAAGGGATAAAATTAGAAACAAAATGTCATCCAAAATCAACAAAAAGACTTCTTACCAAATCATTTTAAAAAGAGTGGATATCTCACCAACAAAAAATATTCACTAGACCTAATGCCTTATACCCTCTATACTTTAGATTTTTCAACAATTTTCTCTATCCTAATTGATTGCCAAATCATTAGGTTTGAAATTTTGGTCTAATTTTTAATCTTGAATAACATTGCTTATAAGAAAAACCATGAATTAGAACAATTTTAAAAAATTGAACGGCAACATAAAATATCCATATAAATAAATAAACACTTCAATTATAAATTAGGCCAAAGTTTATATCATAAATATATCCGTTCATTGGTTTCTTGAAATCAAAATAGGTTTGAAAAATTCAAAATGGAAGAGATATATTTTTGCTTTGCATATTTCAAAAAAATAAAATCACTAGACAATAGTAGTATGAAAAAAAAATTAGTCTTACTCTTGAATCTCATATGAAACATTACATTTTTTTCTAATATTGATGGTTTATATTTGGTTTTAGAAAATTTCAAAAGAAGTTATGTAAAAGGTGTTCTGTTCAAAAGTCCAATTATGGATTTTCTTTGTCTAAAGATTCACGCTCTAAACTACTTTGTTCATAAGGACAAGTTTTTGAAAAATGACCAAACTACCCAATTATATATGTACTTTATAACCGGTGAACACTATAAAACAAAATCCATTCTCTCATTTTGTAACGTCCCGAAATAATTACAACAACTCATAACATGATATTTTGTAGAAAGTAAAACTTGCGGTATATTGAACATTTTATTGGTACTTCTTAATCGTACAAAAAATGACATGTGTGTATACATTCATAAATCCTAGATCTTGAATCGATAGCATATGCCAATTGTAAATGAATCTAAATAAAATGACGTACACATAAGTTTATACCCTAATAGCTACATCTTTCCAAGTCAATGCTTGGGTACAATAAAAGTGAGTTAAACTTAATATAAATAAAGCCCAATGCTTGTACAAAATAATAACACAAAAGAACAAAAAGAAGCTCTTGGCTCCAAGTCCTTCCAAGTTATGTCCTTGGTGGAGACATATCATCAGTACCTAAAAGTTGTTTTCCACATAGAGTGAGCTAAAGCCCAATAGAGATACTTTAACACAAAGTATGAAACTTGACAAAGTCATAAGGTGAATGCATATGCATGCCATTTGCCAAACATTATACTTTTCCATCTCAAAACAATGTATGCCAATATTATATATCAATTCATGACAAATATATTTTTAAATCAGAAAACAGGGCAATGGATACAAAACACTGAAAATCTCTAGGTACGTGTCTGTCAGTAGGTTATACAAGCATTACCAAATCCATTTTACTAGTACTAATAGGAAAGATCGACACTTAACCGCACAGGTTTCTGGACTTCACTAAGAACACACATGCCATCATAATAAACCACAACCACACCCCTTAACCAGATTCACTAAGGTATATACCTATTTTTCTCAAAATAATACATTTTTAATGTTTAAATATGAAATAATGCTCAATACAAGACGTATGAGTAATTAGTTTCGATTAACCTAATCCTCATGCAATTTCTATAACAATCAAAGCTATCCTTGTAGCACTTTGAGTTTTTCTTCATCGCTTGAGCGATGGATTGGTCGTTCAAGCGGTCTCGCAAGTCTCCCAATACTTTTGCAGGTCTGTGATTCTGAGAGTTGTTGATCTTCGCTTAAGCGCAGGTTTGGTCGCTCGAGCCGTCTACCCTGTGTGGTCTGAACTTCTGAGAGTTCGTATTCTTCACTTGAGCGCAGGTTCCATCACTCGAGCGGTCTGTCCTAATACAGTAGCTATAAAAGTCACTTTTGGTCATATCTGGATCACTTTTCTCTCTCTCTTCTCTCTCATTTCGCCATTGTTGAGCTTTCAAGCTTTTTCTACCTAGTTTTCATCTACTTTCACTCATCTTTGACCTATAGTCCTTTAGACCAAAACGTAGGGGGTCGCAAGGGCTTCATTTTAATCTGAGCAGATCATGTTTTCGTCGCCATGAATTTTTTCAGCTTTCTCCTCATCGCTTCAAAATGTAGGGATTCCTTTGTTCCTCTTCAATATCTCATCTATAGATAGACGTGTGGTAGATTTTATTCCGTAAAAATCATGTTCATTATGAATTTTCAAAAAACGTATAAAGGAGATCTAGGGTTTGAACGTTTGGAGTTGAAATTGTAGAATTAATAGTTGTTTGGGTTAATTGGGGAGTAGTTCAATGTGTTTATGTTGTGAGGAATGGAAAGCCCTAATTTAATAATTTGACCTAATGAATTAAAAAGAGATAAAGTTGAATAATGTTTGCATTTTGATCATTTGAGTTGTGTTATTATGTTGTTAGTATAAAGGGAGAATTGATTTTGGTATTGGAATTTATTTGGATAATCTTGTTATGTTGAGTTGGGTTATGGCTTAAAATCCACAAATGTGGTCTTATTGAAATGTGGAAATTGATTTTTGGAAAGAAAAGGATTTGGCATGTTAACTTGGAAAATAAAATATTTGATTTTGAAAAGAGAAAGAAACCATGATGTATTGAAAATTTAGAAATGAACCTGAGGTTGGATTTTGAAGCCGTTGAAAATTGTTGTTATTATCATTGTTGTAGGATTTAAGGTCAAGTGAGCATTGGGTTATCGTATTACGTGTGTTTAAATATTTATGCTTAGAGATTTTGTCCTTGGTCACCTGTGGAGAATGACATTGTGATGCTGAATCGATTATGTGTATGCAGTACACTCGGATTATTTATGTTTGTTGAATTATGTGATGGTTGGGCATGTGCATGCGCTGAGAATAAGGGGTACTATTAACTTCCAGCTAGCACTTGGAGAATTAGTTGCACTAAGAATGTGGGGTGCCAGTACCTTCCAGCTAAAGCCTGGAGAACTTGGCAGAGGAATCATTACCTTCCAGCGGTGTCTAATTGGCGTGAGTATCGAAAAGGTGTATCCTTGGCTTACCGTGCTTGAGGCAAGTAGAGCGTTGTTGGGTTTCTCGTTATCATTTCGGTTCTATTTATATGTATCATGCATAGTGATGATTATTTTATGGAGGATGTCAGTTGTCTTATGTGGTTATGAAAGGAACATTTTATAGGTATTATTTTTGTGTTCATTTGGGATATCGTTATTTAGGAATATAAGTGAAATTGGTATAAGTTCAGTAATTGGAGAAAACGTAATTAGGTCCTATGGATTTGTTTTGAAAACTGGTTGTTGTCAGGTGAATTTAAAATAAAAAAGGTAACAAGAAGAAAGAAAAGTGAATGGTTTGTGTTGTTGAATAAATTGAACATTTTTGAGAAAAATATCTATGTAAGTATATCTTTGTGTATAAACCGGCACATATGTATATGATATGACATAAAGCATTTATGATCATAGCTATCTGTAAGTTGTTATTGTTTAGGATTATGTTAGGATCCCTACTGGACTTTATGTTTATCCCACGTTCCTAATCATTTTTCAAGTGAATATCGAGAAGTGGTTCAAAATCGAGGCTCTTCTTTATCTGTTGGCCACGGGGCCTTTTAACTATTGGCTGAGTGTTATTGTTGTAAAAGGGTTAAACCCTTTCTCTTTTATGTACTGATATAAGCCTACAGACGATTTATTTTAATTATGTCACATGTTGCATTTATTTTGTATACGAATGAGAGAACCTTCATTTGCTTCTCTTTATTAAGACATCGGAACTTCTATCTGCTATCTTTGAAATTGGTCATAATAATGATTTGATAATGTTATTGGAGTAATTTAAAGTTAGGCGTTACAATCCTCCACCGATAGCCTAAAACAAATATTTTTATTCAACAGATAATTTTTCAACAATAGATATAATCTCATAAATCTCGAAATGAGAGCGATAACATATATATATATATATATATATATATATCCAACTCCACTATCATCATCAACAATTACATTCCTCTTATCTTTTTAAACCCAACATCCTTTCTTTTTTCTTTTTTCTTTTTTGTTTTTTTATAAATCAAACATTAATGATTTTCAAACAAAATCTCATTTACTTTCAAAATCACATTTAAGGAAAGAAATTCCAACATTTCAACACAGCGTAACTATATTCACACTTCCACAACCTTTCTCAAGAATTTATTTGAAAAACTCCTCTTTTATTTTCAAAATCAAACCCTAGATTTAACCCAAAATCTCCAAATCACTAAACCTTTTTAAAGAACAAGTAACTAAGCTAAGAATTATACCAAAGGTTGAATAAAATCCCTACCTTAAGAGTAGAAGAGGAAGAGAGCAAGGGTGGAAGTTTGACAAAGCCGAAAACAAGATCCTCTCCGATTGAAATGAAGCTTTTGACGAGCTCTACCTTTTTCTCTAATGAACTATGGTGGAGAAATCAATGGATTATGGAGTATTTGGGGTTTTAAGGCAAGAACTAGAGAGAAGGTGAACAAGTTAGGGTTCAGAGTGTTTTAAAGAGAAAGGAGTGAAAAAGTGATAAAAACCCTTTTTTTTTCCAAACTGATATACGGACAGACTACTCGAGCGACTAAATTACCACTTGAGCGTCAGATACAAAAAGTGACACCGCTCGAGTGTACAATTACCCCTTTCTAGAAGTTCAGACTTGCAAAAGACTACTCAGCGAAGAAAAGACCACTAGAACAAAGATCACCCATTCCCAAAAGTTTTACAGGTCTGCAAAAATACTAAGAGATCTCAAAGACTGCTCAAGTGAACCAACCTAACTCCCAACCTAACTCTATTGAAAACAAACTCCCCAACCTGTTTCAAACACAACAAACAACCCAACTTAACTATCAAAAAGATGATAAAGGGCATAAATAATAATTAAAGGTACTGAATCCCAGATCTAAGAGCACAAATAGGGTCGGGTCTAAACCAAAACCATTATACATTCTCTCTCTCTCTTTTCATCTCCCTTACCGTTGCTTCCTCATTTGTCTCTCACGCCGCTGCCTCATCCCCCGCCTACAACACTCTTTTCTCTCTAATCCTTCTTCCTCTCTAGACCTTAACCCTAGCCCCTACCGCCTTAGGCTTCCTTCCGCCAATCACTATTCTCTCATATTGCCCACGTCTCTTACCTTCTTTGTTCCTACTCTTTCTCTCATCCACTCCATCTCTCTTCTCTTTAAATATGGTTGGCGTCGTCGAGACAACATTGCGATGACAGGGGATTTGGCGATGTTTCAGCCTCTTCTCTCTCACCAATCTATCACCTCTCTCTCTCTCTCTCTCTCTCTCTCATCTCACTACTTTCTATATACTCTCAGTTTCTAGGCCACTGGCCAGATCTCAAATGGGATAATTTTGGATCCGCCAGTGACGATTTTGGATACCTTGGTAAAGATGGTGAACCAGGTGTGGCGGAGGGCTTAACATGAACGAAGACGAATAGAAAGAAGAACCATTATCTCTTTTCCTTTTACTTTCAGTTTCTAGGCTAGATCCGGTTAGATCTCGAACAAAATGATGAGGAAATGCAAGAAAACATAATGAAGATTAAGGAAATTGTGGAGTTTTGAATCTAATGCTTGCTTTTGTTTTTTTTGGTTTCTAAACGAAGGAAAACACATCAATGAGTTGAATTATTTTCAGTTACACTTTATAGGCAAATTCTGTTGCGCTATGTTTGGTTTTAGATTTGTTGAAGGAAATGAAAATGAAAAGGAAAAGAAAATTTGTTGTTCCATTTAGTGGCCTAGAAAATTGAAAAGATTTTGAATCTTATGCTTGCTTTTGTTTTGGTTCTTGAATGAAGGAAAATGCATCAATTGAGTTGAATTATTTTTAGTTACACTTCATAAACAAATTTTGTTACATGTTTTGTTCTAGATTTGTTAAAGGAAAGGAAAATGAAAGAATAAGAATGGAAGAGAAAATGAAGTGAGATAAGGCATGTTCATTGCTTTTGTTTGATCAGAATAAGCATGTTTCTACTATTCTCTGCTCTCAGTTTTTGTTGATTTGTTTTGGTTTGGTTTGGTTTTTTTTTTTTTTTTTTTCATTTTGATTTTTCCAACAGAATGTGTCAAATAGATGATTCTTTATACCTCAATAGATAGGTGTTTGATAAAAAAAATTTCTTTATATCTATGTTGCATTTTAATGTTTGTTGGTGGATAATTTTCTTTGTTGTTGTTGAATAGATAGAACAAACAGATTCAATTTTTGACAACTATGAACAAAGTTTAAACTGAAAAGATCAAAAAAATTGAATAAATAAGGAAAAAATTGAACAGATAGGTCAAAATATGTTTTAAAAATTAAATAAATATGACAAAATAGGTTCAAAAAATATTAAAGGGGTAGATATTTGAGCAAATAAGATGAAAAAATTAAATAGATTATGAAAAAATTTGAACAGATAGTGTAAAAAAATTGAACAAATAGGAACAAAATTGAACAAGTAGAGAAAAAGTTTGAACAGATAGGAAAACTTTTGAACAAATAGGGAAAATTTTTGAACAAATAGTCAAAGAAAGCAAACAGATAAAAATAAAAAATAAAAAAATGAACAGATATATTAAGGTGTAAAATTGGAAACAAAATGTCCTTCAAAACCAACAAAAAAAATATCTTCTGAACCAAATACCTTATATCTTCCGTAGCTTAGACTTTTCAACAATTTACTCTTATGCAAATTGAAAATAATAATAATAATAATAATAATAATTTAATTGATGTACTAGATTATATACGCAAATATATATATATATATGCGTTGTTTATCAAATATTATTGCAAATACTTTCTTTTTTCTTTTCTTTTCTTCTTTTTTTTTTTTTTTAGATTTCATTGACCATACCTATAATAGTGACTATTGGAAAAATGAGTTTTTTAAAACTAAATTGATAAAATCATGCCTGAGATCAATCATGCTACTTAAAAGATTAAATAGTCATTAATTAATTATTAAGTCAATTAATAATTTTTAATATTTTCAACAATATAGTTTAATTAATAATTCTGATAATTTCATTGTTGCATAGAAGAAAAGTTATCAATTTTATTTTTTCTATTAACTGTGTTAAATATAAAACTTTTGAAGAATTTTTAGAATCACAAAGAATAATATGCATTTTAAGTAAACTTCAAACGTGTATTTATAATTAATCCTAAATTTTACATAAGTTGCCTCTACCTCGGATATAAAAAACAAAATCAAAAAAAAAAAAATGCCTCTATAGAGTACACTCTAAAAAATTTTACCCAAAAAATTATTCAAAAAGATCAATAAATATCTAAATTTGGGTTTTTAGGGTTTGCCCTTTTGTTGGCTTATTTTCATCTTTATTAAACTTTAAAAATCAAAAATCAAAAAGTTTTAGGCTTCTAGTAATTACCCGACAAGACAAACTGAAAAATTAAGAAGAGAGAGAGAGAGAGAGAGAGAGAGAGAGAGAGAGAGAGAGAGAGAGAGAGAGAGAGAGAGAGAGAGAGAGAATTAAATAGACAAAAATAATAAATTTTTTGAGCTTATTTTGCTTTTAGTTTTTTTTTTCAATTAAAATTATTTTTTAGATTACTCTACATAAGATAGACTGAAAAAGTAAAAAATTTTGACATAATTTGAAAAAACAAAATCACTAAAAATTAAAAATATATATATATATATATATATAACTTATTTAAATTATCTCAAACAATCTTAAATTTCAATATAAGTAATGTTAGAGACCCACATTTGAGACCTCCAAATACACCCTCAATAATGTAACAAGTAAGAGAGCCCCGCATAATTGAGTGGAGTTTTGTTACATCCCCTTTATTTATTTATTTATTTATTTTGCCAAGATTGTAGAATATTAGTTTGTTAGTATTATACATCTAATGAGGTGATAAACTATTTTGAAAAGAGAGAGAAGAGTTTGAAGAAATTTAGTTGGTTAGTATTATTTGCCACCTCATTAGAGATGCAATTGGGCGTGATGAAATGAGGGAATAGGGCATTTCTCAATTGAGTAGGTAACGAATTAAAAATTGACACATTTTCACTTCATTGTAGGTGAAATTGTGACAGTTTTATTAGGCATGTCAAACAATTTCCATTTCGATATAAATCCCAATTTGAGAAATTTTAATATATACCTTCTTAAAAAGGTTGTACCATATGCACCTTTAGTTATATAATTTTCTTCTTTAGTTATGACATTATTTTAAAGGTTAATTACAAAAAAACATAAAATAAAATAAAAAAATAAATTCAAGATTTCATGTGTTTTTCAATTTAAACCCCAAAGTTTCAATTTCGGCAAATTAAACTCCGAAGTTTCATCTGTGTTTCAATGTGAACCCTCTATCCATTTCTGTTTCACTTCATCTTCTTTCTTCTTTCAATTCAAACCCACATGTTCAAACCCTTGTATCTCCGTTGCTATAACTCCGTTTTGCCTCATTTTCACATCATTGGATTCACCTTATGGCCTAATTTTCATTTCATCCCTCATACCCATTGTTCCACCTCTTTTTGCATGTCGTCGTAGCTCCGAAAGTTGGCCAAAAAATATGCTTTTCTCTTCTTCTTTTTTTTCAGATTCATACCCACATGTTAAAGCCCTTGTATCTCCCTCGCCATAATCTCGTTTCGCCTTATTTTCACGTCGTTGGATATACCTCATAGCTTAGTTTTCATTCCACCTCTCATACGTCTTGTTGCACCTTTTTTTATATGCTGTTGAAACTGTAAAAATTGGCCAAAAATAAGATTTTTCTCTTTTATTTATTTATTTTTTTGTCTTGCTGCTATTACAACAATATTCTTGGCAACGGAAAAGCAATAGATGAGACTTGATTGGAAACCAAGGTGCCCTGACATGCTCACCAATGCATTTGGTTTTTGATTTTTGTGGGTAGTTGTATACATACCACCACTCGACGGTACCGCCACCGTCAGAGGTTCGATGGCCACTACGAGTTCGGTGGACGAGCCATGGAGGAAGAGGAAAAGAGAGAGAATAATTGTGGAAATGAATGAGAAATGAGGAAGCATAGAGATAGAAGATAGAGGAAAAAAAAAATAAAAAAATCTTATTTTTGGCGACCTTTCGGAGCTACAATGGCATGCAAAAAGAGGTGCAATAAACGACGCAAAAATAAAGCAAAACGAAATTATGACGAGGAAGATACAAGAGTTTGAACAGGGGTTTGAATCTAAAATAAGGAAGAAGACGAAGTGAGACAGAGATGGACGGAGGGTTCATATTAAAACACGGATAAAATTCTAGGATTTAATTTGTCGAAATTGAAACTCTAGGATTTAAATTATAAAACACGCGAAATCTTGGAATTTTTTTATATAATTAACCCTTATTTTAATTAACTTATAAGTTTTTTAATTATAACTCATATTGTATTTAATTGTAATATTTTTTTAATTATAACTTAAAAAATTAAAACTATACTATTTTATATTTTAATTATAAAATGCAAATACCACTACCCCACTCAAATCTCTACCATTCATTTGCAATATGTAACCATTTCCCGGGCAAGGTACATAGGGCCTTAGACTTTTCGGTACCAGCTAGGCATGTGAATCGCGTTTGATATAGAAATAGCAATAAAATAAAAATGTCAATAGTTTACCAATTACCGCGGCGTTGACCAGAAATGTGATACACAATATGAAGAAAAGCTTCCGACCAAATTTTGAATTTTTATCTTTCACCCAATACATTGTTATAAAACTAAAAAGTGACACATTTAAATCAATTACAACGCATCTAAAAACTATTGTTGCTATACTATTATATTATATAAGAATAATGCTATGATAATCAAAAATTTTATGTTAAATTTGTTTTTTTATGTGATATAAATTTGTTTTTTTATGTGATATAACATTTTAGCAAAAATTATTAAAAAAAGAACTCCACGATTTGACCCATATAAAAAAATAAATCATGAATTTTTTATTTCGTCAATTTAAATCATAATTTTTTAATTTGTTTTCAATCTAAATTATTTGTCTATTTTAACTAAATAAAATTGATGAAAAAAAATTACATTTTAGTTATTAAATTCAACAAAAAATAATATTTTAGATATTTTATATGCATCTACCTTATTTAATAGTTAAAATACTATTTTGGTTGTTAATGAGAATGGTAATTCACTATTCTTGACAATAGGTCCTCGTGACTTTTTGGTGAGTTCAAATCCTCATCAGTAGCTCTCTCCAGTGCTTCCTCTATGACGTCCCAAAGAAATATGATAAACCCATCTCATAAGTGGAAATCAAGTTGAAACAAAGTACTTTCACTCATCAGAGTTAATATACAAAAGGTGACGCATGCGATATACATTCATAAATAACACATTCTGAATCTATAATGTGTTACAAATAGTAACAGTAATGAAAGCTAAATTAATATTCATATGTCCTAAAAACTTACATCTTTCTAAGTCACTTTTTGGTTACAACAAAAATGAGTCTAACTCAATACAATTAAGCCCCTAGCTATACAAAGTAAGTACAATCAAAAGATGCACTTGCTCTAAATCTCCCCAAACTACTGTTTTAGCGGGGGCATATCTCTAACACCTGAAAATGATTTTTCCCAAATAGGATGAACCAAAACCCAGTAGAAACAATCTAATACAATATATGAATCTTAATAAAAATATAAGTGTGAGATACACATTCAATATCCACAATAAAAATCATTTATAACTCTTTTGTAAAACCATGTCATGCCAAGCTTTATATCACAGTTCATGTTATCTAAATTCATTTTATCTTATTTCATCATTTATTCATCATTTTATCTCATTTCATGAGTCATTCACCAATTCATTCAGACAACCACTTCCATTTGCTATTTTATGAATATTTCGTCTGTGGGAACCGACACGCATGTATACATACGATTTTCGGGACTTTCACCCTAGACACACAGGCCAACTTAATTCAATGGAGTCCATCACATTTCTTCTCCCAAACATAGAGTACATCTCCTTTCTCTTCCCACACATCATATATTTACAATGTATTAAAACCTAGTCATATTCAATGACAACGGATAAGAGATTAGCTTTAATTTACCTAATCCTTATGTAATTTCTAAAACAATCATAGCTATCCTCCACCAATAGCCCAAAACAGATATATAATCTTCAAGATAGATAAATTATGCAAATTTCCATAGGTGAGAGGTAATATATACACAACTCCACCATTTATACAAATGTCCATTTAATTTCATGTTCCCAATGCCAATTTCATGATTTTATACGGAATAACTATTCGAGACAATTAGGGCAAAATTCCCTTTTCTTTCGAACTCCACCCCGGTTATCAAAATCAGTGAATTTATCATAACACAACCTCACATCTACTTCCATTACCAATTTTAATACATACATTGGAAAATCTCTCCTTTGATTTTAAACCAAAACCCTAGGTTTGTTCAAAATCATCCCAAGTTCTAATATTTCTTACACATCAATAAATAACTAAGTTAAAACTCATAGAATAGTGTAAAAAGTTCCTTCCTCAAGTTTAGAAGACCAAGGGAGGAGATGGAGAGAATTCAAAGATGTGGAAACCAAGCTCTATTCGGATCAAAATGTAGCCCTTGAGATGTTCTACATTTTTAACAAAGGCACACTTGAAGAGAAATCACTAGATCTAGGTGAAAATATAGAGAGAAGGTAGGTTTTAGAGAGAGGGGCTCTAGATCTAGGGTTTTAAGAGAAAAATGTATGAAAAAGTGATGTAAAAACGTGCTGTTGTGAACTGATATACGCACAATTCACTTGAGCGCAAAAAGTGACGCTCGAGCATTAGACACAATAAGTTGTTCGACTCGAGTGCAAAAAGTGACGCTCGAGAGCAGAATTCACACTCCCAGTAGTTTTGCAGACAACGGACCAACGTTTGAGCACAAGAAATGCAGCTCGGGCTGAACCTGCTTGAGCGCAGAAAGAACCGCTCGAGTATAGAATACATTCTCCCAGTAGTTTTGCAGACTTGTAAAAGTACTAAGAGTTCATAAAGCTCACTCGAGTACAAAAAGTGTCGCTCAAGTGGAGGAGTAAAATTCTAGGCAACAAAGGTTTAAAAACTAAGCAGCCAACCTGTTCCAAACACAATCACTACAATCCAACAACCAAATTTAAGAATGTACAAGAGAAACAAGACATGAACAACAACACGAAACCATGAAACCCGAGTCCGAAATATGAAATGGGTCGGGTCTAAACCAGAATCGTTATATCTACTGGGAGATGGCCTAGATTGGGCCACATCATCCACTTAATGATATGCCGCTCAGATTGCTTCAGTACCAAAAAAAAAAAAAAAATCCCCAAAATAGAGTAGTTTTCTCTCTCCACAAACTCAAACTCCATGAAGGAAGGCGAAAGTAACAAAGGAGAGAAAGACGACGACCACCACCACATACACCGATGGTAGCGAAGGTAGCCATACCCAAATCCTTAAGACTCGAATATGAAACTGTAAGTTCCAAATTCATTCTCTCTCTCTCTCTCTCTCTCTCTCTCTCTCTCATAATCATTTCTTTTTGTCTTACTCTGTCTCTCACACACACACATTACTCTAAAGAATCCTAATTTCATAGATATACCCTAATTTTATAGATATATTTTTCCCTAATTTTGTTTATATTTGTTGATTACCATATTGGCACAAAAAAAATTAGAAAAAATAAGATTGATACACATTACTCCAAATAATCCTAATTTCAAAGATATATTTTCCCCTAATTTTGTATGTATTTTTTGATTACCATATTGGCTCAGAGAATTGAAAAAAATAAGATTGATAAGTGTAAAATAACTAACGAATTTTGCCATTAATTTCCACTTCCAGTCTATATTTAAACGATTAAAATAAGAAATATAAGATTGCAACCTATAAAAAAAAATTCATGAGAGAAAAATTGCTATCCTTGAAACTCAATTTAATAGAGGAAATTTTATGGCCCCTTAATGGTTTGTGTGTGTGTGTGTGAGAGAGAGAGAGAGAGAGAGCTATTAGAATAAAAATTGTTCACAAACCAAACTAAGTTAGAAAGAGGCTGTTACGATTTCCTAGAATAGGAATCTCAGATCCATTGCACTCTTTGCTTTTCCTTTAAGGATCAAATTGTGCTTGGAGGTCCCTTGATATTATAAATGATTTTTGCTATTTGATATTTTTTTGAAGGTCACATCAAATGCAAGTATAGCCAGCATTCATGAAGTCAGATTTGACAACCGTAATTGTCAATGTGACAGCAAAGCTATGGTTAAGATTTCTCAGTCAACAACCAAATTGCTTATATTTTGTATGCCCCCATTCTGTGAATGAACTGTAAGTTCTTTGAGTGGTGGATCTCTCTACATATGATGCATAGTTTGAAGGTGGTTGAAAATGATATTCTTGAAGAACACATAGATGTCTTGTCTACTCTTAAAGAAGTAATTATCTTGAATAAGGAGCTCAAGGACATGACTGTGAATAGTAGGAAACAATATAAAGACTTGGCAATGGTGATTGAAAGTGTTGATGATAAGTTGAATTACGCCTTTGCTTTATTATGGTGTTGTTGGTGCTAGTTGTCATTCTAGTGTATTTGAAATAGTGTATGTAATGTAGGGTAGAATAAGTATGAGATGTAGGTAGAATGTTTATGTAATGTATGGTGGACCACTAGCATTTTGTTGAAGTGAAAATGAATCTAATGGCTTTCTTTGTTTAATGAAGTGACAATGATTTTTTGATTGTTGTAATGCCCCCAAATAAAAGACATAAAGATAAATCATTCAACTATGCTAATCTCAAATTAAGTGGTCAAATCTCTATATTCATATTCATTCTAGTAAGAGATTTACAAAAGGTGTCCACATGCGATACATATTCAAACTTCTTAAAGGGTGAATCCATAGCATATGTGACAGTTTAATGAAAAACAAAATAAATGATACAAAATAAATGCCCAAAGACTAAAAGTTCTGGCTACACAACAGATAGTTCCAAAAACTCATACCATTAAAGCCCTTGGCTTGTCAAAATATGCAACAAAATATAAAAAAGTATCGTACTCTCAAAACATGTTCCCCATCTTTAGCTTGCCGGAATCATCACATCTTTTTATGCACAAATCCACTAGGGGGTGAGCACAAAGCTTAGTAGAGATATCTTCACAAAGTATACGTGTTTAAGCAGTCTTATTTATTTGAATGCAATGCCATGCCATGCTCAAAAAATCACAAGTTTTATTCATTTAAAAATCATATGCAATGATCTTTTGAGACAATTCATTATCTTGATAAATTTCAAATTTTAAGTACGGGGTGGTTAATATGACTCAGGTATTCTTTAGGTTGGTATTTACATATAGGCATAACAAGCACTACCAATCTCCTACTTACTGGCTCCTAACCGAAAAGCACGTAGTACCTTCTCCGCACGTGTTTTTGGTCTTTTACCCTAGATACTTAAGTTAACTTAAACATTATTATTTACACCCTCTATCTGGACTTACCAAATGTATTTACCCCAGAACATTTAAATGTTTCCAATTGTTTTCTCAAAATAATAAATCAATTCCCATGGCATTGCTAGGATAACAATATTCAAAGCGTGTGCAAAATGAATGGAATGAAATGTGATTATAAAACTTCATTGTAATATTCTACAATTTTCAACATTTGCTCAAATCACAACAAGATCCATATCTATGTGATATATGAAACCATCTCATATTCACAATCAAAACCATTTTCATTTCATAGTTCAAGTATATATATATATATTCATGCTAATCCAAGATTCTCAAATAACAACATTCATCCATCTCATGGATATCTCAAACAACATAATCATTTTCATAAAGAAATCTTCACAATTTCATTATTTCTATACAAAAATGCATTTTCTTCCAATTCTTCCCAAAAATCTAAGGTTTATTTTTTTAAAAAAAAAAAGTTTTTATTTGAATTACTTTTTGTATGTAAGAATTAAATTGACATGATATAAATATTGGAGACCAAAATGATATAGATCACATATTTTGAGGTAAAAGCATAATTTTTTTAAGTTCCTAATTTTAACCAACGAAATTAGATTGTAAGAATCCTTAAATTATTGCCGAATATTACTTTCATCTCCTAAATCAGAAAAGTATACAATTGGCCTCTTAATTATCAAAATGTATCATTTTGTTCTTAATAGTGAGATTTCTAGATAAAATTATGAATCACACATTGAGATTTCCAAATAAAATTCTAGTATGTAGTACTTGGTGTTTTCAAACATTGTTTTTACACAATTTTTATTAAAATAATGATATACAAATATAAAAATTTAATATTATCTTTTTATTTGAAAAAATTCAATAAAAATGAATTTATTTAAGATAAATTATACTCACCTCCCTTGTGGTTTGAGAAAAATACAATTAGTCTCATACTCTTGATGTAATTATATTGACCTCCTTTTTAATTAGTAAGGCTAAAATAACCGAAAGTAATGCAGATGATAAGTAAACACTAAAATAAATAAAAGTAAATATATATATATATATGTTGGTGGAAAATATATAACGATATTATTTTTTATTGATATAACCAACATGTTACTGAAAAATAGCCTAACGTTATGTGAATTAAAACTCCAAAGAAAACTAGTATAATTATATAAAAAATGTGAGACTAGTTGTAATTTTTTTCAAACTTTAGTGAAGGTGAATGTAATTTATTTATTTATTTATAAGAATAATATTATCACATCACTCTTGTAAAAAAAAAGTATATAAATTTTATGTTTGAATAAAATTCTCCCATTGCCATTTGATTCTTAGCAATACAAAGGATTTCAAAAAAAATCATTAACTTTTTTTACATAATATAATATAAGGTAAATTATAAATACGTCACTTGGGGATTTCTTAAATTACAGATTGTCCCTTTAGTGTTAGAAATTATAAGTACTTCTTTATTAGAATTTTGTTTTTCAGTTTAATAAATAATAAAAAATCCCTAACTACTCTCGTATGAAATAATAAAATTATTAGAATTATTTTTTTGGGTAAAAAAATTACCCTATTACAAACTATCAATTAAATTAATGATTTATTAATAAAATGGTTTATTCATTATGTAATTAAAAATTGGGATTTTTTTTAAGGTCCCTAGTATTATGATTTTATAGCATAAAGACACTCAATATTTTTTATAATGTCTAAGGTCCCTCAACATCAACCAGAGAAAATTCGATTCAGAGAAAATTCAACCAGGGAAAATTAGTACAGAGAAAATTCAAATTTCTCTGGTATCCTTAGCCTTTCATGGACTCTCTAGAGAAATTTCAAATTTCTCTGCCTTCCATATACTTCCCACTCTCCAGAGAAATTTCTCTATGGCTTCTTTATCTCATCATTAAGATTGTTTGGTGAAATATTACCCATGTTCCAAAGCTAATCCATCTTGACTTGAATTTTACTGTTATTAGGTTTGTGATTTTGGGTTTTCTCGAATGAAACACAACACATTTCTTTCTTTAAGGTCAACTGCAGGGACGGTAAGCAGTACTTGTGAATTTGTAATTTAGCCCTATTCCTCTGCTACATGCTTATATTTTGAGACTGAAATACTCTGTTGCAGATTGAAGTTCTTCGAAACTATACACTTTGAGGGATTGAGCTATAATGGTTATACTCGCCAAGAACTCCTTGGATTCTTCCTCCACTGTCATCCCCAATTTGAATCTCAAATCGATGATTCTCACACTCGACACTCCAGAGAAATTTTAGACTCAACACTCCAGAGAAATTTGACTTCACCTATCTTCCCACAAAATTATCTCTCCAAATTTCTCTGCCTTTCCACAACATTACCTCTCCAGCAAAATTTTGAAATTTCTTTGGATCAACCCAAAGAAATTTCAGTTCAAACCCAGAGAAATTCTCTGGGAATATATCCACACCTGATATAGATTCCACAATGGAGTTGTCTGATATATTGCCATTTCTGTCTACCTTTTCCACTCGTAAAGCCCCCTTTACTGATTCAGAGATCCTACCAACAGGACTTGAATATGTATCTGCCAAAACCTTATCCCCCTTTGTCAAATTTGAAGCGGGATTTTTATGACGTCGATAAATTGGGAGGACGGAAAAGACTGGTATACTACTTGGACAGCACCAGCACCGGTAAATTCATGTGATGTCTATGGATTTTGTGGAACTTTCGGGGTTTGCTGCAACAATAATACTCCAATATGTCAATGCTTGAAAGGGTTTGTACCCAATTCAGTTGAGGAATGGAGCAAAGGAAATTGAACAGCTGGGTACGAAAACGATGGTGGTCCGGTGGATGTGAGGGCGGTGGGGGAGATGAAGAGGTCGGTGGACTTGAAGGAGTTGAAAGGAGATCACAATCGCTGCCACGCAGCTCTCGTCTCCACCTATCGTCGCCCATCTCTCCGCGCACGTCGACACTATCTCTTGAAGTTTCAGCAATTTCTCGATCACCGACGCAACTGTGTTCGAATCGGAGAAGAAGACCCTGAGCGGCGATGCCATTGACGGTGAAGGTGAAGCTCAATCGGCTGGAGAATGAAGTCAGGGGTAAGGAATAAGAGTTGATCTGGACAGGTCTGAGAATGGAGAAGTTTAGAGAGAGAGAGAGAGAGAGAGAGATATGAGTTTTTATTTGGTAAGGTCAAATTTCCCTGATATATGTTTAGGGACCTTAGACATCAAAAAATAATTTTGTGCATCTCTTCCATTATGAAAAGTGGGAGAGGGACCCTAGACTGATTTTCCCTTAAAAATTTAAAAGATTGGGATGCAATTTCTAAAATTACAAAAAATAATTTATATTTTAAAAAAATTTCAAAAAATATATTTATAATTGGAAAAAATTTTCAAAATGATGAGTAAGAAATATAATTCGAAAGTAATAAAAATACAAGTCTTAATTGCACAATATAATGCATAATTCACTTATACATCAATTACTTTGCAATTATTTCTCTTACTTTTTACAGAATATAATACAAGGTAAATTATAAATATGTCACTTGGGAATTTCTTAAATTACTGATTGTCCCTTTAGTGTTAGAAATTATAAGTACTTCTTTATTAGAAATTTTTTTTTTTTTTTTACAGTTTTAGTAAAAAAATAAAATCCCTAACTACTCTTGTGTGAAATAATAAAATTATTAGAATTATTTTTTGGGTAAAAAAATTACCCTATTACAAACTATTAATTAAATTAATGATTTATTAATAAAATGGTTTATTCATTATGTAATTAAAAATTTAAAAGATTGGGATGAAATTTCTAAAATTACAAAAAAAATTCATATTTTAATCAAATTTTAAGAAATATATTTATAATTGGAAAAAATTTTAAAAATAATGAGTAAGAAATATAATTCCAAAGTAAAAAAAATACAAGTCTTAATTGCACAATATAATACATAATTCGCTTATACATCAATTACTTTACAAATATTTTTCTTACTCTTTATTTATTTATTTTTTATATTCTCATTTTATAATTTACCCTAAGACATAAAACATAAGAGTGACACCCAAATGAATATTACATAAAATTTGCTATAATTTTTCCTGTTTGATTCGAGTGGTGTAGTGGTGTTGTAGGGGTGAATGTAGTCGGGAATAAAGTCACATGATATTTTACAGCAGTATAATTCATAAAGAAAAGAGCTCTGCTACAGAGCCCGAAAGGGTTTCGAGCCAAATTTGGCTCGAATTTGAGAAGAAGGAGGAGGAAGAAGAAGGGAATGAGGGGGAGGGGAGGGGAGGGGGAGGAAGGACTGGAGGGGGCCTAAAAAATGGAGGAGGAGGGGCTGAGGCGAGGCAGACGCAATCGGCGGAGGCCGACGCGATCGGCGGAGGCGACGCGATCGGCGGCGGGAGGCGCAGGCGACGCGACCTCTCTCTCTCTTTCTCTCCCTCTCCCTCTCCCTCTTTTTCTCTCCCTCTTCCTCTGCATTGCAGAGGTCAAAAATGGCGGAAAAAAAAAAAAAAAAAAAAAACGGAATGCCCAAAACGACGTCGTTTTGGGCATTCGGGGCATTCGAGCCAGGCATTTTGGGCCCTCAAACATTTTCCTAAAGAAAATAAAGTATTAATTATTTATGTTGAATAATTGAGAAATATAAAAAGTATAATAAATAGTAATTAGTGAAAGAATATAATCCCATAATATTCCGAGACTATTGCCTTGTTTGGAAAATTGGCTATTTTGATATGTTATTTTAATTTTTAACTATTTTAATAGGTTAAAAAAAAATTTATATTTGAAAAGATGATTAGATTTTTTTATAATAGGATGTGATATTTATGATAAAAAAAGTGAAATAATTATGAATTTGATGTGATATTTTATTTTATTAACTATTTTAATTTATTTTATTTTTTTATAAATTTTAACCTAAAAAAGTCAATTTTTTTTTTATTCAAAAAAATTAATTTTTTAACATTTCCCAAACAACGCCATAATTTTCCAGTGTTGGTACAGGTATAGTCAGTCCCACATTCCCTAGATGTACAGAATATTTTCACACCTTAAATACTCCGCCTCCCAATTTTCCATGTTATATACGCCCCCAACCCCCAACACCCACACCCACACGACTCATATACTCTCTCTCTCTCTCGTGTCCCCACATTAATGGACGGTGAAAAACTCCTCTGCTCTCCTCTCACCACCACCACCACCACAACCACCACCACTACGCTCAACAACAGGAGGCATCAAAAGCAGCCTCTTAACGCCTATTACTCTAATGGCTGGAACACCCGACAAGATACCAAGAAGAAGAAAAACAACAACAACCACAACGAGAAGAAGCAGAAGCAGAAACAGAGTGGGTATGGTGGAATGCTTGAAAACGCGTCCTTCATGAAATGGAGGTCTGGGGATGTGTTGGGTGTGGCGAGGCACCACCCTATACCCTGCGTCTTCGCTGCGGCTCTGTTGTTCTTCATGGGTGTGGAGTACACTCTCCGTATGATTCCTCCTTCTTCTCAACCGTTCGATCTGGGTTTTGTCGCCACGCTTCCTCTTCACCGTGTTCTTGCCTCTAGACCCGCCATTAACACCCTTCTTGCAGGCCTCAACACCGTACGTATCTATCTAAACCCAACATAACATTAATGTCACATATTTTACTTTTTTTATAATTTTTTTTTTTTTTTGTTTTTTTTAATGCTTAAATTATGTTTGTGATGAATTCAAGCACATGGGTTTTTCTTCTGTAACTATCAATTTGTAATTATCGATGTCAATATAGAGAAATCAAATAAATCAGAGTTGAATTTGATGGGGGTGATTTGATTTTGGGGGTGGATAGGTATATGTGGGGATGCAGACGTCGTATATATTGTGGACATGGTTAGTGGAAGGAAGGCCGAGAGCTACAATATCGGCGTTGTTTATGTTCACATGCAGAGGAATTCTTGGTTATTCTACTCAGCTTCCCTTGCCTGAGGTCTCTCTCTCTCTCTCTCTCTCTCTCTCATTCTCATTCTCAGTCAATTCATTTTATTCATATTCATATTTTTATTTTTATTTTTATTTTTATTTTCTGATATTTATTAATTTATAATTCATATTACGTATATCTATCTGGTGCGCTGGGAGATGCATATGTATGGTTGGAGATTGGTGTCAGAAAATTGATTTGATATCAGCCGTAGTTTTCTCTTGGCGTCACATGTACATCAGATAATCTTACTACTTTACTTTTTCTAGTTTTGAAAGCAAAAACACTAGTTGCAAACATTTATGTGCACAAGGTCTCACATGCAAGTGAGGACCATGTGAGGACCACACTTGTGGAATTCATGTGTGACTATCTTTATGTGAGAGTTTATGTATATTTTGCACATGTAGACGGTATTTCTTCGTAACTAATACAAATATCAAAAACATAATGGGACACATACGTTTTAGGGATACTTACGAGTAGGTCTTAATAAGTGGACTTATTATTTAATAGGTCTTATAAAAAAAATGTGTCACAAAAAAATATCACTAATTGTAAGTTTTAACGACAAATTATTAAAATCATAATAAAAAAAAATCATTAATTGTCAATTTTTAGCGACATATATAAAAAATTATCACAAAAAAATTATTTTAACTGACAATTTTATTAAGACTTCTTTTCAATAGAATTTGATGGGAATTAAGTTTAACTATTAAGATCTGTTGATAATTTACCCTACGTCGGTCTTATATGCGGTGAATTTCACTTGTAGGTCCTACATCACGTGGATTCCATCCCATGTGAGGTATCTCATTCTGTATTTAGTGTTCGTATTTTTAGCATAACTCTCTCTTTTTTTTTTTTTTTTTTTTTTTTTTAAAGCAATTGCTAAGACTTAAAATAATTATCAAAAATCCTATCAATACTCATTTTTTAGTGTAAGCAGCAATTGATAGGGACTCAAAAATTCAACACAATACTTATATCCCACACTTATACATGATAATATGAGTATTATGTAAAACTTTTACGTATGTGTAGAAATGCCTTCATTTTGGTTGGTATGAGAGAACGGTGGGGGCAATGTTTTTTTTTGTTTTGTTGTTTTGTTTTTTAATGATATTTTGTTTGTGTATATTTTTGTCATTTTTAACCATGTAAGACCATCTCCAACGGTTCATCAAACTTTGCATCAAATTTGAATTTTGGTGAAAAATTTACTTTTTGGAGCTCTAATGATTTCACCAAATTAGTATCAAAATGAGAATGGAACAAAAAATTTATCAAAGTGAGAACAGGCTCCAGATTTCACCATTTCACTATGCGTTACCGTTGGGGTGGGCCAACCGGTCAACCAACCAGTTGTCCGACCGGTTGACCAACCGGTCGACCGGTTCCCTTTCAAATAAGTAGGTTCAAACCAGTCAAAAAAGGTTCAAACAGGTAAAAAAAAAAATATATTCTTACCGATCGACCCTTCCTTTTGATTCACGGTTGGAGCAAACCATATCAGATTGAGAAAATTGATTTTTTTTACTCAAATTTGGTAAAAAGTTTAGTTCACCGTTGGAGATGCTCTAAGTGCTTTAAACTAGAAATCCTCAAAATATTTTAAAAAATATTGGATCATATTAAAAATAAAAATCACCTTTGTTATTCAATTACTTTTAAATTTTCAACTTTTACTTGACTCTTTATTATTTATTCACTAAATATTAGTTATTATGATATGTGCCAAAATTGACTTTAAGGATATAATAAGTAAGTTAATAATGTCATATTTATTATTATTATTATTATATATGACATTTAATATACAAGCACACTTACGACCTCGTGTTATGGAATTTGACTGGCCAAGAAGTAACGGGTCTTCCATTTTCATCAACTTCCCCAGGAATCAACAATAGTTTATTTATTTATTTATTCAAATAACAATAATTTAAACCACTAAAAAATACACCACTAATACCACTAATGCGGCAAGAAAAAAAAGAACAAAAAAAAAAAAAACAAGACATAGAAAGTGGACGGAACCCACAGTCACATCATTAGTGCTCCCCTTAGTGTTCCCTTTTTAGTGCTCCCAAGCATTTTTCATTATCAAATCAATCTGATTTTTATGAGGGTCCACAAAGCATCAATAAAAAAAATTAAGCAATGTGAGATTGAATTGTAGGGATTCTTGGGCTCCGGCGTGGACTTTCCAGTTGGGAACGTGTCATTTTTCTTGTTCTACTCAGGCCATGTTGCTGCATCTGTGATTGCCTCACTCGACATGAAACGCATGCAGAGGTGGGAATTGGGACGTGTTTTTGACACCCTCAACGTTCTACAAGTAATCAGGCTTTTGAGCACGAGAGGCCACTACACGATCGACTTAGTCGTCGGAGTCGGTGCCGGAATTCTTTTCGATGATTTGGCCGGAAAGTATGAAGAAAGCAAGAAAATACCCTACCACTAATGGGGCTTGCTTTTCTGTGAGTGCTTTTGAACTCTTTGTTGAAGTACACAGAAAAGTGGGTGGAGAGGTGGGTGGTTGGGGCTTGGTCATTTTCATTTCTTTTTTGTTCAATGCAGCCCATGTTTTTTTTTTGTGTTTTTTTATTTAATATATTTCACTACTGCAGTTTCTGTTAATATAGTTTCAAAAAGCATTAAGGCTGTGATTGGAACCAAAATTGTTGTAGTGTTCTTGTGATGGTAAAAGGGTGGTGGTATATTGGGTCTTTTTGTTGTAGTTTTTTTTTTTTTTTAAGTTGAAAGCTGATTACAAAATAGAAGGTAAAAGTATAAATTTTATACTTTTTAGATAATCAACTTATTCATAAACTATAATCACAAGTTGTAACAAATATTTTCATACATATTCCAATATAATAATGATAAAAAAAAATATGCAAAGGTTGGGTTCATAATTAAAGCCATTTTGCAAAGGTTGGACTCATAATTGAAGCCATTTTGATATTTAATCAAGATCACTTTGATTTGTAACCTACCATCATATAAAGTCTCGTCATCAAAATTAATTCAGACAATTCGAATCATAACAAAACGTATCACTAAAGGCTTATAACTAATCAACAAAATTCCATGACCAATTTCACTACAAATTTAACCATTAACTAAGTACTAACTTAATTATTTGGAAATCAATCTAAAAAAAAAAAAAATTAACTAATTATTTGGAAACAAATTGAATTTCTTTATTCAGAATTTTTGGTGGAAGGGGATCCAAAAGGTGAGGGAATTCAGTGGGCTAAATGGAGTAAGATGGCTTTACCCAAGAGCAATGGGGGCTTGGGTTTTAGAGATTTCAAAGCCTTTAACAAAGCCTTGTTGGCTCGTCAAAGGTGGAGACTCGTTAACTTCCCAAATTCCAAATTTGGATTCTGTTCATGCATTGAAAGGGGCTCGAGCTTTGTGGGCTTGGGCGAGTCTTCTTTAAGGGCATGAAGTGTTATCTGATGGGTTGCGGTGGCAGGTGCATTATGGTGCTACAATTGATTTTTGGATTCCTAATGTTCAGGGCTTCAAGGTTAAAGTGAGGCATCCAAACGGGGGTGAGATACACAAAGTTAAAGATGCTTTTGTTGTTTCCTCAAAAGTTTGGGACAAGTCTAAAATTCAAGCTTTAATATCGAAGGAAGAGAGTGAGGCTATCATTGGCATTCCTATTTCAGTGGAAGATAAAGATGATTCATTAATTTGGCACCAAGACTCGAAAGGTATTAACTCAGTGAAGTCTGAGTACTAATCTGCTTTGGACCGGACAAGATTGGCTTGGAAAGAGTCCCCTTCACCCTCCTTTCAGTGGTCCGAAAAAGAGTGGAAGTTCATTCGGAATTTGCAACTCCCATAAAAAATAAAACACTTTTTATGGAGGGTTTGTAACAATTGTTTAGCCACGCTTCAAAATCTTCACAGAAGGAGGTGTTCATTAGAGAATGTATGTCAAATTTGCACTCATGCCGCCGATCCAAAAAACAAAAAAGAAAAGAATATTTACACTGATGCCTCGGAGTTGGTTGAGCACTTGTTGTTTGGATGTGGGTGGACAAAGGCAATTTGGTTTGGAAGTGGGTTGGGTTATAAGATTGAATCTCAGGCTTTTCATTCATTCCAGAGATGGATTAGTGATATTATATATGGAACATATGGGAAGCTTTCAAGAGTGTAAAGATCTTCTTGGTAATATTGCGTGGTTGTGTTGGCATATATGGAAGGCCCGAAATGAGCTTGTTTTCAACCATGTCCCGGTTGATCCTGCTGTGGTGATTGACAAAGCATTTAGCCCATGTTATTGTATAATGTTCGACCAAATGAATAACTTCTCCATAATAGGATTCTTCAGAGTGTGTTTTGATCGGTATTCGCTATTGACTATGGTCGGGTGTATTTTGGGCTATACCTACTCTATATAATAATAATAATACTACATGTACTAGTCCAAGCACGAATTGACTTCATGATTGGGCCTATATTGAGTTTCAAAATCACCCAAACAGAAGTTACAAAATCCAAACCCAGTAACTTAGCCCACTAACCAATAAAAATAAAAATATTTGTATCAGAACTTAAATGATATATATTTCAACAATGCTAGAGGGCCACAATTTTTGTGGCCACAATGGCTCAAAACTGTCAAAACGACGTCGTTTTGGCATGTTTTGCACCCAAAACGACGTCGTTTTGACAGTTTTGAGTTATTGTGGCCACAAAAACTACTGTGACCCTCAAACATTTTCCTATATATTTTGTAGGAAAAATTACTTAAAAATCCCACTTTAAAAATCTATATACTATGAAGTCTATTTTTTTTTTTCGTTTTTTTGATCAGTAGATCCTATTCATCTGGAAATATTTTTTTATGAGATCTTATTTAATATATTATTGTGTCACGTTAAGACTTTTTTTATCCTTATAGATTGTTGGGTTCATTTTTTTTTTTTTGAATGTAATTTTTGAAATGTGACACAATGATTGATTTCTATAATGAGCATGTTACATTTGGGAGGATTGAATGTGGAATGTGATTTATCCAAACCAATAATGTGACTACAAAAATCATTTGGCCTATTTTTTTTTAAATGTGACATCTGAAATATGGTTTGATTTTCAAACTAGACATGTTACATTTTTCAAATGTGGCTAATACAGAACAAATAAAAAATACCTTAGTGTTCTTTTTTTAAAACGTGATTAATACAAAACAACTAAAATCATAATGGGCATGTTACATTTGGGTAGGTTAAATGTGAAATGTTATTTTTTAGGGTACTTTTTTGAAATGTGACACGTGAAATATGGTTTGATTTTCAAAATAGGCATGTTACATTTTCTAAATGTGGCTAATATAGAACAAATAAAAAAATCCTTAGTGTATTTTCCAAACATGACTAATACAGAACAAATTAAAAAGTTCTTAGTATACTTTTTTTCAAACTTAATTAATACAAAACAATTAAAATTTCAAAAATACAATAACTGGCCTGCACATTAAACCACATTGAGCAAATGTGTCAATTCCCATTCAATGGGACTTCGGTGTTCATTAAAACAAAGTTGGGACTGATTGATCCACAAATTCACCTTTTGGAATTTATAGGTCAATCACTCTATCTTTTATGTACTCAAAGTTAGAGATCACTTATTTTAACTAATGCATTTACAAATTATTTTTAGGACATTTATTCATAAATTTCTTTTCACTTACTTATGCTCCATTTAGTTTAAATTATTAAGTTTCAATAAATACTATAAGTGATATATTTACCAAAATAACTCTAATAATAATAAGGTGAAACGCGCATTAATATTCACATTGACAGTATAAAATAATATTTCATAATGTGAACATTCACATGTCAAATATGAATGTTTACATCACCAAATTGTTAAGGATTCAAAAAAATATATTTACAAAAGTAAAATTGTCTATAAAATACCTTAAAGAGAAGAATTATAATTTGGTGGATCAAATATCTAAATAATAAGACTTATTGGAATACAAGAATATGTTACAGACTAATTAGAATACAAGTATTTAAAAAAGGATTTCCTAATAAATTCTCCCTTATTTTTCATCTCTAACAAAAGAAATAAATAATCTTTGGAGTTATAAACACAAGGATGGATCTAGGTAGGCATGGATGAGAGCAACCGCACCCCCAAAAAATTTGAAAAATATTAAATATTATAATGAAAAATTTTAAATTACAAAGGTTTATACTCTCAAATATATTTTTGCGCCGCCATAGTAATAATCCTAAATCCGTATGTATATACACAACGACAATTAATTGCATTAGTATATGAAATATGAATGCACAGTGATTAAATCATTTCATCCAACAAGTTCAAAATCCAATGGCATGGAATGTTTTAACTATATGTCATATTTATATGGTCACCCCCACTGAATGTTTTAACTTCGGAGTTCCAGCTTTGATATCAAAGTTCATTTGAACGTGGGGATACTATATGGGCAAAAAAAAAAAAAAAATCAAAAAAAGAAACTATCATGTTAGGATTTGTAATCCTAAGGTTGTGCATTACAGGGCAAGTTGGCAATCTCGTTTCAAAGACAAAATCATATTTTTCAGTTCAATTATTTCTCTGTCTTTGTCCACTTGTTGGTTGAATCAAAATATTTTGTGTACGAATAGTTTATAAAGTTTTGTCTTGACATTACCAAATGAAGAGATTGTTAGGATTTTTATCTTGAGACATTAATAATGTGTGTATTGACAATAACTTTCTTAACAAAACTTAATAGCATTGTTTCAAATTATTTTGATTTTCTTCGATTGATTTTATATCTCTTACCTTGATTATCACCTTGATTGTAGTGCTTCAAAATTGTCAAAGATTTGGAAAAAGAAGTTATGATAATGTTTAGGTTGAAAATGTCAACCTTGGGATTCTCAAGTTGGCTGTTTGTCTCAGCTTTTTGGTGGCACACATGGGTGAAGGGATCGAGCTTCACATGTGAAAATTCTTTGTGGATTTTGTTGGATCTTCATTTAATGACGAGCATGAGCATGAGCATAAGCCATGGACTTTACATGGCAAATGGTGGCTGTTTGCCTGTAGGATTAGGTGGCAAAGCGTGGAGGAAAGCATGGTTGATTTTGTGGAAGAAAGTAGCAACAAGAGTCAGCAAAAACAACTGCTCCAGTCCATACAGTAACGCCCACGAGCTGCACAACCGCGCCTGCGATTCATGCACGGCACGGTCGTGCCCTATTTTCTCTATAATCCGCGAAGAGACACCACAGTCGTGACCAAGGCTGACCACACCAGCAAAGAACATGTCCGCGCCCGCAAAAGTGCCTTGCCTCAGGTCTATTTAAAGGACCCCTTGCTCATTTGTTGACGCACCTCTCCAAGAACATTTTGGTATCTCTCCCAACTTATTTTCAAACTATCTAGAATTCAAATATTTCCTATCTTAAGAGAGTATATTTTAGGAGTTTATTTTGTAAGAGAGATTTTATTTAGAGAGTTTTGAAAGTAAACTTTGTAGTAAGTTTTATTTGTAATACTCTTAGTTACTTGATGATACATTAGCATCCAAGAGCCTCAAAGCTAATCACCAAGTTTTTGTAACAAGTTCTTCACACATTTCCAAAAGTGAACCTTCTTAGTGGATTTCAAGATTGTAAATTTCGGTGGATTCCAGAATCATTGGCATAGTGGCAATTCGACAACCGTGGCAGATATCTAGTGGAGATCGTGGACGTACCTATAGAGTGAACTAAGACGTGTGCTGGTAAGTGGACTCGTGTAACCTGGATTGGCCTTTGTAAGAGATCTCCTGTACTACCTTTCTTTCATAGTGGATTATTCATCTAATTGAGGGCCCGTGGTTTTTTTTATCGCAAGTTGGTGGATTCCAATTGTGATTTTTCCACGTAAAAAATCTTTTGTGTCATGAATTGATTTTCTCTTGCTCTCTCTTATCTTCATTGATCATGGTTGCATAATTTTTTTAATTGGATTGCCTAAATCAATAATCACGTTAAATGGGACATATCTAGATTTTCTAAAAGAGTTTTCTGCGCAAATCTAAAATTTTCAATTGGTATTAGAGCAGGTCGCTCGTACTTTGTTTTTCAAAGCTATAGGAGTGTGATCATTTTGTGATTATTGATAGATTCAATTCAAGGCAGTAATTTTGTTAAAACTTCCAAAGATGATCAAGAGGTTGAATTCGAAATGATAGATTTATTTACTAAAAAGTTTCAACAATTTTTGAAAACAAAAAAGTCTAATTTCAAGGATTTAATTTCAAGAGAAAGAGATAATTGTAAACAAAATATTTCTAAACTCAACAAAGAAAATAATTTTTCAAGAAAGATAATGTTACGAATGTCAAGGGTTTGGACATGTTTCAACCGAATGTCCTTCCAAAGCTTTAAAACTTGAGAAAGATGCAACCCACAATATTTTGGTTGCAAGTCTTGACCTGGCTTCAGAACATGAAGTCACTTCTAAAAGTGAAGACGGGAATTCTCAAGAAATTCATAAGATGTACCTCCCATGCTGTAAGTTGACAAAACAAAAAGAACTCATAAACAGCTTGAAAAAATGTGTGAAGAAGAAGAATCAGTTGAAAAAGGAATTTTTAGAGGCTCAAGCAAAGATCAATGTCCTAGAAAATAAAAAGGATAACTTAATCAATAAACTCTCCACTTGCAAAAATGAGAGATTTTTTCCTTGGCGCACATGACGAACTTAAGAAGAAAAATCATCTTCTTGAAGAATAAGCTAAAAGTTGTGCCAAAACAATAAAAGAGCTTGAGGAGAAGTGTGCAAAAAGAGAACTTGAAGTCATCAGTGCCAACGCCACATTCAAGTTATTGAATACAAGCTCAAAGAATTTAGATCCCATTCTAAATTCACAATAAATGGCGAGTGATAAAAGTGGAATTGGCTACCACAACAATTGCAATTCCATACCCGAAGCATCATCTTCCAATAATGGTGCAAGCATACAAGAGGTAAAGGATTTTGTGAAGATGAAAGGTACAATTTCTTCAACTTTAAATTTTTCTTACGAAAATGTTTTAAAGAAGAAATTTATATCTGTTTGTCATCATTGTGGAGGTTGTGGTCACATTAGGCCTAATTGCTTGAGTTTGTATCAGGTTAACCGTGGCAAGAGTAGAAGACAAGCTAAAAGGCCTCAACAAGTGCTTAAGTGCAACATTCAATGGGGTAAGCCGGTTACAAAATATCCAAAGAATGGTAAGGCTGTTTTTTTGTTGTAAATTAGGTCATCTTCATCCTTATTGTTATTTGCTTCATGACCACATTCCACATAGAGGTAATAAGTTTTCCAACGCCTCCAAAACTTTTACACAACCCTTGTTACCCAACAAAAATACAAAGTGTCCAAAGGATTTTCAAAATTCTGTGATCTTTCTCAACAACTGTGTTAAAACGCCTTTTCTTAAAAATAGTGTTGTTTGGGTCAGGAAGAATGATTTGCGATAAAGGGTTTCGTGTTCTTGTGTTGTAAATATATATATATATATATATATATATTATTTTTGGAGTTCTTTGAAAAAGAAAAAAAAATTAGTTTGTTGTCAAGTCTTGTGAGTCTTTGTGTGTTTGAGTTTTTTTTTTTTTAAGAAAAAAAAAAGTGTTAATTGGTCAAAAGGATTTTTGTCTCTAGACTCACTCTTGACAAACTTTGATTTATTTTGCATAACATGTTTGATTTGTGTAATTCTCACTTCACTTTGAATACTTGAGGATTAATGAACATGATCTCATTGTGTACACATTTTAGGAGGATTAAATGTTTATCCATAGCTCATGAGAAATCCTGAATAATGTGTAGATTTTTGTGCCTTGACTCTTGCGAATTGATCAATACTGAGTACTTAAAAGTATGATTATAACGGTTCCAGTTTAGATCCGACCCATTTCATGCTCTTCGATCTGGGATTTCATGTCTTTAATTGTTGTTCATACTCTTTTCATATTGTTGGTGGTTGGGTTGAGTGTTGGTCATGTTTGAAACAGGTTAGGATTTAGTTTTTCAAAAGAGTTGTTGTCCTGTTTTCTATTTGTTCGCTCAAGCGGTGTTTTGGTCACCCAAACGGTCTTTGGGATCTCTTAGTGTTTTTACAGGTGTGCAAAACTTCTAGAAGTGGGGTATTGCTTAAGTGGTGTTTCTTGCGCTCGAGCAGTCTTTTACAAGTCTAAACTTCTAGGAGGGGGTCATTGTGCGCTCGAGCAATATTCTTGGTCACTCGAGCGATGCCACTTACTGTGTCTGATGCTCGAGCAATGTTTTGGTCGCTCGAGCGATTTGTACATATATCAATCCGGGAAAAAGGGTTTTTGAATCCCTTTTTCATTTTCTCTCTCTCTAAAACCTCCCAAACCCTAATTTCTTCACACACACTCTCTCTCTAGTTCTTGATTAAAACCACAAATACTTCATCATCCGTTGATTTCTCCATCATTGCTCATTGGAGAAAAAGGTAGAGTTTGTCGAAAGCTTTGTTCTAATCGGAGAGGTTCTCATTTTCGGCTCCGTCAAAGTTCACTCTTGCTCTCTTCCTCCTCTACTTCTAAGGTAGGGATTTCTTCAACCTTCGGTATGATTTTTACCCTAGTTATTTGCTCATTAAAAAGATTTAGTGATTTGGGGAAAATTGGGTGAAACCTAGAGTTTGAATTTGAAATGTAAAAGAGAAGTTTTCAAATGGATTCTTGAAAAAGGTTATGGGAATGAGTTTATAGTTGAGATATGTTGAAATGTTGGAATTTCTTTACTTAAATGTGATTTTGAAAGGTAAAAGAGGTTTGTTCTAAAATCTTTAATTATTTGATTTATGGAAGAAAATGGGAAAAGATATTGAAATTGAATGGATTAAATGAATGTGTATGTTGATAAAGAGGATGGAGTTGGAAATATGTATCACTCCCATTTTGAAATTGATGAGATTAGATCTTTTGTTGGAAATTATCTGTCAGCTAGAAATATCTGTTTTGGACTATCGGTGATGGATAGCTTTGATTGTTGTAGAAATTGGATGAGGATTAGGTGAATTAAAACTAATTATTCATACATCTTGCATTGATCATTGTTTCATACTTAAATATTGAAAATGTATTGTTTTGAGAAAAAATGGGTGAATACCTTGGTGAATCTGATTAAGGGGTGTGGTTGTGGTTATTATGTTGGACTGTGTGTCCTTGGTGAAAGTCCAGAAACCCACGTGGTTAGGTGACGATCCTTCTGATTAGTACCGGTAAAATGGCTTTGATAGTGCTTGTATAGGCTACTAGAAGATACGTACCTAAAAATTCCTAGTGTTTTGTATCCACTGTCTTGTTTTTTATTATAAAATGATATTTTTCATGAACTGATATATAATCTTGGCATTACATTATTTTGAGCTGGAAAAGTAAAACATTTGACAAATGGCATGTACATGCATTCATCTAATGACGTCGTTCAGATTCATACATTATGTTAAAGCATATCTACTGGGTTTAGGCTCACCCTATGTGGAAAAACAACTTTCAAGTGCTGATGATATGCCTCTATCAAGGACTTAGCTTGGGAGGACCGTGGAGTTGAAGATTTATTTTTGATTTCTTGTTGTAATTGTTTTGTACAAGCCTTGGGCTTTAACTGTATTGAGTAGAACTCATTTTTGTTGTAACCAAGCATTGTCTTGAAAAGATGTAGCCATTCAGTTATTAACTTATCTGTATGATCTTTTACTTCAATTTCACTCATAAGTGGCATATGCTATAGATTTAAGATTTAGGATTTATAATGTATGCTCGCATATGTCATGTTTTGTACGGTAAAAGAATATGAATAAAAGGTTATTATTTCGCATGTGATGTTACTATTGAATATCATGAGATAGATTGTTGTTATTATTATTTTGAAGCGTTACAATGATGATGAGAGATGAGCAAGAAAAATGTTTTGTTGTTTTTGTGCTAAGCTCGATAGAAAGGACTACATGTAAAAGTGTGTTATAGCTACCATTTTTCAGAGGATAAAATTCAGGATTTATTAGTTTCAACTACCGCTCTTAGCAGTGTGAAAGCCTCATTCGATTTTTTGAAATGAAAAAAAAAAGCAGGTTAAGGAAGATTGAATAAATGCTCTCTCTCTCAAATCATTTTTTGCAAACTCGAGGTTTGACTTCCAAAAAGAGTGGCTCAATTTTTTGTTGCAAAATGTTCAAATTTGATCTCTACATGGCATTGTTAAACATGGTATTCTCTCATTTCACACAACACACTGTCTTTGTATAGGATTCACATTTGCTGGTGTCCAATGGTTTTCAAGTGAGTGTCATTTTACATTTTGTTGAACATTTGCATCTTTATAAAATTTTGTTTTTTAAATTGAGAGAATGGTGATAAGATTCTTTTGGAGTAGTTCGTGTCTTTTGGAGTATTTTGGTCTTGAGTGCGTGTTTATTTGTTTCACCTTCTTACATTGTCTTGAATGTTGTTTTCAGTTTATTATGTTTTGAGTTTATCAATTCCATATAAAAAGGGAAAGAAAAATTGGCCTTATGTGTAGGGGAAGAGAAAATTTTTGTGAAAATTTTTGGTCTTATGTTTAGGGGGAGTATGTTGCTTAGGGGGAGAGATTGTTGTCTTACATGCTACTAATATTTTTGTGTAGGGGAATATTTTGTGTTTTGTCACAAAATTGCTAAAAGATGAGAATGTTAGGAATTGTAATCCTAATCCCATTCCAAAGACAAAATCATATTTTTCAATTTAATTATTTCTTTGTCTTTGTCTACTTGTTGATTAAATCAAAATATCTTGTGTACGAATGGTTGATAAAGTTTTGTCCCGACATTATCAAAGGGAGAGATTGTTAGGATTTTTATCCTAAGACATTAATAATGTGTATTTTGGCAATAACTTCTTGACAAAAATCAATATCATTGATTCAAATTATTTTGATTTTTATATTTCTCACCTTGATTATTGTGCTTCAAAATTGTCAAAGATTTGGAGAATAAGCTATGATAATCTTGCTAAAATTAAGGATATGATTTAGGCAATATCCTTAATTATGTAATTCCTTATCAATTCTTTAGTTATAGGATATTTCTATAATCTTTTATTCTTTTCTTGTTAATATTTGTACTATATATATTATACAACTATGATGAATGAAGAGACTCAAAAAATTATTCCACAATTGTGTTTGTTGATATGGTATCAGAGCCTCGTTCAATATCCTTTTCTTAACCCTAGGAATTTAAGTAGGTCCTATATTCACAATTGTTCTTGTTTCTGTTCATATCATTTCACTGAAAAATTTTCTTTTAGTGCCATCATGACTAAATTAGGTGGTGCTAAATAACTAACAAAGACCGAGTCTGGTCTACATTTGTCGGAAACTTCCTCTCTCATCACTCCAGAACGGCTTGACAGTACCAATTATGTAGAGTGGTCTTTGAATGCCCGTAATAAAATCCGTGGGAGAAAACGTTGGGGTAATATTTCGGGTACCAAGGTTGTTCCATTAAATAAGAAGTCGGAAGAGTATGAAGAATGGGAGGATGAAAACTGCTTGGTCAAATCTTGGCTTCTTGATGCAATGACAAAGGATATTCGGTCTCTTTTTCTTCGATTGTCTACGACAAAGGAGATATGGAAGGCGGTTAAAAATACGTATTCGGTTGATCAGGATGCATCAAAAGCTTATCAACTTCATTGCAAGGTATTTTATGTCCGCCAGAATGGAGGTTCTGTTATTTCTTATTTTGGAAAATTACAGAAAATATGGTAGGAGCTTGATGATATTGATGCCTGTGTTATGGAGTGTACCAATGATATTGTTATATACACTACGAAGGTTAATTTCGAACACGTGTATAAGTTTTTGGCTAGTCTTGATCCTCACTTAGATGGGGTTTGAGATCGTGTACTGTCGACAAAACCACTTCCTGATATACAGGTGGCTTACGCTATGGTTTGTTCGTAAGCTAATTGCCAAGATGCTATGCTTGGAGGAAATATTGGAGAAGGGGGGGGCTGTAATGGCTTCTCGGAAGACAACCATCTCAAAGAAGGATAAAAAATGTACTCACTATCATAGTACTAGTCATACAGTGGACACGTGCTTCCGACTTCATGGGCATTCAGAATGGCATCCAAAGGGTAAGAAGGCATCTCATAAGGAGGCGAACTCTAATCCAAAAGCAAATTTAGCCACAACTCTTGCATCCACTGCTAAGTTTGGTATGTCTTTTTCTAGAAATAGTGATTGGATAATTGACTCTGGCATAACAGACCATATGACTTGTGATCGTTATAGGTTTAGTCATTTATTTTCTAAATGTCCCAAAGTCACTATTACCACTGCTAATTGTGTATCATCTCCGGTTATTGGAGTTGGTACAGTTCCATTATCTTCTATGTTAGAAATCGAGGATGTCTTATTTGTGCCATCGTTAAATTGTAATATTCTTTATGTGAATCAATTAGCAAAATCTCATAATTGTATTGCTCTATTTTTCCTTACTCACTGTGTCTTTCAGAACATCCATACTTGGGAGAAGATTGGCAGTGGTAGACAAATGAGAGGGTTATACTATCTTGAAGACGGATTCCACCATTCCAATAAAAAAGGGCAAGGGGCAAGCTCTTATGGTAAATGGAGATTCGGTGAATAAGAAAAAGGAGGAAATTTGGCTATGGCATAGGAGGCTGGGGCACCCTTCCTTTGGCTATCTTAGGAGATTATTTCCATCATTGTTTCATGGCTGTAATCTTTCAGATTTTGTTTGCGAAACTTGTGTAAAGGAAAAAAATCATCGTACTACTTTTCATTTGAGTGATCATAAAACAGATTTACCTTTTTCATTAGTTCATTCAGATGTTTGGGGACCGGCCCCAATTTCTACTCTTAATAGGATGAAGTGCTTTATAACTTTTGTTGATGATTGCACTCGCATGATTTGGGTTTATCCAATGAAACACAAGAGTGATGTTTGTTCAATTTTTCGCCTATTCCATCAAATGATAACTACTCAATTTGGTGTTCCAATAAAAGTTTTTCGTTCTGATAATGGTGGTGAATAAGGAAAGAAATAATTGATGGAATTTATGCACTCTGAAGGGATTATTCACCAAACATCTTGCACAGATTCTCCTCAACAAAATGGTATTGCCGAGCGAAAAAACCAACATTTATCGGTAGTTCCTCGATCTCTTTTAATTGGGGTCATGTTCCCATTTACTTGTGGGGTGAAGCTTTGAATTCAGTGGGTCTATTTAATAAATCGTACGCCATCCAGTGTTCTTAATTTTCAAAGACCATTGGATGCCCTTTCTGATCATTGCACTCTTCCACCGGTGGTGTTTTTGGCTCCACGAATTTTTGGTTGTGTAGTTTATGTTCATTTGCATCCCTGCCAACGGACTAAGCTTGAGTCTCAGACTTTGAAGTGTGTTTTTGTGGGCTATGGGAACACTAAAAAAGGCTACAAATGTTATGATCCTACCACTCGGAGGCTTTATGTTTCCATGGATATCACCTTCCACGAGAATGACCTTTTTTACCAGGCACCGACTCCTAGTTTACCATTTCAGGGGGAGAATTTAGAAGGAGTGATAAATTATGAAGAACTGGAGGCATTTTTCACCAACAATTCAGACAATATTTCTTCGTCTGAAGCTTATTCAGGACATGGTGAATTTTCAGATGAAAGGGAAGAGTTATCAATTGTTGTACCAGAGACTTCTCATACTGCAGATAATGTTGAACCAGAGACTTCTCATACTGAAGATCCTGCTCTTCATGACAATACAATGCCTCCCAACAATTCAACACAACCACTAAGCCAGTCTTCTTCTGAGATTCCTCTAGAGGTATCCACTAATCCTAATTCCACTTGTAGTGATGATCTTTTTTTTCTAAATCTCACGTGTCTCAATATTGTCTTCCACTTCGTTCTAATCGTGGTATACCACCTGTTAAATATGAGCCTGATCCTAAATCCAAAGTTAGATATCCCATTAGTAATCATATGTCTTGTCACAAACTATCCAAGTCATATGCGTCTTATGCGCTATAGTTATCATCTGTCCCTATTCCGAGTAAAATGCAGGAAGCTCTAGCAGATGATAGATGGACTCAACCCATGGTAGAAGAAATGACAGTGCTTGAAAAAAATGATACTTGGGAGCTTGTGACTATCAAAAGGGAAAAAACCCATGGGATGTAGATGGGTCTTTGCAGTCAAGCATAAAGCGGATGGGTTGATTGAGAGGTACAAAGCTCGATTGGTTGCGAAAGGATATACGCAATTTTATGGGGTTGACTACCAAGACACTTTTGCACTTGTTGCCAAACTTAATACAGTTCGAGTGCTCCTGTCTTTGACGGTGAACCGAGATTGGCCACTTCTTTAGTTTGATGTAAAAAATGCTTTTTTACATGGAGATCTTACAAAGGAAATGTATATGGACCCCCCTCCAGGTGTGGAAAAATACGAAGATGTTACAATGTGTGCAAACTCAAAAAGGCGTTGTATGGGTGAAAACAGTCTCCAAGAGCTTGGTTCGAGAGATTTACCAAGTCTATGAAGAGCTTCGGATATAAATAAAGCAACTCCGACCATACTTTATTTTTAAAGCACCAAATGGGGTAAGGTTACTGCTTTGATTATATACGTGATGATATGATATGGTGGTGACAGGAGATGATCAAGAAGAAATTGAGAACTTACAACAACACTTGGCCCTAGAATTTGAAATGAAACAACTTAAAGATTTAAAATACTTTCTCGGAATGGAGGTAGCCCGCTTAAAGAATGGTATTTTCTTATCTCAACGAAAATACATTCTTGATTTGTTAACTGAAACAGGTATGTTTGGTTGTAAGCCTGTGAATACCCCTATTGAACAAAATCACAAGTTGTTTAATTGTTTGCATGCAACTTCTACTGATAAAGCCAGGTACTAGAGACTTGTGGGAAAGTTAATTTATTTGTCTCATACTAGGCCAAATATTGCTTATTCAGTATGCGTAGTGAGCCAATTTATGCATGACCCTCGTAAACCTCACATGGATGCTGTGGAATGCATATTGTGATATTTAAAGTTTGCTCCAGGTAAAAGGTTGTTGTTCATCAAGAATAATCATTTGAATGTGGAAGGTTACATTGATGCAGATTGGGCTGGTTCATCTGATGACAGAAAATCTACATCAGGATACTTTACTTTTGTAGGGGGCAACCTTGTGACTTGGAGGAGTAAAAAACAACCAGTTGTAGCCAGGTCCAGTGCAAAAGCAGAATATAGGCGCATGGCGTTTGGAGTATGTGAGTTACTATGGTTGAAGAACTTGCTTAAGGATTTTAGTGTTCACTCTCAGGAGACAATGAAGTTGTATTGTGATAACACTTCTGCTATAGAAATTGCTCATAATCCTATTCAACACGATTAGACGAAGCATGCGGAAATTGATAGACATTTTATTAAGGAAAAACTTAAAGCCAGAATCATTGTTTTTCCATTTGTGAAGTTTGAAAACCAACTAGCCGATGTCCTTACCAAAGCTGTCGCTAGCAGTGTTTTTGGTTACTCTTTAAATAAGTTAGGCATGTGCGATATGCATGCTCCAACTTGAGGGAGAATGCTAAAATTAAGGATATGATTTAGGCAATATCCTTAATTATGTAATTCCTTATCAATTCCTTAGTTATAAGATATTTCTATAATCTTTTATTCTTTTCTTGTTAATATTTGTACTATATATATTATACAACTACGATGAATGAAGAGACTCAGAAAATTATTCCACAATTGTGTTTGTTGATAAATCTTCCGGTTGAAAATGTCAACCTTAGGATGCTCAAGTTGGCTGTTTGTCTCAGCTTTTTGGTGGCAACACATGAGTGAAGGGATAAAGCTTCACAAGTGATTCTTTGTGGATTTTGTTGGATCTTCATTTGATGACGTGCATGAGCGTAAGTCATGGACTTTACATGGAAAATGCTGGCTGTTTGTCTATAGGACTAGGTGGCAAAGTGTGGAGGAAAGCATGCCTGATTTTGTAGAAGAAAACAACAACAAGAGTCAGCAAAAACAGATGCTCCAGTCCATACAATAGCGCCCGCGAGCCCCACAACCGTGCCCACGATTCACACACAGCACGGTCGCACCAGCGAGCTATGCACATCGCGCCCGGGACCACAGACCCACGCCCGTGACCAGGCAATCCGAAAGTTCAGCTCTCAATATTTTCTCTACAACCCACAAAGAGAAACCGCGATCATGACCAAGGCTGACCGTGCCCGCAAAGAACATGTTCATGCCCACAAAAGTGCCCTGCCTCAGGTCTATTTAAAGGACCCCTTGCTCATTTGTTGATGCACCTCTCCAAGAACATTTGGGTATTTCTCCCAACTTATTTTCTAACTCTCTAGAGTTCAAATATTTCCTATCTTGAGAGAGAATATTTTGAAAGTTTATTTTGTAAGAGATTTTATTGAGAGAGTTTTGAGAGTGAACTTTGTAGGGAGATTTATTTGTAATACTCTTAGTTACTTGGTGATACATTAGTATCCAAAAGCATCAAAGCTAATCATCACATTTTTGTAACTCCTTCACACCTTTCCAAAAGTGAACCTTTTTGGTGGATTCCAAGATTGTAGATTTCGGTAAATTCCGAAATCATTAGCATCATGGCAATTCGACAACCGCAGCGGATATCCAATGGAGATCGTGGAAGTACTTGTAGTGTGAACAAAGATGTGTCTCTGAGTGGACTAGTGTAGCCTGAATTGACATTTGTAAGAAATCTCTTGTACTACCTTTCGTTCATAGTGAATTATTCGTCTGACTGGGCCAGTAGTTTTTTAATCACAAGTTGATGGATTCCAATTGTGGATTTTTCATGTAAAAAAAACTCGTGTCGTGAATTGATTTTCTCTTACTCTCTCTTATCTGCATTGATCATGGTTGCATAAATTTTTTTAATTAAATTGCCTAAATCAATAATCACGTTAAATGAGACGTATCTAGATTTTCTAAAAGAGTTTTCCGCACAAATCTAGGTTTTTCAAGACAAGAACATGAAAAAAGAACCAATAAAAAAGCATATATAGAAAATCACAAGCAGGAAATGACAAACAAAGGTACCTCATAATATAACATGACTTTAATGGAATATTGAATTCTAAGGCAGGTTTATCAACATTCTAATGGCATATCAACATATAAAAATTTACAAAACAGGGCAGTGATGAACCAAAAAAGTGCCTGAAAATATATCATGACTTTGACAGAATGCCCTGTGAGACTGACTCTTTTGGGATGGTAACAATGAAGCAAGTTTATCAACACTAATGAGATATCGATAATATTTTTTACTTCCCAGCCCCCACAAGATTATGTTATTCCTCTGACACTGTGTCAAACGGACATGATCCATCATCTACATTGGCAAGTGGGTCATACAAATGTGAGCTAGGGTCAGTGCATCCCGGTACAAGGTCAAGATTGCAGCGATCACCCTGCATTGGGACACCATTGGCAGTTGTTAAAACTAGTTGACACTAGCTCTTTCGATGAAAGAATAAGAGAAGTTTCACTTACTCCTTCGACGGTCAAATTACCAATCATAGCACATCTTGTGACGACAATGTTTGTATCAGGAAATATTGCTTTGTCACAAGCACCATCTTTGCTCAACTCGTCTGCAAGACCCTGGATTATGGATACTAGTCAGTGAAATGCTAAACACCCATGGGACATGCTTTTGATTCAGCAATCAGTATTCAACAAACGCTTCCATGCATTGCATTTTCTGTGTTGTTTTTGTTTTTTTTTTTTTTCTTGACTTTTAGGAACAGAAACAAGTATTTAAAGACAATACAAAGCATGCCCTGCATTTCATGTTATCTTGTAGGAGTTCAACCAATCTTCTTTCCATGACAAAAACTAGGCATTGACATCATAGATTGGAGTATCATAGAGCTATACTACATTCAGGCCGGCTCTGACTTTTTGAGGCCCCAAAGCAGGATTTTAATATGGGGCCTTTATACATGGAAAAAAATAAAAAATAAAAATAAAAATAAAAAAAATCCCCAAATAAGCTTGTAATATGCACTGATATTTTAACCATTTTTTTGCACAAAAAAAGTTTACTTTTATACATAACTATTAAAATTTTATTTAAACATATAACAAAGTTTATAACAAAATTAAGTACCAAAATAATCTAAGTTAGTACCCCAATAAAATGTACGAGGAAATATCATTTCCGCCCCTCCCCCCCCCCCCCCAAAAAAAAAAAAAAAAAAAACTATCACCTGTTTTTCACGTTGACCCTCATATTTCGATTTATTTCAATTTAGAATCTGAACTTTCCACAAATTGATCAATTAGACCCCTGTCGTCACCTTCCGTCCACAATTGGACGGAATGTGCTGATGTGGGGAGCAAATTGATTTTTAAAGTATAGTTTGGGGGGTAAATTGATTTTTAGGGTATAATTTGGGGGGTAAAATGAACTTTGGTGCCACGTCAGCACATTCCGTCCAATTGTAGACGGAATGTGATGGCAGGGGCCAAATTGATCAAAAATGTGAAAGTTTGGATGTAAAATTGATATTAATCGAAGTCTGGGGTCAACGTGAAAAACGCGTGATAGTTTAGAGGGCAAAATGATATTTCCTCAAAATGTACAAACTATATAACAAAGTATTACTTAAACATCAACATTCTTGCATTTTTAATTGTAAGATTACTAATCAAGCATGCATAATTAAACTTGTCAACAAAATTCATTCAATTTTTCTTGTGACATAGTTGACCGAAGGTAATTTTTCTTTTCCAAAAGCAATTGTAATAACTATAGTCAATAGTATATTATGCACAATTTATACATTTGATAAACAACCATACATCAAATAATTCACCACCTCAATCAAGTTTTTTGATTTCTTTTTGTGGGCCTTTTTTAATGAGCAAATATAATAGTTGACATTTTTTGGGAGCCTTTTTCTCAACCAATTTTTCGGGGCCCAAAGCAGCCACTTGCTCAGCTTTCCCTCAAAGCCGGCACTGACTACATTCAAGCTGGGAAACAAGTTAGATTACCAACACAAGTGAGTGTTTTATTACCTTGTTGAAAAAGTCAATTGGTTTGTTTTGCCAAGGCTTTGGAACTTGAAACTGCAGCCTGTAGGGACCATCCCACTCGACCCCGTTTGTGAATGAGAAGATCAAATTTATGGCTGCAAGAAGATGGATGGACTCTAAGGTAAGAGGAAAATTACATGGGTAGGTGTGCAAGATGAATTTGAGAAATAGTACCAACCGTGCTTAGGTATACATATCTGGATTGAATATATTGGGAGATCAGCTTTGCCTCGACCTTTCCTGAGCATTGCCCTTGGCTCACCACCACACATGATGGGCTGATTAAACCCTCCTGGAAGATATACAGCCCAACAGGTCAGCAGTTAACCTTTCTGACATTAATTCCCTTGTTCATCTCCAACCATTGGTTTCTATCCAACTACATTCAACATTCCATGAGAACAAAAAATATTTTGTAATTTTTATTGTATTTCTCAGTCAGTTCTTCTTGTCTGGCGCTTGATGTGTATCAGCTACCATATATAGCTTCACTTAAAAGATTTCAAGATAAGACTCCTGTTATTAGTCTATCTTAATGACTTTGTCTTTTGAATGCGAGATTATAATTTGTTACATGCAATGACTCTTTCGTGTGTGCCAGTAAAGCCAATCGGAAAAACTTGTGATTGAAAGTGTACGAGAAAATACCATTAAAAGCAATTCCAAACTCTTCATTTGGAATAAGTTTGGTTGCAGTGGGGTTGTAGAAAATCCTCAGCCTCTCCCCCTGTCAAAGTTTGTTAATGCATGATCAATCCAAAGATTAATGAAGAAATATTTTTTTTAAAAATGCTTTAGTTCTAAAACTGAGCTGCATTGGCAGTGTCAAACTTACGGAAGTTGGAGGAAGACCATTCATGGTTTTCCAATAGACAGGAGCTCTTCCAAGGTCAAATTCAGCCCAAGTAGGAAGTGAAAACCTGGAAAAGAGTTCGAAGTCACACTAAATTATTATTTGACTTCACAAACGATGATCAAGATTTCTGAATTGAACAGAGAAAAAGAAAATATAATCTGTCACACTGAATTATATTCAACTTACAAGTCAAATCTCAGTATAAATCATGGTTTTCAATTTGAAAATTAAAGGAAATTTTACCCTAAAAAATAAAACTTTCTATGTAATTGAAGGTTGAATTCATGGATTGCAACTAATGCAGCCTAGTGGAAGTGGGGAGAGGCATACTCTTTGACTTCCTCAACCACAGGAGTTGTTTCAACAGCAGTAGCAGCAGCAGTTATCTTTCCGCTAATCTTAATGGATTTCCTATTCTTTCGAAGATATCCCGACAAGCAAGCCCCCATGAAACTACGAGCTGCAACAAATTATATAAACTTATTATGCAAATTAAGTTTAAACTGAATCTTTATTCTCCTTTTTTGTTTTTATAATATCCTATTAAACTCGTGTAATAAGAAATTTGGCCATAGGTAAAGAGGTGAAACAAGATCCTATAGAATTGAATGCTGAGGAAAGTATGACAAAACTAGGTTTTGAGGTGACTAATGTTTTGAGTTCAGTGATAAAAATCACAAACAACGCCTTTGCAGAGAATGATATGTTATCACTACACATGTCCTCAAGATCAAATTGAAAATTCTCTCTAAGCACCACAAAAGGAAAATAGGAGATGCCAAGTTTTTTCACCAAAACACCAAACAAAATAAAGGAAGAAAAGGTCACAGTTTCAATTAACAGTAACGCCACATGTGAACAAAGCATTATTGAAACCATAAGAAAAAAAAGTATGCCACTACGTTTGGTTGAGTTTTCAAAAAAAATTAGTTTGGTAAAATTTGGGACATAAGAATTTTTTAAAATTCAAATTTATCTTTATAGTATTTATTTTTGTTAGACTAGTTTCTAATTTTTCAAAAATAAATAAATAAATAAATAATCAGAAAACAAGACTCAACCAAATTGTATCATATATCTACAGAATCTCCAACCACAATGAATTAGTTCAAATTTGTTTATATTATAGCATCTCCATCATTTTCCATCAAATTGTTCAATAATTTAGATAAAAGCTTGATTTAATATAACTCATTCAAATAGTGAAATCAAAATTTTCATCAAATTTTTTAAAAATATCTAACCTATCCCAAAAAACACTTTTAACCAATTCAGACGGAAAAAAAAAAAAAATTGATTTAAGTGACAAAAAGAGAAAGATTTGATTGATTTGATATAAGTTTCATTAATGGATTAGACCATCTCCAATTAGTCACCAAAATTTTCATCTAATTTGACTCCAAATTTGAGTAAAAAACTTGATTTGAAATGAACAACTGCAATCCTTTCATCAAAATCTTTTAAAAAATTACCTTCTCATCCCAAATTTCACTTTTAATCAAATTTGATAAAAAAAAAAAAAAAAAATCATTTCCAATGCTGCATCTTTTTAAATTTTCATCAAATTCAAATTTGATGCAGGATTTCTCAATTTGATAAAAAAAATTTAAATATATATATATATATGTATATATATTGATTCTACCTTGATTTGATGAACATTTGCTGAGAGGATTAGAGATGATTTTTGAAAAAAATTTCATCAAATTTAAATTTGGTGAAAGATAAGGTGAAGGATTGGAGATGGTCAGCAATCAGATGCTTTAACAAATTTGAAATTTGATGAAAAACACCAAATGAGATGCTCCAACCCTTTCACCAAAGTCATATCAAATAGAGGCAAAATCAAATATTGGGCCGGACATTCTCCCCGATGTCCACCAAGAGCAATTTTGACAGCTTTTTTGTTCATGTCCGAGCACTTGCAGGACCAGGGCCAGCCCTGAGTTCGTCGGGGTCTAAGGCGAATTTCGGAAATGGAGGCTCTTTTATGTTGAAAAAAAATTTATAAATAAAACGATAAGTTACAATTTTTTATTTGTTTGTAACCATAAGAAAATTTACTTACACATATAATCATTAAAATTATAAATAAAACAATTTAATAAAACAAAATTAGAACAAAAAAATTAGGAAAAAATTATTCAATTAAAATTGATAATGACCTAGGTAAAAAAATTTGAGCAAAATTATTTATTCCACTAAAATCTAATAGATAAAGAAGGTAAAAATAAAAAATAAAAAAAATAGGGTCCATATATTGTATGTATTATTTTTCTTGAGCCCAAACACTTTTTTTTTAATATATATTTTCATTTTAATAAATATGGACCAAACTACACTTATAAATAAATATGGAGTAAATCATACATGGACCCAAAAAAATATTTTGGGGCCTTTAAATTGATCCTAAAACCAAAAAAAAAAAAACATTGACCCTATAATATTTTACCAAATTTAGGGGCCCTATTGTTTTTTATTTATTTATTTATTTATAGATTTTCATTTTAATAAATATGGGTCAAACACATTTATAAATAAATATGGGCTAAATTATACTTGACCCCAATAAAACATTTGGGGCCCTTTAAATTGATCTTAAAATCAAAAAAAAAAAAAAAAATTGAACCTATAACAATTTTTAAAATTTGGAGGCCTATTTTTGGGCCAAAATATGGGGCCTAAGGCTTACCTGTCTTAGGGCAGGGCCGGCCCTCCGCAGGACATCCACCCAGATGTCCTCCCAGACAATGGGGATGTAAAAAAATTGGATAAAAATTCTAGTTTTAGCATGGGAGTAAAAGATATCAAATCAAAATTTTCATCAAAATTTTACTCAAATTTGATGAAAAATTTAATTCAATGTTGGATTAGATATCATTCTTACCAAAACTTTCATCAAATTTAAATTTGATAAAGGATTGGAGATTTCGCAATCATTCAATTACAAAATTCATCAATTAATCTACCTAACTAGCATCGAATACAAATTGAGAAAATTAACGGATGAAGAACCACTGCAGAAGAGTTCTAAATAGACAAAAGCTAATAATTATGAAGAGAAACTGATAGATCCAATCCAAGAAGCTGAGATTAAAGAGACAAGACAAACCATATGAATTTGAGACAGAGGGATCAACATTGTTGGTAGAAACAGAGCGAGCTGCAAATAGAGTTTGAGCCGAAGAAGCAACGATTGAAGCACTGGTCGCCGCAGCCATTGTAAGGGCTTCTACTACACGGAGAGAGACTGTTGAAAAGAGTGTTAGAGATAGAGAGAGTTGTGAACTACTATTATTAGTTCATCAATTGGGAATGGAATATAAAAGAGAGAAGAAGAAGAGGATAGAGAGAGAGAAACGCAACCACAAACACACAATTCCATAAATATCTCTCTACTAGAATCCACCGAAAGTTACAAATATCTCACTCGGCCTTTGACAAATGCACCGATTACTGGACAAAAACAAAAATTAAAAATAGTTTTTTTTTTTTGATCGAGAAAAAAAAGGACTATGTGGTGTCATTACAGTCCCTGCAGACCTTGATCCCGGGATAGCCGGTTGCCCACAAATTAACCCCCACCAAATGAGGGATCCACTACTGAAGCACCAGCGGAGCTCATCAACCGCTCCAGCAAAAATTAAAAATAGTTGGATTCATGTGTATTTAATAAATAGGATTTTTCTTTCTTTTTCATGTTCAATAATAATAAAAAATCTGTTCAAGTATCAATTTTGAAAAGATTTTCATCCCATTTCACCAAAAGTTTTGAAACCAGAAGGAAAAATGTCAGCGTTAATGGTAATCCGCACGGTTTGTAAAAAATTTAACAATATATTTTTACATAAAATAATATAAATAGTTAAATTTTTATATATAAATTTTGAAAAAAAAGAAGATTGAAATTTATAATTTAAGTCTCACAATTTTATCACAATTTATTTATTATTTTTTAATTTGTTGCAAATTTAATCATGTAACTTTTAACCCTCTTGCTAGAATTACAAACTTAGGTAACTTGAGTTGAGCTTAAAATTTTTTAAAGATTGAACAGTATAGTTTTTAATTAAGTGAGGATCTATGTAAAAATTCAAATTAAATTTGAATGGATTTGGGTAAAAGCACCAAATAACCTGAGAAACTAAAACAAAATTATACATATAAATATATAAATTATTTGCTAATTTATTTTTTAATATAATAAATAAAATTAATTAAAAATTTAATATTAATGAACAAAATAAAAAACAATATACTTAAGATTTTCAATAGAATTTTTCTTAACCATATTTAAAAAATACACCTTTTAGAAAGGGATCATCGAATAAAGGATTGTTTGGGAAGTGTCATATTAGCTCACTTTTTTATTTTCTATATATTTTGGGTCACATTACATCTTTACTTTTCTACACATCTTTTCGTAAAAAGTAAAAAATATATTTATTTCTTTTTTTAGGTTACATCACTATAGACACCCCATTTTTGACCGACCTTAAGACTCAGACATCACTGATTGAGCGCTCGGTGATATTGCATATTGTGCTCGTTCAGAAGTTTCAGAGTCTCGGCTGCGAGCCTTGCCTCCGGACTTCCGGACTCTTTCGTGCCTTGCTTCGGTTTGCGAACCAGGCTCTGTTTTCTCTATTTTCTCTTCCCGAAGGAAGAGAGAGGTCTCGTGGATCATCTCTCAGTGGCCGTAGGCTATGTTTCGTGGTCGTAGGCCATTTTTTCCCATTTGGAGCCCGGTTTCTATTTTTTTTCCGGAGCCGACGGCCGTGTGCCTCGATTTGGGACTGCCTAACTACCTCCGTTTGCTCCGATTTTTTGTATACATCTTATTTCCTCCCTTTTGAGGAACACTGTGGCTCGAGAGACCAACTTCGTGATCAAACGCCACCTCCGGTGCTTAACAGCCCATTTTCGGGGCCCCAAGCTGCGCGTTTTGGTCCCCAAACCTCCGTTTTGCATCCGTTTTGGTTCATTTTTGGTGGAGACCTTATTTTCATTGTTAGAAAGCTTGTAGGAGGGTGGGAGGCCAGCAATTGTTCTGAAAAGCCAGCTTTATTTCTTCATCGCTCTCCATCGCCCCGTTTTCCTCACTAAAAAGCTAATGTTGACCACTCCGGGGCCACTTTCTTTAGCCATAAACCCCATATTTGTGTTGTACACACCTGGGAGGCCACAAATATGTATAGGTCGGCCAGTAATTGTCCTTCACCCTTTTGAACCCCTCTAAAAAGTTGGCTTTTCTCTCTCTTGGTTCACATTTTCTAGGTTTTGACCACATATTTGTGTTGTGCACACATGGGAGGCCACCTTTTTGGGGTGGCCGGCCAGCAATTTGCATTGACCCTTTTGACCCCTGGTCGGCCGGCCAGGGGGGTGGCTGGCCCACCACCTGAACCTTTTGAACCTAGCCGGCCAGAATTCCCTCTCCAAATGTCTTCCAGCTGTACCCTCTGTTTCCCCCCAGATTTTGTATCCGGGGGGGTGCCTTTTGGGAGCAAAATTTGAATTGGTTTTCCCCCCTTTTCCTCCACTCCTCCCTCTATAAAACCAGACCTCCCAGCTCTATTTTTGGGGATTACAAATTCTTGTTTAGAGCCTTGCTTACATCTCTCTATCTCCCTCTCTTCTAAGCGTCAAAACCTTAAAAGCCTTGCACCATTTACACACCAACCCATAGCTCCACACATCCACACTCCATCCCAGCCTTTTGAAGCTGATTTCCAGAGGCTAGGAGCTCCTCTTCTTGGTCCAAAGGCTGCTGGTTCATTGCTCTTCTAGGGTAAGCACACTTTTCCCCTAAACTAGTCTTTTCTTGCTTCATTTATAAGCCTTGCTTGCAAGCATTTTTGGGCTCCGACCTGAACTGTAAATAGTCATATTTTGTGCTCATCTCCATGTTTGATTAAGGGTCTTTCTCTGTTTGAGGTCTCCTCCTCACCCTTTGTGTTTAAACTCTCTTTTAGGCCTTTTTTTTTTGCATGATATTTTAGGCTTATTTGTGAGCTGTTTCGGACTTGGTCATAAACTGTGAAATGTCTTGTTTTGAGCCTCTCTTCAACTTTTTTGAAGGGCTCTCCCCTGTTTGAGGCCAGCAGCTATCACTTGTCTCTTTATCCCTCTTTTAGGCCTTTTTCTTGCATGATATTTTAGGCCTACTTGTGATTATTTTTGAAGCTTGAAATAAACTGTAAAGTGCCTTGTTTTGAGCCTCTCTTCAACTTTGTTGAAGGGCTCTTCACTGTTTGAGGCCAACTGCTGTCCCTTGTCTCTATTCTCTCTTTTAGGGCCATTTTTGCATGATAGATTAGCCCTACTTGTGTTTGTTTTTGAGAGTTGTCATAAACTGAAAAATATCTTGTTTTAATCTCATCTTCAAGTTTGTTTAAGGTTCAATTTTTGTTTGAGGTCATATGCTTCCTTGTATGTTTGATTGTCTCCTATTTTGAGCCTTACACCTAAGCCCTTGTTGCATGCTTTGTTTGGCCTTCTAGCCACTAAAATCCAGTGGATTTTCAGTGGCTAAGACACTGTTTTGAGCTTCCAAATCAGAGGGGGGTGACCCCCTCTCACCTTGACTTGTTTGGTGGTCATTTTGGCCTTCCAAAGAGACCCTATCTTGCATGCTTTGGAGTCACTTTCCAGGGTCAATTTGGTGAGTTTTGGGACTACCATATTTGATTTTCATAGTTGTTTATGCCATGCAAAATGCCTATCTTGCATGTGCTTAATGACTCCTTGCATGGCCCTCTAAAGTAACTCATCATTTTTGCATGCCATGGTTGCATATCAGTGGTTATTTGGGCCTATTTTCACATGTTTTATTCATTGATTTTTTTTGGTTTGGTGAGATTCCATGTGCATCCTATACTTGCCATGTAAACCATGTTTGCTAATCAAAATTGCATGCTATTTTTGTCCATCTTGCTAGGATCTTTTGGCCATGCTTTGAACTGAAAATGTCCACATTTTGGGACTGCCTTGACTCTATCTTCATGCTTCATGATCAAATAATGCATGCTTTGTATAGCTACAAGTCATTCCATGTGCCTAGTTTCGAGTTTCGGGGTTCATCTCATGCATTGGGTGCCATATTTCCATAATTCGAGACCATTTTGCATCATATTTCAGTGCTGGAATCTACATGCTTGTATGCCATATTCCATGCCTTGCCATGCCTTGTTAGAGTTGCATGTTATGCCTAGGATCGGTCCTCGGTTTGCGTGCATGTGTGCATGCATTTTGATAGTCTCATTTTCACCTAATGGCTACTGATGTGAGTGTGGCTGAGGTCCACTCATGTTGGTGTAAGTCCATCGTGCATTGTGTATGCCATTTCATTTCATAGCATTGTGTATGCTAGGTTATATGTTAGAGCATTGTGTATGCCTCGTTATATCGTGCATTGTGTATGCCATTTCATAGCATTGTGTATGCTAGGTTGCATGTTAGGGTTGCATTCATGCATATCATGCATATTGCATTGTGCTTGGGATAGGAATTAGCCCAAGCACGGGAAACGAGGGACATTTCGTACTCCGAGTGACGGAACGTGTCTCAATTCCCGGTCATCGACACTCCGGATTACCCATGATGGAGTCTCGGTCTTGTTGTGTCCATATGTGCATTCATTTCATATTGAGTCGTGCAAATCGACTCCTCGGCCATCATGCATCGAGATGCGTGATTGGTGGCACGAGGATCGAGGACTACACTCCTTGAAGAGTAGTCATGCATACATATGTGAAAATACTTTTCCATGCCCCTGTGCTGCTCTCTGTTGCAGCAAATCAAAAATCGGCAGCCTTCCGGAGCTTGGTACGCATCCCGAGAACAATTGCAAACAGAGGCGAACCGGGGCATCGCAATGGATTTCCGCGCAAGGCAAATTCAAGCATGCATCATTCATTCTCTGGAACAGAGCTGAGGCAGTCCACGGATTTACGTGCCATTTATTGCTTTCCTAGATTAATGTGTTAAATAATTAGGATTTTGTATTTATTCGGGACTATTATTTATTCATTTGGGACTGTATTATTCTTTCGGACCCTCCGAGCGAGGGCACAACTGTAATAAGTGTGCGTGTGTGTGATGTATGTCTTCCAATCGCACGTCTTTCTCCCTTTTATTTATCAGCTTATGATGGTTAGATTAGGGCATGTTTCAATTAGCATACAGTATGATAACATGTTTGCATTCATTCATCTGTCTTGCATGCACCGGGCTCGGCACATCATACTAACTGCATTTGTATCTCAATTCCAAATTGAATACATGTTAGTTGTAGCATTTCGCATGCCATCTTTAGAATAGCCGAGCCAATCTTAGTTGCATTTTGCATGTGCTGCATTAAGCATTTCTGTATAGTTAGGATCATGCATGGATTTCTAATTAGCTTCTGTTTTGGCTTGGAGTACTCGGTAAGTGTTTATGCTTTAGCATCCTTGCATGTGTGTGAGTGACTGCCATGATAGCATGCTTACCATGAGGCTATATGCTTATGTGATATAACTGCCTGAATGCCTGTGGGTGAAGGTTGGATTATTTGAATTGGAATAAATGCATTGACTGTGAGTTTTAAGCCCACTAGATAGTGGCAAAATCATGTTTTTCTAAGCCCACCCGAGGGTGGCAAATCCATGTCTTAGCCTACTTGCGGGTAGCACCATCAAACCACTTTAAAAAATAAACATGAAATGTTTTGTTCCAATTCAGACGATCTAGTCTATACTTGTATGCTGTGCGCATCACATAGTAAATCTAGGCTAATAACCGGAATAAGAACGCATAATGTTTTCAAAAAATAGATATCATGGTTAGTAGAGGCCGATCTTTGATCGGGCGAGCGGGGTGCTCACGAAGTGACCTTCCCCAATCGTTCCCAAGTTCCCAAGTCGAGGCAACTTTGGTGATGACGGACACGTGGCCTTAGGCAAACGAGTCAGGGTTTCCTAAATTTCTCCAAAATAAAACATTTAGGTGGCGACTCTGTATCTGGCAAAGCAGTCCATGTTTGGCACTTCTTTCAAAATCTATTTTCTCAAAACGATTTGCCGGATTTGGACCCTTTGGTTCAGATTTAGAACCGTGACAATTTGAGAGCCCGAACTTGTAGTGAGCCCAAAACGAATAGAATGGGACTCACCCTCCCGGGGCGTTCGGGGACGTCTACAGTTTCTAGCGACTCTGCTGGGGAACTTAGAGAACTTGACTCGAACTCATGATATCTGGTTTTGACTACACTTATGTGTTTCTTTGCATTGCATTTGCATTGGTGCGCCTAGGACACTGTGTTTGCCGTCTGCTATTCCTGAACGGTTTGCCGGAGGCTTGTCTTGTCAAGGCATGACCATAAGGCTGACCGGTTATGGGCTCTGCCAGTATGGGAACACAAACCCTGGTTTTACCGAGGCACCCTTTTTTACCATTCGACCTATTGCATATTCGGATTCATAGTGACCATTCTAAACTAGGACAGGTTGCTTACCCGATATAGGTTGTTTGAAACCGCTGCGTGCATAGTAAAACCCTAGCTCCTGACAAAATAGGACAGGGAAACCCTCCCCCAACATAGAGGTGTTTTGGCTCTTAATTATCTGTTATGTGCTGTCAGAGTGTGTCTCTACGGGGGTTGCATGTATCAGTTTACGAGTTTGGGGCATCATGCCTGCGGGCATCAGTCAGTGTTTGAGAATCAGTTATATGCGGGTATCAGATTCAGTGTTTGGGGACAGTGATTTAGGGATAATGATCAGTGATTGAGGACAGTGTGTGTTCAGCTTATCGACCGTGTGTTGATTATGCCCAGTTGTGTGTTGTGTATTTACTTTAAGTTGATATGATGTCCGTTTATCTGTTTATTTATTTCCTTATTACTTTATTTATCTTTTTACTAGGACATTTTTAGCACAAATTGCTTCTGACCAAGTAGATATTCCCCAAGCACCCTGGACGAGAGGTCGCCGACTCAATCGATCTGAGGATCTGGTTGACGGACAGCCAGTGTTTCACTCTCTACCCCCGGTTATCAGGCAAAGACCAAGGCAACGCAGTGTATCCGAGCAGAGGTTGCCAGAGCAGTGGACTACCCCATCAGTGGACAGGCAGATTGAGATCCCAATTGTTGCTATAGAAATAGACCTGCCAATAGTTCAGACAAATCAGGGCAGTATGGCGGCACCGACAGGAGTTGAGGAAATGATGCGTCAGATGCAAGAGACCATGAGAGCCGTGTAGCAGGACGTTGTTCGCCGAGATGAGTTTGCCAAACAACAGGCCGAGATCATGGCCCAACAAGCAGAATTAATCGCCTGACTACAACAACAAACCAGAGCATCTGCTTCACACCCGGTTCCTCCCTCACCGAGAATCCCAGCACCCGAGGAGGCACCAAATGTCCAGGCAGATACGGACATACCAACGGGGCCAGCTCCGCCCCCAATTCTACCCCAGCTATCTAAGGCACCTACGCCTGTCAATCAACCGGACTCTCCCTTCGAGTTCGAGATAGACCATACAACACTGAAATTGAGCAAGCTCGAGAAGCTATTCAAAAAATCCCAAGGGGTAAAGGCTATCTCGGATATCGAGGACGGATATACCGACGTGGCTGTAACGTTGCCGGACAGATTCAAAATGCCGCAAATCGATCGCTTTGACGGATCTGGTGATCCCATGGTCCACCTCCGGCTATTCTCAGATATATTACGGCCAATGGGCCTCACCAGACCCCAGAAGCTTTTGCTATTCGGCCGGACCCTGTCAGGCGTGGCCGCTATCTGGTATGCGAAGTTGGAGGATGATGTCAAGCGGAGTTGGGATGAAATAGCCGAGGCCTTTGTTGCGCAATACTCTTACAACACCCAAATTGAGATTACAACTCGTGATCTCGAAACAACAAGGCAGGAGCATAAAGAGAGTTTCTCGAATTTCGTGACCCGGAAGAGGGCGAAGGCCTCAATGATGACTTTAAGGCCCACCGATAAGGACCAGATCAGGATGATTGTGCGCAATCTCCAGCCAAAACTAATGCAAAAAATGATTGTGCTCCCCTTTCCCACTTTTTCGGATCTGCACGAGATGGGGGTACAAATTGAAGATGCAATGAAATAGGATCTGATTGACCAAGATAGAGAGCAGCCCAGAAGAACCTTTAACCGCAACAACAATGCAAGCCCGAGTGGTGCTGCAACTACAAGGACTTCGGAAGTCAGCATGGTCACCACCATTCCCCCTCCCCTTCCAAGACCCATGGCAGCCACACCTTTCTCCGGTGTATCCGGAAGTAACACCCAAACCACCAAGTACCCACCCAGAGGCCAAAGAAACTTCACCCCATTGTATATGCCCCTGTCCAAGGCTCTAGGGGTATTAATCAGGAAAGGGCATCTAAAACCCCTGGAGCCGAGGCCACTACCAAACCCACTTCCCCCCTCTCACAACCCAGCCAAATACTGCGCGTATCACCAACAACATGGTCACGACGCTGACCAATGTTTCTGACTGCGTCATGAGATTCAAGATCTCATTGATAAACAGGTGATCCTATCTCCAGAAAAACCCAATGTCACAACTACCCACTCCCTACACACAACCAAGCTCCACCTCCCAAAAGAGTCAATTTTATCCAAACTGGGGTCGTGTCTTACGATCCTAGTATCTATATCACTCCTTCCCATCTACCTAAGCCGGAGGTGCTCCTTCCTGACTGCACTAACTTTTTGTGCATGCTAGGCATCTCCACAACCCAACCTGAGCCAATGGTGGCGGCTGTTGAAAACAGTACGAGAGAGATTGCAGAGAAGAATGAAGCTGTTGAATCAGGGTTTGAGCAGTCTGGGAACTTCGCTGCGAAAGCCTACGATCCGAGTGATTATATTTTGCCAACAGGCCAATTCGAGCCAAATGTTGAATTGATAGAGAGGGCAGAATTGTGTGTGATCCAAGGGGATAGATCTGAGCAGGGAACAGATGACGTGGCGGCTGTAGAAGAGGACTTTGCCAACCTACAGTTTTTCAATGACCAAGAATCAGGGGGTGCGGCAGTCAACTGGTTTGATTATGAGGAATCAGCAGAGGTTACCGGATGGCTGGATGATCAACCAGATATTATGGAAGAGTCCCAACCAGAACAGGGCCCGGCAGGGGCAAGAGTATCAATTGTGGCCGGAAGGGCCGGAAGTCAGAATACATTGCCGGAGAGCGCCGGTATGAAGAATTTCACTCAAGACTTAAGCATTGTGGATGCAGAGAAAGTTGAACAACAAACTACACCGACACAGGCGGAACAAGAAAAGTTTTTGGATTCCGAGAGTATCAGGAAAGCTAAAGTCCAGGAGGGGACCGAAAGTGCTGTGGGCACAATAACAGAAAATGATGCGGGCATGTGGGCTGAAGGTACTGCGAGTACGATCATACCGGGGCCGAACAGGTGTCTGTCGGCCGCCGACGGAATGTGGTGGGAAGACGATGATTTATGTCTTGCCCATACAAACGAGGATTGGGGGAGCAATCAGCCAGACGACACCTGGTATATCGGCGAGGTCGATCATATGACAAGAAGTGGGCGGTATTTCAAACCCCCGCACCTAGACCAGCTAGAAGCATCTGGAAAGGATAAGGAAGCTGAGAGGCAGAAAGAAAAGCAAATTGAAGAAGAGGCTGTACTGAAACAGTTAAAGAAGATACAAGCAGACATCTCCATCTGGGGACTGCTTATGGCATCACGAGTACACAAGCAGGCTGTCTTTTCAGCCATGGACAAGGCCAAGCTTTCTATAGACACCACGCCGGAGCAGCTGGTTGGATTGGTTTTTCCGAGAGAAGGTTCCCCGACGTTGACCTTTTCTGAAAAAGAACTACCGCCTGAAGGTGCAAATCACAACAAACCTCTCTACATCTCGGTGGAATGTAGAGGCAAATGGGTACCGGTGGTTCTTGTCGATACGGGATCCGCTATTAATGTGTGCCGTCAAAGACGGCATATGCAATTGGGTTAAAGCCCGCGGACTTCGTACCAACTACTCAAGTGATCAGAGCTTATGATAATACAAGCAGGGAGGTGATGGGGACTGTCAAAATTCAGACCCAGGTTGGTCCAGGACAACACAACATTGAATTCCATGTCTTGGACGTTCCCGCAACCTTTAACCTACTTTTGGGGCTACCGTGGTTGCACCAGGTCAAGGCAGTCTCTTCCACCTTGCATCAGATGTTGAAATATCCTCACGGGAAAGGGGTAGCTATTGTTTTTGGGAATTCGTCAATCCATCCGCAGCCGGAAGTGTCTACACCAGTCTTGGAAATCGAACACGGCACGGAGGATTTGTTCTTATTAGGGTTTACTTTGGCTGAGGCCCGAGTTGTGCAGAACATCATGGCTGTTAATGAGGGAGTGTATGTCAGTGCTCAATCTGTATACCTCATGAACAAGCTTCAACATATCCCCGGGATGGGATTGGGAAAGAGCAGCCGGAAGGGCATCGCAGCATTGGCCGAAGTGCCACATAATCCGCATACCTTTGGCTTGGGTTATCTGCCTACCAAAGAGGATTGGGTGAGGAAGGGTAAAGAGATGGCTGGGAGAGCCAAAGCGAAGAGGGCGGGGAAGCCTTTTAAGTTGATGCATAGGCCTATTCAGGGTACCCTAAACGGATGCTTCGTCCGGGAGGAGAGGACTTTCCATTTTGTGGCTTCACAGAGCCATGGCTGAACGCGAAAAGGAAGCGCGTGCCTGGTTTCGAGATCTTCTTCGACCTGCAACTATCTGGGGATGACGTTGCCGAAGAGCAGACAGACCCATCAGCTGAGGTTGAGCAGTGTAAGAAAGTACAGTCTGAGGACACCGAACTTGAAATGGGGGTAGTGCTGGCGTGTCTACTTTCAGATCCTCCGATCGACCAGGAGTGCTTGGGGGATAGCTTCTCGGTATGCGTGATCGGGAATGGAATGGTTGCGGGCCCGCCAGTAACTATTTTGGATACATCTATCGCACCCTCTCTCATTTGGCAATATGAAGAGGGATTTTTGTCCAGCAGCACCGAGTCAGGTAGAGAGCCGGAATCTGATTCCACTGAGTCTTGTGAGTCGGAATCAGGTTCCAGCTAGACTGAGTCTGAGTCTGGTAATCCTGGGGATGATAACCCGGATGCCACAATCTTGTCCAGGTCGTCTTTTTCTTTTTCTTTTGAGTCTGTTGTAACCGAAGAATTGGATGATTTGGATGTGCTTAATGAGAATCAAGTAGCTGTGGTTTCTGAGTACTTTTCTGTGCCCTTGATTTATTGCATTAACTCAGACTTTCAAAATTTTGATGAAAACGACGAGGACGAAATTCCTCCGGTTTTGCAACGCTTAATTGAACAAGAGCAGGAAAGATTTGTTAAACCCCTAGTTGATGAAATCACTACAGTAAATATTGGTACTGAGGAGGACCCGCGGCTGGTCCAGATCGGGTCCACGTTGTCTTCGGAGGAACGCGAGCGTTTAGTCACTTTATTAAAAGATTTCAAAGATGTTTTCGCGTGGTCCTACGAAGACATGCCTGGAATCGATCCTGAGATAGTACAGCACCGGATCCCTTTTGACCCCGAGGCCCGACCCGTTAAACAGAAACTCAAGAGGATCCGCCCCGACTGGGCTCTCAAGATTAAGGAAGAGGTCACCAAGCAAATCGACGTAGGCTTCCTGCTGGTATCCGAATACCCGACTTGGTTGGCCAACATCATCCCAGTGCCAAAGAAAGATGGCAAGATCAGGGTATGCATGGATTTCTGGGATTTGAACAGAGCTAGTCCGAAGGATGACTTTCCCTTGCCGCATATTGACGAGTTAGTGGACTTCACAGCGGGGCATGCTTTGCTCTCGTTCATGGATGGCTTTTCAGGCTATAATCAGATAGTGATGGCACCCAAAGACCGGGAGAAGACTGCTTTCACCACCCCATAGGAGACCTACTGCTACAGAGTGATGCCGTTTGGGTTAAAGAATGCTGGAGCTACATATCAACGGGCCGCGACTACAATATTGCATGATGTGATCCACAAAGAGGTTGAGGTGTACGTGGACGATATGATTGTCAAGTCCAAAGAAAGAGAGGGCCACTACACCGCCTTGCAAAAGTTCTTTCAAAGGATCAGAGAATTTCGGTTGTGGCTAAATCCTCAGAAGTGTACGTTCGGTGTTACAGCGGGAAAAATGCTGGGGTTTCTGATTACACAAAGGGGCATCGAGGTCGACCCTTCAAAAATCAAGGCCAGCTTAGAAATGCCACCACCAAGGACTGAAAAGGAGGTGCGAGGCTTTCTAGGTAAAGTGCAATTCATAAGACGGTTTATCTCAAAATTAACCTTGACTTGTGAACCACTTTTTGGTCTCCTGAAGAAAGGAAAGAAATTCCAATGGGACGGCCGATGCCAAGCTGCTTTTGAACAGATCAAAGAATATTTACAGAATCCGCCCGTGTTGTCACCGCCAGAGCCGGGGAAACCGTTGATATTATACCTTTCAGTGACTGAGACCACAATGGGCTGTATGCTCGCGCAAGAATCCAAGGACAAGGTGGAGAGGGCTATCTACTATCTGAGCAAGAAGATACTAGAGTATGAGACTCGCTACACACCATTAGAGAAGGCTTGCTTAGCTTTGGTATGGGCTACTAGGAAGCTGCGGCACTACCTGTTAGCTCACTCCGTAATGTTGGTTTCACGACTCGATCCCATCAAATATCTTTTCGAGAAACCAACACTTACGGGTAGGCTAGCTCGTTGGCTGTTGTTGCTCTCCGAATTCGATCTGAAATATGTAACACACAAGTCAGTCAAGGGAATAGCAGTGACAGAGTTCTTAGCCGATCATCCAGTCGAAGGAGGTGAAACAGTTGTGTACTTATTCCCAGATGAAGCCATTTTGCACATCGACGACGAATATTGGACGATGTACTTTGACGGAGCGTCAAATCAATACGGGTATGGGATAGGAGTGTTGCGGATAGCACCCGACAATTCCCGTATCCCTCTAGCCTTCAAACTCCGCTTCAAAGTCTCGAACAACGAAGCAGAATATGAGGCATGCATTGCCGGTCTAGAAGCAGTCCTGGAATTAGGGGCAAGACGGTTGGACGTCATCGGTGACTCGAACCTTGTTGTGTCTCAAGCAAAAGAAGACTGGAAAGTCAAAGAAGAAAAGATGATGATGTATCACCAGACCTTGGACTTGTTAATTCCTCGGTTTGAAAAGCTAAACTTTGCTCATCTTCCAAGAGAGAACAACAGGTTCGCAGATTCTTTAGCAACTCTATCTTCCATGATAGACATCCCGTTTGGAATCCGGATGCGTCCAGTCATCATTGACCAAAAATTTGCGCCAGCCTATGAGTCGATCGCTGCTATAGATGAGGTTCAGGACGAAAACCCCTGGTATTATGACATTTGGAATTTCTTGGAGAAGGAAGCATATCTGGCAGGGATAAATGCCAAGGATAAACGGGCAATCAGAAGAATGGCCGTTCAGTTCATCATCTGTGGGGGTAAGCTGTATAAGAAAGGTCATCTGGGAATGCATAAGCTGTGCGTTGAAGCCGAGGAATCGAAGCGTCTGATGGAGGCCATCCATGGAGGAGAATGCGGTGCGCATATGAACGGAGTAATGCTAGCACGGAAGATCCTCAGACAGGGTTACTACTGGCCCGCCATGGAGGAGGATTGCATCGGTTTTGTTCGGCGATGCCACAAGTGTCAGATCCATGGAAACCGCATGAACATCCCGCCGTCGAAGTTGTACAACATGACTTCGCCATGGCCATTTTCAGTTTGGGGAATCGATGTGATCGGGGCTGTCACTCCAAAAGGGTCGAATGGGCATGAGTTCATCCTGGTCGCGATAGATTACTTTACAAAGTGGGTCGAGGCCCAATCATATGCGGTGTTGAAGGTGTTGCACGTTGCAAAATTTATTAGAAATAACATCATCTGTCGCTACGGGGTCCCAAACGAGATTATTTCGGATAACGGTTCCTAGTTCAAGAAGGAAGTGATTGACTTGTTGGAGAAATACAACGTGGCTTTTCATAAGTCATCCACATACCGGCTGCAAACCAACGGAGCAGTCGAGGCCGCCAACAAGAATATAAAACACATACTGCAGAAGATGGTGAAAACCTACCGGGATTGGCCAGATAAGCTGCCATTTGCTCTGTGGGGCTACAGGACTTCAATTAGAACTTCTATCGAAGCGACTCCGTATTCATTGGTTTATAGGATAGAGGCCATTCTACCTATCGAGATTAAGGTTCCGTCATTGCGAGTATTGGCTGAGTGTCAAATAGTCGAAGCAGATTGGCAGCAGAGCAGATTTGAGGAACTCATGCTCTTTGATGAGAGAAGACTGAAAGCACTATACCATGTTCAAAGCAATCAGCGCAGAATTGCCCGGGCTTTCAACAAGAAAGTTAAGTCCAGGAATCTAAAGGAAGGAGATTTGGTGCTCAAGGACAACCGAGCTCCCATCCACGACCCAAGGGGCAAGTTCAGACCCAATTGGACTGGTCCCTACATCATCAAGTCTATCTGGTCAGGTGAAGCTGTGGTTCTGATGGACCTAGATGGCCTAGAATTTTCACAACCGATCAACATGGACAAGTTGAAGAAATATTACCCCTGAGAGGCTCGCTAGGCCGAAAACCCGAAAGGGCGACCTAGGCAAAAGTTAGAGCATAAAAAATTGGAAAAATATAAAAACTGAGCTCGCAAGGTTGAAAACCTGCAAAGGGCGGCCTTGGCAAAAGTTAGAGCGAAAAAGGAGAGTGAAAATACTCGAGTGAACCTAAGCCTGAACTACGTAAGGCTTGATTCCCATCTTCGAGATACGTAGGCAACTTTATCCTGAAGTTCAGCCATAACCTTTTCCCCGATCAACTCTGTCCATTTGATCATCTCAGTCATCTTTGTCTATCAGCATTTAAGGGCTTCGATTGTAATCTCCGGTGCAGTGCTATTCAGACTAGGGGCAACTTTCCATTGCCGTGCAGTGCCGCGGTACTCTTCAGACTAGGGGCAACTTTCCAGTTGCAGGGATCTGGAGTTGTGCATCTCAGTGACAGATCTCAGGCGTGTCCAGTTCTGATCCATATCGAAAATGGTTTTGAAAAGTTTTAATAAAAGTTGACTTTGTTCAAATTAATCTTTCTACAACTAAGACCATATTTGGACCAAAGCGAAAAATTTTCAGTACCACAACCTTCAATTTCATTGATTTCAAAACAGAGTTCTCCTGCTCCTACATACAATCGAAGTTGCTTTTTATTACATTCATAAAGAAAAACTTGAAAGTACTAATAAAGCAATAAATCCGGGGCATAGTCAAGTCAGGTGTCCCTGCGCCCCCTCCCAGAGCTGGTCGAAGCCTCTGATGCCAAGCTGGGCCCAATCTGTGCCTCTTCATTGAGCCAATCCAAGCACTCGTCAGACAAAGTATAACTGAAAGTGGGAGCGGGGGCTAGGAGTTCTCTCGTCCTTCATGCTGTGGCATATCGGGCAAGCTGTGCACCTCGAACTGGGAAGGCAGTCGGATACTCTATCCCCTCTGACGGGCAAGTCTGATCATGACCGAACTGGCGTTGGAACCGGAACGGAAAGTAGAATACACAGTGAGTCAGACCAACCAACTGGATCCCGGTCTGCCGGAACATGCTATAGCTCATTGCCGGAAGATTGAGCCAAGGGCAGCGCCAGGTGATGCGATCTGCAGACAAATTGCACATCCAGTTAAACCACCATCCCTCATCAAGGGCATCGACTAGACGTTGTCGGAAGAAGTAGCCGCGAGCTGAGTAGGCTAGACAAGAGTCCACAACCTGCAATTTATCCATCAACCATACCTGGGGAGGGATGAAAAATGAGAGAATGAAGAATAGAGAGATGTACGGTTAGAGAAAAGTAAGACGAGGGTTTTGTGAGAAAAACCAAGCTTGAGGGCCGAGTGATGTGAGCAATACATATGAGAGATTGGGTAGGAAACATTACCTGCAGCAGTAGTGGACTCCCCGCAAATCTGGTCGTCTCCTGGCGATGGAAAGCATCCAAACCCATCAGCATCTTAGCCAGTGTCATCGTAATACAACTCTTTCCATCCTTCAAGCCTTGAGCAACTTCAATCAGGCGAATGCTAGATCCACCAAAGCCCGACACAAGCAGAAAGTGAGATAGCATACACAAGCAAAGGGCATGTTGTCGGAAACCTTGCCAATGATGGTCGCCACGGTCACCGGCGTCAGAAAAGCGATAAATCAATTCGAGGATGTCCAGTTCCCCATTACAAATCAGGGACCGAGCGTCATGCGTGGTGAGTCCACACATCCGCCCTAAAGCTTGGGCGTGACCAAAGCGAAACTAAGGCAAGATCTCTTCATAACTTTCAGATTCCATCAAAACTTGAAAATCTTTGAAAGTTGGACATACCTCTTGCCCACCGAAGCTAAAGACATGCGTTACCGGGTTCCAAAACCTCGCCGCGGCATGGAGGAAGGGAAGGTGTAGCAGAGCACGACTCAGCGTGAATAGTGCATTCAAGCCGAAGTCCCGGAAGTTCAACTTTTTCGAGCCGTCTAAAGAAGCGATCCAAGCTGTGAGATTTTCGACGAGAAACGCTTCCATTTTGGTGCAAAACTGAGATTGAATGAATGAGCCATGAAGCTAGGACTTTTGAAGGGGATAAGGCACTGTTCGGGGGGGGGACACGTGTCGAAAAACTGGTGGTTGCTGAGCTAAGTGGCCGGCCGGCCACCTTTTCTGGTAGGCCGGCCACCCCTCTCCCCTCAAATGCAGAAAGCTGGTCGGCCAGCTCCCAAAGGTGGCCGGCCATGCTGCAATCTGTGTCTTTGGTCCTGTTCTACCCTCTAGAAGGAAGTTCCTAGCATTTCCATGCATCAGGAGTGTTGAAGGCGCGAGTTTTCCTCAGTTTTGGATGCGTTCTGTCGCCCAGATCGTCTGAAATACACCTTGTTTATCGAGTTGTTGTTAAGTCTTGCTTATCGAGTCATTGTTTTGATTATCAAGTTATTGTTTTGCTTATCGAGTTGTTGTTTTGTTTGTTGAATCGTCTTGTTTATCGAGTTTTTAAGTTTTGTCGAACTGTCGAGTCTTGTTTGTCAAGGTTATTACTCATTGTTTAATTAGTTTTGTTGTGTTTTGCTTATCGAGTTGTAAACTTGCTAAGGTTTTGTTGTTTCTTAGTAAGTTAGGTTGTTTAGTTTGTCGTGTCGGTTTGCTACCTGACTTGGCAAATACACAATGCACATTTATCGTTTGACCTCATTTTTGTGCAAAATGACGCGATGCGATGCTAAGAATATAAAGTACGACACTTTTTCGAAAAGCTGTTTCATTCCATCATGCTTCCTTTGTTACAACATTTTACAACAAAAGTACAAGTTTTACAAAAAATAAAACTGCCTAATAATGTACAATGTGCTACAACTACTAGTAAAAAAAGGTAAATAAAGCAGGAAACAGCTGCACCAAAGCTCTCAAGAGCAGGAATAAGAGGCCCTCTTCGTCCTCTTCTACGGAACAGGCTCTACACCACCGGCACAATCTGAGTCGGAACTATCATCCTCGGGATCCTCCTCAGCCTCCCCTCTACTCCCGGAACCAGGGTCGGAACCGTCCTCTCTGTCAGTGGATGTCTCTGACTGACGATCTGCAGCCTCCTCCTCCTCCTCGTCCTCATCAGGCTCCTCCTCTACGACATGTGCTCTGTGTCTGCGGGACGACTTCCCTCTCCCAGCCCCGCGAGAAGGCCGAGATGGCCCGGCTCCCTGAGAAGGTCGAGATGGCCCGGCTCCCCGAGAAGGCCTGGATGGCCCGGTCTGTGGCTGATATACCGAAGGCATCTGAAAATAAAAAGTGCAGTTTGAATACATCAGCTCAAATGTGTGTATTAGATACAGATGCAAACAAACTATATGAAATGAGGGTGCATGCAGATACAGTATATGAATGTGGTGTGCGTCAGATGTGCTCTACATAGGCAACCTACCAATGCAGTGAAATGATCAAGTTCAGCATGTCATCGGAAGTATGATAAATGCGAGAAAATTAAAGAGTACCTAGACACCCATGATGGACAACTGTGCCTCTCTCTATAAGACCATGCCCTCGAGTGCGGCCATCATCCCGAGCATCTCATCCATATACTCGACCGGAGGCTGCAGATACAAATGCAAAATAACCGTAAATGAATGAATGTCCAAGTATTTGAGTGATAAATCAAAGCTATAAAACATACCGGCGACGAATCAGGATCTCTGACATATCTGTGGTCAGACATGGGAGGCTCTATCGGAATTGAGTAGAGAGTCCCGAATCGCCATCCCGTCAGCTCGGTCGGCATGTCTGGCCACCCAGGATGATGATGAGTCAGAGGAATCGGGGGAACCAATCCACCTCCACCTCCGGATGTACCAGCCCTACTAGTGGAAGGGACGTCCACGGCCCGAGCCCCGCCCGATGAGGGCATACCAGCAGATCTCCTCGTCGGGGTACAGACCCCCGTCAATGAAGGCATCAAGTATGTGTGACGATAAGTCGCATACTCTCCCTACTCCAAATGAAGAAATGCATCAGTACCCAACCCGGCGTCGATAACACCCTGGGGAGGGAGCCTATCAGCGGTCCGCATGTCGTCTGGGGGTACTGAGGGAACGTCCTGATTGGGATAGCCCCATGTCTGGCGCAGGAAGCGCTCCCCTAAAAACCAGGCCCTACCAACCGGCCCCTCTAACAGGATCCTGTACCAAGAGGTACCCCAGGCTCTGGCAAACTAGAATCGGAGGTCACTACCCAAAGGCGCCCAAGGCTGCCATGCGATCTGCGGGTAACCAACGCATAAGCTGATCAGAAATCGTAAATACGCAAGATAAATCAAAGGTTGGAAACATGAAGAACTGAGAGTTCTGCAATACCTCTGATGGTCGTACTGTGTCAAAGTACTGCCGTAGATAGAGAAGAGACTCCTGAGGTCTCGGCCGGTACGGACCCTCAAATACCAGCGAGTAAGGGGTCATGGGAGACATCACCACCTCGAGCTCCAGGGCTAGTGTCGGGAAGTACGCATAGATCCATAGCTGTGGAAAATAGGGCAATAGCCATCAGAATACAGAATGCTGAGTGCAAATTGTAAATACAGAATGCTGAGGGCAGAGTACAGAGATACAAAATGTAAAGTGTACCGTGTATGCAGTGTACAGAGAATGAAAGAAGCAATGTAAATCAAAGGGGGCAGAGAGTACCTCCCAGGCTCTCCAATAACCGCCAAGTATGTTCCCCCGTCCGCGGGAGGTCGCGCTTATGTAGCAATGAAGAGTGGCCAGGCTGGCGCCACCCCAATCATACCGCCGGACCTGTGATAGGTCCACTAGGGCACTCAACAGATAAAGTCCGACAGTGTTCCCCCTATCGGCGAACAGAGTAGTCCCGAAGAGGAACATCAAAAATCCGCGGGTATATTGGGCTACCTCCTCAGGAGTCTCAGGCTCCATCTCTACCCTCCGGAAATGAGAGGAAAACCAAGTATATTGGACCCTGCCCGAAGATCTGTTAACCGGCGGGCGAGCTCCCAACAAGTAGATCCAAGCGGCCTCCCATTGGCCCATGTCCTCGTCATATGGGATCGCCCAGCCTCCCATATCAAGGCCGGTCAATACAGTGAAGTCAAATGGGGTCATAGTCATGTCCCCAGTAGCAGAGAAATGAAAGGAGTTGGTGGTGTCCCACCATCTCTCCACTAAAGCACCCATCAGTGTCCTACTAACCGGACAACGAGATATCTCGGAGCAGAAGGGCCCAAACCCTGCCAAGTCAACCAAATCCCGGACAGCCTTTGGAAGCTCAGCATACCACTCTCTAGCCGCAACAAAGCCATATCCTCGTGCTATACGAGAGGTCACCTGTATTCAGAATGAATACATACATTCAGTCTCAAAATGAAATAAATGAGCTGTGTGCAAATGAAATGTATGAGCTGCGTACAAACTAAAACAGATACAATGCAATAAGCTGCGTGCAAAATCGAATATTTGGGCTGTGTGTTCAAATTTCAACAAGTGTGGGCTGCGTGTTCACCTTAATCTGGGCTGTGCGTTCAGAAATTCAAAGTTTGGGCTGCGTGTTCAACCTTCTGTCAAGTGTGTGCTGCGTGTTCACCCTCAATCTGGGCTGTGTGTTCAGAAAGTCAAGTGTTTGGGTTGTGTGTTCAAATTTCAAAATCAGTGGGCTGCATGTTCACCTTAATCTGGGTTGTACGTTCAGAAATTCAAAGTTTGGACTGCGTGTTCAACCTTCTGTCAAGTGTGTGCTGCGTGTTCACCCTCAATTTGGGCTGTGTGTTCAGAAAGTCAAGTGTTTGGGCTGTGTGTTCAAATTTCAAAATCAGTGGGCTGCGTGTTCACTTTAATCTGGGCTGTGTGTTCAGAAATTCAAAATTTGGGCTGCGTGCTCAACCTTATGTCAAGTGTGTGCTGTGTGTGCACCCTCCATTCAGGCTGTGTGTTCGGAAATTTAAAATTTGGGCTGCGTGTTCAACTTTCTAACAAGTGTGTGTGTTGTGTGGACTCTATGTTCAGAAATTCAAGTGATTGAACTATGTGTTCAAGATGCAAATAGAATACTGTATCATGGGCTAAGCGTCAGAACAAGCTACGTGCTAAAAAGAGCAGATATGCATAACAAGAGGCATGAAACATACAAAAATGCGGAATACATTGCAGAAATGTAAAAAAGGTGAAGCAAATACCTCTCGTGTCTGATGGGAGAGGTGGGACTCTGGCTCCCGCAATAAAAGATCCCCGGGTGCTTGATCGTCGAAATCGGTAAAATGGTAGAAAACTGCCTGGGGAAGCACATGTGTCGGAGGGTCGTACCTCTCGGGTATGAAGGGTCGCACCCTCGGAGGCAAAGCCATGATATCGGGATCATCCCCGGCGCCCGGAGGACCTCCACCGTGAGGGAAATGACCAGTCATTTCAGAAAATCTGCAAAAATGAGCAAAATGAGCCAAAATTGGAAAAAGTCAACAAAAGTCAACTCTCGGGAAATGAAAAAGTCAACAAAAGTCAACCCCCGAGGAAATCTTCCAAATGTTGAGACAAACTTACCTCAAGTGGTGAAAATGAGAAAAGAAGCACCGAAATCAAAATTTAATCGGTCCAAAGTGACGAAAACTGAAAGATTTCGCGAAAACAACTTGCGTGGGGCGTTGGAAAATGAGTATAGAGCTCAGATCTGAAGAGGAAAATGGTCTAGGAAGGTAGAGAAGGTGTTTTCGGAGCTGGATTTATGAGGAAAAATGCTTTGGCCGAATGGATTTAAAGAAAAGAGAGTGAAGGTACCAAAATGCCCACAGTTTTGGCAAAGTGGCCGGCCGGCCACCTTTTCTGGCAGGCCGGCCATTCCCCTTTCGAAAACCTAGCTGACGGCCTCCCCTTGGAAATAAAGCTGGCCGGTGGTGTTCCCCAAGTGCCCACCAAGCTCTCTGCAAATTTTGGGGAGGATTGGGGTCCCCGGGACCTGAAAAGTACAAGAGAAGTGCACTTTCCGTCGCAAAAATCACTCTACCGAAACTTCAACCTCAACTTTCAATGCGTTTCTCATCGTTACTCGTCAAAAGTGAGATGTATCCTTTTTGAACATGTTGCGACCCCTCCGGGAGGTAAACCGGAGGTCGCGATTGAGTTGCTCTCATCAAAAACTTACATTTCTTTGCTCGTCGTTTTACGACAAATTCGCATTCGAGTCCACATTTATTCTGCATTGTTATGCACGTCACTTGCATTCTCATGCACACCACTCGTACTATTGTGCACGCTTCACGGGCATTGTCATACCCTCATGCTTAACCCGCGTTGTCACGCGCGTTACTCCTCGCATTACGATGCATTTTTCTATCGACGCCGCGATTGTCTGCATTCAATATCGTTTTGAGAATATGTTTCTAATTATGTTGTGCTTGTCAAGTTTCTTTCTTTTACAGGCACGATATTGTATGTACGGTTCATTTGAGGCTGGTGCGACCAGACGAACCGCGCAGGTATTGTATCTTCTCTGTGTGAGACGTGGCGAGAATTGAATAATTTTCCGCATTCTAACTACATGAAATGTAGTTGTTGCTTTGCATTCTTGCTTAAAACTGTTGTATCTATCGTGAATATGTGCTTCATTACAGCTTGCTGCATTTGCATGATCATTGAGGTACCTTCGGCTTCTTGCATTGTCGGTTGCATTTTGCCCCTGCCTGCGGGCACGCCTGCTGGCGCATCTCTGTTTATCTCGCCTGTTTGTCTAAGTCTTCGGCCTTGTCAAAAATGGGTCGTCTCTGGGCTTTGACATTCACTCCCGTCATTTATGACTTCCGAGTTTTGTCAAAGAGGGGCAACTGTAGACACCCCATTTTTGACCGACCTTAAGACTTAGACGTCACTGATTGAGCGCTCGGTGATATTGCATATTGTGCTCGTTCAAAAGTTTCAGAGGCTCGGCTGTGAGCCTTGCCTCCGGACATCCAAACTCTTTCGTGTCTTGCCTCGGTTTGCGAACCAGGCTTTGTTTTCTCTATTTTCTCTTCCCGAAGGGAGAGAGAGGTCTCGTGGATCATCTTTCAGTGGCCGTAGGCTACGTTTCGTGGTCGTAGGCCATTTTTTCCCATTTGGAGCCCGGTTTCCATTTTTTTTCGGAGCCGACGGCCGTGTGCCTCGGTTCGGGACTGCCTAACCACCCCCGTTTGCTCGGATTTTTGGTATACATCTTATTTCCTCCCTTTTGAGGAACACTGTGGCTCGAGAGACCAACTTCGTGGTCAAACGCCACCTCCGATGCTTAACAGCCCATTTTCGGGGCCCCAAGCCATGCGTTTCGGTCCCCGAACCTCCGTTTTGCATCCGTTTTGGTTCATTTTTGGTGGAGACCTTATTTTCATTGTTAGAAAGCTTGTAGGAGGGTAGGAGGCCAGCAATTGTTCTGAAAAGCCAGCTTTATTTCTTCATCGCTCTCCGTCGCCCGTTTTCCTCACTAAAAAGCTAATGTTGACCACCCCGGGACCACTTTCTTTAGCCATAAACCCCATATTTGTGTTGTACACACCTGGGAGGCCACCAATATGTATAGGCCGGCCAGTAATTGTCCTAGACCCTTTTGAACCCCTCTAAAAAGTTGGCTTTTCTCTCTCTTGGTTCACATTTTCTGGGTTTTGACCACATATTTGTGTTGTGCACACATGGGAGGCCATCTTTTTGGGGTAGCCGGCCAGCAATTTGCATTAACCCTTTTGACCCCTAGTCGGCCGGCCACCTGAACCTTTTGAACCTGGCCAGCCAGAATCCCCTCTCCAAATGCCTTCCAGCTGTACCCTCTGTTTCCCCCCAGATTTTGTATCCGAGGGGGGGAAAATTTGAATTGGTTTTTCCCCCCCCCCTTTTCCTCCACTCCTCCCTCTATAAAACCAGACCCCCCAGCTCCATTTTGGGGGGTTACAAATTCTTGTTTAGAGCCTTGCTTACATCTCTCCCTCTCCCTCTCTTCCAAGCCTCAAAACCCTAAAAGCCTTGCACCATTTACACACCAACCCATAGCTCCACACATCCACACTCTATCCCAGCCTTTTGAAGCTGATTTCCAGAGGCTAGGAGCTCCTCTTCTTGGTCTAAAGGCTGCTGGTTCATTGCTCTTCAAGGGTAAGCACACTTTTTCCCTAAACTAGTCTTTTCTTGCTTCATTTATAAGCCTTTCTTGCAAGCATTTTTGGGCTCCGACCCGAACTGTAAATAGTCATATTTTGTGCTCATATCCATGTTTGATTAAGAGTCTTTCTCTGTTTGAGGTCTCCTCCTCACCCTTTTTGTTTAAACTCTCTTTTAGGTCTTTTTTTTTTGCATGATATTTTAGGCTTATTTGTGAGCTGTTTCGGACTTGATCATAAACAGTGAAATGTCTTGTTTTGAGCCCCTCTTCAACTTTGTTGAAGGGCTCTCCCCTGTTTGAGGCCAGCAGCTATCACTTGTCTCTTTATCCTTCTTTTAGGCCTTTTTCTTGTATGATATTTTAGGCCTACTTGTGATTGTTTTCGAAGCTTGAAATAAACTGTAAAGTGTCTTTTTTTGAGCCCCTCTTCAACTTTGTTGAAGGGCTCTTCACTGGTTGAGGCCAGCTACTGTCCCTTGTCTCTATTCTCTCTTTTAGGGCCATTTTTGCATGATAGATTAGCCCTACTTGTGTTTATTTTTGAGAGTTGTCATAAACTGAAAAATATCTTGTTTTAATCTCATCTTCAAGTTTTTTTAAGGTTCAATTTTTGTTTGAGGTCATATGCTTCCTTGTATGTTTGATTATCTCCTATTTTGAGCCTTACACCTAAGCCCTTGTTGCATGTTTTGTTTGGCCTTCTAGCCACTGAAATCCAGTGGATTTTCAGTGGCTAAGACACTATTTTGAGCTTCCAAATCAGAGGGGGGTGACCCCTCTCACCTTGACTTGTTTGGTGGTCATTTTGGCCTTCCAAAGAGACCCTATCTTGCATGCTTTGGAGTTACTTTCCAGGATTAATTTGGTGAGTTTTGGGACTACCATATTTGATTTTCATAGTTGTTTATGCCATGCCAAATGCATATCTTGCATGTGCTTAATGACTCCTTGCATGGCCCTCTAAAGTAACTCATCATTTTTGCATGCCATGGTTGCATATCAGTGGTTATTTGGGCCTATTTTTACATGTTTTATTCACTGATTTTTTCTGGTTTGGTGAGATTCCATGTGCATCCTATACTTTCCATGTAAACCATGTTTGCTAGTCAAAATTGCATGCTATTTCAGTCCATCTTGCTAGCATCTTTTGGCCATGCTTTGAACTGAAAATGTCCATTTTTTAGGACTGCCTTGGCTCTGTCTTCATGCTTCATGACCAAATAATGCATACTTTGTATAGCTACAAGTCATTCCATGTGCCTGGTTTCGAGTTTCGGGGTTCATCTCATGCATCGGGTGCCATATTTCCATAATTTGGGACCATTTTGCATCATATTTCAGTGATGGAATCTACATGCTTGTATGCCATATTCCATGCCTTGCCATGCCTTGTTAGAGTTGCATGTTATGCCTAGGATCGGTCCTCGGTTTGCGTGCATGTGTGCACGCATTTCGATAGTCTCATTTTCACCTAATGGCTACTGATGTGAGTGTGGATGAGGTCCACTAATGTTGGTGTAATTCTATCGTGCATTGTGTATGCCATTTCATTTCATAGCATTGTGTATGCTAGGTTGTATGTTAGAGCATTGTGTATGCCTCGTTACATCGTGCATTGTGTATGCCATTTCATAGCATTGTGTATGCTAGGTTGCATGTTAGGGTTGCATTCATGCATATCATGCATATTGCATTGTGCTTGGGATAGGAATTAGCCCAAGCACGGGAAACGAGGGACATTTCGTACTCCGAGTGACGAAACGTGTCTCAATTCTCGGTCATCGACACTCCGAATTACCCATGATGGAGTCTCAGTCTTGTTGTGTCCATATGTGCATTCATTTCATATTGAGTCGTGCAAATCGACTCCTCGGCCATCATGCATCGAGATGCGTGATTGGTCGCACGAGGATCGAGGACTACACTCCCTGAAGAGTAGTCATGCATACATATGTGAAAATACTTTTGCCATGCCCCTGTGTTGCTCTCTGTTGCAGCAAATCAGAAATCGGCAGCCTTCCAGAGCTTGGCACGCATCCCGAGAACAATTGCAAACAGAGGCGAACTGGGACATCACAATGGATTTCTGCGCAAGGCAAATTCAAGCATGCATCATTCATCCTCCGGAATAGAGCTGAGGCAGTCCACGAATTTGCGTGCCATTTATTGCTTTCCTAGATTAATGTGTTAAATAATTAGGATTTTGTATTTATTCGGGACTATTATTTATTCATTTGGGACTGTATTATTCTTTCAGACCCTCCGAGCGAGGGCACAACTGTAATAAGTGTGCGTGTATGTGATGTATGTCTTCCAATCGCACGTCTTTCTCCCTTTTATTTATCAGCTTATGATGGTTAGATTAGGGCATGTTTTAATTAGCATACAGTATGATAGCATGTTTGCATTCATTCATCTGTCTTGCATGCACCGGGCTCGGCACATCATACTAACTGCATTTGTATCTCAATTCCAAGTTGAATACATGTTAGTTGTAGCATTTCGCATGCCATCTTTAGAATAGCCGAGCCTATCTTAGTTGCATTTTGCATGTGTTGCATTAGGCATTTTTGTATAGTTAGGATCATGCATGGATTTCTAATTAGCTTCTGTTTTGGCTTGGAGTACTCGGTAAGTGTTTATGCTTTAGCATCCTTGCATGTGTGTGAGTGACTGCCATGATAGCATGCTTACCATGAGGCTATATGCTTATGTGATATAACTGCCTGAATGCCTGTGGGTGAAGGTTGGATTATTTGAATTGGAATAAATGCATTGACTGTGAGTTTTAAGCCCACTAGATAGTGGCAAAATCATGTTTTTCTAAGCCCACCCAAGGGTGGCAAATCCACGTCTTAGCCTACTTGTGGGTAGCACCATCAAACCACTTTCAAAAATAAACATGAAATGTTTTGTTCCAATTCGGAGGATTCAGTCTATACTTGTATGCTGTGCGCATCACATAGTAAATCTAGGCTAATAACCGGAATAAGAACGCATAATGTTTTCAAAAATAGATATCATGGTTAGTAGAGGCCGATCTTTGATCGGGCGAGCGGGGGTGCTCACGAAGTGGCCTTCCCCAATCGTACCCAAGTTCCCGAGCCGAAGCAACTTTGGTGATGACGGACACGTGGCCTTAGGCAAACGAGTCAGGGTTTCCTAACTTTCCCCAAAATAAAACATTTAGGTGGCGACTCTGTATCTGGCAAAGCAGTCCATGTTTGGCACTTCTTTCAAAATCTGTTTTCTCAAAATGATTTGCTAGATTTGGACTCTTTGGTTCAGATTTAGAACCGTGACAATTTGAGAGCCCGAACTTGTAGTGAGCCCAAAACGAACAGAACGGGACTCATCCTCCCGGGGCGTTCGGAGACGTCTACAATTACATCTTTACTTTTCTGTACATGTTTTCGTAAAAAATAAAAAATAAAAAGTATATTTATTTAACATTTCCCAAATTATTACTAAGTTGATATTAAAAAATTTTACTTTTTATAATGGCGTAAATAATTTAAATATGATTATTTAGAAATTCTTTTTAATTTAAAATTACAATAAATATTAAATAGAATAAAAACAAATTTCTTACAAAATAAAAGTATTTGAATAAAAAAAACATAAGAAGAAAATTTAATACGATATTTTCATTTAATCTAAAAATAATTTTAGATGAATAATAAATTATCACCTATAACCTTCTTCTTTTTCAAATAAAAAAAGTTTAACGAACTATTACTTTTAATAATAATAATAATAAAATAACGTTTCTTTCTAACTTATTTTAGCAAAAGTATTTTTTTAACAATTTGAGCCAAAAAAATCTTTATTCTTTATTTTAATTTCTTTAATTGACAATTGAGATATAAAAAAAAAAAAAAAAAAAACTAACAAATCCACCATACTTGGTAAGTACTAAAAAAGTTATGTTTTGTTCTTTTGTCAAAAAAAAAAAAAAATTATATTAAAAAATATTATTGTTCAAATCCTTATAATTTAGAAGGATATAATTTTTTTTTATAAAATTTAAAACAAAAAAAAATAATAAAAAATTAATAACGATTAATAATTTGAACACATGTATTTAAATTAAATCATATTTAGACCAATAATATTATGATTCATCATTATGACACCTGTGAATATTGATCTCATTTTAATTGTAGTAATATAATTTGAAATTTTATTTAATACTTTAATAAAAGATGTAAAATTTAAGGAATGAATATTGATCTCATTTCAACTAAAATAACATAATTTAAATAAGAATCCAAATTTGAAATTTTATTTTAAGAATATAAAATTAATTTATAAACTAATCATATTGCAACACGTACTAACAAAAAATTAAACAAAATTAAAAAAAAATGAGAAAAAAATTACAACTTTCAACCTTAATGAAATGTTGCAATTATAATAGTATATAGATATATAGATATATAGATATACAGATAAATCATAAAATAGATCATTATTTAAAACTTATATATTAGAGGATAAATTATAATTTTAAATTTAAATTAACGGAATGCTTTCTATATTTAATGCCCCTCAAATTAGAATTTTGAAAATGAATTAATATACTTCCTATTTTTTATTTTATATATTTGATATATTTTCCATTTGAAAATCATAAATCTAGAGTTATTAAATATATATATATATATATATTTTGCTTGAATGAGAAGACTTAAGGTTAGAAACTCTCTGCTACTTATATAATATATAGATAGATAAATTCAATAAGAATTTTAGGGATGAGCATGGTCTAGATTGGTCCAGATTAGGGTAAAATTAGGACCAATCCGTTATTTACGGTTCCTAAAAAATTGGAACCAATTCAATCTATTTAAATCGTGGAACCAATCCGAACCAATCTGTTTTTAATACGGATTGGATCGATTTAAGACCACGAATTCACATAATTAAAGAACAAAAAAATATATAGAACATTTTAATTTCATAAAAATATAAACATAGTATCAAACAAAAGTAATAAAACTAGATACACATTACACAAGGCAAAGTTCTTCTCTTTATTAAAACTAAACATAACATCAAACAAAAGTAATTAGAAAACTGGTTTTAGACAAACAAAAGCAACAAAACTTCATAAACAGAAGCAACAAACAAACAAAAGTATAACAATAACAACACAGCAGCAGCAACAAACAAAATCACAAGAATAGAGAGAAAACTCAGTCTGAGAAAGAGAAGAGAACAGAGAGAGAGAGAGAGAGAGAGAGAGATATGAGAGTGTGAGAGACAATGGCGTGTGATATGCTGAATTAGGGTTAGGGTTTAGCTTTTATATGGAATAAGAAATTATATTATGTGAGAGGATCTATAGTATAAATATATACTATTTGTATATGGTCCGGATTAGTTTCAATTTGGAACCGTGGAGTTCAATTCGGAACCAATCTGTAGCCTATAGATTTTTAAATTTCCAATCCGGAATCGAACCACAGATTCAAAAAACGAATCCAAACTTACCGGATTGGACTGGACCGGATCGGATTACGGATTATACGGATTTCTTGCTCAACCTTAAAGAATTTATATTTATTTTAAATATTTTTTTTAAAATACAAATTATTATTTTTTAGATTTTTATAAAAATAATTTAACAATCCTATCACTAACCATAATGTATGAGAATAGTTGAAAATGATGTAACAATAGGTATGAAAGAAGTCAAAAAGGCTTGTGGGTTTAGAGAAATCAATAAAGGCTGAGGTTTTTTTTTTTAAATCAAAAAATTAGAAAATTAAGATTGGAATATTGAAAATCCCGCTAGACTTGTAGGTTAGAAATTTTATTTTCCTTATAAAATATATAGAAGGGTTTGGTATGACAAATTTTTTTTTTTTTTGGGGGGGGGATAAATTGCACTTTGTACTCATGTATTTTATATCAAATTTTATTTTAATTCTTACCCATGAAATTATGATAATCAATTCATGCACTTCTGGCCAACTATTAATGTCTCTTTTCTATTACTCTATTATTAAAAATAAAACTCAATCATGTAACAAATATATGAATACGACATAACAACATAAGAGAAAAATCATTACAATTTTTTATCAATACACACTTTGTCCTACGTGATAATGATGTAAGAATTATATCATACAAATAGAATCCTAATCATATCACTACAAATTTGAGTTTTAAAGACAAATTTTTAAGGATAAAAATAATTTATCTGTAAAAATCATATTTTTAAGGACAAAATAAAAGAATTAAAAAAAACATATTGAATTATGTTATTACATTTTTAAAACAAGTCTATTTGATTGCAAAAGGTGTCACTTTCGCCTACAATTTTAGTTAGTCCCCATAAATCAAAATCATACATTATTTTATTTTATACCTTCATTCTTTTCAAGAGTCAGGACACTCTATCTTGAATAATAAAATAAATAAAAAATAAAAAGTTGGGACATAGGCGCTCTCTCTCTCTCTCTAAAAGCCTGTTTATTTTCAGAAATAAAATAAAGAAGTTTGAAAGTAAAGAGATTAAGTAAAATTATATTTATTTTGATAATAGTTGTTAGTATCGGGATTGTTAAATTATTACCATATAAAAAAATATAAAATATTAAAACAAATAAAATTATGATTTATACTTAATAAAAATACAAAAACATTAAACATTAAACATTAATGTTAAAAAAAAAAAACCTAAGTCAGAAGACTACTCTTCTAATATCACCTCCACTTCCTCCCTATCAATCCCAACATCAAGGCCCATTCTAATCCTATGAGATTATGAATCATTTCTCCATCTCTCAAAACAAACACAACATATAGTGGGTTGCACCTCCGTCTCCATCCCATTCCCACCTCTATCTCTCAAAACAAATGGGGCCTAATTTCTGTTGGAAATAGTAGAAAAATTCTGGGTAAAACCAGAATTTTTTCTCAAGTTTGGTCTATTTTTTAGGTGGGCCCCGAGCATCGATTTACTCGGTAACGCGTTCTATGCCGCGTTGTGATTCACGTGGTATATTTGGTTGCTCAAAACCATTACCGAGTGAATGGGAAATTGAAGCCAAAGTATGCTCCATGGAAATGGAGTTATGGTGGAAATTCCTTAAGGTTGTAAATTGGCTTGTCCCACATTGATTTGGTGGGAAGTTTTGAAAGGGTTTATAAGGCTTAGGGTGAGATACTTGGGGTGTGCCCCAAGGAGTACCCAAGTGTTTTAGAGGGAGAGGTTATGGGCTAGACCCATTGGACCCAAAAATCACCACATGCGCGCCGCCGCCGTCCGGGCAGGCTGGGTGCGGGTGCGGGTGCGGGTGCGTGGTTGGGTTGGGCTTCTAATCTTTTTGGGCCAAAAACATTTGAATTTAATTTTATTTTTTGGTAAAATAAAATCAAGAATTCAAATAAAACTGATTTGGATTTTCTGTACATCCAAACAGGGCCCTTCCCGCTTTCAAACAGAATTAAACTGGTTTGGATTTATTGCTCATCCAAACAGAGCCCTTCCCGTTTTTTATCTGTTTGATTTATTAACCCAACAGATTCAAATCTGTTTAAATTTGAAACTAACAGGTTTCATACCTGTTCAATTCAAAACCAAGAGTCACCTTTACATCTATAAATAGACTAGCCTCCCATTTGGATTTCACTCCAATTTTCGTACTCCATCCTCTGCTTTAAATCTCTGCATTTTGCTGCATTTTATTTCTGAAAGAAAGAGTGTAAACACTTAGTGTGTTCGTAAGGCAAACAATTTGTAGTGCTGCTATTGTTTGTGGTAAGATCATTTCATCCTGGGAGATAGACGTCCAAATTCTGAAAGCACCGTGGAGAGGACGAATCTGTCTTAAAGACACAGTGTTAAACACTGGACTTGATCAGAAAAGTTATTCAAATAAATTAACCAAGTAAGTTGTTTAATTTTATTCTATTTTTTATTTGTTTATTTAATCAGATTTTATTTTTTGTTTTTGTAACAAAATAAAATCTGTGGTTTTATTTATTTATTTTTGTTTCGAGTTTGATTTTTGTAATCAAACAAATTCTCTCATTTTCTTTATTTCTTTATATTCTTGTTGTTGTTTTGTACACAACAGAATTTAATCTTTTTAAATACAGTGAAGATTGTCCTACAATCTTAAGATAGATTCGTTTTTGGGTATCTTCATTGTATTTAATTTTCTGTGTTTTCAAATTAATATTCTGGTTGGAAAAACAAATAGTGATTTATGCTATTTGACAGATAGTAGTAATATACTGTCTCTTTTCTTTGACAACAACTAGTAGTACGATACTGGTGTCATTAACAATTCAGAATATTATTTGGTATTACAGAAAATTCTTGTGATATTTTATTTTTCTAGTTTTAGTAACAAGGAAAATAAAATTATTTTGTTGTTATAATTTATTTCCTGGTTTTAGTAACTAGAAAATTAATTTGTGTTTTAATTTTTTTTCTGATTTTTGTAATCAGAGATTATGGCTACTACAACTGAAACTGCATCTGGCAGTGGTACTCCTATTGTTACACCTACATCGGTCCCTATCCAGAACTATGTTCATGTACCAATCAATCATGGAGAAAAACCGGAAAAATTTAATGGTACCGAGTTTAAGAGATGGCAGCAGAAGATGCTGTTCTATCTTACAACTCTTAATTTGGCCCGGTTTTTCCATGAAGAGGCTCCAGCACTTAAAGAGGGTGAAAGTGATCGGCAAGTTGTTGTCGTTGTAGATGCTTGGAAACATTCAGATTTCTTGTGCAGAAACTACATCCTAAATGGCCTTGATAATATGCTGTATAATGTATACAGTCCTCTGAAAACAGCAAAAGAATTGTGGGATTCTTTGGAGAAGAAATATAAGACAGAAGATGCCGGCACGAAGAAATTTGTCGTCGGTAAATTTCTGGACTTTGTTATGGTAGACTCCCAAACGGTAATATCTCAAGTTCAAAATTTTCAAATAATTTTGCATGATATTCATTCAGAAGGTATGTCTCTTAGCGAGTCATTCCAAGTCGCTGCTTTAGTGGAAAAGTTACCACCGGCTTGGAAAGATTTCAAAAATTATTTAAAACATAAACGCAAAGAGATGACTATGGATGAATTGATTGTAAGATTAAGAATTGAAGAAGATAACCGAAAGGCTTAAAAGAGGAATGGGAAAAATCCCATTGAGTCCAAGGCTAATGTGGTAGAAGAAGTTCATAAACCACATAACAAAAAGAGAAAGTTTACTGGAGATGGTCCTAAACAAGGTGATAGTAGCAAGAAGTTCAAAGGAAAATGCTATAACTGTGGCAAAACTGGACATCGAGCTTCTGACTGCCGCCGCCCTAAGAAGGATCATGGAAGTACAAGTAAGAAGACCACCAATCAGGCCAATGTAACAGAATTGGATTACATCTTCTGACGGAGTGAATGACATCAACCTCTCTGCTGTGGTGTCTGAGGCTAACTTGGTTAGAAATCTCAAAGAGTGGTGGGTTGACACTGGAGCAACTCGTCACATTTGTGCGGACAAGAAGATGTTCACTACCTACAATGAGGCTGCAAATGGTGAACAACTTTTCATGGAAAATTCTTCTACTTCTACTGTGGCTGGACAAGGGAAAGTGATCTTGAAGATGACATCAGGGAAAGAACTGACCCTCAACAACGTACTGCATGTACCTGACATCCGGAAGAATTTAGTTTCTGGGTCTTTGTTAAGTAAAAATGGTTTTAGGCTTGTATTTGAGTCTGATAAATTTGTATTAACAAAGAGTGGTATGTATGTTGGTAAGGGATACATGAGTGATGGTCTCTTTAAGTTGAATGTAATGACAGTTGTACCGAAAGTTGTTATGAATAAGAATAACACATCTTTTGTTTATATTCTTGAGTCAAATTTATGGCATGGTAGATTAGGACATGTGAATTTTGATGCTTTGCGTAGATTAATTGGTTTAGATCATATACCAAAGTTTGAAATTAACCCTAATCATAAATGTGAAATTTGTGTAGAAGTGAAACTAACTAAGGCTCCATTTAAATCGGTTGAAAGAAAAACCGAACCTCTAGAATTAATTCATATTGATGTATGTGATTTAAAATTTATTCAAACTAGAGGAGGCAAAAAGTATTTCATAACATTTATCGATGATTGCACAAGATATTGTTACGTTTATTTACTTAGAAGTAAAGATGAAGCCTTAGAAATGTTTAAACTCTACAAAACAGAAGTTGAAAATCAACTTGGTAAAACCATTAAAATGGTTAGAAGTGATAGGGGTGGTGAATATGATGCACCATTAAATGAATTTTGTGCACAACATGGCATTATTCACCAAACTACAGCCCCTTATTCTCCACAGCAAAATGGAATTGCTGAAAGGAAGAATAGAACCCTCAAAGAAATGATGAATGCCATGTTACTAAGTTCAGGTTTATCACAGAATTTGTGGGGGGAAGCAATATTGTCTGCTAATTATGTTCTTAATAGAATACCCCACAAGAAAACCAACAGCACTCCTTATGAATTGTGGAAAGGTCGATCGCTTTCCTACAAATACTTAAAAGTGTGGGGGTGTTTGGCAAAAGTTGAAGTTCCTGCTCCTAAAAAGACTAAGATTGGACCAAAAACAATAGACTGTGTGTTTATTGGTTATGCTCAGAATAGTAGAGCATATCGGTTTCTGACTTATAAATCAGAAATACCTGATATAAATGTGAACACTATTATAGAGTCAAGGAATGCTGTGTTTTTTGAACATGTCTTTCCTTACAAGAAAGGACAGGAATTAAGTTCACAGAAAAGAACTTATGATTGTACACAAAGTCAAGAGACTAATGACAATCAAACACAAGAGACTAGTAATAGTCTCGACCAACAGGATTTAACTAATGATGAACCAAGAGGAAGTAAAAGAACGAGAACATCAAAATCCTTTGGTCCAGATTTTCTGACATACTTGTTAGAAAATGAACCTCAAAGCTTTAAGGCAGCAATGACAGGTCCTGAAGCACCTTTGTGGAAAGAGGCTGTTAATAATGAAATTGAATCCATTATGCAAAATCATACTTGGGAATTGGTGGATCTTCCACCAGGTTCTAAACCTCTTGGATATAAATGGATATTCAAGAGAAAAATGAAAGCAGATGGTTCAATTGACAAGTATAAAGCAAGACTTGTTGTTAAAGGTTACAGACAAAAGGAAGGTCTTGACTATTTTGACACATATTCCCCTGTGACAAGAATAACATCCATTCGCATGCTTATTTCTATAGCAGCGTTGTTTAATTTAGAAATACATCAAATGGATGTTAAGACAGCTTTCTTAAACGGTGATCTAAATGAAGAGATCTATATGGAACAACCCGAAGGGTTTGTAGTATCAGGGCAAGAAAAGAAAGTTTGTCGACTTGTAAAATCCCTTTATGGATTAAAACAAGCACCTAAGCAATGGCATGAAAAATTTGATCATGCAATGCTTACTAATGGGTTTAAGATAAACGAATGTGACAAATGCGTCTATGTTAAAAACACTGACCAAGGATATGTCATAGTTTGTCTTTATGTGGATGACATGCTTATCATTGGAAGCAGTCAAAACATGATCAAATCAACTAAGCAAATGCTTAACAAAAGATTTGATATGAAAGATTTGGGGGTCGCAGATGTTATATTAGGAATGAAAATTACTAAAACATCTGACGGATATGCATTATCTCAATCTCATTATATTGAGAAAATTCTTGATAAATTTATCAAGGATGATTTGAATTTAGCTAGAACACCTGTAGACATCAGTCTTTATTTATTGAAAAATAAAGGTGATGCAGTGTCTCAGTTAAAATACTCCCAAATCATTGGAAGCCTAATGTACCTAATGAATTGTACTCGTCCTGATATAACTTATGCTATCAGTAAATTGAGTAGGTACACTAGTAACCCCGGATAAGACCATTGGAAAGCGATCATTCGGGTTCTTAGATATCTAAGATTCACCCGTGATTATGGTTTGAACTTTACTTGATATCCAGCAGTACTGGAAGGTTATTGTGATGCAAATTGGATATCGGATACTAAAGATTCAAAATCCACAAGTGGATATGTCTTTACTTTAGGAGGCGCTGCTGTTTCTTGGAAATCCACCAAACAAACATGCATCGCACGATCCACAATGGAATCCGAGTTCATTGCTTTGGACAAAGCAGGAGAAGAAGCAGAATGACTTCGTCACTTCTTAGAAAACATTCCAATGTGGCCAAAACCTGTGCCAGCTATTTGCATTCATTGTGATAGTCAATCTGCAATAGGCAGGGCACAGAATCACATGTATAACGGTAAGTCACGACATATTCGTCGTCGACATAATACCGTAAGACAATTATTGTCAAACGGAATAATCTCAATAGATTATATAAAATCTAAAGAGAATATTGCGGATCCGTTAACAAAAGGTTTGACAAAAGAGCTAGTGTATAGTTCATCGAAGGGGATGGGATTAAAGCCTATTACATAAGAGTCGTCATAATGGTAACCCTACTTATATGACTGGAGATCCCAAGAACTAAGTTCAAAGGGACAACTAAGTTATGTATGACTTACTGTAGACACCCCATTTTTGACCGACCTTGAGACTCAGACGTCACCAATTGAGCGCTTGGTGATGTTGCATAATGTGCTCGTTCAGAAGTTTCAGAGTCGCGGCCGCGAGCCCTGTCTCAGGACTTCTGAACCCCCTTTTGTGCCTTGTCTCGGTTTGCGAACCAGACTCGTTTTTCTCTATTTCTTTTCCTGAGGGGAGGGAGAGGTCCCGTAGACCATCTCTCAGTGGCCGTGGGCTACATTTTGTGGCCGCAGGCCGTTTTGCCCATTTCGGAGTCCGGTTTCCGGTTTTTCGGGACTGTTGGCCGTGTGTCTCGGTTCGGGACCGCCTAACCATCTCCGTTTGCTCTAAATTTTGGCACACATCTTATTTGCTCCCTTTTGAGGGACACTGGGGTCTGAGAAACCCACTTCGTGGCCGAATGCCACTTTCGGTGCTTAACAGCCCGTTTTCGGGACCCCGAACTGCATGTTTTGGCCCCTGAGCATTCGTTTTGCATTGGTTTTCGTTCATTTTTGGCAGGTGCCTCTGTTTTATCACCAGGAAGGTCACTGGAGGGTGGGAGGCTAGCAATTATCTTAGCAACCAGTTATATTTCATTTTCGCCCTCCGGCACCCGTTTTTCGCACTTCCGAGCCAATGTTGAACACCTTGGGGCCACTTTCTTCAACCCCAAACCACATATTTGTGTTGTACACACATGGGAGAACCCTAAAAGTTCATGGCCGGCCACTAATGTTGCTTGACCCTTTTGAACCCCTCCTTCCGAGCCAATGTTGAACAACCTGGGCCCTTTTTCTTGAACTTTGAACCACATATTTGTGTTGTACACACATGGGAGGACCCTAAAAGTTGGTGGCCGGCCACTAATTCCATTTGAACCTTTTGAACCCCTCCTAAAAATGACTTGTTCTCTCTCCTGTTTTAGAGTTTCCAAATTCGAACCACAGGGTTGTGAAGAGGAGGCATGGGAGGACACCATTATGTGGTGGCCGGCCACTATTTCAAGTTGACCCTTTTGATCCCTAGCCGGCCGGCTAGGGGGGGTGGCCGACCGGCCACATGCAAGCCCAAAAGGTGGCCGGCCATGTTCCTCTCTTCTTCCACTTTACAGCTGTACAGCTGTTTTCCCCAGAAAATATCTATATCCGGGGGATATTTTGTGGGGGAAAAAAGAGCTTCATTTCCCTCCACTTTGGCCTAGAGTCTTCTCTCCCTCTCTTGCCTATATTGCTGGCCTCCCAACTCTAGAAAAGGGGTTACAAGAGTTGCTTGGAGGAGATAGATACATATCACCCCATTTCCTTCAAGTTTTGGCTCCATTTTCTTCATCATCTTCAAGCTCTACCATCACCACTCCATTCCAACAGCAAGGGGAGGAATTCCAGCAGCTTAAAGTCATCAAATTTGGTCCAAGAAGCAACAAAAGTATTGGTCTTCAAGGGTGAGTAGCATTTTCCCCCCTTTTGGTCCATTTCTTGCACCATTTATAAGCCATACATGCTTATTGATTTGAGCTCCGACCAAAACATAAAAGGTCATTTTTTTGAGCTTATTTTCTTGTTTCATTAAGGGCTCAACCCGGTTTGAGCCCTCCATATTGCACTTGCTTCAATATCCTCCTTGAATGCCATTTTCTTGCATGCTTTGGCAGCCTATCATGCTTCTGTTTTTGGTCTTTTTACAGGCCTAGAAATAGTCTTATTTTTACCTTCTTAACATGTTTCATTAAGGGTCTTTGGCTGTTTGGTGAATGCTTTGCATACTTTGTGTTATAGCCACCTTTTGAGCCTTATTTTGCATTGCATTTCTAGCATGTTTGTATACTGTTTTGGGGTTTTTACAGTTCTGTAAATATGCTTATTTTTGGTCCCTCTTCAATGTTGTAGAAGGGAATTTTTCAGTTTGGGCTGTGCATATACCACTTGCCTCTTTGGCCACATTTTGGCCCTTTTTCTTGCATAAGAGCTTAGCCATATCTATGTTTGTTTTTAGGATTTTTACAGTTCTATAGAGTGGCTTATTTTTGGCCCCTCTTCAATGTTGTTGAAGGGACCTAACCTATTTGGAGTTAGCAGCTGTGAGTTGCTTCATAATCTCATGTTTAGGGCCATTTTTGCATGCCATTGTTGCCCTATCTTTGCTTGCTGTTTAGCCATGATTTGTACTGATAAAATGCTTATTTTGGGGCTTCCTTGCTACTGTCTATTCATTGCATATCCATATTGTGCATGTTTGGTATAGCTATAGGCCATTTCGGGTGCCAAAATTCATATTTCGGGACAATTCCTTGCATCGGGTGTGTTTTCGCCTCATTTCGGGGCTGTTTTCCCCCACTTTTCATTGCTGAAAATCCATTAGCATGTTTGCATATCATTTTTGCCATATTGCATTGCATATGTCATTGCCTCGGTTTTCGTGCCCGTGCGCACGCATTTCGAGGCACTTCATTTTCATTCACCAGCCTCTTATGTGAGTGTGGCTGAGGCTCTCTCATGTTAGTATAAGTCCATGTTGCATTCTATATGCTATTTCCATGCCATTGCATTGCATATACCATTGCCTCGGTTTGCGTGCCCGTGTGCACGCATTTCGAGGCACTTCATTTTCATCCATCGGCCTCTTATGTGAGTGTGGCTGAGGCTCCCTCATGTTAGTATAAGTCCATGTTGCATTCTATATGCCATTTTAGCCATATTGCATTGCGTATGCCATTGCCTCGGTTTGCGTGCCCGTGTGCACGCATTTCGAGGCACTTCATTTTCATTCACCAGCCTCTTATGTGAGTGTGGCCGAGGCTCTCTCATGTTAGTATAAGTCCATGTTGCATTCTATATGCTATTTCCATGCCATTGCATTGCATATACCATTGCCTCGGTTTGCGTGCCCGTGTGCACGCATTTCGAGGCACTTCATTTTCATCCATCGACCTCTTATGTGAGTGTGGCTGAGGCTCCCTCATGTTAGTATAAGTCCATGTTGCATTCTATATGCCATTTTAGCCATATTGCATTGCGTATGCCATTGCCTCGGTTTGCGTGCCCGTGTGCACGCATTTCGAGGCACTTCATTTTCATCCACCGGCCTCTTATGTGAGTGTGGCTGAGGCTCTCTCATGTTAGTATAAGCCCATATCATATTTCCATGTCATTTGCATTGCGTATGTCATTTTCTCGGTTTGCGTGCCCGTGTGCACGCATTTCGAGACATCTCATTTTCATAGCATTGTGTATGTTAGGATTGTATCTTAGTCGCATTTCATGCATGTCATGCATATTGCATCATGTTCGGGATAGGAGTTAGCCCGGGCACTGGAAACGAGGTGCGTTTCGTACTCCGAGTGACGGAACGCGTCTCAATTTCCAAGTCACCGACACTCCGGATCACCCATGATGGAGTTAGGTTCTTGTTGTGTTTATACGTGCATTCATTCTATATTGAGTTGTGCAATTCGACTCCTCGGCCATCCTGCCTCGGTATGCGTGATTGGTGGCACGAGGATCGAGGCATGCATATATCTGTGAAAATACATGGCTATGCCCCTTTCCTGCTCTCCGTTGCAGCAAAATGAAGAATCAACAACTTTTCGGAGCTCGGCACGCTTTTCAAGAATAACTGCTAAACAGAGGCTAATTGGGGCATCCCGGTGGATTTCCGCGCAAGACAACCCGGACATGCATCATCCATCAGAAGCAAGGCAGTCCCTGGCTTGCATGCCAGTTTTATTTATTTTCTTAGTTAATTTGTTAATTAATTAGGAATTTGTACATTATTTGGACTGTAATATTTGGACTGTACTATTCTTTTATTCGGGACTGTATATTTATTCGGACCCCCTATGCGAGGGCACAACTGTAATAAGTGTGCGTGAGTGTGATGTATGTTTTCCAACCCCACGTCTTTCTTCCCTTTTATTTACCAGCTTATGATGGTTAGATTAGGGCATATTTCAATTAGCATACAGTATGACAGCATGTTTGCATCATTCATCTGTATTGCATGCACCGGGCTTGGCGCATCATACTAACTGCATTGTATTTTTCAATTCTAAATTGAATACATGATAGTTGTAGCATCTCATATGCCATGTTTAGAATAGCCGAGCCTGCTATAGTTGTATTTTTGCATGTGTTGCATTAGGCATTTCTGTATACTTAGGATTCATGCATGATTTCTAATGAGTTTTTGTTTTGACTTGGAGTACTCGGTGAGTTTTATGCTTTAGCATCCTTGCATGCGTGTGAGCGACTGCCATGAATAGCATGCTTACCATGAGGCAACTTGCTTATGTGATATATCTGCCTGAATGCCTGTGGGTGAAGGTTAGGTTACTTGGACTGGAATAAATCATCAACTATTTGTTTTAAGCCCACTAGATAGTGGCAAAACCATCTTTACTAAGCCCACCCGAGGGTGGCGAAATCTGCATTTTAAGCCTACCTGCGGGTAGCACCTTCAAACCATCTCTCAAAAGATAAACATGAAATGTTTTGTTCCAATTCGGGCGACCCAGTCTATACTTATATGTTGTGTGCATCACATAGTAACCTAGGCTAATAACCAGAATAAGAACATACAATATTTTCAAAAATAGATATCATGGTTAGTAGAGGCCGATCTTTGATCGGGCGAGCGGGGGTGCTCACGAAGTGACCTTCCCCAATCGTACCCAAGTTCCCGAGCCGAGGCAACTTTGGTGATGACGGACACGTGGCCTTTGGCACCGAGTCAGGGTTTCCTAAATTTCCCATTAAAAAATATTTAGGTGGCGACTCTGTATCTAGCAAAGCAGTCCATGTTTGGCACTTCTTTCAAAATCTGTTTTTCTCAAAACGATTTGCCGGATTTGGACTCTTTGGTTCAGATTTAGAACCGTGACTACAAATTGAGTCCGAACTGTAGCGAGGTCCCCTGCGGACTTGTTACACTCACCAGAAATCACCAAGGGATTAAAAATTCCCTACCCATTCCTATGGTGAGAGTGATATCTGCAACATATGTTGTATGCAGGGGTATAAGGATAAGCTTTGCTTTTAATGATTACTTATATCTTGATTAAGGTATAAAATCAAGACGAGTATAAGGAGATACTTACAATAAGAATCACCTATATGAGTGTCGAACTAGGGCCGGTTCTATGAGAATGAAGAGGCTAAATTCTCTAGAAACACTTAGGAAAACCAAGCGCGTTCAAGGCCAAAAGGAACACAACAATGAGAACCACGATGTGTTAGAAGATATTTTGTGTGAAATCTATTGTCTTGGCTTACACAAACGGCTGAACAATTCAAGGCATCGCGTCCATTGGTTAGCCAGTAAGTCCGATAGGTTATCACTAGGGAAGGTTCAAGGCCGAAACTACCTATCCTGATCCAAGATATTTTCGACTTATACTCTTTCGTAAAAGTCTGCATATTGTTGTATTTCCGTTGTCATCAAATTCCATTCATGCGGGGAATTGTTAGAAATGGTAGAAAAATTCTGGGTAAAACCAGAATTTTTTCTCAAGTTTGGTCTATTTTTTAGGTGGGTCCCGAGTATCGATTTACTCGGGTCAAAGTGGTAACGCGTTCTATGCCGCGTTATGATTCACGTGGTATATTTGGTTGCTCAAAACCATTACCGAGTGAATGGGAAATTGAAGCCAAAGTATGCTCCATGGGAATGGAGTTATGGTGAAAATTCCTTAAGGTTGTAAATTGGCTTGTCCCACATTGATTTGGTGGAAAGTTTTGAAAGGGTTTATAAGGCTTAGGGTGAGATACTTGGAGTGTGCCCCAAGGGGTACCCAAGTGTTTTAGAGGGAGAGGTTATGGGCTAGACCCATTGGACCCAAAAATCAGCACATGCGCGCGCGCGCCGCCGCCGCCGTCCGTCCGGTCGGGCGGGCTGGGCTGGGCTTGGGCGCGGGTGCGTGGTTGGGTTGGGCTTCTAATCTTTTTGGGCAAAAAACATTTGAATTTAATTTTATTTTTTGGTAAAATAAAATCAAGAATTCAAATAAAACTGATTTGGATTTTCTGTACATCCAAATAGGGCCCTTCCCGCTTTCAAACAGAATTAAACTGGTTTGGATTTATTGCTCATCCAAACAGAGCCCTTCCCGTTTTTTATCTGTTTGATTTATTAACCCAACAGATTCAAATCTGTTTAAATTTGAAACTAACAGGTTTCATACCTGTTCAATTCAAAACCAAGAGTCACCTTTACATCTATAAATAGACTAGCCTCCCGTTTGGATTTCACTCCAATTTTCGTACTCCATCCTCTGCTTTAAATCTCTGCATTTTGCTGCATTTTATTTCTGAAAGAAAGAGTGTAAACACTTAGTGTGTTCGTAAGGCAAACAATTTGTAGTGCTGCTATTGTTTGTGGTAAGATCATTTCATCCTGGGAGATAGACGTCCAAATTCTGAAAGCACCGTGGAGAGGACGAATCTGTCTTAAGGACACAGTGTTAAACACTGGACTTGATCAGAAAAGTTATTTAAATAAATTAACCAAGTAAGTTGTTTAATTTTATTCTGTTTTTTATTTGTTTATTTAATCAGATTTTATTTTTTGTTTTTGTAACAAAATAAAATCTGTGGTTTTATTTATTTATTTTTATTTCGAGTTTGATTTTTGTAATCAAACAAATTCTCTCATTTTCTTTATTTCTTTATATTCTCGTTGTTGTTTTGTACACAACAGAATTTAATCTTTTTAAATATAGTGAAGATTGTCCTACAATTTCTTTCTCTCTCGTGAATGCAATGCTTTCCTCTCTACGGATCTCGTTGGTCTCTCCATAGAATCGGTGGTTTATTGATTGCTTCTGAGATTTGATCCCTAATCTAATCTCGACGATAATTTCATCCCTAAGGAGTCTCATAGCATCTCTCTCGACGGTGATTTCAGTATGCAGATTTAATCGATTAATCGATTCCAGTCTCATAGATTTTATTTTCGATTTGTTATTCGCATTTGTTCCTCGAAAATGCTTATTTATCGATGTAATGTTTGTGTTGATTGGTTTTTAATTCATATTTATGAGCATTAGATTCAGTAGTTGTGGATATGATAGTTGATTACTCATTTGGGCTAAAATGTGTATGAATTTAGTAGGGAGGCTGGTGTATCGACCAGTGCACTAAGAAAACAGAAAATTAAAACCTAATGTTGTTGTGTACAAGAAAACAGAAAATTTAGAAAATTAATAATAATGTTGTGTATGCTCTGTTACTGTTATATGTTTGATTTGTGTGTATTTGGCCACTTTATTCTTGGAATTTAAAATGTTTCTGCAGCAGCTTTGTTGTCTTTCATGGCATGTTTTTGATTTTTGATTTTCAGATCTAATCTCTGTTACTGTTTATAGTGTTTGATCTAATCTCTGTACTTATCTGTTTATAGTGTTTAATAATATCTACCACTACTATTATATAAATGTATTATTTAGGTGAAGTTTTGTATCACATTTGGGGTTGCACTAGGTGAAGTTCTGCAATAGTCTGAATGGTGGCTGTTGTGATATGTTTTGTTTTAGGAGTGAAGTGGAGGTTCTCTGTTGTTTTTTTCCTTTCTCTTTTTTTTGGTTTTTTTATTGGTTCCTCACTAATAATGGGTTAAGTGCTAGTAAAAGATTGTGTTTCCTTATCGGTGCCAACTTAGTTGAGATTGGTAAGGTTAGTTATGATGCTATTTGCACTTCCCTTTTTTTATTGATATAAGTTTTTGCATGTATCTTACTTTCTTTATCAATAAAGTTTCTTTTTCTTGATCAAAAAATAATATATATAAATGTATTATTTATAGTTAATTATTATTTACACATAAATAAATTTAGCTACTGTTATTTACATTTACATTATTTAAATATATAAATAACATATTTATCCTATTTTTTATACATATTTTTATATTATTTAATAAATAAATAATATATTTATTCTATTATTTAAATAAATGTTAAATGAGCCGGGCTAACAATCCAAACTTTAATATATTTAGACTCATTTTTTTAAATTTTAACGAGTTCGAATTTGAATTTGAATGCATTAAAAATTTAATGAATTAAGTTCGAATGAATTCTTACATAGCCGAGTTTAAATCTGTTTACGAACGATTTTGTTCATTTATAACTCTTGGCTAGTAGAGCTCTGATGCGGAGAGAATTCGACAAATTTCCTGTTGGAACTTTGTTTCCAGTTGAACCATGGGAAAACATTTAGGCCATGTTTGTTTGGGCGGACTGGATTAGCATTCCCATGACTAATAATCCTGGGATTACGAATCCGTTGGATTATGTATCCTATCTTAACTAAAAGTCAAGTTTAAAATAATTAGTCCGTACTTCAATTGTTTAACCAAACATCGGATTCATAATTTTATTGGACTATTAGTCCAATCCCAAGCTCATGTCCACCCAAACAAACATGGCCTTAATGAATATTTACATTCATACATAGTCCATCCTACAACATAACTCATCATAAATCCAAGAGCCGAAATGATTGAGCAAAAATAGTTGAATTATGAAATTCTTGTATTTACAAGATGACCAACTCTCTATAATTGCAAGTTAAATCTCTAAAACTTCAATTATAAATAGGGGTTTAAGTTTTCAAATCATCAGAAGCAAGAGAAGTCTTTGAGAATTATAGAAAGTACATAGAGAAATATAGAGTGAGTTTCTTATAGAAAGAGCTGGTTATATAAGAATTTTGATATATTTCTAAGTGTACTGTGTACTAGATTTGATTCCATAATTAATTACTTGCGTATACTTGTTTCTAAGTGTACTAGATTTGAGGGTACTTGTTTCTTATCTGTGGACGCAGCTTATAAGTCGAACCACATAAATCATTTGTGTATTGATATGTACATTTATTTTTATTTAAGAAAAATACAACTCAGCGATATTTTTTTTTTTAAAAAAAAAATTATAAATTAATAAACTTAATTATTGAACTGTATAAAATTTACCATTGAATTGATTTTTTTTTTTTCTAAAAAAATTACATTGTGATTCCCCCTTTTTATTTCCATTTATTATTTCTGATCACTTTAAATTTCAAATTGCCACCGTTTCATAGCATTCCCATTCACGAAGGCCCATTATACCCTAAGATGGGAGGAAATTGTGGTTTTCATGATTTGAAGATAGGAGGTAAAGCATGTTTGTGTTGTGTAAATTGCAATCTCTTCTTCTTCTCTTCTTCTTCTTCTTCTTCGTTTTGTTTCGTTTCGTTTCGTTGTTTTATTTATTTATTTTTTTGGTACAACGTTACGGGATTAACAAGATTTCTAACTTTGTTGCAACTTCCTTTTAAAATTTCCTTTTTCTTTTCTTTTTTGATTTTGGCAAGAACTGTCTTGGAACATTGAAGTTGATAGCATAAAAAATATTAGAGACACCAATGTATTATTAATATTTTTACCAAATCACTCACATAGGTATGGGTCTCACATCGCATCTGTGTGAGTGTTTGGTAAAACATTTGACATTCTTAACATTACTCTTATAATGGGGCTATTTGGTAGCACTTAAAAGCAGCTTAAAGCTGCTTTTAACTTAAATTAAGTCATTTTGGTGTGTTTGGTAAAACTTAAAAGGATAGATTATAACTTTTATTAAGCTATTTTCAACTTAAATTTATAAGCACCTCTAGGGGTGCTTCTTGAATCAGCTTATACAGGAAGATGAAATGGGAGATGTAAAATGACTTAAATGCCCTTCCTAATTGATGCTAATTACAAATGTGCCATGTATATAAACCATTTCTCACTCATTCTTCCTCACTCACACAAACGAGAGAGGCGATTTCCGGCAAGCATTCCGGCGACCAAGCTCTGTCTTTTCTCTCTATCTCTCCCTCTTGTTCTTCGATTGCTCTCTGTCACGATTTCAACCATCACGATTTGAACCATCTCGATCGCCAGCGTGAACCTCTCTGTCTCCCTCTTCGCGATCGACGCCGACTATGAGATGAGAATGAGGAGATCTGAACCATCGCAATTTGGACCATCGCAATCTGAACCATTGCGATCGATGCCGGCAATGAGATAAGGAAGAGGAGGAGGAGGAGAAGAATGGGCTGTCGGCAGGATGAACCATCACGATCTGAACCCTAGCTCTTTCTCGCTCTTTCTGTGGATCTGAATCAAACCCTAGCGTCGATTCCTCCCGCCGGAGCTAGGGTTTTCATTGTTATTATTATTATTATTTGTTGAGGTTTTTCAACGTTTTTTTAATAAAATAAAACAAAATAATTAATGAATAAAAAATAATAATTGATGCTAATTAATTGAGACTAATCAATTTAAAATGAAAAAATGAAAAAAATTTATGTGTAATTGATGGAAAAATTAATAATAATTGATAATATTAATATATGTAATTTATGTAATAATTGATGAAAAAAAAATAATATTGATGAATATATGTAATTTATATTAATTGATAATATTAACTGATGGAAAAATTGATACATTAATATAAATTGATGAATATATGTAAATTGAAATATTACTAAAAATAATTAAAATGATACATTAATATAAATTGATAAATATATATAAAGAATAATAATGATACATTAATATAAATTAATAATTGATGATACACCGTGTTCCAGATGAAACGGGTCGGACTAATCCACGCTTTCCGAACCAATGTCCGAGATACCAAGCACGTAGTGGAACCTGCACAAGAGTTCAACGGGGAACGAGGAGTCTCCCAGCAAACCTTCCGAAGAGCAAGTTAGAAAGAGAGATGAAATGTAGAGAGATTAGAGATAGAAAGTTTAACCTTCTTCTTATCTTCGACGTCTGCTTATATCCTTTGGTTATCATTTCGTTGTCCTTCCGACCTGCCATCTTGGTCAAAAGTCTATGCTTTAGCTTGCCTTGTTCATGGTGAGGCCGTTCTGTCTCGACGGGGAGGGGTTATCGCAATAAATACTGTAAGGGGCCTCATTAATGGCTGATGTGCAGTGCAATAACTTTGCAGGATCTTTGTCTGCTTATGTGGCCTGTCATTTACCTGCCACGTGTCTAAGTGTCATTGGTTCTCGATGCCATGTTGAGCTCCAGCAACACTGGGCTTCATTAGTTGAATTATGTATTGGGCCCTAAGTAGTGGGCTTGGGTTGTTCATAGTGGGGCTATAGCCTTTATGGACTTACCTATGTCAGTAGTCGCCCATTTCCTAGTGCAGCTTTAGTCCAACGAAGGGAATAAAGAAGAAAAGGATGGTTGGTAGAGACGGCGGGGCGAAGGCCTAACGAGAGGTGGGCTGATGGCGACGGGTGGTCGAGCGGAGGGGCTTACTAGGAGGGGGGCCGACGCTAAAGACGATCGCGAAAGGTGACCGAGTGGAGGGACCGAACAGGAGGAGGGCCGACTGCGAAGGGTGACCGAGTGGAGGGACTGACCACGAGGAGGGCCGACCGCGAAAGGTGACCGAGTGGAGGGACCAACCACGAAGAGGGCCGACCGCGAAGGGTAACCGAGTGGAGGGACCGACCATGAGGTGGGCCGACCGCAAAAGGTGACCGAGTAAAGGGACCACCATGAGGAGGGCCGACCGCGAAAGGTGACCAAGTGGAGGGATCGACCACGAGGAGGGCCGATCGCGACGGGTGACCGAGTGGAGGGACCGACCCTGAGATGGGCCGACCGCAAAAGGTAACCGAGTGGAGGGACCGACCATGAGGAGGGCCGACCATGAAAGGTAATCGAGTGGAGGGAGAAGTGGCGGCGCGTGGGGCTCGAGGAGTGACTGGGGCACGTGGTGAAGTGAAGTGGAATAGACAAGGAAGGGGAAAGAGGCAGTGGATCGTGGTCATACACGTGGCAGAATCCTGTAATGGAGAAGGTTAAGCGTTGAGCAAGAAATAAAACGATAGGTCAATATAGGGTGTTGAAAAGACAGTTTTGGCAAATTTTTGAAAATTTTCAAACTGACGAAATTTAATTGTAACCCTTGGAATATAGGTAAGCCTTGGGCGTTTGGTATTATCCGTTTTACCTATCTCTTTGTAAAAAACCAAAACATCCAATAAGTGAACTCATTCGTTGCCAGTGATACACCCCTGCAACACTTTGTGAACTTTCTTGTGCCCGCATCCGAAGCCATTCGCAGACACACAAGAGAGATGGCCCAAAAGGAAGCAACAACCGTAAGGGTTGATCCATTAGGTGATGACGATGCGGTGGATTTGGCGGAGCAGTATCGTACGGAGCGTAGGGAAGGAGGGGTAGTCAGTGAAGCGGTGCGGGCTCGTCCAAGGACGATGATTGCAGCCCCGAAACCTATTAGCCAGGTGGAGCCGGATCACTGGCACACCAAGTCGGACAGATCTACGCTTACGGAGGAGGAGCTGGAGGGAATAAGGAGGAAGTACCAAATTCCCTCGGAGATAGGGTTAAGATTTCCCACATCCAAGGAAAGGGCGTCGAATGTGCGACCGGGCAAGTTCCGCTTGTACGAGGAGGCGTTGTGAGGGGGTTTGAGGCTACCTCTCCCCCAAGTGGTGGTGGATGTGTTGAACAAGTTAGAGGCGGCGCCAGGGCAGCTGATGCCGAACGCCTAGAAGATAGTGATGGCCTGCGCAAGTGCCTGGCTGCAGGCGATCGGAGGGGCGACAATGACAGTGGAGGAGTTCTTCTCCTGCTACAAGGCCTCCGGTCAGCAGGAGACTTGGGTTACTCTGCAAGCGGTGGCGGGACAAGGACTGGTGGGGGTCTTCCATCTTCGGTGAAGAGGTGGAGGCCGAGATGGTTCTTTGTGACGGCGAACGGTGGGGCAGGAATTCGCAAGACGTGGAAGGTCCCCATTAAATCAGTTGAGCCCAAGTTGGACGGGGCGGCCGAAGACCGAGTGAAGAGGGTGAGGGAAGAGAGGGAAGAGAAGGGAGTAAGGTGGGACGAGTTGGTCCTTCCGTCAACGTTGTTTGCCTTGAACTTGGGTCCGCAACCGTTGGGGGAGAATCCGGCAAGGGAGGAGTTGGAGAGGCAACGGAAAGCGAAGAAGGAGGAGGAGAAGGAGGAAAGGAGATTGTTCACCCGAGCGAACAAATATAAGGAGACCCAACTGGGGCCTGCTCCGAAGTTGATACCGCGGGAGAAGATTCGGGCTCATCCTAAACCTTTGGAGGACAAGGATCTGACTGAGTTTGCCCTCTTGCCACAACCCGTAGATCCACTGAAGGAGAGGGGCAGATGAGAGGTAGAGGTAGGGCTAAGGAAGTTGAAGAAGAAAAGAGTCACCACTGAGGGGGCAAAAGATGCGCCCGCCTTGAAGAAGATAAGGGTTGGTGGAGAGGACAACCCCATGACAGAGAAGGCAGAGGAGAGGAGAGTGGGGTGGGGGCGACTCCAGAAGGGGTGGTTGTCCCAAATGTACAAGGGGACGAAGGTCAAGGGGCCCAAGTGGAGAAAGAACACATGAGTGCCATGGGCCTCAAGATGCTAGTGGAAAGTGGGTCGGCTGGCCCTGAGGAGGGAGCGGAGCGGCAGCCTAAGGGTGGTCTTGCGCCCCAGGGAGAGGGAGAGAGGGTCAAGTTGAAGACTGCCATCTACCATGCTCCGGCAGTGTCTGGGCGACTAGAGGGAGAAGGAGGCCCTGCCAGGATAGCTGCAGATTGCTTGTTGGGAGTAGTGGAAGACACAGCCGTGCGCTCGATGGCCAGTTTTACTGAGGCTGAGCTGCTAAGGGGGTTGTGCTCTGCCCAAATGGAAGCGACCGCCTTAGTAGGGGCCCTACTAAACAAGAAGGCAGCTGCAAGAGGCGAATTGAGGCCACTGCAGGCTAAGTTGGATGGGGTGGAGGCCCAACTTGAAAATTTGAAGAGGGAGAGCGTAGGCTGGAGGAAGGTCGCGCGGAGTGCGTGTGCTAGGGGGCTGGAAGAGGCCCAGAAGGCAAAGAAAATGGAGGTGTTAGCGATGGTGCAGAGGAATGTTACCGACCATGCCCATGCTGATCTGCTCGCGACCAAGTTGGAGATGGAGACAGAACGTCGCAAGGTGGTGTCGCTCGAGTTCCAGCTGGTTGGCGAGCAGAAGAAGCTGGAAGAGGCCCAAAAAGCCTGCACCGTCGCCAACGAACGGTGGGATGAGGCCATGACCTGTAATGAAGATCTTCGTGCTCAGTCGATTAAAGAAAAAGAAGAAGCGGATCTGAAGATCGCTGAGCTGGAGAGGACGTTGGCAGATGAGCGAGCCAAGTCAATGGAGGAGAAGGCGGGGTTGGAGAAGGCTTTGGAGAAAGAAAAGGCCAAGTTAGCCTCTGAGAGGGCAGCGTACCTCGACTTATGTGTCGCGGCACTAGAGTAGTTCAAGGGGTCTGCTGACTTCCAGATGGCTATCGATGCCGCGATCGCCAGCAACTTGGCAAGAGAGGGGTCTGGGGGGGCTAGCCCGTCGGGAGCGACCGCTGGGAGTAGGAGTGAAGAAGAAGTGATCCAGAGCTTCCAGCGGTTGGACTTCTACAAACATGAGATGGCTGAGTTCTGGGACAGCGGCTGGAAGATGTTTAAACACAAAGCTGAAGAGCTGTTCCCAGACTTAGACTTCAGCAATGTAAAGATAGACGAGGACGATGTGGCCCAGACCCCCCTAGACGGGGGCGTAGACGAAGAGGAGCTTGTCTTAAGTGAAGATGAGTGACTGGTGTGAACAGAATTTGGAAATAAAATTTTGGTTTTTGTTGTTTTTGTTTTGTTTGTTTGTTTGTTTTTTTTTTTTTTTTTTGTAATTGCTGTAGTAAACTTATGTATAAGTTTGTGAACGAATAAAATTATGAGTTGTGTTTATTGTTTTTTTTTTTTGTTATTTATCTTTATTTTCTGTGGATCTGCAAAGGATGAGAATGGTTACTCATGTAAGGCTTGTGTAAAAATCACAGTGAAAATTGAGAAGTAGGGAGCTAATCTATCTTGTGAGGAAATTATGATGCAAAGAATGTTGACAACAAAAATGTTGAAATGTAAAGGTCTTAAAATTGAGAGTCTTGAAATGCTAAATGGTTGGAGAATGAAAGTTAAAAAATGTAAAGAACGTTAAGAGGCGTAGAAGTTGGACCTGGAATTTGACCAAGTATGGCAACTATGCTACAAGCATGAAGTTGTAATGATGCTTGAGCCATAGTTAACTCAGTCTAGCTGAGCTCTTCGTGCTCAGTCTGGCTGAGGCTTTAAGTAACTCAGTTTGGCTGAGCCCTTCATGCTCAGTCTGGCTGAGACTTTAAGTAACCCAGTCTAGCTGAGCCCTTGGTGCTCAGTCTGGCTGAGGCTTTAAGTAACTTAGATTGGCTGAGCTCTTCTTGCTCAGTTTGGCTGAGGCTTTTCGTGCTCAGTCTGGCTAAGGCTTTAAGGAACACAGGCTGGCTGAGGCTGCAATAAGGGCGTTATTGAAATACCACACAGATAACTGAGATATAAGATTGTTGTCATGTAAGGTGTAGCCCATTTGATCATAAATTTACACCATATGAGAAGAGAATAAGAACATTCAAGTGCGCAGTTTGTCAAAAAGAAAATACAGTAACTGATCAATACAAAAATAGGGCTTCATTGAAAATAACGCTTCAAGTGCTCAGCGTTCCACGGATGGAGGAGATCTCGACCTTCCATGTCCTGAAGTCGGTAAGTGCCCGGACGAGGTATGGCCTTAACGACGTAAGGTCCCTCCCACTTGGCTGCCAACTTGCCCTCAGTCGGATTTTTGGTGGCAAGAGTTGCTTCGCGCAAAACAAGGTCTCCCACGGCGAACTCCCTCGGTCGGACTTTGTGGTTATAGTGAGTTCTCATTTTCTGTTGATATGAGGCCTATTTGACAGCAGTGGTCTCTTGGAGCTCTTTAATCAGGTCTAGGTCGGCTCGACGCAGTTCTTCTGTGAGTTCTGGATTTGGGTGCAGAACCCTCGGGGTAAGTAGACTGATTTCCACTGGGATGACCGCCTCAGCGCCGTATGTTAAGTGAAAGGGGGTCTCCTCAGTGGGGGTTCGGGCTGTAGTACGGTACGCTCAGAGTACATTTGGTAATTCCTCAGCTCAGAGCCCCTTAGCAGCTTCCAGCTTAGTTTTGATGATCTTCAGAAGAGAACGGTTGGTAACCTCAACTTGGCTATTGGCTTGGAGATGGCCTGGGAAAGAGAAACGTGGTTGGATTTGAAGTTCGACACATAATTTCTTGAACTTGGCATTGTCAAATTGTTTGCCGTTGTCAGAGACGATGGCTTGGGGGATGCCAAATCGGCACACGATCGACTGCCAGATGAATCTGGTTGTGTTCCGCTCAGTAATTGTGGCAAGGGGTTCCGCCTCCACCCATTTAGTGAAGTAATCAATGGCGACAATTGCGAATTTGGTTTGGCCTCGGCCAGTGGGCAATGGGCCAACTAGGTCGATCCCCTATTTGGCGAATGGGTAAGGGCTGCAAAGTGTGATCAATTCTGTAGGAGGAGCATGAGGGATGTTGGCAAAGTGTTGACACTTTTCACATTTAAGCACAAATTCAGCGGCATCTTGGCTGAGAGTAGGCCAGAAGTAACCAGTGTGGAGTATTTTGTAGGCTAGTAACTTGGCACCCGAATGATTGCCACATACACCCTCATGGACGTCTCTCATCGCGTAGGTCGCTTGAGCAAGATTGAGGCATCTCAGGTATGGGCATGAAAAGCCACGTTTGTACAAGAGACCACTGATAAGAATGTAGTTGGATGACCGGACCCTGATTTTGGCGGCCTGGTGCTTGTCATCTGGCAGTTCCCCCTTTGTCAAAATAGAAAGATGTCGGCTGCCCATGGAATAGGTTCATTTTAGAGGAAGTGGACTTGCTGTTGGTTTGGGGAAATGACAGGGTGAGCCAAATATTCGAGGCGGACACCATGGCTGAGGTCTGACTGGTCAACAGAAGCTAACTGAGCCATTTCATCTGCCTTGGCATTTTCCGTCCGAGGAATGTGCTTGATGTGGAAATTATTAAAGAGGCAAGCAAAGGGGAGTGTAATATCCCTGTATGCCTGCATTGTGTTTTCCTTGGCATCGAATTCCCCCGTGATTTGTCCGACGATGAGCTGGGAATCGCTGAACACTTGGATCTGGTCGACACCAATGTCTTTGGCGAAGTAGAGACCTGCGATGAGTGCCTTATATTCGGCCTCATTATTGCTTGCGGTGAACAAGAAACGGAGAGCACACTTGAAATAACCACCCTCGAGAGCGGTGAGGATGAGACCAGCCCCACTGCCTTCTTTGCGGGATGATCTGTCGACGTTGAGGGTCCAAGAGTGGGGGTCTTCTGCCTTAGTTTGGGGTCGCAGAGGTGGTGGGGCCGTGGTTGGAGTGAGATTAGTGAATTCCAAGATAAAATCAGCGACAACCTGCCCTTTGATTGCTGTTCGAGATCTGCAGGAGATGTCAAACTAGTTAAGCTCAACTGACCATTGCATAAGTCGGCCGGACAACTCTGATTGTTGCATTATTTTCTTCAATGGTTGGTCAGTGAGGACGACAATGGGGTGGGCCTGGAAGTAAGATCGGAGTCGTCTTGAGGCTATGACCAAGGCTAAGGCTATTTTTTCAAGCAATGGGTAGTTCTGTTCTGCTCCCCTAAGAGCCCAACTGATATAGTAGACCGGTTGTTGGACAGAGCTATCTTCCTTGATGAGTGCTACACTAACTGCGGTGTTTGACACGGCTAAATAGAGGAAGAGGGGTTCGCCCGTGATTGCCTGAAAAAGTAGGGGGGTTGGCCATGCATTGTTTCAACTGTTGAAAGGCCTCTTCGGATTTTTCCGTCCACTCAAAAGTTTGCCGAAGAACTTTGAAGAAAGGGAGGCACTTGTCCGTTGTGCAGGAAATGAAGCGGTTGAGGGCGGCAACTCAGCTAGTAAGCCTCTGAACCTCCTTAACCGTTCTGGGTGACTGCATTTCAATTAAGGCCTTAATCTTTTCGGAGTTAGTTTTAATGCCCCGTTGACTGACCATGAAACCCAAGAACTTCCCAGATCCTACGCCGAAGGCGCATTTCTCCGGATTGAGCTTCATTTGATACTTTCGTAGGGTGCCGAAGGTCTCTCGGAGGTCGGCCAAATGATCAGTGGAGAGCTTGCTCTTGACTAGCATGTCGTCGACATATACTTCCATGCTCTGGCCTATCTGATGATGAAAGATGGCATTGACCAACCATTGGTAAGTGGCCCAAGCATTTTTTAACCCAAACGGCATGACATAATAATGGTAGGTTCCCCGGTCGGTGACGAAGGAGGTGTGCTCCCGGTCAGATGGGTGCATCAGAATTTGGTTGTATCCAGAGAAGGCGTCCATGAAGCTGAGCATTTGATGGCCGGTCGTGGTGTCAATGAGCAGATCTATGCGAGGAAAGGGATAACTGTCTTTGGGGCAAGCTCGGTTAAGGTCTGAGTAGTTGACACAAGGTCACCATTTACCGTTATTTTTACGAACCAAGACCACATTTGATAGCCATCTGGGGTAGTCTACATTTTTGATAAACTGTGCCTCATGGAGCTTATCTATTTCGGAGGCGATAAGAGTGTTGCGCTCCGGGTGAAAGATGTGCTGCTTTTGGCGGAAGGATCGGAAGTGGGGCTCAATGTTGAGATGATGGGTTATGAAGGAGGGGTCAATACCCGACATGTCTGAGTGAGTCCAGGCAAATACGTCGTTGTGCTCAATCAAGAGGGCAGTAAGGTCGGCCTTTGCTTGGGAGGATAGTTGGCTGCCGATTTTGGCAATTTTTGTCGAGTTGGTGGGGTCGATGGGGACCTCAACAAGCTCGTCCACTGGTTCCCCTTTGACCAGCTCGTCCTTATCTCTAATGTCGAGCCCTTCAATGATCATAGCCTCCTTTAGCTTGACTTCTTTAAGTGAGGCGATGTAACATTCCCTGGTCACGGTCTGCTCTCCTCTTACTGTGCCAACTCCCAGGTTGGTGGGGAACTTGACGGCAAGATGGAAAGTGGACGTGATAGCTTGGAAAGCATTTAGGGCAGTGCGGCCGAGGATGATGTTGTAAGCAGAGGGACAGTCGACGACGAGGAAGGTGAGTAACTTTGTGGTCTGCCGTGGGTATTCCCTGATTGTGATAGGAAGATCGATGGAGCTGATGGAGGTCACCCGATCTCCAGTGAAACCGACTAATGGGATTTGGAGAGGGGATAGACTTTCTTCCCTGATCTTGAGCTGGATGAAGCAATTTAGGAAGATGATGTCTGAAGAACTGCTGTTGTCGACGAGAACAGTCTGACCTTGTAGTTGGAGAGGAGGGCAGAAATGATGAGAGGGTCGTCATGGGGGTAACGGATGCCTGTGCAGTCGGCGTCTGTAAAGGTGATAGGCTCCTGTAGACGCACCCTTGGGCCTCACTACAGTTCAGGACTCAATGTCACGGTCCTGTATCTAATCTCGTAGAGTACAATGCAAGACCGATGAAATCATCAAAGAGTCCAAATCCAGCAAATCGTTTTTGAAAAACAGATTTTTTTTGAAAGAAGTGCCAAACATGGACTGCTTTGCTAGATACAGAGTCGCCACCTAAATATTTTATTTTAGGAAATTCAGGAAACCTTGACTCGTTGCCTACGGCCACGTGTCCGTCATCACCAAAGTTGTCTCAGCTCGGGAACTTGGGTACGATTGGGGAAGGTCACTTCGTGAGCACCCCCGCTTGCCCGATCAAAGATCGGCCTCTACTAACCATGATATCTAGTTTTGAAAACATTATGTATTCTTATTCCGGTTATTAGCCTAGATTTACTATGTGATGCGCACAGCATACAAGTATAGACTTTGTCGCTTGAATTGGAACAAAACATTTCATGTTTGTTTATTTGAAAATGGTTTGTTACTCGCAAGTAGGCTTAAAATGCAGATTTTGCCACCCTCAGGTGGGCTTAGAAAACAAGATGATTTGCCACTATCTAGTGGGCTTAAAACTCGCATTTAATGAATTGTTCCAATTCGGATAACTCAACCTTCACCCACAGGCATTCAGGCATGTATATCATATAAGCACATAGCCTCATGGTAAGCATGCTATCATGGCAGTCACTCACACACATGCAAGGATGCTAAAGCATAAGTACTTACCGAGTACTCCAAGCCAAAACAGAAGCTATATTAGAAATCCATGCATGGTCCTAACTATGCTGAAATGCCTAATGCAACACATGCAAAATGCAACTAAGATAGGCTCGGCTATTCTAAACATGGCATATGAAATGCTACAGCTAACACGTATTCAACTTGAAATTGAAATACAAATGCAGTTAGTATGATGTGCCGAGCCCGGTGCATGCAAGACAAATGAATGAATGCAAACGTGCTATCATACTGTATGCTAATTGAAACATGCCCTAATCTAACCATCATAAGCTGGTAAATAAAAGGGAGAAAGACGTGGGGTTGGAAGACATACATCACACGCACGCACACTTATTACAACATTGCCCTCGCTCGGAGGATCCGAATAAATAATATACAGTCCGAATAAATAATACAGTTTGAATAAATACAAAACCCTAATTAATTAACAAATTAATCTAGGAAAGCAGGTAAATTGGCACTCAAATCCATGGACCGCCTCAGCTCTGTTCCAAATGATGAATGATGCATGCTTGAGTTGCCTTGCGCGGAAATCCATTACGATGCCCCGGTTTGCCTCTGTTTGCAATTGTTCTCAGAATATTGCGCAACGCTCTAGAAAGCTGCTGATTTCTGATTTACTGCAACAGAGAGCAACAAAGGGGCATGGCAAAGTATTTTCACATATGTATGCATGACTACTCTTCAGGGAGTGTAGTCCTCGATCCTCGTGTCACCAATCACGCATATCGATGCATGATGGCCGAGGAGTCGAATTGCACGACTCAATATGAAATGAATGCACATGAAAACACAACAAGACCTAAACTCCATCATGGGTAATCCAGAGTGTCGGCGACAGGGAATTGAGACACGTTCCGTCACTCGGAGTACGAAACGTACCTCGTTTCCCGTGCTTGGGCTAACTCCTATCCCAAACACAATGCAAATGAGATGGCATACACAATGCGACTAACATACAACCTAGTATACACAATGCTATGAAATGGCATACACAATTCTCGATGTAACATGGCATACGCAATGCTCTAACATGCAACCTAGCATGCGCAATGCTATGAATTGAAATGGCATACACAATGCACAATGGACTTACACCAATCATGAGTGGACCTTAGCCACACTCACATCAGTGGCCATAAGATGAAAATGAGATGATCGAAATGCGTGCACACATGCACGCAAACTGAGGACCGAACCTAAGGCATAAAGTACCACTCTACCAAAGCATGGCAAGGATGAAGCATGGCATTCAAGCATGTAATTTTTAGCACTGAAACATAATGCTAAATGGTCCCGAAACATGGAAATATGGCACCCGTTGCATGGGATAAGCCCCGAAACTCAAAACTAATCCAATACATTGAACCACAAGTATACAAAGAAAGCATTATTTGATCATGAAGTCTAAAGACAGAGCCAAGGCAGTCCCAAAACATGCATATTTTCAGTTTAAAGCATGGCCAAAGATGCTAACATGATGGACTAAAATAGCATGCAATATTGGCTAGCAAGCATGCTTTACATGGCATGTATATGAAGCAAATAAGAACTCATCAAACCAGTCAAAAACAGTGAATAAAGCATGCCAAAATATGCCCAAATAATCACTGAAATGCAGCCAATGCATGTAAAAATGAGGGGCTTCTTTGGAAGGCCATGCAAGGGGTTGTTAAGCACATATAAGATAGACACTTAGCATGACCAAACAGCTCTAGAAATGAGTTATGAAAGCCCTAAAACTCACAAAATTGGCCCTGAAATTAGTCTAGGAAACATACCAAGAAAGGCCCCCTCAAAAGGCCTTGAATGAAATTGTTCTACACATGCACTATAGACATAAAATATGATCAAAAGGGCCCCGGACAGACCTAAGGTGGACCTTAAAACCCACAAAATTGGACCCAAAAAGTGACTTCAATGCATGCAAAATAGGGTCCCTTTGGAAGGCCCAAAAGATCCCCAAACAAAACAAGGAGAGAGGGGGTCACCCCCCTCTAATTTTGGCCCTAAAAAATGCATCAAAGCCACTGAAAATCCACTGGGTTTCAATGACTAAGAGGCCAAACCATGGCCAATGCAAGTGCTCTAATGCATAGCCTTAATCATGAAGGAATGAAGCATGCATAGGGAAAGATGACCCCAAACAGAGAATAGACCTTAATCAAACATAAAGATGATATCAAAATAAGATTTTTTTCAGTTTAGGCTGAGGTCTAAAATGGCTCACAAATAAGGCTAATGTATCATGCAAAAACATCCCTAAAAGAGAGATTGAACAAACAGGACAAAAAAAGGCCTCAAACAGCAAAGATCCCTTCAACAAAGTTGAAGAGGGGCTCAAAACAAGATAATTTACAGTTTATGGAAAATCTCGAATATGCTCACAAGTAAGGCTAAAATATGATGCAAAAATAGCCCTAAAAGAGAGATAAAGGGGAAGGGGCAGTAGATGGCCTCAAACAGTAAAGAGCCCTTCAACAAAGTTGAAGAGGGGCTCAAAATAAGGTACTTCACAGTTTGGCTCGAAGCCTAGAAATGCTCAAAAATAGGGCTAATATGTCATGCAAAATAAGCCACAAAAGAGGGATAAAGCACAAAGGGGGAGTAGAAGACTTCAAACAGAGAAAAGTCCTTAATCAAACATAAAGATGAGCTCAAAATAAGACTATTTTTAGTTCAGGCCGAAACCCAAAAAAAGTAAGCAAAAGGGGCTAAGAATATAGAATAAATGTCACGACCCGAACCCGCCCCCATGGGTTAAGGACGTAACCGGCCAGTAATCCTAAGATTACCTACGGCCTCAAACCAAACCAAGCGTATTTTAACAGAGTTAATGGGGGCCAAACGGAAGCAATTTAAAACTTTGTCCATAGAGCTGTGCTTACATGGCACATCAAAACAAACCATACATATGTACGTTAATAACTCACAACAGAAACATAGTGATATAGGTTCTGTACAGACAAGATCATCCAAAACTAAGTCAACCCATAAAAACTATAAGCAGACATATACAAAACTTCGCCAACCTGACAAAATGCAAATACACAACAAAAAGGCGAAGGCGGGTCTCATGCGTGAGACACAAGGGCTGACTCTCTCAAAACCTTAGTGGTTCCATACAGACTTCTCTGAGGCTGGGTCTGGACTTCTCTTGGCTCACCTACAAACACATGAATGAGCGTGAGCGAAAGCCCAGTGAATAATATCAAATCAAATACAGAAGTTACATAACGATGTAGATCAACATGTTCCAAACGGCCTTAGGCCCAATTCATATTTCCATTTAACAGATATATAACTATACGAAATTCAAACCAAGTGACTGTAGTTCTAAACATTCTGGCCCTTGGCCCATTTAAATTTCCATTCATGTCAAAACGGCCTTCGGCCCATTCATTTATGTCAAAACGGCCTTCGGCCCGTTCATTTATGTCAAAATGGCCTTCGGCCCGTTCGTTTACGTCAAAACGGCCTTCGGCCCATACATTCGTGTCAAAACGGCCTTCGGCCCACTCATTCATGTCAAAACGACCTTAGGTCCATTTATTTCTATCAAAACGACCTTCGGTCCATTTATTCATATCGAAACGACCTTCGGTCCATTCGTTCACGTCGAAACGACCTTAGGTCCATTCATATATGTCAAACAACCTTCGGTCCACTCATTCATTTCAAAACGGCCTTTGGCCCACTCATTCATTTCAAAACGGCCTTTGGCCCACTCATTCATTTCAAACGTCCTTTGGCCCACTCATTCATTTCAAAACGGCCTTTGGCCCATTTATGCTTATCGAAACGACCTTGGGTCCATTTATGCGTTCATATCAGACTTACGTCCACAATCCCACAATCCCAGTTAGCAATTCATAAAGCTTCAAAGGGAGTAAACAATTGGACATTTACAAGCATTCAAATATCGATATTACTCACAGTGATCGGCTTGTGGATTTGCCCTGGAGCTTGACCCTACACGTTTCATGAACACAAAAGGGTCATTAACAGTTCAATCCGTTCTGTAAATCACATATTCCTCTTTAGGCTTTATTATTATCTCATTAACTCATTTACAATGCTTAACATATGCCTAAGAGTGCTTGCAAGTGAAAGAGAACGGAAAACAGAACACAAAATGCAAAAACATGATTTCAGAAAATAGGGTCCCCGCTCGAGCGTGGACCTTCCCGCTCGAGCGGACCCTTAGGTCTGCAAAAGTACTGGTTGCCTTCAATTCCAGCTCGAGCGTGAACTCGGCCGCTCGAGCGTACTGCCTGTCTACATAGCTCCTCGCTCGAGCGTCAACTTCCCCGCTCGAGCGGGAACCATGTCTGCAGAAAATGCTGGAAGCTCGATTTCTTCGCTCGAGCGTCACTCAACCCGCTCGAGCGGACATAAAAAATCTGGGTTTTCCAGATTGAGTTCTTGAGCTTCATCTCGACATTCAAAGGCTCTAAATGCATGATTTCGGCCCAAACTTCACATAATCATGTATTAACATGGTACAAACATAGAATTACAACATATTGAAGCTCAATCTCATAATTTATTTACATGCATGGCTCATTTTCCACCAACTCATTACCAATGTAACCATTTCATGCATTCAAAGCTCATATCTTCTCAATTTGTACATGCATGTGATGGATTAGCCATATTCTCAACTTAGATAACACAAATGGTGACCAAGACATGAGTTTCCTTTAATATTTCACATGGGTTATACACATTTGTGCTCAAACATGCAAATTTCGAAGTATTTCTTACATGCATGCACATATTAAGCTTCAATTCAACAACACAACTCAACTTCATTACAATCTTGTTCTTGATCATCAAGATAGCTTGGACATGCACAAAATTACAATTATAATCCAAGAATCACTCACCTAGGAGCTTGATCCTCACAATCTATGGTTAATTCTTGAGCTAGCCTTCAAGACTCCAAAGCTTCAAGAGCAAACTCAGATGATTTCCCCCTTTCTCTCTCAATTTCGGGTCTCTCACTCTCTCTAGAGAGTTTAATCAGCCAAAGCCACATAAGGGAAGGAATTGAGGGTGTAGTGCCCTTTTACATCAAACCCCACTATTCCAAAATAATAATAATAAACAATTAGGCACTAAATTATCAATTTAATCAACTTAATCTGACCCGAATCAATTTCTAATTAAATTTCACTGTAGGCTCTAAAAATTATGCCAACTACAATGGCGTAATCGATTTCGGGTTCTGTGGCCAATAAGGCCTTCAATTTAATTCCTGAAGCGGTAAAATCAAACAGATATTCCTACGGTGAACAGATAGAAATTCAAAATCACATATTTTCACATAATGGCATACAAAACCAGGCTAAACACATAACCATAAACAACTTAAGGACCAATTAGCATAATACAGAACAGGAATGTCACAATAAAATAGTGCAAAAAAAGGGAGAATAGGAGCTTACCCTTGTAGCCCAACTTTCCAGCAGCCTTTGGTCCAAGGAAATGAGCTTTCAACCTCTACAAATGACTTCCAAGGGGCTGGAATAGATGATGGTGGTGTGGACCAAGGAAGTTAGGGTTTTGGAACTTGGAATAGTAGTAATGGAGGTGGGAGGTGATGAGCCTTAAGCAAAAGTGTCTAACCCTTGCAAAATGAGGTGGGGGGTTGGCTATATAGAGGGAGAGAAGTAAGGCTTCTTAGAGAAGCCAAGAGAGGGGGTCAAAGCTTCTTAAAGAAGCTTTAACCAAAAAGGTCAAGCTTCCTCAAGAAGCTTGACAAAAGAGTCAAGCTTCTCCAAGAAGTTAAGCAAGGGGGGCAAAACCAATTAAAAAGGATCAAAAAGAGGCTCAAAATCTTGGACAGTGGGTCTAGGGCTTCACAGCTGGCACAGCTGTGTTGCACTTGAGAAGAGCAAAAAGCAGAAAGCTGGCCGACCAGCTAAGGTGGCCGGCCGGCCACTCCTTATGGTCGGCCGACCAGGAGTCAAAAGGGTCAAGCAAAATTTCTGGTCGGCCTACCCAGAAAGGTGGCCTCCCAGATGAGTAGAACACAGCCCTGTGGTGAAAAACCAGAAAATGTGGCTCAAAAGTGAGAAAAACCAGCTTTCTGTCAGAAAAATCGGCTTTTGGAGAGAAAAAAAGAGAAAACTGGCTTTTCAGGGGAAGAGGTGGCCGGCCACCATCCTACCACCTCCCTAACAGTGAAAATAGGGTCTCTACCAAAAACGGATGCAAAACGAAGGTTCGGGGGCCAAACCGCGCGGTTCGGGGCCCCGAAAACAGGCTGTTAGGCACCGGAAGTGGCGTATGACCACGAAGCTGGTATCCTAGGCCACAGTGTCCCTCTAAAGGGAGGAAATAAGATGTGTGCCAAAAATTGGAATAAACAGAGGTAGTTAAGCGGTCCCGAACTGAGGCACACGGCCGACGGCTCCGAAAACCGGAAACCGGGCTCCAAACGGGAAAAATGGCCTACGACCACGAAGCGTAGTCTACGGCCACTAAGAGATGGTCTACGAGACCTCTCCCTCCCTTCAGGAAGAGAAAACAGAGAAAACAGGATTCAGTTCGCAAACCGAGGCAAAGCACAAAAGAGCACCAAAGTCCGGAGGCAAGGCTCGTAGCCGAGACTTCGCAACCTCAGAACGAGCACAATATGCAACATCACCGAGTGCTCAATTGGTGACGTCTGAGTCTTAAGGTCGGTCAAAAATGGGGTGTTTACAGTTGCCCCTCTTTGACAGAACTCGGAAGTCATACGTGACGGGAGTGAATGTCAAAGCCTAGAGACGACCCATTTTTGACAAGGCCGAAGACTTAGACAAACAGGCAAGATAACACAGATGTGCCCGCAGGCATGCCCGCAAGTAGGGGGCGAAATGCAAAAGACATGCACAACGCCGAACATAACTCATGATCATGCAAAGCAAGCTGTAATGAAGCAAATATACGCAATAAATGCAACAGTTTTAAGCAAGAATACAAAGCAAACTACATTACATGCAGAAAGGATATAAGAAGATTATGCAATCTTAGCGAGCATGTGCGATAGATACACAAAAATGGACGAGGTGTGATAGATACACAGAGTGAGTAAGCATGTGCGATAGACATACAAAGCGAGTGTAATGATAGATACACTAAAGTGAACATGTGATGGATACACAGAGCGCGCATGTGATGGATACACAAAGCGAACATGTGTGATGGATACACGAAGTGAACGTGTGATAGATACACAAAGTGAGCATGTGTGATGGATACATGAAGTGAACGTGTGACAGATACACAAAGTGTGATAGATGCACTGAGTGAATAAGTGTGATAGATACACTAAAGGTGAACACAAAGTGTGATAGATGCACTTAGTGAACAGAGTATGATTGATATACTAAACGTGAGCACGAAGTGTGATAGATGCACTAAGTGAACAGAGTATGATTGATATACTAAACGTGAACACGAAGTGTGATAGATGCACTAAGTGAACAGAGTATGATTGATATACTAAATGTGAACACGAAGTGTGATAGATGCACTAAGTGAACAGAGTATGATAGATACACTAAAGGTGAACACAAAGTGTGACAGATGCACCAAGTGAACAGAGTATGATTGATACACTAAAGGTGAACACAAAGTGTGACAGATGCACCAAGTGAACAGAGTATGATTGATATACTAAATGTGAACACGAAGTGTGACAGATGCACTAAGTGAACAGAGTATGATGGATACACTAAAGGTGAACACAAAGTGTGATAAATGCACTTAGTGAACAGGTGTGATGGATACACTAAAGGTGAACACAAAGTGTAATAGATGCACTTAGTGAACAAAGTATGATTGATATACTAAATGTGAATACGAAGTGTGATAGATGCACCTAGTGAACAAGTGTGATGGATACACTAAAGATGAACACAAAGTGTGATAGATGCACTTAGTGAACAGGTGTGATGGATACACTAAAGGTGAACACAAAATGTGATAGATGCATTATGTGAACAGAGTATGATAGATACACTGAATGTGAAGTGTGATTGATACACAAAACGAGAATGTGCGTGATAGATACGGAAAATGAGAATGTGTGTGATAGAAACACAAAATGAGAATATGTGCGATAGATACACTAAGTAAATGAGAGTGTGATTGATACACTAACTGAATGAAGTGTGATTGATACACTAAGCGAACGAAGAAAGTGTGATAGATACACTAAGGGTGAATGAGGTGTGATTGATACACTAACGAAATGAAGTGTGATTGATACACTAACTGAATGAAGTGTGATTGATACACCAAAGAAATGAAGTGTGATTGATACATTAATTGAATGAAGTGTGATTGATACACTAAGTAAATGAGAGTGTGATTGATACACTAACTGAATGAAGTGTGATTGATACACTAAATAAAGGATCTCAAACAGAACTTCTTTGAATGAACCGTACATACAATATCGTGCATGAATGAGAAAGAAACTGGATAAGTACAATGCATAATGTTTAAGGAACGCAATAAACAAGCGTAGCGGCGCTTTAGAAAGCACCTCATGGGGTGAGTGGCGATGAACCGCTCTACTCTGATGGGGATCTCCCTTCATGCTCTTCGAACACTTACCTTCAACTCACAGTACAAAGGCTCTGAAATACTGACAAGGGTTCTTCACGTAGAACACTTTGGATGCTGCCTTTCTTCTTGATCATATTCACAACTTTCCTTATTCTCCAACAGGGTGACAGACTAGGTTGGTTCGGTATCCAGAATTGAGGTGCATACACGCTATCTCAACCTATGGGGCTTCCATACAGATTTCAAGCCGAGGACATGCCTCTGGATATTTAAACCAGACTTTAGTCTCGGAAATCCCGAACCTTTGCATTCTAGGCAACAGCCATTCGAACTCTAGTTTCCACCGTCGCAGTTGGTCTCCTAGGAACTCATTGCAAACACGGCCAAGATGTCCCTGGCAGGGAATGGTACACGAGGAGAGCACTTTTGATCGCTATTCTGGCTTGAGGCAGACTTGATCTTGAGCTTGAGGTAGAGGCACATTCATACTTCGGAGCATTGGCAAGACCTGAAGAGGTACACACGGAATGTAATCTCGGAACTTACTGAAGTTAAAACAAACTCAGATGCTCGACATTTCCTCTTTTCTTTGTTTTGTAGTCCGAAACCCATGTAGCTTCAGATAGGTCCTGGTTTTACTGTTCTCACGTGACCTGGGTTGAACCCTACGGTTTTTGAAAGAATAAAATCTTGTTTTGCACAAATGCGGAGAACGGCACGGCACTCTGAGCACAAAACGATTTTTTTGAAAGTGAGAGGAGTTCTCAATTGGGTATCGAGCCTACAACTGACCACAGCCAAAATGACTCAACAACGAAAAACAAAAGGTAAACAACCTAAACACAAACACAGATACTTGAAACGACTCAAAACAAGAATCGAAACAAACAAAAAACAAGAGACACGACACACAGACGTGTTACAAAGATGAGAGACCTCTCAGTTCGCGAGGGGCTAGTTTCTTCGGGTATTGCTTCCCACCCTTTCTCATTTGTGATTCTCACATCACTCTGGCACTCAATCTCTATTTTTCTGAAAAAGCCCTTTTCTTACTTTTTCTCTCATCGCACATCTCTCTATTCTTCAATCTCTCATTTTTCATCCCTCCCCTAGGTGGTTGAAGAATGAACAGGAAGTTACGGGCTCATGCCCCTAGCATTTTGCTAGATCCTCTTTCTTCTGCTCACAACAGTGAGTTTCTCCCACAGAGGGGTTATGCTACAACAGGATGTGTAGCAAATCTGCAGCTAACATCGGTTGATGATGCTCTGTTGGGGAGTTTGGACGTGGTTAGACCTGTCCAAATGAGGGAGTGGGATATTTTGATCCATTCCAGTTCGTGCTTTGCACTTGGCTTGATACCTCATTGCTTGGAGGATGTGAGAGCTTTCTGCCCTTTTGTGGTCAGCTTCAGTGGTCCCCCTTTCTGGCAAATAGAGTGCCCTTTCCAGCAAGTGTGTTGACAATGGGGAAAAGACAGAACACCTGACTCAACTGTGCCCCTAGTTCATCATTTTGACCATTTTTTGTTTTTGGCTTTCTGTTAAAACAATTTTGACCAACATGAGAGTTAGATTAACATGCTTGTTCAATTTTCTGATTTAAAATCATGCAAGTCAGGCTATGAGTATTGAAAATTTTCCTTTTTTGGGTCCAAGAAGTGGTCTAGTTTTGAAAAATGAAATACTTTTCGAGAAAATTAGTCAACCTCAGTAAAAATTCTCAAAAACTATTTTTGCAAACGGCCACTGCTCAACGAGCACAGAACCTACTCTTGAGATGCACGACCTCGGACCCATAAACAATGGAAAATTGCCCCTTGTCTGAAAGATATTACATGGCAACGGAAAGTTGCCCATTGTTTGAATATCACTACGGCACACTGTATGGCTATGGAAAGTTGCCCTTTGTTTGGATAGCATCGCAGCGCATTGTAATCAGTCCTCAGAGTGATGATCACAACCGAACTCTCGGACACAGAGAAGGAAAAGATGATCAAAACCAATACATGGACATAATCGAATTTGAAGTGTTTTATGGCTGGACTTCGGGATGAAGTTGCCTACGTATCCCAAGGATGGGAATCAAGCCTTACGTAGTTCGGGGTTAAGGTACACTCGGGTATTAACCTCTCTTTTTGCGCTCTAACTTTTGCCAAGGGCGCCCTTCCGGGTTTTCAACCTTGCGAGCTTTGTTCTTCTTTTTTCATCTTTTCTTTTTATTTTCTTCATTTTTCTTCTTTTTTGTTCTTTTTCTTCTTTTCTTGCTCTAACTTTTGCCTGGGTCACCCTTCCGGGTTTTCGGCCCAGCGAACCTCTCAAGGGTAAAGGTGTAGCTTTGTTCATGTCAAATGGTTTTGAGATCCTGAAGTCATCTGAATCCAGGAGAATGATTGCTGTTCGCTGACGATGCAGGAGTCCACCCAATGGGGGGGCTGAATTTGCTCCTAGTGTTGTGGGTAGGAACTCAGTTATCCTTCAGCAATACCTTCTTCTTTCCTCCCTTCTGGGATTTGGCATTCTTGCCAATCTTCATTGATTTGCGGAATGATCCATCTTCGGCTCTTCGAGCACAATCGGACATTTTGTGCCCCTAGTTCGAGGGGTGCTTCAAATCTGGCCACACAGGCCTCATATTGTAATTGACCGTTGAACATTCTGAATCCAAGTTTAGGGTTAGAAAGTGAGGGGTCGAGTCTCGAGGCTGAGAGCGATCCTAAGCTGCACAATCTCAAGAGCGATTCCACACAGGTCTTCGCAGGACCGCGCAAAACATTTTTTTGAAATCTTTTAAGAAAGCGACTAGTCGCTCGTGCTGAAGACAATGTAGAACCAATCTGGATCAAGCCAGGATCCTTCTCAGTACTCACATTAACAAGCATGATCTCATTCGTTAAGGGCTTAGCATACCTCTCTTTCTCTCAATTGATCAAATTTTTGCAAAACCCGAGAAATTCCTTCCCTTTTGTTTTCACCGCAGTGTTAGAAAACGTTTTGAAAAGCTTAGGTCAATACAATGATTTCAAGGCACAGAAGAGCAGGCAAAAAGTACTGTTGTTTCATTCAAACTTTCTGGCACAACCGACACGAGGCAGAAGCAAACACAAGAGTGTGAAAATCACTGCTGTTTCATTCAGAATCTGTTGGCATTACTGGCCCCTAATGCAGAAACAGACTCAAAAGAAAACAAAAAGACAAACACAAAACAAGCAAGTGATGTCCGAGGTAACACCCTCGAAATCACCCGACTCTAACAAAACAGGACTGACTCGATACAACAAGACAGACCCAACTGACTCAATATAAAAAGACTAACTATATACAAAACAACAAGACTGACCCAATACCCAAGTCAAAAAGTACAAAAACTAGCATTCACAAATGCTCAAAACAGTGCGTGCCATGCGCTACATCGGGAGTAAACTAAGCGCCGCCCGTAGGTGGTTCATCCCTTGATCGCATCACATTATCCTCCACAAGTTCACTGATCAAGTGTCGATAGACTTTGCTGAGCTGGTGCGGCGATGACCTTGTTGTCAAACAGATCTTGTACATCGTAGCGATGACAAAAGCAACTGTCGGTGTCATGACCGGTTTGTTGATGGTAGGCACAGTATTTAGTTTGGTCATGCTTTGCAGGGATAGGATCTGGTAGGGGCCGTTGTTCAAACGGTTTCAAATGTCCTTTTCGGATTAAGACCTCTAGAGCCTTTGACAAAGGCATGTAAAGTGGGGTAAAAACCCTCTTGACTCGAGATAGATATTTGGTTTTTTGTGAGCTACTTCCGGACGCACCGGTGAATGGGGTAGCTGTTTTTGATGCGGTGGTGGTAACCATGCGCACTTCAGAAGATCGTGCAGCTGTATCACCACTGGTGATTGCATTTGAACTGCGGGAAAACGCCCTCCTAGGCTGCTCTTTCTCCTGGTCAAGAAGGCCCTGCTTCATAACGTCCTCGATCTGTACTCCCATCCCATGTAAATTTGAAAAGGTAGGAAAAGGAAGAACGATCATCTTCTGCATAAGCTTGGGCTGAAGGTTGCGCACAATCATTCATATTTGATCCTTGTCAGTGGGCCTAAGGGTCATCATTGAGGCCTTGGCCCTCCAGCGGGCAACAAAATCAGAAAAACTCTCCTTAGGCTCTTGTCTTGTTGTCTCAAGATCACGAGTTGTAATCTCGATTTGCCTGTTATAAGAGTACTGTGCAACGAAGGCCTCGGCCATCTCATCCCAGTTCCGTTTGACATCATTTTCTAATTTTGCATACCAGATAGCGGCCACACCCGACAGGGTCCGACCGAATAAAGAAAGCTTCTGTAGTCTGGTGAGGTCCATCGGCCTTAATATGTCTGAAAATAGTCGTAAGTGCACCATGGGATCCCCGGACCCGTCAAAGCGGTCGATATGTGGCATTTTAAAGCGGTCTGGCAGCGTCACGACCGCATCGGTATATCCATCCTCAATGTCCGGGATGGACTTGACGCCCTGAGATTTCTTGAATAGCTTTTCAAGCTTACTCACCTTCAATGCTGTGGGGTCCACCTCGAACTTAAAGGGAGAATCCGGCAGGTTGGTGGGTGTTTTGGATAATTAGGGTAGGATTGGGGGCAGAGCTGGTCCTGTCGGAACATCTGTATCTCCCTGGACATTTGGTGCCTCCTCGGGTGCTGGAACTCCTGGTGGAGGAGGGGCTTGGTGCGAAGCAAATGCTCCGGTTTGCTGTTGCAGCCTGGTGATTAACTCAGCATGCTGGGCCATGATCGCAGCCTGCTGTTTGGTAAATTCCGTCTGGTGAGCAGCGTCTTGCTGCATGAGTTTCATACTTTCTTGAAGTTGACGCATCATTTCCTCAATCCCTGCCATGTTCTGCTGTTCCGGCTGACTGACTGGTATATCTATCTCTATGATAAAAACTGAGGCCTCAGCCTGACTGTTCACTGGTGGGGTGAATAAGGGCTACTGATCTGGTAATCGCTGAACCGGTGATCTGTGCCTAACTGGCCCTTTTACCCTGCCTCTGGCAAAGGAATACTGATTTCCCTTAAACTGAATCTCTGACCTGACAAAGTCTATCAGCACAAATCCAATGAACCTCGGGGGATATTGGAGCCTTCTGAAGCTATGGTTCCAAAACTACCTAGCAAAAGAGAAAACATGCAGCATCTCAACCCATTTCACCTGAACAGATATGAGCATAGTTGAATGAGTGTGCTCTCTACTGAATTCTGTCCAAAATTCTGCCGGTGAACTGATATCCTCAGGTAAAACTGATTCCCAGATACTGATGCCCTCAGGCCTGATACCCAGACTTGCAAACTGTTACATGCATTCCTGTAGGGACACACCTGTTAAAATCTACCATCACCTACTCCACCTACTACACCTACCACCACCTACTACCACCTACTACACACCTACCACTACCACCTACTCCACCTACTCCACTACATCTCCTATATAAGGAACCCCTCACCATTTGTAATAAATAACATACAACAATCAATAATACATACAATTTATTCTCTCTCTATCAATTTATTTTTTACATGGTATCAGAGCAAGGTTAAGAAGGTAGTAATTCTGCTTCACCGGCGGGCTCCTATATAAGGAACCCCTCACCATTTGTAATAAATAACAAACATCTATCAATAATACAATTCTCTATTTCTTTTTATACATTCAATTTTAACATGGTATCAGAGCAAGGTTAAGAAGCTAGTAATTCTGCTTCACCGGCGGGCGGCAGCCTCGCCTTGGCCGCCCGCCGGACCTCTACACATGCCTTCACTCCCTCTCTCTCTCTCTCTCTGCAAGTTCAACCAACCTCCATGGCTCTTCTAGCTCGAAACTCACATCGAATGGCCCTAGTCGCATCACAGAGATCAGCAACGATCCAGAAAGTTTGGAGCCGAGACACAGAAAGTTTGGCTTCCAGTCCCATGAGCACTTGCTTCACCCCCTGCAATAACTGTGGAGGCAACACCAGTTTTTCCCTCACCCTCAACACAAATGGGTGCATCATCTTGGGCTTCGTTTCCCAATTTGTTTGGGTCGTCTTCTTTTCCTGCGATTTCAGCACCTGCATTCTCGTTTGCAAGTTCTGTATCCAATGCGGGTTCGTCTTCATCAAGCTTCAGTTACATAAACACTCCTGCCAGTTCACATCCTGGTTTTTCACTGTCCACAGAAACATCAGCGCCTGCCTCATCAGGACAACCACAATCTACTGCTGTTGCGCCTCTATTTGGATCTCCTTTTCCCATAGATGGAAGTTGTTCCGCAACATTTCTGGAAGCCAATTTGGGCGACAAAGAGGAAGCGGATGATGGAATGGTGGTGGGTACTACCATTATTCATACTCTGTGCAGGGATAGGCAAATTGTCTGAAAGGCTGTCTAGCTCTTAATAGTCATTCAAAGGCTGCCAATGTTATACAGTGGTCAACAACACAGCCACGCAACCACACCCGGCTTTTTCTTTTTTTTCTTTTTTTTTAAAATCCACTTTCAACCCCACAATCTTTTTTTAATCAACCCACTATCTCTCTCTCTGGTCCCTTTTTCTCTCTCTCTACTCAAGGATCCACCACTTTGTCAACTTTCCAACCTCTTCCTTCACCTTTTGCACTCCACTCACCAATTATCTACCGATTGAGGGGACAAAACATATATATCTTTTATTATTATAATATATTACCCACACTATTATCCTTCACTCACCCTATATCTACTGATTCATCAATATATATATATAATGATTTTTCACAAACCTTTATTTTATTTTATTTTATTTTTTCACTCTTTCTTTTTCATCAATATTTCAATATTCTACAACTCAGTTGGTGAGCATCATCCTTTTTCCATTCTCTTATTATTTTATTTTATTTTTATTCCACTACAAAAAACAAAAAAACAAAAAAACAAAAAAAAGAAAAAAAATCCATTCACAACCAACTCGTTTTCATTCCACAAACTTGTCATTTCTTCTTGCCGGGATCAACCCCGATCACCATTTTACACCAAAAAAAAAAAAAAAAAACAAAAACAAAAACAAAAACAAAAAAAAAAAAAAAACAAACAAACAACCAAAAACACATCCACAGGCGGGATTTTTATTCTCTACTCTGCCGCCGGTCTTTTCTTCTTGCCTCCGTCCTGGACGGCCCTTGACGGTGTTGCCTCCGTGTTTCCCACTACACTGGGCACGATCACTACTCCCTGCTCCTCCACTACAGCATATGGCGGACCTCCAAATCGGAACATAACGGTGGCCTTCCGCTTCAGCTCCTTATTTTCCGCCTTTAACACACTTATCTCTGCTCGCGCATCCTTATACATGCGTTGGAGCAGAGCCAGCTGGGCATTTAACTGCTACACCTCATTTGTCCTACTCTGCAGCCGGTGCGACAGGTTTGTGACCGCAGTCACGCATGACTTCAAAGTATACTGATTGGCCTCAATATCCGTTTGCACCGCCATTTTTTGCTCCACAGACCGCATCGGAAAGTTCAACGGAGCAAAACCAGAGGTGTTTGGTTGAGGTTCACTGGCCACCGCCCCAGTTATTTCTCTTGTGGACTCGTTCAGTTCTGGAAAGAGCGTGAGCAGACCATGGGAAGAAGATGCCATGTTCTGGGTAGCTGGACGGGAAGAAGAGGCCATGTTATGGGTTGCTGAGTGTTTCAGAGAAGGGTGGTTACAGAGTGTTACAGAGTATCTCTCTCAAGACAACGAAGAGTTTCTCAGAGGTTTTTCGCCAGTTTTTTGTCTTAGCCTCTGCCTCAGCCTCAGCATTCGTCTTGGTTAAATAGCCAAGGCAGACACGCGCATCGCGCGCCACTTGACGCCAGACGACAAAACGGGCGCGCAAGCCAATGTGGTGACGCGCCTCGCCATCATGTCCGGCACATCTTTTTATGACTTGGGATCGCCTTTTGATGGCACGCCTTTTTTATGGATTGGGCACGCCTTTTGATGGCACGCCTTTTGAAAAATTGGGCACACCTTTTGAGGGTGCGACTTTTTAGGGGTCCGACAAGACTCTGTAAACTGTCCCGACATTGATTCCGGTTAGCTCCTTCATGGGTCCGACAAGACTCTGTAAACTGTCCCAACATTGATTCCGGTTAGCTCCTTCATGGGTCCAACAAGACTCTGTAAACTGTCCCGACATTGATTCCGGTTAGTTTCTACAAGGGTCCAGCAAGACTCCGTAAACTGTCACAACAACTGTCACAACATTGTCTGCTACAACGGTCCGACATGACCCCATAAACTGTCTTCTACATCGGTCCGACACGAGCCAGTGTCTTCTACATCGGTCTGCCATAACCATACAGTCTTCTACAACGGTCTAACACGACCATACAGTGTCTCCTATCCATTTTTTATTTTTCAGATTATTTTCTTCTTTTGTTACTCTCTCCAAACTCAAGTTGGTTAGTTCCTATCCCCCTTGAGTTTGCGGGGGGCTGTTAAAATCTACCATCACCTACTCCATCTACTACACCTACCACCACCTACTACCACCTACTACACACCTACCACTACCACCTACTCCACTACATCTCCTATATAAGGAACCCCTCACCATTTGTAATAAATAACAAACATCTATCAATAATACAATTCTCTATTTCTTTTTATACATTCAATTTTAACAACACCCTAAAAGCACATAGCAAGCAAAGAGAGCCAAAACACCCCTATGTTGGGGGTAGGGTTTCCCTGTCCTATTTTGTCAAGAGCTAGGGTTTCACTACGCACGCAGCGATTTCAAACAACCTATCATCGGTTAAGCAACCTGTCCTAGTTTGGAATGGTCACTATGGATTCCGAATATGCACTAGGTCGAATGGTCAAAAAGGTGCCCCGGTAAAAACCGGGGTTTGTGTTCCCATACTGGCAGAGCCCGCAACCGGTCAGCCTTACGGCATGCTTTGACAAAGCAAGCCTCCGGCAAACCGTTCAGGAATAGCAGATGGCAAACACGGTGTCCTAGGCGCACCAATGCAAATGCAATGCAAAGAAACACATAAGTGTAGTCAAAACAAGATATCATGAGTTCGAGTCAAGTTCTCTAATTCCCCAGCGGAGTCGCCAGAAACTGTAGACGCGCCATTGGGCCTCACTACAGTTCAAGACTCAATGTCACGGTCCTGTATCTAATCTCGCAGAGTGCAATGCAAGACCGATGAAATCATCAAAGAGTCCAAATCTGGCAAATCGTTTTTGAAAAATAGATTTTTTTGAAAGAAGTGCCAAACATGGACTGCTTTACCAGATATAGAGTCGCCACCTAAATATTTTATTTTGAAAAATTTAGGAAACCCTGACTTGTTGCCTAAGGCCACGTGTCCTTTATCACCAAAGTTGCCTCGGCTCGGGAACTTGGGTACGATTGGGGAAGGTCACTTCATGAGCGCCGCTGCTTGCCTAATCAAAGATCGACCTCTACTAACCATGATATCTAGTTTTGAAAACATTATGTATTCTTATTCCGGTTATTAGCCTAGATTTACTATGTGATGCGCACAACATACAAGTATAGACTGGGTCGCCTAAATTGGAACAAAACATTTCATGTTTGTTTATTTGAAAATGGTTTGCTACTCGCAAGTAGGCTTAAAATGCAGATTTTGCCACCCTCAGGTGGGCTTAGAAAACAAGATGATTTGCCACTATCTAGTGGGCTTAAAACTCGCATTTAATGAATTGTTCCAATTCAGATAACTCAACATTCACCCACAGGCATTCAGGCATGTATATCATATAAGCACATAGCCTCATGGTAAGCATGCTATCATGGCAGTCACTCACACACATGCAAGGATGCTAAAGCATAAGTACTTACCGAGTACTCCAAGCCAAAACAGAAGCTATATTAGAAATCCATGCATGGTCCTAACTATGCTGAAATGCCTAATGCAACACATGCAAAATGCAACTAAGATAGGCTCGGCTATTCTAAACATGGCATATGAAATGTTACAGCTAACACGTATTTAGCTTGAAATTGAAATACAAATGCAGTTAGTATGATGCGCCAAGCCCGGTGCATGCAAGACAGATGAATGAATGCAAACGTGCTATCATACTATATGCTAATTGAAACATGCCCTAATCTAACCATCATAAGCTGGTAAATAAAAGGGAGAAAGACGTGGGGTTGGAAGACATACATCACACGCACGCACACTTATTACAACATTGCCCTCGCTCGGAGGGTCCGAATAAATAATATACAGTCCGAATAAATAAAACAGTCTAAATAAATACAAAACCCTAATTAATTAACAAATTAATCTAGGAAAGCAGGTAAATTGGCACGCAAATCCATGGACAGCCTCAGCTCTGTTCCAAATGATGAATGATGCATGCTTGAGTTGCCTTGCGCGGAAATTCATTACGATGCCCCAGTTTGCCTCTGTTTGCAATTGTTCTTGGAATATTGCGCAACGCTCCAGAAGGCTGCTGATTTCTGATTTACTGCAACAGAGAGCAACAAAGGGGCATGGCAAAGTATTTTCACATATGTATGCATGACTACTCTTCATGGAGTGTAGTCCTCGATCCTCGTGTCACCAATCACGCATATCGATGCATGATGGCCGAGGAGTCAAATTGCACGACTCAATATGAAATGAATGCACATGAAAACACAACAAGGCCTAAACTCCATCATGGGTAATCCGGAGTGTCAGCGACAGGGAATTGAGACACGTTCCGTCACTCGGAGTACGAAACGTACCTCGTTTCCCGTGCTTGGGCTAACTCCTATCCCAAACACGATGCAAATGAGATGGCATACACAATGCGACTAACATACAACCTAGCATACACAATGCTATGAAATGGCATACACAATTCTCGATGTAACATGGCATACGCAATGCTCTAACATGCAACCTAGCATGCGCAATGCTATGAATTGAAATGGCATACACAATGCACAATGGAATTACACCAATCATGAGGGGACCTTAGCCACACTCACATCAGTGGCCATAAGATGAAAATGAAATGACCGAAATGCGTGCACACATGCACGCAAACCGAGGACCGAACCTAAGGCATAAAGTACCACTTTACCAAAGCATGGCAAGGATGAAGCATGGCATTCAAGCATGTAATTTTTAGCACTGAAACATAATGCTAAATGGTCTCGAAACATGGAAATATGGCACCCGATGCATGGGATAAGCCCCAAAACTCAAAACTAGTCCAATACATTGAACCACAAGTATACAAAGAAAGCATTATTTGATCATGAAGTCTAAAGACAGAGCCAAGGCAGTCCCAAAACATGCATATTTCCAGTTTAAAGCATGGCCAAAGATGCTAACATGATGGATTAAAATAGCATGCAATATTGGCTAGCAAGCATGCTTTACATGGCATGTATATGAAGCAAATAAGAACACATCAAACCAGCCAAAAACAGTGAATAAAACATGCCAAAATATGCCTAAATATTCACTGAAATGCAGCTAATGCATGTAAAAATGAGGGGCTTCTTTGGAAGGCTATTCAAGGGGTTGTTAAGCACATATAAGATAGACACTTAGCATGACCAAACCAGCTCTGGAAATGAGTTATGAAAGCCCTAAAACTCACAAAATTGGCCCTGAAATCAGTCTAGGAAACATGCCAAGAAAGGCCCCCTCAAAAGGCCTTGAATGGAATTGTTCTACACATGCACTATAGACATAAAATATAATCAAAAGGGCCCCGGACAGACCTAAGGCAGACCTTAAAACCCACAAAATTGGACCCAAAAAGTGACTTCAATGCATGCAAAATAGGGTCCCTTTGGAAGGCCCAAAAGATCCCCAAACAAAACAAGGAGAGAGGGGGTCACCCCCCTCTAATTTTGGCCCTCAAAAATGCATCAAAGCCACTGAAAATCCACTAGATTTCAGTGACTAAGAGGCCAAACCATGGCCAATGCAAGTGCTCTAATGCATAGCCTTAATCATGAAGGAATGAAGCATGCATAGGGGAAGATGACCCCAAACAGAGAATAGACCTTAATCAAACATAAAGATGATATCAAAACAAGATTTTTTTTTCAGTTTAGGTCGAGATCCAAAATGGCTCACAAATAAGGCTAATGTATCATGCAAAAACAGCCCTAAAAGAGAGATTGAACAAACAGGGCAGCAAAAGGCCTCAAACAGCAAAGAGCCCTTCAAAAAAGTTGAAGAGGGGCTCAAAAAACGATACTTTACAGTTTATAGAAAATCTCGAATATGCTCACAAGTAAGGCTAAAATATGATGCAAAAATAGTCCTAAAAGAGAGATAAAGGGGAAGGGGTAGTAGATGGCCTCAAACAGTAAAGAGCCCTTCAACAAAGTTGAAGAGGGGCTCAAAATAAGGTACTTCACAGTTTGGCTCGAAGCCCAAAAATGCTCAAAAATAGGGCTAATATGTCATGCAAAATAAGCCTCAAAAGAGGGATAAAGCACAAAGGGGGAGTAGAAGACTTCAAACAGAGAAAAGTCCTTAATCAAACATGAAGATGAGCTCAAAATAAGACTGTTTTTAGTTTAGGCTGAAGCCCAAAAAAATTAAGCAAAAGGGGCTAAAAATATAGAATAAAATAGTGCAAAAAAAAAGAGAATAGGTGCTTACCCTTGTAGCCCAACTTTCCAGCAGCCTTTGGTCCAAGGAAATGAGCTTTCAACCTCTGCAAATGACTTCCAAGGGGCTGGAATGGATGATGGTGGTGTGGTTCTATGGATTGTAGTGTAAATGGACCAAGGAAGTTAGGGTTTTGGAACTTGGAATAGTAGCAATGGAGGTGAGAGGTGATGAGCCTTAAGCAAAAGTGTCTAACCCTTGCAAAATGAGGTGGGGGGTTGGTTATATAGAGGGAGAGAAGTAAGGCTTCTTGGAGAAGCCAAGAGAGGGGGTCAAAGCTTCTCATAGAAGTTTTAACCAAAAAGGTCAAGCTTCTTGGTCAAGCTTCCTCAAGAAGCTTGACAAAAGAGTCAAGCTTCTCCAAGAAGTTAAGCAAGGGGCAAAACCAATTTAAAAGGATCAAAAAGAGGCTCAAAATCTCAGACAATGGGTCTAGGGCTTCACAGCTGGCACAGCTGTGTTGCACTTGAGAAGAGCAAAAAGCAGAAAGCTGGCCGACCAGCTAAGATGGCCGACCGGCCACTCCCTATGGTCGGCCGACCAGGGGTCAAAAGGGTCAAGCAAAATTTCTGGTTGGCCTACCCAGAAAGGTGGCCTCCTAGATGAGTAGAACACAGCCCTGTGGTGAAAAACCAAAAAATGTGGCTCAAAAGTGAGAAAAACCAGTTTTCTGTCAGAAAAATCGGCTTTTGGAGAGAGAAAAAGAGAAAACTGGCTTTTCAGGGGAAGTGGTGGCCAGCCACCATCCTACCACCTCCCTAACAGTGAAAATAGGGTCTCTACCAAAAACGGACAAAAACGGATGCAAAACGAAGGTTCGGGGGCCAAAACAAGCGGTTCTAGGCCCCGAAAACAGGCTGTTAGGCACCGGAAGTGGCGTATGACCACGAAGGTGGTCTCCTGGGCCACAGTGTCCCTCTAAAGGGAGGAAATAAGATGGTGCCAAAAATCGGAGTAAACGGAGGTAGTTAAGCGGTCCCGAACCGAGGCACACGGCTGATGGCTCCGAAAACCGGAAACCGAGCTCCAAACGGGAAAAATGGCCTACGACCACGAAGCGTAGTCTACGGCCACTGAGAGATGGTCTACGAGACCTCTCCCTCCCTTCGGGAAGAGAAAACAGAGAAAATAGGACCCAGTTCGCAAACCGAGGCAAAGCACAATAGAGCCCCAAAGTCTAGAGGCAAGGCTCGTAGCCGAGACTCCGCAACCTCAGAACGAGCACAATATGCAACATCACCGAGCGCTCAATTGGTGACGTCTGAGTCTTAAGGTCGGTCAAAAATGGGGTATCTACAGCTCCGTCCACTGCTTGGGCTGTTTGGAGGGTCGGTCCAATGTAGCAACTTCTTTGTCTGAGCCTTGCCTTATTTTTCTGAGTTCTGCCCGCTGAGCCGAGTGGGATGGTCCTCAACAAGCAAGTCCGCTAGAAATAACTCTAATTTCTCCAACAGGGGGGGCGAGGTTACCTTGTGCCCGAGGTTGCTGTGGAGGGCGATCATAACCTTGGTTAGGTTGTGCTAGTTGCCGGGGAGGGATGCGCCGGTGGTTGTTTCTGATGGGTTCGGTCATTTGCCTCTGCTGAGAGCGAGTTTCCATGAATCGACTGAGACCTCCCTGACGTATCAAGCCCTCGACCTGATCTTTGAGGTTAACACATTCCTCGATATTATGGCCGTGGTCCTGGTGCAAATGGCAGTATTTGGACTGGTCTCGCCGATTGAAAGGAGACCGTGACGGTTGGGGCCATTATAGAGGGTAGTCTCGTTGGATCTGATTGAGGACTTGTTCCATGGGGGAATTGAGGGGTGTGTACTGTTCGAACCGGCCGGGCGGTCGGGTTGGTGCCGACCGATCGGCTCGGGGGGGTTGGTCGGTATACTGAGGTGTTTGGTTATTGTGCTGGGTGTTTCTGGCTTCTGAGTATTTTCTCTTCTCTCTGGGGTCGGGTTTTTGGCTATAGGATCTTGGTGAGCGGCTAGGGAATCTTCAGCGTTCATGTATTTTTGGGTTTTGGAAAGTATGGTTGCCATGGAGGTCGAGGGGTTTTTGGAGAGGGAGAAAAGGAAATCAGATGATCATAGGCCGGCCATGAATGGCGTGAGGATGACCTTGTCATCGTTTTTTGCCACCTATAGGGCTTCGGTGTTGAAGCGGGTGACAAAGTTACGCAGGGACTCCCCCTCAGTCTGACGGATGTTGAGGAGCTGGGTTGCCGGACGCCGCTGGCGCTGGGCTCCAATGAAATGGCTGAGAAATGAGTCACTAAGGTGCTGGAAAGTGGAAACAGAGTCTGCTGGTAGTTGACTAAACCAGAGTCGAGCCGACCCCTTAAGTGTTATGGGGAAAGCTCGACACAAGATTTCATCGGGAAATGTATGGAGGATCATGAGGGTTCTGTAGGTCTCCAAGTGATCAACTGGGTCCGATGTACCGTCGAAAGAGTCGATCATGGGCATTTTAAACTTGGGGGGTAGAGGTTTGTCCCTGATGGAGGCAACGAATGAGGAGTTGGCTGTGGTAGATGGTTTATGCTGTATGTTCTGCATGACTCCTTGGAGCTGGAGCTTCATGGCTCGGAGTTCTGTATCCCAAAGAGGAATGTTGTCACCATCGGAAGGCAACGGGGCCTGGACGCTACTGGTCTCTCTTTTAGGGGTTGGTGCCGGGACCGATGGATGCGGGGCTTGGGGTGGCGGATTTATATCTGGGGGAGGGGGTCGCAAGCCTTCCAAGTTGGGTGGATAAGGCTGTTGGATAGTATGGCTCAGGGCTCGTTCTTGGTTGGGTGGAATATTTGGAGGTGGTGGAGGAGGCATGGAAAAGTTTCTTTGGAGTAGAACATTAATCAAAGCTTAGTTTTGCTCGCCCAGGCGATTGATATTGTTGGTGAGCTCGGTAAAATACTGCGGTGGGTTGTTAGAATTGGGAAGGTTGGCTTGGTGGTCGACAACATTGTGGTGAGAAGCCATGGATCTAGTTGTGACCATCCACCTTCGCAGGTGGTAAGAAGGGGTTATTGGGAAAGGGTTTCCGGCGACAATAAGCACAACTGCCGCGTGGAGCAAAAGGTTCCCACAGATGGCGCCAACTGATGATACAACGTGTTCTAATTGGAACAGGTCGGACTGATCCACGCTTCCCGAACCAGTGTTCGAGATACCAAGCACGCAGTGGAACTTACACAAGAGTTCAACGGGGAACGGGGAGTCCCCCAGCAAACCCTCCGACAAGCAAGTTAGAAAGAGAGTGGAATGTAGAGAGATTAGAGATAGAAAGCTTAACCTTCTTCTTGTCTTCGACGTCTGCTTATATCCTTTGGTCATCATTTCGTTGTCCCTTCCGACCTGCCATCTTGGCCGAAAGTTTATGCTCTAACTTGCCTTGTTCATGGTGAGGCCGTTCTGTCTCGACGAGGAGGGGTTATCGCAATAAATACTGTAAGGGGCCTCATTAATGGCTTATGTACAGTGCAATAACTTTGCAAGATCTTTGTCTGCTTATGTGGCCTGTCCTTTACCTGCCACGTGTCTAAGTGTCATTTGTTCTTGATGCCATGTTAAGCTCTAGCAACGCTGGGCTTCATTAGTTGAATTATCTATTGGGCCCTAAGTAGTGGGCTTGGGTTGTTCATAGTGGGGCTATAGCCTTTATGGGCTTACCCATGTCAATAATGATACATTAATATAAAGAAAAAATGAAATATTACTAAAAATAATTAAAATGAATAATAATAAAGAATAATATATGAATAATGATAATAATAATAATAAATTGGAAAAATTGATACATTAATATAAATTGATGAATATATGTAAATTGAATTATTACTAAAAATAATTAAAATGATACATTAATATAAATTGATGACTATATGTAAATTGATAAATTAATATAAATTGATACATTAATATAAAGAATAATAATGATACATTAACATAAATTAATAATGATACATTAATATAAAGAATAATAATGGTACATTAATATAAAGAAAAAATGAAATATTACTAAAAATAATTAAAAATAATAATAATAATAATAATAATAATAATAATAATAATAATAATAATAATAATAATAATAATAATAATAATAATAATAATAATAATAAATTGGAAAAATTGATACATTAATATAAATTGATAAATTGATGAAAAATTGATGAATATATGAAAATAATATGTAATGAAATCACAACATTAATATAAATTAGAACATGAATATTAATTTTAATGAATTAATATATTTAAAAAAATTAACAAAGAAAGAAGAGAAGAAGAAAAAAATTAAAAAAGAAAAGAAAATAAGGTGAAAAAGAAAAGAAAAGAAAATAAAATGAAAATCAAAAAGAAAAAAAATGTATTATAAATGAAATCACAAATTTTATATCCTATAAGGGCAAAAATAACAATTACAGCAAAAAACTATTTTACAGCTTATTTACCAAACACTACTCTGCTGCTTAAATTCATAATCTCACAACTGCACCAAACAGGTTAGCAGCTTATGTTCATAGTTGTAAGTTATAATCTGTTAAACTATAATCTATAATCGCTTTCCCATAGTTCTACCAAACGGGGCCAATATTTACAAATGTGTATATATGGGGATTGTTGGCGCGGCCAAGGGGATGAGTAACAAGTTATTTTTGCCTTTCTTTTCTGACTAATTTGTAATGAGGTTATTAAATGTCAAGTGTGACTCTAGCTTAGAATTTGTTTGTTGGTCACAAATCTTATTTGAATCACATCACCTCTGTACAATATCACTTCAACCTCAACTCACATTTTATATTTTTTTCGTAAAAAGTCAAAAAGTATACTAATCTAACACTTCTCAAATAACAACTTAATAATTCTCAAAATTTTAAACATAGAGTTGGGCAAAGTTATAAATAATTTTTAGGAAAAACTGCAAGTCAATGTAGGATTTTGAAAAGCAAAAATTCAAATTTGTAGTAAATCATACTAGTGGCGTAGTTAGGAAACTAAATCAGAAGGGGCACTTCTTGATTATAACTTTAATTTTTTTTTCCATAATCAACAATAAGAAGATAATAATAATTTTGAATTAATATTAAGTAAAAAAACTTAAATAAATTATTACAAAAGTATTTTATATAAAATTTTATAATTAACTTCGAGTAAAATCGAAAAGAAAGTATTGCGTGTAACTAGTGTATCATGAATAATGTAAAAACAGACATATATTTAAGTCTTAAAATAAATTATATAACGGTAAGATAAATCAAAATTTTACAAAATTTGAGTAAAAGTTTCATATAGTAGTAATATCACGTCATTATTGACATATGATATCATCAATCAATAATAAAACAACATATGAAGGGTGAACTCCACATGCAAATATAACTAACACTCTAGTAATTTATATATATAGTGAGATTAATTATATTTGCATATTAATAATGATGAATATTACCTTTATATTGAGATTTTTTTATAAAATTTTCATACATAAAAATATAATTTGTTGTAGTCACTTCATTTTCAATAAAACAATCACTATTATTTTCATAAATTTAAAAATACGCTTGACATTTTATTCTAAATATTATTTTTGTTTAAAATTTTATTTATATACATATGTAAAAATAGAAAAAAAGAAAAAAAAAATCAAAAATCCAGCGGGCACGTGACCCCCCTAATCCTCATGTGGTTCCGCCACTGAATCATACCAACTATAATAATTAAAATAATATTTTTTTTTCATGGATTTATAGATATTTTTTGAAAATATGATTGATTTGTAATTTTTCCTAATTTTTATAACTTTAACTGTAGTAATCTCATGAAATTTTACGGCCACTGTAGCTAGGGCCACAAACTAATCGAGAAGCTCGCTAGCTCGGTTCGATTTGGTTCGTTAAGGATTCATTTGATTTAATTCATTAAGTAAACTAGATTTAGACTTGTTTAATAAACGAACTGAGTTCAAATTTAAATAAACTAGACTCATTTATTTTATTATTTCAATAAAATAAACATATTATTCATGTATTAAATAATAAATTTATAAATTAAATAAAATATAAAATATATTATTTACATATTCAACTAACGTAAAAAGTAGTAAAAAAAAATTTAATTATCGAGTTTTAAGCCAATCTCGAATTTGATAAATATTAACGAACTAAACAAGTTAAATTTAAACCTTACAAAACTCGGCTCGACTGTTGTTTTAGAATACAGACACGTGGTATTCTTTGATATTGTGATTATGTTGGATGATTGAGAAATATAAGAGACATGATAAATGATGATTGGTAGTATGGACTCGTGGTATTACTTTAGTGTGGTGATTGGTGAAAAAGATATGTAAGTCAGATATTGTATTTAGTGAATGAGAAATATAAAGAATATAATGAATAATAATTAGTTAGGAAGTATAGATATGTGTTACTCTTGAGTATTCTATAATTTGCCCTAAATGTATCCATGTATTGGGCCAATTCCAGTACTAAATGTATACATGGCACTCCAATTCCAGCCCAAAGATTCAACTGGGCCCACTGTGTGACCCAAGCCAACAACAATTCATTGGTTAATTCGTCATAAAGTGAGTGTTTGGTGTAGTTAAAAACAAATTATTTTTCTTTCCGGAGCACCAAAATAAATAAATAAATAAATAACGAATTATACTAACCGTTCCGGTAGTTTGGGGTTCGTATCACTTTGGTTCTTAACTTTTCAATTGTAACATATTTGATTTTGAATTTTGAATCTTATACCAAATAAGGATAATTAAAGATACCATTGATCAATTTCAAGGCCAAAATTGTTAATTTGATAAAACATAAACTAATTTGATAAAAATAAATGTCAAAAAGATATTTTTGAATTTTTAAAAATTATTTATACTCACCAAAGATAAAATTATGTAAAATTGAATCTTTTACACATTTATTTATTTTTTTTACCAAATTAATTTTTATTTTGTGTTTGGATGATGATCATGTAATGGGTGCTTGTTTTTATTTTCATTAAATTAGCTTCTATTTTTCTAAATGTCAAATATGGCGACAACTTTAATATCATTATTAAACCAATCCATTAAATCAAAAATTCCAAAAGTAAAAATATTTCATATATTAAATACTATATATTGATTACACATTAAAAACCTAACAACTACCCATTACATGATTATCATCCAAACACACAATAAAAATTAATTTGGTAAAAATAAATAAATAAATGTGTTAATGATTTATTAATTTTATATAATTTTATTTTTTGATTGGTAAAAATAATTTTTAAAAAGTTAAAAATATTTTTTTAACATTTATTTTTGTCAAATTCGTTTATATTTGATTAAATTAATGATTTTGCCATTGAAATTGGGTAATGATATCTTCAGTTGTCCTTATTTGGAACAAGATTCAAAATTTAGGGTCAAATTTGTCACAATTGAAAAGTCAGGAACCAAAGTGACACAACCCCCAAATTATAGGGACTATTAGTGTAATTCGTCCAAAAAACAATAACTTACTTCAACTTTTAGCTTAATTTAAGTTAAAATGGTGTGTTTGGTGTAATTTACAAGGTAGCAACTTATAACTTATAATTTACAAGGTAGCAACTTATAACTTATTACAACTTAAATGTGAGGGAAATTTTTTTTTTTGGACAAATCACACTAACGGTTCCTATAGTTTGCGACTTGTGACACATTTGACTTTAAATTTTGAATCTTATTCCAAATAAGGACAATTGAAGATATCATTACTCAATTTCAAGGGCAAAGTTGTCAATTTGATAAAATATAAACTAATTTGAAAAAAATAAATGTAAAAAAAATATTTTTGAATTTTTAAAAATTATTTCTACCCGCAAAAGATAAAATTATATAAAATTGATAAATATTTAACACATTTATTTATTTATTTATTTACTAAATCAATTTTTATTATGTGTTTGGATAATGATCATGTAATGTGTGGTTATTTTTATTTTCATTAAATTAGTTTCTATTTTTTCAAAAGTCAAATATGGTGACAACTTCGATATTATTATTACGCCAATCCATTAAATGAAAAAAAATCTAAAACTAAAAACATTTCATATATTAAATATATCGATTACACATTTAAAGTCTAACAACCACCCATTACATGATCATCATCTAAACACATAATAAAAATTGATTTGGTAAAATAAATAAATAAATAAGTAAATGATTTATCAATTTTATATAATTTTATCTTTGGTGGGTAGAAATAATTTTTTAAAATTTAAAAATATTTTTTTAACATTTATTTTTGTCAAATTAGTTTATATTTTATCAAATTGACGATTTTGAACTTAAAATTGAGTAATGTTATCTTCAATTGTCCTTATTTGAAACAAGATTCAAAATTTAGAGTCAAATGTGTCATAATTAAAAAGTCATGTAGAGAAAAGTGATACGAGCCCCAAATTATGGAGACTGTTAAGGTAATTCGCCCAAAAAATTTTTGATTTAAAAAAGCATCTTAATGAGTAATTCTATTTTCACACACTATTTACACTCTGTGAACATCTTTCTCAATGAACACACTTAATGAATTTGTTTATTTTTTGTTTTACTCATTCCACAAACAAAATACTCCAAATATGCCCATAACATATAATGTATACAAAAATTCCAACACATTATGTACACGCACCACATAAACACATAAAACATAAAACTCCCATCACACCCCTAAGCCTAAGTCAAAACCTAAACTGTTCTCTATACACATGACATTTTTTCAGCACACTAGCAATTTTCCAACCGTATTTACTAAGGTATGCAAAATAATAATAATAATAATAATAAAAATTTTAAATCAATAATTTTTTTTGTATTATTTTATTATTATTTTTCAAAAACTAATACTTTGTTTAGTTTTATGTTTTCAAAAATATTTTTGTTAATTTTAAAATCTTATTTTTTGTTTTTAAACTTTTTACATATTTAATCAACCTTTTACTTTTTAGAATCACTTAATTTAGATACAATTAAAAAGAAAATTATTTGCCAAAAATCTTTAAAAAAAATATGTACTGAATTTTTATATTTTTGTATACTTTTTAAATGTATCTAAATTAAGTGAATCCAAAAATAATAATTACAATATTAAAAATGTTCACTAAAACAAAAGAATACATATTGAAATTTTCAAAATTTATTTTTCAAAACTCAAAACCAAACTGAGTGTAAGTTATTGTTATACTATTTTCATTATTCGTTCTGGATGAACTAGCAACGAGATGGAAATAATTCGGTATTAGTTATCCAAATACATTAAACAAATTCGACAATCAACAATTGAATCAAACAATAGTTTTTGATTCTGTACTTGCAAACAAAACATAAATTTTCGACATATAACAATTTTTTAAGTTGGTTTTCAAATATACAAAATGTTTTCAAAAGTTAATTTTCGTATAGGTGCAACATTTTCAAAACTGATTTTTAGAATGATAATTGCAAGAATGGAAAAAAAAAAAAAAAAAAAACTTCTGAACCAAAAACTCACCTATTCGTTGCCTAATTTTTATTAACAATTATTTTTTTCTATATCTAAACATTCATTATTTTATAATCCTCCATCATTCAAATCAATAATAATGGTGGGGTGTAATAAAACAATGTTCTAAGCAATGGATAAAGAGTGAAAATTTGAGCAATTTCGGTCAAATCAATGACAAACAATGAAGGAATAGTAAAGTGAACAAAGATCAATGGAGGGAGTGAGAAAGAAACAAAAAATTAAAAAGTTTGATGCATGTATTTTTTGAAAACAAAATGTGTACTAAGAATTTCCATATAAAAGATGTGTACTAAAAAAATTTAGTTTTAAGGATTGATGTGTGTATTGATATCCATATTGGTCATTTTGTTTAGTGGTAAAATTATAAAAAAAAAATTAATTCATTGAGTGTGTGTACAAAAAGTAAAAGATGTGTGGAAATAGAATTATCCCATCTTAAGAGGTAATTCTACTTACACATCATTATTTATCTTAGTATACACCATTTACTTAGTTTACACCATACATAAATTAAAACTTTTAATTTTATCTCTATACACATCAATAATTTTTAGATAATACTAAACCACCCTCATCTTCCCTAACAAATCTTAACCCTAAACCTGCTAAAGCCACAATTTCAGTGGCTCCTTATGTTTAAATCACAAATAGCTATAAATCGATAATGAAGTTGAATAGTACAATGCTCTGTGCTTTCCTTATCCTGCAACATTCATCATACAACAATAAGAAATTTACCAATACACTTTATGGTCCTCGAAAACTACAAATACACCATAAAATAAAATAAAAAATGCTTTTCTGAACTTCTCTTGCTACCATTTTTTGATTCTTATCAAAAGTAATTTGAATATTTAAAGTAGGATGCTTAACGTTAACAGTTAGGAAAGCCTTTGAGCATATTCCTTTCCTTCTATCAATCTTTCAAAGGTTAGGGTTGAGTTGGGAGGGAGGGAGGGAGGGAGGGAGGAGTGTGTTGGTAATTTGATTGAAGGATAGAAATGTAATAAAAAAATTTAGAGAAAAGATATAGGAGTGATTCTACTTACACCACAAAATCATCTCCTTACACCCTTAAAAATTTTAATTTTATTTTTTTTTACAATTTTTATAATACCATTTCTATTCTTATCCCTACCATTCACTCTTCTCCTTACACCCAAACCTTTCAAACCCTAATTTCTTCGCATCCACCCCATCACCACCACCTCCACCTCCACCAGCCCACCACCATGACCGCCACCCAAGGCACGAAAACAGCAAAACAACACCTTACAAACATCACCCATGTTATCAAGATACACAGAACAATCTCAACTCCACTAACAAGCAACAATCACTGATGGAGGCTCTGCTACAAATAAATCGAGACATACACATAAATCATCCAAAATCATCACTATCAACATAAGGTCTTGTATAGAATGGTTTGTTGTTCCAAATTCAACTTCATTATATAGATCAAATTCGTAATGTTACAGTGCTTTTGAAATAATATGCAATCTGACCTAATGAACTTTGATAAACAATCTGACCTAGGAAACTGAAGAAATTCAAGGACTAATAAACAATACCACTAATAATACTTGTCAATAGATCAACACAAATGAACTTTGATTTGAGAAATCATGAGCGAGATCAAATTAGGATAACAGAATGATGTGTCTCTCTCTTTTCATGCTCTATCAACGATGGAAAAAGGCGACATGCTGGGTCACAATGGCGAAGGTGAGGGCAGGACGTTGAGCGATGAGGAGGTGGTTCTATTCATGGTTGAGCGGCGAGTAGTGGGGCTGTGTTGTGACAACGAAGATGACGAATAGGGTCGTGATGGCGGTGGGGTTGGGTTGGGTTGCTGGTGGAGGGCGACAGCGGCGAGAGGGCTTACATGGTGGTTGGCGACGGCGGCAATTGCAAATAGCGGCAATGCTGTTTCCATTGGAGATGAAGAAACTAGGGTTTGAATGGTTTGGGTGTAAGGAGAAGAGTGAAGGGAGGGATGAGGGTAAGAATGACATTATAAAAATTGTAAAAAAATAAAATTAAAATTAAAATTTTTAAGGATGTAAGGAGATAATTTTGTGGTGTAAGTAGAATCACCCAAGATGTAGACTGAGTAAATCAAGTGTGTGGAAATAAAATTTCTCCATTTTAAGGGGTGTTGATTGTGCGGATAATTGAAATTAAAGAAGTCAAAATACTTAAATGCCCTTTAACGTTACAAAGTATTATCATTAGATCAGGTTTATAAACTCCCTATTCTACTCTCTCTCTTCATTGTACATTTGAGAACATAGAGAAGCTCTAGAGAGAACCCACAGAACCCTCACGTTTTTGCCCAAATCGAACCTCAACCTGCGAAGATCCGAAGCCAATCGGAGGCACCATATATCTTCGATGAAATTTGGATGACTAAACTCCACCCCATCTTCGATGAATAGTAAGTTTTGACCTTCTTTTTGTGCACAACCAGTTATATATATATACACATATATGTATGTATGTATGTATGTTTACACTGTGAGGTTGCTCATCGTCTTGCTTGTTTGGCAAAGATAGGTCTAGTTTTGTCCACTTGGGTAGAAGAAGTGTCAGAGTCTATTCTTCCTCTTGTATTGATGGAAGCTTTCGAAGCTCTTTAGTATTTCATAATCCCACAATTGAAAAAAAAAAATTGTTTAGGGTTTTATTTACTTCTTCTCTTTTTCAATGAAACCCTAAACTCACTAATTTGTGGTTTTAAGTTATGATTTATGAAATTAGGGAAAACCATTTGAGTTTTAAGATTTTGTTTTTTTGGTTTACAAATATCACCGATTTTTTGGATTTATTTTATTTATGAGTTTTATTTGTAACATTAATTTGTGATTTACATATAGATTAAGTTTTAGGGAAACACATGATTATGTTTTTAGTTTTAGGGAGACACATATTATTATTCTCCTCTAAGACAGATTTTTATTTCCAATTTTATTTTTAGTCTCTTTGTCTGCAAATTCATGGTTGTTTTTGGTGTCTTTCTTCTGTAAATACTTTAATGTGCTTTGATTTCTTAACTAAAAGATGAAAATAGAATTAATAATCCAATTGGTGTTCAATAGTTGTCAGCCAAATTGAGACGAGTTATGTGATAAAATTGAAAATATCATTGTGGATAAAAGCATATTGATCTGCATTACTCTGCTCATGACCTCATGCATGAGGATTGATGTTTGTTTGTTTGCTAGGGATTGCTGGTTTAGGCATCTGCTTGGTTTCTTACCTTACAATTATTTTAGTTTGGTCCTTGTTTGTTTTCCTTGTTTAGTTCTTATTAGAGGTATAAAAATGGCTCGCGGCCCGAGGTGGGCCTAGCTTGGTTAGGCCCAATTAGGCCTGGTCCCGAGCCCAGCCCGGGACCCTGAGCCTGAGTTGTCATTTTGAAGCCCAGCCCGACCCATGACTCGGCCTATCGTCTAGCTCAAGGCCCACTCAAAACCCAACCCGAGGCTTGGCCTACCTGAGGCCAAGTGTTATTTTTAGTGGAAAAGAATAAAATTTTGGTGGAAAAAATAGAAAAAAAAATGTTCAGGCCCGCTGCCTTGCCCAAGGCATGAATACCCCCTAGGCCTAATTTTCTGGCTCATGGATCGGCCGAACCCGAATTTTGGCTGAAGCCCAAGGTTAACATATATAGAGAAAATTCATAATAAATCTAATCTAAGAAGGGTGTAAGGCATTAGGTCCGGTGAATATTTTTTGTTGGTGAGAAATTCACATTTTGTGAAATAGTTTGGTGAGAAGTCCTAAAAGACATTTAAAAGCTTTGTTTGGCGTGTTGTAGCTTGCTTTTCGTGCTCCTTTCAGATACGATTAACCCTACAATTCAGACTCCCGTGGTCCTGAATCTGATTTCACAAGTGCAATATGAAAAGATAAACACAAATGAGTCCAAATCCGAAAAAACTTTTGGAAAATCAATTTTGAATAAAAAATGCCAAAAATAGACTGCACTGCTAGATTTCAAAGTCACCATCTAAATATTTTTGGAAAATTTAAGAAACCCGAGACTTGTGCCAAAGGCCACTTATCCGTCATTACCAAAGTGTCTCGACTCGGGAACTTAGGTATGAGAGGGGAAGGTCATGAATTTAGCACCCCACTCACCCGATCAAAGATCGGCCTCTACTAATCATGATGTGATTTTTATTTACATTATATGCTCTTGTTCCAATTATTAGGCTATTTTTACTATGTGATGCACACAAGTATAGACCAATTCACAAAATTTGGAATGCTTTGATTTCATGTTTGTTTTGAAAAGTGTTTTGAATATGTGCTACTTGAAAGGATGGGCTCATTTACATTAATCAAATTATCCTAACTTAAGTGAAAAGGCCTTCATCTACGGGCATTCAAACAGGTATATCACTTAAGCACTTAACCTCATGGGAAATATGCTTGATATGGCAACACGAACATACATACAATATGCTAAAGTAAGAAATACTTACCTAGTACTCTGAGGTAAGTCAAAAGAAATAAAACAATTAGAAAAATGAATTCTCTAATATGCAAGTGACTAATGAAACACATACAAAATGCAACTATCGGATTCGGCTTCCTAACATGGCATGTGAGTCAATTCAAAGCATGCGCAAAGCACGTATTCAATTAAGGAATTTGAAATTAACATTGATTAGTATGACGAGCTGAAACCTTATGTATGCAAAACGAATGGATGCAAGTCATGGAAAATGCTAAAGAAAATATGATGTTACATGCAATCCACCATAAGAAAGTAAATAAAAGGGAGAAAGAAATAGGGGTTGGAAGACATAAACACATTATTACATATTTTGCCCTTGCGCAGGACGGTCCGAATGAATGCCCTAATTAACTAATTATTACAACATCAAATTAATTAACTAAATTAACTAGGTATTACAAATTTCAAGGAATTAACTAATTAATTACAACATATTAATTAATCTAAGACCTATTTAAGCTAATAAACTCAAATGGGAGCCGAAGAACTACACGTGCAAACGAGAACATCCTCTCGGAAATGCCTCTGTATTGCTGTCCAGAACTGTTTTGTTTGCAGTCAGAAAATAATTTTGTTTTTCCTCCAGCTTCTACTCTATTTTACAAGGAAAAAGACACTGCTTGGCTGAAATGAGGTGGCCGGCTGGCTAGGGAAAGTGGTTGGCTGGATTAAAAGGGTGGCTGATCGGCCACTAATTTTCATACTGCCCTGCTGCAACAGAATGGAAACAGAGCAAAAACAGAGTGTTTCGAGGGAATGTTTATCCTCTCTGCCTCTCCTTATCATAAAACAGATCAAGGGAGGGGTAGAATCGGTTCACAAATCATCAAAAGTTGCAATGTTGTTGCATGATGATCTATGAATCGACTGGACAAAGTTTCAATAAATGAAAATAAAAGACAAACAAAACCTTCTCCCTATCGTGGAGTTACCTCTCCCTATCATGGAGTTACCTCTCTAGGAAAGTGGTAGACCTTGATTCTTGAAGCATTATCATCACGAAGAGTATGAAATGATTCGAGACTCAATGAGTTCAATTAACGTCCGATTAAACACAAACCACTTTTATTACTCTTGTTGCCATTTTAGTCCAATTGATTAGCCTCTTTTTAAATTACATTTCCATTCTTTAATCATTTAGTCCAAAATTGAGAATGAAGTCCACTAAATGGAGGGAAGTGTCAAACAAGAAATTGTTTTGGACATGAGAGAGATGTAATGCCTCAGTAATGAACCTTCGAAGAGATTAAACCATTAAGCACGGAAGGGTTCTTTCTCATGCTTAAACAACACTCGTTTGAAATGACTCTCAAACAAATAAAACCAAGAAAGGACGGAAAATGCAGAGATGATTATTCCAAAGTTATGAAAAGCATAAAATAAATGATATCAACTCAAACAGGTTTGTGTCTAAGGCCTAAACCACCAAACCTATGAAGACCACTACAGTACAAGCCTACTATATAAAGCACAAATGAAATAAACACATTAAAACAGTCCTAAAATGAGTGAAGACAGTGTCGGAATTGGGTTGAAAAAGCTAAAAAAAGTAAGCTAAAATATGAGAGAAATAAAGCTAGTAAACAAGCCAAAGGAGGGTTGGCTAACCCCTGCACTTTTGGGACTTCAAAACCACATTTTTAGTGTCTGAAAAACAGTGGTAAAACGTTGGAAAAAGTTGAAAAAGAAATGGGAAATGCAAGGGCAAAAACTTAGAGAACAAGGTTCAAAGAAGGGTGGTTAACCCCTCCACCTTTGATAGCTTTAAGCCCCAAGTTTCAGCCTATAAAAATTGTCCAAAAACAGTTCAAATACAACAAGAAAAGAAAATGAAGAAGTAGTGTAAAAATAGTCAAAGTTGTACCTCTTGAAGATGAGTAACTCCTTTGTTCACAAACCACAAAGCTTACACTCTCAAGGGCTGAGATTTTAGCTCAAGAACCTCAGCAAGGAGCCTCAAATATTTGGTTTAAGAAGTGTAGGTAGAGTGTATGTAGGTTGCAAGATAGAGAGAGAGAGTGTGTGCTATGCAAGTATTGGAGCTTTTGGAATTTTTTCTAACCTAAAATTAAGAGGGTTGGTCTTGTATTTATAGAAAAACAGCCTCTCAAGTCAGAAATATTAATATAGAGACAGTTGGTGCAAGGCATGCACATGGGGGGAGGGGACAGTTGGCATCAATTGGCATCAAAATATCTGTCTTTCCGGACACCTGACCGGTCAGCCAAGTAGGGACCCGCCGACCCCAAAAACCTACTCTCAAGCCCGACTTCAAACGGGCATATGTCCCTCATATGGACTTCGGTTTAGGTGATTCTTGAGTCTAAATTGAAGCCCCCGAATTTTACTTTCCAATGGTGAGCCTCACATCTAAATTCGAAGTGTGCAAAGAGATATTCTTAATTTAGTGAAGGCTGCTCATTTCTTTTTTAACGGATTGATGCCCAACTTCAAACGGCCATATCTCCCTCATCCGGATTCAGGTTTAGGTGATTCTTGAATTCAAATTGAAGTCCCAAAAGTCTACTTTCCAATGGTGGTGGCCTTACATCTAAATTATAAGTGTACAAAGATATATGCCTAATTTAGTGAAGGCTACTCATTTCTCTTTTAATGGTTTGATGCTCAACCTTTCCCCCAACTAGTTTTTTTCCAACCCTTCCTATTTCCTTCAAATCCAAACCTATGAATAAGATGTTTTTAAAGATTTTTCAAAAAATTCACCTCTCTTTCACTTATTTCTACTTTGTCCTTACTCGGTTTACCGAAAAGTGAAATATTTTAATCGAAATGCGAGCCTTGGAACATCGTAGAAACATTTAGAAAAATATTTTGAAAAAGATGGTTTTAAGTTCTAAAATAGTTTTGGCCAAAATGGGGTGTAAGGTTGGGATTAGAAGCTTAAAAATTGAAGCCTTTTGCTGAAGAACTTGAACAATTGTACAGCGTCACTTTTCATCATCGAGTGTCCAACCTGAGGCACCCAAGTCTTAAGGGCGGTCAAAAATGGGGTGTCTATAGTTGCTCCTTTTTGACAAAGTTCGATGTCATGAAATGACGTGAGTGAATGTTAAAGCCCGAAGACGACTCATTTTGACAAGGCCATAAGACTTGGTCAAACAAACAAAATGCAGATGCAGTTGGTTGAACCCAAGGATTGCCTACGTATCTTTTTGCAAGGAATCAAACCAGCATAGTTCTGAGGCAGAATGCAAAATTATACATGATGTAACGAAATAATCAAACCACAAGTAGTGTAAAACACACAAATACCATAAAGGAATGTAGATGCAAATCAAATTACGTTTTATATAGAAAAATAAGTGGGCATGAGCCAAACAACACCTAGCACAGGCTAAGTGCTTACATCCTCAATACTGGTCTTAGTGCAGCATGGATGCTTACACATAATAGAACCATGTTTTAACATGAAAAGGGTGCGAACACATGCAAAACTATGCATTTCGCAGAAAGGGTACAAGTAATTAGGTGGTATGATATAAGTGAGGAATGATCTGCTGGGGGAAAGATAATGATCCTAAATGCTGAATGCAACAAGACAAAATATGATGCAATGGGTGCAATGGATGCAATGAATAAGGGGCGCAGGCCGAACCACATCTTACCTAGAAAAGGCATGGACACAAACAAACCACGTCTAATACAGAAAAGGTGCCAAAACCCTCAGACCACAATTCTTGGTGGAATAGGCACGTACACATGCAAAGCTATGCTTTAACGAGCGAAATGTATGAGCACATGCCAAACTAAGCGTAACATGAAAAGGATACTGGTAATAAAATGGTATGATATAATGGATGTAATGGATAGTAGAGTAGATGTATGTGATAAATGCTATATGCAATGCGATAGAGGATAATGGATAGGATGTAACAGCTAGGAAGTGGCTTTAGAAAGCACCTTACAGGGGTAATTGGTGATGACTCACCTTATGCTATTAGGAATCTTCCTCTTCTTCTTGGTTTTAAGACTTCTTCTTGCATCTTGCGCTTTCAAACCACGGGTACTACTTTTCTCTCTGGCTATGTTTGCACCTTTTTCAATTCTCCAACAAGGTGATAGACTAGGTTGGTTTAGTATCCAGAATTGAGGCGCACACAAGCTACCTCAACCTATGGGGTTGCCATACAAATTTCAAGTCGAGGATACATTCGTGGGTATTTAAACCAGACTTTAGTCTCAGAAATTTCAAACCTTTGCGTTCTAGGTATCGCCATTCGAACTCTAGTTTCCACCGTCTTAGTTAGTTTCCTAGGAACTCACTACAAACACAGTCAGGTGGCTATATCAGACCGCCTAAGTCGTTTGGGCACGACAAACACCAAAGGAATTGCACCTTTAGAGGATTTAAGGTCTTCTAGACCCAGTCAGTGCACAAGACAGTGCGTGGTGAATAAATGCACAAAACAGTGCTGTGTAAGAGAATGCACAACACAAAAAAAAAAGTGCTGTGTAGGTGCACAAGACAATGTGGTATAGGTGAATGCACAAAACAATATGATACAAGGTGAATGCACAAAACAGTGCAATGCAAGGTGTACAAAATAGTGCGATGTAAGGTGAATGCACAAAATAATGCGATGCAAGGTGCACAAAACAGCACGATACAAGGTGAACAAAACAGTGAGATACAAGGTGCACAAAATAGTGCGATACAAGGTAAATGTACAAAATAGCGCGATGCAAGGTGCACAAAACAATGCGATACAAGGTGCACAAAATAGCGTGATGTAGGTGCATAGGATAATGTGATACATGGTGCACAAAACAGTGTTATCGAGGTGCACAAAATAGTACGATACAAGGTGCACAAAACAATACGATGCAGGTGCACAAAACAGTGAGATGCGAGGTGAAGATGTATGTTATACAGAGGGAAATGAGCAGTACATAGAGTAGTGCATCATGTACCTTATGAAATGAGTGTAGGGCAACTTGTCACAACTTATTGAAATGAAATTGAATAACACTGCAGAAAGTAACTTAACGAAACTCTATTATTACAAGTACAGAACAAACTTAAGAGCAAGAGCAACCGATCACGTAGTTCAACTCAACTAGAGTGTACGAGCATACATGCATAAGCCAAAGCACATGTATTAATCAAATAAAAGATGGCAATCCCAAGAGAGTTTTGAAGTGGTCGGAGACAACTTTTGAAAGCTGAATCATATCATAATCATCATAGGGGTGAGCTACCCTAACCCAAGGGAAAGTGCCTAACAAGTGGCTTTAGCGGATGGAGAGAAAAGTTAGATCCATGCCCCTTGTTCAATTGATGACCCGATCAGATGTATTGAAAATTGCCCCTAGTGTCCAGTCATTGGCCACCATTGGGTTCATGCCCCTTGTTGGATGGGTGGCACGATTAGATTTACTGAAAATTTCCCCTAGTGTCCAGTCATTGGCCAGCGTTTTCAACATTATGCATGTACGATGGGGATCATCAGATCTTGGAACAGTTGTCAACCCATTAGAATCATGCTTCTCTTTTGCTCCAAGCATGTTAAAAATCCACTCCACTCCTCTCCAAGGTAGTAATGGATTCCTTATATACACTGATCATGAATGCGTTACCCCTTGTACGGGCACTCTCAGTTTGTTTATGAATTCCACATATGGACTTGTTTTTGAGTTCGGAGCGAATACTTGTGTATGGAATTTTGACCATGCCACTCTGTTGAACTTTTGAGTAACAGACACTCTAGGGTGACTCGATGAAGAGTGCTTTTGAGTGACAAACACGCTATGATGACTCGATGAAGAGCTTTTGAGCGACAGACACGTTATGGTGACTCGATGAATAACATAGACTGAAACAAACACCAGGCATGACACAACACAACTCATAACTGACCCAAAAGCAGAAAAAGACTCAAGGCAATTGATCATTCATAGTGCCCCTAGTATTACTTACATTCCCTTCAATTTCGTAAAACCAAGTTTCGATTCCTTTTTGTTCAAGTTAGAGATTCTACTAATAAGTTCAAGTATTGAAAATTGCTCCATTTGTTGATTCAAGATAGTTCTTTCTTACCCAACGCAAGTATGTGATATGCACAGCAATTGGTGTAGCTCATGGATTGGTACAAAGCTGATGATGTGAATTGGGCAAGATGATTTGGTCGAGATGGATGAAATGGACGTGGTTGAGATCGAACTTCAGGATGAAGTTGCCTACGTATTCCAAGAATGGGAATCAGGTCAACGTAATTCATGATTGAGGTTCATTTGAGTGTTGACACTCTCCTTTTGCGCTCTAACTTTTACCGAAGTCGCCCCTTCGAGATTTTCAACCTTGCGAGCTCTATTTTTTTTTTCTCATTTTCCATGCTTTAACTTTTGCTTAGGTTGCCCTTTCTGGTTTTCGGCCTAGTGAGCCACTCAAGGATAGCGTTACAACATTTGCAGTGAATTTGATCAATAGTCATCCTTGGCCTAACACTGAAACTGACTTCACCTTAATTTGAGCTTGGTTCTCCATTCTCTTATGCATGTCTTTTTCTTTTTTTTTTTTTACTCCATTTTCAGGTTTTGTTCTTCTTGCAATATGGTACTTCCTCGCATTAGCTTCTTCGAATTCAGACAAAAGTTCCCTTCCTCACAGTTGATTGGATTTCATTCCAGTGGATACCCCTGGCTTGATGGTTGACTCCTCTTTCTTTTTCATTTTTTCTTTTTCTTTTCTTTCTTTTTTTGTGTTTCTTTTTTCTTGATTTCTTTCTTTCTCTTTTTGGTTTCTTTTATCCATTTCTCTTTGAAGTAATGAAAACACCAGGGGGGGAGAAATTCTATGATTGTGAGGTCTGAAAGCCGTCTTGTACTTGCAAGTTTAAAAGATGCCTTGTACTTGCCACAATGATCGCCTAACAGTGAAGAGAATCCCCAGGACAATGTAAAATACCACGCACAATTCTGAACCTATCTTTGCAAGTTTGCAAAAGAAATAACTTAAAATTCTGAAATCATGAAGGACTTTGTGCCGATAAATCAAAATTCACTCAAACCATTAGGAGGATCCTTCTCAACACTCGAGCTTATTAACAGAATCTCATTCAAAAAACAAATTCAATGTTTTTTTTTTTCTATTTTTAAAAGGTCACATATGCATTACTGTAGGCACAACAAAATGATTAAAAACTTGACTCCTGCTTTCTTATTTATTAAAACAATAAAACAAAGACCTGAGGGTACACGGGAGTGACTCAAAGGAAAAACTCGGCTGACGCAACGACGCAAGAAAAGACAAAAGAAAGAAAATAAAACTCACAGTATAACTATTTATAGGACAGAACTCAAAACAAAATCAACATCCTTGAGACAGAAAGGGGCTTTCACTTTTCAAGTCCATCTGCAAATTTCAAAAATAACTTCAAGTAGCCCACGGGAGGGTCCAAACTTGCTTTCAATTCAGCAATAACATCCACACCCAACAGGATTGATTTTAGGCTTTCAAAATGGGTCTCACAGATTGAGCCTCATAATTACCCCGATTGTCCCCACACATCCTTTTGACCATGTTGGCTAGGGCTAAGGTTAGTTGTTGGCAAGCCATGGATGGAATTTATGTTATGGGGTGGTTATCTAGTACTGTCAGGGAGAGGTTTATTGATAGCTTTGGGATTTTCAGGTGGGATGATGACCTTATTGTCAACCAAGTCTTGAATTTTATGGCGAATGCGAAAGCAACGGTCAGTATTATGACTGTACTGCTGATGGAATTTATAATATTGGGTAGGGTCATGTCTAGGTGGAAGAGGATTAGGGAGAGGTCGAGGATTGGGCGGTTTAAGATACCTTTTCTCCATCAGTACCTTCAATGCATTGGTTGGGCTCATATGAAGATGGGCGAAGGTTCGGTTTTGGAAGTAGGGAGCACTAGTTTTGGAAATATTGGCAAATGGATTGGCGGGTGTTGGTTGGGTATTCGTGGGCTTGGGATTGGAATTAGGATGGATATTTTTGTTAAAGCATCCCTTTTTATGGCTTACCCTCTGATTCAAAATACTCTCAACCTCAGTGATAAAAGTGTTATCCACAGTCTTTGCAACAATTGAGAGCACTTGCTGCTTGGTCAACCCTGTGACCTTCAAAGTCTCAATAGCCCACTGAAGATGTGCATAGAGATCAATACTTGTCTCCGCCTTGTTCTTGCCACTTGTTTCTGCTTAGCCAAGGGATTGGGTGGCTATATCAAAGCGAGGCCCATTTGTTGTTGATCTGTCATCACCCAGACTGGAGATAGTTTCGGGTTGGCCCTTTTCAACTGTAGCTCGCCTTAAGATTGGGGAGCTTTTTGATGGGATCAAAACCCTAAATGTTAAATCTGCCACTGTTTCTTGAAGGTCTTCAATCATTCCCAACATCTCTGCAGTAGTGGGTTCAGTCATTTGACGCTCTTGGCGTATCCGAATCGGATTGGGTGTATCCATCATGCATAAGTTGGTACTTTCAACAATGAACACCTTTGGCATGGGCAGATGGGTTGGGGTGATGTATATGCAGGGGTTAAAGGTAGGTGGTAGTGTATGGATGAGGTTAAAGTAAAGAGGAGGTACTTGGTTATGGATGAGAAGTAGGTTGGTTGTAACATTGGGTTCTTGGGGTGGAGCTATTGTCTGGTTGTCAATGAGATTCTGAACCTCATGACGAAGGCGGTAGCAATGATCGGTGCCATGACCGCCCTACTGATAGTACGCATAGTATTTGGTGGGGTTATGTCTAGCAGGGAGTGGGTTAGGAAGAGGTTGGGGATAAAGGGGTTTGAGATACCCTCTTTCCATTAGGAATTTTAGTGTACTGGTTAGGCTCATATGGAAGGGGGTGAAAGTTTTGTCTTGAGCTCGGGTTGGGCTAGTTGTTTGTGGGTTGGATCTGGCAAAAGGGTCGACAATGTTGGGATTGGTTGTGACGGTATTAATTTCAATGGGTTTGGGAATAGTGCTACCACTAACATTGGTACTCCCGGAAAACACCCTTTTTGTTGGTTCACTTGTTCTAGGAATAATCCCTTTGTTAAATGCTCTCTCAATCTGAACCACTAATTCATGCAAAATTTTGAAAATGAACAGTGGAGCGACTATTAACTTTTGTAACATATTAGGCTCAAGGTTCTGCACCACTATCCACACTTGGTTCCTCTTAGAAGGTCGATTTGTCATTTGTGATGCCTTTGCTCTCCACCGTGCAACAAATTCCACAAAAGGTTCTTCAGGATTCTGGTGGGTTGCTTTCTTGAGTGGTCATTTTAATTTGGGTATTATAAGAATACTGATTGACAAACGCCTCAGCCAACTCTTCCCAGTTTTGCTTCACTTTATCCTCTAACTTGGTGTACCAAGTGGCTGCTACACCTGATAGGGTTCTTCAATACAGGGAGAGTTTTTGAGGCTTAGTTAGATCCATCGGTTTTAGGACGTCCAATAAAAGCCGGATATGTACCATAGGATCTCCAGACTCGTCGAAACAATCAATGTGTGGCATTTTGAATCTGTCTGGGTGCCTTACGACAGCCTCTATGTACCCATCCTCAATGTCGGGAATGGAGTTAAGTCACTGTGCCTTTTTGAATTGCTTCTCAAGGTTAGCAATTTTTAACAAGATCGGGTTGAGATCATTAATATTAAAGGGAAAAAGCCCCTCATTAGGCTGCACTAGCCAACCCTTCTCGAGGATCTGGACCCGGCAAATCTTCAGTTGGCGGAGGTGGGTCGAAGTTCGGCTGTGAGCCCTAGACTAGATGTATGGTAGATGCCCCATATAGGTGTTGCATTTCAACAATGGTCTCATCCTACATGGCAATTCCCTAGTTTAGGGCTGTTTTTATGGCCATAACTCTTTTGGACTCTATGTCATCATGGGTCTGTTGAGTTGGATGGGTGTAACCTAAGAGCTGACTAAAAAAGATTTTGACCCGGTTATACTTGATGTATCTGAATTGGATTAGTCTAAACAGGTTTGACTGGATTAGGCTTTTTAGAATTGGTCTTTTGGCATTGAACGGATCTTTTTTGAGTTGGCCTTTGGGAATCAGATGGACTGGACCTTTGTTGAGTGGGTTTTTTTTTCTGAGATTAGATAGACTGTGATGGGTTAAGGTGGGTACTACTCATTCTCTAGCTCAGACAAACCTAGTATTAAAAACAAATACCTCATCAGATCAGGATATCGGGTATGCCAATCAAAGCAAAGCAAGATACAATTTTTGGCCCTGGTTCTGGTCTTGCTGAAAATTCACCCATTTCAAACTCAAACCCTTGGATTTTGACCCAAATTTTGATTTTGATATGACCAATTTGAAAGGAGTTGCCTCAAGATTAGGACTCTCCAAGGATTGCATCACACATTGTGAAAGATTTCACATTTTGCACAAAAGCATTCAAACACCCCTATGAGGGGTTAAGGTTTCCTTGTCCTAGTTTTTGGAGTGATCTACAGCTTTATTACTCAAACAAGTAGCTTCATAAAATCCTGCATACAGGTGAGTATCCTGTCCTATGTTGGAACAGTCACTATGGCTTTACTACAGTTAGGCTAATTGGTCAAAAGAGATACCTTGGCAAGACTACCCAATATACCTCTCATATCTAACACCGAGAAGTGAAAGAAGGATCAAGCAGTACGATGGTAATCCAGATCCGAGGGTTGTGTTTTCGACATGGCAGAGCCCACGACCGGTCAACCTTTTGGCAAGTTTTTGGACAAGCCTCCAGCAAACCGTCCAAGAATAGCAGATGGAAAACACAGCGACTTACAGTAACAATGCAAATGCAATGCAAATAACATATATATGTAAATAAAACGTAACATCATGAAGTTCAAGTCAAGTTCTCTAAATCTCCAGTAGAGTCGCTAGAAACTGTAGCTTGCTTTTCATGCTCCTTTCGAATACGATTAACCCTACAGTTTGAACTCCTGTAGTCCTGAATCTGATTTCACAAGTGCAATGAGAAATAGATAAACACAAATGAGTCCAAATCCGCAAATCTTTTGAAAAATCAATTTTGAATAAAAAATGTCAAAAATGAACTACATTGCCAGATTTCAGAGTCGCCACCTAAATATTTTTGAAAAATTTAGGAAACTCGAGACACGTGCCAAAAGCCACTTATCTGTCATCACCAAAGTGTCTCGGCTCGGGAACTTAGGTATGAGAAGGAAATGTCATGAATTGAGTACCCCACTCACCCAATCAAAGATTGGCCTCTACTAATCATGATGTGATTTTTATTTACATTATATGCTCTTGTTCCGATTATTAGGCTATTTTTACTATGTGATACACACAAGTATAGACCAATTCCCAAAATTTGGAATGCTTTGATTTCATATTTGTTTTGAAAAGTGTTTTGAATATGTGCTACTTGAAAAAGTCGGCTCACTTACATTTATCAAATTATCCCAACTAAAGTGAAAAGGCCTTCATCCATCGGCATTCAAACAGGCATACCACTTAAGCACTTAGCCTCATGGTAAACATGCTTGATATGACAACACAAACATACATGCTATATGCTAAAGCAAGAAATGCTTACCTAGTACTCCAAGGCAAGCCAAAAGAAATAAAACAATTAGAAAAATGCATGCTCTAATATGCAAGTGATTAATGCAACACATATAAAATGAAACTATCGGATTCGGCTTCCTAACATGGCATGTGAGTCAATTCAAGGCATGGGTAAAGCACGTATTCAATTAAGGAATTTGAAATTAACACTGATTAGTATGATGAGCCAAAACCTTATGTATGCAAAACGAATGGATGCAAGTCATGGAAAATACTAAAGAAAATATGATACTACATGTAGTCTCCCATAAGCAAGTAAATAAAAGGGAGAAAGAAATGGGAGTTGGAAGACATACACGCATTATTACATATTTTGCCCTCGCGCAAGACGGTCCGAAGGAATGTTCTAATTAACTAATTATTACAACACCAAATTAATTAACTAAATTAACTAGCTATTACAAATTTAAAGGAATTAACTAATTAATTACAACATATTAATTAATCGAAGAGCTATTTAAGATAATAAACTCGAACGGGAGCTGAAGAACCACACATGCAAATGAGAACATCCTCTCGGAAACGGCTCTGTTTTGTTGCCAAAATTGTTCTGTCTGTAGTCAGAACATAATTCTATTTTTGCTCCAGCTTCTGTTCTATTTTGCAAGGAAAAAGACATTGCTTGGCTGAAATGAGACGGTCGGCTAGCCAGGGAAAGTGGTCGGCCGGATTCAAAGGGTAGTCGGCCGGCCACTAATTTTGATACTACTTTGTTGCAATAGAATAGAAACAGAGCAAAAACAAAGTGTTTCTTCCAGGGAATGTTTATCCTCTCTGCCTCTCCCTATCATGAAACAGATCAAGGGAGGGGTTGAATCCGGTTCACAAATCATCAAGGGTCGCAAGGTTGTTGCGTGACGATCTATGAATCGACGGGACAAAGTTTCAATAAATGAAAATAAAAGACCAATAAAACCTCCTCTCTATCATGGAGTTACCTCTCTAGGGAAGTGGTAGACCTTGATTCTTGAAGCATTATCATCATGAAGAGTATGAAATGATTCGAGACTTAATGAGTTCAATTATCGTTCGATTGAACACAAACCACTTTTATTACTCTTGTTACCATTTTAGTTCAATTGATTAGCCTCTTTTTAAATTACCTTTCCATTATTTAATCATTTAGTTCAAAAATGAGAATGAAGTCCACTAAATGGAGGAAAGTGTCAAACAAGAAGTTGTTTTGGATATGAGAGAGATGTAATGCCCAGCACGGAAGGGTTCTTTCTCATGCTTAAACAACACTCGTTTGAAATGACTCTCAAACAAATAAAACCAAGAAATGACGGAGAGTGCAGAGATGATTATTGCAAGTGTGAACAGAAGTATGAAAAGCATAAAATAAATGCTATCAACTCAAACAGGTTTGTGTCTAAGGCCTAAACCACCAAACCTATGAGGACCACTACACTACAAGCTTACTATATAAAGCACAAATGAAATAAACACATTAAAACAGTTCTAAAATGAGTGAAGACAGTGTCGGAATTAGGTTGAAAAAGCTAAAAAAAGTAAGCTAAAATATGAGAGAAATAACGCTAGTAAACAAGCCAAAGGAGGGGTGCCTAACCCCTCCACTTTTGGGACTTCAAAACCACATTTTTAGTCTCTAAAAAATAGTGGTAAAACGTTGGAAAAAAGTTGAGAAAGAAATGGGAAACACAATGGCAAAAGCTTAGAGAACAAGGTTCAAAGAAGAGTAGTTAACCCCTCCAGCTTTGATAGCCACAAGTTTCAGCCCATAAAAATAGTCCAAAAATAGTTCAAAAAAAGAAAGAAAAGAGAAGGAAGAAACAGTGTAAAGATACTCAAAGTTATACCTCTTGAAGAGGAGTAACTCATTTGTTCACAAACTACAAAGCTTACACTCTCTAGGACTGAGATTCTAGTTCAAGAACCTCAGCAAGGAGCCTCAAATATTTGGTTTAGAAAGTGTAGGTAGAGTGTATGTAGGTTGCAAGATAGAGAGAGAGAGAGAGTGCTATTTAAGTATTGGAGCTTTTGGAATTTTTTGTAACCTAAAATCAAGAGGGTTGGTCTTGTATTTATAGAAAAACAACCTCTCAGGTCAGAAATATTTGTATATGGATAGTTGGTGCAAGGCATGCACATGGGGGAGAATAGTTGGCATCAACTGGCATCAAAATATCTACCTTCCGGGACACCTGGCCAGCCGGCCAAGTAGGGGACGGCCGGCCACTAAAAGCTGGCTGACCGTTCACAAAAATCTGCTCTTAATCCCAACTTTAAACGGGCATATCTCCCTTATTCAGACTCGATTTTAGGTGGTTCTTGCATCTAAATTGAAGGCCCAGAAGTTTAATTTTCAATAGTGGTGGCCTCACATCTAAATTCTAAGTGCAAAAAAAGATATACCTAATTTAGTGAAGGCTGCTCATTTTTTTCTTAACAGATTGATGCCCAATTTCCAACGACCATATCTCCCTCATCCGGACTCGGGTTTAGATGATTATTGAGTCCAAATTGAAACCCCAGAAATCTAATTTCCAATGATGGTAGTCTCACATCTAAATTATAAGTGTACAAAGAGATATGACTAGTTTTGTAAAGGCTGCTCATTTCTCTCTTAACGGTTTGATGCTCAACCTTCCCCCAACTAGTTTTCTTCCAACCTCTCCTATTTCCTTTAACTCCGTAACTATAAATAAGATGTTTTTAAAGATTTTTCAAAGAGTTTACCTGCCTTTCACTTATTTCCACTTTGTCCTTACTCGGTTTACTGAAAAGTGCAATATTTTAAATGAAATACTAGTCTCGAAACATCGTAGAACCATTTGAAAAAATATTTTAAAAAAGATGGTTTTAAAGTCTAAAATTGTTTTGGTCAAAATGAGGTGTAAGGTTAGGATTAAAAGCTCAAAAATCGAAGCCTTTTGCTGAAGAACTTGAACAATTGTACGACGTCACTTTTCATTATCGAGTGTCCAACCTGAGGTGCCTAAGTTTTAAGGGCGGTCAAAAATGGAGTGTCTAAATGTGTGCTATATAAGCACACTTTTTTATCTTTTTTGGGTCACATCTTTTTACCCCTTGACTTTTTTTTATCTGTTTGACTTTTCGTTGACTATCTGTTCAAATTTATATCTATATGTTCAACAAAAAAAAAAAAATTATATCTATTCGAATTTATATCCATCTATTCAATTTTTTTAACTATTTGTTTAATTTTTTTTCCCCTTATATTCAATTTTTTCCTAAATTCTATTTATCTATTCAATTTTTCCTAAATTCTATTTATTTATTCAATTTTATATCTATTTGTTCATTTTTTTCTCATAAATTCTATCTACCTGCTGAATTTTTCCCTAAATTTTATCTATCTATTTAATTTTTTTCCTATCTGTCAAAAATCTGTGTCAACTTTTTTGTTTATCTATTGCAATCATCATCATCAATATCATTTTTTTTCTTTTCAATTATGTCTCATATATACACACACTCAGAGATATACATACACACACCAACACCTATCTGTTGCAATCCAAACCAAACCCTATTTGTTCTATTTTTTTTTTCTTCTCTCTATTCAAATCTTTATTCTAATTCATCCTTATCTATTCAACACAAAAATTAAAATAAAAACAAAAACAAAAACAAAAACAAAAACAAAAACTTTATCTGTTTCATTAACAACAACAACAACAACCGCAAAAAAAAAAAAAAAAAAATGTTTGGATCTAAAATTTTGATACGATAAAAAACCCCTTGTTCAATATTTGATATATTCACTCATTCACCCAGATCTAAGCGAAGAAAAAAAAGAATTAAACAATAAAAAATAGATCTAAGCCAGAAAAAAAAGAAAAGAAAAAAAATTCTATCTGTTTATCATCATCATCATCATCATCATCATCATCATTAACAACAACAACATCAAATAATAATAATAATAATAATAATAATAATAATAAACAAATTTTGTTGAATGAAACCCTCAGATCTTGGATGGTCCAAGTATACACACACATACACACACATATATATATAGCTCATGAATATACGTACATACATTTCATGAGCTATATATGTATATGTGTGTGTGTGTGTGTATGTAGAGAGAGAGAAAGAGAGAGTAGCGATCAGCGGCCTCTCTAGCCGATTTCTTCAAACCCTAGAACCATGGCATGGCATTGTCACTGGCGAGGTAAAAGTAGATCTTAGTCTCAATGGCAGAGTAGATCTTAATCACGACGATGTTGGGATGCTTCAGCTTTTTTATTATTGAGATCTCATGAACTAGTCCTATAGCTCGGCCAAAGGCAAAACCGACTGAAGATGGGGGTCTGCGGTGGTGGAGGAAGCGTCATCGGCAGTCGAAATGATGTGCTTGAGATGCTTCTTCAATGGCTTGTAACAGAGGAACTTTGTATTAGATTACACCATATAGATTGGCAATTCTAGAGAGATCGCAACCACTGTTGTTGCCGTTCTTCATTGTCGCCATTGCCGCATCCTTATTTTTCTTCTTCTGCTTTCGTGTCTCTTGACTTCTTCAAGTTGGTGGCGCTGTTAGGGTTTTGCGAGAGGAGAAAGAGAGAGAAGACGGAGAGAAAGAGGTAGAGAGAGAGATGCGGGTTTAGAAAAAATAAAATAAAAATACGTGGTACTATATATGTACGTGTGTATTTTAGTCATTTTGTTTGGACATGTTTTTATGGGCAGAATATTTTAGAGCGTAAATTTTTAACCAAACAAAATTTAAATTTAAATTTATCAATTGAGTGATATACTACTATTAAAACAATCAAGGTTACTTAACCAATATTTACGTAGAAGTCCCTGTTTGATTACTTTTCAACAAGTGATTTTAATTTTCTTAAATTTATCAAATTTTGTACAAATCTTATATTTTTATCCAATCAATGATATGTCTATTAACTTGAATATTATTTTTCTTGATAGAATGAGTACCCAAGTAGAATCACAGTCCCAAAATAAGAAGAACAAGGGCAAATTCTTCCAGGGTGACAATGGATGGTAGAATTATAAGAGGGAAATCGAAAAAGATGTTATGAAAATTTTCGAATGCATAGAGATTTGTTCTACCAATTGTAGAGCAAACTAGGAAAATTGCTCATTGTTGATAGTTGATGCACCTTTTGCTAGGGCCTAGTCCCTTTATTATCCCTTCTTCTTCTTCTTCTTCTTCCCTTTTTTTTTTCTTTGTACCAAAAAATAGAAAACCCGTTGAAATGGAATTGTAATGAAATGTACCAATATAGGTACTAATTATTAACTTTTGTTTATAAAAGAACTTTGCAAAATTTAAAATTGAAGAAAAGAAAAAAAAATTTATAAGTTTTACATCTTATAAGGGAAAAAATGACAATTACACAGCAACAAGTTATTTTACAATTTATTCAACCAAACACTAGTCTGCTACTTAAATCCATAATCTCATAGTTGCATCAAACAAGCTAACAACTTTTGTTTAAAATTATGATTTATAATCTATTAAGTTATAATATATAATCACTTGCTCACAACTGCACCAAACTGTCCCAAAATTTTGTTGAAATACTTCTCTTAAAACTTTTGTGGACTTCATGATCAGATGCAAAAGCAAAAAGCAAATGCAAAAGCAAAAACAAAACAAAACTAAAGAATTTTGTCTTTTTTTTTTTTTTTTGGTTGCTAAATTGGTTTCGTTTAGGAAGAACTTTTTCACTATTTTGACTTTTTTGTTTTTTTTTTTCAGAGAAAAAATAAAAATAATTATGATATGAATGTGACATTTTATTTTATTGACTTATTTAACCTATTTTATTTTTTTGTATTTTTTTAGTCCTAACTTAAACTCAACCTACTTGCCAAATGAGGAGGTAGAAGTTAAAATTTTCTTTTAGCTTATGGAGCCATTTGAGATGGAAATATTTTGTAGCATTTATATATTGAGACTATTTAGTACACTTTATTTGAAAGGAGGCTTACGTGTAGGTCCTAATAGGTGAATTTATTATCAAATAGATTTTATGATAATTAATGGTATTTTTCATCAAATACTGTTAAAAAGACACAAATTATTAATTTTCAACAACAATTTAAAAATTGTTAGAAAAAATGTCATTAATTATAAGTTTTAATGACGGTTTAAAAAAATCATACCAAAAAAGTCACTAATTTTTAATTTTTAGTGACAGTTCTAAAAATTTGTCATAAAAAAGTCATTAATTTTAAATTTTAGCGACAATTTATAAAAATCGTGAAAAAAAATGTTACTAATTATCAATTTTTAGCAACATATGCAAAAATTTGTCAAAAAAAATTATTTTTAGCGACGATATTATTAGGACTTATTTTCAATAGGATTTGATAAAAATTAATTCGAAACTATTAGGATTTATTGGTAGTGTAACCATATTTGTTGTTTATAATTTTTTTTTATTTTTTTATTTTGGAGTTTGTGTCCAACTATTTAATGTAATTTCTATTTGTAACTTATTAAGTCAAAATAGTTTAAATGAATTGAAAAAAGTTCATTTTTAAAAGTTAAGTGATAAGTGCTTTTTATTTCTATTTTTAAAGGGGGATTTGGTCAAAGTCTCATAATAAAATTTTAATTCATTAAAGATAAGTACAAAAAGTTTTCTTAAAAAAATATATTTTACTTTGTCATTACTCAATTATGCACCTCCTCCTTAGAGACTTTATGAAGCAAAATAAATTAAACTATCACAATTATCAATTTTTAGTAACATATGCAAAAAATTATTTCAAAAAAATTATTTTTAGCGACGATGTTATTAGGACTTATTTTTAATAAAACTTGATAAAAAATTAATTCTAAACTATTATGATCTATTAGTGTGGCCATATTTGTTGCTTATACCTTTTTTTTTATATTTTTTTATTTTGGAGTTTGTGTTCAACTATTTAATGTAATTTCTATTTATAACTTATTAAGTCAAAATAGCTTAAACAAATTGAAAAAAGTTCATTTTTTAAAGTGAAGTGATAAGTGTTTTTTATTTCTATTTTTAAAAGGGGATTTGGTCAAAGCCTTCTCATAATAAAATTTTAACTCATTAAAGATAAGTATAAAAAGTTTTCTTAAAAAAATATATTTTATTTTGTCATTACTCAATTATGCGCCTCTTCCTTAGAGATTTTATGAAGCAAAATAAATTAAACTGTCATTTTTACCAAATAAAAGTTCAATAGAAAATTTTTAATTAAATCTCCCATTTTTAAATTATAAGTCTACAATTTATAATAAACTACAATGAACGGCATCAGACATAATGGATGAATTCAAATTATGGGGAAAGCTTATGCGCTTCTTTGTTGTCAATTCCACAGTGCCTGTAAGTGCTAGTAACTAATTTTAATAATTGTAAACACTACTACTCATTTATCAAAATATTTTGGTAATTTAAGGAAACACTTGCAAGACCACCTACTTTGAGCCCAATAATAATATGGGACTCATTTATAAAGTTAGTAAGACAAGTCACTCACCACCAACCTCTCTTTATTTTTTTTATCGGTAAAATAAATTTTTTTATTGATGAACAAAAGACTCATTACATCAAGAAAGAAAAAGAAATAGTGTAACAAATATCATAGCGACACATACCAATCCCAATTAAGGCCTTGTTTGGTATGTACTAAAAAAGTCAAAAAGTCACTATCCTATTTAAGTCATATCATCTTATTTAAATCACATCACCTCTCCGCCACATCACTTCAAACTCAATACATATTTCATAAAAAGTTAAAAAGTACACTTACTTAAATCATCCCAAACAAGTTGACACTAATATGTCCGTCCAATTCCTTACTAACATGTTATCCACGGTTGACGAGCAACCAACCAAAGTCAAGAAAAAAAAAAAAAAAACATCAATAAACATATCAAATAACACCAAAATCAGCACCCAAAACAGCAATTAACAGCACCAAAATCAGCGCCGAAAACAACTCTGCACCACCAAAAATCAACAGCAGCAACTGGCAGCAGCAACAACTAGCAGGGATAGCTCTGCAGCAGCACTAGCAGATGCACTCCAAACTCTGTTTTGAAAGCCTCCTCTGATCATCTTCCATAAATATAATTTCATATTATTTTAACTTAGCTAATCAAAACAGTATTAATAATACAGTCTTTTGTTTTTTTACATTAAAAATTAATGAAATTCAATTTATTACTGAAAAAAACAAACAAATTAATTAATTATTTTTTGGGTCTTTTTGAACGTTCTCACGTTTTATGATATTTTTTTAGGAAGGCATGGAACTGGTTTAGTTTAGTTAGATTCCTGTATACGGAGAGGTCAGTGAGTTAATCATCGCCAAAAATATGGATTGATAGGGCCTTGTTTTATTTGTTTGTTTCTTTTCCATTATTGGGTCTTTCTTGTATTATGTAGACTGTAGTAGATGTTGGGTTTGTGTCTTCTTGGGTCAACAAAATTCACAGCCGTTGTGAGCTATAAGAGATTCTTGCAGTTTCCTTCTTGAATTGGACTTTATTGGTACCACAAGATTCTGAGCACCTTGGAGGATGAGATCAATGGCTTCCAACAAGCTGCAAAACAACAATGAAACATAGATAATGCTTAATTTTGATTTGTATAATATATACATTCAAATTGACTTATTTCTTATACCATTTCTTTAATTAGAGATTTTATTGAAAGTATAAATAACAAAATCAATATTTCCATCACATGTGTAGCAAAATCAAAACAGAGAAGAGCTCAGAATGCAAATAGAATTGAAAACAAGCTAGCTTACTCCTAACAGTCAACAAGGCAATACATACCTACGTCATCAACAAGAATATGTCTGGATGGGTGGGGGTGGGGGTGGTGTTGTGTGTGTCCACTGTATAATTTAGTCTAGAATAATGTAAAATTGTATAATTTTTTTTATTTGAAATAATTTAATTTTCTTATTTTATTAGTTTTGATTTAATAGCTTATTTCATCAATTTTTTGATTCTCCCATATGATGCCAGAACAAGCCTCGTAATCTTTTACGACCTATATAGAACCTTTTAAACTCTTCTCTCTGTAATATGGATCCTTAGTTACTTCCATCTTTCCTTGGTCACTAACTACTATTCTGGCAAGTTCTTAGTTCATTTCTTTCTCTAATAACAATCATCATAAGTAAACCAAAAGACCACTTTCATGGTTTCTTGAGATAATTATATGACAACTGTTAACTTGACAACCACTTTCATGTAACGTTAAGATTTACAAAGCAAAAATGAGGACACCATTGACATTGCTCTAATGTTTTGACGACAACAATAGTGGTGATACTTTATGAGCCCCTATATATCGATCTATAATTTCTGGCAATTAAACCTACATGGTTGAAACTTAAAAGTTATAGCATGGAAGTTTCTTGGTTTTCACCCAATTTGAAATTTTGATATGAACTTGAAGCAAGCTATCCCAGATAATTAAACATAACTTGCATTAACCATGAATTTCTATATTTTATCAGGAAATTGAAAAGAAATCCATAAAGAATAAGAGGATGCCTTTTCATTCAGTCCACAGCAATAATGCTATCTGATTTTATGTTTAATTGTCAATAAAATCTTTGGCATCTTTTTAGCTATGAAATAGAGTGAAAGGGTAAATGCTTTCTTTGCACTGTCTTGACTAAATTTCTGTTAACCGTGATTATTGAATATTTTCACTGTTACCAGTTTGTTGCCTTGTATGAGGGATGTTTTCTATGTTACCATGTTGCTATTACCATGTTTCCTACATATGCTCTGCTAGTAGTGCAAAACAAAGAGGCAAGTGAGAAAGGTGAAAGATGGGTTGTTCTTTCAACTGGGTGTACTTATTAAACATGGGGAATCAAGGTCATTGATGCAGTCATTCATCATTTACCAGTTTGTTAGTCGTTGAATTAATAGCCTTGTTAATGTCAATTATAGTGTCAAGTAGTTGTAAAGGCATTGTTACCAAAGCAGATTAATTATAGTGTTAACTCCCTATGTAATAAAATGGTTTATCTCAATTATTGAAGTGAAAATTTAGATTAATTTGTTACCAAAGCAGTTAGTTTAGCTAGGGACACTTGGGCTGGGCAGCTATGAACCAAGATTTTGGATACTCCACCTTCAGACTGGATGATGAATAAGTTGTACTTTATATGAAAAATATGGGTCCTGTTTAATTTGCATATTAAAGCTTTCCTTAATATTTGGGAACTAGTTAATCAACTTCATTATTTCAAAAAGACAGATTTCTTTGTCAATTAATACTGCTGAACAAATTATACACAAAAAAATGCTGAGGAATTTGTACCTGGGTCACAATTGTCCACTGCAAATCCGGCGGAAGTTGAACAAAATCATCGAATTTGGTCCCGATTAGTATAGGAATTGCCGTCTACAAACAAAAATTAAAGCAAAAAAATTAAAAATTTTATATGAAAATATGTTCATACTCTTTTAAGAATGAATAGTATCCAAATAATGAAATTCTGCAACTTCATTCTTTTCAATACAAAAATAGAGATTGCTGTCGATATCATCCATAACACACTTATTAATGATCAAATTATTGACATAAATCTTTTTCTCCCCCACAATTGCATTAAACAAGTACTTTTTCTATTGTATTTTTTTATTTTTTATTTTCTTTTGAGGAATATATGATTGGATCATTAATAATCTTAAATGTTTGGCACTTCACTAGTAAAGACCCTATCAACAAAATAAAGTTCTACGTTTTGAGTGCAGGTTCACCACCCTCTTTACTTTCGGTGACTTTAGTCAATAATTTGATCATTAATAAGCAAACATAATGGTTTTAGTAGTTTGTAATCATGTTGCATTAATGAATATGTGATTGATCATCGCAAGGTCAGTTCAGAATCAGAAATCATCATGTTATTGTCAAGCAACTCAAAATAAAATATCAACGAAATATTAATAGAAGAAATTGGTAATTACACAATTTAGGTTTAAATCACCTTAACAGTTGCACATCCTCGTCATTTAAGAAGGGATGAGTCAGAGACTCTGCATGACTCAACAAGAAACCTATACACACATGTCAGTCATTAGAAACATAAAAACACATTTAATTTTGCACATCAACTAATAATGAGATACTAATATTTACGTAGATTCTTGATAACTATGCGAGCTTTTTCAGCATCCGAAGCTGATGATTCAGGTAGCTCCCCTCGTAAGCACTCAAGAAACTTGTTAAGGAAGACATCCTTCTCCTCTGTGAGATGAAACAGATATTACACGTAATGATCAAGAAAACTACGATACAATTCTTATAGCAGTTGGCACCAAAAAATTGTTAGTAAAAACACCAACCTTTACAGATCTTTGGTGCAAAACAATGGAGATTTGCTATTATTTTCACCAATAATGATACTCTCTGATGCGCATAGGAAGCCCGAGGCATGATACTAGGAATGAGAGTGAATCCTGAACTCATTACATTCAGTAAATCTGACGATGACAATGAATCCAAAACACACCCAGATGCCACATGTGAGTCAAACTCCACTGTAGCATCTTCTTCCGGAAAAGGAAGGTCAGATGAACACCAACTAGACAAGAACTCTTGATGGGGGACTGAAAAAATTGCAGTCAAAACTTCTGTTTGAAGAGATATGAAATGAATTAGCAGCAAACCTCAGCATAGAAAAGATTTTAAAAAGCATACAATGTTAGACATTCATATGTAAATCCCATAAACAGGACATAACTTTCAACCAGAAATGCAGTAATTCACATTCTTGTAAAATATGTGATTTCCCATGGCTAAAAGAGAATAAAGACATCAATGAAGAGAACTACAATAACAAATAAGAAACTAGCAAAAGGGAATCACAGCAAGTATATGAATTAGACGGACTCATGACAAGCTACAGGCATTAGTAAAAAGCTTACAAAGTATGTTGTGATGTAAAAGCGAAAATTTGAGTCATCAGAGAAGATATCTGTCAGGCGCATTGCATTCAGTTGCAAAAGGCCTATTGGGTAATTTTTGTCAGAGCAAGCATTAAGTTGTTTGGGATCTCTAGCAAACATAGTCTTCAGTAACTCAAGAACCTACACAATAACATTTGTATTAAAATCAACAAGGTTGTCAGATAAGCAGGTTCCATGGAAAAAAGAGATGATATCAAAAAATAAAGTAGGTTGATCATGATAAAGAAACTAATTGGATGATTAATGGCATCATAATTGACCAACCTCTAATGCAACAGATTTTGCCAAATTCATGCTTTGAGGGGTGCTGGCAATCTCATCCAGGTAAGATATGCTTTCTGCTTCACACAGATGCAACAGCTGTAGAAATAGGAGTTGTGGTTGGTAAGTGAATGGAGTTCATTCAAAAAAGTATCACATAGTAAAAGTTAGATGAATTTTCAATTAGCCTAAGCCTCCAGTCATGCCAATCACTTGCACTTACAATTGTTAAAATTTTAGACTTTAGCCTAGACACAGCAGCCACAACTGAGGATGATTCTCTAAACAATGGAGTGATTTTTAGGTTTAAAATAGCTTGAACAAGCAAAAGATTACCACCTTTTCCACAGAGTTCCTGAAATAGTAGCAAAAGCAGACATTCATTAAAGGACAATAATGAGAGACTTTAATTTAGAAAGGCCGCAAGTTTAACATCATGGCATGATACCAAGGGGGTCGGGATTAAAACTGGAAGACCAACAACACTGGAATTCATTGCAAAATCAAGTGCAAATGTTCCCATAGATCATAAAGTTTCTACCAATGGCATACAAGACAAGTGGAATTGTAGTTAATAATCAAACATAAACAAAATTGCTACTGCATCTTTGCAAGCAATAGGAATTTGATCAAGTGACCTATTGTCTCCTACATCCAAATTAAAATTACAAATAAACAAACAAGTGACTGCCTTCACATGGAAATTTTATATGCCGTTGCTCAGAAATAAAAATAATAATTAATTAATTAAAAGATTAATATAGCCAACCTTCATTGATGGAATGATTTAATCGAGCATACACTAGAATAGAACCTGATGCTATAAAATATGCATGAATCAATCAAGTCTATATAAAAGAAATTACTGACTTATGATACTGAACTGGCGCAGACCCCCACCAATGATTCTTGATACTCATTTCTTCTTTGTGGCACTATTATTTAGGGAAAAGAAATTATAAAGTCAAAACCAAAATAAAGCATCAGTAAAATAGCATATCAACCTGCAAGATCACCAACTAGCACTGAACATAGAAATTCATAAAAAGAACTCAATAGTCTTCACAGTTATTTGGGAAAGGAAAAGAAAAAATGAAAAAAAGAAGGATAAAAGTACCCATGGATTGATATCTGAGGATCTTTGTAAGCAGCTGCAGTACTATTGTCGCTTGTTGAAGCTGGAATGGAACCCTCTCCACCAGAATGCTTTTGACCAAAAGTGTCCAATATATCTAATTCAGGAAGTGTGATACCCAATAATACCTGTGGAAAAAGTCTGTTATAACACACAAAATGAAATACAATTTGTGTTTATGGTGAAATGGTATCAAATGAAGCCTGTCAAGCTCACAAGACTAACCATCATATTTTTATGTGGCAAATGACATAATCAAGTGGGCATGATTTTTAATATGCAACATGCTTAGACAACCATGAATACTCAACCAGTACATACACCTACTGAGCCAACCTCTCCACAGAGTGTAGTGTCATAAGAAAAAAGAACAGTTAATTTAGACATCAAAACATTAGTATGTTAAAAAAGTTAAATGAATATAAACAATTATAAAATTTTCATGAACATTATTGAAGGAAGCAATATAAACATTGAACATAGTTTAATGAACAATATAAACATAGTTTAACTTTTTTAAGATTTTCATGCTAAGTTAAATGAACAATATAAACATAGTTTAACTTTTTTAACATTTTTTGGATCATGAAAATGAAGCTTATCAAGAAAATGAAGCTTATCAAGAAAGCATTTGCAATAAAAACATTGGCAATAAAAACATTGGCAAATTTAAAAACATTTGCAATAAACATTGGCAAATGACATAATCAATAGATTTTCATGCTAAGTTAAATGAACAATATAAACATTGGCAAATGACATAATCAAGTGGGCATGATCACTACCATGTTTCCTCTGGATCATGAAAATGAAGCTTATCAAGAAAGCATTTGCAATAAAAACAACAAAAACTTTAGAACAAATATCTCTAGGTCCATCATGAAACAAAGAAAAAGTCTGGAGTTCCAGACTTAGCCACTTAAATATTTTTTTGGTGGAAGATTTTATGTAGTATAAGATTTATATATGGAAAATTTGATTTTGGCAGAATTCTACTCAATTCAAACCCGATAATTCACCAAAATAATTATCCTAGAAATCCCAGAATTGACATGCCAAACAAACTAGTAGTTAATCAGTTAGTAGAGAAACTCTTTTGTTGTGATCTGTTTTGCAACTACAAAACAGAGTAAAACTGGAGATCAACTTACAACTAATTTCATTCTCTTACATGTACTAAAAGTAAATATAAATAGGTGAGAGGAGCATGAAACAAAGGTTTGTAATCTGTAATTCAAATCATCAAGTTTCTCTTATAAAATATATTATATATATGCAAGCATCTAGATTTCAGGACAAGTACCTCATTATCAATAGGTTTTTCTGGTTTCACAATTTATGGTGTACCTAAAAGTTGAAAAGGTAAGAAATTAGGTTGATCTGAAAATTAGTAAGCATTTGGCTACTGTGAAAACCTGAACTAAATAAAATAAATAAAAATTTACAACTTGGGTTTACCTTCAAAGCTTTTGTCGAGACTACCGGCTCCTTTGAAGAGTTGATCAATGTATGGCCTGCAGTACAGAACCCCTCAAAGGAATTGTAGTTGCCAAGCTGCAAAATAAAAGGCATTGTTCCACCAATATACAAACATAAATTATGTTCTACCAATATACAAACATAGATTGAAAAAATTGAAAATAGTGAGATTGAAAAACAAAAAGATCAAAGTGAATGAGATTCTATTGAAAAGAGAGCAGACCAAAAATAGCAAGTGAAAAGATTAAAAAGAGTAAAACTCGACTGAAGAGAGGCCGGATCGAAGATCTGATGGAGCAATAGGGAGAGAGAGAGAGAGAGAGAGAGAGAGAGAGAGAGAGAGGACCTGAGGGATAGTAGCGACGGGAGGACCAGACCTGAGGAGGAGCTTCAACAGGCAGAGGGCATCCAACGCCATCAATTAGCAAAATTTACCAACCTCTCAATACAAAATAGGCGATTCAGAACAGTCTAATCCACACCTGTTCGAGTGTTCGAGCTTTCCTTGGAACAGAAAAGCCTATCATTTCATCGGCTGGTTTCCACTTGCTCCGACTCAATCGGTCTCGGTCCCGGTCCCTGTCTTGATCCCGATGATTTTGATCCTTCTTCACTCCTCGGTCTCGCAACCCCGCTGATTTGTGCAACTCAACCGAACCATCTTCCTCTGCAAAGTCATTAGAATCAGAATCAAGAAAAACAAAACCATCAAGAAATTTCAACAAAATGAATGCAAGAATCAGTGGATTTAGAATTAGATCTGAACAAGTGATCGGAATCAACCTTGGTGCATCTCTCAAGGACCATGAGGAGACAGAGAAAACCCTAGATCTAGGATGAAGAGAGAAAAAGATAGAGAGAAATGGAGAGAGAAAACAAAATGACGGAAAGAGAAATGGGAACAGAGGGAGACGGAGCACCGTTTAAAGGGGACACGCGTGTCTTAATTTCACTTTTTTATCTTCCACAGCGTTTTTCAAATAAACGTTGTCTAAAAAACGTGGTTGTAAACCAATTTTGTTGTAGTGAGTTGAATAGTAATCGATCTTTTTTGTTTTTAAAATGTCACAAAGATAAGATGACATCTTCATTAGCAACGAATGCTGAAAACGTTTGTGTTTTAGCAATGTTTTTCTGGTTTATTGTGGCGTTTTAAAAGTGCCACTAATTCTAAAATTTATTGTAGTCGTTAAATTTTGGTTTAAAAACTTAACGAGTTTAAAATTATATTCAAGTTTAACTTTTTTTTTTTTTTTTTCTTTTATATTATAAGAAGTTGATTTCAAATAAGTTTTTAATGAGTCAAACTAGAGTAACTTGATTTTTTTATAAAACATATAAACTTATAGAATTGAGTAGTAGGTTATTCAAGATTGACTTAAAAACTTAACAAGTTTAAAATTGGCTTTAAATGTGACTTGTTTACAAATTGAGCTGAACTTGAACGAATTTTTAATGAATCGAACACGAGTCAAAATTCAAGTAAGTTAATTTGTTTAACGGCCTTACTTGTGTGTATCTATTTTTTGTTAGAATTTCTTACATTATTGACTATTTAGTTTGACATAATTATTCTAATATTTATAAAATAATATTTTTTACTGATTAAAAATATTAAATTTGAATTACAATTAATAATTTGCAGTGTTAAATAGATGAGCCACTACAACAATCCTGGGAGGAGCCAATCTTAGAGGTTGACAATGAGGCTATATCTCGAGCTGTGGGTCCACTCCCTTCCCTAATTTATGAACTTAAGCAATTGCACACACGTCATTATTATAAGTACATAATTATGTCTTTATATAATATTTTTATTTTAAAATAAAGTACTCACAAGTATTTAAAATTGCTAAAATACCACTATAGTACAATTTTATATAAATTTTAGGAATAATTGCTGAAAAGGGCACACTCATGGCGCCATATATTATTTGGTTTAAGATTTTTATTTATTTTTATTTTTATTTTTTGGTGATAGAGACATGTTAAATGAAATTGTTTGGTGAGAAGAACATATTATTTATTTATTTATTTATTATTATTATTATTTGTTTTCAATTGGACCACACTGTCGAACAAGTCACTGGCAGAAAGTTCACTAGATAAGTCACCGATGGCAACGGTTGACAGTGGCTGGTGGTAGTGGTAATAATATGGATAAATAGGTAGATTAGGTGGACAAATAGGTGACACACGAACCAATAATGGGATGACACGTAGACAGATAGGTAAGTACAAAATAATCTTTCAAATTATAATTATTTTTTTAGCCCCAAAAACACAGAGTTCGGGCCTATTAGTTTAAAAATTTATAAATGAACCTATGGCCTAAGACCCAAAATTTTATGTATAAAAATTGGTCATTATGGTATATACATCCTTTACGAGGGTGTGTACTACAAGTGTCATAACTAAGGCTTGGTTTGACATATTCAGAAAAATTTAAAAAGTTAAAAAGTCATTATTTTATTTAAGTCACATCATTTTATTTAAGTCACATCACCTCTCTACTACATCACTTCAAATCCAATCCATATTTCATAAAAAGTCAAAAAGTGTACTTATTTAGAACATCCCAAACAATCTTATTTTTCTTTCATAATAAAAAAAAAGAAAAAAAAAAAGAATTATAATCAAATACCACATAAGATATAATTAATTTTTTTCAAATCATAGCTAACATTATAATAGGTTATAATAAATATGACAAACGTCATTGGAGTATATGGTATACACCCCATTTGGGAAGTGTTATAGAATTTCCCATAATTAAATTATTTTTCAAACTGCTTTCATATGTTGTAGCTTCAAAATCCAAGGAATAGAAGGAGAACAAAACCCCCAACATTTGGAATTTCAAAGCTAAAAAGGGAATAACAACAACAAGAGTGTCTGTCAACAAAGAATAAATTAAACCTATTTGAAGAACGGTTATGCTACAGACCCCACTGGGGTCTACCCCCACTGACCCCCAGTGGGAGGTGGCAGCCCCTCATTTGTCCAAACACAAAAAAAAAAAAAAAAAAAAAATAGTTTTTTTTTTAACCAATGGGAAGCCACCATTCATGACCCCCAGTGACCCCCACTGGGGGTCTGAGGCATTTTTCTTTGAAGAAAGTGTTTGTTTTGAATATATATATATATATATATATATATATATATATATATATATATATAATGCCCAGTGCAACAAAGCACGGGAACAACAAAAGCGTGATTATGAAGTCTTATGTTAAATTATCAGAGCATTAACATAGGTTTAATCATCTCCTAAAAGTACTTCGTTTTTATTAAACAAAACATTAGTTATAAATTTGATTCATCTCCCAACACTTTGCTTACGTCAATCCAAAGCATGCTTCTTGGCCCCCACATTTTTTTTTTTTTTTTTTTTTTTTGGTTTCATATGAACGGGCTTCTTTGTAACTTAGTGAATTTGTTCAAGAACATTTGAAGTCACTTAGACCACTTCTTTGACTTCTAAATAATGGATGTGACCAGCAATGCTGGTTGAAGACAAAAGGTTTTGAGTAAATTAAAATGGTAGTCTATATATTTTGTTATTTGCATCATTTTAATTTAAATAATTTTAATTAGGGAAATATTATGGTACACATCCTTTAAGGGATGTGTATCATATATACCTTATAATTAAAAAAGAGAATGATATAATTTTATACTTTTATGAGTTAATAACTAAAAAGAAATATCATAAACTAAGCACAACGTAAAGTATAATTAAAGAATTTATGAGTCATAACTAATATAATATCATAACTAAAGAAGAAAATAGTGTAATTAGGGATGCATATGGTATCCCCTTTTCAACGGTGTGTATATTATAATTTTCCTTTTATTTAACTCAATTTTGACTTTTAATATTCGATTTTATGTTAATTTGGTCCAAATGATATCGCCGTTGAGGTTTTTGATAAAAAATTATCATTGAATTGATTGATGTTAGATCATTGAATTAAACAAGTTTATAATTTTGCTTGGAAAAGTATGACACATTCTGTTAATGGACGCATTTGCATAAAAAAAATTCTTACAATTAATCAATTGAAGTAATTTGTGACAAATTAAAAAAATTAAGCCAGTTAAGATCATTTGGTTGAGTTCTAAATGATGATGTGACCAACAATGTTACCATGTTTCTAAATGAAGGATGTGACCAACAATGTTACCATGTTCAAAGATGCCTGAAAAATAGTCAAAAGATAAGTGTGAACCAAACCACTCCCCCCTCATTTTTCTAGTCACCTTTTATAGTTAGAAACTCCCTAATTTTTTTTAAGGACGTAAAATTATAGGAGATGAAATACCTAAGTGCATATGGTGACAAAAACACATTTAATAATTAATTTTGATGAAAAAAAAAAACTATAAGTTATTATATCTTTTTGATTTATTTGTTGTTTATTCCTTGCTTACGTCTGTAGGAAGCATGCTTTCCAAATGAGTAACTCGAGGTTCTATAAACAAATGAATGAATTATCATGCCTACTTATCTCAAACTAAATTAAATAAAACTAAACTAAAGCTATGCCCATGCATAGATTATTAAATGCATGTACAACACCCCAATTGTGTTTTTTTCATTCAGTTTCCTTTGTGTTAGACCATTCATTGAAAGATTGACACCTTTATGCTGTATTTCGTCGATGAATTTGATGAAGGATTTGAAAAAAAAAATGAAAAAGGTAGGTGAAATGTGAATAAAACATATCTATATTTCACCTAATTTCACACATTTTTTTCTTTTCCTTTTCCAAATTCATTCCCAAATCCCCCAAACAAACACAACATTATGGTTTGTTTAATTAAGTGACTTACATAATCCCATTCCCATTTCATCACAACAATGATGCTAACTTATTATTATCATTATCTATATTCTAAAAGTCAGAAAACTTGAATTTCAAGAACTCAATTTGATTGAGTTTGTAAAACTTGTTTTTGTTTGTTTGTTTGTTTGTTTTTTTTTTTAAACTAGCTTGGCAAAATTAAACACAATTTATGATGTTTCAAAATTATATAAATTACTTTTGCCTCATATAAGAAAATTTTAGTTTTTGATTTTTTTTTAGAAAATATATAATGAACACTCAACTAACAATGCAACTCGGGATTGAACACACCCAAAAGGAAAGGAAATAGAAAAACGAATTGGACAACTTTTTAGTTAACACTCTGCAGATTTTTTAGAACAATTTGCTACTAGTATTTTTATTTATTTACTTTTACAAGGTTATTTGTTAAAAACCTTGAAAAGCATGAGTGTAATGGATCGTATTTTGGCTAAGGGGTTGTTTGGGATGACCTAAATAAGTATACCTTTTGTCTTTTTACGAAAAGATGTGCAGAAAAGTAGAGAAATGATGTGATGAAAAAAAGATAAAAAGATAAAAAGTGTGTACTTATTTAAGATAGCGAAACTTAGCCTAAGTTTGACACAACATAAAAAAGTTAAAAAGTTAAAAAGTCAAAAAGTCACTATCCTATTTAAATCACATCATCCTATTTAAATCAAATTACCTCTTTACCACATCACTTCAAACTCAACCCATATTTCATAAAAAGTAAAAAAATACACTTATTTAAATCATTCCAAACAAATACGAGTAACAAACCTCCATTGATTGATTATATTTAATGTTTTATTATGTATGAAATACGTCGGGGTGACTCCTATTTACCCACAACAATTTTCATATATTACACTTTTGTGTTCTCAAAATTGTAACTAAAAACATTAATTCCTCTCAATTGAAGCTTTGACAAGAATATAAGAATAATGTTATTAAATAATAATAAAATTTAAATACACTCATTTAATTCCAATTTACGGTTCAAACGAATTATGAAAAAACATGCGTACATCTAGAGAGCATGATTGTTGGCTAGATTAAGGCCTCGTTTGGCAAGTATCTCTTTTAGTTAAAAAGTCAAAAAGTTACTAAAAAAATCAAAAAACCAACAACTCATACCAAAAAATCAAAGATTATTTTTTTTCTCTACTTTTTGCACATCTTTTCGAAAAAAGCCAAAAAATAAGCCAAAACATACTAGTTTTTTTCACATCACATTTTAGCCAAAAAATTAAAAAATTACTTAAAAAGTCTATTCCTAAACGAGACCTTAGTATGAGTATTAGTTTAGAAAGGTAAGATAAATTTTATTTATTTAACACTAGTGTAGTATACTAAATCTATAAGATTATATAAAAATTCTTTTATATTCAAAATAACTTTGTTTTTTTATGTAAAATAAGGGCCAAAATAATTTTCTCACCTCTAAGTCTATATAATTGAATTAGCAATACCACATTCCCTTATTGGAATAAAATTTTGTTGTGTATTTTTATGCTATGTTTCGTCTGGAAATTTCGGAAGGAATTTGAAAATGAAAAAGAAAAATGTGTATGAAATTATGTGAAATGTAAGTATATTTTATTTATATTTCACTTATTTATTTTATTTTTTTTTTCAAATCTCCCAATCAAACACATGTATAAATTTTCTCAAATCCATTTGGTAGAGGTGGATTCTCGAGCATCGTCCAGACCCATACTATTTATTTTATCCAACACCTTATATCACTGAAATAAATTTGATCAATTTAATAATTATAACATAAGCAAATTATCGTGTTTGTGATAAGGGATATGATTGAGACCCCCTCAAACTTTCACCCCACCACCCCGACACATACGTGGGGGTTAGAGATTGGAAGAGAAGAAAAAAAAAAAAAATTGACCAATCAAAAGTAGAGGTCATGGGGTGACCCCCAAAAGGGGTCTGAATATTTTTCCTTGTGGTAAAAAGGAATTTACCTCCATTTTTAGGCCTTGTTTGGTATAATTTTAAAAAGTTGAAAAATTAAAAGTTATTATCTTATTTAAATCATATCACCTCTTTATTACATCATTTCAAACTCAACGCATACCTAATCCATATTTTATAAAAAATCAAAAAAATATATTTATTTAAATCATCCCAAATCACATCTTAATAACCCTCTTGAGACAAAAAGTTGAGGGTGTCACAGCATATTCACTAGTTTTGGGTACGGGTCGAAGTAGTAGGCAAAGCTGTGAAGAGAGGGCAATGTTTGCCGGGGGCTCAAACAAACCCTCCCAAACTTCAAGGCCAGCAGCATGGTGAGCTGCAAAAAGGCCAAAAAAGAAAACAAAAATTTTCTCGAGAAAAAAAAAACAGTGAGAGAGAGAGAGAGAGAGGAGTCAGAGAAAAAGTGAAAGAAAAGTGAGAGTGGAGTGTATGTTTGGCAGCATGTAGAAAAGGAAAAGAAAAGAAAAAGAAAAAGGAAGGCTAGAGACAGAGAGATTGAGACTGAGAATACCGGCTGCAGTGAGTGTCGGGTGGGAGTGGAGAAAGGAAAACGCCGCACCTGCAGAAAAAGCAGACAGCACGCGGGAAGGTGGCGGAGGAGTACGGGCAACAGCACCACCCCTCACCACCACTACTTACTACCCACCACCACCACCGCCTTAACTCACCCATCCTCCACTTTCTGTTTTGTTTTCTGGGTAGGACTCTGTAGGTCTGGTCCCGTTGATACCCCACATTCACCTCGATCCCTTCCACACTGCACACGCCCCCTCTCCCATTTTAGATTAGTATATTTCTCTCCCCCCCCCCCCCCCCCCCCCCTCTCTCTCTCTCTCACTACAAAGTCGTATAAACTACTACCCCCATATAGCAATAGGGAAATGATAATAGAAATTTATTTTTGAGTAATGATATGATACCGAAATCAATATGGGGTTCACATTAGATAAAATTCTTGATTGGAATTTTAGGGCTTCTAATATTTTTTTTGGGTATTTTTTAGGCTTATTTTTTAAATTAAGTAATATAAAAAAAATAATTATTTGATGATTAGAAAATATATAAGAACGATAATTACATGTTTTAATAAACTATCACATTATTGAATTTTAAAAATGAGTCCGACTTTTGAGTTAAAATAGCATTACTCATATCTGAGGTTGAAAACAAGCCGAACCAAATCGAGTTTTTGAGTGTTTAAGTTTATTTAATAAGAATTAGTCAACTTGAGCCAAGTCGAACTTAAATAATCGAGTTTTAGCTGAGCTCAAGCCAACTCGATTACATGAACAAGTAGAGCTCGAGCCTGAAAAAAATTAATTAATTTATTTATTTAACAATATTTATATGTAATTTATGAGCAAAATATATAACAATATTTATATTAATAGTAAATTTGATCAAATATGTAAATTTTACACAAACAATCCTTTTTTTTTATTTGGTCATAGCAATTTGCGCTATGATTAGTGGAGGTAGATTAAATATTAGTCTTTTGTATTGATAATAATCTTTTTTTTTTTTTTTTTTTGAATGACTGTAGATGATAATCTTGATAATATGTAAAAAAATTGGACAGTTCGGTCCGTTAAGTCAGTCACATGCCTTACTCTGATGATAAGATTTGTCTATTTAAAATAAGGAAGATGCTAAAAGCACTTCTTAAGATTGTTGGCGTTGCAAAATGTATAAAAAAAACCATAAATATATATATATATATATATATTTAAATTTGTAAAATGTATATTATAATCTTAAATATTTTAATATTATTTGTTTCTTATTGACAAGTCTTAATACTACTATTAGTAAGAGCATTTGTATTAGGCTGACTATTATGATTTTAGGATAAAATTTATTTAAAAAGTACAAAATCATTCTCCAATAGTCTTACAGTAAATCTGTAAAATTTGTCATTGTTGCTGTTCACAAGTTATACAATAAATTGGCAAGAGATCTTTTCTTTTGAGAGTAAATGGCCGGACAACTGCTGCATAATTATTAAATTTATTTTTAAGGAATATGACATTGCAATATACATAAATAAAATAAAATTAGCAACTTCTTTTACTGCTATGCTTTTTAACAATACAAAATAAATATTTTATAAAATTTAATTTTTAAAATAGAAAGTCTAATATAGGTGTACATACAAAATATGTTAGTAAATAAAATAGAAAAAGTAAATAAAAATAATTTAGCTAAAAATTTATTAAACCTAATACGGATGCTTTAATACCTTAAAATAGTCCTTAAAAAAAAAAAAAAAGACCTTAAAATAAAGACAAGATGGATATTGTTGTGGTGGACCGTGTAGTTCACGCCATATGTAGCACGTGTTTGAGGGTACATTAAAGGCGTACACTATTTGTCATATGCGAACTCACTATTATCTATCTTGAATTTATCAGAATAATACTATGCCTCTGTTTGGCAAGTTGATTTTCACGTTTTTTTGGCTATTTTAGCTACAAAAAATAAAATAGGTTATTTTAATCATAACAAACAAAACATCACATCTAACCTATAATCATTACATACTTCTCTCACAAAAAAAGTCAAAAAAGCCAAAAAGCCAAAAAGTCCTTCCCAAACCAAGCTTTTTAGCCCAGGCTAAAATAGCCAAAAAAGCCAAAAAGCCAAAAAGCCAACCTACTTCCCAAACCAAGCCTATGTGATTAAAATTAAATTGGTATAATATTAAGTCTACAGTCTCGTTTGAGAAATTGTTTATTTTAATAGGTTATTTTAATTTTTGATTATTTTAGTAGGTTAAAATATTTTTGTTTGAAAGAAATGTTAGGTTTTTTTGTAGTTAAATGTGATATTTGTGAGAAAAAAAAGTGAAATGATTATAGATTTAATGTGGGATTTTGCCTTATTGATTATTTTAGTCTATTTTGTCTTTTAATAAATTTTAGGCAAAAAACTAATTTTTGGCTTCCCAAACACCCCCATATAGAATAAATATGAATCACAAGATATTAATTCTAAATAATTTTTGAGTAATTAAGTTCAGATTTGTAATATTACTATTTAAAAGATTGATTATTTGGTAGTTTTAGAATATTATTAACCCTTCAAGGATTAGATTACAATTTGTGTAAATTACACTGACGTTTCCTAAGATTTGATCCAATTACATCCTATTCCCTAACGTTTTGGAAATTACATTTCTACCTTTATAGTTAATAGTCTCATTTCACAAACCTCCTATTTATATAAAAGGTAACAACTTCTACTAGAAAAACATAGGATATTACATTGAAAAAAACAAAAAATAAAGCAAAGGAAAAAAAAATAGAAAAAGTAAAACAAAGTAGAGAAACGAGAGAGTGTATGAGTTTAATATTTTCATTCTGTCTAAATAATTACAATGACTAGGGGTCAATGTAATTTTCCAAACGTCAGAGATAATATGTATTAAAGTCAAATCTCAAGGAGTTTAAGTGTAATTTACCCTTATAATTTTAAGGATTTATTATTTGGTAGTTTTAGAACAATATTATGTAGACTTTGGGTTTGGCCTACTGGTATCTAATAGCCACATCTTTAATGTATGGTGAGGGGAAAGGTTAGGGATTCAAGCTAATAGAATAACGGTGACTTTTTTAGTTATAATTTAATTTCATTAACAAAACTAAAATCCTACAATTTAATTTTACTAATAAAATTAACATCCTACAATCTTGATCAAATATATATATATATATATTATGCACAATTTAATGAAAAATAATAGAGACTCACAATTTTAAAATAATAAATTCACTCACAATAAAGATGATTCGGCAAACAAGTTGAGTCTTATATCATTGACTATATAGTCAAAGTTTTATTTATTTGTTTGTATAGATCTCAAATATTTTTTTCTTTGTCTTGTATAAATCAAATAAAAGTGAAATTGGGACGCCGGACCACCAAATAATTTTCCTTTTTAAAGTGGGTTGGACACAGGGCAGGCCCATCCTATAAATACGACCACCCTGAACTCAGCCTTCCCTCTCTAAAAGGACACGAAGCCTTCAAAAACACTTTCAAACTCATCATCAATCACTCCTGTAAAGCAATCTACTGTAATTAAGTTATTGCTTAAATTTAGCCTACATATGTGTGAAACTGTAGAATAGATTTAGTTGCTTCCTAATTTATTCTAAGATTTCAGTATATATATATGTCCTCAGCCGAACAACAAAAGAACAATTGATTGAGCTCTTCAATTCAATCAATCTATTCATCCTCAGTGCTATTGTTGCTTCTCTTTCTTTCTTCTATTCTATCCAAAAGTTGTTTGTGGGGATTGAAGAACAAAGTAGCCAAGACGGGTCTGCCTCTGTGGATGCTCGGGTTGAGCATGGATCGGTTGCGAGATGACATGAATCGTTTGCTCGCCCTACTCTTTCACCAGGTAACTTTCAACCCTCAATTTTTGTTTTTCATTTTTGTTGCTAAATAGGTGTTTGTTTATATAAATGTGATGATTATAGTATAGTGGTGATTAAGAAAAGTGTTAAAATGTGGTTATTTGGTGGGTTAGGGAGTGTTGGATGAGCAGTTTTTGCAGCTACAACAGCTTCAAGATGAGTCCTCTCCCAACTTTGTCTCTGAGGTTGTCAACATCTACTTCCATGAATCTGAGAAGCTCTTGAGGAATCTCAGAGGCCTACTACTGTAACCACTAATCTCTCTCTCTCTCTCTCTCTCTCTCTCTCTCTCTCTCTCAGACTCACACACACCGTGCACATTGTTAAACCTGTCTTAGCAACTTAACATACTTTTTAATTTTGGTTTACGGGTTTTTCTGCATTTCTATAGTGATTTAGAAAACAGCATAAATTCCAAAAAAAAAAAAAAATGCCTAAAATAAGTAATAATTACCAAATTCTTTCTTGTGTAATTAAAATTATACTAAATTTGAATTTATACCCACAAACTTCATTTTCAAATTACTTTTTCAGACCTTTTAACTTTTTTCTTTTATTTTGAATCAAAACGTGTTTCTTTTCATATCCTTTACATGAAGATAGTTTTAAATATTAGCTGATTTTTTTTTTTTTTTAAACTTTTGAAAATTCATATTCATTGCTATATCTTTTAATATGGTTCCATATATTTTGAATTGAACAATGATATCCTACATCAATTTCGTACAAAATGATATAATTTTTTTATTTTCAAGTCAAAACTCATACTAATACTATTGTTGTAATAATTTAAAAAAAAAAAAAAGTCATTAACATATGATAATTTATGTATGGTGAGGAAACAGGCAAGAAAGAGAGTTTTCGGACTACACAAAAGTGGGAATCCATTTGAACCAGTTTATGGGGAGCAGCTCTAGCATTGGTGCCAAAAGGGTCAGAAATATATGCGTTGCCTTTCGCGCCGCTTCCGAACAGAATAACCGAACTGCGTGCGTCCTCTGCTCTCTCTCCTCTCTCTTCTTTTTTATATATATATATATATATATATTTTAAAACCCTTTTCAGAGCAAGGGTGTGCGTGTGTGGACTGATCGAGAGTCCAGAGCTCCTATTTGTTTTTATAAAAATAAGTTTTCATTTCTGTTTTTGTTTTTGATTTATTTGTTTATTTCTGCATGTGGGTTACAGATGCTTGCGAGCTTTAGAGCTGCTAGAGCACGAATATTGCTATCTCAAGAACAAACTCCACGAACTCTTCCAAGTAAAATATCTCATACCACCATTCATTACATTTACATTACAATTCTAAACTTATATTGCTTGACTTCAATCTTGTTTCAAATAACCACAATCTGGTTTTAATTAAGGAAAAATTACATAGCAGTGGGAAGTTGAGAAAAATATTATATATACATGAAAAATTTATAATTAATATTGATAAAATTTATTTTTAATTTATAATTATTTTTCAAGTTTTACATTGATCTGAAATTCTCCCTTTAAATAACCTCTGATACTTACCGATTCAAAATTTTGAACTTTTAATACTTATATTCACTAATATATTGACTGATATCAACATTTTAAATATTAACCATTACATATGTAGTAATTATAACCTAACAAGATTTTAGACTTTTAATATTGTTATTATATATCGACTGATAATACTATCCAATATTGACTAATATATGAATATTTTGCTCATATTGATGCATATCTTGATACCATTACTTCAAATTATGGATGGCATTATCCTATATCGGCTAATATCTTACTATATTGCCGACACGAAATGATATCAAGATATGTATCGATATTAATGATACAATCATAATATTAGTTAATATTAGATAGTAACAATTATATATCAATGAACATTATTGAAAAGCTAAAATTTCAATACATGATGGATATCATATGCAACAATTGATATTTAAAATATTGATTGTTGCTACCATATCTTTGCCTTTATTATAGTAATTTCAGACCATCATTCCAATTACTCTTTGAGAAGTTAAATACTATTGAGTTAGTACTGAATAATTATCATTTCATGATGCAGATCGAACAGCAAAGAGCTCTGGCAACTGGAGTTAGGTACCCAATGCATAACTAAAAACAAGACATCATAAGTCCCTCTAATATTGGATCACACTTATTGATTTCGGCTGATCTCAACTTATCACTAGACATTCGGATTCTTAGTTTCTTTTGTCTCTTTGTCTTGAAACAATCACACAGTTATTGAATTACATAATAATTTTTCAAAACATAATTCAATAATTATGATTGTTTTGAGATTAGAGAACATAAAATTTGAAACAGTCAGTCATGTGGAGGAGAAGAGGAAGAAAAAGGGTTGACACTACTGTCAAAGGTTATGTTCTTTTCTTTTTGAAGTAGGGGTGTTTTTTAGTGTTTGCAATGTGAGATGTATCTGAAAGCAAATAATGTTTCTAAAAAATGGGATACATGAATGGTTGTACTTTGAAGCTGCATTTCAGATTCTGATATCATTTCTGGAGATTCAGCTTTTAATGCTTAATTAGGGCTTCTTCTTTTTTTTCCCCTCATGAAGAGTCACTTTCTAATTGATCAGAGAAACGCATCTTTTCCACCTGATTGCTGAAACTCTCACTTTATTGTAGAGTCAGTCACTCAATCAGTCAATCCAACAAAGCAACCTATCAATCAGAAGAAGATTCTAATATAAATACACTGCGATTATTAATGAGGTTCCAAATCATTTCGCTTTACTGGTAGATTTGTGTACTTTTACCATTTTACCCTGGAATGATGAGAAATATAAGAACTCTATCAAACTGAACCCATTTATTCAACAAAATACTGTACCTACCTGTGTAGAGTATGGTCCAAATTGTTCCCCAAAAAGGTGTTGACCTTGACTTGAAGACAAACTGGAACATTTTCTGGTATAAAAATCTATGAAGCCTTACCAATAATTTTGTTTCACAAATATTTTTCATGTCATTTTCCTCTTCTTTCCTTTTTCTTTATATATTTTATTTATTATTTGAATATGTCATTTTCCTTGTATGATTTGTGTAGTCCCTTTGAAAAATTAGATTTAAGAACAAAGTAATTACACTTTTATAAAATGATAAATTCAAATAACTCTCACTTGCATATTCCTTGTACTTCCACAAAATAGAATTATTTTAAGTTATTTCTATTTAATAAACTTTTTCCAAATACTTTCATAAATTAAGCAATCCTAGTCTTGTAAAATAAAGAAAATGTCCAAATATTTGAAATACTATTAAGCAATACAATTTTTTTTTTTAAAACTCATTGCCAAATTTTTAAATATTATTATATATTTTTATAGATTTTTTACAAGTATATCCAGACTAATGTAAAAAAATAGGCGTCATTAGTATTTTCTTATATTTTTAAAGAATGTACTATACAAAACATTATTAAGAGATTTTTTTTTTTTTTAGAATTACCATTTATTGTATTAATTGGGCACCCTAAACAAATAAATTCGGGGTCCGCCCTGGATGTGGCCTGCAATAACAAAATTTTAGTATTTGATATGCAATCAGTTGGAATAAAATGATTGGAACAACTTATTTGCACATCAGTTTGAAAATATATATATAGCATTACTCTAGGAAGTTTTGGAAAAATAAATAATTTGACATCTCCAAAAACAAGAAGATTTGATTGGAGATGCTTTAGGAAGTTTTATTGTTTTCCTTTTTCTTTTTCCTTTTGGAAGCTTCCAAAATGATTTTATTTCTTTGTCAAATTTGTCAATTATGTTTTAGTATCTTTCTTGGAAGCTTCAAAAAATGAATTGAGTTTGGAAGTTTTTTGCTTGATCTAATCCATATATTATTTTTTTGTAGAACAAGTTAGAAAAATGCCCAACTTTCATTGTCTATAAAGAAGATAAGCTTAAATGTTTTAAGGTGACGAGAAATGTGTTGCAATTGTAAAAGTGTTGACAAACATTCAAAAATGCTTTAGAGTGGCAAGAAATTAGAAATGTAAATAAATCGAGTTATTTATGACAATTTCAGTTCAGTTTATTTGCTAAATGGATGAACTTGAGCTAAATTTTTAGACTGGTTTAGTAGGCCTAATTTGGAAACTTGGCTAAAAATTAAATTTTAACTTTTAACTTATTTTAGGTCACATAACCTCTCTACTTTTTTACACGTTTTTTTTTTTTTTAAAAAAAAAAGAAGTCAAAAATCAACTTTTAACTAATTTCCTAAAACAACTCAAGTAGACCCAAATTTGACTTGACTAGGCTCGTGAACACAAATCTAAGTAAATTGAAATTTATTTTTAGTAATATATCAAATATATTGTCTTCAATTTATATTATTCTCTATTTATATTGGGCATTTGCGCAAATTTACATATTTGACTTGTTTATTAAAAAAAGTTGTTTACTTGTTTTTGAGCTCGAGTTTTGAACTTACCTCTCTACATTATCGAGCTAACTCGAGCGAAACTCGAGTTTCTCAAATCTTTGGTAAGCCAAACTCAAGTTCAATTCTTTAATTAAACAAAAAAAAAAAAAAAAACTGATTTTTCATATTTGTTGAATATTCAAGGGAGAAAGGGGAAAGAAGAAGCAAAAGAAACAAAAAAGAATAATCTCACAAAAAATTGTACCGTTGTCAATTTCAGAAGATGAGTTGGGCATACAGAGCGCAACAAGAAAAGCCCATTACCCCCACATAAGTCACCGGCCACATCACCTTTTTATGTGGGAAAAATGTTTGGGAGCTCTAAATTGGGAGCACTAAAGGAGCTCTAGAGAGTGGGTCCCACTGACTGATGTGATGTTTTGGCCTTATTTTTTTTTTTGAATTTCCACCTCATTAGTGGTCCATTAGTGCTGTCAAATTAGTGAGATGTATCATTGTTGTTTATGTGAGCCTATTAGATCTAAAAATATTTTTATAAGAATTTTTTAAAAAAATAATAGAAAAAATTAGTAAAACATCTCTCCAACTTTGGGTAGTAGAAGATGTAAGATATATTTTTTCTTATTAGTTAATGTCTCTCAATAATATTATTTGAGAAATTTTTATTTGTCACAGAGAAATTTGAGCTCTTCACAAATTCTCTGTGAAGCTAAAATTTTTCATTGAGGAGTTGACAGAGAAATTTCTCTATAAAAAAAGAAATTTATCTATGAAGAGTTGAAAATTTCTTTCTGTGAAAATGTCAAGGGGACCCTAATTACTATGAAAATGTTACATGTCATTTATCTAATAAAATCTTAATATGAGGGACCTTAAACTAAAAGCAAAAAAATAATATACTTTATAGATTAATAATTCTAAACCACAAGATAAAAATTAGGGCAAAATTCATTTTATCTCTTGTGATTTGAGGCCATAGCAGTTTACCTATACGGTTCACATATAGCCAGAAAATCCCATATGATTTTGGATTAAAGTGCATCACTTAACATTGTTAACTAACCTTGGGTTTAGCACTGTGGTCTTGTAGCCACACCATTAGAGTGCGGTGAGGAAAATGTTAGGGGTTCGAGCTGATGGAGTAGTGGCGACCACTTTAGTTGTAATCTAACTTTAGGTTGAATTACACTAATAATCTCTATAGTTTGGGACTTATATCACTTTGATGCCTGACTTTTCAATTGTGATACATTTGATTCTGAATTTTGAATCTCATTTTAAATAAGGTCAATTGAAGACAGTGTTGCTCTATTTGAAGGGCAAAGTCGTCATATAACTTATTTTGTGTTTGTTAACTTATATGTTGTTACCTATAAAGGAAACCCAAGAGGGAGTAAATTGGGTTATTAAAAATAATTTCACAATATTAATTATAGTTGAATTTTAACAAATACAATAACAAAGCAATAATAATCAATATATAACGTAAAAGAGATTGGGTTCAAACACAATGATTTATAGTGGTTCGGCACGCCGAACCTATGCCCACTCTCTAGTATCTTCCTTGAAATTTTTTCCACTATTCTTCAAATAGTAATTACACCACTAGTTTCACGGGTGATAGTGAACCTTGATAACAAGTGATCAAATCCTATCACTTCGACTAGTTTAGAATCCGATGCCTAGTCACACTTAACCCAAGTGATTTTGTCCTGAAAAATCACTCACAAAAATTCTCTTTTCCGAGAATAATAAGAAAGGTGTGAAAATTCCTTTTACAAGTTTTGCTCAAATTCTCAACAAATTTTCTCACAGAAAATACAACTAAATGAAGCACAATATAATTTATGAGAATATTTCAATATAACAGATTTTTCTCCTCTTTACTTCATGTCTTTTCTTTTCTGCACAAAGCTTCTTTTATAGCCATTAAAATATATATATAGTCGTTGGATTCTAGATAGGCTCCTCTTTCCTTGTATTTTTCTTCCGTTTGAATTCATTAGCTATTTGGACTTTCATCATTTTTGCCAAGAAACACTTCAAATCAAAAAAAGGAAGAAAGTGAATAAGAAAAGATGTGGAAAGAATTTGAATTAAATTAAAGTATTCAAAATATGAACAATAAATTTAGTTATTTTTAAATTGGTGCAATTTAAATCAAAATGACAAATTTTATTTTTATATTTTGTGTCACATGATTGTAAAAAAAAAAAAGAAAAAATCACAACTTATTTCATAATATTTTAGACATTATCAAAATTAAATCACATGATTAACTATCTTTCCATTTTTGATGATGGCAATATATGCATGAATTTAACACAAAATTTCACAGGTGAAAAATCTATGTGATTCGTGATTCAAAACAGATTTAATTCCAACAATTTCCAAACAACCAAAACTAACAATCTAAATTATCTAGCACGTACGAAAGTGATTTAGATTGTTATTTCACAATTAATATATTGACACAAATGATTTAATATGGAAAAAAATAACAGTTGGAGCACCTCCATTTGTGATTAAAAAATCATGGGCAAAACGCCACTAATCAATCCACTATAAAGAATAAAAATACTCAAGACTACCAAACAATTTACCCAACACTCTGTAAAATTGTCTTTCACAACTTGTGCCTCTTTCACCAATGCCTTCGTCTTAGAATTGATTAATTTGATGTTGAATCCACAACACCCACGTCGAATCCATGATAACGAGCCGCTTTGAACTCCTTCAAAGCCTTCACGCTCGGATATTTAGAATCCACCGAACAAACTCTCTTGAATAGAATGATCAAACAACCCTTTCGATGTAATCTAGTAAACTCATCAAATAATCTCACAAAGATATCTAAGGAAAACAAGCAAAAAGCTCTAGAGAAAAACCCTAACTCTCAAGAATAAGATCTGGAAGCCGTAATCCTAAAATCTGACTTTCGCATAGCTTTATAGTGAATAGGATCGCAGAGACCGCTCGAGTGTAGGAATGGTTGCGCAAGCGGTGTGCCTTATATGTGAAAAAGCCTTAAGTGTCTTCGCTCGAGCGATGGAAAGCTCGCTCGAGCATTAAAACAAAACTCTCAATTTTTTTGCAGACTTCTTGAATTATTGAGAAATCAAATACTTCACTTGAACAGTAAAAGCTTCACTCTAGCGGTCCAGCATAAAACACAGGCACAAATTACAACTCAAAACATGTTTGTTCGTGAAATTGACAACATAAAGGGACCTAACAATTTCCCCCTTTGACAATTCCCGGACAAAACATTCTAACAATAAATCCTAACAAACACACGCACTAGACGCAAACTCCTAGCCACTTTAAACACTGTGTGAACACTCTAAGCACTATATGAAGCGAGCCACCTGCAAAAATTATAAAGAAAGCGCATGAAGATATAGCCAGAGATAAACCAACCTATCTACTATAGTCCAAACCCAAAAGCAGAGATAATAAACATAATTCAAAAGTCCAGATAATCCAAAAGAGATAGTATCCAAAAATCACTCCTCTTTTTTGCCCGAGAGAGACAAAGCAACACAGTAAACATCTCAATATGTACAACCCAAAAGAAAATAGAAAGAAACATCAAAAAAATTAAAAAAATTGTCCAGAAGATAGATAAGAAACATCAAGAACATATCCATGAGAGAGAAAAGAACACATCCATGGAGAGAGAAAAGAACACAACTAGTCATTGATATGGTGGAGGTAGAGGCTATTGCATCTGGAGAAAAAAGAGAATCTAGGCGAGCTGCAGAGATGACTGATCAACATTATGCTCAATGTGACACAGACGACCATCAAAAGCATCGACCCGAGCATCAATCCAGGCAAGGTGCTGGGTCATGGTATGCTCAAACTGACGTAACTAGCCTCAAGTAATTCGTGGATGGACAACCTGCTCTTTCTCTCTGGCGGCTACAACATCGAGCTCTACTTTCTTTGCCAACTTGTCATCTCCTGCATTAGAAGCACCCACTCCGGAAGACTCCCCTTAACATGTGCCTGACTCTAGGAGACAATCGTTTTGGTAAAAGGTTAAATTGGGGTTGCAAACTCATCATCATTAGAAGATAAAACCTTAAGAGATGTGAGAAGACGATTGATAAGGCAACCATATGGAAGACTTAAAGACTTTTTACACCTAAAGACAGCTATCCTTTTTTGGATGATTAGGGTTGCAAGATTAATAGGAAGTTTGTGGTTGATGCAGTACAAGACATATCCTTGTTCTTGTGAAATGTCGGAGCTATGCATTGTAACAAGGAGGTTGGTACAAACAATTAGATTAAGCAGTCTAAAACGAGGGAGGAGCTCATGTTGTTTGATTAAATCCCCTTGAACCCAAACTTTTGGTGTACTACATAAGTCAGATGCTACCAAGTTGAAATCACAAGTGAGAGAGGCAAGGAAGAGATAGTGGAAATTTTTAACATGTAGAAGCCCTAGCAAGCCACGAATCAGGTCATGGTCAACTTTAATTACCTTAGACCGGACCCAAGTGCTAAAAGAGGGACCTACATCATCAACGGAATGAATATTGCAGAAAAACTCCCTAACCCAGTCCATATTTTGACTACGTGAAAAAGAGAGCACCTTGTCACCACCCAAAGGATGAAACAATGGTCGAATTGGAATAGACTCGAAGGTATTGGGTTGGACATTATGCTCTAGATGGACAATCCTAGACTCGTAAAAGTCCCTAAACAATCTGGCCTTCTCCTTGGATTGGAATTTCTCGATATTATAATTGGGGCGATTTGCGGTAGGATTTTTATGCTTGGATGAAAATGGCATGATGAAGTCCTATAGACATGGAACATCAACCAACAAGCACACAGACCTAAGTACCACCGACAACCAAGGAAGACATAAACCCAAACCCCAAATTTCAAACACAAAGACTAACCGCCATTAGAAATCAAGGACCAAAAAGTACAGAATGCAGCATGATATATACGGAACCATCTATGACAGATTATATAAAAAAAAAAAAAAAATAAATAAATTGAAAACCCTAATACCCAAATATATAACTACTTGAAACCCTACCAAAATAAACACTTGGAAATATGAAAAGAAAACAAAAATCAAGGTAAAAAAAGCTTAGTTGAAATCACTCAAGCAATAAAGTAAGCAACCTAAGAAAATGAGAAACCCTAGATATTCAACACTCATAACCAATAGAGAGAGAAGTGAGAAGAAAAATACAAAATAAATCCTAAAAGGAAGAAACACTTACCAAATAGTGATTAACAATAGTGATTAACATCACTAGAGAAAGCACAGAATCAACCAAAATAAAGAAGATCTAAGTTGCACATTGCAAGAAGGATGACATTGCCCTAAGAGAGAGAGAGAGAGAGTCGAAGGGATTTGGGGAAAATTGAACTGAAAAGATGGATTTGCATGTTTTTAAAACACACAGACCGCTCGAGCGAACTGACTTACACGCGTCCCATTGCTCGAGCCAAGAATTCAACACTCGAGCGTATATCACCAACTCACAGAAGTTTGAACCTTTTGCAAAAATATTGGATGATGGCTATGACCACTCGAGCATAAGAAACACAACTCGAGTGGTGTCCTTAGTAAAACCCTATTTTACCTGAAACACGCACCACTGAGTATCCAAAAGCCCTCATACAATCAAGTATCACCTGAAACAAAGATGGATTAGTACGATGGCAATAATGGGACACTAAGATGAGATAATCTACATCATGAAGCCTTCAATCTTGCAAGATAGACAATATGAACATGATATCATTAGCAGACACGGTAAACATGTATGAATGAACATAGGCAGTATATGGATGCAGGACACACGGGAAAACATGACAGCTCACATAGTTAGTGTATGTGTGCAATCCTTGAATGTCCACAATCGTTAGAGTTAATCCTAGTAGTAATCGAATGGCTGGACCTCCGGAAAGAGAATCTAAACACATTTGAGAAAAGTCAAACCACTAAGAATCAATGGCTATTTGTTGAGTACGGGTGGAGGCTCTCACTCAATAAATGAATCAAATTTATTGATTTTTTTTTTTTTTTGCTTTCTTTCTTTCTTTTTGGCACTCACTGGCAACATTCATACTTAAGAGTATGGAAACAACTCAAAGAAGCATGGATAAAATAAGGATAGCTTGGTTGGTGCCTCTAAGGTAGCCTTTTCCTCGTGCCTTGACTACAAAGAATTGAGGCGAAAGCCGTAGAGATGCAAAAAGATAGAAGGTGGTTAAGAGACTCAACATGTGTTAGTATAGGTCAATTCCTCTAACAATGCACAAGATACAATGTTAGTAGTCCATAAAAAAATTTGATCACTTATGCGGAACTCGTGCAACAGTTTAACTCAAGGATATATACAGAATGAGATCATCAAATCAATGGGCATGTACATTCAAATTGAGCCAAGAGAAAATACATATGAAACCTTGCAAGCAGCATGAGAAGTGTTCAAATAAATCTACGTGCAAAGATGACAAGCATTAATGATAATGAGATTATAACTTCCAAGCACATAGAACGCCAATCACACATAACCACTCATGTAACAGGTCACACTCTAGTTTATGAGCAATACTTCCAAGGTCTTTCTAAGGAACTCAAACCTAAGAAAATCAATTGGTTTTGTAAAAATGTCTGCTCTTTGATGCTCAGTGGGTACATGTTCAAGAATAACAAAGCCCTCCTCAACTAATTCTCAAATAAAATGGTGAAGAATGTCAATATGCTTGATGCGAGAGTGTTGAATTGGATTTCTGGAGATATTGATGTCACTAGTGTTATCACAGAAAAGAGTGAGTATGACTTGGTCTATACCATAGTCATGAAGCATTTGCTTCATCCAAATCATTTTAGCACAACAACTCCCGGTAGCAATATACTCAGCCTCGGCGGTCGAAAGTGAGATGGTATTATGCTTTTTTCTATGCCATGCAACCATTCCCAAGGTAAAAACAACCTCCAGATGTGCTTTTGCGATCATCAGCACACCTTGCTCAATCAACATCAGAATAGCCAGTGATATCGGCTGTGATGTCAGAAGAGAACCAAATCCCATACCCCAAAGTCCCACTAACATACTTGACAATTCGCTTGACGGCTAGAAGGTGAGACTCTTTAGGATAGGCTTGATAATGGGCACAAACATCTACACTAAATGCAATGTCGAGCTGACTAGCTATGAGGTACATAAGACTCCTTGTCGTGCTCCTATAAAAGGTAGGATCTACATCAATGCCAAAGGAGTCTTTAGAGAGGTGAAGGCTCGTGTTCATAGGGGTTCGTGCATGTTTAGCAGACTTTAGACTGAACTTTGACATGAGGTTCTTGGCATACTTGATCTGAGAAACAAACATACCCAACTGCAATTGCTTAATTTGAAACCCTAAGAAAAAAAAAAAAACAATTCCCCCATCATACTCATTTCAAATTCATGTGTCATGCAATCTGAAAAATATTTCACAAGAGATTCAAATGTGGATCCAAACACAATATCATCAACACAAATTTGAGCAACTAGGATATGTGACTTAGAACGTTTCACAAATAAGGTATTGTCTACACTACGCCTTTGAAAATCGTTGTCAAGAAGAAATGTAGTAAGCTTATCATACCAAGCCTGAAAGGCTTATTTCAAGCCATATAGAGCCTTGTCTAACTTGTAGACATGATTTGGAAATATAGGGTACTTAAACCCCTTTGGTTGCTCAACATAGGCCTATTCCTTCAGGTACCCATTCAAAAAAGCACTTTTCACATCCATTTGAAACAATTTAAATCCCAAAAAGCATGCAATAGCAAGTAAAATACAAATAGATTTGAGACGTGCAATAGGGGCAAACGTCTCATCATAGTCAACGCCCTCTACTTATGTATAACCTTAAGCAACTAACCTAGCCTTGTCCCTAACCACTGTACCATTCTCATCAGATTTATTTTTAAATATCAACTTGGTACCTATCACATTCATATCTCTAGGTTTAGGAACAAGAGTCGATTATGTTCAAATTGACCTAATTCTTCATGCATTGTATTGACCCAACTATCATCTAGTCAGGCCTCTTTTACATTCTTAGGTTCAGTTAAAGAAACATAACACATATGAGATACCTCCTCCCAAATTTGTTTTCAGGTTTTCATTCGGTCTGAGACACTCTCAATCACTTGTTGTATCGGATGATTCAACTTTACCCTTGTCGATGGCTCCAAGATAGGACTTTTAGTGACCTAAGTAGCAGTGGTGGTGTCTCTTTGTGCACTTTTTGGACTAGAGCTTGCCATGGGAGTTAGTGCTTGTTCGCCTTCTTGATCTTTGCCTTGAGCTTCTCCTTGACTTTGTGGTTCCATATCCGAATTTTGAGGATCACTGTCTTCTTCCTCATGTAAAGATGCTATTAGAGAACCTTTGTCATCTACAACCACATTGATAGATTCCATTATAAATAAAGTACAAAAATTATAGATACGAAAGACTCTACTTGTGGTTGAATATCCTAGAAAAATACCTTCATCACTACGGGAGTCAAATTTGCCCAAAGGCTTTCTATCTTTGAAAATATAACATTTATATCCAAAAGTTTTGAAGTATTTTACATTAGGTTTCAACCCTTTCCACAATGGAGTTTGTAATGTGTTGGGCCTTAGATACGCACGATTTACCACACAAACAACGGCATTTAAGGCTTCAGCCTAAAACTTGGAAGGAACTTTCTTACTAAGGAGCATGACCCTAGCCATCTCTCGAACAACCCTATTTTTGCTCTCAATAACTCCATTTTGCTATGGGGTAATGGGTGCGGAAAATTCATGCTTAATGCCATCCATATCACAAAAATCTAAAAACGAGCTATTTTCAAATTCATGACCATGTTCAGTTTAGATTCTTATGATACGCCAAATAGAAACACCCTGTTCATTTTGGATTTTAAGGACTAAGGACTTGAAAATATCAAACATATTAGATTTTTCTCTTAAAAAATTTACCCATGTGAATCGAGTATAATCATCAATAGTTAAAAAAATATATCTTTTATCTCTAATGAACAAGCTTAAGAGAATGCTTGGTTGTTAAGCTACTCACTTTCTTGTGAGGGGCTCGAGTTTGCTTCCCCAATTGGCATGGTCCACACACTTGGTTTACACCATTTTGGGCACTTTTCTCACAATCTCTTTGTTGGTTATCTTAGTTAGGTCTTTGAAATTCAAGTCACATAATCGTTGATGCCATAAGTCTAGATTACTTATGATGGCTGAGTGACAAGTGAGATCATTAATGGTAATAATCCCATAGCAATTATTAGATGTGCGAACCCCATGCATGACAATATTTCCTTTTTTGTTCAAATTTTCACATTTATTTTTTGAAAATAATACCTCATGATGTGAGTTACACATTTGACTAATGCTCAAAAGATTAGCTTTAAGGCAGTTAACAAGTAAAATATTTTCTAGATTAGGAAGACCGGGGACACTTATAGAGCCCTTACCAATGACTCTAGAGGTGCCACCATCTCCAAAGGTAATAATTCCTCCTTCATATTTCTTAAGGGATGTGATGTAGGATTTGTCGCTTGATATGTAATGAGAGTACCCACTATCAAGATACCACATGTACGAGTCACGTGCTTTCAGTGCTATGTGAACAACAAAACAAATCAGGTCACTCTTTCTCACATATATCTTTTTGGTCTTCATAGAAGAGGGACTGGCATTCTTGGCAGATGTCTTAGCGTTGTGAACACCATTATGAATCTTGGTATTCCGCCTAGACATGTAAGGTTGTCTCCTAACCCATAGAGTATTAGTGTTTCTAATTTTTTGAGACACCCTACCAAACAGTTCAAAACAAGAAGGACGAATGTGGCCATACCTACCACAATGATGACAAACAAAAATAGGTTTTACCTCACTTTCATTGATCATACCATCTTTAGGTTGATAGAGTCTTGTCATCTTATTAAATCTTCAGCTTTCCTTTGCTTGAGTCCTTTTATCATGAGATGTAGTAGCCTTTTCTTTTTGCAGTGTTACATCACGATAGCCTATCCCACTTTTTTCATTGCCTATCTGTTGAGACCCAATGATGTCTTCAAGTGTCTTTGATCCTCTATTCCACATGTCAATTGTAGTTCTAGCATTTTTGAGTTCTTTATTTTTCTAGCAGACCAGCTTTTCTAAGCCAACTTGAGACATCTCAAGGGATTCAATCTTTTCTTCATATGTGGTATAGATTTTCAGAAGTTCATTCCTCTCGGTTTCATAGGTCAGAAGCCTTGTACACAGAGCTTTTCTATCACTTGAGATCTTGATGACATCCTTTTTAGTTGCAGAGATCTCCTCCTTTAACTTGACATTCTCACTTTCACATACTTTGAGTTTGATAGTGAGTTTGTCATTCAATTTGGATAAGTGTAGAGATTCGTTGTATAGCTTTTCATAAACGTGTTAAAGCTCTTCACCATCTATCTCATCATTACCCTCTAAGGTTTCATCATCTTTTTTTTGTTTCTCTTTTCTCTTGAGAGCATCCAGTCGAGCGACTAAGGCATTGATGTGGATATTGCCGGATGGTTATGAAGATAACTCTACGCTTTTATGGAATTGCATAACAACAACCCATGCATCTTTAGCATTCTTGCAATGAGAGATCCGACATCGTTCTCCTTCAGTGAGTGCTTCTCAGATGGTATTCAGAACTTTTTCACTACTCTCCATGTCAGCCCTTTCAACAGCACTCCACTCCTCAATCGGCTTGGCAACCTTTTGATTTGTGTCCAGATCAATCACAAATGGCGTTTTAACATTCTCCTCAATTGTGTGCCAACCTTCAGGATCCCAAGCTCTGAGATACAATATCATCGTACACTTCCATTACAGAATTACTTCTATCAAAGGTACGAGCATGATGGAGATTAAGCCCGCGTACAAACTCAACTGGCCTGGAAGTTGGTTAAGTGTAGCTCGAGTAGAATACCATGAAAGTACTATCTCCATCTTCACTAGATTCGGTTTCATCGGCTTCTTGCTTTGACCCGCTTTCATCATCCCAAGTCACTGTGTAGACTTTTTTTCGATTCTTCTTGGAAGGACATTCAAGAGCAATATATAACCAAATCCTTGGCATTCATAGCACGTGAATCCCTGTCCTCTCATAGTCTTCTTTTTAGTCTTCGGAGCAACTATGGGTTTATCATTATCCTTATCTTTGGCACTAGAGTCCTTGAAATTAGGCTTATTTTTCATTATTATTTTTTAAAAAATTGTTTAGTAAACATAGCTGTCATTTCGGACTCTAGATCAATTTCTACTTCAGGATTCTTAGCAATCTCATGAACACTAGTAAAGGCCACACTATCTTTTTTGTCTTTTCTTTGAAATCAAATGGGCTCCATAAGTCTATAGGTTTCCAACCTATTAATCAAGTTTGAGGTTCTGAACATCCTAAGCCTTCTCTATAGCTGTCACTTTTGAGTGGAACCCATCGAGTAAAGACCTTAACATTTTTCTGACCACTTTAGATTCAGAGATTAACGTTAAAGTTTTAACCTTTTAACAGCAGTAGTACTCTCGCGAATAGTTTCAAGAATGTTCCAAGCCTCTTTTGCTATCTCACACATACAAATTCATTGAAACGTTTTCGGTGTGATGGAGCAAAAGAGAGAATTGCATGCTTTTCTATTCTAACTCATATTTTGATAATCAACTATATCTCATTTATCAATTGGCTTGGGAATATCAACACCATCGATGGTAACCATAGGTTCACTCCATCCATAGATAACAGAGTGCCAAACTTTCTCATCAATTTACTTAAAAAAAGCCCTCATATGACCTTCCCAATAAGAATAGTTTGTTCCATCAAGTAAAAGAGGTCTATGGGTCGAGTTACCTTCACGAATCGAATCCATTAACACGGATCACACAAAATCACACTCCTATAGTTTTTATAAAAAACAATAATGAGTGACCCGCTTTGATACCAATTGAAAACCCTACGTGATTCGTGATTCAAAACAGATATAATCGTAGCAATTCCCAAACGACCAAAACTAACAATCTAAATCATCTAGCACGTACGAAAGTGATTTAGATTGTTGTTTCACAATTAATAATCGACACAAACGATTTTAACGTGGAAAAAAACCATAGTTGGAGTACCTCCAATTGTGATTAAAAAATCACAGGTGAAACGTTACTGATCAATCCACTATTAAGAATGAAAATACACAAAATTACCAAACAATTTACCCAACACTCTATAAAATTATTTTCCACAACTTGTGCCTCTTTCACCAATGCCTTCATCTCGAAATTGATTAGTCTGATGTTGAACCCACAACATCCATGTCGAATCCACGACAACGAGCCACTTCAAACTCCTTTAAAGCCTTCACACTCAGATCTTCAGAATCCACTGAACAAACTCTCACTACAACAAAAAACATTTTTGGCAACTAAAACAAAAATTAGTTTCCAAATGTGCATAATTGGTGACCATATATTTTTTGGTCTCCAAAAACAAAACTATTGAGGACGAATTAAATTTTTGGTCGCTGTTAAGTTTGGCGCCAAGTGAAATTTATCCGCAGTAGCTAGAGAAAAGTTTTTGCAACCAAATTAATATATGGCGATGAAAAGTTTAGTCGCCAAATGTATTGTTTTGGCGACAACCATTTTTTAGTCATAGAAAATATAAACGATATTTATGGCGACCTAATTACTTTAGTTGCCAATAAATAGTTTTTTAAAACTACACCATTTTGTTTTTGCCCTAATTTTTAATTGCCAGAAATAGTTGACTGTGAATAAAGAAATAATTCACCCTAGAAGCTCCATCTCATTCTCTCATTCGCAATACCTCAAACGACAAGATGTATGTCTTCTCTTCTCTCTCTTCCTGTCCCTCTTGCTCTCTTGTGCCACTGACTACAGAGAGAGCGCCGCCGACTACACTCCCTCGAATGATGCTGCCCCTTCGTCTCTTGCACAATCGATCGTGAGTAGTGCCGATCGTGTCTCTCTCTCTGGTCGCTGCCCTCTCTCTAGTTGCTGTCCTCTTCCCTTCAATCTCTCCTTAATCTTCCTTCATTCGCCGAACTCAATCGATAATTCCTTTATCTTTTGTGAGTTTTGGTTTTGAAACGCAAAAGATAGGTTGCAATTAAGAAATGCATAGAAAATAGTGCCAAATTTGCTTGAAAATAGTGTCGAATCTTGGGGTTTATATAATATGAAAATATTTTAGCCTACAATTTATGATGTACATATATATGTACATATTTTTAAAACAAATCTAGTGCTGCATTGTTTCATTAACTAGAAATATTTAGGGTTGAGCAAGGAATCCATAAAATTCGAATCCGATCTGGTCAAATCCAATCCGGTTGGTTTGGATTGATTTTTTGAATCCGTGGTTCGGTTCTGGGTTGAAAAATTAAAAATCCGTAGTCCACAGATCGATTCCAGATTGAACCACACAGTTTCAAATTGGAACTGATCTGGACCGTATACAAATAGCCTATATTTATATTATAAACCCTCTCGCATAGTATCTTCTCTTATTCCATACAAAACCTAAACCCGCTTAGTGTCTTCTTCTATTGCTTTTGTTTGTTAGTTTTAGTTTTAATTTGTAATGGACTAAATACTTATTGTGGAACTAGTTTTCTTATGGTTGTTTAAATTCTAGAATTGTATGTCGCTATTATGGAAAGATATGTTGCTATTGTGGAACTAATATGATACTATGTTTATGTTTTTATGAAAATAAAATGTTATATATATATATTTTTGTTATTTAATTATGTGAATTCGTGATTCTAGATTGATCCAATCCTTGTTTAAATGGATTGGTTCGGATTGGTTCCACAATTTAAATGAATTGGTCCTGGTTTTACCCCAATCTGAACCAATCGGGACCATGCTCACCCCTAGAAATATTGTTGGTGGATTTCTGTCAATTCTTCATCTTTTATTTTGTTGTTTTAGAGATATTGTTCTTTCCATAAGAACATTTGTGTGTAGGCGTATTAACTGGAAATGTGCCACTATATGTATTTTTTGCAACGATCTTGATTTCAGGTTCTGAAATTGACTTGCAATTTATGCGCATCTGATGAACAGAAGCTGTTGCTGATACCAACAAAGCAATTGAGTTGGATCCTGTAATGGCCTAGGCATACTTTCGCAAAGGGTGAGTAAACTATTCTCCCTTTGCCTTACTTTTTTATGCATGAGATCAAGCTCAAACACACATATGACTCATCACTTCCATTAGAATTAGTTCTTGTCTTAGTTGTCTACTTATCCTTGGCTTTGCTTCCTATGCAAAACTGCTAATATTCTTTGCAAACTACTATAGTTGTCTACCTATCCTTGTCTCTGTTGTCTAGACCTCTAACTCAGTTTTTATACCCATTGTGAAGCTTCTTCTTTTATTTTTTCCTTGGAATTTTTTAGTTTACTTTATCTAGACCATTTATGTTGTGATATGAACTGATTCCATTTAAGTAGTTGCATATTATACCCCTCAGATTTTTCTTGAAGCGGATTAATATTATTCTAACTATCATGCAATTGCATTTTAAAATAAAAATTGCCTTCTGTGGTTTGAAAAATTACAAATACCTCCCTGTCAGAATTTTTTATTTAACAGAATTAATTGAAAACGTAAAATTTTTAACTGTTCACCTATACAATGATAAAATTATCTGAATTATTAATTGAAATAAAATTTTAACATTATTAAAAATTGTTAATTAACTTGATGATTTATTAATAAAAGGACCTATTTGTTATGAAATTAGAAACCTTAGGGACATAATGTAATTTCTAGAATCACAGGGGGTAATTGTAATTTAAGTAAACCTCAGGGGGTGTGTTTGTAATTTATCCTTAATTTTTTAACTTTCCTATTTCTTCAGCACTGCATGCTTTAAGCTTAAAGAATATCATGCCTTTCAACAATTATTTTTTTAGTTTTCCATTTTCTTATGTCTTGCTGAATACTACTTTCAATCAATATTATTCTTAAATTTTCAGCTACCTCTCCAAGACTTCATTATCTTCTAATGACAAGTTGATGGGCTAATCAATTCTATTTAACTTTTTCGTGCAACTAAGTGTTACTATTGATCTCCCTGTTGAAGTATCATTTTCAGCCAAGACTATTTGAAAAGGTATTGAATTTTACTTTTTTACATGTTCAACTCTTTGTTGTCAAGTTCTGTTACTCTTCTATACTCATATTACTTATGCTATGTTTGGTTTTTGGAAAACACAAATCTTCTAGCTTTACACACTTAGGTGTACACGCTAATCATAGTAGATAAAGTGAAACTTCTTGTTTAATATATAAGTAATTTGGAGGAGTAAAGGAGATGGATTCATGTGGAAGAAAGCAAGTTGATCAGCAAGAAAGCTGGATCCCAGTCATAAGGCAGAGGGGCAGGCAAGGAAGAAGGGGGCATGGAGGATGTGCAGATGTTTTCACCATATTTGTGGATTATCTACCAAATTCAGTGAGCCCGAAGGGGCTTTATAACCTCTTCAATAAGTTTGGTGTGGTCCAGGATGTGTTTATCCCATATAAAAGAAGATGGACAACTGACACAAGGTTTGGCTTTGTAACGTTTGATTGCTTTGTGGCTGTAACTGTTACAGTGAAAAAAGCCAATAGGCTATGGGTGGATGATAAGGAAATCGAGGTAAAGCATGCGGATCTTGGCAAGGAAAAGATAGGGGGAGCAGTATCCACAAAGCTAGGGCATATTCCAGTAAAGGGGAAAAATGGCCAACAAGGGGAAGGACGAAGGTGGGTAGCAGTCCCAAAAGATCAGAGGTCATACGTAGAGGCAGTACGAGGCAAATCGTGAGTTGGCAGCGATAATATTACATTGAAGGCTGAAGAAATAGGGAATGGGTGGTTGTATGAAAGTGTAGTTGTTCACTTGAATAAGAGTTATGCTACAGTTAATTTGAAAAAGAAAATTGAAACAATAGGAGTAGAGGATGTCTTGGTAAGAGAAAGTGGGGGTCGTGATGTGGTGTTTACATTCAGGTCCAAGGAGGAGATGGCACTGAAACTGAAGCCCATTAAGGAATTGATTTTGGAATGGTGCGGGAATATTTCTAAAGGCAAATCTGGATTGGTTCTAGAGCAGGAAAGGAGTGTTTGGCTAAGTTGCTATGGCATCCCATTAAACGTCTAGAATAGTACAAATGCGAAGAGGATTGGTGGATTATGGAGGCATTTCCTGTATTGTGAGGGAGACATGAATTAACCTAAGTCTTTTGTATATGCCAAGATAAAGATATCCACCAAATGCATGGAACCAATTAATAAGGTCGTAAATTTGGAGTGCCGAGGTGTGTTTCATCTAGTGAGAGTTTGTGAAGAACAAGTGGTTATGGAAAAACTGATGAATGTGGTGTGCAAGTACCAAAAGAATCAAGAGGTGGAGGAGCTTGGTAGTTCAAATAACCTACAGAAACAGGGCATGGCAAGGAGCAACAGGGACAAAGAAGAAGATGCTGACATGGAGGATGACTCAGACCATGTTCTGGACCTATGGAATGGGGTGAACACAGATCTCAAGCCACGTGGGGAGAGGATGAGTGAGGAGTTGGAACATGAGAGGTGCTGGGGAAGTGATACTGTTATTACAGAGTCAAGAAGTGGTGTAGAGCTGGCAATGGGAATTGGGAACAACAATATAGGGTCACCAACTACTAGAGAGGAATACAGGGCAATGATGGACTTGAGGAACCATAATATAGGGTCTGCGGCTGTTGACAGTAGGACAAGTCAGAGCATAGATGATCAGGTACTAACGCCAGGCTATGTTAGAAGCCTAGGTGGGTCAAGTCTTAATAAGCTTGGAGTAAAAATAGAAGTGGTACTAGGCCAGAATGAAGGACTATGTCAAGGTTATGGGCTGAAACAAGTTCAAAAATCACAAATTGAGCCTACGAATCAGATTAGCAATTAAGGAGGGTTGGGGTGTAGCTGGGCCAGTTGAGAACAGACCAAGTGTATCTAAAGCCCAGGAGCTGGAGCCCAGTTTTTGACCTGCACAAAATAAGAAGGGGAAGAAGGTTACTTTTTCAGCTAAACATGGTAATCTGCACTCCAAAAAAGGCCCCCTTAGCCTACTTAGAAGATATGGACAGAGAGGGGCCTCAACAAGCAAAACAGTGCCAAAAGCTGCAATGTGGAGAGCAGTAGTAGTAGCAGCCATTTCTCTATCAGCTTCGGTAGAGAATGTGACAGATAAAGGGAGGCACATATTAACAGAAGCCCAAGCAACCTTGAAAATGGGGGAAGTTTTGGGAGTGAAGTACAATGGGAAGGAGGATGAAGTGATTCACAAGATTGTGGAGCTTGAGCTCAAGGATAAGGAAAGAATTGGAAGGGGGGACAGAGGTGGGGTATGAAGCACCCACCAAATGGAGAGAAGCAAAGGAGTATCATTATTTTGTTATGAAGATATTAACATGGAATGCAAGAGGGCTAGGCAAGAAGGAAAAGAAAGGAAAAATTAGGAAGCTCTTGAAGGAAAGAAAGGTGGATATGGTGTTGTTCTAAGAAACCAAAAAATCTAAGATTTCTGAGGCTGAAAGAAGATCATTGTGGGCTAGAGGTAACATGGAATTTATGGCTATGGACTCTGAAGGTGCAGCTAGAGGATTACTCTGTGTTTGGGACCCAGATGTGTTTTAGATATCAGAGTGCTGCAGCAATAGGAGGTTTATACTGCTCTCAGGTACCTTCTTTAATTCTTTTGAGTGTGCCATTGTAAATGTTTATGCACCTAATGAAGTGGGTTTAAGAGGGCAGCTCTGGAATAGCTTAGTTAAATTAAAGGAGGATTTTCCTAAGCCCTAGTGCTTGGGTGGGGATTTTAATGAGATAAGGAACATTGGTGAAATGAAAGGGTGCTCAAGAAGAGATAGGGGAATGAAAGAGTTTAATGAGTTCATTGAAAGATGTGAAGTGTCTAACCTGCCATTGTTTGGTAGGAAGTCTACATGGTGTAACTCAAGGGAAGGTGAAAAGTAGAGTAGAATTGATAGAGTATTAGTAGATCCAATGTGGCTTAAGGTTTTTAATTTGAAGATGAGGGGTCTGCCTAGGCTACTCTCTGATCATAGCCCTCTCCTAGTGATGGAGGATGGCGGGGACTGGGGGCCAAAACCTTTTAGGATACAAAATGCATGGTTCCTACATAAAAACTTCAAATCCTTTTGGGAGAGCAGTTGGGAAGAGGCTCATATAGTGGGATGGGCTGGCTTTATTCTTCTACAAAAACTAAAAACTCTGAAGGTTGGCCTGAAAAAATGGAATGTGTAGGTGTTCGGGAATATAATCACTAACCTGGAAGTAGCAGAAGCTGACCTACACAACTTCGATCTTATTACTAAGGATAGAGAGCTTGATGATTCAGAAAAAGCAAGAAGAAGGGAGGTTAGAGAAGAGGTGTGGAGGTTGAGCAAGATGGTGGAGAGAATGTGGATCCAAAAGTCAAGGATGCATTGGGCATTGAAGGGAGATAAGAACACTAGATTCTTTCATGTTATGACTAAGTGTAGACAAGTAAGGAATGAAATAAATTCTATTTCAAAGGGTGATGTGGTATAAGAGGAACCTACTCAAGTGAAAAGGAAAGTGTTTGAACATTTCAAGAGTCATTTTACTGAAGACTGGGGTGGGAGGCCACAATTAGGAGGAACTTTCAACTCAGTACAAGGAAGTTGTGGGTTTGAAAAGCTGGAAGCAGTGTTTTCAGAGGCTGAGATCAAAGCTACAGTGATGGCTTGTGATGGGAACAAAGCACCAGGGCCAGATGGTTTTAATATGGGATGTTTTCAGAAATTCTGGAAAGTGATGAGGTGTGTTGTGATAAATTTTGTGAATGAATTCCATAAGAATTGAAGGTTGGTTAAGGGTATCAATAGTTCCTCTATAACCCTTATACCAAAGAATGAGAATCCTAAGGGGTTAACTGATTATAGACCTACAAGCCTGGTAGGGTCAATATACAAGATCTTAGCAAAGCTGCTATCTCATAGGTTGAAAGAAGTGATACCATACATAATTAGTGAAACCCAGACAACATTTCTAAGTGGTAGGAACATTTTAGATGGGGTGTTAATTGCTAATGAGGTGGTAGATGGGTGGAAGAAGGCAAAAAAGAAGGGGCTAATTATTAGAAGGCGTATGATTCCATTAATTGGGGTTTTTTTTTTATTCTATATGATGTCTCAATTTGGGTTTGGAATTAAATGGATCTGTTGGATTAAGCAATATGTAACATCTGCTAGGATATCAGTGCTTGTTAATGGGTCACCAACTGAAGAGTTTAGTCCGCAAAAGGGTTTAAGACAAGGAGACCCTTTGTCCCATTTCCTGTTTAATTTAGTTGCAGAAGGGCTACATATCTTATTATCCAGAGCTCAGGCTTTAGGTCTGGTCCAAGGAGTGAAGGTTGGCTCAAATGGTGTTATGTTATCTCATCTTCAGTTTGCTGCTAACTCACTATTATTCTGTGTAGCAAAGGATGATGATGTGGGGAACTTGAAAAGGGTGCTAAGATACTCTGAGTTACTATCTGGGTTGCAAATTAACTATCATAAAAGTGTTGTGTGTGGTGCGGGGGTCCCAGATGATACTATGGCTGCCTTTGCCTCAATCTTGAATTGCAAAGTGAAGGCATTGCCAATCAGCTACCTTGGGTTACCTCTAGGGGCTAATCCAAAGAAGAAAGCTACATGGAAACCTATCTTGGATAAAATTAGATGTAGGCTAGCTGGGTGAAAAAGGAAATTGTTGTCTTTTGCTAGGAGATTAACACTTGTTAAAGCTGTCCTATCTTCACTACCAGTGTATTATCTGTTAATTTTCAGAATGCCTGAAGGGATTGCTAAAGAAGTTGAGAGACTCCAAGCTACATTTATGTGGGGTGGATCAGAACTTAAGAGGAAAATCCTTATGGTTAGATGGGGGATCTGTGCAAAAGTGTGAAGTAATGAGGGTTAGGCATTAGGAGGGTGAGAGAGGTTAACATCTACTTATTACTAAAATGGTGGTGGAGGTTTGGGTGTGAGAGTGAAGCTTTGTGGAAGAGGGTTATATGTAGCAGGTATAAGTTGAAGGTTGCAAGCTGGCTGCCATCCTCTATTCCTGGCAGTAACCAGTCAGTTATTTGGAAAGTGTGGGGATGTGGTTTGGACATACTCTTTTGATCCACTGGGACGCTCAAGATCCTCAGCTAACAACTTGAAAAGGAATAAACAGTCCGGTCGGGGGTGCCGGAATTAGCACTCCGACGGTTAAGTCAGTGTATGCTCTCTTAGTTACTTGTATCTTAAGTTAAGTGTAATAATTCTCACATACCTCTCTTTGGATGATGTTCTTCTATTTATATCTTTTCTTTCTTGGGCTTAAGGGCTGGGCCCATCTTCAATTCGTCGTATAACTATTTACTCCGATCCTTTTGTTGCAAACCGCTCTTCACTCGGCCCCTTACTCAACTGGTTATTTGGCCGAATAGGGTACCTCTGGATTTGTATGTATAAGACGGGGCTGAATGCGATATGTGAATTTCGACTCTCCAGGTCTAACTATTCGGCCTCTTTACATCTCCCGATATTCGGCCCCCACAATTGCCCCCCAAACACTCCACTAACGACAGTTAGCTGGTGTGTTTGGTTTCGAACTCGAAATGTCAGAGCCAAAATTTGGCGGCTAACCTCATTCCAACGCGGATGTCAGAGCACACGCCTTTCGGTCATCATTTCAACTTCCCGCCCCTTCGTACGCTTCCACTTATTGTGATTTAAAACTTTGCCGTCTTTTCGAATACATACACATTTTTGGATGCTTGAAGTTTTTGGACTACCTTCTGACTCATCTCTGCAACTTCGTTTTATCCTTTATTGTCCTCTCCGTCTCTTGTAAGTTCTCTTCCTCTCTGCTTTGAATCCCTTTTCCTGGTTTGTTTTTAGTTTAGCATACTTCTATAGGCTGACGAAAATGGCAAAGCATTTGAAAGACCTCCTCTCCGCGGATTGAGTCTCTGGTTTTCGACGCCATTTTTCTATCCCTGATGACGTTCGTCTGTGACACCCTTGATATGGAGATGGCTGATGAAATCACAATCGTCTTCCATCTTTTATCAATTGCAGAGGGCGGAGTCCATTTCCCGCTTCACCCATTCTTTAGGGCTGTCCTTTGCTATTGGGGTCTAATCCCTTCCCAACCCAATATCAACTTTTTTAGAATCGTAATGGGGATTTTAGAGTTAAACCGTCGCCTTAGGATTAACCTCGGCATACCTGCTATTCGGCATTGTTATGTCTTGGCCAAGTTTTCTGGCCGGCATGGACGCTATTTCCTTAGGGCCAAGGACACCGATCATCAATTACTGACTATGCTTTCCAGCTCTGGCAAGTGAGTCGATGATGTCATGGTCGTTGTCCGAGGTAACTGGGAATTCGGTGAAGGCGAGGACCGCCTAGATCCTATTCCTAGACGGAGCGGCGAACCAGGTGGCCATATAGCTCCTTGCGTTTATTTTTCTTATATTTACAAGGCTTTATTTTTGCAGTCTCATGGTTTTTCTTGCGTAGGAAACGATTTGAAGAAAGTTTTGATTTCGATCGACGACGCCATTCTTATGGAAATTAAAGTCGTGCTCAAATACTTCAGCCATCTAAGCCTTCAGAAACAAGGGAGGGTGGCCCATATTCTCCTTCGATATGAGCCGACGTATATGACGTTTTCGGCGGCAGAAAACATCCCAATTCTGAGGGGTGAAGAGTTTCTTACGGCTCTTGTTTTAACCAACTTCAAAAACTTGCGGCAAGTTGGTTTCGACGGATCCGACTCAGAGCGAACGGAAGTAGCTGAGGAGGTCACTGAAGAGTCAGACCAGTTTGAAGCCGAAGTAGACGAGGCTTTGAAGTTGGCCTTTGAGGAAGCCGGTCTCAATTCAGCCAACCCTCCATCCACTTCGGGCCGAGGGGACCTTCCTTTCGATGACATTTTTACTGGTTTAGAAGACCTTCCCGACGCGTACCCCGAAGACATGGCCGGGTTGTCACTCACACAACTCGCCAAAAAGAAAAATGCAGAAAGAATGGCCGTGCGGTGGAGAGCAGAGGCCATTCGATCTGAAGTGCGACCTACCGCCGAAGCTGAGCCCTCCCTGCTTGTTATCGAGGAGGAGACGGCTCAAACCTGAAATACAGAGTCGGAGACTGTTGTGGAGGCGAATTAGGAGACTGAGCGAAGGGCAGAGAAACGCCCTGCCGAGGTTGAGGCCGGCTCTGAAGAAAACCCCGCTGACAAACGGCCGCGCTTAGAGGAGTCGGATATGGTTGTGCCTTTTGTTGTTCAACCAAAGATAAAAAAACTTGCCGATCTCCTCTGACGGGTCGGCTATGAAAGACCCAGCCGTGGCGTTGAGCATGGCTTCGTCGGTCTCATTGCCGGCTGACAAAGCGGCTTTCTAGGCGGAGCCGGATCTGTTGGCAGTAGCATTAGCCGCTCAATCGGCTTTTCTGGTATATATCTTAATCTTGTCTTTCCCTTTTATACATATATTGTTTTGGTTTTAATTTCTTGTTTTGCAGACGGTCGGAAGGATAGCCGAGATAGGTTGTCGCTAGCATGACGCCATCGAACGAATTGGCCGTTTACAATCGGAAGTTGAGAGCCGAAGGAGCAGGGCCGAGTTCGAAGCAGCGAGGGCGAAGATGGAAGGTGCAAGGGCTGAGGCCGAGATGAAAAGGGCGAGAAATTCAGACCAGCTCAGATTAGCCACCGAGGAGAGGGCAAACGCGAGCGAAGATGCGCTCAAGTTAGCCCAAGAGGCGATTGCCAAACTGGAGGCTGACTTGGAAGAATCGAAGAAGGTGAAGGAAGTAGCCGACTCCGAGGCTTCCAAGGCGTACGAGGCTGGGCAAAGCGTTGCCCTCACAAATTATGTGGAAGAAGTCCCCAAATTTGAAAATCGGGGATTCAAACACGGCTGGCTCAAAGCCCTTGCTGCTGCTAATGTGACATTGGCTATGCCGATTCCATACGAGCAAGTGGACGTTGAGCCGCTGGAGTCTGACTCCGAGGATTGATTAGGGTGACACTTTAGTTGTTTTTGTTTAAGGATTTTGAATGTATTGTTGCAGTTTTTCATTTAGTAGTTTTTATGTGTAAAATGACTACAGTTTTTAAGTTTTTGCTAGGCATTTCCATGCAAACTTGTAGCTTTTTGTTTAGTAGTTTTCATATGTAAAATGTCTACAGTTTGTGCCCAATTTACTAGTGAAAATTTCCTTTGTACTTTGCTATTATTTGTGCTTAATTTTGCTACTAATGAATGGTATTGCTTTTTGCTACTTTGGATAAAACATTCGTGTATACTTGCCGATTAGATAACTAGGCAATTTAGTAATTTATCCTCGTCGAATAGTCGATCAAATTAATAAATCTGCCCTTGCCCCAGCCAATGTATGAACTCCGAAAGCCGAATATCTTTAGTTCATGGAGTGGCTGCGGCACGGATCGATCAGCATCGGGTTTAGATATTTGGCCGATCAGATTAATAAATCCGCCCTTGCCCCAACCAATGGATGAACTCCGAAAGCCGAATATCATTAGTTCATGGAGTGGCTGCGGCACAGATCGATCGGCATCGAGCTTAGATATTTGGCCGATCAGATTAATAAATCTGCCCATGCCCCAGCCAATGTATGAACTCCGAAAGCCGAATATCATTAGTTCATGGAGTGGCTGCGGCACAGATCGATCGGCATCGAGTTTTGATATTTGGCCGATCAGATTAATAAATCTGCCCTTGCCCCAGCCAATGTATGAACTTCGAAAGTCGAATATCATTAGTTCATGGAGTGGTTGTGGCACATATCGATCGGCATCGGGCTTAGATATTTGGCTGATCAGATTAATAAATCAGCCCTTGCCTCAGCCAATGTACGAACTCTGAAAGTCGAATATCATTAGTTCATGGAGTGGCTGCGGCATAGATCGATCGGCATCGAGCTTAAATATTTGGCCGATCAGATTAATAGATCTGCCCTTGCCCCAACCAATGTATGAACTCCAAAAGCCGGATATCATTAGTTCGTGGCGTGGCTGCGGCGCACGTCGATCGGCATCGGGCTTTTGGAGTTTAGCATTAATGAAATCTCCTCGGGGGCGCTGCATGCGTTAGGAATAAATGGGGTGGGTTCTTCGCGCCTGTAATTCCACTTATTGTGTTCAGACTCAATTTAAACCAGTTTATTGCAGAAGGTTAGATAAGTGCGAATGTCAAATAGACTGTTCTTCAACAACAGAGGAGAAGGGCGGACATTGGCTGAGCTTGACACTAAAATGAATCACAGCAGCGAGCCCACACGCACTAGAAGTAGGACGTCCAAGGAACGGGAAAAACGTCAGCCCCTAAGTTGTCAAAGTAGATCACCCCGAAGGGAAAAACAGTAACGGGGCAGCTCCCCTCGACCGCGACTGAGAAATGAGTCCGATGTGACGCTGCGACCGTTGAGTTTTGCGGTTTTTGTGCGGAATAAACCGATGACGGAGGCGGATTCTATTGTTAACGACCCAGGTGTAGCAGTCAAGTTTGCTCGACAAATTTTTCCACCGAAAGTCCAGCAGTCGATGGTTGGTCGACAGGATTTCGAAGTGTTTCGAGAGGGCATCCATGGAGCAGTGAGAGGGTTATATACAGCCTAGGAAGTCGGCATGCGTCTATGCGCCGCGCGGTAGGAGATAGAGAAGAAGGACGAACGAATTCGAAACTTGGAGGCTCGTGCGGAGAAGGCCGAGCGTGAGCTAAGGAAGGCCCAAACTGCCGAGCCACGTGCGGCCGGATAATCTAACTCGGTCGTGGAGGAAAGAGTGACCCAACGGCTGATAAGTCATGCGATTGCTGATCAAGATACGGCAAGCATGTTTGCAGTAGAGACTGCAAGGTCCATGGGTTATGAAAAAGGCTTCCACGACGGCCGGAAAGTCGGGATAGACAAGACCAAGGAGAAACTCGCAGATGAGGTATGCCGATGCGAGAATCGGGGCTTTAGGCACGGGTGGATTAAGGCTCTCCAAGCCGCAGAGGCTCTCCAAGAAGCAAGAGTTGAATCGGCGTCGCCATTATACCAACCTTATCACTTTCCTTTTGGCGCTTTTGAAATTGAGAAGAGCTATGACGAGGGTGACGCTGAATAGAATTGAACATATTGTAAACGCTCCAACGCAGATTGGGCGTCTGCTATGTATTTATTGGTTAATTTAATAAAATACTCTGTTTTAAATGTTTGCGTGCTTCAACTTGTTTATACGGTTTGTGCTGGCTCAACTTAATTAAGCAATTCATTTTGAATGTTTGCATGCTTTAATTTATGTGTATACGATTTTTGCCGGCTCAACTTAATGAAGCATTTCATTTTGAATGTTTGTATGCTTTAATTTTCGCTGTGAAGGGCGCTCCGAATCCGGAGTCTTATTCGGCCCAAACGTGACCTGTACGGATGGGGCTCCGAATTCGAAGGCTTTTTGTCTTAGCCAATCGTGATATCCATGAAGGGCGCTCCGAATCCGGAGTCTTATTCAGCCCAAACGTGACCTGCACAGATGGGGCTCCGAATTCGGAGGCTTTTTTACTTGGCCAATCGTGATATCCACGGAGGGCGCTCCGAATCCGGAGTCTTATTTGGCCCAAACGTGACCTGCACGGATGAGGCTTCGAATTTGGAGGCTTTTTTGTCTTGGCTAATCGTGATATCCATGAAGGGCGCTCCAAATCCAGAGTCTTATTCGGCCCAAAGGTGACCTGCGTGGATGGGGCTCCGAATTCGGAGGCTTTTTGTCTTGGCCAATCGTGATATCCACGAAGGGCGCTCCGAATCCGGAGTCTTATTCGGCCCAAACATGACTTGCACGGATGGGCTCCGAATTCGGAGGCTTTTTTTGGCCAATCGTGATACACGAAGGGCGCTTCGAATCCGAAGGCTTAATCGGCCCAAAAGTGTCATGCACTAATGGGGCTCCGAATTCGGAGACTTGGCTAATCGTGATACATGAAGGGTGCTCCGAATCCAGAGGCTTAATTGGCCTAAAAGTGTCATGCACCAATGGGGCTCCGAATCCGGAGACTTTTCTTGGCTAATCGTGATACACGAAGGGCGCTCCGAATTCGGAGGCTTAATCAGCCCAAAAGTGTCATGCACTAATGGGGCTCCGAATCTGGAGACTTTTCTTGGCCAATTGTGATACACGAAGGGCGCTCCGAATCCGGAAGCTTAATCGGCCCAAAAGTGCCATACACTAATGGGGCTCCAAATCCGGAGACTTGGCCAATCGTGATACACCAAGGGCGCTCCAAATCTGGAGGCTTAATCGGCCCAAAAGTGTCATGCACTAATGGGGCTCCGAATACGGAGACTTTTCTTGGCCAATCGTGATACACGAAGGGCGCTCCGAATCCGGAGGCTTAATCGGCCCAAAAGTGTCATGCACCAATGGGGCTCCGAATCTGGAGACTTTTCTTGGCCAATCGTGATACACGAAGGGTGCTCTGAATCTAGAGACTTGGCCCGAAAGGTTCATGCACTAATGGGGCTCCGAATTCGGAGACTTTTGAATTGAATTGCGCAATGAGAAAACGGGAAACTTTGCATTGCAAAAGTGAAATATGTACATGGTAAACATTCAAAACAAGTATCATGCCCCACAAGTCGGGTCAATGATAGAATTTATGCAAATGCGTGGAATTCCAAGGTCGTGGCAGACTTCTCCCAGACATGTCTTTGAGCCGATATGCCCCTACTCCCGCGACTGAGTCAATCTGATAAGGGACGTCCCAGTTAGGACCCAATTTTCCGTCGGCCGGATTCTTGGCAGCTAGAAGCACTTTCTTCAGGACCAACTCTCCTGGTGTGTAGCGATGTAGTTAAACATGTTGATTATATGACTTAGCAAGCTGCTGCTGGTACCGTGCCATGGATGCAAGGGCACGGTCTCTCCATTCTTCAATCAGAATCAAATCCAAGGCCAACATCATGTCGTTTCGGCCCAAATCAAAAACTGTTGATTTCAAGGTTGGGAGGCCGATCTCCAAGGGGATAATTGCCTGCGTTCCGAAGCACAAAGCGAACGGCGTCTCCCCAGTGGACCGCCTCGGAGTAGTGCGATGAGCCCATAATACACTTGGGAACTCTTCGACCCATCTTCTTTTAGCTTTCTCCAGCCTTTTCTTGATGCTGTCTAAAATAAATTTGTTGGAGGCTTCAGCTTGGCCATTACTCTGTGGATAAGCCGGGGAGGAATAATAGGGCCGAATACCATACTTGCTGCACAGTTCCCTGTAGACACCACAATCAAATTGGGTGCCGTTGTCTGAAATAAGTTCTCTTGGAATGTCGAATCGTGTTATGATATTTCTCTATACAAAACGCTTCATGTCGGTATCTCGGATGTGCGTTAGTGCCTCCGCTTCTACCCATTTTGTGAAATAATCTGTCGCAATAATCAAAAATCGCTTGTTACCCGAGGCACGAGGCAGTGGTTCGACAATGTCAAGTTGCTATTGGGTGAACGACCAAGGACTGGTTATAGAGCTTAACTCTTCAGCAGGCAGGTGGGTCAAAGGAGAAAACTTTTGGCACTGTTCACACTTTTTCACATAACATTCGGCATCGGCTCTCATTGTTGGCTAATAATACCCCTGTGTCACAGCTCAATAAGCCAAAGAGAGCCTGCCAGAATGGGCGCCACAACTGCCTTCATGTATTTGGGTCAGAAGTTCTTCGACTTTGTCCGTATGAACGCATTCCAGGTATGGACCAGAAAGGGATTTTTTATAAAGCTTTCCTTGCGGATCCAAGTAGTATCGTAGGGCTTTGTTTCGCAGCTTGTCCGCTTCTTTCTTGTCTGCTGGGAGCTATTCGAAAGACAAGAATGCAGCAATGGAGTCCATCCAACTCGGTCCTGACTCTATGACATTGATCCGGACTTCCTCAGAAGGGCTAATGCTCGGCTCTGGGATGAAACCTACTTCAATGGTCCGTTTAATCTTTGAGTTAATGGCGGAGGCTAGGCAAGCCAGGGCATCTGCATGTGTGTTCTGGTCACGGGTTATTTGGTTCAATTCATGATGGTCAAATTTTGCCAACAAGGAATTTGCCGTTTTCATATAAGCTGCCATATGGTCATTTTTGGCCGCGTACTCCCCCTTCAGCTGATTGATTACCAGTTTGAATCGCAAAATACAAGCAAACGCCGGGCATTTAGAAGGTGTGCATTCCGCAAACTAGCTAGCAGAGCTTCGTATTCGGCCTCATTATTCGATGCTTCGAAGCCGAGTTTGACGGCCTGCTCAATTATTGTGCCGTCAGGAGCCATGATTACTACTTTGGCTCCATTTCCCCATTGGTTGGATGATCTATCACAGTACAACTGCCAAATGTCCCCAATGTAAATTCTTCAATTCGGCTTGGGTTGAATTTGTTCAGACTTGAAGTTGGTAAGACCCTCTGTGAATTCGGCCACAAAATCAGCAAGTACTTGTCCATTGATTGAGGTTCTAGGCAGAAATTGAATATCGTACTGGCCGAGTTTGAGAGCCCACTTTGAAACGCGCCCTGATGTTTCTGCACTACGTAGTACTGACCGGAGGGGGTAATCTGTTAGTACCCCGATGCTATGCCCCTGGAAGTAATGCATCAGTTTTCTTGTTGCCATGATGAGGGCTAGGATCAGTTTTTCCAATGGAAGGTAATGTATTTCAGCGTCAACCATTGCCTTGCTCACATAATACACTGGTCGCTGCTCCCCAAGCTCTTCCTTTAACAGTATGGCGATGACAGCCCGGTCGGAGACGGTCAGATATAAAATAAGTGGGTCGCCTGCTGATGGTGTTGTCAATAGTGAAACTGATCAGAGATAAGTCTTCAGACTGTTGAAAGCGGCTTCGCACTCAGAGGTCCATTCAAAAGCTTTATCCTACCGTAGCGTATGAAAGAATTGTCGGTAGCGGTCCGTGGAACGACTGATGAACCTGTTGAATGCGGTGGCCATCCCCATCAACTTCTGAACTTCCTTGCTCGATCGAGGGGAGCCGAGTTCTAGGATTGTTGTGATTTGCCTCGGGTTGACTTCGATTCCTCGGTGGTTGACAATGTAACCCAAGAATTTGCCAGAACTGATCCCAAATGCACATTTGGAAGCGTTCAGCTTCATTTTCTATTTGCGTAAAATGCCGAATGTCTCTTCCAGATCGGCTAGATGAGTTTGCTCTTCTTTGGACATGACCACCATATCGTCAATGTACACTTTCATAGTGTGGCCGAGTTGCTTCTTGAATATGGCAGTGACTAGTCTTTGGTAAGTTGCCCCTGAATTCTTTAGCCTAAAAGGCATAACCTTATAGCAATAAGTTCCTCTTGGGGTGAGGAATGCAGTTTTGTCTTGGTCCTCCGGATGCATGGCAATTTGACGGTAGCCTCTGTAAGCATCGAGGAAGCTCATACGTTGATGACGTGCCGTAGCATCTACAAGTTGGTCTATTCTGGGGAGAGGAAAACAATCCTTGGGGCAGGCTCTGTTTAGGTCTGTGAAATCAACGCAGACTCGCCAAGTCCCAGTTTTCTTCTTCACAACCACAGTATTCGAGAGCCATGTAGGGTAGGTCACTTCCCTGATTGCCCCGGCGTCCAGAAACCGGTCAACCTCTTCAACAACGGCGGCAGTGTGCTCTGCGGCTAACCGCCGGCTTTTCTAAATAATCGGCTTGCATTTAGGGTCAATGTTTAAACGGTGCTGCAAAATAGACGGATCCACACCCGGCATCTCATATGGTGTCCATGCAAATACATCAAGGTTGCCGAGCAAGAAGGAAATTAGCTGCTGTCTGTCGGCTTCATTCAGGGAGGCACCGACCGTGAAGAACTTGTCTGAGTTTTCGTCAATTTCAACTCGATCCAGGGCTTCCGTGGCCTTTTCACTTGGGAGCCACCCAACATCGTCGAGGCTCTCTCGATCCGACACCTCAATAGAATTCACTTCCAACTCTTTTGGTGTCTTTGCAGTAAGGAAATAACATGCTTGTGCCGATTTCTGGGAGCCACAGATTTGCTCAATGCCGCGTTCTGTTGGGAAGCGGAGCAGTTGATGATAGATGCTTGGCACGGCCTGCATGGTATGCAACCAAGTTCGCCCCATAATGAGATTATACGGCGAAGGCAGCTTGACGACCTAGAATTCCACATCCACTGTTTGAGTGCCCGCTCGAACTGGTAATGTGATTTTGCCCAACGGGTATTCTGGATTAGCATTGAAGCCGAATAATGGATAAGGAGCTGGAGAAAGATCCGATTCGGAGAAGCCGAGTTTGGTGAATGTCTTGTAATACATAACTTCTGAGGTGCTCCCCGGATCAATGAGTGTGCGCTCAACGATGAATCGATTTACGCGTAACTCGATTACCAAGGGATCGATGTGAGGAAGTGTCACTTCGGCCAAATCTGAATCATCAAAAGCAATGCTCGTAGCTTCATGGGGCTGTTTAGTCGGAGTGGGTAGATTTTGAGAGTTGGGATTCGACTGAATCGTATGCACCGCAGATGTCATTGGCAGACTATATATCATGTGGATCACGCCGAGTGGAGGTGAATCCTTTCATGAGGCTATTGCTTTGGTTGAGTTACCTTTTTGGATGTACGGTTGTAGCCGACCATCTTGTACCATTTCCTCCAGGTGATCCTTCAATGCATAACAACTCTCAGTATCATGGCCGTGGTCCTTGTGATACTTGCACCGCCTATCTCGTCTTTTTGTGTCGGGAGGTCCACCATTTTGGACGGCCATTTGAAGAATGGAAGGTGTTGGGATTTGGACATAACCGCGCTGATCGGCTCTGACAACTCCGTATATTTCTTGTCTGTGCACCTTGTGCGCCTGCTATCTACTTGAAGTTGTTCATTAGCTTGGTGGGAGCATTGGTCATTTGATCGACGAGAATCCCGTCTCTTGTCTCGTTTTGCCCGATGCCGTGGTTCAGGGCTCTGAGGTGGTACAGAATTTACCGGCTGATCAATTTCAGAAGGGGCCATCTTGTTGGTCATGTTTCCGGCTTTAACCCGTAAGGCGTCATCTTTCACTTTGCAGTATTCCTCGACTTTCTTCATCAACGACCAGACTGTTTTGGGGGGTCTTCTAGTCAAGGAACTGTGGAGAGCACTATCAGGATGCAAACCCATTTTAAAGGCGGCAATGGCCATGGAGTCATTGCAAGCATCATTGACAAGATTAAAGCATTCCCAATAGCGCGCTGTAGATGTGCCCGAACGTCCCGGCTCTGCGCGCGAATGCGCGAAATCCGTTTGTTCATTAGCTACTACAGTTCGGACTTAATGTCACGGTTCTGAATCTAATCTCGCAAAGTGCAATGCAAGACCGATAAATCACCAAAGAGTCCAAATCCAGCAAATCGTTTTGGAAAATTGATTTTTCTAAAGAAGTGCCAAACATGGATTGCTTTTCCAGATACAGAGTCACCACCTAAATATTTTATTTTTGGGAAATTTAGGAAACCCTGACTCGTGCCTAAGGCCACGTGTCTGTCATCACTAAAGTTGCCTCGGCTCGAGAACTTGGGTACGAGAGGGGAAGGTCATGCAATGAGCACCCCCGCTCGCCTGATCAAAAAGATCGGCCTTTACTAAGCATGATATTTTGTTTTTGAAGACACATGTGTTCTTATTTCAATTTTTTAGTGTCATGACTCGAACCCGCCCCCATGGGTTAAGGACATAACTGGCCAGTAATCATGAGATTACCTACGGCCTCAAACCAAACCAAACGTATTTTAACAGAGTTAATGGGGGCCAAACAAAAGCAATTTAAAACTTTGTCTATAGAGCTGTGCTTACATGGCACATCGTAACAACCATACATATATACATTAATAACTCACAACAAAATATGTACCACACAAGGTTCTGTACATACAGGATCATGATAGTCTAAGTCAACCCATCAAAACTATGTGCAATAGATACAAGGCCTTCACCAATATGACAAAACAAAACAAAAGGGCAAAATGGTGAAGGCGAGTCTCGTGCGTGAGACACGAGGGCCGACTCTTCAAAACCTTCGTTGTTCCACACAGACTTCACTGGGGTTGGGTTTGGACTTCTCTGAGTTCACCTACAAACACATGAATAAGCGTGAGCGATAGCCCAGTGAATGATATCGAATACAGAAGTTATACAAACGATATGTAGAACAACATGCTTCAAATGGCCTTGGGCCCAATTCATATTTCTATTTAACATATAGATACATAATTTAGGTCAAGTGACTGTGGTTCCAAACATACTGGCCGTTGACCCATTTATCTTTCATTTGTCAGACTGGCCTGTGGCCCATTCAAACTTTCTTGTCAAACTGGCCTCTGGCCCATTCATTCATGTCAAAACGGTCTTTGGCCCATCCATTCATTCATTCATGTCGAAATGGCCTCTGGCCCATTCATTTATGTCAAACTGGCCTCTGGCCCATTCATTCATGTCAAACTAGCCTCTGGCCCATTCATTCATGTCAAAATGGCCTCTGGCCTATTCATTAATGTCGAAATGGCCTCTGGCCCATTCATTTATGTCAAACTGGCATCTGGCCCATCCATTCATGTCAAAATGGCCTCTGGCCCATCCATTCATGCCAAAACGGCCTCCGGTCCATTCATTCATGTCAAAACGGCCTCCGGCCCATTCATTCTATTATTCAGATCAGACTGGCCTCTGGCCCACTCATTTGGTATAACAAACATTGTCCACCAATTGAATCAATGAACTTATAAAACTTACATAGAAGTAAGTAATTGGGCAACAACATATTTCAGATATCTCTATTAAGATATTATTCACAGTGATCGGTTGGTTGGTTTGCCCCGGAGCTCGACCCTACACATTCCATGAACACAAAAGGGTCACAAACAATTCGATCCACTCTAAATTCAAATTTTCCTCTTTAGGCTTCATTCTTATCTCTTTAACTCAATTACAATGCTCAATGCATGCCTAAGAGTACTTGGAAGTGAAAGAGAACAGAAAATGAAACACATAATGTCTTTTCAAAATTTTAGAAAACAGGGTCCCCGCTCGAGTGGACCCTTGAGGCCTGCAAAAGTACTGGATATGTCAGATTTACGCTCGATCGCGAACTCTGGCGCTCGAGCGGAAGGCCTCTCTACATGGCTTCCCGCTCGAGCGTGAACTTCCCCGCTCAAGCGGGAATCAAAATTCTGGAAAATCCAGAACATGTTCTTGAGCTTCAATTCGACATTCAAAGGTTCTAGATGCATGCTTTTGGCTCAAACTTCACATATACATATTCTAACATGGTATAAACACCAAATTACAACACAATGAAGCTCAATTTCAAAATTTAATCCCATGCCTGTCTCAAATTAACTCAAACCCATCACCAACACACTAGATTCAAACATGCAAGACTCAAACTCCCATGATTTGCACTTGCATGTGAAATATACACAATATCCTCAACTTAATTGGTGAAGAGATGATCAAGTACATGGTCATTATTCAAAACTCAACATGGATTACATACTTTATGCTCAAACATGGAAATTCATAGTAATTTCCTACATGCATGCATCTATTGACTTTAAATTCAACAAATACAACTCAATTCCTTATAATCAAGCTAATTCATGTTCTTGACCATTAATCAAACTTGAATCCACAATTTACAACATTAAGCTCATGAATTCCTTTACCTAGGAGCTCAATCTTCCAAACTATAGCAATTTCTTGAGTTTAATCTTCAAATTCGCCAAACCTTGAGCCAAGATTACACAATTCTCTCCCTCTCTCTCTCTATAGCCGGCCCTCTCTCTTCTTTGAGTTCAAATCAGCCAAATGAAGCTATAAAGAGAGAATTGAGGGTGTAGTGCCTTATTACAACAAACCCCACTAATTCCAATTTAATAATAATAAATAATTGGGCACTAATTCATCAATTAAATCAATTAATTCCGATATGAATCAATTTCCAATTAAATTTCACCGTAGGCTCTAAAAATTATGCCAATCGCGATGGCGTAGTCAATTTCGGTTTCTGTGGCCGATACGACCTTCAATTTAATTTCCAAAGTAGACAATCAAACAGATATTCCTACGGTGAACAGATAGAAATTCAAAACCACATATTTTCACATAATGGCACACAAAATCATATCAAACACATAATCATATTCATGTTAAGGACCAATTAGCATACTATAGAACAAGGATATTACAATTAGCTAGCTTACTACGTGATGCGCACAACATACAAGTATAGACTAGATCGCCTAAGTTGGAACAAAACATCTCATGTTTGTTTAAAAATGGTTTGAAGGTGCTACTCGCAAGTAGGCTAAGACGTGAATTTGCCACCCTCGAGTGGGCTTAGAAAACATGATTTTGCCACCTCAAGTGGGCTTAAAATGCACATTTTGATGAATTGTTCCAATTCAAGCAATCCAACCTTCATCCACAGCCATTTATGCAATTAAACACTTCACCAGTTAGCCTCATGGCAAGCATGATATCATGGCAACACTCACACGCATGCAAGATGCTAAAGCATAAAAGCTTGCCTAGTACTCTGAGCCAAAACAGAAGCTAGTTAGTAATCATGCATGATCCTAGCTATGTTAAGATGCCTAAAGCAACACATGCAAAAATACAACTAAATAGGCTCGGCTAGTCTAAGATGTCATGTGAAATGCAACTTGATAACATGCTGTTGAACACATATTCAAGTAAATGTATTGAAATACAATGCAGTTTGTATGATGCGCCGAGCCCGGTGTATGCAAGAGAGATGAATGAATGCAAACATGTAAGCATAAGGATGCTAATCAAAACATGACCTAGAACTAACCATCGTAAGCGGTTAAGTAAAAGGGAGAAAGACTTGGGGTTGGAAGACATTCACACACTCACGCACACTTATTACAAAATTCGCCCTCTCAACGGAGGGTCCGAATGAATCAACTAGCTAGCTACACTACACTAATTGATTATTACAAAACCTTAACTAATTAGGCAAATTAATTAAGTTACAAAACTAACTAAGTAAGAAAAGAAATAAAACAAGCTGCCACAACCCTGTCTTGGAATGCTGAATGATGCATGCTCGGTCGGCTTCGCTCGAAAATCCGTTGCCATACCTCATGTTGCCTCTGTTTGCATTATTTTAGACTGCTAAAAATTGTGCCAACTTCTGAAACACTACTGATCCACCTCAGGGATATGCTGAGAGGTCATCGGCCAAGAGGTAAGGCCATCGGCCAAGAGATGAGGGTCATCGACCAGTTTTGAAACTATCGGGCAAATACTTATAGCCGATCGGCACACCAGATAGCCGATCGGCCATCTATTCCTGTAAACTGCTCTTTTTGCTACAATAGAGCACAAACAGAGGCACGATAATCTATTTGCAAGAAAATGTTGTGCAACTACACTCCTTATCATGTTTAAAGCTCAAAGGAGTGTAGTGCTCGACTCTCGAGCCATCAATCATGTATTTCGATGCATGATGGCCAAAGAGGCCGAGTCGCACAAATCAATATCAAATGAATGCACACAAATACATAAATGCCTTAACCTCTATCATGCATGATCAAGAGAGTCGGCGACCGAGAATTGAGACACGTTTCATCACTTCAAGTACGAAACGTTCCTCGTTCCTCGTGTTTGGTTTAACACCCAAACCAAACACAATGTAATGCATGCACAACTTAATAAAGCTAATGGTGTGCAAACTATGCAATGTACCAAGCATGCAAAATGCAATGTGTAGACACCCCATTTTTTACCGTCCCCAAGACTTGGACGTCATCGTTTGAACAATCGGTGATCATCCATGCTCGTGTTCGTTTTGAGTTCCCGAAGGTCTCGGCTGCGCGCTTTGCCTCAGGATCTCTCAACTTGGCTGTTTTGTGCTTGGTTGTGGACCAAGGACTTGTGGTTTTTCTTTTGAGGGAATGAGGTGGCTTGTTGGCCATCCCTACAACCCATCGGCCAAGGCATGGTGTCATCGACCTTGTTTTATTGCCATCGGCCATAAGTGGTGGCCGATCGACACTCTTTTTGGTCGATCGGCCATATTTTTGAGCCGAGACCTTTCCATATACTTTTTGCATATATTTTCTGCCAGCTGTGATAGTTAGTGGGGCACAATTCTCATCCTCCATACACGTGTATGGAGGGATTGCATTCAAGACTCAAGCTTGTTCAACTAGCTTGAGAATTGAAATTCTATAAGAAGGGAGCCTCCCCTCCCTTTCCAAAGGTTCTGAGAATTTGATATACAAGTTCTATATATCTCTCTCTCTCTCTATATTTCACCTCTCTCTCTTGTTTTACCTTTGTTTGTGCTCAAAAGTGTAAATTCTTCACACTACTGCACACAAACACCTACTAGAACACCATCCTTTGGTTGTTGAGGTACTGAGGAGTTGGTTTTAGTGTTCTTGGACTTGTTTTGGTTAGAGAAGAGTGCTGGAGTTGTGTTCTTGAAGGTGTTCTTCAAGGGTGAGTCAACTACCTTTTAATACCTTATTTTTGCTTAAGCTTTTGGTCATACTTGCATGCTGTTTTAAGCTTAACTCTAAACTGTAAAAAGTTATGATTTTTCATGGTTGTAATGTTTGTTTAAGGTCACTTTTGTGTTGGGCATAGTCTACCCCCTCTTAGGCCTTGTTTTGTGCCTTCCCTTTTGAGCTTTGGAACCATCTTGTTTTGACCTTCTCACCACTGAAATCCAGAGGATTTTCAGGGTGGAAAGGTGATTTTGGAGTCTTGAATAGGAGAGGGATACCCCCCTCTCCCTGTGTCTCATATGCTTGTATTAATGGCTCATAATGATAATTTTATGAAGATGATTTTGTCAATGATTTCTGGTCAATGATTTTATGAAGATGGCTCCATACATTAAAGCTTGATAATTTTGTTAGAAGTGTTGTTTCTCTTGCTTTGTATGGGTCCACTGTTTAGTCTATGGCCATTCGTTGTGCCTCAGATTAGTGATTAACCTTTATGCTCGAGTTCTCCTTCAAATGTTGACTCTAATTCCCATTTTCATTGTTTTGATGTAGCATATTTGTGCCTCATTAAGAGAATTGAGATATCTCTGGTATTCTTTAGACTAAGATAATGGCATGAGGCGTTTGGATTTGATCCGGACTTGAATTGTGAACCCTGTACTCGACACCCTCAACTTAAATCTTCAGGTATGAAATTTTGTGACCTGAAATTGCTTCCGAAGATTGCTATAAAATGAAAATTATAATGCCCTGATTGTGGACAGAAAACTTATTAATTTCATCAGCAACCTTTTGGTGTTATTTTAGCATGCTTCACCTCTGTTTTAAGTTGGTTTGATAGCATCTTGCATGCTTCACATACTTGTAGAACAATCTTGCATGCTAGCATAACATGCATCTTGCATTTGGACCATCATTCTTGCATGTTTTGGCTCAACTCAAAGAAGCTTTTAGTCATGTTTTACCATGTTTAAGCTCTATTTCATGTTGTTTTAGTCATGCATGCACTGTTTTGTATAGCCTTGGTTCGATCTAGCTTGTTGCCTTTGAGTGTCCAAGTCATTAGCATGCATTGCTTAGACCATTTTCATGATTTGGCATCATTTTAGTCCATGTAGTGTAGCCATACACTTGCATTTGCCATCCTTTTGATGCTTTGAAGAGTTGGTGTTTTGTGCTTCAAGAATGGATCATTGTGCATGCCATCATACTTAGGCTTTGGGATGTCATCTCAGTGGGTTTTGGGGCTTATTTTGACATGCCATAACTCTGATTTTTATTGGTTAAGTCAAGCCATGTTTGGTTGTAATAGGTGTAGTGTAACGCCCCCTTGTTGGCCTTACTTGCATCATGCCTTATGCCTCTCATGTTGACTTGTTTTGGCTTTGGTCCATACATGTTTTAGACTCACTTTGGTATGCTTTAGGACAGTTTTGGTTTGCTTAGGACATTTGCTTCATGCTTTGCATAGCCTTAGTGCAAGTCCCTTTGCTAACCTTGAGTTTTGAGCCTCTTAACATGTCACACTTGCATTGCTTGGTTGATTTGGCATCATTCCATGCTTAATTTCAGGGCCTATAGTATTGTCACTTGCCCACACTTTTCACTCTTTAAGTGCTCTTAAGAGTTGGTGTCTTCATGCCTTATTTCTTGGGCCAATTGGCATGCATGCTTGTCTCGCATTTCATGTCATCAATTCATCATCTTCGTCACTGATTTGGGTATGGCTGAGGTCTGCCCATTTTGGTTTAAGTCCATCTTTGCATGTTGCTGCATGCTTGCTAGTTTGCATCTTGTTGCATGCTAGTCCATCTTTGCATGTTGTCATATGCTTGTTGTTGGCATTGTTGTTGCATGCTTATTACATTACATGTTTGCATTTTTCATGCTCGGTACATTGCATGTTTGCATGCCTAGGTTGCATTGCATTTTGCATACTTGTTACATTGCATTTGGCATGCTCATGTTGTATCGCATAACATCTCCATGTTGCATGCATTGCATTGTGTTTGGTTTGGGTGTCAAACCAAACACGAGGAATGAGGGACGTTTCGTACTTGAAGTGATGAAACGTGCCTCAATTCTCGGTCGCCGACACACTTGATCCAACATGATAGAGTGTGAGGCATTCATGTGTTTTTGTGCATTCATTCCATATTGATTTGAGCCATTCGGCCTCTTTGGCCATCATGCATCGAAATGCGTGATTGATGGCTCGAGAGTCGAACACTACACTCCTTTGAGTCTCAAACATGATAAGGGGTATAGTTGCACAACATTTTCTTACAAATGTATTGCCATGCCCTTGTTTGTCCTCTGCTACAGCAAAAGGAGCAGTCTGCAGGAAGAGATGGCCGATCGGCTATCTACAGTGCCGATTGGCTAATAATTTTTGGCCGATGGACTCATAAGTGGTCGATGACCCTTTTCCCTTGGCCGATGGCCTCTCAACATGTCCATGAGGTGGTTCAGAAGCATCACAGGAATTTTCACAGTTTTCAGAGGTGCAGAACAGTGCAAACAGAGGCAACATGGGGCATGGCAACGGATTTCCAAGCGAAGCCGATCGAGCATGCATTTGTCCCTCCTCTTGAGGCCGCTTTAACTGTTTTGTAACTTAATTAATTTTCTTAATTAGTTAAGAGTTTTGTAATAATTAATTAGCTAGGGTAGTTGATTAATTAGTTGGTTTGTATTATTTATTCGGACCCTTCGTCGAGAGGGCAAATTTTGTAATAAGTGTGCGTAAGTGTGATGCGTGTCTTCCACCCCCACGTCTTTCTCCCTTTTACTTAACCGTTTACGATGGTTAGTTCTAAGTCATGTTTTAATTAGCATCCTTATGCTTGCATGTTTGCATCCATTCATCTGTATTGCATGCACCGGGCTCGGCGCATTATACTAATTACATTGTATTTCAATTCCAATTTGAATACATGATTATCAAGTTGCATCTCGCATGCCATTTTTAGAATAGCTGAGCCTAATTCTAATTTCATTTTGCATGTGTTGCGTTAGCCATCTTAACATAGCTAGGATCATGCATTGATTACTAACTAGCTATTGTTTTGGCTCGGAGTACTAGGTAAGCTTTTATGCTTTAGCATCTTACATGAGTGTGAGTGTTGCCATGATAGCATGCTTGCCATGAAGCTAACTGCTTATATGATATAACTGCCTGACTGCCTGTGGGTGAAGGTTGGATTACTTGAATTGGAACAATTCATCAAAATGTACGTTTTAGCCCCACTTTGCGGAGTGCCAAAATCATGTTTTCTTAAGCCCACTCGAGGGTGGCAAATCCACGTCTTAGCCTACTTGCGAGTAGCACCTTCAAACAAACAAACATGAGATGTTTTGTTCTAATTTAGGCAATCTAGTCTATACTTGTGTGTTGTGCGCATCACATAGTAATTCTAGGCTAATAAACCGGAATAAGAATGCATATGTTTTCAAAACAAAATATCATGCTTAGTAAATGCCGATCCTTTGATCAGGTGAGCGAAGGTGCTCATTGCATGACCTTCTCGTCTCGTACCCAAGTTTCCGAGCTGAGGCAACTTTGGTGATGACGGACACGTGGCCTTAGGCACGAGTCAGGGTGGCGACTCTGTATCTGGCAAAGCAGTCCATGTTTGGCACTTCTTTACAAAAATCAGTTTTCCAAAACGATTTGCCGAATTTGGACTCTTTGGTGATTTATCGGTCTTGCATTGCACTTTGCGAGATTAGATTTAAAACCGTGACATTTGAGTCCGAACTGTAGTAGCTAATGAACAAAACGGATTCCACGCCATTCACGTGCGGAGCCGGGACGTTCGGGCACGTCTACACAATGCAACCAACAAGCATGCAATCAACATGCAATGTGGCAAGCATGCAACAACATACAAAATGACAAGCATGCAACAACATGCGAAATGGACTTAAACTAAAATGGACAGACCTCAAACATGTCCAAATCAGTGGCCAATAACACCAAGACTTAGGTACCAAAAGGCAAAACATGTATACACACATATTGGTCCATAAGCTAGGCAACAATGCACAATCCTCAATCTTGATGAAGAAGTGACAAATATGAGAGTATGTCAATGAAATAAGCTCTGAAATCATGTAAGGAATGATGCCAAATCATGCACATAATACAAGCATAGCATGCTAGGAGGTTCAAAGCTTAAGGCTAGCTAAGGAGCTTGTACCAAGGCCACATGAATCAAACCCCAAAGGGCCAAGGACAACCAAAGCAGTCCTAGATCATGCCAGAATGAGTCTAAAACATGCATGGACCAAAGCTAAAACAAGCCAACATGAAGGGCATAAGGCAAGATGCATGTAAGTCCAATAAGGGGTATTACACTACACCTATCAAGACCAAGCATGGCATGACTTAACCAATAAAAATCAGAGCTATGGCATGTCAAAATAAGCCTAAAAACCCACTGAGATGGCATCCAAAAAGCTTAAACAATAAGACATGCATAATGGCTCATGTTCAAGGCTTAAAACACAAACCTCCCAATGCATGGAAAAGGTGACAAATGTGAGTGCATGACCACACTATATGGACTGAAATCACATATGAAATGATGCCAAATCATGAAAATGGTCTAAGCAATGCATGCTAGTGACTTGGACACTCAAAGCTAACAAGCTAGAATGCACTGTGGCTGTACAAAGCAATGCATGCATGACTAAAACAACATCAAACAGAGATCAAACATGGTAAAACATGAGGGAAAGCTTCTTTGAGTTGAGCCAAAACATACAAGAATGATGATCCAAACACACGATGCATGTTAAGGCAATAGAGAGGATTGCATTACAAGTGCATGGTGCATGCAAGAGGCTATCAAACCAACCTTAGACAGAGGTATGTCATACTAAAATAAGGTCTAATACATGCTAAGATGGAGCCAAAACAAGCTTAACAAACATATTACTCTTATGAGCCATCAATACAAGCATATGAGACATAAGGAGAGAGGATGACTCTCTCCTATTTGGGACCTCAAAACCACATTTCCACCACTGAAAATCCTCTGGATTTCAGTGGTGAGAAGGCCAAAACAAGGTGGTCCCAATAGCTTAAACGGAAGGCACAAGAACAAGACCAAACAAGGCCTAAGAGGAGGTAGACAACCCCTAACACAAAAGTGACCTTAAACAAACATTACAAGCATGAAAAATCAGAACTTTTTACAGTATAAAGTTAAGCTTAAATCAACATGCAAATAGGTCCAAAAGCTTAAGCCAAAATAAGGGTATAAAAACTAGTTGACTCACCCTTGAAGAACACCTTCAAGAACACAACTCCAGCAGCTTTTCTGAGCTTAAACCAAACCAAAAACTCTAACACCAGCTCCTATGTACCTCAGCAACAAAAGGATGGTGTTCTAGTAGGTGTTTGTGTGCAATAGTGTGAAGAATTTACACTTTTGAGCACAAACAAGAGCAAATGGAGAGAGAGAGGTAAAATATATATAGAGAGAGTGATACATGTTTTGTATATCAACTTTTTAGAACCTCTGGAAAGGGAGAGGGGTCTCCCTTCTTATAGAAAATCAATTCTTAAGCTTGTTGAACAAGCTTGAGTCTTGATTCAATCCCTCCATACACTATGGAGGATGAGAATTATGCTCACTAGCTGTCACAGCTGGCACAAAAATATCTGCAAAAGCAGATGGAAAGGTCTCGACCAAGAAATATGGCCGATCGACCAAAAAGAGTGCCAATCGGCCACCACTTATGGCCGATGGCAAGAAAAGAAGGCCGATGGCACAATGCCTTAGCCGATGGGTTGCAGAGATGGCCAACAGGCCACCCTCTTCCCTCAGAAGCAAAAAACACAAGTCCTTGGTCCACAACCAAGCACAAAACAAACAAGTTGAGAGATCCTAAGGCAAGGCGCGCAGTCGAGACCTTCGGGAACTCAAAATGAACACGAGCATGGATGATCATTGAGTGTTCAAGCGATGACGTCCAAGTCTTAAGGATGGTCAAAAATAGGGTGTCTACACACACTGAATACGCTCGTAAGGTTTCTCCTGGCTGGATCTGCATTGCCCAGAGAGAGTTAGCTTGCTTCGGCTGGACCTCATTGGCGATGAATCTTGCCCTGAAGGATTTCTGTAGTTGATGGAAGCTCTTAATCGACGCCGGCTCCAACTTATAATACCATCTGACGGCTAATGGCCCAAAACTGCTCGAAAATAATCTGCACATGAGAGCCTCGTCATCTGCATGCAGTGTCATGGCTTGCTTATAATGATGGATATGATCAGTGGGGTCCGATTTCCCGTCGTACAGGGTGAACGACGGGGCTTTGAACTTCTTAGGTAGTACTTCCTTTGCGATCCGTCGCACGAAGGGATTGTGCTGGTCTTCTTCATCGGAACCATTTCGTTTTTGCTTATGCCTTACACGTGGACTCTCTTCAGAGGAACTGGTAGTTTCGAGTCGTCCCTTCTTTTTGGGTTCCAGGGAAAATGAGTCAGAGTCATTGTCACTATATTGCCTCCGAACTCGAGGTCTTCGACCACCTGCTCTCAGAGGTCGTCCCGGATCTTGGCGTGTAGCTTGATTGGATTTTGCTACTTCTAAGGCCAAGTCCTGACAGAGGCGCTCGTTCTCAGCGATCATGTTTTCCAGCCTCTGTTCATTTTGCTTCGACTGTTCTATGATCACTTGTATTGTCTCATGTGCTGAAGTCAATGGTGAGTTCTGGGCAAGTAAGTCGAAGTTCAAGGCACGTCTTGCGGCGATAGTTTTCGGTCCAAGCATGTTTGTTGGAGTGAGGTCGTCTCTCTGTGTGGTTTCGTCAGTGACTACCGGAGGGTCTTTCGTTACGCCCGCCATGGATGTAGTTGAGTATTCTTATAGACGGCGCCAATTGTGGGGATGTGGTTTGGAAATACTCTTTTGATACACTGGGACACTCGAGATCCTCAGCTAACAACCTGAAAAGGAATAAACACTCCGGTCAGGGGTGCCAGAATTAGCACTCCGATGGTTAAGTCAGTGTATGCTCTCTTAGTTACTTGTATCTTAATTTAAGTGTAATAATCCTCACATACCTCTCTCTGGATGATGTGCTTCTATTTATATCTTTTCTTTCTTGGGCTTCAGGGCTGGGCCCACCTTCAATTCGTCGTATAACTATTTACTCAGCCACTTTTGCTGCAAATCGCTCTTCACTCGGCTCCTTACTCAACTGGTTATTTGGCCGAATAGGGCACCTCTGGATTTGTATGTATAAGATGGGGCCGAATGCGATATATGAATTTTGACTCTCCAGGTCCAACTATTCGGCCTCTTTACGTCTCCCGATATTCGGCCCCACAGAAAGGTATCACAGTTTTTGATGAACAGAGAAACAATCTTCAAGAGGTCTTTGTGGACAATTTTTAGTTGGAAGTTGGGGTTGGTAGAAGGATTAGCTTCTGGTCTGATAGATGGTGTCAGCAACTCTGTCTGAAATATGAGTTCCCAGGTCTATATAGATTGTCTTTAGAGAAAACTGATACTCTAAGGGATATCTATGATAGAAAAGATGCCCTATGAGTATGAAATCTATCATTCAAAAGAGTGTTGTATGTGTGGGAGGAGGTGGAGCACCAAAATCCCCTGAATCAATTAGCAGCAGGACCTACAGTGAGATTTGATCAGGTGGATAAACCTGTCTAGACAACATCAACTTCAGGTCAGTTCTCTGTAGCAACATTGTATAGGTTTGCTGCTTTTAATCTTGGCCTAAATCTCCCAATTAGTAAGTTGGTCTGGCTGAATTTTGTCCCCCCTAAAGTACAAGTATTTCGGTGCTTAGCTTGGAAAAAGAGAATCAAGACAGTTGAGTTCTTACAAAGAGTTGGTGTCTTGAATGGGAATGGGGCTGGATTATATGTGTTTTGTAAGGCAGAAATTGAATCTGTGCACCATGTTTTAATATGCTGTCCCTTTGTGTGGAGTGTATGTGCTGATATATTGAATTGGTGGGGAACTCAAGGGGCATTACCAGGCTCGGTGGATCAGCTGCAGTTATGCTGGGAAGGAGGAAGGATGAAGAGGCTAAAAGTAAGATTTGGAGTGCTATCCCATTGGTTGTGTTGTGGTCAATATGGAAACTTAGAAATGAATGTGTTTTTTAGGCAGCGAACCCAAATTTGGTTGAGTTGTGTGAGTTGATCAAGACTAGGATTGCTCTGTGGTTGAATCTAGACCTGAAAGAGTTTCATTTTACAACCAATGATTTTATTTTTAATTTAAGGCAGATCAGGTTGTGCTTTAAAGGAGCTTTGTTATGCTGAGTTAGGTGGAGTTTTTGTTGGGTTAAGTCAGGGAAGCTCTGTTTTTGCTCTGGTGATGTACAGTTCAACAGCCATGGAGGTTGAGGGTAGTGCAAATACCATTAGCTACAAAAGTGAAGAAGCCACATTGTTTTCCAATTTCACAAGAATATCATTAGCAGGTGTCTGGCTTAGCATTTCCAACAGCAGGTCAACAGCTGTTATTTCCCTGGATCTCAGCTCTGTCTTGATTTGAAGGCATTCCTTACGCGATTTCAGTGTGTTTGGAATTTATCTCAGGTTGCGTTGTGCGCGCACTTGAGCGGTTGTTTTCGGACCTCCACTCACGATTTCAACGTGGTTTGAGGGTCCTGTTCCTTACGCGATTTTAGCATGTTCGGAATTTATCCCAGGTTGCGTTGTAGACGCGCTGGGCGGGTTGTTGAACCTCCTCTCACGATTTCAACGTGGTTTGAGTGTCCCGTTCCTTACGCGATTTCAGCGTGTTTGGAATTTATCACAGGTTGCGTTGTGCGCGCACTTGAGCTGTTGTTTTCGGACCTCCTCTCACGATTTCAGCGTGGTTTGAATGTCCCGATCCTTACGTGATTTCAGCTTGTTCGGAATTCATCCCAGGTTGCGTTGTAGACGCGCTGGGCGGGTTGTTGGACCTCCTATCACGATTTCAGCGTGGTTTGAGTGTCCCGTTCCTTACACGATTTCAGCGTGTTTGGAATTTATCTCAGGTTGCGTTGTGCGCGTACTTGAGCGGTTGTTTTCGGACCTCCACTCACGATTTCAGCGTGGTTTCAGTGTCCCGTTCCATACGCGATTTCAGCGTGTTTGAAATTTTTCTCAGGTTGCATTGTGTGCGCACTTCAGCGGTTGTTTTCGGACCTCCTTTCACGATTTTAGCATGGTTTGGGTGTCCCGTTCCTTACGCGATTTCAGCGTGTTCGGAATTTATCCCAAGTTTCGTTGTAGACACGCTAGGCGGGTTATTGAACCTCCTCCCACGATTCCAGCGTGGTTTGAGTGTCCCGTTCCTTACGCGATTTCAGCGTGTTTGGAATTTATCTCAGGTTGCGTTGTGCGTGCACTTGTGCTGTTGTTTTCGGACCTCCTCTCACGATTTCAGCGTGGTTTGAGTGTCCCGTTCCTTACGCGATTTCAGCGTGTTCGGAATTTATCTCAGGTTGCGTTGTATATGCGCTGGGCAGGTTGTTGGACCTCCTCTCACGATTTCAGCGTGGCATGAGTGTCCCGTTCCTTACGTGATTTCAGCGTGTTTGGAAATTATCTTAGGTTGCGTTGTGTGCGCACTTGAGTTGTTGTTTTCGAACCACCTCTCACGATTTCAGCGTGGTTTGAGTGTCCTGTTCCTTACGCGATTTCAGCGTGTTTGGAATTTATCTCAGGTTACGTTGTGCGCGCACTTCAGCAATTTTTTTCAGACCTCCTTTCACGATTTCAGCGTGGTTTGGGTCTCCCATTCCTTACGCGATTTTAGCGTGTTTGGAATTTATCTCAGGTTGCGTTGTGCGCGCACTTGAGTTGTTGTTTTCGAACCTCCTCTCACGATTTCAGCGTGGTTTGAGTGTCCCCTTCCTTACGTGATTTCAGCGTGTTCGGAGTTTATCCCAGGTTGCATTGTAGACGCGCTGGGCGGGTTGTTGGACCTCCTCTCACGATTTCAGCATGGTTTGAGTGTCCCGTTCCTTACGCGATTTCGGCGTGTTTGGAATTTATCTCAGGTTGCGTTGTGCGCGCACTTGTGCTGTTGTTTTCGGACCTCCTCTCACGATGTCAGCGTGGTTTGAGTGTCCCGTTCCTTACGCGATTTCAGCGTGTTCGGAATGCAACCCAGGTTGCGTTGTAGATGCGCTGGGCAGGTTGTTGGACCTCCTCTCACAATTTCAGAATGGTTGGAGTCTCCCGTTCCTTACGCAATTTCAGCGTGTTTGGAATTTATCTCAGGTTACGTTGTGCGCGCAGTTGAGCGGTTGTTTTCGGACCTCCTCTCACGATTTCAGCGTGGTCTGAGTGTCCCGTTCCTTACGCGATTTCAGCGTGTTCAGAATTTATCTCAGGTTGCGTTGTGCACGGACTTAAGCGGTTGTTTTCGGACCTCTTCTCACGATTTCAGCGTGGTTTGAGTGTCCCGTTCCTTACGCGATTTCAACGTGTTCAGAATTTATCCCAGGTTGGGTTATATATGCGCTGGGCAGGAGGTTGGACCTCCTCTCACGATTTCAGCGTGGCTTGAGTGTCCCGTTCCTTACGCGATTTCAGCGTGTTTGGAATTTATCTCAGTTTGCGTTGTGTGCGCACTTGAGTTGTTGTTTTCGAACCTCCTCTCACGATTTTAGCGTGGTTTGAGTGTCCCGTTCCTTACGCGATTTCAGCGTGTTTGGAATTTATCTCAGGTTGCGTTGTGCGCGCACTTCAGCGGTTGTTTTCAGACCTCCTTTCACGATTTTAGGGTGGTTTGGGTGTCCCGTTCCTTACGCGATTTCAGCGTGTTCGGAATTTATCTTAGGTTGCGTTGTGCACGCATTTGAGTTATTGTTTTCGAACCTCCTCTCACGATTTCAGCGTGGTTTGAGTGTCCCGTTTCTTACGTGATTTCAGCGTGTTTGGAATTCATCCCAGGTTGCGTTGTAGAGGCGCTCGGCGGGTTGTTGGACCTCCTCTCACGATTTCAGCGTGGTTTGAGTCCCGTTCCTTACACGATTTCAGCGTGTTCAGAATTTGTCTCAGGTTGCGTTGTGTGCGCACTTGAGCGGTTGTTTTCGGACTTCTTCTGACGATTTCAGCGTGGTTTGAGTGTCCCGTTCCTTACGCGATTTCAGCATGTTCGGAATTTATCCCAGGTTGCGTTGTATATGCGCTGGGCAGGTTGTTGGACCTCCTCTCACGATTTCAGCGTGGCTTGAGTGTCCCGTTCTTTACGCGATTTTAGCGTGTTTGGAATTTATCTCAAGTTGCGTTGTGTGCGCACTTGAGTTGTTGTTTTCGAACCTCCTCTCACGATTTAAGCGTGCCTTGAGTGTCCTGTTCCTTACGTGATTTCAGCATGTTCGGAATTCATTCCAGGTTGCGTTGTAGACGCGCTGGGCGGGTTGTTGGACCTCCTCTCACGATTTCAGCGTCGTTTGAGTTTCCCGTTCCTTACGTGATTTCAGTGTGTTTGGAATTTATCTCAGGTTGCGTTGTGCGCGAACTTGAGCGGTTATTTTCGGACCTCCACTCACGATTTTAGCGTGGTTTGAATGTCCCCTTCCTTACGCGATTTCAGCGTGTTCGAAATTTGTCCCAGTTTACGTTGTAGACGCGCTGGGCGGGATGTTGGACCACCTCTCACGATTTCAGCGTGGTTTAAGTGTCCCGTTCCTTACGCAATTTCAGCGTGTTTGGAATTTTTCTCAGGTTGCATTGTGCGCGCACTTCAGCGGTTGTTTTCGGACCTCCTTTCACGATTTCAGCATGGTTTGGGTGTCCCGTTCCTTACGCGATTTCAGCGTGTTCGGAATTTATCTCAAGTTTCATTGTAGACACGCTGGGCGGGTTGTTGGACCTTCTCTCACGATTTCAGCGTGGTTTGAGTGTCCCGTTCCTTACGCGATTTCAGCGTGTTTGGAATTTATCTCAGGTTGCGTTGTGCGCGCACTTGTGCTGTTGTTTTCGAACATCCTCTCACGATTTCAGCGTGGTTTGAGTGTCCCGTTCCTTACGCGATTTCAGCGTGTTCGGAATTCATCCCAGGTTGCGTTGTAGACGCGCTGGGCGGGTTGTTGGACCTCCTCTCACAATTTTAGCGTGGTTGGAGTGTCCCGTTCCTTACGCGATTTCGGCGTGTTTGGAATTTATCTCAGGTTGCGTTGTGCGCGCAGTTGAGCGGTTGTTTTCGGACCTCCTTTCACGATTTTAGCGTGGTTTGAGTGTCCCGTTCCTTACACGATTTCAGCGTGTTCAGAATTTATCTCAGGTTGCGTTGTGCGCGAACTTGAGCGGTTGTTTTCGGACCTCTTCTCACGATTTCAGCGTAGTTTGAATGTCCCGTTCCTTACGCAATTTCTACGTGTTCGAAATTTATCCCAGGTTGCGTTGTATATGCGATGGGCAGGTTGTTGGACCACCTCTCATGATTTCAGCATGGCATGAGTGTCCCGTTCCTTACGCGATTTCAGCGTGTTTGGAAATTATCTTAGGTTGCGTTGTGTGCGCACTTGAGTTGTTGTTTTCGAACCTCCTCTCACGATTTCAGCGTGGTTTGAGTGTCCCGTTCCTTACGCCATTTCAGCGTGTTTGGAATTTATCTCAGGTTGCGTTGTGCGCGCACTTCAGCGGTTGTTTTCAGACTTCCTTTCACGATTTCAGTGTTGTTTGGGTGTCCCGTTCCTTACGCGATTTCAGCGTGTTCGGAATTTATCTCAGGTTGCGTTGCGCGCACACTTGAGTTGTTGTTTTCGAACCTCCTCTCACGATTTCAGCGTGGTTTGAGTGTCCCGTTCCTTACGCGATTTCAGCGTGTTCGGAATTCATCCCAGGTTGCATTGTAGACGCACTGGGCGGGTTGTTGGACCTCCTCTCCCAATTTCAGCGTGGTTGGAGTCTCCCGTTCCTTACGCAATTTCAGCGTGTTTGGAATTTATCTCAGGTTGCGTTGTGCGCGCAGTTGAGCGGTTGTTTTCGGACCTCCTCTCACGATTTCAGCGTGGTTTGAGTGTCCCGTTCCTTACGCGATTTCAGCGTGTTCAGAATTTATCTTAGGTTGCGTTGTGCGCGCACTTGAGCGGTTGTTTTCGGACCTCCTCTCACGATTTCAGCGTGATTTGAGTGTCCCGTTCCTTACACGATTTCAGCGTGTTCGCAATTTATCCCAGGTTGCGTTGTATATGTGCTGGGCAGGTTGTTGGACCTCCTCTCACGATTTCAGCGTGGCTTGAGTGTCCCGTTCCTTACTCGATTTCAGCGTGTTTGGAATTTATCTCAGGTTGCGTTGTGTGCGCACTTGAGTTGTTGTTTTCGAACCTCCTCTCACGATTTCAGCGTGGTTTGAGTGTCCCGTTCCTTACGCGATTTCAGCGTGTTTGGAATTTATCTCAGGTTGCGTTGTGTGCACACTTCAGCGGTTGTTTTCAGACCTCCTCTCACGATTTTAGCGTGGTTTGGGTGTCCCGTTCCTTATGCGATTTCAGCGTGTTCGGAATTTATCTCCGGTTGCGTTGTGCGCGCACTTGAGCTGTTGTTTTCGAACCTCCTCTCACGATTTCAGTGTGGTTTGAGTGTCCCGTTCCTTACGTGATTTCAGCGTGTTCGGAATTCATCCCAGGTTGCATTGTAGACGCGCTAGGCGGGTTGTTGGACCACCTCTCACGATTTCAGCGTGGTTTGAGTGTCCCATTCCTTACGCGATTTCAGGTTGCGTTGTGTGCGCACCTGAGCGGTTGTTTTGGGTCCTCTTCTGACGATTTCAGCGTGGTTTGAGTGTCCAGTTCCTTACGCGATTTCAGCTTGTTCGGAATTTATCCCAGGTTGCGTTGTATATGCGCTGGGCAGGTTGTTGGACCTCCTCTCACGATTTCAGTGTGGCTTGAGTGTCCCGTTCCTTACGCGATTTCAGCGTGTTTGGAATTTATCTCAGGTTGCGTTGTGTGCGCACTTGAGTTGTTGTTTTCAAACCTCCTCTCACGATTTCAGCGTGCTTTGAGTGTCTCATTCCTTACGTGATTTCAGCGTGTTTGGAATTCATTCCAGGTTGCGTTGTAGACGCGTTGGGCGGGTTGTTGGACCTCCTCTCACGATTTCAGCGTGGTTTGAGTGTCCCGTTCCTTACGTGATTTCAGCGTGTTTGGAATTTATCTCAGGTTACGTTGCGCGTGAACTTTAGCGGTTGTTTTCGGACCTCCACTCACGATTTCAGCATGGTTTGAATGTCCCGTTCCTTACGCGATTTCAGCGTGTTTGAAATTTATCCCAGTTTGCGTTGCAGACGCGCTGGGCGGGATGTTGGACCTCCTCTCACGATTTCAGCGTGGGTTAAGTGTCCCGTTCCTTACGCGATTTCAGCCTGTTAGGAATTTTTCTCAGGTTGCGTTGTGCGCGCACTTCAGCGGTTGTTTTCGGACCCCCTTTCACGATTTCAGCGTGGTTTGGGTGTCCCTTTCCTTACGCGATTTCAGCGTGTTCGGAATTTATCCCAAGTTTCGTTGTAGACACGCTGGGCGGGTTGTTGGACCTCCGCTCACGATTTCAGCGTGGTTTGAGTGTCCCGTTCCTTACGCTATTTCAGCGTGTTTGGAATTTATCTCAGGTTGCATTGTGCGCGCACTTGTGTTGTTGTTTTCGGACCTCCTCTCACGATTTCAGTGTGGTTTGAGTGTCCCGTTCCTTACGCGATTCCAGCGTGTTCAGAATTCATCCCAGGTTGCGTTGTAGACGCGCTGGACGGCTTGTTGGACCTCCTCTCACAATTTCAGCGTGGTTGGAGTGTCCCGTTCCTTACGCGATTTCAGCGTGTTTGGAATTTATCTCAGGTTGCGTTGTGCGCGCAGTTGAGTGGTTGTTTTCGGACCTCCTCTCACGAATTCTGCGTGGTTTTAGTGTCCCGTTCCTTACGCGAATTCAGCGTGTTCAGAATTTATCTCAGGTTGCGTTGTGCGCGTAGTTGAGCGGTTGTTTTCGGACCTCCTCTCACGATTTCAGCGTGGTTTGAGTGTCCCGTTCCTTACGCGATTTCAGCGTGTTCGGAATTTATCCCAGGTTGCGTTGCATATGCGCTGGGCAAGTTGTTGGACCTCCTCTCACGATTTCAGCGTGGCTTGAGTGTCCCGTTCCTTACGCGATTTCAGCGTGTTTGGAATTTGTCTCAGGTTGCGTTGTGTGCGCACTTGAGTTGTTATTTTCGAACCTCCTCTCACGATTTCAGCGTGGTTTGAGTGTCCCGTACGTTACGTGATTTCAGCGTGTTCGGAATTCATCCCAGGTTGCGTTGTAGACGCGCTGGGCGGGTTGTTAGACCTCTTCTCACGATTTCAGCGTGGTTTGAGTGTCCCGTTCCTTACGCGATTTCAGCGTGTTTGGAATTTATCTCAGGTTGCGTTGTTCGCGCACATGAGCGGTTGTTTTCAGACCTCCGCTCACGATTTCAGCATGGTTTGAATGTCTCGTTCCTTACGCGATTTCTGCGTGTTCGAAATTTATCCCAGGTTGCGTTGTAGACGCGTTGGGCAGGTTGTTGGACGTCTTCTCACGATTTCAGCGTGGTTTGGGTGTCTTGTTCCTTACGCGATTTCAGCGTGTTTGGAATTTATCTCAGGTTGCGTTGTGCGCGCACTTGAGTTGTTGTTTTCGAACCTCCTCTCACGATTTCAGCGTGGTTTGAGTGTCCCCTTCCTTACGTGATTTCAGCGTGTTCGGAGTTTATCCCAGGTTGCATTGTAGACGCGCTGGGCGGGTTGTTGGACCTCCTCTCACGATTTCAGCATGGTTTGAGTGTCCCGTTCCTTACGCGATTTCGGCGTGTTTGGAATTTATCTCAGGTTGCGTTGTGCGCGCACTTGTGCTGTTGTTTTCGGACCTCCTCTCACGATGTCAGCGTGGTTTGAGTGTCCCGTTCCTTACGCGATTTCAGCGTGTTCGGAATGCAACCCAGGTTGCGTTGTAGATGCGCTGGGCAGGTTGTTGGACCTCCTCTCACAATTTCAGAATGGTTGGAGTCTCCCGTTCCTTACGCAATTTCAGCGTGTTTGGAATTTATCTCAGGTTACGTTGTGCGCGCAGTTGAGCGGTTGTTTTCGGACCTCCTCTCACGATTTCAGCGTGGTCTGAGTGTCCCGTTCCTTACGCGATTTCAGCGTGTTCAGAATTTATCTCAGGTTGCGTTGTGCACGGACTTAAGCGGTTGTTTTCGGACCTCTTCTCACGATTTCAGCGTGGTTTGAGTGTCCCGTTCCTTACGCGATTTCAACGTGTTCAGAATTTATCCCAGGTTGGGTTATATATGCGCTGGGCAGGAGGTTGGACCTCCTCTCACGATTTCAGCGTGGCTTGAGTGTCCCGTTCCTTACGCGATTTCAGCGTGTTTGGAATTTATCTCAGTTTGCGTTGTGTGCGCACTTGAGTTGTTGTTTTCGAACCTCCTCTCACGATTTTAGCGTGGTTTGAGTGTCCCGTTCCTTACGCGATTTCAGCGTGTTTGGAATTTATCTCAGGTTGCGTTGTGCGCGCACTTCAGCGGTTGTTTTCAGACCTCCTTTCACGATTTTAGGGTGGTTTGGGTGTCCCGTTCCTTACGCGATTTCAGCGTGTTCGGAATTTATCTTAGGTTGCGTTGTGCACGCATTTGAGTTATTGTTTTCGAACCTCCTCTCACGATTTCAGCGTGGTTTGAGTGTCCCGTTTCTTACGTGATTTCAGCGTGTTTGGAATTCATCCCAGGTTGCGTTGTAGAGGCGCTCGGCGGGTTGTTGGACCTCCTCTCACGATTTCAGCGTGGTTTGAGTCCCGTTCCTTACACGATTTCAGCGTGTTCAGAATTTGTCTCAGGTTGCGTTGTGCGCGCACTTGAGCGGTTGTTTTCGGACTTCTTCTGACGATTTCAGCGTGGTTTGAGTGTCCCGTTCCTTACGCGATTTCAGCATGTTCGGAATTTATCCCAGGTTGCGTTGTATATGCGCTGGGCAGGTTGTTGGACCTCCTCTCACGATTTCAGCGTGGCTTGAGTGTCCCGTTCTTTACGCGATTTTAGCGTGTTTGGAATTTATCTCAAGTTGCGTTGTGTGCGCACTTGAGTTGTTGTTTTCGAACCTCCTCTCACGATTTAAGCGTGCCTTGAGTGTCCTGTTCCTTACGTGATTTCAGCATGTTCGGAATTCATTCCAGGTTGCGTTGTAGACGCGCTGGGCGGGTTGTTGGACCTCCTCTCACGATTTCAGCGTCGTTTGAGTTTCCCGTTCCTTACGTGATTTCAGTGTGTTTGGAATTTATCTCAGGTTGCGTTGTGCGCGAACTTGAGCGGTTATTTTCGGACCTCCACTCACGATTTTAGCGTGGTTTGAATGTCCCCTTCCTTACGCGATTTCAGCGTGTTCGAAATTTGTCCCAGTTTACGTTGTAGACGCGCTGGGCGGGATGTTGGACCACCTCTCACGATTTCAGCGTGGTTTAAGTGTCCCGTTCCTTACGCAATTTCAGCGTGTTTGGAATTTTTCTCAGGTTGCATTGTGCGCGCACTTCAGCGGTTGTTTTCGGACCTCCTTTCACGATTTCAGCATGGTTTGGGTGTCCCGTTCCTTACGCGATTTCAGCGTGTTCGGAATTTATCTCAAGTTTCATTGTAGACACGCTGGGCGGGTTGTTGGACCTTCTCTCACGATTTCAGCGTGGTTTGAGTGTCCCGTTCCTTACGCGATTTCAGCGTGTTTGGAATTTATCTCAGGTTGCGTTGTGCGCGCACTTGTGCTGTTGTTTTCGAACATCCTCTCACGATTTCAGCGTGGTTTGAGTGTCCCGTTCCTTACGCGATTTCAGCGTGTTCGGAATTCATCCCAGGTTGCGTTGTAGACGCGCTGGGCGGGTTGTTGGACCTCCTCTCACAATTTTAGCGTGGTTGGAGTGTCCCGTTCCTTACGCGATTTCGGCGTGTTTGGAATTTATCTCAGGTTGCGTTGTGCGCGCAGTTGAGCGGTTGTTTTCGGACCTCCTTTCACGATTTTAGCGTGGTTTGAGTGTCCCGTTCCTTACACGATTTCAGCGTGTTCAGAATTTATCTCAGGTTGCGTTGTGCGCGAACTTGAGCGGTTGTTTTCGGACCTCTTCTCACGATTTCAGCGTAGTTTGAATGTCCCGTTCCTTACGCAATTTCTACGTGTTCGAAATTTATCCCAGGTTGCGTTGTATATGCGATGGGCAGGTTGTTGGACCACCTCTCATGATTTCAGCATGGCATGAGTGTCCCGTTCCTTACGCGATTTCAGCGTGTTTGGAAATTATCTTAGGTTGCGTTGTGTGCGCACTTGAGTTGTTGTTTTCGAACCTCCTCTCACGATTTCAGCGTGGTTTGAGTGTCCCGTTCCTTACGCCATTTCAGCGTGTTTGGAATTTATCTCAGGTTGCGTTGTGCGCGCACTTCAGCGGTTGTTTTCAGACTTCCTTTCACGATTTCAGTGTTGTTTGGGTGTCCCGTTCCTTACGCGATTTCAGCGTGTTCGGAATTTATCTCAGGTTGCGTTGCGCGCACACTTGAGTTGTTGTTTTCGAACCTCCTCTCACGATTTCAGCGTGGTTTGAGTGTCCCGTTCCTTACGCGATTTCAGCGTGTTCGGAATTCATCCCAGGTTGCATTGTAGACGCACTGGGCGGGTTGTTGGACCTCATCTCACAATTTCAGCGTGGTTGGAGTCTCCCGTTCCTTACGCAATTTCAGCGTGTTTGGAATTTATCTCAGGTTGCGTTGTGCGCGCAGTTGAGCGGTTGTTTTCGGACCTCCTCTCACGATTTCAGCGTGGTTTGAGTGTCCCGTTCCTTACGCGATTTCAGCGTGTTCAGAATTTATCTTAGGTTGCGTTGTGCGCGCACTTGAGCGGTTGTTTTCGGACCTCCTCTCACGATTTCAGCGTGATTTGAGTGTCCCGTTCCTTACACGATTTCAGCGTGTTCGGAATTTATCCCAGGTTGCGTTGTATATGTGCTGGGCAGGTTGTTGGACCTCCTCTCACGATTTCAGCGTGGCTTGAGTGTCCCGTTCCTTACTCGATTTCAGCGTGTTTGGAATTTATCTCAGGTTGCGTTGTGTGCGCACTTGAGTTGTTGTTTTCGAACCTCCTCTCACGATTTCAGCGTGGTTTGAGTGTCCCGTTCCTTACGCGATTTCAGCGTGTTTGGAATTTATCTCAGGTTGCGTTGTGTGCACACTTCAGCGGTTGTTTTCAGACCTTCTCTCAAGATTTTAGCGTGGTTTGTGTGTCCCGTTCCTTACGCGATTTCAGCGTGTTCGGAATTTATCTCCGGTTGCGTTGTGCGCGCACTTGAGCTGTTGTTTTCGAACCTCCTCTCACGATTTCAGCGTGGTTTGAGTGTCCCGTTCCTTACGTGATTTCAGCGTGTTCGGAATTCATCCCAGGTTGCATTGTAGACGCGCTAGGCGGGTTGTTGGACCACCTCTCACGATTTCAACGTGGTTTGAGTGTCCCATTCCTTACGCGATTTCAGGTTGCGTTGTGTGCGCACCTGAGCGGTTGTTTTGGTTCCTCTTCTGACGATTTCAGCGTGGTTTGAGTGTCCAGTTCCTTACGCGATTTCAGCTTGTTCGGAATTTATCCCAGGTTGCGTTGTATATGCGCTGGGCAGGTTGTTGGACCTCCTCTCACGATTTCAGTGTGGCTTGAGTGTCCCGTTCCTTACGCGATTTCAGCGTGTTTGGAATTTATCTCAGGTTGCGTTGTGTGCGCACTTGAGTTGTTGTTTTCAAACCTCCTCTCACGATTTCAGCGTGCTTTGAGTGTCTCATTCCTTACGTGATTTCAGCGTGTTTGGAATTCATTCCAGGTTGCGTTGTAGACGCGTTGGGCGGGTTGTTGGACCTCCTCTCACGATTTCAGCGTGGTTTGAGTGTCCCGTTCCTTACGTGATTTCAGCGTGTTTGGAATTTATCTCAGGTTACGGTGTGCGTGAACTTTAGCGGTTGTTTTCGGACCTCCACTCACGATTTCAGCATGGTTTGAATGTCCCGTTCCTTACGCGATTTCAGCGTGTTTGAAATTTTATCCCAGTTTGCGTTGCAGACGCGCTGGGCGGGATGTTGGACCTCCTCTCACGATTTCAGCGTGGGTTAAGTGTCCCGTTCCTTACGCGATTTCAGCCTGTTAGGAATTTTTCTCAGGTTGCATTGTGCGCGCACTTCAGCGGTTGTTTTCGGACCCCCTTTCACGATTTCAGCGTGGTTTGGGTGTCCCTTTCCTTACGCGATTTCAGCGTGTTCGGAATTTATCCCAAGTTTCGTTGTAGACACGCTGGGCGGGTTGTTGGACCTCCGCTCACGATTTCAGCGTGGTTTGAGTGTCCCGTTCCTTACGCTATTTCAGCGTGTTTGGAATTTATCTCAGGTTGCGTTGTGCGCGCACTTGTGTTGTTGTTTTCGGACCTCCTCTCACGATTTCAGTGTGGTTTGAGTGTCCCGTTCCTTACGCGATTTCAGCGTGTTCAGAATTCATCCCAGGTTGCGTTGTAGACGCGCTGGACGGCTTGTTGGACCTCCTCTCACAATTTCAGCGTGGTTGGAGTGTCCCGTTCCTTACGCGATTTCAGCGTGTTTGGAATTTATCTCAGGTTGCGTTGTGCGCGCAGTTGAGCGGTTATTTTCTGACCTCCTCTCACGAATTCTGCGTGGTTTTAGTGTCCCGTTCCTTACGCGAATTCAGCGTGTTCAGAATTTATCTCAGGTTGCGTTGTGCGCGTAGTTGAGCGGTTGTTTTCGGACCTCCTCTCACGATTTCAGCGTGGTTTGAGTGTCCCGTTCCTTACGCGATTTCAGCGTGTTCGGAATTTATCCCAGGTTGCGTTGCATATGCGCTGGGCAAGTTGTTGGACCTCCTCTCACGATTTCAGCGTGGCTTGAGTGTCCCGTTCCTTACGCGATTTCAGCGTGTTTGGAATTTGTCTCAGGTTGCGTTGTGTGCGCACTTGAGTTGTTATTTTCGAACCTCCTCTCACGATTTCAGCGTGGTTTGAGTGTCCCGTACGTTACGTGATTTCAGCGTGTTCGGAATTCATCCCAGGTTGCGTTGTAGACGCGCTGGGCGGGTTGTTAGACCTCTTCTCACGATTTCAGCGTGGTTTGAGTGTCCCGTTCCTTACGCGATTTCAGCGTGTTTGGAATTTATCTCAGGTTGCGTTGTTCGCGCACATGAGCGGTTGTTTTCAGACCTCCGCTCACGATTTCAGCATGGTTTGAATGTCTCGTTCCTTACGCGATTTCTGCGTGTTCGAAATTTATCCCAGGTTGCGTTGTAGACGCGTTGGGCGGGTTGTTGGACGTCTTCTCACGATTTCAGCGTGGTTTGGGTGTCTTGTTCCTTACGCGATTTCAGCGTGTTTGGAATTTATCTCAGGTTGCGTTGTGCGCGCACTTGAGCGGTTGTTTTCGGACTTCCTATCATGATTTCAGCGTGGTTTGAGTGTCCGATTCCTTACGTGATTTCAGCGTGTTCGGAATTCATCCCAGGTTGCGTTGTAGACGCGCTGGGCGGGTTGTTGGACCTCCTCTCACGATTTCAGCGTGGTTTGAGTGTCCCGTTCCTTATCCGATTTCAGCATGTTTGGAATTTATCTCAGGTTGCGTTGTGCGCGCACTTGAGCGGTTGTTTTCGGACCTCATCTCACGATTTCATCGTGGTTTGAGTGTCCCGTTCCGTACGCGATGTCAGCGTGTTCGAAATTTGTCTCAGGTTGCGTTGTGCGCGCACTTGAGCGGTTGTTTTCGGACCTCCTTTCACGATTTCAGCGTGGTTTGAGTGTGTTGTTCCTTACGCGATTTCAGCGTGTTCGGAATTTATTCCAGGTTGCATTGTAGACGCGCTGGGCGGGTTGTTGGACTTTCTCTCACGATTTTAGCGTGGTTTGAGTGTCCCGTTCCTTACGCGATTTCAGCGTGTTTGGAATTTATCTCAGGTTGCGTTGTGCGCGCACTTGAACTGTTGTTTTCGGACCTCCTCTCACGATATCAGCTTGGTTTGAGTGTCCCGTTCCTTACGCGATTTCAGCGTGTTCGGAATTCATCACAGGTTGCATTGTAGACGCGCTGGGCTGGTTGTCAGACCTCCTCTCACGATTTCAGCATGGTTTGAGTGACCCGTTCCTTACGCGATTTCAGCGTGTTTGGAATTTATCTCAGGTTGCGTTGTGGGCGCAGTTGAGCGGTTGTTTGAGGACCTCCTCTCACGATTTCAGCGTGGTTTGAGTGTCCCGTTCTTTATGCGATTTCAGCGTGTTTGGAATTTATCTCAGGTTGCGTTGTGCGCGCACTTGAGCGGTTGTTTTCGGACCTCTTCTCACGATTTCAGCGTGGTTTGAGTGTCCCGTTCCTTACGCGATTTCAGCGTGTTCAGAATTTGTCCCAGGTTGCGTTGTAGATGCGCTGGGCTGGTTGTTGGACCACCTCTCATGATTTCAGCGTGGTTTGAGTGTCCCGTTCCTTACGCGATTTCAGCGTGTTTGGAATATATCTCATGTTGCGTTGTACGCGCACTTGAGCGATTTTTTACGGACCTCCACTCACCATTTTAGCGTGGTTTAAATGTCCCGTTCCCTACACGATTTAAGCGTGTTCGGAATTTACCCAGGTTGCGTTGTAGACGCGCTGGGCAGGTTGTTGGACCTCCTCTCACGATTTCAGCGTGGTTTGAGTGTCCCGTTCCATACGCGATTTCAGCGTGTTTGGAATTTATCTGAGGTTACGTTGTGCGCGCACTTAAGCGGTTGTTTTCGGACCTCCTCTCACGATTTCAGCGTGGTTTGAGTGTCCTGTTCCTTACGCGATTTCAGCGTGTTCGGAATTTATCCCAGGTTGCGTTGCAGACGCGCTGGGTGGGTTGTTGAACCTCCTCTCACGATTTCAACGTGGTTTGAGTGTCCCATTCCTTACGCGATTTTAGCGTGTTTGGAATTTATCTCAGGTTGCGTTGTGCGCGCACTTGAGCTGTTGTTTTCGGACCTCCTCTCACGATTTCTGCGTGGTTTGAGTGTCCCGTTCCTTACTTGATTTCTGCGTGTTCGGAATTCATCCCCGGTTGCGTTGTAGACGCGCTGGGCGTGTTGTTTGACATCCTCTCACGATTTCAGTGTGGTTTGAGTGTCCCGTTCGTTACGCGATTTCAGCGTGTTTGGAATTTATCTCAGGTTGCGTTGTGCGCGCACTTGAGCTGTTGTTTTCGGACCATTTCTCACGATTTCACCGTGGTTTGAGTGTCCCGTTCCTTACACGATTTCAGCGTGTTCGGAATTTAACCCAGGTTGCGTTGTAGATGCGCTGGGCGGGTTGTTGGACCTCCTCTCACGATTTTAGCGTGGTTTGAGTGTCCCGTTCCTTCCGTGGTTTCAGCGCGTTTGGAATTTATCTCAGGTTGCGTTGTCCGCGCACTTGAGCAGTATTTTTCGGACCCCCTTTCACGATTTCAGCGTGGTTTGAGTGACCCGTTCCTTACGCAATTTCAGCGTGTTCGGAATTTATCCCAGGTTTTGTTGTAGACGCGCTGGGCGGGTTGTTGGACTTCCTCTCACGATTTCAGTGTGGTTTGAGTGTCCCGTTCCTTACGCGATTTCAGCGTGTTTAAAATTTATCTCAGGTTGCATTGTGCGCGCACTTGAGCTATTGTTTTCAGACCTCCTCTCATGATTTCAGCGTGGTTTGAGTGTCCTAATCCTTACGCGATTTCAGCATGTTCGGAATTCGTCCCAGGTTGCGTTGTAGACGCGCTGGGCGGGTTGTTGGACCTCCTCTCACGATTTCAGCGTGGTTTGAGTGTCCCGTTCCTTACGCGATTTCTGTGTGTTTGGAATTTATCTCAGGTAGCGTTGTGCGCGCAGTTGAGCGGTTGTTTTCGGACCTCCTCTCATGATTTCAGCGTGGTTTGAGTGTCCCGTTCCTTACGCGATTTCAGCGTGTTCAGAATTTATCTCAGGTTGCATTGTGCGCGCACTTGAGCCGGTTGTTTTCGGACCTCTTCTCACGATTTCAGCGTGGTTTGAGTGTCCCGTTCCTTACGTGATTTCAGCGTGTTTGGAATTTATCTCAGGTTGCGTTGTGCGCGCACTTGAGCGGTTGTTTTCGGACCACTTCTCATGATTTCAGCGCGGTTTGAGTGCGCCGTTCCTTACGCGATTTTAGCGTATTCGGAATTTATCCCAGGTTGCGTTGTAGACGCGCTGGGCGGGTTGTTGAACATCCTCTCACGATTTCACCGTGGTTTCAGTGTCCCGTTCCTTACACGATTTCAGCGTGGTTTGAGTGTCCCGTTCCTTACCCGATTCAGCGTGTTTGGAATTTATCTCAGGTTGCGTTGTGTGCGCACTTGAGCGGTTGTATTCGGTCCTCCACTCACGATTTCGGCATGGTTTGAATGTCCCGTTCGTTACGCGATTTCAGCGTGTTCGGAATTTATCCCAGGTTGCGTTGTAAACGCGCTCGGCGGGTAGTTGGACCTCCTCTCACGATTTCAGCGTGGTTTGAGTGTCCTGTTCCTTACGCGATTTCAGCGTGTTTGGAATTTTTCTCAGGTTGCGTAGTGCGCGCACTTGAGCGGTTGTTTTCGGACCACTTCTCACGATTTCAGCGTGGTTTGAGTGTTCCGTTCCTTACGTGATTTCAGCGTGTTTGGAATTTATCTCATGTTGCGTTGTGCGCGCACTTGAGCTGTTGCTTTCGGACCTCCACTCATGATTTTAGCGTGGTTTGAATGTCCCGTTCCTTACACGATTTCAGCGTGTTCAGAATTTATCCCAGGTTGCGTTGTAGACGCGCTGGGCGGGTTGTTGGATCTCCTCTCACGATTTCTGCGTGCTTTGAATGTCCTGTTCCTTCCGCGATTTCAGCGTGTTTGGAATTTTTCTCAAGTTGCGTAGTGCACGCACTTGGGCGGTTGTTTTCGGACCACTTCTCACGATTTCAGCGTAGTTTGAGTGTCCCGTTCCTTACGCGATTTCAGCGTGTTCGGAATTTATCCCAGGTTGCGTTGTAGAGGCGCTGGGCGGGTTGTTGGATCTCCTCTCACGATTTCAGCGTGCTTTGAATGTCCTGTTCCTTACGCGATTCCAGCGTGTTTGGAATTTTTCTCAGGTTGCGTAGTGCACGCACTTGAGCGGTTGTTTTCGGACCACTTCTCACGATTTCAGCGTGGTTTGAGTGTTCCGTTCCTTACGTGATTTCAGCGTGTTTGGAATTTATCTCATGTTGCATTGTGCGCGCACTTGAGCTGTTGTTTTCAGACCTCTACTCATGATTTTAGCGTGGTTTGAATGTCCCGTTCCTTACGCGATTTCAGCGTGTTCGGAATTTATCCCAGGTTGCGTTGTAGACGCGCTGGGCGGGTTGTTGGACCTCTTCTAACGATTTCAGCTTGGTTTGAGTGTCCCGTTCCTTACGCGATTTCAGCGTGTTCGGAATTCATCCCAGCTTGCGTTGTAGACGCGCTGGGCGGGTTGTTGGACCTCCTTTCACGATTTCAGCGTGGTTTGAGTGTCCCGTTCCTTACGCGATTTTAGCGTGTTTGGAATTTATCTCGGGTTGCGTTGTGCGCGCACTTGAGCGGTTGTTTTCGGACCTCTTCTCACGATTTCAGCGTGGTTTGAGTGTCCCGTTCCTTACGCGATTTCTGCGTGTTCGGAATTTATCCCAGGTTGCGTTCTAGATGCGCTGGGTGGGTTGTTGGACCTCCTCTCACGATTTCAACATGGTTTGAGTGTCCCGTTCCTTCCGCGATTTCAGCGTGTTTTAAATTTATCTCAGGTTGCGTTGTGCGCGCACTTGAGCAGTTGTTTTCGGACCTCCACTCACGATTTCAGCATGGTTTGAATGTCCCGTTCCTTACGCGATTTCAGTGTGTTCGGAATTTATCTCAGGTTGCGTTGTAGACGCGCTGGGCGGGTTGTTGGACTTTCTCTCATGATTTCAGCGTGGTTTGAGTGTCCCGTTCCTTACGCGATTTTAGCGTGTTTGAAATTTATCTCAGGTTGCGTTGTGCGCGCACTTGAACGGTTGTTTTCGGACCTCTTTTAATGATTTCATCGTGGTTTGAGTGTCCCGTTCCTTACGCGATTTCAGCGTGTTCGGCATTTATCCCAAGTGGCGTTGTAGACGCGCTGGGGGGTTGTTGGACTTCCTGTCACGATTTCAGCGTGGTTTGAGTGTCCCGTTCCTTGTGCGATTTCATCGTGTTTGGAATTTATCTCAGGTTGCATTGTGCGCGCACTTGAGCTGTTGTTTTCAGACCTCTTTTCACGATTTTAGTGTGGTTTGAGGGCCCCGTTCCTTACGCGATTTCAGCGTGTTCGGAATTCATCCCAGGTTGCGTTGTAGACGCGCTGGGCGAGTTGTTGGACGTCCTCTCACGATTTGAGAAAGGTTTGAGTGTCCCGTTCCTTACGCGATTTCAGCGTGTTTGGTATTTATCTCAAGTTGCGTTGTGCGCGCACTTGACCTGTTGTTTTCGGACCTCCTCTCACGATTTCAGCGTGGTTTGAGTGTCCCGTTCCTTACGCGATTTCAGCGTGTTTGGAATTTATCTCAGGTTGCGTTGTGCGCGCACTTGAGCGGTTGTTTTCAGACCTCCACTCACGATTTCAGCATGGTTTGAATGTCCCGTTCCTTATGCGGTTTCAGCGTGTTCGGAATTCTTCCTAGGTTGCGATGTAGACGCGCTGGGCGACTTGTTTGACCTCCTCTCGTGATTTCAGCGTGGTTTGAGTGTCCCGTTCCATACGCGATTTTAGCGTGTTTGGAATTTATCTCAGGTTGCGTTGTGCACGCACTTGAGCGGTTGTTTTCGGACCACTTCTCACGATTTCAGCGTGGTTTGAGTGTCCCGTTCTTTACGCGATTTCAGCGTGTTCGGAAATCATCCCAGGTTGCGTTGTAGACGCACTGGGCGGGTTGTTGGACCTCCTCTCACGATTTCAGCGTGGTTTAAGTCTTCCTTTCCTTACGCGATTTTAGCGTGTTTGGAATTTATCTCAGGTTGCGTTGTGTGCGCAGTTGAAGGGTTGTTTTCGGACCTCCTCTCACGATTTCAGCGTGGTTTAAGTTTTCCATTCCTTACGCGATTTCTGCTTGTTCAGAATTTATCTCAGGTTGCGTTGTGCGCACACATGAGCGGTTGTTTTCGGATCTCTTCTCACGATTTCGGCGTGGTTTGAGTGTCCCATTCCTTACGCGATTTCAGCGTATTTTGAATTTATCTCATGTTGCGTTGTGCGCGCACTTGAGCTGTTGTTTTCGAACCTCCAGTCACGATTTTAGCGTGGTTTGAATGTCCCGTTCCTAACGCGATTTCAGCGTGTTCGGAATTTATCCCATGTTGCGTTGTAGACGCGCTGGGCGGGTTGTTGGACCTCCTCTCACGATTTCAGCGTGGTTTGAGTGTCCCGTTCCTTACGCGATTTCAACGTGTTTGGAATTTATCTCAGGTTGCGTGGTGTGCGCACTTGAGCTGTTGTTTTCGGACCTCTTCTCACGATTTCAGCGTGGTTTGAGTGTCCCGTTCCTTACGCGATTTCAACGTGTTCGGAATTTATCCCCGGTTGCGTTCTAGATGCGCTGGGCGGGTTGTTGGACCTCCTCTCACGATTTCAGCGTGGTTTGAGTGTCCCGTTCCTTTCTTGATTTCAGCGGGTTTGGAATTTATCTCAGGTTGCGTTGTGCGTGCACTTGAGCGGTTGTTTTCGGAACTCCTCTCACGATATCAGCGTGGTTTGAGTGTCCCGTTCCTTACCCGATTTCAGCGTGTTCGAAATTTATCCCAGGTTGCGTGTTAGACGCGCTGGGCGGGCTGTTGGACAACCTGTCACGATTTTTGTGTTGTTTGAGTGGCCCGTTCCTTATGCGATTTCAGCGTGTTTGGAATTTATCTCAGGTTGCGTTGTGCGCACGCTTGAGCGGTTGTTTTCGGACCTCCTCTCACGATTTCAGCGTAGTTTAAGTGTCCCGTTCTGTACGCGATTTTAGCGTGTTCAGAATTCATCCCAGGTTGCGTTGTAGACGCGCTAGGCGGGTTGTTGGACCTCCTCTCACGATTTCAGCGTGGTTTGAATGTCCCGTTCCTTACGCAATTTCAGCGTGTTTGGAATTTATCTAAGGTTGCGTTGTGCGCGCAATTGAGCGGTTGTTTTCGGACCTCCTCTCACGATTTCAGCGTGGTTTGAGTGTCTCGTTCCTTTCGCGATTTCAACGTGTTCGGAATTTCTCTCATGTTGCGTTGTGCGCGCACTTGAGCTGTTGTTTTCGGACCTCCACTCACGATTTTAGCGTGGTTTGAATGTCCCGTTCCTTACGCGATTTCAATGTGTTCAGAATTTATCCATTGCTGCGTTGTAGACGCGCTGGGCGGGTTGTTGGACCTCATCTCACGATTTCAGCGTGGTTTGAGTGTACCGTTCCTTAGGCGATTTCAGCGTGTTCGGAATTCGTCCCAGGTTGCGTTGTAGACGAGCTAGGCGGGTTGTTGGACCTCTTCTCACGATTTCAGCGTGATTTGAGTGTCCCGTTCCTTACGCGATTTCAGCGTGTTTGGAATTTATCTCAGGTTGCGTTGTGCGCGCACTTGAGCGGTTGTTTTCGGACCTCTTCTCACGATTTCAGTGTGGTTTTAGTGTCCCGTTCCTTACGCGATTTCAGCGTGTTCGGAATTTATCCCAGGTTGCATTCTAGATGCGCTGGGCGGGTTGTTGGACATCCTCTCACGATTTTAGCGTGGTTTGAGTGTCCCGTTCCTTCCGCGATTTCAGCATGTTCGGAATTTATCTCAGGTTGCGTTGTGCGCGCACTTGAGCGGTTTTTTTCGGACCTCCACTCACGATTTCAGCATGGTTTGAATGTCCCGTTCCTTACGCGATTTCAGCGTGTTCGGAATTTATCCCAGGTTGCATTGTAGACGCGCTGGGCGGGTTGTTGGACCTTCTCTCACGATTTCAGCGTTGTTTGAGTGTCCCGTTCCTTACCCGATTTTGCCGTGTTTGGAATTTATCTCAGGTTGCGTTGTGCGCACACTTAAGCGGTTTTTTTTCGGACCTCCTTTTACGATTTCAGCGTGGTTTGAGTGTCCCGTTCCTTACGCGATTTCAGCGTCGTCGGAATTTATCCCAGGTTGCGTTGTAGACGCACTGGGCGGGTTGTTGGACTTCCTCTCACGATTTCAGCGTGGTTTGAGTGTCTCGTTCCTTACGCGATTTCAGCATGTTTGGAATTTATCTCAGGTAGCGTTGTGCGCGCACTTGAGCTGTTGTTTTCGGACCTCCTCTCATTATTTCAGCGTGGTTTGAGTGTCCCGTTCCTTACCCGATTTCAGCGTGTTTGGAATTTATCTCTGGTTGCGTTGTGCGCGCACTTTAGCGGTTGTTTTCGGACCTCCTCTCACGATTTCAGCGTGGTTTGAGTGTCCCGTTCCCTACCCGATTTCAGCGTCTTCGGAATTTATCCCAGGTTGCGTGTTAGACGCGCTGGGGGGGTTGTTGGACCACCTCTCACGATTTTAGCGTGGTTTTAGTGTCCCGTTCTTTATGCGATTGCAGCGTGTTTGGAATTTATCTCAGGTTGCGTTGTGCGCGCACTTGAGCTGTTGTTTTCGAACCTCCTCTCACGATTTCAGTGTGGTTTGAGTGTACCGTTCCTTAGGCGATTTCAGCGTGTTCGGAATTCGTCCCAGGTTGCGTTGTAGACGAGCTAGGCGGGTTGTTGGACCTCTTCTCACGATTTCAGCGTGATTTGAGTGTCCAGTTCCTTACGCGATTTCAGCGTGTTTGGAATTTATCTCAAGTTGCGTTGTGCGCGCACTTGAGCGGTTGTTTTCGGACCTCTTCTCACGATTTCATTGTGGTTTTAGTGTCCCGTTGCTTACGCGATTTCAGCGTGTTCGGAATTTATCCCAGGTTGCGTTCTAGATGCGCTGGGCGGGTTGTTGGACATCCTCTCACAATTTCAGCGTGGTTTGAGTGTCTCGTTCCTTCCGCGATTTCAGCATGTTTGGAATTTATCTCAGGTTGCGTTGTGCGCGCACTTGAGCGGTTTTTTTCGGACCTCCACTCACGATTTCAGCATGGTTTGAATGTCCCGTTCCTTACGCGATTTCAGCGTGTTCGGAATTAATCCCAGGTTGCATTGTAGACGCGCTGGGCGGGTTGTTGGACCTTCTCTCACGATTTCAGCGTTGTTTGAGTGTCCCGTTCCTTACGCGATTTTGCCGTGTTTGGAATTTATCTCTGGTTGCGTTGTGCGCACACTTAAGCGGTTTTTTTCGGACCTCCTTTTACGATTTCAGCGTGGTTTGAGTGTCTCGTTCCTTACGCGATTTTAGCGTCGTCGGAATTTATCCCAGGTTGCGTTGTAGACGCACTGGGCGGGTTGTTGGACTTCCTCTCACGATTTCAGTGTGGTTTGAGTGTCTTGTTCCTTACGCGATTTTAGCATGTTTGGAATTTATCTCAGGTTGCGTTGTGCGCGCACTTGAGCTGTTGTTTTCGGACCTCATCTCACTATTTCAGTGTGGTTTGAGTGTCCCGTTCCTTACCCGATTTCAGCGTGTTTGGAATTTATCTCTGGTTGCGTTGTGCGCGCACTTTAGCGGTTGTTTTCGGACCTCCTCTCACGATTTCAGCGTGGTTTGAGTGTCCCGTTCTTTACCCGATTTCGGCGTGTTCGGAATTTATCCCAGGTTGCGTGTTAGACGCGCTGGGGGGGTTGTTGGACCACCTCTCACGATTTTAGCGTGGTTTTAGTGTCCCGTTCTTTATGCGATTTCGGCGAGTTTGGAATTTATCTCAGGTTGCGTTGTGCGCGCACTTGAGCTGTTGTTTTCGAACCTCCTTGTAACAAGCCCGCGGGGGACCTCGCTACAGCTCGGACTCGACTTTGTTGTCACGGTTCTAAATCTGAACCAAAGAGTCCAAATCCGGCAAATCGTTTTAAGAAAACAGATTTTTGATAGAAGTGCCAAACATGGACTGCTTTGCCAGATACAGAGTCGCCACCTAAATATTTTATTTTGGGAAATTTAGGAAACCCTGACTCGGTGCCAAAAGGCCACGTGTCCGTCATCACCAAAGTTGCCTCGGCTCGGGAACTTGGGTACGATTGGGGAAGGTCACTTCGTGAGCACCCCCGCTCGCCCGGTCATAGACCGGCCTCTACTAACCATGATATCAATTTTTGAAAACATTGTGAGTTCTTATTCCAGTTTATTAGCCTAGGTTACTATGTGATGCGCACAGCATACAAGTATAGACTGGATCGCTTGAATTGGAACAAAACATTTTGTGTTTTTGAAAGAGGTTTTTGCTACCCACAGGTAGGCTTGAAACATTTGATGATTTACTCCAATTCAGATAACCCAACCTTCACCCACAGGCATTCAAGCAGTTATATCATATGAGCACATAGCCTCATGGCAAGCATGCTATTCATGGCAATACTCACACGCATGCAAGGATGCTAAAGCGTAAAGCTCACCGGGTACTCGAAGCCAAAATAGAAACTTATTAGAAATCATGCATGAATCCTAAGTATACAGAAATGCCTAATGCAACACATGCAAAATGCCACTATAGCAGGCTCGGCTATTCTAAGATGGCATATGAAATGTTACAACTATAATGTATTCAACTTTGAAATTGAAAGTATGATGCAGTTAGTATGATGCGCCGAGCCCGGTGCATGCAATACAGATGAATGAATGCAAACATGCTGTCATACTGTATGCTAATTTAAACATGCCCTAATCTAACCATCATAAGCGGATAAATAAAAGGGAGAAAGACGTGGGGTTGGAAGACATACATCACACTCACGCACACTTATTACAGTTGTGCCCTCACTCGGAGGGTCCGAATAAATATACAGTCCAAATATTACAGTCCCCAAAATAAAAGAATATTACAGTCCAAAATATTACAAAATCTTAATTAATTAATGAATTAACTAAGAAAACAAGTAAAACTGGCGTGCAAGCCAGGGACTGCCTTGCTTCTGATGGATGATGCATGTCCGGGTTGTCTTGCGCGGAAATCCACCGGAATGCCCCGATTAGCCTCTGTTTACACCTGTTTCTTGAAATGCGTGCTAAGCCTTGAAAAGTTGCTGATTCTGCGTTTTGCTGCAACAGAGAGCAGGAAAGGGGCATAGCAATGTATTTGCACAGATATATGCATGTCTCGATCCTCGTGCCACCAATCACGCATACCGAGGCATGATGGCCGAGGAATCGAAATGCACAACTCAATATAGAATGAATGCACATGAAACTACAGCTAAAACCTAACTCCATCATGGATAATCCGGAGTGTCGGTGACTGGGGAATTGAGACACATTCCGTCACTCGGAGTACGAAATGTACCTCGTTTCCCGTGCCCGGGCTAACTCCTATTCCGGACATGATGCAATATGCATGATATGCATGAAATGCAACTAAGATATAATCCTAACATACTCAATGCTATGGAATGATATGCCTCGAAATACGTGCATGCAGGCACGCAAACCGAGAAAATGGCAGAATGCAATCTAAGATACAACCTAATATACATAATGCTATAAAAAAGATATGCCTCGAAATGCGTGCACACGGGCACGCAAACCGAGAAAATGGTAGAATGCAATAAAAATGAGATGCCTCGGAGTGCATGAACACGGGCACGCAAACCGAGAAAATGATATGTGTCTCGAAATGCGTGCACGCGGGCACGCAAACCGAGAAAATGATATGTGTCTCGAAATGCGTACACGCGGCACGCAAACCGAGGTGATGGCGGAATGCAATGTAATGACATGGAAATGACAAGTGGGCTTATACCAACATGAGTGAGCCTCAGCCACACTCACATCGGATGCCGGCGGATAAAAATGGAGTGCCTCGAAATGCGTGCACGCGGGCACGCAAACCGAGGCAATGATAAAATGTGATGAAATGACAAATGGGCTTATACCAACATGAGTGAGCCTCAGCCACACTCACATCGGATGCCGATAGCGGAAAATGAGGTGCCTCGAAATGCGTGCACACGGGCACGCAAACCGAGGCGATGCAAAAATAGGATGAAATGACATGGAAAATGCAACATGGACTTATACTAACATGAGAGAGCCTCAGCCACACTCGCATAAGATGCCGTCGGATAAAAAAAGAAGCGCCTCGAAATGCGTGCACACGGGCACGCAAACCGAGGCCATGATGAAATGTGATGAAATGACAAATGGGCTTATACCAACATGAGTGAGCCTCAGCCACACTCACATAGGATGCCGTTGGATAAAAAAAGAAGTGCCTCGAAATGCGTGCACACGGGCACGCAAACCGAGGCGACGCTAAAATGATGCGAATGACATGGAAAAAGTAACATGGACTTATACTAACATGAGAGAGCCTCAGCCACATTCACATAAGATGCCGATGGCAGAAAATGAAGTGCCTCGAAATGTGTGCACACGGGCACGCAAACCGAGGCGATGCAAAAGCGATGCGAATGTGGCAAAAAATGATATGTAAGCATACTAATGGAATTTCCGCACTAAAATATGGGGGAAAACAGTCCCGAAATGAAGCGAAATGACATGAAATGCAAGGAAACGTCCCGAAATGCAACATTAGGCATCCGAAATGGCCTATAGCCATGCCAAACATGCACAATATGGACATGCAATGCAAAGACAGAAGCTAGACAGTCCCAAAAGATGCACTTTCACAGTTATAAACATGGCCAAACAGCAAATATAGGTAGGGAAAAATAGCATGCAAGAATACGGTATTTTCAAGAGGTAATGAAGCAAGTGATATAAACAAAACCCAAACTGGAAAATTTCCTTCTACAACACTGAAGATGGACCAAAAATATGAACATTTACAGTATATGGCAGCCTCAAAATCAGTATACAAATATGCTAAAAATATGATGCAAAACAAGGCTCAAAAGGTGCCATAACATGAAGTATGCAAAATAATCACCAAACAGCCAAAGACCCTTGATAAACTATGTAGAATGGACCAAAATAAGAACTTTTCCAGAACTGTAAAATGGCCAAAAACCTAAGCATGGTAGGCTAACAAAACATGCAAGAAAACGAACCGAAAGTGAGATATAACATGAAGTGGCTTATGGAGGTCCCAAAACATGAAAGACCCTAAACAAAACATGAAGAATGGACCAAAACAAGGACCTTTTCAGAACTGTAAAATGGCCAAAAACCTAAGCATGGTAGGCTGCCATTGCATGTAAGAAAGGGGAAGAAAAGAGGGGTATAACTACAAGTGACACATGGAGTCACCAAACAATATTGAGCCCTTCTCCAATGTTGAAGAGGGGATCAAAATAAGCCTTATATCAGTTTACAACATGCTCGAAAATAAATTGCTCATGGGCCAAAAATAGCATGCAAAAACATGACATACAAGATGATCAATGAAGCAAGTATATTATGGAGGGCTCAAACAAGGTTGAGCCCTTAATGAGAAGTGAAAATGAGCTCAAAATATGGCCCTTTTCAGTTAGGGCCGGAGCTTGAAACCAAAAAGAAGTGGGGTTTAGAAATAGATCAAGAAAAAGGTTCAAAAGGTTAAAAGTGTAACTTACCCTTGAAGATTCAAGCTTTTGTTGCTTCTTGGATGGATTTGCAGCTTCTTTAGCCTTCAAGAATCCCTCCTTGTTGCTGGAAATGAGATGGTGGTGGTAGAGCTTGGTGGTGTAGAAGGAATGATGGTTAGTGACTTAGGGTTTTTTGAAGAATTGAGAAGGAAGAAGATAGTGTTGGCTATGGAGCTTTGAAGAGTAAATTTTCTAACCCTTACAAAGAAGGCCACCAGCTGGTTATAAGGGTTCAAAATGGGGTGTAAAGGTGGGGGAGAAGGAGGGTAAAACTCCCCCACAAAATATCCCCCGGATACAGGAAATATCTGGGGGATATTGCCCCACAGCTGTAAAGGGCACAGTGCAAGGAAGCAGGCCGGCCTCACACTTTTGCTGGAGGTGGCCGGCCGGCCACACCCCCTAGCCGGCCGGCTAGGGGTCAAAAGGGTCAATGTGATTTTCTGGCCGGCCAGCTATTGGGGAGGTAGTCCTATGTGTGTACAACACAACCATGTAGTTGAAATTCCAAGAAAGTGGGCCCAAGGGGTTCAACAATGGCTCGGAAAGAGGGGGTCAAAAGGGTCAAGTTGACTTACTGGCCGGCCATGAACTTTTAGGGGCCTCTCATGTGTGTACATCACAGATATGTGGTTCAAAGTTCAAGAAAAAAGGTCCAAGGGGTTCAACATTAGCCCGGAAGGAAGGGGTCAAAAGGGTCAGGTGACCTTAATGGCCGGCCATGAACTTTTAGGGGCCTCTCAGATGTGTAGATCACAGATATGTGGTTGAAAGTTGGCAACACTAGCTCCAAGGTATTCAACATTAGCCCGGAAGTGCGAAAAACGGGCACCGGGAGGCTCCGGAAGAGAGATAACTGGTTGCTGCAACAATTGCTGGCCTCCCACCCTTCAGTGACCTTCCCTGTGATAAAACAGAGGTACCTGCCAAAAATGAACGAAAACCGTTGTAAAACGAACGTTCTGGGGCCAAAACACGCAGTTCGGGGTCCCGAAAATGAGCTGTTAAGCACCGAAAATGGTATTCGACCTCGAAGTGGGTTTCTTAGCCCCCAGTGTCCCTCAAAAGGGATGAAATAAGATGTATGCCAAAAGTCAGAGCAAACGGAGATGGTTAGGCGGTCCCGAACCGAGGCACACGGCCTGACGGCTCCGAAAACCGAAAACCGGGCTCCGAAATGGGAAAAATGGCCTACGGCCACCAAATGTAGCCTACGGACATTTGAGAGACGGTCTACGGGACCTCTCCCTTCCCTCAGAAAAAGAAACAGAGAAAACCGAGTCTGGTTCGCAAATCGAGATAAGGCACAGAAGAGGGTTCGGAAGTCCGAAGGCAACGCTCACGGCCGTGACTCTGAAATTTCTGAACAAGCACATTATGCAATATCACCTAGCGCTCAATCGGTGATGTCTGAGTCTTAAGGTCGGTCAAAAATGGGGTGTCTACAGTTGCCCCTCTTTGACAGAACTCGGAAGTCACAAGTGACGGGAGTGAATGTCAAAGCCCAGAGACGACCCATTTTTGACAAGGCCGAAGACTTAGACAAACATACTGGATAAACAGAGATGCGCCCGCAGGCATGCCCGCAGGCAGGGGGCAAAATGCAAATGATATGCAAGAAGCCGAAGGTAACCCAATAATCATGCAAATGCAGCAAGCTGTAATGAAGCAAGTATTCGCGAATAGATGCAACAGTTTTAAGCAAGAATGCAAAGCAACAACTACATTTCATGCAGTTAAGAATTGCGGAGGATTATTCAATCCCCGCCACGTCTCACACGGAGGAGATACGATACCTGCGCGATTCGTCTGGTCGCACCAGTCTCAATTGAACCGTACATACAATATCGTGCCTGCAAAAGAGAGAAATTGCAACAAGCACAATATGCTAACAACATGGATTCAATGTGATTTCGAAAATTCGACACACGCAGTGCCGGTGAGTGAATGCATCGCAATGCAAAAGTAGAACATGCGTGACAACGCATTTTTAAACACAGAAGTATGATTAACATCAAGAAACGTGCATGTTAATGCAGGTATGTTCATGAAAATGCAAGATAATGTAACACGAGCAGGAATCAGGGCGCTCGTTTGTCATGAAACAACGAGTACGGAAAAGCGTGTTTCGGCGAAGGTAACTCAATTGCGGCCTCCGATCCGCTTCTTTGAAATGTTACCACTCATTCAAAAAGGATACACTTTGATTTCGATGAATGAAGATAAGACACATGTCAGAACTTGAAACCGAAGTCCCGATGGAGCAATTTCGCGACCGGAAGTGTACTTTTCTTGAACTTTTTCAGGTCCCGGGAACTCCGATCTTCCTCAAAATTTGCAGAGAGTTAGGTGAGCATGTGAGGATGATGGCCGGCCGTTTATCTTCCCAAGGGGAGGTGGCCAACCGGTTTCCACAAAAGTAGATGGCTGGCCGGCCATTTCTGCAAAAAGCAGATGGCTGGCCAGCTAGAAATAGGGGCCGGCCGGCCATGCCCTTTTTCCGGGGGCATTTTGGTCTTTTTCCCTCCTTTTTGATGCTCTTGCAATCCAAGGCTTGAGGCCTATAAATGGCAGCCGAACCTCACTTCATTTCTTGCCTCTTTCAACACTTTTCTCTCCAGTTTTGAGTTTCACGCGCGTTTTCCAACGCCCCGCGCAAATTGTTTTCGCAAAAACACTCAGTTTTAAACACTTTGGAGCGATTAAATTCCGGCTTCGGAGCTTCCTTTTGCATTTTCACCACTTGAGGTAAGTTTATCTTAATATTTGGAATATTTTCTCGGGAGTTGACTTTTGTTGACTTTTTATTTCCTAAGAGTTGACTTTTGTTGACTTTTTCCAATTTTGGCCCATTTTGCTCATTTTTGCTCCCTTTTTGCAGATTCTTGAAAATGGTGGGTACTTCTTCCCATGGTGGAGGTTTTCCGGGTGCCGGAGATGATTCCGATCCCATGACTCTACCTCCGAGGACTCGCCCTTTTATTCCCGAGAGGTACCGTCCGGCAGCGCACGTCCTCCCGCGCGCTGTTTTCCGTCACTTTACCAATTTTAACGAGCGGGCACCCGTGGATCTGCTTCTCAGAGAGCCGGAGCAGCATCTCTCTCACGAGGCCCGAGAGGTATTTACCTTATCTTCTGTATTTTACATTTCGCACCTTTGCCATGCTTTGAACACGCAGTTTAGCTTATGACATAGTACTTTGCTTACATTTTGAACATGTAGTTTCAACATTTGAATTTCTGAACACTCGGCTCATTGATTAATTGCGAACACACAGCCCACATTAGAGCACACGGCTCAAACACTGATTTGTCGAACACACAGCCCGAATTCGAAAGTGAACACACAACCCACACTTTAACTGAAAGTTGAACACGCAGCCCAAACTTCAAATTTTCTGAACACGCAGCCCAGATAGATGGTGAACACGCAGCCCACAATTTAACTGAAAGTTGAACACGCAGCCCAAAATTCAAATTTTCTGAACACGCAGCCCAGGTAGATAGTGAACACGCAGCCCACAAATTAACTGAAAGTTGAACACGCAGCCCAAATTTCAAATTTTCTGAACACGCAGCCCAGGTAGATAGTGAACACGCAGCCCAAATTCAAGTTTTCTGAACACGCAGCCCAGGTAGATAGTGAACACGCAGCCCACAAATTAACTGAAAGTTGAACACGCAGCTCAAATTTCAAATTCTCTGAACACGCAGCCCAGGTAGATAGTGAACACGCAGCCCACAAATTAACTGAAAGTTGAACACGCAGCCCAAATTTCAAATTTTCTGAACACGCAGCCCAGGTAGATAGTGAACACGCAGCCCACAATTTTAACTGAAAGTTGAACACGCAGCCCAAATTCAAGTTTTCTGAACACGCAGCCCAGGTAGATAGTGAACACGCAGCCCACAAATTAACTGAAAGTTGAACACGCAGCTCAAATTTCAAATTCTCTGAACACGCAGCCCAGGTAGATAGTGAACACGCAGCCCACAAATTAACTGAAAGTTGAACACGCAGCCCAAATCTCAAATTTTCTGAACACGCAGCCCAGGTAGATAGTGAACACGCAGCCCACAAATTAACTGAAAGTTAAACACGCAGCTCAAATCTCAAATTTTCTGAACACGCAGCCCAGGTAGATAGTGAACACGCAGCCCACAATTAATTGAAAGTTGAACACGCAGCCCAAATTTCAAATTTTCTGAACACGCAGCCCAGGTAGATAGTGAACACGCAGCCCACAAATTAACTGAAAGTTGAACACGCAGCCCAAAATTCAAATTCTCAAATTTTCTGAACGCGCAGCCCAGGTAGATTTTGCAAGTAGCTTATTTCACTTCATCGGCACACAGCCCAAACTTCATTCCATTGGCACACAGCCCTTTTTCATTTCATTGGCACACAACCCAGTTCATTTCATTATTGACACATGTATTCATTCTGAATGCAGGGTAGTTCCCGCAGTGTACGGGGGTATGGTTCCACTGCCGCGAGGGATTGGTACGCTGAGCTCCCGGAGGGCGTCAGAGACTTGGTAGATTTGGCGGGGTTCGGCCCCTTCTGTGTCGGGTTGTCACGTTGTCCTGCCAGGAGGACGCTGATGGCAGCCTTGGTAGAGAGATGGTGGGACACCACCAATTCTTTCCATTTCTCTGCTACCGGGGACATGACCATGACCCCTTTTGATTTCGCTGTATTGACCGGCCTTGACGTCGGAGGTTGGTCCATCCCCTACGACGAGGACATGGGCGAGTGGGAGGCCGCCTGGATGTATTTATTGGGGGCTCACCCACCTGTTGACAGGGTCTCTGGGAGAGTCCGATACACTTGGTTCTCTTCCCATTTTCGGCGGGCGGAGATGGTGCCCGAGACTCCCGAGGAGACAGAGCAGTATGCTCGTGGCTTCCTGATGTTCCTCTTCGGGACTACCCTGTTCGCCGACAGAGGGAACACCATTGGGCTATACCTGCTGAGCGCTCTGGTTGACTTATCACAGGTCAGTAGATATGATTGGGGTGGCGCTGGCCTGGCTACCCTTTACTTTTACATGAGCGCGACCTCCCGCGGGCGGGGCGACTTACTTGGCGGCTACTGGAGAGCCTGGGAGGTACTTTTCTGTCCTCCTGATTTACATTCCTGCTTCTCATTACTTGTACATTGCACACACACAGCGCACCTTTTCAGTCTGTATTTTGCTTTCAGCATTTCGTACTTACATTCTGCACTGCTTCTCTCAGCTATGGGTTTATGTATACTTCCCATCATTAGCCCCAGAGCTGGAGGTGGTAGGGATTCCCGTGACTCCATATTCATTGATATTTGAGGGCCCGCACCGGCCGAGGCCTCGAGAGACCCTCCTTCGCCTGCGACAGTATTTCGACACGGTGCGACATTCAGAGGTATTTCAGAACTTTCAGTTCTTTTCATTTTCATCTTTGATTTGCACTGTATATTCTTGATTTCTGATTGGTTTATGCATTCATCATTCGCAGATTACATGGCAGCCTTGGGCGCCCCTGGGTGATGATCTCCGACTTCAGTATACCGGAGCATCAGGTATCTCCCAGTATAGGGTCCTGCTTGAAGGGCCGGTTGGCAGGGCATGGTTCCTGGGGGAGCGCTTTCTGCGCCAGGTATGGGGGTATCTTTCTCAGGATATTCCCGCAGCACCCCCAGCTAGTATGCGGACCGCTGACAGACTCTCTTACTCAGAGGTAGTCGGCGCCATGCTGGGTACTGAAGCCTTACTATATACTGAGGAGGGGGACTACGCCACCTACCGTCACATATACTTGATGCCCCCATTGACGGAAGCTCGTATCCCGATGATGAGGCCTGCCGGTACGTCATCCTCGGATCAGGCTCAGGCTCAGGCTCGAGCTACAGACATCCCTTCTTCTAGCAGGGCTGGCGCATCTAGAGGTGGGAGTAGACCGTTTCCTCCGACTCCGTCGATTCATCCTCATGTTGGATGGCCAGATATGCCTACTGAGTTGATGGCGTGGCAGTATGGGGCTAGCTCTCCGACTCTGATTCCACTAGAGCCTCCGATGCCCAGTGATCGATACGCCATTGATCCGGACTCACCGCCGGTATGCTCCACTTGTTTTCATTCATCATTCAGATGTTTAGACACTTTTCTGTTCACTGATGATTATGAGCTCATTTTTGCAGCCATCGTGAGGGTACATGGAGGAGGTGGTTGGACTGGTGGCCACACTCGAGGGCATGGTCCTACGCAAGGAGGCACAGTTGTCTGTTGCGGGCATTCAGGTACCCTTCAGTTTTCTGGCATTTATCATACTTCTGATGACATGCTGATTTCTACTGCATCGATAGACTATTTGTGTAGAGCACATCTGACACACACACCTCTTGTACACTGTATTTACATGCATTCACTTCATGTAGCCTTTGCTTGTATCTGCATCTGATGTATATATTTGAACTGATGCATTTGAATTGAACTTTTTGTTTTCAGATGCCTTCATGGTCCGGCCAGCCGCAGACTAGGCCATCCGGGCCTCATTGGGGAGCTGGGCCATCTCGGCCTTCCAGAGGATCTGGGCCATCTAGGCCTTTCCGAGGAGCTCGAGGAGGGCCTGTCCGCAGACGCAGGGCTCATGTTGTGGAGGTGGAGCCTGATGAGGAGGAGGAGGAGGCTACCGACCGTCAGTTCGAGACATCTGTTGAGGGGGGAGGCTCCGGTTTTGGCTCGGGGAACAGAGGCGAGGCTGAGGGGGATCCTGAGGATGACGGCTCCGACTCAGATGATGGTGCGGAGATTGTCCCGCAAAAGAGGACGAGGCGTGCTTCTCGTTCCCGCTCCCGAGGACTTTGATGCTGCTATTTCCTACTTTATTTTTCTTTTACTAGTAGTTTGTAGCACTTTGCACATTGTTAGGCAGTTTTATTTTTTTGTAAACCTTGTACCTTTGTTTGTTGTAAAGCATGATGAAATGAAATAGCTTTTGAAAAGGTGTTTGTATTTTAAACTTTAGCATCGTATCGCATCAATTTATTTTGCACAAAAATGAAATTGAATGGAAATGCGCATTGTGTAATCACCAAGTCAGGTAGTGAACCGACGCAACAAACTAAACAACTCAACTTACTAAGATATAACAGGACCTTAGAAAGTTTACAACTCGATAAGCAAAATGCAACAACGTTGACAATGCAAATAAACAAGACTTTAACAAAAATTGCTTAAAAAGAGAGCAATGACTCAAAAACACAAAACACGTCTGCTCGACAAACAACTCGATAAGCAAAACAACAACTCGATAAACAAAAACTCCATAACAACAAAGTGTACTTCTGACGATCTGGGCACCGGAACGCATCCGAAACGGAGGCCTTTGACTTTCCCGTTGCATGGAAATGCTTGGAACTCTCCCTCGAAGGATAAAACAGGGCCAGGGAGATACACTGCAGCATTGCCAACCATCCTTGGGAGCTGGCCGGCCATTTTTGGTGGAGAGAGACAGCTGGCCGGCCATTTCTGAAAAAGTAAATGGCTGGCCAGCCAGAAAAAGTAGCTGGCCGGCCATTCAGTCCTGCAGCCACCAGATTTTTGACACGTGTCTCTGTGAATAGTGTTTTTCCTTCTATAAAAGCCTCAACTTCGGGAACATTCATTTCATCTTAGTTTTAGGCAAAGATGGAGGCATTTCTCGCGGAAAATATCATATCTTGGATCTCTTCTCTAGATGGCTCGGAAAAGCTGAATTTCCGGGGTTTCGGCTTGAATGCACTATTCACGCTGAGCCGTACTCCGTTACATCTCCCTTTTCTACATGCCGCGGCAAGGTTCTGGAATCCAGTGACGCATGTTTTTAGCTTTGGTGGTCAAGAGATATGCCCCACTTTCGAAGATTTTCAAGTTTTGATGGAGTCTGAGTGTTCTGAAGTGATCTTGCCCCAGTTCCGTTTTGGTCACGCCCAGGCTTTAGGGCGGATGTGTGGGCTCACAGCACATGACGCTCGATCTATGATCTGCAGTGGAGAGCTGGACATCCTCGGCTTGATCCACCGTTTTTCCGACGTTGGTGACTGCAGCAACCATTATTGGCAGGGTTTCCGGCAACACGCCCTCTGTTTATGTTTGTTGTCTCACTTTCTGCTTTCCTCGGGCTTCGGCAGGGCTAGCATTCGCCTGATTGAAGTCGCCCAAGGTTTGAGAGAAGGAAAGAGCTGTATTGCCATGACCTTGGCCGAGACATTGATGGGTTTAGATTCTGTCTATCGCCGGGAGGCGACTAGGTTTGCCGGGAGTCCACTGCTACTGCAGGTAATGTTTCCCACCCGACCTCACATATATATATTTGCTCACATCACTCGGCCCTCAGGCTCGATTTTTCCCACAAAACCCTTGTCTTACTTTTCTCTCATCGTACATCTCTCTATTCTTTATTCTCTCATTTTCCATCCCTCCCCTAGGTATGGTTAATGGATAAGTTGCAGGTTGTGGACTCTTGCCCCGCTTATTCAGCTCGAGGCTACTTCTTTTGGCAGCACCTAGTCAATGCTCTTGACGAAAGGTGGTGGTTCGATTGGATGTGCAATTTGTCCGCAGATGGCATTGCTTGGCGTTGTCCTTGGCTCAACCTCCCGGCAATGAGCTATAGTATGTCTCGGCTGATTGGGATCCAACTGATTGGTCTAACCCATTGTGTATTCTATTTTCCGTTCCGGTTCCTGCGTCAGTTTGGCCATGATCAGACCTGTCCACCGGAGGGGATTGAGTACCCAGCTGCTTTCCCGATCCGGGGTGTACAGCTTGCCCGATATGCCACGGCATGGAGGACGAGAGAGCTCTTGGCCCCCGCTTCTTCTTTCAGTTGCACTTTGTCCGATGAGTGCGTGGATTGGCTCAATGAGGAGGCACAGGTTGGGCCTAGTTTGGCATCAGACGTTCCGTCTAGCTCTGGGAGGGGACGCGGAGATACTTGATTCAACTATGCCTCAAATTTATTGCTTATTTAGCATTTTCAAGTTTTCTTTATGAATGTACTAAAAAAAAAGCAACCTCGATTGTAATGCAAGAGCAGGAGAACTCTATTTTGAAATCGATGAAATTGAAAGTTATGGTACTGAAAATTTTCCGTTTTTGGTCCAAAAATGGTCTTAGTCGTAAAAAGATTGATTTGAACAAAGTCAACTTTTATTAAAACTTTTCAAAACTATTTTCGATGTGGATCAGAATTGGACATACCGGAAATCTGTCACTGAGACGCACAACCCCAGATCCCCGCAACTGGAAAGTTGCCCCTAGTCTGAAGAACAAATGCGGCACTTCATAGCAACGGAAAGTTGCCCCTAGTCTGAGTAACTTTGCACCGTCGCGGCAACGGAAAGTTGCCCCTAGTTTGAACAGCACTGTACCGGAGATCACGATAAATGCTGATGGATAAAGATGACTGAGATGATCAAGATGGACAAAGTTGATCGGGGAAAAGTTTATGGCTGAACTTCAAGATGAAGCTGCCTACGTATCCCAAAGATGGGAATCAAGCCTTACGTAGTTTAGGCTAAGGTTCACTCGAGTATTTTCACTCTCTTTTTGCGCTCTAACTTTTGCCAAGGCCGCCCTTTGCGGGTTTTCAACCTTGCGAGCTCAGTTTTTATATTTTCTAATTTTTTTTGTGCTCTGAATTTTGCCTAGGTCGCCCTTTCGGGTTTTCGGCCTAGCGAGCCTCTCAAGGATAGTATTTCTTCAACTTGTCCATATTGATCGGTTGTGAGAACTCCAAGCCATCTAGATCCATCAGAACCACAGCCCCACCTGACCAGATAGCTTTGATGATGTAAGGACCAGTCCAATTAGGTTTGAACTTGCCCCTTGGGTCGTGGATGGAGCTCGGTTGTCTTTGAGCACCAAATCTCCTTCTTTCAGATTCCGGGACTTAACCTTCTTGTTGAAAGCCCGGGCAATTCTTCGTTGATAGCCTTGGATGTGGTACAGTGCTTTCAGTCTTCTTTCATCAAAGAGCATGAGTTCTTCGAATCTGCTTTGCTGCCAATCTGCTTCGGCTATCTGGCATTCTGCCAATACTCGTAACGACGGAACCTCAATCTCAATAGGTAGAACAGCCTCCATTCCATAGACCAATGAATATGGAGTTGCTCCAGTAGAAGTTCTGATTGAAGTCCTGTAGCCCCATAGAGCAAATGGCAGCTTCTCTGGCCAATCCCGATAGGTTCCCACCATCTTCTGTAGTATATGCTTGATATTCTTGTTGGCGGCCTCAACCGCTCCGTTGGTCTGCGGCCGGTATGCAGATGACTTATGGAAAGCCACATTGTATTTCTCCAACAAGTCTACCACTTCTTTCTTGAAGTGGGAACCATTATCTGAAATTATTTCGTTTGGCACCCCGTAGCGACAGATGATGTTGTTCCTGATGAACTTTGCGACATGCGACGCCTTCAACACCGCGTATGATTGGGCCTCGACCCACTTTGTAAAATAATATATCGCTACCAGGATAAACTCATGCCCGTTTGACCCCTTCGGGGTAACAGCTCCGATCACATCAATTCCCCAGACTGAAAAAGGCCATGGAGAAGTCATGTTGTACAGTTTTGTCGGCGGGATGTTCATGCGATTTGCATGAATTTGACACTTGTGGCATCGCCGAACAAAGCTAATACAATTCTCCTCCATGGTTGACCAGTAGTAGCCCTGTCTAAGGATCTTTCTAGCCAGCATTACTCCATTCATTTGTGCACCGCACTCCCCCCCATGAATGGCTTCCATCAGGCGTTTTGACTCTTCAGCTTCGACACAGAGCTTATGCATTCCCAGATGACCCCTTTTGTACAAATTTCCCCTGCAGATAACGAATTGAGCAGCCATTCTTCTGACAGCCCTCTTATCTTTGGCATTTGCCCCTAGTGGATATGCCTCCTTCTCTAAGAAGTTCCAGATGTCGTAGTACCAGGGGTTGCCGTCTTGAACCTCATCTATGGCGGAAATCGACTCGTATGCCAGCACGAACTTCTGATCAATAATGACTGGACGCATCCGGACTCCGGACGAGATGTCTATCATAGAAGATAGAGTTGCTAGTGAATCTGCAAACCTGTTGTTCTCTCTTACGAGGTGGGTGAATTTTAACTTTTCAAACCGAGGAATTAGCGAATCCAAGGTTTGGTGGTATATTATCATCCTTTCCTCCTTGACTTTCCAATCTCCTTTTGCTTGAGACACAACGAGGTTCGAGTCCCCAATGACGTCCACTCGTCTTGCCCCTAGTTCCAGGGCTGCTTCTAGGCCAGCAATACATGCTTCATACTCTGCTTCATTGTTGGAAACCTTGAACCGGAGCTTGAATGCTAAAGGGATACGGGAATCGTCAGGCGCTATCAGCAACACCCCTATCCCATACCCATACTGGTTTGACGCTCCATCAAAGTACATCGTCCAAGTTTCATCTTCGACGTGCAGAATAGCTTCATCTGGGAATAGATACTCAACCGCTTCATCCCCATCAACCGGGTGGTCGGTAAGGAACTCCGCTACCGCTCTGCCTTTTACTGACTTGCGCGTTACATACTTCAAATCAAATTCGGAGAGCAACAGCAGCCATCGAGCTAGCCTACCCGTAAGTGCTGGTTTCTCGAAGAGATATTTGATGGGATCCAAACGCGAAACCAACATTACAGAGTGGGCTAACAGGTAGTGCCGCAGCTTCCTGGTTGCCCATACCAAGGCCAAACAAGCCTTCTCCAGCGGCGTATAGCGGGTCTCGTAATCCAGCATCTTTTTGCTCAGATAGTATATGGCCCTTTCCACTTTGTCTTCTGACTCCTGCGCGAGCATGCAGCCCATGGTAGTCTCAGTTACCGAAAGGTACAGTATCAACGGTCTCCCCGGCTCTGGCGGTGACAACACGGGTGGGTTCTGTAGATACTCTTTGATCTGCTCAAAAGCTGCTTGACATCGGCCGTCCCACTGGAATTTCTTTCCTTTCTTCAGGAGACCAAAAAGTGGTTCACAAGTCAAGGTTAATTTAGAAATAAACCGTCTTATGAATTGCACTTTACCCAGAAAGCCTCGCATCTCCTTTTCAGTCCTTGGTGGTGGCATTTCTAAGATGGCCTTGATTTTGGAAGGGTCGACCTCGATGCCCCTTTGTGTGATCAGAAACCCTAGCATCTGCCCTGCTGTAACACCGAACGTGCATTTCTGGGGATTCAGTCGCAGCCGAAACTCTTTGATCCTTTGAAAGAATTTTTGTAAGGCGGTGTAGTGGCCCTTTCTATCTTTGGACTTGACAATCATGTCGTCCACATACACCTCGACCTCCTTATGGATCATATCATGCAATATTGTAGTTGCTGCCCGTTGATACGTAGCTCCAGCATTTTTCAACCCGAATGGCATTACTCTATAACAATATGTACCCCACGGGGTAGTGAACGCAGTCTTCTCCCGGTCTTCGGGTGCCATCACTATCTGGTTATAGCCTGAGAAACCATCCATAAACGAAAGCAAGGCATGTCCTGCCGTGAAGTCCACCAATTCATCGATGTGCGGCAAAGGGAAGTCGTCTTTCGGACTGGCCCTGTTCAAATCTCTGAAGTCTACACAGACCCGAATTCTGCCGTCCTTCTTTGGCACCGGAACTATGTTGGCCAGCCAAGTTGGATATTCAGATACCAGCAGGAACCCTGCGTCAATTTGCTTGGTGACCTCTTCCTTAATTTTGAGGGCCCAGTCCGGGCGAATCCTGCTGAGTTTCTGTTTGACAGGGCGGGCCTCTGGATCAAGAGGGATCCGGTGCTATACAATCTCAGGATCGATTCCAGGCATGTCTTCATAGGACCACGCGAAAACATCTTTGAAATCTTTTAATAAAGCGACTAAGCGCTCGCGCTCCTCTGAAGACAACGTGGACCCGATCTGGACCAGCCGCGGGTCCTTCTCAGTACCAACATTCACAGTAGTGATTTCATCCATTAAAGGTTTAAAAAATCTTTCCTGCTCTTGATCAATTAATCGTTGCAAAACTGGGGGAATTTCTTCCTCGCTATTTTCATCAAAATTTTGAAAATCCTGATTTAAGCAATAAACCAAAGGCACAGAAAAATACTCGGAAACCACATCCACATCATTCTCATTAAATACTTCCAAGCCGTCAGATTCCTCTGTTACAACAGACTCAAAAGAAAATGAAAAAGACGACCTAGACAGGACTGTGGCATCCGGGTTATCACCCCCAGGAATACCGGACTCAGACTCAGTCGAGCTGGAATCTGATTCCGACGCAGAAGATTCGGTAGAATCAGATTCCGGCTCACTACCTGACCCGGAACTGCTAGATAAAAAGCCTTCTTCACACTGCCAGATGAGAGAAGGTGCGATAGATGCATCCAAGATCGGCGCTGGAAAGCCCGCAGCTATTTCATCTCCAATCACAGAAACCAAAGAGTTATCCCCCAAGCACTCTTGGCCGATCGGAGGATCTGATAGTAGACTCGCCAGTGCTACCCCCATTTCAAGCTCTGTGCTCTCAGAATCCACTGCTTCACACTGCTCAGTCTCAGTTGGTGGGTCTGTCTGCGCTTCGGCAACGTCATCCCCAGATAATTGTATGTCGAAGAAGATTTCAAAACCAGGCACGCGCTTCCCCTCCGCGTTTTGCCATGGCTCCGGGAAGCCGCAGAATGGAAAATCTTCCCCCTCCCGGACGAAACGTCCGTTTAGGGTACCCCAGATGGGCCTGTGCATTAAATCAAATGGCTTCCCGGCCTTCTTTGCTCTGGCCCTTCCGGCCATTTCTTTCCCTTTCCTTACCCAATCCTCCTTGGTGGGCAGATAACCCAGTCCAAAGGCGTGGGGGTTGTGCGGCACTTCGGCCAATACTGAGACGCCTTTCCGGCCGCTTCTCCCTAATCCCATCCCAGGGGTATGCTTTAGCTTGTTCATGAGGTATATGGATTGTGCACTAACATACATGCCCTCATTCGCAGCCATGACATTCTGCACCACTTGAGCCTCGGCCAAAGTGAACCCCGATAAAAATACATCCTCCGTGCCGTGCTCAATCTCCAAGACAGGTGTAGACACCTCCGGCGGCGGATGGATTGACGAATTCCCAAAAACGATCGCTACCCCTTTCCCGTGGGGGTACTTTAGCATTTGATGTAGAGTGGAAGAGACTGCTTTGACCTGGTGCAACCACGGTCGCCCCAAAAGTAGGTTAAAGGTTGCAGGAACGTCCAAGATATGAAATTCAATGCTATGTTGTCCTGGACCAACCTTGGTTTGAATTTTAACAGTCCCCATCACCTCTCTGCTGGTATTATCGTATGCTCTGATCACTTGGGTAGTTGGGACGAAGTCCACGGGTTTCAACCCGATTGCATATGCCGTTCTGGTCGGGCAGACATTAATCGCAGACCCGGTATCAACAAGTACCACCGGTATCCACTTATCTCTACATTCCACAGAAATATAGAGAGGTTTATTATGGTTTGTACCCTCAGGCGGTAGCTCCTTGTCCGAAAAGGTTAATGCCGGGGAACCTCCTCCCGGAAAAACCAGCCCAACCAGCTGTTCAGGCGTGGTGTCTATGGAGAGTTTGGACTTGTCCATAGCAGATAGGACAGCTTCTCTGTGTACTCGTGATGCCATTAGCAGTCCCTAGATGGAGATGTCTGCTTGTATCTTCTTTAATTGTTTCAGCACAGCTTCATCCTTAATCTGCTTCTCCTTCTGTCTTTCTGCTTCTCTATCTTTCCCGGATGCTTCGGGTTGGTCCAGATGTAGGGGCTTGAAGTACCGCCCACTTCTTGTCATATGGTCAACCTCATCGAGGTACCAAGTATCATCCGGCTGGTTATTCCCCCAGTCTTCATCTGTGTGGGCAAGACACAAGTCGTCATCTTCCCACCACATTCCACCGGCAGCCAACAGACACCTGTCTGGCTCCGGTCCACTCGCACTCTCAGCGCTCTCTGTCCATATGCTCGCAGCGTTGTCTGTTTTCGTGCACGCGGCACTTTCAGTCCCCTCAGGGCCTTTTGCTTTTCTAATTCTCTCAGCCTCCTCAAATTTTCCTTGTTCCAACTGCGTCAGTACAGTCGTTTGCTCAACAGTTCCTATATCCATAATGCCCATGTCCCGAGCGGAATTCTCTACACCGGCGCTCTCCGGCGATACAACTTGATTTTCGGCCGTTCCGGCCACAACTGATATTTCTGCCCCTGCCGGGCTCTGTTCTGATTGGGCTTCCCCCACTGCATCCGGTTGATCTTCGAGCCATCCCGTGGCCTCCTCTGATTCCTCATAATCATACCAATTAATTGACGCCTCCCCCAGTTCCTGGTCATCACGAAGTTGCAGGTTGGCAAAGTCCTCCCCTGCAGTTGTCAGCTCATCTGTCCATAGCCCAGATCTATCCCCCCGGATCGTGCATAGCTCTCCTGTCTCTGGCAATTCTACACTTAGCCCAATTCGGCTCGTTGATAGGATGTGCTTGCTTGGATCATAGGCTCCCCCGACAAAATTCTGTCCAGTTTCAGATTCAACAATCTCATTTCCTCCCAAAATCTGCCCTGCCCTGTCTTCGACGGTCACCACCATCGGTTCTAGTTGGGTTTTGGAGATGTCTACCATGCACAAGAAATCAGTGCAATCGGGGAGGAGCACCTCCGGCTTGGGTAGGTGGGTGGGCGTAATAAAGATGCTAGGATCGTAAGATGCGACCCCAGTCTGGATAAAGTTAATTCTTTTGGGAGGAGGAGCTTGGTTATGTGATGGGAGAGGGTTGGTTGTAACATTGGGTTGATCGGGAGGTGCGATCACCTGTTTGTCAATAAGATCTTGGATCTCATGACGCAGTCTGTAACAACGGTCGGTGTCATGACCGTGTTGTTGGTGGTATGCACAGTATTTTGACGGGTCGTAAGAGGGTGGGAGTGGATTCGGTAATGGCTTTGGTTCTAGGGGTTTTAAATGATTCTTTCTGATCAGTATTCCTAGAACTTTAGTCAGAGGCATATATAGTGGAGTAAAGGTTCTTTGGCCTCGTGGTTGGAATCGGTTGTTGGCTTGTGTGTTGCTTCCGGACGCGCCGGAGAATGGTGTGGCAGTCATGGGCCTTGGAGGGGGAGGGGGAGTGGTGGTGACCATACCAACTTCCGAGGCTCTCGTATTTGCAGCGCCGCTCGGGCCTGCATTGTTATTGCGATTGAAGGTCCTCCTCGGTTGTTCTCTGTCCTGGTCAAACAGACCTTGCCTCATAGCATCTTCTATTTGCACCCCCATATCATGTAAATCTGCGAAAGTAGGAAAGGGGACTACAATCATTCTCTGCATTAATTTCGGGTGGAGATTGCGCACAATCATCTGAATTTGATCTTTGTCAGTAGGCCTTAAAGTCATCGTTGACGCCTTTGCCCTCCATCGGATCACAAAGTCCGAGAAAGATTCCTTGGGCTCTTGTCTCGTCGTCTCAAGATCACGGGTCGTGATCTCGATCTGAGTGTTGTATGAATATTGTGTGACAAAGGCCTCAGCCATCTCATCCCAATTCTTCTTCACTTCATCTGGTAATCTTGCGTACCAATGGGAGGCCACACCTGACAGGGTTCGGCCGAATAGTGAGAGCTTCTGTGGTCGTGTAAGGCCCATTGGCCGCAAGACATCTGCAAACAATCGGATATGGACCATGGGGTCGCCAGTCCCGTCAAAATGGTCGATTTGTGGCATTTTGAACCTATCGGGGAGTGTTACGGCCTCCTCGGTATATCCATCCCCGATATCCGGCATAGCCTTGGCCCCTTGGGATTTCTTAAAGAGTTTCTCCAATTTGCTCAATTTCAGAGCCGTATGATCAACCTCGACCTCGGATGGAGAGTCCGGGTGATTGGATGTATGGACCTTGGACAGTTGTGGTGGAAGCGGGGGCGGAGCTGGCCCCGTTGGAAGACTCGTGTCCTCTTGTAAAATTTGGACAGTTGGTACAGTATTCTGGGTATTCGGAGGAATATTCTGAACAACAGGTGCCTGCTCAAGTATTGGGGCTCCTGCCGGAGGAGGGATTGTTTGTGAAGGAGACGTCGTATTCTGTTGTTGCAGTCTGGCGATCAGCTCAGCCTGCTGGGCCATGACTGTGGCCTGCTGTTTGGAGAATTCCGCTTGACGGGCGGCATCATCGTGCATTTGCTTCATACTCTCCTGCATCTGGCGCATCAAAGCCTCCATCCCTGATGTATTCGGTTGATCCATCTGTCTAACCGGTATGTCTATTTCTACAGCAGTAATTGAGACCTCAGTCCTGTAGTCCTCTGATAAAGTAACCCACTGTTCTGACAATCTCTGTTCTGACGTACTGCGCCTTTTCGGCTTCCTTCTGGGAACAGGGGGTAGAGAACGGAACACTGGCTGTCCGTCGATTAGATCCTCAGATCGGTGGAGTCGACGACCTCGTGTCCAAGGTGCTTGGGGAATGCCTGTTGGGTTGGAAGCAATCGTGCTAAAACTGACCTAGCAAAAGATAAATAAAGCGAAAAGGAAATAAATAAACAGATAAACGGACAGCATAACAGCTTAAAATAAAATGCAAGACACACAGTCGGGCATAATCAACACACAGTCAATAAGCTGAAATACACATTGGCCTCGAACACTGATTATTATCCCTGTATCATTGTTCCCTGAAACAGAATCTGATATCCGCAGATAATTTAATCCTCAAATACTGGCTGATGCCCGCAGGCTTGATACCCGTAATACAAAACTGATACCCGCAGGCCTGATGTTGACAATACTGAACTGATGCCCGCAGGCCTGATACTGTCAATACAGAACCGTAGCCTGTAGGCTTGATACTCAAACTCATATACTGATCTAATGCCCGCAGGCCTGATACTGACAATTCTGAACTGAAGCCCGCAGGCTTGATGCCCAAACTCATATACTGATACATGCATTCTTGTAGAGACGCACTCTAAAGCACATAACAGATAAGTGAGAGCCAAAACACCCCTATGTTGGGGTAGGGTTTCCCTGTCCTATTGTGTCAGGAACTAGGGTTTCATTACGCACGCAGCGGTTTCAAACAACCTATAAACGGGTAAGCAACCTGTCCTAATTTGGAATGGTCACTATGGATCCGAATATGCACTAGGTCGAATGGTCAAAGAGGGTGCCCCGGTAAAAACCGGGGTTTGTGTTCCCATACTGGCAGAGCCCACAACCGGTCAGCCTTATGGTCATGCCTTGACAAGACAAGCCTCCGGCAAACCGTTCAGGAATAGCAGATGGCAAACACGGTGTCCTAGGCGCACCAATGCAAATGCAATGCAAAGAAACACACAAGTGTAGTAAAAAAAACAGATATCATGAGTTCGAGTCAAGCTCTCTAATTCCCCAGCGGAGTCGCCAGAAACTGTAACAAGCCCGCGGGGGACCTCGCTACAGCTCGGACTCGACTTTGTTGTCACGGTTCTAAATCTGAACCAAAGAGTCCAAATCCGGCAAATCGTTTAAGAAAACAGATTTTTGATAGAAGTGCCAAACATGGACTGCTTTGCCAGATACAGAGTCGCCACCTAAATATTTTATTTTGGGAAATTTAGGAAACCCTGACTCGGTGCCAAAAGGCCACGTGTCCGTCATCACCAAAGTTGCCTCGGCTCGGGAACTTGGGTACGATTGGGGAAGGTCACTTCGTGAGCACCCCCGCTCGCCCGGTCATAGACCGGCCTCTACTAACCATGATATCAATTTTTGAAAACATTGTGAGTTCTTATTCCGGTTTATTAGCCTAGGTTACTATGTGATGCGCACAGCATACAAGTATAGACTGGATCGCTTGAATTGGAACAAAACATTTTGTGTTTTTGAAAGAGGTTTTTGCTACCCACAGGTAGGCTTGAAACATTTGATGATTTACTCCAATTCAGATAACCCAACCTTCACCCACAGGCATTCAAGCAGTTATATCATATGAGCACATAGCCTCATGGCAAGCATGCTATTCATGGCAATACTCACACGCATGCAAGGATGCTAAAGCGTAAAGCTCACCGGGTACTCGAAGCCAAAATAGAAACTTATTAGAAATCATGCATGAATCCTAAGTATACAGAAATGCCTAATGCAACACATGCAAAATGCCACTATAGCAGGCTCGGCTATTCTAAGATGGCATATGAAATGTTACAACTATCATGTATTCAACTTTGAAATTGAAAGTATGATGCAGTTAGTATGATGCGCCGAGCCCGGTGCATGCAATACAGATGAATGAATGCAAACATGCTGTCATACTGTATGCTAATTTAAACATGCCCTAATCTAACCATCATAAGCGGATAAATAAAAGGGAGAAAGACGTGGGGTTGGAAGACATACATCACACTCACGCACACTTATTACAGTTGTGCCCTCACTCGGAGGGTCCGAATAAATATACAGTCCAAATATTACAGTCCCCAAAATAAAAGAATATTACAGTCCAAAATATTACAAAATCTTAATTAATTAATGAATTAACTAAGAAAACAAGTAAAACTGGCGTGCAAGCCAGGGACTGCCTTGCTTCTGATGGATGATGCATGTCCGGGTTGTCTTGAGCGGAAATCCACCGGAATGCCCCGATTAGCCTCTGTTTACACCTGTTTCTTGAAATGCGTGCTAAGCCTTGAAAAGTTGCTGATTCTGCGTTTTGCTGCAACAGAGAGCAGGAAAGGGGCATAGCAATGTATTTGCACAGATATATGCATGTCTCGATCCTCGTGCCACCAATCACGCATACCGAGGCATGATGGCCGAGGAATCGAAATGCACAACTCAATATAGAATGAATGCACATGAAACTACAGCTAAAACCTAACTCCATCATGGATAATCCGGAGTGTCGGTGACTGGGGAACTGAGACACATTCCGTCACTCGGAGTACGAAATGTACCTCGTTTCCCGTGCCCGGGCTAACTCCTATTCCGGACATGATGCAATATGCATGATATGCATGAAATGCAACTAAGATATAATCCTAACATACTCAATGCTATGGAATGATATGCCTCGAAATACGTGCATGCAGGCACGCAAACCGAGAAAATGGCAGAATGCAATCTAAGATACAACCTAATATACATAATGCTATAAAAAAGATATGCCTCGAAATGCGTGCACACGGGCACGCAAATCGAGAAAATGGCAGAATGCAATAAAAATGAGATGCCTCGGAGTGCGTGAACACGGGCACGCAAACCGAGAAAATGATATGTGTCTCGAAATGCATGCACGCGGGCACGCAAACCGAGAAAATGATATGTGTCTCGAAATGCGTGCACGCGGGCACGCAAACCGAGGTGATGGCGGAATGCAATGTAATGACATGGAAATGACAAGTGGGCTTATACCAACATGAGTGAGCCTCAGCCACACTCACATCGGATGCCGGCGGATAAAAATGGAGTGCCTCGAAATGCGTACACGCGGGCACGCAAACCGAGGCAATGATAAAATGTGATGAAATGACAAATGGGCTTATACCAACATGAGTGAGCCTCAGCCACACTCACATCGGATGCCGATAGCGGAAAATGAGGTGCCTCGAAATGCGTGCACACGGGCACGCAAACCGAGGCGATGCAAAAATAGGATGAAATGACATGGAAAATGCAACATGGACTTATACTAACATGAGAGAGCCTCAGCCACACTCGCATAAGATGCCGTCGGATAAAAAAAGAAGCGCCTCGAAATGCGTGCACACGGGCACGCAAACCGAGGCCATGATGAAATGTGATGAAATGACAAATGGGCTTATACCAACATGAGTGAGCCTCAGCCACACTCACATAGGATGCCGTTGGATAAAAAAAGAAGTGCCTCGAAATGTGTGCACACGGGCACGCAAACCGAGGCGACGCTAAAATGATGCGAATGACATGGAAAAAGTAACATGGACTTATACTAACATGAGAGAGCCTCAGCCACATTCACATAAGATGCCGATGGCAGAAAATGAAGTGCCTCGAAATGCGTGCACACGGGCACGCAAACCGAGGCGATGCAAAAGCGATGCGAATGTGGCAAAAAATGATATGTAAGCATACTAATGGAATTTCAGCACTAAAATATGGGGGAAAACAGTCCCGAAATGAAGCGAAATGACATGAAATGCAAGGAAACGTCCCGAAATGCAACATTAGGCATCCGAAATGGCCTATAGCCATGCCAAACATGCACAATATGGACATGCAATGCAAAGACAGAAGCTAGAAAGTCCCAAAAGATGCACTTTCACAGTTATAAACATGGCCAAACAGCAAATATAGGTAGGGAAAAATAGCATGCAAGAATACGGTATTTTCAAGAGGTAATGAAGCAAGTGATATAAAAAAAACCCAAACTGGAAAATTTCCTTCTACAACACTGAAGATGGACCAAAAATATGAACATTTACAGTATATGGCAGCCTCAAAATCAGTATATAAATATGCTAAAAATATGATGCAAAACAAGGCTCAAAAGGTGCCATAACATGAAGTATGCAAAATAATCACCAAACAGCCAAAGACCCTTGATAAACTATGTAGAATGGACCAAAATAAGAACGTTTCCAGAACTGTAAAATGGCCAAAAACCTAAGCATGGTAGGCTAACAAAACATGCAAGAAAACGAACCGAAAGTGAGATATAACATGAAGTGGCTTATGGAGGTCCCAAAACATGAAAGACCCTAAACAAAACATGAAGAATGGACCAAAACAAGGACCTTTTCAGAACTGTAAAATGGCCAAAAACCTAAGCATGGTAGGCTGCCATTGCATGTAAGAAAGGGGAAGAAAAGAGGGGTATAACTACAAGTGACACATGGAGTCACCAAACAATATTGAGCCCTTCTCCAATGTTGAAGAGGGGCTCAAAATAAGCCTTATATAAGTTTACAACATGCTCGAAAATAAATTGCTCATGGGCCAAAAATAGCATGCAAAAACATGACATACAAGATGATCAATGAAGCAAGTATATTATGGAGGGCTCAAACAAGGTTGAGCCCTTAATGAGAAGTGAAGATGAGCTCAAAATATGGCCCTTTTCAGTTAGGGCCGGAGCTTGAAACCAAAAAGAAGTGGGGTTTAGAAATAGATCAAGAAAAAGGTTCAAAAGGTTAAAAGTGTAACTTACCCTTGAAGATTCAAGCTTTTGTTGCTTCTTGGATGGATTTGCAGCTTCTTTAGCCTTCAAGAATCCCTCCTTGTTGCTGGAAATGAGATGGTGGTGGTAGAGCTTGGTGGTGTAGAAGGAATGATGGTTAGTGACTTAGGATTTTTTGAAGAATTGAGAAGGAAGAAGGTAGTGTTGGCTATGGAGCTTTGAAGAGTAAATTTTCTAACCCTTACAAAGAAGGCCACCAGCTGGTTATAAGGGTTCAAAATGGGGTGTAAAGGTGGGGGAGAAGGAGGGTAAAACTCCCCCACAAAATATCCCCCGGATACAGGAAATATCTGGGGGATATTGCCCCACAGCTGTAAAGGGCACAGTGCAAGGAAGCAGGCCGGCCTGACACTTTTGCTGGAGGTGGCCGGCCGGCCACACCCCCTAGCCGGCCGGCTAGGGGTCAAAAGGGTCAATGTGATTTTCTAGCCGGCCAGCTATTGGGGAGGTAGTCCTATGTGTGTACAACACAACCATGTAGTTGAAATTCCAAGAAAGTGGGCCCAAGGGGTTCAACAATGGCTCGGAAAGAGGGGGTCAAAAGGGTCAAGTTGACTTACTGGCCGGCCATGAACTTTTAGGGGCCTCTCATGTGTGTACATCACAGACATGTGGTTCAAAGTTCAAGAAAAAAGGTCCAAGGGGTTCAACATTAGCCCGGAAGGAAGGGGTCAAAAGGGTCAGGTGACCTTAATGGCCAGCCATGAACTTTTAGGGGCCTCTCAGATGTGTAGATCACAGATATGTGGTTGAAAGTTGGCAACACTAGCTCCAAGGTATTCAACATTAGCCCGGAAGTGCGAAAAACGGGCGCCGGGAGGCTCCGGAAGAGAGATAACTGGTTGCTGCAACAATTGTTGGCCTTCCACCCTTCAGTGACCTTCCCTGTGATAAAACAGAGGTACCTGCCAAAAATGAACGAAAACCGTTGTAAAACGAACGTTCCGGGGCCAAAACACGCAGTTCGGGGTCCCGAAAATGGGCTGTTAAGCACCAAAAATGGTATTCGACCTCGAAGTGGGTTTCTTAGCCCCCAGTGTCCCTCAAAAGGGATGAAATAAGATGTATGCCAAAAGTCAGAGCAAACGGAGATGGTTAGGCGGTCCCGAACCGAGGCACACGGCCTGACGGCTCCGAAAACCGGAAACCGGGCTCCGAAATGGGAAAAATGGCCTACGGCCACCAAACGTAGTCTACGGACATTTGAGAGACGGTCTACGGGACCTCTCCCTTCCCTCAGGAAAAGAAATAGAGAAAACCGAGTCTGGTTCGCAAACCGAGATAAGGCACAGAAGAGGGTTCGGAAGTCCGAAGGCGGGGCTCACGGCCGTGACTCTGAAATTTCTGAACAAGCACATCATGCAATATCACCTAGCGCTCAATCGGTGACGTCTGAGCCTTAAGGTCGGTCAAAAATGGGGTGTCTACACTCCTCTCACGATTTCAGTGTGGTTTGAGTGTACCGTTCCTTAGGCGATTTCAGCGTGTTCGGAATTCGTCCCAGGTTGCGTTGTAGACGAGCTAGGCGGGTTGTTGGACCTCTTCTCACGATTTCAGCGTGATTTGAGTGTCCAGTTCCTTACGCGATTTCAGCGTGTTTGGAATTTATCTCAGGTTGCGTTGTGCGCGCACTTGAGCGGTTGTTTTCGGACCTCTTCTCACGATTTCAGCGTGGTTTGACTGTCCCGTTCCTTACGCGATTTCTGCGTGTTCGGAATTTATCCCAGGTTGCGTTCTAGATGCGTTGGGTGGGTTGTTGGACCTCCTCTCACGATTTCAGCGTGGTTTGAGTGTCTCGTTCCTTCCGCGATTTCAGCATGTTTGGAATTTATCTCAGGTTGCGTTGTGCGCACACTTAAGCGGTTTTTTTCGGACCTCCACTCACGATTTCAGCATGGTTTGAATGTCCCGTTCCTTACGCGATTTCAGCGTGTTCGGAATTAATCCCAGGTTGCATTGTAGACGCGCTGGGCGGGTTGTTGGACCTTCTCTCACGATTTCAGCGTTGTTTGAGTGTCCCGTTCCTTACGCGATTTTGCCGTGTTTGGAATTTATCTCTGGTTGCGTTGTGCGCACACTTAAGCGGTTTTTTTCGGACCTCCTTTTATGATTTCAGCGTGGTTTGAGTGTCCCGTTCCTTACGCGATTTTAGCGTCGTCGGAATTTATCCCAGGTTGCGTTGTAGACGCGCTGGGCCGGTTGTTGGACTTCCTCTCACGATTTCAGCGTGGTTTGAGTGTCTCGTTCCTTACGCGATTTCAGCATGTTTGGAATTTATCTCAGGTTGCGTTGTGCGCGCACTTGAGCTGTTGTTTTCGGACCTCCTCTCACTATTTCAGCCTGGTTTGAGTGTCCCGTTCCTTACCCGATTTCAGCGTGTTTGGAATTTATCTCTGGTTGCGTTGTGCGCGCACTTTAGCGGTTGTTTTCGGACCTCCTCTCACGATTTCAGCGTGGTTTGAGTGTCCCGTTCCCTACCCGATTTCAGCGTGTTCGGAATTTATCCCAGGTTGCGCGTTAGACGCGCTGGGGGGGTTGTTGGACCACCTCTCACGATTTTAGCGTGGTTTTAGTGTCCCGTTCTTTATGCGATTTCAGCGTGTTTGGAATTTGTCTCAGGTTGCGTTGTGCGCGCACTTGAGTTGTTATTTTCGAACCTCCTCTCACGATTTCAGCGTGGTTTGAGTGTCCCGTTCCTTACGCGATTTTAGCGTGTTCAGAATTCATCCCAGGTTGCGTTGTAGATGCGCTGGGCGGGTTGTTGGACCTCCTCTCACGATTTCAGCGTGGTTTGAGTGTCCCGTTCCTCACGCGATTTCAGCGTGTTTGGAATTTATCTCTGGCTGCGTTGTGCGCGCGCTTGAGCTGTTGTTTTCGGACCTCCTCTCACGATTTCTGCGTGGTTTAAGTGTCCTGTTCCTTACGCGATTTTAGTGTGTTCAGAATTCATCCCAGGTTGCGTTGTAGACGCGCTGGGCGGGTTGTTGGACCTCCTCTCACGATTTCAGCATGGTTTGAGTGTCCCGTTCCTTACTCGATTTCAGCGTGTGTGGAATTTATCTAAGGTTGCGTTGTGCGCGCAATTGAGCGGTTGTTTTCGGACCTCCTCTCACGATTTCAGCGTGGTTTGAGTGTCTCGTTCCTTACGCGATTTCAACGTGTTCGGAATTTATCCCAGGTTGCATGTTAGACGCGCTAGGCGGTTTGTTGGACCTTCTCTCACGATTTCAGCGTGGCTTGAGTGTCCCGTTCCTTACGCGATTTCAGCGTGTTTGGAATTTCTCTAATGTTCCGTTGTGCGCGCACTTGATCTGTTTTTTTCGGACCTCCACTCACGATTTTAGCGTGGTTTGAATGTGCCGATCCTTACGCGATTTCAGCGTGTTCGGAATTTATCCATTGCTGCGTTGTAGCGCTGGGCGGGTTGTTGAACCTCATCTCACGATTTCAGCGTGGTTTAAGTGTCCCGTTCCTTACGCGATTTCAGCGTGTTCGGAATTTATCTCAGGTTGCGTTGTGCGCGCACTTGAGCGGTTGTTTTTGGACCTCTTCTCATGATTTCAGTGTGGTTTGAGTGTCCCGTTCCTTACGCGATTTCAGCGTGTTCAGAATTTATCCCAGGTTGCGTTGTTGATGCGCTGGCGGGTTGTTGGACCTCCTCTCATGATTTCAGCATGGTTTGAGTGTCCCGTTCCTTACGCGATTTCAGCGTGTTTGGAATATATCTCAGGTTGCGTTGCGCGTGCACTTGAGCTGTTGTTTTCGGACCTCCTCTCACGATTTCAGTGTGGTTTGAGTGTCCCGTTCCTTACGTGATTTCAGCATGTTCGGAATTCATCCCAGGTTGCATTGTAGACGTGCTGGGCGGGTTGTTTGACCTCCTCTCACTAGTTCAGCGTGGTTTGAGTGTCCCGTTCCTTACGCAATTTCAGCGTGTTTGGAATTTATCTCTAGTTGCGTTGTGCGCGCACTTGAGAGGTTGTTTTCGGACCACTTCTCACGATTTCAGCGTGGTTTGAGTGTCCCGTTCCTTACGAGATTTCAACGTGTTCGGAATTTATCCCAGGTTGCGTTGTAGATGCGCTGGGCGGGTTGTTGGACCACCTCTCACGATTTCAGCGTGGTTTGAGTGTCCCGTTCCTTCCACGGTTTCAGCGTGTTTGGAATTTATCTCAGGTTGCGTTGTGCGCACGCTTGAGCGGTTGTTTTCGGACCTCCACTGACGATTTCAGCATGGTTTGAGTTTCCCGTACCTTACGCGATTTTAGCGTGTTCGAAATTTATCCCACGTTGCGTGTAAGACGCGCTGGGCGGGTTGTTGGACCTCCTCTCACGATTTCAGCGTGGTTTGAGTGTCCCGTTCCTTACGCGATTTCAGCGTGTTTGAAATTTATCTCCGGTTAAGTTGTTCGCGCACTTGAGCAGTATTTTTCGGACCTCCTTTCACGATTTCAGCATGGTTTGAGTGTCCCGTTCCTCACGCAATTTCTGTGTGTTCGGAATTTATCCCATGTTTCGTTGTAGACGCGTTGGGCAGGTTGTTGGACTTCTTCTCATGAGTTCAGCGTGGTTTCATTGTCCCATTCCTTACGCGATTTCAACGTGTTTAAAATTTATCTCAGGTTGCGTTGTGCGCGCACTTGAGCTGTTGTTTTCGGACCTCCTCTGACGATTTCAGCGTTGTTTGAGTGTCCCGTTCCTTACGCGATTTCAGCATGTTCGGAATTCATCCCTGGTTGCTTTGTAGACGCACTAGGCGGGTTGTTGGACCTCCTCTCACGATTTCAGCGTGGTTTGAGTTTCCCGTTCCTTACGCGATTTCAGCGCGTTTGGAATTTATCTCAGGTTGCGTTGTGCGGGCACTTGAGCGGTTGTTTTCGGACCTCCTCTCACGATTTCAGCGTGGCTTGAGTGTCCCGTTCCTTACGCGATTTCAGCCTGTTCGGAATTTATCCCAAGTTGCGTGTTAGACGCGCTGGGCGGGTTGTTGGACCTCCTCTCACGATTTTAGCGTGGTTTGATTGTCCCGTTCCTTACGCGATTTCAGCGTGTTTGGAACTTATCTCAGGTTGCGCTGTGCACTCACTTGAGCTGTTGTTTTCGGACCTCCTCTACCAATTTCAGCATGGTTTGAGTGTCACGTTCCTTACGCGATTTCATCGTGTTCGGAATTCTTCCCAGGTTGCGTTGTAGACGCGCTGGGCGGGTTGTTGGACCTCCTCTCACGATTTCAGCGTGGTTTGAGTGTCCTGTTCCTCACGCGATTTCAGCGTGTTTGGAATTTATCTCTGGTTGCATTCTGCGCACTTTAGCGGTTGTTTTCGGATCTCCTCCCACGATTTCAGCGTGGTTTGATTGTCCCGTTCCTTACACGATTTCAGCGTGTTCGGAATTTATCTTAGGTTGCGTTGTGCGCGCACTTGAGCGGTTGTTTTCAGACCTCTTCCCTTGATTTCAGCGTGGTTTGTGTGTCCCGTTCCTAACGCGATTTCAGCGTGTTCAGAATTTATCCCAGGTTGTGTTGTAGATGCGCTGGGCGGGTTGTTGGACCTCCTCTCACGATTTCAGCATGGTTTTCGTGTCCCATTCCTTACGCGATTTCAGCGTGTTTGGAATTTATCTCAGGTTGCGTTGTGCGCGCACTTGAGCTGTTGTTTTCGGTCCTCCTCTCACAATTTCAGCGTGGTTTGAGTGTCCCGTTCCTTACGTGATTTCAGTGTGTTCGGAATTCATCCCAGGTTGCGTTGTAGACGTGCTAGGCGGGTTGTTTGACCTCCTCTCACGATTCAGCGTGGTTTTAGTGTCCCGTTCTTTACGCGATTTCAGCGTGTTTGGAATTTATCTCAAGTTGCTTTGTGCGCGCACTTGAGCGGTTATGTTTGGACCACTTCTCACGATTTCAGCGTGGTTTGAGTGTCCCGTTCCTTAAGCGATTTCAGCGTGTTCGAAATTTATCCCAGGTTGCGTTGTAGATGCGCTGGGCGGGTTGTTGGACCTCCTCTCACGATTTCAATGTGGTTTGAGTGTCCCGTTTCTTCCGCAGTTTCAGCGTGTTTGGAATTTATCTCAGGTTGCGTTGTGCGCGCACTTGAGCGGTTTTTTTCAGACCTCCACTCTCGATTTCAGCATGGTTTCAATTTCCCGTTCCTTACGCGATTTTAGCGTGTTCGGAATTTATCCCAGGTTGCTTTTTAGACTCGCTGGGCGGGTTGTTGGACCTCCTCTCACGATTTCAGTGTGGTTTGAGTGTCCCGTTCCTTACCTGAATTATGCGTGTTTGGAATTTATCTCTGGTTACATTGTTCGCGCAGTTGAGCAGTATTTTTCGGACCTCCTTTCACGATTTCAGCGTGGTTTGAGTGTCCCGTTCCTTACGCAATTTCAGCGTGTTCGGAGTTTATCCCAGGTTTCGTTGTAGACGCGCTAGGCAGGTTGTTGGACTTCCTCTCACGATTTTCAGCGTGGTTTGAGTGTCTTGTTCCTTACGCGATTTTAGCGTGTTTAAAATTTGTCTCAGGTTGCGTTGTGCGCGCACTTGAGCTATTGTTTTCGGACCTCCACTCACGATTTCAGCGCGGTTTGAGTGTCCCGTTCCTTACGCGATTCCAACGTGTTCGGAATTCATCCCAGGTTGCGTTGTAGACGCGCTGGGCGGGTTGTTGGACCTCCTCTCACGATTTCAGCGTGGTTTGAGTGTCCCGTTCCTTACACGATTTCAGCGTGTTTGGAATTTTTCTCTGGTTGCGTTGTGCGCGCACTTGAGCGGTTGTTTTCGGACCTCCTCTCACGATTTAAGCATGGTTTGAGTGTCCCGTTCCTTACGCGATTTCAGCGTGTTCGTAATTTACCCCAGGTTCCGTTGTAGACGCGCTGGGCGGGTGGTTGGACCTCCTCTCACAATTTTAGCCTGGTTGGAGTGTCCCGTTCCTTACGCGATTTCAGCGTGTTTGAAATTTATCTCAGGTTGCGTTGTGCGCGCACTTGAGCAGTTGTTTTCGGACCTCCTCTCACGATTTCAGCGTGGTTTGAATGTCCCGTTCCTTACGCGATTTCAGCGTGGTTGGAATTTATCTCAGGATGCGTTGTGCGCGCACTTGAGTGGTTCTTTTCGGACCTCATTTCACGATGTCAGCGTGGTTTGAGTGTCCTGTTCCTTACGCGATTTCAGCGTGTTTGGAATTTATCTCAAGTTGCGTAGTGCGCGCACTTGAGCGGTTGTTTTCGGACCACTTCTCACGATTTCAGCGTAGTTTGAGTGTCCCGTTCCTTACGCGATATCAGCGTGTTTGGAATTTATCTCATGTTGCGATGTGCCCGCACTTGAGCTGTTGTTTTCAGACCTCCACTCATGATTTTAGCGTGGTTTGAATGTCCCGTTCCTTACGCGATTTCAGCGTGTTCGGAATTTATCCCAGGTTGCGTTGTAGACGTGCTGGGCGGGTTGTTGGACCTCTTCTAACGATTTCAGCTTGGTTTGAGTGTCCCGTTCCTTACGCGATTTCAACGTGTTTAGAATTCATCCCAGCTTGCGTTGTAGACGCGCTGGGCGGGTTGTTGGACCTCCTCTCACGATTTCAGCGTGGTTTGAGTGTCCCGTTCCTTACGCGATTTTAGCGTGTTTGGAATTTATCTCGGGTTGCGTTGTGCGCGCACTTGAGCGGTTATTTTCGAACCTCTTCTCACGATTTCAGCGTGGTTTGACTGTCCCGTTCCTTACGCGATTTCTGCGTGTTCGGAATTTATCCCAGGTTGCGTTCTAGATGCGTTGGGTGGGTTGTTGGACCTCCTCTCACGATTTCAGCGTGGTTTGAGTGTCTCGTTCCTTCCGCGATTTCAGCGTGTTTGGAATTTATCTCAGGTTGCGTTGTGCGCGCACTTGAGCGGTTGTTTTCGGACCTCCACTCACGATTTCAGCCTGGTTTGAATGTCCCATTCCTTACGCGATTTCAGTGTGTTCGGAACTTATCCCAGGTTGCGTTGTAGACGCGCTGGGCGGGTTGTTGGACCTTCTCTCACGATTTTAGCGTGGTTTGAGTGTCCCGTTCCTTACGCGATTTTAGCGTGTTTGAAATTTATCTCAGGTTGCGTTGTGCGCGCACTTGAGCTGTTGTTTTCGGACCTATTTTCACGATTTCATTGTGGTTTGAGTGTCCCGTTTCTTACGCAATTTCAGCATGTTGGGAATTTATTCCAGGTTGCGTTGTAGACGCGCTGGGGTGTTGTTGGACTTCCTGTCACGATTTCAGCGTGGTTTGAGTGTCCCGTTCCTGATGCGACTTCATCGTGTTTGGAATTTATCTCAGGTTGTGTTGTGCACGCACTTGAGTGGTTGTTTTCGGACCTCTTCTCACGATTTCAGGGTGGTATGAGTGCCCCGTTCCTTACGCGATTTCAGCGTGTTCGGAATTCATCCCAGGTTGCGTTGTAGATGCGCTGGGCGGGTTGTTGGACCTTCTCTCACGATTTCAGCATGGTTTGACTGTCCTGTTCCTTACGCGATATCAGCGTGTTTGGTATTTATCTCAGGTTGCGTTGTGCGCGCACTTGAGCTGTTGTTTTCGGAAATCCTCTAACGATTTCAGCGTGGTTTGAGTGTCCCGTTCCTTACGTGATTGTATCGTGTTTGGAATTTATCTCAGGTTGCGTTGGGCGCGCACTTGAGCGGTTGTTTTCGGACCTCTTCTCACGATTTTAGCGTGGTTTGAGTGTCCCGTTCCTTACGCAATTTCAGCGTGTTCGGAATTTATCCCAGGTTGCGTTCTAGATGCGCTGGGCGGGTTGTTGGATCTCCTCTCACGATTTCAGCGTGCTTTGAGTGTCCCGTTCCTTCCGCAATTTCAGCGTGTTTGGAATTTATTTGCGGTTGCGTTGTGCGCGCACTTGAGCGGTTGTTTTCGGACCACCACTCACGATTTCAGCATGGTTTGAATGTCTCGTTCCTTACGCGATTTCAGTGTGTTCGGAATTTATCCCAGGTTGCGTTGTAGACGCGCTGGGCGGGTTGCTGGAACTTCTCTCATGATTTCAGCGTGGTTTGAGTGTCCCGTTCCTTACGCGATTTTAGCGTGTTTGAAATTTATCTAAGGTTGCGTTGTGCGCGCACTTGATCGGTTGTTTTCAGACCTCTTTTAATGATTTCATCGTGGTTTGAGTGTCCCGTTCCTTACGCGATTTCAGCGTGTTCGGAATTTATCCCAAGTGGCGTTGTAGACGCGCTGGGGGGTTGTTGGACTTCCTGTCACGATTTCAGCGTGGTTTGAGTGTTCCGTTCCTTGTGCGATTTCATCGTGTTTGGAATTTATCCCAGGTTGCATTGTGCGCGCACTTGAGCTGTTGTTTTCGGACCTCTTTTCACGATTTTAGTGTGGTTTGAGGGCCCCGTTCCTTACGTGATTTCAGCGTGATCGGAATTCATCCCAGGTTGCGTTGTAGATGCGCTGGGCGAGTTGTTGAACCTCCTCTCACGATTTGAGAAAGGTTTGAGTGTCCCGTTCCTTACGCGATTTCAGCGTGTTTGGTATTTATCTCAGGTTGCGTTGTGCGCGCACTTGAGCTGTTGTTTTCGGACCTCCTCTCACGATTTCAGCGTGGTTTGAGTGTCCCGTTCCTTACGTGATTTTAGCATGTTCGGAATTCATCCCAGGTTGCGTTGTAGACGCGCTGGGCGGGTTGTTGGACCTCCTCTCACGATTTCAGCGTGGTTTGAGTGTCCCGTTCCTTACGCGATTTCAGCGTGTTTGGAATTTATCTCAGGTTGCGTTGTGCGCGCACTTGAGCGGTTGTTTTCGGACCTCCACTCACGATTTCAGCATGGTTTGAATCTCCCGTTCCTTACGCGGTTTCAGCGTGTTCGGAATTCTTCCTAGGTTGCGATGTAGACGCGCTGGGCGACTTGTTGGACCTCCTCTCATGATTTCAGCGTGGTTTGAGTGTCCCGTTCCATACGCGATTTTAGCGTGTTTGGAATTTATCTCAGGTTGCGTTGTGCGCGCACTTGAGCGGTTGTTTTCGGGCCACTTCTCACGATTTCAGCGTGGTTTGAGTGTCCCGTTCTTTACGCGATTTCAGCGTGTTCGGAATTCATCCCAGGTTGCGTTGTAGACGCGCTGGGCGGGTTGTTGGACCTCCTCTCACGATTTCAGCGTGGTTTGAGTCTTCCGTTCCTTACGCGATTTCAGCGTGTTTGGAATTTATCTCCGGTTGCGTTGTGCGCGCAGTTGAGGGGTTGTTTTCGGACCTCCTCTCACGATTTCAGCATGGTTTGAGTTTTCCATTCCTTATGCGATTTCAGCTTCTTCAGAATTTATCTCAGGTTGCGTTGTACGCACACATGAGCGGCTGTTTTCGGATCTCTTCTCACGATTTCAGCGTGGTTTGAGTGTCCCGTTCCTTACGCGATTTCAGCGTATTTGGAATTTATCTCATGTTGCGTTGTGCGCGCACTTGAGCTGTTGTTTTCGAACCTCCAGTCGCGATTTTAGCGTGGTTTGAATGTCCCGTTCGTAACGCGATTTCAGCGTGTTCGGAATTTATCCCATGTTGCGTTGTAGACGCGGTGGGCGGGTTGTTGGACCTCCTCTCACGATTTCAGCATGGTTTGAGTGTCCCGTTCCTTACGCGATTTCAGCGTGTTTGGAATTTATCTCAGGTTGCGTTGTGCGCGCACTTGAGCTGTTGTTTAAGGACCTCTTCTCACGATTTCAGCGTGGTTTGAGTGTCCCGTTCCTTACGCGATTTCAACGTGTTCGGAATTTATCCCAAGTTGCGTTCTACATGCGCTGGGCGGGTTGTTGGACCTCCTCTCACGATTTCAGCGTGGTTTGAGTGTCCCGTTCCTTCCGCGATTTCAGCGGGTTTGGAATTTATCTCAGGTTGCGTTGTGCGCGCACTTGAGCGGTTGTTTTCGGACCTCCTCTCACGATATCAGCGTGGTTTGAGTGTCCCATTCCTTACCCGATTTCAGCGTGTTCGAAATTTATCCCAGGTTGCATGTTAGAAGCGCTGGGCGGGTTGTTGGACAACCTGTCACGATTTTTGTGTTGTTTGAGTGGCCCGTTCCTTATGCGATTTCAACGTGTTTGGAATTTATCTCAGGTTGCATTGTGCGCGCGCTTGAGCTGTTGTTTTCGGACCTCCTCTCACGATTTCAACGTAGTTTAAGTGTCCCGTTCTGTACGCGATTTTAGTGTGTTCAGAATTCATCCCAGGTTGCGTTGTAGACGGGCTGGGCGGGTTGTTGGACCTCCTCTAACGATTTCAGCGTGGTTTGAGTGTCCCGTTCCTTACGCGATTTCAGCGTGTTTGGAATTTATCTAAGGTTGCGTTGTGCGCGCAACTGAGCGGTTGTTTTCGGACCTCCTCTCACGATTTCAGCGTGGTTTGAGTGTCTCGTTCCTTTCGCGATTTCAACGTGTTCGGAATTTATGCCAGGTTACATGTTAGACGCGCTGGGCGGGTTGTTGGACCTCCTCTCACGATTTCAGCATGGCTTGAGTGTCCCGTTCCTTACGCGATTTCAGCATGTTTGGAATTTCTCTCATGTTGCGTTGTGCGCGCACTTGAGCTGTTGTTTTCGGACCTCCACTCACGATTTTAGCGTGGTTTGAATGTCCCGTTCCTTACGCGATTTCAACGTGTTCGGAATTTATCCATTGCTGCGTTGTAGACGCGCTGGGCGGGTTGTTGGACCTCATCTCACGATTTCAGCGTGGTTTGAGTGTACCGTTCCTTAGGCGATTTCAGCGTGTTTGGAATTCGTCCCAGGTTGCGTTGTAGACGAGCTAGGCGGGTTATTGGACCTCTTCTCACGATTTCAGCGTGATTTGAGTGTCCCGTTCATTACGCGATTTCAGCGTGTTTGGAATTTATCTCAGGTTGCGTTGTGCGCGCACTTGAGCGGTTGTTTTCGGACCTCTTCTCACGATTTCAGTATGGTTTTAGTGTCCTGTTCCTTACGGGATTTCAGCGTGTTCGGAATTTATCCCAGGTTGCATTCTAGATGCGCTGGGCGGGTTGTTGGACATCCTCTCACGATTTCAGCGTGGTTTGAGTGTCCCGTTCCTTCCGCGATTTCAGCATGTTTGGAATTTATCTCAGGTTGCGTTGTGCGCGCACTTGAGCGGTTTTTTGCGGACCTCCACTCACGATTTCAGCATGGTTTGAATGTCCCGTTCCTTACGCGATTTCAGCGTGTTCGGAATTTATCCCAGGTTGCATTGTAGACGCGCTGGGCGGGTTGTTGGACCTTCTCTCACGATTTCAGCGTTGTTTGAGTGTCCCGTTCCTTATGCGATTTTGCTGTGTTTGGAATTTATCTGAGGTTGCGTTGTGCGCACATTTAAGCGGTTTTTTTCCGGACCTCCTTTTACGATTTCAGCGTGGTTTGCGTGTCCCGTTCCTTACGCGATTTCAGCGTCGTCGGAATTTATCCCAGGTTGCGTTGTAGACGCGCTGGGCGGGTTGTTGGACTTCCCCTCACGATTTCAGCGTGGTTTGAGTGTCTCGTTCCTTACGCGATTTCAGCATGTTTGGAATTTATCTCAGGTTGCGTTGTGCGCGCACTTGAGCTGTTGTTTTCGGACCTCCTCTCACTATTTCAGCGTGGTTTGAGTGTCCCGTTCCTTACCCTATTTCAGCGTGTTTGGAATTTATCTCTGGTTGCGTTGTGCGAGCACTTTAGCGGTTGTTTTCGGACCTCCTCTCACGATTTCAGCGTGGTTTGAGTGTCCCGTTCCCTACCCGATTTCAGCGTGTTCGGAATTTATCCCAGGTTGCGTGTTAGACGCGCTGGGGGGGTTGTTCGACCACCTCTCACGATTTTAGCGTGGTTTTAGTGTCCCGTTCTTTATGCGATTTCAGCGTGTTTCGAATTTATCTCAGGTTGCGTTGTGCGCGCACTTGCGCTGTTGTTTTCGAACCTCTTGTCACGATTTCAGCGTGGTTTGAGTGTCCCGTTCCTTTGGTGATTTCAGCATGTTCGGAATTCATCCCAGGTTGCGTTGTAGACGAGCTAGGCGGGTTGTTGGACCTCTTCTCACGATTTCAGCGTGATTTGAGTGTCCCGTTTCTTACGCGATTTCAGCGTGTTTTGAATTTATCTCAGGTTGCGTTGTGCGCGCACTTGAGCGGTTGTTTTCGGACCTCTTCTCACGATTTCAGTGTGGTTTTAGTGTCCCGTTCCTTACGCGATTTCAGCGTGCTCGGAATTTATCCCAGGTTGCGTTCTAGATGCGCTGGGCGGGTTGTTGGACATCCTCTCACGATTTCAGCGTGGTTTGAGTGTCCCGTTCCTTCCGCGATTTCAGCATGATTGGAATTTATCTCAGGTTGCGTTGTGCGCGCACTTGAGCGGTTTTTTTCGGACCTCCAGTCACGATTTCAGCATGGTTTGAATGTCCCGTTCCTTACGCGATTTCAGCGTGTTCGGAATTTATCCCAGGTTGCATTGTAGACGCGCTGGGCGGGTTGTTGGACCTTCTCTCACGATTTCAGCGTTGTTTGAGTGTCCCGTTCCTTACGCGATTTTGCCGTGTTTGGCATTTATCTCAGGTTGCGTTGTGCGCACACTTAAGCGGTTTTTTTCGGACCTCCTTTTACGATTTCAGCGTGGTTTGAATGTCCCGTTCCTTACGCGATTTCAGCGTCATCGGAATTTATCCCAGGTTGCGTTGTAGACGCGCTGGGCGGGTTGTTGGACTTCCTCTCACGATTTCAGCGTGGTTTGAGTGTCTCGTTCCTTACGCGATTTCAGCATGTTTGGAATTTATCTCAGGTTGCGTTGTGCGCGCACTTGAGCTGTTGTTTTCGGACCTCCTCTCACTATTTCAGGGTGGTTTGAGTGTCCCGTTCCTTACCCGATTTCAGCGTGTTTAGAATTTATCTCTGATTGCGTTGTGCGCGCACTTTAGCGGTTGTTTTCGGACCACCTCTAACGATTTCAGCGTGGTTTGAGAGTCCCGTTCCCTACCCGATTTCAGCGTGTTCGGAATTTATCCCAGGTTGCGTGTTAGACGCGCTGGTGGGGTTGTTGGACAACCTCTCACGATTTCAGCGTGGTCTTAGTGTCCCGTTCTTTCTGCGATTTCAGCGTGTTTGGAATTTATCTCAGGTTGCGTTGTGCGCGCACTTGAGCTGTTGTTTTCGAACCTCCTCTCACGATTTCAGCGTGGTTTGGGTGTCCCGTTCCTTACGCGATTTCATCGTGTTCGGAATTCATCCCAAGTTTGCGTTGTAGACGCGCTGGGCGGGTTGTTGGACCTCCTCTCACGATTTCAGCGTGGTTTGAGTTTCCCGTTCCTCACGCGATTTCAGCGTGTTTGGAATTTATCTCTGGTTGCGTTGTGCGCGCGCTTGAGCTGTTGTTTTCGGACCTCCTCTCACGATTTCAGCGTGGTTTAAGTGTCCCGTTCCTTATGCGATTTTAGCGTGTTCAGAATTCATCCCAGGTTGCGTTGTAGACGCGCTGGGCGGGTTGTTGGACCTCCTCTCACGATTTCAGCATGGTTTGAGTGTCCCGTTCCTTACGCGATTTCAACGTGTTTGGAATTTATCTAAGGTTGCGTTGTGCGCGCAATTGAGCCGTTGTTTTCGGACCTCCTCTCACGATTTCAGCGTGGTTTGAGTGTCTCGTTCCTTACGCGATTTCAACGTGTTCGGAATTTATCCCAGGTTGCATGTTAGACGCGCTGGGCGGTTTGTTGGACCTCCTCTCACGATTTCAGCATGGCTTGAATGTCCCGTTCCTTACGCGATTTCAGCGTGTTTTGAATTTCTCTCATGTTGCGTTGTGCGCGCACTTGAGTAGTTGTTTTCGGACCTCCACTCACGATTTTAGCGTGGTTTGAATGTCCCGATCCTTACGCGATTTCAGCGTGTTCGGAATTTATCCATTGCTGCGTTGTAGACGCGCTGGGCTGGTTGTTGAACCTCATCTCACGATTTCAGCGTGGTTTGAGTGTACCGTTCCTTAGGCGATTTCAGCGTGTTCGGAATTCGTCCCAGGTTGCGTTGTAGACGAGCTAGGCGGGTTGTTGGACCTCTTCTCACGATTTCAGCGTGATTTGAGTGTCCCGTTCCTTACGCGATTTCAGCGTGTTTGGTATTTATCTCAGGTTGCGTTGTGCGCGCACTTGAGCTGTTCTTTTCGGACCTCTCACGATTTCAGCGTGGTTTGAGTGTCCCGTTCCTTACGTGATTTTAGCATGTTCGGAATTCATCCCAGGTTGCGTTGTAGACGCGCTGGGCGGGTTGTTGGACCTCCTCTCACGATTTCAGCGTGGTTTGAGTGTCCCGTTCCTTACGCGATTTCAGCGTGTTTGGAATTTATCTCAGGTTGCGTTGTGCACGCACTTGAGCGGTTGTTTTCGGACCTCCACCCACGATTTCAGCATGGTTTGAATCTCCCGTTCCTTACGCGGTTTCAGCGTGTTCGGAATTCTTCCTAGGTTGCGATGTAGACGCGCTGGGCGACTTGTTGGACCTCCTCTCATGATTTCAGCGTGGTTTGAGTGTCCCGTTCCATACGCGATTTTAGCGTGTTTGGTATTTATCTCAGGTTGCGTTGTGCGCGCACTTGAGCGGTTGTTTTCGGACCACTTCTCACGATTTCAGCGTGGTTTGAGTGTCCCGTTCATTACGCGATTTCAGCGTGTTCGGAATTCATCCCAGGTTGCGTTGTAGACGCGCTGGGCGGGTTGTTGGACCTCCTCTCACGATTTAAGCGTGGTTTGAGTCTTCCGTTCCTTACGCGATTTCAGCGTGTTTGGAATTTATCTCAGGCTGCGTTGTGCGCGCAGTTGAGGGGTTGTTTTCGGACCTCCTCTCACGATTTCAGCGTGGTTTGAGTTTTCCATTCATTACGCGATTTCAGCTTCTTCAGAATTTATCTCAGGTTGCGTTGTGCGCACACATGAGCGGTTGTTTTCGGATCTCTTCTCACGATTTCAGCGTGGTTTGAGTGTCCCGTTCCTTACGCGATTTCAGCGTATTTGGAATTTATCTCATGTTGCGTTGTGCGCGCACTTGAGCTGTTGTTTTCGAACCTCCAGTCACTATTTTAGCGTGGTTTGAATTTCCCGTTCCTAACGCGATTTCAGCGTGTTCGGAATTTATCCCATGTTGCGTTGTAGACGCGGTGGGCGGGTTGTTGGACCTCCTCTCACGATTTCAGCGTGGTTTGAGTGTCCCGTTCCTTACGCGATTTCAGCGTGTTTGGAATTTATCTCAGGTTGCGTTGTGCGCGCACTTGAGCTATTGTTTAAGGACCTCTTCTCACGATTTCAGCGTGGTTTGAGTGTCCCGTTCCTTACGCGATTTCAACGTGTTCGGAATTTATCCCAAGTTGCGTTCTACATGCGCTGGGCGGGTTGTTGGACCTCCTCTCACGATTTCAGCGTGGTTTGAGTGTCTCGTTCCTTCCGCGATTTCAGCGGGTTTGGAATTTATCTCAGGTTGCGTTGTGCGCGCACTTGAGCGGTTGTTTTCGGACCTCCTCTCACGATATCAGCGTGGTTTGAGTGTCCCATTCCTTACCCGATTTCAGCGTGTTCGAAATTTATCCCAGGTTGCGTGTTAGAAGCGCTGGGCGGGTTATTGGACAACCTGTCACGATTTTTGTGTTGTTTGAGTGGCCCGTTCCTTATGCGATTTCAGCGTGTTTGGAATTTATGTCAGGTTGCGTTGTGCGCGCGCTTGAGCTGTTGTTTTCGGACCTCCTCTCACGATTTCAGCGTAGTTTAAGTGTCCCGTTCTGTACGCGATTTTAGTGTGTTCAGAATTCATCCCAGGTTGCGTTGTAGACGCGCTGGGCGGGTTGTTGGACCTCCTCTAACGATTTCAGCGTGGTTTGAGTGTCCCGTTCCTTACGCGATTTCAGCGTGTTTGGAATTTATCTAAGGTTGCGTTGTGCGCGCAACTGAGCGGTTGTTTTCGGACCTCCTCTCACGATTTCAGCGTGGTTTGAGTGTCTCGTTCCTTTCGCGATTTTAACGTGTACGAAATTTATGCCAGGTTGCATGTTAGACGCGCTGGGCGGGTTGTTGGACCTCCTCTCACGATTTCAGCATGGCTTGAGTGTCCCGTTCCTTACGCGATTTCAGCATGTTTGGAATTTCTCTCATGTTGCGTTGTGCGCGCACTTGAGCTGTTGTTTTCGGACCTCCACTCACGATTTTAGCGTGGTTTGAATGTCCCGTTCCTTACGCGATTTCAACGTGTTCGGAATTTATCCATTGCTGCGTTGTAGACGCGCTGGGCGGGTTGTTGGACCTCATCTCACGATTTCAGCGTGGTTTGAGTGTACCGTTCCTTAGGCGATTTCAGCGTGTTCGGAATTCGTCCCAGGTTGCGTTGTAGACGAGCTAGGCGGGTTATTGGACCTCTTCTCACGATTTCAGCGTGATTGGAGTGTCCCGTTCCTTACGCGATTTCAGCGTGTTTGGAATTTATCTCAGGTTGCGTTGTGCGCGCACTTGAGCGGTTGTTTTCGGACCTCTTCTCACGATTTCAGTATGGTTTTAGTGTCCCGTTCCTTACGCGATTTCAGCGTGTTCGGAATTTATCCCAGGTTGCATTCTAGATGCGCTGGGCGGGTTGCTGGACATCCTCTCACGATTTTAGCGTGGTTTGAGTGTCCCGTTCCTTTCGCGATTTCAGCATGTTTGGAATTTATCTCAGGTTGCGTTGTGCGCGCACTTGAGCGGTTTTTTTCGGACCTCCACTCACGATTTCAGCATGGTTTGAATGTCCCGTTCCTTACGCGATTTCAGCGTGTTCGGAATTTATCCCAGGTTGCATTGTAGACGCGCTGGGCGGGTTGTTGGACCTTCTCTCACGATTTCAGCGTTGTTTGAGTGTCCCGTTCCTTATGCGATTTTGCCGTGTTTGGAATTTATCTCAGGTTGCGTTGTGCGCACACTTAAGCGGTTTTTTTTCGGACCTCCTTTTACGATTTCAGCGTGGTTTGCGTGTCCCGTTCCTTACGCGATTTCAGCGTCGTCGGAATTTATCCCAGGTTGCGTTGTAGACGCGCTGGGCGGGTTGTTGGACTTCCCCTCACGATTTCAGCGTGGTTTGAGTGTCTCGTTCCTTACGCGATTTCAGCATGTTTGGAATTTATCTCAGGTTGCGTTGTGCGCGCACTTGAGCTGTTGTTTTCGGACCTCCTCTCACTATTTCAGCGTGGTTTGAGTGTCCCGTTCCTTACCCTATTTCAGCGTGTTTGGAATTTATCTCTGGTTGCGTTGTGCGCGCACTTTAGCGGTTGTTTTCGGACCTCCTCTCACGATTTCAGCGTGGTTTGAGTGTCCCGTTCCCTACCCGAATTCAGCGTGTTCGGAATTTATCCCAGGTTGCGTGTTAGACGCGCTGGGGGGGTTGTTCGACCACCTCTCACGATTTTAGCGTGGTTTTAGAGTCCCGTTCATTCTGCGATTTCAGCGTGTTTGGAATTTATCTCAGGTTGCGTTGTGCGCGCACTTGAGCTGTTGTTTTCGGACCTCCTCTCACGATTTTAGCGTGGTTTGAATGTCCCGATCCTTACGCGATTTCAGCGTGTTCGGAATTTATCCATTGCTGCGTTGTAGACGCGCTGGGCGGGTTGTTGAACCTCATCTCACGATTTCAGCGTGGTTTAAGTGTACCGTTCCTTAGGCGATTTCAGCGTGTTCGGAATTCGTCCCAGGTTGCGTTGTAGACGAGCTAGGCGGGTTATTGGATCTCTTCTCACGATTTCAGCGTGATTGGAGTGTCCCGTTCCTTACGCGATTTCAGCGTGTTTGGAATTTATCTCAGGTTGCGTTGTGCGCGCACTTGAGCGGTTGTTTTCGGACCTCTTCTCACGATTTCAGTATGGTTTTAGTGTCCCGTTCCTTACGCGATTTCAGCGTGTTCGGAATTTATCCCAGGTTGCATTCTAGATGCGCTGGGCGGGTTGCTGGACATCCTCTCACGATTTCAGCGTGGTTTGAGTGTCCCGTTCCTTCCGCGATTTCAGCATGTTTGGAATTTATCTCAGGTTGCGTTGTGCGCGCACTTGAGCGGTTTTTTTCGGACCTCCACTCACGATTTCAGCATGGTTTGAATGTCCCGTTCCTTACGCGATTTCAGCGTGTTCGGAATTTATCCCAGGTTGCATTGTAGACGCGCTGGGCCGGTTGTTGGACCTTCTCTCACGATTTCAGCGTTGTTTGAGTGTCCCGTTCCTTATGCGATTTTGCCGTGTTTGGAATTTATCTCAGGTTCCGTTGTGCGCACACTTAAGCGGTTTTTTTTCGGACCTCCTTTTACGATTTCAGCGTGGTTTGCGTGTCCCGTTCCTTACGCGATTACAGCGTCGTCGGAATTTATCCCAGGTTGCGTTGTAGACGCGCTGGGCGGGTTGTTGGACTTCCCCTCACGATTTCAGCGTGGTTTGAGTGTCTCGTTCCTTACGCGATTTCAGCATGTTTGGAATTTATCTCAGGTTGCGTTGTGCGCGCACTTGAGCTGTTGTTTTCGGACCTCCTCTCACTATTTCAGCGTGGTTTGAGTGTCCCGTTCCTTACCCTATTTCAGCGTGTTTGGAATTTATCTCTGGTTGCGTTGTGCGCGCACTTTAGCGGTTGTTTTCGGACCTCCTCTCACGATTTCAGCGTGGTTTGAGTGTCCCGTTCCCTACCCGAATTCAGCGTGTTCGGAATTTATCCCAGGTTGCGTGTTAGACGCGCTGGGGGGGTTGTTCGACCACCTCTCACGATTTTAGCGTGGTTTTAGTGTCCCATTCTTTCTGCGATTTCAGCGTGTTTGGAATTTATCTCAGGTTGCGTTGTGCGCGCACTTGAGCTGTTGTTTTCGGACCTCCTCTCACGATTTTAGCGTGGTTTGAATGTCCCGATCCTTACGCGATTTCAGCGTGTTCGGAATTTATCCATTGCTGCGTTGTAGACGCGCTGGGCGGGTTGTTGAACCTCATCTCACGATTTCAGCGTGGTTTAAGTGTACCGTTCCTTAGGCGATTTCCGCGTGTTCGGAATTCGTCCCAGGTTGCGTTGTAGACGAGCTAGGCGGGTTGTTGGACCTCTTCTCACGATTTCAGCGTGATTTGAGTGTCCCGTTCCTTACGCGATTTCAGCGTGTTTGGAATTTATCTCAGGTTGCGTTGTGCGCGCACTTGAGCGGTTGTTTTCAGACCTCTTCTCACGATTTCAGTGTGGTTTTAGTGTCCCGTTCCTTACGCGATTTCAGCGTGTTCGAAATTTATCCCAGGTTGCGTTCTAGATGCGCTGGGCAGGTTGTTGGACATCCTCTCACGATTTCAGCGTGGTTTCAGTGTCCCGTTCCTTCCGCGATTTCAGCGTGTTTGGAATTTATCTCAGGTTGCGTTGTGCGCGCACTTGAGCGGTTGTTTTCGGACCTCCACTCACGATTTCAGCATGGTTTGAATGTCCCGTTCCTTACGCTATTTTAGCGTGTTCGGAATTTATCCCAGGTTGCATTGTAGACACGCTGGGCGGGTTGTTGGACCATCTCTCACGATTTCAGTGTTGTTTGAGTGTCCCGTTCCTTACGCGATTTTGCCGTGTTTGGAATTTATCTCAGGTTGCGTTGTGTGCACACTTAAGCGGTTTTTATCAGACCTCCTTTCACGATTTCAGCGTGGTTTGAGTGTCCCATTCCTTACGCGATTTTAGCGTCGTCGGAATTTATCCCAGGTTGCGTTGTAGACGCGCTGGGCGGGTTGTTGGACTTCCTCTCACGATTTCAGCGTGGTTTGAGTGTCTCGTTCCTTACGCGATTTCAGCATGTTTGGAATTTATCTCAGGTTGCGTTGTGCGCGCACTTGAGCTGTTGTTTTCGGACCTCCTCTCACTATTTCAGCGTGGTTTGAGTGTCCCGTTCCTTACCCGATTTCAGCGTGTTTGGAATTTATCTCTGGTTGCGTTGTGCGCGCACTTTAGCGGTTGTTTTCGGACCTCCTCTCACGATTTCAGCGTGGTTTGAGTGTCCCGTTCCCTACCCGATTTCAGCGTGTTCGGAATTTATCCCAGGTTGCGTGTTAGACGCGGTGGGGGGGTTGTTGGACCACCTCTCACGATTTTAGCATGGTTTTAGTGTCCCGTTCTTTATGCGATTTCAGCGTGTTTGGAATTTATCTCAGGTTGCATTGTACGCACACGAGCTTTTGTTTTCGGACCTCCTCTCACGATTTCAGCGTGGTTTGAGTGTCCCGTTCCTTACGCGATTTCATCGTGTTCGGAATTCATCCCAGGTTGCGTTGTAGACGCGCTGGGCGGGTTGTTGAACCTCCTCTCACGATTTCAGTGTGGTTTGAGTGCCCCGTTCCTTATGCGATTTCAGCGTGTTCGGAATTTATCTCAGGTTGCGTTGTGCGCGCACTTGAGCAGTCGTTTTTGGACCTCTTCTCACGATTTCAGTGTGGTTTGAGTGTCCCGTTCCTCACGCGATTTCAGCGTGTTCAGAATTTATCCTAGGTTGCGTTGTTGATGCGCTGGGCGGGTTGTTGGACCTCCTCTCACGATTTCAGCATGGTTTGAGTGTCCCGTTCCTTACGCGATTTCAGCGTGTTTGGAATATATCTCAGGTTGCGTTGCTCGTGCACTTGAGCTGTTGTTTTCGGACCTCCTCTCACGATTTCAGCGTGGTTTGAGTATCCCGTTCCTTACGTGATTTCAGCGTGTTCGGAATTCATCCCAGGTTGCGTTGTAGACTTGCTGGGCGGGTTGTTTGACCTCCTCTCACGATTTCAGCGTGGTTTGAGTGTCCCGTTCCTTACGCGATTTCAGCGTGTTTGGAATTTATCTCTGGTATCGTTGTGCGCGCACTTGAGAGGTTGTTTTCGGATCACTTTTCACGATTTCAGCGTGGTTTGAGTGCCCGTTTCTTACGAGATTTCTACGTGTTCGAAATTTATCCCAGGTTGCGTTGTAGATGCGCTGGGCAGGTTGTTGGACCTCCTCTCACGATTTCAGCGTGGTTTGAGTGTCTCGTTCCTTCCACGGTTTCAGCGTGTTTGGAATTTATCTCAGGTTGCGTTGTGCGCACGCTTGAGCGGTTGTTTTCGGACCTCCACTGACGATTTCAGCATGGTTTGAGTTTCCCATACCTTACGCGATTTTAGCGTGTTCGGAATTTATCCCACGTTGCGTGTTAGATGCGCTGGGCGGGTTGTTGGACCTCCTCTCACGATTTCAGCGTGGTTTGAGTGTCCCGTTCCTTACGCGATTTCAGCGTGTTTGAAATTTATCTTGGGTTACGTTGTTCGCGCACTTGAGCAGTATTTTTCGGACCTCCTTTCACGATTTCAGCATGGTTTGAGTGTCCCGTTCCTCACACAAATTCTGCGTGTTCGGAACTTATCCCATGTTTCGTTGTAGACGCGCTGGGCGGGTTGTTGGACTTCTTCTCATGAGTTCAGAGTGGTTTGATTGTCCCATTCCTTACGCGATTTCAGCGTGTTTAAAATTTATCTCAGGTTGCGTTGTGCGCGCACTTGAGCTGTTGTTTTCGGACCTCCTCTGACGATTTCAGCGTTGTTTGAGTGTCCCGTTCCTTACGCGATTTCAGCATGTTCGGAATTCATCCCAGATTGCTTTGTAGACGCGCTAGGCGGGTTGTTGGACCTCCTCTCACGATTTCAGCGTGGTTTGAGTTTCCCGTTCCTTACGCGATTTCAGCGTGTTTGGAATTTACCTCAGGTTGCGTTGTGCGCGCACTTGAGCGGTTGTTTTCGGACCTCCTCTCATGATTTCAGCATGGCTTGAGTGTCCCGTTCCTTACGCGATTTCAGCGTGTTCGGAATTTATCCCAAGTTGCGTGTTAGACGCGCTGGGCGGGTTGTTGGACCTCCTCTCACGATTTTAGCGTGGTTTGAGTGTCCCGTTCCTTACGCGATTTCAGCGTGTTTGGAACTAATCTCAGGTTGCGCTGTGCGCGCACTTGAGCTGTTGTTTTCGGACCTCCTCTACCGATTTCAGCATGGTTTGAGTGTCACGTTCCTTACGCGATTTCATCGTGTTCGGAATTCTTCCCAGGTTGTGTTGTAGACGCGCTGGGCGGGTTGTTGGACCTCCTCTCACGATTTCAACGTGGTTTGAGTGTCCCGTTCCTCACGCGATTTCAGCGTGTTTGGAATTTATCTCTGGTTTCGTTGTGCGTGAACTTTTGCGGTTGTTTGCGGACCTCCTCCCACGATTTCAGCGTGGTTTGAGTGTCCCGTTCCTTACACGATTTCAGCGTGTTCGGAATTTATCTCAGGTTGCGTTGTGCGCGCACTTGAGCGGTTGTTTTCCGACCTCTTCTCACGATTTCAGCGTGGTTTGTGTGTCCCGTTCCTAACGCGATTTCAGCGTGTTCAGAATTTATCCAGGTTGTGTTGTAGATGCGCTGGGCGGGTTATTGGACCTCCTCTCACGATTTCAGAATGGTTTTCGTGTCCCATTCCTTACGCGATTTCAGCGTGTTTGGAATTTATCTCAGGTTGCGTTGTGCGCGCACTTGAGCTGTTGTTTTCGGTCCTCCTCTCACGTGATTTCAGCGTCTTCGGAATTCATCCTAGGTTGCGTTGTAGACGCGCTGGGCGGGTTGTTTGACCTCCTATCACGATTCAGCGTGGTTTTAGTGTCCCGTTCTTTACGCGATTTCAGCGTGTTTGGAATTTATCTCAAGTTGCGTTGTGCGCGCACTTGAGCGGTTACGTTCGGACCACTTCTCACGATTTCAGCGTGGTTTGAGTGTCCCGTTCCTTAAGCGATTTCAGCGTGTTCGAAATTTATCCCAGGTTGCGTTGTAGATGCGCTGGGCGGGTTGTTGGACCTCTTCTCACGATTTCAACGTGGTTTGAGTGTCCCGTTTCTTCCGCAGTTTCAGCGTGTTTGGAATTTATCTCAGGTTGCGTTGTGCGCGCACTTGAGCGGTTTTTTTCAGACCTCCACTCTCGATTTCAGCATGGTTTCAATTTCCCGTTCCTTACGCGATTTTAGCGTGTTCGGAATTTATCCCAGGTTGCTTTTTAGACTCGCTGGGCGGGTTGTTGGACGTCCTCTCACGATTTCAGCGTGGTTTGTGTGTCCTGTTCCTTACGCGATTTTAGCATGTTTAAAATTTATCTCAGGTTGCGTTGTGCGCGCACTTGAGCTATTGTTTTCGGACCTCCACTCACGATTTCAGCACGGTTTGAGTGTCCCGTTCCTTACGCGATTTCAGCGTGTTCGGAATTCATCCCAGGTTGCGTTGTAGACGCGTTGGGCGGGTTGTTGGACCTCCTCTCACGATTTCAGCGTGTTTGAGTGTCCCGTTCCTTACGCGATTTCAGCGTGTTTGGAATTTTTCTCTGGTTGCGTTGTGCGCAAACTTTAGCGGTTGTTTTCGGACCTCCTCCAACGATTTCAGCGTGGTTTGAGTGTCCCGTTCTTTACACGATTTCAGCGTGTTCGGAATTTATCTCAGGTTGCGTTGTGCGCGCACTTGGGCGGTTGTTTTCCGACCTCTTCTCACGATTTCAGCGTGGTTTGTGTGTCCCGTTCCTAACGCGATTTCAGCGTGTTCAGAATTTATCCCAGGTTGTGTTGTAGATGCGCTGGGCCGGTTGTTGGACCTCCTCTCACGATTTCAGAATGGTTTTCATGTCCATTCCTTACGCGATTTCAGCGTGTTTGGAATTTATCTCAGGTTGCGTTGTGCGCGCACTTGAGCTGTTGTTTTCGGTCCTCCTCTCACGATTTCAGCGTGGTTTGAGTGTCCCGTTCCTTACGTGATATCAGCGTGTTCGGAATTCATCCCAGGTTGCGTTGTAGACGCGCTGGGCGGGTTGTTTGACCTCCTCTCACGATTCAGCGTGGTTTTCGTGTCCCGTTCTTTACGCGATTTCAGCGTGTTTGGAATTTATCTCAAGTTGTGTTGTGCGCGCACTTGAGCGGTTATGTTCGGACCACTTCTCACGAATTCAGCGTGGTTTGAGTGTCCCGTTCCTTAAGCGATTTCAGCGTGTTCGAAATTTATCCCAGGTTGCATTGTAGATGCGCTGGGCTGGTTGTTGGACCTCCTCTCACGATTTCAACGTGGTTTGAGTGTCCTGTTCCTTACGCGATTTTAGCATGTTTAAAATTTATCTCAGGTTGCGTTGTGCGCGCACTTGAGCTATTGTTTTCGGACCTCCACTCACGATTTCAGCACGGTTTGAGTGTCCCGTTCCTTACGCGATTTCAGCGAGTTCGGAATTCATCCCAGGTTGCGTTGTAGACGCGCTGGGCGGGTTGTTGAACCTCCTCTCACGATTTCAGCGTGGTTTGAGTGTCCCGTTCCTTACGCGATTTCCGCGTGTTTGGAATTTATCTCAGGTTGCGTTGTGCGCGCACTTGAGCAGTTGTTTTCGGACCTCCACTCACGATTTCAGCGTGTTTGAGTGTCCCGTTCCTTACGCAATTTCAGCGTGTTTGGAATTTTTCTCTGGTTGCGTTGTACGCGCACTTGAGCGGTTGTTTTCGGACCTCCTCTCACGATTTAAGCATGGTTTGAGTGTCCCGTTCCTTACGCGATTTCAGCGTGTTCGGAATTTACCCCAGGTTGCGTTGTAGACGCGGTGGGCGGCTTGTTGAACCTCCTCTCACGATTTCAGCGTGGTTTGAGTGTCCCGTTCCTTACGCGATTTCCGCGTGTTTGGAATTTATCTCAGGTTGCGTTGTGCGCGCACTTGAGCAGTTGTTTTCGGACCTCCTCTCACGATTTCAGCATGGTTTGAGTGTCCCGTTCCTTACGCGATTTCAGCGTAGTTGGAATTTATCACAGGATGCGTTGTGCGCGCACTTGAGTGGTTCTTTTCGGACCTCCTTTCACGATTTCTGCGTGGTTTGAGTGTCCTGTTCCTTACGCGATTTCAGCGTGTTTGGAATTTATCTCAGGTTGCGTTGTGCGCGCACTTGGGCGGTTGTTTTCTAACCTCCATTCACGATTTCAGCGTGGTTTGAGTGTTCCGTTTCTTACTCGATTTCAGCGTGTTTGGAATTTATCTCAGGTTGCGTTGTGGGCGCATTTAAGCGGTTGTTTTCGGACCTCCTCTCACGATTTCAGCGTGGTTCGAGTGTCCCGTTCCTTGCGCGATTTTAGCGTGTTCGGAATTTATCCCAGGTTGCGTTGTAGACGCGCTGGGCGGGTTGTTGAACTTGCTCTCACGATTTCAGCGTGGTTTGAGTGTCCCGTTCCTTACGCAATTTCAGCGTGTTTGGAATTTATCTCTGGTTGCGTTGTGCGCGCCCTTGAGCTGTTGTTTTCGGACCTCCTCTCACGATTTCTGCGTGGTTTGAGTGTCCTGTTCCTTACTTGATTTCAGCGTGTTCGGAATTCATCCCAGGTTGCGTTGTAGACGCGCTGGGCGGGTTGTTGGACCTACTCTCACGAATTCAGCGTGGTTTGAGTGTCCTGTTCCCTACACAATTTCAGCGTGTTTGGAATTTATCTCAGGTTGCGTTGTGCGCGCACTTGAGCGGTTGTTTTCAGACCTCCACTCATGATTTCAGCATGGTTTGACTGTCCCGTTCCTTACCCGATTTCAGCGTGTTCGGAATTTATCCCAGGATGGGTTGTAGACGCGCTGGGCGGGTTGTTGGACCTCCTCTCATGATTTCAGCGTGGTTTGGGTGCCCCGTTCCTTATGGGATTTCACCGTGTTTGGAATTTTTCTCAGGTTGCGTTGTGCGCGCACTAGAGCGGTTGTTTTCGGACCACTTCTCACGATTTCAGCGTGGTTTGAGTGTCCCGTTCCTTACGCGATTTCAGCGTGTTCGGAATTCATCCCAGGTTGCGTTGTAGACGCGCTGGGCGGGTTGTTGGACCTCCTCTCACGATTTCAGCGTGGTTTGTGTGTCCCGTTCTTTACGCGATTTCAGCGTGTTTGGAATTTCTCTCAGGTTGCGTTGTGCGCGCAGTTGAGCGGTTATTTTCGGACCTCCTCTCACGATTTCAGCGTGGTTTGATTGTCCCGTTCCTTACGCGATTTTAGCGTCTTCAGAATTTATCTCAGGTTGCGTTGTGCGCGCACTTGAGCTGTTGTTTCGGACCACTTCTCACGATTTCAGTGTGGTTTGAGTGTCCCGTTCCTTACGCGATTTCAGCGTGTTCAGAATTTATCCCAGGTTGCGTTGTAGTTGTGCTAGGCGGGTTGTTGGACCACCTCTCACGATTTCAGCGCAGCTTGAGCGTCCCGTTCCTTACGCGATTTCAGCGTGTTTGGAATTTATCTCATGTTGCGTTGTGCGCGCACTTGAGCTGTTGTTTTCGGAACTCCACTCACGATTTTAGCGCGGTTTGAGTGTCCCATTCCTTACACGATTTCATCGTGTTCGGAATTCATCCCAGGTTGCGTTGTAGACGCGCTGGGCGGGTTGTTGCACCTCCTCGCACGATTTCAGCGTGGTTTGGGTGTCCCGTTCCTTACGCGATTTCAGCGTGTTTGGAATTTATCTCTGGTTGCGTTGTGCGCGCACTTGAGCGGTTGTTTTCGGACCTCCTCACACGATTTCAGCGTGGTTTGAGTGTCCCGTTCCTTACGCGATTTCAGCTTGTTCAGAATTTATCCCAGGTTGCGTTGTAGATGCGCTGGGCGGGTTGTTGGACCTCCTCTCACGATTTCAGCATGGTTTGAGTGTCCCGTTCCTTACGCGATTTCAGCGTGTTTTGCATATATATGAGGTTGCGTTGTGCGCGCACTTGTGCTATTGTTTTCGGACCTCCTATCACGATTTCAGCGTGGTTTGAGTGTCCCGTTCCTTACGTGATTTCAGCGTGTTCGGAACTCATCCCACGTTGCGTTGTAGACGCGCTGGGCGGGTTGTTTGACCTCCGCTCAGGATTTCAGCGTGGTTTGAGTGTCCCGTTCCTTAAGCGATTTCAGCGTGTTCGGAATTTATCTCAGGTTGCGTTGTGCGCGCACTTGAGCTGTTGTTTGGAATTTATCTCTGGTTACATTGTGCGCGTGCTTTAGCGGTTGTTTTCGGACCTCCTCTCACCAATTACAGCGTGGTTTGAGTGTCCCGTTCCTTACGCGATTTCAGCATGTCCGGAATTTATCTCAGGTTGCGTTGTGCGCGCACTTGAGTGGTTGTTTTCGGACCTCCTCACACGATTTAAGCGTGGTTTGAGTGTCCCGTTCCTTACGCGATTTCAGCGTGTTCAGAATTTATCCCAGGTTACGATGTAGATGCGCTGGGCGGGTTGTTGGACCTCCTCTCACGATTTCGGCATGGTTTGAGTGTCCCGTTCCGGACGCGATTTCAGCGTGTTTGGAATATATCTCAGGTTGCGTTGTGCGCGCACTTGAGCTGTTGTTTTCGGACCTCCCCTCACGATTTCAACGCGCTTTCAGTGTCCCGTTCCTTACGCGATTTCATCGTGTTCGGAATTCATCCCAGGTTGCATTGTAGACGCGTTGGGCGTGTTGTTGGACCTCCTCTCACGATTTCAGCGTGGTTTGAGTGTCCCGTTAATTACGCGATTTCGGCGTGTTTGGAATTTATCTCAGGTCGCGTTGTGCGCGCACTTGAGCGGCTGTTTTCGGACCTCTTCTCATGATTTCAGCGTGGTGTGAGGGTCCCGTTCCTTACGCGATTTCAGCGTGTTCAGAGTTATTCCAGGTTGCGTTGTAGATGCGCTGGGCGGGTTGTTAGACCTTCACTCACGATTTCAGCATGGTTTGAGTATCCCGTTCCTTACGCGATTTCAGCGTCTTTGGAATTTATCTCAGGCTGCGTTGTGCACGCACTTGAGCTGTTGTTTTCGGACCTCCTCTAATGATTTCAGCGTGGTTTGAGTGTCCCCTTCCTTATGTGATTTCAGCGTGTTCAAAATTTATCCCAGGTTTCGTTGTAGACGCGCTAGGCGGGTTGTTGGACTTCCTCTCACGATTTCAGCGTGGTTTGAGTGTCCCGTTCGTTACGCGATTTTAGCTTGTTTAAAATTTATCTCAGGTTGCGTTGTGCGCGCACTTGAGCTGTTGTTTTCGGACCTCCACTCACGATTTCAGCGTGGTTTGATTGTCCCGTTCCTTACGCGACTTCAGCGCGTTCGGAATTCATCCCAGGTTGCGTTGTAGACGCGCTGGGCGGGTTGTTGGACCTCCTCTCACGATTTCAGCATGGTTTGAGTGTCCTGTTCCTTACGCGATTTCAGCGTGTTTGGAATTTTTCTCTGGTTGCGTTGTGCGCGCACTTGAGCGGTTGTTTTCGGACCACCTCTCACGATTTAGGCATGGTTTGAGTGTCCCGTTCTCTACGCGATTTCAGCGTGTTCGGAATTTACCCCAGGTTGCGTTGTAGACGCGCTGGGCGGGTTGTTGAACCTCGTCTCACGATTTCAATGTGGTTTGAGTGTCCCGTTCCTTACGCGATTTCCGCGTGTTTGGAATTTATCTCAGGTTGCGTTGTGCGCGCACTTGAGCTGTTGTTTTCGGACCTCCTCTCACGATTTCAACGTGGTTTGAGTGTCCCATTCCTTACGCGATTTCAGCGTGGTTGGAATTTATCTCAGGATGCGTTGTGCGCGCACTTGAGTGGTTCTTTTCGGACCTCCTTTCACGATTTCAGCGTGGTTTGAGTGTCCTCTTCCTTACGCGATTTCAGCGTGTTTGGAATTTATCTCAGGTTGCGTTGTGCGCGCACTTGGGCGGTTGTTTTCGAACCTCCTTACACGATTTCATCGTGTTCGGAATTCATCCCAGGTTGCGTTGTAGACGCGCTGGGCGGGTTGTTGCACCTCCTCGCACGATTTCAGCGTGGTTTGGGTGTCCCGTTCCTTACGCGATTTCAGCGTGTTTGGAATTTATCTCTGGTTGCGTTGTGCGCGCACTTGAGCGGTTGTTTTCGGACCTCCTCACACGATTTCAGCGTGGTTTGAGTGTCCCGTTCCTTACGCGATTTCAGCTTGTTCAGAATTTATCCCAGGTTGCGTTGTAGATGCGCTGGGCGGGTTGTTGGACCTCCTCTCACGATTTCAGCATGGTTTGAGTGTCCCGTTCCTTACGCGATTTCAGCGTGTTTTGCATATATATGAGGTTGCGTTGTGCGCGCACTTGTGCTATTGTTTTCGGACCTCCTATCACGATTTCAGCGTGGTTTGAGTGTCCCGTTCCTTACGTGATTTCAGCGTGTTCGGAACTCATCCCACGTTGCGTTGTAGACGCGCTGGGCGGGTTGTTTGACCTCCGCTCAGGATTTCAGCGTGGTTTGAGTGTCCCGTTCCTTAAGCGATTTCAGCGTGTTCGGAATTTATCTCAGGTTGCGTTGTGCGCGCACTTGAGCTGTTGTTTGGAATTTATCTCTGGTTACATTGTGCGCGTGCTTTAGCGGTTGTTTTCGGACCTCCTCTCACCAATTACAGCGTGGTTTGAGTGTCCCGTTCCTTACGCGATTTCAGCATGTCCGGAATTTATCTCAGGTTGCGTTGTGCGCGCACTTGAGTGGTTGTTTTCGGACCTCCTCACACGATTTAAGCGTGGTTTGAGTGTCCCGTTCCTTACGCGATTTCAGCGTGTTCAGAATTTATCCCAGGTTACGATGTAGATGCGCTGGGCGGGTTGTTGGACCTCCTCTCACGATTTCGGCATGGTTTGAGTGTCCCGTTCCGGACGCGATTTCAGCGTGTTTGGAATATATCTCAGGTTGCGTTGTGCGCGCACTTGAGCTGTTGTTTTCGGACCTCCCCTCACGATTTCAACGCGCTTTCAGTGTCCCGTTCCTTACGCGATTTCATCGTGTTCGGAATTCATCCCAGGTTGCATTGTAGACGCGTTGGGCGTGTTGTTGGACCTCCTCTCACGATTTCAGCGTGGTTTGAGTGTCCCGTTAATTACGCGATTTCGGCGTGTTTGGAATTTATCTCAGGTCGCGTTGTGCGCGCACTTGAGCGGCTGTTTTCGGACCTCTTCTCATGATTTCAGCGTGGTGTGAGAGTCCCGTTCCTTACGCGATTTCAGCGTGTTCAGAGTTATTCCAGGTTGCGTTGTAGATGCGCTGGGCGGGTTGTTAGACCTTCACTCACGATTTCAGCATGGTTTGAGTATCCCGTTCCTTACGCGATTTCAGCGTGTTTGGAATTTATCTCAGGCTGCGTTGTGCACGCACTTGAGCTGTTGTTTTCGGACCTCCTCTAATGATTTCAGCGTGGTTTGAGTGTCCCCTTCCTTATGTGATTTCAGCGTGTTCAAAATTTATCCCAGGTTTCGTTGTAGACGCGCTAGGCGGGTTGTTGGACTTCCTCTCACGATTTCAGCGTGGTTTGAGTGTCCCGTTCGTTACGCGATTTTAGCTTGTTTAAAATTTATCTCAGGTTGCGTTGTGCGCGCACTTGAGCTGTTGTTTTCGGACCTCCACTCACGATTTCAGCGTGGTTTGATTGTCCCGTTCCTTACGCGACTTCAGCGCGTTCGGAATTCATCCCAGGTTGCGTTGTAGACGCGCTGGGTGGGTTGTTGGACCTCCTCTCACGATTTCAGCATGGTTTGAGTGTCCTGTTCCTTACGCGATTTCAGCGTGTTTGGAATTTTTCTCTGGTTGCGTTGTGCGCGCACTTGAGCGGTTGTTTTCGGACCACCTCTCACGATTTAGGCATGGTTTGAGTGTCCCGTTCCTTACGCGATTTCAGCGTGTTCGGAATTTACCCCAGGTTGCGTTGTAGACGCGCTGGGCGGGTTGTTGAACCTCGTCTCACGATTTCAATGTGGTTTGAGTGTCCCGTTCCTTACGCGATTTCCGCGTGTTTGGAATTTATCTCAGGTTGCGTTGTGCGCGCACTTGAGCTGTTGTTTTCGGACCTCCTCTCACGATTTCAACGTGGTTTGAGTGTCCCATTCCTTACGCGATTTCAGCGTGGTTGGAATTTATCTCAGGATGCGTTGTGCGCGCACTTGAGTGGTTCTTTTCGGACCTCCTTTCACGATTTCAGCGTGGTTTGAGTGTCCTCTTCCTTACGCGATTTCAGCGTGTTTGGAATTTATCTCAGGTTGCGTTGTGCGCGCACTTGGGCGGTTGTTTTCGAACCTCCTTTCACGATTTCAGCGTGGTTTGAGTGTCCTGTTCCTTACTCGATTTCAGCGTGTTTGGAATTTATCTCAGGTTGCGTTGTGCGCGCAATTGAGCGGTTGTTTTCGGACCTCCTCTCACGATTTCAGCGTGGTTTGAGTGTCCCGTTCCTTGCGCGATTTTAGCGTGTTTGAAATTTATCCCAGGTTGCGTTGTAGGCGCGCTGGGCGGGTTGTTGAACCTGCTCTCACGATTTTAGCGTGGTTTGAGTGTCCCGTTCCTTACGCGATTTCAGCGTGTTTGGAATTTATCTCTGGTTGCGTTGTGCGCGCACTTGAGCTGTTGTTTTCGGACCTCCTCTCACGATTTCTGCGTGGTTTGAGTGTCCTGTTCCTTACGTGATTTCAGCGTGTTCGGAATTCATCCCAGGTTGCGTTGTAGACACGCTGTGCCGGTTGTTGGACATCCTCTCACGATTTCAGCGTGGTTTGAGTGTCCCGTTTCCTACACGATTTCAGCGTGTTTGGAATTTATCTCAGGTTGCGTTGTGCGCGCACTTGAGCGGTTGTTTTCGGACCTCCACTCATGATTTCTGCATGGTTTGACTGTCCCGTTCCTTACGCGATTTAAGCGTGTTCGGAATTTATCCCAGGTTGGGTTGTAGACGCGCTGGGCGGGTTGTTGGACCTCCTCTCAAGATTTCAGCGTGGTTTGAGTGCCCCGTTCCTTACGCGATTTCAGCGTGTTTGGAATTTTTCTTAGGTTGCGTTGTGCGCGCACTTGAGCGTTTGTTTTCGGACCACTTCTCACGATTTCAGCATGGTTTGAGTGTCCCGTTCCTTACGCGATTTAAGCGTGTTCGGAATTCATCCCAGGTTGCGTTGTAGACGAGCTGGGCGGGTTGTTGGACCTCCTCTCACGATTTCATCGTGGTTTGTGTGTCCCGTTCTATACGCGATTTCAGCGTGTTTGGAATTTATCTCAGGTTGCGTTGTGCGCGCAGTTGAGCGGTTGTTTTCGGACCACTTCTCATGATTTCAGCGTGGTTTGAGTGTCCCGTTCCTTACGCGATTTCAGCGTGTTCAGAATTTATCCCAGGTTGCGTTGTAGATGCGCTAGGCGGGTTGTTGGACCACCTCTCACGATTTCAGCGCGGCTTGAGTGTCCCGTTCCTTACGCGATTTCAACGTGTTTGGAATTTATCTCATGTTGCGTTGTGCGCGCACTTGAGCTGTTGTTTTCGGAACTCCACTCACGATTTTAGCGCGGTTTGAGTGTCCCATTCCTTACGCGATTTCATCGTGTTCAGAATTCATCCCAGGTTGCGTTGTTGACGCGCTGGGCGGGTTGTTGCACCTCCTCACACGATTTAAGCGTGGTTTGAGTGTCCCGTTCCTTACGCGATTTCAGCGTGTTTGGAATTTATCTCTGGTTGCGTTGTGCGCACACTTGAGCGGTTGTTTTCGGACCTCCTCACACGATTTCAGCGTGGTTTGAGTGTCCCGTTCCTTACGCGATTTCAGCTTGTTCAGAATTTATCCCAGGTTGCGTTGTAGATGCGCTGGGCGGGTTTTTGGACCTCCTCTCACGATTTCAGCATGGTTTGAGTGTCTCGTTCCTTACGCGATTTCAGCGTGTTTTGAATATATCTGAGGTTGCGTTGTGCGCGCACTTGAGCTGTTGTTTTCGGACCCCCTCTCACGATTTCAGCGTGGTTTGAGTGTCCCGTTCCTTACGTGATTTCAGCGTGTTCGAAACTCATCCCAGGTTGCGTTGTAGACGCGCTGGGCGGGTTGTTTGACCTCTTCTCACGATTTCAGCGTGGTTTGAGTGTCCCGTTCCTTAAGCGATTTCAGCGTGATTGGAATTTATCTCAGGTTGCGTTGTGCGCGCACTTGAGCTGTTGTTTGGAATTTATCTCTGGTTACATTGTGCGCGTACTTTAGCGGTTGTTTTCGGACCTCCTCTCACGATTACAGCGTGGTTTGAGTGTCCCGTTCCTTACGCGATTTCAGCATGTCCGGAATTTATCTCAGGTTGCGTTGTGCGCGCACTTGAGCGGTTGTTTTCGGACCTCCTCACTCGATTTCAGCGTGGTTTGAGTGTCCCGTTCCTTACGCGATTTCAGCGTGGTCAGAATTTATCCCAGGTTGCGATGTAGATGCGATGGGCGGGTTGTTGGACTTCCTCTCACGATTTCGGCATGGTTTGAGTGTCCCGTTCCGGACGCGATTTCAGCGTGTTTGGAATATATCTCAGGTTGCGTTGTGCGCGCACTTGAGCTGTTGTTTTCGGACCTCCCCTCACCATTTCAGCGTGGTTTCAGTGTCCCGTTCCTTACGCGATTTCATCGTGTTCGGAATTCATCCCAGGTTGCATTGTAGACGCATTGGGCGGGTTGTTGGACCTCCTCTGACGATTTCAGCGTGGTTTAAGTGTCCCGTTCCTTACGCGATTTCAGCGTGTTTGGAATATATCTCAGGTTGCGTTGTGCGCGAACTTGAGCGGCTGTTTTCGGAACTCTTCTCATGATTTCAGCGTGGTGTGAGAGTCCCGTTCCTTACGCGATTTCAGCGTGTTCAGAGTTATTCCAGGTTGCGTTGTAGATGCACTGGGCGGGTTGTTGTACCTCCTCTCACGATTTCAGCAAGGTTTGAGTATCCCGTTCCTTACGCGATTTCAGCGTGTTTGGAATTTATTTCAGGTTGCGTTGTGCGCGCACTTGAGCTGTTGTTTTCAGACATCCTCTCACGATTTCAGCGTGGTTTGAGTGTCCCGTTCCTTATGTGATTTCAGCGTGTTCAAAATTTATCCCAGGTTGCGTTGTAGACGCGCTGGGCGGGTTGTTGGACCTCCTCTCACGATTTCAACGTGGTTTGAGTGTCCTGTTCGTTACGCGATTTCAGCGTCTTTAGAATTTATCTCTGGTTGCGTTGTGCGCGCACTTTAGCGGTTGTTTTCGGACCTCCTCTCACGATTTCAGCGTGTTCGGAATTTATCCCAGGTTGCGTGTTAGACGCGCTGGGTGGGTAATTGGACCTCCTCTCACGATTTCATCGTGGTTTGAGGGTCCCGTTCCTTACGCGATTTCAGCGTGTTTGGAATTTATCTCAGGTTGCGTTGCGCGCGCACTTGAGCTGTTGTTTTCGGTCCTCCGCTCACGATTTCAACGTGGTTTGAGTGTCCCGTTCCTTACGCGATTTCATCGTGTTCGGAATTCATCCCAAGTTACGTTGTAGACACGCTGGGCGGGTGGTTGCACCTCCTCTCACGATTTCTGCGTGGTTTGAGTGTCCCGTTCCTTACGCGATTTCTGCGTGTTTGGAATTTATCTCTGGTTGCGTTGTGCGCGCACTTGAGCAGTTGTTTTCGGACCTCCTCACACTATTTCAGCGTGGTTTGAGTGTCCCGTTCCTTACGCGATTTCAGCTCGTTCAAAATTTATCCCAAGTTGTGTTGTAGATGCGCAGGGCGGGTTGTTGGACCTTCTCTCACGATTTCAGCATGGTTTGAGTGTCCCGTTCCTTACGCGATTTCAGCGTGTTTGGAATATATCTGAGGTTGTGTTGTGCGCGCACTTGAGCTGTTGTTTTCAGACCTCCTCTCACGATTTCATCGTGGTTTGAGTGTCCCGTTCCTTACGTGATTTCAGCGGGTTCGGTATTTATCCCAGGTTGCGTTGTAGACGCGCTAGGTGGGTTGTTTGACCTCCTCTCACGATTTCAGCGTGGTTTGAGTGTCCCGTTCCTTAAGCGATTTCAGCGTGTTCGGAATTTTTCTCAGGTTGCGTTGTGCGCGCACTTGAGCTGTTGTTTGGCATTTATCTCTGGTTGCGTTGTGCGCGCACTTTAGCAGTTGTTTTCGGACCTCTTCTCACGATTACAGCGTGGTTTGAGTGTCCCGTTCCATATGCGATTTCAGCATGTCTGGAATTTGTCTCAGGTTGCGTTGTGCGCGCACTTGAGCGGTTGTTTTCAGACCTCCTCACACGATTTCAGCGTGGTTTGAGTGTCCCGTTCCTTACGCGATTTCAGCGTGTTCAGAATTTATCCCAGGTTGCGATGTAGATGCGCTGGGCGGGTTGTTGGACCTCCTCTCACGATTTCAGCGTGGTTTGAGTGTCCCGTTCCTGACGCGATTTCAGCGTGTTTGGAACATATCTCAGGTTGCGTTGTGCGCGCACTTGAGCTGTTCTTTTCGGACCTCCACTCACGATTTCAGCGTGGTTTGAGTGTCCCGTTCCTTACGTGATTTCAGCGTATTCGGAATTCATCCCAGGTTGCGTTGTAGACGCGCTGGGAGGGTTGTTGGACCTCCTCTCACGATTTCAGCGTGGTTTGAGTGTCCCGTTACTTCCGCGGTTTCTGCGTGTTTGGAATTTGTCTCTGGTTGCGCTGTGCGCGGACTTGAGCGGTTGTTTTCGGACCACTTCTCACGATTTCAGCGTGGTTTGAGTGTCCCGTTCCTAACGCAATTTCAGCGTGTTCGGAATTTATCCCAGGTTGTAGTCGCGCTGGTCGGGTTGTTGGACTTCCTCTCACGATTTCAGCGTGGTTTGAGTGTCCCGTACCTTACGCGATTTCAGCGTGTTTAAAATTTATCTCGGGTTTTAATGTGCGCGCACTTGAGCGGTTGTTTTAAAAACCTCCTCTCACGATTTCAACGTGGTTTGAGTGTCCCGTTCCTTACGCGATTTCAACGTGTTCGGAATTTACGCCAGCTTGCGTGTTCGACGCGCTGGGCGGGTTGTTGGACCTCCTCTCACGATTTCAGCGTTGTTTGAGTGTCCCGTTCCTTATGCGATTTCAGCGTGTTTGGAATTTATCTCAGGTTGCGTTGTGCGCGCACTTGAGCGGTTGTTTTCGGACCTCCACTCACGATTTCAGCATGGTTTGAATGTCCCGTTCCTTACGCGATTTCAGCCTGTTCCGAATTTATCCCAGGTTGCGTTGTAGACACGCTGGGTGGGTTGTTGGACCTCCTATCACGATTTCAGTATGGTTTGAGTGTCCCGTTCCTTACACGATTTCAGCGTGGTTGGAATTTATGTCAGGTTGCGATGTGCGCGCACTTGAGCGGTTGTTTTCGGACCTCCTTTCACAATTTTGGCGTGGTTTGAGTGTCCTGTTCGTTATGCGATTTCAGCGTGTTCAGAATTTATCCCAGGTTGGGTTGTAGACGCGCTGGGCGGGTTGTTGAACCTCCTCTCACGATTTTAGCGTGGTTTGAGTGTCCCGTTCCTTACGCGATTTCAGCGTATTTCGAATTTATCTCAAGTTGCGTTGTGCACGCACTTGAGCTGTTGTTTTCGGACCTCCTCTCACGAATTCAGCGTGGTTTGAGTGTCCCGTTCCTTACGCGATTTCAACATGTTCGGAATTTATCCAAGGTTGCGGTGTAGACGCGCTGGGCGGGTTATTAGACCTCCTCTCACGATTTCAGCGTGGTTTGAGTGTCCCGTTCCTTACGCGATTTCAGCGTTTTCGGAATTCATCCCAGGTTGCGTTGTTGACGCGCTGGGCGGGTTGTTGGACCTCCTCTCACGATTTCGGCGTCGTTTGAGTGTCCCGTTCCTTACGCGATTTCAGCGTGTTCGAAATTTATCTCAGGTTGCGTTGTGCACGCACTTGTGCGGTTATTTTCAGACCTCTTCTCACGATTTCAGCGTGGTTTCAGTGTCCCGTTCCTTACGCGATTTCAGCGTGTTCGGAATTTATCCCAGGTTGCGTTCTAGATGCGCTGGGTGGTTTGTTGGACCTCCTTTCACGATTTCAGTGTGGTTTGAGTGTCCCGTTCCTTCCGCGATTTAAGCGCGTTTGTAATTTATCTCAGGTTGCGTTGTGTGCGCACTTGAGCGGTTGTTTTCGGACCACCACTCACGATTTCAGCATGGTTTGAATGTCTCGTTCCTTACACGATTTCAGTGTGTTCGGAATTTATCCCAGGTTGCGTTGTAGACGCGCTGGGCGGGTTGTTGAACTTGCTCTCACGATTTCAGCGTGGTTTGAGTGTCCCGTTCCTTACGCGATTTCAGCGTGTTTGGAATTTATCTCTGGTTGCGTTGTGCGCGCCCTTGAGCTGTTGTTTTCGGAACTCCTCTCACGATTTCTGCGTGGTTTGAGTGTCCTGTTCCTTACGTGATTTCAGCGTGTTCGGAATTCATCCCAGGTTACATTGTAGACGCGCTGGGCGGGTTGTTGGACCTCCTCTCACGATTTCAGCATGGTTTGAGTGTCCCGTTCCTTACGCGATTTCAGCGTGTTTGGAATTTATCTCAGGTTGTGTTGTGCGCGCACTTGAGCTGTTGTTTTCGGACCTCCTCTCACGATTTCAGCGTGGTTTGAGTGTCCCGTTCCTTACATGATTTCAACGTGTTCGGAATTCATCCCAGGTTGCGTTGTATACGCGCTGGGCGGGTTGTTGGACGTCCTTTCACGATTTCAGTGTGGTTTGAGTGTCCCGTTCCTTAGGCGATTTCAACGTGTTTGGAATTTATCTCAGGTTACGTTGTGCGCGCAGTTGAGCGATTGTTTTCGGACCTCCTTTCGCGATTTCAGCGTGGTTTGAGTGTCCCGTTCCTTACGCGATTTCAACGTGTTCGGAATTTATCCCAGGTTGCGTTGTAGACGCGCTGTACGGGTTGTTGGATTTCCCCCCACGATTTCAGCGTGGTTTGAGTGTCCCGTTCCTTACACGATTTCAGCGTGTTTTGAATTTATCTCAGGTTACGTTGTGCGCGCACTTAAGCGGTAGTTTTCGGACCTCCTCTCACGATTTCAGCGTGGTTTGAGTGTCCCGTTCCTTACGCGATTTCAGCGTGTTCAGAATTCATCCCAGTTTGCGTTGTAGACGCTCTGGGCGGGTTGTTGGACCGCCTCTCATGATTTCAGCGTGGTTTGAGTGTTCCGTTCCTTACGCGATTTCAGCGTGTTTGGAATTTATCTCTGGTTGCGTTGTGCGCCCACTTTAGCGGTTGTTTCGGACCTCCTCGCTCGATTTCAGCGTGATTAGGGTGTCCTGTTCCTTACGCGATTTCAGCGTGTTCGGAATTTATCTCAGGTTGCGTTGTGCGCGCACTTGAGCAGTTATTTTCGGACCACTTCTCACGATTTCAGGGTGGTTTGAGTGTCCTGTTCCTTAAGCGATTTCAGCGTGTTCAGAATTTGTTCCAGGTTGCGTTGTAGAGGCGCTGGTCGGGTTGTTGGACCTCCTCTCACGATTTTAGCATGGTTTGAGTGTCACATTCCTCACGCGATTTCAGCGTGTTTGGAATTTATCTCTGGTTGCGTTCTGCGCGCACTTGAGATGTTGTTTTCGGACCTCCTCTCACGATTTCAGCATGGTTTGATCGTCCCGTTCCTTACGTGATTTCAGCGTGTTCGGAATTCATCCAAGGTTGCGTTGTAGATGCGCTGGGCGTGTTGTTGGACCTCCTCTCACGATTTCAGCATGGTTTGAATCTCCCGTTCCTTACGTGATTTCAACGCGTTTGGAATATATCACAGGTTGCGTTGTGCGTGCACTTGAGCGGTTGTTTTCGGACCACTTCTCACGATTTCAGTGTGGTTTGAGTGTCCCGTTCCTTACGCGATTTCAGCGTGTTCGGAATTTATCCCAAGTTGCGTTGTAGATGCGCCTGGCGGGTTGTTGGACCTCCTTTCACGATTTCAGCGTGCTTTGAGTGTCCCGTTCCTTCCGCGATTTCAGCGTATTTGGAATTTATCTCAGGTTGCGTTGTGCGCGCACTTGAGCGGTTGTTTTCGGACCTCCACTGACGATTTCAGCATGGTTTGAATGTCCCGTTCCTTACGCGATTTCAGCGTGTTCTGAATTTATCCCAGGTTGCATTGTAGACGCACTGGGTGGGTTATTCGACCTCCTCTCACGATTTCAGCATGGTTTGAGTGTCCCGTTCGTTACGTGATTTCAGGGCGGTTGGAATTTATCTTAGGTTGCGTTGTGCACGCACTTGAGCGGTTGTTTTCGGACCTCCTTTCACGATTTCAGCGTGGTTTGAGAGTACTGTTCCTTACGCGATTCCAACGTGTTCGAAATGTATCCCAGGTTATGTTGTAGACGCGTTGGGCGGGTTGTTGAACCACCTCTCATGATTTTAGCGTGGTTTGAGTGTCCTGTTCCTTACGCGATTTCAGCGTGTTTGGAATTTATCTCAGGTTGCGTTGTGCGCGCACTTGAGCTGTTGTTTTCGGACCTCTTCTCACGATTTCAGCGTGGTTTGAGTGTCCCGTTCCTTAGCCGATTTCAGCGTGTTCGGAATTCATCCCAAGTTGCATTGTAGGGGCGCTGGGCGGGTTGTTGGACCTCCTCTCACGATTTCAGCGTGGTTTGAGTGTCCCGTTCCTTACCCGATTTCAGCGTGTTTCGAATTTATCTCAGGTTGCATTGTGCGCGCACTTGAGCGGTTGTTTTCGAACCTCTTCTCACGACTTCAGCGTGGTTTGAGTGTCCCGTTCCCTACGAGATTTCAGCGTGTTTGAAATTTATCACAGGTTGCATTGTAGATGCGTTGGGCGGGTTGTTGGACTTCCTCTCATGATTTCAGCGTGGTTTGAGTGTCCCATTCCTTCAGCGATTTCAGCGTGGTTTGAGTGTCCCGTTCCTTCTGCGATTTCAACATGGTTTGAGTGTCCCGTTCCTTACGCGATTTCAGCGTGTTCGGTGTTCATCCCAGGTTGCGTTGTAGACGCGCTGGGCGGGTTGTTGGACCGCCTCTCATGATTTCAGCGTGGTTTGAGTGTCCCGTTCCTTACGCGATTTCAGCGTGTTTGGAATTTATCTCTGGTTGCGTTGTGCGCGCACCTTAGCGGTTGTTTTCGGACCTTCTCTCACGATTTCAGCGTGGTTTGAGTGTCCCGTTCCTTACGTGATTTCAGCGTGTTCGGAATTCATTCCAGGTTGTGTTGCAGACGCGCTGGGCGAGTTGTTGGACCTCCTTTCACGATTTCAGAGTGGTTTGAGTGTCCCGTTCCTTACGAGATTTCAGCGTGTTTGGAATTTATCTCTGGTTGCGTTGTGCGCGCACCTTAGCGGTTGTTTTCGGACCTTCTCTCACGATTTCAGCGTGGTTTGAGTGTCCCGTTCCTTACGTGATTTCAGCGTGTTTGGAATTCATTCCAGGTTGTGTTGTAGACGCGCTGGGCGAGTTGTTGGACCTCCTTTCACGATTTCAGCGTGGTTTGAGTGTCCCATTCCTTACGCGATTTCAGCGTGTTTGGAATTTATCTCAGGTTGCGTTTTGCGCGCACTTGAGCGGTTGTCTTCGGACCTCTTCTCACGATATCAGTGGGGTTAGAGAGACCCGTTCCTTACGCTATTTCAGCGTGTTCGGAATTTATCCAAGGTTATGTTGTAGACGCCCTGGGCGGGTTGTTGGACTTCCTCTCACGATTTCAGCGTGGTTTGAGTGTCCCGTTCCTGACGCGATTTCAGCGTGTTTGGAATTTATCTCAGGTTGCGTTGTGCGCGCACTTGTGCTGTTGTTTTCGGACCTCCTCTCATGATTTCAGCGTGGTTTGAGTGTCCCGTTCCTTACGCGATTTCAGCGTGTTCGGAGTTCATCCCAGGTTGCGTTGCAGACGCGCTGGGTGGGTTGTTGGACCGCCTCACATGATTTCAGCGTGGTTTGAGTGTCCCGTTCCTTACGCGATTTCAGCGTGTGTGGAATTTATCTCTGGTTGCGTTGTGCGCGCACTTTAGCGGTTGTTTTCGGACCTCCTCCCACGATTTCAGCGTAGTTTGAGTGTCCCGTTCCTTACGTGACTTCAGCGTGTTCGGAATTCATCCCAAGTTGTGTTGTAGACGCGCTGGGCGAGTTGTTGGACCTCTTTTCACGATTTCAGCGTGGTTTGAGTGTCCCGTTCCTTACGCGATTTCAGCGTGTTTGGAATTTATCTCAGGTTACGTTTTGCGCGCACTTGAGCAGTTGTCTTCGGACCTCTTCTCACTATTTCTGTGTGGTTAGAGAGACCCGTTCCTTACACGATTTCAGCGTGTTCGGAATTTATCCCAGGTTTTGTTGTAGACGCCCCGGGTGGGTTGTTGGACTTCCTCTCACGATTTCAGCATGGTTTGCGTGTCCCGTTCCAGACGCGATTTCAGCGTGTTTGGAATTTATCTCAGGTTGCGTTGTGCGCGCACTTGAGCTGTTGTTTTCGGACCTCCTCTCACGATTTCAGCGTGGTTTCAGTGTCCCGTTCCTTACGCGATTTCAGCGTGTTCGGAATTCATCCCCGGTTGCGTTGTAGACGCGCTGGGCGGGTTGTTGGACCTCCTCTCACGATTTCATTATGGTTTGAGTGGCCCGTTCCTTACGCGATTTCAGCGTGTTTGGAATTTATCTCAGGTTGCGTTGTGCGCGCACTTGAGCTGTTGTTTTCGGACCTCCTCTCACGATTTCAGCGTGGTTTGAGTGTCCCGTTCCTTACATGATTTGAATGTGTTCGGAATTCATCCCAGGTTCTGTTGTAGACGCGCTGGGCGGGTTGTTGGACGTCATCTCACGATTTCAGCGTGGTTTGAGTGTCCCGTTCCTTACGCGATTTCAGCGTGTTTGGAATTTATCTCAGGTTGCGTTGTGCGCGCACTTGAGCGGTTGTTTTCGAACCTCCTTTCACGATTTCAGCGTGGTTTGAGTGTCCTGTTCCTTACGCGATTTCAGCATGTTCGGAATTTATCCCAGGTTGCGTTGTAGACGCGCTGTGCGGGTTGTTGGACTTCCTCTCACGATTTCAGTGTGGTTTGAGTGTCCCGTTCCTTACACGATTTCAGCGTGTTTTGAATTTATCTCAGGTTGCGTTGTGCGTGCACTTAAGCTGTAGTTTTCGGACCTCCTCTCACGATTTCAGCGTGGTTTGAGTGTCCCGTTCCGTACGCGATTTCAGCGTGTTTGGAATTCATCCCAGGTTGCGTTGTAGACGCTCTGGGCGGGTTGTTGGACCGCCTCTCATGATTTCAGCGTGGTTTGAGTGTTCCGTTCCTTACGCCATTTCAGCGTGCTTGGAATTTATCTCTGGTTGCGATGTGCGCGCACTTTAGCGGTTGTTTCGGACCTCCTCGCACGATTTCTGCGTGGTTTGGGTGTCCCGTTCCTTACGCGATTTCAGCGTGTTCGAAATTTATCTCAGGTTGCGTTGTGCGCGCACTTGAGCAGTTATTTTCGGACCTCTTCTCACTATTCAGGGTGGTTTGAGTGTCCCGTTCCTTAAGCGATTTCAGCGTGTTCAGAATTTGTTCCAGGTTGCGTTGTAGAGGCGCTGGTCGGGTTGTTGGACCTCCTCTCACGAATTTAGCATGGTTTGAGTGTCACATTCCTTACGCGATTTCAGCGTGTTTGGAATTTATCTCTGGTTGCGTTGTGCGCGCACTTGAGATGTTGTTTTCGGACCTCCTCTCACGATTTCAGCGTGGTTTGAGTGTCCAGTTCCTTACGTGATTTCAGCGTGTTCGGAATTCATCCCAGGTTGCGTTGTAGATGCGCTAGGCGTGTTGTTGGACCTCCTCTCACGATTTCAGCATGGTTTGAATCTCCCGTACCTTACGTGATTTCAACACGTTTGGAATATATCACAGGTTGCGTTGTGCGTGCACTTGAGCGGTTGTTTTCGGACCACTTCTCACGATTTCAGCGTGGTTTGAGTGTCCCGTTCCTTACGCGATTTCAGCGTGTTCGGAATTTATCCCAGGTTGCGTTGTAGATGCGCTTGGCGCGTTGTTGGACCTCCTTTCACGATTTCAGCGTGCTTTGAGTGCCCATTCCTTCCGCGATTTCAGCGTGTTTGGAATTTATCTCAGGTTGCGTTGTGCGTGCACTTGAGCGGTTGTTTTCGAACCTCTTCTCACGATTTCAGCGTGGTTTGAGTGTCCCGTTCCCTACGAGATTTCAGCATGTTCGAAATTTATCCCAGGTTGCATTGTAGATGCGCTGGGCGGGTTGTTGGACTTCCTCTCATGATTTCAGCGTGGTTTGAGTGTCCCATTCCTTCAGCGATTTCAGCGTGGTTTGAGTGTCCCGTTCCTTCTGCGATTTCAGCATGGTTTGAGTGTCCCGTTCCTTACGCGATTTCAGCGTGTTCGGTGTTCATCCCAGGTTGCGTTGTAGACGCGCTGGGCGGGTTGTTGGACCGCCTCTCATGATTTCAGCGTGGTTTGAGTGTCCCGTTCCTTACGCGATTTCAACGTGTTTGGAATTTATCTCTGGTTGCGTTGTGCGCGCACCTTAGCGGTTGTTTTCGTACCTTCTCTCACGATTTCAGCGTGGTTTGAGTGTCCCGTTCCTTACGTGATTTCAGCGTGTTCGGAATTCATTCCAGGTTGTGTTGTAGACGCGCTGGGCGAGTTGTTGGACCTCCTTTCACGATTTCAGCGTGGTTTGAGTGTCCCGTTCCTTACGAGATTTCAGCGTGTTTGGAATTTATCTCTGGTTGCGTTGTGCGCGCACCTTAGCGGTTGTTTTCGGACCTTCTCTCACGATTTCAGCGTGGTTTGAGTGTCCCGTTCCTTACGTGATTTCAGCGTGTTCGGAATTCATTCCAGGTTGTGTTGTAGACGCGCTGGGCGAGTTGTTGGACCTCCTTTCAGGATTTCAGCGTAGTTTGAGTGTCCCGTTCCTTACGCGATTTCAGCGTGTTTGGAATTTATCTCGGGTTGCGTTTTGCGCGCACTTGAGCGGTTGTCTTCGGACCTCTTCTCACGATATCAGTGGGGTTAGAGAGACCCGTTCCTTACGCTATTTCAGCGTGTTCGGAATTTATCCAAGGTTATGTTGTAGACGCCCTGGGCGGGTTGTTGGACTTCCTCTCACGATTTCAGCGTGGTTTGAGTGTGCCGTTCCTGACGCGATTTCAGCGTGTTTGGAATTTATCTCAGGTTGCGTTGTGCGCGCACTTGTGCTGTTGTTTTCGGACCTCCTCTCATGATTTCAGCGTCGTTTGAGTGTCCCGTTCCTTACGCGATTTCAGCGTGTTCGGAGTTCATCCCAGGTTGCGTTGCAGACGCGCTGGGCGGGTTGTTGGACCGCCTCACATGATTTCAGCGTGGTTTGAGTGTCCTGTTCCTTACGCGATTTCAGCGTGTGTGGAATTTATCTCTGGTTGCGTTGTGCGCGCACTTTAGCGGTTGTTTTCGGACCTCCTCCCACGATTTCAGCGTAGTTTGAGTGTCCCGTTCCTTACGTGACTTCAGCGTGTTCGGAATTCATCCCAGGTTGTGTTGTAGACGCGCTGGGCGAGTTGTTGGACCTCTTTTCACGATTTCAGCGTGGTTTGAGTGTCCCGTTCCTTACGCGATTTCAGCGTGTTTGGAATTTATCTCAGGTTACGTTTTGCGCGCACTTGAGCAGTTGTCTTCGGACCTCTTCTCACTATTTCTGTGTGGTTAGAGAGACCCGTTCCTTACACGATTTCAGCGTGTTCGGAATTTATCCCAGGTTTTGTTGTAGACGCCCCGGGCGGGTTGTTGGACTTCCTCTCACGATTTCAGCATGGTTTGCGTGTCCCGTTCCAGACGCGATTTCAGCGTGTTTGGAATTTATCTCAGGTTGCGTTGTGCGCGCACTTGAGCTGTTGTTTTCGGACCTCCTCTCACGATTTCAGCGTGGTTTCAGTGTCCCGTTCCTTACGCGATTTCAGCGTGTTCGGAATTCATCCCAGGTTGCGTTGTAGACGCGCTGGGCGGGTTGTTGGACCGCCTCTTACGATTTCAGCGTGGTTTGAGTGTCCCGTTCCTTTTGCGATTTCAGCGTGTTTGGAATTTATCTCAGGTTGCGTTGTGTGCGCACTTGAGTGGTTGTTTTCGGACCTCTGCTCACGATTTCAGCGTGATTTGAGAGTCCCGTTCCTTACGCGATTTCAGCGTGTTCAGAATTTATCAATGGTTGCGTTGTAGATGCGCTGGGCGGGTTGTTGGACCTCCTCTCACGATTTCATTATGGTTTGAGTGGCCCGTTCCTTACGCGATTTCAGCGTGTTTGGAATTTATCTCAGGTTGCGTTGTGCGCGCACTTGAGCTGTTGTTTTCGGACCTCCTCTCACGATTTCAACGTGGTTTGAGTGTCCCGTTCCATACATGATTTGAACGTGTTCGGAATTCATCCCAGGTTGTGTTGTAGACGCGCTGGGCGGGTTGTTGGATATCATCTCACGATTTCAGCGTGGTTTGAGTGTCCCGTTCCTTACGCGATTTCAGCGTGTTTGGAATTTATCTCAGGTTGCGTTGTGCGCGCACTTGAGCGGTTGTTTTCGGACCTCCTTTCACGATTTCAGCGTGGTTTGAGTGTCCTGTTCCTTACGCGATTTCAGCATGTTCGGAATTTATCCCAGGTTGCGTTGTAGACGCGCTGTGCGGGTTGTTGGACTTCCTCTCACGATGTCAGCGTGGTTTGAGTGTCCCGTTCCTTACACGATTTCAGCGTGTTTTGAATTTATCTCAGGTTGCGTTGTGCGCGCACTTAAGCTGTAGTTTTCGGACCTCCTCTCACGATTTCAGCGTGGTTTGAGTGTCCCGTTCCTTACGCGATTTCAGCGTGTTTGGAATTCATCCCAGGTTGCGTTGTAGACGCTCTGGGCGGGTTGTTGGACCGCCTCTCATGATTTCAGCGTGGTTTGAGTGTTCCGTTCCTTACGCGATTTCAGCGTGCTTGGAATTTATCTCTGGTTGCGATGTGCGCGCACTTTAGCGGTTGTTTCGGACCTCCTCGCACGATTTCTGCGTGGTTTGGGTGTCCCGTTCCTTACGCGATTTCAGCGTGTTCGGAATTTATCTCAGGTTGCGTTGTGCGCGCACTTGAGCAGTTATTTTCGGACCTCTTCTCACGATTCAGGGTGGTTTGAGTGTCCCGTTCCTTAAGCGATTTCAGCGTGTTCAGAATTTGTTCCAGGTTGCGTTGTAGAGGCGCTGGTCGGGTTGTTGGACCTCCTCTCACGATTTTAGCATGGTTTGAGTGTCACATTCCTTACGCGATTTCAGCGTGTTTGGAATTTATCTCTGGTTGCGTTGTGCGCGCACTTGAGATGTTGTTTTCGGACCTCCTCTCACGATTTCAGCGTGGTTTGAGTGTCCAGTTCCTTACGTGATTTCAACGTGTTCGGAATTCATCCCAGGTTGCGTTGTAGATGCGCTAGGCGTGTTGTTGGACCTCCTCTCACGATTTCAGCATGGTTTGAATCTCCCGTTCCTTACGTGATTTCAACGCGTTTGGAATATATCACAGGTTGCGTTGTGCGTGCACTTGAGCGGTTGTTTTCGGACCACTTCTCACGATTTCAGCGTGGTTTGAGTGTCCCGTTCCTTACGCGATTTCAGCGTGTTCGGAATTTATCCCAGGTTGCGTTGTAGATGCGCTTGGCGGGTTGTTGGACCTCTTTTCACGATTTCAGCGTGCTTTGAGTGCCCGTTCCTTCCGCGATTTCAGCGTGTTTGGAATTTATCTCAGGTTGCGTTGTGCGCGCACTTGAGCGGTTGTTTTCGGACCTCCTCTGACGATTTCAACATGGTGTGAATGTCCCGTTCCTTACGCGATTTCAGCGTGTTCTGAATTTATCCCAGGTTGCATTGTAGACGCACTGGGTGGGTTATTGGACCTCCTCTCACGATTTCAGCGTGGTTTGAGTTACCCGTTCGTTACGCGACTTCAGCTTGGTTAGAATTTGTCTCAGGTTGCGTTGTGCGCGCACTTGAGCGGTTGGTTTCGGTCCTCCTTTCACTATTTCAGCGTGGTTTGATTGTACTGTTCTTTACGCGATTCCAGTGTGATCAAAATTTATCCCAGGTTGTGTTGTAGACGCGTTGGGCGGGTTGTTGAACCACCTCTCATGATTTTAGCGTGGTTTGAGGGTCCCGTTCCTTACGCGATTTCAGCGTGTTTGGAATTTATCTCAAGTTGCGTTGTGCGCGCACTTGAGCTGTTGTTTTCGGACCTCCTCTCACGATTTCAGCGTGGTTTGAGTGTCCCGTTCCTTACGCGATTTCAGCGTGTTCGAAATTTATCCAAGGTTGCATTGTAGATGCGCTGGGCGGGTTGTTGGACTTCCTCTCACGATTTCAGCGTGGTTTGAGTGTCCCTTTCTTTCCGCGATTTCAACGTGTTTGGAATTTATCGTAGGTTGCGTTGTGCGCACACTTGAGCGGTTGTTTTCGGTCCTCCACTAACGATTTCAGCGTGGTTTGAATGTCCCGTTCCCTACGCGATTTCAGCGTGTTCGGAGTTTATCCCAGGTTGCATTGTAGACGCGCTGGGCGGGTTGTTGGACATCCTCTCATGATTTCAGCGTGGTTTGACTGTCCCGTTCCTGATGCGATTTCAGTGTGTATGGAATTTATCTCAGGTTGCGTTGTGCGCGCACTTGAGCTGTTGTTTTCGGACCTCCTCTCACGATTTCAGCGTGGTTTGAGTGTCCCGTTCCTTACGCGATTTTAGCGTGTTCGAAATTTATCCCAGGTTGCATTGTAGATGCGCTGGGCGGGTTGTTGGACTTCCTCTCACGATTTCAGCGTGGTTTGAGTGTCCCTTTCCTTCCGCGATTTCAACGTGTTTGGAATTTATCGTAGGTTGCGTTGTGCGCACACTTGAGCGGTTGTTTTCGGCCCTCCACTAACGATTTCAGCGTGGCTTGAGTGTCCCGTTCCTTACGCGATGTCAGCGTGTTCGGAATTCAACTGAGGTTGCGTTGTAGACGCTCTGGACGGGTTGTTGGACCTCCTCTCACGATTTCAGCGTGTTTTGAGTGTCCCGTTCCTTACGCGATTTCAGCGTGTTTGGAATTTATCTCAGGTTGCGTTGTGCACGGACTTGAGCGGTTGTTTTCGGATCTCCACTCACGATTTCAGCATGGTTTAAATGTCCCCTTCCTTTCGCGATTTCAGCGTGTTCAGAATTTATCCTAGGCTGCGTGTTAGACGCGTTAGGCGGTTTGTTGGACCTTCTCTCACGATTTCAGCGTTGTTTGAGTGTTCCGTTCCTTACGCGATTTCAGCGTGTTTGGAATTTATCTCAGGTTGCGTTGTGCGCGCACTTGAGCTATCGTTTTCGGTCCTCCTCCACGATTTCAACGTGGTTTGAGTGTCCTGTTCCTTACGCGATTTCAGCGTGTTCGGAATTCATCCCAGGTTGCGTTGTAGACGCGCTGGGCGGGTTGTTGGAGCTCCTCTCACGATATCAGCGTGGTTTGAGTGTGCCGTTCCTTACGCGATTTCAGCGTGTTTGGAATTTATCTCAGGTTGTGTTATGCGCGCACTTGAGCGATTGTTCTCTGACCTCTTCTCACGATTTCAGCGTGGTTTGAGTGTGCCGTTCCTTACGCGATTGCAGCGTGTTCAGAATTTATCCCAGGTTGCGTTGTAGATGCGCTGGGCGGGTTGTCGGACCTCCTCTCACGATTTTAGCGTGGTTTGAGTGTCCCGTTCCTTACGCGATTTCAGCGTGTTTGGAAATTATCTCAGGTTGCGTTGTGCGCGCACTTGAGCGGTTATTTTCGGACCTCCACTCACGATTTCAGCATGGTTCGAATGTCCCGTTCCTTACGCGATTTCAGCGTGTTCGGAATTTATCCCAGGTTGCGTTGTTGACGCGCTGGGTGGGTAGTTGGACCTCCTATCACGATTTCAGCGTGGTTTGAGTGTCCCGTTCCTTACGCGATTTCAGCGTGGTTGGAATTTATCAGAGGTTGCGTTGTGCGCGCACTTGAGCGGTTGTTTTCGGACCTCCTTTCACGATTTCAGCGTGGTTTGAGTGTCCTGTTCCTAACGTGATTTCAGCGTGTTCGGAATTTACCCCAGGTTGGGTTGTAGACGCGCTGGGCGGGTTGTTGAACCTCCTCTCACGATTTTAGCGTGGTTTGAGTGTCCCGTTCCTAACGCGATTTCAGCGTGTTTGGAATTCATCCCAGGTTGCGTTGTAGACGCGCTGGGCGGGTTGTTGGACTTCCTCTCACGATTTCAGCGTCGTTCGAGTGTCCCGTTCCTGATGCGATTTTAGCGTGTATGGAATTTATCTCAGGTTGCGTTGTGCGCGCACTTGAGCTGTTGTTTTCGGACCTCCTCTCACGATTTCAGCGTGGTTTCAGTGTCCCGTTCCTTACGCGATTTCAGTGTGTTCGGAATTCATCCCAGGTTGCGTTGTAGACGCGCTGGGCGGGTTGTTGGACCGCCTCTTACGATTTCAGCGTGGTTTGAGTGTCCCGTTCCTTTTGCGATTTCAGCGTGTTTGGAATTTATCTCAGGTTGCGTTGTGTGCGCACTTGAGTGGTTGTTTTCGGACCTCTGCTCACGATTTCAGCGTGATTTGAGAGTCCCGTTCCTTACGCGATTTCAGCGTGTTCAGAATTTATCAATGGTTGCGTTGTAGATGCGCTGGGCGGGTTGTTGGACCTCCTCTCACGATTTCATTATGGTTTGAGTGGCCCGTTCCTTACGCGATTTCAGCGTGTTTGGAATTTATCTCAGGTTGCGTTGTGCGCGCACTTGAGCTGTTGTTTTCGGACCACCTCTCACGATTTCAACGTGGTTTGAGTGTCCCGTTCCATACATGATTTGAACGTGTTCGGAATTCATCCCAGGTTGTGTTGTAGACGCGCTGGGCGGGTTGTTGGATATCATCTCACGATTTCAGCGTGGTTTGAGTGTCCCGTTCCTTACGCGATTTCAGCGTGTTTGGAATTTATCTCAGGTTGCGTTGTGCGCGCACTTGAGCGGTTGTTTTCGGACCTCCTTTCACGATTTCAGCGTGGTTTGAGTGTCCTGTTCCTTACGCGATTTCAGCATGTTCGGAATTTATCCCAGGTTGCGTTGTAGACGCGCTGTGCGGGTTGTTGGACTTCCTCTCACGATGTCAGCGTGGTTTGAGTGTCCCGTTCCTTACACGATTTCAGCGTGTTTTGAATTTATCTCAGGTTGCGTTGTGCGCGCACTTAAGCTGTAGTTTTCGGACCTCCTCTCACGATTTCAGCGTGGTTTGAGTGTCCCGTTCCTTACGCGATTTCAGCGTGTTTGGAATTCATCCCAGGTTGCGTTGTAGACGCTCTGGGCGGGTTGTTGGACCGCCTCTCATGATTTCAGCGTGGTTTGAGTGTTCCGTTCCTTACGCCATTTCAGCGTGCTTGGAATTTATCTCTGGTTGCGATGTGCGCGCACTTTAGCGGTTGTTTCGGACCTCCTCGCACGATTTCTGCGTGGTTTGGGTGTCCCGTTCCTTACGCGATTTCAGCGTGTTCGAAATTTATCTCAGGTTGCGTTGTGCGCGCACTTGAGCAGTTATTTTCGGACCTCTTCTCACTATTCAGGGTGGTTTGAGTGTCCCGTTCCTTAAGCGATTTCAGCGTGTTCAGAATTTGTTCCAGGTTGCGTTGTAGAGGCGCTGGTCGGGTTGTTGGACCTCCTCTCACGAATTTAGCATGGTTTGAGTGTCACATTCCTTACGCGATTTCAGCGTGTTTGGAATTTATCTCTGGTTGCGTTGTGCGCGCACTTGAGATGTTGTTTTCGGACCTCCTCTCACGATTTCAGCGTGGTTTGAGTGTCCAGTTCCTTACGTGATTTCAGCGTGTTCGGAATTCATCCCAGGTTGCGTTGTAGATGCGCTAGGCGTGTTGTTGGACCTCCTCTCACGATTTCAGCATGGTTTGAATCTCCCGTACCTTACGTGATTTCAACACGTTTGGAATATATCACAGGTTGCGTTGTGCGTGCACTTGAGCGGTTGTTTTCGGACCACTTCTCACGATTTCAGCGTGGTTTGAGTGTCCCGTTCCTTACGCGATTTCAGCGTGTTCGGAATTTATCCCAGGTTGCGTTGTAGATGCGCTTGGCGCGTTGTTGGACCTCCTTTCACGATTTCAGCGTGCTTTGAGTGCCCATTCCTTCCGCGATTTCAGCGTGTTTGGAATTTATCTCAGGTTGCGTTGTGCGTGCACTTGAGCGGTTGTTTTCGAACCTCTTCTCACGATTTCAGCGTGGTTTGAGTGTCCCGTTCCCTACGAGATTTCAGCATGTTCGAAATTTATCCCAGGTTGCATTGTAGATGCGCTGGGCGGGTTGTTGGACTTCCTCTCATGATTTCAGCGTGGTTTGAGTGTCCCATTCCTTCAGCGATTTCAGCGTGGTTTGAGTGTCCCGTTCCTTCTGCGATTTCAGCATGGTTTGAGTGTCCCGTTCCTTACGCGATTTCAGCGTGTTCGGTGTTCATCCCAGGTTGCGTTGTAGACGCGCTGGGCGGGTTGTTGGACCGCCTCTCATGATTTCAGCGTGGTTTGAGTGTCCCGTTCCTTACGCGATTTCAACGTGTTTGGAATTTATCTCTGGTTGCGTTGTGCGCGCACCTTAGCGGTTGTTTTCGTACCTTCTCTCACGATTTCAGCGTGGTTTGAGTGTCCCGTTCCTTACGTGATTTCAGCGTGTTCGGAATTCATTCCAGGTTGTGTTGTAGACGCGCTGGGCGAGTTGTTGGACCTCCTTTCACGATTTCAGCGTGGTTTGAGTGTCCCGTTCCTTACGAGATTTCAGCGTGTTTGGAATTTATCTCTGGTTGCGTTGTGCGCGCACCTTAGCGGTTGTTTTCGGACCTTCTCTCACGATTTCAGCGTGGTTTGAGTGTCCCGTTCCTTACGTGATTTCAGCGTGTTCGGAATTCATTCCAGGTTGTGTTGTAGACGCGCTGGGCGAGTTGTTGGACCTCCTTTCAGGATTTCAGCGTAGTTTGAGTGTCCCGTTCCTTACGCGATTTCAGCGTGTTTGGAATTTATCTCGGGTTGCGTTTTGCGCGCACTTGAGCGGTTGTCTTCGGACCTCTTCTCACGATATCAGTGGGGTTAGAGAGACCCGTTCCTTACGCTATTTCAGCGTGTTCGGAATTTATCCAAGGTTATGTTGTAGACGCCCTGGGCGGGTTGTTGGACTTCCTCTCACGATTTCAGCGTGGTTTGAGTGTGCCGTTCCTGACGCGATTTCAGCGTGTTTGGAATTTATCTCAGGTTGCGTTGTGCGCGCACTTGTGCTGTTGTTTTCGGACCTCCTCTCATGATTTCAGCGTCGTTTGAGTGTCCCGTTCCTTACGCGATTTCAGCGTGTTCGGAGTTCATCCCAGGTTGCGTTGCAGACGCGCTGGGCGGGTTGTTGGACCGCCTCACATGATTTCAGCGTGGTTTGAGTGTCCTGTTCCTTACGCGATTTCAGCGTGTGTGGAATTTATCTCTGGTTGCGTTGTGCGCGCACTTTAGCGGTTGTTTTCGGACCTCCTCCCACGATTTCAGCGTAGTTTGAGTGTCCCGTTCCTTACGTGACTTCAGCGTGTTCGGAATTCATCCCAGGTTGTGTTGTAGACGCGCTGGGCGAGTTGTTGGACCTCTTTTCACGATTTCAGCGTGGTTTGAGTGTCCCGTTCCTTACGCGATTTCAGCGTGTTTGGAATTTATCTCAGGTTACGTTTTGCGCGCACTTGAGCAGTTGTCTTCGGACCTCTTCTCACTATTTCTGTGTGGTTAGAGAGACCCGTTCCTTACACGATTTCAGCGTGTTCGGAATTTATCCCAGGTTTTGTTGTAGACGCCCCGGGCGGGTTGTTGGACTTCCTCTCACGATTTCAGCATGGTTTGCGTGTCCCGTTCCAGACGCGATTTCAGCGTGTTTGGAATTTATCTCAGGTTGCGTTGTGCGCGCACTTGAGCTGTTGTTTTCGGACCTCCTCTCACGATTTCAGCGTGGTTTCAGTGTCCCGTTCCTTACGCGATTTCAGCGTGTTCGGAATTCATCCCAGGTTGCGTTGTAGACGCGCTGGGCGGGTTGTTGGACCGCCTCTTACGATTTCAGCGTGGTTTGAGTGTCCCGTTCCTTTTGCGATTTCAGCGTGTTTGGAATTTATCTCAGGTTGCGTTGTGTGCGCACTTGAGTGGTTGTTTTCGGACCTCTGCTCACGATTTCAGCGTGATTTGAGAGTCCCGTTCCTTACGCGATTTCAGCGTGTTCAGAATTTATCAATGGTTGCGTTGTAGATGCGCTGGGCGGGTTGTTGGACCTCCTCTCACGATTTCATTATGGTTTGAGTGGCCCGTTCCTTACGCGATTTCAGCGTGTTTGGAATTTATCTCAGGTTGCGTTGTGCGCGCACTTGAGCTGTTGTTTTCGGACCTCCTCTCACGATTTCAACGTGGTTTGAGTGTCCCGTTCCATACATGATTTGAACGTGTTCGGAATTCATCCCAGGTTGTGTTGTAGACGCGCTGGGCGGGTTGTTGGATATCATCTCACGATTTCAGCGTGGTTTGAGTGTCCCGTTCCTTACGCGATTTCAGCGTGTTTGGAATTTATCTCAGGTTGCGTTGTGCGCGCACTTGAGCGGTTGTTTTCGGACCTCCTTTCACGATTTCAGCGTGGTTTGAGTGTCCTGTTCCTTACGCGATTTCAGCATGTTCGGAATTTATCCCAGGTTGCGTTGTAGACGCGCTGTGCGGGTTGTTGGACTTCCTCTCACGATGTCAGCGTGGTTTGAGTGTCCCGTTCCTTACACGATTTCAGCGTGTTTTGAATTTATCTCAGGTTGCGTTGTGCGCGCACTTAAGCTGTAGTTTTCGGACCTCCTCTCACGATTTCAGCGTGGTTTGAGTGTCCCGTTCCTTACGCGATTTCAGCGTGTTTGGAATTCATCCCAGGTTGCGTTGTAGACGCTCTGGGCGGGTTGTTGGACCGCCTCTCATGATTTCAGCGTGGTTTGAGTGTTCCGTTCCTTACGCGATTTCAGCGTGCTTGGAATTTATCTCTGGTTGCGATGTGCGCGCACTTTAGCGGTTGTTTCGGACCTCCTCGCACGATTTCTGCGTGGTTTGGGTGTCCCGTTCCTTACGCGATTTCAGCGTGTTCGGAATTTATCTCAGGTTGCGTTGTGCGCGCACTTGAGCAGTTATTTTCGGACCTCTTCTCACGATTCAGGGTGGTTTGAGTGTCCCGTTCCTTAAGCGATTTCAGCGTGTTCAGAATTTGTTCCAGGTTGCGTTGTAGAGGCGCTGGTCGGGTTGTTGGACCTCCTCTCACGATTTTAGCATGGTTTGAGTGTCACATTCCTTACGCGATTTCAGCGTGTTTGGAATTTATCTCTGGTTGCGTTGTGCGCGCACTTGAGATGTTGTTTTCGGACCTCCTCTCACGATTTCAGCGTGGTTTGAGTGTCCAGTTCCTTACGTGATTTCAACGTGTTCGGAATTCATCCCAGGTTGCGTTGTAGATGCGCTAGGCGTGTTGTTGGACCTCCTCTCACGATTTCAGCATGGTTTGAATCTCCCGTTCCTTACGTGATTTCAACGCGTTTGGAATATATCACAGGTTGCGTTGTGCGTGCACTTGAGCGGTTGTTTTCGGACCACTTCTCACGATTTCAGCGTGGTTTGAGTGTCCCGTTCCTTACGCGATTTCAGCGTGTTCGGAATTTATCCCAGGTTGCGTTGTAGATGCGCTTGGCGGGTTGTTGGACCTCTTTTCACGATTTCAGCGTGCTTTGAGTGCCCGTTCCTTCCGCGATTTCAGCGTGTTTGGAATTTATCTCAGGTTGCGTTGTGCGCGCACTTGAGCGGTTGTTTTCGGACCTCCTCTGACGATTTCAACATGGTGTGAATGTCCCGTTCCTTACGCGATTTCAGCGTGTTCTGAATTTATCCCAGGTTGCATTGTAGACGCACTGGGTGGGTTATTGGACCTCCTCTCACGATTTCAGCGTGGTTTGAGTTACCCGTTCGTTACGCGACTTCAGCTTGGTTAGAATTTGTCTCAGGTTGCGTTGTGCGCGCACTTGAGCGGTTGGTTTCGGTCCTCCTTTCACTATTTCAGCGTGGTTTGATTGTACTGTTCTTTACGCGATTCCAGTGTGATCAAAATTTATCCCAGGTTGTGTTGTAGACGCGTTGGGCGGGTTGTTGAACCACCTCTCATGATTTTAGCGTGGTTTGAGGGTCCCGTTCCTTACGCGATTTCAGCGTGTTTGGAATTTATCTCAAGTTGCGTTGTGCGCGCACTTGAGCTGTTGTTTTCGGACCTCCTCTCACGATTTCAGCGTGGTTTGAGTGTCCCATTCCTTACGCGATTTCAGCGTGTTCGAAATTTATCCAAGGTTGCATTGTAGATGCGCTGGGCGGGTTGTTGGACTTCCTCTCACGATTTCAGCGTGGTTTGAGTGTCCCTTTCTTTCCGCGATTTCAACGTGTTTGGAATTTATCGTAGGTTGCGTTGTGCGCACACTTGAGCGGTTGTTTTCGGTCCTCCACTAACGATTTCAGCGTGGTTTGAATGTCCCGTTCCCTACGCGATTTCAGCGTGTTCGGAGTTTATCCCAGGTTGCATTGTAGACGCGCTGGGCGGGTTGTTGGACATCCTCTCATGATTTCAGCGTGGTTTGACTGTCCCGTTCCTGATGCGATTTCAGTGTGTATGGAATTTATCTCAGGTTGCGTTGTGCGCGCACTTGAGCTGTTGTTTTCGGACCTCCTCTCACGATTTCAGCGTGGTTTGAGTGTCCCGTTCCTTACGCGATTTCAGCGTGTTCGAAATTTATCCCAGGTTGCATTGTAGATGCGCTGGGCGGGTTGTTGGACTTCCTCTCACGATTTCAGCGTGGTTTGAGTGTCCCTTTCCTTCCGCGATTTCAACGTGTTTGGAATTTATCGTAGGTTGCGTTGTGCGCACACTTGAGCGGTTGTTTTCGGCCCTCCACTAACGATTTCAGCGTGGCTTGAGTGTCCCGTTCCTTACGCGATGTCAGCGTGTTCGGAATTCAACCGAGGTTGCGTTGTAGACGCTCTGGACGGGTTGTTGGACCTCCTCTCACGATTTCAGCGTGTTTTGAGTGTCCCGTTCCTTACGCGATTTCAGCGTGTTTGGAATTTATCTCAGGTTGCGTTGTGCACGGACTTGAGCGGTTGTTTTCGGATCTCCACTCACGATTTCAGCATGGTTTAAATGTCCCCTTCCTTTCGCGATTTCAGCGTGTTCAGAATTTATCCTAGGCTGCGTGTTAGAGGCGTTAGGCGGTTTGTTGGACCTTCTCTCACGATTTCAGCGTTGTTTGAGTGTTCCGTTCCTTACGCGATTTCAGCGTGTTTGGAATTTATCTCAGGTTGCGTTGTGCGCGCACTTGAGCTATCGTTTTCGGTCCTCCTCCACGATTTCAACGTGGTTTGAGTGTCCTGTTCCTTACGCGATTTCAGCGTGTTCGGAATTCATCCCAGGTTGCGTTGTAGACGCGCTGGGCGGGTTGTTGGAGCTCCTCTCACGATATCAGCGTGGTTTGAGTGTGCCGTTCCTTACGCGATTTCAGCGTGTTTGGAATTTATCTCAGGTTGTGTTATGCGCGCACTTGAGCGATTGTTCTCTGACCTCTTCTCACGATTTCAGCGTGGTTTGAGTGTGCCGTTCCTTACGCGATTGCAGCGTGTTCAGAATTTATCCCAGGTTGCGTTGTAGATGCGCTGGGCGGGTTGTCGGACCTCCTCTCACGATTTTAGCGTGGTTTGAGTGTCCCGTTCCTTACGCGATTTCAGCGTGTTTGGAAATTATCTCAGGTTGCGTTGTGCGCGCACTTGAGCGGTTATTTTCGGACCTCCACTCACGATTTCAGCATGGTTCGAATGTCCCGTTCCTTACGCGATTTCAGCGTGTTCGGAATTTATCCCAGGTTGCGTTGTTGACGCGCTGGGTGGGTAGTTGGACCTCCTATCACGATTTCAGCGTGGTTTGAGTGTCCCGTTCCTTACGCGATTTCAGCGTGGTTGGAATTTATCAGAGGTTGCGTTGTGCGCGCACTTGAGCGGTTGTTTTCGGACCTCCTTTCACGATTTCAGCGTGGTTTGAGTGTCCTGTTCCTAACGTGATTTCAGCGTGTTCGGAATTTACCCCAGGTTGGGTTGTAGACGCGCTGGGCGGGTTGTTGAACCTCCTCTCACGATTTTAGCGTGGTTTGAGTGTCCCGTTCCTAACGCGATTTCAGCGTGTTTGGAATTCATTCCAGGTTGCGTTGTAGACGCGCTGGGCGGGTTGTTGGACTTCCTCTCACGATTTCAGCGTCGTTCGAGTGTCCCGTTCCTGATGCGATTTTAGCGTGTATGGAATTTATCTCAGGTTGCGTTGTGCGCGCACTTGAGCTGTTGTTTTCGGACCTCCTCTCACGATTTCAGCGTGGTTTCAGTGTCCCGTTCCTTACGCGATTTCAGTGTGTTCGGAATTCATCCCAGGTTGCGTTGTAGACGCGCTGGGCGGGTTGTTGGACCGCCTCTTACGATTTCAGCGTGGTTTGAGTGTCCCGTTCCTTTTGCGATTTCAGCGTGTTTGGAATTTATCTCAGGTTGCGTTGTGTGCGCACTTGAGTGGTTGTTTTCGGACCTCTGCTCACGATTTCAGCGTGATTTGAGAGTCCCGTTCCTTACGCGATTTCAGCGTGTTCAGAATTTATCAATGGTTGCGTTGTAGATGCGCTGGGCGGGTTGTTGGACCTCCTCTCACGATTTCATTATGGTTTGAGTGGCCCGTTCCTTACGCGATTTCAGCGTGTTTGGAATTTATCTCAGGTTGCGTTGTGCGCGCACTTGAGCTGTTGTTTTCGGACCACCTCTCACGATTTCAACGTGGTTTGAGTGTCCCGTTCCATACATGATTTGAACGTGTTCGGAATTCATCCCAGGTTGTGTTGTAGACGCGCTGGGCGGGTTGTTGGATATCATCTCACGATTTCAGCGTGGTTTGAGTGTCCCGTTCCTTACGCGATTTCAGCGTGTTTGGAATTTATCTCAGGTTGCGTTGTGCGCGCACTTGAGCGGTTGTTTTCGGACCTCCTTTCACGATTTCAGCGTGGTTTGAGTGTCCTGTTCCTTACGCGATTTCAGCATGTTCGGAATTTATCCCAGGTTGCGTTGTAGACGCGCTGTGCGGGTTGTTGGACTTCCTCTCACGATGTCAGCGTGGTTTGAGTGTCCCGTTCCTTACACGATTTCAGCGTGTTTTGAATTTATCTCAGGTTGCGTTGTGCGCGCACTTAAGCTGTAGTTTTCGGACCTCCTCTCACGATTTCAGCGTGGTTTGAGTGTCCCGTTCCTTACGCGATTTCAGCGTGTTTGGAATTCATCCCAGGTTGCGTTGTAGACGCTCTGGGCGGGTTGTTGGACCGCCTCTCATGATTTCAGCGTGGTTTGAGTGTTCCGTTCCTTACGCGATTTCAGCGTGCTTGGAATTTATCTCTGGTTGCGATGTGCGCGCACTTTAGCGGTTGTTTCGGACCTCCTCGCACGATTTCTGCGTGGTTTGGGTGTCCCGTTCCTTACGCGATTTCAGCGTGTTCGGAATTTATCTCAGGTTGCGTTGTGCGCGCACTTGAGCAGTTATTTTCGGACCTCTTCTCACGATTCAGGGTGGTTTGAGTGTCCCGTTCCTTAAGCGATTTCAGCGTGTTCAGAATTTGTTCCAGGTTGCGTTGTAGAGGCGCTGGTCGGGTTGTTGGACCTCCTCTCACGATTTTAGCATGGTTTGAGTGTCACATTCCTTACGCGATTTCAGCGTGTTTGGAATTTATCTCTGGTTGCGTTGTGCGCGCACTTGAGATGTTGTTTTCGGACCTCCTCTCACGATTTCAGCGTGGTTTGAGTGTCCAGTTCCTTACGTGATTTCAACGTGTTCGGAATTCATCCCAGGTTGCGTTGTAGATGCGCTAGGCGTGTTGTTGGACCTCCTCTCACGATTTCAGCATGGTTTGAATCTCCCGTTCCTTACGTGATTTCAACGCGTTTGGAATATATCACAGGTTGCGTTGTGCGTGCACTTGAGCGGTTGTTTTCGGACCACTTCTCACGATTTCAGCGTGGTTTGAGTGTCCCGTTCCTTACGCGATTTCAGCGTGTTCGGAATTTATCCCAGGTTGCGTTGTAGATGCGCTTGGCGGGTTGTTGGACCTCTTTTCACGATTTCAGCGTGCTTTGAGTGCCCGTTCCTTCCGCGATTTCAGCGTGTTTGGAATTTATCTCAGGTTGCGTTGTGCGCGCACTTGAGCGGTTGTTTTCGGACCTCCTCTGACGATTTCAACATGGTGTGAATGTCCCGTTCCTTACGCGATTTCAGCGTGTTCTGAATTTATCCCAGGTTGCATTGTAGACGCACTGGGTGGGTTATTGGACCTCCTCTCACGATTTCAGCGTGGTTTGAGTTACCCGTTCGTTACGCGACTTCAGCTTGGTTAGAATTTGTCTCAGGTTGCGTTGTGCGCGCACTTGAGCGGTTGGTTTCGGTCCTCCTTTCACTATTTCAGCGTGGTTTGATTGTACTGTTCTTTACGCGATTCCAGTGTGATCAAAATTTATCCCAGGTTGTGTTGTAGACGCGTTGGGCGGGTTGTTGAACCACCTCTCATGATTTTAGCGTGGTTTGAGGGTCCCGTTCCTTACGCGATTTCAGCGTGTTTGGAATTTATCTCAAGTTGCGTTGTGCGCGCACTTGAGCTGTTGTTTTCGGACCTCCTCTCACGATTTCAGCGTGGTTTGAGTGTCCCGTTCCTTACGCGATTTCAGCGTGTTCGAAATTTATCCAAGGTTGCATTGTAGATGCGCTGGGCGGGTTGTTGGACTTCCTCTCACGATTTCAGCGTGGTTTGAGTGTCCCTTTCTTTCCGCGATTTCACCGTGTTTGGAATTTATCGTAGGTTGCGTTGTGCGCACACTTGAGCGGTTGTTTTCGGTCCTCCACTAACGATTTCAGCGTGGTTTGAATGTCCCGTTCCCTACGCGATTTCAGCGTGTTCGGAGTTTATCCCAGGTTGCATTGTAGACGCGCTGGGCGGGTTGTTGGACATCCTCTCATGATTTCAGCGTGGTTTGACTGTCCCGTTCCTGATGCGATTTCAGTGTGTATGGAATTTATCTCAGGTTGCGTTGTGCGCGCACTTGAGCTGTTGTTTTCGGACCTCCTCTCACGATTTCAGCGTGGTTTGAGTGTCCCGTTCCTTACGCGATTTCAGCGTGTTCGAAATTTATCCCAGGTTGCATTGTAGATGCGCTGGGCGGGTTGTTGGACTTCCTCTCACGATTTCAGCGTGGTTTGAGTGTCCCTTTCCTTCCGCGATTTCAACGTGTTTGGAATTTATCGTAGGTTGCGTTGTGCGCACACTTGAGCGGTTGTTTTCGGCCCTCCACTAACGATTTCAGCGTGGCTTGAGTGTCCCGTTCCTTACGCGATGTCAGCGTGTTCGGAATTCAACCGAGGTTGCGTTGTAGACGCTCTGGACGGGTTGTTGGACCTCCTCTCACGATTTCAGCGTGTTTTGAGTGTCCCGTTCCTTACGCGATTTCAGCGTGTTTGGAATTTATCTCAGGTTGCGTTGTGCACGGACTTGAGCGGTTGTTTTCGGATCTCCACTCACGATTTCAGCATGGTTTAAATGTCCCCTTCCTTTCGCGATTTCAGCGTGTTCAGAATTTATCCTAGGCTGCGTGTTAGACGCGTTAGGCGGTTTGTTGGACCTTCTCTCACGATTTCAGCGTTGTTTGAGTGTTCCGTTCCTTACGCGATTTCAGCGTGTTTGGAATTTATCTCAGGTTGCGTTGTGCGCGCACTTGAGCTATCGTTTTCGGTCCTCCTCCACGATTTCAACGTGGTTTGAGTGTCCTGTTCCTTACGCGATTTCAGCGTGTTCGGAATTCATCCCAGGTTGCGTTGTAGACGCGCCGGGCGGGTTGTTGGAGCTCCTCTCACGATATCAGCGTGGTTTGAGTGTGCCGTTCCTTACGCGATTTCAGCGTGTTTGGAATTTATCTCAGGTTGTGTTATGCGCGCACTTGAGCGATTGTTCTCTGACCTCTTCTCACGATTTCAGCGTGGTTTGAGTGTGCCGTTCCTTACGCGATTGCAGCGTGTTCAGAATTTATCCCAGGTTGCGTTGTAGATGCGCTGGGCGGGTTGTCGGACCTCCTCTCACGATTTTAGCGTGGTTTGAGTGTCCCGTTCCTTACGCGATTTCAGCGTGTTTGGAAATTATCTCAGGTTGCGTTGTGCGCGCACTTGAGCGGTTATTTTCGGACCTCCACTCACGATTTCAGCATGGTTCGAATGTCCCGTTCCTTACGCGATTTCAGCGTGTTCGGAATTTATCCCAGGTTGCGTTGTTGACGCGCTGGGTGGGTAGTTGGACCTCCTATCACGATTTCAGCGTGGTTTGAGTGTCCCGTTCCTTATGCGATTTCAGCGTGGTTGGAATTTATCAGAGGTTGCGTTGTGCGCGCACTTGAGCGGTTGTTTTCGGACCTCCTTTCACGATTTCAGCGTGGTTTGAGTGTCCTGTTCCTAACGTGATTTCAGCGTGTTCGGAATTTACCCCAGGTTGGGTTGTAGACGCGCTGGGCGGGTTGTTGAACCTCCTCTCACGATTTTAGCGTGGTTTGAGTGTCCCGTTCCTAACGCGATTTCAGCGTGTTTGGAATTCATCCCAGGTTGCGTTGTAGACGCGCTGGGCGGGTTGTTGGACTTCCTCTCACGATTTCAGCGTCGTTCGAGTGTCCCGTTCCTGATGCGATTTTAGCGTGTATGGAATTTATCTCAGGTTGCGTTGTGCGCGCACTAGAGCTATTGTTTTCAGACCTCCTCTCACGATTTCAGCGTGGTTTGAGTGTCCCGTTCCTTACGCGATTTCAGCGTGTTCGGAATTCATCCCCGGTTGCGTTGTAGACACGCTGGGCGGGTTGTTGGACCTCCTCTCACGATTTCAGCGTGGTTTGAGTGTCCCGTTCCTTACGCGATTTCAGTGTGTTTGGAATTTATCTCAGGTTGCGTTGTGCGCGCACTTGAGCGGTTGTGTTCGGACCTTCACTCACGATTTCAGCATGGTATGAATGTCCCGTTCCTTACGCGATTCTAGCGTCGTCGGAATTTATCACAGATTTTGTGTTAGACACGCTGGGCGGGTTGTTGGACCGCCTCTCACGATTTTAGCGTTGTTTGAGTGTCCCGTTCTTTACGCGATTTCAACGTGTTTGGAATTTATCTCAGGTTGCGTTGTGCGCGCACTTGAGCGGTTGTTTTCGGACCTCCTTTCACAATTTCAGCGTGGTTTGAGTGTCTCGTTCCTTACGCGATTTCAGCGTGCTCGGAATTTATCCCAGGTTTCGTTGTAGACGCGCTGGGCGGGTTGTTGGACTTCCTCTCACGATTTCAGCGTGTTTGAAATTTATCTCAGGTTGCGTTGTGCGCGCACTTGAGCTATTGTTTTCGGAACTCCTCTCACGATTTCAGCGTGGTTTGAGTGTCCCGGTCCTTACTCGATTTCAGCGTGTTCGGAATTCATCCCAGGTTGCGTTGTAGACGCGTTGGGCGGGTTGTTGGACCGCGTCACACGATTTGAGCGTGGTTTGATTGTCCCATTCCTTACGCGATTTCAGCGTGTTCGGAATTCATCCCAGGTTGCGTTGTAGACGCTCTGGGCGGGTAGTTGGACCTCCTCTCACGATTTCAGCGTGGTTTAAGTGTCCCGTTCCTTACGTGATTTCCGCGTGTTCGGAATTTATCTCAGGTTGCGTTGTGCGCGCACTTGAGCGGTTGTTTTCGGACCTTTTCTCACGATTTCAGCGTGGTTGGAGTGTCCCGTTCCTTACTCGATTTCAGCATGTTCAGAATTTATCCCAGGTTGCGTTGTAGATGCGCTGGGTAGGTTGTTGGACCTCCTCTCACGATTTCAGCGTGGCTTGAGTGTCCCGTTCCTTACGCGATTTTAGCGTGTTTGGAATTTATCTCAGGTTGCGTTGTGCACGCACTTGAGCGGTTGTTTTCGGACCTCCTTTCACGATTTCAGCGTGGTTTGAGCGTCCCGTTCCTTACGCGATTTCAGCGTGTTCGGAATTTATCCCAGGTTGCGTTGTAGATGCGATGGGGGGGTTGTTGGACTACCTCTCACGATTCCAGCGTGGTTTGAGTGTCTAGTTCCTTACGCGATTTCAGCGTGTTTGGAATTTATCTCAGGTTGCGTTATGCGTGCACTTGAGCTGTTGTTTTCAGAACTCCTCTCACGATTTCAGCGTGGTTTGAGTGTCCCGTTCCTTACGCGATTTCAGCGTGTTCGGAATTTATCCCAACTTGCGTTGTAGACGCGCCGGGCGGGTTGTTGGACTTCTCTCACGATTTCAGCGTGGTTTGAGTGTCCCGTTCCTTATGTGATTTCAGCGTGTTTGGAATTTATCTCAGGTTGCGTTGTGCGGGCACTTGAGCTCTTGTTTTCGGACCTCCTCTCACGATTTCAGCGTGGTTTGAGTGTCCCGTTCCTTACCTGATTTCAGCGTGTTCGGAATTCATACCAGGTTGCACTGAAGACGCGCTGGGCGGGTTGTTGGACCGCCTCTCACGATTTCAGCGTGGTTTGAGTGTCCAGTTCCTTACGCAATTTCAGCATGTTTGGAATTTATCTCAGGTTGCATTGTGCGCGCAGTTGAGCGGTTGTTTTCGGACCTCCTCTTACGATTTCAGCGTGGTTTGAGTGTCCCGTTCCTTATGCGATTTCAGCGTGTTCGGAATTTATCTCAGGTTGCGTTGTGCGCGCACTTCAGCGGTTGTTTTCGAACCTTTTCTCACGATTTCAGCGTGGTTTGAGTGTCCCGTCCCTTACGCGATTTGAGCATGTTCAGAATTTATCCCAGGTTGCGTTGTAGATGCGCTGGGCAGGTTGTTGGTCCTCCTCTCACGATTTCAGCGTGGCTTGAGTGTCCCGTTCCTTACGCGATTTTGGCGTGCTTAGAATTTATCTCAGGTTACGCTGTGCGCGCACTTGAGCAGTTGTTCTCGGACCTCCTTTCACGATTTCAGCGTGGTTTGAGCGTCCCGTTCCTTACGCGATTTCATTGTCCTCGGAATTTATCCCAGGATGCGTTGTAGACGGACTGGGCGGGTTGTTTTACTTCCTCTCACGATTTCAACGTGTATGGAATTTATATCAGGTTGCGTTGAGCGCGCACTTGAGTTGTTGTTTTCCGACCTCCTCTCACGATTTCAACGTGGTTTGAGTGTCTCGTTCCTTACGTGATTTCAACGTGTTCGGAATTCATCCCAGGTTGCGTTGTAGACGCGCTGGGCAGGTTGTTGGACCTTCTCTCACGATTTCAGCATGGCTTGAGTGTCCTGTTCCTTACGTGATTTCAGAGTGTTCGGAATTCATCCCAGGTTGCGTTGTAGACGTGCTGGGCGGGTTGTTGGAGCTCCTCTCACGATTTCAGCGTGGTTTGAGTGTCCCGACCCTTACGCGATTTCAGCGTGTTCGGAATTTATCCCAGGTTGCGTTGTAGACGCGCTGGGCGGGATGTTGGACATCCTCTCACGATTTCAGCGTGGTTTGAGTGTCCCGTTCTTTACGCGATTTCAGCGTGTTTGGAATTTATCTCAGGTTGCGTTGTGCGCGCAGTTGAGCGGTTGTTTTCAGACCTCCTCTCACGGTTTCAGCGTGGTTTGAGTGTCCCGTTCCTTACGCGATTTCCGCGTGTTTTGAATTTATCTCTGGTTGCGTTGTGCGCGCACTTGAGCAGTTGTTTTTGGACCCTTTCTCACGATTTCAGCGTGGTTTGAGTGTCCCGTTCCTTTCGCGATTTCAGCGTGTTAAGAATTTATCCCATGTTGCGTTGTAGATGTGCTGGGCGGGTTGTTGGACCTCCTCTCACCATTTCAGCGTGGCTTCAGTGTCCCGTTCCTTACGCGATTTCATTGTGTTTGGAATTTATCTCAGGTTGCGTTGTGCGCGCACTTGAGCGGTTGTTTTCAGACCTCCTTTCACGATTTCAGCGTGGTTTGAGTGTCCCGTTCCTTACGCGATTTCAGCGTGTTTTGAATTTATCTCTGGTTGCGTTGTGCGCGCACTTTAGCAATTGTTTTCGGACCTCCTCTCACGATTTCAGCGTGGTTTGAGTGTCCCGTTCCTTACGCGATTTTAGCATGCTCGGAATTTATCTCTGGTTGCGTTGTGCGCGCACTTGAGCGGTTGTTTTCAGACCTCTTCTCACGATTTCAGCATGGTTAGAGTGTCCCGTTCCTAACGCGATTTCAGCGTGTTCAGATTTTGTCCCAGGTTGCGTTGTAGATGCGCCGGGCGAGTTGTTGGACCTCCTCCCACGATTTCACCATGGTTTCAGTGTCCCATTCCTTACGAGATTTCAGCGTGTTTGGAATTTATCTCAGGTTGCGTTGTGCACGCACTTGAGCTGTTGTTTTCGGACCTCCTCTCACGATTTCAGCGTGGTTTGAGTGTCCCGATCCTTTCGTGATTTCGGCGTGTTCGGAATTCATCCCAGGTCACGGTGTAGACGCGCAGGGCGGGTCGTTTGACCACCTCTCACGATTTCAGCGTTGTCTGAGTGTCCCGTTCTTTACGCGATTTCAGTGTGTTTGGAATTTATCTCAGGTTGCGTTGTGCGCGCACTTGAGCGGTTGTTTTCGGACCACTTCTAACGATTTTAGCGTGGTTTGAGTGTCCCGTTCCTTCCGCGGTTTCAGCGTGTTTGGAATTTATCTCAGGTTGCATGTGTGCGCGCACTTGAGCGGTTGTTTTCAAACCTCCACTGACGATTTCAGCAAGGTTTGAATTTCCCGTTCCTTACGCGATTTTAGCGTGTTCGGAATTTACCCCTGGTTGCGTTGTAGACTCGCTTGGCGGGTTATTCGACCTCCTCTCACGATTTCAGCGTGGTTTGAGTGTCCCGCTCCTTACATGATTTCAGCGTGTTTGGAATTTATCTCAGGTTACGTTGTTCGCGCACTTGAGCAGTATTTTTCGGACCTCCTTTCACGATTTTAGCGTGCTTTGAGTGTCGTGTTCCTTACGCAAATTCAGCGTGTTCGGAATTTATCCCAGGTTTCGTTGTAGACGCGCTGGGCGGGTTGTTGGACTTCCTCTCAAGATTTCAGCGTGGTTTGAGTGTCCCGTTCCTTACGCGATTTCAGCGTGTTTAAAATTTGTCTCAGGTTGCGTTGTGCACGCACTTGAGCTGTCGTTTTCGGACCTCCTCTCACGATTTCAGCGTGGTTTGAGTGTCCCGTTCCTTACGCGATTTCAGCGTGTTCGGAATTCAACCCAGGTTGCGTTGTAGGCGCGCAGGGCGGGTTGTTGGACCTCCTCTCACGATTTCAGCGTGGTTTGAGTGTCCCGGTCCTTACGCGATTTCAGCGTGTTTGGAATTTATCTCAGGTTGCGTTGTGCGCGCACTTGAGCTGTTGTTTTCGGACCTCCTCTCACGATTTCAGCGTGGTTTGAGTGTCCCGTTCCTTACGCGATTTCTGCGTGTTCGGAATTCATCCCAGGTTGCATTGTAGGCGCGCTGGGCGGGTTGTAGGACCTCCTCTCACGATTTCAGCGTGGTTTGAGTGTCCCGTTCCTTACCCGTTTTCAGCAGGTTGCGTTGTGTGCGCACTTGAGCGGTTGTTTTCGAACCTCTTCTCACGATTTCAGCGTGGTTTGAGTGTCCCGTTCGCTACGCGATTTCAGCGTGTTCGAAATTTATCCCAGGTTGCATTGTAGATGCGTTGGGCGGGTTGTTGGACTTCCTCTCACGATTTCGACGTGGTTTGAGTGTCCCATTCCTTCCGCGATTTCAGCGTGTTTGGAATTTATCGTAGGTTGCGTTGTGCGCGCACTTGAGCGGTTGTTTTCGGTCTTCCACTAACGATTTCAGCATGGTTTGAATGTCCCGTTCCTTATGCGATTTCAGCGTGTTCGGAATTTATCCCAGGTTGCATTGTAGACGCGCTGGGCGGGTTGTTGGACTTCCTCTCAAGATTTCAGCGTGGTTTGACTGTCCTGTTCCTGATGCGATTTCAGTGTGTATGGAATTTATCTCAGGTTGCGTTGTGCGCGCACTTAAGCTGTTGTTTTCGGACTTCCTCTTACGATTTCAGCGTGGCTTGAGTGTCCCGTTCCTTACGCGATGTCAGCGTGTTCGGAATTCATCCCAGGTTGCGTTGTAGACGCGCTGGTCGGGTTGTTGGACCTCCTGTCACGATTTCAGCGTGGTTTGAGTGTCCCGTTCCATACGCGATTTCAGCGTGTTTGGAATTTATCTCAGGTTGCGTTGTGCGCGCACTTGAGCGGTTGTTTTCGGATCTCCACTCACGATTTCAGCATGGTTTAAATGTCCCGTTCCTTACGCGATTTCAGTGTGTTCGGAATTTATCCCACGCTGCGTGTTAGACGCGTTAGGCGGTTTGTTGGACCTTCTCTCACGATTTCAGCGTTGTTTGAGTGTCCCGTTCCTTACGCGATTTCAGCGTGTTTGGAATTTATCTCAGGTTGCGTTGTGCGCGCACTTGAGCTGTTGTTTTCGGTCCTCCTCCACAATTTCAACGTGGTTTGAGTGTCCCGTTCCTTACGCGATTTCAGCGTGTTCAGAATTCATCCCAGGTTGCGTTGTAGACGCGCTGGGCGGGTTGTTGGAGCTCCTCTCACGATATCAGCGTTGTTTGAGTGTCCCGTTCTTTACGCGATTTCAGCGTGTTTGGAATTTATCTCAGGTTGTGTTATGCGCGCACTTGAGCGGTTGTTCTCGGACCTCTTCTCACGATTTCAGCGTGGTTTGAGTGTGCCGTTCCTTACGCGATTTCAGCGTGTTCAGAATTTATCCCAGGTTGCGTTGTAGATGCGCGGGGCGGGTTGTTGGACCTCCTCTCACGATTTCAGTGTGGTTTGAGTGTCCCGTTCCTTACGCGATTTCGGCGTGTTTGGAAATTATCTCAGGTTGCGTTGTGCGCGCACTTGAGCGATTATTTTCGGACCTCCACTCACGATTTCAACATGGTTCGAATGTCCCGTTCCTTACGCGATTTCAGCGTGTTCGGAATTTATCCCAGGTTGCGTTGTAGACGCGCTGGGTGCGTAGTTGGACCTCCTATCACGATTTCAGCGTGGTTTGAGTGTCCCGTTCCTTACGCGATTTCAGCGATGTTGGAATTTATCTCAGGTTGCGTTGTGCACGCACTTGAGCGGTTGTTTTCGGATCTCCTTTCACGATTTCAGCGTGGTTTGAGTGTCCTGTTCCTAACGCGATTTCAGCGTGTTCGGAATTTATCCCAGGTTGGGTCATAGACGCGCTGGGCGGGTTGTTGAACCTCTTCTCACGATTTTAGCGTGGTTTGAGTGTCCCGTTCCTAACGCGATTTCAGCGTGTTCGGAATTCATCCCAGGTTGCGTTGTGCGCGCACTTGAGCGGCTGTTTTTGGACCTCTTCTCACGATTTCAGCGTGGTTTGAGTGTCCCGTTCCTTATGTGATTTCAGCGTGTTCGAAATTTATCCCAGGTTGCGTTGTAGATGCGCTGGGGGGGTTGTTGGACCTTCTGTCACGATTTCAGCGTGGTTTGAGTGTCCCGTTCGTTCCGCAATTTCAGCGTGTTTGGAATTTATCTCAGGTTGCGTTGTGCGCGCACTTGAGCGTTTGTTTTCGGACCTCCACTAACGATTTCTGCATGGTTGGAATGTCCCGTTCCTTACGCGATTTCAGTGTTTTGGAATTTATCCCAGGTTGCGTTGTAGACGCGCTGGGCGGGTTGTTGGACCTCCTCTCACGATTTCAGCGTGGTTTGAGTGTCCCGTTCCTTACGCGATTTCAGCGTGTTTGGAATTTATCCCAGGTTGCGTTGTAGACGCGCTGGGCGGGTTGTTGGACTTCCTTTCACGATTTCAGCGTGGTTTGAGTGTCCCGTTCCTGACGCGATTTCAGCGTGTATGGAATTTATCTCAGGTTGCATTGTGCGCGCACTAGAGCTGTTGTTTTCAGACCTCCTCTCACGATTTCAGCGTGGTTTGAGTGTCCCCTTCCTTACGCGATTTCAGCGTGTTCGGTATTCATCCCCGGTTGCGTTGTAGACACGCTGGGCGGGTTGTTGGACCTCCTCTCACGATTTCAGCGTGGTTTGAGTGTCCCGTTCCTTACGCGATTTCAGCGTGTTTGGAATTTATCTCAGGTTGCGTTGTGCGCGCACTTGAGCGGTTGTGTTCGGACCTCCACTCTCGATTTCAGCATGGTATGAATGTCCCGTTCCTTACGCGATTCTAGCGTGTTCGGAATTTATCCCAGATTGTGTGTTAGATGCGCTGGGCGGGTTGTTGGACTGCCTCTCACGATTTCAGCGTTGTTTGAGTGTCCCGTTCCTTACGCGATTTTAGCGTGTTTGGAATTTATCTCAGGTTGCGTTGTGCGCGCACTTGAGCGGTTGTTTTCGAACCTCCTTTCACAATTTCAGTGTGGTTTGAGTGTCCCGTTCCTTACGCGATTTCAGCGTGTTCGGAATTTATCCCAGGCTTCGTTGTAGACGCGCTGGGCGGGTTGTTGGACTTCCTCTCACGATTTCATCGTGTTTGAAATTTATCTCAGGTTGCGTTGTGCGCGCACTTGAGATGTTGTTTTCGGACCTCCTCTCACGATTTGAGCGTGGTTTGGGTGTCCCGTTCCATACGCGATTTCAGCGTGTTCGGAATTCATCCCAGGTTGCGTTGTAGACGCTCTGGGCGGGTAGTTGGACCTCCTCTCACGATTTCAGCGTTGTTTGAGTGTCCCATTCCTTACGCGATTTCCGCGTGTTCGGAATTTATCTCAGGTTGCGTTGTGCGCGCACTTGAGCGGTTGTTTTCGGACCTTTTCTCACGATTTCAGCGTGGTTGGAGTGCCCCGTTCCTTACTCGATTTCAGCATGTTCAGAATTTATCCCAGGTTGCGTTGTTGATGCGCTGGGCAGGTTGTTGGACCTCCTCTCACGATTTCAACGTGGCTTGACTGTCCCGTTCCTTACGCGATTTTAGCGTGTTTGGAATTTATCTCAGGTTGCGTTGTGCGCGCACTTGAGCGGTTGTTTTCGGACCTCCTTTCACGATTTCAGCGTGGTTTGAACGTCCCGTTCCTTACGCGATTTCAGCGTGTTCGGAATTTATCCCAGGTTACGTTGTAGACGCACTGGGTGGGTTGTTGGACTGCCTCTCACGATTCTAGCGTGGTTTGAGTGTCTAGTTCCTTACGCGATTTCAGCGTGTTTGGAATTTATCTCAGGTTCCGTTATGCGTGCACTTGAGCTGTTGTTTTCAGGCCTCCTCTCACGATTTCAGGATGGTTTAAGTGTCCCGTTCCTTACGCGATTTCAGCGTGTTCGGAATTTATCCCAGCTTGCGTTGTAGACGCGCTGGGCGGGTTGTTGGACTTCTCTCACGATTTCAGCGTGGTTTAAGTGTCTCGTTCCTTATGCAATTTCAGCGTGTTTGGAATTTATCTCAGGTTGCGTTGTGCGCGCACTTGAGCTATTGTTTTCGGACCTCCTCTCACGATTTCAGCGTGGTTTGAGTGTCCCGTTCCTTACCTGATTTCAGCGTGTTCGGAATTCATACCAGGTTGCATTGTAGACGCGCTGGGCGGGTTGTTGGACCGCCTCTTACGATTTCAGCGTGGTTTGAGTGTCCCGTTCCTTACGCAATTTCAGCATGTTTGGAATTTATCTCAGGTTGCATTGTGCGCGCAGTTGAGCGGTTGTTTTCGGACCTCCTCTCACGATTTCAGCGTGGTTTGAGTGTCCCGTTCCTTATGCGATTTCAGCGTGTTCGGAATTTATCTCAGGTTGCGTTGTGCGCGCACTTCAGCGGTTGTTTTCGGACCTTTTCTCACGATTTCAGCGTGGTTTGAGTGTCCCGTTCCTTACGCGATTTCAGCATGTTCAGAATTTATCCCAGGTTGCGTTGTAGATGCGCTGGGCAGGTTGTTGGTCCTCCTCTCACGATTTAAGCGTGGCTTGAGTGTCCCGTTCTTTACGCGATTTTGGCGTGCTTGGAATTTATCTCAGGTTACGCTGTGCGCGCACTTGAGCGGTTGTTCTCGGACCTCCTTGCACGATTTCATCGTGGTTTGAGCGTCCCGTTCCTTACGGGATTTCAGCGTCTTCGGAATTTATCCTAGGATGCGTTGTAGACGCGCTGGGCGGGTTGTTTTACTTCCTCTCACGATTTCAGCGTGTATGGAATTTATGTCAGGTTGCGTTGAGCGCGCACTTGAGTTGTTGTTTTCCGACCTCCTCCCACGATTTCAGCGTGGTTTGAGTGTCTCGTTCCTTACGTGATTTCAACGTGTTCGGAATTCATCCCAGGTTGCGTTGTAGACGCGCTGGGCAGGTTGTTGGACCTTCTCTCACGATTTCAGCATGGCTTGAGTGTCCTGTTCGTTACGTGATTTCAGCGTGTTCGGAATTCATCCCAGGTTGCGTTGTAGACGCGCTGGGCTGGTTGTTGGACCTCCTCTCACGATTTCAGCGTGGTTTGAGTGTCCCGATCCTTACGCGATTTTAGCGTGTTTGGAATTTATCCCAGGTTGCGTTGTAGACGCGCTGCGCGGGATGTTGGACATCCTCTCACGATTTCAGCGTTGTTTGAGTGTCCCGTTCCTTATGCGATTTCAGCGTGTTTGGAATTTATCTCAGGTTGCATTGTGCGCGCACTTGAGCGGTTGTTTTCGGACCTCCACTAACGATTTCAGCATGGTTTCAATATCCCGTTCCTTACGCAATTTCAGTGTGCTCGGAATTTTTCCCAGGTTGCGTGGTAGACGCGCTGGGCGGGTTGTTGGACCTCCTCTCACGACTTCAGCGTGCTTTGAGTGTCCCCTTGCTTACGCGATTTCAGCGTGTTGGGAATTTGTCCCAGGTTGCGATGTAGACGCGCTGGGCGGGTTGTTGGACTTCCTCTCACGATTTCAGCGTGGTTTGAGTGTCCCGTTCCTAATGCGATTTCAGCGTGTATGGAATTTATCTCAGGTTGCGTTGTGCGCGCACTTGAGCTGTTGTTTTCGGACCTCCTCTCCCGATTTCAGCGTGGTTTGAGTGTCCCGTTCCTTACGCGATTTCAGCGTGTTCGGAATTCATCCCCGGTTGCGTTGTAGACACGCTGGGCGGGTTGTTGGACCTCCTCTCACGATTTCAGCGTGGTTTGAGTGTCCCGTTCCTTACGCGATTTCAGCGCGTTTGGAATTTATCTCAGGTTACGTTGTGCGCGCACTTGAGCGGTAGTTTTCGGACCTCCACTCACGATTTCAGCATGGTATGAAAGTCCCGTTCCTTACGCGATTCCAGCGTGTTCGGAATTTATCCCAGGTTGTGTGTTAGACGCGCTGGGCGTGTTGCTGGTCCTCCTCCCACGATTTCAGCGTTGTTTGAGTGTCCCGTTCCGTAGGCGATTTCTGCGTGTTTGGAATTTATCTCAGGTTGCGTTGTGCGCGCACCTGAGCGGTTGTTTTCGGACCTCCTTTCACGATTTCAGCGTGGTTTGACTGTCCCGTTCCTTACGCGATTTCAGCGTGTTCGGAATTCATCCCAGGTTGCGTTGTAGACGTGCTGGGCGGGTTGTTGGACCTCCTCTCACGATTTTAGCGTGGTTTGAGTGTCCCGTTCCTTACACGATTTCAGCTTGTTTGGAATTTATCTCAGGTTGCGTTGTGCGCGCAGTTGAGCGGTTGTTTTCAGATCTCCTCTCACGATTTCAGCGAGGTTTGAGTGTCCCGTTCCTTACGCGATTTCAGCGAGTTTGGAATTTATCTCAGGTTGCGGTGTGCGCGCAGTTGAGCGGTTGTTTTCAGATCTCCTCTCACGATTTCAGCGTGGTTTGAGTGTCCCGTTCCTTACGCGATTTCAGCGAGTTGGGAATTTATCTCAGGTTGCGTTGTAGACGCTCTGGGCGGGTTGTTGGACCTCCTCTCACGATTTCTGCGTGGTTTGAGTGTCCCGTTCCTTACGCGATTTCAGTGTGTTCGGAATTCATCCCAGGTTGCGTTGTAGACGCTCTGGGCGTATTGTTGGACCTCCTCTCATGATTTCAGTGTGGTTTGAGTGTCCCGTTCCTTACTCGATTTCAGCGTCGTTGGAATTTATCTCAGGTTGCGTTGTGCGCGCACTTGAGCGGTTGTTTTCGGACCACTTCTCACGATTTCAGCGTTGTTTGAGTGTCCCGTTCCTTACGCGATTTCAGCGTGTTTGGAATTTATCCCAGGTTGCGTTGTAGACGCGCTGGGCGTGTTGTTGCACCTCCTCCCACGATTTCAGCGTGGTTTGGGTGTCCCGTTCCTTACGCGATTTCAGCGTGTTTGGAATTTATCCCAGGTTTCGTTGTAGACGCGCTGGGCGGGTTGTTGGACTTCCTCTCACGATTTCAGCGTGTTTGGAATTTATCTCAGATTGTGTTGTGCGCGCACTTGAGCTGTTGTTTTCGGACCTCCTCTCACGATTTCAGCGTGGTTTGAGTGTCTCGTTCCTTACGCGATTTTAGCGTGTTCGGAATTCATCCCAGGTTGCGTTGTAGACGCGCTGGGCGGGTTGTTGGACCGCCTCTCACGATTTCAGCGTGGTTTGAGTGTCCCGTTCCTTACGCGATTTCAGCGTGTTTTGAATTTATCTCAGGTTGCGTTGTGCGCGCAGTTGAGCGGTTGTTTTCGGACCACCTCTCACGATTTCTGTGTGGTTTAAGTGTCCCGTTCCTTATGCGATTTCAGTGTGTTCGGAATTTATCTCAGGTTGCGTTGTGCGCGCACTTGAGCGGTTGTTTTCGGACCTTTTGTCACTATTTTCAGCGTGGTTGGAGTCTCCCGTTCCTTACGCGATTTCAGCATGTTCAGAATTTATCCCAGGTTGCGTTGTAGATGCGCTGGGCAGGTTGTTGGACGTCCTCTCACGATTTCAGCGTGGCTTGAGTGTCCCGTTCCTTACGGGATTTTAGTGTGTTTGGAATTTATCTCAGGCTGCGTTGTGCGCGCACTTAAGCGATTGTTTTCGGACCTCCTTTCACGATTTCAGTGTGGTTTGAGCGTCCCGTTCCTTACGCGATTTCAGCGTCTTCGGAATTTATCCCAGGTTGCGTTGTAGACGCGCTGGGCGGGTTGTTGGACTTCCTCTCACGATTTCAGAGTGGTTTGAGTGTCTAGTTCCTTACGCGATTTCAGCGTGTTTTTTAATTTATCTCAGGTTGCGTTGTGCGTGCACTTGAGCTGTTGTTTTCGGACATCCTCTCACGATTTCAGCGTGGTTTGAGTGTCCCGTTCCTTACGCGATTTCAGCGTGTTCGGAATTTATCGCAACTTGCGTTGTAGACGTGCTAAGCGGGTTGTTGGACTTCCTCTCACAATTTCAGCGTGGTTTGAGTGTTCCTTACGCGATTTCAGCGTGTTTGGAATTTATCTCAGGTTACGTTGTGCGCGCACTTGAGCTGTTGTTTACGGACCTTCTCTCACGATTTCAGCGTGGTTTGAGTGTCCCGTTCCTTACCGGATTTCTGCGTGTTCGGAATTCATCCCAGGCTGCGTTGTAGACTCGCTGGGCGGGTTGTTGGACCGCCTCTCACGATTTCAGCGTGGTTTGAGTGTTTCTTCCTTACGCGATTTCAGCGTGTTTGGAATTTATCTCAGGTTGCGTTGTGCGCGCAGTTGAGCAGTTGTTTTAGGACCTTCTCTCACGGTTTCAGCGTGGTTTGAGTGTCCCGTTCCTTACGCGATTTCAGCGTGTTTGGAATTTATCTTAGGTTGCGTTGTGCACGCAGTTGAGCGGTTGTTTTCGGACCTCCTCTCACGATTTCAGCGTGGCTTGAGTGTCCCGTTCCTTACGCGATTTCAGCGTGTTAGGAATTTGTCCGCGGTTGCATTTTAGACGCGCTGGGCGGGTTGTTGGACTTCCTCTCAAGATTTCAGCGTGGTTTGAGTGTCTCATTCCTTAAGCGATTTCAGCATGTATGGAATTTATCTCAGGTTGCGTTGTGCGCGCACTTGAATTGTTGTTTTTGGCCCTCTCTTACGATTTCAGCGTGGTTTGAGTGTCCCGTTCCTTACGTGATTTCAGCGTGTTTGGAATTCATCCCAGGTTGCGTTGTAAACGCGCTGGGCGGGTTGTTGGACCTCCTCTCACGATTTCAGCGTGGTTTGAGTGTCCCGTTCCTTACGCGATTTCAGTGTGTTTGGAATTTATCCCAGGTTGCTTTGTGCGCGCACTTGAGCTGTTGTTTTTGGACCTCCTCTCACGATTTCAGCGTGGTTTGAGTGTCCCGTTCCTTACGCGATTTAAGCGTGTTCGGAATTATCCCAGGTTGCGTTGTAGATGCGATGGGCGGTCTATTGGACTTCCTCTCACGATTTCAGCGTGGTTTGAGTGTCCCGTTCCTTACGCGATTTCAGCGTGTTTGGAATTTATCTTTGGTTGCGTTGTGCGCGCACGTGAGCTGTTATTTTCGGACCTCCTCTCATGATTTCAGCGTGGTTTGAGTGTCCCGTTCCTTACGTGATTTCAGCGTGTTCGGAATTCATCCCAGGTTGCGTTATAGACGCGCTGGGCGGGTTGTTGGACCTCCTCTCATGATTTCAGCGTGGTTTGAGCGTCCCGTTCCTTACGCGATTTCAGTGTGTTTGGAATTTGTCCTAGGTTGCGTTGTAGACGCGCTGGGCGGGTTGTTGGACATACTCTCACGATTTCAGCGTGGTTTGAGTGTCCCATTCCTAACGCGATTTCAGCGTGTTTGGAATTTATCTCAAGTTGCGTTGTACGCGCACTTGAGCTGTAGTTTTCGGACCTCCTCTCACGATTTCAGCGTGGGTTGACTGTCCCAATCCTTACGCGATTTCAGCGTGTTCGGAATTCATCCCAGGTTTCGTTGTAGACGCGCTGGGCGGGTTGTTGGACCTCCTCTCACGATTTCAGCGTGGTTTGAGTGTCCCGTTCGTTACGCGATTTCAGCTTGTTTGGAATTTATCTCAGGTTGCGTTGTGCGCGCAGTTGAGCGGTTGTTTACAGATCTCCGCACACGATTTCAGCGAGGTTTGAGTGTCCCGTTCCTTACGCGATTTCAGCAAGTTTGGAATTTATCTCAGGTTGCGTTGTGCGCGCCGTTGAGCGGTTGTTTTCGGATCTCCTCTCACGATTTCAGCGTGGTTTGAGTGTCCCGTTCCTTACGCGATTTCAGCGAGTTTGGAATTCATCTCAGGTTGCGTTGTAGACGCTCTAGGCGGGTTGTTGGACCTCCTCTTATGATTTCAGCGTGGTTTGAGTGTGCCGTTCCTTACGCAATTTCAGCGTGTTCGGAATTCATCCCAGGTTGCGTTGTAGACGCTCTGGGCGGGTTGTTGGACCTCCTCTCACGATTTCAGTGTGGTTTGAGTGTCCCGTTCCATAATCGATTTCAGTGTTGTTGGAATTTATCTCAGGTTGCGTTGTGTGCGCACTTGCGCGGTTGTTTTCGGACCTCTTCTCACGATTTCAGCGTTGTTTGAGTGTCCCGTTCCTTCCACGATTTCAGCATGTTTGGAATTTATCTCAGGTTTCGTTGTGCGCGCACTTGAGCGGTTGTTTTCGGACCTCCACTCACGATTTCAGCATGGTTTGAATGTCTCGTTCCATACACGATTTCAGCGTGTTTGGAATTTATCGCAGGTTGCGTTGTAGACGCGCTTGGTTGGTTGTTCGACTTCCTCTCACGATTTCAGCGTGGTTTGAGTGTCCCGTTCCTTACGCGATTTCAGTGTGGTTGGAATTTATCTCAGGTTGCGTTGTGCGCGCACTTGAGCGGTTGTTTTCGGGCCTACTTTCACGATTTCAGCGTGGTTTGAGTGTCCCGTTCCTTACGCGATTTCAGCGTGTTCGAAATTTATCCAGGTTACATTGTAGACCCGTTGGGCGGGTTGTTGGAGTTCCTCTCACGATTTCAGCGTGGTTTGACTGTCCCGTTCCTGACGCGATTTTAGCGTGTATGGAATTTATCTCAGGTTGCGTTGTGCGCGCACTTGACCTGTTTTTTTCGGACCTCCTCTCACGGTTTCAGCGTGGTTTGAGTGTCCCATTCCTTACGCGATTTCAGCATGTTCGGAATTCGTCCCAGGTTGCGTTGTAGACGCGTTGGGCGGGTTGTTGGATCTCCTCTCACGATTTCAGCGTGGTTTGGGTGTCCCGTTCCTTACGCGATTTCAGCCTGTTTGGAATTTGTCTCAGGTTGCGTTGTGCGCGCAGTTGAGCGTTTGTTTACGGAACTCCACTCACGATTTCTGCATGGTTTCAATGTCCCGTTCCTAACACGATTTCAGCGTGTTCAGAATTTATCCCAGGTTGCGTGTTAGACGCGCTGGGCGGGTTGTTGGACCTCCTCTCACGATTTCAGCGTTGTTTGAGTGTCCCGTTGCCTAAGCAATTTCAGCGTGTTTGGAATTTATCTTAGGTTGCGTTTTGCGCGCACTTGAGATGTTGTTTTCGGACCTCCTCTCACGATTTCAGCTTGGTTAGAGTGTCCCGTTCCTTACGTGATTTCAGCGTGTTCGGAATTCATCCCAAGTTGCGTTGTGGACGCGCCGGGCGGGTTGTTGGACATCCTCTCACGATTTCAGCGTGGTTTGAGTGTCCCGTTCCTTACGCGATTTCAACATGTTTGGAATTTATCTCAGGTTGCGTTGTGCGCGCAATTGAGCAGTAGTTTTCAGACCTTCTCTCACGATTTCAGCGTGGTTTGAGTGTCCCGTTCCTTACGCGATTTTAGCGTGTTTCGAATTTATCTTAGGTTGCGTTGTGCGCGCAGTTGAGCGGTTGTTTTCGGACCTCCACTCACGATTTCAGCATGGTTTGAATGTCCCGTTCCTTACGCGATCTCAACGTGTTCGGAATTTATCCAAGGTTGCATGTTAGACGCGCTGGGCGAGTTGTTGGACCTCCTCTCACGATTTCAGCGTGGTTTGAGTGTCCCTTTCCTTACGTGATTTCAGCATGTTCGGAATTCAACCCAGGTTGCGTTGTAGACGCGCTGGGCGGGTTGTTGGACCTCCTCTCACGATTTCAGCGTGGTTTGAGTGTCCCGTTCCTTATGCGATTTCAGCGTGTTTGGAATTTGTCTCAGGTTGCGTTGTGCGCGCACTTGGGCGGTTGTTTTCGGACCTCCTTTCATGATTTCAGCGTGGTTCGAGTGTCCCATTCCTTACGTCATTTCAGCGTGTTCGAAATTTATCCCAGGTTGCGTTGTTGTCGCGCTGGGCGGGTTGTTTGACTTCCTCTCACGATTTCACCGTGGTTTGAGTGTCCCGTTCCTTACGCGATTTCAGCGTGTTTGGAATTTATCTCAGGTTGCATTGTGCGCGCACTTGAGCGGTTGTTTTCGGACCTCCTTTCACGATTTCAGCGTGGTTTGAGTGTCCCGTTCCTTACGCGATTTCAGCGCGTTTGGAATTTATCTCAGGTTGCGTTGTGCGCGCACTTGAGCTGTTGTTTTCGTACCTCCTCTCACGATTTCTGCATGGTTTAAGTGTCCCGTTCTTTACGCAATTTCAGCGTGTTCGGAATTCATCCCAGGTTGCGTTGTAGACACGCTGGGCGGGTTGTTGGACCTCCTCTCACGATTTCAGCGTGGTTTGAGTGTCCCGTTCCTTATGCGATTACAGCGTTTTCAAATTTATCCCTGGTTGCATTTTAGATGCGCTGGGCGAGTTGTCGGACCTCCTCTCACGATTTCAGCGTGGTTTGAGTGTCCCGTTCCCTCCGCGATTTCAGCGTGTTTGGAATTTATCTCAGATTGCGTTGTGCGCGCACTTGAGCGGCTGTTTTCACACTTCCACTCACGATTTCAGCATGGTTTGAATCTTCCGTTCCTTACGCGATTTCAGCGTGTTCAGTATTTATCCCAGGTTCCGTTGTAGATGCGCTGGGCGAGTTGTTGGACATATTCTCACGATTTCAGTGTGGTTTGAGTGTCCCGTTCCTTTCGCGATTTTAGCGTATTCGGAATTTATCTCAGTTTGTGTTGTGCGCGCACTTGAGCGGTTGTTTTCGGACCTCCTTTCACGATTTCAGCGTGCTTTGAGTGTCCCGTTCATTACGTGATTTTAGAGTGTTCGGAATTTATCCTAGGTTGCGTTGTATACGTGTTGGGTGGGTTGTTGGACTTCCTCTCACGATTTCAGCGTGCTTTGAGTGTCCCGTTCCTTACGCGATTTCAGCGTGTTAGGAATTTATCGCAGGTTCCGTTGTGCGCGCACTTGAGCTGTTGTTTTCGGACCTCCTCTCACGATTTCAACGTGCTTTGAGTGTCCCGTTCCTTACGTGATTTTAGTGTGTTCGGAATTCATCCCAGGTTGCGTTGTAGACGCGCTGAGTGGGTTGTTGGACCTCTTCTCACGATTTCAGCGTGGTTTGAGTGTCTCGTTCCTTACGCGATTTCAGCGTGTTTGGAATTTATCTCAGGTTGCGTTGTGCGCGCACTTGAGCGGTTGTTTTCGGACCTCCTCTCACGATTTCAGCGTGGTTTGAGTGTCCCGTTCCTTTCTCGATTTCAGCGTGTTTGGAATTTATCTCAGGTTGCGTTGTGCGCGTACTTGAGCGGTTGTTTTCGGACCTCTTCTCACGATTTCGGCATGGTTTGAGTGTCCCGTTCCTTACGCGATTTTAGCGTGTTCATAATTTATCCGAGGTTGCGTTGTAGATGCGCTAGGCGGGTTGTTGGACCTCATCTCACGATTTTGGCGTGGTTTGAGTGTCCCGTTCCTTACGCGATTTCAGCGTGTTTGGAATTTATCTCAGGTTGCGTTGTGCGCGCACATGAGCGGTTGTTTTCGGACCCCCACTCACGATTTTAGCGTGGTTTGAATGTCCCGTTCCTTACGCGATTTCAACGTGTTCGGAATTTCTCCCAAGTTGCGTTGTAGATGCGTTGGGCGGGTTGTTGGACCTCCTCTCACCATTTCAGCGTGGTTTGAGTGTCCCGTTGCTTACGCAATTTCAGCGTGTTTGGAATTTATCTCAGGTTGCGTTGTGCGCGCAGTTGTGCGGTTGTTTTTAGACCGCCTTTCACGATTTCAGCGTGGTTTGAGTGTCCCGTTCCTTACGCGATTTCAGCGTGTTCGGAATTTATCCCAGGTTGCATTGTACGCGCACTTGAGCTGTTGTTTTCGGACCTCCTTTCACGATTTCAACGTGGTTTGAGTGTCCTGTTCCTTACGCCATTTCCGAGTTTTTGGAATTTATCCCAGGTTGCGTTGTAGACGCGCTGGGCAGGTTGTTTGACTTCCTCTCACGATTTCACCGTGGTTTTAGTGTCCCATTCCTTACGCGATTTCAGCGTGGTTGGAATTTATCTCAGGTTGCGTTGTGCGCGCAGTTGAGCTGTTGTTTTCGGACCTCCTCTCACGATTTCAGCGTGGTTTGAGTGTCCCGTTCTTTATGCGATTTCAGCGTGTTCGGAATTCATCCCAGGTTGCGTTGTAGACACACTGGGCGGGTTGTTGGACCTCCTCTCACGATTTCAGCGTGGTTTGAGTGTCCCGTCCCTTACGCGATTTCAGCGTGTTTGGAATTTACCTCCGGTTGCGTTGTGCGCGCACTTGAGTGGTTGTTTTCGGACCTCCTTTCACGATTACAGCGTGGTTTGAGTGTCCCATTCCTTACGCGATTTCAGCGTGTTCGGCATTTATCCCAGGTTACGTTGTAGATGCGCTGGGCGAGTTGTCGGACCTTCTCTCATGATTTCAGCGTGGCTTCAGTGTCCCGTTCCCTCCGCGATTTCAGCGTTTTTTGAATTTATCTCAGGTTGCGTTGTGCGCGCATTTGAGCGGTTGTTTTCAGACTTGCACTCACGATTTCTGCATGGTTTGAATGTCCCGTTCCTTACGCGATTTCAGCGCGTTCAGAATTTATCCCAGGTTGCGTTGTAGTCGCGCTGGGCGGGTTGTTGGACCTCCTCTCACAATTTCAGTGTGGTTTGAGTGTACCGTACCTGACGCGATTTCAGCGTGTTCGAAATTTATCTCAGGTTGCGTTGTGCGCGCACTTGAGCGGTTGTTTTCGAACCTCCTTTCACGATTTCAGCGTGGTTTGAGTGTCCCGTTCCTTACGCGATTTCAGCGTGTTCGGAATTTGTCCCAGGTTGCGTTTTAGACGCGTTGGGCGGGCTGTTGGACTTCCTCTCACGATTTCAGCGTGGTTTGAGTGTCCCGTTCCTTACGCGATTTCAGCGTGTTTGGAATTTATCACAGGTTGCGTTGTGCGCGCACTTGAGCTGTTGTTTTCAGACTACCTCTCACGATTTCAGCGTGGTTTGAGTGTCCCGTTCCTTACGAGATTTTAGTGTGTTCGGAATTCATTCCAGGTTGCGTTGTTGACGCGCTGGGCGGGTTGTTGGACCTCCTCTCACGATTTCAGCGTGGTTTGAGTGTCCCGTTCCTTACGCAGTTTCAGAGTGTTTGGAATATATCTCAGGTTGCGTTGTGCGCGCCCCTGAGCGGTTGTTTTCGGACCTCCTCTCACGATTTCAGCGTGGTTTGAGTGTCCCGTTGCCAACGCAATTTCAGCGTGTTTGGAATTTATCTCAGGTTGCGTTGTGCGCGCACTTGTGCGGTTGTTTTCGGACCTCCTTTCACGATTTCAGCGTGGTTTGAGTGTCCCGTTCCTTACGCGATTCCAGCGTGTTCAGAATTTATCCCAGGTTGCGTTGTAGACTCGCTGGGCGGGTTGTTTGACTTCCTCTCACGATTTCACCGTGGTTTGAGTGTCCCGTTCCGTACGCGATTTCAGCTTGTTTGGAATTTATCTCAGGTTGCGTTGTGCGCGCACTTGAGCTGTTGTTTTCGGACCTCCACTCACGATTTCAGCGTGGTTTGAGTGTCCCGTTCTTTATGCGATTTCAGCGTGTTCGGAATTCATCCCAGGCTGCGTTGTAGACACGCTTGGCGGGTTGTTGGACCTCCTCTCACGATTTCAGCGTGGTTTGACTGTCCCGTCCCTTACGCGATTTCAGCGTGTTTGGAAGTAATCTCCGGTTGCGTTGTGCGCGCACTTGAGCGGTTGTTTTCGGACCTCCTTTCACGATTTCAGCATGGTTTGAGCGTCCCGTTCCTTACGCGATTTCAGCGTGTTCAGAATTTATCCCAGGTTGCGTTGTAGATGCGCTGGGCGAGTTGTCGGACCTCCTCTCACGATTTCAGCGTGGTCTCAGTGTCCCGTTCCCTCCGCGATTTCAGCGTGTTTGGAATTTATCTCAGGTTGCGTTTTGCGCGCACTTGAGCGGTTGTTTTCAGGCTTCCATTCACGATTTCAGCATGGTTTGAATGTCCCGTTCCATACGCGATTTCCGCGTGTTCAGAATTTATCCCAGGTTGCGATGTAGACGCGCTGGGCGGGTTGTTGGACCTCCTCTCACGATTTCTGTGTGGTTTGAGTGTACCGTACCTTACGCGATTTCAGCGTGTTCGGAATTTATATCAGGTTGCATTGTGCGCGCACTTGAGCTGTTGTTTTCGGACCTCCTATCACGATTTCAGCGTGGTTTGAGTGTCCCGTTCCTTACGCGATTTCAGCGTGTTCGGAATTTACCCCAGGTTGCGTTGTAGACGCGTTGGGCAGGTTGTTGGACTTCCTCTCACGATCTCAGCGTGGTCTGAGTGTCCCGTTCCCTACGCGATTTCAGCGTGTTTAAAATTTGTCTCAGGTTGCGTTGTGCACGCACTTGAGCTGTTGTTTTCGGACCACCTCTCACGATTTCAGCGTGGTTTGCGTGTGCCGTTCCTTACGGGATTTTAGCGTGTTCGGACTTCATTCCAGGTTGCATTGTAGACGCGCTGGGCGGGTTGTTGGACCTCCTCTCACGATTTCAGCGTGGTTTGAGTGTCCCGTTCCTTGCGCGATTTCAGCGTGTTTGGAATATATCTCAAGTTGCATGGTACGCGCACTTGAGCGGTTGCTTTCGGACCTCCTCTCACGATTTCAGCATGGTTTAAGTGTCCATTTCCATACGTGATTTCAGCGTGTTCGGAATTCATCCCAGGTTGTGTCGTAGACGCGCTGGGCGGGTTGTTGGACCTCCTCTCACGATTTCAGCGTGGTTTGAGTGTGCCGTTCCTTACGCGATTTCAGCGTGTGTAGAATTTATCTCAGGTTGCGTTGTGCGCGTACTTGAGCGGTTGTTTTTGGACCTCTTCTCACGATTTCAGCATGGTTTGAGTGTCCCGCTCCTTACGCGATTTCAGCGTGTTCAGAATTTATCCCAGGTTGCGTTGTAGATGCGCTAGGCGGGTTGTTGGACCTTATCTCACGATTTCGGCGTGGTTTGAGTGTCCCGTTCCTTACGCGATTTCAGCGTGTTTGGAATTTATCCCAGGTTGCGTTGTAGTCGCGCTGGGCGGGTTGTTGGACCTCCTCTCGCAATTTCAGTGTGGTTTGAGTGTACCGTACCTTACGCGATTTCAGCGTGTTCGGAATTTATCTCAGGTTGCGTTGTGCGCGCACTTGAGCGGTTGTTTTCGGACCTCCTTTCACGATTTCAACGTGGTTTGACTTTCCCGTTCCTTACGCCATTTTAGCGTGTTCGGAATTTATCCCAGGTTGCGTTATAGACGCGTTGGGCGGGTTGTTGGACTTCCTCTCACGATTTCAGCGTGGTTTGAGTGTCCCGTTCCTTACGCGATTTCAGCGTGTTTAGAGTTTATCGCAGGTTGCGTTGTGTGCGCACTTGAGCTGTTGTTTTCGGACCACCTCTCACGATTTTAGCGTGGTTCGTGTGTCGCTTTCCTTACATGATTTCAGCGTGTTCGGAATTCATCCCAGGTTGCGTTGTAGACACGGTGGGCGGGTTGTTGGACCTCCTCTCACGATTTCAGCGTGGTTTGAGTGTCCCGTTCGTTACGCGATTTCAGCATGTTTGGAATTTATCTCAGGTTGCGTTGTGCGCGCACTTGAGCGGTTGTTTTCGGACCTCCACTCACGATTTCAGCATGGTTTGAATGTCTCGTTCCTTACGCGATTTCAGCGTGTTTGGAATTTATCTCAGGTTGCGTTGTAAGCGCACTTGAGCAGTTGTTTTTGGAACTCCACTAACGATTTCAACCTGGGTTGAGTGTCCCGTTCCTTTCGCGATTTCAGCGTGTTTGGAATTTATCTCTGGTTGCGTTGTGCGCGCACTTGAGCTGTTGTTTTCGGACCTCCACTCACGATTTCAGCGTGGTTTGAGTGTCCCGTTCTTTATGCGATTTCAGCGTGTTCGGAATTCATCCCTGGTTGCGTTGTAGACACGCTGGGCAGGTTGTTGGACCTCCTCTCACGATTTCAGCGTGGTTTGAGTGTCCCGTCCCTTACGCGATTTCAGCGTGTTTGGAAGTAATCTCCGGTGGCGTTGTGCGCGCACTTGAGCGGTTGTTTTCGGACCTCCTTTCACGATTTCAGCATGGTTTGAGCGTCCCGTTCCTTACGCGATTTCAGCGTGTTCAGAATTTATCCCAGGTTGCGTTGTAGATGCGCTGGGCGAGTTGTCAGACCTCCTCTCACGATTTCAGCGTGGTTTCAGTGTCCCGTTCCCTCCGCGATTTTAGCGTGTTTGGAATTTATCTCAGGTTGCGTTGTGCGCGCACTTGAGCTGTTGTTTTCGGACCTCCACTCACGATTTCAGCGTGGTTTGAGTGTCCCGTTCTTTATGCGATTTCAGCGTGTTCGGAATTCATCCCTGGTTGCGTTGTAGACACGCTGGGCGGGTTGTTGGACCTCCTCTCACAATTTCAGCGTGGTTTGGGTGTCCCGTTCCTTACGGGATTTTAGCATGTTCGGAATTCATTCCAGGTTGCATTGTAGACGCGCTGGGCGGGTTGTTGGACCTCCTCTCACGATTTCAGCGTGGTTTGAGTGTCTCGTTCCTTGCGCGATTTCAGCGTGTTTGGAATATATCTCAAGTTGCATTGTGCGCGCACTTGAGCGGTTGTTTTCTGACCTCCTCTCACGATTTCAGAGTGGTTTGAGTGTCCCTTTCCATACGTGATTTCAGCGTGTTCAGAATTCATCCCAGGTTGCGTCGTAGACGCGCTGGGCGGGCTGTTGGACCTCTTCTCACGATTTCAGCGTGGTTTGAGTGTGCCGTTCCTTACGCGATTTCAACGTGTGCGGAATTTATCTCAGGTTGCGTTGTAAGCGTACTTGAGCGGTTGTTTTTGGACCTCTTCCCACGATTTCAGCATGGTTTGAGTGTCCCGTTCCTTACGCGATTTCAGCGTGTTCAGAATTTATCCCAGGTTGCGTTGTAGATGCACTAGGCGGGTTGTTGGACCTCATATCACGATTTTGGCGTGGTTTGAGTGTCCCGTTCCTTACGCGATTTCAGCGTGTTCGGAATTTATCTCAGGTTGCGTTGTGCGCGCACTTGATCGTTTGTTTTCGGACCCCCAATCACGATTTTAGCGTGGTTTGAATGTCCCATTCCTCACGCGATTTCAGCGAGTTCGGAATTTATCCCAGGTTGCGTTGTAGACGCGCTGGGCGGGTTGTTGGACCTCCTCTCACGATTTCAGTGTGGTTTGAGTGTCCCGTTCCTTGTGCGATTTCTGCGTGTTTGGAATTTATCTCAGGTTGCGTTGTGCGCGCACTTGAGCGGTTGTTTTCGGACCCCCACTCACGATTTTAGCGTGGTCTGAATGTCCCGTTCCTTACACGATTTCAGCGAGTTCGGAATTTATCCCAGGTTGCGTTGTAGACGCGCTGGGCGGGTTGTTGGACCTCCTCTCACGATTTCAGCGTGGTTTGAGTGTCCCGTTCCTTATGCGATTTCAGCGTGTTTGGAATTTATCTCAGGTTGCGTTGTGCGCACACTTGAGCTGTTGTTTTCGGACCTCCTCTCACAATTTCAGCGTGGTTCGTGTGTCGCTTTCCTTACATGATTTCAGCGTGTTCGGAATTCATCCCAGGTTGCGTTGTAGACACGGTGGGCGGGTTGTTGGACCTCCTATCACGATTTCAGCGTGGTTTGAGTGTCCCGTTCGTTACGCGATTTCAACATGTTTGGAATTCATCTCAGGTTGCGTTGTGCGCGCACTTGAGCGGTTGTTTTCGGACCTCCACTCACGATTTCAGCATGGTTTGAATGTCCCGTTCCTTACGCGATTTCAGCGTGTTTGGAATTTATCTCAGGTTGCGTTGTAAGCGCACTTGAGCAGTTGTTTTTGGAACTCCACTCACGATTTCAGCGTGGTTTGAGTGTCCCGTTCCTTTCGCGATTTTAGCGTGTTTGGAATTTATCTCTGGTTGCGTTGTGCGCGCACTTGAGCTGTTGTTTTCGGACCTCCACTCACGATTTCAGCGTGGTTTGAGTGTCCCGTTCTTTATGCGATTTCAGCGTGTTCGGAATTCATCCCAGGTTGCGTTGTAGACACGCTGGGCGGGTTGTTGGACCTGCTCTCACGATTTCAGCGTGGTTTGAGTGTCCCGTCCCTTACGTGATTTCAGCGTGTTTGGAAGTAATCTCCGGTTGCGTTGTGCGCGCGCTTGAGCGGTTGTTTTCGGACCTCCTTTCACGATTTCAGCATGGTTTGAGCGTCCCGTTCCTTACGCGATTTCAGCGTGTTCAGAATTTATCCCAGGTTGCGTTGTAGATGCGCTGGGCGAGTTGTCAGACCTCCTCTCACGATTTCAGCGTGGTTTCAGTGTCCCGTTCCCTCCGCGATTTTAGCGTGTTTGGAATTTATCTCAGGTTGCGTTGTGCGCGCACTTGAGCGGTTGTTTTCAGACTTCCACTCACGATTTCTGCATGGTTTGAATGTCCCGTTCCATACGCGATTTCCGCGTGTTCAGAATTTCTCCAAGGTTGCGATGTGGACGCGCTGGGCGGGTTGTTGGACCTCCTCTCACGATTTCAGTGTGGTTTGAGTGTACCGTACCTTACGCGATTTCAGTGTGTTCGGAATTTATATCAGGTTGCGTTGTGCGCGCACTTGAGCTGTTTTTTTCGGACCTCTTTTCACGATTTCAGCGTGGTTTGAGTGTCCCGTTCCTTACGCGATTTCAGCGTGTTCGGAATTTACCCCAGGTTGCGTTGTAGACGCGTTGGGCAGGTTGTTGGACTTCCTCTCACGATTTCAACGTGGTTTGAGTGTCCCGTTCCCTACGCGATTTCAGCGTGTTTAAAATTTGTCTCAGGTTGCGTTGTGCATGCACTTGAGCTGTTGTTTTCGGACCTCCTCTCACGATTTCAGCGTGGTTTGGGTGTCCCGTTCCTTACGGGATTTTAGCGTGTTCGGAATTCATTCTAGGTTGCATTGTGGACGCGCTGGGCGGGTTGTTGGACCTCCTCTCACGATTTCAGCGTGGTTTGAGTGTCCAGTTCCTTGCGCGATTTCAGCGTGTTTGGAATATATCTCAAGTTGCATTGTGCGCGCACTTGAGCGGTTGTTTTCGGACCTCCTCTCACGATTTCAGCGTGGTTTGAGTGTCCCTTTCCATACGTGATTTCAGCGTGTTCGGAATTTATCCCAGGTTGCGTCGTAGACGCGCTGGGTGGGTTGTTGGACCTCTTCTCACGATTTCAGCGTGGTTTGAGTGTGCCGTTCCTTACGCGATTTCAGCGTGTGCGGAATTTATCTCAGGTTGCGTTGTAAGCGTACTTGAGCGGTTGTTTTTGGACCTCTTCTCACGATTTCAGCATGGTTTGAGTGTCCCGTTCCTTACGCGATTTCAGCGTGTTCAGAATTTATCTCAGGTTGCGTTGTAGATGCACTAGGCGGGTTGTTGGACCTCATATCACGATTTTGGCGTGGTTTGAGTGTCCCGTTCCTGACGCGATTTCAGCGTGTTTGGAATTTATCTCAGGTTGCGTTGTGCGCGCACTTGATCGTTTGTTTTCGGACCCCCAATCACGATTTTAGCGTGGTTTGAATGTCCCGTTCCTTACGCGATTTCAGCGAGTTCGGAATTTATCCCAGGTTGCGTTTTAGACGCGCTGGGCGGGCTGTTGGACCTCCTCTCACGATTTCAGCGTGGTTTGAGTGTCCCGTTCCTTACGCGATTTCAGCGTGTTTGGAATTTATCTCAGGTTGCGTTGTGCGCGCACTTGAGCGGTTGTTTTCGGACCCCCACTCACGATTTTAGGGTGGTCTGAATGTCCCGTTCCTTACACGATTTCAGCGAGTTCGGAATTTATCCCAGGTTGCGTTGTAGACGCGCTGGGCGGGTTGTTGGACCTCCTCTCACGATTTCAGCGTGGTTTGAGTGTCCCGTTCCTTATGCGATTTCAGCGTGTTTGGAATTTATCTCAGGTGGCGTTGTGCGCACACTTGAGCTGTTGTTTTCGGACCTCCTCTCACAATTTCAGCGTGGTTCGTGTGTCGCTTTCCTTACATGATTTCAGCGTGTACGGAATTCATCCCAGGTAGCGTTGTAGAGACGGTGGGCGGGTTGTTGGACCTCCTCTCACGATTTCAGCGTGGTTTGAGTGTCCCGTTCGTTACGCGATTTCAGCATGTTTGGAATTTATCTCAGGTTGCGTTGTGCGCGCACTTGAGCGGTTGTTTTCGGACCTGCACTCACGATTTCAGCATGGTTTGAATGTCCCGTTCCTTACGCAATTTCAGCGTGTTTGGAATTTATCTCAGGTTGCGTTGTAAGCGCACTTGAGCAGTTGTTTTTGGAACTCCACTCACGATTTCAGCGTGGTTTGAGTGTCCCGTTCCTTTCGCGATTTCAGCGTGTTTGGAATTTATCTCTGGTTGCGTTATGCGCGCACTTGAGGTGTTGTTTTCGGACCTGCTCTCACGATTTCAGCGTGGTTTGAGTGTCCCGTTCCTTACGCGATTTTAGCGTGTTCGGAATTCATCCCAGGTTGCGTTGTAGACGCGCTGGGCGGGTTGTTGGACCTCCTCCCACGATTTCAGCGTGGTTTGAGTTTCCCGTTCCTTACGCGATTTCAGCGTGTTTGGAATTTATCTCAGGTTGCGTTGTGCGCGCACTTGAACGGTTGTTTTCAGACCTCCTCTCACGATTTCAGCGTGGTTTGAGTGTCCCGTTCCTTACGCGATTTCAGCGTATTCGGAATTTATCTCAGGTTGCGTTGTGCGCGCACTTGAGCGGTTGTTTTTGGACCTCTTCTCACGATTTCAGCGTGTTCAGAATTTATCCCAGGTTGCATTGTAGATGCGCTGGGCGGGTTGTTAGACCTCCTCTCACGATTTCGGCGTGGTTTGGGTGTCCCGTTCCTTACACGATTTCAGCGTGTTTGGAATTTATCTCAGGTTGCGTTGTGCACGCACTTGAGCGGTTATTTTCAGACCTCCTCTCACGATTTCAGCGTGGTTTGAGTGTCCCGTTGCTTAGGCGATTTCAGCATGTTCGGAATTTATCCCAGGTTGCGTTGTAGACGCGGTGGGCGGGTTGTTGAACCTTCTTTCACGATTTCAGCGTGGTTTTAGTGTCCCGTTCCTTACGCGATTTTAACGTGTTTGGAATTTATCTCAGGTTGCGTTGTGCGTGAACTTGAGCTGTTGTTTTTGGACCTCCTCTCACGATTTCAACGTGGTTTGAGTGTCCCATTCCTTACGCGATTTCAGGGTCTTCGGAATTCATCACAGGTTGCGTTCTAGATGCGCTGGGCGGCTTGTTGGACATCCTCCCACGATTTCAGCGTGGTTTGAGTGTCCCATTCTTAACACGATTTCAGCGCGTTCAGAATTTATCCCAGGTTGCGTTGTAGACGCGCTGGGCGGGTTGTTGGACTTTCTCTCACGATTTCAGCCGGGTCTGAGTGTCCCGTTCCTTACGCGATTTCAACGTGTTTGGAATTTATCTCAGGTTGCGTTGTGAGCGCACTTGAGCAGTTGTTTTCAGACCACCTCACACGATTTCAGCGTGGGGTTGGTGTGCCGTTCCTTACGCGATTTCAGCGTGTTCGGAATTCATCCCAGGTTGCGTTGTAGACACGCTGGGCGGGTTGTTGGACCTCCCTTCACGATTTCAGCGTGGTTTGAGTGTCCCGTTCCTTACGCGATTTCAGCGTGTTCAGAATTTATCCCAGGTTGCGTTGTAAATGCGGTTGGCGAGTTGTTGGACCTCCTCTTACGATTTCAGCATGGCTTGAGTGTCCCGTTCCTTACGCAATTTCAGTGTGTTTGGAATTTATCTCAGGTTGCGTTGTGCGCGCACTTGAGCGGTTGTTTTCGGACCTCCACTCACGATTTTAACGTGGTTTGAATGTCCCGTTCCTTACGCGATTTCAGACTGTTTGGAATTTATCCCAGGTTGCGTTGTACATGCGTTGGGCGGGTAGTTGGACCTCCTCTCACGATTTTAGCGTGGTTTCAGTGTCCCGTTCGTTATGCGATTTCAGCGTGTTTGGAATTTATCTCAGGTTGCGTTGTGCGCGCACTTGAGCGGTTGTTTTCGGACCACCTCTCACGATTTCAGTGTGGTTTGAGTGTCCCGTTCCTTACGCGATTTCAGCATGTTCGGAATTTCTCCCAGGTTGCGTTGTAGATGCGCTGGGCGGGTTGTTGGACCTCCTTTCACGATTTCAGCGTGGTTTGAGTGTCCCGTTCCTTCCCCGATTTCAGCGTGCTTGGAATTTATCTCAGGTTGCGTTGTGCGCACACTTGAGCGGTTGTTTTCGGACCTCCACTCACGATTTCAGCATGGTTTGAATGTCCCGTTCCTTACGCGATTTCAGCGTGTTTGGAATTTATCCCAGGTTGCGTTGTAGATGCGCTGGGCGGGTTGTTGGTCCTCCTCTCACGATTTCAGCGTGGTTTGAGTGTCCCGTTCCTTATGCGATTTCAGCGCGGTTGGAATTTATCTCAGGTTGCGTTGTGCGCACACTTGAGCTGTTGTTTTCGGACCTCCTCTCACAATTTCAGCGTGGTTCGTGTGTCGCTTTCCTTACATGATTTCAGCGTGTTCCGAATTCATCCCAGGTTGCGTTGTAGACGCGGTGGGGGGGTTGTTGGACCTCCTCTCACGATTTCAGCGTGGTTTGAGTGTCTCGTTCGTTACGCGATTTCAGCATGTTTGGAATTTATCTCAGGTTGCGTTGTGCGCGCACTTGAGCAGTTGTTTTCGGACCTCCACTCACGATTTCAGCATGGTTTGAATGTCCCGTTCCTTACGCGATTTCTGCGTGTTTGGAATTTATCTCAGGTTGCGTTGTAAGCGCACTTGAGCAGTTGTTTTTGGACCTCCACTCACGATTTCAGCGTGGTTTGAGTGTCCCGTTCCTTACGCGATTTCTGCGTGTTCAGAATTTATCCCAGGTTGCGTTGTAGATGCGCTGGGCGGGTCGTTGGACCTCCTCTCACGATTTTGGCATGGTTTGAGTGTCCCGTTCCTTACGTGATTTCAGCGTGTTTGGAGTTTATCTCAGGTTGCGTTGTACGCGCACTTGAGCGGTTGTTTTCGGACCCCCACTCACGATTTTAGCGTTGTTTCAATGTCCCGTTCCTTACGTGATTTCAGCGTGTTCGAAATTTATCCCAGGTTGCGTTGTAGACGCGCTGGGCGGGTTGTTGGACTTCCTCTCACGATTTCAGCGTGGTTTGAGTGTCCCGTTCCTTATGCAATTTCAGCGTGTTTGGAATTTGTCTCTGGTTGCGTTGTGCGCGCACTTGAGCTGTTGTTTTCGGACCTGCTCTCATGATTTCAGCGTGGTTTGAGTGTCCCGTTCCTTCCGCGATTTTAGCGTGTTCGGAATTCATCCCAGGTTGCGTTGTAGACGCGCTGGGCGGGTTGTTGGACCTCCTCCCACGATTTCAGCGTGGTTTGGGTTTTCCGTTCCTTACGCGATTTCAGCGTGTTTGGAATTTATCTCAGGTTGCGTTGTGCGCGCACTTGAGCGGTTGTTTTCGGACCTCTTCTCACGATTTCAGCGTGTTCAGAATTTATCCCAGGTTGCGTTTTAGATGCGCTGGGCGGGTTGTTGGACCTCCTCTCACGATTTCGACGTGGTTTGGGTGTCCCGTTCCTTACACGATTTCAGCGTGTTTGGAATTTATCTCAGGTTGCGTTGTGCGCGCACTTGGGATGTTGTTTTCGGACCTCCACTCACGATTTCAGCGTGGTTTGAGTGTCCCGTTCTTTATGCGATTTCACCGTGTTCGGAATTCATCCCAGGTTGCGTTGTAGACACGCTGGGCGGGTTGTTGGACCTCCTCTCACTATTTCAGCGTGGTTTGAGTGTCCCGTCCCTTACGCGATTTTAGCGTGTTTGGAATTTATCTCAGGTTGCGTTGTGCGCGCACTTGAGCTGTTGTTTTCGGACCTCCTCTCACGATTTCGGCGTGGTTTGGGTGTCCTGTTCCTTACACGATTTTAGCGTGTTTGGAATTTATCTCAGGTTGCGTTGTGCGCGTACTTGAGCGGTTGTTTTTAGACCTCCTCTCACGATTTCAGCGTGGTTTGAATGTCCCGTTCCTTACGCGATTTCAGCATGTTCGGAATTTATCCCAGGTTGCGTTGTAGACGCGCTGGGTGGGTTGTTGAACCTCCTTTCACGATTTCAGCGTGGTTTTAGTGTCCCGTTCCTTACGCGATTTTAGCGTGTTTGGAATTTATCTCAGGTTGCATTGTGCTCGCACTTGAGCTGTTGTTTTCGGACCTCCTCTCACGATTTCAACGTGGTTTGAGTGTCTCGTTCCTTATGCGATTTCAGCGTGTTCGGAATTTTCCGCCGGTTGCGATGTAGATGCGCTGCGCGAGTTTTGGACCTCCTCTCACGATTTCAGCGTGGTTTTAGTGTCCCGTTCCTTCCGCGATTTCAGCGTGTTTGGAATTTATCTCAGGTTGCGTTGTGCGTGCACTTGAGCGGTTGTTTTCTGACCTCCACTCACGATTTCAGCATGTTTTGAATGTCCCGTTCCTTACACGATTTTAGCGTGTTCAGAATTTATCCCAGGTTGCGTTGTAGACGCGCTGGACGGGTTGTTGGACCTCCTCTCACGATTTCAATGTGGTTTGAGTGTCCCGTTCCTTACTCGATTTCAGCGTGTTCGGAATTTATCTCAGGTTGAGTTGTGCGCGCACTTGAGCGGTTGTTTTCGGACCTCCTTTCGCGATTTCAGTGTGGTTTAAGTGTCCCGTTCCTTACCCAATTTCAGCGTGTTCGGTATTTATCCCAGATTGCGTTGTAGACGCGCTGGGCGGGTTGTTGGACTTCCTGTCACGATTTCAGCGTGGCTTGAGTGTCCTGTTCCTTACGCGATTTCAGCGGGTTCGGAATTTATCCCCGGTTGCGTTGTAGACGCGCTGGGCGGGTTGTTGAACCTCCTCTCAGGATTTCAGCGTGGATTGAGTGTCCCGTTCCTTACGCGATTTCACGGTGTTTGGAATTTATCTCAGGTTGCGTTGTGCTCGCACTTGTGCTGTTGTTTTCGGACCTCCTCTCACGATTTCAGCGTGGTTTGAGTGTCCCGTTCCTTACGCGATTTCAGCGTCTTCGGAATTCATCCCAGGTTGCGTTGTAGACACGCTGGGTGGGTCGTTGGACCTCCTCACACGATTTCAGCGTGGTTAGAGTGTCCCGTTCCTTACGCAATTTCAGCGTGTTTGAAATTTATCCCAGGTTGCATTGTGCGCGCACTTGAGCGGTTGTTTTCGTATCTCTTCTCAGGATTTCAGCGTGGTTTGAGTGTCCCGTTTCTTACGCGATTTCAACGTGTTCGGAATTTATCTCAGGTTGCGTTGTAGATGCGTTGCACGAGTTGTTGGACCTCCTCTCACGATTTCAGCGTGGTTCGACTATCTCGTTCCTTCCGCGATTTCAGCGTGTTTGGAATTTGTCTCAGGTTGCGTTGTGCGCGCACTTGAGCGGTTGTTTTCGGACCTCCACTCACGATTTCAACATGGTTTGAATGTCCCGTTTCTTACGTGATTTTAGCGTGTTTTGAATTTATCTCAGGTTGCGTTGTGCGCGCACTTGAGCTGTTGTTTTCGGACCTCCTCTCACGATTTCAGCGTGGTTTGAGTGTCCCGTTCCTTACACGATTTCAGCGTGTTCGGAATTCATCCCAGGTTGCGTTCTAGACGCGCTGGGCAGGTTGTTGGACCTCCTCTCACGATTTCAGCGTGGTTTGAGTGTCCCGTTCCTTACGCGATTTCAGCGTGTTCGGAATTTATCCCAGGTTGCGTTGTTGACGCGCTGGGCGGGTTGTTGGACTTGCTCTAACGATTTCAGCGTGGTTTGAGTGTCCCGTTCCTTACGCGATTTCTACGTGTTTGGAATTTATCTCAGGTTGCGTTGTGAGCGCACTTGAGTGGTTGTTTTCAGACCTCCTCCCACGATTTTCGCGTGGTTTGAGTGTCCCGTTCCGTACGCGATTTCAGCGTGTTCGGAATTCATCCCAGGTTGCGTTATAGACGCACTGGGCGGGTCGTTAGACCTCCTTTCACGATTTCAGCGTGGTTTGAGTGTCCCGTTCCTTACGCGATTTCAGCGTGTTTGGAATTTGTCTCAGGTTGCGTTGTGCGCGCACTTGAGCGGTTGTTTTCGGACCTCCACTCACGATTTTAGCGTGGTTTGAATGTCCCGTTCCTTACGTGATTTCAGCGTGTTCGGAATTTATCCCAGGTTGCGTTGTAGACGCGCTGGGCGGGTTGTTGGACCTCCTCTCACGATTTTAGCATGGTTTGAGTGTCCCGTTCGTTACGCGATTTCAGCGTGCTTGGAATTTATCTTAGGTTGCGTTGTGTGCGCACTTGAGCGGTTGTTTTCGAACCTCCTCTCACGATTTCAGCGTGGTTTGAGTGTCCCGTTCCTTATGCGATTTCAACATGTTCGGAATTTATCCCAGGTTGCGTTGTAGACGCGCTGGGCGGGTTGTTGGACCTCCTCTCACGATTTCGACGTGGTTTGGGTGTCCCGTTCCTTACACGATTTCAGCGTGTTTGGAATTTATCTCAGGTTGCGTTGTGCGCGCACTTGAGCTGTTGTTTTCGGACCTCCTCTCACGATTTCCGCGTGGTTTCAGTGTCCCGTTCCTTACGCGATTTCAGCGTGTTCGGAATTCATCCCAGGTTGCATTGTAGACGCACTGGGCGGGTTGTTGGACCTCCTCTCACGATTTCAGCGCGGTTTGAGTGTCCCGTTCCTTACGCGATTTCAACGTGTTTGGAATTTCTCTCAGATTGCATTGTGCGCGCACTTGAGCTGTTGTTTTCAAACCTCCTCTCACAATTTCAGCGTGGTTTGGGTGTCCCGTTCCTTGCGCAATTTCAGCATGTTCGAAATTTATCCCAAGTTGCGTTGTAGATGCGCTGGGTGGGTTGTTAGACCTCCTCTCACGATTTTAGCGTGGTCTGAGTGTCCCCTTCCTTCCGCGATTTCAGCGTGTTTGGAATTTATCTCAGGTTGCGTTGTGCGCGCACTTGAGCGGTTGTTTTCGAACCTCCACTCACGATTTCGGCATGGTTTGAATATCCTGTTCCTTACGCGATTTAAGCGTGTTCGGAATTTATCCCAGGTTGCGTTGTAGACACGCTGGGCGGGTTGTTGGACCTCCTCTTACGATTTCAGCGTGGTTTGAGTGTCCCATTCCGTACGCAATTTCAGCGTGGTTGGAATTTATCTCAGGTTGCGTTCTACGCGCACTTGAGCAGTTGTTTTTGGACCTCCTTTCACGATTTCAGCGTGGTTTGAGTGTCCCGTTCGTTACGCGATTTCAGCGTGTTCGGAATTTATCCCAGGTTGCGTTGTAGACGCGCTGGGCGGGTTGTTGCACTTCCTCTCACGATATCAGCGTGGTTTGAGTGTCCCGTTCCTTACGCGATTTCAGCGGGTTCGGAATTTATCCCCGGTTGCGTTGTAGACGCGCTGGGCGGGTTATTGAACCTCTCCCACGATTTCAGCATGGTTTGAGTGTCCCGTTCCTTACGCGTTTTTAGCGTGTTCGGAATTTATCTCAGGTTGCGTTGTGCGCGCACTTTAGCTGTTGTTTTCGGACCTCCTCTCACGATTTCAGCGTGGTTTGAGTGTCCCGTTCCTTACGCGATTTCAGCGTGTTTGGAATTTATCTCAGGTTGCGTTGTGCGCGCACTTGAGCGGTTGTTTTCGGACCTCCTCTTACGATTCCAGCATGGTTTGAGTGTTCCGTTCCTCACTCGATTTCAGCGTGTTCGGAATTTATCTCCAGTTGCGTTGTGCGCGCACTTGAGCGGTTGTTTTCGGACCTCTTCTCACGATTTCAGCGTGGTTTGAGTGTCCCGTTCCTTACGCGATTTCAGCGTGTTCAGAATTTGTGCCAGGTTGCGTTGTAGATGCCCTGGGCAGGTTGTTGGACCTCCTCTCACGATTTCAACGTGGTTTGAGTGTCCCGTTCTTTACGCGATTTCAGCGTGTTTGGAATTTATCTCAGGTTGCGTTGTGCGCGCACTTGAGCGGTTGTTTTCGGACCTCCACTCACGATTTTAGCGTGGTTTGAATGTCCCGTTCCTTACGCGATTTCAGTGTGTTCGGAATTTATCCCAGGTTGCGTTGTAGACGCGCTGGGCGGGTTGTTGGACCTCCTCTCACAATTTCAGCGTGGTTTGAGTGTCCCGTTGCTTACGCTATTTCAGCGTGTTTGGAATTTATCTCAGGTTGCTTTGTGCGCACACTTGAGCGGTTGTTTTCGGACCTCCTCTCACGATTTCAGCGTGGTTTGAGTGTCCCGTTCCTTACGCGATTTCAACGTGGTCGAAATTTATCCCAGGTTGCATTGTAGACGCGTTGGGTGGCTTGTTGAACCTCCTCTCACGGTTTCAGCGTGGTTTGAGTGTCCCGTTCTTCACGCGATTTCAGCGTGTTTGGAATTTATCTCAGGTTGCGTTGTGCGCGCACTTGAGCTGTTGTTTTCGGACCTCCTCTCACGATTTTAGCGTGGTTTGAGTGTCCCGTTCCTTACGCGATTTCAGCGTGTTCGGAATTCATCCCAGGTTGCGTTGTGGACGCACTGGGCGGGTTGTTGGACTTCCTCTCACGATTTCTGCATGGTTTGAGTGTCTCGTTCCTTACGCGATTTCAGCGTGTTTGGAATTTATCTCAGGTTGCGTTGTGCGCGCACTTGAGCGGTTGTTTTCGGACCTCCTGTCACGATTTCAGCGTGGTTTGAGTGTCCCGTTCCTTACGCGATTTCAGCGTGCACGGAATTTATCCCAGGTTGCGTTGTAGATGCGCTGGGTGGATTGTTAGACCTCCTCTTGCGATTTCTGTGTGCTTTGAGTGTCCCATTCCTTACGCGATTCCAATGTGTTTGGAATTTATCTTGGGACGCGTGAAGCGCGAGCCCGAGCAGTTGTTTTCGCACCTCTTCTCATGATTTCTGCATGGTTAGAGTGTCTTTTTCCTCACACGATTTTCAACGTGTTTTGAATTCATCATAGGTTGCGTGGAACGCGCTTCTGATTAATTTTCTTTGTTCTGCCTCCACTCACGAGTCCAGCGTGGTTGGAGTATGTCACCCTTTTCATCTATTGTACTCTCTGTTGCATCGCATCTATTATCTATTGCATCACATCTGTTACATCCATTGCATCATATCTGTTTTATCGTCTGGTCTAGGAGACCTTAAATCTCGCATCTTTATTCGCACTGTCTTGTGCACTCTCTGGTCTAGGAGACCTTAAATCCTCTAAAGGTGCAATTCCTTTGGTGTTTGTCCTGCCCGAACGACTTCCAATGGTCTAGTATAGCCACCTGCCTGTGTTAGCGGTGAGTTCCTAGGAGACCAACTGAGACGGTGGAAACTAGAATTCGAATGACTCATGCCTAGAACGCAAAGGTTCGGGATTTCCAAGACTAAAGTCTGGTTTAAATACCCAAGGGTGTGTCCTCGGCTTGAAATCTGTATGGCATCCCCATAGGTTGAGATAGCATGTGTATGCGCCTCAATTCTGGATACTGAGCCAACCTAGTATGTCACCCTGTTGGAGAACAGGGAAAGCTGCAACCATAGCCAGGGAAAAAAGCATTAGTGTGCTTGAGGACTGTTTTTGGTTGTTTGGGTCATCCATGATTTGCTTTTTATAGCTACCATGTGTAGACACCCCATTATTGACCGCCCTTAAGACTTGGACGCGACTGATGGTTTACTTGATGGAGAAAGGTGTGCAGGGCAAAGGTTCAGTTTCTTTGGCAAGGAGAGAGTCAAATCTCAACTTCATACCCTTTTTTGGACCGAAACAATCTAGATCAAAATATTTTAGACTTGAAACCCTCTCTTTCAAAATGTTTTGAAAATAAAGTACCTATGATGTTCCGACGCTCTCATTTCGTTAAATGTTGCGCTTTTCGATAAACCGAGCAAGGACAAAGTGGAAATGAATGAAAGAGAGATGAAATCTTTGAAAAATCTTTCAAAACACCTTACTTAAGGGTTTGGAGTTGAAGAAAAGAAGAGAAGAGGAAAGAAACTAGTTTGGGAGAAGTTCGGCATGAATCCGGGTAAGAGAGAGAGACGAGAAGTCCTCGCCAAATCAGGCCTATCCTTTTGAATACTTGGATTTCAGCTATGAGGCCACCACCGTTGGAAAGCTTACTTCCGGGGCTTCAATTTTCATTCAAGAATCTCCTTGAACCGAGTCCGGAAGGGAGAGATATGGTTGTTGGAAGTCGGGCATCAATCCGGTTACACTGAAATTGAGCAGTCTTCACTAAAAGAGGGATATCTCTTAGCAAACATGGAATTTTGAGGTGAGGCTTCCAAATTTGGAAATAAGACTTCTGGGGCTACAATTTAGGCTCAAGAATGACCTGAAAAGGCATCCAGATGAAGGATTTAGGCTTTCTTCAAAACAGGGACCAGGATTGATTTTTGTTGCCGGCCTCTATGGGAGTGTGCCGGCCATGATTGGCCAATGCCGGCCAAAAGTGACCACTGCCAGCCATCAATCAGCCACTACCTGCCATCACTGAGCACCCCTCTTTCAGTAGGTTTCACGGCAGATCTTTTGAGCCAGCTGGAATCCTTTAATTTCCCCTCCATACACGTGTATGGAGGGATGAAGCTCTTGCCAAGCTTGTTCAAGAAGCTTTGAATTGATTTTCTTCTATATAAGCAAGAGGCCACCCTCTATATCAGGGGTCAGCCATTTTTGAAGAGAAAAATCTCTCTATATATATATATATATATATTGTTGGAGTTCTGTGCCTTGAAGTTGAATTTCCTTGCACTTTTACACTACAACCCTTAGAGATACACCACCACCATTGAACCAAGCTTCTTGGGAGGTCTTCTTGAGGTCTGAAAGAAAGCTTCCACCCCCTAAAATTGTTGGTTTCAAAGAGGGTCTTCAAGGGTGAGCATTTCCCCCATTTTTGCACTTTTTTGCACCTTGCTTTAGCCCTCTTTACATATTGATTTAGGCTTTACTTATAACTGAAAAAAGTCTTGTTTTTAAGTGCTTTAAGTTTGGTTCAGGTCATTTTGCTATTTGGGGTGTGTAGTCCCCTTGCATGCTTTGTTTAGCTTTGTTTTAAGCCATATCTTGAGGCCTCCGAGCTAGCCTTGGTTTGGCCTTCCTACCACTGAAATCCAGTGGGATTTTGGTGGTAGAGGTGTGGTTTTGAGGTCCTAAATCAGAGGAGGTAGCCCTCTCTCTTTGTGTTCCTCTTTGCTTGCATTTTTGGCCTTCCAAAGGACCATCCTTCTATGTATTTTTGAGGCTTGGTTCAGACCTATTTTTGTGACTTTTAGGACCTGCCTTGGCCCTGTCTATGGCTGGTTTGGTCATGTCTTGCTTGCATCTAGTATGTGTGGTGTAACTCCATCCATAGCTCATCAAAGTAGCATGTGTGCATAGTCTTTGTTGAGTCCATTTCAGTCCATTTTTGGTGATGTTTTACCATGCCATGAACATGTTTTGGGTTGGTTTTGTTACCCCATGCTTGAATGATGCACTTGTAGTGTAAATTCCCTAAACTAGCTTCATATGATCCATGCCATGCCATGTCATTTTAGCTTGTTTGGTTTACATTTCAGCATGTATTTGGTCATCATTTGGCATGTTATGACCCTATCCATAGTTGGTTTAATCATCCTTTGCATGCTCCATATAGGTGTAGAACAAATCATGTTTACTAGTGTAGACATCCCATTTTTGACCGTCCTCAAGACTTGGACGTCACCGTTGGAACACTCGGTGATCATTCGTGCTTGTGTTCGTCTTGAGTTCCCGGAGGTCTCGGCTGCGTGCCTCGCCTCAGGATCTCTCGACTCGACTTTTCGGTGTCTGGTTTTGCACCAAACACTTGTGCTTTTGCTTTGAGGGGCAGGGAATGGCTTGTTGGCCATCCCCACACCCCATCGGCTTTCCCTTTGCAACACCGGCCGTTTATTGGTGCCACCGGCAGTGGTTTCTTAAAACCAATGGCCGGTCGGCACTATATTTTGCCGACCGGCACTTTGTTTTGGCCGGTGACCTTTTTTGCTGGCTGGTGTGACCCTTTTGCACCCTTCAGACTTGGTGCATGCCAGCTGTGCCAGCTGGAATGCACCAACATTCCTCACCGTGCATGAAGTGGCTGTTTTGAGGCTTTGCACCCCTTTTCCTTCTAGAAGGTTGGACCCTTTGGCCAAGCCAGCTGTCCTAGCTTCCTCAAGAAGCCTTGACTCCTTTGCCCCCTTTGCCCCCTTTGCCCCTTTCACTTAGCTTCTTTGAGAAGCTTAAACCATTTCCCTTTGCCTATATAAGGACCCCTCTTCTCCCATTGTCAAGGGTTGGTGGTTTTGAAAGAAAAACCAGAGCTTATACATATATATATATATCTGATATATACACCCTCTCTCTATATATTTTACTCTCTCTCCTCCCTTGTGTGTGTTTTGTGGCCTAAAAGTGCATTTTTACCTTAGTTTTGCACTAAGACACACACTACCACACCTTGCTTCGAGTTTGAGAGACATTGAGGGTTGATTCTTAAGGTTTTGGACTAATTTTGGTCAGAAAAGAGTGGCTGGACCAACTGTTCTTGAAGTGTTCTTCAAGGGTGAGTTTCTTGCTTTATTTTCCCCAATCTTGCATTGGCTTTTGACCTATCTTTCATATTGATTTGAGCTTTGTGTATAACTAAAAAAAGTCTTATATTTTCATGCTTAAGAATTTTCATTAAGGGTGTTTTGGCATTGGGGGTCGAAATCCCCCTCTTAGGTCTCTTTTGGCCACTTTTGGTGTCTTTTTCTTTAAGCCTTATTTGCTTTGTTGCATTAGCCTTCTCACCACTGAAATCCAATGGATTTTTAGTGGTGAAGAAGATGGTTTAAAGTCTTGTATAGGGGAGGGACACCCCTCTCCCTTTGTGTCTCATTTGTGCATGTTTTGGGCTCATAAGGGTAGCATATATGCTTGGTTGTTTTTGGCTCCATATCAGATGTTTTTGGTGCTATTTAGGTCACATGTTATCTTTGTTTTTGGTCGGATCGGTGGCCCTTTGCATGCTTAACATACTTGCTTTGTATTCTCTTGTTTGTGCCTAGAAATGCATCATGACTTTTGACTACCATGCTCTCATATTTTGGCTTCACTTTGTGAAGTTCTTGACCATATTTTGTCATGCATGAGGTCTGTTGGCCACTAATTTGGTATTGTTTAGCATGCTTGATATAGTTGCTTTGCATTTTGGATCATGAGCCTTAAGTGTATGGATCATTAACATGCCTAGCTTGGCCTATTATCATCATTTGGCATTAGTTGAGATCATATTCCAGTCCATACAATGTGGTCTTACATTGTCCTTTGTGTCTCTTTCAATGCCTTGAAGTGTTGTGTTTTCATGCCTTGACATGTGCATTGTGTATGCCTATGTGTTTGGGTCATTTTAGGGCTGCCGTACCAGCGGGTTTTGGAGCTATTTTGCATGCTAAAATTCTGTTTTTGGGTTGTATAGTTCATGCCATGCTTTTTTGGGTTAGTGGTAGTGGAGTGTCCTGTTGTTATGCCTTAGCCTTGGGCCCCTTTTGACTTGCATGCTTGTAGTGTATTTTGTCCATCACTTGAGACACTTTTGGCCACTGTTTTGGGGGGGTGTTTGAGGCCTCCCATTTCAGTCTAAGTCCCTTCTCGGACATGGTTGCATGCGTGACTTGTTGCCTCTAATCGCATGCTTGCATTGTACCATATTAGCATTGCATGATGAGTTGCATTGTAGCATTGCATGTTAGGAACATTGCATGCTTGCCATGATATGTTGCATTACATTTGGCATGCTTTGCATTTTAGTGATATGTTGCATTTTCGAGCCATGTTTGCATAACATGCATTGCATTGCTTGGTTTGGGGTGTCAAACCAAGTGTGAGGGGGGAGGAGTGTTCATACTACAAGTGATGTAACAAGTCTCAACTCTCGGTCACCGAGGCCCTTGACTTTGGCATGATAGGGTTTTGGTATTCATTTATATGTTGCATGCATTTTCATTGAATTGCAACCTTGGCTCCTTAGGCCATCACGCATCAAAATGCATGATTGATGGCCCGAGGGTCGAGGGTCATGCTCCCTTGAGTCCCTTACATGATAGGGAGTGTGCCCGCGCATACATTTTCTTGAAATTCCATGCCATACACTGTCTGTCCTTGTTGCTGTCAAAAACCAGTTTCTACAGGGAGTTTTTGCCGACCGGCACTGTAGAGTGCCGACCGGCCCTGGATTGGTGGCCGATAATATGAAACCCCAGCCGATGGATAAGTTCCATGGCCGATGGGTGTTCCCTTCAGCCGATGATGTCCTACAGGGTTCAGGGAACCTGTCCCAGGATTTTGGCAGTTTTCAGAGAAGCAGGGCAGTGTAAACAGAGGCAGGAGTGGTATGGTACAAGCTTTCGAGGCAAGATAAATCCGAGCATGCATCATTCATGCATCCCGAGGCGGGGGCTGCGGCCATCTTCTCTTTGCATTTAATTTGTTAATTAGATTAGAAATTTTGTAATAATTAATTTAGTATTATTTATTCGGACTATAATATTTATTTGGACCGTCCGAGTGAGGGCAATTGTGTAATAAGTGTGGGTGCGTGTGTGCATGTCTTCCAACCCCCACTTCTTTCTCCCTTTTATTTACCCGCTTATGATGGTAGACTAGGACATATTTAAATTAACATACCTTATGCTATGCATGCGTGCATCCACACATTTGTCTTACATGCATCGGGCTTGGCGCATCACTCTAACTGCATTTGTACTTTAACTTCAAATTGAATACGTGTTAGTTGTAGCATTTCACATGTCATTGTAGATTAGCCGAGCCTATCTTAGTTGCATTTTGCATGTGTTGCATTAGCCATCTTAACATGAACTAGGATCATGCATATGATTACTAACTAGTTTCTGTTTTGGCTTGGAGTACTCTGTAAGTTCTTTTGCTTTAGCATCCTTGCATGCGTGTGAATGTTGCCATGATAGCATGATTACCATGAGGCTAGCTGCTTATGTGATATAACTGCTTGAATGCCTGCGGATGGAGGTGGAATCACCTAAATTGGAATAATGCATTAAAACTGTGAGTTTTAAGCCCACTAGATAGTGGCAAAATCATTTTTTTTCTAAAGCCCACTTGAGGGTGGCAAAATCTGCATTTTAGCCTACTTGTGAGTAGCAAACCATTTCCGAAACAAACATGAAATGTTTTGTTCCAATTTAGGCGATTTGGTCTATACTTGTCTGCTGTGCGCATAACATAGTAAATTTAGGCTAATAACCGGAATAAGAACCCATAACGTTTTCAAAATTGGATATCATGGTTAGTAGAGGCCGATCTTCGGATCGGACGAGAGGGGGTGCTCATAGTTGACCTTCCCCAATCGTACCCAAGTTCTCGAGCCGAGGCAACTTTGGTGATGACGGACACGTGGCCTTTGGCATCGAGTCAGGGTTTCCTAAATTCCCCCAAAATAAAATATTTAGGTGGCGACTCTGTATCTGGCAAAGCAGCCCATGTTTGGCACTTCTTTCAAAAATCTGTTTTCTCAAAACGATTTGCCAGATTTGGACTCTTTGGTTCATATTAAGAACCGTGACACAAATCGAGTCCGAACTGTAGCGGGGTCCCTCGCGGATGTGTTACAGTTTCTGGCGACTCCACTGGGGAATTTAGAGAGTTTGACTTGAACTCGTGATATCCTGTTTTGATTTCATTTATGTGTTTCTTTGCATTGCATGTGCATTGGTGCGCCTAGGACACCGTGTTTGCCATCTGCCATTCCTGAACGGTTTGCCGGAGGCTTGTCATGTCATGACATGACCATAAGGCTGATCGGTTGTGGACTTTGACAGTGTGGGAACACAAACCTCGGTTTTACTAGGGCACCCTTTTTGACCATTCGACCTAATGCATATCGAAATCCATAGTGACCATTCCAAGCTAGGGCAGGTTGCTTACCCGATCATAGGTTGTTTGAAACCGCTGTGTGCATAGTGAAACCCTAGCTCCTGACAAAATAGGACAGGGAAACCCTACCCCAATATAGGGGTGTTTTGGCTCTCACTTATCTGCTATGTGCTTTAGAGTGTATCTCTACAGGAACGTACATATCAGTTTGCAAGATTGAGTATTAGGCTTAAGGGCACCAGTATCAGTGTTGTTGAGAAATCAGTTATCTGCAGGTATCAAGTTCAGTTTTGGGAACGGTGATTTGAGAACAATGATCAGTATCGAGGAACAGTGTGTTGGGCTTACCAACTGTGTGTTATAAATACCCAACTGTGCGTTGTGTGTGTTTATTTTACACCGTTATGCTGTCCGATTGTCTGGTTATTTATTGCTTTATTTATCTTTTTGCTAGGTAGTTTAGCACAATTGCTTCCAACCCGGTAGATATTCCCCAAGCACTCTGGACTAGAGGTCGTCGACTCCATCGATCCAAGGATCTGGTAGGCGGACAACCAGTGTACCATTCTTTACCCCCGGTTACTAAACAGAGGGCAGTTAGGCCAAGGGCATCAGTTCAGCAGTTAGTTCAGAGGGCCTTATCTACGCCACCAGAATACAGTAGGGATCAGGGTTCTGTTTCACCCACAGAGAGGGAACATATACCGATAATTCAGTCAGAACAGAACAGTATGGCTAGTTTAGAGGAGATGGTGCGCCAACTCCAAGAAAGCATGAAAGTGATGCAGCAGGATGCTGTCCGACAGGCAGAGTTTGCCAAACAGCAGGCCACGGTTATGAATGAACAAGCAGAGTTAATCGTGAGGTTACAACAGCAAACCGGAGCATCTGCTTCACAATAAGTCCCTCCCCCACTAAGGGTTCCGATACCCGAAGAAACACCAAATGTCTGGAATGTCCAAGAGGATACAGACCTTCCAGCGGGGCCAGCTCCACCCCCGATTCCACCACAACTATCCAAGGCGCCCACGCCTGTCAATATACCGGACTCTCCTTTTGAGTTCGAAGTGGACCCCACAACCTTAAAATTAAGCAAGTTGGAAAAGATGTTTAAGAAGTCCCAGGGAGTCAAGACCATCCCTGACATCGAAGATGGATACACCAACATAGCTGTGACGCTGCCTGACAGATTCAAAATACCGCACATTGATCGATTTGATGGGTCCGGGGACCCCATGGTGCACCTGAGGTTGTTTTCAGATATCCTAAGGCCAATGGGCCTCACTAGACTGCAGAAGCTGTCTCTATTTGGCCGGACCCTGTCAGGTTTAGCGGCCATATGGTATGCCAAATTGGAGGATGACATCAAGAGAAGCTGGGACGAAATGGCTGAGGCCTTCATCTTGCAGTACTCATACAATACACAAATCGAGATTACGACTCGGGATCTCGAGACAACGAGGCAAGAACCCAAAGAGAGCTTCTCAGAATTCGTGACCAGATGGCGGGCTAAGGCTTCGATGATGACCTTAAGGCCCACGGACAAAGATCAGATTCGAATGATTGTGCGCAATCTTCAGCCCAAGTTAATGCAGAAGATGATCGTACTCCCCTTTCCTGCCTTTTCCGATTTACATGAAATGGGGGTACAGATTGAGGATGCACTGAAGCAAGGCTTAATTGATAATGATCGGGAGTAACCCCGCAGAACTTTCAATCGTAACACTAATGTAGGCCCGAGTGGCGCTACAACTACCAGGACCTCCGAAGTGAGTATGGTCACCACCAACCCTTCCCCAAGAACTATGGCGGCCGCACCATTCTCCGGTGCATCCGGAAGCAACCCACAAACAGCCAAATACCCACCCAAAAACACCAGAACCTTCGCTCCGATTTATATGCCCCTGTCCAAAGCTTTGGGGGTTTTAATCAGAAAAGGGCATCTGAAGCCCCTAGAGTCGCGGCCCTTACTAGAAAGACTCCCCGCTACCCACAACCCAGCCAAATATTGTGCATTTCACCAACAGCACGGTCATGACACCGATCTGTGCTTCCGATTACGTCATGAGATTCAAGATCTCATCGATAACAGGGTGATTTTGCCTCCCGAGAAACCCAACGTTACTACAAACCCTCTCCCCACACATAACCAAGCTCCACCACCCAAAAGAGTCAACTTCATCCAAACTGGGGTCATGCCTTATGATCCTAGCATCTATATCACTCCTTCCCACCTGCCTAAGCTGGAAGTATTCCTTCCCGATTGCACCGATTTGTGCATGATGGACATCTCCATAACCCAACCTAAGCTAGCGGTGATGACTGTCGAGGACAGGAGAGAGAAGATTCCAAAGGAGAAGGGGGTTGTTGAGCCAGAGTCTGTGGAATCTGGGAGTGGTGTTGAGAAAGCTTATAGTCCAGGTGACTACATTTTGTCAATAGGCCTGGATAGGCCAGATATGGAACGACCAACAGATGGGAAGCTGTGTGTGATCCAAGGGGACAGTCTGGGACAGGGAACGGATGATTTAACGGCTGTGGAAGAGGACCTTGCCAAGCTCCAGTTTTATAGTAACCAAGATCCAGGAGACTCAGCCGTCAACTGGTTCGATTATGAGGAATCAACAGAGGCTACAGGATGGTTGGACGATCAACCAGATGTGGTAGAAGAGTTTCAGCCACAACAAGGCCCGGTAGGGGCAAGAATGTCCATGACAGCCGGAAGGGTTGAAGAACAGAGTGCATCGCCGGAGAGCACCGGTGTCAAGAATTTCGCTCGGGATTGGAGCATTTCGAGTACGGGGATTATTGAACAGTCGGCTGCATTGACACAGTCGGAACAGGAAAGATTCGAAGATTCTGAGAGAATCGGGAAGGCAAAAGCCCATGTGGGGACTGAGATTACTGTGAGCACAGAAATGGAGAATGCCGCGAGCATAAGGATAGAAGGTACTGCAAGTATGAGAACAGTCATGCCAGAGCCGGATAGGTGCCTGTCGGCTGCAGATGGAATGTAGTGGGAGGACGATAATCTATGTCTTGCCCACACAGACGAAGATTGGGGGAGTAACCAACCAGATGATACCTGGTATATCGGCGAAGTCGATCACATGACTAGGAGTGGACGGTATTTCAAGCCTTCACACCTAGATCAACCAGAGGCGTCTGGAAAAGATAGGGAGGCAGAGAAGCAAAAAGAAAAGCAACTCGAGGATGAGGTCGTATTGAGACAATTGAAAAAGATACAAGCAGACATCTCCATCTGGGGGCTGCTTATGGCTTCTCGAGTACATAGACAGGCTGTCTTTTCAGCCATGGACAAGGCCAAACTCTCGATAGAGACTACGCCAGAGCAGTTGGTTGGATTGGTTTTTCCGGGAGGAGCTACCCCGATGCTGACATTTTCCGACAAGGAATTACCACCCGAGGGGGCAAACCATAACAAGCCACTCTACATCTCTGTGGAGTGTAGGAATAAATGGATACCAGTGGTCCTTGTTGACACAGGGTCCGCCATCAACGTCTTCCCGGCAAGGACAGCCTATGCTATCGGTTTGAAAATCGCGGACTTTGTGCCAACAGCCCAGGTGATTCGGGCATATGACAACACAAGCCGGGAAGTAATGAGAACAGTTAAGATTCAAACAAAGGTTGGGCCGGGACAGCATGAGATAGATTTCCATGTCTTGGAGGTTCCTGCAACTTTCAACCTGCTTTTGGGGCGGCCGTGGCTGCATTAGGTAAAGGCAGTCTCCTCCACCCTACATCAAGTGGTGAAATACCCCTATGGAAAGGGAGTAGCCATTGTTTTTGGGAATTCATCGATCCATCCACCGCCGGAAGTATCTACGCCAGTTTTGGAAATTGAGCACGGCATGGAAGACGTGTTTATGTCAGGTTTCACCCTTGCTGAGGCTCGGGTTGTACAGGACATCATGGCCGCTAATGAGGGGGTATATGTCAGTGCCCAAGCGGTATACCTTATGAACAAGCTTCAACATATCCCCGGGATGGAATTGGGAAGGAGCGGCCGGAAAGGCGTCGCAACATTGGCCGAAGTGCCACACAACCCTCATACCTTTGGATTGGGTTATCTGCCCACTAAAGAGGATTGGGTGAGGAAAGGAAAGGAAATGGCCGGAAGAGCCAGAGCGAAACAGATGGGGAAGCCTTTTGACTTGATGCATAGGCCCATTCAGGGTACCCTAAACTGACGCTTCGTCCGGGAGGGGAAGGATTTTCCATTTTGTGGCTTCCCAGAGCCGTGGCTGAGCGCAGAAAAGAAACGGGTGCCAGGTTTTTGAGATTTTCTTTGACCTATAGTTACCTGGGGATAACATTGCCGAAGAGCAGACAGACCCATTAGCTAAGGCTGAGCAGAGTAAGGAAGTGCAGTCTGAGGACGCTGAAAATGAAATGGGGGTAGCGCTGGCATGTCTACTTTTAGATCCTCCGATCGAATAGAAGTGCTTGGGGGATAACTTCTCGGTATGTATGATCGGGAATGAAACGGCTGCGGGCCTACCATCAACTATTTTTGATGCATCCATCGCACCCTCTCCCGTTTGGCAATACGAAGAGGGATTTTTACCAGGCAGCACCGGGTCAGGTAGTGAGCCGGAATCTGATTCCACCGAGTCTTGTTAGTCGGAATCAGGTTCCAGCTCGACTGAGTCTGAGTCCGATATTCCTGGGAGTGATAATCCGGATGCCACAGTCCTGTCCAGGTCGTCTTTTTCTTTCTCCTTTGAGTTTGTTGTAACAGAAGAATCGGACGGTTTGGAAGTATTTAATAAGAATAATGTGGATGTGGTTTCCGAGTACTTTTCTGTGCCTTTGATATATTGCTTAAATCAGGACTTTCAAAATTTTGACGAAAACGACGAGGAAGAAATTCCTCCGGTTTTGCAACGATTAATTGATCAAGAGCAGGAAAGATTTGTTAAACCTTTAGTTGATGAAATCACTATTGTGAATATTGATACTGAGAAGGACCCGCGGCTGGTCCAGATCGGGTCCACGTTGTCTTCAGAGGAACGCGAGCACTTAGTCGCTCTATTAAAAGATTTCAAAGATGTTTTCGCGTGGTCCTACGATGACATGCGTGGAATCGATCCTGAGATTGTACAGCACCGGATCCCTCTTGACCCCGAGGCCCGACCGATCAAACAGAATCTCAGGAGGATCCGCCCGGACTGGGCTCTCAAGATTAAGGAAGAGGTCACCAAGCAAATCAGCGCAAGCTTCCTGTTAGTATCCGAATACCCGACTTGGTTGGCCAACATTGTTCCAGTGCCGAAAAAGGATGGCAAGATTCAAGTATGCGTGGATTTCAGGGATTTGAACAGAGCAAGTCCGAAGGACGACTTTCCCTTGCCACATATTGATGAGTTGGTGGATTTTACAGCGGGGCATGCTTTGCTCTCATTTATAGATGGTTTCTCAGGCTACAATTAGATAGTGATGGCACCCGAAGATCGGGAGAAGACTGCTTTCACCACCCCGTGGGGGACTTACTGCTACAGAGTGATGCCGTTTGGGTTGAAGAATGCTGGAGCTACATATCAACGGGCTGCGACCACAATATTGCATGATATGATCCATAAAGAGGTTGAGGTGTACGTGGACGACATGATTGTCAAATCCAAGGAAAGAGAGGGCCACTACACCGCCTTGCAAAAGTTCTTTCAAAGGATCAGAGAATTTCGGTTGCGGCTAAATCCTCAGAAATGTACATTCGGTGTTATAGCGGGAAAAATGCTGGGGTTTCTAATTACACAAAGGGGCATCGAAGTCGACCCTTCCAAAATCAAGGCCATCTTAGAAATGCCACCACCAAGGACTGAAAAGGAGGTGCGAGGCTTTCTGGGTAAAGTGCAATTCATAAGACGGTTTATCTCAAAATTAACCTTGACTTGTGAACCACTTTTGGTCTCCTGAAGAAAGGAAGGAAATTCCAATGGGACGGCCAATGCCAAGCTGCTTTTGAACAGATCAAAGAATATTTACAGAACCCGCCTGTGTTGTCGCCGCCAGAGCAGGGGAGACCGTTGATATTGTATCTTTCAATGACTGAGACCACGATGGGTTGCATGCTTGCGCAAAAATCAGAGGACAAAGTGGAGAGAGCCATCTACTATCTGAGAAGGAAAATGCTAGAGTATGAGACTCGCTGCACACCGTTGGAGAAGGCTTGCTTAGCCTTAGTATGGGCTACCAGGAAGCTGCGGCACTACCTGTTAGCTCACTCCGTAATGTTGGTTTCATGACTGGATCCCATCAAATACCTTTTCGAGAAACCAGCACTTACGAGTAGGCTAGCTCGTTGGTTGCTGTTGCTCTCCGAGTTCGATCTGAAGTATATGACACGTAAGTAAGTAAAAGGAAGAGCAGTAGCAGAGTTCTTAGCCGACATCCAGTAAAAGGAGATAAAGTAGTTGAATACTTATTCCCAGATGAAGCCATTTTGCACATCGACGATGAGTATTGGACGATGTACTTTGACGGAGCGTCAAACCAATACGGGTACGGAATAGGAGTGTTGCTAATAGCACCCGATAATTCTCGTATCCCTCTAGCCTTCAAACTCTGGTTCAAAGTCTCGAACAACGAAGCAGAATATGAGGCATGTATTGCCGGTTTAGAAGCAGCCCTGGAACTAGGGGCAAGACGGTTAGACGTCATCGGGGATTCGAACCTTGTTATGTCTCAGGCAAAAGGAGACTGGAAAGTCAAAGAAGAAAAAATGATAATTTACCACCAGACCTTGGACTTGTTAATTCCTCGGTTTGAGAAGCTAACTTTCACTTATCTAGTAAGAGAGAACAACAGGTTCGCAGATTCGCTAGCAACTCTATCTTCCATGATAGACATACCGTCTGGAGTCCGGATGCGTCCGGTTATCATTGATCAGAAGTTTGTGCCGGCGTATGAATCAATCGCCGCCATAGACGAAGTTCAGGACGAAAACCCCTGGTATTACGACATTTGGAACTTCTTGGAGAAAGAGACGTATCCACCAGGGGTAAATGCCAAGGATAAGAGGGCGATCAGAAGAATGGCCGTTCAGTTCATCATCTGTGGGGGTAAGCTGTATAAGAGAGGTCATCTGGGAATGCACAAGCTATGTGTCGAAGTCGAAGAATCGAGGCGCCTGATGGAGGCCATCCATGGAGGAGAGTGCGGTGCACACATGAACGGAGTAATGCTAGCACGGAAGATCCTCAGACAGGGTTACTACTGGTCCACCATGGAGGAGGATTGTATCAGTTTTGTTCGGCGATGCCACAAATGTCAGATCCATGCAAACCGCATGAACATCCCACCGTCGAACCTGTACAACATGACTTCACCATGGCCATTTTCAGTATGGGGAATTGTTGTGATCGGGGCTGTCACTCCGAAGGGATCGAATGGACATGAGTTCATCCTGGTCACGATAGATTATTTCACAAAGTGGGTCGAGGCCCAATCATACGCGGTGTTGAAGGCGTCGCACGTCGCAAAGTTCATCAGAAACAACATCATCTATCGTTATGGGGTCCCGAACGAGATAATTTCAGACAACGGTTCCCATTTCAAGAAGGAAGTGATTGGCTTGTTGGAAAAATACAACGTGGCTTTTCATAAGTCATCTACATACCGGCCGCAAACCAACGGAGCGGTCGAGGCTGCCAACAAGAATATCAAACACATACTGCAGAAGATGGTGGAAACCTACCGGGACTGGCCAGATAAGCTGCCGTTTGCTCTGTGGGGCTACCGGACCTCAATTAGAACTTCTACCGGAGTGACTCCGTATTCTTTAGTTTATGGGATGGAGGCCGTTCTACCTATCGAGATTGAGGTTCTGTCATTGCGGGTATTGGTTGAGGGCCAAACAGCCGAAGCAAATTGGCAGCAGAGCAGATTTGAGAAACTCATGCTCTTTGATGAGAGAAGACTGAAGCATTGTACCATGTTCAAGGTTATCAGTGCAGAATTGCTCGGGCTTTCAATAAGAAGGTTAAGTTCAGGAATCTGAAAGAAGGAGATTTGGTGCTCAAGGACAACCGAGCTCCCATCCACGACCCTAGGGGCAAGTTTAGACCCAATTGGACCGGTCCCTACATCATCAAGTCTATCTGGTCAGGTGGAGCTGTGGTTCTGATGGATCTAAATGGCCTAGAGTTCTCCCAACCGATCAACATGGACAAGTTGAAGAAATATTACCCCTGAGAGGCTCGCTAGGCCGAAAACCCGAAAGGGCGACCTAGGCAAAATTTAGAGCATATAAAAAATTGGAAAATATAAAAACTGAGCTCGCAAGGTTGAAAACCCGCAAAGGGCGGCCTTGGCAAAAGTTAGAGAGCAAAAGGAGAGTGAAAATACCCGAGTGAACCCCAGGCCTGATCTACGTAAGGCTTGATTCCCATCTTTGGGATACGTAGGCAGCTTCATCCTAAAGTTCAGCCATAAACTTTTCCCCGATCAACTTTGTCCATTTGATCATCTCGGTCATCTTTGTCTATTCAACATTCAAGAGTCCGGTTATGATCTCCGGTACAGTGTTATTCAGACTAGGGGCAACTTTCCAGTTGCTGGGATCCGGGGTTTGTGCATCTCAGTGACAGATCTCAGGCATGTCCAGTTTTGATCCATATCGAAAATAGTTTTGAAAAGTTTTGATAAAAGTTGACTTTGTTCAAATTAATCTTTTTACAACTAAGACCATCCCTAGACCAAAACGGGAAATTTTCAGTACCATAACCTTCAAAGTTCATTGATTTCAGTACAGAGTCCTCCTGCTCTTGCATACAAATTGAAGTTGCTTTTTATTACATTCATTAAGAAAACTTGAAAGTACTAATAAAGCAATAAATCTGGGGCATAGATAAGTCAGGTGTTCCTACGCCCCCTCCCAGAGCTGGTCGATGCCTCTAAGGCCAAGCTGGGCCCTTCCTGTGCCTCTTCATTAAGCCAATCAAAGCACTCATCAGACAAAGTACAACTGAAAGTAGGAGCGGGGGCCAGGAGTTCTCTTGTCCTCCACACGGTGGCCTGCCGAGCAAGCTGTGCGCCTCGGGCTGGGAATGCAGCAAGATACTCTATCCCATCTGGCGGGCAGGTCTGATCATGGCCAAATTGGCGTCAAATCCGGAATGGGAAGTAGAATACACGGTGAGTGAGACCAATCAATTGAATCCCAGTCTGCCGGGACATGTTGTAACTCATTGCCGGAAGGCTGAGCCAAGGGCACCGCCAAGCAATACGGTCTGCGGACAAGCGGCACATCCAAGCAAACCACCATCCCTCATCAAGGGCATTGACTAGACGGTGCCGGAAGAAGTAGCCGCGAGCTGAATATGCTGGGCAAGAGTCCACAACCTGCAATTTGTCCATCAACCATACCTGGGAAGGGATGAAAAATGAGAGAATAAAGAATAGAGAGATGTACGATGAGAGAAAAGTGGGAATAGGGTTTTTGTGAGAAAAACCGAGCTTGAGGGCCGAGTGATGTGAGTGATACATATGTGAGATTGGGTGGGAAGCATTACCTGTAGTAGTAGTGGACTCCCTGCTAATCTGGTTGTCTCACGACGATAAAAGGCGTCTAAGCCCATCAACGTCTCAGCCAGAGTCATGGCAATACAGCTCTTGCCCTCCTTCAAGCCTTGGGCAACCTCAGTCAGCCGGACACTAGACCCTCCGGAGCTTGAGACAAATAGAAAATGAGATAGCATGCACAAACAGAGGGCGTGTCACCGGAAGCCTTGCCAATGATGGTTGTTGCGATCACCGGCATCAGAAAACCGATCGATCAAACTCGGAATATCCAGCATCCCGTCACAAATCAGAGACCGAGCGTCACGCATAATGAATCCACACATTTTCCCTAAGGATTGGCATGGCCAAAATTAAGTTGGGGCAGGAGCTCCTTGTCGCGCTAGGACTCCATTAAGGCTCGGAAATCTTCGAAGGTAGGACATATCTCTTGCCCAGCGAAGCTAAAGACATGCGTCATCAGATTCCAAAACCTCGCCGCGGCATGGAGAAACAGAAGGTACAACGGGGTACGACCTAGAGTGAATAGTGCATTTATGTCGAAACCCCGAAAATTCAACTTTTCTGAGCCATCCAAGCTAGCAATCCAAGCTGTGAGATTTTGAGCAAGAAACTCTTCCATTAGAGCAAATCAGTGTGGAATTGAGAAAAACTACGAAGCTGAGGTCTTTTGTAGGAGATAAGGTTGGGTGGAGGACAGGTGTCAACATTCTGGTGATTCCTTCATTCATGGCCGGCCGGCCAAATATTGTGCCTACCGGCCATCACTTTTTGCCGACCATTTCTTGTGGCCGATGACCATTTCTTGTGGCCGATGGCCTCCACCCCTGGCCGATGGTCTTCCTCCTTGTTCCCTGAGCTGTTTATGCTAGGGATTGGGGAACTCCACCACCTCTAATCCCCCCCCCCCGGTGATCGATTCTTGCGGAGTCACACCTGTCTGCTTATCGATTTATTGTACATTTGCTTATCGAGTTGTATTTCACTCTCTTTAAGTCTTTGATTTGTTTATTGAGTTGTACTCACACTTGACTGGTTATGTCATGCCTTTGTTTTGCTTATCGAGTTGTAAGTCAGTTCACTACCTGATTATTACGATGCAAATACTCAATGTTCAAAACAGGTTCAATTTCGTTCAAATTGTGGTGTGATACCTTGCGATGCGATGCATAGAAAACTTACAAATGCAACATCTTTTGAACAAAATGGTCGTTTCATTCCCATCACGTGTTTTGCAAAATATGTAATTTTGAGAAAGAATAAAACCTGCCCGAGGCAGTGCAATGTGCTTAAACTACCAGTAAAAAGGAAAGTAAAGCATAGAATGGCAGGGTAGCAAAGTGTCGGAATTGATACCAGTAAAACTCCCCTTGCGGTCAACGCACCTTCCGCACCTTTGTTCGGGTCAACTACATGGTTTGGCACCTTCATCACTCGAGACAATGCGGGAAAGCACACTTTTGAAACATGAACCTTCGAGTTGACCTCAGGCCACAACTTCTACGAGCGATGCTCGGTACGTACGAAGAATGTCCCTTCCCGTATCCTTTTCATGTCTTGTGGATTCCACAAATCGTTTCAATTATGCTGTGTTACAGTACTTTACATTCCAGCATCATGAATAACATGTTTTTACTTACATGTGTACATTCAACTCTTCTCATACACAGTACTTGCGTAGACCGCATGTTTGTAATCAATTTCATTACTTGCGTAGACCGCATGTTTTGCTTGCGTAGACCGCATGTTTATAATTAATTACGCTACTTGCGTAGACCGCATGTTTGTAATCAATTTCATTACTTGCGTAGACCGCATTTTTGCTTGCGTAGACCGCATGTTTATAATTAATTACGCTACTTGCGTAGACCGTATGTTTGTAATCAATTTCATTACTTGCGTAGACCGCATGTTTTGCTTGCGTACACCGCATGTTTATAATTAATTACGCTACTTGCGTAGACCGCATGTTTGTAATCAATTTCATTACTTGCGTAGACTACATGTTTTGCTTGCGTAGACCGCATGTTTGTAATCAATTTCATTACTTGGGTAGACCGCATGTTTTGCTTGCGTAGACCGCATGTTCTGCTTGCGTGGACCGCATTCTTATGTTCAAATTCATTACTTGCGTAGACCGCATGTTCTACTTGCATAGACCGCACGTTTGAAACCAATTTCATTGCTTGCGTAGACCGCATGCTTATGATCAATTTCATTGCCTACGTAGACCGCGTGCTCCACTTACATGTCTGTGCCTTCACAGCATTGTTATGCTTCCCACTTGCTTTGCGTTGTCACGCATTTTCAAGTACATTAATATGCATGTTGTTAATCACATTATACCTGTTAAGTTTGTTTTCTTTGCAGGCACGATATTGTATGTACGATTCATTTAAGACTGGTGCAACCTGACGAACCGGGCAGGAATGGTATACTCCGAGTGAGACATATCGAGAATAGTATAATTCTCTTACATCCTTTCTGCAGTATAGTGTAGTTCAGTGTATGCTAGCTTAAAACTGTTGCATGTGGGCTTCGTTACAGCTTTCTTTACATGATCATAAGTTATGTTCGGCTTTGTGCATTGTCTTGCATTTTGCCCCTGCCTTTGGGCACATATCATGCTTGTCTTGCATGTCTGTCTAAGTCTTCGGCCTTGTCAAAAATGGGTCGTCTCTGGGCTTTGACATTCACTCCCGTCATTGTTATGACTTTCGAGTTCTATCAAAGAGGGGCAACTGTAGACACCCCATTTTTGACCGTCCTCAAGACTTGGACGTCACCGTTGGAACACTCGGTGATCGTCTCGAGTTCCCGGAGGTCTCGGCTGCGCGCCTCGCCTCAGGATCTCTCGACTCAACTTTTCGGTGTCTGGTTTTGCACCAAACACTTGTGCTTTTGCTTTGAGGGACAGGGAATGGCTTGTTGGCCATCCCTACACCCCATCGCCCTTCCCTTTGCATCACCGGCCGTTTATTGGTGCCACCGGCAGTGGTTTCTTAAAACCAATGGTCGGTCGGCACTATATTTTGCCGACCGGCACTTTGTTTTGGCCGATGACCTTTTTTGCTGGCCGGTCTGACCCTTTTGCAACCTTCAGACTTGGTGCATGCCAGCTGTGCCAGCTAGAATGCACCAACACTCCTCCCCGTGCATGAAGTGGCTGTTTTGAGCCTTTGCACCCCTTTTCCTTCTAGAAGGTTGAACCCTTTGGCCAAGCTTCCTAAGCCGTCCTAGCTTCCTCAAGAAACCTTGACTCCTTTGCCCCCTTTGCCCCCTTTGCCCCTTTCACTTAGCTTCTTTGAGAAGCTTAAACCATTTCCCTTTGCCTATATAAGGACCCCTCTTCTCCCATTGTCAAGGGTTGGTGGTTTTGAAAGAAAAACCAGAGCTTATGCATATATATACATATATATCTGATATATACACCCTCTCTCTATATATATATTTTACTCTCTCTCCTCCCTTGTGTGTGTTTTGTGGCCTAAAAGTGAATTTTTACCTTAGTTTTGCACTAAGACACACACTACCGCACCTTGCTTCGAGTTTGAGAGGCATTGAGGGTTGATTCTTAAGGTTTTGGACTGATTTTGGTCAGAAAAGAGTGGCTGGACCAACTGTTCTTGAAGTGTTCTTCAAGGGTGAGTTTCTTGCTTTATTTTCCCCAATCTTGCATTGGCTTTTGACCTATCTTTCATATTGATTTGAGCTTTGTGTATAACTAAAAAAAGTCTTATATTTTCATGCTTAAAAATTTTCATTAAGGGTGTTTTGGCATTGGGGGTCGAAATCCCCCTCTTAGATCTCTTTTGGCCCCTTTTGGTGTCTTTTTCTTTAAGCCTTATTTGTTTTGTTGTATTAGCCTTCTCACCACTGAAATCCAGTGGATTTTCAGTGGTGAAGAAGATGGTTTGAAGTCTTGTACAGGGGAGGGACACCCCTCTCCCTTTGTGACTCATTTCTGCATGTTTTGGGCTCATAAGGGTAGCATATATGCTTGGTTGTTTTTGGCTCCATATCAGATGTTTTTGGTGCTATTTAGGTCGCATGTTATCTCTGTTTTTGGTCAGATCGGTGGCCCTTTGCATGCTTAACATACTTGTTTTGTATTCCCTTGTTTGTGCCTAGAAATGCATCATGACTTTTGACTACCATGCTCTCATATTTTGGCTTCACTTTGTGACGTTCTTGATCATATTTTGTCATGCATGAGGTCTGTTGGCCACTGATTTGGTCTTATTTAGCATGTTTGATATAGTTGCTTTGCATTTTGGATCATGAGCCTTGAGTGTATGGATCATTAACATGCCTAGCTTGGCCTATTATCATCGTTTGGCATTAGTTGAGATCATATTCCAGTCCATATAATGTGGTCTTACATTGTCCTTTGTGTCTCTTTCAATGCCTTGAAGTGTTGTGTTTTCATGCCTTGACATGTGCATTGCGTATGCCTATGTGTTTGGGTCATTTTAGGGCTGCCATACCAACGGGTTTTGTAGCTATTTTGCATGCTAAAATTCTGTTTTTGGGTTGTATAGTTCATGCCATCCTTTTTTGGGTTAGTGGTAGTGGAGTGCCCTGTTGTTATGCCTTAGCCTTGGGCCCCTTTTGACTTGCATGCTGTAGACGTCCCCCGAACGCCTCGGGAGGGATGAGGTCCCCCATTCCGTTCGATATTGGGGTCACTACAGTTCAGGACTCTCAAATTGTCACGGTTCTTAATCTGAACCAAAGAGTCCAAATCCGGCAAATCGTTTTGTGAAAACAGATTTTTAGAAAAGAAGTGCCAAACATGGACTGCTTTGCCAGATATAGAGTCGCCACCTAAATATTTTATTTTGGAGAAATTTAGGAAACCCTTACTCGTTGCCTAAGGCCACGTGTCCGTCATCACCAAAGTTGACTCGGCTCGGGAACTTGGGTACGATTGGGGAAGGTCACTTCGTGAGCACCCCCGCTCGCCCGATCAAAGATCGGCCTCTACTAACCATGATATCTATTTTTGAAAACATTATGTGTTCTTATTTCGTTTATTAGCCTAGATTCACTATGTGATGCGCATAGCATACAAGTATAGACTCGGTCGCCTGAATTGGAACAAAACATTTCATGTTTGTTTATTTGAAAATGGTTTGATAGTGCTACCCGCAGGTAGGCTAAGACGTGGATTTGCCACCCTCAGGTGGGCTTTAGAAAACATGATTTTGCCACTATCTAGTGGGCTTAAAACACACATTTGATGAATTGTTCCAATCCAAATAACCCAACCCTCACCCACAGGCATTCAGGCAGTTATATCACATAAGCATATAGCCTCATGGTAAGCATCCTATTCATGGCAGTCACTCACACGCATGCAAGGATGCTAAAGCATGAAAACTTACCGAGTACTCCAAGCCAAAACAGAAGCTGATTTGAAATCCATGCATGATCCTAACTATACAGAAATGCCTAATGCAACACATGCAAAAATGCAACTATAGCAGGCTCAGCTATTCTAAACATGGCATATGAAATCCTACAGCTAACATGTATTCAACTTGGAATTGAAAATACAATGCAGTTAGTATGATGCGCCGAGCCCGGTGCATGCAAAATAGATGAATGAATGCAAACATGCTATCATACTGTATGCTAATTGAAACATGCCCTAATCTAACCATCATAAGCTGGTAAATAAAAGGGAGAAAGACGTGGGGTTGGAAGACATACATCACACACACGCACACTTATTACAATATTGCCCTCGTGCAGAGGGTCCGAATAAATAATATACAGTCCCAAATGAATAATACAGTCTGAATAAGTACAAAACCCTAATTAATTTACAAATTTAACTCGGAAAGTAATAAATTGGCATGCAAGCCAGGGACTGCCTCAACTCTGATCCAGATGATGAATGATGCATGTTCGGGTTGCCTTGCGCGAAAATCGATTGCGATGTCCCAATTAGCCTCTGTTTGCAATTGTTCTTGGGATGCGTGCCAAGCTCCGGAAGGCTGCTAACTCTTGATTTGCTGTAACAAAGAGCAAGAAAGGGGCATGACAAAGTATTTTCACATATGTATGGATGACTACCCTTCAGGGAGTGTAGTCCTTGATCCTCGTGCCACCAATCATGCATCTCGATGCATGATGGCCGAGGAGTCGAATTGCACGGCTCAATATGAAATGAATGCACATGAAAACACGACAAGACCTAAACTCCATCATGGATAATCCGGAGTGTCGGCAACCGGGAATTGAGACACGTTTCGTCACTCGGAGTACGAAACGTCCCTCGTTTCCCGTGCTTGGGCTAACTCCTATCCCAAGCATAATACAATATGCATGACATGCATGAATGCAATCCTAACATACAACCTAGCATGTGCAATGCTATGAAATGAAATGGCATACACGATGCACGAGGTAACATGGCATACACAATGCGCTAACATACAACCTAGCATACGTAATGCTATGAAATGAAATGGCATACTCAATGCATAATGGGCTTACACCAATATGAGTGGACCTCAGCCACACTCACATCAGTAGCCATGAGATGAAAATGAGACACTCGAAATGCGTGCACACATGCACGCAAACCGAGGACCGATCCTAAGGCACAAATGCCACTCTAACAAGGCATGGCAGGGCATGGAACATGGTATGCAAACATGCAAGTTTCAGCACTGAAATATGATGCAAAATGATCCCGAAACATGGCACCCGATGCATGGAATGGCCCCGAAACACAAAACTAGGCATACGCATTGGCCTATAGCTATACAAAAGATGCATTATTTGATCATGAATCATGAAGAAAGATGAAATAAAGTCCCAAAACATGCATATTTCTAGTTTATAACAAGTCCCAAAAACGAATGCAAATAGGGCTAATCTATCATGCAAGAAAAGGCCTAAAATAGAGATTAAACACAAAGGGACAAAAGCTGGCCCCAAACAAAGAAGAGCCCTTCAAAAAAGTTGAAGAGGGGCTCAAAATAATTCACTTTACAGTTTATGACCAAGTCCAAAACAGTGCACAAGTAAGCTTAAAACACTATGCAAAAATAGGCCTAGAAGAAGGTTTAAACACAAAGAGCAAAAAGGGAGCCTCAAAAAGCAAAGGACCCTTGATCAAACATGAAGAGGGAGTCAAAATATGACTCTTTACAGTTTGGGTCGGAGCCCAAAAATACAAGCACAAGGAGCTAAAAAAACATGCAAACAAAGGGGCCAAAAGAGGGATAAAGAGGCAAGTGATAGAAGGAAGTCTCAAACAGTGAAGAGCCCTTCAACAAAGTTTAAGATCGGCTCAAAATAAGGCAACTCAAAGTTTATAGAAAAGCTCAAAACAGTTTACAAATAGGCCTAAAATACTATGCAAGAAAGAGGCCTAAAAGAGGCTTTTAACACAAAGTGTAAAAACGAAGCCTCAAACAGGGAGAAGCCCTTAATAAAACATGAAATAGACCTTAAAATAAGACTATTTTCAGTTAGGGTCGGAGCCCAAATATGCGAGCACAAGGGGCTAGAATATAGATTAAAATAAAGCAAGAAAAGAGGAAAAGAAGACTTACCCTTGAAGAACCAATCTTTGACAGCCTTTGGACCAAGTTTGGGGACTCTTAAGCTCTGGAAATGTCCTTCAAGCTTCTGGAATGGAGTGAGGAGGAGGGGTGCTATGGGTTGTAGAGTAAAGGGTGCAGGAATGGTCCAAGAACAAAAGGATTTTGATGTTTGGAATAGAAGGGAAGAGGGATTGAATGCAAGAGGCTTAGAACCAATTTTTATAACCCTAAAAACACAGCTGGGGGTGCTGGTTATCTAGGCAAAGGAGTGGAGGAAAAAGGGGGGGGGGAATGAAATTCAAATTTCCTCCAAAAATAGGCCTAAAAGAGAGATAAAGAGGCAAGTGGTATCTTCTGGCCTCAAACCGAAGAGAGCCCTTCAACAAAGTTGAAGAGGGGCTCAAAATAAGACATTTTACAGTTTACATCAAGCCACGAAACAGCTCACAAATAATCCTAAAATACCATGCAAAAATAGGCCTAAAAGAGAGATAAAGAAGCAAGTGGTAGGTGCTGGCCTCAAACTGAAAAGAGCCCTTCAACAAAGTTGAATAGGGGCTCAAAAAAAGACATTTTACAGTTTACATCAAGCCACGAAACAGCTCACAAATAAGCCTAAAATACCATGCAAAAATAGGCCTAAAAGAGAGTTAAAGAGGCAAGTGATAGTAGGAGACCTCAAACAGAAAAAGGTCCTTAATAAAACATGAAAAGGAGCTCAAAATATAACTATTTACAGTTTAGGTCGGAGCCCAAAAATGCTTTCAAGCAAGGCTTAGATATAGAGCAAGATAGGAACAAAAAAGAGGGAAAAGAAGCTTACCCTTGAAGACCAATGGACCAGAAGCTCTTGGTCTGATAAATGGTGCTCCTAAGTTCTGAAAAACAGCTCCAAGTTGTTGGAATGGATGGTGGTGGGGTGTATGCCAAAAACCGGAGCAAACGGAGGTGGTTAAGTGGTCCCGAACCGAGGCACACGGTCGTCGGCTCCGAAAAATTGAAAACCGGGCTCCAAATGGAAAAAATGGCCTACGACCACGAAATGTAGCCTATGGCCACTGAGAGATGATCTACGAGACCTCTCCCTCCCTTCGGGAAGAGAAAACAGAGAAAAGGGAGCTTGGTTCGCGAACCGAGGCAAGACACGAAAGAGCCCGGAAGTCCGAAGGCAAGGCTCGCAGCCGAGACTCTGAAACTTCTGAACGAGCACAATATGCAATATCACCGAGCGCTCAATCGGTGACGTCTGAGTCTTAAGGTCGGTAAAAAATAGGGTGTCTACACATGCTTGTAGTGTATTTTGTCCATCACTTGAGACACTTTTGGCCACTGTTTTGGGGGGGTGTTTGAGGCCTCCCATTTCAGTCTAAGTCCCTTCTCGGACATGGTTGCATGCGTGACTTGTTGCCTCTAATCGCATGCTTGCATTGTACCATATTAGCATTGTATGATGAGTTGCATTGTAGCATTGCATATTAGGAACATTGCATGCTTGCCATGATATGTTGCATTACATTTGGCATGCTTTGCATTTTAGTGATATGTTGCATTTTCGAGCCATGTTTGCATAACATGCATTCCATTGCTTGGTTTGGGGTGTCAAACCAAGTGTGAGGGGGGAGAAGTGTTCATACTACAAGTGATGTAACGCGTCTCAACTCTCGATCACCGAGGCCCTTGACTTTGGCATGATAGGGTTTTGGTATTCATTTATATGTTGCATGCATTTTCATTGAATTGCAACCTTGGCTCCTTAGGCCATCACGCATCAAAATGCATGATTGATGGCCCGAGGGTCGAGGGTCATGCTCCCTTGAGTCCCTTGCATGATAGGGAGTGTGCCCGCGCATACATTTTCGTGAAATTCCATGCCATACACTGTCTGTCCTTGTTGCTGTCAAAAACCAGTTTCTGCAGGGAGTTTTTGCCGACCGGCACTGTAGAGTGCCGACCGGCCATGGATTGGTGGCCGATAATATGAAACCCCAGCCGATGGATAAGTTCCATGGCCGGTGGGTATTCCCTTCAGCCGATGGTGTCCTACAGGGTTCAGGGAACCTGTCCCAGGATTTTGGCAGTTTTCAGAGAAGCAGGGCAGTGTAAACAGAGGCAGCAGTGGTATGGTACGGGCTTTCGGGGCAAGATAAATCTGAGCATGCATCATTCATGCATCCCGAGGCGGGGGCTGCGGCCATCTTCTCTTTGCATTTAATTTGTTAATTAGATTAGAAATTTTGTAATAATTAATTTAGTATTATTTATTCGGACTGTAATATTTATTTGGACCCTCCGAGTGAGGGCAATTGTGTAATAAGTGTGGGTGCGTGTGTGCATGTCTTCCAACCCCCACTTCTTTCTCCCTTTTATTTACCCGCTTATGATGGTAGACTAGGACATATTTGAATTAGCATACCTTATGCTATGCATGCATGCATCCACACATTTGTTTTACATGCATTGGGCTCGGCGCATCACTCTAACTGCATTTGTACTTTAATTTCAAATTGAATACGTGTTAGTTATAGCATTTCACATGTCATTGTAGATTAGCCGAGCCTATCTTAGTTGCATTTTGCATGTGTTGCATTAGCCATCTTAACATGAACTAGGATCATGTATATGATTACTAACTAGTTTCTGTTTTGGCTTGGAGTACTCTGTAAGTTCTTTTGCTTTAGCATCCTTGCATGCATGTGAGTGTTGCTATGATAGCATGATTACCATGAGGCTAGCTGCTTATGTGATATAATTGCTTGAATGCCTGTGGATGGAGGTGGAATCACCTAAATTGGAATAATGCATTAAAACTGTGAGTTTTAAGCCCACTAGATAGCGGCAAAATCATTTTTTTTCTAAAGCCCACTTGAGGGTGGCAAAATCTGCATTTTAGCCTACTTGTGAGTAGCAAACCATTTCCGAAACAAACATGAAATGTTTTGTTCCAATTTAGGCGATTTGGTCTATACTTGTCTGCTGTGCGCATAACATAGTAAATTTAGGCTAATAACCGGAATAAGAACGCATAACGTTTTCAAAATTGGATATCATGGTTAGTAGAGGCCGATCTTCAGATCGGGCGAGAGGGGGTGCTTATAGCTGACCTTCCCCAATCGTACCCAAGTTCCCGAGCCGAGGCAACTTTGGTGATGACGGACACGTGGCCTTTGCCACCGAGTCAGGGTTTCCTAAATTTCCCTAAAATAAAATATTTAGGTGGCGACTCTGTATCTGGCAAAGCAGTCCATGTTTGGCACTTCTTTCAAAAATCTGTTTTCTCAAAACGATTTGCCAGATTTGGACTCTTTGGTTCAGATTAAGAACCGTGACACAAATCGAGTCCGAACTGTAGCGGGGTCCCTCGCCGACGTGTTACAACTAGCCCTTTGTGCATGATGTTTTGACTCATCATACTAGCATATTTTGGCTTTACTCAAACTTGATTTTATGCTTATTTTGAAGTGTTCTAGGACTGTTTTAGGCTGCCATGTCCATACCACTCATGCTTTGTATAGCTATAGTGTAAATGCTTAGGCTAGTCTTGGGTTTTGAGGCCCCTACCATGCCATACATGTGAGGTTTGCTTGCTTTGCCCTCATTCCATATGCTATTTCAGTCCATGAAATGTTGTCATACACTTGCATTTGGCATGCCTTGAATGCTTTGTATAGCTTTTGCTTTATGCCTCAAGAATGGATTTTTACGCATGCCACTTAGCCTAAGTCTTTGGCTCATCATTTCAGTACATTTTGGGTCCTAATATACCATGATGTAACTCTGTTTTTGGTTGTCCAAGTCACGCCATGATTGGTTCTAATAGGTGTAGTGCATTGCCTCTCTTATGGCCTTGCATGTCCTATGTTTTAGCATTGTATGCTAGCTTGCTTTGGCTTACTTCCTTGCATGTTTTAGTCTCATATCAACATGTACTGGGACTGTTTTGGGTTGCCCTTGCCATATCCTTCATGCTTTGTATAGTTGTAGTGTAATTGGCCTTGTAAGCTTTGTGTTTCGCTGATTCATGCATGCTATCCTTGAGCTATTTAGATGATTTGGCATCGTTTATCATCTCATTTCAGTGCATATAGTGTTGTTACGCTTGCACATTTGTCACTTCTTAGGCACTTTTGAGAGTTGCCCTTTTAGGCCCCTTTGATGAACCTTTTGCATTTCGCATGCTTGAGTGTGTTGTATGGCTTAATTCATCGCTTTGGCTACTGATTTAGACCTAGTTGAGAGCCGTCCATCTTTGGTGTAAGCCCATCTTACCATGTTGTCGCATGCTTGTTTCATTTCGTATGTTGTCGCATACTTGTTTAGCTTTGCATACCTTGCATGCTCACATGTTCATGTTGCATTTTGTCATGTTGTCCAAGGTCATCACCTCACCTCATGCTTATATGCTTGTTGCATGCTTGGTTTAGTTGCATGTTTGCACATTTAGGTCATGTTGCATGTTTGCCATGCTTATGTGTTGCATTGCCTGGATTAAGTGTTAATCCGAGCACGAGGAACAAGGGGCGTTTCATACTTCAAGTGATGGAACGTGTCTCAATTCTCGGTCGCCAAGCTCTTGATGATTCATGATAGAGTTCTAGGCTTTACTTGCTTTATTTGTGCATTCATTTTCATATTGATTGGCATAAGTTGGATCTTTGGCCATCATGCATCGGGATGCGTGATTGATGGTCGTGGATCCGACTAGGCCTCTCCCTTGATGTTTTGAGGTGATTTGGAGTGCCATGGTGCATACATGTCTTTGGGAGACCCTCCCTTTCCTCTATTTTGTGCTTCGTTGCAGTTTGGTGTCACAGCACACCAGTGGCCGGCAGCCTGCCACTGATGGTCGGCAGTGTGCCACCCTTGGCCGGCAATGGACCATATTTGGCCAGCAGATCTCCTTCCCTGGCCGGCAGGCCACTGGTGACTTCCCCTGTAGTGTTTTGGTAGGATCCAGCAACAAGCACTGGAAGACACCCTGCAAACAGAGCCTCTAAAGAGCAACCGGAAGGCCTTTCGAGGCGAAGAACCGAAGCGAGCATGCATGCCTCCCTTCTTCAAACAGAGCTGGAATAGCACCGTTTACTGCTTTCCCCATTTGTTTGTTGTCTTTCATTTGTAGTTTAATTAATTTGTTAATTGATTAAGTTGTGTAATAATTAGTTGTAGCTAGTTATTCAATTCGGTTCTGTAATAATTAATTAGCTTGTGAGTTAGTTAATTAGGTGGCTTGTATTATTCATTCAGACCCTCCGAGCGAGGGCACAATTGTAATAAGTGTGTGTGTGTGTGTGTGTGATGCATGTCTTCCAACCCCATTTCTTTCTCCCTTTTATTTAGCTGCTTACAATGGTTAGATTTAGGGCATATTTCAATTAGCATACCTTATGCTTGCATGCGTGCATTCATTCATCTGTATTGCATGCACCGGGCTCGGCGCATCATACTAACTGCATAGTATTTCAAATCTAACTTGAATACATGTTATCTGTTGCATTTCACATGCTGTCCTAGGATTAGCCGAGCCTATTCTAGACTGCATTCTGTATGCGATACATTAGGCACTTAACATGGATTTGGATCATGCATGATTGCTAACGAGTTCTCTGTTTTAGCGCGGAGTATGATGTAAGTATTTATGCTTTAGCATCTCGCATGAGCGTGATTGTTAACATGACAGCATGCTTATCATGTGGCTATATGCTTATGTGATATACCTGCCTAAATACCTGTGGGTGAAGATTGGATTACTTGAATTAGGATAATTCATTGAAATCCGCATCTTAGCCTACTTATGAGTAGCACCATTAAACCATTTTCAAAAAATAAACATGAGATGTTTTGTTCCAATTCAGGCGATCCAATCTATACTTGTATGTTGTGCGCATCACAGAGTAAATCTAGGCTAATAACCGGAATAAGAACGCATAATGTTTTCAAAACTAGATATCATGGTTAGTAGAGGCCGATCTTTGATCGGGCGAGTAGGGGTGCTCACGAAGTGACCTTCCCCAATCGTACCGAAGTTCCCGAGCCGAGGCAACTTTGGTGATGACGGACACGTGGCCTTAGGCAACGAGTCAGGGTTTCCTAAATTCCCCCAAAATAAAATATTTAGGTGGCGACTCTGTATCTGGCAAAGCAATCCATGTTTGGCACTTCTTTCAAAAAAAATCTATTGTCAAAAACGATTTGCCGGATTTGGACTCTTTGATGATTCATCGGTCTTGCATTGCACTCTGTGAGATTAGATACAGGACCGTGACTTTGAGTCCTAAACTGTAGTGAGCCCAATGAACAAAACCGGGGGGGGGGGGAGGGAAGGGGGGGGGGGGATTCCCTCTCAGGATGTTCGGGGACGTCTACACCATGTAATCCCTCTTGTAGGCCTTAAGTATCGGACCCCCTAGCATGCTATCCTTGCATCGTTTCAGTGGCTTAGAACCACTTATAGCATCATTTCAGTCCTCATGGCATGCTTGTATGCTTGCATTTGATGTCGCTTTAATGCTTTATAAGGTTGTCATCTTATGCTCCATGTTTGGCCTCTTTTGCATGCTTGCATGTTTAGACCATTTAGATGCCATCTAGATGTGCTTTTGGCTTTGTTTTAAGATGCTAAGACTCTGATTTTGGTTGTTCAAATCATGTCATGTTTGATTTTGCTAAGTGTAGTTCAATACATCTTTGGCTTGCCTTGAGTTTTGGCTTTGCTTGCATGCTTTGCTTGCTTTAATTAGTTGGTTTGGCACCTCTATTTCATGCAATTTCAGAGCCTAGCATGCTTGCTATATGCCCATGTTTATCTCCTTTTAAGTGTGCTTAAAAGTTGCCTCTTTGTGCTTAAGTGTCGAACCATGTTTGCATGCATGATTGTATGTTTAGATACTTGGTTCATGACATGTTGTTGCATGCTTGAATAGTGTTGCGTTTGGCATGCATTTCTTGTTAAGTTGTCTAACATGTTATATGCCTTGCATGTGTGCATGTTGACATTACACTTTGCATGCTTGTTAGTTGCATCCTTGCATGTTCATTTGCATGCTCATGTTGCATGTTTAGAGTGCATGCTTAGGTTGTAAATGACATGCATGCCTTGCCTCTTGAATTAAGTATGATAGAAGTTAGGCCTCATTTGTTTGTTTGGTTTGCATTACATTTGAAATCAAAATGCACAACTTGGTTCCTTGGGCCATCACGCATTGAAATGCGCGATTGGTGGTCCGAGAATCAAGTACCATGCTCCTTTGAGTCATGAATATGATAAGGAGTGTGGTTAGTGCAAACATTGCTTGAAATGCATTGCCATGCCATGTTTTGCCCTTTGCTGATGTCAAAACAGGTTTCTGCAGACAAAGATGGCTGGTCGACTACATAGAGTGCCGATCGACCAAACGTTTGTGGCCGAGAGCTCAATCAATGGTCGATGACCATCCTGCCATGGTCGGTGACCATTTGTCTTAGCCAGTGGTGTTCCACAGTGTCCATAGAGTGCTCGCTGGGACTTTTGGAATTTTCAGAGGAGCAGAGCAGGGAAAACAGAGGCAACTTGTGCATGGCAATGGGGTTCTGAGCAAATCCGAGCACGCATGCATTGGACCCTCTTCCCGAGGCATTTTATCGCTTTCTTTACTTAATTGATTTGTTAATTAATTGGGTGGTCTGTAATATTTAATTAGCTTGTAGGTTAGTTAAATCTGTATTATTCTTCTGGTCCCTCCGAGCGAGGGCGAATTTATAATAAGTGTGGGTGCGTGTGTGCATGTCTTCCAATCCCCACTTCTTTCTCTCTTTTACTTACCTGCTTTTGATGGTTAGTATTAGGGCACATTTAATTTAGCATACCTTATGCTATGCATGCGTGCATCATTCATCAGCCTTGCATATACCGGGCTCGGCGCATCATGCTAACTGCATAGTATTTCAATTCCAAACTTGAATACGTGCATCGATTTCTCGTATTTCACATGTCATCCTTAGATTAACCGAGCCCATTCTAATGACATTTTTGTACGTGATGCATTAGCCACTTTAACATGAACTAGGATCATGCACATGCATAATTACTAACTAGTTCATTGTTTTGGCACAGAGTACGATGTAAGTATTTATGCTTTAGCATCTCGCATAAGTGTGAATGTTAACATGACAGCATGCTTACCATGTGGCTATGTGCTTATGTGATATTACTGAATGAGTGACTGTGGGTGAAGGTTGGATTGTTTGAATCGGGATAATTCATCGAAATCCGTATTTTAGCCTACTCGTGAGTATCAAAATTCAAACCATTTTCCAAACAAACGGAAATGCGATGTTTTGTTCTGACTTAGGCAATTTAGTCTATACTTGTTTTGCTGTGCGCATCACATAGTAATTCTAGGTTAATAACCGGAATAGGAACACATAATGCTTTCAAAACAAGATATCACGGTTAGTAGAGGCCGATCTTTGATCGGGCGAGAGGGGGTGCTCATAGCTGACCTTCCCCAATCGTACCCAAGTTCCTGAGCCGAGGCAACTTTGGTGATGACGGACACGTGGCCTTTGGCACCGAGTCAGGGTTTCCTAAATTTTTCAAAATAAAATATTTAAGTGGCGACTCTGTATCTTGCAAAGTAGTCCATGTTTGGCACTTCCTTCTAAAAATCTGTTTTTCAAAACGATTTGCCGGATTTGGACTCTTTGGTTCAGATTAATAACCGTGACAATTTGAGAGTCCTGAACTGTAGTGAACGCAATATGAACAGAACGGGACTCACCCTCCCGGGGCGTTTGGGGACGTCTACAGGTGGCGACTCTGTATCTGGCAAAGCAGTCCAATTTTGGCATTATTTGATTTAAAATCGATTTTCCAAAAATGATTTTCCGGATTTGGACTCTTTGGTGTTTATCAGTTTCACATTGCACTTGTGAGATTAGATTCAGAACCACGTGAGTCTGAACTGTAGGGCTTCTTTTTGAGCTTCCGAAAAGGGGCACGAAAAAGGCGAGCCACACCATCAATCAATCAATTTCCATGCATGATGGCTAAGGGACCAATTTGTACAAGTTTAATAAGTGCAAAACAAGACTCAAATGCCATCACCCTATCATGCATGATCAAGGGCAACGGAGACCTAGGAAAGTGACACATTTCATCACTTTTGAATATGAAATGTCCCATTAGGCATGACCGCAATCTCAAGCTTAAAGGAGAGAGATCGTGTTGTTGATAATGAACCCTCAAAAAGAATTAAACCATTAGGCATGACCTTAATCTCAAGCTTAAAGGATCCCAAGCTTGAAACAACCCTCAAAAGAAAATGAAACAGTGAAGTAAAGAAGAAGGTGGCAGAGTTTATAATGCTGAAATAGAATGAAAAACAACACCAAAACACGCTATCAACTCAAACAAGAGGTGTCTAAGACCCTAAAATACCAACTTGTGAAGACTATTAAACTACAACCATGCAAAACAAGACTCAAATGAACTAACCAACCCAAAACAGAGCCAAAGCAGGCTATTTCAGAGGCTAAAACATGTTGGACTTGAGCTAAGTTAAGCTAGAAAAACATGCTAACATGTGAAGCTAACTAGGCATGCAAACACGACACAAGGAGGGGAGGCTAACTCCTCCAAATTTGGACTTCAAAATGAGTTTTTTTTCATTGAAAAATCTTTGAAATTCAATGGTTAAAAGGCCCAAAAAATTTGGTTTGAAAGTGGTGAACAAAGGTACAAAAGCTTTACAAACAAAGAAGTAAGAAGCGTGAACCACCCCCTAACTGAAAATAGCCTCAAACCACCACCTTTAGGCCACAAAAATAGAGTTTTTAACAGTTCAAAATCAGCCCAAAAACAGTTGAAAGAGATGGGAAAACAAGTATGCAAAACAAGTGTAAAAGGAGAGTGTTATACCGCTTGAAGCAAGCAACAATTTTAGGCACAAGTCAAGTCAAAAACACCTTCTACAGCTCCAAGACAACTTCCAAGGACCTCAGCTCAAAGGTGATCAAGTTTGATTAAGGAAGTGTATGCAAAAGTATACGACTTGTAAGAAAATGTGTACAAAATTGCGAGAGAGAGAGAGAGAGAGAGAGAGAGAGAATTTTGCTCCAAAATTTTCTAACCTAAATGTTTCTAACCTTGAAAACAAGAAGAGAGATCAAGTTTATATAGAAAGCAAGAGCCTTAGGTTAAAAGATCTATATAGGGACAGGTGGAGCAATCTGGAAACAGCTGGCCACAGCTGGCCATAGCTGGCATGAAAATATCTGTTTTTTTGCACTAGTGGCCGACAGGCCACTAATGATGGCCGGCATGCCACAAATGTAGCCGGCAGGCCACTAATGGTAGCCGACCGTCCACTATTTGTGGTCGACACACCACCAGTGGCTGGCACATCACTGAGGGGGTCAAGGGGGTCAAACCACTCAAAAAGGCCAAAATTACTAGTGGCCGGCCGTCCAAAAGTGGTGGCCGGCAGTCCACCAATGGGGGTTTGCCGTCCACAAAAATCTGCTCTCCAGGTCCAACTTCAAACGGACATATCTCCCTCATCCGGACTCAGTTTTAGGTCATTCTTGAGTCCAAATTGAAGCCTTGGAAGTCTACTTTCCAATGGAGGTAACCTCACATATAAAGTCTACGTGTGGAAAGAGATATGCCTATTTTAGTGATGGCTGCTCAGTTTTGTCCAAACTGGATTCATGCCTAACTTCTCCCAAACTAGTTTTCTCCCATCCCCTCTTATTTTCTTCAAATCCAAACGTTTAAATAAGATGTTTTGAAAGATTTTTCAAAGAGTTTACCTCTCTTTCATTTATTTCCACTTTGTCCTTGTTCGGTTTACCGAAAAGCGCAACATTTAACGAAATGCGAGCCTCAGAACATCATAGAAATATTTTCAAAAATATTTTGAAAGAGAGGGTTTTAAGGTCTGAAATAGTTTTGGTCAAAATAGTTTTGGTCCAAAATGAGGTGTAAGGTTAGAAGCTCTCCTTGCTGAAGAAATCGAACGTTTGCATAGCACAACTTTCATCACCGAGTGATCAACCTGAGGCACCCAAGTCTTAAGGGCGGTCAAAAATGGGGTGTCTACACCGAGGTCCTTAGCCCCATACCAGTCACTTTTTCCCGAAATCTTGCTCTATTTTCACTAAGCCAACATTATGGGTATGTTCAGGTGAATGGTAGACTCCCCAGAAAAACTTGAGTACTTTAGGAGAGAGTTATCTATCCCAGTCAATGTTCAGATTAGGTTAGCTAGGGAGGAGGACTTTATCATGCCTGATGAAAACTCCATGCCCTTCCCCGTTATTGCATTTATTGAGTGTGGACTTCGGTTTCCTTTAGACATTCTCTTTAGGGAAGTCCTCCACCACTACAAACTCAACCTTATGCAGCTAGCCATCAATTCTTATAGGGTTATCAATGGTATAATCACCGTAACCCGCCGAGAAAAAGCTAGGATAGCATTAGCTGACATCTAATTTTGTTACACCATGTGTAGCCTAAAGTCGAAAAAAGGCTACATTTATTACCTCAATCCCAGATCCACTGCCTACAAAATCATAGCCAACCTCCTAGACTCCAACAAGGGTACTGGAGATGATTACCTGATCGTCTCGGGCAACTGGGAGTTTGCTCCTGATGATGATCTTCATCTCTTCCCTCTACGCCGATCAGTGTTTAAAGAGGGTGATGGTAAGAACTGAGTCATCCTCTTAATCCTATTTCTGCTAGGACTTGTCAACTCAGATATCTGTTTTTTAATTATCTTCTTGTTCTCTTTTGCTACTCTTCCCTAGCTAGCAAAGGATTTCTGACAAACTTTCTTTCTCAGGCCTGATCTAAAAAGGTTACTGGACTTCCCAGTTGAAAAACGCAAGGCCCTACTATTGCTTGATTACATTCTGACCTACAAGTCAGCCTTACCCGACATTCCCACCAAAGCAAGACTCCACCTTCTGCAACAACTCCACCAGTTGCTTCATCACCTAGGCCTAACCAGGCCTCTTCTTCAGATCCGGTTGAGGTTACATCCACATCTTTTCCCTAGTTGATTCTACCTTCCTAACGCCGACACCAACGTCGAGCTTCACCAAACGTTCCTGCCGATAGAACCTGAAGTCGCAAACAACGAGATTCTGAGGATTTGGCATTCGACCCAGCAAACCCTTCAATTGCCTTGCTAGCAATCCATTTTTTCACTAGAGTCACTATCGTTGTAATAGTAGACGAGATGGGCCGCAGTTAAGCCGTTGTGGAGGACCTCCAGGCCGACTTGCCAGGAGTGGTTACTGTTCAATCTTCTTCATCAGAATCCCAACCCAAGTCAAAACCAAAGAGGGTGAAAATGGCTAAGGCAAAAATCACTGTGACCCAAGTGAAGTCAAAAGGCATAGTGCCGGTCTCGAAATTGGTCGAGATCAAAAAGATCCCCACCGCTGCTGAGAAAAGGCCTGCCGAGGCAAAGCCAACCAACACCTTGCAGTCAAAGAAACCGAGGTCCAAAGCCACAGCAAGCCCAAGTGCCTTCAAAGCCGATGAACCTTGGGCCCCTACTATTATGATTGATGACAAGCTAATGAAGGCTGGTGATAGTGCCATCGACAGCATTGAGGTCAGCGCCGCTCTCTCCACAGCCGTCCTATTTCCAACTGATCTCAATCGCATGGCCGAGATCAATGAATATGAAAATTTCGCATTAATGATGCAGCATTCAGTTCTTGTAAGTACCTGACACTTGTATCGTTCTTGTTTTCCTGCCAATGTTCAAAACTTTTGAGATTTTACTAATTTCCTTGCTTCCTTGCAAACCATCCAGCACCCCCGTTCTTTTGCCATGAAAGTCGAGGCTTTTAAACAAAAGTTGGTGCACAAGACCCAGCAAGCTGCCGACTTCTTCTCCTCACTAAACAATGCCGAGGCCAAGATCAAAGTTTTGTTGGATCAGGCCAAGACAGCCAAACGAGCCGAAGACCAAGCCAAGGAAAAAGCTGAGGCAGCCGAGGCTGTGGCTGAAGTACTTAAGTCTGAGATTAAGGAAGCTGAGGCCAAAACTTATAGCGATCCCGGTTGTCCCTTTTACTGTTCTGTTGTATTCCGGACTCAGTTCCGTGAAGTTGGTAGTTGTATCTATCTTGTTGTCATCCTTTAATTCCGTTTGTTTGAGTTATAGGATGTGTTAGGCTTGTTTCGAACAGGTGGGTTGAGCCTTGGTCTGAAATCTTGTTGCCGGGTTTTTGATCGTTCCGTTCGAGCGGGTCTTTTTGCGCTCGAGCTGATATTGCACACTCCCAGTTTTTCGTGTCCCTGCAAAACTTCTGCAGGTGTGATTTTTATGCTCGAGCGGGTTTCGTTACGCTCGAGTGGTGGCGCTCGAGCGGGTACTCTGGCGCTCGAGCGGATAGTACCTTTCTGGTGTAAGTTCTGGGAGGGGGAAATCTACGCTCGAGTGGACTGGTTTTCGCGCTCAAGCGGGTGTGCTTTATTCTTGTGTCTTGGCGCTTGAGCGGGCCTACTTGCGCTCGAGCGTGTCCAGATTTTTGTTCTTGACGCTCGAGCGTTGTGTTCTCCGCTCGAGCGGGAATGTCGTATATCAGTTGGCAGCTGGGCATTTTAAAATCACTTTTTGCATTCTCTCTCTCTCTTATTTTTCTAAAAAGCCATTTGAGAGCTCCTCTCTCTAAAACCATAACTTCTCTCTAAGTATTGATCTAGCTAGGGTGTTTTCCTCACCTTTGGTCTTCACAAAAGTTGGGTTGATCGTCGAGGGCTTTACCTTGATCCGAAAATTTTGAGTTTTGGAGCACGTTGAGTTTCATCATCTTCTTCCCTTGAGCTCCGATTTTGAGGTAAAGATTCCTACTCACTATTATGGTCTTCGACATAGATTATTGGTAGTTTTGATAAAGTGTTGAAGTTGGTTGATTTTGGGACTTAGGGTTTCAAAAGGGTATAAACAAGGGTTTGATATTTTGATTGTTAAACATGTATTTTGGGTTTCAAAATAATGATGTTGTTGTTGGTTGTTGATATATAGGCCATTGGGTCAATATTGGGAAATGGGGTAGAAAACCCTAATTCGTTGAATAAATTAATTGGTATAATTAATTTGGGGAAAATTGTGGACTTATGGAATTGAGTTGGAAATAATGAAATTGGCTCATTATGTTGTGAAATGATGGAGTTGGCTTTATAAATCGCTCACTTTTGAAAACATTGATATTTTATCTGTTGGAGCTTTTATTATCTGTTTAGAAATAATTGGTTGGGCTACCGGTGGAGGGTAGTTTTGATTGTTGTAGACAATGCATGATGATTAGGCAAACTAAAACTAATCAATTGGATATGTCATAGAGTATGACGGTTGATAGAATACATTAACGTTATATATTGATTGATTGTGTATATGACCTATGTGTATATACATTGTGTGTGTGGGAGGAGATAGGGGATGTACTCCACGGTTTAGGGGAAGATAGGGGATGGACCTCTAAACTGGATGTTGTTTGGGAGGAGATAGGGGATGGACTCCACTGATACAGCTCATATGCTTGTCAGATAATGTGTTGATATAGCTCATATGCTTATCTTTGGAAGTGTCGATACAGCTCATATGCTTGTCATTGGAAGTGTTGATATAGCTAATATGCATACCTGTTGAAATGTGGATATAACTTGTGTGCTTATCTGTTGAGATGTTGATACAACTAATATGTTTATTTATTATAAAATGGGAAGTGTTTAATATGAGTCATTGTCTCATATAAGTGGTTGGCCAGGTTCTTAGCCGTTGATGTAAATTGTGAAATTGATAAGAAATGGAAACTGAAATGAAACATGAACATAGTGGTCTTGAAATAGAAATGGGTTATGAACGGGTTTATGGAAATTGAACATTCATCAATTGCTAATGTCTTAGTCATTGCTCATATTGTGTTTAGCATATCTCTACTGGGCGTTGGCTCACCCTTTATGGGACATTATTTTCAGGTACAGGTAGTATGCCACCTCCAAGGACATAGCTTGGATGATGATGAGAGTTGAAGACTCTTTTTTGGTTATTTATTGTATTACATGTTTATCAAGCCAAGGGCTTATTTTGTATAGAGTTAGTACTCTTCTTTTGTGTAACCAAGTGTTAACTTGGAAAGCTGTAAGCCCTTAGGGCATTTGCTTTTGTTGTTAACATGTAATACAGTTGTAAGAATTACTCTGATGAATAGAAATGATTGGTTTCTTTTATATCAATGCATGTTTAAACTATTGGTTTTATGTATTTTTTGAGGGCGTTACAAAACTACTGAGGCTAAGACAGAGCTCCAAGAAGCCTTGGCTATAAAAGAGCCTGAGATCATGGCGGCTGACGAGAAAGCATTCTCAGAGCCGCCCGAACTCGCTCCGCGCAACCCTCCTTTTCGAAGAGTGCGCGGATTTGGGGTTCTAGCTACTGCAGTTCAGACTCCTGTCACGGTTCTGAATCTAATCTCACAAAGTGCAATGTAAGACTGATAAATCACCAAAGAGTCCAAATCCGGCAAATCGTTTTGGAAAATCGATTTTAATCAAGAAGTGCCAAACATGGACTGCTTTGCCAGATTTCAGAGTCGCCACCTAAATATTTTGTTTTGGGAAATTTAGGAAACCCTGACTCGTGCCTACGGCCAAGTGTCCGTCATCACCAAAGTTGCCTCGGCTCGAGAACTTGGGTACGAGGGGGGAAGGTCATGAAATCAGCACCCCTGCTCGCCTGATCAAAGGATTGGCCTCTACTAAACATGATATGTTATTTTTTAAAACACATACGTTCTTATTCTGATTTTTTAGCTAACTTACTACGTGATGCACACAGCATACAAGTATAGACTAAATCACCCAATTTGGAACAAAACATCTCATGTTTGTTTTTCGAAAATAGTTTGAAGATGCTACTCACAGTAGGCTAAAGTGCGGATTTGCCACCCTGAAGTGGACTTGAAAACATGATTTGCCACTCTCAAGTGGGCTTAAAATGCACATTTTGATGAATTGTTCCAATTTAAGAAATGAAGCCTTCATCCACAAGCATTCATGCAGTTAAACACTTAAGCAGTTAGCCTCATGGCAAGCATGCTGTCATGGTAATCACTTACACGCATGCAAGGATGCTAAAGCAAAAACACTTACAGTGTACTCCGAGCCAAAACAGAAAACTAGTTAGAAATCAATGCATGATCCTAGCTATGTCAATAATGCCTAATGCAACACATGCAAAATGTAACTAAAATAGGTTCAGCTATCTAAGATGGCATATGAATGCTACACTTGATGCATGTATTCAAATTGGAATTGAAATACAATGCAGTTTGAATGATGCGCCGAGCCCGGTACATGCAATACAAATGAATGATGCACGCATGCAAAGCATAAGTATGCTAATTGAAACATGCCCTAAAACTAACCATCAAAAGCTGGTAAATAAAAGGGAGAAAGACGTGGGGTTGGAAGACGTCCACACACTCACGCACACTTATTACAACATTGTGCCCTCTCGACGGAGGGTCCGAATGAATAAGCTAGCTAGCTACGCTAATTAAGCTAACTATTACAAATCAACTAATTAACTAACTAAGCTAATTAATTATTACAAAACTTTAACTAATTAATCAAATTAATTAAGTTACAAAACCAACTAAGTAAGAAAAAGAAGCTAAATTAGGCTACCACAACTCTGCCTCGGAATAATGAATGATGCGTGCTCAGTTTTCGCCCCGAAAAGCTTTCTGGTTTGCTCTCAAGAGGCTCTGCTTGCAGGGTGTCTTCCAGTGCTTGTTGCTGAAACTTACCAAAACAGTGCTGGGGAGTGCACCACTGGCCTGCCGGCCATGAATGGTTGCTGCCGACCCCCCTGTCAGCCAAGGATGCACACTGCCGGCCACAAACTTGTTGGGCGAGTTTGGAACAGGTTGGTTGTTAGTTGGTTCAAATGGTTGCTGCCTAGATTTTGGCCTCTTCGCTCAAGCGAAGATTCTTACACTCGAGCGAGCCTTGTGTAACTTGCTTTTTCGCTCGAGCGACGTTTCTTGCGCTCGAGCGAGAATTGAGGGTCTTCAAGTTTCTTTCCCAGACGCAGCTTTTCTGGGAAAATGTAAGTTCTTCGCTCGAGCGAGGTTTTTTGCGCTCGAGCGAGCCTTGTGGAATTGTTTCTTCGCTCGAGCATGCGTCTGCGTCTATGGCAGACCTGAAGCTTTGCATTCTACGCTCGAGCGATGCTTCTTGCGCTCAAGCAAGGTCATTGTTGTGTGTTGTCACTCGAGCGACAGCTCCTTCGCTCGAGCGAGGATTGCGTATATCAGTTTGCAGTAGAGCTTTTCTGCATCACTTTTTGTATCTCTTTCACTCAAAACCCTAGCCCAGCTTCTTCTCTCTCTAAAATACACACTCTCTCTCTCTCTATACACTTTGGTTTGGGGGTCTCTCAACCCTAGTCCCTTTATTAGGTAGAGCAACTCGTGGGCTTCCATTTGATCCAAGAAAGTTTGAGTTTAGGGCATCTTCAAGTTTCTCGTTGTTCCTCTTTGAGCTCTACATTTGAGGTAGGGATATTCTACTCTTTGATATGAGTTTTAACCTAGGTGTTTATCATTTGTATAAATGGTGGGATTTGGGAAGATTTGGGTAGAGTTAGGGTTTGGATTTGATTTTTTTTGAATGAGGGGTTTTCCATATTTGGCCCATATATGTATGTGAGGTCTTGATTTTGATGTTATATGAGAATAAGTGGTGAATTGAATCTTCGGATTGATATTCGAAAAAGGAGGAGGTTTGCCCTAATATGAGTTAAATAAATTATTTGTGTAAATAATGAAATTGATTCGAGAAATATGAAATTGGAATGATATATAAATGGAAGATGTAGTTGGATTTGATAAATCACTCACCTATGGAAAATTTGGCAAATTTCTGTTTGATAGATTTGTTCATCTGTTTAGAAAATATCTATTTTGGGCTATCGGTGAAGGATAGCTATGATTGTTGTAGAAACTATATGAGGACTAGGTAAATTGAAACTAGCCATATGAATTATGTCATTGAATATGATGGTTGATTAAATTGTTGAATGTGTGAATTTGGTAGACATTGTATATGACACGTTTTTAAATACATTGTATATGTATCAATGTTTGGGAGGAGATAGGGGATGTACTCCATTGTTTGGGAGAAGATAGGGAATGGACTCCACTGATAATTAAGTTGGTCGGAATGTCCAGGGTGAGTCCCGAAATCTTATATGCATTCGGGTGCCGGTTCCCTCGGATGTGATTCCGAAAAATGGCAAGAAAATGGAAGTGTTGAATAATGGTTATCAATGAAGTGTTGATAAATGAGTTGTAGTCTCGTTTTGAATTGCTTAAATTACAATGAACTATATCAATGAATTGATTTGGATAAATGAATAGAAATGGATTGAAACATAGATGTGGATATTGACTAGTCATGGAAAGGGGTGTAAGTTGGTTTACAAGTATTGAACATTTATCTGATACTGATATCTTAGTTAATTCACATATATTGTTTAACATATCTCTACTGGGTTTTGGCTCACCCTACTTGGGAAATCACTTTCAGGTACAGGTGACATGCCGCCTCCAAGGACGTAGCTTGGGAGGCTTAGGGGCTGAAGACTCTACTTATGTTATTTGGTTTGTGTTTATATGTTTTTTTTTGAGCTGAGGGCTTTAATTGTAAAGAGCTTATGACTCTCACTTTTGTTGTAACCAAGTTATCTCTTGGAAAGATGTAAGCTCGTAGGCCATTTACTTTGTTGATATCAAATAGAATTACATGCTATAGTTTCAAGATGAACATTTATGAAAGTGTAATGCATGTGATATCTTTTGTAATATAAGTTATGATGAATGAAAATATAACGTTTCTATTATGCTTATAGATCTTATGAATGGTTGATTTATATAATATTTTGAGGGCATTACACTTAGAGGAGTTAGTTTTCTCATCCTTTATAAAGCACTAAATATTTGTCTCCTTAATTCAACTCCCCTTAAAAGAGTTGAAACCTAAAGTCTCTGCTTACCATCGACTTTAGGATAGTGTCGACAAAGACAATATCAAAAAAATTTCTTATGTGAAAACAAAAAATTGTATTGATTCACCAAAATTTATGATTTAAATAATTTTAAACTAATAAAAATATGTGTTTTACTTAGATAAATGATCAGCTTAATGATGGGTGGGTCATAGGTTTTTTTTTTTGGAATAGTGTGGGTCATAGGTTGAACCTTGTTTTAGGTCTTACATCTAACATTAGCTAGTGAAGTAGTAGAGGTCTCTCAAGCAAGTAAGCTAATACCTCATAAGTAGGTCCAAATAAAAGATAAATAACAATAACATGTAAACATCTGTCTCATTAATTAGTTGCCATGTATATTATATAAATATTTTGAAAAGGAGTTAGATTTTCATTAGTTAATAATATGAAATGGAGGGCATTATTCAAGATAGTGGGGTTTATCATAGCTTATGTTTCGATAATTTGAATTATTTATTTTGTCAAATACTTTGTATATATTATTCACATAATAAATTAGATTAATTCAATAATCATAGCATAGTTAATTTATTACATTTATCACAGTAAATAAATATATAAAATGAATTATTTATTTCAAAAATGAAATCGTCATTCATTTTTTTGGTGAATCACACTCACCATAATCTGAATTGGAGGGTGTTGTTCGGACCTATGGGGTTCACCATAGATTTCGCTTTGATAATTTGAACCGTTTATTTTGTCGAACACTTCGTGAATATTATACATACAAAAAATTTGATTGATCCAATAATGTTAACCTATTCAATTTATCGAGTTTGTCATAATAAATAAATAAATAAAATGAATAGTCTGTTTCAAAAATACAGTTGTTCAATTTTATTTTATTTTTTTTTGGGTGAATTACACTCACCTCCCTTGAATTTGAAAAAATATACAGTTAACCTCACCCTTTTCATATAATTACACTAACCTCCATCAATTTTTTTAACTCACATAACATTTGTGTCATTTTTTTCCTTTATTTTTTAAGAATCTAAGAAGTTTATAGGTTTGGTATTAGTGCGTAAATTAACTTTTTTAATTAATTTTTTTATCTTCATCAAAAACAAACAAGGACTAGCTTATAAAGATGAAATGCTTACATATCTAAGAAAGGATTGTAGAGTAGTAGAACAAGAAAACTCAAATCAAAATAGGCAAGAATAACATTTACAATCCAATCTATAAACATACACCTTTTTGCTGTAACAACTGAGCTTGAAAGGAGTAACAAAACACTTGGCCAATGACATTCGACTGGTACATTGACAAAGCCCCCAATTTAATGTATATATATAGGATTTGGATTAAGAGTGTTTAGGTTTGGTGGACTTTGAGACTAATTTTGGTGATCAAAACTATTCACTTTTTAGGACTTATTAAGTAAAATATTTATATAAAAAAATTAAGATGACCAGATATCGATAATCAGGGATAAGTCTAATCTTTGGCTCACCCTAAAACTTTTTTTTACTGCTATCATATATTGCTATTATTATATATATGTTCATGAAGTCCTCCCATTATAATTTTGAACACCCTGTTACTCCAACTTTGAACACCAAACAAGAAGTTTTTTGAATTTAAAAAACAAAAATCACCATAGTAGAGGTTTAAATGATTTATTTTCATCAAGATTGAAAAAGTAGTGCCAAATTGAATTTTTTGGTTTGGTTGGTTGAGAAATTGAAACTGACTTCATACTCCAGTTTCGTTTGGTCAATTTAATATAAATGAGAGATTTATATGAGATTTTATTGAAATTTGTAAGATCTCAATTGGAAATAAACGAAGAAAAATGGTGAAATATAAATATATATATATATATATATATATATATATATATATATGTGATAAATATTGATATGTAGTTTCTTTTATATTATTTATAAAATTTAAGATTTAAAATGTCTACCCAAATAAATATTTTTAGAGTTGCCACTGGTTTGAATCATATTTGTTTAAAAAATGAGTAACAAATATAATTTCAAAAATAGCAATTCATTTTTTATAATATAAATGTGATTCAAACATGTAATTATCAATGTCTAATTATCTTATTTTTTCATAAATATTTTGGTCAATGAATATTAAAAAATGAACGGTTCGGCTCATTGGGATCGGCCCCAAAATGGGCCACCAAATCTAAACATTCTCTCAAATGAAGATGACCAACTTGAAAGAATCTAAACTCATATATATATATATATATATATATATCAAGCTACTTCTAATATTATTTTATAATTTTTTACAAAATATTAAGGGAAAATTGATTTTTAGTGAAATAGTGGAGAAAAAATTTCATTTTTTGATGGTACAAGTTTTTTGTGTGTCTAATGTAAGTCCATTCGTGTGTTTGGTACAAATATTATCATCACAAAAAAAATGTCACTAATTTTTAACTTTTAGCCTCAGTTTAAAAAATTCATCACAGAAAAACGTCACTACTTGCAAATTTTAACAACAATTTATAAAAATCGTGACAAAAAAATCACTAAATGTCAATTTTTAGCTACACGCAAAAAATCGCCGCAAAAAATATTTTTAGCGACAATTTTACCATGACTTATTTTCAATAGGACTTGACAAAAATTAATTCTAACTATTAAGATCTATTGGTAATTTACCCAAAAAGAAATCTATATTGCAATTATTTTATAAGTATCCCATTGAATTATAATTTTTCCAAACATTGCTCTGATTTCACTACAAGAAAAATCACCTTTGGCGACTAAATTTTTAGTCGCCAAAAGTCCACTTTTTAGTTTCCCCGACTAAAATTTTTAGTCGCCGCTTTTGTCGCGAATACATGCTCGCCGGAGGTATTGGCGACTAAAACTTTTTTAGTCGGCAAAAAACAGGTCTTTAGCGACCAAAGTTTTAGTCGCCAATAGTGATTTACACTTTTGAAAACCATACATTTAGCGACTAATCCTTTAGTCGCCAATACTCACTGAATCGCCGACTAAACCGTCCAAAATAAAGACTTTTGGCGACTAATAATTTTAGTCGCCAAAGGTGCTTCCGTGGAAAAAAAAAAAAACCAACTTTTTTGCTTTTTCTGAGATTTGAACCACCAACCTGTCCCACATTCTAAACCTTTAGCAACACAGTCCCTCCACTATGCCATTACAACACCACATGCATATATATGCAATATATATTATTTATATAGTATATTGACCCATATTATATAGCGATCCCGATTTTACCTTCATTGTTTAATTGTAATATATGACAACTTTTCAAAGATTTTGCATGATTATACTAGATTCATCTCATTAGTAAGATACATGTACATCAATTAGATGGTGACTAATCATTAATACCTATTTATACAATGTATAGAAGACTAATGCTAATACATTGAATGTGATGGATTTATTATGAATGAATCTTAGAGATGCATTATGTTTCTATTATGAATATGTAGGATACATTAATCTATCTAATGAATTTATTAATATAGAAGATGCATTATGTATTATGAATGTATGAGATACATTAATCAATTTAATAAAGTTCATTGAATGAATAACTTGAGAGTTTCTCTCTTTAGACTACATCTTCTCTCTATAAATACATCTAGTTCTAGTGATCTTCTACCCTAGTTCCTTTGTATTGAGTGTGGAGCTTCCCTTGATCTTCTTTTTAATCTGAAAGTTTGGCGATTTGGAGCACTTTGGTTTTTGGCCTTCATCTTCTCCATTTGAGGTAGGGATTTCTTTGTTCTTTTTCAATACTCCGTCTATAGATAGACATGTGGTAATTTTGTATTGCATGAAAATCATATCCGTTTTGGATTTGTTTTAAAATCATGAGGGGAACCTAGGGTTGGTTGTTTGAGAATGGTTTTGTTATCATTGACTGTGGTTTGGACTAATTAGAGAATAAAATTAGCATGTTATTATTGAAAGAAGAGAAAGCCCTAAATTATATTTTGATTTGGTAAAATAAAAAGGGTTTATGGTTGAACAATGTTGGTAAATTTCTATTGTTAATATGAGTTGTGTAGAAGGTGTTAACAGTTAAAGGATTAATTATGGTATTGGAGTTATTTTGAAATGAACGTATTGAATCAAGTTGGGTTATGGCTTATTATCCATGGAATTGATTTTGTAAAATGAAGAGAATGAAATTGGTTTTGTAAAAAGGGAAAAGTGTTTTTGGAATAAGTGATGGAACATGTTGACTTGAAAAATTATGAAAGTTGATCTTGACAATGGTAAATGAAATGTTAACTCAATGTGAGTCTCAGAAAATAAATTTGAGAATTAAACTATTGTATCATGAGTGTTGAATACACACATTTGGGGGTTTTATCTTTACCTATCGTACTAGTGTCGTTGTTGGGTTTAAGGATTGCTTGAGAATTGAGTCTCTTTTATTAGGTGTACTGAATACATGCATCTAGAGGTTTTGTCCTTGGTCATCGGTGGAGGATGACATTGTTGTGTTGAATTGTGATGTATGCGTTACACTTGTGTTGGTTAAACATTATTGAATAGTTTATGTGTATGTATTACACTTGTTATTGATGCTTTGTTGTATTGAGGAATTTGTATATGATAATTGTTTATATACATTGTGTTGTGTGGGAGGAGATAGGGGATGTACTCCACGGTTTAGGGGAAGATAGGGGATGGACCTCTAAACCGGAAACTGTTTGATATTGATACAACACTAAAATGTGTATCATTTGTGAAGTATAGAAGTGTTTTGGTTACTCAACGGTTTAGGGGAAGATAGGGGATGGACCTCTAAACCGGATTTTGTTTGGGAGGAGATAGGGGATGGACTCCATTAGCACCACTATATGTGTGCTTATTGTTATTGGAAGTGTTTTTACATGTTATTGATACAACACTAAAATGTGTATCATTTGTGAAGTATGGAAGTGTTTTTATCTGAGATTGATACAGTACTAAAATGTGTATCTATTATGAGGTATGAAATGTTTAAAATGAGTTATTATCTCGCTTATCGCTTGGCGTATCCTTAGCTTACTGTGCATATAGCCGGTAGAGCAGAGTTTTAATTGTTATCGTCAATGTATCTAAGTATGTTATGGGTTGCGATGGTTACAGTTTTGAAAGGCCGAGCTGCCTCATTTGTGGATTATATACATGTTGATGATTTGTTATTTCCCTTTTATTTAAGACATGCATGTATTGATATGAATGTATTGGGAACAAACCAAAATGCCATTTTGAGATTTTGGAAAGTGTGAAGGAAAATGGGGTATTTGTGAACATGTTTTCAAAAAAGGTCATTTTGTTGTAAGTACGGAAAATGGGGGAAGAGTAATGGGCTTGGTAAAATTGTTGTTATCTAAAACTGTTATAGTCATGAAAGTTTGGAAAAATGGGTAATAAAAAGGAAAAAAAAGGTGAACCGCTTATAGCGTCGAATGAAATGGTTGTTTTCGAAAAGTTCATACTTATGTATATTTTGTATAAACTGCCACATTACTATTCTAGTAAGAGAATGAACATTCATGATCATAGCTATCTGTAAGTTGTTATTGTTGGAGATCATGTTGAGATCCCTACTGGACTATATGTTCATCCCACGTTGTTGAATCTTTTTCAGGTGATAGCCAGGATGTTCTACAAGGTTGGATCTTTTTATTTGTTGGCCACGGGGCCTCTTTTGTGTTGGCGGAATGCCATTTATGTAAAAAGGGTTATACCCTTCTTCTTGACTTTTTAATGATGTAAGCCCAAGGGCAATTTATTTAGTGTTCTCATGTTGTATTTACTTGCATACGAATGAGAGCAATGTTATTCACTTCTACAAGTTGAATATAAGAGTTTATTTCCGCATGTTATCTCTGAAATGGAATTAAGTAAATGAAATTGGTAATACTTTGAGTAATAAAAAGTGGGGCGTGACATATTAATATAAAACTATATATATAAATATAATTATTTTTATTCAATATAATTTATGTAAAAAATAAATTATTTACTAAAAAAAATTGAGGCCACTTTTGGCGACTAAATCCATTATTTAGTCGCAAATTCTGTAATTTTGGGCTACTAATTATTTTTTATTCGCTAAAAAAATAAGTTGCGCCTAAAAATAAATAGTTTTGGCGACTAAACCTGTTTTTAGTTGCCAAAAACGTCCCCTTTTGGCTACTAAACTGATTTTAGTCGCCAATTGCCTGTTTTTAGCTACTAAATTTTTTTTAGTAGCCAAAAAGCTTCACTTTCAGCGACCAAACTGTTTTTAGTCGCCAAAACACGTATAATCGGCAACCAAACTATTTTTTAGTCGCCAAAACCTATACATTTGGGTACTAAAAAACCTTTAGTCGGTGAAACCCATATAATCGGCGACTAAATTGATTTTTAGTCACCAATAACTTTACATTTGGCTACTAAATTGTTTTAGTTGCCAAAAGTCTTCACTTTTGGCTACTAATTCCATTTTAGTCGCCGAAAATGGCACTTTCAGCGACGAAAATAAGTCACCATTTCTGCATTTTCTTGTAGTGTTTTTAATGGGGGATTTGGTCAAAGTCTCCTTACAAGCTCAAAAAGTTTTCCTTGAAAGATCCAGCATATACCACTATTACTAAATTATTAAACTTTAAAATAATATAACTTTTGATCCAAATTTCGATTTTTAATAAAATTAATATTTTTAGAATCCTCTTATCGAGATCTAGCAAATAAGACCCATGTTAACTATGAAATTCTTAAAAAAAAAAATATTATTACTATTAAAATTGATGTAAACAGTAACAAGTAACATGTTACCCTATCTTGTAATAACATATTATTTTGGTTCACAGCAACATGTTATTTTGATTCGCAGTAACATGTTACTGTGGCAATATTGTCCAAGAAAAAAAGAAGATATTTTTATTTTGTCGTTACTCAATTATGCGCCTCATCTTTAGGAGATTTATGAAGTAAAATAAATTAAATTGTCATTTTCACCCAACAAAGATCTAATAGAAGGGTTTAAACTAAATTTCACATTTTTGGGGAATGCCAACGCCTGCCAGAATTTTTCTTCATGTTGTCTAATTACAACCTCACTCAATTCTCAATTGGAAAGCCCAAACGAAAGTCGAAACCACCCCCCCCCCCCCAAAAAAAAAAAAAAAAAAAACAAATAATAATTCAACTAGTTACCAACAATAGAAAAAGAGATTAATTTTAATTACTAATTGGGTAAATCTATTTTGCAGTTAAATAAATTATTCATTGAAAATGATATGAAAGACAAAATTGATTATATAAACTTAATAAGTAATTTTTGTAGTTAAAAATGTAAGAAATGTAATATTGAAGTGATGATATTTTGCTGCATTTAGATTAATTTGTGCTAATATATGGCTTTATTTTTTATTTGGTATATTTTTCCCCCTTTGTTTTATACAGAGTCTTGCTAAGCCATGAAATAAAAAAATCAAATTATTTTATTTATATCTTTTTAATTTCTTGTAATAATTTGTTAAGATCTTAATCTATGTAAGCAAATTTTGGGTTCCTAGTGAGGCTGTTTCAAACACTTATTTTGAATTGTAAATAAGAGGAAACTGAACTTAAAACACCTACAATATTTCAAGTTTTCTAACAGAGACTACAATTATTGATCCACATGAACAAATAAATAAATAAATAAATTTGAATTTTAGAATAATCAATGATTATTTTATTGATTACCTGAAAAATTCAAAACTTTTCTTATGTGATCTCCTCCTTTTTTTTTAATTTTTTTTAATTTTTATATATATTTTAAAGAAGGGTAAACAAAGAAATTGAGCTACAATCGCAAATTAGCATTACTAAGGACCACATAGGCTAAAAGAGGTGGCACCTCTTCCATCCAAACTTTCAACCCAGACCAAGCCCTAGACAAACGAGCAAGAGAGTGTGCTGCCTGCCTTATTACCAGCCCTTGGAGTATGAGAAACGCACAGTCCGAAGCAATAAAAGCAATGAAAGGAGTAGGGGAGTTGGATATCCAGTTTGGTCCCAAACAATCACAGAGGACAATTTTTGCTAATCAATGACAATGACCAACTCTATTATTAGTTGTTCTAGGTTCCCAGCTGAAAGTGAGTCCTCTAACAAATGTCAAAGTTAGTATCTCTCATAACATCTATACTTTGTAAAACACAAAAGAATAGTTGTCCTAGTATCATTTGTTAGAATATTTTAATAAAAATAATATTATATTAAGTACATTCATTATATTCATAGTTAAGTACTAAAAATACTTAATATGTTTAATTCCAAAACTTTTTTAATGTTTATTATTGATAATTGTGCTATAAAGTGGTTCGACTTAAAAACATCTATGAATAAATTATAATTATAATCCTTAAAATTTAACATCATTTTTTATTAAGTTCTTAAAATTTTAATTTTGTCATTTAAAATTTTAAATTATTAAATTCGAATCAATTTAGTCTCGAAAACAATATAAAAATAGAATATAAACCTAAAAGTTACAACAATTAAGTTAACAATTATTATAAAAACACACATGTGGAGAATAATTAAATTAACAATAAATTAAAAGTTGGACCAATCATAATGTTACATAATTTTTAGGCTTATGTTCTTTTTTTATAGGGTTAATTGATGATAAATCCAATATAAGGAGAGTATAAGGCATTAGGTTCAAGAGAGATTTTTTGTTAATAAGAGGTCCACGCTTTGTAAAATAGTTTAGTGAGAGTTCTTGGAAAACATTTTGTTTCCAATTTACCCCTGGACTTTTTTTATCTGTTTCACTTCTTGTTGACTATCTGTTGAAATTATTTTTATCTATTAAAATTATTTTTACCTGTTAAAAGTCCTATATGTTCAAATTTTTTATCTGTTGAATTTTTTTTTATCTATTCAAATTTTTTATTTGTTGAAATTTTTATTTGTTCAAAAAAATTTTAGGTGTTCAAATTTTTTATCTGTTCAATTTTTTTTTAAAAAAACTGTTAAAATTTTTTCCCTGTTCATTTTCTATTCAAACGGCAAATCATCATAGAAGAAACCTTCTGGCCAACTCATCAGAGACCTCCATTGAAGACTTGGTATCTCTCTCTCTCACTAATATGTGAATCTAGCAACAAAGGTGAAAAAGATTAAAAGAAATTATATGTATATAAACCCCTCTCTCTCTTTTCCTAAATTCTTAGATGAATGAATCTGATTTTTGGATTTCAGCCCAAGCAAGCAGGTTTATTCCGTGGCAGTTGTCCACGACCACCACCACTTTAATCTCAAACTTCCTTAGACAACTATCCACGTTTCCCCTTACCCCTCACACTAGCACCTTCAACTTCCCACTCCTCCCCCTTTTCAATCACTACTGTCGGTCTAGAAAAACTCTAGGCCTTTGACCATGGCAACGGTGACATAGTCTACTAGGTCCGCCACAAGCAAACCTTCGCCATCTACACTATGCACACCGCCATTGATGAACACATTGCTGCAACTGAGATCTTTTTGAATAATACTGATGGGTCGTTTCACACACCAAAAATAAATACTAAATTGTACCAAATTCCTTAGAATAATGGTAAGTCTAGGTATCAATTCACAGGGACAAATGTGAAATTAAACAAATTTAATTATTAAATTCCTAAATTAATTTTGATCAAAGAGATGATTGTTCATAAACTAATAATAATTAAAATACTAAGAGATTAAACTAGCAATTAAAAGTAAAACTGGAATTATTGATTTTAGGGAAAACCTAGGGTAATGAATTCACCACTAGTTACATAAATAAGGTCTCAATTTGAAAATCAATTATGTTATGGTTCGAACCAAATAATACTTCGCAATTACAAGTTCGAAGCACTGATCAAGAGAATTATCACCTTCAATGTATAGGCATGAACCATCTCAAGTAGCACGAGTTGTTCACTCTAAACTAGGGTAGCAAAACAACTCATCCCTCATAGTATGGCTCATTTCATATCTTGAATATGAAAGAATAGAAAACCATTGCATGAAAAGCATTCAACAATCACAGAAAGAAGAATACTTGATGAAATAATGGTTAATATATTTAAAAACTTTTTGAATACCATACAACTTGTTCAAACCATTACATAATCAACAATCCAAAAAAAAAAAAAAAAAAAAAAAAAAAAAAAAAAAAAAAACCTATATACTTGGCTAGGGTTTCATCAAACCCCAGAAAATAGAAGCCTAACCACTCATGGGGAAGTGGGAAGGGGTAGAAGAAGAGGAAACCCCCATGAAAGATGTTCTTGAAGCTTGAGAACCCTCCTTTCCAAACCCTAGCCCCTCCGCTCTTTTGAAATATTTCGGACCCCTACAACATCCTATTTTTCTTCTTTTTATTCTTAGCAAAACGAGCTCAAAATTCAAGGCATATGTCCCTAGGTGGGCCGCTCGAGCACAGACAATTTTTGCTCTAGCTATGGTGGGCCATACATGTGGTGAAGTCTGGCCTCATGTGCGGTAAGGTGGCAGGCCAAGAATTTGCACTCCTTGCGCGGAGAATCTACTTTTCTGCCACTTTTCGCCTGAATTTGTGTGTTGCTTGCCAAATTTGTACAAGTGCACAAAACACATCATTTTTGTCAAATAAACAAACTTCAAATACTACAAATGTAACTTAAGCGGCCTTAATGTGATACCTTTTGGCCTACATCACATGCCCCAACTTACATTTTGTTAGTCCTTAAGCCAAACAAAAGGAATAAGAAAAATCTGTGGAATTGTGTGTTGTTCTTCCATCAACTTATGTTCAATACATATATATACGCATGTTATATAAACAAGTGTCCATAACAAACACTTTTAGTAACAAATCAAGATTTTACAAAACACCTTCATCATGACAATAATTGTACTTTTTTCCCCCTCAGAAAAAAATAACGATGTTGAAATTCATAACAATATGATATCACCTTAAACTCTTACTCATCAAAATATTTTTATTACAATGAGTTATAGTGGTGAGCAAGAAGATGGTGAAACAAAAATTACAGAAGATCTATTTATTTATAATAAAAAAAATTCGTAGATGATAAAATCAAGTGATTACAATTATTGAATGAATCTCATTTTTTTATAAATGATTTACACAATTCATAATTAATATTACAATAGTCTTAATTAAAGATCACATTTTGAAGATGTACCAAAGAATTTTCCTAAAATCTAATACTAACAAATATAAAATAAAATGTCAAAATATACATGGAAATCATTTAATTGACAATCCAATCCAAGCCCTTGCTCCAAAGAGAGAGAGCCACGAAGACAATTCTCGCTCAGGAACCATGAAGCACCATCCACCACATGCCTTCCACCTACAACTTGTAATCTACTATAATTGTATTTGGAATTCAATTCAGATTGACTTTCCAAAAATTCTTAAGGTGGGTGGATTCATAATGTCATCTTATTTGCACTTTTATCATTTTTTCCATGCAACTATTATATATATATATATATATATATATATTAAAGAATGCACCAACAACAGTGTAGTCAATAACCTTCATTTTAAGGGTGTCGTTGAAGAGTTACTTTACTTGGAATACTAATATCATAATGCAAACTCAAATAAACATATATATAAATACAATAAATACAATAAAATAAGTAATAACTCTAATGAATGCATTTTTTTAGTAATTTTTTCTTTTTAAATTTTTTAAAAAAATCTGATGTATTTAATAATTGTTAAAAAAAGTTACTCTTTTTTTTTGTCATTTTAAACTTGCATTTTAGTGATATATTTGAGTGAGATATGATTCAAATCGTTCAATATATCATTTCTATAAAAAAAAAAATTACATTGATCGGATATCGATAATCACTTAATCATAATACATTTCTGTCAACGGTAAACATAATTTTTAAAATAATTTGTAATAGAGTCCATTCAAAATCAATCTAAACTATTTAAATTCATAAAAGCATTTATATAAGTTAAATCTTCGAAACCAAATTAAAATTCAAGTTTGAATAGTTAAGTAAATGATAGAGAGAAGAGAGAAGAGTGAGAGAAAGGGAGAGGGATGGAAGGGACCACACATGAGAGAGATACCTGAGAAATGTTTAGAAAAAAAAATGGGAAGGAAAGAGAAAGTGAGAAAGTGAAAAAATGTTGGGACCACTTTTTATTATTATTATTTTTATATATTTATATATCACTTAAACTTATATCAAATTAAGTTTTTATCGAAATTTTCATCAAATCAAGACAAAAATAAGTTTTTCATCAGATTTTATGAAAAATGTTTTCGGAGATAAATTTAAAACTTTTAGAAGGAATTTAATGAAAATTTTAAGGGATGATCACAACATTTAATTTTTCACTAAACTACCAGTTAAATTTGAAAAGAAGTCATTACAACGGCCCTGTTTGGTAGAGCTGTGGGAAAGTGCTTATAACTTATGCCTAAACAACTTATAGCTTAAAATTATGAACATAAGCTGATTTCTGACTTATAAATTAAGCATCTCCTGCCCCACTCAAAGAATAAGCTGATTTCTGACTTCCAAAAAGTTATAAGCTATAAGTTATAAGCTAAACCAAACACATCAAAATAGCTTAAATTAAGCTGAAAGCTGAAATAAGCAGCTTTTAAGCTGCACCAAACAGGCACAACATCCCATATCAAATCAAGTTTTTTTTAAAAAAAATTGGTTGGAAAAATTTTAATTTAGTTAAATTTTAAAAAAAAAAAGTAGATAAATAAAAAATTTTATAAATATTAATTATTAGAATCATAATTTTTACCCTAAAATTGTAATAATTTTTTAGAAGTATCACTGTGATATATATATATATATAGTTTATATTATTCAAATTTGATGTTACTTATGCGATTATGACCCTAGACCCTACTCTACTTGTAGGATTTGTTTGCTCAATTTGATAAAATAATTCTATCATAATAATAGGTAACCTATGGTAGTTGCACCACGAGACTTCAATGGTGTGTGCGTTGTGAAGTCAGTATATACAATTAAGGTTTGCCCCTCATCTTACTCCAGATAAACCGACATTAGGTAGTTGATTTTAAAGTCGGCGGAGGACAGATTTAGAGAGTTTATTCATTAACCAAAAAAATAGATAACCTAGATTCTACCATAATTGATATTAGGGGTGCTCGCGGTTCAGTTGCGGCCGGAAAACCTCTAATTCACCATCTGTCTGCCGAAGTAGTGTAGACGCGCCCTTGGGCCTCATGCTACAGTTCGGACTCGATTTGTGTCGATTTTTAATCTGATCTGACAATGTGCAATGTGAGATTGATAAATCACCAAAGAGTCCAAATCCGACAAATCGTTTTGGAAAACAGATTTTTGTAAAGAAGTGCCAAACATGGATTGCTTTGCCAGATACAGAGTCGCCACCTAAATATTCTATTTTGAGGGAATTTAGGAAACCCTAACTCGTTTGCCTAAGGCCACGTGTCTGTCATCACCAAAGTTGCCTCAGCTCAGAAACTTGGGTACGATTGGGGAAGGTCAGCTATGAGCACCCCCTCGTGCCTGATCCAAAGATCGGCCTCTACTAACCATGATATCTAGTTTTGAAAACATTATGCGTTCTTATTCCGGTTATTAGCCTAGATTTACTACGTGATGCGCGCAGCAAAACAAGTATAGACTAGATCGCCTAATTTAGAACAAAACATCGCATATCCTTTTGTTTGAAAATGATTTGAAATTTGCTACTCACGAGTAGGCTAAAACACGGATTTCAATGAGTTGTTTCAACTCAAACAATCCAACCTTCACCCACAGGCATTCAGGCAGTTATAACACGTAAGCATATAGCCTCATGGTAAGCATGCTATCATGGCAGTCATTCACACACATGCAAGGATGCTAAAGCATAAAAAGCTTACCTAGTACTCCGAGCCAAAACAAAAGCTAGTTAGTAATCAAATGTATGATCCTAGCTCATGTTAAGATGGCTAATGCAACGCATGCAAAATGCAACTAGAAATAGGCTCGGCTATTCTAAGATGGCATATGAAATGCAACAGATAGCATGTATTCAACTTCGGAATGGAAAATACAATGCAGTTAGTATGATGTGCCGAGCCCAATGCATGCAATACAGATGAATGATGCAAACATGCGAGCATATGGATGCTAATTGAAATATGACCTAGTACTAACCATCAAAAGCAGGTAAGTAAAAGAGAGAAAGAAGTGGACCAAAAGAATAATACAAATTATTACAAATTATTACATACATGCATCACACACACACACGCTTATTACATAATTCGCCCTCTCTCAGAGGGACCAAAAGAATAATACAAATTAATTAACTAACAAGTAAATTAAATAATTTACAGACCACCTAATTAATTAACAAATCAATTAAGGTAAGGAAAGCGGTAAAAGGCCTCGGGAAGAGTGATGCACGCATGCTCGGATTGACTTCCCCTGAAAATCCAATGCCATGCGCAAGCTGCCTCTGTTTACCCTGCTCTGCTCCTCTGAGGACTGCACAAGTCCCAAGGTACACCTTATGAACACAGGGGAATGCCATCGGCCATGAGGAATGGTCACCGGCCAAAGGGAAGTGGTCATCGACCATCTGTGGAGATGTCGGCCATCCATCATTGGTTGATCGGCACTTGATGTAGTTGACCGGCCAAAGCTTCCTGCAGAAACCTGTTTTGACAGCAGCAGATGATAGACAAGGCATGGCAATGCATTTCAAAGAAAATGTTTGCACAAACACCCTCCTTATCATGTTCATGACTCAAAGGAGGATGGTCCTTGATTCTCGGACCACCAATTGCGCATTTCAATGCGTGATGGCCCAAGAAACAAAGTGTGCCACTCAATATGAAATGAAATGCATACAAACAAACATGAGGCCCAACCTCAATCATGGTGAATCAAGAGGCAAGGCATGCATGCCAAATGCAACCTAAGCATATGAGCTAAGTATGCAACATGAGCATGGAGGCAAGTATGCAAGCATGCATTATGTACTAGGCACACAACCTAAGCAAAAGAGCATGCAACAACACATGGGGCAAACATGTAACAACATGTTAAGCAACCTAAAGCCACAAGAGTGCATGCCAAATGCACTACCACTTAAGCATGATAACAAGATGTTTATGGGCCAAGTATATGACAACATGCAAGGCTAATGTACACACAAACATTCATGCACACATGGTCCAATACTTGAGCATAAAAAGGCAGCTTTTAAGCACACTTAACATGGACAAATAGCATACACGATAAGTTTTGAAAACATGTAGAAGATGATGCCAAATCAACCTACCAATGCAAGCAAGGCATGCAACCAAGCCCAAGGACTTAAACTATGGTCAAGTGACACATGAAGAAAATGACCAAAGTGGACCAAAACAGTCCCAAATCATGCCAAAGTGGGCCCCAAAAACAACTTAGATGGCATCTAAATGACCTAATCTTAGAGGCATGCACAATGGTACAAACAAGGAGCATAAGACACAAGCCTTTTAAATCATTAAAGGGGCATCAAATGCAAGCATACAAGCATGCTATAAGGACTGAAATGACAGAACTAATGGTGCCAAACCATTGAAATGATGCAAATAGAGCATGCTAGAAGGTCCAACACTCAAAGCCTAAAAGCTAGGTTGCATGGTAGCTATACAAAGCAAGCCATGGATGGCCCAAACAACCAAAAATAGACCTCAAACACACTAAAACATGTATAAAAGCTTCACAAAGCTAAGCCAAAATCATGCTAGAAACAAGGCTCAAAGCACAAAGCATGTTAAGGCAATTTCATGGCATTACAAGACAAGTATGCAAGGCATGCATGGTGTGCCTAAACCAAGTAAAAATAGTGCTATATCATGGGAAAATAAGAACAAATAACACTTAAGACATGGCCAATATGAACTTAAAAAATGGTGCTCACACATGAGGCTAAAATGGCACTTTTTGAAGACAACAAGGAGAAGGGATGGCCCTCTCCTTCTTAGGACCTTAATACACCATCCTCACCATTGAAATCCCTCAAGATTTCAGTGGTGAGGAGGCCCAAACAATATGGTCCCGAAGCTCACCAAAAATAGCACAAAATGGGGCCAAACAAGGCCTAAGGGGGGGGGGGTAAACAACCCCAAACCCAAAATTGATCTTAAACAAACTTAAAAAGGAGCTCAAAAGAAGACTTTTTTAAGTTTATGACAAAGCTCAAAAATGCTTCTAAGTATGGCTAAAAGATGAAGCAAAATAAAGACCAAAAGAGGGTAAAGTGTGTTACCCTTGTAGCCAAAAGGGGACAGCAGCTTCTTGGTCCAGAAAACCAGTCCCTTAGCCTCTGAAAATGGCCTCCAAGATGCTTAGAGTGATGGTGGAGGTGTTAGGATAGGAGGTGGTGTGTAATGGAGCCAAGAACTAAGCACTTTGAAGCTAAAATGTAGAGATATAGGGAGAGATGTATGTTTTTTGCTTTAGACAAATTTTTTGGAACCCTTGCAATGGAAGAGGAGCTCTTCTTTTATAGAGGAACAAGGGTGCAAGCTTCTCTTAGAAGCTTGGGCAAAGGGGCCAAGGTTCTCTTAGAAGCTTGGAGCAAAAGGGCCAAGCTTCTTGAGGAAGCTAGAGCAAAGGGGTCAAGCTTCCTCAAGAAGCTAAGAAAGGGTGAAGCTTCTCTTAGAAGCTTGGAGCAAAGGGGCCAAGCTTCTTGGAGAAGCTAGGCAAAGGGTTCAAGCTTCTTGGAGAAGCTAAAAAGGTTCAAGCTTCTCTTAGAAGCTTGGAGCAAAGAGTTCAAGCTTCTTGGAGAAGCTAGAACAAAGGGTTCAAGTTTCTTGGAGAAGCTAGAACAAAGGTTCAAAAGGTTCAAGCTTCCTCAAGAAGCTAAAATCAAGAGTTCAAAAGGTTCAAGCTTCATCAAGAAGCTAAAACCAAGGGTTTAAAAGGTTCAAGCTTCCTCAAGAAGCTAAAACCAAGGTTCAAAAGGTTCAAACCTCCCCAAGAAAAGGTCTTGGCCAGAAAAAGTGGCTGATTGACCAAAATCGGTGGCCGGCCGACCAAACACAATGCCGACCGGCCAACACCTTCGGCCGGTAGCAAGAAAACAGGGCCGGTGGCCTCAAGCCATGGCCAGTGAGGTGTGGGGATGGCCAACAAGCTATTTCCCACCCTCAGAAGCAAAATAACAAGTGTTTGGTGCGAAAGCAAACACAAAACAAACAAGTCGAGAGGTCTTGAGGCAAGGCGCGCCGCCGAAACCTCTGAGAACTCAAGACGAATACGAACATGGATGATCATCGAGTGTTCAAATGATGACGTCCAAGTCTTGAGGACGGTCAAAAATGGGGTGTCCACAGTTGCCCCACTTTGACAGAATTCGAAAGTCATAACAATGACGGGAGTGAATGTCAAAGCCCAGAGACGACCCATTTTTGACAAGGCCGAAGACTTAGACAAAGCATACAAACTACAGACAAAGATATGCGCCCAAGGGCAGGGGGGAAATGCAAGAACAATGCACAAAGCCGAGCATAACTTATGATTAAGCAAAGAAAGCTGTAACGAAGCATAACAATGCAACAGTTTTAAGCAAGTAGAAACCAAGCTACATTACAATGCAGAAAGGGTGTAAGAGAATTACTTTAACTCTCACTGCGAATACAGTGTGCCTGTGTGATAGATACACAAAGTGAACGTGTGATAGATACACAAAGTGAGCATGTGTGGTAGATACACAAAGCGGATGTAGTGTGATGGATACACAAAAAAGGTGAACACAAAGTGTGATAGATGCACTAAGTGAACAAGGTATGATAGATACACAAAGCGAGAGTGTGTGATTGATACACAAAGAGAATGTGGTGAGCATAGTGTGATGGACACAAAAAGCAAATGTGTGATAGATACACAAAGTGAGCATGTGATAGATACACTATATGAAGCAAAATGTGATAGACACAGTAGCTGAGCGCGTGATAGATACACTAAGCGAGTGTGGTGAGCATAGTGTGATAGGTACAAAGCGAGTGTGTGATAGATACACTATATGAACAAAGTACGATTGATACACTAAATGAATGAAGTGAGCAAAGTGTGATGGATACACAAAAGGCAAACACAAAGTGTGATAGATGCACTAAGTGAACAAGTGTGATGGATACAAAATAGGTGAACACGAAGTGTGATCGATGCACTAAGTGAACACGTGTGATGGATACACTAAAGGTGAACACAAAGTATGATAGATGCACTTAGTGAACAAAGTATGATTGATATACTAAATGTGAACACGAAGTGTGATAGATGCACTTAATGAACAAAGTATGATTGATATATTAAATGTGAACACAAAGTGTGATAGATGCACTTAATGAACAAGTATGATGGATATACTAAAGGTGAACATGAAGTGTGATAGATGCACTTAGTGAACAAGTATGATGGATATACTAAAGGTGAACACGAAGTGTAATAGATGCACTTAGTGAACAAGTATGATAGATATACTAAAGGCAAACATGAAGTGTGATAGATGTACTTAGTGAACAAGTACGATTGACATACTAAATGTGAACACGAAGTGTGATAGATGCACTTAATGAACAAGTATGATGGATATACTAAAGGTGAACACGAAGTGTGATAGATGCACTTAGTGAACAAGTATGATGGATATACTAAATAAATAAAGTGTGATTGATACACTAAATGAATGAAGTGTGATAGATACAGAAAATGAGAAGGTGTGTGATAGATACACAAAAGTGAATATGTGCGTGATAGATACACAAAATGAGAATGTGTGTAATAGATACACAAAATGAATGAAGTGTGATTGATACACTAAATGAGTGAGAGTGTAATAGATACACAAAGTGAATGAAGTGTGATTGATAGACTAAATAAATGAGAGTGTAATTGATACACTGAATGAAGTGTGATTGATACACTAAATAAATGATCTTAAACGGAACTTCTTTGAATGAACCGTACATACAATATCGTGCATGACTAAGAAAAAAATTTGATAGGAACAATGCATTACAATGCATGATGCTTAAGGAAAGCAATAAATGGACAAAGTGGCGCTTCAGAAAGCACCTCATGGGGCGAGTGGCGGTGAACCGCTCTTCTCCGACGGGGATCTCCCCTTGTGTTCTTCGAACACTTACCTTCAACTTACATTACAAAGGCTCTGAAATACTGACAAGGGTTCTTCACATAGAACACTTTGTATGCTGCCTTTCTTCCTGATCATATTCACAACTTTCCCTATTCTCCAACGGGGTGACAGACTAGGTTAGTTCAGTATCCAAAATTGAGGTGCATATACGCTATCTCAACCTATGGGGCTTCCATACAGATTTCAAGCCGAGGATACACCCCTGGGTATTTAAACCAGACTTTAGTCCTAGAAATCCTGAACCTTTACGTTCTAGGCATCAGCCATTCGAAATCTAGTTTTCACCGTCGCAGTTGCTCTCCTAGGAACTCATTGCAAACACGGCCAAGATGTCCCTGGCACAAAACGGTACTCGAGGAGAGCACTTCTAATCGCCATTCTGGCTTGAAGCAGACTTGATCTTGAGCTTGAGGTAAAGGCACACTCATACTTCGGAGCATTGGCAAGACCTGAAGAGGTACACCCGGAATGTAGTCTCGGAACTTATTGAAGTTGAAACAAACTCAGATACCCGACATTTTCCCTCTTTTCTTTTGCTTTGTAGTCTGGAACCCATATAGCTTCAAATAGGTCCTGGTTTTACTGTTCTGACTTGACCTGGGTTGAACCCTGCGATTTTACGAAAGAACAAATCTTGTTTTGCACAGATGTAGAGAACGGCACGACACTCAGAGCGCAAAATGATTTTATTTTTTGAAATTGAGAGATGAGTTCTCGACCGGGTATTGAGCCTACGACTGACCATAGCAAAAACGACTCAACAACGGAAAACAAAAGATAAAACAACCTAAACACATCCGTTGAAACTCAAAACGACTCAAAACAAGAATTGAGACAAACAAAGACACAAACACAACACTCGGATGTGTTACAAAGGCAAGAGACCCCTCAGTGCACGAAGAGCCAGTTTCTTCGGGTATCATTCCCCACCCTTTCTTATTTGTGATTCTCACATCACTCGGCCCTCAAGCTCGATTTTTCTGAAAAAAGCCCTTTTCTCACTTTTTCTCTCAACGCACATCTCTCTATTCTTCAATCTCTCATCTTTTGCATCCCTCCCCATGGGTGGTTGATGGATAAGCAAGAAGTTGTGGGCTCTTGCCCTTGGTATTCTACCAGATTCTTATTCTTGTTCACAACAGTGAGTTTCTCCCACAGAAAGGTTGTGCTACAACTAGGTGTGCAGTAAATCTGTAGCTGACATCGGTTGACGATGCTCCACTGGGAAGGACGTGATCAAATCTGTCTAGATGAGGGAGTGGAATATCTTGATCCATTCCAATTCGTGCTTTGCACCTGGTTTGATATCTCGTTGCTCGGAGGGTGTGAGAGCTTTCTACCCTTTTGCAGTTAGCTTCAGTGGTCCCCTTTTCCGGCAGGTATGATGTCCTTTCTGGTAAGTGCATTGATAAAGGGGGAAAAGACAGAAAACCTGACTCAACTGTGCCCCTAGTTCATTATTTTGACCATTTTTTGTTTTTGGCTTTCTACTAAAACAATTTTCACCAATATGAGAGTTAGATTAACATGTTTGTTCAACTTTTCTGATTTAAAATCATGCAAGTCAGGCTATGAGCACTGAAAATTTTCCTTTTTTGGGTCCAAGAAAATGGTCCAGTTTTGGAAAATGAAATAATTTTGGAGAAATTAGTCAACCTCAGTAAAAATTCTCAAAAACCGTTTTGGCAAATAGCTAGTGCTCAACGAACACGGAACTTACTCTCGAGATGCACAACCTTAGATTCGAAGGATAATTGCCCCTTGCTTAAAAAGAGCTACATGGCAACGGAAAGTTGCCCTTTGTTTGAATGGCACCGCAGCCCATTGAATGGCAACGGAAAGTTGCCCCTTGTTTGAATGGTGCCGCAGTGCATTGTAGTCAGTCCTCAGAGTGACGAACACAACCAAATTCTCGGATACAGAGAAGACAAAGATGACCAGAACCATCACAAGGACATAGTCGAATTCAAAGTGTTTGTGGCTGGACTTCAAGATGAAGTTGCCTACGTATCCCAAAGATGGAAATCAAGCCATACGCAGTTCAGGTTTAGGTTCCCTCGGGTATTTAACCTCACTTTTTTTTTACGCTCTAACTTTTGCCAAGGCCGCCCTTCTGGGTTTTCAACCTTGCGAGCTTTGTTTTTTGTTTCTTTTCCATTCTTTTTGTATCTTTTCATTCCTTTTTCTTTTTTCATCTTTTCTTTCTTTTGCATTTTTCTTTCTCTTCCCTTTTTTTTTTCTTTTCCTTCTTTCTTTTGTATTTTTCTCTTGCTTTAACTTTTGCCTGGGTCCCCCTTCCGGGTTTTCGGCCCAGCGAGCCTCTCAAGGGTAAAAGTGTAGCTTTGTCCATGTTGAATGGTTTGAGGTCCTGAAGTCATCTGAATCCAGGAGAACAGCTGTTGTTCGCTGACGATGCAGGAGTCCATCCAATGGGGGCTAAATTTGCCCCTAGTGTTGTGGATAGGAACTCGGTTGTCCTTCAGCAATACCTTCGTCTTTCCTTCCTTCTGGGATTTGGCATTCTTGCCGATCTTTGTTGATATGCAGAATGATCGATCTTCGGCTCTTCGAGCACAATCTGACATCTTTTGCCCCCTAGTTCGAGGGGTATTCCTGATCTAGCTTCGCAAGCTCCCTTTGATCACATCTGACATTCTCGCCCCTAGTTCATGGGTTACTTCTGATCTGGCCACACGGGCCTTACATTGTGGTTGACCGTTGAACATTCTGAATGCAAGTTCAAGGTTTGAAAGCAAAGGGGTTGAGTCTTGAGGCTGAGAGCGATCCTAAGCTGCATAATCTCAAGAGCAATTCCACACAGGTCTTCGCAAGACGGCGCAAAACAGTTTTTTGAAATCTTTTAAGAAAGCGACTAACCGCTCGTGCTGAAGACAGTGTGGAACCAATCTGGATCAAGCCAGGGTCCTTCTCAGTACTCATATTAACAAACATGATCTCATTCATTAAGCGCTTAGCACGCCTGTCTTTCTCTCGATTGATCAAATTTTCACAAATCCTGAGGAATTCCTTCTTCTTCGTTTTCACCACAGTGTTCAAAAGGTTTTGAAAAAACTTAGGTCATTACAATGACTTCAAGGCACAGAAAAGACAGAGTTCTCAGTCAAATACTGCCATCTCATTCAGAACTTCCGGCATAACTGGCACAAGGCAGAAGCAAACACGAGAGTGTGAAAATCATTGTTGTTTCATTCAGATCTTCTGGGCGTAACTGGCTCCAAGGCAGGAACAGACGTAAAGAAAGCGTGCAAAAGGCAAACACAAAATAGGAAATTGATGTCTGAGGAAACACCCCCGAAATCACCCGACTCCAACACAACAAGACTGACTCGATACAACAAGATAGACCCAACTGACTCAGGTCAAAGAGACAGACACAAAACAAAACAACAGAACTGACTCAACACCCAAGTCAGAAACTACAAAATTAGCATTTGCAAATGCTCAAAACAATGCGTGCCAAACGCTACATCCGGAGTAAACTGAGTGCCATCTGCAGGTGGTTCATCCCCTGATCACATAATCACATTATCCCCCACAAGTTCACTGATCCAATTACGATAGACTTTGCTAGACTAGTGTGGCAATGACCTTGTTGTCAAACAAATCTTGTACATCATGGCGCAGACGAAAGCAGCTATCGGTCTCATGACCGGTTTGTTGATGGTACGCACAGTACTTAGTCTGGTCATGCTTTGGAGGGAGAGAATCAGGTAAAGGCCGTTGTTCCAATGGTTTCAGATGTCCTTTCCGAATTAAGACCTCTAGAGCCTTTGACAAAGGCATATAAAGTGGGATAAAAACCCTCTTGACTCGAGGTGGATATTTGGTTTTCTGTGAGCTACTTTCGGATGCACTGGTGAATGGGGTAGCTTTTTTTGATGTGGTGGCGCTAACCATGCCCACTTCAGAAGATCTTGCAGTTGCATCACTGCTGGTGGTCGCATTCGAATTGCGGGAAAGCGCCCGCCTAGGCTGCTCTTTCTCCTGGTCAATAAGGCCCTGCTTCATGGCATCCTCGATCTGTACCCCCATCTCATGCAAATCTAAAAAGGTAGGGAAGGGGAGCACGATCATTTTCTGCATTAGTTTAGGCTGGAGGTTGCGCACAACCATCCGTATTTGATCCTTATCCGTTGGCCTAATGGTCATCATTGAGGCTTTGGCCCTCCAGCGGGCCACGAATTCTGATAAGCTCTCCTTAGGCTCCTGCCTCGTCGTCTCAAGATCACGGGTCATAATATCGATTTGCGTATTATAGGAGTACTGAGTGTCAAAAGCCTCGGCCATCTCATCCCAATTCCTCTTAACATTGTCTTCCAGTTTTGCGTACTAGATGGCCGCCACACCCGACAAGGTCCGGCCGAATAAAGAAAACTTTTGTAGTCTGGTGAGGCCCATCGGCCTTAATATGTCTGAAAATAGCCGTAAGTGCACCATGGGATCCCGGACCCGTCAAAGCGGTCAATATGTGGCATTTTAAAGCGGTCTGGCAGTGTCACGGCCGCATTAGTATACCCATCCTCAATGTCCGAGATGGACTTGACGCCTTGAGATTTCTTGAACGGCTTTTCAAGCTTGCTCACCTTCAATGCTGTGGGGTCCACCTCGGACTCAAAGGGAGAATCCGACAGGTTGGTGGGTGCTTTAGACAGCTGGGGTAAGATTGGGGGCGGAGCTAGCCCTGTCGGAATGTCTGTACCTTCCTGGACATTTGGTGTTTCCCCGGGTGTCGGAACCCCTGGTGGTGGAGGAGCTTGATGTGAAGCAGATGCTCCTGTTTGCTGCTACAACCTGGTGATTAGCTCTACCTGTTGGGCCATGACCGCAGCCTGCTGTTTGGCAAATTCCGCTTAACGGGCAGCGTCCTGCTGCATGAGTTTCATACTTTCTTGGAGTTGACGCATCATTTCCTCCATCCCTGCCATGTTCTGCTATTCCGGCTGACTGACTGGTATATCTATCCCTGTGGTGAAAACTGAGACCTCGGCCCAACTGTTTACTGGTGGGGTGGATAAGGGCCACTGATCTGGTAACTGCTGAACTGATGATCTGTGCCTGACTGGCCCTTTTACCCTGCCTCTGGCAAAGGAACACTGATTGCCTTTGAACTGAATCTTTGACCTGACAAACTCTATCAGCACAAGTCCGATGAACCCGGGGGATATTGGAGCCTTCTGAAGCTATAGTTCCCAGACTACCTAGCAAAAGAGAAAACACACAGCACCTCAGCCTGATTTCACCAAAACAGATATGAGCATAGTAGGATGACTGTGCCCTCTACTGAATTCTGTCCCAAAATTCTGCCTGTAAACCGATACCCTCAGGTAAAACTGATTCTTCACATACTGATGCCCGCAGGCCTGATACCCAGACTTGCAAACTGATACATGCAACCTGTAGAGGCACACTCTAACAGCACATAACAAGCAAGTAAGAGCCAAAACACCCCTATGTTGGGGTAGGGTTTCCCTATCCTATTTTGTCAGGAGCTAGGGTTTCACTACGCACGCAGCGGTTTCAAACAACCTACAATCGGGTAAGCAACTTGTCCTAGTTTGGAATGGTCACTATGGATTCCGAATATGCACTAGGTCGAATGGTCAAAAAGGGTGCTCCAGTGAAACCGGGGTTTGGGCTCCCATACTGGCAGAGCCCATAACCGGTCAGCCTTATGGCATGCTTTAACAAAGCAAGCCTCCGACAAACCGTTCAGGAATAGCAGATGGCAAACACGGTGTCTTAGGCGCACCAATGCACATGCAATGCAAAGAAACACATAAGTGTAGTCAAAACAAGATATCATGAGTTCGAGTCAAGTTCTCTAGATGCCCAGCAGAGTCGCTAGAAACTGTAGACGCGCCCTTGGGCCTCATGCTACAGTTCAGACTCGATTTGTGTTGGTTCTTAATCTGATCTCACAATGTGCAATGTGAGATTGATAAATCACCAAAGAGTCCAAATCTGGCAAATCGTTTTGGAAAACAGATTTTTGTAAAGAAGTGCCAAACATTGACTGCTTTGCCAGATACAAAGTCGCCACCTAAATATTTTATTTTGAGAGAATTTAGGAAACCCTGACTCGTTTGCCTAAGGCCACGTGTCCGTCATCACCAAAGTTGCCTCGGCTCGGGAACTTGGGTACGATTGGGGAAGGTCAGCTATGAGCACCCCTTATCGCCCGATCCGAAGATCGGCGTCTACTAACCATGATATCTAGTTTTGAAAACATTATGCGTTCTTATTCCGGTTATTAGCCTAGATTTACTACGTGATACGTGCAGCAAAACAAGTATAGACTAGATCGCCTAATTTGGAACAAAACATCGCATATCCGTTTGTTTGAAAATGATTTGAAATTTGCTACTCACGAGTAGGCTAAAACACGGATTTCAATGAGTTGTTCCAACTTAAACAATCCAACCTTCACCCACAGGCATTCAGCCAGTTATAACACGTAAGCATATAGCCTCATGGTAAGCATGCTATCATGGCAGTCACTCACACGCATACAAGGATGCTAAAGCATAAAAAGCTTACCTAGTACTCCGAGCCAAAACAAAAGCTAGTTAGTAATCAAATGTATGATCCTAGCTCATGTTAAGATGGCTAATGCAACGCATGCAAAATGCAACTAGAAATAGGCTCGGCTATTCTAAGATGGCATATGAAATGCAACAGATAGCATGTATTCAACTTCGGAATGGAAAATACAATGCAGTTAGTATGATGCGCCGAGCCCGGTGCATGCAATACAGATGAATGATGCAAACATGCGAGCATAAGGATGCTAATTGAAATAAGCCCTAGTACTAACCATCACAAGCAGGTAAGTAAAAGAGAGAAAGAAGTGGAGGTTGGAAGACATGCATCACACACACACACGCTTATTACATAATTTGTCCTCTCTCGGAGGGACCAAAAGAGTAATACAAATTAATTAACTAACAAGTAAATTAAATAATTTACAGACCACCTAATTAATTAACAAATCAATTAAGCTAAGGAAAGTGGTAAAAGGCCTCGGGAAGAGGGATGCACGCATGCTCGGATTGACTTCGCCCAGAAATCCAATGCCATGCGCAAGCTGCCTCTGTTTACCCTGCTCTGCTCCTCTGAGGACTGGACAAGTCCCAAGGTACACCTTATGAACAATGGGGAATGCCACCGGCCATGAGGAATGGTCACCAGCCAAAGGGAAGTGGTCATCGACCATCTATGGAGATATCGACCATCCATCATTGGTCGATCAGCACTTGATGTAGTCGACCGGCCAAAGCTTCCTGCAGAAACCTGTTTTGACAGCAGCAGAGGACAGACAAGGCATGACAATGCATTTCAAAGCAAATGTTTGCACAAACACCCTCCTTATCATGTTCATGACTCAAAGGAGGATGGTCCTTGATTCTCGGACCACCAATTGCGCATTTCAATGCGTGATGGCCCAAGAAACAAAGGGTGCCACTCAATATGAAATGAAATGCATACAAACAAACAAGAGGCCCAACCTCAATCATGGTTAATCATGAGGCAAGGCATGCATGCCAAATGCAACCTAAGCATATGAGCTAAGTATGCAATATGAGCATGGAGGCAAGTATGCAAGCATGCAATATGTACTAGGCACACAACCTAAGCAAACAAGCATGGAAGGCATGGAACAACTATGCTAATGACAAGCATGCAACAACACATGGGGCAAACATGTAACAACATGTTAAGCAACCTAAAGCCACAAGAGTGCATGCCAAATGCACTACCACTTAAGCATGATAACAAGATGTTCAAGGGCCAAGTATGTGACAACGTGCAAGGCTAATGTACACACAAACATTCATGCACACATGGTCCAATACTTGAGCATAAAAAGGCAGCTTTTAAGCACACTTAACATGGACAAATATCATACACGATAAGCCTTGAAAACATGTAGAAGATGATGCCAAATCAACCTACCAATGCAAGCAAGGCATGCAACCAAGCCCAAGGACTTAAACTATGGTCAAGTGACACATGAAGCAAATGACCAAAGTGGACCAAAACAGTCCCAAACCATGCCAAAGTGAGCCCCAAAAACCATTTAGATGGCATCTAAATGACCTAATCTTAGAGGCATGCACAATGGTACAAACAAGGAGCATAAGACGCAAGCCTTTTAAAGCATTAAAGAGGCATCAAATGCAAGCATACAAGCATGCTATAAGGACTGAAATGACATAACTAATGGTGCCAAACCATTGAAATGATGCAAATAGAGCATGCTAGAAGGTCCAACACTCAAAGCCTACAAGCTAGGTTGCATGGTAGCTATACAAAGCAAGCCATGGATGGCCCAAACAACCAAAAAAAGACCTCAAACACACTAAAACATGCATAAAAGCTACACAAAGCTAAGCCAAAATCATGCTAGAAACAAGGCTCAAAGCACAAAGCATGTTAAGGCAATTTCATGGCATTACAAGACAAGTATGCAAGGCATGCATGGTGTGTCTAAACCAAGTAAAAATAGTGCTATATCATGGGAAAATAAGAACAAATAACACTTAAGACATGGCCAACATGAACTTAAAAAATGGTGCCCACACATGAGGCTAAAATGGCACTTTTTGAAGACAACAAGGAGAAGGGATGGCCCTCTCCTTCTTAGGACCTTAAGACACCATCCTCACCACTAAAATCCCTCAAGATTTCAGTGGTGAGGAGGCCCAAACAATGTGGTCCCGAAGCTCACCAAAAATAGCACAAAATGGGGCCAAACAAGGCCTAAGGGGGGGGGGGGTAAACAACCCCAAACACAAAAGTGATCTTAAAAAAACTTAAAAAGGAGCTCAAAATAAGACTTTTTTAAGTTTATGACAAAGCTCGAAAATGCTTCTAAGTATGGCTAAAAGATGAAGCAAAATAAAGACCAAAAGAGGGTAAAGTGTGTGACCCTTGTAACCAAAAGGGGGCAGCAGCTTCTTGGTCCAGAATCCAAGATGCTTAGAGTGATGGTGGAAGTGTTAGGATAGGAGGTGGCGTGTAATGGAGCCAAGAACTAAGCACTTTGAAGCTAAAATGTAGAGATATAGGGAGAGATGTATGTTTTTTGCCTTAGACAAATTTCTTGGAACCCTTGCAATGGAAGAGGAGCTCTTCTTTTATAGAGGAACAAGGGTGCAAGCTTCTCTTAGAAGCTTGGGCAAAGGGGCCAAGCTTCTCTTAGAAGTTTGGAGCAAAAGGGCCAAGCTTCTTGAGGAAGCTAGAGCAAAGGGGTCAAGCTTCCTCAAGAAGCTAAGAAAGGGTGAAGCTTCTCTTAGAAGCTTGGAGCAAAGGGGCCAAGCTTCTTGGAGAAGCTAGGCAAAGGGTTAAAGCTTCTTGGAGAAGCTAAAAAGGTTCAAGCTTCTCTTAGAAGCTTAGAGCAAAGGGTTCAAGCTTCTTGGAGAAGAAGCTAAAACCAAGGTTCAAAAGGTTCAAACCTCCCCAAGAGAAGGTCTCGGCCAGAAAAAGTGGCCGATTGACCAAAATCAGTGGCCGACCGATCGAACACAATGCCGACCGGCCAATACCTTTGGCCGGTAGCAAGAAAACAAGGCCGGTGGCCTCAAGCCATGGCCGGTGAGGTGTGGGGATGGCCAACAAGCTATTTCCCACCCTCAAAAGCAAAACAACAAGTGTTTGGTGCAAAACCAAACACAAAACAAACAAGTCAAGAGGTCTTGAGTCAAGGCGCGCGGCCGAAACCTCCGAGTACTCAAGACGAACACGAACATGGATGATCATCGAGTGTTCAAACGATGACGTCCAAGTCTTGAGGGCGGTAAAAAATGGGGTGTCTACAATTAGCAAATTAAAAAAAATCAATCCACATTCGTCCTCCGGATTGGCGAATGCGGATTGAACGGACTGGCGGATCGACAGATGGATGCGAATCGGTTTCGTGGTTTAAACTTTTATAAATTTTAAACATAACACAACAACTTGTAAACATTTTTTTTTTGGATAACAATCCAACTCAACATAACCAAAAGATTATCAAGTAAATTGTCAAATACCAATAATAAATACATATAAGAAAACCATGCATTATCAAAACTATTTTATTACTTTTTTTTACTCAAAAACTATTTAGTTTGATTTTTTTTAAAAATCACAAAATTAAGCCTTATATTTTTTTACACAAAAACATCAAATATGAACACTTGTCATTTCATAAAAAGATTTTTAAATTAAAAACACAACAGAATATCAACATTTTTTTTTAAAAGTTGGATTGGTTTTTTAGCTATTTTAAGTTGACTTTTTGAGTTGACTTTTTAGCTATTTTAACTCGGGTTAAAAAATTCGTTTGGATTGGTTTTTTTTTTTTTTAATTTTTGACTTTTGTGAGATTAAAAATGAAATGATTATAGTTTGAATGTAACATTTTGTCTTAGTAATTTTTTAGTTTATTTTGTCTTTTTTGACTAATTTAACCCCAAACCATAATACCAAAATTAGATTGTGTTTAGATTAATGATTAGAGAGAAAATTTGTGTATGAAAAGAAAAAAGGGCAAGGAAAAAGTGAAAATAATATATAACTTTTTTTTGGAGGGTGACTAATAACTTTAATTTCATTTACTTTTCTGTGACTTTTTATTTTTCCCCCACAAATCTCTTTAAAAATTCTTAATCTAAATATAGCATTTAAAAATTTTAAGAATTAAGTGAAAGAGATTTAATTTATCACTAAATAATTAATATACAGAGCACGATTTTCTAAGCTGTCATTATATATCCTTTATTTTATTTATATATTAAAGATTTAGAAGAATGAACGGATCAAATTTTGCAATTATTCATTTCCAAACACAAAACAAATGCAAAATTATTAGAACACTCGCTCTAAATTAAAACTTCAATGTAATTATTGAAATCATGTGATAGCTTGATGGGTTCAGCTAGCAACTTGTGTGATTGCTACCGTGTACCTCAAACTATTTAAAAGACCATAATCTTTAGGAAACTCATGAATCCAAAGTCCTCAAATTCTAGCCGCTAATCTCTCACCTCTTTTTATAAATTTTGTGATTTCTATCAAGTGGTAGGGGTGTTGTAGCTATTCCACGGTCAAACATTCATATCCTCTCCCATAGGTATAAAACTATATTGTTCTTACATGTATCAAAAAACAAAGGTATTTTTTATCTTTAAAAAGTGTTTTCTTGTGTGTGTTTAAATTAGTATCAAAATTTGGTTTGTATTGTCAATAAAATTTTACGAGTATTACACATACTGAAGAAACAGAATTAGATAATTTGAATAATTGCACTTTGCTACAAATTATAATAGAACAAAATAATATATTAATTAAATTATAAAAATAATTTAACAAAAAATTTAAAAGCAATCAATAAGAAATTATAAACGAAATCTGCTAGATAAATGGCTTATATTTTAAGTAGATAGGGCCTTTTACGAATTTATAATACTTATGAATTTATATTTTATTTTTATAAACCTTTCAGGGGCTAAATAGATTTGAATTAAATATTTTAGGAACTTAATAAATTCAACTGATAGTTTAGAGACTAAATAAATTTTAATTTATATACTTTAGGGACTAAATAGACTCAATTGACAGTTCAAGAATTAAGTAAATAATTTGGTGATAGTTTAGGAGTAAAAAGTGTAATAAACCCATATTTTTATTTTATAATTTGTATCAAATTATTTGGTATAGTTTTTATTTATAATTTATCAGATAAAAAAATTTTATATAAATTTTTAAAAAATTAATTATTTAAAAGATGATGGAAGTTTAGTTTTAACTTTTATTTTTTTAATTATCAAACTTTTAATTTATACACAAAAATTTTATATACAAGACTTGTCACATAATGTGGGTCCCACTTTGTTGCAGTCCATATACTCCCAATCACCTCCGATCCTTTTCAAGTCTGAAATGTATAAAGAGATTCTTAATCACTCTATATGATTATTGAGTTATCAAAAATAATTTTTGAATTTTCAAAAATATTTCAATACATAATATTTTAGAAAATTGTTATGATGTGTACATTTAAAAAGATAAATGTTGTCATGGTGTATACACGTCATCATAATATATATAACATAATCACAACAACTCATAAGTGTGTAACATTTACACTACATCATTCATAATATAATTATAATGGTTCATAATTTTTACTTTCACTTTCACTTTGATGTTCATATCATAAATTTAATATTGGTAATTTTTAGAAACAATTAGTAAAACATTACTTTCCAACTTTTGATAGTAGGAGAGGTCTAATATATATTTTTTTTCTTATTACTTAAGATCCTTCAATAATATTATTAGAAAATTTTCAATTCATCATAAAGAAATTTGTTTTCTGTGAAGAGTTGAAATTTCTTTATGAAGACAAATTTCTTTGCGCTGGAATTTCTGTGCTGAAATTTCTTTGTAAAAATGTTGAGGAACTCCAACTATTATAAAAATGTTACATGTCTTTTATCTTATAAAATTTTAATATAATGAATCTTAAAGTAAAAGCCCATAACTTTTACCACAAAATAACATTGTACATAACAAATATTTCCATTTCTAATGATGTGTATATATTATATATAATTGATATTATTATTGTATTAATGCCAGATTTTATAATTGGTGAGCTTTGTGATGCTTGTTATCCTATTTAATGGAGCTGTTAGCATTGATGTTAAACTTGTAATGCCCTCAAAATAAAATCATAAATCATACAATCTTGACATGCTTAGACATAAGAGAGTAAAGCATAATTTCATTCATCAGAGTGTTCACTACAAAAATATTACATGTTGACATCAAAAGTAAATGCCCCACGGGCTTACAACTTTCCAAGTTAACACTTGGTTACAAGAAGGAGAGTACTAACTCTACACAAAATAAGCCATTGGCTTGATATACATGTAATACAACAAAAACAACAAAAAGAGCCTAACAGCCTTAAGCCTCCCACGCTACGTCCTTGAAGGTGGCATGGTACCTGAACCTGAAAATGATGTCCCATATAGGGTAAGCCAACGCCCAGTAGAGAAATGCTAAACATAATATGAGCAATAACTAAAACATTAGCATTTGATAAATGTTTAACTCACATAAATCAATTCATAACCCATTTCAATTACATGACGAATACGTCCATGTTTCATTCCTCTTTCCTTTACTTAGCCGTTTTTCAATTCATAAATATGGCTCAGAACATGGCCAAACAATTCCCATGAGACCAAGCTCATATCAACAATACTTCCCTACTTCACAATAGATACACATATTTGCTGTATCAATATCACATAAAACACTTCCACACTTCACAATAGATACACATATTCGTTGTATCAATACTTCAATAGATACACATATTTGCTGTACCAATGGAGTCCATCCCCTATCTCCTCCCAAATAATATCCGGTTTAGGAGTCCATCCCCTATCTCCTCCTAAACCGTGGAGTACATCCCCTATCTCCTCCCACACAACAAAATGTATATAAACACATATCATATACATGAGCAATCAATACATAAATTTGGTGCATTATCCCAACTGTCATATTCGATGACATAATCAATTGACTAGTTTTAATTCATCTAATCATCATGCATTGTCTACAACAATCAAGACTATCCTCCACCGATAGCCCAAAGCAATTTATTTCTAAACAGATAATAAATGCAACAACAGATAATTTGACAGCAATTGCATAAGTGAGCGATTAATAAATCCAACTCCACCATTCCCTCTTATAATGAGCCAATTTCACTATTTCCAACTCAATTCCATATTTCCATAACATTTCCAAATTAATTATGTAAATTAATTCATACAATAATTTACGGCTTTCTCCCCAATTTTCTCAACATTGACCCAAAGGTCCAAATATTATCAACAATATCGATAACCCCCTTTTTAGACCCAAAACACATATGTTTGAATCAAAAGAATAAAACCCCTTATTCCAATATAACACATCTCAAACACTAACTTCCCAAATCAAACCATTTATACAAAAAGCTCAACATCTATGTTAAAGCTCATAAAGATGAGTAGTTATCCCTACCACAAGAGATGAAACCAAGTGGAGAAGATGAAGAAATTTGAAATGCTCTAAACCCCAAGATTTTTGGATTGATAGATAGCCCACACCAAGCTCTACACTTTTTACAAAGGGACAAAGGTGGGGGATCACTCAAACTAGATCAAGCCTTAGAGAGAAGTTGTGTTTTTAGAGAGAGGAGCTCTCCAATGAAGGTTTTGAAAAGTAAGAGAGAGAGAGAGTGTGTGTAAAAAGTGATTTAAAATATCACAGTCCAGATCTGATATACGCATGACCCGCTCGAGCGGATAATAGGACGCTCGAGCGTCAAACACAAAAACTTGACCCGTTCGAGCGCAAAAGGACAAGCTCGAGCGCCAAGGCACAAAACAAAACACCACCTGCTCGAGCACAAAATGGGGATCCGCTCGAGCGTCGATTACATCCTTCCAGAACGTTTACAGACATTGAACACCCGCTCAAGCGCAAAGATACCCGCTCGAGCGTAATAAACACGCTCAAGCGTGAAAAACACATCTGCTGTAGTTTTGCAGATGCACAAGATACTGAAAATGTGCAAACTCCGCTCAAGCGCAAAGGGACTCGCTTGAGCCAATCACCAAAAACCGGGGCAACAACACTTGAGACCAAAACTGAACCCACCTATTCGAAACACGCCCAACACATCCTAAAACTCAAATATATGGAATTAAAGGATGACAACAAGACATAATCAACAACCAACTCCACGGAACCTAAGTCCGGATACAACAATCAAAGGAGAAAGAACCAGGATCGCTATAACCTTCCCCCCTTAAGGAATTTCATCCCCGAAATTAAGTACAAGTTTTCAAAAACAAGTTTTCCTCAATTCTTAATAACATTACCAACCAAGATTCCATAACCTGACCCATTACCAGTCATCCCATCTCTATTCAAAAGGCAATTTACAACATACAACTCAATATGCATCACTAGCATGATTCCCTTTGAAATTTACCAATTTCAACACATTTTCCACAACTCAATTATATATTCAATGCCAATGATATATTTGCATTTCTAAAACATCATTAACATATACAATGTTAAAATAAACTTCCATTACAAAGCAAGTTCTACAATACTTCCATAAACCAAAACATTCACAATGTTTTACAACTTAAGACATATTTAATGCTGTTAAAGTTTATCAATATTACAAAATTCCCAATACATGATTACGCATTAACAAATAAGTCCGGATATTTCTTGCGGACCTCCAACTCACGTTCCCAAGTGGCTTCCTCCACTCCATGATGTTTCCACAAAAACCTTTACCAAGGGAATGGTCTTGCCTCGCAAGACTTGATCCCGCCTATCCAAGACCCGCACCGGTCTCTCCTCATATGAGGCATCCTCGTCAACCTCTAAGTCGGTCCAATCTAATACATGCGATGGATCCAACTCGTACTTCTGAAGCATACTAACATGAAACACGCCATGCACCCCGGACAACTGTGGCGGTAAAGCTAAACGGTACGCAACCTCCCCAATCCTCTCAAGGATCTCAAAGGGACCAATAAACCGAGGGGACAACTTCCCACTCTTTCCAAACCTCATCAAACCCTGTCTAGGTGATATTTTCAGAAAAACATGATCACCCGTCTCAAATGCCAAAGCCCTCCTCCTACGGTCGGCATAACTCTTTTGGCGACTCTGGGCTGTCACAAGCCTCCTACGGATAAGCTCAACCTTCTCCATCGTTTCCCTTACCAACTCCGGGACCAACAAAGGTGCATCACCCACCTCGGCCCAACAAAACTGGAGACCTACACGGTCGGCCATACAAGGCCTCAAACGGTGCCATACCGATACTCGACTGAAAACTGTTGTTGTAGGCAAACTCCACCAAGGGCAAGTGCCTCTCCCACGACCCACTGAAGTCAAGGACACAACCTCGAAGCATATCCTCAAGGATCTGAATAGTACACTTAGATTGCCCGTCAGTCTGAGGATGATAAGCTGTGCTAAAGGTCAATCTAGTGCCCAAGGCACTCTGCAAACTCTGCCACAACCTAGCAATAAAACATGGATCTCTATCTGAGACGATTGACACTGAGACCCCGTGCAACCTCACTATGTCCCGAATATACAAGTCGGCAAGATGATCTACCGAATCTCTCACGCGCATAGGGATAAAGTGCGTCGACTTAGTTAACCGGTCTACAACCACCCAAACAGCATCACTGCCCCGCTGAGTCCTCGGAAGACCTACAACGAAGTCCATAGTGACATGTTCCCACTTCCACTCGGCAATAGGCAAGGATTGTAACAAACCCGCTGGCCTCTGATGCTCGGCCTTCACTTGCTGACAAGTAAGGCACTTCGATACGAAACTGCCACATCCTTCTTCATACCCCGCCACCAAAACTGGCGACCCAAATCACGATACATCTTGGTGCCTCTCGGATGCACCGCAAGGCGTGAATTGTGAAACTCTCGGAGTACCTCCTCTCGACAAGACTCCGGCACAAACAGACGGTCTTGGTATCTCATACTCTGGTCGGGATACACCGTCAAACCTTTCTCAACCTTCCCACTGGAGATCTTCTCTCGGAGGGATTCTACCTCAAGGTCACCTCCCTATGCCTCTAACACTCGAGTCACAAGTGTAGGCTGTGCAACAACAGAAAACAAGGCCGCAGCCTCAACGGATTCGCCCAGAAGCAAATCAAACTCGCCAAGTGCACCCAACATCTCCCACTCCCGGATGGCTATACAAGCAACATCACTAATGGATTTCCTACAAAGGGCATCGGCCACAACATTGGCCTTACCTGGGTGATAGTGCAACTCAAAATCGTAGTCCTCACTGAACTCTATCCACCTCCTCTGCCTCAAATTCAAGTCTCTCTGTGGAAACAGGTACTTCAAACTCTTATGATCCAAGAATACCTCGAATCTCTCACCATAAAGGTAGTGCCTCCAAATCTTCAAGGCAAAAATTACTACTGCTAACTCTAGGTCATGTGTAGAGTAGTTCCTCTCGTTTATTTTCAACTGATGTGAACCATAGGCTACCACTTTTCCCTCTTGCATCAACACACAACCCAAACCCTCTCGTAAGGCATCACAATAAACCGCATAACCCAAACCTCTCTCCGAGATAATCAAAACCGGAGCAGTGGTTAATCTAACTTTCAACTCTTGGAACGACTTTTCACAAGTCTTACTCCATATGAATTTGACCCCTTTTCGCGTCAATCTAGTCAACGGTGAACCTAGTCTGGAGAAATCTTTCACAAACCGGCGGTAATACCCAGCTAATCCCAGAAAACTGCAGATCTCAAAAAGACTTTTAAACTGTGCCTAATCCTACACTGCCTCAATCTTGGATGTATCAACAGACACCCCTTCCCCAGAGACTACATGGCCTAAGAACTTGATCTCTCTTAGCCAGAACTCACACTTACCAAACTTGGCATACAGCCTATGGGCTCTAAGCAACTCAAGCACCACTCTCAAGTGTTCCTCGTGCTCCTCCTCTGAAGGCGAATAAATCAGAATGTCATCCACGAAGACGACCACAAAGCGATCTAGGAATTCTCGGAAGATCCGGTTTATCAAGTCCATAAACACTGTCGGTGCATTGGTGGGCCCAAAATGCATCACCAGAAACTCATAGTGGCCATACCGCGTACGGAATGCCGTCTTTGGAATATCATCCTCCCTGACCCTCAGCTGATGGTAACCCGATCTCAAGTCTATCTTAGAAAAACAACGAGACCCCTTCAACTGGTCAAACAGATCATCTATACGAGGCATAGGGTACTTATTCTTAACCGTAGCCTGATTCAATTTTCAATAATTGATACAAAGTCTTAAGGCACCATCTTTCTTTTCAGCAAAGAGGGCCGGTGCTCTCCACGGCGAAACACTATGGCGAATGAAGCCCTTATCCAGTAAGTCCTGGAGTTGAATCTTCAACTCACTCAACTCGGCTAGGGCAAAACGATAAGGTGCCATAGAAATCGGCGTCGTGCCGGGCACTAAGTCAATAGAGAACTCGATCTCTCGATGTGGTGGCAAACTCACAAGATCCTCGGGAAAAACGTCCGAGTACTCACAAACCACTCTCGGCAATACAGTTTGGGTCTCATCACACTCACCACTCATAAAGCTGGCGAGAAGACCACTAAGCTCACTCCGCCCTCGCGGATCATACACCGGTGGCAACACACTACCAACCTGATCCCCCAAGAAATGGAAACAATCCCCGCTCAAGGTACATACTGTGACACGCTGGCGGTAACAATCAATAACTGCCCGGTATGACGATAGCCAGTATATACCCAAAATAACATCAAAACCTGACATAGCCATAACTACAGATGAAAATAGAAGCCGACAGTCGGCGACCTCTATATCGCACCCTCTACACCCTTGTTTCAAAATCAATTCACCCCCAACAGGTGATACTACACAAATAGGAGATGCTAACTGTGCCAACTCCAACCCCAAAACAGATGCAAATGTAGCAGATATAAAGGAATGAGATGCACCCGTATCAATCAACACATTGGCAATCGAGTTGCAAAATAAAAAGGTACCTCTCACAACAGATGGAGCTGGTACTAGATCCTGCGCGGTAACAACATACACACGCCCTGTAGGCCCCTGATCCACCTGCTCACCTCTCGGAGCAAAAGACTGCTGCACAGACTAGGACGATGAAGCCCCCTGATTGGCCCTCGAGGCCTGAACTGACTGAGCTGGCTGAAAACTCTGCCTCGACCCAGATGCACCAGATGTGCCACTCAACTACGGGCAAAACCTCTTCAGGTGCCCCGCCTGACCACACTGGTAGCAAGAAAGCGGCTGACCTCTGCCCTGACTCTGGCTCTAAGGTCGAGCCGAAGATGAAGCTGCTCTCTGCCCTCCTCCCCTCTGCGGGCAAGCTGGAGACTTGTGGCCCAGCTAACCACACTTGTAACAGGTGATGTCTCCCTGACTGCCTCTCCCAGAGCCTGTACTCAGCACTGGAAAGGTTGATCTAGGAAATGCACCCTGGGACTGCTGAGGGTTAGGACCCCTCTGCCTCCTACCGTCCCCCTGACCATCCTGACTCCTCTTGGAGCCCCTCTGTCTCTCCTCCTCCTCCTGCATCATAATCTCAATATGGGCCGCAGCATCCACAAGACGCCCATAATCCCGGGTCATAGACCCTCCAACTCTCATCTTGAGCCCATGCCTCAACTTCCTCTCAAACTCAATACAACGGCGTTCCTCAAATGCCACAAGCTCAGGTGCGAACCTGGATAAACTGGTAAATGCGGCCTCAAACTTTGCCACTGATAAACTGAACTGCTTGAGCTGACAAAACTGATCCCTCAGCTTCTTCCTGACAGCTGGAGATAAGAACTTCTCCTGGAAAGCATCTACAAAAGCCTCTCATGTACGACCAACATGACCTCTCATAAACTTCCACCACTGACCCGCATCCCCTTTAAGCTGGAAAGATGCCAAGGTCACCTTCAACGCCCCGTCTTCGATGCCACGCATCTCAAACATCTTCGTCATCTGCTTCAGCCAATCATCAGCCTTAAGTGGCTCCTTAGGATCCCCAACAAACTCATCCGGGTTAGACTGAAAAAACTCTCTCTTCAGAAAGGATGGCCCTGCCTCAGCAACATGGGCCTGGACCTAATTCTCAGCTCTGAGAATGCCCAAGGATTCCCTCGAGGCTCCTGCCATCTCGCGGGCTAAGGCACCCATGGCCTGCTGACCTACTGGCTCGGCCACATTGGCCTAACCAACACCCTCCTGCTGCGCTGGAACCTCATCCGGTATAGGCATCTCCTGCCTACCACGCCTACCACGCCTACCACCTCATCCTCGTCCTGACATCCTAATAAAGGTAACGAAGAACATTAGCACATTCACAAATGTGCCGAAGCTCTAACACTCGCGTCCTAATGCATGGACAACGGTAATTCACTCCACGTAAGCACATAATCACATAAGCACTTACGGATTTCATTTCCGGATAATGATAGTCCCATGGCGTTACTAGAGTTCCAATTAGAAACAGCATTGATCAAGTGCTTTTCCAACAAGACTCACAAAAACCCAATGATCCAATCAACATCCCGGAAATTAAATCCCATACCCAAGTAGTCATGTAAACATGTTATCACATAAGCATATAACACTACATCAAAGTCTCTAACAAACGAGAGGAACCCATTGTGGTACTAACCACTTCCCGCGTACCCAAAGTATTCGAACACGGTATGCTTTGATATCAAGTTGTAACGCCCTCAAAATAAAACCATAAATCATACAATCTTGACATGTTTAGACATAAGAGAGTAAAGCATAATTTCATTCATCGAAGTGTTCATTACAAAAATATTACATGTTGACATCAAAAGTAAATGCCCCACGAGCTTACAACTTTCCAAGTTAACACTTGGTTACAAGAAGGAGAGTACTAACTCTACACAAAATAAGCCCTTGGCTTGATATACATGTAATACAACAAAAACAACAAAAAGAGTCTAACAGCCTTAAGCCTCCCACGCTACGTCCTTGGAGGTGGCATGGTACCTGAACCTGAAAATGATGTCTCATATAGGGTAAGCCAACGCCCAGTAGAGATATGCTAAACACAATATGAGCAATAACTAAAACATTAGCATTTGATAAATGTTTAACTCACATAAATCAATTCATAACCCATTTCAATTACATGACGAATACGTCCATGTTTCATTCCTCATTCCTTTACTTAGCCGATTTTCAATTCATAAATATGGCTCAGAACCTGGCCAAACAATTCCCATGAGACTACAGCTCATATCAACAATACTTCCCTACTTCACAATAGATACACATATTTGTTGTATCAATATCACATAAAACACTTCTACACTTCACAATAGACACACATATTCGTTGTATCAATACTTCAATAGATACACATATTTGCTGTACCAATGGAGTCCATCCCCTATCTCCTCCCAAATAATATCTTATTTACGAGTCCATCCCCTATCTCCTCCTAAACCGTGGAGTATATCCCCTATCTCCTCCCACACAACACAATGTATATAAACACATATCATATACATGAGCAATCAATACATAAATTTGATGTATTATCCAACTGTCATATTCGATGACATAATCAATTGACTAGTTTTAATTCACCTAATCATTATGCATTGTCTACAACAATCAAGACTATCCTCCACCGATACCCCAAAGTAATTTATTTCTAAACAGATAATAAATGCATCAACAGATAATTTGACAACAATTGCATAAGTGAGCGATTAATAAATCCAACTCCACCATTCCCTCTTATAATGAGCCAATTTCACTATTTCCAACTCAATTCCATATTTCCATAGCATTTCCAAATTAATTATGTAAATTAATTCATATAATAATTTACGGCTTTCTCCCCATTTTTCTCAACATTGACCCAAAGGTCCAAATATTATCAACAACATCGATGACCCCCTTTTTAGACCCAAAACACATACATTTGAATCAAAAGAACAGAACCCCTCATTCCAATATAACACATCTCAAACCCTATCTTCCCAAATCAAACCATTTATACAAAAAGATCAACATCTATGTTAAAGCTCATAAAGATGAGTAGTTATCCCTACCACAAGAGATAAAACCAAGTGGAGAAGATGAAGAAATTTGAAGTGCTCTAAACCCCAAGATTTTCGGATTGATAGATAGCCCACACCAAGCTCTACACTTTTTACAAAGGGACAAGGGTGGGGGATCACTCAAACTAGATCAAGCCTTAGAGAGAAGTTGTGTTTTTAGAGAGAGGAGCTATCCAATGAAGGTTTTGAAAAGCAAGAGAGAGAGAAAGAGTGTAAAAAGTGATTTAAAATATCACAGTCCAGATCTGATATACGCATGACCCGCTCGAGCGGATAATAGGATGCTCGAGCGTCAAACACAAAAACTTAACCCGCTCGAGCGCAAAGGCACAAAACAAAACACCACCTGCTCGAGCGCAAAAAGGGGATCCGCTCGAGCGTAGATTACATCCTCCTAGAACTTTTACAGACATTGAACACCCGCTCGAGCGCAAAGATACCCGCTCGAGCGTAATTAAACTCGCTCGAGCATGAAAAACACATCTGCAGTAGTTTTGCAAACGCACAAGATACTGAAACTGTGCAAACTCCGCACGAGCACAAAGGGACCCCCTCGAGTGGATCACCAAAAACCTGAGCAACAACACTTGAGACCAAAACTCAACCCACTTGTTCGAAACACGCCCAACACATCCTAAAACTCAAATATATGGAATTAAAGGATGACAACAAGACATAATCAACAACCAACTCCACGGAACCTAAGTCCAGATACAACAATCAAAGGAGAAAGAACCAGGATCGCTATAACCTTTCAGGTGTTAACATTTGTGTTAGTTGTGGCGAATATGTCATTGTTGAACTCAAAATATTATAATATTCATTTTTGAAAAAGCAACCCAAAGCAATATCATATTACCGTCACGGACAGTATAGTGGAGTGGGAACCACTCTACTTTTTGTATTATTTATTTATTTTATCTATTTATATATATATTTGTCTATCTTTAACAATATATTTTTAATACATATTTTTGGATTTTATTTTTATTACTTTTTATCATATAATATATTTTAGGGAATGGCTTCTGTCTAGTCTTTAATCGGACTGGACCGTGTTGTTGGGCCCGTGGAGGCCCACCACGGGTCCCATTTTGATAATCTGAACCGTTGAATGTGTAGAACTCGTCGAGAACTGCATGCCTGTAAAAAATCACGTTGATCAGATATCGATAGCTATGTGATCAAAACAGATTTTTGTCAACCGTTAATTTATTCACTGTCCATTTTTTTTATACAAAACTGATTTGATCACATAGCTATCGATATCCGATTAACGTGATTTTTTACAGGCATATAGTACTCGACGAGTTCTACACATTGAACGGTTCAGATTATCAAAACGGGACCCGTGGTGGGCACCCACGGGTCCAACAGCACGGTCTAGTCCAATTAAGGACTAGACAGAAGCCATGCCCTATATTTTAATACATAATTTTAATTAATCTATTATAGATGCTCTTATAAAAATTTATTAAAGAGAATAATTAAAAATATGAGAATTAAATGCGAGGAACCACTTAAGACAAGATGATGGGAGGGGACCAAAGTTCTGTCCTATAAATATTGAGGCTAGTTAATGAAAATTCTTAAACACTCATATCTTTTTATGCAAACTAATAGGTATACATAGTTCTGTCCTATAAATATTGGGACTAGTTATGGAAATTCATAAAAACTCATATCTATTTTATGCAAACTAATAGGTATAATTTTTTTTTTTTAATGAATATGGATGGGAGTGTTTATTGTGTGCCAATTTGAAAAATCATTTGTTGAAAGGGCTTTCGAGTGTTGACTTGCATCAATTGCAATGGGTTTGATTAATGAGCTAACAAAACACATTTTTTTTTGATTGGTGGATATTGGTGAGATTTCTGACATCAACACACTTTCATCTAAAAATTATTATTTTATTTACATTTATCATTAAAATAATTCATAATATTTCGTTAGAAATATTTGTTTAATTTTTACAAAATGTTTATAACATAACTATTATAATTTGTAACTTTCATTTTATTATGTTCTTAAATTTTATCACAGCCATAGATTTTGGACAAAATCATTTCGGAAAAAATGTAAATAAAAAAAAATTACATGAAAATAAAATATTTAAAAACTGTAAATAATATTTGCACAATTCAAAAAGAAGACGGGTGGGAGGTGAATTGATGGAAAAAATAATAATCAGTCCAAAAATTAGACTCACCACATAGATTCAGTGATGTGTCAAGAAGATGATTGGTTGATAATTAAATATCAACTAATTAAATATTCTCTAATTATCAACTAATTATCTTCGTGACACATCACTAGATCTAAAAAATAGATCTAAAAAGTGGACTTATATATTATTTTTCAAAAAAAAATAATAATAATAAGATAAAATTAAAAAAAAAATGTATAAAAGGGTATTTCAATCCCATTAGAAAAAAAAAACATATTATTTAATACAATACATTTATAATCGTTGTTTCTTTCTATAATAGTGGGATGGGAGTAACTACTCATATTTATTACATTCTTAACAAGTGCCTTAAGAATACTTATTAAAACTCATCACAAATTGTTCACGTACATTAAAAAAAAAAAAATGTGTAAGCAAATTTATTTTCCTTTTGACTATTATGTAGTTATAGCTTATACAAAACTCAGGTTATCTAGGTATATTTCATTTTGTAGTATTTAGGCCAAGTTTGAGAAGTTCTAAATAATCCATCGTTTTATCTTTTTTCCATCACATCACCTTTCTACTTTTCTGCACATCTTTTCATAAAAAGACAAAAAGTGCACTTATTTAGGTCATCCCAAATATTTAGAATTGACTATTCATGTGTGTTTTGAGTGCCTTTTAAAGTTTTTTTTTTTTTTTTGTCTTTAGCGAATTTTTAAAAAAAATTATTTAAAAAAAAATAGGTTTCTAGATTCAGTTCGACAAGACAAATCATAATATTAATTTTTTTAAAAAAAATTTCAGAAAAAACAAAATAAATCAAAATAAGCAATATTTTTTGACTTATTTTTATCTTTTTTTTTTATATATACAATTTTTCAAGAGTATATACTTTTTAGATTTATCTCGATAAGACGGATCGAACAAGTAAAAAAAAATTAACATTATTTTAAAGAAAAAAAATCACTAAAGATAAAAAAAAATTAAAAAAAATAATTTTTTTGGGAGATTGACCAATAAGTCCTATATTTTGGACTTATGATTCATATAGTCTCATATTTTTTCTTGTGATCCATTTAGTGCTTTTGGATGTGTAATAACTCATTTGCCTATTGTAGACACCCCATTTTTGACCGACCTTAAGACTCAGACATCATCGATTGAGCGTTCGGTGATCGCGCATGTTGTGCTCGTTCTGAGGTCACGAAGTCTCGGCTGAGAGCCTTGTCTCCGAACTTCGGGACTTTTTGTGCTTTGCCTCGGTTTGCAAACCAGGTCTTATTTTCTCTGTTTTCTCTTCCCGAAGGGAGTGAGAGGTCTCGTAGACCATCTCTCGGTGGCCGTAGGCTACGTTTCGTGGTCGTAGGCCACTTTTCCCATTTGGAGACCAGTTTTCGATTTTCGGAGCCATCGGTAGTGCGCCTCGGTTCGGGACCGCTTAACTGCCTCTGTTTACTCTGGTTTTTGGCACACACCTTGTTTCCTCTCTTTAGAGGGATACTGTGGCCCGGGAGACCACCTTTGTGGTCGCACGCCACTTCTGGTGCTTAACAGTCAGTTTTCGAGGCCCCCGACTGCGCGTTTTTGCCCCCGAACCTTCGTTTTGCATCAGTGTGGGTTCATTGTTGGCATAGACCCTAGTTTCATTGTTAGAAAGGTGGTACAAGGGTGGGAGACCACCTTTTCTTCTTGGAGACCACCTTTCCCCGGTCGGCCGGTTTTTCTTGACAGGTAAGTGGTCTCCCTCACTTTTGAGCCACATTTTCTGGTCTCCCATACCACCACTGAGTTGCATTCACCTGGGAGACCACCAATATGGGCTGGCCGACCACCTTTCAAGCTTGACCCTTTTGAACCTGGTCGGCCGACCAAGGCAAAGGGTCGGCCGACCACCTGAACTGGTCGGCCAGCTTTCTCCTTTTTTGTCTCACTGAGTGCTATCCAGCTGTGCCAGCTGGGAGGCAATTGCTCCATCCTCCATACACGTGTATGGAGGATTGACCCTCTTGTTTTGGCTTCTTAAAGAAGTTGGACCCTTTGCTCTAAGCTTCTTAGAGAAGCTTGACCTTTTCTTAGCTTCTTGAGGAAGCTTGACCCCTTTGGTCTAGCTTCCTCAAGAAGCTTGACCCTTTTGGTTTAGCTTCCTTAAGAAGCTTGGCCCCTTTGCTCCAAGCTTATAGGAGAAGCCTTGGACCTCTTCTTCTATAAGAGAGACCCTCCTCTCCACTTGCAAGGGTTCTGAAATTGCTGGGGCAAAAACCATACACTCCCCCTTTGTATCTCTCTCATTTGGCCTTCAAAACTCCATTGTTCTTGCACCATCACACACCACCTCCTATCCTAACAGCTCCACCATCACTCTAAGAACCTTGGAGCTGTTTCTCAGAGGTTGAAGGTTTGCTACATTGGTCCAAAAGCTGCTGGTTCTCTTCTCTACAAGGGTAACACTTCTCTCCCTCTTTTTGTCTTCATTTTACTTCATCTCTTAGCCTAGTTTGAAAGCATATTTAGGCTTTGTCATAAACTAAAAAAAGTCTTGTTTTAAGCTTCTTAACATGTTTTTTTCAGACCTCTTTTCTGTTGGGGGTCATCTACCCTCTTGCATGCTTCATTTCTCTTTGTTTTGAGCCATGCATTAGGGCCTTTGTGTTGAGCTTTGTTGGCCCTTTTGACCACTAAAATCTAGTGGATTTTCAGTGGTTATTATGTATTTTTGAGCATCAAAATCAAAGAGGGGTGACCCTCTCACCCCTTGTCTTGTTTTCTAGCATTATTGGCCTTACAAAGGAGCCCATATTTTCACACTTCTTGAGCATGTTTTAGGCCATTATTTGTGAGTTTTATGACCTGTATGAACTCTGTCCAAAGTTGTTTTTGCCATGTTAGGTGTCTATCTTGCATGTGTAGAGTAATCCTCTTCATGGCCTTTCAAAGGAGCCTTCATTTGCATGCTTCCTAGCCTCATTTCAGCCCCTTTTCAGTGAGTTTTAGGGCCCTCATAACCTCTGTCTAGAGGTGGTTTTTCCATTTTGTATGTCCATTATACATGTGTAGAATAACCATCTTATTGGCCTTTCAAAGGGACATATCATTCTTGCATGCATTGACTGAGTTTCAGTGGGTTTTGTTTATATTTTGGAATGGCATACTTCTTTTTTTGGTTGGTTTGGTGACCTCTCATGTGCTTCATACAGTTATAGTGCAAATCATGGTTCACTAGCTTGTTTTGCATGATGTTTTGGCCGCCTTTCCTAGCATATTTTGTTCATGCCTTAAACTAATTTTGTGCATGTTTTGGATTGCCTTAGCTCTATTTTTTGGTCTCATGGTCGAATGATATTTGCTTTGCATGCCTGTAGTTCAATATCCATGCTTAACTTTGAGTTTTGAGGTCCATCACATGCATATACTGAGGTGTTTTCATGTTTTGGGGCATTTCACATCATATTTCAAAGCTTATATGTATGTCATATTCCCATGATTTCCACTCTTTAAGTGCATTAGAGAGTCGGGCTTGTATGCCTCATTTACCGACCATCGCATGGGCTTCACTTGAATGCATTCCGAGCCATCATTTTAGACCAATTTCCCACTATATTGGACCTGCCTAGGGTTTGTTTGGGGTTGGTTTTGCCATTTGTGAATTGCTTTGTGTACCTCTAGTGTAACGCACTACACTAGTTTCGGTATTCGGGCCATTTAGCATGCATCGTGTGAAGTGTTTGCATGATTCGGGACCATTGTGTATCATATTTCAGAGCTGGATCATGTGCCATTCTATGCCATATTTCATCATTTGCCATGCTTTGTTAGAGTTGCATGTTGTGCCTTAGGATTGGTCCTTTGCATCCGTGCATGTTTGTATGTATTTCGGTTGTCTCATTTTCATCATATGGCCACTGATTTGGGTGTGGCTAAGGTCCACTCATGTTGGTTTAAGTCTGTCTCGCATTGTGTATGCCATTTAGTTCACGTTGTTGCATGATTTGATCATTGCATTGTGTATGCCTTGTTCGTTTTGTTGTGTTTGTTTGTCTTCATATGCATTGCGTATGCCATATAGAATCATCTTGCATCGAGTATGCCATTGATTATTTCATAGCATTGTGTATGCTAGTAACATGTTTGCATGTCATCCCTTGCATGTTTGCGTCATTCAGTGGCATTTGCATCTGGGTTGCAGGTTAGAGTTGCATTCATGCATGTCATGCATATTGCATTGTGTTTGGAGTAGGGTTTAGTCCAAACACGGGAAATGAGGGATGTTTCATACTCCAAGTGACGAATCGTGCCTCAATTCTTGGTCGCCGACACTCTTGACTATCCATGATAGAGTCGTTGGCTTTAGTTGCTTATATGTGCATTCATGTCCCATTGAGTCGTGCAATTCGACTCCTCGGCCATTATGCATCGAGATGCGTGATTGATGGCACGAGGATCGAGGACTACACTCCCTAGAGCTTGTGCAATGATAGGGAGAGTGGTCATGCACACATTTGTTGAAAATACATTGCCCTTTCTCTCTCTTGCCTTTGTTGCAGAAAAACCAGAAACCAGAGATGGAAACTGGTCGGCCGACCAGATTTTCTGGCAGGCCGACCACCCACTTTGGTCTCCACCACAAAGGGTGGTCGGCAAGTGGTCTCCCATGCTAATAACTGGTCGGTGGCCTTCCCAAGGTGGAGTTTCAGTCATCTGGAGCTTTGTGCAAGTTTCTGAAATCAATTGCAAATAAGGGTGAGGCGAGGCATCGCGATGGAATTTACCGACAAGGCGACTCGAGCAAGCATACACCTTTCATCATTCAGAACAAAGCTGAGGCGGTCCATTTAGCTTTCATGCTAATTTATTTGCTTTTCTAGTTAATTTGTTGATTAATTAGGGTTTTGTAATATTTAATTAGCTAGAGTAATTAATTATTTATTCAGGCTGTATTATTTATTCGGACCCTCCGAGCGAGGGCACAGTTGCAATAAGTGTGCGTGTGTGTGATGTATGTCTTCCAACCCCACGTCTTTTTCCCTTTTATTTACCAGCTTATGATGGTTAGATTAGGGCATGTTTCAATTAACATACTTATGCTTGCATGTTTGCATTATTCATCTGTATTGCATGCACCGGGCTCGGCGCATCATACTAACTGCATTGTATTTCAATTCTGAGTTGAATACGTGTATCAGTTGTTGCATTTCATATACCATTCTTAGGATAGCCGAGCCTATTTCTAATTGCATTTTGCATGTGTTGCATTAGCCATTTTAACATGAACTAGGATCATGCATTGATTACTAACTAGTTTCTGTTTTGGCTTGGAGTACTCGGTAAGTATTTATGCTTTAGCATCCTTGCATGTGTGTGAGTGACTGCCATGATAGCATGCTTACCATGAGGCTATGTGCTTATGTGATATACCTACCTGAATGCCTGTGGGTAAAGGTTGGGTTGCTTGAGTTGGGGTAATTCGTCGAAACCCGTGTTTTAGCCTACTTGCGAGTAGCAAACTTCAATCCATTTTCAAAAACAAACGGATGTGCGATGTTTTGTTCCAACTTAGGCAATCCAGTCTATACTTGTATGTTGTGCACATCACATAGTAAATCTAGGCTAATAACCGGAATAAGAGCACATAATGTTTTCAAACCTCGATATCATGGTTAGTAGAGGCCGATCTTTGATCGGGCGAGCGGGGGTGCTCATGAAGTGACCTTCCCCAATCGTACCCAAGTTCCCGAGCCGAGGCAACTTTGGTGATGACGGACACGTGGCCTTAGGCACGAGTCAGGGTTTCCTAAATTCCCCCAAAATAAAATATTTAGGTGGCGACTCTGTATCTGGCAAAGGAGTCCATGTTTGGCACTTCTTTCAAAAAAAATCTATTTCCAAAAACGATTTGTCGAATTTGGACTCTTTGATGATTCATCGGTCTTGCATTGCACTCTGCGAGATTAGATACAGGACCGTGACATTTGAGTCCTGAACTGTAGTAAGCCCAAATGAACAAAACGGGATTCCCTCCCGGGAAGTTTAGGGATGTCTACACCTATCACATTGGAGTGTTATATTTGGGGAGTTACATTATAGTGTTACGTTTGGAAAAAGTACACTAAGGAGGTTTTTAGTGTGTTAGTGTAACATTGGAGTGTTACGTTTGGGAAAAGTACACTAAAGAGTTTTTTAGAGTGTTGTTGAAGTGTTACGTTTGAAGAGTTTTTTAGTGTGTTACGTTGAAGGAGTGTTATGTTTGTGAAAAGTACATTGATGAGTTTTTTAGTGTAGAGTGCAATGTTGGATGAGCTTTTCAATGTATTATGTTGGAGAAGTATTACGTTTGTGAAAAATATATTAAGAAGTTTTTTAGTATAGTGTGTAACGTTGGAGTATTACATTTCGAAAAAGTACACTAAAGTCTTTTAGTCTGTTACGTTGGAGTGTTACGGTTGTCAAAAGCACATTGAAGAGTTTTTTTTACGTGGGAGGAGTTCTTCAATGTATTACGTTGGAGGAGTGTTATGTTTGTAAAAACTACACTAATAAATTTTTTAGTATATTACGTTAAAGTATTGAAATGTTACATTTGGAAAAAAATACATTAAGGGGTCTTTTAGTGTGTTACGTTATAGTGTTGGAGGAGTCTTTTAGTGCTACGTTGGAGTAGTGTAACATTTTTTATAAGTACACTATAAAAATTTTTAGTGTTATGTTGTTACATTGAAGCAATGAAAATATGCTCCAAAAATTGGATTCAACTTCCCTAAGATGGCATCCCCAATGAGGAAGGGTAGAAAGGTCCACCAAATCATACCAAAATTAAAAATAGGATCTGTTGGTAAGATTGTTAAAAGAAAGAGGATCTATCAGTGTATTAGAAAATTGATGGGATTGTTTGGAGTAACTGATTCTCATATAGGACTTTCTGATAATTTTCCCTATTTCCCCCCCCCCCCCAAAAAAAAAAAATAGCTATGAATTATTCCAATTGGATGTGGACTTATTTGTGTGAGCAAGATAATGTTTGGCCCTATTTATGTGTGGCCCCATTTAGACAAAGAGCTCTAATAGCTCTAATTTGAATGTGGACCCCATCTAATGTGATTTTTTTTTTTTTAAAGCTCTAATTTTAAGGGGATGAATCATTGTTGATTTAGCTATATATGAAGTTATAGCTTGCACAGGTTACCTAGGTAGGGATTGGTTATATTTAAAAAAAAAAAAAAAAAAAAAAAAGCGGTATTGGTTTTGCTGCAGTCAACAGTGATACTGTTCGTGCTGTTGATGATGTGTCCCAATAAAGACTTGCCACATGACAACAATGGCTCCACTGCAGCCCATGCTTGCCTCCACAATCTCTCGCACAAGATGACGAAAATCTGATAGCAAATACTCCCTCCCTTGAATAGCCTTGACAATGGACAATGCATAAGTTTCTGTTGTTTCTAATACTGTTTCGTTGATAGTTCTCCAAATAATGTATTTTATGATAGAGTAATATACAAATAGAATTTATGTGATCATTTTATTTTTAATCAAAACATTTATTATTATAATTATAGTTTTAAAAATGTTATGGATACATTATTCTAAGCTATTTCTGTTTAAATTTTCTAGTTATAAATCATTTATCATGGTATCACTAGCCAATTAAATCTTGTAAATATATTTAGGATTAAGTAAACAACTATTGTCTCTCTCACTTACTGAACTATATAATCTTTGCAACTGCGATGTAAGAACTCTCACATTATTTAGTGGTACCATCACATGATTTCACTGTTATATTTATACCCAATCATTAAAAAAGTTTTAACTAAAGTTTATCAACTTTTAATTGATAGCATGAAAAGCCTAACATAACTTGCCTATTGCCTTCTTCCCGACTCCTCGAATCCACACGTTCTCCACATATGTTCCCTTTTCGGGGTTTTCCTCTTTTTAATCAAAAGGTAATTTAATGCCCGGAAAGATAGAAAGTGTGTTGCAAGAAGAAAGATGTGAAATTGATAAATATATATATATATATATATATATACATGTGTATATATGAAACCCTCAATCTAAATGAGCTTCACAGTGCAATTACACTGGTTTAAGGTAATTGCAGTTTTTTTGGATTAAATATTCTTGTGAAAGCTTCACCTTCATTATTCTACCAGCTTATATATGGATGCGAGTTTGATGAGGGGATTGGTTATCCTCTAGTTTTCCTTTTCTCTAGGTGCTTTTGCTTCAAAATGTTTGCTCAACCTATATACATATGCTTTATAGATAGTACTAACAAGTGACAAAATGAAAACTTTGTTTAATCTCTAATGTTGTTGTTAGGTTTTATTCTTGGCAATCCCGTTTGACAAAACTTCCTTTAGTTGTACTTGTTTTCGCACTTTTATTTCAGTGAGGCTATGAGTTTATTAGATGCGAATCCAACCCGAATCGTGCCTTGCAGAGAAGTTTGTGGTGTTTAATTCTTTCAAGATTGCCACTTCGCTGACTATGACAGGGATCGAGCTGCCCGATCAGCTCGCGGGGGTCGAGGGGACAGCGCCCATTAGTGGGTCTGGGGCAACGCCCAAGCAGGGTCGAGGGGTAGCGCCCCCGAAGCAAAATAGAAAATTGCCTTCAAAGTTGCTTGTCCGCTCGAGCGGACATTCCCCCGCTTGAGCGGAGAATCCTTGGTTCTAGAAGTTTGATCGCCTGCAAAAACATTGCGATATGTTTTTTCCCACTCGAGCGGAATTTTCCGCGCTGGAGCGTCGATCCGCTCGAGCGTCCATTCCGGCGCTCGAGCGGAGATCGCGAGATAGTTTTCTATAAATACGTGTTTCAGTCCAAATCTAGGGTAACGCCTCCAGATCTTCTACTTGGCTTCTAGGGTTTATATCTGGGGCTATTTTGCTAGTTTTCTTTGATGTTTCATTGAGTATTCAACTCATGGTTTAAGAAGGATACGTCAAAGGATTGTTTGTTTACTCTATACAAAAGAGAGAGTTGTTCTTCGGTGGATTCTGAAGAATTCGAGCCTGAAGCTTTGGTGGATTCTAGAGTGGCTCATAGTCAAGACAATTTCGAGGTGAAGACGGGGCTGGAAGAGGCACATGAGGGTTGGTTCAATTCGGGCGTGGATTCGCTAGGTAATTGAGAGTATACCTGTGTAATTCCTTTATGTTTTTTTAGTGGATTGTTTTGTGGCTTTTGCCCGTGATTTTTTTTATCACAATTGGAGGTGTCCAATTGTGATTTTTTTACATAAAATCGTTGTGTCGAGTTGTCTTGATTGTTTGATTGGGATTGTTATATACTGCTTAAAATTGATACATAATCACAAATCAACATCTAGGGAATTTTTAGATTCTTCAGTTGTTATAAGTAGCAGAATTTTGTTCAACCTATATTTATACAGAAATATTTTTATGATATTGTTATTATGCACACTATTTAATCTCTAATGTTGCTATAAGTGGATGATTTTTATTTTTATTTTTCCATTTAGATGAAATCCCAAATGTGTTTATACTATGGATATAGAAGTCACTTGCTTTACCTCGCAAACTAGGAGCCTGTATAATTCCTATTGGATGTATTGTTACAGAATGTCAGTCACAATTGGATATATTTTAGTCCAGCAGGAAAGTAAGTCTTTATGACAATAGTATTAGTTTTTAGTATAGAATTCTTAGTGAATATAGATATGGGTATACAAGTGTGAAAGGGTGCTTGTTTCAGATTCGGTTTCCTTTATTTACGAAATTATGTTAGTTTATGGTATTTGAATTCTTGAATGTTGATAATATTTAATAAGTAGTTGAATGGAAGGAGAGGTATCTCCGACATTTTCTATTTCCAATTGGATTTATCGAACAGACCAACCGTTGTCTCAGTTTACTGGCAATATTTAATAAGCCCAACTTTTCAGGGTAACAATCCACGTTTGCAAGTGTGACTACCATCCATGGGTGGAGGAGACAGTAGTGAGAAACTCCTACTTGACATTAACATCCGCAAAGGTCTAGTTATCTAGATGATGCCCATTGAAATTAACATCTCTTATTTAATATTTGGCAAGAGAAGTGTTAAGGAAAATATGTGATTCCCCACAAGTAAATCAATCAATGGGAATAAAAACTAATGCGGAAAAATTAAATAAAAAACAACACGAGAATTTTGCGTGGTTCCCTCAATGTAAGGTACGTCCACGGGATCGAAATCCGATTCCACTATCAACCAAATAAGTTTCCAAACGATTATAAATGAGACACGAATGGTCTCACAAACCACCCTTAGGTGAATTCCAAATAATCACAAATAAATAAAGAGGAAAGACCTCACCAAATAGATGAACCAAAATCTTCAGAACCAGAATTGAAGAAGACCCAAAATAATAACCAAATCAATCCACACAAAGATTGCCGAAATCCAAAGCAGCAAAAAAATTACACCTGAAGCACTGTCTTCCACAAAACCAATTTGCTGCCGCTATGTCCTCTGACTTTTCAAGAACTAAAACAATATATATATATATCATTGAATCTTTGGTTTGTTTTATCAAAACCCTAATTGTATCCAAACTGAATTGGGTCTACACAAATTAGATATAATATATTAAAATATATTATACCCAAACCAAATGAAATTAAAATTCTTTTTCCAAAACCAATTGGGTCCCACACTCCAATAAGGAGGTATACCCAACAATTCTCCCCCTACTGACTTAGGTGGAGACATCAACCATACCCGCCAAAGTTCGACACTTTAAATGTTTGTCCCTCGACAAAGTCTTAGTCAACATATCCGAAATATTATCATTCGTGTAAACCTTTTTGAGTTGTAACAATTTCGAATATAACACATCACAAATCCAATGGTATCTCACATCAATGTGTTTCGATCTCGAATGAAAAGTATAATTTTTACTCAAGTGAATAGCACTTTGACTATCACAATAAAGCACATACTTTTCTTGCTTCAAACACCCAACTCTTGTAAAAATTTCTTCAACCATAACTCTTCTTTGCAAGCTTCCGTAATGGCAATAAATTCAGCTTCGGTAGTTGAGAGAGCAACACATTTTTGTAATTTAGATTGCCATGCCACAGCTCCCCCTGCAAAAGTCATCAAATACCCCAAAGTAGATTTCCTAGAATCAACATCACCAGCCATGTCAGAATCTGTGAACCCATCAAGCAACGACTTACCATCCCCAAAACACAAACACACCTTTGAAGTCCCTTGAAGATACCTTAGAATCCATTTTACCGCTACCCAATGTTCTTTACCCAGATTAGAAAGAAACCGACTCACCACACCAACGACGTGAGCAATATCCGGTCTTGTACAAACCATGGCGTACATCAAAGAACCAACTACTGAAGCATAAGGAACTTTCAACATCTCTTCTTTGTCTTTCTCACTTGTAGGACATTGATTCGAACTAAGTTTGAAGTGACCCGCAAGTGGACAACCAACCGACTTTGCTTTATCCATGTTAAATCTCTCAAGAACCTTCTCAATGTAGCTTTCTTGAGACAACCAAATCAGTCCCTCTCTGCGATCAAGAACAATTTTCATACCAAGTATTTGCTTTGCCGGTCCCAAATCTTTCATAGCAAAAGACTTGCTCAACTCCAATTTCAACCTGTTTATCATGGTAGAATCTTGACCCACAATTAACATGTCATCAACATAAAGCAAAAGAATAATAAATTTGCCATCCGAAAAACTTTTCACAAACACACAATGGTCCGAAGTGGTTTTAGAAAAACCATTATTCATCATGAAAGAGTCAAATTTTTTGTACCATTGCCACGGAGCTTGCTTGAAACCATACAAACTTTTCTTTAATTTGCAAACAAATTTCTCTTTTCCTTTTTTCACAAAACCTTCTTGTTGCTCCATGTAAATTTCTTCTTCAAGATCACCATGAAGAAATGCGGTCTTCACATCAAGTTGTTCAACTTCAAGGTTTATACTTGCAACCATGCCAAGTACAACCCGAATAGAAGACATCTTCACAACCGGCGAGAAAATTTCATCAAAGTCAATACCTTTCTTTTGCCCAAAGCCTTTCACAACAAGACGTGCTTTGTACGTCAGATTCTTGCCATCATTCTTCAATTTGAAGACTCACTAATTTTTCAAAATTTTCCTCCCCTTAGGCAACTTCACTAAATCATAGGTGTGATTTTCAAGTAAAGAATTCATCTCCTCTTCCATGGCCTTTTTCCAATCACCTTTCTTTGCATGCTCAATTGCTTCTTGGTAGCTCTCAGGCTCCCCTTGGTATGAAATCAACAAAAATTCATTAGGGGGATACTTTCTTAAAGGTTGTCGGCCCCTTGTAGATTTCCTCAACTCAAGTTGTGGTGGCGGTTCTTGAGTTGGATGCTCTTCCTCAATTTCTGGCTCAACTTCATTAGGATTAGTATCACCATCTACATCTTTAATAGGTGGCTGCACATCTCCCCCATTTTCATCATCAACTGAAGATGAAGGAGATGGATCTATGTCAATGAGATCACTAGTTTTTGGCTCCGATTGATCACCTTTTCCAAAGTCTTCAATTGTTTGGTCTTCAAGAAACATAACATCACGGCTTCGAATGACTTTCTTGTCGATCGGATCCTACAATCTATATCCAAATTCATCACGCCCATAGCCAAGAAAAATACATTAATGTCTTGACTTACTATCAAGCTTGGACCTCTCATCCTTTGGAATATGAACAAAGGCTCGACAACCAAACACTCTCAAGTGCTCATAAGATACATCTTTACCAGTCCAAACTCTTTTTGGAACATCACCATTCAAAGGATAGGAAGGAGACAAATTGATTACGTCAACCACTGTCTTCATTGCCTCACTCCAAAAAGATCTTGGCAATTTAGCTTGTGAAAGCAAACACCTTGTTCTTTCCACAATGGTGTGGTTCATCCTCTCGGAAATGCCATTTTGTTGAGGAGTCTTCTTAACTGTCTTTTGGTGCCGAATACCTTGGCTGCGACAATACTCATCAAATGGCCCAATGTATTCACCACCATTGTCTGATCGGATGCACTTTAATTTTTGCCCTGTTTCTCTTTCAACCATGGCCTGAAAATGCTTAAATACTTCTAGAACTTGATCTTTAGTTTTTGGCAGAAAAGTCCAAACTTTCCTTGAATAATCATCAATGAAAGTAACAAAATAAAGTGCACCACTATGTGTTCTAACTTTTAAAGGACCACAAACATCCGAATGAATCAACTCCAAAACATTTTCTTTTCTAGAGGCAGCATTTTTATGAAAAGAAACTCTATGTTGTTTACCCGCCAAACAATGAACACAAGTTTTAAGATGTGTACCTTTCAAACCGGGTAGAAGCACTTTCTTGAACAATACTTGCAGCCCCTTTTCACTCATGTGGCCAAGCCGCTTGTGCCACAATTCGGTAAAAGTACCATCTTCAAGTGCATTGACAACACCTTTACAAATTTTTCCTTGCATCGAATAAAGTGTATGAGTCTTCTTGTACTTAGCTACCACCAAAGAACCCTTTGTGAGCTTCCATATTCCATCACCAAATTTGTTGTTGAAGCCTTCATCATCTAGCTTCCCAGTAGAGATCAAATTGAGGCGAATGTCGGGAACATGCTTCACATCTTTAAGCAACAACTTGCAGCCCAAATTTGTTTCCAAGCAAACATCACCCATGCCAATAATCTTGGACAAACCTTCATTACCCATTCGAACAAAACCATAATCTCCTTCGGTGTAGGTAGTGAAGAAATCAACTCAAGAAGTCACATGAAAAGAAACACCGGAATCAATCACCCAATTGCTCTCTTGGCCCACAAAATTGATTCAATCATCTTCACAAACAACCATGAGATCATCGGTAGTAACTGCCGTTGTGTCTTCTTGCTTCTTATCCACACTTTTGTCACGCCTTTTCTCCTTATTCTTAAGCTTTCGGCATTCCTTCTTTATGTGCCCTTTCTCATGGCAATAATAGCACTCAATGTCTTTCTTTGAAAAAGAACCATCTCTTGATTTGTCACGGCTTTGATCACGACCATGAGGAGTCTTACTCTTCCCCCTTGTTTTGCTTTGGCCTCTCACAAGAAATGCTTCTGAATGAGAGGAACTCGCTGTTTTTCTTCTAGTTTCTTCATTCAACAGGCTACTAGTGACTTGGCCTATTGTGACAACTCTATCGGGCGCTGAATTACTAACGGTCACAACCAAGGTCTCCCAACTTTCGGGCAAAGAACTAAGTAGCATCATAGCCTGTAACTCATCATCAAAAACAATTTTCATATAAGTAAGTTGGTTAACAATACTCTTTATTTCATTCAGATGTTCCGGAATAGGGCTGCCCTCTTTATATTTTAAATTAACCAACTTACGAAGCAGAAAGGCTTTATTTGTGGCTGATTTCCTATCATAAAGGTCTTCTAATTTTTTCCATAAATCATGTGCTGAAGTTTCAGTAGCAACATGATGAAACACACTGTCATCAATCCATTGACGGATAACACCAACGACTTTTCGATTAAGCTGTAACAAGCCCGCGGGGGACCTCGCTACAGCTCGGACTCGACTTTTTGTAGTCACGGTTCTAAGTCTGAACCAAAGAGTCCAAATCCGGCAAATCGTTTTGAGAAAAACAGATTTTTGAAAGAAGTGCCAAACATGGACTGCTTTGCCAGATACAGAGTCGCCACCTAAATATTTTATTTTGGGAAATTTAGGAAACCCTGACTCGGTGCCAAAAGGCCACGTGTCCGTCATCACCAAAGTTGCCTCGGCTCGGGAACTTGGGTACGATTGGGGAAGGTTACTTCGTGAGCACCCCCGCTCGCCCGGTCATAGACCGGCCTCTACTAACCATGATATCTATTTTTGAAAACATTGAGAGTTCTTATACCGGTTATTAGCCTAGGTTACTATGTGATGCTCACAACATATAAGTATAGACCGAGTCGCCCAAATTGGAACAAAACATTTCATGCTTGTTTTTGAAAAGGGTTTGCTACCTGCAGGTAGGCTTGAAACATTTGATGATTTATTCCAATTCAGATAACCCGACCTTCACCCACAGGCATTCAGGCAGTTATATCACATAAGCACATAGCCTCATGGTAAGCATGCTATCATGACAATCACTCACACGCATGCAAGGATGCTAAAGCATAAAACTTACCGAGTACTCCAAGCCAAAATAGGAATTTATTAGAAATCACGCATGATCCTAAGTATACAAAAATGTCTAATGCAACACATGCAAAATGCAATTATAGCAGGCTCGGCTATTCTAAGATGGTATATGAGATGCTACAACTATCATGTATTCAATTTGGACTTGAAAGTACAATGCAGTTAGTATGATGCGCCGAGCCCGGTGCATGCAATACAGATGAATGATGCAAACATGCTGTGATACTGTATGCTAATTTAAATATGCCCTAATCTAACCATCATAAGCGGATAAATAAAAGGGAGAAAGACGTGGGGTTGGAAGACATACATCACACTCACCCACACTTATTACAGCATTGCCCTCGCGCAGAGGGGGTCCGAATAAATATACAGTCCCGAATAAAAGAATATTACAGTCCAAGATATTACAGTCCGAATAATGTACAAATTCCTGATTAATTAACAAATTAACTAAGAAAGCTGTAAAAAACTGGCGTGCAAGCTAGGGACTGTCTTGCTTCTGGTGGATGATGCATGTCCGGATTGTCTTGCGCGGAAATCCACCGGAATGCCCCAATTAGCCTCTGTTTACACCTGTTCTTGAAATGCGTGCCATGCCCCAAAAGGTTGCTGATTCCTGGTTTTGCTGCAACAGAGAGCAGGAAAGGGGCATAGCAATGTATTTGCACAGATATATGCATGTCTCGATCCTCGTGCCACCAATCACGCATACCGAGGTATGATGGCCGAGGATTCGAAATGCACAACTCAATATAGGATGAATGCACATGAAACTACAGCTAAAACCTAACTCCATCATGGATAATCCGGAGTGTTGGTGACTAGGGAATTGAGACACATTCCGTCACTCGGAGTACGAAATGCACCTCGTTTCCCCTGCCCGGACTAACTCCTATTCCGGACACGATGCAATATGCATGATATGCATGAAATGCAACTAAGATACAATCCTAACATACTCAATGCTATGAAAATGAGATGCCTCGAAATGTGTGCACACGGGCACGCAAACCAAGGCGATGATATGTGTCTCGAAATGCGTACACGCGGGCACGCAAACCGAGGCAATGATATGTGTCTCGAAATGTGTGCACGCGGGCACGCAAACTGAGGCGATGATATGTGTCTCGAAATGTGTGCACGCGGGCACGCAAACCGAGGCGATGTTATGTGTCTCGAAATGCGTGCACGCGGGCACGCAAACCGAGGCGATGATATGTGTGTCGAAATGCGTGTACGCGGGCACGCAAACCGAGGCGATGATATGTGTCTCGAAATGCGTGCACGCGAGCACGCAAACCGAGGCGATGTTATGACATGGAAAATGCAACATGGACTTATACTAACATGAGAGAGCCTCAGCCGCACTCACATGAGATGCCGATGGCAGAAAATGAAGTGCCTCGAAATGCGTGCACACGGGCACGCAAACCGAGGCAGTGAATACGTAATGCAAATGACATGGAAAATGACAAATGGACTTATACTAACATGAGAGAGCCTCAGCCGTACTCACATGAGATGCCGATGGCAGAAAATGAAGTGCCTCGAAATGCGTGCACACGGGCACGCAAACCGAGGCGATGCTAAAATGTGATGAAATATGGAAAAAATGATATGCAAGCATACTAATGGAATTTCAGCACTAAAATATGGGGTAAAACAGTCCCGAAACGAAGCGAAATGACATGAAATGCAAGGAAATGTCCCGAAATGCAACATTAGGCACCCGAAATGGCCTATAGCTATGCCAAACATGCACAACATGGACATGCAATGCAAAGACAGAAGCTAGACAGTCCCAAAATATGCACTTTCACAGTTATAAACATGGCCAAACAGCAAGTATAGGTATGGTAAAAATAGCATGCAAGAATAGGGGCCAAAAGAGGGGTAATGAAGCAAGTGATATAAGAAAAACTCAAAATGAAAAATTTCCTTCTACAACATTGAAGAGGGACCAAAAATATGAATGTTTACAGTATATGGAAGACCTCAAATCAGTATACAAACATGATAGAAATGTGATGCAAAACGAGGCTCAAAAATGGCTATAACATGAGGTGTGCAAAATAATTATCAAACAGCCAAAGACCCTTAATAAAATATGTAGAATGGACCAAAATAAGCACTTTTCCAGAACTGTAAAATGGCCAAAAACAAAAGCATGGTAGGCTAACTAAACATGCAAGAATGGGGAAGAAAAGGGGGATATAACATGAAGTGACCTATGGAGACCCCAAACCATGAAAGGACCTAAATGAAACATGAAGTATGGACCAAAATAAGAACTTTTTCAGAACTGTAAAATGGCCAAAAACAAAAGAATGGTAGGCTAACTAAACATGCAAGAATGGGGAAGAAAAGAGGAGTATAAAGGTAGGTACAACATGGAAACCCCAAATGGTATTGAGCCCTTCTTCAATGTTGAAGAGGGGCTCAAAATAAGCCTAATATCAGTTTACAACATGCTCGAAAATAAATTGCTCATGGGTCAAAAATAGCATGCAAAATCATGACATACAAGAGGATCAATGAAGCAAGTGTGTTATGGAGGGCTCAAACAGGGTTGAGCCCTTAATGAAAAGTGAAGATGAGCTCAAAAGATGACCCTTTTCAGTTAGGGCCGGAGCTTGAAACCAAAAAGAAGTGGGGCTTAGAAATAGATCAAGAAAAAGGGTCAAAAGGGTAAAAGTGTTACTTACCCTTGAAGATTCAAACTTTTGTTGCTTCTTGGATGGATTTGCAGCTTCTTTAGCCTTCAAGAATCCTTCCTTGTTGCTGGAAATGAGATGGTGGTGGTAGAGCTTGGTGGTGTAGAAGGAATGATGGTTAGGGACTTAGGGTTTTTTGAAGAATTGAGAAGGAAGAAGATGGAGTTGGCTATGGAAGCTTGAAGGAGAGTTTTTCTAACCCCAACAAAGAACAAGGTTTGCTTGCTATATAGGCCAAAGAAGGGGTGTAAAGGTGGGGGAAAAGGAGGGTAAAACTCCCCCACAAAATATCCCCCGGACACAGGAAATATCTGGGGGATATTGCCCCACAGCTGTAAAGTGCACAGTGCGAGGAACACGGCCGGCCTCTCACTTTTGTTGGAGGTGGCCGGCCGGCCACACCCCCTAGCCGGCCGGCTAGGGGTCAAAAGGGTCAATGTGATTTTCTGGCCGGCCAGCTACCGGGGAGGTACTCCTATGTGTGTACAACACAACCATGTGGTTAAAATTCTAAGAAAGTGGGTCCAAGGGGTTCAACATTAGCTCGGAAAGAGGGGGTCAAAAGGGTCAAGTTGAATTACTGGCTGGTCACCAACTTTTAGTGGCCTCTCATGTGTGTAGATCACAGATATGTGGTTCAAAGTTCAAGAAAAAGAGTCCAAGGGGTTCAACATTAGCCCGGAAGAAAGGGGTCAAAAGGGTCAGGTGACCTTAATGGCCGACCACCAACTTTTAGTGGCCTCTCAAGTGTGTAGATCACAGATATGTGGTTGAAAGTTGGCAACACTAACCCTAGGGTGTTCAACATTAGCCCGGAAGTTGGAAAAACGGGCGCCGGGAGGCTCCGGAGGAGAGATAACTGGCTGCTGCAACAATTGCTGGCCTCCCACCCTTCAGTGACCTTTCCAGTGATAAAACAGAGGTACCTGCCAAAAATGAACGAAAACCGTTGCAAAACGAATGTTCGGGAGCCAAAACACGCAGTTCGGGGTCCCGAAAATGGGCTGTTAAGCACCGAAAGTGGCGTTCGGCCACGAAGTGGGTTTCTCAGCCCCCAGTGTCCCTCAAAAGGGAGCAAATAAGATGTATGCCAAAAATCAGAGCAATAGGAGATGGTTAAGCGGTCCCGAACCGAGGCACACGGCCTGACGGCTCCGAAAACTGGGAACCGGACTCCGAAATGGGCAAAATGGCCTACGGCCACCAAATGTAGCCTACGGACATTGAGAGATGGTCTACGGGACCTCTCCCTTCCCTCAGGGAAAGAAACAAAGAAAACCAGGTCTGGTTCGCAAACCGAGACAAGGCACGGAAGAGGGTTCGGAAGTCCGGAGGCAGGGCTCACGGCCGCGACTCTGGAACTTCTGAACGAGCACATTACGCAATATCACCAAGCGCTCAATCGGTGACATCTGAGTCTTAAGGTCGGTTAAAAATAGGGTGTCTACAGTTGCCCCTCTTTGACAGAACTCGGAAGTCAGAAGTGACGGGAGTGAATGTCAATGTCCAGAGACGACCCATTTTTGACAAGGCCGAAGACTTAGACAAACATACAAGATAAACAGAGACGTGCCCGCAGGCAGGGGGCAAAAATGCAAATGATATGCAAGAAGATTTTGAAGATTGGACTTATACGCTACGCGAAGCCGGTCTGAAAGTTGGACTTATACGCTACGCGAAGCCGATTTGAAAGTTGGACTTATACGCTACGCGAAGCCGGTTTGAAAGTTGGACTTATACGCTACGCGAAGCCGATTTGAAAGTTGGACTTATACGCTACGCGAAGCCGATTTGAAAGTTGGACTTATACGCTACGCGAAGCCGATTTGAAAGTTGGACTTATACGCTACGCGAAGCCGATTTGAAAGTTGGACTTGTACGCTACGCGAAGCCGATTTGAAAGTTGGACTTATACGCTACGCGAAGCCGATTTGACGAGTGGACTTATACGCTACGCGAAGCCGATTGAAGAGTGGACTTATACGCTACGCGAAGCCAAGTTGAAGAGTGGACTTATACGCTACGCGAAGCCAAAGTGAAGAGTGGACTTATACGCTACGCGAAGCCAAATTGAAGAGTGGACTTATACGCTACGCGAAGCCAAAGTGAAGAGTGGACTTATACGCTACGCGAAGCCAAGTTGAAGAGTGGACTTATACGCTACGCGAAGCCAAATTGAAGAGTGGACTTATACGCTACGCGAAGCCAAGGTGAAGAGTGGACTTATACGCTACACGAAGCCAAATTGAAGAGTGGACTTATACGCTACGCGAAGCCAAATTGAAGAGTGGACTTATACGCTACGCGAAGCCAAGTTGAAGAGTGGACTTATACGCTACGCGAAGCCAAAGTGAAGAGTGGACTTATACGCTACGCGAAGCCAAGTTGAAGAGTGGACTTATACGCTACGCGAAGCCAAATTGAAGAGTGGATTTATACGCTACGCGAAGCCAAGTTGAAGAGTGGACTTATACGCTACGCGAAGCCAAATTGAAGAGTGGACTTATACGCTACGCGAAGCCAAATTGAAGAGTGGACTTATACGCTACGCGAAGCCAAATTGAAGAGTGGACTTATACGCTACGCGAAGCCAAGTTGAAGAGTGGACTTATACGCTACGCGAAGCCAAGTTGAAGAGTGGACTTATACGCTACGCGAAGCCAAGTTGAAGAGTGGACTTATACGCTACGCGAAGCCAAGTTGAAGAGTGGACTTATACGCTACGTGAAGCCAAAGTGAAGAGTGGACTTATACGCTACGCGAAGCCAAGTTGAACTCATGATTATGCAAAGAGAGCTGTAATGAAGCAATTATGCGAAATAAATGCAACATTTTAAGCGAATGCTAGGCAAGCAAGTAAACTCGAGCCAAACTACACCTCGGGCAGAAAGGATGTAAGAAAATTATGGAATTCTCACTACGAATACAGTGTGCATGTGTGATAGATACACAGAGCGAACATGTGATTGATACACAAAAAGGTGAGCACAAAGTGTGATAGATGCACTAAGTGAACAAAGTATGATTGATATACTAAATGAATGAAGTGTGATTGATACACTAAATAAATGATCTTAAAACGGAACTTCTTTGAATGAACCGTACATACAATATTGTGCATGAAATGAGAAAGAAACTTGATAGGTACAATGCATTACAATGCATGATGCTTAAGGAAAGCAATAAATGGACAAAACAGCACTTTAGAAAGCACCTCAAGAGGTGAGTGGCGGTGAACCGCTCTGCTCCGATAGGGGTCTTCCCTTGTGCTCTTTGAACACTTACCTTCAACCTACAGTACAAAGGCTCTGAAATACTGACAAGGGTTTTTAATGTAGAACACTTTGGATGTTGCCTTTCTTCCTGATCACATTCACAACTTTCCCTATTCTCCAACGGGGTGACAGACTAGGTTGGTTCAGTATCCAGAATTGAGGTGCATACATGCTATCTCAACCTATGGGGCTTCCATACAGATTTCAAGCCGAGGACACGCCTCTGGGTATTTAAACCAGACTTTTGTCTCGGAAATCCCGAACCTTTACGTTCTAGGCATCAGCCATTCGAACTCTAGTTTCTACCGTCGCAGTTGGTCTCCTAGGAACTCATTGCGAACACAGCCAAGATGCCTCTGGCAGGGAATGGTACTCAGGGAGAGCACTTCAATTGCCATTCTGGCATGAAGTAGACTTGATCTTGAGCTTGAGGTAGAGGCACACTCATACTTCGGAGCTTTGGCAAGACTTAAAGAGGTATACATCACGGAATGTAGTCTCGGAACTTACTGAAGTTGAAACAAACTCAGATACCCGACATTTCCACTTTTGCTTTTGCTTTGCAGTCCGGAACCATATATAGCTTCAGATAGGTCCTGGTTCTACTGTTCTCACATGACCTAGGTTGAACCCTGCGGTTTTATGAAAGAACGAATCTTGTTTTGTACAAATGTGGAGAATGGCATGGCACTCGGAGCACAAAATGATTTTGTTCTTGAAATTCAGAGATGAGCTTTCGACCAAGTATTGAGCCTATGACTGAACGCAGCAAAACAACTCAACAAGGAAATAAAAGGCACACAACCTAGACACATCGAGTAACACTCAAAACGACTCAAAACAAGAATCGAGATAAAACAAAAAGACACGACACTCAGACGCGCACAGGGAGCCTGTTTCACCGGGTAGTTTTCCCCACCCTCTCTCATTTGTGATCCTCGCATCACTCGGCCCTCAAGCTCTATTTTTCTGAAAAAGCCCTTTTCTCACTTTTTCTCTCATCACACATCTCTCTATTCTTCAATCTCTCATTTTTCACCCCTCCCCTGGGTGGTTGATGGATGAACAGGAAGTTGCGGGCTCATGCCCAACATAATCAGCTCGCGGCTATTTCCTTCGGTGACCTCTGTCGATGCGCCGGATGAGGGAATGGAGCATCTCGATCTATTCCAATTCGTGCTTTGCACTCGGCTTGATACCTCACTGCTTGGAGGATGAGAGAACTTTCAGCCATTCGTTGTTAACTTCGGTTATCCCCTTTTTTGGCGGGTAGAGTGGCCTTTCGGGCAAGTATGTTGACAATGGGGAAAAGACAGGAAGCCTGACTCAACTGTGCCCGTAGTTCATCATTTTGACCATTTTTTAGTTTTAGTTTTCTCCTAAAAAAAAATTTTGACCAAAATGAGAGTTAGATCAACATACTTGTTCAATTTTCTGATTTAAAATCATGCAAGTTAGGCAGTGAGCACTGAGAGTTTTCCTTTTTTGAGTCCAAGAAATGGTCCAGTTTTGAAAATGGAATACTTTTCGAGAAGATTAGTCAACCTCAGTAAAAATTCTCAAAAACTATTTTCGCAAACGACCACTGCTCAACGAGCATGGGACCTACTCTTGAGATGCGCAACCTCGGATCCATGGCAATGGAAAATTGCCCCTTGTCTGAAGGACACTGCATGGCAACGGAATGTTGCCCCTTGTTTGAAATGACACTGCGGCGTTCTGAATGGCAATGGAAAGTTGCCCCTTGTTTGGATAGCACCGCAGCGCATTGAATGGCAACGGAAAGTTGCCCCTTGTTTGAATGACACCGCGGTGCATTGAATGGCAACGGAAAGTTGCCCCTTGTCTGAATGGCACCGTAGTGTATTGTAGTCAGTCCTCAGAGCGACGAACGCAACCAGACTCTCAGATATAGAGAAGGCAAAGATTATCAGAACCATTACATGGACATGATTGAGTTTGAAGCGTTTTACGGCTGGACTTCAGAATGAAGTTGCCTACGTATCCCAAAGATGGGAATCAAGCCTCACGTAGTTCAGGGTTAAGGTACACTCGGGTATTAACCTCTCCTTTTTAGGCTCTAACTTTTGCCAAGGCGCCCGTTGCGGGTTTTCGACCTTGCGAGCTTTTTTTTTCTTTTCTTTTCAATTCTTTTCATTTCTTTTTCCTTTTTTGATTTTTTCGTTCTTTTCTTTGCATCTTTCTTTTTTGTTCTCTTTTTTTTTCTTTTTGCTTCTTCTTTTTTTTGTATTTTTTTCTCTTGCTCTAACTTTTGCCTGGGTCGCCCTTCCGGGTTTTCGGCCCAGCGAGCCTCTCAAGGGTAAAAGTATAACAAGTCCATGCCAAATGGTTTTGAGATCCTAGAGTCATCTGAATCCAGGAGAATGGCTGCTGCTTTGCTTTGTAAGCTTCTTCTGATGAGATCTGATCTTCTGATCTGACTTTCCTGGCCTCTTGTTCGAGGGCTGCTTCAAATCTGGCCGCACAAGCCTCACATCATAGTTGACCGTTGAACCTTCTGAATTCAAGTTTCAAGGTTTGGAAGCAAAGGGGTTGAGTCTCGAGGCTGAGAGCGATCTTAGGCTGCACAATCTCAGGAGTGATTCCACACAGGTCTTCGCAAGACCGCGCAAAACATTTTGTTTCTGAAAGTTTTTAAGAAAGCGACAAATCGCTCGCGCTGAAGGTAGTGTGAAACCAGTCTGGATCAAGCCAGGGTCCTTCTCAGTACTCACGCTAACAAGCATGATTTCATTCATTAAGGGCTTAGCACGCCTCTCTTTCTCTCAAATGATCAAAGTTTTGCAAATCCTGAGGAATTCCTTCCTCTTCGTTTTCACCGCAGTGTTTAAAAAGTTTTGAAAAACTTAGGTCAATGCAATGATTCTAGGGCACAAGAGAGCAGGTGGAATGCACTGCCATTTCATTCAAACTTTCTGGCACAATTGGCACATGGCAGAAGCGAACACAGAAGTGAAAAAATTGCTGCTGTTCATTCAAATCTTTTGGTACAACTGGCTCCCTGGCAGAAACAGACTCAAAACAAAACGAAAAAGACAAACACAAAACAAAATGGTGACGCCCGAGGTAACACCCCCCGGAATCACCCGACTCCTGTACAACAGGACTGACTCGATACAACAAGACAGATCCAAAATAAAAAAGAAACTGACTCAAAACAAAAAAACAGACTCAAAACAAAACAACAAGACTGACCCAATACCCGAGTCGAAAACCGGCATTCGCCAATGCTCAAAACAGTGCATGCCATCCACCATATCTGGAGTAAACTGAGCGCTGCTCGCAGGTGGTTCATCCCTCCAATCACATCACATTATCCCCTACAAATTCACTGATCATGTGCCGATAGACTTTGCAGGACCTGGCGCGGGGATGACCCCATTGTCAAATAGATCCTGTACTTCATGGCGAAGACGGAAGCAGGCGTTGGTAGTATGGCCAGTTTGTTGATGGTACGCGCAGTACTGGGTAGTATCATGTGTAGCCGGAAGAAGGTTCGGGAGAGGCCGAGGCTCAAGGGGTTTGAGATGGCCTTGTCCAACAAGGATTTGGAGAGCTTTGGACAAAGGCATATAGAGAGCATGGAAGACTCTTTGACCTCGGGGTAGATACTTCGAGGTTTGTGGATTTTTGCTGGACGCACCAGTAAAGGGATTGGCAGGTGCTTGCCTGGTTTGTTGATCTCTCCCGAGTGCAGGATTATAACTGAAAGGAACGTTTCTGATACAAAGACCCTTCTCCCGGCTTGCCCCTTGATTCAAAATGCTCTCATTCTGAGTGGCAAAAGTGTCGTCTACAGTTTTTGCAACAACCGCGAGCACTTGCTCTTTGTTCAGTCCCTCGGCTTTCAAAGCCTCAACAGCCAACAGAAGATGTTCATGGGGATCCATGTCCGTCCCTATCTTGTTTTCACCACTTCCCCCCGCTTGGTCAAGGGATCGGCCTTCTTCAAATGCAGCCCATCCCAAGATTGGGGAGTCTTTTGATATGAAGTTCCCGGTATGTGGTGTGGTCGATGATGGAGCCAGTGTCCCGGAGGCCAGATCCGTCACGGTTCTTTGAAGGTCTTCGATCATTCTCTTTAGCTCAGAAGTAGTGGGTTCACGGGTTTGAAATAACTGGGGTTCCCAGATCGGATGTGCGGCAAGTGACCTGGGTGGGTGTGGCACTCCAACATCGGTATCACCCCGCAATGTGATTCCTTGGTCTGATGCGGCTGCCATAACCATAATTTCTTCCGAATTTTACGTCATCGCGAGTCTGCTGATGATGTGACTGGTGACTGTCGGATCAGATGAACAAAATGAACCCTATCTGGCCCTCCTTTGTCTTACCTCAGCGAAGGAACACTGATTTGCCTTTGAACTGAATTTCCGACCTGACAAAGTCTATCAACACGGATCCAATGTACCCGGGGGATATCGGAGCCTTCTGAAACTATAGTTCCAGGATTACCCTAGCAAAAGAGAAAACGTGCAGCATCTCAGCCTGATTTCACCTGAACAGATATGAGCATAGTTGAATGAGTGTGCTCTCTATTGAATTCTGCCCAAAATTCTGCCGGTGAATTGATACCCTCAGGCAAAACTGATTCCCAGATACTGATTGATGCCCGCAGGCCTGATGCCCAAACTCATACACTGATACATGCATTCCTGTAGAGACGCACTCTAAAGCACATAACAGATAAGTGAGAGCCAAAACACCCCTATGTTGGGGTAGGGTTTCCCTGTCCTATTTTGTCAGGAGCTAGGGTTTCATTACGCACGCAGCGGTTTCAAACAACCTATAAACGGGTACGCAACCTGTCCTAGTTTGGAATGGTCACTATGGATCCGAATATGCACTAGGTCGAATGGTCAAAAAGGGTGCCCCGGTAAAACCGGGGTTTGTGTTCCCATGCTGGCAGAGCCCACAACCGGTCAGCCTTATGGTCATGCCTTGACAAGACAAGCCTCCGGCAAACCGTTCAGGAATAGCAGATGGCAAACACGGTGTCCTAGGCGCACCAATGCAAATGCAATGCAAAGAAGCACACAAGTGTAGTCAAAAACAGATATCATGAGTTCGAGTCAAGTTCTCTAAATCCCCAGCGGAGTCGCCAGAAACTGTAACAAGCCCGCGGGGGACCTCGCTACAGCTCGGACTCGACTTTTTGTAGTCACGGTTCTAAGTCTGAACCAAAGAGTCCAAATCCGGCAAATCGTTTTGAGAAAAACAGATTTTTGAAAGAAGTGCCAAACATGGACTGCTTTGCCAGATACAGAGTCGCCACCTAAATATTTTATTTTGGGAAATTTAGGAAACCCTGACTTGGTGCCAAAAGGCCACGTGTCCGTCATCACCAAAGTTGCCTCGGCTCGGGAACTTGGGTACGATTGGGGAAGGTTACTTCGTGAGCACCCCCGCTCGCCCGGTCATAGACCGGCCTCTACTAACCATGATATCTATTTTTGAAAACATTGTGAGTTCTTATACCGGTTATTAGCCTAGGTTACTATGTGATGCTCACAACATATAAGTATAGACCGAGTCGCCCAAATTGGAACAAAACATTTCATGCTTGTTTTTGAAAAGGGTTTGCTACCCGCAGGTAGGCTTGAAACATTTGATGATTTATTCCAATTCAGATAACCCGACCTTCACCCACAGGCATTCAGGCAGTTATATCACATAAGCACATAGCCTCATGGTAAGCATGCTATCATGACAATCACTCACACGCATGCAAGGATGGTAAAGCATAAAACTTACCGAGTACTCCAAGCCAAAATAGGAATTTATTAGAAATCACGCATGATCCTAAGTATACAAAAATGCCTAATGCAACACATGCAAAATGCAATTATAGCAGGCTCGGCTATTCTAAGATGGTATATGAGATGCTACAACTATCATGTATTCAATTTGGACTTGAAAGTACAATGCAGTTAGTATGATGCGCCGAGCCCGGTGCATGCAATACAGATGAATGATGCAAACATGCTGTCATACTGTATGCTAATTTAAATATGCCCTAATCTAACCATCATAAGCGGATAAATAAAAGGGAGAAAGACGTGGGGTTGGAAGACATACATCATACTCACCCACACTTATTACAGCATTGCCCTCGCGCAGAGGGGGTCCGAATAAATATACAGTCCCGAATAAAAGAATATTACAGTCCAAGATATTACAGTCCGAATAATGTACAAATTCCTGATTAATTAACAAATTAACTAAGAAAGCTGTAAAAAACTGGCGTGCAAGCCAGGGACTGTCTTGCTTCTGGTGGATGATGCATGTCCGGATTGTCTTGCGCGGAAATCCACCGGAATGCCCCAATTAGCCTCTGTTTACACCTGTTCTTGAAATGCGTGCCAAGCCCCAAAAGGTTGCTGATTCCTGGTTTTGCTGCAACAGAGAGCAGGAAAGGGGCATAGCAATGTATTTGCACAGATATATGCATGTCTCGATCCTCGTGCCACCAATCACGCATACCGAGGTATGATGGCCGAGGATTCGAAATGCACAACTCAATATAGGATGAATGCACATGAAACTACAGCTAAAACCTAACTCCATCATAGATAATCCAGAGTGTTGGTGACTAGGGAATTGAGACACATTCCGTCACTCGGAGTACGAAATGCACCTCGTTTCCCCTGCCCGGACTAACTCCTATTCCGGACACGATGCAATATGCATGATATGCATGAAATGCAACTAAGATACAATCCTAACATACTCAATGCTATGAAAATGAGATGCCTCGAAATGCGTGCACACGGGCACGCAAACCGAGACGATGATATGTGTCTCGAAATGCGTACACGCGGGCACGCAAACCGAGGCGATGATATGTGTCTCGAAATGCGTGCACGCGGGCACGCAAACTGAGGCGATGATATGTGTCTCAAAATGTGTGCACGCGGGCACGCAAACCGAGGTGATGTTATGTGTCTCGAAATGCGTGCACGCTGGCACGCAAACCGAGGCGATGATATGTGACTCGAAATGCGTGCACGCCGACACGCAAACCGAGGCGATGTTATGACATGGAAAATGCAACATGGACTTATACTAACATGAGAGAGCCTCAGCCGCACTCACATGAGATGCCGATGGCAGAAAATGAAGTGCCTCAAAATGCGTGCACACGGGCACGCAAACCGAGGCAGTGAATACGTAATGCAAATGACATGAAAAATGACAAATGGACTTATACTAACATGAGAGAGCCTCAGCCGCACTCACATGAGATGCCGATGGCAGAAAATGAAGTGCCTCGAAATGCGTGCACACGGGCACGCAAATCGAGGCGATGCTATAATGTGATGAAATATGGCAAAAATGATATGCAAGCATACTAATGGAATTTCAGCACTAAAATATGGGGGAAAACAGTCCCGAAACGAAGCGAAATGACATGAAATGCAAGGAAATGTCCCGAAATGCAACATTAGGCACCCGAAATGGCCTATAGCTATGCCAAACATGCACAACATGGACATGCAATGCAAAGACAGAAGCTAGACAGTCCCAAAATATGCACTTTCACAGTTATAAACATGGCCAAACAGCAAGTATAGGTATGGTAAAAATAGCATGCAAGAATAGGGGCCAAAAGAGGGGTAATGAAGCAAGTGATATAAGAAAAACTCAAACTGAAAAATTTCCTTCTACAACATTGAAGAGGGACCAAAAATATGAATGTTTACAGTATATGGCAGACCTCAAATCAGTATACAAACATGATAGAAATGTGATGCAAAACGAGGCTCAAAAATGGCTATAACATGAGGTATGCAAAATAATTACCAAACAGCCAAAGACCCTTAATAAATTATGTAGAATGGACCAAAATAAGCACTTTTCCAGAACTGTAAAATGGCCAAAAACAAAAGCATGGTAGGCTAACTAAACATGCAAGAATGGGGAAGAAAAGGGGGATATAACATGAAGTGACCTATGGAGACCCCAAACCATGAAAGGACCTAAATGAAACATGAAGTATGGACCAAAATAAGAACTTTTTCAGAACTGTAAAATGGCCAAAAACAAAAGCATGGTAGGCTAACTAAACATGCAAGAATGGGGAAGAAAAGAGGAGTATAAAGGTAGGTACAACATGGAAACCCCAAATGGTGTTGAGCCCTTCTTCAATGTTGAAGAGAGGCTCAAAATAAGCCTAATATCAGTTTACAACATGCTCGAAAATAAATTGCTCATGGGTCAAAAATAGCATGCAAAATCATGACATACAAGAGGATCAATGAAGCAAGTGTGTTATGGAGGGCTCAAACAGGGTTGAGCCCTTAATGAAAAGTGAAGATGAGCTCAAAAGATGACCCTTTTCAGTTAGGGCCGGAGCTTGAAACCAAAACGAAGTGGGGCTTAGAAATAGATCAAGAAAAAGGGTCAAAAGGGTAAAAGTGTTACTTACCCTTGAAGATTCAAACTTTTGTTGCTTCTTGGATGGATTTGCAGCTTCTTTAGCCTTCAAGAATCCTTCCTTGTTGCTGGAAATGAGATGGTGGTGGTAGAGCTTGGTGGTGTAGAAGGAATGATGGTTAGGGACTTAGGGTTTTTTGAAGAATTGAGAAGGAAGAAGATGGAGTTGGCTATGGAAGCTTGAAGGAGAGTTTTTCTAACCCCAACAAAGAACAAGGTTTGCTTGCTATATAGGCCAAAGAAGGGGTGTAAAGGTGGGGGAAAAGGAGGGTAAAACTCCCCCACAAAATATCCCCCGGACACAGGAAATATCTGGGGGATATTGCCCCACAGCTGTAAAGTGCACAGTGCGAGGAACACGGCCGGCCTCTCACTTTTGTTGGAGGTGGCCGGCCGGCCACACCCCCTAGCCGGCCGGCTAGGGGTCAAAAGGGTCAATGTGATTTTCTGGCCGGCCAGCTACCGGGGAGGTACTCCTATGTGTGTACAACACAACCATGTGGTTAAAATTCCAAGAAAGTGGGTCCAAGGGGTTCAACATTAGCTCGGAAAGAGGGGGTCAAAAGGGTCAAGTTGAATTACTGGCTGGTCACCAACTTTTAGTGGCCTCTCATGTGTGTAGATCACAGATATGTGGTTCAAAGTTCAAGAAAAAGAGTCCAAGGGGTTCAACATTAGCCCGGAAGAAAGGGGTCAAAAGGGTCAGGTGACCTTAATGGCCGGCCACCAACTTTTAGTGGCCTCTCAAGTGTGTAGATCACAGATATGTGGTTGAAAGTTGGCAACACTAACCCTAGGGTGTTCAACATTAGCTCGGAAGTTGGAAAAACGGGCGCCGGGAGGCTCCGGAGGAGAGATAACTGGCTGCTGCAACAATTGCTGGCCTTCCACCCTTCAGTGAACTTTCCAGTGATAAAACAGAGGTACCTGCCAAAAATGAACGAAAACCGTTGCAAAACGAATGTTCGGGAGCCAAAACACGCAGTTCGGGGTCCTGAAAATGGGCTGTTAAGCACCGAAAGTGGCGTTCGGCCACGAAGTGGCTTTCTCAGACCCCAGTGTCCCTCAAAAGGGAGCAAATAAGATGTATGCCAAAAATCAGAGCAATAGGAGATGGTTAAGCGGTCCCGAACCGAGGCACACGGCCTGACGGCTCCGAAAACCGGGAACCGGACTCCGAAATGGGCAAAATGGCCTACGGCCACCAAATGTAGCCTACGGACATTGAGAGATGGTCTACGGGACCTCTCCCTTCCCTCAGGAAAAGAAACAAAGAAAACCAGGTCTGGTTCGTAAACCGAGACAAGGCACAGAAGAGGGTTCGGAAGTCCGGAGGCAGGGCTCACGGCCGCGACTCTGGAACTTCTGAACGAGCACATTACGCAATATCACCAAGCGCTCAATCGGTGACATCTGAGTCTTAAGGTCGGTCAAAAATGGGGTGTCTACATAAGCCTATTCCATTCATCATCTTTCATACCCTCGGGTTTGCCACTATCACCCTCAATGGGTCCATACAAATCTTTACAAAGTAATAGGTCCTCCATTTTAGTTTTCCAAGTTACCCAATTACTTCCATTGAAGCTAGACATGCGACCCACATTCCCTCCATTGATTTACACAAATAAATAAACTCAAATAAACCGTAAGCTCTGATACCAGTTGTTAAGGAAAATATGTGATTCCCCACAAGTAAATCAATCAATGGGAATAAAAACTAATACGGAAAAATTAAATTAAAAACAACACGAGAATTTTACGTGGTTCCCTCAATGTAAGGTACGTCCACGGGATCAAAATCCGATTCCACTATCAACCAAATAAGTTTCCAAACGATTACAAACGAGACATGAATGGTCTCACAAATCACCCTTAGGTGAATTCCAAATAATCACAAATAAACAAAGAGGAAAGACCTCACCAAATAGATGAACCAAAATCTTCAGAACCAGAATTGAAGAAGACCCAAAATAATAACCAAATCAATCCACACAAAGATTGTCGAAATCCAAAGCAGCAAAAAAATTACACCTGAAGCACTGTCTTCCACAAAACCAATTTGCTGCCGCTACGTCCTCTGACTTTTCAAGGACTAAAACAATATATATATATATTATTGAATCTTGGGTTTGTTTTATCAAAACCCTAATTGTATCCAAACTGAATTGGGTCTCCACAAATTAGATATAATATATTAAAATATATTATACCCAAACCAAATGAAATTAAAATTCTTTTTCCAAAACCAATTGGGTCCCACACTCCAATAAGGAGGTATACCCAACAAGAAGATGATTTATTTAGTAGCATAAACTGAGTCTGTTAATGCACACGAAAAAGAAGACGAATCATCTTTTTAATTCTTGTTTAAATGTCAGTGTTTTACTTTTCCAGTGAATAATCTCATTTCTGTCTTTGGTGCTGATTTTGTGTCCCACCTGCATTATGCTTCTCGTGGCAGATTCATATTCTTTGGAAGCCTTGTAGAACAATGGCACATATGAATTCTTTTTCTGTTTATATTTTGTTCAGATTCTTTTTGTTTGCGCATTGGATTAATACATTGCAATTGCAGAAAGCTATAGTTCTACCCACATTTGTCACAATAGCAATTCACCCAAGACCTGATGTTTGGGAATTGTTCGTGTCAATGTGTATGAACTGAGTGTGGAACAATTAATTGTTCAAGAATGTCGTTGCTTCAAAGAACTTGTGGATGGGGAGTAAGGAACCTCTCTTGAAATTGTTTAATGATTATGAATTTGTTGATTTCCTTGTTTGATGTGACATACTTGATAAATGACCAGAATCTCATAGATAATTGCTGCCTTTTTACATATTTAATTTCTCACAAGTTTAATTAAAATTTGGAATTTGGAACCTGGTCTAGGTACAATGGAAATTATGTGCTTGACCTTGATTTTGAGCTGTTCAATACAACAGTTCCTAGACTAACTTAGTCATCTTCCATTGGCAATGTGGTTCAATTTCTCTATCGTCACCTATCTTCAATCATCTTCCGTAATAAAGAAAGTTTGGAGCCTTTGCTTCATTTTCTTCCCACATAATGGGCATGTAAGTCTTCTTAACTTTTGGCATTGACATTATGATCTTTGCTCCCCATTCAGAAAATGAATAATAATAATAATAATAACAATCATAACAACAACAAAGGAGGTTTGTAATTTGCATGAGGAGACTTAAGATAATTTTTATTTTACCAATGTGTTTTGCAGGTGATGATGCTGACTAATGGGATACATACAATATTTGGACTCCAGTTTGCTTTGGCAAGGGCAGAGGAATATCTTTCCCACCAGATGAAACATACTCTCAGTTTGAATATGTATGAGTGATAATCTCTCAAGACAACTCTTCTTGCTTAAATAGAAATAAGCCTCAAAATATAGAGCTTCCTCATTTTCAAGAGAGGCAAAGTTGCTAGATAAACTTGGGGAAAGGAGGGTGTTGGATTTTGACAGTGAGATCAATTGGGTAATTTTTTTTTTACATTACATTTCATTCAATCAAAAGCCTATTGTTACTTGTAGATTTTATGATTGATGATAATGAGAAAGGAAGGAAGTTGAGTATGATAACAACTGGTGACCAAATGATAGCCTATAGTTTGAAGACAAAACGGTGTCGTTACATTCTTTTTCTTTTCTTTTCTTTTCTTTCTTTATTTTTGTTTTTATTTTTTTTTTCAGTTCATTATTTCAATTTTTTTTTCCTCTCTAGGCCACTTGTTCTTAAGTATGGCCTTGATAAATAGGTTAGATTAGATCAACTATTTAACACTTAAGTACTGGCTTTATTGCAATGGAAGGACTAGGTTTATTTCAGTCATGGAAATGACACAGTTTCTTAAATCATATTTGTAGATAGCAGAATTTTGATTGCTCTCTTTAATTTGTCATATTTGGATGGAAAGTCCTGTTATATGTGTGCAGAAGAAGTTGTTGGACCAACGAAGGTTGGCCTAAGTTGAAGGAGCTCTGATCGCTTAAGCAAGTGGTCTCAGGTTCGAGTCCTTGTTGATGAAGCAAACTTTCTTTGGAGAGGTCCCCGCCTTGGCGCCTGACCGTACCTCAGAGGATTAGTCCTAGGTGAAGCCTGGGGGAAACCAAAAAAAAAAGAAGTTGTTGGAATCCTCATTGTCAATTGTGGTCTATTTTTGTTCTGCTTTTTATATTTATATGCATTTGTTTGTATGGACTTTTCTATGCTTGATATTTTGTTATTCAATCATATAGCCTGATTACCTTGTCTGGAGCCAAAACAACAGAAGCATCCAATATCATGAGCTGAGATTTTATCCTGAATGAACCTTCTTTGTTTTCATACATTCTGCAATTTTTAGATTTTCATTTGTAACTTATTTTCATTTTTTGTCTAATTTTCCCCCTGTTAGTTCTAACAAAGACTGAGCAAAGGAATGAATTAAGGAGCTACGGAGCTAATTACTATGGTTGCCTAAATCCTTGATTTCTATTTTCAAGTATGCCCTTCAATCTATCAGTTACATATTTATTCCCAAAATTTCTTTCTTCATTCACCAAAATTTTCATTCTAGGGCCTCATGTTATTTCCTTCTCTATTCCTTATATATGTCGTCACATCTGTTCATATATATATGGATTATTCATGGTTATTTCCAAGTGTATGGATTTTGTTCATTTTTGTTTTTTAATCATTCTATTGGGTATATTTTTTGGAAGTTGAAATAAATTATAGACAGACTATTTGGCATTGAAAAGATTCGACTCTTAAAAAAATTGTTCTAATTTAATCATAGTGACATGATAGATTATCTCACAATTTTTGGATTTGTTACAATTCAACCATCACCACCTTCGTGGTTGATCCTCTCTTTTTTGATAGTATCATTGAGATATTTTTTTTGTGCTATTTCCCAAATTTACAAAATGTATAAAATGAACACTAGAAGGTGGTAAATGGGTGGGAAAGTAAAAGCAAATGGCATGTAGAGGATTATGGTTGAAAAAATCATATCTAATTTATGAAGAACTATGTTTTCCCATTTTCTTTTCTTATTTTTTAATGTTATTTTTGATATGTTGACTGAAGGAATAATATGATTTTGTCCAAAATTTTGTTGTTGTAATGAATTTTTTTTTTATATTTTTATTTGTGTGTTTCTACACAATAAAAATAAAAATAAAAATAAAAATAAAAATCAATCTATATTGTAATTATTTTATAATTATCCCACTGAATTATAATTTTCACAATTATTAATTGCTCTAATTTTAAGTTTCCACGTAATGGAAAGCCCAAACCACAGTCAAAGGCCCCTCAAAAAATAATTCAACTAGTTACCAAGCAATAGAAAAAAGAGATTGATGTTTAATTATTAATTGGACAAATCTATATTGCAGTTAACTAAATTATTCATTGAAAATGATATGATAGATAAATTTGATTATATAAGCTTAGTTAGTAATTTTGTTGTTAAAACTGTAAGAAAAGTAATATTTAAGTGATATTTTGTTGTATTTAGATTAATTTGGATTGATTAATGGCTTTATTTTTTTTTATTTTTTTTTATTTTTTTTAAAATTTTTCCCCTTTGTTGTATATTGAGTCTTGCTAAGCCATGAAATAACAAAATCAAATTATTTTATTTTATTTTTGTCATTTCAGTTCTTATAATGATTTGCTAAGATCTTAATCTATGTAAGCAAATTTTTGTAATCATATTCAAACAATCTTTGTGTGGGTACTAATAAATAAATAAATAATTGTGGGTAATTCCAATTACATTGGCTTAGCACCCGTAAATGTTCAAAGCAAGTGCTGTTGAATAATCCAATTTTTTTAATCGATGACATTGCAATCAAGAAGATTAAAATTTGCAAAGCTAAAAGGGTTGGATTGTGCATCACCCCAAGCATAAACAATAACACTTGAGTCTTAATAAAAATTTTGCAAAGCACATGCAATTATATATATATATATATATAGAAGGACAAGGGGTGGTCAGTTTTACATTATTAATCCATGCCAAAATGAAATTTTAAAAGTACCAAATTTGTGTTCTCCTTCTAGGAACTTGCAGGGCCCCCATATAGTACCAGATGCCCAAAGTGAGCCCCTTGGTATCCTTCATCTTTCACTTCATACAGTTTTCTATTGCTTGTAAACTCGTATGTTTGAGGATTTATATCCCCTCCACTTGGACTCTTAAGTGCAATATTCCTGAAGTATGCATCATATCTGGTGTCCTCAATTGGAAAATAACCTCCCCCCATTGCAGGTTTCGGGGTGCCCGGTGGACTAAATACCTCTCCTCCCCATTCCGCATGTGAAGCTAAGTTTGCTAATCCGCCACCAAGTATTCTCCTTGGCCAAAATCCAAGATTGGTATTCGCAACTCCAAGCCACCAGTTTCCATTAGCTAGGTCCTATATATTTTTACATGGATATCAAAATTGAATAATTGAACAGAAGAACGCAAATTCTGTTTCTTTACCACTAATTACTTAATTATGATTTTTGTTTCATAATTATTGATGTAATAATTATTTGACACAATGGTAGCATGACTTGGCAACTTGTTTGAGTTTTCAAGTTTTACCTGCAAGATGTAGATTTCCATCGCAACCGATGTCCCTCCACGTATAGAGACCTTTTCAATTACTTGACCAAGAGGTATTTTTGTGTCCACAATCACAAATCCAGGACAATTTGTATTGAAACAATGAGATTGACCTGCCTGTTTGGTCGACAAACATATACGAATTTATTGTAAGAGCTACCAAGAAAATATAGTCAATCAAGTAATATGCAATAAAAAGCAATGATACTTACATTCGTATATATGAATAGTCGAGGACGCGCGTCACCAAACAGAGATGGATCCACCTGAGACAAACCAAAAACATAATAACAACAAATGCTTTTGTCTATGTGAAGCTAGTTTTTACTTGTGAAAATTGTTTGTAAAATAGGTAAGAAGTTAAATTTACAAGAAGCAAGAAGATCAACTTACCCTCCACCCGACTTGTAAGCTATCAGGCCCATTTTGAATCATCATTCGCCCTGCACTATATTGTTTACCCACGACATCTGGTTGGTATACACTAAGCACCGCTGACGCTCCACTGTATTTGTTTGGACCATCTATTGTCTTAACTATGGCATACTGGGTAATAAAAGTCCAAAACATATGTGTTACTTTTATATTTTCCCTTACTGTTAGAATCTGAACATATCCATAGTTGGGAGAAAACCAAAGGCCAATTCAAAATACCCGAATCTAGCACAAAATAGCAGAAGTAATTTCTCCCTCTTTGTGTGAATCTATTAGGAAACAATTTGAATAGAGCACAATATATATACATATATATAATCTGAAAATAATAAATCTAAAAATCACAGAAGAAGGCAAGAGCAATTTGCTAATAAAAAAAAAAAAAAGGCAAAAGCAATTTTTATGTAGAAAACCTTCCCACACTGAGAAGGAAAAAACCATGGGACCATAGTCCATCTTCCATTTGGTTTAATTTTAGAATTATAATTTGAGTGTAGAGTTATGTTTTGAGTTTTGAGTTTTTGAATCATGATTTAAAAAGAGAAAATTTGTTTAGTTATGAGTTTTGAAAATAGTTTTGGGATGATTTGTAATTTTTTTTTTTTTTTTTGATTGATTGATGTAAAAAATGTGAGAGATTGTGAGAGGTGAGATGAGAGATGAGAAAGAAAAATTGATTGATTAATAATAAAAGAAAAGAAAAGAAAAGCGAGGAGTTTTGAAAGTAATTTTGAGTTGTATTTTAAAAATATAATTGGTTAACAAGTTGCATTCAAATCATGATTTAAAAACAGAGTTGAGTTTTGAAAAGTAAACCAAACGCTCATACTTTTTTTTGTTGATTTTTTTGCCCTCTTTTCATTCAAAAAAGGCATCGTGCCCTAACTTTAAGATTTAATGTTTAGTGTTTTTGGTTGTGTAGATTCAAGCCATGTAAACAATCACATCTGCAAGTAAAATTATTATCAAAAGTTTGCCTAAAACTTTCAACAAGATGAGACTAAACATACAACTTCAAAAAATGAGGACTAGAATCAATTTATAGAATAAAAAAATGTGGTTAGAGTGTTTTATGTGTGTGTTCAGCTCATTCAAGAAGGTGATTCATAGAAACAAATAAAACCAAATATAGAAAACAAGCAATAGTGCAAAACTAATATTGTGAAGCTATGTAATCTTGATTGACTAGGATAACTTACATCAGCACCACTGGTGTCATCTGCAGGAGTCATTATTTTTGAAGCAAGTTTCTCTCTAATGAGATCTTCTTTAGTAGTTCTTCTAATTGGAACTGTTCCAACCGGGCAACCCCCACCCTTTAGTCCTATATGTAGAGGTTTGCTAACATTTGAGGAAACTTGATCTCTTAGGTAATGAAGTGGGCTTCATCTGCAATTCAACTCAATTCGAAAAAGGTAAAGGAGAATTGCACATAAATTGATCACATAATGGATTATAGAAAACTCACAAGAGTTGGATTCTACTGTTGGGTATGTGCATGTCTTGTTTTCTATGAGCCTCATAGAGTTATTAGTGTTGGGTGCGTGTATCAAATTTTGTAAGATCCATATTGTATTTTGTGTTAGGTTGTGAAATCAAGAGTTCACTAGTAATTCAATGTAGGGTTTTATTAATTGTATGGGACTAACATTTCTATGGTTTTCCTATAAATATGAATCTTCTCTACACTCTCCTCTCTTTTATTGATGCTTGTCCCAAAATTATATTTTTTCTATTGGATTTGATCAATACAATTATTCCCTTCGCCAATAAAAAGAAGTATTGTAGAGGTGTGAGATTGAGAGGGTTTGTAAAGATGTAGGCGATATGAAAAAATTCCGGGGACAATGATAGTGAGTAAGTAAGCACGTGTAGCTTCCAGAATCAGTTAATCTTAAGTAGGGAAATGGGTAGAGTTTCAAGACTTCGGTATTGGTGTCAGATTTTAAAGGTTTTTGGTTTTATTGTTGTACACGCTATGATTCATACTATATTTCTCTTTTGTATGCAAATCTTTGTGATTTTTAATCTTTAGTGTGTGCATATGGATGTGCTTCCATTTGAATTTAGGATGTGCAATAATCCCAGCACCTCTTGTGCGAACTAGAGTGTTCTGTGATTTATTTTGTGCTTATAGAGTGTTGAATAAATAATTAAGTATCCTTCAATTATGTGTTGGAGATAAGATGATGTATGGAGACAAACCTGAAAATGAAAAGTGTGGTTCTTCAGTAAAGGATGATCAAATGCAGGTTGTTTGTAGAAATCCACGCAATCATAGATATCTCCATAATTATTCTGTAAATGTTATAATATTTCCATTAATTTTTATATACAATTGTTCAATTCATGAAAGGTTGTTCACAATTTTGTCCAAAAATAATAATACCATATTCTGTATTCTCAAGTTCAGAACATCAAATTAGATGGTTGTAATTCAAGACAGCCATGATATTAGGCCTAAGATGCCTATTAATCTTTGCCATTTGACTTTCATAGAAAATTTAACTGGACAATATTGGAATTGAATGTTCTCGAAACTAGTCCCAAGACATCCTAGGAAACCAGCTCAACTTAAATTTTATTTTATTATATTTGAGACAATAGTTTGTTGATAGATACGTGTCAACAACTTTATGTTCCGATTTATCCTTTATATGGTGATTATTAAGTTCCATAAGAGGTAGATACAAAATAAGACATTAAGTGTGGGATATGATTGATTATTGAGCTCTATAAGGTGATGAGATGCCAAATGAGAGATTAAGAAGGGTCTGCATTAGTAAAAACACCAAAATATTCTCCCATTATGGTCATTACATTACATATGTATGTCTAGTGTGATATGGGATATCATAAGATTTGACCAATTTCCCAATCCAGGAACATTTCAAACTGGGATACGATATGCAATTGATAATATCAACATCAATTATGGCAAGTCTATTAATCAAATATAATTTACTCCCATGAAACAAACATAGCAAAATTGAACTAAGACTGTGTTTGGATTTTAGATTTATATATGAATTTGAAAAGGGAAATAGAAAACATGAGGGAAAAATGAATCAAATATAATTATTCTTTACCTAACTATTCCATTTCTCTATCTAAATTCGTGATCCAAACGCAGTCTAAATGTTTCTAATAATAGTTGAGAATAAATACTTGTATAGTCTTGACTGCTGGCTTGTTGAGATGCTTAAGTCGCTCCTCCAACTCCAAATCTTCTTCTTTAGTTAAACTCCTCCAGTCTCCTTCAATTCCATTGTGTCCCACAAGGTGAGAGCATACACACAGAAATAATACAATAGCATGTACGTCCATGGGATGATCTGGAAAATAATAAAAAAGCATAGTCAGTGATCAAAAATCACAACAATCATGCTATAATTATTTAAGGCAATTAATGAAATTAAAATTGTACTATATCTATACACATAAGGTTCACATATTTTATTTTTGAACAAAATATATTAATAGTCCTTAAAGTATGCATTTATTGTCATTTTGATTCTTCAAGTTTTAATTTTGTCAATTTCATTATTGAAATTTCAATTTGAGTCAATTTGTTCCAATTCTAAGCGTACCTTCTAAATAGCTAACAGAATGGTAATAAAATACACACATGTTCTTTAAAGTATATGTTTCTTGTCACTCATATCACTTTGGTCCTTGAATTTTTAATTTTGTCAATTTGGTCATGAAACATTAATGAAGAAAATAAAACATAACCATACAATATTAAAGGACGAAATTGATAAAATTCATACTTGAGAGACCAATATGACACAAAATATACATTTTTAGGACCATAGTAAAATTTATAATTATTTTTTCTTAACGATTTAAACACCCGTTTTGAAATTATATTAATTTGACTCAAATTGACAATTTTGAAGCAAAATGACGAATTTCTTTTCTTTTTTTTGATCTGCTAAAATCAGTTATTAGTTGTTAGATTAGCATTTTTAGAAGTTAGCCTTCTCACCCTTTGTAAATTGATCTCTCCCCAAGAAGAGTTAAATTAGGATATTTAATCTAATAGTTGTATAAACGTTACTGGTTCAATTTCGATAGAGAAGTTGGGCTTGATAGATTGGTTGTAAATAACTCTCTTATATATTGACCCAAAAAAAAAAACCCTTAAAATTATAATAATTAAATTTATTTCCAATGAAGTAATTTATTTAAGAATTAATGAATTAAAAACTAATCTCTTGCATTACTCCAATTTAATTTTAGTTGAAAACTGAAAATATCAATTTGACTGGATTGATGGCTAACCATTGGATTTTTTATGGAGAAAATTATACCAAGGAGGTGATAAATTCATTATATAGGAAAATTCATTTTAAATTAGATAGTCTTATCAAAGTAACTTATTATTTTAAAATGTCATTGTCATATTATTTTCATTAAATTATTTATGTAAAATTTATTTTTGTAAATCAATTTCTTAAATTTATTTTAATAAGAGTGTGAGAGAGAATTATTATTTATTTATTTTTGATAACTTCTCACTGTTTACAAACAAATGGTCCAACCAAAGTATGGACTGACCCAAAAAATTGTTTGGGCAAGGAGATTTTGAACTTAAGAACATAGAGAGAGCACATCCTCATTTCCCCAGCCTTGACTACCAAGCCAACTCCTTAGATAGTGTTTCATTCATTGGAATGATTAAAGTGGAATGAAATTATCATTCCATCAAAATATTCATTCATTTGTTTAATTAAATTAAAAAAATAATAACAAATGCATTATAAATAGAATTACCTTTCACAATTTTAAATAAATAGTCATTCCATATGAAAGACTATGGAATTATAAATAGAATTGCCTTTCACAATTTTAAATAAATAGTCATTCCATATGAAAGACTATGGAATTACAATTCATTTTAATGAACCAAAAATAGAGCATAATGGTTAGCAATATTCTATTATGAAGAGAGTAAAAAAAGACATGTCAAACTGCTAAACCAAAGTAAACGAAATAACAATGAAAATGAACAGACAAATTAAACAGGAAATATTGAGTAAATTTACAAAAGCACATACAAAAATCAAGGCATAATTTGTTTAAAGTAATGATTGCCATGTAAAAAAAATGCAAGTGGGAATAGTGTATATTATTTGTAAGTAAAGGAAGGAAAATACAATAAATTTTTTTTTTTTTTTTGAGTTCAGTAAAAATGGATTTAAATATACTAATTTTACAACTATTAAGCATGAATTAACACCGTTTTCTGTTAAAACAGTATACTTGTAGGGAGAGATGTTGTGAAATGCAGCTTTGCTTGACAAACATTTGTTTAATTTTTCACTCTCTAATTTGGAATTCAGACTAAAACATCTTTAGTTTAGAAGGAAGTTATAGAAATTCCTAATTAAAATTAACAAATTATTAACTAGGAAAAAATATAATGCCATAAATCATAAACAAATACCTGAAAGACAATAGATTTCTGTCACAAGAATGATTTTGAGACCTCAATACACGTGAATGAGACTGGGAATGGGAATGGGAATGTGTGTGGTTCAAATATATATACTAGTATAAGAAGCCGATGTCTAGCAATGCCCATTATTATATGGTTAATGCTAATAAATGTCTCTGGGTTATTTGATTAGCAATGCCCATTATTATTATGGTTAATGCTAATAAATGTCTTTGGGGTATTTGATAAGATATTGTTAAGAAAAATATTATAGGTCTCAAATTTTCTACCAAACAAATGACTAAATGTCTTCTATAGACCCCACAATCATGTGAGAACCCACACTCATGTGAGATATTTCGTCATTTGTTTGGTAAAAAATTTGATATCCTTAAGCATTACCCATGTGTTAAATAGGGAATTGGAGTGCCTATTGTGCATCAAGCATACAAGCGCTATTGTGCATGCTTTGAGGCTCACTCTGAGTCTTATATTGATAATCCGAATTGTTTATTTTTTAGTGTATACCATGAAGAACATATCTATAAATAATCAAGTTGATCTGACAACAGTAATTCTTTTATCAAAACACATTTGTATTGATAAAAATGAATAGTCAATGTTATTTTAAATATAATATTGCATATAAATATGTTTCGATTTAAGGGTTATTGTTAACCAATTAACTTATTTTTTATAAGTATATTGTACACGATATAGTCTAAAAAATAAATACTTTCAATCATTAAAATAAGAATCGGAGTGAGTCTCACCGTCAGCACAACAGTGCCAGTAGTGTTTGACATATACAATAGGCACCCTAATTTTTCTTGATTTTAGTAAATATTTTCTTGATTTTTCTTGATTTTAGTAAATACTTTCTTGATTTTTATCAGGACAATAGGCACAATAGGCACCCTATTAAATACTTTCTTGATTTTTCTTGATTTTACAATCCTATTTTATTAAACAGGATAGTATTGATTTTTCTTGATTTTAGTAACGGTCTAATTTTAAATTATTAATGCATATTTAATATTATATTAAATTTTCTTGAAATTAGTAATTTTCTATTTTTAATCTATTAATTAAGGGTAAATTACACTCCGTAGTCATGTGCTTATTAAATTATTATTTTTATTAAAGATTTATACAGTAGAGTAATAAGAGGAAGATATTGACAATTGACTAAAAGTGCAAGAGTTGGCTGTCACAATTTCATGTGTAGAGATCAAAGTGAAATTTAGTATAAAATACATGAGTGCAAAGTGTAATTTATTCATTAATTAAATTAGATGCATGTAATAGTTTTGTATTTTTAACCTATTATTTAAATTGAACAAATATCAAGAATCATGAAATAAAGTATTATTGGTTGCTGCTTATCACGTGCCCGAGAAGCACTTGGTAATTGTGAAATAATCACAATTTTTTAATAATTTTTTTACTAAATAATTCATCTATAATGATTTGACAAGGGAGTTGGGCTTTATATTATTTGATTTGTAACAAGTCAAAATTGACACATATGATACTATATTATTGTGAGTATAAAATTTTTTTTGTCACTCTTAAACATTTTCTTTTGCCAAAATAATCTATTCCCAACGGATCAATAATACACCATATCTGATGTCAAATGCACCATCGAATGCAAGTTAAATGCATCCTTAATCTTTGTACGTTATGCCTGTTGGAAAACAGATCTTGGGATTTGAATATTTGTTTTAAAATATTGTTATTGCTTGCAGGCTGCCCAGTGTAACGTTGAAGGAAGTGAAAACGCATTTATATTGTTAACAAGCACATGCAAACCTAATTTGTTGAACTTATCAACTTGTTTTGTTGTTTCATGGAGTGGATTAGGGTGGTTTTAATATGGAATTTCTGAATTCTCTTTGAAAGGCCATAGTTGATCAATTATGGATTAATTTTTGTTAACTGTTAGTAAATTTGTTTGATTGAAGTTCTTCATTAGAACATGATTCAATGTAATGCCCTTTTTTTTGGGGGGGGGGGAGGGGTGAGATATATTGAAACTAGACAAATAAATCATTCGGAATGTATTATAGTAGCTATGGTAGCATCAAAAGGTTTCATGAAACCATTTTTTGAAAAAAAAAAGGAAGTCAAAATTTATCAAAATTTATTTTTGTAAACTGAAATTAATAATACCAGAAAAAAAATTGTTTTGTAGAAACAATCACAGTTTTTTTAAGGTAAGATTACGATTAAAAAACTGTGATAAATTATAACCATAAACAATCCCACCTTTAAAGCTCATGCTTAGTGAGAAAGAAAAAGTTGAGATTGTTTATGAAAGATTATGATTAACCATTATCTTTTAGTGTTTTTATAGTAGTGATAGGAGAGAAAGATTGAGGATTTCGTTAATTGTACAACAGACAGATTAGCATGTAGATCATTATCCAAGCCCATTGTGCGAAAAAAAGTGAGGCTGGAATTGAAAATTTAGGCTGTGTTTGGTGCAGTGTTCTAACTATAATTCTACCCCTTCACGTGAACCCTCTGTTTGAATACTACTTTCAAAAATTAGTTCCACACCAACGTTTGAAAACTCCTCTACCCGATTATATCCCTGGACGTTCCCCCGGAGGTTCGGCCGGTTGACCGGAACAATGGTTTTTTTTTTTTTTTTTTTTTTTGCACCTGTTATTTTTATATTTTAAATAAAAAATATTTTTGGAATTTTTTTTAAATTTGTTGTGTTTTGAATAAAATTTTGGATTGTGTGTTTGGTTATGAATTGTAAGTTTTTAAATCAAATATCATGTTACATCAAAAATTTCAAACTCAATTCAAAACTACTTTCAAAACTCATAACCAAACAAATTTTTCACACTCAAATCATAATTCCAAAATCACAAACTCAAAATACAATTCTATTATTAAATTATAATTTTAAAACGCTATCAAACGATATCTAAAAGTTTCTTCAATTCGTACAATTTGGCTTAGATTGGACCTATTTCAGATTTTTATGATTTTTGTGGTCAGCTCTAGTTTAGGCTTTTATTAAGTTGAGAAAGGGCTTAAAAAAAGCTTCTTATATGATCTTGCAAACCCTCTTCCGCTTATATTTCTATCATGGCATCATTCTTATTCGAACATTAAATTTGGGGGTAATTACAGCCAAAAAATAAAAAATAAAAAAAATCCAACATTTAATTCTTATAATAAAATAAATCTTGAACTTTTAATTTTGTCAATTTAAATTTCAATCTTTTAATTTATTTTTCAATCTAAACCATTAGTTTACTTATATTAAGTAAAATCGACGGGAAAAATATATTTTAATTTTTAAACTCAATACACGTATACTTATCTAAAATACCTTCTGTAGTTGAATTTAATGATTAAAATACTATTTTTTAATTAGTTTTACTGAACAAAAATAGACAAATAATTTAGATTGAAAACAAATTAAAAGTATAGGATTTAAATTACCTAAATAAAAAAATTTAAGATTTATTTTATTATAAGAGTGAAGCCTTGGGATTTTTATTTTTTATTTATTTTTTTATAATTATTACCCCATAAATTTTTTTTTCCTTGTTTTTTCAAGAACAAAGATTGTTTCCTAGAAATTGATTTTTCAAAGCTATTACTTTTTTTTTTAATATTTAAATGCTATGAAATTCATATTTCATTATTTTTAGTATGACGAACTAATACACTATTTTTATTAACAAAAATAAACAAATATTATAAGTGATTAAGTCATTTTTTCGTTCTTTGTATGGGCGAAGTAATCATTTTCTAGTGCTTCTTTTAAAATCTCAAGTTCAAAGCTTCTTAAGTGTAAATAATTTTTTCGGGTCAATCTATACGGGCTTTATGTAACGCCCTCAAAATAGTACATGTAAACCCAGCATTCATGACAACCGTAAACATAAGAGAATAAAACATATTTCATTTATCAGAGTATTAAGTGCAAAAGTATTACATGTTGACAACAAAAGTAAATGTCCTACGGGCTTACAACTTTCTAAGCCAACACTTGGTTACAAAAAGAGAGTACTAACTCAACACCTTAAGCCATTGGCTTAAATTTACATGTAATACCAAATAACAAAAAAAGATCAACAGAGTCTTCAACTTCCAAGACCTTCCAAGCTACGTCCTCAGACGTGGTATATCACCTGAACCTGAAAATGATATCCCATAAAGGGTGAGCCAAAGCCCAGCAGAGATATACTAAACCAAGTATAAGCAATAACTAAACATTAGCATTCGATAAATGGTTAACACTATAAACCAATTTTACAACACATCCCAGTTCCATGATAAATACGTCCATGTTTCATTTCACTTTCCTTTATTTAACCAATTCAAATGAATAAACATGGCTTATTATCTAGCCAAACAATTAAATGAGACTACAACTCATATCAAAAACACTTCCAATTATCCACAATTCAAATGAGACTACAACTCATATCAGAAACACTTCCAATACTTCAATTATCTACGTTATGCAAACGCAATCCAGATTTCGGGACTTTCACCCTGGACACTCCGGCCAACTTAGTTATCAATGGAGTCTATCCCCTATCTCCTCCCAAACAGGTTTGAGAGTACATCCCCTATCTCCTCCCAAACCATGGAGTACATCCCCTATCTCCTCCAAAACAATATACATATAAAATGTATTTAAACACTTATCATATACAACGATCAATCAATACACATATTCGATGTATTATTCCAACCGTCATATTCAATGTCATATTCAATGTGATTAGTTTCAGTTTTCCCTAATCAACATATAGTGTCTACAACAATCAAGACTATCCTCCACCGATAACCCAAAGTAGTTATTTCTAAACAGATAATAATTTTATCGAGCATATAAATAATCAACAATTTCATAAGTGGGTGATAAATTTATCCAACTACACCACTCTACCACAATTCCATCCAATTTCATGATTCTCAACCCAATTTCATATTTCCATATTTTCCAAATTAATTATACAAATTAATTGCTTAATTTCAATTAGGGCTTTACTCCCTCTATTCTCAAATGTTGCCTCCAAGGCCAAATTTTACTCGTATAACATAAACAACCCCAATTTCAAGTCTCTTATACATATTTGACTCAAACATGGAAATACCCCTCTTTTATAAAGTACAAATCAAACCCTAACCTTTCCAAAATTTCCATAAGTCACCATTAAATCCAAATGACTAAAATTTATGTCAAAACCCATAAGAAGGAGTAGGGTATCCCTACCTCAAAAGAAGAGACCCAATGGAGAAGATGAAGAAAACTCGAGATGCTCCAAACCCAATGATTTTCGGATCAAAACGAAGGCCACGCCAGGCTCCACACTTTTTACAAAGGAACTAGGGTAGGAGACCACTAGAACTAGATGGATTTGTAGAGAGAAGGTATGTAGAGAGAGAGAGAGAGAGAGAGAGAGAGAGAGAGAGCAGTCGTTCTAGGGTTTGAGTAAAAGAGATGAAGAAAAGTGAAGAAGAAACTGTTGCTGCGAACTGATATATTCGATCCTCGCTCGAGCGACCAGACACAAGGAAATCTCGCTCGAGCGCAGAAAGCCTCGCTCGAGCCAACAACACGAAGCTTCAGGTCTGCAACCCAGAAGCACGCTCGAGCGAATAAAAGCTCGTTCGAGCGAAGATACCCAAAACATAGTCCTCTCTCGCTCGAGCGAAGGAAAGCTCGCTCGAGCCAAGGAACACAACCTTCAGGTCCAAAACTAGATGCAGACGCACGCTCGAGCGAAGGAACCCTGGCTCGAGCGAGGAGCTAAAACACAGAGCTCGCTCGAGTGACAAAAGCCTCGCTCGAGCGTAGACACCAAAAACTGAGCAACAACACTTTGTTTCTATACCCAACCAACCTGCTACAAACCTGCCCAACACATCCTAAAACTCATATACAAAGAATTAAAGGACGAAACGAGACATATACAACAATACTCAGTCATGGAACCCAAGTCTGGAATACTGTACGTAAAGGGGAAAAACCCGGGATCGCTATAACCTCCCCCCCTTAAAGAATTTTGTCCCCGAAATTAGATATAAGTTTCAAAATTGTGTTTTTTTTTTTTTCTCAATTCTCAACAATATTACAATTCAATATTCAACATCATGACCCATTTTCGGTCATCCCATCTCTTTTCAAGAGGCAAATTACAACATAATTCAATATGCATTATCAACATGCGTTTCTTTGAAATTCAACAAATTCCAATATACATGCTTCACAATTTCATAACATATTCAATGTTAATAATATATTTGCATTTCTACAACACATTCAACAAATACAATGTCAAATTAAACTTCCATTTCCGAGATGTATTCAACAATCAACATACTTCCATAAACCAAAATCAAAACATATACAATGTTCTTAGAGTTTATCAACAAAACAAAGTTTCCAATACATGGTTAAACATTAACAAACAAGTCCGAATATTTCTCACGGACCTCCAACTCGCGTTCCCAAGTGGCTTCCTCCATCCCGTGATGTTTCCACAAAACTTTTACTAAGGGTATCGTCTTGCCTCGCAAGACTTGTTCCCGCCTATCTACGACCTTCATCGGTCTCTCCTCATATGAGGCATCCTCATCAACCTCTAAGTCGGTCCAATCCAATACATGTAACGGATCCGGCTCGTACTTCCAAAGCATACCAACATGAAACACATCATGCACTCCGGATAACTACGGCGGCAAAGCTAATTGATAGGCAACCTCACCAATCCTCTCGAGGATCTCAAAAGGGCCAATAAACCGAGGGGATAACTTCTCACTCTTCCCAAATCTCAACAAACCCCGCCTAGGTGACATTTTTAGAAAGACATGATCACCCGCCTCAAATGCCAAAGGCCTCTGCCTACAGTCGGCATAACTCTTTTGGCGACTCTGGGCTGTAACAAGCCTCTTACGGATAAGTTCAACTTTCTTCGTTGTCTCCTGAACCAACTCAGGGCCCAACAAAGGTGCATCACCCACCTCGGCCCAACACACTGGAGACCTACACAGTTGGCCATACAAGGCCTCAAACGGTGCCATACCGATACTCGATTAGAAACTATTGTTGTAGGCAAACTCCACTAAGGGCAAGTGCCTCTCCCACGACCCACTAAAGTCAAAGACACAGCCTCGAAGCATATCCTCAAGGATTTGAATAGTACGCTCGGACTGCCCGTCAGTCTGAGGATGATAAGTTGTGCTAAAGGTCAATCTAGTGCCCAAGGCACTCTGCAAACTCTGCCATAACTTAGCAGTAAAATGTGGATCTCTATCTAAGACGATCGACACTGGGACCCCGTGCAACCTCACTATGTCCCGAATATACAAGTCGGCAAGATGATCTACCGAATCTCTCACGCGCATAGGAATGAAGTGTGCCGACTTAGTCAACCGGTCAACTACCACCCAAATAGCATCACTACCCTGCTGAGTCCTTGGAAGACCTACAACGAAGTCCATAGTGACATGCTCTCACTTCCACTCGGCAATAGGCAAGGGTTGTAACAAACCGTTGGCCTCTGATGTTCGGCCTTCACATGCTGACAAGTAAGGCACTTAGATACAAAAACTGCCACATCTTTCTTCATACCCTGCCACCAAAACTGGCAACCCAAATCACGATACATCTTAGTGCCTCTCGGGTGCACCTCAAGGCGTGAATGGCGAAACTCTTAGAGTACTACCTCTCGGCAAGGCTCCAGCACAAACAGACGGTCTCGGTACCTCACACTCAGGTCAGGATACTCAGTCAAACCCTTCTCAACTTTCCCACTAGAGATCTTCTCTCGGAGGGATTCTACCTCAAAGTCACCCCTCTATGCCTCTAACACCTGATTCACAAGTGTAGGCTGAGCAACTACGGAAAACAAGGCCGCAGACTCAACGAATTCACCCAAGAGTAAGTCAAACTCTCCAAGTGCACCCAACATTTCCCGCTCCTAGATGGCTATACAAGCTACATTACTAAAGGATTTCCTACTAAGGGCATCGGCCACAATGTTGGCCTTTCTCGGATGGTAATGCAACTTGAAGTCATAATCCTCAATAAACTCCATTCACCTCCTCTGTCTCAAGTTCAAGTTTTTCTGTGTAAATAGATATTTCAAACTCTTATGATCCGAGAACACCTCGAACCTCTCACCATACAGGTAGTGCCTCTGAATCTTCAAGGCAAAAATCATAGCTGCTAACTCTAGGTCATGTGTAGGGTAGTTTCTCTCATGTGTTTTCAACTGCCGTGAGTCATAGGCTACCACTTTCCTCTCTTGCATCAACACACAACCCAAACCCTCTCGTGAAGCATCACAATACACTGCATAACCCAAACCCCTCTCCGGAATAATCAAAACTGGAGCGGTGGTAAGTCTAACTTTAAGTTCTTGGAACGAATTTTCACAAGTCTCACTCCACACAAACTAGACCCCTTTTTCGTGTCAATCTAGTCAAAGGTGAAGCTAGCCTGGAGAAATCTTTCACAAACCGACGGTAATACCCGACCAATCCCAGAAAACTGCGGATCTCAAAAACACTCTAAGGCTGTGCCCAATCTTGCACTGCCTCTATCTTGGATGTATCAACAAACACCCCTTCCCCGGAGACTACATGGCCTAAGAACTTAACCTCTCATAGCCAGAACTCACATTTTCCAAACTTGGCATACAACTTATGGGCTCTAAGCAACTCAAGTACCACTCTCAAGTGTTCCTCGTGCTTCTTCTCAGAAGGTCAATAAATTAGAATGTTGTCTACGAAAATGACCACAAAACAATCTAAGCACTCCCAGAATATCCGGTTCATCAAGTCCATAAACACTATCGATGCATTGGTGAGTCCAAAAGGCATCACCAGAAATTCATAATGGCCATACCGCGTACGGAATGCTGTCTTCGGGATATCTTCTTCCCTAACCCTCAACTGATGGTAACCCAATCTCAAGTCTATCTTAGAGAAACAACGGGACCCTTTTAACTGATCAAACAGATCATCCATACGGGGCATAGGGTACTTGTTCTTAACCATAGCCAGATTCAATTTCCGGTAATCGATACAAAGTCTCAAAGCCCCATATTTCTTTTTAGCAAAGAGGGCTGGTGCTCCCTACGGCGAAGTACTAGGGTGGATAAAGCCCTTATCTAGCAACTCCTAGAGTTAAATCTTCAACTCACTCAACTCGGCTGGTGCAAAACGATACGGTGCCATAGAAATCGGTGCTGTACCAGGCACTAAATCAATAGAGAACTCAATCTCTCGATGAGGTGGAAAACTAACAAGATCCTCGAGAAAAACATCCAAGTACTCACAAACCACTCTCGGCAACTCAGTCCGGGTCTAATCACACTCACTACTCATACAACTAGCACGAAGGCAACTAAGCTCACTCCGCCCTCGCGGATCATACACTGGTGGCAAAACTCTACCAAGTCGATCTCTCAAGAAATGAAAACAATCCCCGCTCAAAGTACATATAGTAACCCTCTGGCGGTAGCAATCAATAACAGCCCGGTGTGACAATAACCAGTCCATACCCAAAATCACATCAAAATCGGACTTAGCCATAACTACAAAAGAGAATGGAAGACGGCGGTCGGCGACCTCAATATCACAACCTCTACATCCTTGTTTCAAAATCAACTCACCCCCAACAGGTGATACAACACAAATAGGAGATGCCAACTGCGCCAACTCCAACCCCAAAACAGATGCAAATGCAGCAGATATAAAGGAATGGGATGCACTCGTATCAATCAACACATTAGTAACCGAGTTGCAAAACAAAAAGGTACCTCTCACAACAGATGGAGCCAGTACAAGATCCTGCGCGGTAACAGCATACACACGGCCAAAAGTTCTCTGATCTACCTGCTCACCTCTCGGAGCATAAGGCTGCTGCACAGACTGAGCAGAAGAGGCTCCCTGACTGGCCCTCGAGGCCTGAACTGACTGAGCTGGCTGATGGCTCTGAGTCTGCCTCAAACCAAATGCACCAGATGTGTCACTCAACTGCGGACAAAACCTCTTCAGGTGCCCCGCCTGACCACACAGGTAACAAGAGAGCGGCTGGCCTCTGCCCTGACTCTGGCTCTAAGGACGAGCCGAAGATGAAGCTGCTCTCTGCCCTACTCCCCTCTGCGGGCAAGCTGGAGACTTGTGACCCAGATGACCACACTTGTAACAAGTAAAGTCTCCTTGACTGCCTCTCCCAGAACCTAAACTCGGCACTGGAAAGGTAGATCTCGCATACGCACCCTGGGACTGCCGAGGGTTAGAACCCCTCTGCCTCATACCATACCCCTGACCATCCTGACTCCTCTTGGAGCCCCTCATCCTCTCCTCCTCCTCATGCATAATAATCTCAAGATGGGCCGCAGAGTCATGGACCCCGCAACCCTAAGCTTAAGCCCGGTTCTTAACTTCTTTTCGAACTCAAGACAACGATGTTCCTCAGACGCCACTAACTCCAGTGCAAACCTCGATAAACTGGTAAATATGGCCTCAAACTCGGCCACTAATGTATTCAGCTGCTTGAGCTGACATAACTGATCCCTCAACTTCTCCCTAACAGCGGGAGGCAAAAACTTTTCCTGGAAGGCATCAACAAAAGCCTCCCAAGTCCCACCAATACGTTCCCGAACAAACTTCCACCACTGACCTGCGTCTCCCTTCAGCTGGAAGGACGCCAAGGTCACCCTCAAGGCTCCGTCTTCGATGCCTAGCATCTCAAACGTCTTCATCATCTGCTGAAGCCACTCATCAGCCTTACGTGGCTCGTTAGGATCCCCTAGAAACTCGTCCAGATTTGACCAGAAAAACTCCTTATTCAGAAAAGACGTCCCTGCCTTAGCTACATGGGCCTGGGCTTGATTCTCAGCTCTAAGAATGCCCATGGATTCCCTCAATGCTCCTGCCATCTCGCGGGCTAAGGCGCCAATGGCCTGCTGACCTACTGGCTCGGCTATGTTGGCCTGACCAACCCCCTTCTGCTGCACCAGAATCTCATCCGGTATAGGCATCTCCTGCCTCCTAGGCCTACCACGCCTACCACCACGTCCTCGTCCTGGCATTCTAATAAAGGTAACGAAAAACATTACCACATTCACAAATGTGCCGAAGCTATTTCACTCGCGTCCTAATGCATTGGACAATAGTAATTCATTCCACGTAAGCACATAATCACATAAACACTTACGAATTTCATTTTTGGATAATGACAGTCCCGAGACGTTGCTAGAGTTTCGGTTCGAAACAACATTGATCAAGTGCTTTTCCAATAGGACTCCCAGAAACCCAAGGATCCAATCAATATCCTAGAAATTAAATCCCATACCCATATAGTCATATAATCATGTTATCACATAAGTACATAATATTACATCTAAGTCTTTAACAAGCGAGACAAACCCATTGTGGTACTAACCACTTCCCACGTACCCAAAGTATTCAAACTCGGTACACTCTGATACCAAGTTGTAACGCCCTCAAAATAGTACATGTAAACCCAGCATTCATGACAACCATAAACATAAGAGAATAAAGCATATTTCATTTATCAGAGTATTAAGTGCAAAAGTATTACATGTTGACAACAAAAGTAAATACCCTACGGGCTTACAACTTTCCAAGCCAACACTTGGTTACAAAAAGAGAGTACTAACTCAACACCTTAAGCCCTTGGCTTGAATTTACATGTAATACCAAATAACAAAAAAAGATCAATAGAGTCTTCAACTCCCAAGACCTTCCAAGCTACGTCCTTGGATGTGGCATATCACCTGAACCTGAAAATGATGTCCTATAAAGGGTGAGCCAAAGCCCAGAAGAGATATACTAAACCAAGTATGAGCAATAACTAAAACGTTAGCATTCGATAAATGGTTAACACTATAAACCAATTTTACAACACTATAAACCAATTTTACAACACATCCCAGTTCCATGATAAATACGTCCATGTTTCATTCCACTTTCCTTTATTTAACCAATTCAAATTAATATACATGGCTCATTATCTAGCCAAACAATTAAATGAGACTACAACTCATATCAAAAACACTTCCAATTATCCACAATTCAAATGAGACTACAACTCATATCAGAAACACTTCCAATACTTCAATTATCTACGTTATGAAATCGTAATCGGGATTTCGGGACTTTCACCCTGGACACTCTGCCCAACTTAGTTATCAATGGAGTCCATCCCCTATCTCCTCCCAAATAGGTTTGAGAGTACATCCCCTATCTCCTCCCAAACCATGGAGTACATCCCCTATCTCCTCCCAAATAATATACATATACAATGTATTTAAACACTTATCATATACAATGATCAATCAATACACATATTCGATGTATTATTCCAACCGTCATATTCAATGACATATTTAATGTGATTAGTTTCAGTTTTCCCTAATCAACATACAGTGTCTACAACAATCAAGACTATCCTCCACCGATAGCCCAAAGCAGTTATTTCTAAACAGATAATAATTTTATCGAACAGATAAATAATCAACAATTTGATAAGTGGGTGATAAATTTATCCAACCACACCATTCTACCACAATTCCATCCAACTTCATGATTCTCAACCCAATTTCATATTTCCATATTTCCCAAATTAATTATACAAATTAATTGCTTAATTTCAATTAGGGCTTTAATCTCTCTATTCTCAAATGTTGCCCCCAAGGCCAAATTTCACTCATAACATAAACAACCCCAATTTCAAGTCTCTTATACATATTTGACTCAAACATGCAAATAGCCCTCTTTTATAAATTACAAATCAAACCATAACCTTCCCAAAATTTCCATAAGTCACCATCAATTCGAAATGACTAAAATTTATGTCAAAACCCATAAGAAGGAGTAGGGTACCCCTACCTCAAAAGAAGAGACCCATTGGAGAAGAAGAAGAAAACTCGAGATGCTCTAAACCCAATGATTTTCGGATCAAAACGAAGGCCACGCCAAGCTCCACACTTTTTACGAAGGAACTAGGGTAGGAGACCACTAGAACTAGATGGATTTGTAGAGAGAAGGTATGTAGAGAGAGAAAGAGAGAGAGAGAGAGCAGTCGTTCTAGGGTTTGAGTAAAAGAGATGAAGAAAAGTGAAGAAGAAACTGTTGCTGCGAACTGATATATTCGAGCCTCGCTCGAGCGAAGGAGTGGTCGCTCGAGCGAACAGACACAAGGAAATCTCGCTCGAGCGCAGAAAGCCTCGCTTGAGCCAACAACACGAAGCTTCAAGTCTGCAACCTAGAAGCACGCTCGAGCAAATAAAAGCTCGCTCGAGCGAAGAAACCCAAAACATACTCCTCGCTTGCTCAAGCGAAAGAAAGCTCGCTCGAGCTAAGGAACACAACCTTTAGGTCCAAAACTAGATGCAGACGCACGCTTGAGCGAAGGAACCCTGGCTCGAGCGAAGGAGCTAAAACACAGAGCTCGCTCGAGCGACAAAAGCCTCGCTCGTGCAGAGACACCAAAAACTGGGTAGCAACACTTTGTTTCTAGACCCAACCAACCTATTACAAACCTGCCCAACATATCCTAAAACTCATATACGAAGAATTAAAGGACAGAACGAGACATATACAACAATACTCAGTCATGGAACCCAAGTCTGGAATACTTTACATAAAGGGGAAAAACCCGGGATCGCTATACCTTATCTCGACTTTAATTGGGACCCCTGCTAGTTGTCTCCTAAATTAGTTGGTCCAATGAACCGAATATAATCATTTCGCAACACTTTTGACCTAGGTTCTAAAATGAAATAACATTAAATTTGAGATGGGTAAAGAAAGAAAGCCTTGGGAGATTTTTCAGCAATATTGGTAGTTTTTTCCAAAGTAGATAATTTCAACTATAAAAGTAAAGTAAATGAAGATGAAACTCTTGTATCTCTATAAAAAAAATAAAAATAAAAGTAAAGTGATGCTAGTTCTCCCTATTTTGGTCATTGTGTTTAAGTTTGTCCTTTTAGGCAAAGTGGAAAAACGCTTGGACTTTTGATCCAACAAAATTGAGACTTTGATTTATGGAGCGAGTGTCCAATTAAATATAAATTAAGAAATAAGAGTGAGGATAAGTTCAAAAAAAACCTGAAGTCAGTGGTAGTGAGGAGTGGAGCAGTGCATGTATAGAGTTGTTAAAAAAAAGGGACAATTACCTGTTTCATTTTCTGGCGAATGTTGCGAGGCAATTTCACTGAGATTTTAGATGGTTTTTCTGGGTTTTGATTATGATGATTTGAAACTACCATTTCTTAAGAAAAATTGGGAGGCAATTTTGTGGGTTTTCGTGATTTCTCTAAGATTTTCGATGGTTTTCCTGGTTTTTATTTTGTTGTTGATTGGTTTCGATTGGGAGACATGCGATGATCGTGATGAAGAGGAAGAGATGTTAAGCAAGGTTTGAAGAGGGTGGGCCAAGATCGAGAAGGAGTTTGAAGAAGACAAGCCAGGTGATGAAGAACGCGGTAGCGAAGCTGGTGAAGATAGATGAGAGTGAAGAGAGAGCATACTAGGAGGGGAGAGAAACAGAAAGAGGGGCTATAACTGAGGGGTTGTTTGGGAAGTGCTAGGTTAGTATACTTTTTGACTTTTTATGAAAAAATGTGAAATATGGGTTAGGTTTGAAGTAGTGTGGTAGAGAGGTGATGTAACTTAAATAAGATGATTGTGACCTAAATAGGATAATGTGCTAAAAGAGATCTTGCAAGATTTTGAGAAGTCTGAAATTGAAGTGGTATTGTGTGAACAGGGCAGATTGATAGCCGCTATTTCAGCCGAACCAGCAATCATTGATGAAATGAAACAGAAACAAAAGGAGGATGAATTCCTCAAGAAAGTGATTGATGAGTTTGAAACAAGTCCGAAAGTAGAGTTCAGCATTGAAGGTGAAGTGTTGAGATTTCAAAACCGAATGTGTATCCCTGATATTCCGGAACTAAAGAAAAGGGTTTTAGATGAAGCCAACAAATCAGTGTTTGCTATGTATCCGGGTAACAATAAAATGTATCGGGACTTGAAACAAAGCTATTGGTGGCCTAAAATGAAGAAAGAAATTACAAAATATGTGTCCAAATTTCTTCAATGTCAGCAAGTTAAAGCTGAACATCAGAAACCGGGCGGTCTACTTCAACCTCTCCGTATTCATGAATGGAACTGGGAACATGTGATTATGAATTTTGTTGTTGGTTTACCTCGGACCCCTCGAGGTATGGATTCTATTTGGGTTGTAGTTGATAGACTGACTAAATCTGTGCATTTTCTACCTGTTAGAACTATGTTTGATGCTTATAGACTAGCTACTATATATGTTTATGAGATTGTCCGTTTGTACGGAGTTCCGGTATCTATTATATCGGATAGAGATCCAAAATTTGTATCTAGATTGTGGAAGAGTTTGCAGAAAGCTATGGGGATAGAACTGAGGCTTAGTACCGCATTCCACCCATAGACAGATGGGCAATCAGAACGGACAATTCAGACCTTGGAAGATATGCTTCGGATGTATGCATTAGATTTCCAAGGGAGTTGGGAAGATTATTTGCCACTAGCAGAGTTTGCATACAATAACAGTTTCCACTCCAGCACCGGTATGGTACCATACGAGGCTTCGTACGGTAGAAGGTGTAGATCACCAATTTGTTGGACAGAAGTCGAGGATAGAGCTCTCCTTAGGCCTGAAATTGTGCAAGACACTACTGAGAAGATCAAAACTATTCAGCAAAACCTCAAAACAACTCAGGACCAACAAAAGAATTATGCAGATGTTCGAAGAAGACCTCTCGAGTATGAGGTTGGTGACCATGTGTTTATCCATGTAACTCTAATGAAAGGCCAAGTCAGGTTTGGAAAGAATGGAAAGTTGTCGCCCCGTTACATTGGGCCGTTCCAATTTTGGAAAGGCTTGGTCCAGTTGCTTATAGAGTTGCTTTGCCACCCAGATTCAAGCAAATCCATAATGTGTTTCACGTATCAATGTTGAGGGGTTATCTTCGAGATCCGTTTCATGTGATTGATTATCACTGAGTAGCTTTTGATGAAAATATGGAGTACGCCAAATGGCCGGAACGAATCATTGACCGACAAGTGAAACAATTGAGAAGCAAGTCCATCCCAATGGTGAAAGTGGAATGGAAAGAACACTATGGGACGGATGCCACATGGGAAAAAGAGGACGAAATGCGACTACGCTACCCACATTTGTTTCCCGACGAAGGTAAAATAAGTTTGGAGGACAAAACTTCCTAAATGGGGAAAGACTATGATAACCCTGTTCCGTATTATGTTAATTAATCTTAATCGTGATTGTGATTATTTGTTTGATATGATTTGGGGTGCCATTTATATGAATATATGTGGTTTTGAATTTCTATCTGTTCACCGTAGGAATATTTGTTCAACTTACTGTTATAAACTGAAAATTGAAGGCCTTATCAGCCACAGAAATCGAAATTGACTACACCATTGTGATTGGCCTAATTTTTAGAGTATACGGTGAAATTTAATTAAAAATTAATTCAGATCAAAATAATTAGATTCAGAACGATTAATTAAGCTTTATTATTTTATGTTAATGGAATGTGGTTGAGAGAGAGGGCTTATAAGGGACTCTAGTATACCTTTATTCACTTGTTTGAGCCCAAAGCCGAAAATCACTCTACAAAGAGAGGGTGAGGGTCGGTTAGAGAGAGAGGGAGCTCAAATTGAAGTTTTGATCTTGAAGCTTGGAAATCTTGAAGATTACTCAAGAATTTGCTATAGATTGGAAGAATTGAACCTCTAGGTGAGCAATTTAGCATGAATTCATGAGTATAAGTTTGTAAATTTGTGTATTCAAGCTAGTTGGGTAATCAAGAGAAAGAATTGAAATGAAATTGAAGTTGATATCTTCATGCATGCATAGAATTACTATGAATTGCCATGAATTTGCATAATCTAACATGTAGCATGCCAATTATACAAGATTGGGAGTTTGATCATACATGCAAGCATGGTTTTGACGAGTTTCATGAGAATGGACACCATTTGCATCATTTGAAATGGAATTGAAGTCATAAATTGGCATGCATGTTTGAATATTGGAGATATGGAGATTATATGAAGTTTGGATGCATAAGCCTTGATTATACCAAGAAATGCTGATTAACTTTGAAGATTGGACCATGGTTTTGAATAATTGGCCTCATGTTGTTTACATCCATATGCTATATGATGTATTTTCATGTTTTTGGTGCCTTAATTTGAGCCTTAAAGCCTTCTGAATGTTGAATTTGAGCCCAAGAACAATTCTGGATTTTCCAAAATTTGGCATGTCCGCTCAAGCGGGAAATACAAGCTCCCAGGACTTTTCACCGACATGGATGTCTGCTCGAGCGGGGAAGTTCACGCTCGAGCGGGGAGCCATGTAGTGAGACCTTCAGCTCGAGCGTCTGAGTTCACGCTTGAGCATAAAAATGAGGCAACCAGTACTTTTGCAAACCTAATGGGTCTGCTCGAGCGGGAAAGTCAACGCTCTAGCGGGGACCCGTGTTTCAGAAATCTTGTAAAAGTGTTCTGTGTTTCATTTTCCGTTCCCTTTCACTTCTAAGTACTCTTAGGCATGCATTGAGCATTATGAATGAATTAAAAGAATAAGAAAGAAGCCTAAGAGGGATGTATGAATTAAGAACGGATTGAATCGTTTGTGACCCATATGTGTTATGTAATGTGTAGGGTCAAGCTCCAGGGCAAATCATGCAGCCGATCACTGTGAGTAATATCTTAATAAAGATATTTTGAAATATGTTATTTGTCCAATTACTTATTCCTCTATAAGCTTTATGAGTCTGTTGATTTGAATTGTAGACAAATGTTTACTATGCCATATGGTTGGGCCAAAGGCCGTTTTCTATGAATGAATGGGCCAGAGGCCGTATGACATGAATGATAGTCTGACTCGAATGATAGTCTGACATAAATAAATGGGCCAGAGGCCGTATGACATGAATGAATGGGCCAGAGGCCGTATGACATGAGTGAATGGGCCAAAGGCCGTATGACATGAATGAATAGGCCAGAGGCCGTGTGATACAAATGATTAGGCCAAACGCCGTCGGACAGGAATGATTGGGCTAAAGGCCGTCGGACATGAACGAATTGGGCCGGAGGCCGTTTGATGTGTTTGGAATCGCAGTCACCTGTAGACACCCCATTTTTGACCGTCCTCAAGACTTGGACGTCGCCGTTTGAACACTCGGTGATCATCCATGTTTGTGTTCGTCTTGAGTTCCCGGAGGTCTCGGCTTGCGCGCCTTGCCTCAGGATCTCTCAACTCGACTGTTTAGTGTCTGGTTTTGCACCAAACACTTGTGTTTTGCCTTGGAGGGGCAGGGAATGCCTTGTGAGGCATCCCCACACATCACCGGCCATGGCCAGAGGCCACCGGCTAGTGTTTTGTTGCCATCGACAATTTATATTGCCGGTCGGCATTCTTTGTTGCCGGTCAGCAGTCCATTTTGTCAAAATGGCAATTTTGAACGGCCGATCACTGTTCATCTACTTTTAGTAGATATTTTGTGCTAGCTGTGATAGCTGGCACCCACTCTGTTCCCCTCCATACACGTGTATGGAGGGATTTCCCTCTAAGCAAGCTTGTTTGGTAAGCTTTGCAAAGGGGGACTTCTATAAGAGGAGAGTTCTTCTCCTTCTTCTTGGTTGGCAATTTTGAGAGAAAAACCAGAGCTTATACATATACATGCACACCCCCTCTCTATATTTCCTCTCTCTCCTCCCTTGTGTGTGTTTTGTGGCTTAAAAGTGTATTTTTACCTTAGTTTTGCACTAACACACACACTACCACACCTTACTTCAACTTTGAGGCACTTTGAGGGTTGTTTGTTGAGGTTTTGGACTAGTTTTGGTCAATAGAGGGTGGCTGGACCAACTGTTCTTCAAAGGTTCTTCAAGGGTAATCATTTTGCTTTAGTTTCTCCAAACTTGCACTAGTTTTTTACCTATCTTGCTTGTTGATTTAGGCTTTGTGCATAACATAAAAAAATCTTATATTTTCATGCTTAAGAACTTTCATTAAGGGTGTTTTGTGGTTTGAGTTCAAACTCACCCTCTTAGGCCTTATTTGGCCTTTTGGTGCTTCCTTTGTGAGGCTTTGTTTGCTTGAGTGTCTTAGTCTTCTCACCACTGAAAACCAGTGGATTTTCAGTGGTAAGGAAGGTAGTTTGAAGTCCCGTATAGGGGAGGGACACCCCTCTCCCTTCATTGCCTCATTTCCTTGCCTTTTGGCTTAAAGGGCAACATGCATGCTTGACTGATTTTGGCCCTATTTCAGAGGTTTTTGGGTGTCTCTAGGTCACATGTTATCTCTGTTTTTGGTCAGATTTGTGCCCTTTTGCATGCTTAACATACTTGCTTTGCATTCCTCTATTTGGCCTAGAAATGCATCTTGTGTTTAGGTCATGATTCTTGCGTGTGTTAGCCTAATTTCATGAAGGTATTGGCATTACTTTACCATGTTTAAGGCCTGTTAGCCATCTGTTTCAGTCATGCTTGCCATGTTTGGTGTCATCTCTTTGTGTTTTGGCTTGTAAGCCTTGAGTATATTGGCCTCTAGCATGCGTAGCTTAGACCATCCTCATGATTTGGCATCATTTAGGATCGTATTTCAGTCCATAAATCATGTTTGTATGTTTGCATATGTGACCTCTTTCATGCTTTGAGGATGTGCCCTTTTATGCCTAGAAATGAGTTTTGGTGTATGCATCTCATTGGAGACACTTAAGCTGCCATATCAGTGGGTTTTGGAGTCCATTTTTGCATGCTAGGATTCTGTTTTTGCTTGTCTAATTCATGCCATGAATGGTCATATTAGTGGAAGCAAAGTGCCCCCTTTTTGTGCCTTAGCCTTAGGTCCATTGGCTTGCGTGTTGGCATGAGTGTTTGTCCACCATTTTGGGCACTTTTGGCCACTGTTTTGGGGTGGATTGAGGTCTGCCCCTTTATGGTTTAAGTCCACCATTGCATGCTTGTCTCATGTTTGTTGCATGATTGCTTCATTAGGTGTTGTAACATGATGATCCTATTGCTTAAATCGTCCATGTTTGCATTGCATTTGCATCTTGCATGCCTAGCATTGCATACTTGCCATGGTAGTTGCATGGCATTTGGCATGCCTTGCATCTTAATCTCATGTTGTATCTTTGAATCATATTTGCATAACATGCATTGCATTACTTGGTTTGGGGTGTCAAACCAAGTGTGAGGGTTAAGGAGCGTTCATATTATAAGTGATGTAACGCGTCTTAACTCTCGATCACCGGGGCCCTTGAATTTGGCATGATAGAATCTTGGTCCTCATTTGTGTGTTACATGCATTTGTACATCAAATTACAACCTTGACTCCTTAAGCTATCATGCATCAAATGCACTCTTGATAGCCCAAGGGTCAAGGGCCATGCTCCCTTGAGTCCGTTATATGATTAGGAGAGTAGCCATGCATACACTTGCTTGAAATTCCATGCCATACACTGTCTGTCCTTGTTGCTGTCAAAAACCAGATTCTGCAGGAACTTTCTGCCGACCGGTAGTGTTCAGTGCCGATCGGCAATCCTTCTTGGGCCGATATCTTCATCAACAGCCGATGGATATTTTCACTGGCCGATGGACATTTCCTCCAGCCGATGGTGTTCCACAGTGTTCAGGGGACCTGTCCCAGAACTTTGGCAATTTTCAGAGAAGCAGACAGTGTAAACAGAGGCAGCAGTGGTATGGTACGGACTTTCCAGGCGAGACGGGTTCGAGCATGCATCATTCGCGCATCCCGAGGCGGGAGCTGTGGCCACCTTTCTTCTTTTTGCATTCATTCCGTTAATTAATTAGAAATTTTGTAATAATTTATGTGTTTATTATTCGGACTGTAATATTTATTTGGACCCTTCGAGTGAGGGCAGTTATGTAATAAGTGTGCGTGAGTGTGTGCATGTCTTCCAACCCCACGTCTTTCTTCCCTTTTATTTACCCGCTTATGATGGTAGACTAGGGCATATTTAAATTAGCATACCTTATGCTATGCATGCGTGCATCCATACATTTGTCTTGCATGCACCGGACTCGGCGTATCATTCTAACTGCATCTGTATTTCAATTCCAAATTGAATACGTGTTAATTGCAGCATTTCACATGCCATGTTTAGGATAGCCGAGCCTGTTTGGATTGCATCTTTGCATGTGTTGCATTAGCCATTTCAAATATGAACTAGGATCGTGCATTTGATTACTAACTAGTTCCTGTCTTGGCTTGGAGTACTCTGTAAGTTCTTTTGCTTTAGCATCCTCGCATACGTGTGAATGCTGTCATGACAGCATGCTTACCATGTGGCTAGTTGCTTATATGATAAACTGTTTGGATGCCTGTGGGTGAAGGTTGGATTGTCTGAGTTGGAAAAACTCGTTGAAATCCGTGTTTTAAGCCTACTTGCGAGTAACAAATTCCAAAGCGTTTTTCAAGACAAACGGATATGCAATGCTTATTTCCAAATTAGGCAATCTAGTCTATGCTTGTTTGCTGCGCGCATAACATAGTAATTCTAGGCTAATAACCGGAATAAGAACACATAGCGTTTTCAAAAACGGATATCACGGTTAGTAGAGGCCGGTCTTCGGACCGGGCGAGAGGGGGTGCTCATAGCTGACCTTCCCCGATCGTACCCAAGCTCCCGAGCCGAGGCAACTATGGTGATGACGGGCACGTGGCTTTTGGCACCGAGTCAGGGTTTCCTAAATTTCCCAAAATAAAATATTTAGGTGGCGACTCTGTATCTGGCAAAGCAGTCCATGTTTGGCACTTCTTTTCAAAAATCTATTTCTCAAAACGATTTGCCGGATTTGGACTCTTTGGTTCAGATTAAGAACCGTGACATCAAATCGAGTCCGAACTGTAGCGAGGGCCCCCCACACGGGCGCGTCTACAGTTTCTGGCGACTCTGCTGGGGAATTAGAGAGCTTGACTCGAACTCGTGATATCCTGTTTTGATTTCATTTATGTGTCTCTTTGCATTGCATGTGCATTGGTGCACCTAGGAACACCGTGTTTGCCGTCTGCCATTCCTGAACGGTTTGCCGGAGGCTTGTCTTGTCAAGGCATGACCATAAGGCTGACCGGTTATGGGCTCTGACAGTATGGGAACACAAACCCCGATTTTACCAGGGCACCCTTTTCGACCATTCAACCTAGTGCATATTCGGATCCATAGTGACCATTCCAAGTTAGGACAGGCTGCTTACCCGATTATATGTTGTTTGAAACTGTTGTGTGCATAGTGGAACCCTAGCTCCTGACAAAATAGGACAGGGAAACCCTACCCCTTTATAGGGGTGTTTTTGGCTCTCTTTACTTGCTATGTGCTTTTAGAGTGTATCTCTACAGATCATATATGACAGTTTGCAAGATTGAGTATTAGACCTGAGGGCATCAGTATCAGTTTATGAGAATCAGTTATCTACGGGTATCAGGTTCAGTTTTGGGAACAGTGATTCTGGGGAACAGTGATCAGTATCGAGGAACAGTGTGTTCGGCTTACTAACTGTGTATTATGAATACCCAACTGTGCGTTGTGTGTGTTTATTTTACGTCGTTGTGCTGTCCGATTGTCTGGTTATTTACTGCTTTATTTATCTTTTTGCTAGGTAGTTTAGCACCATTGCTTCCAACCCGGTAGATATTCCCCAAGCACTCTGGATTAGAGGTCGTCGGCTCCATCGATCTGAGGATCTGGTAGACGGACAACTAGTGTACCACTCTCGACCCCCGGTTACTAGACTGAGGACAGCTAGGCAGAGGGCATCAGTACAGCAGTCAGTTCAGAGGGCCTTATCTACCCCACCTGAGTTCAGTAGAGATCAGGGTCTTGTTTCACCTACAGAGAGGGAACGTATACCGGTAATTTAACCAGAGCAGAATAGTATGGCTAGCTTAGAGGAGATGGTGCGCCAACTCCAAGAGAGCATGAAAATGATGCAGCAGGATGCTGTCCGGCAGGCAGAGTTCGCCAAACAGCAGGCCACAGTTATGAATGAACAAGCAGAGTTAATCATGAGGTTACAACAGTAAAACGGAGCATCTGCTTCACAACAGGTTCCTCCCCCACCAGGAATTCCTATCCTCGGGGAGACAGCTAATGTTTAGAATGACACGGACATTCCCATAGGACCACCTCCACCCCCGATCCTACCCCAAATCCAACCCCAGTTATCCAAAACACCCACCAACCCACCGGACTCTCCTTTCGAGTTCGAGACAGATCCCACAGCATTAAAGCTGAGCAAGCTCAAAAAGCTGTTCAAAAGATCCCAGGGAGTCAAGACCATCCCTGACATCGAAGATGGGTATACCGACGCAGCTGTGACGCTGCCTGACAGATTCAAGATGCCGCACATTGATCGATTTGATGGGTCTGGAGACCCCATGGTGCACCTAAGATTGTTTTCAGACGTCCTAAGGCCAATAGGCCTCACTAGACTGCAGAAGCTGTCTCTATTCGGCCGGACCCTGTCGGGTGTAGCGGCCATATGGTATGCCAAATTGGAGGATGACATCAAGAGAAGTTGGGACGAGATGGCTGAGGCCTTCATCTTGCAGTACTCATACAATACACAAATCGAGATTACTACCCGGGATCTCGAGACAACAAGACAAGAACCCAAAGAGAGCTTCTCAGAATTCGTAACCAGATGGCGGGCTAAGGCTTCGATGATGACCTTACGGCCCACAGACAAAGACCAGATTCGGATGATTGTGCGCAATCTTCAGCCGAAGTTGATGCAAAAGATGATTGTACTCCCCTTCCCTACCTTTTCTGATCTACATGAAATGGGGGTGCAGATTGAGGATGCCTTAAAGCAAGGATTGATTGATAATGACCGGGAGCAACCCTGCAGAACTTTCAATCGTAACACTAATGCAGGCCCGAGTGGCGCTACAACTACCAGGACCTCCGAAGTAAGTATGGTCACCACCAACCCTCCCTCAAGAACTATGGCAGCCGCACCATTCTCCGGTGCGTCCGGAAGCAACCCACAAACAGTCAAATACCCACCCAAAAACACTAGAACCTTCGCTCCACTTTATATGCCCCTGTCCAAAGCTTTGGGGGTCCTAATCAGACAAGGGCATCTGAAGCCCCTAGAGCCGTGGCCCTTACCAGAAAGACTCCCCGCTGCCCATAACCCAGCCAAATATTGTGCATTTCACCAACAACACGGTCATGACACCGACCTGTGCTTCCGATTGCGTCATGAGATTCAAGATCTCATCGATAACGGGGTGATTTTGCCTCCCGAGAAACCCAACGTTACTACAAACCCTCTCCCCACATATAACCAAACTCCACCACCCAAAAGAGTCAACTTCATCCAAGCTGGGGTCGTGCCTTACGATCCTAGCATCTATATCACTCCTTCCCACCTGCCTAAGCCGGAAGTGTTCCTTCCCGATTGCACCGATTTGTGCATGATGGACATCTCCATAACCCAACCTAAGCCAACGGTGGTGACTATCGAGAACAGGAGAGAGAAGACTCCAAAGGAGAAGGGAGTTGTTGAGCCAGAGTCTGCGGAATCTGGGAGTGTTGTTGGGAATGCTTATAGTCCGAGCGACTACATTTTGTCAATAGGCCAGGACAGGCCAGATATAGAACTACCAACAGATGGGGAGTTGTGTGTGATCCAAGGGGACAGTCTGGGACACGGAACGGATGATGTAACGGCAGTGGAAGAGGACCTTGCCAAGCTCCAGTTTTACAGTAACCAAGATCCAGAGGGCTTAGTCGTCAACTGGTTCGATTATGAGGAATCAACAGAGGTTACGGGATGGTTGGACGATCAACCAGATGTGGTGGAAGAGTCTCAGCCATAACAAGGCCCGGCAGGGGCAAGAATATCAGTGACAGCCGGAAGGGTTGGAGAACAGAGAGCATCGCCGGAGAGCGCCGGTGTCAAGAATTTCGCTCGGGATTGGAGCATTTCGAGTACGGGGATTATTGAACAGTCGGCTACATTGACACAGTCGGAACAGGAAAGATTCGAAGATTCCGAGAGAATCAGGAAGGCAAAAGCCCATGTGGGGACTGAGACTGCTATAAACAAAGAAATGGAAAATGCCGCGAGCATAAGGGTAGAAGGTACTGCGAGTATGAGAATAGTCGTGCCAGAACCGGACAAGTGCCTGTCGGCTGCAGATGGAATGTGGTAGGAGGATGATGATCTATGTCTTGTCCACACAGACGAAGATTGGGGGAGTAACCAACCAGATGATACCTGGTATATCGGCGAAGTCGATCACATGACTAGGAGTGGACGGTATTTCAAGCCTCCACACCTAGATCAACCAGAGGCGTCCGGAAAAGATAGGGAGGCAGAAAACCAAAAAGAAAAGCAACTCGAGGATGAGGCCGTATTGAGACAATTGAAAAAGATACGAGCAGACATCTCCATCTGGGGGCTGCTTATGGTTTCCCGAGTACATAGACAGGCTGTCCTTTCAGCCATGGACAAAGCCAAGCTTTCTATAGACACCACACCCGAACAGCTGGTGGGCCTAGTTTTTTCGGGAGGAGCTACCCCGATGTTGACCTTTTCTGACAAAGAACTACCACCTAAGGGTGCGAACCATAACAAGCCACTCTACATCTCTGTGGAGTGCAGAGATACATGGATACCCGTGGTGCTTGTCGACACAGGGTCCGCCATCAACGTCTGTCCGGCAAGGACAGCCTACGCGATCGGTTTGAAAATCGCGGACTTCGTGCCAACGGCTCAGGTGATTCGGGCGTATGACAACACAAGCCGGGAAGTAATGGGAATAGTTAAGATTCAAACAAAGGTTGGGCCGGGACAGCATGAGATAGATTTCCATGTCGTGGAGGTTCCTGCAACTTTCAACCTGCTTTTGGGGCGGCCGTGGCTGCATCAAGTAAAGGCAGTCTCCTCCACCCTACATCAAGTGGTGAAATACCCCTATGGGAAGGGAGTAGCCATTGTTTTCAGAAATTCATCGATTCACCCGCCGCCGGAGGTATCTACGCCTGTTCTAGAAATCAAGCACGGTATGGAAGATGTGTTCATATCGTGTTTTACCTTGGCTGAGGCTCGGGTTGTACAGGACATCATGGCAGCTAATGAAGGGGTATATGTCAGTGCTCAAGCAGTCTATCTCATGAACAAGCTCCAACACATCCCCGGGATGGGATTGGGAAAGAGCGGCCGGTGTCGAAGCGCCACACAACCCTCATACCTTTGGATTGGGTTATCTACCCACCAAAGAGGACTGGATAAGGAAAGGAAAGGAAATGGCCGGGAGAGCCAGAGCAAACCAGATGGGGAAGCCCTTTGACTTAATGCACCGGCCCATTCAGGGTACCCTAAACGGACGCCTCGTCCGGGAGGGGGAGGACTTTCCGTTCTGTGGTTTCCCAGAGCCGTGGCTGAACGCGGAAAGGAAGCGCGTACCGGGGTTTGAGATTTTCTTTGACCTGCAGCTACCTGAGAATGACGTCACCGAAGGGCAGGCAGATTTATCGGCTGAGGCTGAACAAAGTAAGGAAGCGCAGCCTGAGGACGCTGAAAACGAAATGGGGGTAGCGCTGGCATGTCTACTTTCAGACCCTCCGATCGAACAGAAGTGCTTGGGGGATAACTCCTCGGTGTGCATGATCGGGAATGAAACGACTGCGGGCCTACCATCAACTATTTTGGATACATCCATCGCACTCTCTCTCACTTGGCAGTACGAGGAAGGATTTTTGTCCAGCAGCACTGGGTCAGGTAGTGAGCCGGAATCTGATTCCACCGAGTCTTGTGAGTCGGAATCAGGTTCCAGCTCAACTGAGTCTGAGTCCGGTATTCCTGGGGGTGATAGCCCCGGATGCCACAGTCCTGTCTAGGTCGTCATTTTCTTTCTCTTTTGAGTCTGTTGTAACAGAAGAATCAGACGGCTTGGAAGTATTTAATGAGAATGATGTGGATGTGGTTTCTGAGTATTTTTCTGTGCCTTTGATTTATTGCTTAAATCAGGATTTTCAAAATTTTGATGAAAAGGACGAGGAAGAAGTTCCTCCGGTTTTGCAACGATTAATTGATCAAGAGCAGGAAAGATTTGTTAAACCCTTAATGGATAAAATCACTACTGTGAATGTTGGTACTGAGAAGGACCCGCAGCTGGTCCAGATCGGGTCCACGTTGTCTTCGGAGGAACGCGAGCGCTTAGTCGCTTTATTAAAAGATTTCAAAAACATTTTTGCGTGGTCCTATGAAGACATGCCTGGAATCGATCCTGAGATTGTACAGCACCGAATCCCTCTCAACCCCAAGGCCCGACCGATCAAACAGAAGCTCAGAAGGATTCGTCCGGACTGGGCCATCAAAATTAAGGAAGAGGTCACCAAGCAAATCGATGCAGGCTTCCTGCTAGTATCCGAATACCCGACTTGGTTGGCCAACATTGTTCCAGTGCCGAAGAAGGATGGCAAGATCCGAGTATGCGTGGATTTCAGGGATTTGAACAGAGCTAATCCGAAGGACAACTTTCCCTTGCCACATATTGATGAGTTGGTGGATTTTACAGCGGGGCATGCTTTGCTCTCGTTCATGGATGGTTTCTCAGGCTACAATCAGATAGTGATGGCACCCGAAGACCGGGAGAAGACTGCTTTCACCACCCCGTGGGGGACATATTGTTACAGAGTGATGTCGTTTGGGTTGAAGAATGCTGGGGCCACATATCAACGGGCTGCAACCACAATATTGCATGATATGATCCACAAAGAGTTTGAGGTGTACGTGGATGACATGATTGTCAAGTCCAAAGAAAGAGAAGGCCACTACACCGCCTTGCAAAAGTTCTTCCAAAGGATCAGAGAATTTCGGTTGCAGCTAAATCCTCAGAAGTGTACATTTGGTGTTACAGCGAGAAAAATGCTGGGATTTCTGATTACACAAAGGGGCATCGAAGTCGACCCTTCCAAAATCAAGGCCATCTTAGAAATGCCACCATCAAGGACTGAAAAGGAGATGCGAGGTTTTCTAGGTAAACTGCAATTCATAAGACGGTTTATTTCAAAACTAACCTTGACTTGTGAACCACTTTTTGGTCTCCTGAAGAAAGGAAAGAAATTCCAATGGGACGGCCGATGTCAAGCAGCTTTTGAACAGATCAAAGAATATTTACAGAACCCGCCCGTGTTGTCACCGCCAGAGCCGGGGAAACCGTTGATATTGTACCTTTCAGTAACTGAGACTACCATGGGCTGTATGCTCGCACAAGAGTCAGAGGACAAAGTGGAAAGGGCCATCTACTATCTAAGCAAGAAGATGCTGGATTACAAGACCCGCTACACTCCGCTGGAGAAGGCTTGTTTGGCCTTGGTATGGGCTACCAGGAAACTGCGGCACTACCTGTTAGCTCACTCTGTAATGTTGGTTTCACGCTTGGATCCCATCAAATATCTTTTCGAGAAACCGGCACTTACAGGTAGGCTAGCTCGTTGGTTACTTTTGCTCTCCGAATTCGATCTGAAGTATGTGACACGTAAGTCAGTAAAAGGAAGAGCGGTAGTAGAGTTCCTTGCCGACCACCCGGTTGAAGGGGATGAGGCGGTTGAGTACCTATTCCCAGATAAAGCCATTCTGCACGTCGAAGATGAAACTTGGAAGATGTACCTTGACGGAGCGTCAAACCAGTACGGGTATGGGATAGGAGTGTTGTTGATAGCGCCTGACGATTCCCGTATCCCTTTAGCATTCAAGCTCAGGTTCAAAGTCTCGAACAACGAAGCAGAATGTGAGGCATGTATTGCTGGCCTAGAAGCAGCCCTAGAACTAGGGGCAAGACGGTTGGACGTCATTGGGGACTCAAACCTTGTTGTGTCTCAAGCAAAAGGAGACTGGAAAGTCAAAGAGGAAAAGATGATAATTTACCACCAGACCTTGGATTTGTTAATTCCTCGGTTTGAGAAGCTAAATTTCACCCACCTAGTAAGAGAGAACAACAGGTTCGCAGATTCACTAGCAACTCTATCTTCCATGATAGACATCCCGTCCAGAGTCCGGATGCGTCCAGTCATTATTGACCAGAAGTTTGCGCCAGCATATGAGTCAATTTCCGCCATAGATGAGGCTCAGGACAACAACCCTGGTATTACGACATTTGGAACTTCTTGGAGAAAGAGACGTATCCACCAGGGGCAAATGCCAAGGATAAAAGGGCAATTAGAAGAATGGCCGTTCAGTTCATCATCTGTGGGGGTAAGCTGTATAAGAGAGGCCATCTGGGAATGCACAAGCTATGTATCGAAGCCGAAGAATCGAAACGCCTGATGGAGGCCATCCATGGAGGAGAGTGCGGTGCCCACATGAACGGAGTAATGCTAGCACGGAAGATCCTCAGACAGGGTTACTACTGGTCTACCATGGAGGAGGATTGCATCAGTTTTGTTCGGCGATGCCACAAGTGTCAGATCCATGCAAACGGCATGAACATCCCGCCGTCAAAACTATACAACATGACTTCGCCGTGGCCATTTTCAGTTTGGGGAATTGATGTGATCGGGGCTGTCACTCCGAAGGGATCGAATGGGCATGAGTTCATCTTAGTCGCGATAGATTACTTTACAAAGTGGGTCGAGGCCCAATCATATGTCGTGTTGAAGGCGTCGCACGTTGCAAAGTTTATCAGAAACAACATCATCTGTCGTTACGGGGTCCCGAACGAGATTATATCGGAAAATGGTTCCCACTTTAAAAAGGAAGTAATTGACTTGTTGGAGAAATATAACGTGGTTTTTCATAAGTCATCCACATACCGGCCGCAAACCAACGGAGCCGTTGAGGCCGCCAACAAGAACATGAAGCATATACTGTGGAAGATGGTGGAAACCTACCGGGATTGGCTAGATAAGTTGCCGTTTGCTCTGTAGGGCTACAGGACTTCAATTAGAACTTCTACCAGAGCGACTTCGTATTCATTAGTTTACGGGATGGAGGCCGTTCTGCCTATCGAAGTTGAGGTTCCCTCGTTACGAGTATTGGCTGAGTGTCAAATAGCCGAAGTAGATTGGCAGCAGAGCAGGTTTGAGGAACTCATGCTCTTTGATGAGAGAAGACTGAAAGCACTGTACCACGTTCAAGGTTATCAGCGCAGAATTGCCTGGGCTTTCGACAAGAAAGTTAAGTCCAGGAATCTAAAGGAAGGAGATTTGGTGCTCAAGGACAACCGAGCTCCCATCCACGACCCAAGGGGTAAGTTCAGACCTAATTGGACTGGTCCCTACATCATCAAAGCTATCTGGTCAGGTGGAGCTGTGGTTCTGATGGACCTAGATGGCCTGGAATTTTCCCAACCGATCAACATGGACAAGTTGAAGAAATATTACCCTTGAGAGGCTCGCTAGGCCGAAAACCCGAAAGGGAGACCTAGGCAAAAGTTAGAGCATAAAAAATTGGAAAATATAAAAACTAAGCTCGCAAGGTTGAAAACCCGCAAAGGGCGACCTTGGCAAAAGTTAGAGCGTAAAAGGAGATTGAAAATACTCGAGTGAACCTAAGCCGAACTACGTAAGGCTTGATTCCCATCTTTGGGATACGTACGCAACTTCATCCTGGAGTTCAGCCATAACCCTTTTCTCCGATCAACTTTGTCCATTTGATCATCTCGGTCATCTTTGTCTATTCAGCATCCAAGGGTTCGGTTATGATCTCCGGCGCAGTGCTCTTCAGACTAGGGGCAACTTTCTGTTGCCATGCAGTGCTGCGGTACTCTTCAGACTAGGGGCAACTTTCCAGTTGCAGGGATCCGGGGTTGTGCATCTTGGTGACAGATCTCAGGCGTGTCCAGTTCTGATCCACATCGAAAATGATTTTGAGAAGTTTTAATAAAAGCTGACTTTTTTCAAAATAATCTTTTTACAACTTTGACCATTTTTGGACCAGAGCGGAAAATTTTTAGTACTACGGCCTTCAATTTCATTGATTTCAAAACAGAGTTCTCCTGCTCTTGCATACAATCGAAGTTGCTTTTTATTACATTCATAAAGAAAACTTGAAAGTACTAATAAAGCAATAAATCCGGGGCATAGTCAAGTCAGGTGCTCCTACGCCCCCTCCCAGAGCTGGTCAAAGCCTCTGACGCCAAGATGGGCCCGACCTGTGCCTCCTCATTAAGCCAATCCAAGCACTCATCAGACAAAGTGCAACTGAAAATGGGAGCGGGGGCCAGGAGTTCTCTCGTCCTCCACGCGGTGGCCTGCCAAGCAAGCTGTGCGCCTCGGGCTGGGAATGCAGCAGGATACTCTATCCCCTCTGGCAGGCAGGTCTGATCATGGCCGAATTGGCGTCAAATCCGAAATGGGAAGTAGAATACACAGTGAGTAAGACCAATCAATTGAATCCCAGTCTGCCGGGGCATATTGTAACTCATTGCTGGAAGACTCAACCAAGGGCACCGCCAAGCAATACGGTCTGCAGACAAGAGGCACATCCAAGCAAACCACCATCCCTCATCTAGGGCGTTGACTAGACGGTGCCGAAAGAAGTAGCCGCGAGCTGAATATGCTGGGCAAGAGTCCACAACCTGTAGTTTGTCCATCAACCATACCTAGGAATGGATGAAAAATGAGAGAATAAAGAATAGAGAGATGTACGAGGAGAGAAAAGTGAGAATAGGGTTTTGTGAAAAAAAAAAAAAACTGAGCTTGAGGGCCGAGTGACGTGAGCAATACAAATGTGAGATTGGGTGGGAAACATTACCTGTAGTAGTAGTGGACTCCCTGCTAATCTGGTCGTCTCATGACGATAAAAGGCGTCTATGCCCATCAACGTCTCAGCCAGAGTCATGGCAATACAGCTCTTGCCCTTCTTCAAGCCTTGGGCAACCTCGGTCAACCGAACACTAGACCCTCCGGAGCCTGAGACAAATAGAAAATGAGATAGCATGCATAAACAGAGGGCGTGTCGCCGAAAGCCTTGCCAGTGATGGTTGTTGCGATCACCAGCATCAGAAAACCGATTGATCAAACTCGGAATGTCCAGCATCCCGTCACAAATCAGAGACCGAGCGTCACGCATACTGAGCCCACACATTCGCCCTAAGGATTGGGCATGGCCAAAATTAAGTTGGGGCAGGAGCTCCTCGTCGCGCTCGGACTCCATTAAGGCTTGGAAATCTTCAAAGGTAGGACATATCTCTTGCCCAGCGAAGCTAAAGACATGCGTCACCGGATTCCAAAACCTTGCCGCGGCATGGAGAAACGGGAGGTGCAATGCGGTACGACCCAGAGTGAATAGTGCATTTATGCCGAAACCCCGGAAATTCAACTTTTCCGAGCCATCCAAGCTAGCAATCCAAGCTGTGAGATTTTGAGCAAGAAACTCTTCCATTAGAGCAAATCAGTGTGGAATTGAGAAAAACTACGAAGCTGGGGTCTTTTGTAGGAGATAAGGTTGGGTGGAGGACAGGTGTCAACATTTTGGTGATTCCCTCATTCATAGCCGGCCGACCAAATATTCTGCCGACCGGCCATTACCTTTTGCCGACCGAACAAATTTCTGGCCGGTGGCCATTCCTCGTGGCCGATGGCCTCTATCCCTGGCCGATGGGCTTCCTCCTGGTTCCCTGAGCTATTTATGCTAGGGATTGGGGAACTCCACCACCTCTAATCCCCCCCCCCGGTGATCGATTCTTGCGGAGTCACACCTGTCTGCTTATCAAGTTATTGTACATTTGCTTATCGAGTTGTATTTCACTATCTTTGAGCTTTTGATTTGTTTATCGAGTTGTACTCACACTTGTTTGGTTATATCATGCCTTTGTTTTGCTTATTGAGTTGTAAGTCGGTTCACTACCTGATTATTACGATGCAAATACTCAGTGTTCAAAATAGGTTCAATTTTGTTCACATTGTGGTGTGATACCTTGCGATGCGATGCATAGAAAGTTTGCAAATGCAACATCTTTTGAACAAAATGGTTGTTTCATTCCCATCACGTGTTTTGCAAAATGTGTAATTTTGAGAAAAAAATAAAACCTGCCCGAGGCAGTGCAATGTGCTTAAACTACCAGTAAAAAGGAAAGTAAAACGTAGAATGGCAGGGTAGCAAAGTGTCGGAATTGATACCAATAAAATTCCCCTTGCGGTCACCGCGCCTTCCGCACCTTTGTTTGGGTCAACTACACGGTTTGGCACCTTCGTCACTCGAGACAATGCGGGAAAGCACACTTTTGAAACGCGGACCTTCGAGTTGACCTCAGGCCACAACTTCTGCGGGCAATGCTCGATACATACGAAGAACGTCCCGTCCCGTATCCTTTTCATATCTTGTGAATTCCACAAAATTGTTTCAATTATGCTGTATTACAGCACTTTACATTCCAGCATCGTGAATAACATGTTTCTACTTACATGTATACATTCAACTCTTCTCAATTTCATTACTTGCGTAGACCGCATGTTTTGCTTGCGTAGACCGCATGTTTCGCTTGCGTAGACAGCATGTTTTCCTTGCGTAGACCGCATGTTTGTTCAATTTCATTACTTGCGTAGACCGCATGTTTTGCCTGCGTAGACCGCATGTTTGTTTAAATTTCATCACTTGCGTAGACCGCATGTTTTGCTTGCGTAGACCACATATTTGTTCAATTTCATTACTTGCGTAGACCACATGTTTTGCCTGCGTAGACTGCATATTTGTCCAATTCATTACTTGCGTAGACCGCATGTTTGTTCAATTCATTACTTGCGTAGACCGCATATTTTGCTTGCGTAGACCGCATGTTTGTTCAAATTCATTACTTGCGTAGACCGCATGTTTCACTTGCGTAGACCGCATGTTTGCAATCAACTTCATTACTTGCGTAGACCGCATGTTTTTCTTGCGTAGACCGCATGTTCGTAATCAACTTCATCGCTTGCGTAGACCGCATGTTTTGCTTGCGTAGACCGCATATTTGTAATCAATTTCACTACTTGCGTAGACCGCATGTTCTACTTGAGTAGACCGCATGTTCTATTTGCGTAGACCGCATTCTTACGTTCAATGTCATTACTTGCGTAGACCACATGCTCATGATCAATTTCGTTGCCTGCGTAGACCGCGTGCTCCACTTACATGTCTGTGCCTTCACAGCATTGATATGCTTCCCACTTGCTTTGCGTTGTCACGCATTTCGAGTGTATTGTCATGCATGTTGCTAATAATATTTTACCTGTTAAGTTTGCTTTCTTTTCAGGCACGATATTGTATGTACGGTTCATTTGAGGCTGGTGCAACCAGACGAGCCGCACAGGTATTGTATCCTCCGAGTGAGACGTATTGAGAACTACATAATTCTCTTACATCCTTTCTGCATTTTAGTGTAGTTTGGTGTATGCTAGCTTAAAACTGTCGCATGTATGCTTCATTACAGCTTCCTTTGCATGATCATAAGTCATGTCTGGCTCTTTGCATTGTCTTGCATTTTGCCCCTGCCTTTGGGCGCATATCTTGAGTGTCTTGCATGTTTGTCTGAGTCTTCGGCCTTGTCAAAAATGGGTCGTCTCTGGGCTTTGACATTCACTCCCGTCATTGTTATGACTTTCGAGTTCTGTCAAAGAGGGGCAACTGTAGACACCCCATTTTTGACCGTCCTCAAGACTTGGACGTCGCCGTTTGAACACTCGGTGATCATCCATGTTTGTGTTCGTCTTGATTTCCCGGAGGTCTCGGCTTGCGCACCTTGCCTCAGGATCTCTCGACTCGACTGTTTAGTGTCTGGTTTTGTACCAAACACTTGTGTTTTGCCTTGGAGGGGCAGGAAATGCCTTGTGAGGCATCCCCATACATCACCGGCCATGGCCAGAGGCCACCGGCTGGTGTTTTGTTGCCATCGGCAATTTATATTGCCGGTCGGCATTCTTTGTTGCCGGTCGGCAGTCCATTTTGTCAAAATGGCAATTTTGAACGGCCGATCACTGTTCATCTACTTTAGTAGATATTTTGTGCCAGCTGTGATAGCTGGCACCCACTCTGTTCCCCTCCATACACGTGTATGGAGGGATTTCCCTCTAAGCAAGCTTGTTTGGTAAGCTTTGCAAAGCGGGACTTCTATAAGAGGAGAGCTCTTCTCCTTCTTCTTGGTTGGCAATTTTGAGAGAAAAACCAGAGCTTATACATATACATACACACTCCCTCTCTATATTTCCCTCTCTCTCCTCCCTTGTGTGTGTTTTGTGGCTTAAAAGTGCATTTTTACCTTAGTTTTGCACTAACACACACACTACCACACCTTACTTCGACTTTGAGGCACTTTGAGGGTTGTTTGTTGAGGTTTTGGACTGGTTTTGGTCAATAGAGGGTGGCTGGACCAACTGTTCTTCAAAGGTTCTTCAAGGGTAATCATTTTGCTTTAGTTTCCCCACACTTGCACTAGTTTTTTACCTATCTTGCTTGTTGATTTAGGCTTTGTGCATAACATAAAAAAATCTTATATTTTCATGCTTAAGAACTTTCATTAAGGGTGTTTTGTGGTTTGAGTTCAAACTCACCGTCTTAGGCCTTATTTGGCCTTTTGGTGCTTCCTTTGTGAGGCTATGTTTGCTTGAGTGTCTTAGTCTTCTCACCACTGAAAACCAGTGGATTTTCAGTGGTAAGGAAGGTGGTTTGAAGTCCCGTATAGGGGAGGGACACCCCTCTCCCTTCATTGCCTCATTTCCTTGCCTTTTGGCTTAAAGGGCAACATGTATGCTTGACTGATTTTGGCCCTATTTCAGAGGTTTTTGGGTGTCTCTAGGTCACATGTTATCTCTATTTTTGGTCGGATTTGTGCCTTTTTGCATGCTTAACATACTTGCTTTACATTCCTCTATTTGGCCTAGAAATGCATCTTGTGTTTAGGTCATGATTCTTGCGTGTGTTAGCCTAATTTCATGAAGGTATTGGCATTACTTTACCATGTTTAAGGCCTGTTGGCCATCTGTTTCAGTCATGCTTGCCATGTTTGGTGTCATCTCTTTGTGTTTTGGCTTGTAAGCCTTGAGTATATCGGCCTCTAGCATGCGTAGCTTAGACCATCCTCATGATTTGGCATCATTTAGGATCGTATTTCAGTCCATAAATCATGTTTGTATGTTTGCATATGTGACCTCTTTCATGCTTTGAGGATGTGCCCTTTTATGCCTAGAAATGAGTTTTGGTGTATGCATCTCATTGGAGCCACTTAAGCTACCATATCAGTGGGTTTTGGAGTCCATTTTTGCATGCTAGGATTCTGTTTTTGCTTGTCTAATTCATGCTATGAATGTTCATGTTAGTGGAAGCAAAGTGCCCCCTTTTTGTGCCTTAGCCTTAGGTCCATTGGCTTGCGTGCTGGCATGAGTGTTTGTCCACCATTTTGGGCACTTTTGGCCACTGTTTTGGGGTGGATTGAGGTCTGCCCCTTTATGGTTTAAGTCCACCATTGCATGCTTGTCTCATGTTTGTTGCATGATTGCTTCATTAGGCGTTGTAACATGATGATCCTATTGCTTAAATCGTCCATGTTTGCATTGCATTTGCATCTTGCATGCCTAGCATTGCATACTTGCCATGGTAGTTGCATGGCATTTGGCATGCCTTGCATCTTAATCTCATGTTGTATCTTTGAATCATATTTGCATAACATGCATTGCATTACTTGGTTTGGGGTGTCAAACCAAGTGTGAGGGTTAAGGAGCGTTCATACTATAAGTGATGTAACGCGTCTTAACTCTCGGTCACCGGGGCCCTTGACTTTGGCATGATAGGATCTTGGTCCTCATTTGTGTGTTGCATGCATTTGTACATCAAATTGCAAACTTGACTCCTTAAGCTATCATGCATCAAATGCACTCTTGATGGCCCAAGGGTCAAGGGCCATGCTCCCTTGAGTCCGTTATATGATTGGGAGAGTAGCCATACATACACTTGCTTGAAATTCCATGCCATACACTGTCTATCCTTGTTGCTGTCAAAAACCAGATTCTGCAGGAACTTTCTGCCAACCGGTAGTGTTCAGTGCCGATCGGCAATCCTTCCTAGGCCGATATCTTCATCAACAACCGATGAATATTTTCACTGGCCGATGGACATTTCCTCCAGCCGATGGTGTTCCACAGTGTTCAGGGGACCTGTCCCAGAACTTTGGCAATTTTCAGAGAAGCAGACAGTGTAAACAGAGGCAGCAGTGGTATGGTACGGACTTTCCGGGCGAGACGGGTTCGAGCATGCATCATTCACGCATCCCGTGGCGGGGGCTGTGGCCACCTTTCTTCTTTTTGCATTCATTCCATTAATTAATTAGAAATTCTATAATAATTTATGTGTTTATTATTCGGACTGTAATATTTATTTGGACCCTCCGAGTGAGGGCAGTTATGTTATAAGTGTGCGTGAGTGTGTGTATGTCTTCCAACCCCACGTCTTTCTTCCCTTTTATTTACCCGCTTATGATGGTAGACTAGGGCATATTTAAATTAGCATACCTTATGCTATGCATGCGTGCATCCATACATTTGTCTTGCATGCACCGGGCTCGGCACATCATTCTAACGGCATCTGTATTTCAATTCCAAATTGAATACGTGTTAATTGCAGCATTTCACATGCCATGTTTAGGATAGCCGAGCCTGTTTGGATTGCATCTTTGCATGTGTTGCATTAGCCATTTCAAATATAAACTAGGATCGTGCATTTGATTACTAACTAGTTCTTGTCTTGGCTTGGAGTACTCTGTAAGTTCTTTTGCTTTAGCATCCTCGCATGCGTGTGAATGCTATCATGACAGCATGCTTACCACGTGGCTAGTTGTTTATGTGATAAACTGTTTGGATGCCTGTGGGTGAAGGTTGGATTGTCTGAGTTAGAAAAACTCATTGAAATCCGTGTTTTAAGCCTACTTGCGAGTAGCAAATTCCAAAGCATTTTTCAAGACAAACGGATACGCAATGCTTATTTCCAAATTAGGCAATCTAGTCTATACTTGTTTGCTGCGCGCATAACATAGTAATTCTAGGCTAATAACCGGAATAAGAACACATAGCGCTTTTAAAAATGGATATCACGGTTAGTAGAGGCCGGTCTTCAGACCGGGCGAGAGGGGGTGCTCATAGCTGACCTTCCCCGATCGTACCCAAGCTCCCGAGCCGAGGCAACTTTGGTGATGACAGACATGTGGCCTTTGGCACCGAGTCAGGGTTTCCTAAATTTCTCAAAATAAAATATTTAGGTGGCGACTCTGTATCTGGCAAAGCAGTCCATGTTTGGCACTTCTTTTCAAAAATCTGTTTCTCAAAACGATTTGCCGGATTTGGACTCTTTGGTTCATATTAAGAACCGTGACACAAATCGAGTCCGAACTGTAGCGAGGGCCCTCCACGCGGGCGCGTCTACATCACCTGACCTATATATTTGTATATATGTATATATATGCCTGATAGAAATATGAATTGGGCCCAAGGCCATTGGTGTATATTGTTCTACGTACCGTTCGTGTAACTTCTTTATTTGATATTATTCACCGGGCTTTCGCTCACGCTCATTCATGTGTTTGTAGGTGAGCCAAGAGAGGTCCAAACCCAGCCTCGGTGAAGTTGTGTGGAACAACCAAGGTTTTGAAGAGTCAGCCCTTACGTCTCAAGCACGAGACTCGTCTTCACCCTTTTGCTATCTTGTTTTATTTTGTCATGTTGGTGAGGACTTTGGATTACGATTGTATATAGTTTTGATTGGCTGACCTAGACTTGAATGATCTTGTATGTACAGAACTTTATGTTAGTACATATTTTGATGTGAGTTATTAACATGTATATGCATGGTTTGTTATGACGTGCCATATAAGCACAACCCTAAGGACAAAGTTTCAAATTTGCTTCTGTTTGGCCCATTTACTCTGATGAGTTATGTCTTATTTGGTTTGAGGCCGTAGGTAATCTCGTGATTACTGGCCGGTTATGTCCTTAACCCATGGGGGCGGGTTCGAGTCACGACAGGTATTAAGTTGGCCTGTGTATCCTTGGTGGAAGTCTAGAAACTCGCGTAGATAAGTGCCGAGTCTTCCAGTTAATATAGGCAAAAATGGCAATTGGTAGTGCTTGAAGCCTACTTGTAGACACGTCTTAGAGATTTCCAGTGTTGTATCTACTGCCATGTTTTCTATTGTAAAGGAAATGATTTCATGAATTGTGATATAAACCTAGAATTGCATGGTTTTTGGAAAGAGATAAAAAATGTTTTGGCTTAAGCATTGCTTATGCATTCAACTTATAACTCTGTTAAGATTCATACACTATGTTAGAGTATCTTTACTGGGCTTTGGCTGACCCTATATGAAAAATCATTTTCAGGTACTGATGATATGCCTCCGCCAAGGCCGTGGCTTGGGAGGATTTAGAGCCACGAGCTTCTTATTTTGTTTTTGTTGTAATTATCTTGTACAAGCCTAGGGTTTTATTTGTATTGAGTTTAAAATCAATTTTTGTTGTAACCAAGTATCATCTTGGAAAGTTGTAGCTGTCAAAGCATTTATTTATCTATTTAACTTTTATTTCATATCATTAACTTGTTGCACATGCTATCGATTCACGGTTAGGACTTATGAATGTGTAACTCCATGTGTTACCTTTTGTACAACTGGAATCATATGAATGGAAGGATATTATATTCAGAACTGTGTTGTTATTTAATAAATATTGTGAGATGATTTTATTGTTATATTTTGGGGGCATTACAACTTGGCATCAGAACTACCGGGTTTGAATACTTTGGGATTGTAGGAAGTGATTTTTACCACAATGAGTTTCTTGCTAGATGATATTAGGAATAAACCTGATATGCTATGTGATAACATGCTTATGTGACTAGATAGGTATGAAATTTAATTTCTAAGATCTTGATTGGGTTTACGAGTTTCTAGAAGTCCTGTTAGAAGAGCACTTGATCACTACTATTTCTAACCGGAACTCTGGCAACGTTGTAGTATGATCATTATCTAGAAAGAAAATTAGTATGCGTTTATGTGACTACATGCTTATGTGGAGTGAATTACTTGTTGTCCACCGCATTAGGACGAGAGTGAGTTAGCTTCAACACATTTGTAAATGTGCTAATTTCTTGTGTTACCTTCATTAGGATATCAGGACATGGACGTGGTGTTGGTAGGCATGGCAGGCCTAGACAACAGGAGGTGCCGTTACTAGATGATATTTCGGCACAATAGGAAGAGGTTGGTCAGGCTAATGTGGCCGAACCAGTTGGTCAGTAGGCCATGGGTGCCTTGGCCCCGTGAAATAGCTGGAGCTTTGCGGGAATCCATGGACATTCTTAGAGTTGAGAATCAAGTCTAGGCCTATGCAGTTGAGACAGGGTCGTCTTCTTTTAAGAGGGAGTTCTTTTGGTCTAATCCGGATGAGTTTTTGGGAGATCCGAAGGAGCCACTGAAGGCGGATAAGTGGCTAAAGTAGATGGCGAAGACATTTGAGATGCTTGGCATCGAGGATGATGGGCTAAGAATGACCTTGGCATCCTTCCAGCTAAAAGGGAGATACGGGTTAATTGGGTGACTTAGGAGGCCTTTGTCAATGCTTTCCAGTACAAGTTTTTACCTCCCACTGCTAGGGAGAAGTTGAGAGAGCAGTTTCTGAAGCCCAAGCAGCTTAACACACCGGTGGCTGAGTTTGAGTCTTCATTTACCAGTTTATCGAGGTTTGCACCTAAGCTTGTAGGAACGGAGGAACGCTGTTGTTTGGAGTTTGAGAACAGGTTGAGGACTGAACTCCTTTTCAAGGTGGCCGCGTCCATGATTAGGGATTACGATCGTCTTGTGAAGGCGACGGCTCACTTAGAGACCATGATTCAAACTGAGGAGGAGAGGATGAGGGGCTCTAGACAGAGAAGTCAGGAGGTTCAAGGGGAGACTTGAGACAACAAGAGGCAGAGGGGTTCCACCCCACAGCAGTCCCAAGGACCAGTCTAGGTCCACTTCCCCGGTACCGAGTTTGGGTTCTAAGAGAGGCGGTCCGAAAGGGATCACTTGCTTTAAGTGTGGTCAGCTGGGCCACAAGTCTGTAGTTTGCCCACAGGGGAATTGAGAGCAACAGTCAGCACCGTTTTCAACTCATTCTCAGAGCCAGAGTCAGTGGAGAAGGCTGGCTACCTGTTATTAGTGTGGGTAGTCAGGGCACTTGAGGAGTTTTGCCCTCAAACAGGTAGCACATCTGGTGCGTCTGGTTCAAGGCAGACACAGAGCCATCAGCCTACACTGTCAACTCAGGCCTCGAGGGGTAACCAAAGAACCTCTTCGGCTCAATCCGTGTATCAGACTTATGCTTCAAGGGGTGAACAGGTGGAGTGGAGACCTATGAGGCGTGTGTATGTTGTTACTATGCTAGATTTGTTGCCAGTACCTTCGATAGTGAGAGATAACTTCTTGTTGTGTAATTCTATTGCCAATGTGTTGATTGATACTAGTGCATCGCATTCTTTCATTTCATCTGCATTCGCATCAGCATTGGTGTTAGAAGTGACTCAGTTAGCATCTCCACTCAGGGTAGAGTCACCTATTGGTGGTGAGGTTGTGTTGGACTAGGGATGTCAAGAATGTGAAATAGAGGATGCCAGTTGCCAACTTCCTTTTGCTTTTGTGTTGATTAACATGTCGAATTTTGATGTTTTTTTTTTTTTTTTTGCATAGATTGGTTGTCATCCTATCGGGCCATTATAGACTGTTACCGTCAGAGAGTCATGGTGTGCACCTCGAGTGGTGATTGTTTTTATTTCCTGGGGAACCGAGTTAATAGAGCCTTGTTGCTAGTGTGTGATTTGCGTGGTCGGGGCGAGCTTAGTCTTTTTCTTGTTACATTCTTGGGTGTTGAGAGTGAAGTGGTCCGAGTAGAGTTGCCAAGGATAGTTTGTGAATACCCAAACGCCTTTCTCGAGAATCTCACTAGTTTGCCACCTCATCATGAGATTGAGTTCTCTATTGATTTAGTGCCTGGCACGACACCGATTTCCATGATACTGTATAGATTTGCACCCGCCGAGTTGAGTGAGTTGAAGATTCGACTCTAAGAATTGCTAGATAATGGTTTTATCCGCCCTAGTACTTTACCCTGAGGAGCACCAACTCTCTTTCCCAAGAAGAAGGATAGCAGATTGTAACTTTATATTGATTACCGAAAGTTGAACTGGGTAACTGTTAAGAACAAGTACCCATTGCCTCATATAGATGACTTGTTTGACCAGTTGAAAGAGGTTTTGTTGCTTTTCTAAGATAGACTTGAGATTGCGTTATCACTAGTTGAGAGTAAAGGAGGAGGATATCTAGAAGATGGCATTCCATATGCGGCATGACCATTATGAGTTCCTAGTGATGCCTTTTGAGTTAACCAATGCACCAACCTTATTTATGGATTTTATGAATCGGATCTTTCGTGAGTTTCTAGACCGTTTTGTAGTTGTCTTTGTTGATGACATTTTGATTTACTCACCCTCTGAGGAGGAACACGAGGAACATTTGCAAATTATACTTGAATTATTTAGAGCCCCCAAATTGTATGCCAAGTTCGGGAAATGTGAGTTCTGGTTGAAGGAGGTGAAATTCTTAGACCATGTGGTATCCGAGGAAAGGGTGCCTATAGATTCCTCTAAGATAGAGACAGTGCAAGATTGAAAACAACTTAAGAATGCCTTTGAGATCCGGAGTTTCTTGGGGTTAACTGGGTATTACCATCATTTTGTCAAAGATTTCTCTAGATTGGCCTGACCTTTAACTAGACTGAGAGGAAGGGAATTAAGTTTGTATGGAGTGAGACTTGTAAGAAATCATTTCAAGAACTTAAGGTTAGACTTACCACTGCTCCAGTGTTGATTATGGAGAGGGGTCTGGGTTATTCAGTGTATTATGATACAAGAGGGAAAGGTAGTAACTTATGGCTCACAACAGTTGAAAACACACGAGAGAAACTATCCTACTCAGCAATGATTTTTGCCTTGAAAATCTGGAGAGATTATCTTTATGGCGAGAGATTTAAGGTCTTTTCCGATCATAAGAGTTTGAAGTATCTGTTTTTACAAAAAGATTTGAATTTGAGGTAGAGAAGTAGATGAAGTTTATGGAGAATTACGACTTTGATTTGCATTATCATCCGGGGAAGGCCAATGTAGTAGTCGATGCCTTGAGTAGAAAATCCATTAATAGTGTAACTTGCATCTTGGTGAGTCTATTGAGTTGGCAGCTTTGCTTACTATTGTTGCACAACCTACTATAACATGCCCGGGGGATACCCGTGCACGTTAAACAGTTCGGACCCTCATTTTCTTTGATATAGTCTCACGAGTGCAATGTGAAACATAGATGAGAGTACAGATTTGGCAACTTTTATTGAAAATCCATTTTATTGCAATTTTATCAAAAATGGACTACGTCATCAGATCTCAGAGTTGTCACCTAATATTATTTTCGGAATATTAGGAAACCTTTGACTCATGCCAAGGCCACTGTTCGTCGTAAACAAGGATGCTCGGCTCGGAACCTTAGGTATGAAAGGGGAAGGTCATTAAATGAGTACCCCCACTCACTCGATCAAAAGATCAGCCTTTACTAAACCATTATATGAATTTTATTTTCTTTATATGTTCATGTTCTGATTATTTAATAAATCCTAAAATTTACTATGTGAAGCATACAAGTATAGACTATACCATTCATTTTGGAACAATTTGATTTCATGTATTTTGAAAGAGTTTTGAAGATGTACAACCCAAATAAATTGAGTTTACAAAAATGAAAAATCAGTATCATTCCAAATTAAGCGACACAACCTCCATCCATTGGCATTCATACAGTTATATCAAGTAAGCAAGTAGCCACATGGTAGGATCCTTAAACATAACAAGAAAAACACATACAAGCGAGATACTAAAGCATAAAAACTTATATATTTACCGACATCCCGCGAACAACTACAAAACAAAGTTAGTAAAGCATGCATGATCTTATATGCAAAAAAAAAAAAAATCCTAATGCAATTCACTCATGAGATGCGAATAAAGATTCGGCTTCTAAGATATGACATGTGAATCATCTCAAAAACACGAGGTAGCACACATAATCACATAGGAATTGATTAAATCCACAAATGCAAACTTAGCCAAATCAAGATGAATGAAACATGGATGCAAGGCATGGATATAATGAAAAACAAAATATGATACGTATTCACAAATAAAGAAAAGCAAGTAAAAGAGAGAAGCGGGACGAAAAATTATTACAACATTTTAAATATTACAAATCTGAGGGAGATGAATAAATATTGCAACACAATATAAAAATCCTCATAAACACTCAAAATAAAATAAACATAAGGAAGTGGTAGCTTCAAACGCCTCAAAGACCGTTGGAGGTTGATCTTCTTAACGTCGGAAGGCTGCCCGGTTTTTTCTAGAGGTTGCAGGCACGGTCATGAAGGTTGCAGGCGCGATGGTGTACTTTTAGGTGGCTACCCAGCCAACTAACCGACTGGGTAGCATGATAAGCTCGGCCAAACTCTGTTTTCTTAGATTTCAACAATAAAAATAGAACTAAAAACATTATCTATGGGTGTCTCAACTCACTACTTTCAGTTAGATTACAACAATATATAATATAACAAGAAATCAAAGCAAAAGAGCAAAATAAGTAAGAAACACAATGGGTTCAATATGACGTCTGATTGAACCCAACTTAATTTTATATTTTGTGCCTCTTTTAGTCCAATTTTATTAGCCCTTTTTATTATCTTTCGATTCTTTAATCATTTTGTCCAAAAGTGATAATGACATCCACTAATGACGAGAAGCATCAAATAAGAAGTTTGTTCTTGGCATGAGAGAGAGAGAGAGAGAGAGAGAGAGATATATATATATATATATAATGCCCTGGCAATAAACCTCCGAAGAGATTAAACCATTTAGCATGGAAGGTCTCTTTCTCATGCTTAAAACAAAACTAAAAACAACATATATGGGACTCTCAATTCACCACTTTCAATTAGATTACAACAATATACAATATAACAAGAAATCAAAGCAAAAGAGCAAAAATAAGTAAGAAATACAAGAAAATGAAATAAATTGAAAATTCACCTCTTCAAGAAATGATGAATTTCATGATTTCCAAACTTCTTTTTGATCACCCTCAAGCACATGAATTATGTTCTCAATCCTCAATTTGAAAGCTTGGAATTCTTGTTAGAATGATGGGTTGGAAGTGTATGTGGTGAAAAGTGATAGTCGCTCTTATTTTTGCTCACTTTTACCGACACCCACTCTTCCTCTTGATCAAAGCTACTGAAATTCAAGTATTTTAGAATTTTTAGAGGAGTTTTGGGTGTAGAAAAGATGGAATTTTAGTTTGTATAGAAGGTATAGGGTGTATATGGAAGATAGGAGTGTGTTTAGCTCAAAAACTCAACTTTTCTCTCTTTTCTTCCTCTTTTCTCTAGCTCAAATGTTCTCTCCTTAGTCTATCCCCTTGCTTCTCTCAACAATCTGATGTATATATAGGCTAAGCAAGTATAGAAATGGTGGAAGACAAGGTGGAAAACAAAACAAAGATAATGAAGCTAATGCAGTACTAATGGAGCTAATGGGAGACAAAAGTGGAGCATTATCTCTAATGGATCAAGCACTAGATAACGGAGGTTGAGTGCATATATATTTGGTGATGAATATATCAAAAAATGGGTTAATGAGGTGTCCCAACCAAACCAAAACAAAAAAAAAAAAAGGGTTTGATGCTATTTCGGGCCAGTTCAACAAAATCTGTTCTTACGTCCAACTTCAAACGAGCATATCTCCCTTATCTGGACTCGGTTTTAGGTGATTCGTGTATCTAAATTGAAGCCCCAGAAGTCTACTTTCCAATGGTTGTAGTCTCACATTTAAATTCCAAGTGTACGAAGAGACATGTCTAATTTAAGGAAGGCTGTTCATTTCCCTTGGGCCAGGTCAACAAAATCTGCTCTTAAGCCTAACTTCAAACAAGCAGATCTCCCTTATCCGGACGCAGTTTTATGTGATTCTTGGGTCTAAATTGAAACCCCAAAAGTCTAATTTCTAATGACAGTTGTCTCGCATTTAAATTCCAAGTGTACAAAGAGATATACCTAATTTATTAAAGGTTGTTCATTTCCTTCTTAATGATTTGATGCTCATTCTTTTTCTAAACCAGTTTTCTTCCATCCCCTCATATTTCCTTCAAATCAGAACCTATAAAGAAGATGTTTTTTTAATTTTTTTTTGAAAGAGTTCACCACCTTTCTATTTATTTCCATTTTGTTCTTACTCAATTTACTGAAGAGTGTAATATTTTAAACGAAACGAGAGCGTCACAACATCGTAGAAACATTTAAAATATATATTTTTTTTGAAAAAAGGGTTTTAAGGTCTAAAATAGTTTGGCCAAAAAAATGTGTAAAGGTTGGGATTAAAGTTCAAATTCCATCTCTCTTACTGAGGATTCTATGAGGAACACATTCTGATTGTCATCATCAGGTAATCAAAAAAAAAGTGCCCAAATCTTGGGGATGGTTAAAATCGGGTGTCTATAGTTGCCCCTCTTTGATAAAGATCGAAGTCATTTCATAATGTGAGTGAATATCAAAGTTCAAAGATGACCCTTTTGACAAGGCCGTTAGACTTGGGAAAACAAACAAGATGCAATGTATGTGGTTGAACCTGAAGGTTGCCTACGTATCCCATTACAAGGAATCAAACCAGCATAGTTTAGGGAAAAGAGGCTAATGATATACACGAAGATTTTGGGAACTAGACTTATACGCTACGCGAAGCCCTTTTTTTTTTTTTTTTTGAAAAACTTATGATCATGCAATGATCATGCAAAATAACATAATAAGTAATGTGCAATGTGACAACATGAATTAAAAACTTAAATCAAAACAAAAAGCAAGCCATGTCTCACACAGACAGAAGTAAGCGAATAACGAGACAGTGCAACTAATCAGAAATATCTCCTTGCGTTGCATACGGAAAGAGAGAGAAGACCTTAACCAAGAGAAACCAACAACCTAATGCGTCTCACGCGAAAGTAGGAAAGGTGGTGTGAACAACAGGCGCACCTGATGTCTTTAACCGAGTAAATCAACAACCTAACGCATCTCACATGAAAGGAGAAAAGATGGTATGAACACCAGGCACACCTGATGTTTTTAACTGAGTGACTAAACAACCTACGCATCTCACTCGAAATGAGGAAAGATAGTGTGAACACCAGGCTCACCTGATGTTTTTAACAGAGTAAAAAAATAACCTAACACGTCTCACACAAAAGGAGGAGAGATGGTGAACAAATCTAAACGCGTCTCACGCAAGAGGAGAAATAGTGAACTTGAGATCTAACGCATCTCACACAAGAGGAGAAAAGTGAACTTGAGATCCAAATGCGTCTCACGCGAGAGGAGAAAAGTGAACTTGAGATCCAAACGCGTCTCACGCAAGAGGAGAAAAGCGAACTTGAGATCCAAACGCGTCTCACGCGAGAGGAGAAATGTGAACTTGAGATCCAAACACGTCTCACACAAGAGAAGAAATAGTGAACAAATCCAAATGTGTCTCACGCAAGAGGAGAAAGGTGAAATTGAGATCTAAACGCGTCTCACACGAGAGGAGAAATAGTGAACAAATCCACACGCGTCTCACACGAGAGAAGAAAGGTGAACTTGAGATCCACATCCGTCTCACGCAAGAGGAGAAAGGTGAACTTGAGATCTAAACTCGTCTCATGTGAGAGGAGAAATAGTGAACAAATCCAAACGCGTCTCACGCGAGAGAAGAAAAGTGAACTTGAGATCCAAACGCATCTCATGCGAGAGGAGAAAAGTGAACTTGAGATCCAAACGCGTCTCATGTGAGAGGAGAAATAGTGAAGAAATCCAAACGCGTCTCACACGAGAGGAGAAAAGTGAACTTGAGATCCAAACGCTTCTCACGCGAGAGGAGAAAGTGAACTTGAGATCCAAACACGTCTCACGCGAGAGGAGAAATAGTGAACTTGAGATCCAAACATGTCTCACGCGAGAGGAGAAATAGTGAACTTGAGATCTAAACGCGTCAAACGCGAGAGGAGAAATAGTGAACAAATCCAAATGCATCTCACGCGAGAGGAGAAAAGTGAAGTTGAGATCTAAATGCGTCTCATGTGAGAGGAGAAAAGTGAACTTGATATCCAAACGCATCTCACGTGAAAGGAGAAATTGTGAATCCTAACGCGTCTCACGCGAGAGGAGAAAAGTGAACTTCAGATCCAAATGCATCTCACGCAAGAGGAGAAAGGTGAAATTGAGATCCAAACGTGTCTCACGCGAGAGGAGAAATAGTGAACAAACCCAAATGCGTCTCACGCGAGAGAAGAAAGGTGAACTAAACAACAGGCGTACCTAGCCGCAGCTCATATGGAGAGGGGAAAGGTTTTAATCGGGTAAACAGCAAATCCTAACATGTTTTCACGTGAAAGGAGGGAAGGTAAATTCGAAGTCCAAATGCGTCTCACGCGAGTGGAAGAAGGTATAGTAGAATGATTTCTTTTCTTTTCTTTTCTTTTTTTTTAAAAAAAAATCAAAAAGAATTTTTTTTATAAATACCAAATATCGTATACATATACACACCATATATATAATACAAATACGTATACAGGCACACACAAGCATGTTATATACATATACAGAGACACACACACACACACACACACACATATATATATATATATATATATATAAATACTCACAAATATGTACATACGGTATACACATTCTTGGAATATTCCGTTACTGATAAGGAATATGCCGTTTGCTGACGTCAGCGTACGCAAAACACGCAAAAATAAGAAAAAACAAATATAAATGTATTGATACAAGGGTTCGAACCCCCAATCTCAAGCTCAGCCTCCCAGTCCTTAACCGTCGAACCAGACCACCTAACCGAGCCACTCTTGTGACAAAATATGCAAACAAATATATATATAATAGTTATACGATACACATACACATAAAACCAAAATACAAAAAAGAAACACTCGTTGCTATGGGGGTTCAAACCTCTGACCTCAAGCTCAGTGTAACGCCCCCATTTTTCATGCCCAAATGGTAACCCAATAGTCATGGCTCTTTAAAGTAAAACTGATAATAAATCCTCATACTTGCATTACATGACGTAAATAGTCTTCATGCGATAATACAATTGATCCAACAACAATTAATTATCCAACAAATACCCCCAAGGGTTTACAAATTTTCGAGGCTTGAGCCTGGTTGCACAAAACGGTTATTCAAACCCACACATATAAAGCCCTTGGCTTGCAATCAGAGTCACAGCAAATGAGCACATTATGCTTTCTGCACACACACTCCCGCGCCTTCAATTAGGCGGAATCACCACATCTTTTCCTACACAAAAATCCCGTAGGGTGAGTATAAAGCCTAGTAGAGAATTCTTAACAAAGTATATACATTTTACACAAGTCTCAAGAGATTGAATGCTTATGCTATGCCATGCCTTTTTGAAAGTAAAACACACCTTCATCATTTAAAAACCAACATGCTCAATCATGTTATGCCATTTCAACTACTCAACATTTATCAAATTTTATTCGAGGGGTGGTAAATACAACTCTGGTAATCCCTAGGTCAGTGTTTGCATGTAGACTATACAAGTACTACCAATTTGTCATTTTTACCAGTATCATCTGGTGGGCTCAACACCCATACTTTGTCATTTTTACCAGTAACATCTGGAAGGCTCGGCACCTATACTTTGTCATTTTTACCAGTAACAACTGGAAGACTCAACACCTATACTTTGTCATTTTTACAAGCAACAACTGGAAGGCTCGACACCTATCATCTACACCACCTGTCAAGACTTACCACCGTATTTACCCCAAAACCATTTCATGAAAACTCATTTCTCAACATTCTTTTCTCAATGCAAGTTTTCAAATCAACTTTCAAAGCTTAATATAATCAAATGAATTGATATGCCAATGTAACAACAATCAATACATTGCAACAATTCTTCCATTTCCAATTCTTCCACACAATACTACCATTGTGATCAAAATTCTCATTTCTCCTTTCAATGCAATTTCACAAGATGAATAAATACTTTTATTTCAATTCATCCAAGGTATAACATAATTCTCACATTTTAAATGTTTCCAACAACTTAGTCATTTCAAGACTACATCAATACTTTTAAATAACAGTTTCCAAAACTTCAACAATTATTATATTCCATGGAAAACCATCATTTTCATGTAATTAAATAAACAATTTTCAAACATCATTTATTTTGGCACACAAAATAAATATAACAACATATTCCAAAGATTTTCAACACCTTTCTTTAAAATCCCCAATTTCTAGGTTTTCTCACCAAAACCATTCATCTTCAAATATTTGAGAAGATCTCATCAAAACATCTTTCTTTCATCAACATAGTTCAAAAACCCCCAATTTCTATCTCAAATGATCAAATAGTAAAACCCCTTTCAAAATCACTCTTTTTCTTGAATCAACAATTAATTTTCAAAACTAAACAAGGGATGATTTCGAAAATCATCTTAATCTTGCAAAAATATATATATAACTCAAAGAAAATTCCTATCTCAAGTTTGAATGAAGAAAAGAGTTGAAACCCCTCAAAATCAACGACGATGAAACTCGATCTCCACTGCACACAACAAAGCCCTCAAGAAGTTACACAACTTTGAAGAAGGAACTATGGCCAAAATACTAATGGATTTGCAGAAATCAAAAAGAGAAGATGATTTCTAGAGAGAGAGGCTCTAGATCTGTACCTTGGAGACTTTAGAGAGAGAGAGGATTGCAAAAAGTGATCTGAAAATGTCACTTTTGCGAGCTGATAAAAGGTGGTTGCTCGAGCATGGAAAGCCCCGTTCGAGCGTCAGACACAGACTCCCGCTCGAGCGTCAAACCCTACGCACGAGCGTGAAATACGCTCTCTTAGTATTTTCTGCAGACACAATCCTCGCTTGAGTGCCAGAATTCCCGCTCGAGCGTAGAGCAAAGTTTCAGAAGCCCGCTCGAGCGGAGAGCCAAAATTCTGGGCAACCAAGAGTTTGGAAAAACAAGCAATCGACCTTCTCCAAACACACAACTACAACCCAATAACCAACAATGAGGGGGAAAACAAGGGAAACAAGAGATGAACCACCATTCAACCCAAACAAACCCGAGTTCGATACACCACAAGGGATGAGTCAAAACCAGGGTCGCTATAACCTCCCCCCCCCCCTCCTATAACCAAAGTCAAAATTGAACCATTTACAACAATGTTATTTCCACAAATTCATCACCATAACCCATTCTCCGGTCACCTATTCTAATCGTCTCAATTCACAAGTCCCAAATTAAAACAAAATTTTCAATTTCCCAAAATATTTACAATGTTTAAATCAAGTCCAAATTTTCAAAAATGATTACCAACAGCATATACGATGCTTCCAAGAGTGATACAACACCCACAATATTCCCTATTCTCAAAACATATGCAATGTTTATATTGAATCCATGTTTTTCCCAAACAATTACAACATATACAATGTTCTTACAAGTTCAAACATACACAATGCTTAGACTTTTCATCAATACAACAAATTCTCAATACATATTCATGCATCAACAAACAAATCCGGATATTTCTCTCGGAGTTCTATCTCACGTTCCCAAGTCGCTTCCTCGACTCCGTGATGTTTCCATATTACTTTTACCAAGGGAATTGTCTTGCCTCGCAAGACTTGGTCCCGTCTATCCAATACTCTTACCGGTCTCTACTCATACGAGGCATCCTCATCTACCTCTAAGTCGGTCCAATCCAACACATGCGATGGATCCGGCTCATACTTTCGAAGCATACAAATATGAAACACGTCATGAACTCCAGAAATCTGTGGCGGTAATGCTAAACGATAAGCAACCTCCCCAATCCGCTTAAGGATTTCAAAAGGGCTAATAAACCGAGGGAATAACTTCCTGCTCTTCCCAAATCTCATAAAACCCCTTCTAGGTGATATCTTCAAAAAGACATGATCTCCCACCTCGAAGGACAAAGGTCTTCTCCTACGGTCGGCATAACTTTTCTGGAGACTCTGGGCCGTAGCTAACCTCTTACGGATATGTACAACTTTCTCCGTCGTTTCCCGAACCAACTCTGGACCTAACAAAGGTGCATCACCCATCTCGGCCCAACATACAGGAGATCTACACAGTCGACCACACAGGGCCTCAAACGGAGCCATGCCAATACTCAATTGGAAACTATTGTTATAGGCAAACTCCACTAATGGCAAATGCCTCTCCCATGAACCCTTAAATTCAAGGACACAGCCTCGAAGCATATCCTCAAGGATCTGAATAGTACGTTCTGACTGCCCGTCAGTCTGAGGATGATACGCAGTACTAAAAGTCAATCTAGTGCCCAAGGCACTCTGCAAACTCTGCCACAACTGAGCAGTGAAACGCGGATCTCTATCTGAAACAATCATCACAGGAACCTCGTGCAACCTCACTATATCCCTAATGTACAAATTGGCAAGATAATCTACCGAGTCACTCACGCTCATAGAAATAAAATGCGCCGACTTAGTCAATCAGTCAACGACCACCCAAATGGCATCACTACCCCGTTGAGTCCTCGGAAGACCCATAACAAAATCCATCGTGATATGTTCCCACTTCCATTCAGCTATAAGCAAGGGTTGCAACAAACCCGCTGGTCTCTGATGCTCAGCCTTCACTTGTTGACAAGTAAGGCACTTTGATATAAACACAACTACATCCTTTTTCATACCTCTCCACCAAAATTGGCGACTAAGATCATGATACATCTTTGTGCCTCCCGGATGCACCGCAAGGCGCGAATGATGAAACTCTTGGAGTACTTCCTCTCAGCAAGACTCCGGTACAAACAAACGGTCACGGTCTCTCACACTCTGGTCGGGATACACAGTCAAACCTCTTTCTACTTTCCCATTGGAAATCTTCTCTTGAAAGGATTCCACCTCAAGGTTACCCTTCTGCGCTTCCAACACTCGGTTCGCAAGTGTAGGTTGTGCAACTACTGAAAACAAAGCTGTGAATTCAATAAACTTGCCCAGTTGCAAGTCAAACTCATTAAGATTACCCAACATTTCCCATTCTCGGATGGCGATAGAAACTACACTGCTAACTGGCTTTCTACTCAAAGCGTCGGCCACAACATTGGCCTTCCCGGGATGATAATACAACTCAAAGTCGTAATCCTCTATGAATTACATCCACCTCCTCTGTCTCAAATTTAAGTCTTTTTGTGTAAACAGATACTTCAGACTCTTATGATCAAAGAACACTTCAAATTTCTCACCATACAGATAATGCCTCCAAATTTTCAAGGCAAATATCACTGCCGCTAACTCTAAGTCATGGGTAGGATAACTCCTCTCATGTGTTTTCAACTGTCGTGAGCCATAGGCTACCACTTTACCCTCTTGCATCAATACACAACCGAAACCTTCTCGTGAAGCATCACAATAAACTGAATAACCCAAACCCCTCTCCGGTATAATCAATACTGGAGCAATGGTGAGTCTAACCTTAAGCTCTTGGAACGACTTCTCACAAGTCTCACTCCACACAAACTTGACTTCTTTTCTCGTCAACTTAGTCAAAGGTGAAGCTAGTCTGGAGAAATCCTTCACAAATCGATGGTAATACCCGGCCAACCCCAAGAAACTACAAATCTCGAAAGCATTCTTAGGTTGTGCCCAATCTTACACTGCCTCTATCTTGGATGAATCTACTGTCACCCCTTCCACGGATACCACATAGCCTAAGAACTTAACCTTTGTCAACCAGAATTCACATTTCCCAAACTTAGCATACAGTTTGTGGGCTTTAAGTAACTCAAGTACTACTCACAAATGTTCCTCGTGTTCCTCCTCGGAAGGTGAATAAATCAAAATGTCGTCCACAAAGACAACCACAAAACGATCTAAGAACTCACGAAAAATCCAATTCATTAGATCCATAAACACCGCAGGTGCATTGGTTAGCCCAAAAGGCATCACAAGAAACTCGTAATGGCCATACCGCGTATGGAATGCCGTCATTGGGATATCCTCCTCCCTTACCCTCAACTCGTGATAACCAATCTTAGGTCTATCTTAGAGAAACAACATGGCCCCTTCAACTGGTCAAATAGATCATCTATACGAGGCATTGGGTACTTATTCTTAACAGTAACCCGGTTCAACTTTCTGTAATCAATACAAAGTCGCAATGCTCCATTTTTCTTTTTAGCAAAGAGAGCCGGTACTCCCCAAGGTGAAGTACTAGGGCGAATAAAACCCTTATCTAACAATTTCTGGAGTTGAATCTTCAACTCACTCAATTCAGTAAGTGCAAATCTATATGGAACCATAGAAATCGGTGCCGTGCCAGGCACTAAATCAATAGAGAACTCAATCTCTCGGTGAGACGGTAAACTAACAAGATCCTCAGGAAAGACATCTGGATATTCACAAACGACCCTCGGCAACTCAACCCGATTCTCATCACACTCACTACTCAGAAAGCTAGCAAGAAGACAACTAAGTTCACTCCGCCCACGCAAATCATACACCGGTGATAAGACTCTATCCACCCAGTCCCCCAAGAAATAAAAGCAATCACCGATCAAGGTACATACAGTAATCTTCTGACGGTAACAATCTATAACAGCCCGGTATGACGATAACCAATCCATACCCAATATGACATCAAAACTTGACATATCTAGCAACACAAAAGCAAACGAAAGTCGACGTCCAGTAACTTCCATTTCACAATCACGACAACCCTGGTCTAAATCAACCGTACCCCCAACAACTGACTCTACTCTAAGCGGAGATGCTAACTGTGCTACCTCTAACCCCAATGCAGAAGCGTATGCAGTAGATATGAATAAATGAGACACACCCGTGTCTATCAACACATTAGCCAAAGAATTACACATAACAAAAATACCTCTCACAACTGAGGGTCCTGGCAATTGCTCTGGCACGGTAACATCATACACACCCCCCTGTGGCCCCTGATTAACTTGCTCCCCTCTCGGAACATAGGCCTGATATACTGACTAAGCCAAAGCGGCTCCTTGATTAGCTCATAAAGCCTGAACTGAATGAGCCTGTTGGTGGCTCTAAGTTTGTCTCGACCCTGATGCGCCAGATGCGCTTCTCAACTGTGGGCAAGTTCTCTTCATATGCCCTGGCTGACCACACTGGTAACAATTAAACCCTTGTCCCTTATTCTGGGACTGAGACTGACTCTGTGATCGGTTAGGTGGTGGTGGTGGCAACATCAATTGCCCTTCTCCCTTCTGTGGGCAAGAAAAGGCTTTGTCGCCCGACTGGCCACACTTGAAACAAGAAAAGCCACTCTGTGTACTCCTTCCCGGGCCTGCACTAGGCAAAGGAAAAGTAGATCGAGACTACAGTGGTTGGGGCAAGGATGAAAAGGTACCCCTGCTCTTCTTATTCTGCCTATAGTCTCCTTGAGACTCTTAGCCCCTAGACCTCGAACTCCGAAGTCTCTCCTCTTTGGCTTGCACAGAAACCTCTACGTATGCTGCCGACTCTACAAGACGGTCATAATTCCAAATCATGTTCCCAACAATCTTAAAGAAGATTTTGGTTTTCAACTTATTCTCGAATTCAATGCAACGGCGCTCTTCCGTTGCCACCAACTCTGGTGCAAACCTAGATAAACTAGAGAAAACTACCTCAAACTCGGCCACCGTCATGTCGAGTTGTTTGAGGTCTTTGAACTCTTGCCTCAATCTCTCCCTAGCAGCGGGAGGTAAATACTTATCTTGGAAAGCAACTACAAAGGCTTTCCATGTCGGCTTCACTCTACTCTTGGCATACTTCCACCACTGACCCGCATCCCCTTTAAGGTAGTAACTCGCTAGAGTCACTCGCAACTCGCTATCATCAATGTGAAGCATCTCAAATGTCTTCACCGTTAGCTCGAGCCACTCATCCACTTTCTTAGGCTCGGGGCCACCATGGAATTCATCCGGTTTGGCCTACAAAAACTCCCTAGTAAGGAAACTTGTTCTTACCTCTAAGGTGTTCTCTCGGGCTTGGTTCTCTGCTCTCAACAAATTCATAGCCCCTGCTATTTCTCTAGCTAGGGCCCCCATTGCGATTTGACCCACTTGGTCTACTTGTTCGGCCATATTAGCTTGGCCTGACTCTTCCTCTTGCACCAGAACCTCATGGACCGGTATCTCATGCACATCCCGGCGAGGCCTACCACGTCTCCCACCTCTACCACCACTTTGACCTCTTCCTGACATCCTATAAAGGACAAAAGAAATAATTTAGCACAGTAACCCATATGTGCCCAAAACTTGCCTTACCCATTTAATCACAACACTTCTATATATTATCTACTATATAGACATTTCTATTTCAATCCACATAAGCACTTAGTCACGTAAACACATACGGATTATCCTTTCTTGATGATATTCGTCCCACGAAAAACCAAGAATTCTTAGTAGAACGAGTATTGATCAAGTACCCTTCTAAAAAGATCTCAAGGAATTTAACAGGCGCAAACAACATCCCAAAAGTCCAACTCCATACCCACATAGCCACATAAGCATGTTATCACATAGTCACAAAATGTATAACATCTTCCTATCATGCAACCTATCATACCGCATGAACCCATTGTGGTAAAACAACCACTTCCCACAAGCTCCAGGTATTCAAACCCGGTAGCTCTGATACCAAGTTGTAACGCCCCCATTTTTCATGCCCAAATGGTAATACAATAGTCATGGCTCTTTAAAGTAAAACTGATAATAAATCCTCATACTTGCATTACATGACGTAAATAGTCTTCATGCGATAATACAATTGATCCAACAACAATTAATTATCCAACAAATACCCCCAACGGTTTACAAATTTCCGAGGCTTGAGCCTGGTTACACAAAACGATTATTCAAACCCACACATATAAAGCCCTTGGCTTGCAATCAGAGTCACAGCAAATGAGCACATTATGCTCTCTGCACACACACTCTCGCGCCTTCAACTAGACGGAATCACCACATCTTTTCCTGCACAAAAATCCCGTAGGGTGAGTATAAAGCCTAGTAGAGAATTCTTAACAAAGTATATACATTTTACACAAGTCTCAAGAGATAGAATGCTTATGCCATGCCATGCTTTTTTGAAAGTAAAACACACCATCATCATTTGTAAACCAATATGCTCAATGATGTTATGCCATTTCAACTGCTCAACATTTATCAAATTTTATTCGAGGGGCGATAAATACAACTCTGGTAATCCCTAGGTCAGTGTCTGCAAGTAGACTATACAAGTACTACCAATTTGTCATTTTTATCAGTATCATCTGGAGGCCTCGACACCTATACTTCGTCATTTTTACCAGTAACATCTGGAAGGCTCGGCACCTATACTTTGTCATTTTTACCAGTAACAACTGGAAGGCTCGACACCTATACTTTGTCATTTTTATCAGTAACAACTAGAAGGCTCGACACCTATCATCTACACCACCTGTCAAGACTTACCACCGTATTTACCCCAAAACCATTTCATGAAAACTCATTTCTCAACATTCTTTTCTTAATGCAAGTTTTCAAATCAACTTTCAAAGCTTAATATAATCAAATGAATTGATATGCCAATGCAACAATAATCAATACATTACAACAATTCTTCCATTTCTAATTCTTCCACACAATACTACCATTGTGATCAAAATTCTCATTTCTCCTTTCAATGCAATTTCACAAGATGAATAAATACTTTTATTTCAATTCATCCAAGAGATAACATAATTCCCACATTTCAAACATTTCCAACAACTTAGTCATTTCAAGACTACATCAATACTTTTAAATAACAGTTTCCAAAACTTCAACAATTATCATATTCCATGGAGAACCATCATTTTCATGTAATTAAATAAACAATTTTCAAACATCATTTATTTTGGCACACAAAATAAATATAACAACATATTCCAAAGATTTTTAACATCTTTCTTTAAAATCCCCAATTTCTAGGTTTTCTCACCAAAATCATTCATCTTCAAATATTTGAGAAGATCTCATCAAAACATCTTTCTTTCATCAACATAGTTCAAAAATCCCCCAATTTCTATCTCAAAGGATCAAATAGTAAAACCCCTTTCAAAATCACTCTTTTTCTTGAATCAACAATTAATTTTCAAAACTAAACAAGGGATGATTTCGAAAATCATCTTGATCTTGCGAAAATATATATATATATATATATAACTCAAAGAAAATCCCTACCTCAAGTTTGAATGAAGAAAAGAGTTGAAACCCCCCAAAATCAACGACGATGAAACTCAATCTCCACCACACACAACGAAGCCCTCGAGAAGTTACACAACTTTGACGAAGGAATTATGGCCAAAATCCTAATGGATTTAGAGAAATCAAAGAGAGAAGATGATTTCTAGAGAGAGAGATTCTAGATCTGTATCTTGGAGACTTTTAGAGAGAGAGAGGATTACAAAAAGTGATCTGAAATGTCACTTTTGCGAGCTGATAAAAGGCGGTCTGCTCGAGCGTGGAAAGCCCCGCTCGAGTGTCAGACACAGACTCCCGCTCAAGCGTGAAACCCTACGCTCGAGCGTGAAATACGCTCTCCCAGTATTTTCTGCAGACACAGTCCCCGCTCAAGCGCCAAAATTCTCGCTCGAGCGTAGGGCAAAGTTTCAGAAGCCCGCTCAAGCGCAAGAATGCCCGCTCGTGCAGAGAGCCAAAATTTTGGGCCACTAAGAGTTTGGAAAAACAAGCAATTAACCTTTTCCAAACACACAACTACAACCCAATAACCAACAATGAGGGGAAAAACAAGGGAAAAGAGACATGAACCACCATTCAACCCAAACAAACCCGAGTTTGATACACCACAAGGGACGGGTCAAAACCAAGGTCGTTATACTCAGCCTCTCAATCCTTAATCGCCGAACCAGACCACTTAACCAAGCCACTCTTGTGACAAAAATATTCAAATAAATATATATAATACATAGATATACAATACACATACACATATGTATACAAATCTCCCCCAGTCCTATTTCTGTCTTACTCTTCCTTCGAATACCGCGTCTAACACACAATTTTTCCTTTTGCGTCAGCCAGCCAACAAATTGCCTCAGCTCTCTCTCCCTCTTTGTCTTTCTCTTCCGTCTTCTTCTTCTTCTCCTCTTCTATCTCCTTCTTCTCTTCTATCTTCTTCTTCATCATTGCTTGAGAGAGATAGAATAGAGAGACTGAATAGAGGAGAAAGGCAACCAAAACTCAGTCTGCTCTCTACTATTTCTCTACCCCTCTTTTGTTTTATATCTCTCTCATCTACCACATGGCCTCGTCTCATCCCGGCCCCTCACTCTCTTTCAAGACCTTAATGATCCCACTGTAGACACCCCATTTTTGACCGTCCTCAAGACTTGGACGTCACCATTGGAACACTTGGTGATTATCCATGTTTGTGTTCGTCTTGAGTTCCTGGAAGCCTTGGCAGCCCGCCTCGTCGCAGGACCTCTCGACTCGACTGTTTTGTGCTTGGTTTGACACCAAACACTTGTGTTTTGCCTTTGAGAGGCAGGGTAGGGCTTGTAGACCATCCCCACCCATCACCGGCTGTGGCTTGAGACCATCGGCTGTGTTTTGTTGCCACCGGCCAAATGTTTGGCCGACCGGCACTATAGATGGCCGGTCGGCTATCTTTTTTTGGTCAATTGCATCTTTGGCCGGCCGACTACTGTGCATCTGCTTTTGTAGATATTTTGACACAGCTGTCTTGCATTTGGCTCCCCTCCATACATGTGTATAGAGGGATCTCTCTCTTTAGAAGCTTGTCTTGTAAGCTTTACAAGACAAAAAAAGCTCTATAAGAGAGGTCCTCTCTCTTGTTGAAAGGGGTTAGACATTTTAGACAGCCATTTTAGGGTTTTGAGTTCTAGGGTTAGGATTGATATATATTCTATCTCTATACCTCTCTCTCATTTGGCCTTGTGTGTGTATAAGTATGTTTGTGTCTTACTATTGCACACAAACACATAGTGTTACACCTTTTCTTGGTTCTTGAAGGGCCAGAGGTTTGTTCTTAAAGCTTGGGAGCTGTTTTGAGCTCAAAGAAGCTGCTGGAGCTTCATTTGTGAAGAGGGTCTTCAAGGGTAACAATCTTACTCCTTTATTCCCCATTTTTTCATACTATTTTTGCCTATCTTAGAACTATTTTTTAGCTTAGTGTATAATATAAAAAAGTTCTGTTTTTAGGCCCTCTAAATAGTTTGTTTAGAGTGTTTTGTGGTTTGGAAGTGTTTGACCCCTCTTAAGCCTTGAAAGGCTCCATTTTGTGCCATTTTGAGTGAGCTCCGGGACTTTGGTGTTTGGGCCTCCTCACCACTGAAATCTTGAGGGATTTCAGTGGTAAGGATGGTGCTTTGAAGTCCCAAGAAGGAGAGGGTCACCCCCTCTCCTTGTTGTCCTTGAAAATGGCCATTTTTGCCTCTTTAATGAGCACCTAGCTAAGCCTCATGTTGACCATGTCTTGGCTGTTATTTATGCTTATTTTACCATGAAATAGCATTGTTGTATGTTGGTTTTGGTACACCATGCATGCTTAGCATACCTACCTTGTAATGCCATGTTTAGGCCTTAACATGCCTTAGGTTGTAAACCATTGTTCAAGCATGTTTTAGGTCAAGCTTTGTGAAGATTTTGTGCTTATTTTGCCATGTTAGAGGTCTGTCCTTAGTCATTTTGGTCGGCCATGACATGTTTAGTATAGCCCCTTTGCATTTTGGCTTGTTGGCCTTAAGTGTGTGAGTGTGTAGCATGCATTACTTGCTTTATTTTAATGGTTTGGCACCATTTATAGCATCATTTCAGTCCCGTTAGCATGCTTGTATGCTTGCCTCGGATGCCTCTTTGATGCCTTATGAGCTTGTGTGGTATGCTCCTTGAAAGTGCATTTGTGCATGCTTTTGAATTCAAGCCATTTAGATGCCATCTAAGTGGTCTTTTGGGCTTTGTTTTATGTGCTAAAACTCTATTTTTGGTCATTAAATTCATGCCATGTTTGGTCTTGCTAAGTGTGGTCAAATACCCCTTTAGCTTGCCTTGAATGCTTGGGCCATTTGTTGCATGTTTAGCCTATCTTGTTTGCTTGGTTTGGCACCATGTCCTTGCATGATTTTCAGAGCTTAATGCATGCCCCATGTCCATGATTATTCCCTTTTAAGTGTGCTTAAAAGATGCCCTTTGATGCTTAAGTGTTTAGGCCTTAACATGTGCATGTGTGTATGTGTGATTGGTCCCATCTTCTTAAGCTTTGGCCACTGTTTTGGACCTAACTTAGAGCCGCCCAATTAGTGTAAGTCCATCCCTTGTATGCCATTCAAGTGCTATTACATTATCTCATGTTTGCATGCTTTGGTTGCATGTGTTGCATGCTCAAAATCATTTGCATTTGGCACGCATTCCCTTGGTCAAATTACTAGCATGTTGCACGATTAGATTACATCTTGCATGCGCTAAGTAGTTTACATAGTTGTGGCATGCTTGTTTGCCTTGTTGCTTAGGTTGTGTACCTAATGTGCATTGCATGTTTGCATGCTCCCTTTTATACCATGTTGCATGTTAGTTAACATGCTTAGGTTGCATTGAACATGCATGCCTTCTCCCTTGATTTAGTGATAGGGATTGGGCCCTTATGTGTTTGCGTGCATTACATTTGAAATCAAAGTGCACACTTGATTCTCTTGGGCCATCACGCATGGAAATGCGCGATTGGTGGTCCGAGAACCAAGGAGCATGTCCCTTTGAGTCACTAACATGATAAGGGACATGATTGGTGCATATATGGCTTGAATTGCATTGCCATGCTATGCCTTGCCCTCTGCTGCTGTCAATTGCAGGTTCTGCAGACATTCTCTGCCGACCGGCAGTTTTTAGTGCCGACCGGCAATCCATTGACGGCCGATAGCTTCACCAACAGCCAGTAATCACATGCCACTGCCGGTGGCCATTCTACTCAGCCGGTGGTGTCTCCCAATGTCCAAGGAAGCAATTCTGAGACTTTGGCAGTCTTCAAAGAGGCAGAGCAGAGAAAACAGAGGCAGCCTATGCATGGCAGTGTACTTCCGAGCAGGACCGAGCATGCTTTGCATTGGGCTCTCTTCCCAAGGCAGTTTATCTGTTTTCCCTAGATTAGTTAACTTGCTTAGCTAATTAGATGGCCTGTAATATTTAATTAGCTTGTAGGTTAATTAGCTGTAATATTTATTTGGTCCCTCCGGGCGAGGGCGAATCTTTAATAAGTGTGGGTGCGTGTGTGTGCATGTCTTCCAATCCCCACTTCTTTCTTCCCTTTTATTTACCTACTTATGAAGGTAGATTAGGGCATGTTTAAATTAGCATACCTTATGCTATGCATGCGTGCATCCATACATTTGTCTCGCATGCACCGGGCTCGGTACATCATGCTAACTGCATTTGTACTTCAATTCCAAATTGAATACGTGCATCAATTGATTGCATTTCGCATGCCATGTTTAGGTTAGCCGAGCCTACTCTAATTGCATCATGTATGTGTTGCATTAGTCAATTTGACATGAACTAGGACCATGCATGTTGGCTAACTAGTTTATTGTTTTGGCACGGAGTACGATGTAAGTATTTTCATGCTTTAGCATATCGCATGCATGTGAATGCTATCATGACGACATGCTTACTATGTGGCTAGATGCTTATGTGATAAACTGTTTGAATGCCTGTGGGTGAAAGTTGGATTGTCTGAGTTGGAAAAACTCGTTGAAATCCGTATTTTAGCCTACTTGCGAGTAGCAAATTCCAAAACATTTTTCAAAACAAACGGATATGCAATGCTTATTCCCAAATTAGGCAATCTAGTCTATACTTGTTTGCTGTGCGCATAACATAGTAATTCTAGGCTAATAATCGGGATAAGAACACATAACATTTTCAAAAACAGATATCACGGTTAGTAGAGGCCGATCTTCGGATCAGGCGAGAGAGGGTGCTCATAGCTGACCTTCCCCAATCGTACCCAAGTTCCCGAGCCGAGGCAACTTTGGTGATGACGGACACGTGGCCTTTGGCACCGAGTCAGGGTTTCCTAAATTCTCCCATTTTAAAATATTTAGGTGGCGACTCTGTATCTAGCAAAGCAGTCCATGTTTGGCACTTCTTTTCAAAAATCTGTTTCTCAAAACGATTTGCCGGATTTGGACTATTTGGTTCAGATTAAGAACCGCGACACAAATCGAGTCCAAGCTGTAGCGAGGGCCCCACGCGGGCGCGTCTACACCCACCCTTGGACAGAGTGCCCCTGCTCCTGCTCTTCCTAACTTTCTTACGCTGTCAGTTGAGCAAATAATGGCATCTCAATCTGACATTGAAGCCAACCATTACACGCTAAAGTCCTGTATGGAGACAGTGGTTGCGGTCTCTAATTTGTCTCACTGACTGCAGAACAGGACAAATGAGGTACACTGATTAAATGCCCAACTTTCTCTGCTCCAACGCATGTACAAGGATGTGTGAGCAGAGATTAGCGCACTGAAGGCAAAAAATAAAGAGCTGAAATGGTAGGCCACCGTTATGGCCCGATTCGGAGTTCTATCATACTCTACTTTTGACGGTCAATGGGGAGTCAACTCTCTCGGTGGCTTTGTAAGCACTGAGGCAGGGCCTTCAAGGGTCTCCCAAGATGAAATCAAGATGAAGAGATCGGTGGAAGAGTTGAGCAAGTGAGGTCGGCGTGTGGCCGTCATCGAAAAAGAAAATAGATCCCTCTCTTTTTTTTTTCTTTTCTTTTTTTCTCTTTTGTTTGTTGTTTTTGTTGTTTTTTTTTCTTTTTTCTTTTTTATATATATGCTTGTACAAATTTGATGGGGGTTAATCCCTAGCATTAATAAAACGAGTGTGTTCTGTAAATTCGGATAGTATGAATGGCACAACACTGAGCATAAAAATCATTTTGTTTTAAATTTTGAACTTGAAAATGGCTACATTTTAATGAATTATGAACTGCATATTGAGCCTATCACTGACCAAAACACAAAATACAACTCAATGAAAGGAAAACAAAGCAAAAACCATCCCAAATGCACCCCTATAGGCTTGCCGAAATAAAATGGACACAAAACAGAGCAACACTGTCACGCCCCAAAATAATACAATAAAGGCAACTCATATGCGGAATAAATATGAGAAACAACATACTTTCATATATCAGAGTTCACTATTTAACAACCAATTAAATGTCATGTAGGCTTACATCTTTCCAAGTCATTGCTTGGTTACACAAATTGAGTCTCGCTTATTACAACTTAAGCCCTTGGCTTTACAAATAACAAACATACACACATAAGGCATAATTAAGAAGCTCTTGCTTCCTGAAAGTCCATCCACGCTATTGCCTTGGAGGAAATATTTCACTTGCACCTGAAAATGATACTCCCGTATAGGATGAGCCAACAGCCTAGTAGAGATAATCTAACACAATATATGAGGTTTAGCAAAGGTATAAATACCACGTACATAAACAATACCGATATGGAAGCATCCATGAAGCCTACATACCCATATGCGACTAAGACCAATCTTAATCCATTTTCCCTCAATTCATTTCCAGTTCATATATACTACTCAATTCATGAGTTAAATTCATTATCTTTCAACAACCAAAACGAGACTACAACTTAATAGTTTTCCATTTATACAAATCACACATAAACACTTCAAACTTTGCCATTTTACGGATATTTCGTCCGAAGGAATCGGCACCCATTTGTATATAAATTTCGGGTCTTTTACCCAGGACACTCTGGCCAACTTGTTTAAAAATGAAGTCCATCCCCTTTCTCCTCCCAAACAAATAAACATATGCAATGTATTTATAAACATAATCACATATGGAGTACATCTCTTTTCTCCTCCCAATAAACATACATATACAATGTATTTATAACATGGTCATATTCAATGACACCAACAATGGATTAGCATTAAATCGCCTAATCCTCATACAATTTCTACAACAATCATAGCTATCCTCCACCGATAGCCCAATACAAATATTTCTAAAGAGATATTCAATCTCAAAATAAATAGTTTATTCAAAACTTCCATAGGCGAGATATTACATACCCAATATCACCATTTATAATCACAACCTTCCAATTTCACATTTTCAATGTTAATTCCCAATTATTTATACAAAATAATAATTTAATCAAAATTAGGGCAAAACCTCCCTCTTTCCAAATATCAACCCAAACACCAAAATCAACTATTTTGGCACAACATGATCTTATATTCAAGCCTCATACTCATTTACCTCATATTCATCAAAACCCTTCTTTTCATTTCACACCCAAATCCTAGATTTGTCCAAATCACAACCAAATCTCATCATCTACACACAATAGCAAATAACTAAGCTAAAAACCATATTAGAGTGTAGAAATTCCCTACCTCAAGAAGAGAAGACGAGCAAAACAAGGTTGAACTCCAAGAATGACGAAACCCACTTTTACTTAGATCAATATGAAGCTCTTGAAGCCCTTCACCTTATTCTCAAAGACATAAGGGTCAAGAATTCAGTGGATTTAGATGAAATCTTAGAGAGAAGGTGAGTTTCTAGAGACAGAAGCTCAAGATCTAGAAATTTGGAGACTTTTAGAGAGAGAGAGAGAAAGTAGAAAATGATCTGAAATGTCACTTTCACGTTCTGATAAAGTGTGGTCCGCTCAAGCGGAGAGTTTGATGCTCAAGCGTCAGTCACATAAATTTTACCCGCTCGAGCGCCAAGACACAACAACAAGGCATTACCCGCTCGAGCGCAATGAGACCCGCTCGAGCATAGAATACACTCATCCAGTATTTTTGCAGACACAATCCCCGCTCGAGCGCCCGAATGTCCGCTCGAAAGTAGAGCAAAATTTCAAAAGCCCGCTCGAGCGCAATAATGCCCGCTCGAGCGCAATAGCCAAATTCTAGGCAACAAAGGCTTGGAAAAACAAGCAACCAACCTGTTCCAAACACATAACTAGAACCCAATAATCAACTTTAAGGGGAAGTCAAGGGAAGCAACATGAACCACTATCCAAACCATACAAAACCGAGTCCGGAACACCACAAGAGACGGGTCAAAACCAGGGTCGCTATAAACACTGCTCAACTGCCCGACGGAAATCACCAACGACAATAAGCAAAAACCATCATAAACGCACCATTTTATGCTTGCTGGAATAAAATGAACACAAAACAAAACATCATCGGTCGATCGCCTAACAGAAAAGCATCGTAGGGAATAACTACTGTGCATTTTCCAGCAATTGCTTGATTAAGGTGACGAGAATTCGAAGTGCGGGTAAAGGACAAAAACCTGACTTAACTGTGCCCTTAGTTCATCGCTTTGACCTTTTCTTTTGGTTTTTTCTTGACTAAAAAGATTTTGATCAATATAAGAGTTTGATTAACATGCTTGTTCCACTTCTTCATTTTGAAATCATATGAGTCGGACTGTGAGCACTGAAAATTTTCCCTTTTTGGTCCAAAGAATGGTCTGAGTTTTGCGAAAATGGAATAATTTTTGAGAAATTTAGTTAACTTCATTAAAAGTCCTCAAAATCTATTTGCGCAAATGACCACTACCCGATCAACATGAAATCAACATTTGAGATGTATAATTGAATTCGTCTTGCAACTGAACCCGTCATGAAAGAGAAATAAGGCAACTAAATCAATTGGGGACGAGCCAATCAAATATGATAGCTGAGTCGAATAAAGATACACCAATCAAACATGGACAAGATAAGTGAGTTGAAAAATGATTAGGGCTGAACTTCAAAATGAAGCTGTCTACGTATCCTAAAGATAGGAATCAGGCCATATGTAGTTCTGGCTAAGGTTCACTCGGGTATTGACACTCTCCTTTTGTGCTCTAACTTTTGCCAAAGCCACCCTTTTGGATTTTCAACCTTGCAAGCTTTTTATTTTTTTTTTCTATTTTTTTAATATATATATATTTTCATTTTCTATTTTTGGTTTTGTTTTTTTGCTCTAACTTTTGCCTAGGTCGCCCTTCGGGTTTTTAGCCCAGTGAGCGTCTCAAGGGTGGAACTTTCGATTTAGCTTGTCTATGTTGATTAGTTGTGAGATCTCTAGGCCATCTAAATCTATAAGAATGACTACTACACTTGACCAGATAGACATGATGATGTAGGGACAAGGCTAATTGGGTCTGAATTTGCCCCTAGTGTAGTGGATAAGAATTTGATTATCTTTCAATAATAAAACTCATTCTCTCATAGTCCGAGATTTGACTTCTTTTTCGGTCTTCATTGAAAAACGATCAAGTTTGAATCTTTGTCACATTCGACCTTATTGCCCCTAATTCAAGGGCTACTTCCATTTTGAATCACATTCGACCTTATTGCCCCTAGTTCAAGGGATGCCTCCATTCCGGCTATGCAATCTTTATATTTTGGTTGATTACTGAACATTCTAAATCAAGGTTTGAAAGCTAAGGAGGTCAGACCTCAAGTCAAGAGGGATCCTATGTTGTACAATCTCAAGGTCAATTCCAGGCATGTCTTCATAGGACCACGCAACAATATTTTTTTTGAAATCTTTTAACAAAGTGACTAATCGCTCATGCTCTTGCGAAAACAATATAGAACCAATATGGACCAAGTCAGGATCCTTCTCAGTACCCACATTAAAAGAAATGATCTCATTCATCTAGCCCTTAGCACACCTTTCTTCCTCTCAGTCAATCAAATTTTGCAAATCTAGAGGAATTCCTTCCTCTGTGTTTTCATCATAGTTTTGGAAAAAGTTTTGAAAAACTTTGGTCAATGCGATGATTTAAAGGCACAGAGAAGTAGGTGAAAATTACTGTTGTTTCATTTAGATCTTCTAACTTAATGACTGAAACAGACTTAAAAGAAAGAAAGAAAAGACAAGACAAACATAAACAGAATAGTGATGCCCGGGTTAACACCCTTAAGATCACTACACTCTGACACAACGAGACTGACTCAACACCCAGTTTAGAAACTAAAACAAAAAGCATTTCCAATTTGCTAAAATCAGTGCGTGCCATTGTAGACGTCCCCGAACGCCCCGGGAGGAACGAGCTCCCGTCCCGTTCATTTTGGGGTCACTACAGCTCAGGACTCTCAAATTTGTCACGGTTCTTAATCTGAACCAAAGAGTCCAAATCCGGCAAATCGTTTTGAGAAAAATAGATTTTTGAAAGAAGTGCCAAACATGGACTGCTTTGCCAGATACAGAGTCGCCACCTAAATGTTTTTTAATGGGAAATTTAGGAAACCCTGACTCGTTGCCTAAGGCCACGTGTCCGTCATCACCAAAGTTGCCTCGGCTCGGGAACTTGGGTACGATTGGGGAAGGTCACTTCGTGAGCACCCCCGCTCGCCCGGTCAGAGACCGGCCTCTACTAACCATGATATCTATTTTTGAAAACATTGTGTGTTCTTATTCCGGTTATTAGCCTAGATTACTATGTGATGCGCACAACATACAAGTATAGACCGGGTCGCCCGAATTGGAACAAAACATTTCATGTTTGTTTTGAAAGATGGTTTGCTACTCGCAAGTAGGCTTAAAATGTAGATTTTGCCACCCGTAGGTGGGCTTAGAAAAGATGGTTTTGCCACTATCTAGTGGGCTTAAAACAAATAGTTAATGATTTATTCCAATTCAAGTAACCCAACCTTCACCCACAGGCATTCAGGCAGTTATATCATATAAGCACATAGCCTCATGGTAAGCATGCTATTCATGGCATTCACTCACACGCATGCAAGGATGCTAAAGCATAGAACTTACCGAGTACTCCAAGCCAAAATAGAAACTACATTAGAAATCATGCATGATCCTAAGTATACAAAAATGCCTAATGCAACACATGCAAAAATGCAACTATAGCAGGCTCGGCTATTCTAAACATGACATATGAGATGCTACAACTATCATGTATTCAATTTAGAATTGAAAAATACAATACAGTTAGTATGATGCGCCGAGCCCGGTGCATGCAATACAGATGAATGATGCAAACATGCTGTCATACTGTATGCTAATTTAAACATGCCCTAATCTAACCATCAAAAGCGGATAAATAAAAGGGAGAAAGACGTGGGGTTGGAAGACATACAACACACACACGCACACTTATTACAGTTGTGCCCTCGCGCAGAGGGTCCAAATAAATAATACAGTCTCAAATGAAAGAATAGTACAGTCCAAATATTACAGCCCAAATAATGTACAAATTCCTAATTAATTTACAAATTAACTAAGAAAATTGTAAAACTGGCGTGCAAGCCAGGGACTGCCTTGCTCCTGATGAATGATGCATATCTGGGCTGCCTTGCGCGAAAATCCACTGGGATGCCCCAATTAGCCTCTGTTTAGCAGTTATTCTTGAAAAGCGTGCCAGACTCCGAAAAGTTGCTGATTCTTTATTTTGCTGCAACAGAGAGCAGGAAAGGGGCATGGCAATGTATTTTCACAGATATATGCATGCCTCGATCCTCGTGCCACCAATCACGCATATCGAGGCATGATGGCCGAGGAGTCGAATTGCACAATTTAATATGGGATGAATGCATATGAAAACACAACAAGACCTAACTCCATCATGGATGATCCGGAGTGTTGGTGACTGGGGAATTGAGATACGTTCCGTCACTCGGAGTACGGAACATACCTCGTTTCCCGTGCCCGGGCTAACTCCTATCCCGAACACGATGCAATATACATGATATGCATGAATGTAACTAAGATATAGCCTAGCATACACATTGCTATGAAAATGAGATGCCTCGAAATGCGTGCACACGGGCACGCAAACCGAAAAAATGACAGAATGCGATCTAAGATACAACCTAGTATGCATTATGCTGTAAAAATGAGATGCCTCGAAATGCGTGCACACGGGCACGTAAACCGAGAAAATGACATACGCAATGCAAATGACATGGAAATATGATATGGACTTACACTAACATGAGATAGCCTCAGCCCCACTCACATAAGAGGCCGATAGATGAAAATGAAGTGCCTCGAAATGCGTGCACACGGACACGCAAACTGAGGCAATGGCATACGCAATGCAATGTGGCTAAAATGGCATATAGAATGCAACATGGACTTACACTAACATGAGAGAGCCTCAGCCACACTCACATAAGAGGCCGATAAATGAAAATGAAGTGCCTCGAAATGCGTGCACACGGGCACGCAAACCGAGGCAATGGCATACGCAATGCAATGTGGCTAAAATGATATGAAAACATGCTAATGGATTTTCAGCAATGAAATGTGGGGGAAAACCGCCCCGGAATGAGGCGAAAACACACCCGATGCATGGAATCTCTCCCGAAATGCAAAGTTAGGCGCATAGAATGAACTACAACTATACAAAGCATGCATAATTGGTACATGGAATGAAAAGACAGAAGCAAGGCAGCCTCAAAATAAGCATTTTTCCAGTACAAATCATGGCCAAACAGCAAGCAAGGATAGGGCAACAATGGCATGCAAAAATGGCCCTAAACATGAGGTTATGAAGCAACTCACAGCTGCTAACTCCAAATAGGTTAGGGCCCTTCAACAACATTGAAGAGGGGCCAAAAATAAGCCACTTTACAGAACTGTAAAAACCTCAAAAACAAACATAGATATGGCTAAGCTCTTATGCAAGAAAATGGGCCAAAAGGTGGCCAAAGAGGCAAGTGGTATATGCAAAGCCCAAACTGAAAAATTACCTTCTACAACATTGAAGAGGGACCAAAAATATGCATATTTACAGAACTGTAAAAACTCCAAAACAGTATACAAACATGCTAGAAATGCAATGCAAAATGAGGCTCAAAAGAGGCTATAACACAAAGTATACAAAATATTCACCAAACAGCCAAAGACCCTTGATGAAACATGAATAATGGGCCAAAATAAGACTATTTCTAGGCCTGTAAAAAGTCCAAAAACAGAAGCATGATAGGCTTCCAAAGCATGCAAGAAAATGGCATTCAAGGAGGATATTGAAGCAAGTGCAATATGGGGGGCTCAAACAGGGTTGAGCCCTTAATGAAACAAGAAAATGAGCTCAAAAAAATGACCTTTTCAGTTTTGGTCGGAGCTCAAATCAAAAAACATGTATGGCTTATAAATGGTGCAAGAAATGGACCAAAAAAGGGGGAAATGCTACTCACCTTTGAAGACCAATGCTTTTGTTGCTTCTTGGACCAACTTTGATGACTCTAAGCTGCTGGAGTTCCTCCCCTTTCTACTGAAATGGAGTGGTGATGGTAGAGCTTGAAGATGATGAAGAAATGGAGCCCAAAACTTGAAGGAAATGGGGTGATATGTATGTATATGCTCCAACCAATCCTTGTAACCCCTTTTCTTGAGTTGGGAGGCCAGCAAAAAATGCAAGAGAGGGAGAGAAGACTCTAGGCCAAAGTGGAGTGAATTGAGGCCTTGGCTCCCCCACAAAATATCCCCCGGATATAGATATTTTCTGGGGGAAACAGCTGTACAGCTGTAAAGTACACACAGTGAGGAAGCAGGCCGGCCAGGTATTTTTGTTGCAGGTGGCCGGCCGGCCACCTCCCCTAGCCGGCCGGCCAAGGGTCAAAAAGGCCAAGTGGCTTTAGTGGCCGGCCACCACATATTGGTGGCCTCCCAAGTCTCCTCTTCACAACCCTGTGGTTCGAATTTGGAAACTCTAAAACAGGAGAGAGAACAAGCCATTTTTAGGAGGGGTTCAAAAGGTTCAAATGGAATTAATGGCCGGCCATAAACTTTTAGGGTCCTCCCATGTGTGTACAACACAAATATGTGGTTTGGGGTTGAAGAAAGTGGCCCCAAGGTGTTCAACATTGGCTCGGAAGGAGGGGTTTAAAAGGGTCAAATGGAATTAGTGGCCGGGTACCAACTTTTAGGGTCCTCCCATGTGTGTACATCACAAATATGTGGTTTGGGTTTGAAGAAAATGGCTCCAAGGTGTTCAACATTAGCCCGGAAGTGTGAAAAACGGGCATCGGAGGGCGTCGGAGGAGTAAAAACTGGTTGTTGAGACAATTGCTAGCCTCCCACCCTTCTACGGTCTTCCCGGTGATAAAACAGAGGTACCTGCCAAAAATGAACAAAAACCGATGCAAAACAAATGCTCGGGGGCCAAAACACGCAGTTCGGGGTCCCGAAAATGGGCTGCTAAGCACCGAAAGTGGCATTCGGCCACGAAGTGGGTTTCTCCGACCCCAGTGTCCCTTGAAAGGGAGAAAATAAGATGTACGCCAAAAATCAAAGCAAACGGAGATGGTTAGGCGGTCCCGAACCGAGGCACACGGCCAACGGTCCCGAAAAACCGGAAACCAGACTCCGAAATGGGCAAAATGGCCTGCGGCCACAAAAAGTAGCCCACGGCCACTGAGAGATGGTCTACTGGACCTCTCCCTCCCCTCAGGAAAACGAAACAGAGGAAACCGAGTCTGGTTCGCAAACCGAGGCAAGGCACAGAAGAGGGTTCGGAAATCCGGAGGCAGGGCTCACGGCCGCGACTCTGAGACTTCTGAACGAGCACGATATGCAATATCACCAAGTGCTCAACTGGTGACGTCTGAGTCTCAAGGTCGGTCAAAAATGGGGTGTCTACAGCCATCCACCATGTTTACAGTCAAATGCGTGCCATCAGTAGGTGGTTTACCTCTGATCACAGGACCAGCTATCTCCCAAGTTCATTGACCTAGTGTTGATAAACTTTGTAGAACCTGGTAGAGTGATGATCTTGTTGTCAATCAGGTCTTGAACTTCATGGCGCAGGCGAAAACAATGATCAATGTCATGATCGAGTTGCAGATGGAAGGCGCAATACTTGGCAGCATCATGCCTGGTTGGAGAGCGATCAGGGAGAGATTGAAAGTCAAGGGGTTTGAGGTGGCCTTGTCCCATGAGGATTTGGAGAGCTTTAGACAAGGTCATGTAAAAAGGATTGAAGATGCGGTTACCAGTCTTGGAAATATTGACAGAAAGGTCGGCAGGTGTTGACTGGGTTTGATGATCTCTTATGAGTGTGAGACTGGAGCTGAAAGGGGTGTTTCTGGTACAACATCCCTTTTCATGGCTTACCCCATGGCTCAAAATGCTCCCAACCTAAGTGACAAAAATGTCATCTATAGTTTTTGTGACAACTGCAAGCACTTGCTGTTTGTTCAACCCTTTGACTTTTAAAGCCTCAATAGCCCATCGGAGATGTGCATAAGGATCAAAACTTGCCCCGGCTTCATTTTTGGCACTTGCTTCAACTTTGCCAAAGGATTGGGTGGCTATATCGGAGCGAGGTCCACTTGTTGTGGACATATCGTCACCCAGACTTAAGATACCTTCGAGTTGGCCCTTTTCAATTGTAGCTCGCCCCAATATTGGGAAGCTTTTTGACATGAAATTTCTGGCATGTGATGTGGTTGATGATGGAGCCAAGATCCCAAAGGCTAAATCTGCCACAGTGGTCTAAAGATCTTCAAGCATGCTCAACAGCTTAGAAGTAGTGGGTTCGGCTATTGGTGCCTGAGCCAAGATCCCAAAGGCTAAATCTGCCACAGTGGTCTAAAGATCTTCAAGCATGCTCAACAGCTTAGAAGTAGTGGGTTCGGCTATTGGTGCCTGCGAGGTATTTGAACGACTTGGTCTTGGTGAATTGGTTGGGCCGAGCTCCTTGGAATGGGTTGGACTGGAATTAGACTATTAGGGAGTTCAAGTTTTGGGGGTTGAAACGATTGGGGTTCAGGTGCATCCATCATACACAAGTCCATGTTTTCTGCAATGAACACCTCAGGCTTAGGTAAATGGGTTGGGGTGATGTATATGCTGGGGTTGTAGGTGGATGGTGATGCATAGATCAGGTTGATGTTTTTGGGTGGCGGGACTTGGTTATGGGCGGGAAGTGGGTTGGTGGTCAGATTCGGTTTGGAGGGTGGGGTGATGATTTTATTGTCAATGAGATCCTGGATCTCATAATGTAAGTGGTAGCACAGGTCTGTGGGGTGACCGCGTTGGTGGAAAATGCAATACTGGGTAGGGTTATGTCTAGGTGGTAGTGGGTCAAGGAGCGGTCGAGGATGTCGCCACCTAAATATTTTATTTTGGGGAATTTAGGAAACCTTGACTCGTGCCTAAGGCCATGTGTCCGTCATCACCAATGTTGTCTCGGCTTGGGAACTTAGGTACGATTGGGGAAGGTCATCTATGAGCACCCCCGCTCGCCCGATCAAAGATCGGCCTGTACTAAACATGATATTTTGTTTTTGAAAACACATGTGTTCTTATTCCGGTTATTAGCCTAGAATTACTATGTGATGCGCACAACACACAAGTATAGACTAGATTGTCTAAATTGGAATAAATCATCTCATGTTTGTTTGAAAATGGTTTGGAGGTGCTACTTGCAAATAGGCTAAGACGTGGATTTTGCCACCCTCGGGTGGGCTTAGAAAACATGATTTTGCCACAATCAAGTGGGCTTAAAACTCGCATTTTAATGAATTGTTCCAATTCAAGTAATCTAACCTTCACTCACAGACATTCAGGCAGTTATATCACATAAGCAAATAGCCTCATGGCAAACATGCTATCATGGCAACACTTACACTCATGTAAGGATGCTAAAGCGTAAAAGCTTACCTAGTACTCCGAGCCAAAATAATAGCTAGTTAGTAATCAATGCATGATCCTAGCTATGTTAAGATGGCTAATGCAACACATGCAAAATGCAACTAGAAATAGGCTCGGCTATTCTAAAATGGCATATGAAATGTGACAACTCGATACACGTATTCAAGTTGGAATTGAAATACGATGCAGTTAGTATGATGCGCTGAGCCTGGTGCATGCAATACGAATGAATGGATGCAAACATGCGAGCATAGGAATGCTAATTGAAACATGACCTAAAACTAACCACTGAAAGCAGGTAAGTAAAAGGGAGAAATACGTGGGGTTGGAAGATATTCACATACTCACGCACACTTATTACAAAATTCGCCCTCTCGACGGAGGGTCCGAATAAATAATACAAACTGACTAATTAACTAACTAATTAGCTAACTAATTATTACACAACACTTAACTAATTAAACAGATTAATTAAGCTACTAAAGCGGTAAAGAGGCCTCGAAAAGAGGGGCAAATGCATGCATGCTCGGCTCCGCTCGAAAATTTATCGCCATGCTCATGCTGCCTCTGTTTACACTGCTCTGCACCTCTAAAAACTATGAAAGTCTCAAGGATGCTTCTGAATCACCTCTTGTACACTGTGAGAGGCCATCGGCCAAAAGGAGTGGTCATCGGCCGATAGAAAGGTGCCATCGACCAATTATGATGCCATCGGCCAACAATGATTAGCCGGTCGGCACTGAAAGTAGCCGACCAGCCATTTCTTCCTGCAGAATGCTGTTTTGCTGCAGCAGAGGACAAATAGAGCATGGCAATACATTTACAAGGCAATGTTTGCACGACCACCCCCCTTATCATGTTTGAGACTCAAAGGGGTGTAGTCCTCGACCCTCGGACTATCAATCGTGCATTTCAATACATGATGGCCAAAGGAGCCAAGTGTGCACATCAATGTGGAATGAATGCAACAAAAACATATGAATGCCTAGAACTCTATCATGCTTAATCAAGAGCGTCGGCGACCGAGGATTGGGGCACATTTCGTCACTCCAAGTACGAAACGTCCCTTTGTCCTCGTGTTTGGCTTGACACCCCAAACCAAACACAATGTAATGCAAGCAAGTATGCCAAATACAATGCAATGCATGCAAACAATGCAATGCACCATGAGCATACCAATTCAATGCAATGCAATGCAATGCAACCTAGGTATGCAACAATGTTTTGTAATGCAACTAGCTAAGCATCATGCAATATACCAAATATGCAAACATGATACAATACAAGCATGCAAATATCATGAAAGCAAACATGCTCAAATGGACTTAAACCAAAAGGGGAGGCCTCAACCATGCCCAAATCAGTGGCCAAAATGATGAAGTGATAGAATGAAATGCACAATGAGCATGCACATGCAATGGTCCAATAAGCTCTAAAATTATGTTAAGAGTGATGCCAAATCAAACACATAACACAAGCAAGGCATGCTAATGGACTTCAATTTCAAAGCTAGCCAAGGTACTTGAACCATGGCCATATCAACCAAGCCCCAAAGGATCAAGGTGACCCAAAACAGTTCCAAGGCAGTCCAAAACAAGGCTAGAACATGCATGGGATGAGACCAAAATATGCTAGAAAGGTGAGCACAAAACAAGGCGCATACAAGGCCAACAGGGGCAATTGTATTACAACCAAACATGGCATGACTTAGGCCAATAAAATCAGAGTTATGGCATGTTAGAATGAGCCCAAAAACCCACTTAGATGGCATCCCAAAGGCCTAAGTATGATGGCATGCACAATGACCTATTCTTAAGGCACGAAACACAAATTATCCAAAGCACGAAATAGGTGATAAATGCAAGTGTGTGACCATGAAACATGGACTGAAATCACATTTCACATGATGCCAAATCATGAAAATACTTCAAGTAACACATGCTAATGAACTCAAGGCACAAAGCTTACAAGCTAGAATGAACCAAGGCTATGCAAAACAATGCATGCATGACTAAGACAACACCAAACAGAGTTTAATCATGGTAAAACATGAGGGAAAGCTCCTTGGAGTCGAGCCAAAACATGCAAGAATAGTGATCCAAGCACAAAATGCATGTTATGCAAACATGCAAGATTACTCTACAAGTATGTGAAGCATGCAAGATGCCATCAAACTGACATGGAATAGAGTTAAGGCAGGTCCTAAAAGCCACTAAAAAGTGCTGAAATAGAACCAAGACATGCTAAGTAAACATGCTACTCTTATAAGCCAACTACACAAGCATATGAAACATAAGGGGAGAGGGGTGTCCCCCTCCTATACAAGACTCCAAAATCACTTCTCCACCATTGAAAATCCTCTGGATTTCAGTGGTGGGAAGGTCAAAATAAGATGATCACAAAGCTCAAAAGTAAAGGCACAAAACAAGGCCAAACAAGGCCTAAGAGGGGGTAGACAACCCCCAACCAAAAAGTGACCTTAAGCAACCATAACAAGTATACAAAATCAGAACTTTTTGTAGTTTAGAGTCAAGCTTGAAACAATATAGAAGTATGTGTAAAAGTTTAAGCAAGAATGGGGTATCTAAAGTTTAAAATCTCACCTTTGAAGAACAACTTCAAGAACACAAGACCAGCAACTCTCTCTGATCAAAACTGGCTCAAGAACCTTAAAACCAACCTCCTAGTACCTTAGCACACAAGGATGGTGTAGTGCTAGGTGTTTGTGTGCAATAGTAAGAACAAAACACACTTTTGAGCTCAAACATACACACAAATCTAGAGAGAGGGAGATATAGAGAGATATATCTAACTTGTATATCAGATCTCTAGAACCCCTGGAAAGGGAGAGGAGGCTCTCCTTTAATAGAAAACCAATTTTGCAAAGCTTCTTGGAGAAGCTAAGTAAGGCTCAAATCCCTCCATACACGTATATGGAGGGGGAAATTGTGCATGCCAGCTGGCACAGCTGGCACAAAATATCTGCCAAAAGCAGATGGAAAGGGGTCGGCCAGAAAATATGGCCGATTGACCAACAAAAGTGGCCGGTCGACCAAAAACAGTGCCAATCGGCCAGCACCTTTGGCCGTTGGCAAGAAAAAGGGGCCGATGGCTTCATGCCTTGGCTGATAGGTTGAGGAAATGGCCAACAAGCCACCCTCTTCCCTTAAAAGCAAAAACACAAGTGCTTGGTCCACAACCAAGCACAAAACAGTCAAGTTGAAAGATTTTGAGGCAAGGCGCATGGCCGAGACCTCCGGGAACTCAAAACGAACACGAGCATAGATGGTCATTGAGTGTTCAAACGATGACGTCCAAGTCTTGAGGACGGTCAAAAATGGGGTGTCTACACACTCCCATTTCCATTCAAATGAACATTTGTCAAAAGATAAGCCGATTATATGAAAAGCTGTCAGGTAGCAAACATAGCATTAATTCACTTTCCCATTCAATTTAATATCCAATCACCATTAACTACAAAATAACATATCCACAAATCATGTTTTAACATTCGCCAAAAAATAATAGGAAAAATATCAAGACAAACCCTATGAGTTATGATTTAATTTAATGTCTTGTCCTTGTTACTAAATTCACTGAACTCAGTTGATATAGCATAGAATCAGTAGTCTTCATTGGTCTGCATACCTGCATCAAAACAAGTAACCAAATCAGGTAAATTGAATAAATCAATAATAGTAGAAGTGTTGCAACTATAAAACATAAGATCTACATTACAACTCACCATCTGTTGAAGAAAGTTTTGTATCAGGAAGAACAATTTAAACAAATCAGTCAATTCTGAGGCTTTGAAACCACAGAAAAAGACAGAAAAAATATTTTAACACGCTTCTATCATATAGACCAGTTATTTTTTAAGCAATCTTTTTTCTTGCAGACAATAAAACAAAAGATTATGTACAATGGGATGATCTTTATCAATCAAGAGCTAACATGCACATCCAAGGAGATACAAAATTGAATAAAGAATGCCAATTCTCAAACAATATATATATCTATGTATGTATTATGCATTTGAACTAAGGAGTTGTCACAATAAGAGCAGAACAAATCCAAATGCCTGAAGTATCCTTCATATCACCAGAAAAGTATCACCTCACCATGGCTAAATGAAAGCCATAGAGTTACAAAAATTCTTATAGGGAGGACCACATATCACGCGACTTACAAAAACTGTCATATCAGCAGTGCTTTGCTTTGGATTTTTAGAATCTTATCAACCCTGTAAGAAAAATCAGTGAGATTACTGCACAACATGTCACAAAAACTTTAGTTGATATGAACAACTATAGGAACAGATAAACATATAAACTAAAATTGTTCTGTGTCTTAAAACAAACAAATCACTATTTTAAAGAATTTGAACTAGAAGCTACTTCACGGAAACAGATGAAGACTAACCAATAAATTGTTCTACATTAATAAAAATACTCTAATAGGAATGGATGATCCAAAATATCACCCTCCAATTTCTGAAGTTCCACAATCCAAATTGGATTCCAATTCTCCATAGAAATTCTCAAGTATCAGGTTATGAGCAGTTAGTTGCAATGTTACAACATTGGCACAGCATGTTTAGGTGATTTAGTTTTGGTTGATTTGTGGAAATCATAAAACAATTAAAATAAAACGAAATGGTAATCATTCAAATTCAAATTAACACAAGATTCATGTACATTCGTAAGTTATACTATCTTATCATGAAATATGATCTGAAAATGTACCACTGTAACATCATAAAAATAACTTATTTCTAGTCATTAACTAGAAATAAGCTATGTCACACGTTTGGCACTATAAAAGCATGGAAATTTTCTTTCTTTATACATTCATGTAACTTTTTTCATACTCTGACAACAAATTTCCAACATTGCATAGGAGTATTAATATAGTTCAAAAGTCAAATTATACCAATTCTATCAAATTGTTACAACTCAGTAATTACACTGATTGAAGCAATAGGGATTTAAGCCTATACAATAGCAATCCTATTGTTTCTAATAGTAATCCTATTATTACAACAAACTAGAGCCAAAAAAAAAATAATATACTTACGCTAGATTTGCCAACGTTTCAGATTTAATCACGGCCTTTCCTTCCAGGAGTTCAAGGGTAGAAAAATGCATTATCATTTCCTTCAAAATGTGCCTTGTGTTTTTCAAAGAGCTTCTCTAGTAACCATCACAGCTGAGGCACCTTAAAAAAAGAAAAAGAAAAAAAGGAGGATGATCACTTAAATTGCGAATATCATTATAGAGAGAGAGAGAGAGAGAGAGAGAGAGAAAGAATAGACGCATAAAAAAAAAGGGTAAGAACATATTAGTCACTGACCATCATTTGCATGATATGAAAAATATCCAGCATAGATACATCATTTAAAGAATTGATTGGAGATCTTTTACTTACTAGTTGCCAATTTAATGTACTGAATATCTTCATATTCGAAGACATCACCATTCGCTATGACGGGAATAGATAGTGCGGCTACAACATTAGCAGTCTCACTCCATTTGGCAAGATCTCTTGGCCTATCTGCAACTCTTCTGCAATTCACTCATACAAAAACACATGCAGCCATTACTTAAGTAGTTAAAACGAAAGTCTTGACGAAAGTAAACTCTAGTCCGAAACTTATACAATTCACTCAACAGAAAACATGTAGCCATCACAATATGCAATAACCATTGTGCATACCCATATCCAATTTTTTGATACATATCCCAATATTTTAAAATTTATTTAAGTTTATGAAGGTATGATATTTGGACATACACCTACACCTGATACTTGTACTCAAATCTATGTAACATAGAACTTTAAGTTGAAAAGTAAATATTATGTATTATGAGACATTTAAATGACCATATATCTGCAATCCAACACATAGGCCCTGTTTGGTAAGGCTTATTTCAGCTTTTAGCTTAATTTAAGCTATTTTGATGTGTTTGGTTTAGCTTAATAATACAGCTTATAGCTTTTTGTAAGTCAAAAATCAACTTATTCTTTGAGTGGGGGAAGAGAAGCTTAATTTATAAGTCAAAAATCAGCTTATGTTCATCCTCTACGATCAACTTCCTCTTTGCTAACACCAACCTCTGAAATCGACGGACCAGGATCAACATCACTAGTGTCATTTCTCCCTCTACTAGTGTCATTTCTCCAGAATTTAAAATTTGAATCCCCGTCCATTACTGTTCATTCACACAGAATTCTGTGCACCTTTGCTTTATATCCAAGCAAAACCACCACGATCGTGACACGTGGGTGGACAGGAGATGGCCATGTCTACTCACACCACTCACACCAAATAGTAATTACTATTTGGTGTGAGTACGGATTTAATCTCCGCCTTATACGTCACCATCCGTACGTCCATCAACGGATGAAATTGCCTAACGGGTACAATTTCAACAGGGGGCGCTAGTAATATTATATATAGCGCCCCCCCCCCCAGCTGGTGTGACCTCCCCCTATATAAAGCCTCGACAAACAACATTCACACCTGTGTAAGTTAAGTGTTAATCACTAAATAAGCTAAATAATGCCTCGCCAAGCCTCTTTCCGTTTTTATGCCAAGAATGTCTTCCTCACCTACCCACAATGCCCATGCCCAAAAGAATAACTCTTAGAACTCCTCCAATCTCTCCTCCAACTAGCCTGTCAGTGATACTACATACTTGTCACAAGGGAGCTCCATGAAGATGGAAACCCTCACCTTCATGCCATGGTTCAATGCACGAAGAAAATCCAAACCTCCAACCCGAGATTTTTCGATCTCACTGGAACCAATGGGAGGATCTACCATCCAAATATAGAAAAACTCCACTCGCCAACAGCAAGTCGACAGTATATACAGAAAGGGGGCGAGTTCGTCGAATGGGGAGAATTTTCATCTAAGGGGAGAAGTCCTTCGAAAAACAGAGACGAACTCTGGAAGGGAATACTTGGCGAAGCAGAAACGGAGGAACAATTCTTTGCTCTCTGTAAAGAAAGATGTCCCACCGATTACGTTACAAAATACCCCCAATTAAAAACATTTTCTAGGGATCATTACAAAAGAGAGAGGCCTCCATATACTAGCCCTTTTAATTCATTTCCTTTCTTAAATGAAGAAGTAAAAAAATGGGCAGAAAATAATATTTTGTTTGTAAGTCGAAATTGCGTTCAGTACGAGTTATGTCAAAATTGCTGTCTCTCCGTTTGGAGGGAAGACGATTTCCTTAGATTAGGGATACACAAAAATAATATAAACAATTTATATACTGACGAAGAACTCTCCTCCTCCTCTGATAACAGGAATCAGAGCAGAGGCCCATCCGCCCAATCTCCCTCTACCTCGAAGGACCCTCAAGAACAGGCAAAACCGCCTGGGCCAGAAGCCTCGGACGACACAATTACTTCTCCGGCAGAATAAGCTTCAAGGACTATGACCAAGACGCCGTCTACAACGTGATAGACGACATCAAATACTCGATAGTCCCTACCGAATTAATAAAGAATTTAGTAGGCTGCCAAAGAGATTTCCATGTATTTGTTAAGTTCCAACCAGATCTCATTATTAGAGGAGGAATTCCTTGTATTTTATTAACAAATGGGGACAGTAGTTGGCTAGATGCAATGTCCCCAAAAATGAGAGAATGGTTTGATGTTAATGTAACCACCATCATGATTAATGAAAAATTTTAGTAATTTTATTTATGAAACCACTCAAAATTTTATTTACTTACTACATTTCCCTTATCATCAACTATTACATCTTGAGTCACATCACTATTTTTTACACTGATGATTACATTTCGTAAAACATTAGAAAATTCCGCTACATCCATAACAACTGATCCTCTACTATCAACTTCCTCTTTGCTAACACCAACCTTTGAAATCGACGGACCAGGATCAACATCACTAGTGTCATCACCACCTTTGCGTACATCAATCTTTGACAACAAATCTCTTCGCCTCTCTGGCAAACCAACAGACTTAGTCCGTGTCAGAATCGGAATGGCCTTCATTGGAGGACAATGCCAGACATCAACATTATCATTAGTATATTTTTTAGATAACACAACAATAGAGGGGGCCCTCATTTGCGAATCTTCTGGCATGTCACTCGTAGAATACTTCAGATACCCCTTCATTTTACAATACGTAACCCCCCTTTTAATATTGGAATTTTCAAGTCGATACTTCACCATCCATGGCACCTGTTTGTCGTTAATTGAACAATAACCATTCCCATAATAGACTAACTCGCATTGACAATCTACTGGGAAAATAAACCATGCTTGCAAACTGTCATTACCGTCTAACCTCCGATCATAAACATTTACTCTAACCAACCCACTAGCATTGGGTACGCAAAGGGGGGAATATTTTATCAATATTTTATCAACCTTAATACTTTTTTGTTTGTATCTTAACCTCAATTGAGAAAATAAATTAGGCAACGCAAGTTCAATACAACTGAAATCACTTGCCGAAACACCTTCAACAACCCCAGTTTTTATATCGTCCACCTCCATTAACCTGAACATTAAAAATAAAAATACATCAGATTACAATTCTAAACAGTTTTAAAGTAAATTTGACTCCTTAAAGTAATTTTGCATTCCTTTCCACTAACAGTAGCAGCCACTAAATATATGGCACCCTTTTGAATGCTTCTAACATTTCCCAACAGCGTATCGTTGTAGTCCGTCCAAACATCAACTGGGAAGAACCGGTCTACAACTTTTATCCCGTGACGAACGTACTCTTTGTCCTTGCCACCAACGAGCTTGAATCTCATTTTCTTTACCATCCGAAAACGGTCGGACTGGTCAGGATCAACAATCCAGGTCTCAGGATTACCCTCGCCAACTCCAATAAATATCTTGTTAGGTATAGGGACGGAATCTGACGGACTATTATCACTGATGACAAAAAACAACACGTGGTGGACCACAGCCTCGTCCTTAGCATCATGTGCCAATTGAACATTACCAATGAATTTGATACCCTTAACCACGATCTTGTCTGATTGATGGTCAGATCTCTTATTACCCAACTCAATACCATTAAGTAATCTCGCCACACCTTTATTATCAAACTTAACGTCCCTTAATTGTTCATCGTATAGCTGTAATTTTCTTACTCCCCTCTTAGTCTTCTTAATAAATCGGGGAATATTCTGAACGTACCGTCTGTGAACATACTGGGTCTTAAAAGGTGCACGACTACGGTAACTACGCCTATATCCACTTGCCGCCGGTGTCCTTGACCTCCGGTATGCAAGGGGGGTCCGGTAATGGCTGCTTCCTATTCTTTCCATTTTTTATATATAACTCCAAATCTTTTATACGAACACTTCTACAGGATATGTTACCTCTGCTAACCCTTCTGTTCAGACACCTTAGCTTTGATATTTTTGCCCTCTGATCTTCGTACACCGGAACAAACTTCACCGGAGCTCTCTGCCGACTCTCTTCCCATAGTCCTAGTTGCCACGTCAAAAAGCGATCTACACACATTTGAGTGAACTGCCCGTAATTCTCGGGATACTCTTCTAAGGAGTACAACATTGTATACCAACAAAATTGGCAGAAAGAAAAGGAGGGACGAAACAAGGTACCAGAAAATCACCTCAGTCAATAACTCTCCAACTGCAAAAGCATATCTCTCTTATCTCTCTCCACCGACAAATATCTGAGGCTGGACCCAGATATATAGACAATTGTAAATACGGAGATTCGGAATTTAAAATTTGAATCCCCGCTCATTACTGTTCATTCACTCGGAATTCTGTGCACCTTTGATTTATATCCAAGCAAAACCACCACGATCGTGACACGTGGGTGGACAGGAGATGGCCACGTCTACTCACACCACTCACACCAAATAGTAATTACTATTTGGTGTGAGTACAGATTTAATCTCCGCCTTACACGTCACCATCCGTACGTCCATCAACGGATGAAATTGCCTAACGGGTACAATTTCAACAGGGGGGGCGCTAGTAATATTATATATAGCGCCCCCCCCCAGCTGGTGTGACCTCCCCCTATATAAAGCCTCGACAAACAACATTCACACCTGTGTAAGTTAAGTGTTAATCACTAAATAAGCTAAATAATGCCTCGCCAAGCCTCTTTCCGTTTTTATGCCAAGAATGTTTTCCTCACCTACCCACAATGCCCATGCCCAAAAGAATAACTCTTAGAACTCCTCCAATCTCTCCTCCAACTAGCCTGTCAGTGATACTACATACTTGTCGCAAGGGAGCTCCATGAAGATGGAAACCCTCACCTTCATGCCATGGTTCAATGCACGAAGAAGATCCAAACCTCCAACCCAAGATTGTTCGATCTCACTGGAACCAATGGGAGGATCTACCATCAAAATATAGAAAAACTCCACTCGCCAATAGCAAGTCGACAGTATATACAGAAAGGGGGCGAGTTCGTCGAATGGGGAGAATTTTCATCTAAGGGGAGAAGTCCTTCGAAAAACAGAGACGAACTCTGGAAGGGAATACTTGGCGAAGTAGAAACGGAGGAACAATTCTTTGCTCTCTGTAAAGAAAGATGTCCCACCGATTACGTCACAAAATACCCCCAATTAAAAACATTTTCTAGGGATCATTACAAAAGAGAGAGGCCCCCATATACTAGCCCTTTTAATTCATTTCCTTTCTTAAATGAAGAAGTAAAAAAATGGGCAGAAAATAATATTTTGTTTGTAAGTCGAAATTGCGTTCAGTACGAGTTATGTCAAAATTACTGTCTCTCCGTTTGGAGGGAAGACGATTTCCTTAGATTAGGGATACACAAAAATAATATAAACAATTTATATACTGACGAAGAACTCTCCTTCTCCTCTGATAACAGGAATCAGAGCAGAGGCTCATCCGCCCAATCTCCCTCTACCTCGAAGGACCCTCAAGAACAGGCAAAACTGCCTGGGCCAAAAGCCTCGGACGACACAATTACTTCTCTAGCAGAATAAGCTTCAAGGACTACGACCAAGACGCCGTCTACAACGTGATAGACGACATCAAATACTCGGCAGTCTCTACCGAATTAATGAAGAATTTAGTAGGCTGCCAGAGAGATTTCCATGTATTTGTTAAGTTCCAACCAGATCTCACTATTAGAGGAGGAATTCCTTGTATTTTCGACTTACAAACAAAATATTATTTTCTGCCCATTTTTTTACTTTTTCATTTAAGAGAGGAAATGAATTAAAAGGGCTAGTATATGGGGGCCTCTCTCTTTTGTAATGATCCCTAGAAAATGTTTTTAATTGGGGGTATTTTGTGACGTAATCGGTGGGACATCTTTCTTTATAGAGAGCAAAGAATTGTTCCTCCGTCTCTGCTTTGCCAAGTATTTCCCTCCAGAGTTCGTCTCTGTTTTTCGAAGGACTTCTCTCCTTAGATGAAAATTCTCCCCATTCGACGAACTCGCCCCCTTTCTGTATATACTGTCGACTTGTTGTTGGCGAGTGGAGTTTTTCTATATTTGGATGGTAGATCCTCCCATTGGTTCCAGTGAGATCGAAAAATCTCGGGTAGGAGGTTTGGATCTTCTTCGTACCTTGAACCATGGCATGAAGGTGGGGGTTTCCATCTTCATGGAGCTCCCTTGCGACAAGTATGTAGTATGGCTGACAGGTTAGTTGGAGGAGAGATTGGCGGAGTTCTAAGAGTTGTTCTTTTGGGCATGGGCATTGTGGGTAGGTGAGGAAAACATTCTTGGCATAAAAACGGAAAGAGGCTTGGTGAGGCATTATTTAGCTTATTTAGTGATTAACACTTAACTTACACAGGTGTGAATGTTGTTTGTCGAGGCTTTATATAGGGGGAGGTCACACCAGCTAGGGGGGGCGCTACATATAATATTACTAGCGCCCCCTGTTGAAATTGCACCCGTTAGGCAATTTCATCCGTTGATGGACGTACGGATGGTGACGTGTAAGGCGGAGATTAAATCCGTACTCACACCAAATAGTAATTACTATTTGGTGTGAGTGGTGTGAGTAGCCGGGGCTTGGTGTGAGTAGACGTGGCCATCTCCTGTCCACCCACGTGTCACGACCGTGGTGGTTTTGCTTGGATATAAAGCAAAGGTGCATAGAATTCCGCGTGAATGAACAGTAATGGGCGGGAATTCAAATTTTAAATTCCGAATCTCCGTATTTACAGTTGTCTATATATTTGGGTCCAGCCTCAGATATTTGTCGGTGGAGAGAGATAAGAGAGATATGCTTTTGCAGTTGGAGAGTTATTACACTGAGGTGATTTTCTGGTACCTTGTTTCGTCCCTCCTTTTCTTTCTGCCAATATTGTCGATTTATTTGGTATACAATGTTGTACTCCTTAGAAGAGTATCCCGAGAATTACGGGCAGTTCACTCAAATGTGTGTAGATCGCTTTTTGACGTGGTAACTAGGACTGTGGGAAAAGAGCCGACTGAGAGCTCCGGTGAAGTTTATTCCGGTGTACGAAGATCAGAGGGCAAAAATATCAAAGCTAAGGTGTCAGAACAGAAGGGTTAGCAGAGGTAACAAATCCTGTAGAAGTGTTCGTATAAAAGATTTGGAGTTATTTATAAAAAATGGAAAGAATAGGAAGCAGCCATTACCGGACCCCCCTTGCGTACCGGAGGTCAAGGATACCGGCAGCTAGTGGATATAGGCGTAGTTACCGTAGTCGTGCACCTTTTAAGACCCAGTATGTTCGCAGACGGTACGTTCAGAATATTCCTCGATTTATTAAGAAGACTAAGAGGAGAGTAAGGAAATTATAGCTATACAATGAACAATTAAGGGACGTTAAGTTTGATAATAAAGGTGTGGCGAGATTACTTAATGGTATTGAGTTGGGTAATAAGAGATCTGACCGTCAATCAGACACGATCGTGGTTAAGGGTATCAAATTCATTGGTAATGTTCAATTGGGACAGGATGCTAAGGACGAAGCTGTGGTCCACCACATGTTGTTTTTTGTCATCAGTGATAATAGTCCATCAGATTCCGTCCCTACACCTGACAAGATATTTATTGGAGTTGGCGAGGGTAATCCTGAGACCTGGATTGTTGATCCTGACCAGTCCGACCGTTTTTGAATGCTAAAGAAAATGAGATTCAAGCTCGTTGGTGGCAAGGACAAAGAGTACGTTCGTCACGGGATAGAAGTTGTAGACCGGTTCTTCCCAGTTGATGTTTGGACGGACTACAAAGATACGCTGTTGGGAAATGTTGGAAGCATTCAAAAGGGTGCCATATATTTAGTGGCTGCTACTGTTAGTGGAAAGGAATGCAAAATTACTTTAAGGAGTCAAATGTACTTTAAAACTGTTTAGAATTGTAATTTGATGTATTTTTATTTTTAATGTTCATGTTAATGGAGGTGGACGATATAAAAACTGGGAAGAACCGGTCTACAACTTTTATCCCGCGACGAACATACTCTTTGTCCTTGCCACCAACGAGCTTGAATCTCATTTTCTTTAGCATCCAAAAACGGTCGGACTGGTCAGGATCAACAATCCAGGTCTCAGAAATACCCTCGCCAACTCCAATAAATATCTTGTCTGGTGTAGGGACGGAATCTGATGGACTATTATCACTGATGACAAAAAACAACACGTGGTGGACCACAGCCTCGTCCTTAGCATCTTGTCCCAATTGAACATTACCAATGAATTTGATATCCTTAACCACGATCTTGTCTGATTGACGGTCAGATCTCTTATTACCCAACTCAATACCATTAAGTAATCTCGCCACGCCTTTATTATCAAACTTAACGTCCCTTAATTGTTCGTCGTATAGCTGTAATTTCCTTACTCCCCTCTTAGTCTTCTTAATAAATCGAGGAATATTCTGAACGTACCGTCTGCGAACATACTGGGTCTTAAAAGGTGCACGACTACGATAACTACGCCTATATCCACTGGCCGCCGGTGTCCTTGACCTCCGGTACGCAAGGGGGGTCCGGTAATGGCTGCTTCCTATTCATTCCATTTTTTATATATAACTCCAAATCTTTTATACGAACACTTCGACAGGATCTGCACAGTTATAAGTTATAAGCTATTAGAGTATAAGTTATAATCACTTTCCCACAGCTCTACCAAACGGGGCAATAGTTTCAGTTCATGGACTGTTTATTATTGTTACAATTTGTTATTAATACTCAACATGCACCTTAGAAGAGAACAATAGCTTATCTATTTCTATTTCCTAATACAAACGAGCATAGGTAATAACATGAAATGATGAGGCAAAACAAAAACCAATAGCATGTAAATTATTTGTAAAGTTGAGTGACTTTACAGTGACTACTGCACTAACCACAGGCTTGTGTGGAACATTATTCACATCTAGCCAATAGAATCGTATCCTACATCAACACATACTATAAAATGGTTAATAATTATGGGGTCACCAAGTGAGATTTGAAAAATTTTAATGCTATACATCAAAATCTTAATGGAAGAATTAAATATGCCAAGAGAAAGAATGCACGTGGCAGTTCTAGAGATAAACTACCTTTTCATCACCTCTACAGGTAAATTACTGATACAGTACAACTACTTAAATAGAAAGACTCAAAAGGCAAGTAATAACAAACTTTCTTGCATAAAGCTCACACAAGTTTTTGATAACCAACACAAGAAAATTAGATCTCTGATGGTTATAAACAAAATTTCAATCTAACCTCGGATGCCAATTTTTCCAATTTTGATTTTAAATATACACATTTCCTACACCAGCTTGCCATCCTACAAATCCAAGTAAATTCACATGACAACCCAACTCAATTCAATATAAGAGGAATCGTAATCCTACGAATAAAAAGCAAGGGAAAAAATTCCACAAAAAAATAAATAGTAAAGAAACAAAACAAAAACTGAAAAAAAAAAACTGTCATCACATCATAGCATGACCTTTCCACCAACAATCAATGGAACTTTTGTCTCAAATTTTTTTACTGACCATACTTGTTATTCGTAGTTGACAATCAATAAAACTTTTGTCTCGTGGCATAACCTATCAACCCTAGTTGTTATTCCATCAAATGTTCATATTTTATCTTTAAACCAGTAAAATAGAAATCCATTGCAAAAAAAAAAAAAAAAAAAAAAGTGGCAGCATGTCGGGATTCTGTTGATATTTCATCAAATTAAGAGGCAGTGCATATGACCACCGCCAAAACCCTAACCCTAGTTCTAGAAACCCTAACCCTCTCCCCATCATTGTCTCTTTTGTCCTCTTCTTCTCCCGAAACCCTAATCCTAGATCTAGATATACCACTGTCGCAAACCCATATCACTGCCCACCACCCACCGCCACTGCCATCACCGCCCACTATCCATTGTTGCCCTTCTCTCATCTTTATTCCCTTTTTCTCATTCTTTTTCTTCTTCTTCTTCTTCCAAAACTTTAGATCGATCCACCACCGTCGCCAAATCGCAACCCATTGCCTTTCCCATCACCTCTCACCTTTGCCACCAAATCGTGACCTACTACCACCACTCTTTGAAATCCCTAGATCAAGGGTTAGGGTTTCAGGAGAGATAAAGAAAAAGAAGAAAGGAAAGAGAGAGAGAGAGAGAGAGAGAGAGAAATAAGAAGATGAGACGGGGACTAGGGAGGCGACCAGCGAGGATGGTCGTGATGTTGAGAGCTAATGATTGTGGCCAGAGAAGGAAAGCAAGTGGAGGCATGCGGTAGGTGGTGGAGTCCAAAATAGTAATTTTCAAAGGGATATAAGTGTAATAAAAAAAAGGGTAAATTACAAATACACCCCCTGAGGTTTACTTAAATTACAACAAAACTAATTATTTACAGCTTCAACTTTACGACATACATTAAGTGCACGTCGTAATTAATACATTCTACGACATATTTTTTTTTTCTTTTGCAAGCCGTTAATGGTTTTTCAAAAACGACACACATACCATGTAAGTCGTTAATTTATATATTTATGGCATACAAAAGTATGCCGTAAAAAATGTATATTTTCACAACTTAAAAAATATGTCCTAAAATATTTGCACTTAAGACGACATACATTTCATGTTGTAAAATATTATAACTTTACACGGCATGCATTAACATATCGTGAAAACTTCTACAAAAAAAATAAATAAATAAATAAATCAATTCGACTTGTTTTATGACATGCAAAAGCATGCCGTAAAAAATGTATATTTTCACAGCATACAAAAATATGTCGTATAATCTTTGCACTTAAGACGACATACATTTCATGTCGTAAAATATTATAACTTTACACGACATGCATTAGCATGTCGTGAAAACTTTTATTAAAAAATATTTCAATCCGATTTTTTTTGTTTGATTTAAAAAAACTAACAATTCCAGCCAAACTTCTCACCTTAAATTTTCCTAATTGAGGACAACGTAAAAAATAATTTATACATTATTTTATAATTTAGTGTCTTCTTTTAAGGGATAATTGAACCCAATGAAATTTTGGGGAAAAAAATTATATATTCATGAAAAAGTTTATAATTTTAATTATTAATATTTATATTACTTCTCACTAATTTGTAATTAAATTTTTTTTTTATAAATTACCTTGATTTGATATTTTCCCTTCTTTTAATAGTTTATTTATTTTTTACTTTTTAGATATACCTAATCTGGATACAGCTAAAAAGAAAAATATTTTAAAAAAAATATAATACATATGAAATGTATTAAATTATATATTTTTTTGAATTTAGTGTTTTTTTAAAAAAAATTAAAAAAATATTTTCCTTCTAAATATATGTAAATTATTTAAATTTAAAAATAAATAAAATTATTTAAAATATTTAAAAGCTTAGAATAACTCTAAAAAAAAAAACTCAAATTAAGCCCCGTTCACTACTCTCCCTCCCATTCTATCCATATATGTTTTTGCCATCAAACCCCAACCCCACACCCCCCCCCCACCCCCCCGCCCCCTCTCTCTCTCTCGGCGTGCGTGCTCTCTTCGTTCTAGTCTGTTTGAGGTATGTTCTGCGAGCATTGCCTTGATCGATCGGGCCTTTGAGGTAGGTTTTGATCAAAAGTCAGATATTTTTCTTCTTCTTATCTTCGGTTCTTCAAAGTTATAGTCAAATCTCTGTATATGCGTATATTTGTATATATTAGTCTCGATTAATCGATTTGTGATCGGTAGATTTGATGAGTTTGGAAGCATATGATCGATTCTTTGCTGTGGAAATGAATTTTGGACAGTTTGAATATGATCGAATCAGAGGATAAATATGTGCTTATATGTTGTGTTTAGTGATGGATTTGTTTGAAGTTTATCATCAAAGCTGGTTATCAATTGGTCTGATTGTAAATTCAGCAAAAATGATCTCTGTTTTTGTAGTTTTTTTTGTTTTTTTTGTTTTTTTTTAAATTTCTTCTTGAATTGTTACTTTTAATGCCTTCACGGTTTAGGTATGGATACACAATGGTGCACATCTGTTTAAGGTGTCTTTAGGAACTTTAACCAAACAACCATTTTTGTTTATTTCGCTGAGGTGCTACCCACCCTAACTTTTTTTTCCACCTCAGAATTTTTGAAGGCCAAGTGTTTGATGAATTGTGAAGTTTCATTTTTTGCTTTAATTTATTGGAAAGTTCTTTCGTGATTTTCATATTATCTTTTAGATGGATTGGAGTGTTAAAAATGATCTGTTGGTAAAATTTCTTGTTGCATAAAACTCTGTTTTGGTCAAGTTGTTTGTAGTTCATTTGTTTTTGTTTTATTTTCTATTGTTTTCTTCTTCTTCTTCTTCTTCTTCTTCTTCTTCTTCTTCTTCTTCTTCTTCTTCTTCTTCTTCTTCCTTCATTTTTTTTAACACCCAAGATCAAATCTGTATTGCAACTTGTGTGATGCCATTTATTTCCTCGACACTTCTGTAACATGTGCTGTAGGTAGTCAATAAATTCAAAGTGGAGAAGTTCAGTGTGGGAAAAACTGGGAAGTTTGAGAAGCAGTAATTTCTTTATATTTAACGTCTTTAAACTCTTATTTTCAAATATTTTTATTGTATTTGCCTTTGGCACACATTCTAAAGGCCAAGGATGATAAAGTTTTTATCCCTTGCATTTTTCAAGTTGTTGTTTCACTTCTATCAATTTAACAGCTATCCCGCATTGCCTATTTATATCTCTTTATGTTCATGCTTTGTTCTTGGGTCTTTTTGTCTGCATTATTGTTTCTTTTTCTTTTTATTTTTCCCAACTCTTTATGTTAAACTTCCACTCTTTGTTCCTTTATATGTTTTATTGCTAAATATAATTATCTTTTGGTTCTGACTGACATCATCATTGAAATTCCCATTTGTAACCTCTTTCAAATTCAATGAGATATTGAGATCCAACTAGCACTTAGTGTTATCTCATTTTCGCCTCAACATTGATTGTTGTTGAAATTCATTTTCGATTTTTGTTTCCTTTAAATCCATTGGGAGTTTATATTCTGCTTGGGACATCATTCTCCACACAACTTGTGGCTTGGAAAATGGAATTGCATTATTTTCTGCAGATGGCATTGATGCTTATTTGTCATTTCAAAATTTTTTTGTCTGTCTTGGTTCTTCTAGTCCTGCCTTTTTATCCTCACTACAAGTGCCTTTTAGTTTTAAATTAGCTGCCTTGGTTATTTCCTCTCTGTAATTGATAATTCCAGATAGTTAGGAGTAGCACGCAGCTTATGTTTAACTCATAGATAATAACATGGTTTGAAGCTGTAGGTGCATTTATTGTTGTCATGTTTGTGATCTAAATGTGTCATTATCTTCATTTAGGGCATTTTTCCATTAAATTTTGTTGGATAGAAGAGGGTATTTTCTCATATCTTCAAAGTATCTTGGCTTGACGTGCATGTCCCTTTTCAGGTGGTTCACTTTTTCTTTTTGATCGGAAGGTGTTGAGATACTTCAGAAAAGATGGCCATAACTGGAGGAAGAAGAAAGATGGAAAGACAGTGAAGGAAGCTCATGAGAGGCTCAAGGTTTGTGCGAAAGGATGATGCTTGTTGAAGGCAATTTTTATTTTTTAAGTTGATCCTGTCTACACCAGACAGAAGTTTGTGACTTTCAGGAATTTTGCACTATATCATATAATGAATAGTTCATGTTGTATATTTTTATTACACTTCCAAGGTAATTTGCTTGTATAATGTCCTTTCAGGCTGGGCCCATGGAGAAGAAAATGAAAATTTCCAAAGGCGAAGGTATTGGTTGCTTGAAGAGTGAGTGTCTAAAAGTTTGCCTTGCTTTTATCAAAGTTTGTGTTTATTTTGTCAAATCTTTGCACTTTGCTCTCTCTCTCTCTCTCTCTCTCTCTATATATATATATATATATACATATATATAAATCTGTCTGTATTATGGACCACCTCTGGGCAATTGCTTTTAATATGAAGTTTATCTATTAATTAGTATTAGCGTATAAAAGTTGATTGAATGTAAATGCCTACTTGCAGCTTCTTGTGCATGTACAGGCATAAGTCCAGTCCTCTGATACTATTTAGCATTGAATAAACATCATTTGCTGAGTAGAATCTGGTTCGTTAGTTATATCTGCTTCTGGAACAGTTTTGCTGCTTTGGAAGTCCCATTACCTTTTTTTGTGAGGGAAAAAAGATGAAATATGGTTTAAAGTTTCACCCCTTTTCTTTGTCATACTAATCATTTTAATGTTTGGAATTACAACCATGTCTATAGTTGTAAACTCATGTTAACTTGTATGAACTTCCATGAAATTGACTACACCTTGAAAATTGAATCAATTTATGGAAGTTAATGAAAATTTGACCATTTTTGTTTCCTTAGTGGTTATTTTGGAAGGGCTTTTGCTGCACATTCTCATTTGCTTCTTATTTGGATGACACCTGCTGCAGGGAGCGCTTTAACATTGTTCTTGTCCACTATTGCGAAGTAAAGGTTAGAAATTTATTCTATTATTCCTTTGTTTCTTCATTATTGAAGAAATTCACAATTGATAATTTGTATACCGTATCAGATGATTCTTGAGCCAATATATATCATACATAATGCTGGCTATTTTAGAATAACATCGCTTTCTAACTTTCCCACCTCTTTTGTTTCAAGGTTTCTTGTGTATGTATAACTTCCACGTATTGGAATCTTGCTACAAAATATAATCTAATGTGTTTTGTTGCCCAACTTTTCACATCTGTGCTAGTTTCTTTTTGGACTAATGGTCATTACAATGTTCATGTTACTCGTAAGATTCCCGACTTAGTGGCACTTCTATGATTTGGAAAGCTTCTCTATCGGTTTTAGTACGTTACATTGTTTTGTTTCTTGTTGGTGCTTAATGGATATTGTTTTGGCCATGGCTATTCCCAGAGTACTTAACGTTACAATTTTTTTTTTTTTTTTTTTTTTTTGCGACAGTAACAAGATGGTCACTAATACATTGTAGGCATTTTTTGAACTGGATTGGGAGTGGGAGTCTTCCTTCTTCTAGCTCTTAGAATCAGTGTGCCAAAGGTTGATTCTTGGGATGTAGTTTTGTTGGTAAAACAAAAACCAAAATTCATGTTTTGTGTATTTAAGAATCTGATGCATCTATCTGCTTTTCTTTTCTTCTGTACTCTTTTTGTTTCCCATTCAAATTTTCTGGAACAATGCATGTTTTCTTTGAAGGGTGCAACTTTTTATTTTACTTGGTTTTGTGACCTATAAGTTTTTGAGCCACGTAACACCACAACAAAACTAACTATTTACGGCTTCAACTTTGCGGCACACATTAAATGCATGTCGTAATTAGTACATTCTATGACATTTTTTTTTTTGCAAGTTGTTAGTAGTTTTTCAATAATGACATACATACCATGTAAGTCGTTAATTCATATATTTATGGCATATAAAAGTATGCCGTAAAAAATCTATATTTTCATGACTTAAAAAATATGTTATAAAATATTTGCACTTAAAACAACATACATTTTATGTTGTAAAATATTATAACTTTACACGCCATGCATTAACATGTTGTGAAAATTTTTGCAAAAAAATAAAAATAAATAAAAAAATTCAATTCGAATTTTTTTTATGGCATGCAAAAGCATGCCGTAAAAAATGCATATTTTCATGGCATACAAAAATACGATGTAAAATATCTGCACTTAAGACGACATACAATTCATGTTGTGAAATATTATAACTTTACACGGCATGCATTAGCATGTTGTGAAAACTTTTATTAAAAAAAATTTCAATCCAATTTTATTTTTCTTTTTTTTGATTTAAAAAAGCTAACAATTTCCAGCTAAGTTTCTCACTTTAGATTTTTCTAATTGAGGACAACATAAAAAATAATTTATACATTATTTTATAATTTAGGGTCTCTTTTAAGGGATAATTGCACCCAGTGGGATTTTGGGAAAAAAATTACATATTCATGAAAAAGTTTGTAATTTTAATGATTAATATTTATATGGCTTCTCACTAATTTGTAATTATTTTTTTTTAAAAAAAATTACCTTGATTTGATATTTTCCCTTAATTTAATAATTTATTTATTTTTTACTTTTTAGATGTGCCTAATTTGAATACAACTAAAAAGTAAAGTATTTGTAAAAAAAATATAATATATATGAAATGTATTAAATTTTATATTTTTTTGAATTGAGTGATTTTTTTAAAAAATTAAAAAATATTTTTCTTTTAAATATATGTAAATTATTTGAATTTAAAAAGTAAAAAAAAATATTTAAAATATTTAAAACTTACAATAACAAAAAAACAAAAAAAAAGACTCAAAAAAATTATTTTAGCCCTGTTCACCACTCTCATAGACTCCTCTCATTCTATCTGTACATGTTTTTGCCCCAAACCCTCTCTCTATCTCTCTCTCTCTGCGTGCGAGCTCTCGAGTGCAAGCTCTCGAGCTCTCTTCGAGCATTTCCTTGATTGATCGCGCGACTTCGCATGACCTCACAATGTATGTCATTCACTTTCTCTCCCAATTGATCAATTTTTCTCTGTCTCTATCATTTTTTCCCAAAAGCTTCGAATTCATCATTTTATTTGAAGTTAGGGTTTGGTGAGAGCCATGGAAATGTAGACTACAAGCCAAATGCATTCTCAATCAATTGATCTCAAACCCTAACTTATCTCTACACGCTCCTCTGTATCGAACAATTCAGTGAGTTTGAAACTCGTCATACTTCGTATTTTTTCTTGTGTGTGTTTACTGGATCAATTGAAGTTTGTATTGATAATTCGGTTTTTTCGGAGGTCTGGCAGATCACTAGACAAGTCGATTTCAATGCTTCAGATGGAGCTGGCTGCTACTCGAAGTTCTCAAGAGATGAGGAGATCTGATAAGTTCACTCACATCTCTGAATTGACTCATGAGGGCTTGCCAAGGAAGAAGACTTTCATAGTTATTGGAATTAATACTGCTTTTAGTAGTAGGAAGAGGTGTGATTTGGTTAGACAAACTTGGATGCCTCAAGGTGATAATATGATATTGTCTTTGTGTGTATGTCCTACTATATCTTAATTTCATGGCTTTCCTTGACTAGCTTTTTGGGTTTGATTAGGAGAGAGACTTCTTCAATTGGAACAAGAGAAGGGAATTATCATCCGCTTCATGATCGGCCATAGGTAAATCTCTTCTGCATTTTCTAACAAGTTGGTTAGTTTAGTATTATTTGAAAACAATAGGAATTCTTCGGGCAATATGATCTCATTATTAATTTTTTGAAGTTGGATCCATTGCTTTTCCATGATATAGATTTGTCAAAAGTCAGCTCCTGCTTGTGTAACAATACACATTGTTAAGCAAATAACTGTATCATTATCACATGAATTGCCTTTAAAAATTAAAATAGAATATCCAGGAAGTTTTGAGATGTTCACTTGTCATGAGAATGAACAAGTTTTAGCTTATTTTTTGTTTACTGTATTTCCATTCCATTGGTGGTCAACAACCATAGTCATAGCACAAGCACAAATAATCTTTACCACATGCTGCAGGGTAATTTACTTTTATGTGGTGTGATGTTCTTTGATGAGACTAGAAAAAGACAAACTAAATTACCATGAAGATGTTTGTTTGTATATCTAAGAACTGCAGAACTATTTGGCCAATGAATCAATTGGTCAGGTGAACTAAATCTTAATTGATCTGCATTCCACATTGGTGTTGGTGGACAAGTACAAGAAGCACTCTCCCATGGACTTTGATGTCAAATTTATGTAAAGCTGCACTAGGAAGGAAACTTTGATCGCTGCTCCATATGGTTGAAATCATGGTTGGTTTGAATAAGGTGAACTTGTAGTTCTAGGATTTAAGAAGGTTAGGGAAAGTTTGGAGGTTTTTGTAGACAGAAACGAGTTGGAATTAACTTGATTTTTAGAATTATAAGCTGTAGAAACTTAAAAGTGTAATAAAATTTATGGGCAGCAATTATTTTGTCGTATGTAGATGCTGTAAATTATAGTCCATGAAAATTAATTAAAACATACTTGACCAAACAAGGTTCCAAGGGTTGCTTCGTTTAAAATTCTAAAGTTGTCTCCTCTCTTCTGATTGTGTTCCGCATCTGTTTCTTAACTGGTATGTAGATGCAGTAAATTATTGTCTTAGGAGCCTTAGCATAATCATGTGTAAGAAGACAGTAGTTGAAGAGGATTTTCTCAAGGGTATGAGGTGGACAGTTAAAAGTTTGATTTTGCACCTTAAGGGAGGATATTCCCCTGGATTTTAGGTGGATAGTTAAATTTTGATTTTCACCTTAAGTGCTTTAATAATGATAAAAACAGCAAAATTTAAAGAGAATTTATACTTACAAGAAAACAAGAAAATTTATGTTGAATAGTGACAGAATGACCTAAATGCCATAGAGCAAATGTTGGAAAGCCAAGAAACATTGGTGTTAGATGAGATATAATGAAATGAGTTGTAGCCGAAAGAGAATAAAAAATGGAAAAGAGTAAAAGGGATTTATGAGGATATTTGATTGAATGAGCATAAAAAATTGGAAAGACTAGAATCAACATGGGTACTTCTATAAAAATATTGGAGTAGCTTAATGGGTGGTACATTGATTGAAATAATTCATGCATGATCATGCCCTATAGAAACTTTGATTATTGAACATAATTGATCATGTGACTTTCTGAGTAACTGCTATGAGAAAAGGACACATTTGGGACCAATATATTCTTTTTAGACAATGAAAGCTTCAATGTGTGAATAATAGATTACTATTGTCTTACTACCATGCTTTAAATAATGTTATTAGATCTTTTATAGAGTCGTTATTAGTTCTAAAATATTTTAGTTGGTTAAAAATTTTTAATTCCCCAATTTTGAAGTCATTGTTTTTTGTAGAATTTGGAGAATGTAGTATCCTATGGATTTGCAAATAATCTTCAGTTTTTAGTGGAGAGTTGAGTTATGAGGATTTGAGGTTGTGGTTGTATGAATTTTCCTAAACCTTGTGACAAGAATGAGACACTTCTCCCCCCCCCCCCCCTCTTCTCCTCCTCTGTTTGAATTACCCCAAGTACTGTTTGAGGGTTATTGTTCATAATGCCGTCAAATTGCACATTTTAGCCCCAAAAGCCTACCAAACTAAGTTTAAATTAACCTTAACCCTTTCTCCTACGTATTGATTTTCAATCTAACCATTAATACCCAAAAATTATTTGTTTTCTAGATTTCAGATAGTCTAATTCATATGAGAAATAGAGGTCTTTTTAATTTGGGGTTTAGAAAAAGCAGGTCCTAACTCAAACCAACGCAGATCCATTCGAATAGGATAATATTACTAAATGGAAGATACATACCTTTTGCTCTTGCTACAATATATTTTCATCATATAGGGCACTTGTGTGTAATATTTGAGAATTATGCTGAATGCCAATTGTTTTGATTGGTGCAGTGCAACATCTAACAGCATACTAGATTGAGCTATTGATTCAGAAGATTTTCAGCATAAGGACTTCCTCAGGCTGGTAAGGATGCACAGAGCTTGTATGTACCAAAAATATTGCGGACAATTCACAATTTTTTTCCCCAATCTTGGTGCTCATGAGTCATGTTGTCTTGCAGGAGCATGTTGAAGGGTATCATGAATTGCCTGCAAAAACCAAAATTTTCTTCTCCACTGCTGTTCCAAAATGGGATGCTGATTTCTATGTCAAAGTGGATGATGATGTCCATGTCAATTTGGGTATACACTGTCTTTTTCCATTTTCTTTTCTTGTTATATTCTTTCTTCATTTTTTCCCAATTTTGGGTAGCTTTTGTCAATTTTGAATTTGTTGAGTGATGCAGAGTGCATAAAACTGTTATGACCCTACCACTACTATATATTTTCCAAAAAAATTCATAAGTTTGCAAGCTTTGAAGTAGAGATTTCCTCTTAAGATGGATTTATTTTTCTGCAGGTTGTTGAGTTTGCCTTGGCTTTACAGGAAGCTGTGTGCTTTTCTGTTGTTCTGGAATGTGTGCTTGCACTTGTTGCTGCTGCTACTGCTACTGCAACATTTGCTCTTCGAATCCTTACAATTGGTATTGGGATAGGGCCTTTCTGTATTGGCCAAGTTAATTGATTCTTTATCTCTCTCTATTGCTCCTAATAATGAATTAGACTTGACTAGCTTGTGTTGTGTATAATCTTTTTGCTTTCATTTGTACATATAATTTGCTATCTGATCTTGTAATTTGTTTTTCAATTTCTAAAGTGGGCATTTTAGTGATATCATGTGTTCAGATATTGAGTTTACTCATGTAATGAACTTTGAATTTGCTTTTCTTCTCTCTCTCTCTCTCTCTCTCTCTCTCTCTCTCTCTCTCTCTCTCTCTCTATATATATATATATATATATATATTAAAAATATCCTTTTACAACATACAAAATTATGCTGTGTAAAGTGTAATAATTTATGACATATAAGAAAATACTGTAAAAGATTATATATGGCATATAGAGTATGCCAGAAATATACTAAAAATAACTTTTTACGACATACAAACTTATGTCGTGAAAAGTGTAATGATTTATGACATGCAAGAAAATGTTGTAGAAGATTATATATGGCATACATAGTATGTCATAAATATATTAAAACTAATTTTCTACGGTATGCAAAATTATGTCATGGAAAGTATGATGATTTATGGCATGACAAAAATGTCGTAAAAAATTATATTCGATATACAAAGTATGTCATTAATGTTTAATTTATTACTTTTTACAACTTTACTTGCATACCGTAAATGACACTCAACTTTTCACGGCATGTCATATAATGACATTTGTGTGCATGCCGTGAAAGAGTTTTTACGACATGCATTGCAAGTCATAAAAATTCAATTTTGTTGTAGTGCAAACAACCTTTTTCCTTAATTTTTCCATCTTCTCTACCAATCACTCAGTGACTTAATTGATATAGGAGCCACTCATGACAAATCCCATCATCTTAGGATAGATGCCCAAACTTTCCAAACAGCATGGCAATCAATCAGGGGATGGTTTGATGTTTCCGGCTTATCATTACAGAAAAGACATAACCCAGAATTAGAAGCTATAGAGACGCCAATCTTTAGGAGCCATTAACTCTTCAAAGCCAAGCTAGCCATCCAAAATATTGGACTTTAAAGAGGGAAACACTTGACCACCATTCAATTCAGCTAGGGAATAGAGGGATCAAACCGAAAATGTTCCTGAGGGTTCTGCCATCCAGCGCATCAGGTCCTTTTTTTTTTTTTTTATCGGTTGAGAGAAGTTGGATAGAAGGCTATAAAAAACACCATATTTTTATTTTTTTGCTCGTTCAAAGACACCATTTTTGGGGGGGTCTAAGTTAATGACACAATAACAATTTAATTAAAAATGGCTCAAAAGAAGATGTTAGGTTGAACTAGTGTGTACTAGTCTTTGTAAAGTAATTATATATATATATATATATATATAATTTGTATAGCATTATTCAACTACTAAGCTTAAGATTGACTGTAGGGTGGAGATAAAACTTGACACAAAATTCAACAGCCGAACAGGAGGGATGATACCTCCCCTTCTCCACCAGAGAGAGAGAGAGAGTCCCAAAATTGTCTCTCGTATATCAGATAGCAGTTGGATGATTTTGAATCACTTTTCACATTTCCTTTCTCTCTCTTACTTTTCTAAACCCTCTTTTGAGAGCTCCTCTCTCTAGAATATACCTTCTCTATAGGGATTGATCTAGCTTGAGTGATCTACTCCCTTAGTGTCTTTGCAAAGAGTGTAGAGCTTGGCTTGGGCTTCCTATCAATCCGAAAATCTTGGGTTTTGGAGCATTCCGAGATTTCTTCATCATCTCCTTTGAGTCTCATCTCTTGAGGTAGGGATTCCTACTCATCTTTATGGGCTTTAACCTAAATGTTGAGATTTTTGTATAAATGGTTTGGTTTTGGGAAGTTAGGGTTTGAGATGTGTTATATTGGAAAGAGGGGTTTTTGTTCTTTTGATTCAAACATATGTGCTTTGGGTCTAAAAAGGAGGTTATTAATGTTGTCGATAATATTTGGACCTTAGGGTCAATATTGAGAAAAATGGGGAAAATGTCATGTTTGGGTATATTTGGGTCATTAGTGTAATTAATGACATTTATTATGGGAATATGAAATTGAGTTGGAAATAATGTAATTGGTTCATTATGAGATAGAATGGTGGAGTTGGAATTATTAATCACTCGCCTTGGAAATTGTTGACAAATTATCTGTCGATATAATTATTATCTGTTTAGAAATAATTACTTTGGGCTATCGGTGGAGGATAGTCTTGATTGTTGTAGACATTGCATGATGATTACGTGAATTAAAACTAATCAATTGAATATGTCATTGAATATGACGGTTGGAATAATACATCAAATTTATGTATTGATTGATTATATATATGATATGTGTTTATATACATTGTGTTGTATGGGAGAAGATAGGGGATGTACTCCACGATTTAGGAGGAGATAAGGGATGGACTCCTAAACCGGGTATTAATTGGGAGGAGATAGGGGATGGACTCCATTGATACAGCAAATATGTGTATCTATTGTGAAGTATGGAAGTGTTTGAATGTGCTATTGATACAGCAAGTATGTGTATCTATTGTGAATTATGGAAGTATTGTTGAGATGAGCTATAGTCTCATTAAATTATTGGCTAGGTTCTGAGCCTTATTCATAAATTGAGAACTGGATAAGTAATGGAAAATGAATAGAAACATGGACATATTGGTCATGTAATTGAAAGGAATTATGAATTGATTTATGTGAGTTAAACATTTATCAAATGTTCATGTTTTAGTTATTGCTCATGTTATGTTTAGCACATCTCTACTGGACGTTGGCTCACCCTATATGGGACATCATTTTCAGGTACAGGTGCTATGCCACCTCCAAGGACGTAGCTTGGGAGGCTTGAGGCTGTTAGACCCTTTTTGTCGTTTTTGTTGTATTACATGTATATCAAGCCAAGGGCTTACTTTGTGTAGAGTTAGTACTCTCCCTTTTGTAACCAAGTGTTGACTTGGAAAGTTGTAAGCCTATAGGACACTTACTTTTGTTGTCAACATGTAATACCTTTTGTAAGAATACTCTGATGATTGTAATATGAAATCTCTTTTCCTTATCGTGAATGTATGATGTTATGGGTTTATTTTGAGGGCGTTACAGACTTGATACTCTTATTAGTTTTGTTAACATAAATTTTATTGGTGGCATTGACTAACAATTGCAAACACAAATGAAGGAGCTTGGAGCACAATCCAGTGCTATAGATGAGGAGATCTTCACACAGGTTCTAGGGCTTGATCGACCTGGTCGTGTTCGAACACATGGATTTGGTCCTTCTCTAACAAATGTCTTTGGAGGTGGATTTAGGCAGTCACAAGTAGGGGTGTGCGCGGTGCGGGTCGGTGCGGTTTGAGAGAAAAATAGAAACCGTATGGCGGGTGGCGGATTGATAAAAGTGTCACTAGAATTTGCCATTTTCCTTATCAAAAACCGGCGGTTCGGTTGGCAAATAATGGCGGATTTGCCTTGGCGGTTCGGGCGGATTGGCAGTTTATAAAAAATATAATTCAAATTACAAAACTTAAATCAAAGAGTAAAAAAAAGACGAGAGATATCGTGATGTTAAGCATCTTGCGAAGCTTTCTTCTGATGCAGCAAGTGTAGCAACAACATGATAATATCAACGACTATGCCATCAGTTCATTACAAGCATCTGTGGAAGCTACAATGATCAAATACAATACATAAAATTCCCCTCGAGCAGTAATGTAATACTATATTCTAAGGTATAGAACAATAAGCAAACTTAAATAAAAAAGAATTTTTAGAATCCTATAAAACATGATTTAATAGCGGTGCGGGTCGGTGCGGTTTGGAAGAAAAATAGAAACTGGCGGATTGATAAAAGTGTCACTAGAATTTGCCATTTTTCTTACCAAAAACCGGCGGTTCGATTGACAAATAATAACGAATTTGCCTTGGCGGTGCGGTTCAGTGCGGTTTTGGCGGTTTCGACAGTTTCGGCGGTATTATGCACACCCCTAGTCACAAGAGCAGGCTCATCTCATCTAGACGCAAGTCCAAGAGCAACTTAACCAACATAAAGTACAAATGGAGATGCAAGTGAAGGAGATGATAGATGCTATGTTTAGTCAGATGCAAGGTACAATCCAAGCTCAACAAGCACGAATAGAGTAGTTGGAGTCTCAACAGGCCATGGGTGGGCTTGTTGCACCAACTACTGCACATGTGCATTCACAACAACAATCCCATGCATACCTCATCGTTTAATTGCCATCATTCATCCGAGGAAGTGAGTAAATAGTTAATCATGAAATTTGCAATATGGCATTTTATTCATGTTATTTGTTCTTGTCAAATGCAGGTTCAAATATCAGAGGAAGAAGAAGAAGAAGATGAAGAAGAAGAAGATAGGACAAACTCAATGTTGGAGGGACTCTTTTTCGTAGTAAGTTTGCTTATCTGTCTACTTGGCTATTTATTTAGTAATATTGATACTAATATCTTCTGTATAATTGCATAAGGCTTAGTTGCTAGAATTATGGTTTAAAAGTAGCATCGGTACTGATCATAGGGTTCTTACTGTTTGCTAGTTTAAAAGTAGTAACTCAAGAACATTACTTCATGTTTCATTTTTATCTATTATCAGTTTAGTTCAATAATATATTTCCCTTCTTGATTTGGACACCTATAGGCTATATGTATATTAGTCACATAGATAGAGTGAGTAATCTTAACTATGTAGATGAAGGCCTCTAAATGTCCAAAATCTAAATTCTCCAAAGGCTTGTTTTTGCAGTCAGTTTTTTGGAGTAACTGTCTAGGTATCATGAATTCTCTTGCTGGAACCTTATTTAATTTCTAGTGTTCATGTAACATAGCCCATCTTTACCTCAAGTATATGCAATATCAATTGGCTTATCACGGTTATGATGCTCCATAGCTTAACATAAAGGTTAAATTCATAAGCAACAAGTAGAGAGGTGAATATGTGAGCTGATCACATCTGACAAGCATAGTTAACCTAGAACGTCATATCCTAAAGTAATGACGAGGAATAATTGGAAACTTTGATCATAAATATAAAGATTGGAGATTGAAAGCCTACTTTCAACCTAGGACATATAGGAACAATGAAATTTGGGGATGCTGCACAATTTTTTAAGTTTCTAAACCAGGTAACTTCAGATTTTTTTACGGATCCAAATCCTAGGGTTTGGATTGTTCATTATTGAAAGTTGTATCTTTATTGAATTGGGTTAGTAGAATTAGTAGTTTTTTCATATCAGAGAGGTTAGGTAATTTATTTTTTGGTGACTTCAAATTTTATTCCACACAAAACACAAAGAAAACAAGAAACAAGGACCTACCCCTGCACACTAGAAACAAAAAAACACAGATCAACACCAAAACAAAACAACAAAACAAAAAAAAAAAAGCTAGAAAATCTATTTATCAGGCATGCAGAATGGAACAAGGCAGCCCCCAGTCCATACAGATTTGCCAATTTTGCAAAGAATTCTTAATTCTCTTGAAAGAACAAGCTCTAACTCTAACTTCCTTAACTATTCCAGCCACTATCACTTGCTTGTGACTAACAGACTAAGTAAAAATTCTCCTATTCCTCTCCAATCATACATGATATAAAGTGCAAGCCGAGGAAAGTTTGAACATAGTATTTCCCAGTAAAAGGACTAGAGTAGAACAAATGCTCATGAGATTCATTTACAGATCAACACAAACTGCACACAGGATCCACCTCCATTCCCCAATGCAATAAACCATCATTGGTAGCTAATTTTTGTAAACAAATCGGCCAATGCACAAAAGCCCATTTAGACACATTTCCTTTAAACCAAACAATAGAACACCATGGGACCATTGCTCTAGATGGCCTCAAAGCTTCCCAAGCAGATTTAGAGGAGTAGCTACCACTCTTTGAAGGTAACTAAACAGCTTTATCAGATCTGTGCATATTAGGAATAAGGGCATGAGGTGTTAAAGCAATAACTTGCTGAATTGCTTTAATTCTTAATCTAGGCAAATGCCAGCATCTTACATTCACATAAAGAGCTCTACCAATATTCTACACAATTCTACTTCAAAATGTTGATAAAGAGGCCCCACGGGATGCCAGTTATCAAGCCATAAGAAGGTGGGACTGCCATCCCCTATTCTGTAATGAATAAGAGGCTGCCCAATCTCTCTAAAGCTTGAATATCTTCCTTATAGTGCATGAGGAATCATTTGGACATTAATAAACCAAAAGCATTGATCCTTTAAAATATAGGAATGTATCCATTCAACTCAAAGTGAATCAGCCTTCGTACTTATATCCCAAAGGTGTTTAATCATATTGACTTTATTCCAAATTTTCAGCGATCTAAAACCTAACCCCCCCCCCCTCCTTGTTTAGGAACACAAATACTCTCCTACTTAACTTTGGCCCCTGTTTGCTTGAGCTCAGAACCGGACCATAAAAAGGCTCTAATCAAACTTTCCACCTCATTTAGAGTTCTTTGAGGTAAAATAAAAAGGGAACTCCAATAGATCTATACACTAAACAATACTATTTGAATAAGTTGCATGCTTCCCCCATATGACAAGAGCTTATTTGCCCACAATTGAATCCTAGAGCGTATTCTGTCCTTCACTTGAAGATAATCCCCATACCTCAATCTTGTGGAAATAAGAGGCACACCCAAGTACTTCACAGTTAATAGACAATCTAGAATTGGAAGAACAATCAGTAAATCAGCTTTTAAAACAGAAGAAATTCAGCAAAGAACACAACACTCTTCTGTAGATTAGGTTGAAGTCTAGACCATAAATGGAACTGATGTAAAATGTCATTTATAATTCTGAATAACTGAATATCAGCCCCACACATAACAAAAAGATCATCCGCAAAGGCTAAGTGACTGATACCCAAAGATTGGCACTTAGGATGGAAAGTGAACTGACCGTGAGTCAAATTATACTTAAGAAGAGCACATAACTAAAAGAAAAGGATGAAGGGAAATTGGATCCCTTTGCCTCAAACCTTCTTCTCCCTTGAAATAACCTTCCAATTCTCCATTCAACACAATGGAATAACTAACTGTGGACACACACTGAATAACCTAAAAAATAAACCTAATTGGAAACTCCATAGCAGCCATTATTTTGAACAAAAAATCCCACCTTACAGAGAGGTTAGGTTATCATTTATATTTGCTTCTTCTATTCAATTGAACCATCAAATCAATATGTATTATGTTTTATGGATCCTTACATGTTTAGGTGTATTGCAAGTATTAGTTATTTGATTCTCCTTTTTGATACTGCCTTATCTACAGATCCTATTTTTGTTTCTGTCTATTGTAATAATCGTGACTATAATGCTTGTATTTATTGTTATGTGATTGTTACCTTGCTTTTTTTTTTTAATTTAAAAATTTTATTTACTGGTGCAGGAAACATTTGAATGAATCTTTGTTAGGGTACTAGTCTATCTCTGATCTTCCACGATGATAGCAAAAATCGGGCAGTGGTGACATCACTGATGCATTTTGCACTAATAGATGGAAATGTAATTTCTAATGCATCACAATTTTGTTCTAGAATTGGGCCCTCTTTCAGATTTTTGAAAAGCAAAGTTCTAGGCTTGTTTCTTATTTTTGATTGCACATTTCTAAAGCAAGGATTGAATACACTGTATGTTTTTATTTTGAGGAAGCAAATAATAAAAACACCCATCAATTGTAAACAAACAACACAAGAAACAAATTGGCCCTTTTTTTAATCATCCAAAAGGAAATATGTTGATTAATAAAAATGCACAAGTACAGTGAAATTACATCAATAACCTTACTAAGAAGGTACATGCAGTTGGCCCTATTATAGCAATAGTTGTGTGGTATTTTACTTAGTTATTGCACAGGAATAATGAAGTCATTTCTTATGTTTACCTTTTTTATTGATCATCAGAGGGGTTGGTATTGTAACTATTGACTATCATATATGTTTGAAGGAGTTTAGGAACAGAGAAAGTGTACAAGTGCTCGCATTTGCAAGCGTATTTGTGACATTGAATATATCCAAGTCTAACTAACTTCTAGAGACTCTCGTTGTCCTGACTATTGTTATAACTATTTAACATAGTAATTGGAAAGATGCCCTATGATTTACCTTGAGTAAGAAGCACAACTTAAGGTAAATCAGGTGGCATGCTTTCCAATTCTCATGTTGCATAGTTATAACAGCAGTCAGGGCATTGAGTATCTCTAGTTAACCAAGTCTGGATACAATCAATATGATAAATATGCCTGCAAGCAGGGAGCACTTGTACATTGTCCCCTTGGAGGAACTCCTCCAAGCGTATGTGAAAGTCAGTGATATCAAAACCAACCTCTCCATCAATAGGAAAGGTAAGCACAGGAAATGACTTTACTATCTGTGGATCAAGTCCTTGTGCAATAGCTGGTGGTGCTAATCCTAAACCAGCCACATGCACACGTCTTAACCAAATAATAAAAAAAAACTACAACTAAAATTAAAACAATACATACAATAATTATTATTATAAGAGGACTATTTATTCCTTTTATTTTCCAAAAATCTGTATCATCAAACGAAGAAGATTTTTGTAGTTTTGGATCTGTACCTTGGGCTGCTACGGACTTGAAATTAATGAAGATGATGATGACCCAAATAATAACCGTAGAAACTTCAACCTGATTTCAAAAATTGATAAAAAGAAAAAATAAATGAATAAATTAAATAATATATTGATAAAAAATAAATAATTAGAGTTATCTTTACAGGTTGTTATGTAACTATAATAAATAACAAGTTATGTCTTTTCATTATATGTTCACATGTGAAAAAGACTGAAAATTTAAGAACACCACACTCATACGCGACTTAATGTAAAATGATAAAATTCCATACGTGACTTAGGTGACGTCCCATTTACATTTAATTAATATAGACCACACTCATTGTCGGCCCCTCTATTAGTAGTTTAGTACACTTCTATTGTCTGGTTCGGTTCGGTTTACGTTTCTAAAAATTTTATGCAATAATAAATATGATATATATTTGATGTTACTAAATAAATTAATAATAATTAGTTTAGTTATGTTGGTTAAAGCTTATCAATTTCACAATGATAGCTAGTCTTCAAATCTTGTAAGAAACATTTCATATTTTAAATTTTTTATATAAAAATATAAAAAATAATAAATAAATATGTTACAGTCCAATTCGGTTCGGAACCATAATCAAAGCCTTGGAAGCGGGAACCGCACCGATTTGAACGGTTCCTCCATTTTCAAAACCAGAACCAACTTAACTAAACCGATGATTTAGACGAGATTGAATTGATTTATCGATTCTACTGATTTTTTTAAACACCTCTAACTAACAACTATTAACCACCATCACTACAACAAATATCAAACCTAAGAAACCTATTACCCCAAGATCGTGAATGCCTCTAAAAACCACCACAAACACCACCCAATTGTTGTCAACAAACCACTACAAATGAGAACTTGGTGTACTAAACTAACAAGGACAATCTCGTCACATGGATTTTGTAACGCCCTCAAAATAATAACATTAAAACCCATCAACTTTGACATGCATTGATACAAAGAAACCAACCATCCTTCCATTTATCTGAATAGCTCTTACAAAAGTATTACATGTTAACAACAAGAGCAAATGCCCTACGGGCTTACAGCTTTCCAAGTTAACACTTGGTTACAAAAAGAAGAGTGCTAACTCAATACATATTAAGCCCTTGGCTTGAATTTAAATGTAATACATCAAAAGAAAGCAAATAACAAGCAGTCTGTTTGCCTCTAGCCTCCCAAGCTATGTCCTTGGAGGTGGCATGCTACCTGTACCTGAAAATGATGTCCCATAAAGGGTGAGCCATAGCCCAGTAGAGATACACTAAACCAGCCATGAACAATGACTAAAAGATTAGCAGTTGATAGATGATCGACACAGATACATCCACATATATCACATTTCGATTTCATGACATTAAGTCCATGTTACATTTCATTTCCCATGTCTTTTCCAACTTTGAGTTTGAAAACAAGGCTCAACACCTAGCCAAATAACTTAATGAGATTTAGACTCATCTTTAAAACACTTTCAAAATTCATGAGGGATACACAATTTAATGCTGTATCAATAACACATAAACCATTCCCACACTATGCAAAAGATACACATTTCGGTGCTGTATCAACATAACATAGAATCACTTCTATACTTTACAATTGATAACGATATACATTTTAGTGCTATATGAAATCAATTTAAACACTTCCGTAATCAACACTTGATACACATTGTAGTGCTGTATCAATGTCACACAAAATCCGGTTTAGAGGTCCATCCCCTATCTTCCCCTAAACCGTGGAGTACATCCCCCATCTCCTCCCACATAACACATGTATATAAACATAGATCATATACAATCAATCAATACATAGAATTTATGTATTATTCCACTTGCTATATTCAATAGCATACTCAATCGATTAGTTTTAGTTTGCCTAATCATCATGAAGTGTCTACAACAATCACGACTATCCTCCACTGATAGCCCAAAGCAGTTATTTCTATACTGAAAATAAATGCACCAAATGGATATACAATCAACATTTCAACTAGGTGAGCGATGAACGAATCAAACTACACCCTTTAATCCCATACACATCCAATTCCAACATTCTCAATTTAATTCTTCTTTTCTTCAAATTAATTATACCCATTAATTCATCAATGTAATTAGAGCATTTCCCATAATTAACATCACAACCCTAAGGTTCCATTTTTACCAATAAACCAATATTGATCTCGTTTCTCTATGCCAAACATGCATATACGTTTATATAAACAAAACCCCAACATTTGTAAAATTACACAAAGGCTCAAACTTTCTCAAAATTACCCAACAACCCCCAACTCATCAAAATACTAAAATTCAAAGACAAAACTATGAGAAGGAGTAGGATATCCCTACCTCGAAGTTAGAGCTCAAACGGGGAAGTTGAAGAAAACCAAAATGCTCCAAACTCAAAGATCCACGGATCAAAATGGAGCCCTCGACGATCCACACACTTTTTACAAAGGCCGGAGGATAGTGAGACACTCTAACTAGATCAAACCCTAGAGAGAAGGGAGTTTCTAGAGAGAGGAGCTCTCAAAATATCTTTTTAGAAAGTAAGAGAGAGAGAGAGAGAATGTAAAAAGTGATTTTAAAATGCCCAGCTGCCAACTGATATACGACATTCCCGCTCGAGCGGAGAACACAACGCTCGAGCATCAAGAACAAAAAACTAGGTACGCTCGAGCGCAAGAAGGCCCGCTCGAGCGCCAAGACACAAGGATAAAGTACATCTGCTCGAGCGCGAAAACCAGTCCGCTCGAGCGTAGATTTCCCCCTCCCAGAACTTACACCAAAAAGTACTACCCGCTCGAGCGCGAGAGTACCCGCTCGAGCACTACCGCTCGAGCGTAAAGGAACCCGCTCGAGCGTAAAAATCACACCTGCAGAAGTTTTGCAGGGACATGAAATACTAGGAGTGTGCAATATCCGCTCGAGCGCAACAAGGCCCGCTCTAGCGGAACGACCAAAAACCTGGCAACAAGATTTCAGACCAAGGTTCAACCCACCTGTTCGAAACATGCCCAACACATCCTAAAACTCAAACAAATGGAATTAAAGGACGACAACAAGATAAATACAACTACCAACTCCACGGAACCGAGTCTGGAATACAACCGAACAGTAAAGGGATAACCGAGATCGCTATAACCTCCCCCCCTTAAAGAATTTCGTCCCCGAAATTAAATACAAGTTTTTTCAAAAACAAGATTTTCTCAATTCCCAACATTATCACAATGCGAATTTTAACAACTCGACCCATTACCGATCATCTCATCTCTTTTCAAGAGGCAGTTTACAACTTTTTCCACAACATGCATTATAGTTATGCATTCCCTGAAATTTCACAAATTTCAATACTACATTCCACAATTCTATATCATATTCAGTATTCATGATATATTTCCATTTCTACAATACATCCAACATATGCAATGTTACATTAAACTTCCATTTTGAGGCAAGTTTCAAAATACTTCCATTAAATCAAAACGTAAACCATGTTTTACAACCTAAGATATATTCAATACTCTTAAGGTTCAACAATACAACAAAATATACAATACATGCTCAAACATCCATAAATAGATCCGGATATCTCTCTCGGACCTCCAACTCACATTCCCAAGTGGCTTCCTCCACTCCGTGATGTTTCCAGAAGACTTTTACCAAGGGAATGGTCTTTCCTCGCAAGACTTGATCCTGCCTATAAAAGACCTGAACCGGTCTCTCCTCATACGAGGCATCCTCATCAACCTCTAAGTCGGTCCAATCCAAAACATGCGATGGATCTGGCTCATACTTCCGAAGCATACTCACATGAAACACGTCATGAACTCCGGACAAATGCGGCGGCAAAGCTAAACGATAGGCAACCTCGCCAATCCTCTCAAGGATCTCAAAAGGGCCAATAAACCAAGGGGACAACTTCCCACTCTTCCCAAACCTCATCAATCCCCGCCTAGGTGATATCTTCAGAATGACATGATCACCCACCTCAAATACCAAAGGTCGCCTCCTACGGTCGGCATAAGATTTCTGACGACTCTGGGCTGTAACAAGCCTCCTACAGATAAGCTCAACTTTCTCCGTCGTCTCCCTAACCAACTCCGGACCCAACAAAGGTGCATCACCCACCTCGGCCCAACACACTGGAGACCTACACGGTCGGCCATACAAGGCCTCAAACGGTGCCATACCAATGCTAGACTGAAAATTGTTGTTGTAGGAAAACTCCACCAAGGGCAAGTGCCTCTCCCACATCCCACTAAAGTCAAGGACACAACCCCGAAGCATATCCTCAAGGATCTGAATAGTACGCTCGGACTGCCCGTCAGTCTGAGGATGATAAGCCGTACTAAAGGTCAACTTAGTACCCAAGGCACTCTACAAACTCTGCCACAACCTAGCAGTAAAACGAGGATCTCTATCTGAGACGATCGTCACTGGGACCCCGTGTAATCTCACTATGTCCCGAATATACAAGTCGGCGAGATGATCTACCGAATCTCTCACGCGCATAGGAATGAAGTGCGCCGACTTAGTCAACCGGTCTACAACCACCCAAATGGCATCACTACCCCGCTGAGTCCTCGGAAGACCTACAACGAAGTCCATAGCGACATGCTCCCACTTCCACTCGGCAATAGGCAAGGGTTACAACAAACCCGCTGGCCTCTGATGCTCGACCTTCACTTGCTGGCAAGTAAGGCACTACGATATGAAAACCGCCACATCTCTCTTCATACCCCGCCACCAAAACTGGCGACCTAAATCCCGATACATCTTAGTGCCTCCCGGATGCACCGCAAGGCGTGAATGATGGAACTCTTGGAGTACTTCCTCTCGGCAAGACTCCGGCACAAACAAACGGTCTCGGTATCTCACACTCTGGTCGGGATACACCGTCAAACCCTTCTCAACTTTCCCATTGGAGATCTTCTCTCGGAAGGACTCTACCTCGAGGTCACCTCTCTGTGCCTCTAATACTCGGATCACAAGTGTAGGTTGCGCAACAACAGAAAACAAGGCCGCAGCCTCAACAGATTCGCCCAGAAGCAAATCAAACTCACCAAGTGCACCCAACATCTCCCATTCCCGGATGGCTATACAAGCTACATCACCAATGGATTTCCTACTAAGGGCATCGGCCACAACATTGGCCTTTCCCGAGTGATAGTGCAACTCAAAATCATAGTCCTCAATGAACTCCATCCGTCTCCTCTGCCTCAAATTCAAGTCTCTCTGTGTAAACAGATACTTCAAACTCTTGTGGTCCGAGAACACCTCGAACCTCTCACCATAAAGGCAGTGCCTCCAAATCTTCAAGGCAAAGATCACTGCTGCTAACTCTAGGTCGTGTGTGGGGTAATTTTTCTCATGTATTTTCAATTGATGTGAGCCATAAGCTACCACTTTCCCCTCTTGCATCAACACACAACCCAAACCCTCTCGTGAGGCATCACAATAAACTGCATAACCCAACGCTCTCTCCGGAATAATCAAGACCGGAGCAGTGGTCAATCTAACTTTCAACTCTTGGAATGACTTTTCACAAGTCTCACTCCATACAAATTTGACTCCCTTCCGAGTCAACCTAGTCAGCGGCGAAGCTAACCTGGAGAAATCCTTCACAAACCGGCGGTAATACCCAGCTAATCCCAAAAAACTGCGGATCTCAAAAATGTTATTAGGCTGTGTCCAATCTTGCACTCCCTCTACCTTGGAAGTATCAACAGACACCCCTTCCCCGGATACCACATGGCCTAAGAATTTGACCTCTCCTAGCCAGAACTCACACTTCCCAAACTTGGCATAAAGCCTATGGGCTCTAAGAAACTCAAGCACCACTCTCAAGTGTTCCTCGTGCTTCTCCTCTGAAGGTGAATAAATCAGAATGTCGTCCACGAAAACGACTACAAAACGGTCTAAGAATTCCCAGAAGATCCGGTTCATCAAGTCCATAAAGACTGCCGGTGCATTGGTAAGCCCGAATGGCATCACCAGAAACTCATAGTGGCCATACCGCGTACAGAATGCCGTCTTAGGAATATCCTTCTCTCTGACCCTCAATTGGTGGTAACCCGATCTCAAGTCTATCTTAGAGAAAAAACGGGAACCCTTCAACTGGTCAAACAGATCATCTATACGGGGCATAGGGTACTTATTCTTGACCGTAGCCCGATTCAACTTCCGGTAGTCTATACACAGTCTCAAGGCACCATCTTTCTTTTTAGCAAAGAGGGCCGGTGCTCCCCACGGCGAAACACTAGGGCGAACAAAACTCTTATCTAGCAATTCCTGGAGCTGAATCTTCAACTCACTCAACTCGGCTGGGGCAAAATGGTAAGGTGCCATAGAAATCGGTGCTGTGCCAGACACTAAATCAATAGAGAACTCTATCTCTCGGTGAGGTGGCAAACTAACGAGATCCTCGGGAAAAACATCTGAATACTCACAAACCACCCTCGGCAATACAATCTGGGTCTCATCACACTCACCACTCATGAAGTTAGCAAGTAGACCACTAAGCTTATTCCGCCCTCGCGGATCATACATCGGTAGCAACACACTACCAACCCGATCCCCCCAAGAAATGGAAACACTCCCCGCTCAAGGTACAAACTGTGACCCTCTGGCGGTAGCAATCAATAACAGCCCAGTATGACGATAGCCAGTCCATACCCAAAATAACATCAAAACCCTTCATGGGCATGACAACAAAAGGAAAAGGAAGCCTATGGTCGGCGACCTCTATATCACAACCTCTAACACCTTGTTTCAAGATCAACTCACCACCAACAGGCGATACTACACATATAGGAGATGCTAACTGTGCCAACTCCAATTCCAAAACAGATGCAAATGCAGTAGATACAAAAGAACGAGATGCACCCGTATCAATCAATACACTAGCAATCGTGTTGCAAAACAGAAAGGTACCTCTCACTACTGATGAAGCCGGTACTAGGTCCTGCGCGGTAACAACATACACGCGCCCTGTAGGCCCCTGATCCAACTGCTCACCCCTTGGAGCAAACGACTGCTGCACTGACTAGGACGACGAAGCTCCCGGATTGGCCCTCGAGGCTTGCACAGACTGAGCTGGCTGAAAACCCTGCGTCTACTTAGAACCAGACGCGCCCGAAGTGGCACTCAACTGTGGGCTAAACCTCTTCAGGTGCCCAGGCTGACCACACTGATAATAAGACAAAGACTGACCCCTGCCCTGACTCTGGCTCTACGGTCTAGCTGAAGATGAAGCAGCTCTCCGACCTCCTCCCCTCTATGGGCAAACTGAAGCCTTGTGGCCCAACTGACCACACATGTAACAGGTGAACTCCCCTTGATTACCTCTCCCCGAGCCTGCACTCGGGACTGGAAAGGTCGACCTAGCAACACCACCCTGAAACTGCTGAGGGTTAGCACCCCTCTGTCTCCTGCCATCACCCTGACCATCTTGGCTCCACTTGGAGCCTCTCTGTCCCTCCTCTTCCTGCGTCATGATCTCCATATGGGCTGCAACATCAACCAAACGCCCATAATCTTGGATCATCGAACCTCCAACCCTCATCTTGAGGCCGCGCCTCAACCTCTTCTCGAACTCAATACAGCGGCGTTCCTCGGACGCCACAAGTTCAGGTGCGAACCTGGACAAGCTAGTGAAAGCAGCCTCATACTCGGCTACTGAAGAACTCAACTGCAAAAGCTGACAGAACTGGTCTCTCAGCTTCTCCCTGACTGCTGGAGATAAATACTTCTCCTGAAAAGCCTCCACAAAAGCCTCCCACGTGCCAGCAATACGGCCTCTCATGTATTTCCACCACTGACCCGCACCCCCTTTAAGCTGGAAGGAAGCCAAGTTCACTTTCAACTCTCCGTCCTCGATGCCAAGCATCTCGAACGTCTTACTCATTTGCTCTAACCATTCGTCAGCCTTCAGTGGCTCCTTCGGATCCCCAATAAACTCGTTCGGGTTAGACCGAAAAAACTCCCTTTTCAAGAAGGAAGGCCCTGCCTCAACAACCTGGGCCTAAACTGGAGCCTGAATTGGATTCTCAGCTCGAAAAATACCCACAGACTCCCTCAAAGCATCGGCTATCCCTCGGGCTAAAGCGCCCGTAGCCTCCTGACCTGCTGGCTCGGCCACATTGGCCTGGCCAACCCCCTCCTGCTGTGCCGGAATATCATCCGGTAAAGGCATCTCCTGCCTACCACGTCCTCGCCCTGATATCCTAATAAAGGTAACGAAGAACGTTAGCACATTCATAAATGTGCGAAAACTAAACACTCGCGTCCTAATACATGGACAACTGTAATTCACTCCACGTAAGCACATAAACACATAAGCACTTACGAATTTTATTTCCGGATAATGATAGTCCCGAGGCATTACTAGAGTTCCGGTTAGAAACAGCATTGATCAAGTGCTTTTCCAACAAGACTCACAGAAACCCAAGGATCCAATCAACATCCTAGAAACTAAATCCCATACCCAAGTAGTCACATAAACATGTTATCAAATAAACACATAATGTCACACATAAGTCTCTAACAAGCGAGACAAACCCATTGTGATACTAATCACTTCCCACGTACCCAAAGTATTCGAACCTGGTACGCTTCTGATACCAAGTTGTAACGCCCTCAAAATAATAACATTAAAACCCATCAACTTTGACATGCATTGATACAAAGAAACCAACCATCCTTCCATTTATCTGAATAGCTCTTACAAAAGTATTACATGTTAACAACAAGAGCAAATGCCCTACGGGCTTACAGCTTTCCAAGTTAACACTTGGTTACAAAAAGAAGAGTGCTAACTCAATACATATTAAGCCCTTGGCTTGAATTTACATGTAATACATCAAAAGAAAGCAAATAACAAGCAGTTTGTCTGCCTCTAGCCTCCCAAGCTATGTCCTTGGAGGTGGCATGCTACCTATACCTGAAAATGATGTCCCATAAAGGGTGAGCCACGGCCCAGTAGAGATACACTAAACCAGCCATGAACAATGACTAAAAGATTAGTAGCTGATAGATGGTCGACACAGATACATCCACATATATCACATTTCGATTTCATGACATTAAGTCCATGTTACATTTCATTTCCCATGTCTTTTCCAACTTTGAGTTTGAAAATAGGGCTCAACACCTAGCCAAGTAACTTAATGAGATTTAGACTCATCTTTAAAACACTTTCAAAATTCATGAGGGATACACAGTGTAATGCTGTATCAATAACACATAAACCATTCCCACACTTTGCAAAAGATACACATTTCGGTGCTGTATCAACATAACATAGAATCACTTCTATATTTTACAATTGATAACGATATACATTTTAGTGCTATATCAAATCAATTCAAACACTTCCATAATCAACACTTGATACACATTGTAGTGCTGTATCAATGTCACACAAAATCCGGTTTAGAGGTCCATCCCCTAGCTTTCCCTAAACCGTGGAGTACATCCCCCATCTCCTCCCACACAACACATGTATATAAACATAGATCATATACAATCAATCAATACATAGAATTTATGTATTATTCCACTTGCTATATTCAATAGCATACTCAATCGATTAGTTTTAGTTTGCCTAATCATCATGAAGTGTCTACAACAATCACGACTATCCTCCACCGATAGCCCAAAGCAGTTATTTCTATACTGAAAATAAATGCACCAAATGGATATATAATCAACATTTCAACTAGGTGAGCGATGAACGAATCAAACTACACCCTTTAATCCCATACACATCCAATTCCAACATTCTCAATTTAATTCTTATTTTCTTCAAATTAATTACACCAATTAATTCATCAATGTAATTAGAGCATTTCCCATAATTAACATCACAACCCTAAGGTTCCATTTTTGCCAATAAACCAATATTGATCTCGTTTCTCTATGCCAAACATGCATATACGTTTATATAAACAAAACCCCAACTTTTGTAAAATTACACAAAGGCTCAAACTTTCTCAAAATTACCCAACAACCCCCAACTCATCAAAATACTAAAATTCAAAGACAAAACTCATGAGAAGGAGTAGGATATCCCTACCTCGAAGTTAGAGCTCAAACAAGGAAGTTGAAGAAAACCAAAATGCTCCAAACTCAAAGATCCACGGATCAAAATGGAGCCCTCAACGATCCACACACTTTTTACAAAGGCCGGAGGATAGTGAGACACTCTAACTAGATCAAACCCCAGAGAGAAGGGAGTTTCTAGAGAGAGGAGCTCTCAAAATATCTTTTTAGAAAGTAAGAGAGAGAGAGAGAATGTAAAAAGTGATTTTAAAATGCCCAACTGCCAACTGATATACGACATTTCCGCTCGAGCGGAGAACACAATGCTCGAGCGTCAAGAACAAAAAACTAGGTACGCTCGAGCGCAAGAAGGCCCGCTCGAGCGCCAAGACACAAGGATAAAGTACATCCGCTCGAGCGTAAATTTCCCCCTCCCAGAACTTACACCAAAAAGTACTACCCGCTCCAGCGCCAGAGTACCTACTCGAGCGCTACCGCTCGAGCATAAAGAAACCCGCTCGAGCGTAAAAATCACACCTGCAGAAGTTTTGCAGGGACACGAAATACTGGGAGTGTGCAATATCCACTCGAGCGCAACAAGGCCCGCTCGAGTGGAACGACCAAAAACCTGGCAACAAGTTTTCAGACCAAGGTTCAACCCACCTGTTCGAAACATGCCCAACACATCCTAAAACTCAAACAAATGGAATTAAAGGACGACAACAAGATAGATACAACTACCAACTCCACGGAACCGAGTCCGGAATTCAACAGAACAGTAAAGGGACAACCGGGATCGCTATAGATTTATTGATATGACTTGAAGAAGCCATTTGTCATTAAGCACAAGGGAGTGCTCCTTATCATCCAAGGTCGTGAGGATGTCCTGATTTTATGGAGGCTCTAAGCAAAATTTAAGATGGAAACTTTTATTTTAAGTGTTTGAGTGATTTCAGTAATTTCATACTAATCAATTAAAGTGATTTTTTTTGTCTAAGAGACTCTAAATGCTTGAAAACTTTAAACTCAATTTTTTAATTTTTTTGATTTTTATAGAATTTTAAAAACACCTATTGGCTATCCTTAGACATTAAAAACCATAATTTAGAAATATTTAATGTAATTCAAAAGCTTGCATCAACACTTACAAAAGGGAAAAAAAATGTGATAACCGGGTACGTAAACCGCCTCGTTCCTCTTTGATTTATGTTGGGTTTACTCTTGTTAGAGTGTCGGGTTTAACTTGAAGCCTTGTCAATTGTTTGGGTTTGTTGTTTTTGAAAACTTTTCTCAAAATTCTCGTTCTTATTTATTTCGGTATCGAGTTTCACATGTTTCGGGAGGGATGAGGTTGGATCCGGGAGTTTTCAGTTTAGCTGGTAAGATTTCTGGCTGGAAGGCAAAGCCGCACGTGCGGGGGCATGGGCCGCACGTGTGGGAGGTTAGGCTGCAAGCGCGGAAAGTAGGGGTGGTCAGGGTGTAACACTGAAATAATTGCACATGAAACTGTAGGTGTGAGTAAGGGAGGGTCGCACATACGGGGGTGGAGGCCACACGTGCAGGGAAAGGCGCGCACGTGCGGGAGTTCGCTAAGTTCGAAAATTTCCTCATTTTCTTCTTCTTGGGCTATGTGTATATCACTTTTTCATCATCTCTCTCTAAAAACACATTTCTCATCCTCTCTACTTTCCCTACACCAAACCTCACTAAATCCTTGATTTCTCTAAATTCATTAACATTTTGACCCTAGTTCCTCTACCAAAGTTGGAGAATTCTTCAAGGGCTACATTGTGTACGATGGAGATCGAGTTTCGACGCCATTGATTTTGGGAATTTCTTCTCTTTTTCCTTCAAGAACTTGAGGTAGGGATTTTTCTTTGAGTTATATATACATTTTTACAAATTATGTTGTTTTTGGGACTTCTTCTTGTGGTGTTAAACTCGATTTTTGATTCATGAGTTGTGGATGATTTTAAAAGCGGGTTTCCATAATGTTTTCTAAAAACCCTTGAGATTTTGGAGCTTTTTTGTTGTAGAGAAGTGTTATCTTGAAATGATTTCTTTCAAAATGAAGAGGAAACCTAGTTTATGGAAACCCTAGAAACTTGAGGATTTTTGAGAAAATGTGGTGATGTTATGAAATTGATATTTGACCAATAGTATGACAAATGTTGAAATGAGAAATTCCATGGTGCATGAGAATTAGTTGGTTTTGAAGTTGTTGTTCAAAATGTTGATATAATCATGAAATGATAAAGTTGATGAAAATACATGAAATGTGGAAATGTTGTTGCTTCTCGATAGAGATTGATGAGTATATGTTTATCTTGTGAAATTGCACTGGAAAGAGAAATGGGAATTGTGATCACAATAGAAAAATTGTGGAAGAATATTATAATGCATTGATATATGTTGCGTTGGCATTCAATTCATTTGGTTATTACGAGTTTTGAATTAAAAATTGAAAATTTTGCATTGAAAAGGGAAATGTTTGCGAAACAAGATTTTCATTCAGTTGTTTTGGGATAAATACGTTGGTAAGTTCGGATAGGGGGTGTAGATGAAATTGATTAAGTTGGCCTGAGTGTCCAGGGTGAAAGACCGAAAACACGCGCGGAGGAGGTACCACGTGCCTTCCGGTTAGCTACCGGTAAAGTGGGGATTTGGTAGTGCTAGTTATGCCTACTTGCAGACACCAACATAGAGATTACCTAAGTTGTACTTATCGCCCCTTGAACTTGATTTAAGATTATTGAATTGTTGAAATTTCAAGATTTCGTTGTTATCTATATTGATTTGTGAGAATTGAAAAATAAGGATATAATAACAATAAATAAATAAAAATAGATGGGTGTCCAAACAATAGAATTTCAAATATTTATTCCTAAATTCTCATAATTTTAAAACTCTCTCTTTCCTACGTGGCAACCTTCTTTGATTGCCTTTCATGTTTTTTATTTTTCTTCATTTTCTATTTGTTTGATTAATCAAAATTAAAATTAACTTCATGGATAAAGATTTGAATTTCAAAATTCCTCTATATAAATTAATTTTTTAGTCTACAAACTAAGAAAAAATTAAACAATTAATTTTAAAAAATTAATTACATAACTTATAGATAATTTAAAATTTCTTCCTATAAAAAAACATATAAAAGTTGATAAATAATTTATAAAAATTAATTTCATGGCCTACAAATAAAGATAAAGATTAAATAAGTGATTTAAAAAAAAACGAAATTACATTCTCATAATTTTAAAACTCTCTCTCTTCTATGTGGCAACCTTCTTTGATTGCATTTCATGTTTTTTATTTTGCTTCATTTTCTATTTCTTTGATTAATTAAAATTAAAATTAATTTCATTGTTTATGGATAAAGATTTGAATTTCAAAATTCCTCCATATAGATAAGCATATAAAAACTGAAAATTAGTTTTATAGTCTACAGATAAAGATAAATTAAACAATTAATTTAAAAAAAATAATTTCACAACTTATAGATAATTTAAAATTTCTTCCCATAAATAAACTTATAAAAGTTGATAAATAACTTATAAAAATTAATTTCATGGCCAACAAAGAAAGATAAAGATTAAATAATTGAATTTCAAATAAAAAACGAAATTACATTCTCATAATTTTAAAAGTCTCTCTTTCCTATGTGGCAACCTTCTTTGATTGCCTTTCATGTTTTCTATTTTGCTTAATTTTCCATTTGTTTGATTAATTAAAATTAAAATTAATTTCATTGCTTATGGATAATGATTTGAATTTCAAAATTCCTCCATATAGATAAACATATAAAAATTGAAAATTAATTTTATAGTCTACAGATAAAGATAAAAATTAAACAATTAATTTAACAAAATTAATTTCATAACTTATAGATAATTTAAAATTTCTTCCAATAAATAAACATATAAAAATTAATTTCATGACCTACAAATATAGATAAAGATTAAATAATTGATTTAAGAAAAAAATGAAATTACTCCTCCCCCCCCCCATTTTGTACTTTAATTAATTTTATTATAGATAAACATATAAAAACTCATAAATAATTTATGAAAATTTATTTCATGACCTATAGATAAAGATAAAAAATTTTAAAAAATAGTTAAAAAAAATTAATTTCATGACTTATAGATAAATAAACATATAAAAACTTATAAATAATTTATAAAGATTAATTTCGTGACCTATAGATAAAAATAAAGATTAAATAATTGGTTTACAAAACAAATAAAATAATAAAATTTAGATAAAGATATGATTTGTTAATCTATATATCTATCAAAAACATATATATCTAAATCTTTATTTTGATTTACTCATATATTTTTTTCTCCTTCTATCACATATTATCTTCTTTTTCTTCTTTTTTTTTTTTATTTTTTTTTATCTTATGAAATGCCCTTATCTATAACTTCTTATCTCCTATTAAATTCTTAACCTCTCTTGATAATTTTTATTATTCGTTATTATCTACCAAGTGATAAAGATAAAAAAAAATTAAAAATTTATTGGCTCTGAATGAGAAGAGTTTTGATAATGAAATTAGTTCGCTCTGAATTAGAAGAGTACTAATAATGAAATAATGAAGGCTGCATGAGAGAAGGCAACACAAAAATCTCTCAAAATTAATTTTCGTTACTATATTCATCCAAGGTAATAATTTGATATTCTTTCTTTTAGTTATTAAAAATAGTTTGTATTAGATCATTGTCGTGTTTTTTTTTTTGTAAGGCTGTCATTCGTTATAGTATTTCTTCAATCCCATCTCTAAATTCTCTCTTTGAAATTTTTGTTTTTTCAATAATAAAGTTTAAAATCAATTACTTATCAAATTTGTTTTCTTGGTCCTTATTTTATTGAAGGATTGAGACGAGTAAAACTTTCATATGATATATGAAATTAATGAATATAATACAAAGATGATAGATAAGTACTACATATTTCTCAATATCTCTATGTTATTATTAGTTGATTTACTATATTATACTATCAATTTAGAGTCCATATGATTTAATTCATTGTCTATAACTTTATTTGTATTCGACCATTTTTTCATTGAGTAACCTATATAATTTTTTTTTGGTATATAATGATTAAAGCTATCGTTTGTTATATTTCTTCAAGTACAATTCAAATAATTTTTCATCATTTTTTTATAAATAAAATGGATTAAAACTATTTTCTTATATAATTTTTATAATCCTACGAAATTCTTATTTTTGATTAATTTTTTTTTAAAATGATGTAGGAACTATACAAGTATTATTCAAACTATGGAGAATGATTTATACTTTGATATGATATGCGTGTGTCATTAATAGAGGAAATCAAAGATAAAGAGTTGCTAACATAATCAATTAATGATTTGTTTGAAAAGTTCTTTTTATGAGCAAGGCAACAAACTCAGATTAAATTTTTTTAAAAACTATTTATAAATTATAATTAAAAGTTGATATTTATTCATAATTTGATCCCACAATAATAATATACACCACTGATTTAAAAGACTAAGTAAATTTATGATAACTTTTATGAGTTTATAGAATTTCTCTCTTTTAATGTTTTGTTTAGTTTGATACAAGTTATTTATGTTATCAAGTGATTGTGATACTATTATTCTCAACAATTTTTATAATTAATATTTTTTTATGCATATCAAATTTAATTGTGAAAATTTTGTGGCTTAATTATTGTTAACATCAACCTAGATGGCTTAACATCATGGCTTATCGCAATTAAGACATAATTTAAGACTTAGATGATTTATTTATCACCCAAAATATATGTAGTCTATATATGTCTAATGTGTTCTCCATCCTTCTCCTTATTTCTTTTGTCTTTACATGAAATCTATCATCTTCCATTATTATTAGGGTAAATTATTAATAGATTTTAATAGTTAAACTTAATTCCCATCTATACTATATATTAAGAAAAATAAGGTTTTTAACTTTGAGAACTCTAAAAGCTTTAAAATTTCAATCCAATTATATTGATTTTTTTTATTTATTTTTAAAAATCATTGGCTACTAAAAATTGAAATTTTAAGTTTAAAATTTAAAATTATAGTTAACAAAGAATTTATTCAATTCACATATCATTTAGGGGTTCAAATTTCAAAATACACATGATTTAAGGAATACTGAAAATTGAAATTTAAAGTTTAAAATTTAAAATTATAGTCAACAAAGAATTTATTGACTTCTATCATTTAGGGATTTAAATTTCAAAAAACACATGATTTAAGGAATTGTTTTCCATAATAAAAATATACTATATATTTTACCTAGCTAATTAGCATGAATTTACCATTAACAAAAAAAAACTTACACGAGAAACATCTTTCACTGCTTTCAAAATAAAAGGAAGCTTACACAAGAAACATCTTCATCTCTACCAGAATAAATATTAGTGTCACGGCGAAAGCCCGACACATGATCTCGTCGGGGAAGGCATGGAGGATCATGAGGGTACAGTAGGTCTCCAGATGGTCGACTGGGTCCGTCGTACCGTCAAAAGAGTCAATGGTGGGCATCTTGAACTTGGCGGACAGAGGTTTCTCCCGGATGGAGGCAACAAATGGTGAGCTTGCCGTGACAGAGGGTTTATGATGAATGTTCTGCATGACCCCTTGGAGTTGGAGCTTCATTGCTCGAAGTTCAGCGTCCCAGAGGGGAATGTGGTCACCATGGTCAGTCAATGGGGGCTGGACGCTTCTGGCTTCCCCTTCATGGGCTGGTGCCACGACCGAAGGATGTGGAGGTGGAGGTGGTAGATTTATATGCGGGGGAGAAGGTTGCAAACCTTCCAAGTTGGGTGGATAAGGTTGTGGAACAGTATGGCTCGGGGCTCTTTCTTGGTTGGGTGGAATATCTGGAGGTGGTGGAGGAGGCATCGGAAGGTTTCTTTGGAGTAAAGCATTTATCAGGGCCTGGTTTTGTTTGGCCATGCGGTTAATGCTGTTGGTAAGCTCAATGATATACTGTGGTGGGTTGTTTGGATTGGGAGGGTCAGTTTAATGGTCGGCAGCATTATGGTGAGAAGCGATGGATCTAGTCGTGACCATACACTTGGATGGGTAGGAGGAAAAGGTTGTTAGGATAGGGTCTCCGGCGACAATGAGCACAGCTGGCGTCCGGATAAGAACCAGTTCTCACAGACGGCGCCAATTGATGATACAGTTTATTCCTGTGAATGGATTGAACTGGTCCAAGCTCCTCAAGCCCAGGTCCAAATGATCAAGCCCACCAGATAACCTGCAAACAAGTTCAACGGGGAACGGGGTAGTCCCCCAGTGAACCCTCCGACGAGCAAGTTAGGAAGGGAAGTAGAGTGTAGAGGGAGAGATTAGAGATAGAAAAGCTTAACCTTCTTCTTGTCTTCAGCGTTTGCTTATATCCTTTGGTAATCATTTCGTTGTCCCTTCCGACCTGACCTCCTCGCCGAAAGTCTATGCTGTAGCTTACCTTGTTCAGGGTAAGGGGGTCCTGTTCCGACGGAGAGGTGTTGTCGTAATAAATGCTGTAATGGGCTGCATTAATGGTGATGTACAGTGGCAATAACTTTGCAGATCTTTGTCTACTGACGTGGCTCGTCCTTCACCTGCCATGTGTCTGAATGTCATTGGCTCTTTATGCCATGTTAGATTCCAGCTGTCCTGGACCTCACCAGCTAGGTTATGTATTGGGCTCCAAGTGATGGGCTTGGGTTGTTCATAGTGATTCATGGCCTTTATGGGCTTATACACGTCAGTTTTCCATAATAAAAATATACTATATATTTTACCTAGCTAATTAGCATGAATTTACTATTAACAAAAAAAAACTTACACAAGAAACATCTTTCACTGCTTTTAAAATAAAAGGAAGTTTACACAAGAAACATCTTCATCTCTACCAGAATAAATATTCTTTACACCTCTCTCTCTCTCTCTCTCTCTCTCTCTCTCTTAAAATGGTGATTTTTAAGATTTCATTGCTTAATTTTTTTTGTGTGTGCCTTTTATTCAAGTTTAATCTCCACGCCCATCCGGCCTCTGTTAATAACGGAACAACAATAAACCAGACTCATATGTGAATATGACCAGGAATGCCACCTTCAAATTCTAAAGAAACTACAAATAGTTGTTTGTCTTGGTGCTAAGATTAGGTATGAGATTTTTCATATGTTTGTTATTTTTTAAGACATGTAATGGATCAATATATAATCTTTTAAATTGTTAATGTTATTAAAAAAAATAGAATTTGTGATTGATTATACCTCTATCATATAGATTACAAATTAAAAAAAAAAAAGAATTGTATCTTTTATTGATTTTTATATATGTAGTCCTTAAAAGCCAATAATTATATTTTTCATAATTTTCAATTTCAATTCTACTAAGTGAATATTTAATTTATCAATTAGTGTATTTCTTAGGTGTAGAGCATACTCTGATCCATATCTATATGTATACTATTTCCGAGCAAAAGAAACTTTTGATCTAAGAGACTCTAAGAATTTCAAAACATTAATATAAAATTTTATAAGTTAAGAAATATAAGTGACATACAACTATTGGCGGATTAAACCGTATCTATAATTTTAAATTTAAAAACAAAATATTTATATATAGAAAGTCAAATAAATAACTTTAATCATATCTAAGCCACATCTAATTTGATATTTGAAAATCCTTAAAAGGAAATTCTAAATTTAAATTTATTATATAATTTAAAATTATAAAAGTATATACTTCAAAATATTATTCATTTTTTTAAAAAATATTCGAAACTAAAAAATATATATAATTTAAAATTACTGACTTATCTGACCATATCTAATTTTCAAATTCAAATTCAATAAAAAAAATGGACATAAAATGTCAAAAAATAATTTTAGCTATATCTTTTTTAGTTAGATAGTAATATTTTTAGCTATGTCTAAACTATATTTAATTTTAAATTTAAAAAGAAAGTTCAAAGAAAATTTGAATTATATATAATTTTAAAATATTTAAATTAATTTTTAACTGTTAATCATAATTTATCAAATGGTCAATAATGTCAAGTACGCATGTCATAATCTTATTGAAAAATATTATATTGAATAGTTTTAAATTTTTAAGTTTTAACTTCAAATTAATAAATTTGATATAAAATTTCACTTGACTACCAAACAAAATATTCAAAAAATGAAAGCAATGGTTTACATCTATTGTGAGTGCAACCCACGTCTTACTAACTTTAAATTTATAGCATACACTCACTTACGGCATAAATTTTTATTGTAACGCCCTCAAAATAATAACATTAAACCCATCAATATAAACATGCATTGATATATAAAAGCTCCACATTCTTCTATTCATCAGAGTCCCATTACCAAAAAGTATTACATGTTAACGACAAAAGCAAATGCCCTAAAGGCTTACAGCTTTCCAAGTTAACATTTGGTTACAACAAAAGAGTGCTAACTCATTTACACATTAAGCCCTTGGCTTGAATATACATGTAATACATCAAAGAAACTAAACAACAAAAGTCTGCCCGCCTCTAGCCTCCCAAGCTACGTCCTTGGAGGTGGCATGCTACCTGTACCTGAAAATGATATTCCCATATAGGGTGAGCCACAGCCCAGTAGGAATACACTAAACAAATATGAACAATGACTAAAAGATTAGCAGTTGATAGATGGCCAACACTGATACTTTCCCTTATCATACTTTACGGTTTCATGACATACAAGTCCATGTTACAATCCATTTTTCAATTCTTTTCAATTCTCAATTTATAACCATGGCTTAGAACCTGACCAAACAACTTATATGAGACAGTAGCTCATATTAAACTTCTTCCCAATTCATCTTAGATAAGCGTACTAGCTATATCAACATATCAACAGATAAGCATACAAGCTATATCATTACTTCCATAGATATGCACAAGAGCATTATCACACTTCCAAAGACAAGCATATGAGCTATGTCAACACATTACTAGATAAGCATATGAGCTCTATCTGTGGAGTCCATCCCCTATCTTCTCCCAACAACATCCGGTTTAGAGGTCCATCCCCTATCATCCCCTAAACCGTGGAGTACATCCCCTATCTCCTCCAACACGACACAATGCATATAAACAATAATTATACACATCATCACACAACACATAAATTTAATGTATTCTTTCAACCGTCATACTCAATGCATTGTCTACAACAATCAAGATTATCCTCCACCGACAGCCCAAAGCAGTTATTTCTATACAGAAACTAAATGCAACAATGGATATATAATCAACATTTCAACCAGGTGAGTGATAAATAATCCAACTATACCCTTTAATTCCATACATTTCCAAATCAATTTCTCATTTCTCATAATTAATTATGCGAATTAATTAACCAATGTAATTAGGGCATTTTCCATAATTAACATTACAATCCTTAGGTTCCATTTTCATTAATGTTTTAACATTAATTTCACTTTTCCATGCCAAACATGCATGTAGGCTTTATGATGCTAAAACCCCACCTTTTGTAAATTTACACAAAAGCCCCAAACTTTCACAACATTACTAACCCAACCCCAACATCTCGAAATGCTAAAATTTAAAGACAAAACCCATAGTGAGGAGTAGGTTATCCCTACCTCAAAGAATGACACCCAACCAAGAAGATGATGGAAACGAAAATGCTCCAAACCACGAACTTTTCGGATCAAAAGATAGCCCTCGACGATCAACAACCTTTTTGTAAAGGCCAAAGGTGAGGAAATCACTCCTACTAGATCAATACCTAGAGAGAAGGTAGAGCTCTAGAGTGAGAAGCTCAACAATGGTGTTTTTGGAAAAGTAAGAGAGAGAAAGAATGAGAAAAAGTGATTTAAAATTGCCCTACAGCCAACTGATATACGACATACCCGCTCGAGCGGAGAACACAACGCTCGAGCGCCAAGAACAAAAATCTGGACACGCTCGAGCGCCAAGACACAATAATAAAGCACTTCCGCTCGAGCGCGAAAACCAGCCCGCTCGAGCGTAGATTTCCCCCTCAAAAAACTTATACCCAGAAAGTACTACCTGCTCGAGCGCCAACAAACCCGCTCGAGCGCTACCGCTCGAGCGTAAAGAAACCCACTCGAGCGTAAAAATCACATCTGCAGAAGTTTTGCAGGAACACGAAATACTAGAGGTGTGAAATACCCGCTCGAGCGCAAGAAGACCCGCTCGAGCGGACCACCTAAAAACCGGGCAACAAGGAATTGAAACCAATGCTTAACCAACCTGTAACAACCCTGCCCAAAACATCCTAAAACTCAACCAAGCGGAATTGAAGGACGACAACAAGATAGATACAACTACCAACTTCACGGAACCGAGTCCGGAATACAATAGAACAGTAAAGGGACAACCGGAATCGTTATATTTATGATCCATTGCATTTTTAGGCTAAAATATAGTTCATGAGGTAGCCCAATCTAATCTTTGATAATTTTTTTAAGATTTAAATATACTTTAATACTGATACAATGGACATTAGTCAATTTGAATTGATTATTATAAAATGTTTATCAATGATATAATATATACATAAATATTTAAATTTATAATTATCTGACGTTTTTACAAATTAACTTATCTATTTTATAGATTAAGTGTAAGATTAAGACTAGAATATGACCTATAATTTAATGTGATTCTATCTTAGATAATTTTTTATTTTTTATTTTTTTTTATACATAAATATAAATAACTATTCATTTCATAGTGTTAACATAAATATATAATTTTTTACTTAAGTTCAAAATTTTTAATAAATATGCATAAAATATGTTCATATGATTTATTATAAAAAAATACTTACAAATATTTATTTACCAATTTAATAAATAAATAGGTCAAATGATTCATAAGTTAGATATAGATCAAGACAATTTTTAATAATTAGATGAATGTCACATTGACATAATATTGAGTCAACTAACTTCTAACAATTTTGAGTAGAAAATTTTTTAGGCTTTACAAAATAAGAAAAAATTAGTATATTAACAAATGTAATTTACTATTATCACATGGAAAATTAAAATTATGGAAGGTTTAAAATAAAATTTATTTATATTTTATCATAAATATAATTTTTGTAATTTATTTTTGAATTTTTACTAATTAAATTATGGCATGTATTTTTTATTAAGAATCTAGAACACACAATTGTTGATATCAGAATAAAAACTCTCTTATGTGTAACTTTGATAAAAGTAAATAAAATTTAATTGATTATAAATCATTTTACTACATATTTAGATAAATTTTATATTATTATTTAAATTTAAAACTAATTTTTGATATTTTAGTAAGTTTTTTAGTTTTCTTAGTATTATCAAGGTCGGAAGGCATGTAATTTCCCCAGCGCATATTCTGGCTATTAATGTACGTAATACTTATTAATGATATTTGTTTGTTGCTTTCGTCCTCCAAAAAAAAAAAAAAAAAAAATTATGGCTCACCCACTTGATTGTGATATGTTGCCTTGTAGGAAAGGCCAGACACAGTTTGAATGATAAAATGATAAAATTATACCCAAAAAAATGTAATTTAAGTAGGTGTTGGGAAATTTGATCTATTGACTAAAAAAATTACCTCTTTTTAAAAATTTTATCTTTAGACGGTTAAATTCAAATAAAAATTTCAACCAAACACCATTAATTTTTTTTTTAAAAACCAATAAACTGAAATATTAACTTATAAGTACTATCAAATAGAGCATATATATTATATAATATCATTTTTCTCCAGCCACAACTGGACCTCAAGCACTCCTAATACATAGCCAAATTTACCACGCTCGCATCAAGTCTATAGAATAATTTATAACTAAATAGTGAATTCAAATAATATTCCTTGATAATGAAATATACCTATGTAACCTGAGCTCTCTGCAAACTATAACTTCATATTCTTAGCTAATTTCCTCGCACAGACAAAATTTGTAGTCAATTAGAATAATTCATAGCTAAAAGGTAAATTCCAATAATGCTCTTTAATAATGAAATATAACTAGGTGAGTTCATTTTTGCTGCGGTCAAGAGTAGTGGTGTTGGTGTTGTTGATGGGTTGTCCTAATAAAGACCAGCCACGTAGAAGAGGTATACCACACTCAAAAAATTGCATTTTAACAGAGTTTATGCTACGTTTGTTTCTTTCGCTTATAGGATTGAGAGGATTAAAAGTATCGTAAAATTAAGTGAGGAAATTATTAGTATGATGGTATTAGGTTGAAGATTGAAGAAAGAGTATTTATTGGTACACCACCGGATTAATAATACTATAGATAGTGTTATTATGTAAAATTATATTTTAAAATTTTTAGTATTTTTTTAATATTATAATTATTTTTTATTATAAAAAATATAATTTTTGCTTAAAAATTTACTGATCCCCTCATTCAGTGTCTAATCCTAGCCCTCCCTTGACTTTGTTAGTCCTACCACGTGAGAAGATTACTAGTCTAAGGAAATATTTAATTCCCTCACTCATTTTCCAAACTAAACACTCGTTAGATGAATCTTACAGACTATTAGTCTAATCCTCCCTTAAAGAGGCAAAAAAACATGACGTTAGTGTTTCTTTCCATTTCACTCTCTTTGTTTCCCACTTTCCATGTTTAACTTTTTTCTTTTTTTTTTCTTTTCTTTTTTTTTTTTTGAATTGCACTGATACTACCCTTAAAAGTATTTAAAAAAATAAAAATATATTAAAAATATTAATAATTAATATTATAAAAATTTTCATTAATATAAAAAATATATATATTTTTTTTAAATTTAGGAGTTGTTTAGGGTTTGTTTATTTAATGCAGTTTTTAACTTTTTATAAAAAGATGTACATAAAAATATAGAGGTGATATGACCCAAATAAATACAATTATTAAGAAGTTCATTTATTTAGATCATCTCCAAACAGCCCCTTACACTTTATAATAATTCTCCTTTTTTCCACTCTTTTTCTCTGAGATGATCTCTAACTATTTTTATTTTAATAAATTACATTGATAATTCTTATCTTTTACTCTTTATATTATTTTGGTCATTGTATTTTTAATTAGTTTAATTTTGATCATTAATTTTAAAATTTATGTCTATTTGATATAATTGATAACGTCGATTAGAATTTCAAAAAAAATAAATAAATAATTGGGTTCGCTGAGATTAACTCACAAAATTTAATAAATTTACAATTTTACTAATAAAAGCCTAATACATATATATTGCTTATGTGTTTATATTTCATTAAAAAATATTAATAATTGTAAATAATTAGATCGAATTGAAACAAAATAAAAAATTTAACATCAAAATTAAGCTAATTGAAATTATAGAGACTAAAATAACACAAGAATCAAAATTAAAAAAAAAATAAATTATTAGTGTAATTTATTTACCTTTTTTTTTTTTTTTTTTTCCCTTCAATCTCACTAACAGTTAACTCTCTCTTGCTTTTTATATGCAACATTTGAATAATACTATGTTCTAATACATACATATACACAAATATAGTTGAGAAAAAGATATAACTATGATCACACCATTACCCTTTTCATCCTTGATCTATTCTCTATATTTCTCTCTTAAATGTTATTTTATAACTTTATCACTATGTGTATAGTATATACATACATATATATAACATTCACTATGTCACGACCCCAAACCGCCCCTAGTAGTTTGGTGCCGTGATGGCCAGTAATCCGAGATTACCGAAGGCCAACTTACAAAATTCACACACACTCAGAGTATAAATATATGGGGCTCACATGTGCGGAAGCAATAATTTAAAATACAAGTGGTCCATAAGAGCAGTGTATAAGTCAAATGAAATGGCATACATTTTTACATAGCTTTAAAACTTGAATACAAATAAGATAAAGTACAAAATACATGTTACATCTTGATAAAAGGTTTCTCAAGCCGACATGTTCGAAATACTTAAGCTTCAAGATTGTCGACATAAACAAAACACTTGAGCTACAAATCTTGGAACACAATCTTCAGGATTGCCGACATCATTATGGCCGACATAACATGCATACAAAACACACATCTCGGCGTAGCCGACTTCTTGCTTGTTACCTACATATATTGTAACGCCCTCAAAATAACAACATTAAACCCATCTGATAAGACATGCATTTACATATAAACTAACCACATTCCTTTATTCCTTAGAGTTCCATTACATAAGTATTACATGTTAACATCATAACAAAATGCCCTACGGGCTTACAGCTTTCCAAGTTAACACTTGGTTACAACAAAAGAGTACTAACTCGTTTACACATTAAGCCCTTGGCTTGAAGTTACATGTAATACATCAAAAGTTAAGCAACAAAAGTATGCCCGCCTCTAGCCTCCCAGCTATGTCCTTGGAGGTGGCATGCTACCAGTACCTGAAAATGATATTCCCATATAGGGTGAGCCACAGCCCAGTAGAAATATACTAAACCAACCATGAACAATGACTAAAAGATTAGCAATTGATAGATGGCCAACACTGATACAATCACATAAATCATATATTTATGTCAAACGACTTACAAGTCCCAATTACTTTTCATTTCCCCTTTTTCACCAGATAGGCATATAAGCACTACCCACATGCTCAACAGATATGTATAACAACAATATCCACATTTTCAGATAAGCAAATAAGCTATATCCACATTCTACAACAGATATGTATAACAACAATATCCACAGATAAGCATAAAAGCTATATCCACACATCACAAAGATAAGCATATAAGCTCTATCTTCACTTCTTTAGACAAGCATATGAGCTGTATCTACGGAGTTCATCTCCTATCTTCTCCCATCACTATCCGGTTTAGAGGTACATCCCCTATCTTCCCCTAAACCGCGGAGTACATCCCCTATCTCCTCCTCTACACATAACGTATATAAACACATTGGTTCTATATACAATCACCCAATACATACAGTTAATGTATTCTATCAACCGTCAAGTTCCATGACATACTTCATTGATTAGTTTTAGTTTGCCTAATCATCATGCATTGTCTACAACAATCACGACTATCCTCCACCGATAGCCCAAAGCAGTTATTTCTAAACAGAAAATAAATGCACAAATGGATATTCAATCAACATTTCATTTCCTCATTTCTCGCCATTAATTATCCCAATTAATCAATAATGTAATTAGGTCATTATCCATAATTACCATTTCAACCCTTAGGTCCCATTTTCATCAATGATTTAACATTCATTCAATTTCTCTATGCCAAACATGCATCCAGGTTTATTATGAATAAAACCCCAACTTTTGTAAAATTACACAAAAGCCCCAAACTTTCACAAAATTACCAAACCAAGCCCAACATCTCAAAATACCAAAATTTAAAGACAAAATCCATAGAGAGGAGTAGGATATCCCTACCTTGAAGTTTAAGCCAAAAAGGAGATGAAGACTCGAAGATCAACGTGCTCCAAATCCAAACTTTTTCAGATTAAATCAAAGCTCTCAACGCCCTCTATCTTTTTAACAAAGGCCCTAGGCTAGATTCACACTCTAGGGAGATCAAATCTTAGAGAGAGTGTAAGTGTAGAGAGAGAGTGTGTCGGATCAAGGGTTTGAAAGAAGAATGAAGTGAAAAAGTGATGTTTAAAATCGCTACTGTCCGCTGATATAAAACACGCTCGGTCGAGCGAAGGCTTGGTCGCTCGAGCGACCAGACACAGAAAACTCTCGCTCGAGCCAAGAAGTTCTCGATCGAGCGAAGAAAAACCCAGACCGCTCGAGCGAAGGAAGCTCGCTCGAGCCAAGGAAGACAGCTTTCAGGTCCAGAACCAGGTGCAACCGCTCGCTCGAGCGAGCCACTCTGGCTCGACCCACCAAACACGAACCCCACTCTCGCTCGAGCGACCAACTCCTCGCTCGAGCGAAGGTAAAAAATTCTGGGCAGCAACACTAGGCTCCCAAACACAACCAACCTGTAACAAACCTGCCCAACACATCCTATAACTCAATATACAAAGTAAAGAGGATACAAACATGATAATAAACAACTACCAACATCCACGGACACATGTCCGGATCACTGTACAACAAGGGTAAACCCGAGATCGCTATATATATACATAGGGAGGATGAGCTTGGATACTTAGTGAATGGTACAAGTAATAAAGGGGTTAAATGAATGATACCCAAGATCTTTTCAAAACAATACATAATATATCTTTGTCAAAACCATACTTATCATAGCTTGTACAAAACATGAGATAAATCTTGTTCATCAAACTTGATCTTACAAAACTTACATACTTAACATGCGTCAAATCTTAAAACATGGGGTGACGACATTCCGGACAAAACAAACAAAGGTGCCACAAAAGCTTAGAGTCCACTGGCACGTACGGACTTGCTACTAATGCTTATAGTCCCTTAGCACGTACGGACTTCACATGTGTGCTACTAATGCTTATAGTCCCTTAGCACGTACGGACTTGTGCCACAAGTGCTTATAGTCCCCTGGCACGTACGGACTTTCAAAGATTGACATCAAAACAAAGCTTACTTGATACATTGCCATCCAAAACAGAGTTTATACTTGGTACATAAAATAGGGATATCATTCATGCTTAACAAATACTTTTATCAAAACAAGGCAAAGCTTTATCAAAACGTTATAACATAACTTTATTAAAAATACCACTCACATAGTTCTTGGGACGTCGGGGTCAAGGCAAAGGTCCAAGTCCTACAACACATGGCAAAGCATACTGAACATACTTCTCAAAACAAGTCTTACATGCAAGCAATTAATCTCGGAAAAACATGCTGGAAGTCAAAACACTGTTTTACATGTCAGGAAGACATGTGGGGTACCAACCAGGTCTTTGCCGAGGTCCCACACCTCCTGGCCGAGGTGTGGCTACCTAGGCTTCGGCATGCGGCTGCACGCCGAGGTGCGCACAAGACAACTAAAAGTGTAAGTGATCATGCAAGGTAGGCCAAGGTGAGATACGATGCTTGGCCTAAGTGTGAGGTCTAGGTGAGAGTGATCTCGGCGACTACACCTCGGGAAGTGAGGTCTGGAGATTTGGGTTTCCACCCGTGAAGAACAGAAAGAACATGAACATGAAGATCATGAAGAACATGGATGCTAAAATCATAACTTCTTTACTTACAAAATCTGGGATTTCATGCTATGAGTTCGAAAAATGGACCTGGGTACCCATACTTGAAAATCATGTGAAAACAAACACAAAAACACGGATCTTGGCATGAGCTTTCGGATCAAAACATAACTTTCCTTGAAGAACACATAAATATTATTTTCTCTTTCTAAAACCGAACTTCAAAGCAATGCATGGCTTACAAATCATGTTCAATCATGCAATGCAATAACATAAACATAAAGAACGACGAGAGCAGATTAAGAATCTAACCTTAGAACGCGGATCTAACGGTTCGATCTCTAGAAATCAAGCTTAGAAGTCCACTCTCCCTCAAGAACTCTTCTCCCTCTTCTAGAGCTTCTCTCTCCTCTACAAAACAAGGATAGAAACAAAATGATGGGTTTCTCTCTCTACCGGCTGACTTAACTCTCAGCTCGGGCACGTGGCAACAGTTGGTTGGTTCTCCTCAAAAAGGTGATAGATTGACAAGACAAGACTATGACAAAGCGTATCTAACAAGCTACTCGGCAAAGCACTTCGGCAAGGGGTGACATCGGCTAAGGACAAGGCTTCGGCAACTAAGGTGACAATGACCTCGGCTAGGAAGGACAACACTTGACTAAGCTGTGCCACACCTTGGCCTAGATGTGCCACACCTCGGTCTAGGTCATACCACTCCAAGACAAGATCACTCAGGTACAAAGGTAACATCTCGGCCTAGATGATACACATCTCGGCCTTGGTGATTCACACCTCAGCCTAGATAATGCCATCTCGGCCAATATGTCAGGGCGAAGGTGGAGGTCAAACGAAGGGGTTCCAAGATACTTCTAGACTGAGGATGACCTCGGCTTGGAATGATCTAGGCGTAACGTAACCTAGGCTTGGCATAACTTCGGCTAAACATAACTTAGGCTTGAGGCACCAAGGAAGGAACAAAACAGGCACGCAACACTTAGACAAATCACATAAACACAAAGCAAGACAAGATTCATGGATGCAAACTTAGCAAGACAAAGTTGTGTAAGTGAACATGAACATGACTACAACATGAATATGGGTTACTACAGCAATCTTAACATGGCAAAACATATAAATGCATGCAACATGACTAGGACAAAAATGTGGGTTGTTACACACTATGTGCACAGTATACACATACATATATATATATATATATATATATATAAGATTCAAAGCTGTGTATTTCATGAGTGGGCAAAAAAAGATTGAAAAATATTAAAGAACGTGAAAAAGGAAAGACATATCAAAAAATAAATAAATAAATGGAAAGAATGGATCTGAAACATTGAGAAAACTGAAGAGTTGAAAACGCCTCCACTAAGTTTAAATGTTACCCATGATCACCTTCTCCTTCTCATCTCCCTCTCTCTCTCTCTCTGTGCGTCTCTGTCTCTGTATTATTCATAGAGATGTCAGTTGCAGGAACATGTTCATCAATGGTGGTATGGACAGTGTAGACGGCAAAGGTCTACTTGTTGCTATTGTAGATTGTTGGAACAATCTTCTGTGTAAATAAAATAAATAGAAACAAAGCCAAACAAAATAAAATAAAACTTACAGAATCTATTTTGTTGAACCGAATTTAAAAATCAAAAAACCAAGTCAAGTATGTGACACTCTGTCTTTAGTCTAGATTCGCCCCGCTAGGGTGCTTACGGTTGAGTGGCGTCTATCTCCTAGTATACAATGATCTTCACAAATTTGTAGAAGCACTTCAAACAAATTTGTCCGGTGAACCAAACCTGTGTTCTAACTGTAACGCCCTCAAAAATAATAACATTAAATCCCATCAACTTAGACATGCATTGATACAAAGAAACCAATCATCCTTCCATTTATCTAAATAGCTCTTGCAAAAGTATTACATGTTAACAACAAGAGCAAATGCCCTACGGGCTTACAGCTTTCCAAGTTAACACTTGGTTACAAAAAGAAGAGTGCTAACTCAATGGAGTCTGGTGCCTCATAGAGGGCGTTTTGGTTGAACTACCTGTTAGCATGCTTCAGCACTATCTTGGTGATTTTGGTGACTAAAAGAGGGTGTCATGGCCTACTGCTACTGGTTTTGCTCAGCATTTGGATTATTCAGTTCAGCTCATCAGGGGCTGCACCTAGTGTTTGTTTTGTTGGATGGCTTTGTTGTTTTTGTTACTTTGCTTTGTTTGTTGGTTTCTCACCAACAGGAGCTTGGAGCTTGAGCTAGCTCCAAGCTCCTCTTTACTGATGTACTCTTCATACTTTGTATGTTCTCATCAATAAAGATTTCTTTTGCAAAAAAAAAAAAAAAAGAAGTTATGTTACTCTTCTAACACCTATCGCACTATGTTTTCTCTCGAGAGCTAACCTTCCCTTTTGGCCTAGCTTCCTTCAAATTCACCCCCATACTAGCTATGATGGTATATCGCTATATTTAGATCCCATGAGGTGGGGAAAATTGGTTGATAGACATGAGAAGGGGGCTTACATAGTCGAATATATATATATATATAATAAATAAACAAATAAAAGGCAAAGTTGAATTTATTTAATTTTCTTTGAAAAGTTAAAGTTGATTCATATATTTTGGTCATTGCAAGACTTTGATTCTACATAGATTTTGGAAAAATTAAAGTAATCGAATCAATATTTTTTTGTATAGTTATGGTTGTCTTTTTAATTAGGTCCCATATATATGTGTGTGGGTAAATATATATCAATTTCTAAGGAAAATTGATGGTCTAATTTAATGGAGAAAAACTAATTTCATGTTTTTTGTAGATAAGTTCATCATATGGGAAGATGGGTTAGATTTAGGTTTAAGTTTGGGGTTTTGTACATTTGGAGGTTGAATTGTTAATATAAATTTCATACCCTGTTTTATGTATTTAGGAACTTAATTTATGGGTTTTAATTGATTTTGATTTCTAATTTAGCTTCTTGGTTTCTAATAAATAATTCTATGCATATTAACAATCTTATTAAAATTATAAATGCTCAAATGTGATTGGTTGTCAAAAAAGTAACAATATTTAAGCCACCAATAATATTTGGACATGAATGTTTTTAGTAGGATTGTTAGTAAGATTTTAAATAAATGTACCATTGCTCATTTTTTTATTACTTGTTTGGAAAAAGGGTAGGAATTGGTAAACAATTTGAAAATGGTCATATGAGAATGATGTTTTTTTTATTTTTATTTTTTATTTTTTTTAGGGAAGGGGAGGGGGTAGTGGGCCATTGTTTGTCCCATTGTCATGCCAACAATCCCATTGTCATATGTTGTGATGGTCCTGCAGAGAACAAAAGAAAATTAGAAGGAAAAGAATTAGAAAAACATATTCACAAACCAATGTTAAGTAAAAGATTGTTATAAGAGTGAGATGTGATTGATTTAGTTTGATTAGTTTAATGGATGGAATTGAATGAAAAGATTGTTAAGTAAAAGATCTAATAATAAAGAATTAGAGAGCAGATTTAGTCCTATTTTTTTATGAGTTTAAAAATAATATTTAAATTCATAAAAGTAGTGCTTTGTATCTACAAACAGAGTTTTAATTCCATTTCTTACGTCCAACCCATTTTAATACCATTTCTTAAGTGCAGCCCAGTCACTCACTATGTCTTGCAATCTTTAGGCAAATAGATAACAAACCAACAAGCCTGCTCTTACGCATCTAAGGGAAAACAAACAACTAACCCACAGTCTTCCCTAGAACTAGAGCTTTAATACCAAGTCAAATCACCAACAAACTCACAGCCTTCCCTACTTAGTTCTTCCTTTTCCCATGCTAGTAGAGGCCTTCTAAAAGAAAAGACCCACTCCCTTATATTCGGTTGTTTTTTGTACATAGTCCTTTAGACTGCTTTCCTTGTCTCTTGATAGGCTATCTAACCTAGGGAACTCATTGTTCAAGTGGATGTTCATGTGTCATTTGTCAATCCAAAAATGGATCCTACACCCATCACCAACTATGATATTTAAAGTTGAATAATGAGGAAACATTACCACTTTCAGCATGTCACTCCAGAGTGTAGACATCTTCCTTCCACCCTAAGGCACTAAATCTCGTGACCATCTTCCATCCTTAGACCCATATTTGCACACTAGAACTAGAACAAATTAAAATTAGCTCATTATTATGTAACATTTTCAGCATTCACTATTGAGATAACATTGACAAAGAAATCTTTAGTTGCTATAAATTCCACATAAGGTTAGCTTTCAACCAAATTGCTAAGGGGGTTAAACTCATAAATAAGGGTCTGGTGTATTCAATTGATGACTTTTTATTTAATTTGAAGCGTATGAGAGAGTGCTCTAGTTACCTAGGTGCTGGTTGATATAGCTTTATTGATGAACATATGCATGACATGCCAACACCTACAAAATAGGGCTTTTGATGGCATAGATGTAACGCCCCCAAAATAACATAATAAATCCAACTTATAAGTGGAAGAATAATATAAATAAAATACTTTCATTCATCAGAGTTCGTTTACAAAAGTTAACACATGCGATATACGTTCATCAATATTCATCCTAAATTTACAGCATGTGTTGCAACGATAAAAGAATTGAAACTGAACAAGTAATCATATACCCTACAGGCTTACAACTTTCCAAGTCAATGCTTGGTTACACAAAAGTGAGCCCAGCTCAATACAATTTAAAGCCCTTGGCTATACAAAAATATAATAAAAGAAAGAAACTCTTACTCTCAAAAGTCCCTCTAAGCTATTGCCCCAACAGATGCATATCACCAGCACCTGAAAATGGTTTTCTCCAAATAGGGTGAGCCAAAGCCTAATAGGAACAATCTAACACAATATATAGGATTTAACAAAGATATAAGTGCAATGTGCACATAAAATGCTTGTGACAAAACATTTGCATTTTTATATGATCATAAAGTGTCAAAGTTCATATTTCAATTCATTTTCCTTCTATTCAGTTCAAGTTCATTCAGTATTCTCAATTCATGAGTCAATTTCATTATCTTTCAATAACCCACTGAGACTATAACTCAGTGGTTTTCCAATTCAATACACTACCACATAAACACTTCAATTTGCCATTTTACAGAAATTTCGTCCACAGGATCTACACCTATGTATACACAAGATTTTGGGACTTTCACCCGGGATACTCCAACCAACTTAATTTCAATGTAGTCCATCCCCCTATCTCCTCCCAAACAATGAAGTACATCCCCTTTGTCCTCCCAAACAATGGAGTACATCCTCTTTCTCCTCCCAAACATCATATATATACAATATATTTAAAACATCATCATATTCAATGACAACCAACAATAGATTAGTTTCAATTTACCTAATCCTCATGCAATTTCTACAACAATCATAGCTATCCTCCACCAATAGCCTAAGACAAATATTTCTAAACATATATACAATCTTCTCAATAAATAAATTATTCAAATTCCCGAAGGTGAGAGACAACACGTGTCCAACTCCACTATTTATATCATTAATCCTCCAATTTTACATTACCAATATCAATTTCAGCTACTTATACAAAATAACAATTTAACCCATTTAGGGCAAAACTCTCTTTTTTTTTTCAAATATCAACAATTTGTCACAAAACAACCTCAAATTCGAACCCCATGACCATTTATTTCACATTCACCAAAAACCTCTCTTTTTATTTCACACTCAACCCTAGGTTTGTTCAAACTACTCCCAAATCCCACCATTTTTACACAATGACAAATAACTAAGTTAAAAACCATATAAAAGTGTAAAGAATCTCTATCTCAAAGAGAGAAGACGAGCCAAACAAGAGTGAAACCTCAAAGACGTCCAAACCCAACTCTATTCGGATCAAAATGGAGATCTTGAGATGGTCTACCTTTTTATCAAAGGGATTAGGGTGAAGAAATTACTAAAACTAGGTGAAAATGTAGAGAGAGAGTGTGTGTTTGTTTTAAAGAGAGATGGTCTTAACTTTAGGTTTTAGGGAGAAAAGATCTAAAAAAGTGATGTAAAAAGTCATTTTCGCGATCTGATATACGCACAGTCCGCTCAAGCACAAGAAGTGCCGCTTGAGCGTCAGACACAAAAAATTGTTTCGCTCGAGCGTAAGAAAGGCTGCTCGAGCGCCAAGACACAATGAACATGACGTTCACCGCTCGAGCGCAAGAGGTGACGCTCAAGTGTAGAAAACACACATCCAGTAATTTTATAGACAAGAGACCAACGCTCGAGCGCCCACCCGCTCGAACATAGGAAACTCCGCTCAAGCGTAGAAATCACCCTCCCAGTAGTTTTGCAGACCTGCAAAAGTATTGAGAGTTTGCAAAGCCCACTCGAGCACAGGAAGTGCCGCTCGAGCGGAGGACCAAAAATTTGGGCAATATAAGGTTTGAAAAACAAGCGACCAACCTGCCCAAAATGCAATCATAACAACCCAAAATCCAATTTCAAAGAGATACAAGGGAAGAAAGAGGTAAACAACAATATGAAAGCATTAAACCCAAGTCCGGAATACCACAAGAGTCGAGTAAAAAACGGGATCGTTATAACCTCTCCCCTTAAAGAACTTCGTCCCAAAAATTACAAATCATATTTCAAAACCATGTTTTAAACAAATTTCCATGATGATGACAAATCAATTTTCAATGCCATGACCCATCCACCGGTCATTCAATCCCATTACATGATGAACGAGTCTCAATATACATCTCTACATACGTTTCCAATATACATTTCACGTAGTTTTAACCAATTTCAATATATATTCCACATTTCTAAAACATATTCAATGTTCATGATAAACTCGCATTTCCAAAACTTAAACAACAAATACAATGTTCATATTAAGCATGCGTCTCCAAAACATATTCAACATATACAATGTTCTCATATTTAAACATACATAATGCTTTTACATTTTATTAACATAATCAAATTCTCAATATATGTTCAAACACCAACAAATAAGTCTGGATATTTCTCTCGGACTTTCAATTCACGTTCCCAAGTTGCTTCCCCAATCCCGTGATGTTTCCACAAAACCTTAACCAAGGGAATCATCTTGCCACGCAAGACTTGGTCCCGAGTGTCCAAGACTCTCACCAGTCTCTCCTTATACGAGGCATCCTCGTCTACCTCTAAATCGGTCCAATCCAACATGTGCGATGGATCTGGCTCATACTTCCGAAGCATGCTAATATGAAACACGTCATGAACCCCAGAAAGATGTGAAGACAACGCAAATGGTAAGCAACCTCGTTGACCTGCTCAAGGATCTCAAAAGGCCCAATAAATCGAGGGGACAACTTCCCAAATCTCATCGAACCCTACCTAGGTGATATCTTCAAGAACACATGGTCTCCCACCTCAAAAGATAAGAGTCTCCTCCTACGGTTGGCATAACTTTTCTGACGACTCTGAGCCGTAACCAACCTCTTTCGAATAAGTGCCACTTTCATTACAACAAAAAAGACCTTTGGTGACAGACTTATTTTGTCTCTAACCATCAAATTTTCGTCACCAAAGTGATTTGTGATGAAAAAATTTTGTCACCATGTTTGTCGCCTATACGTTGTCGCTGAGAGTACCTAATGACGAAAAATAGTTTCGTCGCCTGCTTTTCATTTTGGGCGACGAATTTTTTCATCTCCAAATGTTGCATTTTTTGTCCTGTATAACATCAATTTCGTCACTAGAATTAGATAATATTTTATTTTAATTGTTTTGGCGATGAAATATTTCGTCACCAAATAGGTTTTAATGACGAAATTTTTCCTCACCAATGATATAGATTAAGGTGACAAAAAAATTCGTCACTAAAATGAGTACAAAAGAAAATTCTCCAATGACAAAAAAATATTTTGTCACCAAATATTTCAATTTAGCGACGAAATATTCAGCAAATGTGATGAAATTATTTGTTTGGTACTATATCATTAGTGACAAAATTATTTATCATGTTGTTTGAAAACTAATAGCGACATTTTTTTCGTCGCTAATAATAATTAATTTTTTTTAAAATGGGGGTAATATTTTCAATTTAAAATTTTTCTTTTCCCTAAAAATTCCCTGCGCATTTCAATAACCTGTTCAATAAAATATCTATATTACAAATCAATACAAAAATTTGTTCATTTTCATAAACACCACAGTTGAATTTCAGCACAATATCCATAAAAATACAATATCAACTACATGCGAATTACTAAACCTGTCTCCTAATATCCACAAAAATATTTCTACCAATATCCACAAAAATACAATATCAATCGCATGCGGATTACCAAACACGTGTCCTAATATTTACAAAATACATGTCTACTAATATCCACAAAAATATAATATCAAGTGTGGATGACCAAACATGTCCTGTAATACCCACAAAAATATAAAATTTAAAATGCAATCAAAATACATGTAAGGTAAAATGAACAAAAACACAAAATGAACTAGATTCTGCTCTCCAGATTACCATACTTGTCCATATCTAATCTCGAATCTATAGCAAAACAAAACACAAAAAAAGAAAAAGAAAAAAAAAGAATACAAATTAGATAATTATTATCTTATCAATTAAATATATAATTTAACATACATTTTTGGACTTAGTTTTCAAACCGAGAGTCCCGTGCTAGTTCCATAAGTTTACACAAGTTACAATGGTCGCTTCTGAGGTGTTTGAGGTGTTCCCCGGACTTTCTCGTGGTCGTTTAACGATTTTGGCCCGATAGCCTATTTTCAAGCTTAAGTGTAAGAAAAATGTATTTTTTGACTTAGTTTTCAAACCAGGAGTCCCGTGCAAGTTCTATAAGTTTTCACAGCTTACATTGGTCCCTCCCGAGGTGTTTGAGGTGTTCCCCAGGCCTTTTCATGATTGTTACACGATTTTGGCCCCCGATGGCCTATTTCAAAGCTTAAGTCTGAGAACAATGCATTTTTCAACTTAGTTTTCAAACCGGGAGTCCCGTGCTAGTTCCGTAAGATCCAAAACTTACATTGGTTCCTCCCAAGGTGTTTAAAATGTTTCAGGGCCTTCTCGTGACTGTTATACGATTTTGGTCCCATATAACCTATTTTCAAGCTTAAGTGTGAGAAAAGTGCATTTTTTCGACTTAGTTTTCAAACCGGGAGTCCCATGCTAGTTCCTAAAGTTTCTAAAACTTACATTGGTCCCTCCCAAGGTATTTGAGGTGTTCCTCATGCTTTCTCGTGCCTGTTACACAATTTTGGCCCTCGATGGCCTATTTTCAAGCTTGTGTGTGAAAAAAGTGCATTTTTGGACTTAGTTTTTAAACCGGGAGTCCCGTACCAGTTTTGTAAGTTTACACAAGTTACAGCGGTCGCTTCCAAGGTGTTTGAGGTGTTCCCAGAGCCTTCTCATGGTTTTTTAATGATTTTGGCCCCCGATAGCGTATTTTCAAGTTAAAGTGTGAGAAAAGTGCATTTTTCGACTTAGTTTTCAAATCAGGACTCCTATGCAAGTTCTGTAAGTTTCCACAACTTACATTAGTCTCTCTTGAGGTGTCTGAGATGTTCTCTGGGCCTTCTCATGACTGTAACACGGTTTTGGCCTCCAATGGCCTATTTTCAAGCTTAAGTGTGAGAAAAATGCATTTTTCGACTTAGTTTTCAAATTAGGAGTCCCGTGCTAGTTCCGTAAGTTTTCACAACTTACATTGGTCTCTCCCGAGGTGTTTTAGGCATTCCTCGGGCCTTCTCATGACTGTTACACGATTTTGGCCCCATATGGCCTATTTTCAAGCTTAAATGTGAGAAAAGTGTATTTTTGACTTAGTTTTCAAACCGGGAGTCCCGTGTTAGTTTTGTAAGTTTTCATAACTTACATTGGTCCCTCCCGAGGTGTTTTAGGTGTTTCCCAGGCCATCTCGTGGCTGTTTCACGATTTTGGCCCCTAATGGCTTATTTTCAAGTCTAAGTGTTGGAAAAGTGCATTTTTTAACTTAGTTTTCAAACCGGGAGTCCCATACTAGTTCTATAAGTTTTCAAAAGTTACAATGGTCCCTTCCGACGTATTTAAGGTGTTCCCCAGGCCTTATCGTGGTTGTTTCAAGATTTTGGCCCCCGATGGCCTATTTTCAAGCTTAAGGAGTTGAAAAAATACATTTTTCGACTTAGTTTTCAAACCGAAAGTCCTGTGCTAGTTCCATAAGTTTCCATAGCTTACATTGGTTCCTTCTAAGGTGTTCAGGGTGTTTCCTAGGCCTTCTCATGGCAGTTACACGATTTTGGCCCCCGATAGCCTGTTTTCAAGCTAAAATGTTGGAAAAGGTATTTTTTGACTTGGTTTTCAAACAGTGAGTCTCGTGCTAGTTCCGTAAGTTTCCATAACTTACATTGGTCCCTCCTGAGGTGTTCAGGGTGTTTCCCAGGCCTTCTTGTGGTTGTTACATGATTTTGACCCCTGACAGCCTATTTTCAAGCTTGAGTGTTGGAAAAGTACATTTTTTGACTTAGTTTTCAAATCGGGAGTCCCGTGCTAGTTCTGTAAGTTTTCAAAACTTAAATTGGTCTATCTTGAGGTGTTTGGGGTGTTCCCTAGGCCTTCTCATGGCTGTTACATGATTTTGGCCCTCGATGGCCTATTTTCAAGCCTAAGTGTTGAAAAAGTGTATTTTTTTGACTTAGTTTTCAAACCGGGAGTCCCGTGCTAGTTCTATAAGTTTTCACAAGTTACAATGGCCCCTTTCGAGGTGTTTGAGGTGTTTCCCAGGCCTTGGCGTGGTTGTTTCACGATTTTGGCCCTCGATAGCCTATTTTCAAACTTAAGTGTTGGAAAAATATATTTTTTGACTTAGTTTTTAAACCAGGAGTCCCGTGCTAGTTTCATAAGTTTCAACAACTTACATTAGTCCCTCCCGGGGTGTTCAGGGTGTTCCCTAGGCCTTCTCGTGGCTGTTACACGATTTTGGCCCCTAATGGCCTATTTTCAAGCCTAAATATTGGAAAAATGAATTTTTCGACTTAGTTTTCAAATCGGGAGTCCTGTGCTAGTTCCGTAAGTTTATAAAAGTTACAATGGTCCCTCCTGAGGTGTTTGAGGTGTTTCTTGGCCTTATCGTGGCTGTTACATGACTTTGGCCCCCGATGGCTTATTTTTAAGCTTTGAGTGTTGAAAAAGTGCATTTTTTTTACTTAGTCTTCAAACCAGGAGTCCCATGTTAGTTTTGCAAGTTTTCACAGGTTACAATTGTCCCTTCCGAGGTGTTTAAGGTGTCCCTCAGGCCTTGTCATAGTTAATTCACGATTTTGGCATCCGATGGCTTATTTTCAAGCTTAAGTGTTGGATAAATGCATTTTTCGACTTAGTTTTCAAATCGGGAGTTCCATGCTAGTTCCGTAAGTTTCCACAACTTACATTGGTACCTCTTGAGGTGTTCAAGGTGTTCCTTGAGCCTTCTCATGGCTGTTACATCATTTTCACCCCTGATGGCCTATTTTCAAGTCTAAGTGTTGAAAAAGTGCATTTTTCGACTTAGTTTTCAAACCTGGAGTCTCGTGCTAGTTTCATAAGTTTACACAAGTTACAATGGTCCCTTCCTAGGTGTTTGAGTTATTCCCCGGGCCTTCTCGTGGTTGTTTCACGATTTTCGCCCCCGATGTCCTATTTTCAAGCTTGAGTGTTGGAAAAATACATTTTTTTGACTTAGTTTTCAAACCAGGAGTCCCATGCTAGTTCCATAAGTTTAAAAAACTTACATTGGTCCCTCCCGAGGTGTTTGAGGTGTTCCTCGGGCCTTCTCATGGCTGTTACACAATTTTGGCCCCTTTGATGGCCTATATTCAATCTTAAGTGTTAAAAAAGTGCATTTTTTGACTTAGCTTTCAAGCAAAGAGTCCCGTGCTAGTTCCGTAAATTTTTCACAACTTACATTGGTCCCTCTCGAGGTGTTTGAGTTGTTCCTTGAGTCTTTTCGTGGCTGTTGCACGATTTTGGCCCCCCGATGGCCTATATTCAATCTAAAGTGTTAAAAAAGTGTATTTTTTTATTTAGTTTTCAAACCAAGAGTCTCATGCTAGTTCTGTAAGTTTCCACAACTTAAATTAGTCTCTCTTGAGGTGTTTGAGGCGTTCCCCAGGCCTTCTCATGGCTGTTACACGATTTTGGCCCACTGATGGCTTATTTTCAAGCTTAAGTGTTTGAAAAATGCATTTTTTGACTTAGTTTTCAAACCGGGAATCCTGTGCTAGTTCCGTAAGTTTTCATAACTTACATTGGTCCCTCTCGAGGTGTTCAAGGTGTTCCTTGGGCCTTCTAGTGGCTGTTACACGATTTTGGCCCCAATAGCCTATTTTCAAGCCTAAGTGTTGGAAAAGTGAGTTTTTCTACTTAGTTTTCAAACAAAGAGTCTCGTGCTAGTTCCATAAGTTTCTACAACTTGCATCAGTCCCTCCTGAAGTGTTCCCCGGCCTACTCATGGCTGTTTCACGATTTTGGAGCCTGATGGCATATTTTCAAGCCTAAGTGTTGGAAAAGTGCCTTTTTCTACTTAGTTTGCAAATCGAGAGTCCCGTGCTAGTTCCGTAAGTTTCTACAACTTACATTAGTCCCTCCCATGTTGTTATCACAATAATTTCTCATTGCCGAGTGTGAAGTCAGTTTCTCAAGGAAGTGCAAAAATATCAATAACTACAAAGACGTAGATAGATAGTTTATTCTAGATGTTTACAACATCATTGATTTCAAGTTAGGATACTTCCCCATCTCTTACAAATTTGCATAGAGCTATATTTGGATGGAGGCTTTGAACCGCAGCATGCAAGCTCGGTATATCTTGATTCAGATCATGGTCATCAGAACTCAAAAATGAAACAAAAACAACAACAAAAAACTTGTTTTGACTTGTATTAACCAAATGCTGCATAGACATAGAATAGTCATCTATTGTTTAATTTATGACAAAAAGTTAGATATCAGCATTAACCTCATGGTACAATAGGATATAACTGGCATATAGCTCTAAAAGGTACACATTGAAGGAAATATGATAAAAGTTAAATCCCAGTTAGCAGTAATTACTGTAGAAGCTGGAAATTTGGTCAAATCAACAAGCCCAAACCCCTTTAAGACAGAGGTCTTGAGTACAACACAATTAATATTTCAACAACTATCTAGTAAAAAGTAATTGCCTCACTACTCTACTCTAGGACCCTAACTCTTGTAAGATGCATGCACACAATTAAAATACACGACAGATTCAAATTTCTTAAATTAGAAGCCAACTGATATTTTCATGAAATTTGCCAAATACTAGTCCTGCTAATTGCTTGAAATAATTCCAAATCTAACAGAACACATGGGCCAAATAAACTAACAATAAAAAGGACATACACCTGTGGCGTCAGAGATGGAGGAGCCGCATCAATGGGAGAAAGAGTTGTGGCTTTTTTAGCTAAATTGTACAAGGCTATAGAACCATCAACTTGCTGCTTTAGGTTCGTGCAACCAAGAAGACCAATTGGTAACTCTAATCCTGCACACAAGTGATATAAGCAATTGAAATCAATAGGGACAACAGTTTCAATTATGTCAAATGTTAGCCTAGAAAATGGCATACCATTGTTATCAATGAATATTGTTCTTTGATCCTCTGCAGAACAAAGGTTGGCAAGAGCCAAAACAACTCATCTTTGAACAGTCTTCTCTACTATACGCATCAAATATAACAAATGGCTCAAAACCTACAAGGGAGAAATCAAGGGATTTAGATTCAAGAATGTGAATAAAAAAGCACTAGAACTAAACCATAATCATATAATTTAACATCTATACACAAAAAAAAGCTCACCCGTCCCTGAATCTTCTCCTCTAATCTTTTCAGTGCCTTGGCTACACAATGTACTCAATAAAGTTTATAATTATAGAAACTAAAAATTTGAAGACATCGTATCATATAAGAGGAACTGACAAAAACAAGGAAATTTTGGTACATGATAATAATGGGAAGGCACAGACATAAACCACACTTTGGGAACCTTCAGTAGTTTGGCCATCTTGTTGTTCAATATAGGCACCTATCTGAGAACAACTTTGGCCCACTTAACATGACTAGACATCAAATTTTAAAACCATGCACCTACTTAGATGCCTGCTTTTTTCTCTCTTCTTGTCACCCTACCACCGCAAGGAGGTATCCATAGCATAGAACCACTTAACATCATTTGAACCAGAATATGGTGTCATTTTCATTTCACAAGAATCTACTAACCAGAAATACAAAGTTTGTTTTTGCTTTTGTTCTTTTCACAAAAAGAATTTAAAGCAATTACAACAAAAAATATTTCCCATCTTTTTTTTTTTTTTTTGTTCAGTATTCCCTATCATTGAAAAATAACTTCCATCTCCTCAGTTATGACCTACACAATCAAAGTTTTCAAAAGTTCAGAAATTCAATGGATGCATTAACTTAGACTCATCATATACACCCAACAATCATTAGTTAGCTGGAAGACAACATCTGTAGGTACAATGGCAGAAAATTTATAGGTCAACCGTATCAACTAATTGTAATTTTTTAGTAATAAGAGAAAGAAAGAAATAAGCACTAACCTGTGCTAACCTACCCAGTGCAAAGGCCGACGTTTCTCTAAGCTGTACATCTGGGGATTGAAGCATCTCAATCAAAGTCTGGACAGCTTCTCTCTGCACAATACGCACTTGCAAATAATCTTACTTTCTTAAAAACGAAAACAATAAAAAGATAAAAGGAAAACAGACAATTAAATCTTAATTAAAAGAGCAGCACAAAATTATGAGTACAATTTTTAGAAGGCAAATTATGAGTACAATTCTATCCATAACTTTCAGGACCAAAGAGAGAGAGCGAGCAAATACTGCACAACCAAAAAAATTTCCTATAAAAGAGCAATGTTATGGTTGAGACTAATTGCAAGTGTGAATCCCACAACAAAGACATATATTACAACACATATTAATGAGAACAATTGAGACTAACTACTTCAGACTTCAATAAGAATAGCTCACAAACACAAACATAGTTATAGATGTTCATTATAACTACAATCAATTTGCCATTTTCCTTTTGTCAATTTACCATCATAATTGCCATTTGAAAACAAAAACTATCGAAATTCACCCATACAACAAATATAACACATCCGGGTTTTCAGTAGATTCGCTCTCAACCTCGTAAGACCATTATGGGTTTTTAGTAGGTTCACTGTTAACCTCATCCATGTATGTGATTGTGTACATGCGTGTATATATATATATATATATATATATCAATGTGTAGAAGATACCTGCTCGTCAATTCCTATCAATTCCTGTCTAAGGCCTTTGAGAAGAGTCACCTTAAGATCAATCTCTATTACAAGATCCACAAAACCTGAGACCAAAGCATTCAAAGAAAAACACAGCATAACTAATAAATATTCAAAGAAATACATTCACCTAAACTTAATTATATTTAACATGAAGATTACATAAAAGTTATAGCTGTAACAAATCATAAGCAAGTGGTAGAAGAAAAACTATTTTAATATCAAATCACATAATTTGTTTGCCAGAATTAATGTGCTATTGTTGGAGGATACCCATATGACTCCTGCAGATGTCGCAGAAAAACTAATAACTGTTTCAAAAAGGAATCATGGCAGCAAAGCTACTATAGAGGTAAGAGAACACTGCAATCAGCATGGCCTGTAGCCAGCAAAGAAATAAACCAGCCAGCAGTAGACGTCCCCGAACGTCCCGGGAGGGAGATCCCGTTTTGTTCATTGGACTAACTACAGTTCAGGACTCAAATGTCACGGTCCTGTATCTAATCTCGCAGAGTGCAATGCAAGACCGATGAATCATCAAAGAGTCCAAATCTTGCAAATCGTTTTTAAAAACATATTTTTTTGAAAGGAGTGCCAAACATGGACTGCTTTGCCAGATACAGAGTCGCCACCTAAATATTTTATTTTTGGAAAATTTAGGAAACCCTGACTCATTTGCCTAAGGCCACGTGTCCGTCATCACCAAAGTTGCCTCGGCTCGGGAACTTTGGTACGATTGGGGAAGGTCACTTCATGAGCACCCCCGCTCGCCCGATCAAAGATCGGCCTCTACTAACCATGATATCGGGTTTTGAAAACATTATGCATTCTTATTCCGGTTATTAGTCTAGATTTACTATATGATGCGCACAGCATATAAGTATAGACTGGATGCCTGAAATGGAACAACACATCTCATGTTTGCTTTTGAGACGGTTTGCTACTCGCAAGTAGGCTAAAATGCGAATTTGCCACCCTCAGGTGGGCTTAGAAAACAAGATGATTTGCCACTCTCAAGTGGGCTTAAAACTCACAGTCAATGCATTATTCCAATTCAAATAACCCAACCTTCACCCACAGGCATTCAGGCAGATATATCACATAAGCATATAGCCTCATGCTAAGAATGCTATCATGGTAGTCACTCACACACATGCAAGGATACTTAAACATAAACACTTACCGAGTACTCCAAGCCAAAACAAAAGCTATGTTAGAAATCCATGCATGATCCTAACTATACAGAAATGCCTAATGCAACACATGCAAAATGCAACTATAGTAGGCTCGGCTATTCTAAAGATGGCATGTGAAATGCTACAACTAACAAGTATTCAACTCAGAATTGAAATACAATGCAGTTAGTATGATGCACCGAGCCTAGTGCATGCAAGACAGATGAATGAATGCAAACATGCTATCATAAGTATGCTAATTGAAACATGCCCTAATCTAACCATCATAAGCTGGTAAATAAAAGGGAGAAAGACGTGGGGTTGGAAGACATACATCACACATATGCACACTTATTACAACATTGCCCCCCTCGAGGGATCTAAATAAATAATACAGTCCGAATAAATAAAAGCTACAGTTATTTATTACACAACAGTAACTAATTAACAAATTAGCTAAGTAAGCATGTAAACTACATGAATGTGACTGCCTTAGCCCTATTTTGGGTGACGATGGATGCATGCATGCTCGAGTCGCCTCGTCGGGAAATTCCATCACGATGCCTCGTCTCGCCTTTGTTTGCAACTGATTTTAGAAATTTGCACGAGGCTCCAAGAGGCTGAAACTCCACCCTGGGAGGATTGCCGACCAGCTATTGACTTGGGAAACATCTATCAACCACCCTTTGTGGTGGATACCAAAAAAGGTGGTCGGCCTGCCAGAAAACCTGGTCGGCCGACCACTTTCTGCCCCTGGATCCTGGTTTTTCTGCAACAAAGGCAAGATGAAGAGAAAACAAGGTATTTTCAGCATATGTGTGCAAGACCACTCTCCCCGTCCTTGCACAAGTTCAAGGAAGTGTAGACCTCGATCCTCGTGCCACCAATCACGTATTTCGATGCATGATGGCCGAGAAGTTGAATTGCACGACTCGATGTGAAATGAATGCACATATGAACGCAACAAGGCCTAAACTCCATCATGGATAATCCGAAGCGTCGGCGATCGGGAATCGAGGCACGTTTCGTCACTTGGAGTACGAAACGTCTCTCGTTTCCCGTGTTTGGACTAAACCCTACTCCAAACACAATGCAATATGCATGATATGCATAAATGCAATTCTAACATGCAATCTTAGATGCAATGCCACTGAATGATGCAAACATGCAAGGGATGAAATGCAAACATGCACCTAGCATATACAATGCTAACACTACATGGCATGCATAATTGCTCATGAACTAAATGCGACTAACAACCTATGGCATACTCAATGCGACTAACAACTTAGTGTACACAATACGAGGAATGACATGGCATACACAATGCTAACAACATAACATGCACAACACATTGTAACATGGCATACACAATGCAAGGTGGACTTAAACCAATATGAGTGGACCTCAGCCACACTCAAATCAGTGGCCAAATGATGGAAATGAGACAACCGAAACACATGCAAACATGCACGATGCAAGGGACCAATCCTAAGGCATCAAATGCCACTCTACCAAAGCATGGTGAAGGATGAAACATGGCATAAAATGACACATGATACAGCTCTGAAATGGCAAAAAATATGGTCCCGAAACATGCAAATATGGCACACAATGCAAGGTAGGGGGTGCTCGGGTACCGAAACTAGTGAAGTGCGTTACACTAGAGGTACCCAAAGCAATGCCCCAGTGGCAAAACCAATACCAAATAGACCCTAGGTAGGTCTGAAACAGTGGGAAAATAGCCTAAAATGATGGCTCGGAATGCAACGAAATGAAGCTCATTCAATGGTCGGTAAATGAGGCATACAAGCCCGACTCTCAACCGCATTTAAGGAGTGCAAAACATGGCAATATAGCATTCATATAGGCTCTGAAATATGATGCAAAATGGACCCAAAACATGAACACACCTCAGTATATGCATGGAATAGACCTCAAAACTCAAAGTTAAACATGGGTATTGAACTACAAGCATGCAAAACAAACATCATTCAACCATGAAACCTAAAAACAGAGCTAGGAAAGTCCAAAATAAGCACAAAATCAGTTTAAGGCATGGCCAAAAAGTGCTAACATGAAGGGCCAAGACAATGTGCAACATAGGCTAGTGAACCATGAGTTGTACTATACCTATATGAAGCATATGAGATCTCACTAAACCAGATAAAAACAGTAACATGGCATGCCAAAATATCCCAAATACTCACTAAAACTCAATCCATGCATGCAAGAATGATGGGCTCCTTTGGAAAGCCATACAAGGGGTTGTTCTACACATACATGATGGACACACCAAATGGTAAAACTACCTCTAGAAAGAGGTTCTGAGGGTCCTAAAACCCACTAAAAAGAGCCTGAAATGGGTCTAGGAAACATGCAAATAAGGGCCCCTTTGAAAGGCCTTGAATGGGGTTGTTCTACACATGCATCATAGACACAAAATATGGCCAAAGGGGCTCTGGACAGAGTCAAGGCAGACCTTAAAACTCACAAATAATGGCCTGAAACAAGACTTCAAAGCATGTAAAATGGAGCTCCTTTGGAAGGCCAATAAAGCTAGTAAAGAGAACAAGGGGTGAGAGGGTCACCCCTCTCTGATTTTAGCTCTCAAAAACACATCTAAGCCACTGAAAATCCACTGGATTTCATTGGCTAAAAGGCCAAACCAAGTCCAACACAAATGCTCAAATGCATGGCTCAAAGCATGAGAAAATGAAGCATGAAAGGAGGTAGATGACCTCGAACAAAAAAAAGACCTTGAACAAACTTGAAGAGGAGCTCAAAACAAGACTTTTTTTAGTTTATGTTGAAGCTCAAAAATGATTTCAAATAGGGCTAAGATATGAAGCAAAATAATACAAGAAAAAAGGGAAATAGAGGCTTACCCTTGTAGAGCCGACCCTCAACAACTTCTGGACCAAGGTAAAGAGCCTTCAACCTCTGAAAATCGGTTCCAAGGTGCTTGGATGGATGGTGGAGGTGTTGTGCTAGGAGGTGTAATGAAAATGGTGCAAGAACTATGGGGTTTTGGAGCTTGGAAGAGAGAGATATGGAGGGAAGTGTATGTATGCTCTAACCAAAAGGTTCAACCCTAGCAATGGAAGAGGAGGCCTCCCTTTATAGAGAAGAGAGGCCAAAGCTTCTCTAAGAAGCTTCAAACCAAGTTCAAAGATCCTCCATACACGTGTATGGAGGATCACTTCTGAGGCTTCCAGCTATCACAGCCGGCTTACACTCAATGAGACCAAAAAGCAAGAAGCAGGCCTACCAGTTAAGGTGGTTGGCCGGCCACTGCCCTTGGTCGGTCGACCAGGGGTCAAAAAGGTCAAGTTGAAAAGGTGGTCGGCCATACCTGTAGCACGCGTCCCGCGAGGGGCCTTTCGCTACTACCGTTCGGACTCGATTTTGTTACGCGGTTCTTCATCTTGAACCAAAGAGTCCAAATCTGGAAAATCGTTTTGAGAAACAGATTTGTTTTGAAAAGAAGTGCCAAACATGGACTGCTTTGCCAGATACAAAGTCGCCACCTAAATATTTTTTATGGGGGAATTTAGGAAACCCTGACTCGGTGCCGAAGGCCACATGTCCGTCATCACCAGAGTTGCCTCGGCTCGGGAGCTAGGGTACGATTAGGGAAGGTCAGCTATGAGCACCCCCTCTCGCCCGATCCGAAGATCGGCCTTTACTAACCATGATATCCGTTTTTGAAAATGTTATGTGTTCTTATTCCATTTATTAGCCTAGAATTACTATGTTATGCGTACAGCAAACAAGTATAGACTAGATTGCCTAATTTGGAAACAAGCATTGCATATCCGTTTTGTTTCAAAAAATGTTTTGAAATTTGCTACTCGTAAGTAGGCTAAAACACGGATTTCAACGAGTTTTTCCAACTCGGTCTATCCAACCTTCACCCACAGGCATTCAAACAGTTTATCTCACATAAGCACTTAGCCACATGGTAAGCATACTATCATGGCAGCATTCACACGCATGTGGTATGCTAAAGCATAAATACTTACATCGTACTCCATGCCAAAACAACAAACTAGTTAGCAAAAATGCGGCTCTAGGGGCTTCAGATGCCCTTTTCTGATCAAAACCCCCAAAGCTTTGGACAGGGGCATATAAAGCGGAGCGAAGGTTCTGGTATTTTTGGGAGGGTATTTGGCTGTTTGTGGGTTGCTTCCGGACGCACCGGAGAATTGTGTGGCTGCCATAGTTCTCGGGGAAGGGTTGGTGGTGACCATACTCACTTCGGAAGTCCTGGTAGTCGTAGCGCCACTTGGGCCTGTATTAGTATTACGATTGAAAGTTCTGCGGGGTTGCTCCCGGTCGTTATCAATCAGGCCTTGTTTTAAGGCATCCTCGATCTGCACCCCCATTTCATGCAGATCAGCAAAGGTAGGGAAGGGGATTACAATCATTTTTTGCATTAGCTTCGGCTGAAGATTGCGTACAATCATCCGAATCTGGTCTTTGTCCGTGGGTCTTAAGGTTATCATCGAAGCCTTGGCCCGCCATCTGGTTACAAATTCTGAGAAACTCTCCTTGGTTTCTTGTCTCGTTGTCTCGAGATCCCGGGTCGTGATCTCGATTTGTGTGTTATACGAGAACTGCAGGATGAAGGCTTCAGCCATCTCGTCCCAACTTCTCTTGACATCATCCTCCAATTTGGCATACCATGCGGCCGCTACACCCGACAGGGTCCGGCCAAATAAAGACAGCTTCTGCAATCTGGTGAGGCCCATTGGCCTTAAGACGTCTAAAAATAGTCGCAGGTGTACCATGGGATCCTCAGATATGTCAAAACGATCAATTTGGGGCATCTTAAACCGATCTGGCAGCGTCACGGCTGCGTCAGTGTATCCGTCTCCAATGTCTGGAATGGACTTCACACCTTGAGATTTCTTGAACACCTTCTCAAGCTTGTGCATTTTTAATGCCACGGGGTCCACCTCGGACTCGAAGGGAGAATCCGATAGATTGATAGGAGTGGGTGCCTTGGATTGTTGAGGCAGAATCGGGGGTGGAGCCGGCCCCGTTGGGATGTCTGTATCTTCTTGGACATTCCGGGCGTTTGGCGTCTCTTCGGGTATTGGAACCCTTAGTGGGGGAGGGACTTGCTGTGAAGCTAACGCCCCAGTTTGCTGCTGCAATCTCCCGATTAACTCCGCTTGTTCATTCATAACTGTGGCTTGTTGTTTGGCAAATTCTGCCTGTCGGACAGCATCCTGTTGCATCATTTTCATGCTTTCCTGAAGTTGGCGCACCATCTCCTCTAAGCTAGCCATACTATTCTGCTCTGGTTGAATTACTGGTATGCGTTCCCTCTCTGTGGGTGAAACAGGACCCTGATCCCTACTGAACTCAGGTGGGGTAGATAAGGCCCTCTGTACTGACTGTTGAACCGATGCCCTCTGCCTAGTTGCCTTCCGTTTAGTAACCGGGGGTAGAGAGTGGTACACCGGTTGTCCTGCTATCAGATCCTCAGATCGATGGAGCCGACGACCTCTGATCCAGAGTGCTTGGGGAATGTCTACCGGGTTGGAAACAATGATGCTAAACTACCTAGCAAAAAGATAAATAAAGCAATAAATAAACCAACAACCGGACAGCACAACGGCATAAAATAAACATATAATACACAGTTGGGTATCCATAATACATAGTCAATAAGCCGAACACACTGTTCCTCAATACTGATCACTGTTCCCCAAAATCTCTATTCCCAAAACTGAACCTGATACTCGCAGATAACTGATTCTCATAAACTGATACTGATGCCCTCAGGCCTAATACTCAATTTTGCAAACTGATATGCACGTTCCTGTAGAGCAACACTCTAAAAGCACATAGCAAGTAAAGAGAGCCAAAACACCCCTATGTTGGGGTAGGGTTTCCCTGTCCTATTTTGTCAGGAACTAGGGTTTCACTATGCACGCAGCGGTTCTCAAACAACCTAATATCGGGTAAGCAGCCTGTCCTAATTTGGAATGGTCACTATGGATCCGAATATGCACTAGGTCGAATGGTCGGAAAGGGTGCCCCGGTAAACCGGGGTTTGTGTTCCCATGCTGTCAGAGCCCATAACCGGTCAGCCTTATGGTTATGCCTTGACAAGACAAGCCTCCGGCAAACCGTTCAGTAATGGCAGATGGCAAACACTGTGTTCCTAGGCGCACCAATGCAAATGCAATGCAAAGAGACACATAGATGAAGTCAAAATGGGATATCACGAGTTCGAGTCAAGCTCTCTAATTTTCCCCAGCAGAGTCGCCAGAAACTGTAGCACGCGTCCCGCGAGGGGCCTTTCGCTACTACCGTTCGGACTCAATTTTGTTACGCGGTTCATCATCTTGAACCATAGAGTCCAAATCTGGCAAATCGTTTTGAGAAACAGATTTGTTTTGAAAAGAAGTGCCAAACATGGACTGCTTTGCCAGATACAGAGTCGCCACCTAAATATTTTTTATGGGGGAATTTAGGAAACCCTGACTCGGTGCCGAAGGCCACATGTCCGTCATCACCAGAGTTGCCTCGGCTCGGGAGCTAGGGTACGATTCGGGAAGGTCAGCTATGAGCACCCCCTCTCGCCCGATCCGAAGATCGGCCTCTACTAACCATGATATCTGTTTTTGAAAACGTTATGTGTTCTTATTCCATTTATTAGCCTAGAATTACTATGTTATGCGTACAGCAAACAAGTATAGACTAGATTGCCTAATTTGGAAACAAGCATTGCATATCCGTTTTGTTTCGAAAAATGTTTTGAAATTTGCTACTCGTAAGTAGGCTAAAACACGGATTTCAATGAGTTTTTCCAACTCGGGCTATCCAACCTTCACCCACAGGCATTCAAACAGTTTATCTCACATAAGCACTTAGCCACATGGTAAGCATACTATCATGGCAGCATTCACACGCATGTGGTATGCTAAAGCATAAATACTTACATCGTACTCCATGCCAAAACAACAAACTAGTTAGCAAAAATGCGTGTCCTAGTCCATGTCAAGTTTGACTAATGCAACACATGCAGGATGCAATAAGAGTAGGCTCGGCTAACCTAAATATGGCATGTGAAATGCAACCAATTGATTTCACGTATTCAATTTGGAATTCTGAAATACAAATGCAGTTAGCATGATGTACCGAGCCCGGTGCATGCGGGACAAATGTATGGATGCACGCATGCGTTGCATAAGGTATGCTAATTTAAAAAAAATGCCCTAGTCTACCATCATAAATAGTTAAATAAAAGGGAAGAAAGACGTGAGGTTGGAAGACATACACACACTCACGCACACTTATTACATCATTGCCCTCGCTCGGAGGGACCGAATAAATATTACAGTCCGAATGATAAGCAAATAAAATTATTACAGAATTTATTATTAATTAATAAAAAAGAATGCAAAGAGAAAGGAAAGGGGTGGCCGCAGCCTCTGCCTCGGGATGCGCGAATGATGCATGCTCGAAACCCGGCTCGCCTGGAAAACCCGTACCACATTACTGCCACCTCTGTTTATACTGCCCTACTTCTCTGAAAATTCCCAAAGTCCCAAAACAGGTTCCTTCCATGCTGCAGAGTACCACCGGCCAAGGGAAATTACCACCGGCAGTGCACAATTCCCACCGGCCGCTTTTGGATCTATCGGTTGTAAACAGATTGCCGGTCGACACTAAATTCTGCCGGTCAGCAGAAACTTCCTGCAGAAGACAGTTTTGACAGCAAACAGAGGACAGACAGTATGGCATGGGATTTCAGGCATATGTAAGCATGGTCATGCTTCCTATCATGCTTTAAACTCAAGGAAGCATGGCCCTCGATCCTCGAGCCATCAATGGTGCATGATAGCCCAAGGGATCAAATTTGCCACTTGATGTAAAGATGCATGCAACAAACAAAATGAGAACCAAAGCCTTATCAAATCAGAGTCAAAGGCCTCGGTGACTGAGAACCAAGGCACATTACATCACTTGAAGTATGAATGTCCCTTGATCCCCACATTTGGCTTGACACCCCAAACCAAATAATGCAATGCATGTTATGCAAACATGGCTTAAAATGCGACATGATACCAAGATGCAAGGCATGCCAAGTGTGGTGCAACTAGTATGGCAAGCATGCAATGTTAGGCATACGAGATGCAAATGTAGTGCAAACATGGGCCATTTAGGCAATGGGATCGACATGTTACAACACTTAATGAAGCAATTATGCAACAAACATGAGATAAGCATGCAAGGGTGACCATAAACCACAAAGGGGCAGACATCAAACCATCTTAAAACAGTGGCCAAAAGTGCCTAAAATGGTGGACAAACTCTCATGCCAACATGCAAGCCAATGGTCTCGAAACTAAGGCACAAGAAAGGAGGTACCTCACTCCCATAACATGACCAATCATAGCATGATTTAGACAAGTAAGAAACAGAATTTTTACAGGCAAAATAGGGCTCCAAACCCTCCTAATATGGCAACTAAGATGGCTCCAAAGGGGTGTATGCACTAAGGTTCATGTGTAGGCATAAGAGGGCACGCCTTCAAGGCACAAAAGAGGTCACAAATGCACACATATGAGCATGATTTATGGATTGAAATATGGTCCTAAATGATGCCAAAACATGAGGATGGTCCAAACTATGCATTCTAGAGGTTAACATACTCAAAGCTTACAAGCCAAAACACAAAGAGATGACATCAAACAAGGCGAACATGGCTGAAATAGATGACCAACAGACCTCAAACATGATAAAATAATACGAAAACCTTCATGGAGCCATGCCAATATATGCAAGAATCATGGCCTAAGCACAAGGGGCATTTCTAGGCCAAATGGAGCAATACAAAGCAAGTAATTTAAGCATGCAAAGAGACATAAATCCGGCCAAAAACAAAGGTCACACATGACCTAAAACACCCAAAAAACTTCTGAAATGAGGCCAAAAATGATCAAGCATACATGCTACCCTTTTAAGCCAAAAAGCCAAAAAACAAGGAAACAAGACAATGAAGGGAGAGGGGTGCCCCTCCCCTATGCAAGACTTCAAACCACCTTCCTTACCACTAAAAATACACTGGTTTTCAGTGGTGAAGAGATCAAAACACTGAAGTAAACAAAGGCCTACCAAAGAGGCAACAAAAGGGGCCAAATAAGGCCTAACAAGGTGAGTTTGCACTCAAACTACAAGATAACCTTAATGAAAGTTCTAAAGCATGAAAATATAAGCCTTTTTCATGTTATGCACAAAAGCTAAATCAGCAAGCAAGATAGGTAAAAAACTATTGCAAGTTTGGGGAAAATAAAGCAAGATGCTCACCCTTGAAGAACCTTTGAAGAACAAATGGTCTAGCCCTCTTCTTTTGATCAAAATCAGTCCAAAAACTCAAGAATCAACCCCCCAAGTCCCTCAAACTCGGAGCAAGGTGTAATAGTGTGTGTAATGGTGCAAAAGTAAGGTAAAATCACAATTTTGGGCCAAATAACACACGCAAAGGAGGAGAGGGGGGGAGATATAGAGATAGGATGTATCTATATCTCTAAGCTCTGGTTTTTGCTTCCAAGTCTCTAACCTAGAGCCAAGAGGAGAGCCTTCCTCTTATAGGACTTCCTCTTGCAAAGCTTATACAACAAGCTTGCTTAGAGGGAGATCCCTCCATACATGTGTATGGAGGGAAGCAGAGTTGGTGCCAGCTATCACACCTGGCACAAAATATCTCCATAAAGTAGATGAACAGTGGTCGGCTGCCCAAAAAAGTTATTTCGACAAAATTTAGTGCCGACCGGCAACAAAATATGCCGACCGGCAACAAACAGTGCCGACCGGCAATAAAAAGTGCCGATGGAATCAAAAACCAGCCGGTGACCTCTAGCCACTGCCGGTGGTGTGTGGGGATGCCTCACAAGGCATTCCTTGCTCCTCCAAGGCAAAACACAAGTGTTTGGTGCAAAACCAGACACTAAACAGTCGAGTTCAGAGATCCTGAGGCAAGGCGCGCGAGCCGAGACCTCCGGGAACTCCAAACGAACACAAACATGGATAATCACTGAGTGTTCCAAGCGGTGACGTCCAAGTCTTGAGGACGGTCAAAAATAGGGTGTCTACAGTTGCCCCTCTTTGACAGAACTCGAAAGTCATAACAATGACGGGAGTGAATGTCAAAGCCCAAAGACGACCCATTTTTGACAAGGCCGAAGACTTAGACAAACATTCGAGACAATCAAGATATGCACCCGAAGGCAGGGGCAAAATGCAAGACAATGCACGAAGCCGAGCATAACTTGTGATCATGCAAAGAAAGCTGTAATGAAGCATACATGCGACAACTTTAAGCTAACAAACACTGAACTACACTACAATGCGGAAAGGATGTAAGAGAATTATGTAATTCTCGATACGTCTCACTCGGAGGATACAATACCTGTCCGGCTCGTCTGGTTGCACCAGCCTTAAATGAACCGTTCGTACAATATCGTACCTGCAAAGAAAACAAACTTAACAAGTACAATATTGTTAACAAGATGCATAGTAGTGTACTCGAAATGCGTGACAGCGCAAAGCAAGTGGGGGGCATAACAATGCTGCGAAAATACAGACATGTAAGTGGAGCATGCGGTCTATGCAGGCAATGAAATTGATAGTAAGCATGCGGTCTACGCAGGCAGTGAAATTGACAAGTATACGGTCTACGCAAGCAAAACATGCGGTCTACGCAGGTAATGAATTTAATAATTATGCGGTCTACGCAAGCAATACATGCGGTCTACGCAATCAAAACATGCGGTCTACGTAGGTAATGAAATTAATATGCGGTCTACGCAATCAAGACATGCGGTCTACGCAGGTACGCAATCAAAACATGCGGTCTACGCAGGTAATGAAATTAATATACGGTCTATGCAATCAAAACATGCGGTCTACGCAGGTAATGAAATTAATATGCGGTCTACGCAATCAATACATGCGGTCTACGCAGGTAATGAAATTGAATAATAATGCGGTCTACGCAATCAAAACATGCGGTCTACGGAGGTAATGAAATTAATATGCGGTCTACGCAATCAAGACATGCGGTCTACGCAGGTAATGAAATTAATATGCGGTCTACGCAATCAAAACATGCGGTCTACGCAGGTAATGAAATTAATATGCGGTCTACGCAATCAAAACATGCGGTCTACGCAGGTAATGAAATTAATATGCGGTCTACGCAATCAATGAAAGTGGTTACAGGTATGCGGTCTACGTAGGTAATGAAATTAACATGAAACTTGAACATATGTGAGTGAGAACATATCGTTCACAATGCAGGGATGTAAAACACTGTAACACAGCGTAATTGAAGCGAATTGTGTGAGCCCTCAAGACAAGAAAAGGATGCGGGAAGGAACGTTCTTCGTACGTATCGAGCATCATTGGCAGAAGTTGTGGCCTGAGGTCAACTCGAAGGTCCATGTTTCAAAAGCGCACTCCCCCGTGGGGTCTCAAGTAGCGAAGGTGCGAAACCATGTTATTGACCCGAATCAAAGGCATGGAGGGCGCGTTGTCCGCAAAGGGAGTTTTGCTGGCATCCATTCCGATACTCGGCTACCCTGTCATTCTATGTTTTACTTTCCTTTTTACTAGTAATTTAAGCACATTGCACTGCCTCGGGCAAGTTTTATTCTTTTTCAAAGTTACACATTTTGCAAAGCATGTGACGGAAATGAAACAACCATTTTATCCGAAAGATGTTGTATTTGTAAACTTTCTATGCATCGCATCGCGAGGTATCACACCACAATGTGAACGAAATCGAACTCATTTTGAACACCGAGTATTCGCATCGTAATAATCAGGCAGTGAACCGACTTACAACTCGATAAGCAAATGTACAAAGGCATAATAGGACCAAACAAGCGTGAGTACAACTCGATAAACAAATTAAAAGCTCAAAGAGAGTGAAATACAACTCGATAAGCAAATGTTCAAAAATTTGACAAGCAAACAGGCGTGGCTTCGCAAGAGTCGATCACCGGGGGAGGGATCGGAGGTGGTGGAGTTCCCCAATCCCTAGCATAAACAGCTCAGGGAACCAGGAGGAAGCCCATCGGCCAGGGTCAGAGGCCACCGGCCGCCAGGAATGGATACCGGCCATGAAATTTCTTGGTCGGCAAACTATTATGGTCGGTCGGCAAAGAGTTTGGCCGGCTGGCACTTAATGAGGGGATCACCAGAATGTTGACACATGTTCCCCACTCAACCTTATCTCCTTCAAAAGATCCCAGCTTCGTAGTTTTTCTCATTTTCACACTGATTTGCTCCAATGGAAGAGTTTCTTGCTCAAAATCTCACAGCTTGGATTGCTAGCTTGGATGGCTCGGAAAAAGTGAATTTCTGGGGTTTTGGCATAAATGCACTATTCACTCTGGGTCGCACCCCATTGCACCTCCCGTTTCTTCATGCTGCGGCAAGGTTTTGGAATCCAGTGACACATGTCTTCAGCTTCGTCGGGCAAGAGATATGTCCTACCTTTGAAGATTTCCGAGCCTTAATGGAGTCCGAGCGCGACGAGGAGCTCCTGCCCCAACTTAATTTTGGCCATGCCCAATCCTTAGGGCGAATGTGTGGACTCAGCATGCGTGACGCTCGGTCTATGATTTGTGACGGGATGCTGGACATTCCGAGTTTGGCCAATCGATTTTCTGATGCTGGTGATCGCAACAACCATCACTGGCAAGGCTTCCGGCGACACGCCCTCTATTTGTGCATGCTATCCCATTTTCTATTTGTCTCGGGCTCTGGAGGGGCTAGTGTCCGGCTGATTGAGGTTGCCCAAGGCTTGAAGGAGGGCAAGAGCTGCATTGCGATGACTCTGGCTGAGACATTAATGGGCTTAGACGCCTTTTACCGTCATGAGACGACCAGATTAGCAGGGAGTCCATTACTACTATAGGTAATGTTTCCCACCCAATCTCGCATTTATGTATTGCTCACATCACTAGGCCCTCAAGCTCAGTCTTTTCTCACAAAACCCTATTCTCACTTTTCTCTCCTCGTACATCTCTCTATTCTTTATTCTCTCATTTTTTTCATCCCTCCCCAAGTATGGTTGATGGACAAACTACAGGTTGTGGACTCTTGCCCAGCATATTCAGCTCGCGGCTACTTCTTCCGACATCGTCTAGTCAATGCCTTGGATGAGGGATGGTGGTTCGCTTGGATGTGCTGCTTGTCCGCAGACCGTATTGTTTGGCGGTGCCCTTGGCTGAACCTTCCAGCAATGAGTTACAATATGCCCCGGCAGACTGGGATTCAATTGGTTGGTCTCAATCACTGTGTATTCTACTTCCCATTTCAGATTCGATGCCAATTTGGCCATGATCAGACCTGCCCGCCGGAAGGGATAGAGTATCCCGCCGCATTCCCAGCCCGAGGCGCACAGCTTGCTTGGCAGGCCACCGCATGGAGGATGAGAGAACTCCTGGCCCCCGCTCTTACTTTCAGTTGCACTTTATCTGACGAGTGCGTGGATTGGCTCAACGAAGAAGCACAGATTGGGCCCAGCTTGGCATCAAAGGCTTCGACCAACTCTGGGAGGGGGCGCAGGAACACCTGACTTGACTATGCCCCAGATTTATTGCTTTATTAGTACTTTCAAGTTTTCTTTATGAATGTAATAAAAAGGCAACTTCAATTGTATGCAAGAGCAGGAGAACTCTGTTTTGAAATCAATGAAATTGAAGGTTGTGGTACTGAAAATTTTCCGCTTTTGGTCCAAAAATGGTCAAAGTTGTAAAAAGATTATTTGAACGAAATCGGCTTTATTAAAACTTCTCAAAAGTATTTTCGATATGGATCAGAACTGGACACGCCTGAGATCTGTCACTGAGATGCACAACCCCAGATCTCTACAACTGGGAAGTTGCCCCTAGTCTGAAGAGCGCCACAGCACTGCACTGGAGATTCCAATTGATGCTGATAGACAAAGATGACTGAGAGGATCAAATGGACAAAGTTGATCGGGGAAGTGTTATGGCTGAACTTCAGAATGAAGCTGCCTACGTATCCCAAGGATGGGAATCAAGCCTTACGTAGTTCAGGCTTAGGTTCGGTCGAGTGTTTTCACTCTCCTTTTGCGCTCTAACTTTTGCCAAAGCCGCCCTTTGCGGGTTTTCAGCCTTGCGAGCTCATTTTTTTATATTTTCTAATTTTTTGTGCTCTAACTTTTGCCCAGGTCGCCCTTTCGGGTTTTCGGCCAAGCGAGCCTCTCAAGGGTAATATTTCTTCAACTTGTCTATGTTGATCGGTTGGGAGAATTCCAAGCCATCTAAGTCCATCAGAACCACAGCTCCACCTGACCAGATAGCTTTGACGATGTAGGGACCAGTCCAATTGGGTCTAAACTTGCCCCTCGGGTCGTGGATGGGAGCTCGGTTGTCCTTGAGCACCAAATCCCCTTATTTCAGATTTCTGGACTTAACCTTCTTGTTGAAAACCCGGGCAATTCTCCGCTGATAACTTTGGACATGGTACAGTGCTTTCAGCCTTCTCTCGTCAAAAAGCATGAGTTCCTCAAACCTGCTCTGCTGCCAATCTGCCTCAGCTATCTGACACTCAGCCAATACTCGTAAAGACGGAACTTCAATTTCGACAGGTAGAACGGCCTCCATTCCATAAACTAACGAATACGGAGTCGCTCCGGTAGAAGTTCTAATTGAAGTCTTGTAGCCCCACAAAGCAAACGGTAACTTATCTGGCCAATCTCGGTAGGTTTCCACCATCTTCCGCAGTATGTGCTTGATGTTCTTGTTGGCGGCCTCAACTGCTCCGTTGGTTTGCGGCCGGTACGTAGATGACTTATGAAAAGCCACGTTATACTTCTCCAACAAGTCAACCACTTCTTTCTTAAAGTGGGATCCATTGTCCGAAATAATCTCATTTGGCACCCCGTAGCGACAGATGATGTTGTTTCTGATGAACTTTGCGACGTGCAACGCCTTCAACACCGCGTACGATTGGGCCTCGACCCACTTTGTGAAATAATCTATCGCTACCAGGATATACTCATGTCCATTCGACCCCTTCGGGGCAACAGCTCTGATCACATCGATTCCCCAAACGGAAAATGGCCATGGAGACGTCATGTTGTACAGCTTGGACGGTGGGATGTTCATACGGTTTGCATGGATTTGGTATTTGTGGCATCGCCGAACAAAGCCGATACAATCCTCCTCCATGGTTGACCAGTAGTAACCCTGTCTGAGGATCTTTCTGGCCAGCATTACTCCATTCATGTGCGCACCGCACTCCCCTCCATGGATGGCCTCCATTAGGCGCTTCGACTCTTCAGCTTCTACACAGAGCTTATGCATTCCCAGATGACCCCTTTTGTACAGCTTACCCCCCGCAGATGATGAACTAGACAGCCATTCTTCTGATTGCCCTCTTATCCTTGGCATTTGCCCCTAGTGGATACGTCTCATTTTCCAAGAAGTTCCAAATATCGTAATACCAGGGGTTGTCGTCTTGAGCCTCATCTATGGCGGAAATTGACTCGTATGCTGGCGCAAACTTCTGATCAATAATGACTGGACGCATCCGGACTCCGGACGGGATGTCTATCATGGAAGATAGAGTTGCTAGTGAATCTGCGAACCTGTTGTTTTCTCTTACGAGGTGGGTGAAATTTAGCTTCTCGAATCGAGGAATTAACAAATCCAAGGTTTGGTGGTAAATTATCATCCTTTCCTCTTTGACTTTCTAGTCTCCTTTTGCTTGAGACACAACAAGGTTTGAGTCCCCAATGACGTCCAACCGTCTTGCCCCTAGTTCTAGGGCTGCTTCTAGGCCAGCAATACATGCCTCATACTCTGCTTCATTGTTCGAAACTTTGAACCGAAGCTTGAATGCTAAAGGGATACGGGAATCATCCGGCGCTATCAGCAACACTCCTATCCCATACCCATATTGGTTCGACGCTCCGTCAAAGTACATCGTCCAAGTTTCATCTTCGATGTGCAGAATAGCTTCATCTGGGAACAGGTACTCAACCGCTTCATCCCCTTCAACCGGGTGGTCGGCAAGGAACTCCGCTACCGCTCTTCCTTTCACTTACTTGCGTGTTACATACTTCAAATCAAATTCAGAAAGCAATAGCAGCCAGCGAGCTAGCCTACCCGTAAGTGCTGGTTTCTCGAAAAGATATTTGATGGGATTCAAGCGTGAAACCAACATTACAGAGTGAGCTAACAGGTAGTGCCGCAGCTTCCTGGTAGCCCATACCAAGGCCAAACAAGCCTTCTCCAACGGTGTATAGCGGGTCTCGTAATCTAGCATCTTCTTGCTTAGATAGTAGATGGCCCTTTCCACTTTGTCCTCTGACTCTTGTGCGAGCATGCAGCCCATGGTAGTCTCAGTTACCGAAAGATATAATATCAACGGTCTCCTCGGCTCTGGTGGTGACAACACGGGCGGGTTCTGTAGATACTCTTTGATCTGTTCAAAAGCTGCTTGACATCGGCCGTCCCATTGGAACTTCTTTCCTTTCTTCAGGAGACCAAAAAGTGGTTCACAAGTGAAGGTTAATTTAAAGATAAACCGTCTTATGAATTGCACTTTACCCAGAAAGCCTCGCACCTCCTTTTCAGTCCTTGGTGGTGGCATTTCTAAGATGGCCTTGATTTTGGAAGGGTCGACCTCGATGCCCCTTTGTGTAATCAGAAACCCTAGCATCTTCCCCATTGTAACACCGAATGTACACTTCTGGGGATTCAACTGCAGCCGAAAGTCTCTGATCCTTTGGAAGAACTTTTGTAAGGCGGTGTAGTGGCCTTCTCTTTCTTTGGACTTGACAATCATGTCATCCACATACACCTCGACCTCTTTATGGATCATATCATGCAATATTGTAGTTGCTGCCCGTTGATAAGTAGCTCCAGCGTTCTTCAACCCAAATGGCATCACTCTGTAGCAATATGTCCCCCACGGGGTGGTAAATGCAGTCTTCTCCCGGTCTTCGGGTGCCATTACTATCTGATTATAGCCTGAGAAGCCATCCATAAACGAAAGTAAGGCATGTCCTGCCGTGAAATCCACCAATTCATCAATGTGCGACAAGGGAAAGTCGTCATTCGGACTGGCCCTGTTCAAATCTCTGAAGTCTACACAGACCCGAATTCTGCCATCCTTCTTCGGCACCGGAACAATGTTAGCCAACCAAGTCGGGTATTTGGATACCAGCAGGAAGCCTGCATCAATTTGTTTGGTGACCTCTTCCTTGATCTTAATGGCCCAATCAGGGCGGATCCTTCTGAGTTTCTGCTTGACAGGTCGGGCCTCGGGATCAAGAGGGATCCGGTGCTGTACAATCTCAGGATCGATTCCAGGCATGTCTTCATAGGACCACGCGAAAACATCTTTGAAATCTTTTAATAAAGCGACTAAGCGCTCGCGTTCCTCAGAAGACAACGTGGACCCAATCTGGACCAGCCGTAGGTCCTTCTCAGTACCAACATTCACAGTAGTGATTTCATCCATTAAGGGTTTAACAAATCTTTCCTGCTCTTGATCAATTAACCGTTGCAAAACCGGAGGAATTTCTTCCTCGTCGTTTTCATCAAAATTTTGAAAATCTTGATTCAAGCAATAAATCAAAGGCACAGAAAAATACTCAGAAACCACATCCACGTCGTTCTCATTAAATACTTCCAAGCCGTCGGATTCCTCTGTTACAACAGACTCAAAAGAAAATGAAAATGACGACCTAGACAGGACTGTGGCATCCGGGTTATCACCCCCAGGAATACCGGACTCAGACTCAGTCGAGCTGGAACCTGATTCCGACCCACAGGACTCGGTGGAATCAGATTCCGGCTCACTACCTGACCCGGTGCTGCTGGACAAAAATCCTTCTTCGTACTGCCAGACGAGAGAGGGTGCGATGGATGCATCCAAAATAGTTATTGGTAGACTCGCAGCCGTTTCGTTCCCGATCACACATACCGAGGAGCTATCCCCCAAGCACTTCTGTTCGATCGGAGGATCTGAAAGTAGACATGCCAGTGCTACCCCCATTTTATTTTCAGCGTCCTCAGACTGCACTTCCTTACTCTACTTAGCCTCAGCCGATAGATCTGCCTGTCCTTCGGCGATGTCATCCTCAGGTAACTGTAAATCAAAGAAGATCTCAAACCCCGGTACGCGCTTCTTCTCCGCGTTGAGCCACGGCTTTGAGAAGCCACAGAACGGAAAGTCCTCCCCCTCCCGGACGAAGCGTCCGTTTAGGGTACCCCGAATGGGCCGGTGCATTAAGTCAAAGGGCTTCCCCATCTGTTTCGCTCTGGCCCTTCCGGCCATTTCCTTTCCTTTCCTTATCCAATCCTCTTTGGTGGGTAGGTAGCCCAAACCAAATGTATGAGGGTTGTGTGGCACTTCGGCCAGTGCTGCGACGCCCTTCCGACCGCTCTTCCCCAATCCCATCCCGGGGATGTGCTGGAGTTTGTTCATGAGATAGACTGCTTGGGCACTGACATATACCCCTTCATTAGCTGCCATGATGTCCTGTACAACCCGAGCCTCAGCCAAGGTAAAACCTGATATGAACACATCTTCCATATCGTGCTCGATTTCTAAAACAGGCGTAGACACCTCCGGTGGCGGATGAATCGATGAATTTCCGAAGACGATGGCTACTCCCTTCCCATAGGGGTATTTCACCACTTGATGTAGGGTGGAGGAGACTGCCTTTGCCTGATGCAGCCACGGCTGCCCTAGAAGCAGGTTGAAAGTTGTAGGAACCTCCAAGACATGGAAATCTATCCCATGCTGTCCCGGCCCAACCTTTGTTTGAATCTTAACCGTTCCCATTACTTCCCGGCTGGTGTTGTCATACGCCCGAATCACTTGGGCCGTTGGCACAAAATCCGCGACTTTCAAACCGATCGCATAAGCTGTCCTTGCCGGGCAGACGTTGATGGCGGACCCCGTGTCAACAAGCACCACGGGTATCCATTTATCTCTGCACTCCACAGAGATGTAGTGTCATGACCCGAACCCGCCCCTATGGGTTAAGGACATAACCGGCTAGTAATCCTGAGATCACCTACGGCCTCAAAATAGAACATGATGATTTGTCAGAGTAAAGGGGCCAAACGGAAGCAATTATTAAAAACTTTGTCCATAGAGCCGTGCTTATATGCACATCAAACAAACCATATTCAGATACGTTAATAACCCACATCAAAGGTACAGTTCCACAAAATTCATTACAGACAGGATCATTCAAAACGAGCCATCCTATAACAGACTATTTACAAATATACACTAGGCCCTTGCCAACAAGACAAAACATAAGTACATAGCAAAAAGGCAAGGTAGGTCTCAAGAGTGAGACACAAGGCTGACTTCCTCAAAACTCGGATTTTCCTAGCAGACTTTACTGGGGCTGGGTTTGGACTACCCTTGGCTCACCTACAAACACATGAATGAGCGTGAGCGATAGCCCAGTGAATAATATCAAACATGACAGTTACATAACAATTTGTAGAACAACATGCTCCAAACGGCCTTGGGCCCAATTTATACTTTTATTTAACAAAGATATATGACTATACGAAATGCAAATCAAGTAACTCTAAACATTCTGGCCTTTGGCCCATTCGGGTTTCCATTCATGGCAAAACGGCCTTCGGCCCATTCACTTATATCGAAACAGCCTTCGGCCCATTCATTCATGTCAAAACGGCCTTTGGCCCACTCTTTCATGTCAAAACGGCCTTCGGCCCACTCATTCATGTTAAAACGACCTTTGGTCCATTCATTTATATCAAAACGACCTTTGGTCCATTCATTCTTATCAAAACGACCTTTGGTCCATTCATTTACATCAAAACGACCTTTGGTCCATTCATTTACATCAAAATGACCTTTGGTCCATTCATCCTTATCAAAACGGCTTTTAGCCTATTCATTCATATCAAAGCGGCTTTGAGCCTATTCATTCATATCAAAACGGCTTTTAGCCTATTCATTCATATCAAAACGGCTTTTCGCCTATTCATTCATATCAAAACGGCTTTTCGCCTATTCATTCATATTAAAACGGCTTTTAGCCTATTCATTCACATCAAAACGGCTTTTAGCCACAATCCCAATTAACAACTCATAAGGTTTATAAGGGAATAAACAATTAGACATTGACAAGCTTTCGAATGTTGATATTACTCACAGTGATCAGCTTGTTGATTTGCCCTGGAGCTTGACCCTACACGTTTCATGAACACAAAAGGGTCATTAACAGTTCAATCCGTTCCTTAATTCACATATTCCTTTTTAGGCTTTATTCTTATCTTATCAACTCATTTACAATGCTTAACATATGCCTAAGAGTGCTTATAAGTGAAAGAGAATGGAAAAAGAAACACAGAACGCATGAACAAAATTTCAGAAAACAGGGTCCCCGCTCGAGCGTAGACTTCCACGCTCGAGCGGACACTATAGGCCTGCAAAAGTACTGGTTCCTGAAAATTACGCTCGAGCGTTAAATAGGTCGCTCGAGCAGAAGGCCCGTCAAAATAGCTCCCACGCTCGAGCGTCAACTTTCCCGCTCGAGCGGAAACCATGTCTGCAGGAAATGCTGGGAGCTCGATTTCTCCGCTCGAGCGTAACTTAACCCGCTCGAGCGGACATCGAAAATCTGGGTTTTCCAGATTGAGTTCTTGAGTTTCATCTTGACATTCAAAGGCTCTAAATGCATGATTTCGGTCCAAACTTCACAAAATTATATACTATCATGGTACACACATAGGATTACAACATATTGAAGCTCAATTTCATAATTTATCTACATGCATGTCCCAAAATGTGTCAAACTCAATCATTAACATAACAAATTCATGCATTCAAGCTTATATCTTCTCAATTTGTGCATGCATGTCAATTCTTAACTCCATCAATGCAAATGGTGTTCATTCTCATGGAACACAACAAAAACATGCTTGCATGTAGGATTTAACACTCATATTTCCATATTCATCCCAATACATGCTTGATTATGCAAAAACATGGTGATCCTATACATGCATGTGCATTTTAACTTCAAATTCACCAAGTAGAGTACAACTCTTGTTCTTGATCACCAATTAACCTTTAATTCACAAAATCACAAGTTTGAACTCATGAATTCATAAACAATCACTTACCTAGAAGCTCAATCTATGGTCAGTTCTTGAGTTGGACTTCAAATTCATAGCCTTGGGCCAAAAATTACACAACTTTCTCCCTCACTCTCTCTCTAACAGCCGACCTCCTCCCTTTCTTAGAGTTTGATCAGCCAAAAATGAAGGTATATGAGAGAATGAGGAGTGTAGTGCTCAAATACAAGAAGCCCCACTAGCCACATTTAAGATATTAAACAATTTGAGCACAATGCCATTAAATAATTCAATTTAATCTGGCCCGAATCAATTTTTCGATTAAATTTCACCGTAGGCTCTAAAAATTATGCCAATCACAATGGCGTAATCAATTTCGGGTTCTGTGGACGATAAGGCCCTCAATTATATTTCCAAAGCTGATTATTCAAACAGATATTCCTACGGTGAACAGATAAAATTTCAAAATCACATATATTCACATAATGGCACATAAAATCATAGTAAACACGTAATCATACTCAATTTAAGGACCAATTGGCATACTACGGAACAGGGGTATTACATGTAGAGTGGCTTGTTATGGTTCGCACCCTCGGGTGGCAGTTCTTTGTCAGAAAAACTCAATGCCGGGGAACTTCCTCCCGAAAAGACTAGGCCCACTAGCTGTTCGGGCGTGGTGTCTATGGAAAGCTTGGCTTTGTCCATGGCTGAGAGGACAGCTTGTCTATGTACTCGAGAAGCCATAAGCAGTCCCCAGATGGAGATGTCTGCTTGTATCTTCTTTAATTGTCTCAATACGGCCTCATCCTTGAGTTGCTTTTCCTTTTGCTTCTCTGCTTCCTTATCTTTTCCAGACGCTTCCGGTTGATCTAGGTATGGAGGCTTGAAGTACCGTCCACTCCTAGTCATGTGATTGACTTCGCCGATATACCAGGTATCATCTGGTTGGTTACCTTCCCAATCCTCGTCTGTGTGGGCAAGACATAGATCGTCGTCTTCCCACCACATACCATCTGAAGCCGACAGGCATCTGTCTGGTTCTGCCATAACTGTCCCGATACTTGCAGTACCTTTTATCCCTATGCTCGCAGCATTCTCCATTTCTGTACTTGTGGCAGTCTTAACCCCCATGTGGCCTTTTGCCTTCCTGACCCTCTCAGAATCTTCGAATCTTTCCTGTTCGGACTGTGTCAATGTAGTAGATTGCTCAATGATCCCTGTACTCAAAACGCTCCATTCCCGAGCGAAACTCTCGACGCCGGCGCTCTCCGGCTATGTATTCTGCTTTTCAACCATCCCGGCTGTTATTGACATTCCTGCCCCTACCGGGCCTTGTTCTGACTGAAACTCTCCTACCACATCTGGCTGATCGTCCAACCATCCCGTGGCCTCTGCCGATTCTTCATAATCGAACCAGTTGACAGCTAAGTCTTCTGGATCTTGGTTATCGTAAAACTGGAACTTGGCAAGATCCTCTTCCACAGCTGTCAAATCATCCGTTCCCTGTCCTGGACTGTCCCCTTGGATTGCACATAGCTCTCCCCCGGCTGGAAATTCGATAACTAGTCTATTCTGACCCACTGGTGAAATGTAGTCACTCGGACTGTAAGCGTTCCCAACATCACTCCCAGATTCCGCAGACTCTAGTTTGACAACCCCCTTTTCCTTCGGAGTCTTCTCCCTCCTGCTCTCGATGGTCACCACCACTGGCTTGGGTCGGGTTATGGAGACGTCCATCATGCACAAATCGGTGCAATCAGGAAGGGAAACCTCCGGCTTAGGCAGGTAGGAGGGTGTGATATAGATACTAGGATCGTAGGATGCGACCCCAGTGTGGATGAAATTGATTCTTTTGGGTGGTGGAGCTTGGTTATGTGTGGGGAGAGGATTTGTAGTAACATTGGGTTTCTCAGGAGGTAAAATCACCCCATTATCAATGAGATCTTGGATCTCATGACGCAATCGAAAACACAGGTCGGTATCGTGACCGTGCTGCTGGTGGAACGCACAATACTTGGCTGGATTGTGGGCAGAGGGGAGTCTTTCCTGTAGGGGCCGCGGCTCTAGGGGCTTCAGATGCCCTTTTCTGATCAAAACCCCCAAAGCTTTGGACAGGGGCATATAAAGCGGAGCGAAGGTTCTGGTATTTTTGGGAGGGTATTTGGCTGTTTGTGGGTTGCTTCCGGACGCACCGGAGAATGGTGTGGCTGCCATAGTTCTCGGGGAAGGGTTGGTGGTGACCATACTCACTTCGGAAGTCCTGGTAGTCGTAGCGCCACTTGGGCCTGTATTAGTATTACGATTGAAAGTTCTGCGGGGTTGCTCCCAGTCGTTATCAATTAGGCCTTGTTTTAAGGCATCCTCGATCTGCACCCCCATTTCATGCAGATCAGCAAAGGTAGGGAAGGGGATTACAATCATTTTTTGCATTAGCTTCGGCTGAAGATTGCGTACAATCATCCGAATCTGGTCTTTGTCCGTGGGTCTTAAGGTTATCATCGAAGCCTTGGCCCGCCATCTGGTTACAAATTCTGAGAAACTCTCCTTGGTTTCTTGTCTCGTTGTCTCGAGATCCCGGGTCGTGATCTCGATTTGTGTGTTATACGAGTACTGCAGGATGAAGGCTTCAGCCATCTCGTCCCAACTTCTCTTGACATCATCCTCCAATTTGGCATACCATGCGGCCGCTACACCCGACAGGGTCCGGCCAAATAAAGACAGCTTCTGCAATCTGGTGAGGTCCATTGGCCTTAGGACGTCTAAAAATAGTCGCAGGTGTACCATGGGATCCTCAGATATGTCAAAACGATCAATTTGTGGCATCTTAAACCGATCTGGCAGCATCACGGCTGCGTCAGTGTATCCGTCTCCAATGTCTGGAATGGACTTCACACCTTGAGATTTCTTGAACACCTTCTCAAGCTTGTGAATTTTTAATGCCACGGGGTCCACCTCGGACTCGAAGGGAGAATCCGATAGATTGATAGGAGTGGGTGCCTTGGATTGTTGAGGCAGAATCGAGGGTGGAGCCGGCCCCGTTGGGATGTCTGTATCTTCTTGGACATTCCGGGCGTTTGGCGCCTCTTCGAGTATTGGAACCCTTAGTGGGGGAGGGACTTGCTGTGAAGCTAACGCCCCAGTTTGCTGCTGCAATCTCCCGATTAACTCCGCTTGTTCATTCATAACTGTGGCTTGTTGTTTGGCAAATTCTGCCTGTCGGACAGCATCCTGTTACATCATTTTCATGCTTTCCTGAAGTTGGCGCACCATCTCCTCTAAGCTAGCCATACTATTCTGCTCTGGTTGAATTACTGGTATGCGTTCCCTCTCTGTGGGTGAAACAGGACCCTGATCCCTACTGAACTCAGGTGGGGTAGATAAGGCCCTCTGTACTGACTGTTGAACCGATGCCCTCTGCCTAGTTGCCTTCCGTTTAGTAACCGGGGGTAGAGAGTGGTACACCGGTTGTCCTGCTATCAGATCCTCAGATCGATGGAGCCGACGACCTCTGATACAGAGTGCTTGGGGAATGTCTACCGGGTTGGAAGCAATGATGCTAAACTACCTAGCAAAAAGATAAATAAAGCAATAAATAAACCAACAACCGGACAGCACAACGACATAAAATAAACATATAATACACAGTTGGGTATCCATAATACATAGTCAATAAGCCGAACACACTGTTCCTCAATACTGATCACTGTTCCCCAAAATCTCTATTCCCAAAACTGAACCTGATACTCGCAGATAACTGATTCTCATAAACTGATACTGATGCCCTCAGGCCTAATACTCAATTTTGCAAACTGATATGCACGTTCCTGTAGAGCAACACTCTAAAAGCACATAGCAAGTAAAGAGAGCCAAAACACCCCTATGTTGGGGTAGGGTTTCCCTGTCTTATTTTGTCAGGAACTAGGGTTTCACTATGCACGCAGCGGTTCTCAAACAACCTAATATCGGGTAAGCAGCCTGTCTAATTGGGAATGGTCACTATGGATCCGAATATGCACTAGGTCGAATGGTCGGAAAGGGTGCCCCGGTAAACCGAGGTTTGTGTTCCCATGCTGTCAGAGCCCATAACCGGTCAGCCTTATGGTTATGCCTTGACAAGACAAGCCTCCGGTAAACCGTTCAGTAATGGCAGATGGCAAACACTGTGTTCCTAGGCGCACCAATGCAAATGCAATGCAAAGAGACACATAGATGAAGTCAAAATGGGATATCACGAGTTCGAGTCAAGCTCTCTAATTTTCCCCAGCAGAGTCGCCAGAAACTGTAGCACGCGTCCCGCGAAGGGCCTTTCGCTACTACCGTTCGGACTCAATTTTGTTACGCGGTTCTTCATCTTGAACCATAGAGTCCAAATCTGGCAAATCGTTTTGAGAAACAGATTTGTTTTGAAAAGAAGTGCCAAACATGGACTGCTTTGCCAGATACAGAGTCGCCACCTAAATATTTTTTATGGGGGAATTTAGGAAACCCTGACTCGGTGCCGAAGGCCACATGTCCGTCATCACCAGAGTTGCCTCGGCTCGGGAGCTAGGGTACGATTGGGGAAGGTCAGCTATGAGCACCCCCTCTCGCCCGATCCGAAGATCGGCCTCTACTAACCATGATATCCGTTTTTGAAAACGTTATGTGTTCTTATTCCATTTATTAGCCTAGAATTACTATGTTATGCATACAACAAACAAGTATAGACTAGATTGCCTAATTTGGAAACAAGCATTGCATATCCGTTTTGTTTCGAAAAATGTTTTGAAATTTGCTACTCGTAAGTAGGCTAAAACACGGATTTCAATGAGTTTTTCCAACTCGGGCTATCCAACCTTCACCCACAGGCATTCAAACAGTTTATCTCACATAAGCACTTAGCCACATGGTAAGCATACTATCATGACAGCATTCACACGCATGTGGTATGCTAAAGCATAAATACTTACATCGTACTCCATGCCAAAACAACAAACTAGTTAGCAAAAATGCGTGTCCTAGTCCATGTCAAGTTTGACTAATGCAACACATGCAGGATGCAATAAGAGTAGGCTCGGCTAACCTAAATATGGCATGTGAAATGCAACCAATTGATTTCACGTATTCAATTTGGAATTCTGAAATACAAATGCAGTTAGCATGATGTACCGAGCCCGGTTCATGCGGGACAAATGTATGGATGCACGCATGCGTTGCATAAGGTATGCTAATTTAAAAAAAATGCCCTAGTCTACCATCATAAATAGTTAAATAAAAGGGAAGAAAGACGTGAGGTTGGAAGACATACACACACTCACGCACACTTATTACATCATTGCCCTCGCTCAGAGGGACCGAATAAATATTACAGTCCGAATGATAAGAAAATAAAATTATTACAGAATTTATTATTAATTAATAAAAAAGAATGCAAAGAGAAAGGAAAGGGGTGGCCGCAGCCTCTGCCTCGGGATGCGCGAATGATGCATGCTCGAAACCCGGCTCACCTGGAAAACCCGTACCACATTACTGCCACCTCTGTTTATACTGCCCTGCTTCTCTGAAAATTCCCAAAGTCCCAGAACAGGTTCCTTACATGCTGCAGAGTACCACCGGCCAAGGGAAATTACCACCGGCAGTGCACAATTCCCACCGGCCGCTTTTGGATCTATCGGCTGTAAACAGATTGCCGGTCGGCACTAAATTCTGCCGGTCGGCAGAAACTTCCTGCAGAAGATAGTTTTGAAAGCAAACAGAGGACAGACAGTATGGCATGGGATTTCAGGCATATGTAAGCATGGTCATGCTTCCTATCATGCTTTAAACTCAAGGAAGCATGGCCCTCGATCCTCGAGCCATCAATGGTGCATGATAGCCCATGGGATCAAATTTGCCACTTGATATAAAGATGCATGCAACAAACAAAATGAGAACCAAAGCCTTATCAAATCGGAGTCAAAGGCCTCGGTGACCGAGAATCAAGGCACATTACATCACTTGAAGTATGAATGTCCCTTGATCCCCACATTTGGCTTGACACCCCAAACCAAATAATGCAATGCATGTTATGCAAACATGGCTTAAAATGCGACATGATACCAAGATGCAAGGCATGCCAAGTGTGGTGCAACTAGTATGGCAAGCATGCAATGTTAGGCATACGAGATGCAAATGTAGTGCAAACATGGGCCATTTAGGCAATGGGATCGACATGTTACAACACTTAATGAAGCAATTATGCAACAAACATGAGATAAGCATGCAAGGGTGACCATAAACCACAAAGGGGCAGACATCAAACCATCTTAAAACAGTGGCCAAAAGTGCCTAAAATGGTGGACAAACTCTCATGCCAACATGCAAGCCAATGGTCTCGAAACTAAGGCACAAGAAAGGAGGTACCTCACTCCCATAACATGACCAATCATAGCATGATTTAGACAAGTAAGAAACAGAATTTTTACAGGCAAAATAGGGCTCCAAACTCTCCTAATATGGCAGCTAAGATGGCTCCAAAGGGGTGTATGCACTAAGGTTCATGTGTAGGCATAAGAGGGCACGCCTTCAAGGCACAAAAGAGGTCACAAATGCACACATATGAGCATGATTTATGGACTGAAATATGGTCCTAAATGATGCCAAAACATGAGGATGGTCCAAACTATGCATGCTAGAGGTCAACATACTCAAAGCTTACAAGCCAAACACAAAGAGATGACATCAAACAAGGCGAACATGGCTGAAATAGATGACCAACAGACCTCAAACATGATAAAATAATACCAAAACCTTCATGGAACCATGCCAATATATGCAAGAATCATGGCCTAAGCACAAGGGGCATTTCTAGGCCAAATGGAGCAATACAAAGCAAGTACTTTAAGCATGCAAAGAGACATAAATCCGGCCAAAAACAGAGGTCACACATGACCTAAAACACCCAAAAAACTTCTAAAATGAGGCCAAAAATGATCAAGCATACATGCTATCCTTTTAAGCCAAAAAGCCAAAAAGCAAGGAAACAAGACAATGAAGGGAGAAGGGTGTTCCTCCCCTATGCAAGACTTCAAACCACCTTCCTTACCACTAAAAATACACTGGTTTTCAGTGGTGAAGAGATCAAAACACTGAAGTAAACAAAGCCCTACCAAAGAGGCAACAAAAGGGGCCAAATAAGGCCTAACAAGGTGAGTTTGCACTCAAACTACAAGATAACCTTAATGAAAGTTCTAAAGCATGAAAATATAAGCCTTTTTCATGTTATGCACAAAAGCTAAATCAGCAAGCAAGATAGGTAAAAAACTATTGCAAGTTTGGGAAAAATAAAGTAAGATGCTCACCCTTGAAGAACCTTTGAAGAACAAATGGTCTAGCCCTCTTCTTTTGATCAAAATCAGTCCAAAAACTCAAGAATCAACCCCCCAAGTCCCTCAAACTCGGAGCAAGGTGTAATAGTGTGTGTAATGGTGCAAAAGTAAGGTAAAATCACACTTTTGGGCCAAATAACACACGCAAAGGAGGAGAGGGAGGGAGATATAGAGATAGGATGTATCTATATCTCTAAGCTCTGATTTTTGCTTCCAAGTCTCTAACCTAGAGCCAAGAGGAGAGCCTTCCTCTTATAGGACTCCCTCTTGCAAAGCTTATACAACAAGCTTGCTTAGAGGGAGATCCCTCCATACACGTGTATGGAGGGAGGCAGAGTTGGTGCTAGCTGTCACAGCTGGCACAAAATATCTCCATAAAGTAGATGAACAGTGGTCGGCTGCCCAAAAAAGTTATTTCGACAAAATTTAGTGCCGACCGGCAACAAAATATGCCGACCGGCAACAAACAGTGCCGACCGGCAATAAAAAGTGCCGATGGAATCAAAAACCAGCCAGTGACCTCTAGCCACTGCCGGTGGTGTGTGAGGATGCCTCACAAGGCATTCCCTGCTCCTCCAAGGCAAAACACAAGTGTTTGGTGCAAAACCAGACACTAAACAGTCGAGTTCGGAGATCCTGAGGCAAGGCGAGCGAGCCGAGACCTCCGGGAACTCCAAACGAACACAAACATGGATAATCACCGAGTGTTCCAAGCGGTGACGTCCAAGTCTTGAGGACGGTCAAAAATAGGGTGTCTACAATACCAGATTGGTGGCCTCCCAGGTGAGTACAACACAGTTGTATGGTGGGAGACCAGAAATTGTGGCCCAAGAGTGAGAAAAACTGGCTTTCTAGCAAGGCTCAAAAGGGTCAGAAAGAAAAGCTGGTCGGCCTACCCATATTGGTGGCCTCCCAGGTGAGTACAACACAATGGTGCTATGGGAGACCAAAAATTAAGGTCCAAAAATGAGAAAAACCAGCTTTCTGTCAAGAAAATCGGCTGGAGGAGAGAGAAAATAATTTTTAAAAGAATTGTTGGTCTCTCACCATCCTACCACCTTCCTAACAATGAAAATAGGGTCCATACCAAAAATGAATCCTAACCAATGCAAAACGGGGGTTCGGGGGTCAAAACGCGCAGTCTGGGGCCCCGAAAACAGGCTGTTAGGTACCGGAAGTGGCGTGCGACCCCGAAGGTGGTCTCCCGGGCCGCAGTGTCCCTCAAAAGAGAGGAAACAAGGTGTGTGCCAAAAACCAGAGCAAACGGAGGTAGTTAAGCGGTTCCAAACCAAGCCACACGGCCAACGGCTCCAAAAATTAGAAACTGGTCTCCAAACGGGAAAAATGGCCTATGGCCACGAAACGTAGCCTACAGCCACTGAGAGATGGTCTACGAGATCTCTCCCTCCCTTCGGGAATAGAAAACAGGAACTAGTTCGTAAGCCGAGGCAAAGCACAAAAGAGCCCCGAAGTCCGGAGGCAAGGCTCGCAGTCGAGACTCTGAAACCTCAGAACGAGCACAATATGCATCATCACCGAGCGCTCAATTGGTGACGTTTGAGTCTTAAGGTCGGTCAAAAATGGGGTGTCTACAGTTACCCCTCTTTGACAGAACTCGAAAGTCATAAGTGACGAGAGTGAGTGTCAGAGCCCAGAGACGACCTATTTTCGACAAGGCCGAAGACTTAGACAAACAGGCAAGACAAAAGAGATGCGCCCGCAGGCGGGGGGCAAAATGCAAAATGATATGCACCAAGCTAAACGTAACTCATGATCATGCAAAGCAACAAACTGTAATGAAGCGAACACGCAACAGTTTAAGCAGACGAATTCAAACCAAACTACATTACATGCAGAAAGGATGTAAAAAAATTATGCAATTCTCACGAACATGTGCGATAGATACATAAAGGTGAACGAAGTGTGATAGATACACAGAGTGAGTAAGTATGTAAAATGCATACACTAAAGTGAACGTGTGATGGATACACGAAACAAATGAAGTGTGATAGATACACAAAGTAAACGTGTGATGAATACACAATGTGAGTGTGTGATAGATACACAAAGAGTGAATACAAAGTGTGATAGATGCACTTAGTGAACAAAGTGTGATGGATACACAAAAGGTGAACACAGAGTGTGATAGATGCACTTAGTGAACAGAGTATGATAGATACGCAAAAGATGAACACAAAGTATGATATATGCACTATGTGAACAAAGTATGATAGATACACTAAAAATGAACACAAAGTCTGATAGATGCACTAAGTGAACAGAGTATGATAGGTACACTAAATGTGAACACGAAGTGTGATAGATGCACTTAGTGAACAGAGTATGATTGATACACTAAATGTGAACACGAAGTGTGATAGATGCACTATGTGAACATGTGTGATGGATACGCTAAAGGTGAACACAAAGTGTGATAGATGCACTATGTGAACAAAGTATGATTGATATTCTGAATGTGAACACGAAGTGTGATAGATGCCCCAAGTGAACAGAGTATGATAGATACACTAAATGTGAACACGAAGTGTGATAGATGCACTTAGTGAACAGAGTATGATTGATATACTAAATGTGAACACGAAGTGTAATAGATGCACTTAGTGAACAGAGTATGATAGATATACTAAATGTGAACACGAAGTGTGATAGATGCACTTAGTGAACAGAGTATGATTGATATACTAAATATGAACACGAAATGTGATAGATGCACTTAGTGAATAGAGTATGATAGATATACTAAATTTGAACACGAAGTGTGATAGATGCACTTAGTGAACAGAGTATGATTGATATACTAAATGTGAACACGAAGTGTGATAGATGCACTTAGTGAGCAGAGTATGATTGATATACGAAATATGAACACGAAGTGTGATAGATGCACTATGTGAACAAGTGTGATCGATACACAAAAGGTAATGAAGTGTGATGGATACACTAAAGTAAATGAAGTGAATATGTGCATGATAGATACACAAAATGAGGATGTGTGTGATAGATACAGAAAATGAGAATGTGTGTGATAGATACAGAAAATGAGAATGTGTGTGATAGATACAGAAAATGAAAGAAGTGTGATTTGATACACTAAGTGAAGAGAGTGTGATTGATACACCAAATAAATGAAGTGTGATTGATACACTAAGCGAATGAAGAAAGTGTGAATGAGGTGTGATTGATACACTAAATAAATGAAGTGTGATTGATACACTAACTGAAAGAAGTGTGATTGGTACACTAAATAAATGATCTCAAATAGAACTTCTTTGAATGAACCGTACATACAATATCGTGCATGAATGAGAAAGAAACTTGATAGGTACAATGCCATACAATGCATGATGTTTAACGAGCGCAATAAACAAGCGTAGCGGCGCTTTAAAAAGCACCTCATGGGGTGAGTGGCGATGAACCGCTTTACTCTGACGGGGATCTCCTTTCGTGCTCTTCGAACACTTACCTTCAACTTATAGTACAAAGGCTCTGAAATACTGACAAGGGTTCTTCGCGTAGAACACTTTGGATGCTGCCTTTCTTCCTGATCATATTCACAACTTTCCCTATTCTCCAACGGGGTGACAGACTTGGTTGGTTCGGTATCCAAAATTGAGGTGAATACATGCTATCTCAACCTATGGGGCTTCCATACAGATTTCAAGCCGAGGACACGCCTCTGGGTATTTAAACCAGACTTTAGTCTCAGAAATCCCGAACCTTTGCATTCTAGGCAACAGCCATTCGAATTCTAGTTTCCACCGTCGCAGTTGGTCTCCTAGGAACACATTGTGAACACAGCCAAGATGCCTCTGGCAGCAAATGGTACTCAGGGAAAACACTTTTGATCGCCATTCTGGGCTTGAAGTAGACTTGATCTTGAGGTTGAGGTAGAGGTACACTCATACTTCGGCGTATTGGCAAGACCTGAAGAGGTACACACGGAATGTAGTCTCGGAACTTACTGAAGTTGAAACAAACTTAGATACCCGACATTTTCCCTCTTTTCTTTTGCTTTGTAGTCTGGAACCCATATAGCTTCAAATAGGTCCTGGTTTTACTATTCTGACATGACCTGGGTTGAACCCTGCGATTTTACGAAAGAACAAATCTTGTTTTGCACAGATGTGGAGAACGGCACGGCACTCGGAGCGCAAAATGATTTTATTTTTTGAAATTGAGAGATGAGTTCTCGATCGGGTATTGAGCCTACGACCGACCATAGAAAAAACGACTCAACAACGGAAAGCAAAAGATAAAACAACCTAAACACATCCGTTGACACTCAAAATGACTCAAAACAAGAATCGAGACAAACAAAGACACAAGCACAACACTCGGATGTGTTACAAAGGCAAGAGACCTCTCGGTGCACGAGGAGCCAGTTTCTCCGGGTATTGTTTCCCGCCATTCCTCATTTGTGAATCTGACATCACTCGGCCCTCAGGCTCTGTTTTTCTGAAAAAGAAGCCCCATTTTCTCACTTTTTCTCTCAGCGCACATCTCTCTATTCTTCAATCTCTCATTTTTTTATCCCTCCCCTGAGTAGTTGATGGATAAATAGAAGGTTGTGGGCTCCTGCCCCTAGCATTCTGCTAGATTTTTCTTCTTGTTCACAACAGTGAGTTTCTCCCACAGAGGGGCTGCGCTACAACTGAGTGTGTAGCAAATCTGCAGCTGACATCGGTTGACGATGCTTTGCTGGGGAGTTTGGACGTGATCAGATCTGTCCAGATGAGGGAGTGGGATATCTTGATCCATTCCAATTCATGCTTCGCACTTGGCTTGATACCTCGTTGCTTGGAGGACGAGAGAGCTTTCAGCTCCTTTGTTGACAGTTTCAGTTGTGCCCTTTTCTGGCAGGGAGAGTGCCCTTCTTGGCAAGTATGGTGCCCTTTCTGGCAAATGCATTAGCAACGGGGAAAAGACAGGAAGCCTAACTCAACTGTGCCCTTAGTTCATCATTTTGACCAATTTTTTTGTTTTGGTTTTCTACTAAAACAATTTTGACCGACATGAGAGTCAGATTAACATGCTTGTTCGATTTTTTGATTTGAAATCATGCAAGTTAGGTTATGAGCACTGAAAATTTTCCTTTTTGGGTCCAAGAAACGGTCCAGTTTTGGAAAATGGAATACTTTTCGAGAAAAATAGTCAACCTCAGTAAAAATTCTCAAAAACTATTTTTACAAACGGCCACTGCTCAACGAGCACGGAACCTACCCTCGAGATGCACAACCTCAGATCCGAAGGAAAATTGCCCCTTGCTTAAAGGACACTACATGGCAACGGAAAGTTGCCCCTTGTTTGAATAGCACTGTGGCACACTGTATGGCAACGGAAAGTTGCCCCTAGTCCGAATAGCACCGCATGGCAACCAATCCTCACAATGACAATTACAACCAAATTCTCGGATACAGAGAAGACAAAGATGACCAGAACCATCACATGGACACAGTCGGATTTGAAGTGTTTTACGGCTGGACTTCAGAATGAAGTTGCCTACGTATCCCAAACATGGGAATCTACACTTGGGTATTAACCTCTCCTTTTGCGCTCTAACCTTTGCCAAGGTCGCCCTTCTGGGTTTTCAACCTTGCGAGCTCTGTTTTTCTTCTTTTCAATTCTTTTTGTTCTTTTCTTTTCATTTTCTTCATTTTTTTTCTTCTTTTCTTTTCTTTTCTTTTTCTTTGTTCTTTTTTTTTTTCTTTTTCTTGCTCTAACTTTTGTTTGGGTCGCCCTTTCAGGTTTTCGATCTAGCGAGCCTCTCAAGAGTAAAAGTGTAACTTTGTCCATGTTGAATGGTTTGAGATCTTGAAGTCATCTGAATCCAGGAGAATGGCTGCTGTTCGCTGATGATGTAGAAGTCCATCCAATGGAAGGTGAATTTGCACCTAGTGTTGTGGATAGGAACTCGGTTGTCCTTCAGCAATACTTTCTGCTTTCCCCTTTCTGGGATTTGGCATTCTTGCCAGTCTTTCCTGGTTTGCAGAAAAGACTCATCTTTGACTCTTCAAGCGCATCTGACATTTTGTGCCCCTAGTTCAAGGGGTGCTTCAAATCTGGCCACACAGGCCTCATATTGTAATTGACCGTTGAACATTCTGAATCCAAGTTCAAGGTTTGAAAGCAAAGGGGTTGAGTCTCGAGGCTGAGAGCGATCCTAAGCTGCACAATCTCAAGAGCGATTCCACACAGGTCTTCGCAGGATCGCGCAAAATATTTTTTGAATTTTTTTTTAAGAAAGTGACAAATCGCTCGCGCTGAAGACAGTCTAAAACCAATCTAGATCAAGCCAGGGTCCTTCTCAGTATTCACATTAACAAACATGATTTCAATCATTAAGGGCTTAGTATGCCTCTCTTTCTCTCCATTGATCAAATTCTTTTGCAAATCCTGAGGAATTCCTTCCTCTTTGTTTTCATCACAATGTTCAAAAAGTTTTGAAAAACTTAGGTCAATGCAACAATTTCAAGGCACAGAAGAGCAGGTGAAAAGTACTGCCGCTTCATTCAAACTTTCTGGCACAACTGGCGCAAGGCAGAAGCAAACACAAGAGTGTGAAAATCACTGTTGTTTCATTCAAAATCTGTTGGCATTACTAGCCCCAAGGCAGAAACAGACTCAAAAGAAAACAAAAAGACAAACACAAAACAAGCAAGTGATGTCCGAGGTAACACCCCTGAAATCACCCGACTCTAACAAAACAGGACTGACTCGATACAACAAGATAGACCCTTAATCAAAAAGACTGACTCAAAACAAAGAGATAGACTCAAAACGAAACCACAGAACTGACTTGACACCCAAGTCAGAAGCTACAAAAACCAACATTCACAAATGCCCAAAACAGTGCGTGCCATACGCCGCATCTGGAGTAAACTAAGCGCCGCCCGCAGGTGGTTCACCACCTGATCACATCACATTATCCCCCATAAGTTCACTGATCAAGTGTCGATAGACTTGACTGAGCTGGTGCGGCAATGACCTTGTTGTCAAACAAATCTTGTACATCATGGTGAAGACGAAAGCAACTGTCAGTGTCATGACCGGTTTGTTGATGGTAGACACAGCATTTAGTGTGGTCATACTTTGGAGGGATAGGATCAGGTAGAGGCCGTTGTTCCAATGGTTTCAGATATCCCTTCCGGAGTAAGGCCTCTAGAGCCTTTGACAAAGGCATATAAAGTGGGATAAAAACCCTTTTGACTCAAGGTGGATATTTGGTTTCTGTGAGCTACTTCCGGACGCACCGGTGAATGGGGTAGCTATTTTTGATGCGGTGGTGGTGACCATGCCGACTTCAGAAGATCTTGTAGCTGCATCACCATTGGTGGTCGCATTCGAGCTGCTGGAAAACGCCCTCCTGGGCTGCTCTTTCTCCTAGTCAAGAAGGCCCTGCTTCATAGCGTCCTTGATCTGTACTCCCATCTCATGTAAATCTGAAAAGGTGAGGAAGGGAAGAACGATCATCTTCTGCATGAGCTTGGGTTGGAGGTTGCGCACAACCATCCGAATTTGATCTTTGTCAGTGGGCCTAAGGGTCATCATTGAGGCCTTGGCCCTCTAACGGGCAACGAAATCAGAAAAACTCTCCTTAGGCTCTTGCCTTGTTGTCTCAAGATCACGGGTTGTGATCTCGATCTGCGTATCATAGGAGTACTGAGCGACAAAAGCCTTGGCCATCTCATCCCAATTCCTCTTAACATCGTCTTCCAGTTTTGCGTACCAGATGGTCGCCACACCCGACAGGGTTCGGCTGAATAAAAAAAGCTTCTGTAGTCTGGTGAGGTCCATCGGCCTTAATATGTCTGAAAACAGCCGTAAGTGCACCATGGGATCCCCGGACTCATCAAAGCGGTCAATTTGTGGCATTTTGAACCTATTTGGCAGTGTCACGGCCGCATCGGTGTACCCATCCTCAATGTCTGGGATGGACTTGACGCCCAGAGATTTCTTGAATAGTTTTTCAAGCTTGCTCGCCTTCAATGTTGTGGGGTCCACCTTAGACTCAAAGGGAGAATCCGGCAGGTTGGTGGGTGTTTTGGATAATAGGGGTAGGATTGGAGGGGGAGTCGGTCTTGTTGGAATGTCCGTATCTCCCTGGACATTTAGTGCCTCCTCGGGTGCTGGAACTCCTGGTGGGGGAGGGGCTTAGTGCGAAGCAGATGCCCCGGTTTGCTGTTGTAGCCGGGTAATTAACTCTGCTTGTTGGGCCATGACAACGGCCTGCTGTTTGGCAAATTCTGCTTGACGAACAGCGTCCTCCTGCATGGCTTTCATGCTTTCCTGGAGCTGACGCACCATGTCTTCCATCATTGACATATTGCCCCCTGACATACTGCCCTGATTTATCTGAACTGTCGGTGTATCTATCTCTGTAAAAATAGATATCTCAGCCCAACTGCGCACAAGTGAGATGGATAATGACTGCTGATCTGAAGACTGTTGCACTGATGATCTGTGCCTGACTGGCCTTTTTACCCTGCCTCTGGCAAAAGAACACTGATTTCGCTTGAACTGAGTCTCTGACCTGACAAGTCTATCAGCACAAGTCTGATGAACCTCAGGGGATATTGGATCCTTCTGAAGCTATGGTTCCAAGACTACCTAGCAAAAGAGAAAACATGCAGCATCTCAGCCTGATTTCACCAAAACAGATATGAGCGTAGCTGAATGACCGTGCTCTCTACCAAATTCTGCCCAAAAGTCTGCCTGCAAACTGATACCCTTAGGTAAAACTGATTCCCAAATACTGATGCCCGCAGGCCTGATACCCAGACTTGCAAACTGTTACATGCATTCCTGTAGGGACACACCCTAAAAGCACATAGCAAGCAAGTGAGAGCCAAAACACCTCTATGTTGGAGTAGGGTTTCCCTATCCTATTTTGTCAGGAGTTAGGGTTTCACTACGCACGCAGTGGTTTCAAACAAGCTATAATCGGGTAAGCAACTTGTTCTAGCTTTGGAATGGTCACTATGGACTCCGAATATGCACTAGGTCAAATGGTCAAAAAGGGTGCCCCGGTAAAACCGGGGTTTGTGTTCCCGTCGTGGTAGAGCCCGCAACCGGTCAGCCTTATGGCACGCTTCTCGAAGTGAGCCTCCGACAAACCGTTTAGGAATAGCATACGGCAAACACGGTGTCCTAGGCGCACCAATGAACATGCAATGCAAAGAAACACATAAGTGCAGTCAAAACAAGATATCATGAGTTCGGGTCAAGTTCTCTAACTCCCCAGCGAAGTCGCCAGAAACTGTAGACGTCCCTGAACGTCCCGGGAGGGAGATCCCGTTTTGTTCGTTGGGCTAACTACAGTTCAGGACTCAAATGTCACGGTCCTGTATCTAATCTCGCAGAGTGCAATGCAAGACCGATGAATCATCAAAGAGTCTAAATCTGGCAAATTGTTTTTAAAAACATATTTTTTTGAAAGAAGTGCCAAACATGGACTGCTTTGCCAGATACAGAGTCGCCACCTAAATATTTTATTTTTGGAAAATTTAGGAAACCCTGACTCGTTTGCCTAAGGCCACGTGTCCGTCATCACCAAAGTTGCCTCGGCTCGGGAACTTCGGTACGATTGGGGAAGGTCACTTCGTGAGCACCCCCGCTCGCCCGATAAAAGATCGGCCTCTACTAACCATGATATCGGGTTTTGAAAACATTATGCATTCTTATTTCGGTTATTGGCCTAGATTTACTATGTGATGCGCACAGCATATAAGTATAGACTGGATCACCTGAATTAGAACAACACATCTCATGTTTGCTTTTGAGATGGTTTGCTACTCGCAAGTAGGCTAAAATGCGAATTTGCCACCCTCAGGTGGGCTTAGAAAACAAGATGATTTGTCACTCTCAAGTGGGCTTAAAACTCACAGTCAATGCATTATTCCAATTCAGATAACCCAACCTTCACCCACAGGCATTCAGGCAGATATATCACATAAGCACATAGCCTCATGGTAAGCATGCTATCATGGCAGTCACTCATACACATGCAAGGATGCTGAAACATAAACACTTACCGAGTACTCCAAGCCAAAACAAAAGCTATGTTAGAAATCCATGCATGATCCTAACTATACAGAAATGCTTAATGCAACACATGCAAAATGCAACTATAGTAGGCTCGGCTATTCTAAAGATGGCATGTGAAATGCTACAACTAACAAGTATTCAACTCGGAATTGAAATACAATGCAGTTAGTATGATGCACCGAGCCTACTGCATGCAAGACAGATGAATGAATGCAAACACGCTATCATAAGTATGCTAATTGAAACATGCCCTAATCTAACCATCATAAGCTGGTAAATAAAAGGGAGAAAGACGTGGGGTTGGAAGACATACATCACACACACGCGCACTTATTACAATATTGCCCCCCTCGAGGGGTCCGAATAAATAATACAGTTCGAATAAATAAAAGCTACAGCTAATTATTACACAACAGTAACTAATTAACAAATTAGCTAAGTAAGCATGTAAACTACATGAATGTGACTGCCTCGGCTCTGTTTTGGGTGACGATGGATGCATGCATGCTTAAGTCGCCTCGTCGGGAAATTCCATCGCGATGCCTCATCTCGCCTTTGTTTGCAACTGATTTTAGAAATTTGCACAAGGCTCCAAGAGGCTGAAACTCCACCCTAGGAGGACTGCCGACTAGCTATTGACTTGGGCAACACCTGCCGACCACCCTTTGTGGTGGATACCAAAAAAGATGGTTGGCTTGCCAGAAAACTTGGTCGGCCGACCACTTTCTACCCCTGGATCCTGGTTTTTCTGCAACAAAGGCAAGAGGGAGAGAAAGCAAGGTATTTTCAACATATGTGTGCAAGACCACTCTCCTCGTCCTTGCACAAGCTCAAGGGAGTGTAGACCTCGATCCTCGTGCCACCAATCACGCATCTCGATGCATGATGGCCTAGAAGTCAAATTGCACGACTCGATGTGAAATGAATGTATATATGAACGCAACAAGGCCTAAACTCCATCATGGATAATCTGGAGTGTCGACGACCAGGAATCGAGGCACGTTTCGTCACTTGGAGTACGAAACGTCCCTCGTTTCCCGTGTTTGGACTAAACCCTACTCCAAATAATGTAATATGCATGATATGCATAAATGCAATTCTAACATGCAATCTTAGATGCAATGCCACTGAATGATGGAAACATGCAAGGGATGAAATGCAAACATGCACCTAGCATATACAATGCTAACACTACATGGCATGCATAATGCTCATGAACTAAATGCGACTAACAACCTATGGCATACTCAATGCGACTAACAACTTAGCGTACACAACGCGAGGAATGACATGGCATACACAGTGCTAACAACATAACATGCACAACACATTGCAACATGGCATACACAATGCAAGGTGGACTTAAACCAATATGAGTGGACCTCAGCCACACTCAAATCAGTGGCCAAATGATGGAAATGAGACAACCGAAACACATGCAAACATGCACGATGCAAGGGACCAATCCTAAGGCATCAAATGCCACTCTACCAAAGCATGGTGAAGAATGAAACGTGGCATAAAATGACACATGATACAGCTCTGAAATGGCATAAAATATGGTCCCGAAACATGCAAATATGGCACACAATGCAAGCCAGGGGGGCCCGGGTATCGAAACTAGTGAAGTGCGTTACACTAGAGGTACCCAAAGCAATGCGCCAGTGGCAAAACCAATACCAAACAAACCCTAGGTAGGTCTGAAACAGTGGGAAAATAGCCTAAAATGATGGCTTAGAATGCAACGAAATGAAGCTCATTCAATGGTCGGCAAATGAGGCATACAAGCCCGACTCTCAAACGCATTTAAGGAGTGCAAAACGTGGTGTAGACACCCCATTTTTGACCGCTCTTAAGACTTGGGCGTTACTGATGGTTTACTTGGTGGAGAAAGGTGTGCAGGGCAAAGGTTCAATTTCTTCGGCAAAAAGAGAGACAAATCTCAACTTCACACCCCATTTTGGACCAAAGTTATTTTGGATGGTTTTTAGACCATAAAACCCTCTCTTTCAAAACATTTTTGAAATAAAGTTTCTACAATGTTCCGAGGCTCACATTTTGTCAAATGATGCGTTTTTCGATAAACCGAGCAAAGACAAAGTGGAAATTAATAAAAGAGAGATGAAATCTTTGAAAAATCTTTCAAAACACCTTACTTAGGGGTTTGAAGTTGAAGAAAAGAGGAGAAGAGGAGAGAAACCAAGTTGGAGGAGAAGACAGACATGAATCCGGGTAGAAGCGAGTCGAGCAGCCCTCGCTGAATCGGGCTTATCTGTCTGTACACTTGGAGTTTAGCTATGGGGCCACCACTGTCGGAAAGCTTACTTCTGGGGCTTCATTTTGTACTCAAGAATCTCTTAAAGCCAAGTCCGGGTGGGGGAGATATGATCAGTTGAAGTTGGGCATCATCCCGGTTGGATCGAATCTGCGCGGCTTCACCAAAAAGGGCATAACTTTTTTCACAGAAGGAATTTTAATGCAAGGTTTGCGCCATTGGAAAGAGAACTTCCGGGGCTTCAATCTAGACATCGACCAGCACTTTTGGACCTCATCAGCCACCCATCGGCACTCTATTTATCCGACGGGCTAGTATAAATTGCAGGTCGGCAATATATTGTGCCGACCGGCCATTTATTTTGCCGATGACCTCCTTTCATGGCCGATATGACCCTTTTGCACCCCTCAAGCATGGTGCATGCCAGCTATGCCAGCTATTCTCCATTCAAACCCTCTGTCCGAGATTTTGCCTTTTGGGGGGAAACTTGATTTGTTTTCCCCCCCTTTTTTCCCCCCTCTTTTCCACCCCTTTTGCTTATATATACAGCCCCTCCCCTTCAGATTTTAGGGTTACAAAATTTGTTTTGAGAGCCTTGCATCAATTCTCCCTCTCTCTTTACTCTAAGCCTCAAAACACCAAGTCCTACACCCTTTTCTTCATCACCACCTAGCACCACACTACCACTTCCATTCCAGAAGCTTGGAGGTCTTCTCAGAGGCTAGGAGGCAACTTTTCTTGGTCCAAGAAGCAACCAAGGGTTGGTCTTCAAGGGTAAGTGTCAATTCCCTCTTTTTGAGCTTAATTTTGCAACATTTTTCTAGCTAGTTTACTTGCTGTTTTGAGCTCCGGACGAAACTGAAAGTACCCTTTATTTGAGCTCTATTTCATGTTTCATTAAGGGACTTTTGTCATTTGAGGTCCCCATCTTGCACTTGCTTCATTATCCCCCTTGTATGCCATAATCTTGCATAGTATTTTTGGCCCGTGTGTGATCTGTTTTGGAGCATGATGTAAACTGTAAGTGAGCTTATTTTGAGCCCCTCTTCAACATTGAAGAAGGGCTTATCACTGTTTGGGACCTCCATGTGCCACTTGTCATTATATCCCTCTTTGGTCCCCATTTTTGCATGATTTATTTGCCCATTATGCTTCTGTTTTTGGTCATTTTATAGAACTGAAAACAGTTTTATTTTGACCCCATATTCATGTTTCATTAAGGGTCTTTGGCTGTTTGATGAATGTTTTGTATACTTTGTGTTTTGACCTCTTTTGGGCCCTATCTTGCATGGCATTTTGAGCATACTTGTGTACTGATTTAGGCTTGGCCATCAACTGTAAAATATAATATTTTTGGCTCCTCTTAAATATTGTAGAAGGCTCCTAATCTGTTTGGGGTCAGCAGCTGTGAGTTGTTTCATTATCTCACATTTAGGGCCATTTTTGCATGCTATTTTTGCCCTATTTGTGTTTGCTGTTTGGCCATGCTTTAAACTGTAAAAATTCTTGTTTTGGGGCTGCCTAGCTTCTGTATTCATACTTCATGTTCAAATTATGCATGCATTGCATAGCTATAGGCCATTTCATGCGCCAAAATTCATGTTTTGGGACTCGTTCCATGCATTGGGTATCATTTTGCCATGATTCAGGGCTGTTTTGCATCTCATTTTGCCTCTGAAAATTGCATGATCATATGCCATATTCCATGTTTTTCCATGTCTTGTTAGAGTGGCATTCCGTGCCGTAGGTTCGGTCCTCGGTTTGCGTGCACACGTGCATGCGCTTCGAGTTGTCTCATTTTCATCTTATGGCCACTGATGTGGGTGTGGCTGAGGTCCACTCACATTGGTGTAAATCCATCTTGCATTGTGTATGCCATGTTTCAATGCGTTGTGCATGTTATGTTGTTAGCATTGTGTGTGCCATATAGTTGCATTGCATGCTTGTATGTTTGCTTGCATGCTTAGGTCGCATGTGCATTGTTGTGCATTGCCTCGCCTCTTGATCAACCATGATTGAGGTTGGGTCCCTTGTATGTTTTGTGTGTATTACATTTGACATTGAAATGCATACTTGACTCTTTGGCCATCATGCATCGAAATGCGTGATTGGTGGCCCGAGGGTCGAGGGCCATGCTCCCTTGAGTCCATTACATGATAGGGAGTATGTCCATGCACACATTTGCCTAAAAATTCCATGCCATACACTGCTTTCCCTCTGCTGCTGCCAATTGCAGGTTCTGCAGGAAGATTTGGCCGGTCGGTTAAATACAGTGCCGACCGGCAATCCATAAATGGCCGATAACTTCATCAACGGCCGGTGACCATTTCCCATGGCTGGTGGCCATCCCTCCCAGCCGGTGGTATTCCCCAACATCCAGAGATCATGTCCTTAGACTTTGGCAGTCCTCAAAGGAGCAGGGCAGTGAAAAATAGAGGCAACAGTGCTATGGCAGCGAGTTTCCGGGCAATATGGGTCAAGCATGCATCATTCGCGCATCCCAAGACGGGGGCCGTGGCCACCTTCCCTTTGCATTTAATTTGTTAGTTAAATTGGAATTCTGTAATAATTAATTAAGTAGTTAGTTATTTATTCGGACTGTAATATTTATTCGGTCCCTCCGAGTGAGGGCGTATTTGTAATAAGTGTGGGTGCGTGTGTGCATGTCTTCCAATCCCCACTCCTTTCTCCCCTTTACTTACCTGCTTTGATGGTTAGTATTAGGACATGTTTAATTTAGCATACCTTATGCTATGCATGCGTGCATCCATACATTTGTCTTACATGCACCGGGCTTGGCGCATCATACTAACTGCATTTGTATTTCAAATTCAAAGTTGAATACTTGTTAGCTGTTGCATCTCATATGCCATGTTTAGAATATCCGAGCCTGCTATAGTTACATTTTGCATGTGTTGCATTAGGCATTCCTGTATAATTAGGATCATGCATGGATTTCTAATTAGCTTCTGTTTTGGCTTGGAGTACTTGGTGAGTTTTATGCTTTAGCATATCGCATGCGTGTGAATGTTGCCATGATAGCATGATTACCATGAGGCTAGCTGCTTATGTGATAAAGCTGCTTGAATGCCTGTGGATGGAGGTCAAATTACCTAAATTGGAATAATGCATTAAAACTGTGAGTTTTAAGCCCACTAGATAGTGGAAAAGCCATCTTTTCTAAAGCCCACTTGAGGGTGGCAAAACCTGCATTTTAGCCTACTTGCGAGTAGCAAACCATTTTCAAAACAAACATGCTATGTCTCGTTCCAATTTAAGCGATTTGGTCTATACTTGTTTGATGTGCGCATAACATAGTAATTCTAGGCTAATAACCGGAATAAGAACACATAACGTTGTCAAAACGGGATATCATGGTTTGTAGAGGCCGATCTTCGAATCGGGCGAGAGGGGGTGCTCATAGCTGACCTTCCCCAATCGTACCCAAGTTCCCGAGCCGAGGCAACTTTGGTGATGACGTACACGTGGCCTTTGGCACCGAGTCAGGGTTTCCTAAATTCCCCCAAAATAAAATATTTAGGTGGCGACTCTGTATTTGGCAAAGTAGTCCATGTTTGGCACTTCTTTTTCTAAAAATCTGTTTTCTCAAAACGATTTGCCGGATTTGGACTCTTTGGTTCAGATTAAGAATCGTGACAATTTGAAAAGTCCTGAGCTGTAGTGACCACAAATGAACAGAACGGGACTCACCCTCCCGGGGCGTTCGGGGACGTCTACACATGGCAATATAGCATTCATATAGGCTCTGAAATATGATGCAAAATGGACCAAAAACATGAACACACCTCAGTATATGCATGGAATGGACCTCAAAACTGAAAGTTAAGCATGGGTATTGAACTACAAGCATGCAAAACAAACATCATTCAACCATGAAACCTGAAAACAGAGCTAGGGCAGTCCAAAATAAGCACACAATCAGTTTAAGACATGGCCAAAAAGTGCTAACATGATGGGCCAAAACAATGTGCAACATAGGCTAGTGAACCATGAGTTGTACTACACCTATATGAAGCATATGAGATCTCACTTAACCAACTAAAAACAGTAACATGGCATGCCAAAATATGCCCAAATACTCATTGAAACTCAGTCCATGCATGCAAGAATGATGGGCTCCTTTGGAAAGCCATACAAGGGGTTGTTCTACACATACACGATGGACACACCAAATGGTAAAACTACCTCTGGAAAGAGGTTTTGAGGGTCTAAAACCCACTAAAAAGAGCCTGAAATGGGTCTAGGAAACATGCAAATAAAGGCCCCTTGAAAGGCCTTGAATGGGGTTGTTCTACACATGCATCATAGACACAAAATATGGCCAAAGTGGCTCTGGATAGAGTCAAGGAAGACCTTAAAACTCACAAATAATGGCCTGAAACAAGACTTCAAAGCATGTAAAATGGAGCTCCTTTGGAAGGCCAATAAAGTAAGTAAAGAGAACAAGGGGTGAGAGGGTCACGCCTCTCTGATTTTAGCTCTCAAAAACACATCTAAGCCACTGAAAATCCATTGGATTTCATTGGCTAAAAGGCCAAACCAAGGCCAACACAAATGCTCAAATGCATGGCTCAAAGCATGAGAAAATGAAGCATGAAAGGGGGTAGATGACCCCGAACAAAAAAAAGACCTTGAACAAACTTGAAGAGGAGTTCAAAACAAGACTTTTTTTAGTTTATATTGAAGTTCAAAAATTCTTTCAAATAGGTCTAAGATATGAAGCAAAATAATGTAAAAAAAGGGAACATAGAGGCTTACCCTTATAGAGCTGACCCTCAGCAACTTCTGGACCAAGGTAAAGAGCCTTCAACCTCTGAAAATCGGTTCCAAGGTGCTTGGATGGATGGTGGAGGTGTTGTGCTAGGAGGTGTAGTGAAAATGGTGCAAGAACTATGGGGTTTTGGAGCTTGGAAGAGAGAGATATGGAGGAAAGTGTATGTATGCTCTAACCAAAAGGTTCAACCCCAGCAATGGAAGAGGAGGCCTCCCTTTATAGAGAAGAGAGGCTAAAGCTTCTCTAAGAAGCTTCAGCTTCTCTAAGAAGCTTCAAACCAAGTTTAAAGATCCTCCATACACACGTGTATGGAGGATCACTTCTGAGGCTTCCAGCTGGCACAGCTGGCTTACACTCAATGAGACCAAAAAGCAAGAAGTAGACCGACCAGTTAAGGTGGTCGGCCGGCCACTCCCCCTGGTCGGTCGACCAGGGGTCAAAAAGGTCAAGTTGAAAAGGTGGTCGGCCATACCAGATTGGTGGCCTCCCAGGTGAGTACAACACAGTTGTATGGTGGGAGACCAGAAATTGTGGCCCAAGAGTGAGAAAAACCGACTTTCTAGCAAGGTTCAAAAGGGTCAGGAAGAAAAGCTGGTCAGCCTACCCATATTGGTGGCCCCCCAGGTGAGCACAACACAATGGTGGTATGGGAGACCAGAAATTAAGGTCCAAAAGTGAGGAAAACTAGCTTTCTGTCAAGAAAATCGGCTGGAGGAGAGAGAAAATAATTTTCAAAAGAATTGTTGGTCTCCCACCATCCTACCACCTTCCTAACAATTAAAATAGGGTCCATACCAAAAATGAACCCTAATTGATGCAAAACGAGGGTTCGAGGGCCAAAACGCGCAGCTCGGGGCCCCGAAAACAGGCTGTTAGGTACCGAAAGTGGCGTGCGACCCCGAAGGTGGTCTCCCAGGCCTCAGTGTCCCTCAAAAGAGAGGAAACAAGGTGTGTGCCAAAAATCCAAGCAAACGGAGGTAGTTAAGCGGTCCCGAACTGAGGCACACGGCCGACGGCTCCGAAAACCGGAAACTAGTCTCCAAACGGGAAAAATGGCCTACGGCCACGAAACGTAGCCCACGGCCACTGAGAGATGGTCTACGAGACCTCTCCCTTCCTTCGGAAAGAGAAAACAGAGAAAAGAGGACCTGGTTTGCAAATCGAGGCAAAGCACAAAAGAGCCTTGAAGTTCGAAGGCAAGGCTCGCAGCCGTGACTCTGAAACCTCGAAACGAGCACAATATGCATTATCACTGAGCGCTCAATTGGTGACGTCTGAGTCTTAAGGTTGGTCAAAAATGGGGTGTCTGCACCAGCATAACAGTAGAACAACAATTGGGGACACAGTCAGCATAACAACAGGAAATCCATCACAGCAGATTCAAAACAACAAAATCAGTTGCAAACAACCTGAAGCAAATGTTCACAGGCCTAAAAGAAATCTGTTCAATCACCAGATATTAGGCCTATGGGGAGGTTGAACAGATTCAATATACTGTTTGTTCAGGTTCCAGCAAACCCCAATGACAAATTTACATTTTATAAAACAAAGTTGGGTAAAAACTGCCCACAAAATTTAGTCCTCATTCACTCAACCCTCAATATGCAACACAAAACACTCCAAACAATTTATGAGAGCTAGCCAAACACTCAATCCTCAACAAAAAAACTCCCTTACAATTAAGACCAACTTGACAACCTGCAAAAGAAGAGTTAGATAAACTATGCGGCTTACCATCACTCAACCCACAGAACTGAGCCTAGTTATGGAGACTCACCATCTCAACCCTCTTCCTTACATGCGACCAGCTTGACAACTTGCAAAGCAAGATAATGAGCAAGAATACGTGCATATGGAGGTCTCACATCTCTCAACACTCATATATGGGCTCAAATTCCCTCATAAACAGAACACTCTCAACTCTCAAGAATCTTAATCAATACTCCTAACGGAGGTGGCTCACAATCACTCAATCTACAACATCTCTAAGTAAGTACCAGCATAGCATTGCAAACAAAGGGAAAATGGGGCAAATGAGAAAATCGTATAGTTTCTCTCCTACCAGATACGGTAGACAGCACAAGTAAACATCAATTTCTTCACAGTAGTGGCCAAGGAGTGGCCAGAAATTTGCCCAAATAACCAGTTTACACAGCTGCCCCAATTCACAGCATGCCAGTGCATGTTACATTTTGTTGATTACAATCTGACACTACTGCCTTAAATGATAAACAAAATTGTAATATTTACAAAAATACCTTCACTACAGCTCATCTTTTCTAGGTTCCTGCTGCTCATCTTTTCCAGCTTCCTGCTGGGCAAGTTTATCTTGATTCTTCTAAATAAAGTCAATTGCATCCTCTTTGGTACGTTCCCCATTGTATTGCAACTGATTTCCACCTGCTGGCCTGAAGTACAATGTTGGATAACCTTTCATGTTGAAAATATCAATTGGTACATCATTTGCAATGGCATCTTAGAAAGTACAAAAATGTGGGAGCAATTCAGGAATAAAATTTGTAACAAATAAAAGGATCAACATCTATGCAGATGAAACTAGTAAGTTGTAATCAAACCAATGCTTTCAATACGGTAAAGAAATCTCATGGTATGGGTGCGAAAAAAATCATAACCAAAGATACAAATAAGAAAATCATATCAATAATCAAAAAGTAGAATGTAGATTAATGGATGAGAAATAAACCAACATAGATGAGCCAAAATATCAAGCTAGGATTAATTAAAAATAATTTTTACTATATATTGTTGTAAAAGCCTGAAGGAAAAGAATTTTACTCTTCAGTTTTAGAAGCCATAGATGAATAGTACATGAACTTACAACCTAGAAATGACAGAAGAAAACGATTTCAATTTGCAAGGCAGAAATAACATTAAAGAAAAGGTACTTTGAGAGTAATATTGAAACATAATTCAGGTGCACAATACTTGTAGAAAATAACCTCCTATACTGACAAAGCAACAAATCTCTTCAAGTAGTCTTTAGCTAGTTTGGGTTATAGATCTTACAATCTTTGCAATGACAACATCAGCATCACTTTCAAATGAAACAACAACTGCATCCAAGATTAGAGCCAAGTTTTTGCAGTGACCGCACTAGGGTGCATAAAATTCCAAAAGAACTATGTAACAAAACCTAACCACATATCAGCATGAATTGACTGATAACATGACAATCATTAAGATCTAATAAATTTTTCTTGGTTTCTGAACTCTAAATCAATTATACAAAAGCAATCAATGTATTCATCAAAATTACACTAAATCTTATGATATCATTACTTGTTGTCATGTTAGGGAAAAAGAAGCAAAAAAATGAAGAGACTGTCATCACCCCAGAATAAGAAAGTTCGGCTCCCCTCCCCCTCCCCCTCCCTTCCCCAAAAAAGAAAAAAAGCACACACACACACACTCACACTCACATTTACAAAATATTATGACAGATTGACAATACACTTCTGAAGAGGCATGACCTTTAACATAGAACAAATCAATCCAGAATTCTAATTGACATAAGGATCACTGTGGGGGCCGAATACATAGAAAAATCAGACGGTGCGTACCATTGGAAGACTTATATTAATCGGCTATATTCTACGAGAGTAGGGAGCCAAATATAATATATGTGCCGAATAAGTGTAAGTCCTTAGGGTCGAATAAGAGAAAGGACAATGATTAAAAAGTAGGCCCTGGCCCCGAGGATAAAAAAGAACAGGTATAAATACAGGAACAACGGTTATAGAAAGGTATGTAAGAATCACTTCACAAAACTTAGTAAAGAAGCTACCCTGAGTGTCTGAACTAACTTGTCCGTCGGAGTGCTAATTCCGGCACCCTCGACCGGAGTGTTTGTATCTTTTCAGGTGACTAGCTGAGGATCACTAGCGTCTCCCAGGATCTGAAGAGTATTTCCAAACCACTTCTCCACAATTGGCGCCGTTTGTGGGAATACTTAAATACATCCATGGCAGGCGTGACTAAAGATCCTCTGGTAGCCATTGACGAGACCGCATAAGGAGATGACCTCACTCCAGCAAATATGCTCAGAAAAGAAACCATCGCTGCAAGGCGCGCCTTGAACTTCGACTCACCAACGACCTCAGCGCAAGAGACAATGCAGGCGATCATCGAACAAGCAAAGCAGAATGAACAAAGGCTGGAGAACATGATCACTGAAAATGAACTTCTCCATCAAGATTTGGCCCTCAAAGTCGCAAAATCGAGAGAAGCCATGTGCCAAGATCCCGAACGACCTCCGAAGGCCGGTGGACAACGACCTCGAGCCCGACCAAAGGATACCAATAGCGACTCCAACTCATTAACCACGGAGCTCAACAAGAAGGGACGATACGAAACTTCCAGCTCCTCCGAAAAGAGTATACATACAAGGAACAAGCGCAGGAGGAGCAGTTCAGACGAAGAGGACCAGCACTATCCTTTTGTCCGACGGATTGCAAGGGCGACCCTGCCCAAGAAGTTCAAAGCTCCGTCATTCACTCTTTACGATGGAAAATCAGACCCCACTGATCATATCCGTCACTACAAGCAGGCCATGACATTGCATGCAAACAACGACGCCCTCATGTGCCGAATATTCCCTAGTAGCCTGGGGCCATTAACTGTCAGGTGGTATTACAAGTTGGAGCCGGCCTCGATCAAAAGCTTCCATCAATTACAGAAATCCTTCAAGGCCAGGTTCATCACCAACGAGGTGCAGCCGAAACAGGCTGACTCTCTCAAGGCTATGCAGATTCAGTCAGGAGAAACGCTCAGAGTGTATTCGGCGCTATTGGGAGTGTTTTAACCTCGTCGATGACGCTTGCAACGACTCCATGGCCATCACCGCCTTCAAAATGGGACTACATCCTGACAGTCCTCTTCATAGTTCCCTGACCAGAAGACCCCCCAAAACAGTCTGGGCGTTGATGAAGAAAGTTGAAGAGTATTGCAAAGTGGAAGATGATACCTTGAGAATAAAAGTCGGCCAAATGTCCAACAAAATGGCCCTCCCTGAAATTGCTCAACCAATAAGTTCCGCGCCACCTCCTAGCCCAGAGCCTCGGCAACGCGCTAAACGAGACAAAAGGCAGGATACTCGCCGATCAAGCGATCAATGCTCCCACCGGGCGAATGCATAACTGCAAGTCGACAGCAGGCGTTCGAGGCGTGCCGACAAGAAGTACACAGAGTTGTCAGAACCAATTACTGCAATAATGACCAAAGTCCAACACCTTCCATTCTTCAAATGGCCGTCAAAAATTGTGAGATTGCCCGACATGCGAAGAAGGGATAGGCGGTGCGAATATCACAAAGATCACGGCCATGAAACGAAAAGTTGTTACGCATTAAAAGATCACCTAAAAAAACTGGTGCAAGATGGCCGACTGCAACAGTATGTGAGAAAGGGAAAGCCAACCAAGGCACTGGCTTTGAGGCAGGACTCACCTCCACTTGGCGTGATCCATATGATCTACAGCCTGCTTGCACCCCCAACCGTGCACACAATTCAGTCGCATCCAATCCCTCAAGAGCAACGTATTTCGACTGAATGGCCCAAAGAAGCTCCAACAATTACTTACAATGACTCCGATCTTAGCAGCATAACAGCTTCCTACATCGATCCATTGGTCATTAAATTACGCATAAATCAGTTCACCATTGAACGCATTCTCGTAGACCCGGGGAGTACTTCAGAGGTTATGTATTACCAAACTTTCATCAAACTCGACCTTAACGAGTCAGATCTGTCTCCTGCGCCTCACCCATTGTTCGGCTTTAATAAGAATCCTGAATATCCGTTAAGGAAGATCATACTACCTGTTCGTGCGAGCTCCAGAACGGTTGAAGTAAATTCCTGGTCGTAAAGCTCCCTTCGCCGTATAATGTCATCATGGGGCGAACCTGGATACATATTATGAAGGCCATTCCAAGCACTTATCATCAGCTTGTGTGCTTCCCGACAGCCCATGGCATTGAAGAGATCTGTGGCTCCCCCAAATCGGCACAAGCAGAAATTTAATGAAAACCATATCACTGACCCGACCTGTAGGCTTTGATACCTGTATATATCTCACTTTTGCAATGCAAACCATTTTTCTTCGTGGCTCCATTCATTATTCAAAGCCCCCTTGGGTGCATGACACCTTAGGGCCGATTAAAGTCTCCGGATTCGGAGCGCCCTTCGTGGATATCACGATTGGCCAAACTAAGTCTCCAGATTCGGAGCCCCCTTTGGTGCATGACACCTTAGGGCTGACTAAGTTTCCGGATTCGGAGCCCCCTTGGGTGCATGACACCTTAGGGCCGATTAAAGTCTCCAGATTCGGAGCCCCCTTTGGTGCATGACACCTTAGGGCCGACTAAGTCTCCGGATTCGGAGCCCCCTTGGGTGCATGACACCTTAGGGCCGATTAAAGTCTCCGGATTCGGAGTGCCCTTCGTGGATATCACGATTGGCCAAACTAAGTCTCCAGATTCGGAGCCCCCTTTGGTGCATGACACCTTAGGGCCGACTAAGTCTCCAGATTCGGAGCCCCCTTGGGTGCATGACACCTTAGGGCCGATTAAAGTCTCCGGATTCAGAGCCCCCTTTGGTGCATGACACCTTAGGGCTGACTAAGTCTCCAGATTTGGAGCCCCCTTGGGTGCATGACACCTTAGGGCCGATTAAAGTCTCCGGATTCGGAGCCTCCTTGGGTGCATGACACCTTAGGGCCGATTAAAGTCTCCGGATTCGGAGCGCCCTTCGTGGATATCACGATTGGCCAAACTAAGGCTCTGTTTGGTTGTGAATTCAAATCAATTTTCAATACGTGAGCTCGCGCATGACGTTTGGAGACGACGTTCAAAAGTTGATTCCGCGTGTTAATTCAAATTACAATTTGAAAATCCGTTTGGCATCTCGCAGTTCAGTTCTCCGCTTTCAACGTGTCTGTCTTCTTCCTCTTTTCCTCTTAATCTGGTAAATAAATTCTTCATCTATTATGTGCAAATGATTTCAGACGAGTCGAAATCAGTTCTCAAATCTTTTGTGAGAAGTCTAACCGACTATTTTTTTTGTTTCAGATGTTTTCCGATTTTCCCGAACTGTTTCAACCTTTTCCCCACTAATCTGGTAAATCAATCTTCATCTGTTATGTATAAATGATTTCAGAGAAATTGAAATCAGTTCCCAAATGATTTCTAAGAATTTGTAGACGAGTTTTTTTCATTTCAGATCTGTTGGTATTTTAAACTCCGAACTGTTCAAACCTTTGCACGAAGAGAACCTAAGGCACAGTACCTGGGACACCCGGCCGGTCGTCCCCCGGGTCATCCGGCCGGTCATCCCCCAAGTCATCCCACCGGTCATCACTTCCTGCCAACTTCTCTACTTTGAACTGTTTGATATTATGCATGAAGCGAACTGATTGAACCTTTATTTTAAAATGGAAAAATTATTTGGAAAAAACAATTATTCAAAAAAATTACTAAAAAAAATTAATTGACAAAAAAAATCAATTTTAATTTCAGTATTTTAAAAATAGTTTGGTTATTATTGTTGATAAAAAAATATGGATATCGATATATGAGTTGTGTGTTTGATGATAAATTATTGGTTGAATTAAGTTTTGAAAACTATTTTCAAAACACATCACCAAACAAATTTTCACCTTTCACATGTCACATCAAACTTTCAAAACTTAATTCAAAATACATCTTCAAAACACAATTCAACACTCTATTTAAAAACCATAACCAAACAAATTTTCTACACTCAAATCATAATTCTACAACCCACAAACTCAAAATACAACTCATACTCTCAAATCACATTTACAAAACGCAACCAAACGCAGGCTAAGTCTCCGGATTCGGAGCCCCCTTTGATGCATGACACCTTAGGGCCGACTAAGTCTCCCGATTCGAAGCCCCCTTGGGTGCATGACACCTTAGGGCCAATTAAAGTCTCCGGATTCGGAGCCCCCTTTGGTGCATGACACCTTAGGGCCGAATAAGTCTCCAGATTCGGAGCCCCCTTGGGTGCATGACTCCTTAGGGCAGATTAAAGTCTCCCGATTCGGAGCCCCCTTTGGTGCATGACACCTTAGGGCCGACTAAGTCTCTGGATTCGGAGCCCCCTTGGGTGCATGACACCTTAGGGCCGATTAAAGTCTCTAGATTCAGAGCCCCCTTTGGTGCATGACACCTTAGGGCCGACTAAGACTCCGGATTCGGAGCGCCCTTCGTGGATATCACGATTGGCCAAACTAAGTCTCCGGATTCGGAGCGCCCTTCGTAGACATCACGATTGGCCAAACTAAGTTTCCGGATTCGGAGCCACCTTGGGTGCATGACACCTTTGGGCCGATTAAAGTCTCCGGATTCAGAGCCCCCCTTGGGTGCATGACACCTTAAGGCCGATTAAAGTCTCCAGATTCAGAGCCCCTTTTGGTGCATGACACTTTAGGGCCGACTAGGTCTCCGGATTCGGAGCCCCCTTTGGTGCATGACACCTTAGAGCCGACTAAAGTCTCCGGATTCGGAGCACCCTTGGGTGCATGACACCTTAGGGCCGATTAAAGTCTCCGAATTCGGAGCCCCCTTTGGTGCATGACACCTTAGGGCCGACTAAGTCTCCGGATTCGGAGCGCCCTTCGTGGATATCACGATTCGCCAAACTAAGTCTCTAGATTCGGAGCGCCCTTCATGGACATCACGATTAGCCAAACTAAGTCTCTGGATTCGGAGCCCCCTGGGATGCATGACACCTTAGGTCCGATTAAAGTCTCCGAATTCGGAGCCCCCTTTGGTACATGACACCTTAGGACCGACTAAGACTCCGGATTCGGAGCGCCCTTCGTGGATATCACGATTGGCCAAACTAAGTCTCCGGATTCAGAGCACCCTTCGTGGACATCACGATTTGCCAAACTAAGTCTTCGGATTCAGAGTCCCCTTGGGTGCATGACACCTTAGGGCCGATTAAAGTCTCCGGATTCGGAGCCCCCCTTTGGTGCATGACACCTTAGGGCCGACTAAGACTCCAGATTCGGAGCGCCCTTCGTGGATATCACGATTGGCCAAACTAAGTCTCCGGATTCAAAGCGCCCTTCGTGGACATCACGATTGGCCAAACTAAGTCTCCGGATTTGAAGCCCCCTTGGGTGCATGACACCTTAGGGCCGATTAAAGTCTCCGAATTCGGAGCCCTCCTCGGGTGCATGACACCTTAGGGCCAATTAAAGTCTCCGGATTCGGAACGCCTTTCGTGGATATCACGATTAGCCAAATTAAGACTCTGGATTCGGAGCCCCCTTTGGTGCATGACACCTAAGGGCCGATTTAGCCTCCGGATTCGGAGTACCCTTTGGCACGAACAAAACAAAACTCGCCAACATTAGAAATAAGGCTTTTAACTGAGCATATAGAAAATTCAGAATAAGACGCAAATAAGGTGCTTAACTAAGCATATAAAAAATTCAGAATCAGACGCAAATGTTCGAAATAAAGCTTTTTATTCGATCAAACAGTTGTTACATAAACACAACCCGCATTTGAGCATTACAATTTTTATTTAATCACACAGTTGTTACATAAACGCAACTTGCATTTGAGCATTACAATACCCATTTCCAAACTCAAAAGCTAAAAAAAAGAGAAGACGCATTGGTAAAGAGGCAGCGCCGAATCAACTCCCGTCACTCGGAAGTCCTCCGCGGTTTGCAATGCCTTGAGCCAACTGTGCGCAAGTCCTCCCCTGATACCATTGACAATGTCAAGGCAAAGATCCAGGACAAGGAAGGATAAAAACCCAACGGTCGTTGCCTTTCCTTTCGAAGTGATCTGCTTCGACGAGTTGAAGATTCATGCCAACTTTTGGACGCCCTACTTCCCATACGGATGGGTCCTCTGCCGCGCTCCATGGCAACACCAAGATCGGCTGAACTCCAGTCTCTCAAACTAACATCCACACTTATCCCACCACACATGAGTGATTGTTTATCTGCGCGAAGCGCTCACTCTTTTTATTTTCAATACTAGCAGTGATCTCGAGGCCCCAATCCCAAGGCGATTTCACTAACACTAAACTCCATGAGAAAAACGTCGGTTGACATTCACCACGGCGTAGTTATCCAAACGACTTTTTGAAGCACGTGCACTGGCCGAAAATCTAGGCCCCGAGCCGAGTTGAATTTGCCGCAGCCACTCTACCCACTAGCTTTCGACTTCTTCAAGTTACAATAGCCTCATTCAGGGATAAACGGCTATCAGGTATGGGTTGACCCGGCCAATCAACGTTTATACATTCATTCAAACATATACCGTAAAACGAAACGCATACATACCAAATACGAACTGCAACAAAATATTTATCATAGAACGTTTTTTATTTGATAAAACAAGCAATATATTACATAGTTTTGAACGCGATCTGCGTTTCAACCTTACAATAAGTATACTTATACGGCATCACCCTCATCCTCACTCTTCTCGACTTCAAAAGCAAAAAACGGAAAATGTTTACTGTGGTAGAGTGGCAATGCCGAATCAATGCCCGACGCTCGAAGAGCTTCTGCGGCTTGAGATGCCTTGATCCAACCGAGCCTAAATCCACGATTTTCACATCGGTAAACTTCTTCGGCAAGTTTTTCCTTGGTCTTTTCGATTCCAACTTTTCGACTGTCATGAAAACCTTTCTCATAGGCCCTCCCCTTCGCGTTCTCCATTGCGAACATACTCACCGTCTCACGATTGGCAAGCGCGGAACTGATGAGCCGACTGGTAACCCTTTCTTCCACGATTGGGTTTCCGTGTCCGGCGGGTTGTGCCTGGGCCACCTTGGTCTTCCTTAACTCGCGCTCAGCCGCCTCCGCGCGAGCCTCCAAACTTTGAATACGTTCCTCTTTCTTCTCCATTTCTCAGCGGGCAGCGCGCAACCGCATGCCGATTTCATAGGTAGTGTAAAGCCCCTTCACCGCCCCGTGAATGCCTTCGCGAAATACTTCGTAGTCCTGACGACCTACCATCGATTGCTGAACCTCAGGAGGAAAAATTTGTCGAGCAAACTCGACCGCTACATTTGGGTCTCGAACGATCGAGTCTGCCTCTGTTATGGGTCTATTCTCCACAAATACCGTAAAGCTTAATGGGCACGGATTCGAGTCAAATCCCTTCTCGACTCGAGGTTGAGAAGATCTGCCCTGCGACTGCTTGTCCCGCCTGGGCGACCTGCTTCGACGTCGAGGAGACTGACGCCTCTCTCGATCCTCGAAACTCCTACCCCTTATGCGCAAAGGTTCACCACCTCGATGCATGTCTCCACCCAACTCAGCTAGCGTCCTCGCTTCTCCTCTGCTGTTAAAGAAAAGTCTGTTCGACATTCACATGATACCTTCAAAAGCTGGAGTCAGTTGTTTACTGTATTCATAAAAGCTGTACCCTTAATCATTTATCCTTTACAGAGGCAGCACCCTCGAGGCAATTTCATTAATTGTGAAAACCTCAATCGCCCAGCGCCGACTGGATAGACCCGCTGGCGCCCGAATGATCATACACCGCCTAGGGCAAGGGCATGATAGATTAATCAATCTATTCGGCTTAGGTGCCCCAGCCGGCTCATGAATCGACTTCAGAATTATCATGCGCCGCCTGGGGCAAGGGCGTGATAGATTTATCAATATATTCAACTTACGTGCCCCAGTCGGCTCATGAATCACCTTCAGAATGATCATGCCCCACCTGGGGCAAGGGCGTGATAGATTAATCAATCTATTCGGCTTAGGTGCCCCAGTCGGCTCATGAATCAACCTCAGAATTATCATGCGCCGCCTGGGGCAAGGGCGTGATAGATTAATCAATCTATTCGGCTTAGGTGCCCCAGCGGGCTCATGAATCGACTTCAGAATTATCATGCGCCGCCTGGGACAAGGGCGTGATATATTTATCAATATATTCGGCTTACGTGCCCCAGTCGGCTCATGAATCGCCTTCAAAATGATCATGCACTGCCTGAGGCAAGGGCGTGATAGATTAATCAATCTATTCAGCTTAGGTGCCCCAGCCGGCTCATGAATCGACTTCAGAATTATCATGCACCGCCTGGGGCAAGGACGTGATAGATTTATCAATACATTCGGCTTAAGTGCCCTAGCCGGCCCATGAATCGACAACAAAACTAAGTTCGCCTCCTCCGGCGCCCGAATGATCATGCACCGCCCGGGGCAAGGGCAGATTAATCAATCTATTCGGATTAAATGCCCTAGCCGGCCCATAAATCGTTTCAGCATAATACCAACAAACTATTCGGCATACGAATGATAAGATTGCCATGATATTCAATCATAAAAAGGTCAACAGAGTAGTCATTCTAACTAAAGTAGTGAAACGCAAACATTCTACACCAACATGACATCACAAACTGCGCATTAGTAGTGAAACAAGAAGATAATTTTCATTAATAAATTGAGCGCAGACAGTAGCCAATTTATACATGAAAACTACTCGGAACCAACAAAAGTCCTAAAAACAAAAACATACATTAAAAGGGAAAGTATTTCATAAAATTCGAATGACTCCCAAATCAATCCTCGGGGTCAGACTCAAGTGGCTCAACATCCACCAGGTCATAAGGAATTGGCAAGCAGCGGCATCAAGGGCCTTGAGCCACCCGTGTTTGAACCCCCGATTCTCAAACTTGGGGACTTCATCTACGTATTCTTTGAAGACGGTGCCTTTTCCTGCTTCAAATGCGGAAGAAGCCTCAGATTCTGCCTTTTCCTTGGCCGCCTTCAACTCTGCTAACTCAGTCTCCATCCTGTTAAGCGCCTCCTCGGCTAGCCTAAGTGATTCTTTGCTCGCGTTTGCCCTATCTTCGACATCAGAACGGTGCTGATTGACAACCCGACCCCTTTTCACTTCGGCTTCGGCTCGCGTAGTCTCCATAGTAGCCCTCATCATCTCAAACTCGGCCCTACTCTTTTGATCGACCACTTTTGACTGCAAACGGTCAATCCTCTCAAGGGCATCGTGTACGCGACGACCCAAGTCAGCGATCCTGCTGACCGTCTGTAAAACGAGTTGGGATCGTTAGATGCCATAGGCAACCAAAATCAAAACAAGTCAAAGTTCACCTACCAAAAGGGCCGACTGCGCAGATAAGGCTATGGCCACCAAATCCGGCACGGCATGAAAGGATGCCTTATCAGCTGGTAAGGAGACTGACGCCGCTAGGCTCAAGGCTACTGCCGGGTCGGTAATGATGGATGCATCAGAAGGAATCGGCGTGTCTCTAATCTTTGGCTGAACATTAAAAGGAACAACCACGTCCGATTCTTCTAAACGAGGCCTTTTGTCGGCAAGACTATCTTCTGAACTGGCCTCTCCCTCGGCGCTACGCTTCTTGCCCCGCTCTTCCGGAATCAGCCGTTCATCAATGACCGGTTGTTCAACCTCTTTCGCCGTTTCGGCCACAACAATCTTAGCTGGCTCTTCAATAACGGGTTCGGAAGACTCAACCAAGGCAGGTCTAGAACGGGCGGCCTCGGCCTTTTTCCAGGCGGCCATACGCTCGACATTTTTCTTTCGAGCCATCTGCGTGAGGCTTTCCCCAGCCATACCTTCAAAAAAATTTCCGGGTAAGTCTCCCAAACCTCCAAAAATATCTCCTAAAGAAAACTTCGCCCGACCCGAAGTGGACGGCGAGGTAGGCTGACTACGTCTGGCTGCCTCAAACGCTGAGTTTAGGGCCTCATCAACCTCTTCGGCCTCCTCAGCAAACTCTCTGTCTAGTTCGGCGACTACCTCTACCACCGGCTCGACATCTTGCCCCGAGTCAGAGGCTTCGAGACCAACTTGTCTAAGACTCTTCAAGCTAGGGAAGATAAGAGCCGCAAGCTGTCGATCGCCGGATGGAATTGGAATATTGTTAGCGGCCGAAAAAGTAGTGTAAGTAGGCTTGTATCAAAGAAATATGTGGGCCGCTCTCCCTTGCTTCTGTAAGTTTGGGCGGCCAAAGTATCCAAGTGCAATCGCAACCTGCGCAAGGATCGCGTCGTCGGTAGAAACCAGAATCTTCTTCAAATTACTGCTTGCAAAGGCAAAGGGTTAGACATAGAGGGAAAGCCGAGTAAAAGAAAAGTTCAGTAAACACAAGGAGACACACGACAACCTGGTTCACCCCTAGGTCTGGGAATAGGGTCTAGGCAATCCTCGCCTTCGCCAAATTCCCAGTTCCCTCGGATGTTGACCATTACGTCATCCACACGCTTGCCAGAACTGGCGAGCATGGTTACCAAATGATGGTCAGTATCCTTGGCCCTAAGAAAGTACCGCCCAAACCGACCGGAAGATTTGGCTAAAGCATAGCAGTGCCAAATGGCCGAAATCCCAAGATCGATCCTGAGGTGCCGGTTCAACTCTACGATCCTCATTACGATTCGAAAAAGTTCACGTTGGGCTGAGAAGGAATAAGACCTCAATAGTGGAAGATGGCCCTAAGGAATGGATGTAGGGGAAAACGGACCCCGCCCTCTGCAATGGATAGGAGATGAAAGATGATTGAATTTTGATCCTCTCTCTCCATATCCAGAGTGTTGTCCGTCACTAGAGATAGATGAACATCATCGGGGATGGAAAAGTGTCGCCGGAATCCGGAAACACGACCCTCAGAAAGGAGGTCTTTCAAGTGTTTGGCCATTTTCACGGGGAATAAAGGGTTCACCAAAATGAAAATAATAAACAAAAAGTAAGATTGCAAAGAAAAGAGAAGAAGACTTATGAGGAGCAAGGGAGACGAGGGTAGACGGAGAAGAGTTGCAGAGAATGTGAGTCAAAGAAGGGATATCTGCTGGCGGTCCAAGAGTCTCGAATACTCGACGAACTGTGCATGCGAAAGGACATGCGAGACGCACGATTGAGGTAAGAAAGCGTAATGATGAACGAAAAGGTGTGCGCATCCTGACATCTATATTGGGGTACGCGAAGCCGCTTGACCTATTTTAACCTTTCCAATTCAAGACCAAACACGCCGATTAACTTCCGTCAATGGGGAGTTCGGGGGGCAATTGTGGGGGCCGAATACATGGAAAAATCAGATGGTGCATACCATTGGAAGACTGATATTAATCGGCTATATCCTACGAGAGTGGGGAGCCGAATATAATATATGTGCCGAATAAGTGTAAGTCCTTAGGGCCGAATAAGAGAAAGGACAATGATTAAAAAGTAGGCCTTGGCCCCGAGGATCAAAAAGAACATGTATAAATACAGGAACAACGGTTATAGAAAGGTATGTAAGAATCACTTCACAAAACTTAGTAAAGAAGCTACCCTGAGTGTCTGAACTGACTTGTCCATCGGAGTGCTAATTCCGGCACCCCCAACCGGAGTGTTTGTATCTTTTCAGGTGACTAGCTGAGGATCACTAACGTCTCCCAGGATCCGAAGAGTATTTCTAAATCACTTCTCCACAATCACATAAAAAGCCAAACACCAATCCCAAGTTACTAATATGGATATGAACAAATAAAATGTTGAAGAAACTACAGTTAATACATACCATTTTCCCCAGAGTTGAAAACATTATCCTGAAGGCTATCAGCAATAATAAATTAATCATTATTTATAACTATATAGTAGTTGAAAAGTATTTATTATTAAGAAAATTAAAATAAATTCAGTAATATGTACAACCTATATGGAAAGTCATATTCATTAAAAGGATTTAATTAACACAACACTAACATACCGAAATTTGGGTTGAAGTAATTTACTACCACAAGCCACAAACTCCACGGGAGAGATCTAAGATTGAACCAGTTTCTTCAACAATAAAAAAAGGAACCAAAAAAAAAAAAACAAAACAAAACAATAAAGAAAAAAAACTAGCCATTGTGACATTTTATCAAACACCTAGCAAACACAATCAGAATATCATGAGACTTTATAGTGTGTAGAATCAACAACAATCCATTCAATTCAATGATTATATTGGTTATAATATGAATATCATAATCAGAATATAGAACATGTTAATCATTATATTTTTCATATTTTTTTCCCAAATTAAAATCATTCAAGTTGTTCATGGAACCCTTCAAAGTAGAGAAGTTATGGAAATGTTAGAAGTAATGAATAGAATGGCTTTAATCTCATCTTGACCCAAATGGGTCTAAAGACAGAGTAAGGGTTGAGAATGAGAAATGAGAGACCTGAATAGAGAGAGGGGTAAAGAAAGAGAAACAGAGACTACAACTAACCAGGAATTCGTGGACGGTGCTGTGAGTTGGACGGTGTTCCTTTGCAAGTTGGACAATGGTGTGAGAGAGAGAAACGAAGAGCTTTGATGAAGCTATACAGGCTGCCTCTGTGTATCAAATAAGAGCAATGGATTATTTGGGTCAAGAGAATGAATTTGGTGAGGAATAGAATTTGTCTTCAAAACACAAAACTACGTAGTTTTATATATTGAAATATTAGGTGACAAAATATTTATCCTCACTAATAATATTTTTAATGGAGACGAAATTTTTTGTCACTAACTTGGTGGCATGGTTCCCCCCAAATTTTTTAATAGCGGGAAAAAATTATGGTGACAAAAAAAATAAAAATAATGACGGAATTTTATTTTTCTCTCTAAAAATGGCACATTTGAAGATGAAATATTATTTTCTTCACTAAAAGGTAAGTCTTTCGTGACAAAATTTATTTTCGTCATTAGTTTTCGTCTCCAAAGACTCTTTTTGTTGTGGTGTTTCTTTGTCGTTTCCCGAACTAACTCTAGACCCAACAAAGATACATCACCCACCTCGGCCCAACACGCAGGAGACCTATATGGTCGGCCATACAAGGCCTCAAATGGTGCCATGCCAATATTCGATTGGAAACTATTGTTATAGGCAAACTCCACTAAGGGCAAGTGCTTCTCCCACGATCCCTTGAAGTCAAGGACACAACTTCAAAGCATATCCTCAAGGATTTGAATAGTACGCTCGGACTGCCCATCAGTCTAAGGATGATACGCAGTGCTAAAGGTCAATCTAGTGCCCAAGGCACTTTACAAGCTCTGCCACAACCGAGCTGTGAAACGCGGATCTCTATCCGAACAATCGTCACAAGGACCCCGTGTAACTCACGCGCATAGGTATGAAGTGTGGAAACTTGGTTAAATGGTCAACTACTACCCACATAGCATCACTACCCCATTGAGTCCTTGGAAGGCCCACAACAAAATCCATTTTGACATGTTCCCACTTCTACTCGGCTATAGGCAAGGATTGCAACAAACCCGCTAGCCTCTGATGCTCGGCCTTCACTTGTTGACAAGTAAGGCACTTCGACACAAACATGGCTACATCCTTCTTCATACCTCTCCACCAAAACTGGCAACTAAGGTCGTGATACATCTTTGTGCCTCCAGGATGCACCGCAAGGCGCAAATGGTGAAACTCTCGGATTACTTCCTCTCGACAAAGACTCCGGCACAAACAAACGGTCACGGTATCTCACGCTCAGGTCGGGATACACACTCAAGCCTTTTTCTACCTTCCCAGCGGAGATTTTCTCCTGGAGGGTTTCTACTTCAAGGTCACCCTTCTGCGCTTCTAACACTCGGTTCACAAGTGTAAGTTGGGCAACTACCATAAATAAGGTCGTAGATTCAACGGACTCGCCAAGATGCAAGTCAAACTCCCCAAGAGCACCCAATATCTCCCACTCTCAAATGGCAATACAAGCCACACTGCTAACAGATTTTTTACTCAAGGCATTGGCTACAACATTTGCCTTTCCCAGGTGATAATGCAACTCAAAATCATAATCCTCTATGAATTTTGTCCACCTTCTCTGCCTCAAATTCTAATCCTTCTGTGTAAACAGATATTTCAGACTCTTGTGATCAAAAAACACCTCAAACTTCTCACCATACAACTAATGTCTCCAAATTTTCAAGGCAAAGATCACCGCTGCTAGCTCTAAATTGTGAGTAGGGTAGTTCCTCTCATGTGTTTTCAACTGCCGTGAGCCATAGGATACTACCTTCTCCTCTTGCATCAAAACACAACCCAAACCTTCCCATGAAGCATTACAATAAACTGAATAACTCAAACCCCTCTCCGAAATAATCAAGACTGAAGCATTAAGCTCTTGAAATGACTTCTCACAAGTCTCATTCCATACAAACTTGACCCCTTTCCTCGTCAATCTAGTCAATAGTAACGCTAGCCAAGAGAAATCCTTAACAAACCTCCGATAATACCTAGCCAACCCCAGGAAACTACGGATCTCAAAAGCATTCTTAGGTTGTGCCCAATCTTGCACTGCCTCTATCTTGGATGAATCTACAGTCACTTCTTTCCCAAATACCACATGGCCTAAGAACTTAACTTCCCTCAATCAGAATTCATATTTCCCAAACTTAGCATACAGTTTGTCGGCTCTAAGCAACTCAAGTACTACTCGCAAGTGTTTCTTGTGCTCCTCCTCAGAGGGTGAGTTAATCAAGATATCATCCACGAAGACGACCACAAAACAGTCTAGAAACTCTCGAAAGATCCAGGTTATCAAATCCATAAATACAGTCGGTGCATTGGTCAGCCCAAAAGGCATCACTAAAAATTCATAATGGCCATACCGTGTACGGAATGCCGTCTTGGGGATATCCTCCTCCCTTACCCTCAACTGGTGATAACCCGATCTTAAGTCTATCTTAGAGAAGCAACAAGGCCCCTTCAACTGGTCAAACAAGTCATCTATACAAGGCATTAGGTACTTGTTCTTAACAGTTACCCGGTTCAACTTCTGATAATCTATACAAAGTCGCAACGCTTCATCTTTCTTTTTAGCAAAGAAAGTCGTTGCTCCCCAAGGCGAAGTACTAGGGCAGATAAAACCCTTATCCAACAATTCTTGGAGTTGAATCTTCAACTCACTCAACTCAGCAGGTGCAAACTGATATGGTGCCATAGAAACCAGTGCTACGCAAGGCACTAAATCAATAGAGAACTCGATATCTCGGTGAAGTGGCAAACTAGTGAGATTGTCTGGAAAGACATCCGGGTATTCACAAACCACCCTTGGGAACTCCACTCGGACTTCATCACATTCACCACTCAAGAAGCTAGCAAGATGGCAACTAAGTTCACTCTGCCCACGCAAATCATATACTGGTGATAAGACTCTATCTAGCCGGTCCCCCAAGAAGTAAAAGCAATCACCGCTCGAGGTACATACAGTAACCCTCTAACGGTAGCAATCTAAAACAGTCCGGTATGATGATAACCAGTCCATACCCAAAATGACATCAAAACTAGACATATCAAGCAATACAAATCCAAAAGGTAATCGGTGACCGGCAACCTCGAACTCACAACCCCGACACCCCTGTTTTAGGATAACTTCACTACTAATAGGTGAATCTAGATGAATAGGAGATGCTAATTGTGCCAACTCCAACCCCAAAACCGATGCAAATGCAGACGAGATAAAAGAATGGAATGCACCCGTATTAATTAATACATTAGTAACTGAATTGCAAAACAAGAAGGTACCTCTCACTACAGAAGGTGTTGGTACAAGATCTGACGCTATAACAGCATACACACGTCGCCTAGGTCTCTGCTCAACCTACTCACCCCTCGGAGCATATGCCTGATGCACTGACTGAGCCGAAGAGGCTCTCTAATTGGCTCTCGAGGCCTGTGCTAACTGTGTAGGCTGCCTTCAACCAGACGCACCAGATGTGCCACCCAACTTTGGGCAAAAGCTCTTCATGTGCCCCGCCTGCCCACACTGATAACAAGTGAGCGGCTGGCCTCTCCCCTGACTCTGGCTCTAAGAACGAACCGAAGATGATGCCGCTCGCTGCCTTCCTCCTCTCTGCGGACAAGCTAGAGACTTGTGGCCCAACTGACCACATTTGAAACAAGTGATATCTCCTTGACCACCCCTCCCGGAACCCGAACTCGGTACTGGAAAAGTGGACCTCGACTGAGCTCCCTGGGATGACTGAGGATTAGAACCCCTCTGCCTTTTACTGTCTCCATGACTGTACTGACTCCTCTTCGAACCCCTCATCCTCTCCTCCTCCGTCTACATAATAGTCTCAAGATGAGCTGCAGCCTCCACAAGGCGCCCATAATCCCTAATCATGGATCCGACCACTCTAAACATGAGCCTAGTCCTCAACCGCTTCTCGAACTCAAAACAACGACACTCCTCAGTCACCACGAGTTCTGGTCTAAACCTTGACAAACTAGTGAATGTGGCCTCAAACTCGGCTATTGGTGTGTTCAATTGCACCAACTTAGAGAACTGATCTCTCAACTTCTCCCTAATAGTGGGAGGCAAATCTTGTTCTAGAAGGCATCGACAAAAGCCTCCTAAGTCCTTCCAATGCGCCCTCGCGCATACTTCTACCATTGATCCGCGTCTCCCTTTAGCTGGAAGGACGCCAAGGTCACTCTCAAACCCCCGTCTTCGATATCGAGCATCTCAAACGTCTTCACCATCTACTCTAGCCACTAATCCGCTTTCAGTGGCTCCTTGGGATCACCCAAAAACTCATCCGGATTCGGCCGAAAAAACTCTCTCTTTAAGAAAGAGGGCCCTACCTCAGCTACTTGGGCCTGGACTTTATTCTGAGCCCTGAGAATGTCCATAGATTCCCGTAAAACCTCCGACCATTTTGCAGGCTAAGGTGCCCATTACCTTTTGACCAACCGATTCAGCCGCATTGGCCTGACCAACCCCCTCTTCCTATGCCGGAATATCATCCGGTAAAGGCATCTCATGCCTTTTAGGCCTACCACACCGACCACCACCACCACCACCACCACGTCCACGTCCTGACATCCTAATGAAGGTAACAAAAGGTATTAGCACATTTACAAATGTGCCGAAGCTAACTCACTCGCGTCCTATTGGGATGAACAACAGTAAATCACTCCATATGAGCACGTAATCACATAAACACATACGAATTTCCTTCCTAGATAATGACTGTCCCGCCGCGTTACTACAATTCCAATTAGAAATAGCAGTGATCAAGCGCTCTTCTAATAGGACTTCCAGAATCTCATAGACCCAATCAACATCTTAGGCACTAAATCCCATACTCATGTAATCATATAAGCATGTTATCACATAAGCATAAAACACATACTAACTTCTCAGCTAAGCGAGGCAAACCCATTGTGGTACTAACCACTTCCCACATATCCAAAGTATTCAAACCCAGTACACTCTGATAGTAAGTTGTCACTCCCCCAAAATAACACGATAATTCCAACTCATAAGCGGAAAAATAATAGAAATAAAATACTTTCATTCATCAGAGTTCGTTTACAAAAGTTAATACATGCCATATACATTCACCAATATTCATCCTGAATCTACAACATGTGTTTTAACGAGAAGAGAATTGAAACTGAACAAATAGTCATATGCCTTATAGGCTTACATCTTTCCAAGTCATTGCTTGGTAATTTAAAGCCTTTTGCTATACAAAAATATAACAAAAGAAAGAAGCTCTTGCTCTCAAAAGTCCCTCCAAGCTATTGCCCTGGTGAAGGCATATCACCAGCACCTGAAAATGATTTTTCCCAAATAGGGTCAGCCAAAGCCCAGTATGAACAATCTAACACAATAGATGGGATTTAACAAAGATATAAGTGCAATGCGCACATACAATGCCTGTGAGAAAACATTCGCATTTTTATATGATCATAAAATGTCAAAGTTCATATTTCAATTCATTTTCCTTCCATTCAGTTCAAGTTCATTCAATATTCTTAACTCATGAGTCAATTTCATTATCTTTCAATAACCCAACTAAGACTACAACTCAGTGGTTTTCCAATTCAATACACTACCACATAAACACTTCAATCTGCCATTTTACGAAAATTTTGTCTGCGGGATCGGCACCCATGTATACACAAGATTTCAGAACTTTCACCCTAGACACTTTGGCCAACTTAACTTCAACGGAGTCCATCCCCTATCTCCTCCCAAACAATGGAGTACATCCTATCTCCTCCCAAACAATGGAGTACATCCATTTTCTCCTCCCAAACATCATGCATATACAATGTATTTAAAACATAGCCATTTTCAATAACAACCAACAATAGATTAGTTTCAATTTACCTAATCCTTATGCAATTTCTGAAACAATCATAGCTATCCTCCAGCAGTAGCCCAAGACAGATATTTCTAAACAGATATACAATCTTCTCAATAAATAAATTATTCAAATTCCCATAGGTGAGAGACAACACGTGTCCAACTCCACCAATAATCCTCCAATTCTACATTACCAATACCAATTTCATCTATTTATACAAAATAACAATTTGAACCATTTAGGACAAAACTCCACTTTTTCCAAATATCAACAATTTGTCACAAAACAACCTCATATTCATACCCCATGACCATTTATTTCACATTCACCAAAAAACCCCTCTTTTTATTTCACACCCAAACCCTAGGTTTGTTCAAACTACTCCCAAATCCCATCATTTTAACACGACAAATAACTAAGCTTAAAACCATATAAAAGTGTTGAGAATCCCTACCTCAAAGAGAGAAGACGAGCCAAGCAAGAGTGAAACTTCAAAAATTTCCAAATTCAACTCTATTCGGATCAAAATGGAGATCTTGAGATGGTTTACCTTTTTATCCAAGGGATTAAGGTGAAGAAATCACTGAAACTAGGTGAAAAGTATATATATATATATAGAGAGAGAGAGAGAGAAAGAAAGAGAGTGTTTTGGAGCGAGAGGATCTCAACTTTAGGTTTTAGGGAGAAAAGATCTAAAAAAGTGATGTAAAAAGTCATTTTTGCGATCTGATATACGCATAGTTCGCTCGAGCGCAAGAAGTGCCGCTCAAGCGTCAAACAAAAAAAGTTGTTCCGCTGGAGTGTAAGAAAGGCCGCTCGAGCGCCAAGACACAATGACCAAGATGCTTACCGCTCGAGCGCAAGAAGTGACGCTCGAGCATAGAAAACACACATCCAGTAGTTTTGCAGACAACAGGCCAACACTTGAGCGCAAGAAAGGCCGCTCGAGCACCCACCCGCTCGAGTGTAGGAAACGACGCTCGAGCTTAGAAATCACTTTCCCAGTAGTTTTGCAGACCTACAAAAGTACTGAGAGTTTGCAAAGCCCGTTCGAGCGCAGGAAGTGTCGTTCGAGTGGAGGACGAAAATTCTGGGCAACACAAGATTTGAAAAACAAGTGACCAACTTGCCCAAACACAATCACAACAACCCCAAAGCCAATTTCAAATAGATACAAAGGAAGAAAGAGATAAACAACAAGATGAAAGCATTAAACCCGAGTTCGGAATACCACAAGAGTCGGGTCAAAATCGGGATTGCTATAATAGAAGTTGAAGTTATGTTGGCTAATATTTTGTATCCATCAAAGTGAACATTACTTTTTGGGTAAAATATAACAAGAAAAGCTTGTCTTATTCAATCAATGACTTAGTTTTCAGGTTGGATTGCATTGGGAGATGTTGATTGTTTTTGGGCTCTATTGCTGCTATTAGTGCTTTGTTTTGTGGCTATTGTTAGTGTTTTGTATTATGACTGATACTTTTTGGTTGAGTTCTCATCCACTAGTTTGCTGGTTTAGTGGGATTTTCCTATAGATGATTAGGTAATGACTTTTGGTGCCAACCTAGTTGGGATCTAAGCTCCTACTATGATGCTTAAAGCACTTATCCTGTTTTGTTTTGTTGTATTTATTTGCCAATCAAAAGAAAAAATGTGATCTCTGTTATTTTGTTATATTTGTTTGCAGCTTAAGTGTTTAACAAATTATTTTGGTTATCCTTTAGGGTATATCTTAGAAGGTAGAAATACTACGAGTTTGCATTTTGCCCCAGTTTTCTTGACAACACTTAGTATTAAAGTAGTCAAATTCATTAAATTTCAAATCATTTCAAACCACTCGTTCATTATTCTTCAATTTTGGATCAATCTATAGCTTGTTTGGGGCTGAGATTATGATATAGAAACCAAACCAACTAAAAATCTGCTCAATGACCTCACTAAAATATATGTAAACTTCTAGAAACAAACCAAACCCCTAATGAACTCTCGGTTATAAAAATCGAGCTAAATTTGGTATATCATAGTTTTGAGACCAAGCATTTTATTACTAACATTTTAATATTGTAATTTTTTCATATGTTTGACAGATTGGCAATGGATGAAACGTAGTTCGGGGAGTATCAGAGGATTACATTTTGACTTTTTGGATATATTTTGTCATAGGATTTTGTCATGAATTTGTAGCTTGGAAGTTATTTTAGAATGACTGTGTACATGTCTGAAGTTTCGGATTATAAGGAATTTGTACTTATGTTGGATGTTTTGGTTTTGGTATTTTACTTTTGTTTAATATGTTGCGACTTTTGATTTGGGTTTGGATTATTTTTTATAGGTTTATAAATTGAACAGGGAAATTGTAAAAAAATATAAATAATGAATTTTTGGCGACAAGTTTTTCAGTTGTTAATTTACCTTTGGTGACAATTTGTTTTGGTTGCTAAAAGTCTATATGAAATAGGACATTAATTTTTAGCAACCAAAAACTTGATTGGTCGCCAAAAGATTTGACTTTCAGCAACCAATTTACTTTATCGCTGAAAGATATTTTGCCCACGCGTTCATAAGTCACTAAAACCTAACATAAGCATCTGTTTCAGGCTACTTTTAGCGACTAAACATTAATTTATGGCGATGAAATTTTTGGTGTTTGGCGACTAAAATATTTGATCACTGATTCTTTTTACAAGGTGACAATAGTTTATTTGATCGCCAAATTATTTAGTGATGTGGCTTTAGCGACCTTTTTTTTTTTTTTGGTTACTGATACTTTCAACGACGAAAATTTTACTTTTGGTGACTAACATAAACGCTGCTAAAAGTGTTTTTTCTTGTAGTGTCTCTTGAATAGAATGATCAAACAACCCCTTTGGTGTAATCTAGTAAACTCATGAGATAATCTCACAAAGATATCAAAGGAAAAGAAGCAAAAAGCTCTAGAGAAAAACCTAACTCTCGAAAATAAAATTTGAAAGTTGTAGCCCTAAAATCTGAATTTCACACAGCTTTATAGTGAACAGGGTCGCGGAGACCGCTTGAGCGCAAAAATGGTTTCTTGAGCAGTGTCCCTTATACATGGAAAAGCTTTGAATTCCTTTGCTTGAGCGATGAAAAGCTCACTTGAGTGTAAAAACAAAACTTTCAATATTTTTGCAGGCTGCCTAAATTGCTGAGAAACCAAATACTTCGCTTGAGCGGTAAAAGCTTCGCTCGAGCGGTCCAGCAAAAAACACAAGAACAAATTACAACTTAAAACATGTTTGTTGGTGGAATTGACAACATAAAGGGGCATAACAACATGAATAAATGCTACATGAAAATATTCAACATCATAATACATGGATTTCTTTGCATTATATTTTCTCCTCCTTTATTAACAAATTCTTTGTCAAAGATTCATATATAAATCTTATTTCTTCTCCTCCTTTGATATCATCAAATTAAAATATTAATGCAGGTAAAGAAGATCAGTTTAGTTTTTTGAAATAAATGCAACAAGAATATTCAACAATACTAATGCAAGCATTTATATTTTTCTTTGTAAAAAATTCTCCTTCGTTGACATAATTTTTTTTTTTTGGGTGCAGATAAGGAATAAAACAAATATCCTCTGATAATTTTATAAAACTCCCCCTGAAGTTATGCATATAATTAGAATATAATTTTAAGAAAAACCCACCTCAAGTTATGCATATAAATTTTTCATAAAGCTCCCCATAAGATGGCTTCCTCTTAAAAAAAATTTCTCCCATGGAGCATTTTCAAATATATAAGTTGCACCATAAGATTTAAAAAATAATAAGTTTATGCAATCTTTTCATTTCTATTGTGAATATGAAAAATTATCCAATCAATACAAGTCATTCATATTCATGAAAAATGCAATTTGTAAGATGTAATCATATCAAGTCATGCATTTGTCAATGAGTGCACAATCAAATTTTCAGATTTTTTAAAATGTAACACATTAATTCACATAAAAAATATTACATTTAATCAATATACTACATCATCAAATTAAATGTGATTCAATAAAGATAATCAAAGTAATGACAAAATCACATTCTTTCAAACATAAATGTTTAAAAAAAATTATGCACAAGATATGACATAGCAAATAATTATTTTTAAGCAATATTTATTTTGAAGCATAATCTATTCAGTCAACAGATTAATCACTTGGTATCATGTAAGCATGATATGACAAACATATATGTATGACAATGATATATTTATGTATGCATGGTATGACATGTCATGACAATCATATATGAATTAAAATAATATATTCATATATGCAAGCCAATACTGATTGCAGGTAAGCATGAGAATAGTAGCGATATCATTAAATGAAGGCAATTTTTTGTTTATTGTTGCCAAATATGTTATCTACACCGTTGATGCGGAAAACATGATGAACATTGTCCCTAGTCATGTATTTTGAATATCTACTGTCCATGTACTATTTTCTCTACCGAATATCACCTTGAAATACCTACAAAATAAGTTAAGTATTCGATTTTGGTATCCAACCATTTTTGGGTCCATGATTGTTATTTTCAGAATTATTTAATTTTGGAATTCATTTCATTTTTGTCCCATGTAATCCTTTTTTAAATTGACATGATAAAATCAAGTGACCATTTCTATTACAATAATGACATATAATATTAGGATTATTAAATGATGATGCTTTAACAAAGATTTTTTTTTATAAAAAAATTTGTTTCTTGTGGTGTTTGTCCAAATACTGGCTTTGTCGAAAATAGATCTTGATTTTTAAGTAATTGACTTAAATTTTCTTTACCTTGTGTGAATTTAAAAATTATTTTATTTGAATCTTCTATATTTTCTTTTAAAGAATTATTGTAAATTTTCAAATTGTAACGCCCCCAAAATAAATACAACGAACCCATCTCATAAGCAAAAATATAATCGAATTAACATACCTTCATTCATTAGAGTTTAATATACATGAGGGACAGATATACGAAATAACGAAAGCTACATAAATCATCATTTGCCCTAATGGCATACATCTTTCCAAGTCGTTGCTTGGTAACAACAAAAGTGAGCCTAGTTCAACACAATTTAAAGCCTTTGGTTATACAAAAATAGATACAACAAAATAGAAGCTCTTGCTCCCAATCCTTCCAAGCTACTGCCTTGGCGAAGACATATCACCGGCACCTGAAAATGATTTTTCTCAAATAAGGTGAGCTAAAACCCAATAAAAACAATTTAACACAATATATGAACTTTAACAAAGTTATGAACATGATACGCATGACCAATGCTCAAAGATAAAACCATTCACAACATTTTTTTTTCAAAATCATATCATGCCAAGTATTATATCCCAAACCAATTTATATCAATTTATTTCATATCATGTCATATCTCCTCAATTCATGAGTCATATCCATTGTTATCCAAATAGCCTTACTGAGACTACAACTCAGTGTTTTTCTTACTACACAACCATTACACATAAGCACTTCAATTTGTCATTTTACGAAAATTTCGTCCTCGGGATCGGCACCCATGTATACACGCGGTTTTTGAGACTTGCACCCAGGACACATAGGCCAACTTAATTTAATGGAGTCTATCCTATTTCTCCTCACAAACATCATACATATACAATGTATTAAAACACTGTCATATTCAATAACAACCAATAAAGAATTAGTTTCAATTTACCTAATCCTCAAGTAATTTCTACAACAATCAAAGCTATCCTCCACTGATAGCCCAAAACAGATATTCCTAAACAGATATCCAATCTTCTCAACAAATAAATTATTCAAATTTCCATAGGTGAGAAATAACACGTATCTAACTACACCATTTATATAAATGTCTATCTAATTTCACATTTCTTGTTCAATTCTCATTATTTATACAAAATAATTATTTAAGGCATTTTAGGGTAAAACTCTCATTTTTCCCAATCTCATCCCAAACACCAAAAATCAACTATTTTAACATAACCCAAGGTCATATCCATTCCCATAACCATTTCGAAGACATCCATTTGAAAACCCCTCTTTGGAATTTAAACCCCAAACCCTAGGTTTGTTAAAATCACCTTAAAACCCAATGTTTGTCACACATCAAGAAATAACCAAGTTAAAACTCACAGAGAGTGAAGAAAGTCTCTACCTCAAGCTTAGATGACCAAAGCAACAATGGAGGAACTTCGAAGACGCTGAAACCAACTTCTACTCAGATCAAAACGGAGCTCTTGAGACGCTCTACCTTTTTAACAAAGGCACACGGGTAGAGAAACCAACAGATCTAGGTAAAAATGTAGAGAGAATATAGGTTTTAGAGAGAGAGAGGCTCTAGATCTAGGGTTTTTAAAAAGTAGAGAAAGAGAGAAAAGTGAAAAAGTGATGTAAAATGACCTCATTATGATCTGATATACGCACAGTCCGCTCGAGCATGAGAAGTGACGCTCGAGTGCCAGACACATTGTTCCGCTTGAGCACAAAAAGTGACACTCGAGTGCAGAATACACACTTTTAGTAGTTTTGTAGACGAAGGACATCGCTCGAGTTCAAGATTAGATGCTCGAGCGCCCACCCGCTCTAGCGTAGGAAATGCTGCTCGAGTATAGAATACACTCTTCCAATATTTTGCAGGTCTCACTACAAGAAATAACACCTTTGCCGACCAAAAATTGGTCGCTAAAAGCCTATTTTTAGTCGACAAAAGTTATATGCGACCAATTTTTTGGTTGCTACTTTGGTCGCCAATTGAGGGTCGGCAAAAGTAATTCGCGACCAAAATTTTTGTTGGTCAAGAAAAGTTAGATTTGCCGACTAAATATTTTGTCGTTAAATATATCATTACTGCGACTAATCCATTTTGTCGCTAAAACACTTTGGTCGTGAAAAGTGATATTTTCCGGACCAAATATCTTAGTCGCCAATTGTCACATTCCACAACCAAACAGATTAGCCACCAAAAGTCGAGGAATCGCCGACTAACAATTTAGTCGCCAAAAGGTAAGGAATTGCCGACCAATGATTTTAGTCGCAAAAGTGTAGAATTTGCTGACCAATTTTTTAGTCACCAAATCTCTTTCTTTTTATTTATTTTTATTTTTTTTGAGAACAATCAATTTTTGTTCATAAACATTCAATCCAATATTGAACAAAATTCATTCAACCCAACCACAATTAAGGAACAATAACATTTAAAAAAGAAAAAGTTTAGGAACAATAATTAACAAATTTTCTTTCTTGTAACTTCACTAAATCATCAAACAATAATTGAATTTCATTTAAAATAAAGATGAAAATATGTAACCTTAGTGTAGCACAGGGCATATTCAAGTCAAATTGAATTTAAGTAAGCATGTCTTCTCAAAAGCTAAATCCTCTTTGAAGTCCAACATGACACAAAACTTGAAGCCTTTCACCTTCTTTAATGATTTAACATATCAACTTGCTTGGCAGCTGATCCAAACTAACATATCAACTTTATGGATAATTGACCCTCCAGCCTTGCATGGCCGAATGAAATAGCCACTTGGAAGCATTTCAGCTCTCACAAACTGAGCAGAAGTAGCTGCATGTGGGCTAGCCAGAACCTGACAGAGATCTCACATAGACCTTGAAAGATTGATGACAAAAAAGAACAAAGATCAAATTTTTTGCACCACCAACTGTCCCAAAAGCATAAGTTTTAGAAAATAGGAGGAACAATTAATTCAATTAAGTCCAAACTCGATTCATTTGGTAATATTAATGCCCTCAACTAATACATTCAATCAAATGCTCTAACTAGTAAAAAAAGAAATTGATATGAATAATTGTTACACCACACCACTATCAATCAATATATATATACTATCTATTGTTATGAACTTCCATAGATTTAATCCCCTCAAGGAAAAGAAAAAAATGCAATAGACTCTATGCTTGAAGCTGCCATTGCATCTCAAATCATTAGAATTCCCTTGTCTCTATCTCGTACACCTGATTCATGGAGAGAAAAGCAAAGTGAAGCAAAATGTGAAAGAAATTTAACTTGCATTTCATTCACATTTCCCTCCTATTTTCTTTTCGCTCCACAGATCCCCTATCCAAATCCAAAATCCAAACACACCCATGGAAAGTTTGGGTTTTCTACTAGAATAGTAAGGGATGGTAGAGGAAGTGTTGTAGCTAGAAAGACTGAACGATTGCCAATTGATCATCCCTGTCAGTGTTGTCATACCTGTCAGTGTTATCATATCGCGTTGTCATACCTTATCAATGTTTTCTTAATTTAGTTTTCAGATAAATGATTCAAGTTATTTCACTCACATTGCCCACTAGATAAATTATTCAATCCATGTTTTCACCTAAATCTATATGTAGCAGGTCCAGGCATCATATATGTAGCACAAGTAGACAAAAGTATTTAGAGATAGAATCAAGGCATACAAAGATCAGAAACCCAACACATTATGGATGGTAAGAAAATCAGATAGATGGTTGCCACACCAACATTTCGAGCAAATCTTCATAAGAATCTCCCAGAAACGAGGAGTCCATTAGCAAAGGAGGTGAGAATACTTGATCCTGAGCTTCCTCCCCGTCACAATATGATTTCTGTGAATCGGAAACTGTCAAATTTGACCCAGCAGCTGAGAGAAAACATTTACCTATAACCAATTATTTAAGATGCAACTAAAGACTATAAGAATAACTATGAGACAAATAAATATATATTATAAAAAATGCATAAAGTAGTTTCTTGAACTCAACTAATTCCCAATTCAAATGAATTCATTGAGCTCCAATACCAAAACAGAGGAAAACACACATAATCAAAGAGAGATCAGAGTTGACAAACACTCACCTGAACCCAAATCATAGAGGGAGACAAGAAGACAGAGATACAGAGAAGAGATCGAACAAAGAGGGAGAGAGAGGGCCGTCGATCGAGTGTGGTCTGAGACAAAATAAAAGTCACCAAATGAATCTATGAGAGAGAGAGAGAGAGAGATAGAGACAAAGGGCGATGATGAGTGTGGTCTGAGGATATGAGGATCAACGGGAGATCAGTGTGGTCGTCGGTCGAGTGTGGTCTGAGGATCTGTGTGAGAGAAAGACAGAGGGCGATGGCGATTTGCGGCAGTGGCAATGTGCGACGGACGTGAGCAATGGTGGTGAGGGACTTCGGTGAGCTAGAGAAAGTGGGCACCGATTGAGAGAGAGAACACAGAGAGAGGGAGAGGGCGGACCAACATAGAGAGACACAGAGAGCGAGCTAATGACAGAGGGGAGATTAGGGCTTTTTCTAATTTTTTTTTTCTGTTTTCCTGGTACAAAACAACGTCGTTTTACAATCGGCAACCAAATTTTTTTGTCGCAAAAAAATTTCAATTCCTGCATCCACGTTTCAAATTTCCCTCCCAAACCTTTAGTAACCAAAAGACCGGATTAGTCGCAGAAAAGATACCTCGCTGACAATCTTTTTTAGTCACCAAATCTCAATCAACGGCAACTAAAATATTAGTCGTTAAAAGTACTAATTTGGAACCTAATTTTTTTTTTTTTGGTTGCTGAAAATAAGTTTTTGGCGACCAAATTTTTGGTTGCCAAAGAAAAAAAAAATTATTTTCCATTCGGTGAGTAAATTGTTTTAGTAGCCAAAACTCAATATACGGCAACTAAAATATTTTTGGTCGGGAAAAATAAGTTTTTGGAGACTAAAATTTTAGTCGCCAATTCCACAACCAACTTATTTTTGATCTTCCGCAACCAACTTATTTTTTGGTCGCCAAAATGTGACCTTTCATGACCAAATTTGTAGTTGGTCGCCAAAAGCATACCACTTTCTGTGACCAACTCATTTTTTGGTCGCCAAAATATGACCTTTTGCGACCAACTCATATTTGGTCGCCAAAAATAATGATTATTCGTGACTAATTAATATATGGTCGCCAAAAGGTAACTTTTAGCTACCAACTTTTATATTGGTCGCGGAAAGTGGTCGCTAAAAGTGCAGATTCTTGTAGTGTCTGCAAAAATACTGAGAGTTTGCAAAGCTTGCTCAAGCGTAAGAAGTGTCGCTGTAGACACCCCATTTTGACCGGCTCTAAGACTTGGGCGATTCTTTTTTATCACCCGATGATCAAAACAAAAAGGTGTTTCTCACAAAATCCTCAATATGAAAACTTAGAATTTGAGCCCTGTTTCTAACCCTAAATAGCCACAAATTACCTTTCAAAGGGAATATTCTGACCTCACAGTTGTGTCTAGAATGGTTTGTTTAGCTAAGATCAACCTTCGCTGCACTTTCGGCGGCCTCACTGAAAAAATTCTCCTGAAATTTGGGTTACAACACAAATCTTTGAAACTTCTAGGCCAAATTGTAATTTTCAAAACTCAAGGAATATTTTGTTATATGAGGGAATATTCTGTTAAGTCAAGGAATATTTCGTTTATATGTAGAATATTCTGTCAAATGTTGAGTGTGATGCTGACGTGGCATGACTAGATTGGTCGTTGCTGATGATGTGGCGCTGACATGTCTTTACGCAAGAAATTGAATTTAAGGAATGCTTGGGAGGGAGTTTAAACACCCAATCTACTAAGCACCCAACACATTAACCACTTTGCCAAAGCTTTGCCTTGTGTTATAGTTCCTCTCAAATAATATTTGACCATTCCAAAGCAGCAGGCAGAGAAGGTTTTCTTTTGCATTTTTAGTGTGTGTATGGGACACTCCCCTACCCCATTGGCCACCCATATATCACCAAATACATACCTAATCATCCCCCATTGTATACATCCAAAACAACTCCAAAAATTTTGGAATAGCTAAATTTCAATAGTGATTAATCAAAGGAAAGAGTGGGTGTTGAAAGTAAGGAAAAATAAGAGAGTTAGCCATTTTTCCACTGTACATACCCAAAGCTCCAGTCTAGTTTCGAATTGAGAATTGAGAACACACTTTCTAAACTTGAGGGTAATCAAGAGGAAATTTGGAAATCAAGAAGTTCAATCTTTCTTTGGAAGGTGAATTTTTAGTCTTTCATTTTCTTATATTTTTTTTTCTCATATTTATTTTCTTACTTTATATTTCATAGTGTTTTGTCATAATCCAACTCATATTTGTTTTCTTATTTCATATTGTTTTGTTATAATCCAAGTGGTTTGTTTAGGCCATAATTATTATTATTATTATTATTATTATTATTATTATTATTATTATTATTATTATTATTATTTTTTTTTTTTTTTTATTTTTTTTATTTTATTTTTTTTTTATTTTTTTTACTTATTTGCTTGCTCTTGTTTCATATCATAATAATTATTATTTTTTTCACTTATTTACTTGCTCTTGTTTCATATTAGTTGTGTTGTAAGCTAACTGGTAGTGATTAGTTGAGCCACCTACATATTTCTTATTTGTTCTTTTTTTTGATTTTGCAACAAGACAGGTTTTGCTCAGCTTATTTTGCCGGCTGGCCTATTTGGTCAGCCGATTAGCTTCTTTTAGACAAGATGGCATAATCTTCCAATGTTGACCAATCTCCGCCGACAGTTCCAAGGAACATAAAGCTTTTATTTTGTTTCTTTTTATTTTGAGTGTTTTGTGAGGTTATATTTCATTTTATTATAATATTCCGTTATTTCTCTTTCATTTGGTTTGTAATAATTTATTCAAAATGTTGTAATAATTTCCCATCCCACTTCTTTCTAGACTGAAGATGGAGGTCAAACAAAGTGGCTCCAAGATAATTCTAGACTGAAGATGACCTCAGCAAGACTCACACCAAGCAAGGTACAAAACATGCAAGAAACACTTAAGCAAAACAAATCAAGGTTTGCAAAATGCAACATATCAAGACAAGATCATGTAATATATGCAAGCATGACTAGAGTAGAGTGAGGGTTGTTACATCCTACTCTCCTTAAAGAAGTTTGGTCCCTAAACTTAAATTACCTTGCTCTACAAATAACTCCGGATGATGGATTTTCATTTCTTCTTCCATTTCCCATGTAGCATCCCTGCCGTAATGCTCTTTCCATTCAATTTTCACCATTGGTATCGATTTGTTCCTCAACTATTTCACTTGTCTGTCAATAATTTTTATCGGCTTCTCCTCGTAGCCTAATTCTTCATTAACCATAATCCCGGAATGATCAATTACATGCAGTAGATCCTGAATATACTTCCTCAACATCGAAATATGGAACACATTGTGAACTTGACTTAGTTCCGGTGGTAAAGCAAGTCTATAGGCAGTTCGGTTAACTTTCTCAAGTATTTCAAACGGCCCGATGTAACGAGGCGCTAATTTACCTTTCTTCCCAAATCTGGAAACTCCTTTCATTGGTGAAACCTTCAGGAATACATGATCCCCAACTTCAAATTCCAACTCCCTTCTTCTCTGGTTGGCATAGCTTTTTTGTTGACTTTGAGAAGTTTTAATCCCTTGTCGAATGGGTTTAATCTTCTCAGTTGTGACCTGAACTAGCTCAGGACCAATCAAAGCTTTATCTCCCACTTCAGTCCAACATATCGGCGATCTGCACTTCCTTCCATACAAAGCTTTGTACGGCGCCATGCCAATGCTGGCCTGATCACTGTTGTTGTAAGTGAATTCTACTAACGATAGATGTACTTCCCAACTTCCCTTGAAATCTAACACACATAGTCTAAGCATGTCTTCGAGCGTCTGAATCGTTCTTTCTGTTTGTCCATCGGTCTGGGGGTGAAAAGTTGTGCTAAACTTCAACTCGGTTCCCAAGGCTCTTTGTAAACTCTGCTAAAATCTAGAAGCAAACTTTGAATCTCGGTCTGACACAATGGACATCGGCACTCCATGGAGTCTCACAATCTCGTTCATATACAGTACAGCAAGTCGGTCAGCGTTGAATGTGGTTTGAACAGGTAAGAAGTGTGCTGACTTAGTTAATCTATCAACAATAACCCAAATTGAATCCATGCCTTTTTGTGTCCTCGGCAAACCAACCACGAAGTCCATGGAGATGTGTTCCCATTTCCACTCAGGAATCAGCAAAGGTCGGAGTAGTCCTGCTGGCCTCTGGTGTTTTGCTTTCACTTGTTGACAGTGCAAATACTGGGATACGAACTCGGCTATTTCTCTTTTCATATTCGGCCACCAAAAAGTTTGTTTCACATCTTGATACATCTTATTGTTCCCTAGATGAACAGCAAATCTTGAACCATGAGTTTCCTGTAGAATCTTTCTTTTCAATTCTGGAATGTCGGCCACACACAATCTTCCTTCAAACTTAAGTACCTGATTTTCAATCGTGTACCCTGACCTTAGCTTAGTGACAATCTCATCGGCAACTTTCTTGAAGAATCCGTCTTCCATTTGTTTGACCTTCACTTCCTCTACCATGGTCGGCTCCCCTGAAATCATGGTTAAGCATGCCAGACTCCCAACTGATTTTCTGCTCAGTGAGTCGGCCACTGAGTTTGCTTTGCCTGGATGATATTGAATTCGTATGTCGTAATCTTTTAGTAATTCAAGCCATCTCATCTGCCTCATATTTAGTTCCTTCTGGGTGAACAGGTACTTCAAACTCTTGTGATCTGTGAAAACTTGACAAGAAGCTCTGTACAAGCAATGACGCCAAATCTTCAAAACAAAGACCATGACTGCTAGTTCTAGATCATGGGTAGGATAATTCGTTTCATGAGGTTTCAACTAACGAGATGCGTATGCTATAACCTTACCATCTTGCATTAATACACAACCCAAACCCTTATGTGAAGCATCACTATAGATCTGAAATTCCTCGTTACCTGACGGTAGGATAAGAACTGGTGCTGTGACCAACCTCGTCTTTAATCCTTGGAAGGCTAACTCTCTATCATCGGTCCATTCATACGCCGTTCCCTTCTTAGTTAGTTGTGTCAATGGAATTGCAATCCTTGAGAAATCCTTCACGAACTTTCTGTAATAACCTACCAAACCCAGAAAACTACGAACCTCGGACACATTGGTCGGCGTCGGCCAATTCACAATAGCTTCGATCTTGCTGGGATCAACTGAGATACCCTCCTCATTAATTACATGCCCCAAAAATGAAATGCTGGAAAGCCAAAACTCACACTTGCTAAACTTGGCATATAATTTCTTGTCTCTTAGGATTTGTAATGCTAGCCTCAAATGCCTCTCATGCTCATCACCACTCTTGGAATAGATCAGTATGTCGTCGATGAAAACAACCACGAACTCGTTTAGGTACGGCTTAAAAACTCTGTTCATCAAATCCATGAATGCTGCAGGAGCGTTGGTCACTCCGAAAGGCATCACCAAAAATTCGTAGTGGCCATACCTTGTCCGAAAAGCAGTCTTCTCTACATCCTCGGCCTTAACTTTCAGCTGATGGTAGCCCGACCTCAGATCAATCTTAGAAAAGACCTGTGCCCCTTGCAGTTGATCAAGTAAATCATCAATCCTCGGCAATGGATATTTATTCTTAATGGTCACCTTATGTAGTTCTCGGTAGTCGACACAAAGATAGAGTGTACCATCCTTTTTCTTGACAAATAGAGCTGGTGCTCCCCAAGGTGAAGTGCTCGGCCTAATAAATTCCTTGTCCAACAATTCTTGTAATTGTAGTTTCAGTTCCTTGAGTTCGGTTGGGGCCATTCTATAGGGTGTTTTGGAGATAGGTTAGGTTCCTAACATAACATCAATCCTAAATTCTATTTCTCTATCCACTGACTGGCCAGGCAATTCATTTGGAAAGACGTCGAGGAATTCTCTAACTACTGGGATGTCGGCTAACCCAACATTTCCATTCGATTCACTTAGTATATTGCACAGATAACCTTGACACCCCTTTTGGATCAACTTATAGGCTTTCATGGAGGAGATCAAGTAAGGTGGGGGTACTACTCCTTTACCCTGGAAAATAACCTCGGCTTGGTTTGGGGGTTTTAGTGTGACACTCTTAGAAACGCAATTTATAGATGCATGATTTGCTATTAACCAATCCATTCCCAAAATGACATCAAAGTGAGTTATGTTCAACGGCATCAAATCAACTAATAATTCTACCTCCTCAATCACAACAACACACGCCCTATAAATGGATGCAACAATCATGGTTCTCCCAGTTGGAGTAGGCACATATAACACATAATCAAGGGGTTCTTGTTCTCTATTTAACTTCTCGGCAAATTTAACAGATATGAATGAATGTGTAGAGCCCGAATCAATCAATATGTATGCATCTTAAGAGCAGATTGGGAGTATACATGACACGACTGTCTCAGCATTCTGAGTGTCTCCTAGTACCAATGCAAAAACTCTGCCCTGTCTCGTTTGGGGTCTCCCGATGTTATTTCTCTGTGCAGAGCCCGAGGAATTCCCATTCTTCTTACCATCATCAGTCCTTGTCTTTGGACAGTCTTTCACGCGATGACCCATTTCGCCGTATTCGAAACAGGCTCCTGATGCCCAATGGCAAACTCCGGAATGCGATTTCCCATAACTTGCACACGTCGGCTTGGCATTACCTTCCTGGTTTGAGTTGCTGGAGCTGCCCACATTCGCTTTTTTCTTGGTGTTAAACGGAACTCGGCGAGTGTCATAGTTCTGTCTCTTCCTCTAGCTCTCTCCTGAATTCTGGTATCGGTTCAAATTAGCTTCTGCAAAGATGGCCTTATCCAATACTCCGGCGTAGGTCGACATGTTGAGCATGTTAACTCGGTCTTGTATCAGCCCACGAAGCCCGCTTTCGAACTTCCTGGCTTTTCTATATTCATCATCGACCATGTGAGGCGCATATCTTGCCAACTCGGTAAAAGCACAGTCATATTCTGCCACTATCTTGTTGCCTTGTGTCAGAGTCTGGAACTCTGTGGTCTTGCGATCTCAAACATTAAGGGGAAAATGCTTGTTGTAGAACAATTCCAAAAATCTAGCCCAAGTCAAACCTGGGTTACTTTCCCTAGTCATCATCCACCATCTGCGTGCGTCGTCGTCCAATGTGAACGCTGCTAATGACACCTTCTGGGCGTCGGTGCTGGGAAAAATCTCAAATAACTTCTCCATTTCCAAAACCCATGCTTCGGCTTTCATCGATTCAATACCCCTAGAGAACCTCGGCAGTTTCATCTTCTTAAACTCTCGGATCAGGGCTATGGTGCCGTCTCCATATAAAGCTTGTTGTGGAGGCACTTGCGGCACTAGAGGAGGTGGAGGTGGAACAGCATGTCGGCCGTTTGTCTGCTCGGCCAGGGTAGAAGTAGTACTAGTGTCTTGTGGCCTAGGTTGTCTTAACTCACGGACCAAACTTTCGACCAATCTCTCTAATCTGTCCAATCTGTCTTCGGGATGATCTCGGCCAACTGGTGGTCTACCCCTTCTCATGATGCTAAGAGTATGCAAAACATGACTTAAAACAAAACGATCAAATAGACATGTATGCAAGTAACAAACAGTCAAGCCGAGATGATGCACACCTTGTCAAATAGCAAGCATTATGATGCAATCCTAACATCATTCTAAGGGGTATCCTATGCTCTTTAGGACTTAAGGTGTGTAAATAACGTACTAAAAGGAACTTGTGCTCTGATACCAATCTGTCACGACCCCATTCCGCCCCTAGTAGAATGGTGCCGTGATGGCCAGTAATCCGAGATTACCGAAGGCCAACTTACAAGAATTCACACACAATCAGAGTATATATATGGGGCTAACATGTGCGGAAGCAATAAATTTAGATCTAATTGGTCCGTAAGAGCTGTGCATAAGTCAAATGAAGTGGCATACATCTTTATATAGCTGTACAACTTGGGTACAATAAAATGAAGTACAAAAATACATCTTCACCAAAAGGCTTCTCGAGCTATCATATACAAAACATAATGAATTACAAGCTAAGAAGCATGATCTTCAAGATGCTACAAAATGCGAGTCCAAAACAAGTTGCAAGCACATCTAGGTGTCACCGCCGTCCTGCTCATCACCTACATATATATAGAGAGGGTGAGCTTGGATACTCAGTGAATGGTACAAGTAATAAAGGGTTTGCATGAATAACATCCGAGATCTTTATCAAGCGACACACATTATATCTTGCACAAAATCAAAGACAAAACAAGTTCATCTAACAAGTCCTTCAAGCTTCATCAATCAAAGTCTTTCAAGGCTTTCAAGTTTCAAGGGGTGACATTAATAAGGGTTGTGCTACAAATGCTTATAGTCCCCTAGCACGTACGGACTTTCAAGGTTGTGCTACAAATGCTTATAGTCCCCTAGCACGTACGGACTTTCAAAGGTTGTACTACAAATGCTTATAGTCCCCTAGCACGTACGGACTTTCAAAGGTTGCGCTACAAATGCTTATAGTCCCCTAGCACGTACGGACTTTCAAAGGTTGCGCTACAAATGCTTATAGGCCCCTAGCACGTACGGACTTTCAAAGATTGTGCTACAAATGCTTATAGTCCCCTAGCACGTACGGACTTTCAAAGATTGTAATCAAAACAAGATAATACTTGATATACAAAATAGGGATAATCTTTCATGCTTAACAAATACTTTTCAAACAAGGCAAAGCTTTATCAAAACTTTATAACTTAGCTTTATTAGAAATACCACTCACATAGTTCTTCAATGTCGGGGTCCAGCGAGAGTCCAAGTCCTACAAACACATGGCAAAGTCTATTGAATGCACTATCAGACAAGCTTTACATGAATGCAAATGATCTCGGTATTACTTCAAAACTAAGTTGAACCAAAACAAACACTGTTCCTCATCTTAGGAAAACATAATGGACACCATCCAGGTCTTGGCCGAGGTCCCACACCTCCCTTGCCGAGGTGTGGTCCCGATGGCCACATTCAAGGAAACGAAGTCGGGAAAATCTGGGTTTCCCTTTCTTTGAAGAACATGATGAACATGGATGCAAGATCATAACCTATCATTACAAAATCTGAGATTTCATGCTATGAATTCAAAAACATGGACCTGGGCACCCATACTCGAAGGCTTTATGAAAACAAACATAAAAACATGAATCTTAATGAAACTTTCGGATCAAACAAGACTTTTTCTTCTTCAAGAACACATGAATACTACTTTCTCTTTCTAAAACCAAACTTTAAATCGATGCATGGTTTGCAAATCAGGTTCGATCATGCAATGCAGCTAGATGATCAATAAGAACAACAAGAGTAGATTAAGATTCTAACCTCAAGACGCGAATCTAACGGCTCAAGGTGTGAAGATCAAGCTTGGAAAATCTATCCCTCCTCTAAGAACTCCTTCTCCCTCTTCTAGAGCTTCTCTCTCCTCAAGAACAAAGGCAGATAGCAAATGATACATTTCTAGGTCTGCTGGCTGACTTAACACTCGGTTGGGACACGTGGCAACGGCTGGTTGGCTCTATTGAAAAAGGTGACTGAGTGACAAGACAAGACCATGACAAGGTGTGTTCTACAAGTAAGATGGCATAAGCACTCCAGCAAGTAATGATCTCGGCTAATGAACAAGCATCGGCAAGTAAGGGAACAATGATCTCGGGTAGGAAGGACAACACTTGACTAAGCTGTGCCACACCTTGGCCTAGACGTGCCACAACTTGGTCTAGGTCATACCACTCCAGGACAAGATCACTTAGGTGCAAAGGTAACATCTCGGCCTAGATAATACACATCTCGGCCTTGGTGATAAACACCTCAGCCTAGATAATGACATCTCAGCCAATATGCCAGGGCGAAGGTGGAGGTCAAACAAAGTGGCTCCAAGATAATTCTAGACTGAAGATGACCTCGGCAAGACTCACACCAAGCAAGGTACAAAACATGCAAGAAACACTTAAGCAAAACAAATCAAGGTTTGCAAAATGCAACATATCAAGACAAGATCATGTAATATATGCAAGCATGACTAGAGTAGAGTGAGGGTTGTTACAATGAACCCCGAGTCCATAATACACAATGGGTTAAGTCTAAACCAGAAACGCTATACAAATCATTTGAACAATTTTTCAAAAAATCATTCTCCTTTTTCAAATTTTCATTTTCATTGACAAGCAAAGCATTTCAATTTTAAGAGCAAAATTTTTCAAAATTGTCTTTTGAAAATCTTCATGAAGTTTCTCAATAAAATCTAATAATTCATCATATGTAGGAGAATTTTTAATTACCTCATTATCTTTTATTCTCATGAAGCAAAGATTTGCCACTTCGTTATCGTTGCTTTCTTCATTTGGGTAATTTACATCATCATGATCTCTACATGTGAATTTTACTTCTTTTGTGATTCCATTTACTCGAGTCATGTCTTTGTGTGTGGTTTCTAATTTTTTCCAAATCTCCTTTGTTGTATCACAAGCACAAATTCTATCATATTCATTAGGATCAAATGCACAATAGAAAATATGTTTTGCTTTAGCATTTTGTTTGAATGCTTCTAATGTCATCCCCATCCCTTTCCTCTTCTATTTTAGGAATTTTCTTTGTATCTACGATTTTGGAAGGAATAATTGGACTATTTTTACTAATCTTCCATACCATGTAGTCTATCCCTTGAATATATATCATCATTCTATTTTTTCAATACTTGTAATTATCACTAGTAAAATATGGAGGGTTGGAAGGTGAGTGACCATCACTAATTTGTGTTCCTACAATGGTTGTCATTGATCAACTCTAAACTGTTAAGTCAAAAAATAAATAAGAGCCTTTGTTCTGATACCACTTGTTACCCAGAAAGGCAACCCAAGAGGGGGGTGAATTGAGTTATTAAAAATAATTTTACAATATTAATTATGGTAATCAAAAATTTCAAATTTCAACAAATAAAATAACAGAGCAATAATAATTAATATAAAAGCAAAAGAGATAGGGAAATAAAATCAAACACAACGATTTACAGTGGTTTGGCACACCGGGCCTACATCCACTCCCCAAGTATCCTCCTTGGGAATTTTTTCAATATTTTTCAAATAGTGATTACACCACTAGTTTTATGGGTACTAGTGAAGCTTGATAATAAGTGACCAAATCCAATCACTCCGACTAGTTTAGAATCCAATACCTAGTCACACCTAACCTAAGTGATTTTATTCCAAAAAATTACTTACAAAAATTCTCTTTTACAAGAATAATAAAAAGGGTGTTGTGGGGAAGTATTTTGTGAATGACGCCACGTGGTCGAGGTACCGCTGAGGTGTCGGCCAAGGTGCCACGTGGACGAGGTATGTTGTCGAGATTCAGTGCAGTAATGCCGGATTCTGAGATATTTGGATAAGGAACTAGAGTCCTAGATAAGGGAATCTCTTAGTTTGGATAAGGATAAGGTTCTTGAGGAGTTTATGTTTATCTAGCTGAGAGTCCGTGATAAGTATTGTGCATGAGTTCTATAAAGTGAGGCTTCTAGGAGATTAGGCCATTAGTGGCTATAAAAGTGAGGCACCCTCGTAGGTCTAAGGTACGCTTTATTTTGTGAATTTAGTACTTGTTTGTGATTTTTGAGAGATTATTTGACTAACTTGATCATCAGAGTACTCCCGGGTGGACGAACCACCGTGGTATTATCATTTTCTTGTTGGCAGGTAGTTGGCTTAATATATTTTGCAGTGTGCTCTCCAGCTAAGTTTCCTGTTTGGCTGTGTAGTCAAAAATCAACACCCACAGGTATGAAAACCATTTTACAATTTTTGCTCAAACTCTCAACAAATTTTCTGACAGAAAATACAACTCAATGAAGTACAATACAATATATGAAAATATTTCAATATAATAGATTTTTTCTCTTCTTCACTTCATGTCTTTTCTTTTCCCCACAAAGCTTCTTTTATACCCATAATATATATATATATATATATATATATATAGCCGTAGGAGGGATTCTAGGTAAGCTTATCTTTCCTTTTATTTTTTCTTCCATTTGAATTCATTAGCTATTTGGACATGCATCATTTTTGCTAAGAAACACCTCAAATCAATCAAAGGAAGAAAATGAATAAGAAAAGATATGGAAATAATTTGAATTAAATTAAAATATTCAAAAGATGCATAATAAATCTTGTTATTTTTAAATCGGTGCAATCTATATCAAAATGACAAATTTTATTTTCATATTTTGTGTCAAATGATTGTAAAAAAAAAAATTATATTAAAAAATTACGATTTATCTCATAATATTTTAGACATCATCAAAGTTAAACTACATGATTAACATATATTGTTTGAAATATATAATGGTCTTTTTTTCTTAATGAATAATATTGTCACATCAAAATCGTCACCATGTTTGACTTTTGAAAAAATAAAAATAAATTAATAAAAACAACTAACAAAAAAATTTATTTAAAAAGATTATTTCTATCCTCCAAAAAGATAAAATTATATAAAAATGATGTGTTTTTAAATTTTTTTTCACCAATTTAATTTTGAGTTTCTTAGAAAAAAAAATTTTGAAAATAGATTCTGAAAACCAAACCAAACATAACTTCGTAACCAATCCATTAAATCAAAAAATCCAAAATTAAAAACATTTCATCTATTAAACATTTGATGTCATTATTAAACTAATCCATTAAATTAAAAAATCTAATATTAAAACATTTCATATTTTAAACATGTTGATTATACATTAAAAGCCTAATAACCATCCATTACATGATAACCATTCGAAAAACCTGTTAACAACAAATACAATCATCTATTATATGATAACCATCCAAAAATATCAACAAAAAAAACCACCAATTACATGACCATCATCCAAACACATACTTAAAATTAATTTGATAAAAAAATAAAAAATATATAAAAGATTCATCATTTTTATATAATTTAATATTGGGATATTTACATACAAGTCACATTTTGTGAACTTATAATCCATTAAGTCCTAGATAAAATTATTTGTTCTTTCAAGTCCCATTAATTTTTAATAGACAATTTACCCTTCCAAGACCGCATTGCCGCCAAACAATTGCTGTCTTCATTCTCTCTCTCTTATTTTTACAGCCATGCCCCCAACAACAACAACAACCAAACTCTCTCTCTCTCTCTCTCTCTCTCACTCTCTCTCACTCTCAAAACTCCATAGTAAAGAAAGTTCTCAATCACCATGTCTTCTCAAGGTTCTGGGCACAATCGTCCATCTCATAGACAAAGAACAAAGCGTCGAGCTCGCTTGTAGGGAATCGTTTGTCTCTTGCAAGGAAGAAGCGTCGTCGCCGTTCTCGCCTGCATCGACGATGAAATTCAATGGCCATTAGTGAAAGACGAAGCTGCTGTAAAGTTTAACGAGTCACACTATTTCTTCACTCTTCGTGTTCCATTGCCGCCTCTCATTGTCTCTACCATTGCCTTTCACCATTGTGATCTAGTCATACTCATCTCGAACCAGATCTAGAACTAGATTAGGAGATTTTCAAATCTGGAAAGTGTAGAAGGAGGAGGAGAAGGTAAATGTATAAGAGAGAGAGAGAGAGAGAGAGAGAGAGAGAGAGAGAGAGAATAGATTGATATAATATTCTCAATTTTAATCATGAAAAAAATTGAGAACTTTCTTAAAACTGATAATATTCTCAGTTAATACTAGAAAAAAATTGAGAAATTTCTTAATTTTGATAATTATAAACTAAAATCATTCTTTGTTTTGAAGTTGAGAACATTTTCTATTTATAATATTTTCAATTTTAATTATAAAAAAGATTGAGAAATTTCTTAGTTTTGATAATTATATATTGAAATCATTCTCTGTTTTGAAATTGAGAACATTCTCAATTTTGGCGTTGACTCAGTTTAACAGCAATGCTATTATATATACACTTGTTTGGGTCAAAGGGCAAAACGTCTTTTTACCTGTAAATGAGACTTATTGGTTCAAAAAAAATTTGACAGGACCTAAGCTACTACCAAATATGTAGATAGGACTTTTAGGTAATTAATCCTTTAATATTTGGTGAGTAGAAATAATTTTTAAAAATTTTAAAAAAATTGACATTTTTTTTTTTTTGGGGTCAAACTAGTTAATATTTTATCAAATTGATGACTTTACCTTTGAAATTGAGCAACAATGTCTTCAATTATCCTTATTTGAAACGAGATTCAAAATTCAATGTCAAATGTATCACAACTGAAATGTCAGGAATTAAAGTGACACAAATCTCAAACTACAAAGACCATTAGTGTAATTTGCCTCTAACTTTACTAACAAACTAACATCCTACAATCTTGGCAAGTTATTAAAATATACATATATATATATGCCCCGTTAATTATAAATATGAAATAACTATAATACCGTTAAACCTTATACAAATTTTGTAATTTTTTTTTCTCTCTCTCCTCTCTTATACACATAATTTATAATGTTTAATATTAATTCAATTAAATTACAATTAATCATAAATTTTTAGTTATTTATTGTAATTCTTAACCTTTTATTGTAATTTTAATTTAATTATATTTTAAATCACAATTAATAAAGTCTTAATTATTTATTGTAATTCTTAACTTTTTAATCCAATTGTAATTTAATTGTATTTTAGATTATAATGAATCCTAAATTCTTAATCATTTATTTTAATTCCTAACATGTTAATCTAATTATATTTTAGATCAATATTTAATTATTAATTATTTTATATTTTATTTAATTATATTTTAAATCAATCCCCAATTATATTTTAATTTATTTTCTTTTAATCAACATATTAATGTAATTTTAAATTTGGAGAAAATAGGGATAAAATTATGTTTTTGTTGTGTTAATTTCACTTAATTTTTTTATATACCAAGCTCACTTTAAAAAATGGTGTGATATAATTTTCATTAGTTTTGATGGAAAAGCTAACGATAACACTTTAATTCAATATTACCTGAGATCTTTTTAACCATATTTGAATTTGAACCATAGGGATAAAGTGCTCCACACTTAGGTTTCGTTTGGCAAGAGGTTTTTTTGGTTATTTTAGTCATAAAAGATAAAATAGGTTATTTTAACCACAACAAACAAAACATCACATTCAACTCATAATCATTACATTTTTTTCTTACAAAAAAAGTCAAAAAGCCCTCCCCCAAACCAAATTTTTTAACCCAGACTAACATAGCCAAAAAAATCAAAAAGTTAAAAAGTCAACCCACTTCCCAAACAGAAGCTTAAAATCACCATAGCTAAAATTAGTTCAACTCTTTCAACTATTAGCACACAAATGGACATATGTATATATGCATTGAATTGTACTTCTCGTGAGAGAATGTTTAGGCCAATAGAACTCATTACAGATTTCGTCTTAATGATTTGAATTGTTTATTTTATATAATTTTTTTATGTATATTATTCATAAAAAAAATAAAGCAAATTACATATACCTCTCTCGAGATTTAGCTAAATTATAGATACCCTCTTGAGGTTTTGAAAATTACAAATACCCCTTGAGATTTATATTTTCTTAACAAATTGTCCCTTAATTTGTTATGAAAATATAATTTTCAAGGGGTATCTGTAATTTCTCAAACTTCAGGACTGGTACTTGTAATTTTGCTAAACCTCAAGGGAGGTACATGTAATTTGCCCAAAAAAATATTAAATTGATCTGATAATCTTAACATTTTATATATCACGTTTATTTTCTAAAAAAAACATGCGATAAGTATAGCTTTTAAAAATAAGTTATCCTTTTTTAAAATAAATGAGATAAAATAATATAAAAATATATATATTATTATCGAATTAATTTAATTTTTTTTAATAAAATTTTTTACAAAATCAATTTTTTAGATTACCAAATCAAGATCGATTACATCTAGGGTTGCAAAGTAGCCGAGCCGAGCCAAACTGAATTGAACTGAGATTTTTAGACTTGTTCATTAAGATTTTAATGAGTTCAAACTTGAGTTTGAGCTCAATAAAAATTTAATGAATAAGCTCGAGCCAAGTTGGCTTCACCTTGACTCGAGTTCGAATCTATTCATGAGTCTTAATGAGTTGAAAAAATTATAAATTCATACTTACGTTAAACTTAATAAGTTTTTAGATTTTCAGACTTGTTCATGAAGATTTTAATGAGTTCAAACTCGAGTTTGAGCTCAATAAAAATTTAATAAATTTTGATTATATAATTATAAATACAATATATATAAACATACTAAAAAAAAATCAATATTTTATCAAAATAATCATTGCGTTTGGTTTCAATTCTTTTAATTCAATTTTCTGAAAATTGAGTTTTTATTTTTCATATCTTTTTTAGTGAATATTTTTAAAATTCTAAGTAATTTTTTACTTTTTTAGATGCACTTTTCTTAGATGCATTTAAAAAGTAAAATATTTGTAAAACAAATATTTTAAAAAATCAATAAATACATAAGAATATGAAAAATATATTGAGTTCTCGTATTTTTTTTATTTATATTTTTAGTATTTAATGAATTTTCTAAAAAAATCATTAATATTATATTTTGTAAGTATATTTATGTTAGGTGTATCTAATTTTTCAAAAAAAAAAAAGCTTAGAATATTAAAAAAATTCAGTAAAAACTAAAAAAATATGAAAGATAAAAAATTTCAATTTTCTAAAAAGTGAATTCTGAAAAATATAAACCAAACAAGCAGAATAATATCTACCATCACTATTATGAAAATTCATTATCCATAATTATCTGTTATTTACATTTACATTTATTAAAATATATAAATAACATAATTATTTTATTATATATATATATATATATATATATGTATATATATATAATAAATAACAAGTGTTAAACAAGCCAATTAGTAAGTTGAGTTTTCAAGCTAAATTTTAATGTTTTTAAATTTATTCATTAAAATTTTAACGAGTTGAATTTTAACATAAAGAAAAATTTAAAGAGCCGAACCCAAATGAATTCTTATTAAATTGATCTTAAACCTATTTATAAGATGATTCTATTTATTTGTAAAATAAAGCTTCGAACTCCCGGTGAAGGTGCTGGATCCCTTTCCATTGGTCCAAAAAGTAATTTTTTTAATCCTAACTATGATTCACGGGCCTAAACAAAAACCCAACTCACATGGATTATTATATCAAAAATGTCTAAGACCTCTTTTTTTTTTCTACCCCTTTTGACCCCATCTCTCTCTCATTGGTTGAATTTTTTATTTTTTTTTATTTCCCTTATCCTTCAATCACCACCTGTCACATGTGTGTGGGTGGTGAAAGTAGTGATTGAAGGAGTCTCCATCACTCCTCTTATTATATATATCCGAAATTAAATTGACTTTGGAGTTTCCTCGATTTGAAGGTAATGTCAAATCCTCATGCCATGTCTGATATAAGCAATGACCACAAAGTTTATGGAAATCCTCAAACCCAGTTTTCTTGTTGGACTTTTGTATATTGGGTCACCATGGTTTGATTTGGATGGATTTTAGGATAAAATCATGACTAATCAATTGTTCCCCAAAAAAAAAAAAAAAAAAAAAAAAAAAAAAAAAAAAAAAAAAAAATCAATTGTTTAGTTACGGTTTGGTAACACTTGTGTTTTTAATTTTCTGTTTATATTTACAAAAATTTTAAAAATTTAAATAAAAACTTGTTTGGTAAAATTTTTGCTTTATAAATCAGTGGTCTCAGTTTATAAATTTAGCCAAAAAATATAAACTCAAAAAATGTGTTTCCGTTTTGAGTTTTTTTTTGTTTTTACCACCCAACACTAGCCACCACCCGCCACCATTTTCTACCATCGTCTTCCGCCACCACCACCTACCACCACCACTCACCACCCACCTACCACCACCACCCACCTGCCAGCCACCACCACCACCCACCATCAACCTGCCATCCACCCACCATTGCCATTTACCGCCCACCACCACCACCCGCCACCTACTTGCCACCACTACTCACCACCCACCTGCCACCACCATCCACAGCCTGCCACCACCAGCCACCCACCACGACTACCCACCTGCCACCCACCGCCACGACCACCCACCAAACCCCCACGACCACTACCACCCACTTGCTACCACCCGCCACCGTCACCCACCCACCCACCACCACCACCATCACCACCCGCCACCTACCTGCCACCACCCACCACCACCCGTCATCCACCACCTACTTGCCACCACCACCCACCACCCGCCACCACCAGAACCGCCACCACCACCCACCGCCACCTATCATCCCTCACTCACCTGCCACCACCACACACCACCCGCCACTCGCTACCACCACCACCACCACCACTACCACTCACCACCCGCCATCGTCACCCACCCACCCACCACCACCACCCACCCACCCGCCACCACCACTTTTCACCACTGTCTTTCGCCGCCACTTGCCATTTCTGACTCTTTTTTATATTTTTCAATTTTTTTAAACATATTGTCAATTACCAAACGCGTTTGTAATTTATGTTTTTTTAAAAACAAACAAAAAATAAACAAAAACCACTTTATAAAATTTTTATAAAAATAAACTGAAAACGTAGACGTTACCAAACAGACCCTTATGGTTTTATAAAAATGGAGTAGCTTCCTACAGTCCTATATCAAATTAGAGAGTTCTGTTGAATTTTTGGAGATTCACTACGGGTTTTGTTTTGATAATCTGAACCACTTAATATGCAAAACTCATCGAGTATTATATGCCTGTAAAAAATCACGTTAATCGGATATCGATAACTTTGTTATTAAATCCATTTTGTATAAAAAATAGACGGTGAACAAATTAATAGTTGACAAAAAATTGATCCGATGAGATAACTATCGATATTCGATCAACGTGATTTTTTACAGACATATAATACTCGATGAGTTTTACACATTGAAATGTTGGAATTATTAAAATGTGACCCATGATGAACTCTCATGGACCCAACAGTACCTTCCAATCCAATCTAGGATTGGAGAGAAGTTACTCTCCTAAAAAAATTAAAATAAAATCAAACCATTTAAATATGCTCTAATTCCGTTTGGAGCAATGGTATTATATAATTTGTTCATAATAAAAATTCTATAATATTTTTAAAAGAATTTAACTTATCATAAATTTTAAAAATAATAATAACATATTCATCAAACAAGCTACTTTCAAAATATTCACCAATTAAGAAAAAGTATAACATTAAACAAATATTATTCAATATTAATCTGTCATAATTTTTGAAATGTAAACTTTTTAAACATAATATATGTATATATATATATATTTTGTTGCACCATTAACTTAAACAAATATTCCATTCTAAAAATAAATAAATTTTAAACAAATATAATATCTAGCAAATAAACATTTATGATGATTTAAGTTGTACCATCTAGTTCGGTTCAAATCTAAAACTATGGATCTAAATTTGGAACCAATCCGTAGAGATCGGTTCTCCAATTTTTCAAACCAAGACCAAATCACAAATTAAAAAAATCAAATCAAACTTATTGAATTGGTCTAAATCGATTCGATTTGGAAAGTTTTTGATTTTTTTCTCAACCTGACTTTTGTAGTATTTTAAATGGCATTTTAGGGTTGATTTTTAAAAAAAAAAAAATTATTTAAGAAGTTAAAAATATTAAGTGAAAAATTTGTAGTATTAAGAAAATTTAACCGATAACAATCTAGTTTAATAATTTTCAAAATTTTTAACTAAAAATTGAATTTTACTTTTTTTTCTTTTTCTTTTTTATTTTTTTTAAGTTGCCAAACCATTTCTAAGGACATTTTCGAGGGACTCTTTAAATGAGGCTTGTTAACTGTTATAGTTAATATTATTATATTTTAGTCACTTCAATAAACTACTATTACAATGGCCTTGTTTGGTAGGGCTTATTTTCAGTTTATTTTAATTTTTAGCTTAATTTAAGCTATTTTGATGTATTTAGTTCAGCTTAACAATATAACTTATAGCTTTTGGTAAATCAAAAATCAACTTATTCTTTGAGTGGGGAAGGAGAAGTTTAATTTATAAGTCAAAAATCAACTTATGTTCACAGCTATAAGTTGTTAGACTATAAATTATAATCAATTTTTCACAGTTCTACCAAACGGGACCAATAGCTATTTTCATAAAAATCTTCAAGACTAGTTACATTTAAAAGCCTTGAGAGAATATTTAAATAGTTTGCGATTAGAGTACATAGATAATAAAAAAAAAAAAAAGAAATACGCAAAATAAAGAATTTTTTTTAATATATATTTTAACTAATAAAAAATAAAATGGTTGAAATTGCTCTATAAAGCAGTGAGAAAACCAAGACCAATTATTCTGTTTCAACGTATAACTAGTGTTATATAAACAAAATAATTTATAAATTTTTAATCAGAATAATATATTAATGTTAGACATTACTATTTTGAAAAAAAATATGATTTATATTTTTGAAATTATCATTGTGATTATCAAATCATTTTGATATAAATTATTACCATATAAATTAATTTCTTGTAGATTATTGGGCAAATTACATATACACCCCTCCAGGTTTGGTTAAATTACAGATATCCCCCTGAGGTTTCGGAAATTACATCCCGCCCCCTGAGGTTTGTATTTTCATAACAATTTACCCCCTGAGGTTTATATTTCATAACAAATTACCCCCTAATTTCTTATGCAAATATAGCATTCAGGGGGGAATTCGTAATTTCTCAAACCTCAGGGGGTATCTGTAATTTTGTCAAACCTGAAGGGGTGTATATGTAATTTGCCCTAGATTATTTTACCTTGGTAACTAAAACTTTTGGCGTAGTGATTATACTTTGTGATGTGAGGTTTGATTTTAATTCTCGGAGAGGAGTTTGATATATTTCGCAATAGTGTTTGTTCATATCTCATTATGAGATTGTATGTAGCTATTAATAGTTGTTAAGTTTGAGTTTAGGCTTGTTAACTTTTTAACTACTGGACTAGTAGTTTATTTTATATAATTACTTTTTTTTATAATTACAATTACTCTCCTATCAATTTGGAAGGAAAAAAAAAATATTTTACCTTGACGTAGAATGGCTCTGTTTGGCAAGAATTGTTTTTTTGACTATTTTACGTAGTATATGTTTTACGTAGTACATGTTTCGATTGTCAACGTTGGTTTTCAAAAAGAACGATAGTGGTTGTTGAAATAATGTTGAAGATTTTAAAATATCACTTTTAAATTTATATTAACGTGATACAAATTAACAATTGCTATATTTAAATAGTAGGAGATTGTTAGGTATATATGTCTAATAAGTACTGTTAGGGGGTTTGGGAGCCTCTCCCAAGGAGAGGGGTCCGGACGCCCAACATTTTTGGGTAATTTTGTAATTTTTTAATTATGTTTGTCTTATTTTAATTTTATACTTATAAATAGATAAAGAAGGTATCTTTTGTATGTTAAGATTTTTTGATCATAATGAAAAGTGCAATAGTTGTGGACATAATCCTATTTGAGAATAAATTACATAAATACTTATATTCTTGTGTGTATGATTTGTTTGATTTATTTTATTTCACTTATTTGTTATTTTGTATATCACCAATCCTCCTCGTTAGGAAAAGTCAATTCGTAACGGAGGAAAAATTTTATTGTCACCCATCTATTTATTTCTGTGTACACATTTAATGAAATATTATTATTTATACTCTAAATTAAATAGCCATAATAAACATCAAAATACATCCTTAATATTATATCAAATTTTCTCTATGCGCATTTTTTAAAAATAAAAAATTCAATACACATCTTTTAAGTAAAAAATAATTAATTCCTAATTTCTTCATTATTCCTCACTCCTATTCAGTGTGTTTGGTTTGAGTTTTTTGGATTAAATTTTTTAAAAATTGAGTTTTTTTATTTTCGTGTTTTTTTGTTTTTAGTGAATATTTTTAAAATTTTAATTTTTTTTTACTTTTTTAAATGCACCTTACTTAGATGTATTTAAAAAGTAAAAAATTTGTGAAAAAATATTTTAAAAAATTAATAAATACATAAAAATATAAAATATGTACGGAATTCTCGTATTTTTTTTATATTTTTGATATTTAGTAAATTTTAAAAAATTTCTTTCACAAATTTTTTACTTTTTAGGTATATTTATGTTAGGTATGTCTAAAAAATAAAAAAATTACTTAAAATATTAAAAAAATTCAGTAAAAAATAAAAAAAATATTAAAAATAAAAAAATAAAATTCTTTAAAAAGAATTTTTGAAAAAATCTAACCAAATATGGTGATTATTTTTCACTTAGGCTTATTTTGGCAACATAGTTTTTAGCCACTTTTTTTGGTTAGTAGCAAAAGCCAAAAGTTGGCTTTTTTGGCTTTTTTTTCATTTGGGAAGTTGGTTTTTAGCCAACGGTGAAATTACAATTTTACCCCTCATGTGTCAAAATGTGTTACATAGGTGAAGTTATAAATGTTTTAAATAAATTAGAGTAGTTTAGTCATTTTATTATGATTTGACATCATAAACAAATATTAATAAAAAAAGTCAAAAGTCACTTTTACCAACTTTTCAAATCATTTATCTAAAAAAATCAAAAACTTAATTAAAAATTAAAAAATCACTTTTTACTATCTTCTCAAAATAAGCCTTAATCTATTGTACATTGCTGGTTCACAGCTGGCCACATAAAGGTTTGGACTTGACTCGCCATCCAGTCATTTGAATTGTTCAAATCGAGAAAAACCCATACGCAATTTTGACAATGGAAATAGTGACTCCTGCTCCTAAAAGAATGGAAAATAAGTGAGAGTACTAATTAGTACTATCACTAATGATGTGGCAGTGGGTCTCACCATAAATGATTTGATGTTTTGGCCTTGGTGTTATATTTTTTTTCTTTTTTTATTGAGTGTCATGTCATTAGTGGTCTTTTTAGAGCTCCAAAATTAATGGTCTCTATCATTATTGTAAAAGAATTAACCATGTAGGCACACGAGAAGAAATATCATTAAAAAAATACAAGCATTTGTATAGAAATAATTATGACTGAAACAGATGAAGTTGAGTCAAAATCAAAACTTTCTCAGTATTATTCAAAGTCCCAATCAATTAGGCGCGCTGGAGCGTCCATAAATATTGTGCACCACGGCATGTTTGGCAGACAAAGACACAAATAAATCATCTAAAATGATACTCCCTCCGTCTCAAAATAATGGTCCCTTTTGGGAAATTCAACTTTTTTTGGTAGTACAATTATTGCTTTTAAAAAAAGTTGATTTTCCAAAATTATCCTTTTGATAGTATATTTTTTGGGAATATCAATGCATAATTGTACTTTTTATGTTGTTTATTAATTTAAAAGAAGGGTAAAATAGGAAATTTATATTATTTTTGTACTTGATTTTTGAAGAGGGACTAATATTTTGGGATAATGAAAAATGAAATAAGGAACTAATATTTTGGGACGGAGGGAGTACCAAATTCATGAAAATTGAGTCATCAACAACTACTGGCACATCTGGGATTTTATGGGATTGCGCCATTTCACTTCCTCCTCCTCCTCCTCTTTTTTCTTCTTCTTCTTCTTTTTTTTCTTTTTTTAACACATCATATTGCATTTGTTTGCGGAACCAAAAACAAAAAGTTTTTATACAAAAAAAAATAAAAATAAATAAATAATGAAGCCACTCAACTCTCAAGGGACATATCTAAGCCTCCGTTTGGGAAGTGGGTTGGCTTTTTGGCTTTTTGGTTTTTTTGGCTATTTTAGCCTGGGTTAAAAAGCTTGGTTTGGGAAGGACTTTTTGACTTTTTGACTTTTTTGACTTTTTTTGTGAGAGAAGAATGTAATGATTATAGGTTGGATGTGATGTTTTGTTTGTTATGGCTAAAATAACCTATTTTATTTTTTGTGGCTAAAATAGCCAAAAAAACCTGAAAAAGCCCTTGCCAAACACAGGCTAAACATGTCTAAACCTTTAGATAATGCAAATAAACTAAACCCAAGGTTTATTTGAGCCATTAGAAGTTCTCAAACAGTTTCATACACATATGAACATCTCAATCACCATTCCCAACAACATTGTGTCTATCTATTTATACCTATATACATTTATATGTAGCATAAATACTGTGGTAAAGTGATTTGGAAATACTCTTTGATACATATAGACACTTTTGATCCTCTGATTGCTACCTGAAAGAAATGAACACTCCAGTCGAAGGTGCTGGAATTAGCACTCTAACAGGCCAGTCAGTAATTTCTCAAATATTTCTTCTTTCACAAGTTATCATTCTTTTTTCACATACCTCACTTTGACTGACGCTACTCTTTTTTGTATTGTTCTCCAAGGGTCCACTTTCCCATCATCACCTTTCACCATCATATTTGGGACCCCCAGATATGTCAGAAGCTTTTCGACATATTCGGTCCGCAGGATGGTTTCTACTCGGTCTTGTTCTTGTTCAAATGGATTTGGTCATGCCGAGTTAGCCTCACCAACATTCTCGGCGTCCTGTTTAAACCTCTTCTGAGCGCACATATTTGGCCCCCCACAATTGCCCCCCATACATCCGAATAATATATTTACTCAGCGTGTTTGGTTTCTCAACCAACAAAACGAAAACCCTCGAAAGACAAAGATACGGCGGTTGCACTCTTTTTCGTACTAATTCGTCAGAGCTATCAGACCAGACGTGCTACTTGAATCATTACAGCTTCTCGCCCCTTCGTATTTGACATTTATTTAATGCGTTTTGAAATATGTACCTCCGTATACTTTTGAATCGAAAGGCTATTGACATTCTTTAAGCCCGTATACTCTTGAATTGAAAGGTTATTGACATCCTTTGAGCATCCTTCATATCAACCTCCTTCAAGACCTCTGCAACCCCGCTTCTTACTGTCTGTCTTTTTCCTCAACCTATAAGTCCCCTTTTTCTTCTCATTCTATTCTTCATTCCAATTTTCCTACATGTTTTGTTTTTGTTTTTTGTACACGCTATTTTCATTTCATCTGGAATGGCGAGGCATTTGAAAGCTCTCCTTTTTGAGGATCAAGTAGCAGCCTTCCGTCGTCACTTTTCAATTCCAGATGACGTTCACCGATCCCTAGTTTCAGGCAATGTAGTGGACATGGAGAGGGCTGACACAAGCACCATTAACTTTCCTCTTTTGGCAATTGCGGAGGGTGGAGTTCGATTCCCCCTCCATCATCTTCTTAGGACAGTTCTGCGCTACTGGGGATTAATTCCCTCCTAGCCAAATGTGAACTTTTACCGTATTATCATGGGTATAGTGGAATTGGATCGTCGACTGGGTCTTAACCTAGGAATCCCAACTATTCGGCACTGCTACGTCATAGTGAAATCAACCGGTCGACAAGGCTGTTACTTTTTAAGAGCCAAGGATGTTGACCATCATTTGGTAACCATGCTCGCTAGCTCTGGCAAAAGGGTTGATGATGTCATGGTCACCGTCCAAGGTAATTGGGAATTCGGCGTAGGAGAAGATCGCCAAGACCAAGTACCAAGGCAAAAGGGCGAACTAAGTGGCCGGCTAGAATTGCTAACATGTTTTAAAATGAACGGTTTATTCAACTTAAATACTATGCTGATCACTTGTGTTTCTTGCAAGCAACGATTTGAAAAGAGCATTGTCATTTACGGATGAAGCCATTTTGGAGCAGGTTAAGATGGTCCTCAATTACAAAGGCAGTGAAAAACCTCCAAGGAAGAGGGCGTGCAGCCTATGTTTTGCTGAGATACGACCCAACTTACTCCACTTTCTTGGTCGCAAATAATATCCCTGTGTCGACACATGAACGACAGCGTACTGCACTTATCTTCTCTAGCTACAAAAGCCTAAGGGTTATTGGTGTCGAGGGTTTCGACGCTGGCGGGGAGATCGGTGAGGAGGTCGATAAAGATGCACAATTTGAGGGCCATGCAAGGGACCAGGAATTGAATAGAGAACTCGACTTGGCGTTTGAGCATATTAACCCAGACCATTGCACCGATCTCCTTTCTACTTCTGGCCGAGTAGACTCATCTACTCCAGAGGATGATATCTTTACCGACTTAGAAAATCTTCTTGGGGCCGAATTTGAATCCGAAGGCGAAGAGATGAGCGAAGAGTCACTTACCTAGTTTTCCAAGCGACGAAATGCAGAGAAGATGGCGGCCAGAAGGCAAGCCGGCGGGTTTAGGGGGGAGCCAAATAGCGTTGACTTGTGAGGTGCGTCAAGAAGAAAAGACCCGCGAAACAACTGTGGCCGAGTTAGTTCGTGAACAAAATTAGGCTGAAGTTCAGGGAACTGATCTCACAGGACAGAAGCGACTTGCAGAGACTATGATCGATTTACTAGAGACGCCGATCTAGAAACGACCAAGGGTGGATACGCCTCCCATCGAAGATGATTTGGCCGAGGCATTCATCATCCAACCAAGGATGAAGAATGCATCGGTACTCACCAGTGGGTCGGCGATCAAAGATCCCACCGTGGCCTTAAGTGTGGATTCAGCCTTCTCTTTGCCATCAGACTGAATAACTTTCCGTGCTGAACTGGATATCATCTCGATTGCCTTGGTGGCATAATCGGCCATTTTGGTAAGTTAAAACACCTCAAATTTTCAAATAGCTTAAATACTTGTTCCTATTCAAACTAACTTCATTGCTTTTCTAGACGGCAAGAAGGATCGCAGAGATCAGCCATCGTCACTACGACATCGTAGAGCGATTCGGTGTCCTTGAGCGCCAACTAGAGGAAGAGAAGGGCAAGGCCACTACGGCAATCGCCGATTTGTCAGATATTGCTCAAGATAAAGCTCAACATGCTGATTTGCTCTGCAGGACCGTCGAAGAGAGAGCAAATTTGATAGATGGCTCTCTAAAGTCGACTCAAGAAGAAGTCTCCTAGCTGAAGGCCGATCTTGAAACTGAGAAGAAGGCGATGGAGCTCGCTGAAGCAGACGCGACCAAAGCCTTTGATGTCGCCTAGCTAAAGGCCAAGGAGTTGCATGCTGATGAAGCCTTGAAGTTTGAGAATCGAGGCTTCAAGCATAGATGGCTCCAAGCTTTGGCGGCCGCTAAGGTGCCTCTCGATCAGCCGATTCCTTATGAACAATTAGAAGTCAAACCGTTGGAATCGGATCCAAAGGATTTGGAATTTTGATCGGTGTTTTTGTAATGGATATTCAGCCTTTATTGGTTTTTGTTAGCTTTGTTTTGCAAGCTTTTATTAGTTTTTGTCAGCATTTTATTTAGATGTACACCATTTTCATGTATAAAGTGGATGTACTCACACAGTTTATTAATGAAAATGTCCGCTTTGTTAATGAATGTTAATCATTAAGTATTGAAAAACAAAAATATGTCATATCAATTAAGATCATGACCTCTACATCTTAATTCGGCAAAATGCTTGAAGATAAGTTGAATATATTAATAATAATCGCCAAATATGTGGACGAAACATGTTTATGAGATCAAGTGGGGCATTGCCTTTATTCGGCAAAATACTTGAAGATAAATCGAATATATTAATAAATCTTCTCTTGCCCCAGCTAATCACTGAGCATAACCGCCGAATATATGGACGAAAAATGTTTATGGGATCCGGTGAGGCATTGTCCTTATTCGGAAAAATGCTTGAAGATAAGCCGAATAGATTAATAAATTTGCCCTTGCCCTAGCTGATCACTGAGCATAACCATCGAATATATGGACAAAAAATGTTTATAGGATTAGGTGGGGCATTGTCTTTATTCGGCGTAATGCTTGAAGATAAGTCGAATAGATTAATAAATCTTCCCTTGCCCCAGCTAATCACTGAGCATAACTGCCGAATATATGGACAAAAAATGTTTATGGGATCAGGTAGGACATTGTCTTTATTCGGAAAAATGCTTGAAGATAAGCCGAATAGATTAATAAATATGCCCTTGCCCTAGCTGATCACTGAGCATAATCGCCGAATATATGGACAAAAAATGTTTATGGGATCAGGTGGGGCATTATCTTTATTCGACAAAATGCTTGAAGATAAGCCGAATAGATTAATAAATTTGTCCTTGCCTCAGCTGATCACTGAGCATAACCATCGAATATATGGATGAAAAATGTTTATGGGGTCAGGTAGGGCATTGTCTTTATTCGGCAAAATGCTTGAAGATAAGCCAAATAGATTAATAAATTTGCCCTTGCCTCGGCTGATCACTGAGCATAACCGCTGAATATATATGTAAACGGTCGCTTCGTAAACGCTGCATCCGTAATTAATAAGTGGAGTGGCCCTAGGTGTGCGTGGGGCCTGTGCTGTCATTAAATATATACTGCTCAAATTCAGCAGAGTGCGAGAGGGAAAAGAGCATTGCATTGACCTGAGGAGATTCGTATATGAAGAAAAGTATTCTTTAATAGCAGCGGGGAGGGTAGGACGCTAGCTGAACTGGATTCAGAAATAAACCGAGGAGCTGGTGGCGAACCTGCACGAACGAGTAATAGGACATCAGAGGAGCGTGAGAGGCGTCACTCCCCTTGTTGTCGAAGCAGGTCTCTAAGAAGGGGCAGGGTAGAAAAGTCACCAAGGAGAGAGAGGCAACAACGAGGGAGCTCCAAGACTGGGAGTGCACATACCTTACCGTGAAATGAAACCAACAGGCCACCACGCCCGTTAAGTTTTTCAGTTTTTGTTGGGAATAAACTGATGACCGAAACAGACTCAATTATCCCCGATTCGAATGTGGTAGTAGAGTTCACTCGACAAATTTTTCCGCCCGAAGTCCAACAATCAATGGTCGGTCGGCCTAATTAAGAAATTTTTCGAGAGGGCATTCATGGAGCGGTTAAAGGACTATACACCTCCTATGAGATCAGCATGCCTTCGTGCCGCACGAAGAGAGATAGAACAGAAAGACATTCGGAGCATGGAACACCGCGCAGAGAAGGTCGAGAACGAGCTAAGAAAGGCCAAGGCTACCGAGACACAGTCGACGGGTCAAACCCGATTGTGACGGAAAGAGTAAACTAGCGCTTGCTTGATCATGCCATAGCTGATCGAGATATGACAAGCATGTTCGCAAAAGAGGCGATAAGAACGAGGGCCTATGAACAAGGCTTTTTTGATGGCCGAAAGATCTACATTGAGAAGGCCAGGGAGAAGTTAGCGGATGATGTTTGCCGATGCAAAAATCGTGGGCTTAAGCACAAATGGATTAAGGCTTTGCAAGTCGTAGGTGTCGATTCAGTGTCGTCATTATACCAAAGTTACAAGGTCCCCTTCGAGGTTTATGAAGCCGAAAAGACTAATGACGAAGAAGAAAATGCCCAACAGGAGAAGGTCTAGATAATCAGACATTGCATTTCTTAGTGTGTCGGTACCCATGTATTTGTATAAATTGTAACGAATAAATTTCCTATGTACTTGTTTGTTTGATATTTTAGTTGTCCCTGTTGGAAATATGTATTGTGGTCCCATGTATCTTTATTGTTTTTCTATTAACCGTCGTAGTTTAATTACTTTCACCGACTTAGGCAATGGTGATCTAATAATCCTGTCAATGAGCGTTCCGAATTTGGTGTCGATTGTGAGCATGCACGAAGAGTGCTCCAAATTAGGAGTCTTATTTATGGCCAATCGTGACATCCACGAAGGGCGCTTCGAATTTGGAAGCTTATTCAGCTCAAACGTGGACATGCACGAAGGGCGCTCCAAATTCAACTGTTGGCCAATCGTGATATCCATGAAGGATGCTCCAAATTCAGAGGCTTAATCCGCCCAAACGTTCACATGCACGAAGGGTGCTCCAAATCTGGAGTCTTATTCATGGCCAATCGTGACATCCACGAAGGGCGCTTCAAATTTGGAGACCTATTCGACCCAAACGTGCACATGCACGAAGGGCGCTGCGAATCCAGAGTCTAATTTATGGCCAATTGTGACATCCACAGAGGGTGCTTCGAATTTGGAAACTTTTTCGGCCCAAACATTCACATGTACGAAGGGCACTTCAAATTCGGAGGCTTGTTCGGCCCAAACGTTCACATGCACGAAGGGCGCTCTGAATCCGGACTCTTAGGACAATCATAACATCCACGAAGGGCGCTCCGAATTCAAAGACTTATTTGACCCAAACGTGCACATGCACGAAGAGCACTTCGAATTCAGAGTCTTATTTATGGGCAATCGTGACATCCACGAAGGGCGCTCCAAATTCAGAGACTTATTCGGCCCAAATGTGCACATGCACGAAAGGTGCTCCAAATCCGAAGTCTTATTTATGGCCAATCGTGACATCTACGAAGTGCGCTCCGAAGTTGGAGACTTATTCAGCCCAAATGTGCACATGCACGAAGGGCGCTCCGAATCTAAAGTCTTATTTATGGCCAATCGTGACATCTACGAAGGGCTCTCCAACTTCAGAGACTTATTCGGCCCAAACGTAAACATGCACGAAGGGCGCTCCGAATTCCGAGTCTTATTTATGGCCAATCATGACATCCACGAAGGGCGCTCCGAATTTGGAGACTTATTTGGCCCAAACGTGTATATACATGAAGGGTGCTCAGAATTTGGAGTCTTATTTATGGTTAATCGTGACATCTATGAAGGGCGCTCCAAATTCGGAGACTTATTCATCCTAAACGTGAACATGCACGAAGGGCGCTCCGAATCCGGAGTCTTTGTGTTGGCAAATCGTGATATCCACGAAGGGCTCTCCGAATTCGGAGGTTTATTCGGGCCAAACGTGAACATGTGCGAAGGGCACTCCGAATTCGGAGTCTTATTTATGGCTAATCGTATATCCACGAAGGGCGCTCCTGTAACAACCCTGATCCGCAATTAGCTACTAATCCATAATTAAGGATGTTAATTAAGTGGATAAAATAAAAAAAAAAATGTGTTTATTATGTATTTTGCATGATTTTTGGCTTTCTATTTGTTACTTGTAGAAATATCTGTCTGGAATTATGCTTTAATATGAAAATTGAAAGCCTTATCGGCATCCAAAATCGGAATTGGTTACATGAATATATTATTCAAAATTTTTAGAACTATATGGCAAATTTTATTAAAAAAAATTGATTCAATCTAATTAATTAAGTTGCGTTTGGCAAGCCTTATGTTCTAATTAATGTATTATGGCATCATGACTATATATATGGCCCTTTAAGCTCATTTCTTCAACTTTTTGAGCTCCCAAAATTTGAGATTTACATTGTAGAGAGAGAAACTCTCATTTTAGAGAGAGAAAGGAAGAGATTGAAGAGGAATTGAAGGGTTTGTGTTGAACTCATCAAGATTGTGTAAGAACAAGTGTGTTTAAAGATTCTAGGTAAGAATTCAACCCCCAATTTATGAATGTAAGTTATCAACTTGAAGATTATGTGTTTAGATGTGTAAATTGAGCTTTGAATGAAGAATTTGGTTGTAATTCATACATGCAAGCATGCATAAGTGTTAAGTCACCATCTTGATCATGAGCTTCATTATTGTGTTGAATTTGGAGCATGAAATGTACATGCATGTACATTTTACCAAGTTCTGAGAGTGAATTTCATGTTCATATAGTCTTATAGGAGAATAGGGAGAAGGAATTTTACATACATGCATAAACATGAAGAGTCTTGCCATGTGAGTTAATTTTGAGCATCTAAGTTATTATCATAAGTTATTTGGCACATGCATGTTTGAATTATCATGTTTTGAACCTCGATTTCATGTTTTGGAAAATAATTTCTTACATGCATGGAGCTTATGAGCTCAATTTGTTAAATTCATGAGTTTGAAGAAAAAGCTTGAAAGATTTTACATGCATGTTTTGCTTCTTAAGTTTCAAGTTGAATTTGAGTTATTGGCAAGCTCTTGGGCCATGATTTTATGAAATGATCCTTAATTCATCATATTTTGCAAGTTTACAATGTTATCTCAAGTTTTGGGACCCAAGAGATGTGTTTTAGAGAGTTGCATTCGAGTTTGAAGCTTAGAGATCAAATCTAGAAATTCCAGAATTTGAACCTACGCTCGAGCGTATGAGTTCACACTCGAGCGAGCACTATGAATGCGTGTGTAGACCGCCCTGACTTCCTCCGCGTGCCCCTATTTTGGAGAGGGCGCGAATTGATTCAGGCTACTACAGTTCGGACTCCTGTCACGGTTCTGAATCTAATCTCACAAAGTGCAATGTAAGACTGATAAATCACTAAAGAGTCCAAATCCGGCAAATCATTTTGGAAAATTGATTTTAATCAAAAAGCGCTAAACATGGACTGCTTTGCCAGATTACAGAGCCGCCACCTAAATATGTTATTTTGGGCAATTTGGGAAACCGTGACTCGTGCCAAAGGCCATGTGTCCGTTATCACCAAAGTTGCCTCGGCTCGGGAACTTGGGTACGAGAGGGGAAGGTCCGGAAATAAGCACCCCCGCTTGCCCGATCAAAGGATCGGCCTCTACTAAGCATGATATGTTGTTTTATAAACCATGTGTTCTTATTCCGGTTGTTTAGCTAACTTACTACGTGATGCGCACAGCATACAAATACAGACTAGATCGCCTGAATTGGAACAAAACAATTCAATGTTTGTTTTCGAAAATGGTTTGAATTTGCCACCCTCAAGTGGGCTTAGAAATGCAGATTTGCCACCAAACAAGGTGGGCTTAAAACATGATGATTTGCCACTCCAAGTGGGCTTAAAACTCACATTTTGATGAATTGTTCCAATTAAAGTAATGAAGCCTTCATCCACAGGCATTCATGCAGTCATAGCAATTAAGCAAATAGCTTTATGGCAAGCATGCTATCATAGCAACACTCACACACATGCAAGTATGCTAAAGTGTAAACACTTACAGTGTACTCTAAACCAAAACAGAGAACTAGTTAGAAATCATGCATGATCCTAACTATACCAGATGCCTAATGCAACACATGCAAAATGCAACTAAATAGGCTCGGCTATCTAAGATGGCATGTGAAATGCAACACTTGATAACATGCTTTGAAACAAGTATTCAAGTAAGTGTATTGAAATACAATGTAGCTTGAATGATGCGCCGAGCCCGGTGCATGCAATACAAATGAATGATGCACGCATGCAAGCATGAGGATGCTAATCAAAATATGCCCTAAACTAACCATCGAAAACTGATAAGTAAAAGGGAGAAGGAAGTGGGGTTGGAAGACATGCATACACACACGCACCCTTATTATAACATTTGCCCTCTCGGAGGAGGGTCCGAATAAATAAGCTAACTAACTACGCTAAGCTAAGCTAATTATTACAAACCAACTAATTAACTAAACACTTTAACTAATTAATTACAAAACGACTAAGCTAATGAACTAATTAGCTAATCAATTCTAATGAAAGGCCTCGGGAAGCGAGGGAGATATGCATGCTCGATTGCGTCCTCCCGAAAATCCACCACCTTGCCTCTAGATGCCTCTGTTTGCATATCTTTGGACCTCTGAAAATTGTGCCAACCTCCAGACTGCTTTTGTTTGATCTCAAGAATACAATGATGGCTGATCGGCTAGAAATTATGGCTATGAGCCACTAGTTATGGCCGGTCGACTGACTTGATGGCCGGTCGTCTAGTACATGTGGCCGGTCGGCCACTGATCTCCTGAACTTCCTCCTTTGGCTGCAACAGAGAGCAAACAGAGGCATGGTAGTGTATTTGCAAGGAAATGTTCGTACTGCTGCACTCCTTATCATGTCTCAAGCTCAAAAGAGTGTGGCACTTGGCTCTCAAGCCACCAACCAAGCATTTTCAATGCATGGTGGCCAAAGAACCAAGCTTGTACAAGCTCAATGAATGCGCACATAAGACTCGAAGTGCCTCCACCCTATCATGCATGATCAAGGGTGTTGGCGACCAAGAAATGTGACACATTTCATCACTGAAATCATGTGAGGAATGGCACACTCTAACCACGCTGAACTCGTGAGAAGAGGAAGAAAACAAATTCCAAACACGCTGAAATCGTGTGAGGAAGGGCACACTCTAACCACGCTGAACTCATGAGAAGAGGAAAATAACTCAGGAGCGCGTTCCACGCATCCTAAGTTAAGTCCCGGGGGACAACGATCCTAAACGCTGCTTAGCATAAAAGGATAACAGACACAAAATAGCACAAGATGCAAATAAATACAATAAGTGCGATGATATGATACATGTTACAAGCAATGTAGAGCATGATGTTTAGAGAATGCAATAAACAAACAAAGCGGTGCTTTAGAAAGCACCTCATGGGACGAGTGGCGATGAACCGCTCTACTTTGACGGAGATCTCCCCTTGTGTTCTTCGAACTCTTACCTTCTGTTCTTCGAACTCTTACCTTCAACTCACAGTACAAGGGTTCTAAAATGCTGACAGGGGTTCTTCAAGTAGAACACTTTGGATGCCACTTTTTTTCCTGATCATATTCACAACTTTCCCTATTCTCCAATGGGGTGGCAGACTAGGTTGGTTCAGTATCTAGAATTGAGGCGCAAACACGCTACCTCAACCTATGGGGCTTCCATATAGATTTCAAGCCGGGGATACACCCCTGGGTATTTAAACCAGTCTTTAGTCTCGGAAATTCCAAACCTTTGTGTTCTAGGCATCAGCCATTCGAACTCTAGTTTCCACCGTCGTAGTTGGTCTCCTAGGAACTCATTGCAAACACTGCCAAGGTGCCTCTAGCAAGGAAATGGTACTCAGGGAGAGCACTTCTGATCGCCATTCTGGCTTGAAATAGGCTTGAGCTTGAGCTTGAGGTAGAGACACACTCATACTTCGGAGCATTGACAAGGCTTGAGGAGGTGCAAATGGAATGCATTCTCGGAATTTGCTGAAGTTGAAACACACTAAGATGCTCTAAATTTTCCCTCTTTTCTTTTGCTTTGCAGTCCGGAACCTATGTAGCTTCAGATAGGTCCTTGTTTTATTGTTCTCACAATGACTTGGGTTGAACCCTGCAGTTTTATGAAAGAACAAATCCTGTTTTGCACATACATGGAGAACGACACAGCACTGTGAGCACAAAACGATTTATTTTTGAATTGAAATTGAGAAACGAGTTCTTAACCGGGTATTGAGCCTACAACCGACCACAGTCAAAATGACTCAACAAAGGAAAAACAAAGGTAAAACAACCTAAACACATCTATCGACACTCGAAACGACTCAAAACAAGGATCGAGACAAACAAAAACGCACACACAACACTCATATGTGTTACAAAGGCGAGAGACCTCTCGGTTCACAGGGAGCCTATTTCTCCGGGTATTGTTTCCCACCCTTTCTCATTTGTGATCCTCACATCACTCTGGCACTCAATCTCTAGTTTTTTGAAAAAGCCATTTCCTCACTTTTCCTCTCAGCGCACATCTCTCTATTCTTCAATCTCTCTTCTTTTTTTATCCCTCCCCTGGGTGTTTGATGCATAAACAGGAAGACGTGGGCTCTTGCCCCTAGTATTCTACTAGATTCTCCGTCTTCCGCTCACAACAGCGAGCTGTCCCACAGAGGGGTCGTGATACGATCGGAAATGCAGCAAATATGTAATCTGCATCGGTTGACGGTACCATTAGTTTAGCTTGATCGAGGTGAGTTACAACATGTCCTACCGGCCAGGTATACAATTGATTGGCCTGACACATTACATTTTCTACGTCCTCGTTCCGGGTCAGATGCCAATTTGGGTGTGATCATCCAGATGAGGGAATCGAATATCCCGCTCCATTTTCAATTTGTGCTTCGCACTTGGCTTGATACCTCGCTGCTTAGAGGATATGAGAGCTTTCGGCCCTTTGCTATTAGCTTCAGTTGTGCCCTTTCTTGCGAATACGGCGCCCTTTCTGGCAAGTATGGTGCCCTTTCTGGCAAGTATGTTAACAACGGGAAAAAGATAGAAAACCTGACTCAACTGTGCCCGTAGTTCATCATTTTGACCATTTTTTGTTTTGGCTTTCTACTAAAACAATTTTGACCAACATGAAAATTAGATTAACACACTTGTTTGATTTTCTAATTTGAAATCATGCAAGTCAGGCTATGAGCATCGAAAATTTTCCTTTTTTGGGTCCAAGAAATGGCCTAGTTTTTTGAAAAATAGAATAATTTTTTAGAGAATTAGTCAACGTCATTAAAAAATTCTCAAAAACTGTTTTTGCAAATGGCCACTACTCGACCAACATGGAATTTACTCTTGATATGCATAACCTTAGATCTGAACTTGAATTATCTTGCAGCTAAATCTTCCAACGGAATAGGACAGTCCGATTTTGAATGAAGTTGAGCCAATTTGCACATGGATAAGATAGCCGAGTTGAACAAGGATAAACCAATCAACATTGATGAGCCAAGCAGGCTAAAAATAATTAGGGCCGAACTTCAGGATGAAGTTGCCTACGTATCCCAAAGATAGGAATCATGTCGTACGTAGTTCTGGGCTAAGGTACACTCGGGTGTTGACACTCTCCTTTTGCGCTCTAACTTTTGCCAAGGCCGCCCTTCCGGGTTTTCAACCTTGTGAGCTATGTTTTTCTTTTCTTTTCATTTCTTTTCATCTGTTCTTTTCTTTTCTTTTCTTTTCTTCTTTTTTTCATTTTTGTTCTTTTCTGTTCTTCTTTTCATTTTCTCTTTTTCTTCTTTTTCTCTGCTCTAACTTTTGCTTGGGTTGCCCTTTCAGGTTTTCGGCCCAGCGAGCCTCTCAAGGGTAGAAAAGTTTAACTTGTCCGTGTTGATCAGTTTGAGATCTCGAAGCCATCTGAATCCAGGAGAATGGCTGCTGAGCCATCTGAATCCAGGAGAATGGTTGTTGCTCGCTGATAATGTAGAAGTCCATCCATTGAGGGCTGAATCTACCCCTAGTTTTGTGGATAGGAACTCGATTGTCCTTCAGCAAAAACTTTCTTCTTCCAGCTACTGGAATTTGGTTTTCTGGCCAGTCTTCATTAGCTTGAGAAATGACTCATCTTTCACTCTTTGAGCACATCTGACATTTTTGCCCCTAGTTCAAGGGCTACTTCTGATCTAGCTTCGTAAGCTTCCTTTGATAACATCTGATCTTCTTGATCTGACTTTCTTGCCCCTAGTTCGAGGGTTGTTTCAAATCTGGCCTGGCGGGCCTCCTTTGATGTCATACAACCTTGTTGCCCCTAGTTCATGGGTTGCTTCAAATCTGGCCATACAAGCCTCATACTGTGGTTGACCGTTGAACATTCTGAATCCAAGTTCAAGGTTTGAAAGCAAAAGAGGTTGAGTCTTGAGACTGAGAGCGATCCTATGCTACACAATCTCGAAATCAATTCCACGCATGTCTTCGTAGGACCACGCAAAACATTTTGAAATTTTTTAAGAAAGCGACTAGTCGCTCGTGAAGACAGTGTAGAACTAATCTGGATCAAGCCAGGATCCTTCTCAGTACTCACATTAACAAACATGATCTCATTCATTAAGGGCTTAGCACGCCTCTCTTGCTCTTAGTTGATCAAATTTTTGCAAATCCCAATGAATTCCTTCCTCTTTATTTTCATCACAGTGTTCAAAAAAAGTTTTTTGAAAAACTTAGGTCAATGCAATGATTTCAAGGCACAGAAAAGTAGGTGAAAAGCACTGTCGTTTCATTCAAATCTGCTGGCACAACTGGCTTCATGGCAGGAACAGACTCAAAAGAAAGAGTGTAAAAGACAAACACAAAACAAGCAAGTGATGTCCGAGGTAACACCCCCGAAATCACCCAACTCTAACACAACATGATTGACTCGATACAACAAGATAGACTCGACTGACTCAGTACAAAAAGACTGACTCAAAACAACAAGACTACCCAATAGCCAAGTCAGAAAGTAAAATAACCAACATTTGCACATTGCTCAAAACAGTGCGTGTCATCCCCATATCTGGAGTAAATCGAGTGCCATCAACAGGTGATTCATCCCCCGATCATATAATCACATTATCTCCCAAGTTCACTAATCCAGTGCCGATAGACTTTGCAGAGCCTGGTGCGACGATGACCTTGCTATCAATTAGATCTTGTATTTCATGGCGAAGACAAAAACAGAGGTCAGTGTCATGACCGGTTTATTAATAGAAGGCACAATACTTGGCAGTATCATGCTTAGCCGGAATGGGATTCAGGAGAGACCAAAGCTCAAGGGGTTTGAGATGGCCTTGTCCTATAAGGATTTGAAGAGCTTTGGACAAAGTCATGTAGAGGGGATTAGAGACCCTCTGGCCTCGGGGTGGATACTTTGAGGTTTGTGGATGCACCAGTAAGGGGGTTGGCAGGTGCTGACTGGGTTTGCTGATCTCCGACAGATGCAGGACTAAAGTTAAGAAGGGTGTTTCTGGTACGACATCCCTTTTTTTGGCTTGCCCCTTGATTCAAAATGCTCTCATCCCGAGTAGCAAAAGTGTCATCCACAGTCTTTGCAACAACTGCGAGCACTTGCTATTTGTTTAGCCCTGCGGCTTTCCAAGCCTCAACAGCCCACTGAAGATGTTCAAAGGGACCAATGCCTGTCCCTATCTTGTTCTTACCACTTGTCTCCACTTTGCTAAGAGATGTGGTTGATGACGGAGCCAATATCCCAAAGGCTAGATCTGCCACTGTTCTCTGAAGATCTTTAATCATTTTCATCAGTTCAGAAGTAGTGGGTTCACGGGTTTGAGATGATTGGGGTTCAAATGCACCCATCATGCATAAGTCCATGCTTTCTCGGATAAAACACCTCAGGCTTGGGTAAATGGGCCGGGGTGATGTATATGCTGGGATTGTAGGTGGATAGGAGTGTATGGATTAGATTGAGATGTAAAGGTGACAGGTCAGTAGTAGCCCGAGGTCCTTTTGGTGGAACTATGGTCTCTTCGTCAATAAGATCCTGAATCTTATGACGGAGGTGGATGCAACGGTTCGTATCATGACTGTGTTGTTGATGATAGGCACAGTATTTAGCTGGGTCATATCTTGGTGGAAGAGGAGTTGGAAGGGGTTGAGGTTCTAGGAGTTCTAGGTACCTTTCTTCTTGCAGCATTTTCAAAGCTTAAGGGAGACTCATGTACAGAGGATGGAAATTTCGGGCTTGGGGGCGAGTTGAAGTGGTTGGTTTTTGGCCATTGAGGGAAGTGGTGATAATGTCTACTTCTGAGCATTTCGTAGTTGTGCTACCATCAGTAGTAGCATTGGAACTGCGAACAACATTCTTCTTCAAAGGCTCATTATCTTCCACAAAGATCCCTTATCTGAGGGCATCCTCAATTTGAACCCCCATTTCATAAAGGTCTGGGAAGGCTAATAGAGGTAGGACGATCATCTTTTGTAGCAACTTGCTATGCAGATTCCGAACAATCATCTTGATCTGATCTTTGTCGGAAGGCCTTGTAGTCACCATCGAGGCTTTTTCTCTCCATCTCGTTACGAACTCTGAGAAACCCTCATTTGGCTCTTGATGGGTGACTTCGAGATCACAAGTTGTGACCTCGATCTGTGTGTTATAGGAGTATTGAGCGATGAAGGCCTCAGCCATCTTTTCCCAGTTGTGTTTCACAGAGTTCTCCAATTTTGCATACCAGATTGCGGCTATCCCAGACATGGTTCGGCCGAAGAGAGACAACTTCTGGGCCGAGGTCAAACCCATTGGCCTCAAAATATCAGAAAACAGGTGGAGATGCACCATTGGGTCTTCGGAGCCATTGAAGCGGTCGATATACGGCATTTTAAATCGCTCCGGTAAGGTAACTGCAGATTCAGCGTACCTGTTTTCTAAATCTGGGATGGAGTTCTCTCCTTGTGCTCGTTTGAATAACTTCTCTAGTTTATTGACTTGGTCAACCTCAAATTCAAACGGAGCTTTAGTTTGATAGACAAGAGCTTTCGCGGCCGGTTTTGGGATTGGCTCTACTAGATTACCCTGAGTCTCTTGGACATTAGCAGTATGGGCAGTGGCTCTGGCTGTCGGGTTACCGTAGGAGGTGTATGAGATGCAGAAGCCGCGGCCAGTTGTGGCTGTTGTTGTTGTAGCCGGGTTATCACTTCGGCCTGACGAGCCGTGACTTCAGCCTGACGGACTGCGTCCTACTGCAATGCCTCGAGTGTCTGTTACAGGTGATGTATCTGTTCTTCCACACTGGCTGGGGGATACTGAGCCATGGGAATGGGTGGATTGATCTCATGGTGAGCTGAATGCAGACAACTGTTCCCAAACCAGCCTAAACCCGGGTGAACTGAGGGGTGACTGCTATAGAAACTGCACCGGTGAATTCTGTCTGAACCTCCTTCGTCTTGTAACCTGTGGAGGTGAGGTAAACACAGGTTGCTTCTGAACCAATTTTGACCTGACAAAGTCTATCGATACAAGTCTAGAGTACCCGGGGGATATTGGAGCCTTCTGAAGCTATAGTTCCATGACTGCCTAGCAGAAGAGAAAACAAGCAGCATCTCAACCTGATTTCACTAGAACAAATATGAGCATAGCTAAATGGTTGTGCTCTCTATACTGAATTTTGCCTAAAATCAGATACCGAACTTGCAACTGATATGCAAATCCTTGTACAGTTTCACTGTAAAGCAAATACAAATTAATTGAGAGCCAAAACATCCCAATGAGGGGGTAGGGTTACCCTGTCCTAGTTTCGTCAGGAGCTAGGGTTTCACTAGGCACGCATGCGGTTTCAAACAACCTACATTCGGGTAAGCAACTTGTCCTAGTCTGGAATGGTCTCTATGGCTTCCGATATGCAACTAGGTTGATTGGTCAAAAAGGGTGCCTCGGCAAAACCAAGGTTTGTGTTCCCATCGTGGTAGAGCCCGTAACCGGTCAGCCTTATGGCATGTTTTTCCAAGCCAGCCTCCGGCAAACCGTTCAGAAATAGCAAATGGCAAACACTATGACTTAGGCACACCAAAAGCAAATGCAATGCAAAGAAACACATAAATGTAGATAAAACAACATATCATGAGTTTCGAGTCAAGTTCTCTAAATTTCCCAGCAGAGTCGCCAAAAACTGTAGACCTGACTTCCTTCATGCGCCCCCCTTTCGGAGAGGGCGCGAATTTGGTCTTACTACAACATTTCAGACTCCTGTCATGGTTCTAAATCTCATCTCACAAAGTGCAGTGTAAGACTGATAAATCACCAAAGAGTCCAAATCCGGCAAATCGTTTTGGAAAACTGATTTTAATCAAAAAGTGCCAAACATGGACTGCTTTTTCCAGATTACATAGTCGCCACCTAAATATTTTATTTTGGAAAATTTAGGAAACCCTGACTCATGCCAAAGGCCACGTGTCCGTCGTCACCAAAGTTGACTCGGCTCGGGAACTTGGGTACGAGAGGGGAAGGTCCTGAAATGAGCACCCCCGCTCCCCCGGATCAAAGGATCTGCATCTACTAAGCATGATATGTTATTTTATAAACCATGTGTTTTTATTCCGGTTATTTAGCAAACTTACTATGTGATGCGCACAACATACAAGTATAGACTAGATCACCTGAATTGGAACAAAACAATTTAATGTTTGTTTTCGAAAATGGTTTGAATTTGTCACCCTCAAGTGGGCTTAGAAATGCAGATTTGCCACCAAACAAGGTAGGCTTAAAACATGATGATTTGCCACTCCACGTGGGCTTAAAACTCACATTTTGATGAATTGTTCCAATTCAAGTAATGAAGCCTTCATCCACAGGCATTCATGCAGTTATAGCAATTAGGAAAATAGCCTCATGGCAAGCATGCTATCATAGCAACACTTACACACATGTAAGTATGCTAAAGCGTAAACACTTACAGTGTACTCCAAGCCAAAATAGAGAACTAGCTAGAAATCATGCATGATCCTAACTATACTAGATGCCTAATGCAACACATGCAAAATGCAACTAAATAGGCTCGGCTATCTAAGATGGCATATGAAATGCAACACTTGATAACATGCTTTGAAACACGTATTCAAGTAAGTGTATTGAAATACAATGTAGTTTGAATGATGCGCCGAGCCCGGTGCGTGCAATACAAATGAATGATGCATGTATGCAAGCATGAGGATACTAATCGAAATATGCCCTAAACTAACCATCGAAAGCTGATAAGTAAAAGGGAGAAAGAAGTGGGGTTGGAAGACATGCATACACACACACACCCTTATTACAACATTTTCCCTCTCGGAGGAGGGTCCACATAAACAAGCTAACTAGCTACGCTAAGCTAAGCTAATTATTACAAACCAACTAATTAACTAAACACTTTAACTAATTAATTACAAAACGACTAAGCTAATGAACTAATTAGCTAATCAATTCAGATGAAAGGCCTCGAGAAGCGAGGGAGATATGCATGTTTGATTGCGTCCTCCCGAAAATCCACCACCTTGCCTCTAGATTCCTCTGTTTGCACATCTTTGGACCTCTGAAAATTGTGCCAACCTCCAGACTACTTCTATTTGATCTCAAGAATACAATGATGGCTGATCGGTTAGAAATTATGGCTATCAGCCACTACTTATGGCCGGTCGGCTAGTATATGTGGCCGGTTGGCCACTAATCTCCTGAACTTCCTCCTTTTGTTGCTACAGAGAGAAAATAGAGGCATGTTAGTGTATTTGCAAGGAAATGTTCGTACTGCTGTACTCCTTATCATGTCTTAAACTCAAAGGAGTGTGGCACTTGGCTCACAAGCCACCAACCAAGCATTTTCAATGCATGGTGGCCAAAGAACCAAGCTTGTACAAGCTCAATGAATGCGCACATAAGACTCGAAATGCCTCCACCCTATCATGCATGATCAAAGGTGTTGGCGACCAAGAAATGTGACACGTTTCATCACTTCAAGTATGAAACGTCCCACATTTCTTGTGTTTCGATTAACGTCCGATCCAAACACATGCAATGTAAACAACATGCTTATCTTATACAAGTTTTACTTGGCTCATTTTTGTTTACACATTTTAGCTTACCAATTAGTCTATTAACCAGTTAAGTTCAATGTGAAAAAGTCCTCTGATCGGAAAGATGGCCCAAGCCACAAGCACCTTAAGCATGGAAGAAGCCTCATGCTTTTGGTTAGTAGAAATCCTCAAGGGAGGATTAAAACCATTAGGCATGCGAACCTCAATTCCATACCCAAGCCGTCAAGGGGCTCAAGACCACTTTCAAAGTGAATGAAAGATTGAAACAATGGAGTGCAATGACACATATTTCAGCACTGAAATAACATGCTAAGTGAAGGACACAACTCTAGAGGTATGCAATACAAAGCTCAAATGACCAAATCAGCCATGGATAGACCTAAAACATGCCAAATCAGTGACCAAAATGAGCTGAAATGATAGCATGAAAAGCAAGAAAAAGCATGCTCAAATGAGGGCTCACAAGCAAGGCATAAAGCTCAACTCTCAAACACATTGAAGGAGTGAAAAATGTGAAAGCATGACAGTGATATATGCTCTGAAATTACATGCTAAATGAAGCTATGGCATGCAAACAATTCAAGCAAAGCATGCTAGATGTCTTGAATCACAAAGCTAGTGAAGGCCAACTACATTATAGCTATACAAGGCAAAGCACATATGTCCAAGGCCACTCAAAACAGAGCTTAATCATGCTAAATCATGGCCGAAAATGTGCTGGAGTGGAGCTAACACATGCTAGAATGATAGGCGTACTCATTGTGCATATTAAGCTGATAAGCAAGATTACACTACGAGTGTAAGAAGCAAACAAGAGGTGCTCCAACCAGCCAAAAACATGCTCAAACTAGGCTATAAAAAGGTAGAAATACATGCTCATTTGGTAGGCCATCAACACATGGAAACAAGACAAGAGGAGAGGGGACCACCCCCTCCCATTTTGGACCTCAAAACCACCTTTCCACCACTGAAATTCCTCTGGAATTTAGTGTTTAAAGGGCTAAAAAGAGATGGTTTCAAAAGCTTTGAAAGATGGCACAAAGCTTAACAAGCAAAGAGACAAGAAGGATGGACCACCCTCAAACTCAAAAGAGGCTTAAACCACCATTTTTAGGACTGAAAAATAGAGTTTTCTTCAGTTCAAAACCAAACCAAAAATAGTTTGCAAAGGTGGCAAAACAAGTGTGCAAGACAAGCTTAAAAGGGACAAGTGCTTACCCTTGAAGCACAACCTGAGCCAAAACCAGCTTTGAGAGCTCAAATAGGACCTCCAAGAACCTCAACAACAAGGTAGAGGTGTTTGGTCTAGGGTCTCTTTATAAGAGTGTAGGAAATTCTCACTTCTAAGCACAATATAGGAAGAGAGAGAGGCTTCTAAAGAGAGAGGTTGGAATTTTGCTCAAAAAATTATAGAGAGAGAGAGGGCTTTTTAGAGAGAGAACCTCCCAAACTTGTTCACCTTCCAACCCCTTAAAATGATAGATATTGCTTCAATATATAGCAAAAAGAGAGCATTTGGTCGAAATGTCTGAATATAGAGACAGCTGGAGCATTTGGAAGACAGCTGGAGCAAAATATCTTTAAATTATGAGCTTTCTGGACATTTATGGCCGACCGGCCATCTTTTTGGCCGACCTGCTACTAATGATGGCCGATCGGCCACTTCCGTGGCCGACTGCAAATTCTGCTCTGCAGGTCCGACTTCAAATGGGCATAACTCCTTCATTTAAACCCCTTTGTAGGTCATTCTGGCATCTAAATTGAAGCCCTGGAAGTAAGATTTCCAATGGTGGAAGCTTCACCTCAAAATGCCAAGTGTGCTAAGAGATATCCCTCTTTTAGTGAAGACTGCTCATTTCCGGCTCAATCGGATTGATGCCTAACTTCAACCAACCATATCTCCCCCATCCGAACTCGACTTTAGGAGATTATTGAGTGTAAAATGAAGCCTCGGAAATCTTATTTCCAATGGTGGTGGCCTCATAGCTGAAATCCAAGTATACAAGTGGATAGGCCCGATTTAGCGAGGACTGCTCATCTCTCTCCTAACGATTCATGCCCAACGTCTTCCTCAACTAGGTTTCTTCCCTCCACTCCTCTTTTCTTCAACTCCAAACCCCAAAACAAGATGTTTTTGAAGATTTTTTTGAAGAGTTCACCTCTCTTTCATGCATTTCCACTTTGCCCTTGCTCGATTTTTCGAAAAGCGCACCATTTAACAAAATGCGAGTGTCGAAACATCGCAGAAACTTTGTTTCAAAAATGTTTTGAAAGAGAGGATTTTAAGGTCTAAAATCTTTGGTCAAAATAGTTTTAGTCCAAAAATGGGGTGTAAGATTGGAATTTGACTCTCTTCTTGCTGAAGAAATTGAACCTTTGCATTGCACACCTCATCACCAACTAAACAATCAGTGGCGCCCAAGTCTTAAGGACAGTCAAAAATAGGGTGTCTACAGCGTGCACTTCCACTCGAGTTACATGATACTCGCTCAAGCGTGAAATGCATGTGTCTAGAAGTTCGCATGTTTTGCAGCACGCTCAAGTGACAGAAGTCACGCTCGAGCGACGGTCTGAGCCTCACACTCGAGTGGGTATCGAGCGTCCGTCGAGCGTGAAAAGCAAGCAACCAGTACTTTTCTGAATTTACAGTTCGCTCAAGCGAGGGAAGTCACGCTCGAGCGAACCCTCACATTTTGCATGTCTGCTCGAGCGAGGAAAGCCATGCTCGAGCGAGGACCCTGTTTTCAGAAATTTGACTAAGTGTTTTCCAATACATTTTGGCATCCTCATTGCATCTTAGACATTCATAAGCCTTAGTTTAGCTATAGTAATGAGGATATGAATTAGAAACACACTAAGAAAGGAATGTACTAAGTTAAGAGATTACAAGTGTGTGTCTTGAAGCAATGTGATAAGAAAGAACAAGAATCAATGTAAGAGAGCTAAGCTATAACGGCCATGTGAACATGTGTAATGATAAGATATGTTTGTGTTATGTACTTTTGTGTTTGTAGGTCAACGTCCGGAGATTGATTGACCGTTTACAGGAGCCCACTGTAAGTAACATTTCTGTAAAGATATATTGATATAAATTATGTTTAAATTGTTATCGATAAGCTATAGTTTCTTGAAATGCTATCTTGATTATGTGAACGAATGTCCTATTTTTGAATCTATTATGGCATCCACAGATAGTCCCAAGTCATGGGGGACGACATGTAAATGCAGGTCCATGACATACATGTGATTACGAGATCTCATTAGCCACTTGATTGTGGTGATATGTGGTTAATCGTTATCCAGAATCGATTAGTTTAGTCGGAAGACGATATGTGATGTGTTCTATGGGATGTACCATTATTATGTTCGGATATGAGGATGATTATGTTATGATCTGTTTTATGATTATGAAATGTTTGGAATTCGTTCACTAACCTCTTTACATTGATGTTATTCATTAGGCTTTAGCTCACTGTGTGTGTGTATATATATATATATATGTATAGGTGAGCGTTTTGGAGATCAGGCCTGAAGACTTTTGCCTGGATCTATGTCTCGTTGTCAGCCAACCATTGTGCCTCACGTGGAGGTTCCTGAAGTGTCAGGTGTTTTAAGCTCTGTTGTTTCTGTATATAAGACTTGTTTTGTTTTGTTGGCTGTACTTGTGATGTTATAGTTAAGTGTGTAGGTATAATGTGAAAATGATCTTCGATTATGTATATAAAGTTTGAAATATTCTGTTTCATATAAGTCTGCACAGCTCAATGGACAACTATATTTATGTATTTGCTTCCGCTAGCCCCTTAATTTCGTTAATCAGTTCAGAGGCCTTTGGTAATCCAAGGATTACCGACCGGTTAAGACGCTAAACCTATAGGGGCGGGTTTGGGTCGTGACAGCTCCAAATTCGGAGGCTTTTTCATCATTCAACCATTTTTAACAAGACAGTGATAAAAAGGCACACTGCGTTGCGGAATACGTAAATGTATACATGTTAGTATAGCAGCAAAAATAAAAAATGAACTAGCATGTCGTACAAGTTGGCTTAATGATAAAATTTACACAAGTGGGTTGAATTCCAGGGGTGTGGTAAACTTCTGCCAGCCATGTCTGATAGTCGATACGCCCCCGTTCCGGCAATCAAATCAATCTGGTAAGAACCGTCCCAGTTGGGGCCTAATTTTCCGTTTGCTAGATTCTTAGTAGTAGGAAGCACTTTCTTGAGGACCAGTTCTCCAGGTGTATAATGACACAACTGCACGTGCTGGTTATACGACTTGGCGAGCTACTGCTGATACTGCGCCATGCATGCAAGAGCACGATCTCGACATTCTTCAATCAAATTCAGATCTAAGGCCAACTTCATGTCATTACGCCCCATATCAAAAACCTTGGATTTTAGTGTGGGCAGGCCGATTTCAAGAGGGATAATAGCCTGTGTTCCAAAGCATAAAGTGAATGACATTTCTCCAGTAGACCGCCTCATAGTGGTGCGATGAGCCCACAACACACTGGGCAACTCTTCAACCCACCTGCCTTTGGCCTTTTCCAATCGTTTCTTGATGCCATTCAAGATCACTTTATTGGAGGCCTCAGCCTGACCATTGCTTGGCGAGTACGCCGGCAAGGAAAAGTAGGATCGGATACCGTATGTATTGCATAACTCCCGATAAACGCCACAATCGAATTGGGTGCCGTTGTCGGATACAAGTTCTCTTGGTATGCCGAATCGAGTAATAATGTTTTTTCCATACAAAGTGTTTAACATTGACATCTCGAATATATGTTAATGCCTCTACTTCAACCCACTTTGTAAAATAGTCTGTTGCGACAATCAGGAATCACTTGTTCCCCAGAGCCTGTGGTAATGGTCTGACAATATCAAGTCCCCATTGAGCGAATGACCAAGGACTAGTAATGGAATTTAATTCTTCGACAAGTATATGAGTTAATGGGGAAAACTTTTGGCATTGTTCCCATTTCTTTACGTAGTTCTCAGCATCTGTATGCATGGTCAGCCTATAATACCCCTGCGTTACGGCTCGGTGGGCCAACGAGCGTCCTCCAGAATGGGCACCATAGCTACTTTCATGTATTTCGGCCAAGAATTCCTTAACTTTGTTTGGATGAACACATTCTAGATATGGCCTAGAGAAAGATTTTTTTGTAAAGCTTTCTTATCTATTGGGAGTTGTTCTGAGGAAAGAAATGCAACGATAGGGTCGATCAAACTTGGCCCTAGCTCAATGATGTTAATTCAAACTGGTTCAAAAGAGGTGATACTCGGATCTAGGATGAACCCTACTTCGATTGTTCATTTGACTTCTGAGTTAATGGCGGAAGCTAGGCAAGCAAGGGCATCCGCATGCGTGTTTTGATCCCGGGTTATCTGATTTAACTCATGGTGGTCGAATTTTGTGAGCAAAGAATTCGTCATTTTCATATAGGCTGCCATATGGTCATTTTTAGTTACATATTCCCCTTTCAACTGGTTGATGACTAACTTCGAGTCACAGAAAACATGTAACTGTCGTGCACCAAAATGAAGTGCGTTACAAAGGCCGGTTAGCAATGTGTTGTATTTGGCCTCGTTATTTGATGCATCGATGTCCAATTTGACTACCTGCTCGATTATTGCCCCTTTAGGGGTCATGATTACTATGCCTGCCCCACTGCCACGTTGGTTGGATGATCCGTCACAATACATTTGCCAAATGTATCCAACATATATTCGCTAATCGGGTTTATGTTGAAGGTGGACTTGATCGGACTTGAAGTCGGCATGGCATCCCGTGAACTTGGCTACAAAGTCAGCGAGCACTACCCCTTGATGGTCGTTCTGGGAAAAAATTGGATATCATACTAACCGAGTTCCAAAGCCCTTTAGAGAATCGCCCCGATGCTTCGGGGCTACGGAGCGCTGATAAGAGAGGATAGTCCGTTAATACCCCTATGGTATGAGCCTGAAAATAGTGCATCAATTTTCTTGCAGCCACCACGAGAGCAAGGATGAGCTTTTCCAGTGGTAGGTATCGTGTTTTAGCGTCGACCATTGCCTTGCCTGCATAGTAAATTGGTCGCTGCTCCCCGAGTTCTTCCTTTAGTAACACGACGTTGACCGCCCGGTCGAATATCGCCCCATACAAGATGAGCAGATCGTCTGGCGATGGGGTTGCCAAGAGTGGCACTGAACGGAGATAAGTCTTCAAGCCGTCCAGGGTAGCCTCACACTCAAGGGTCCATTCAAATGCTTTGCCTTGCCGACTTGTGTGAAAAAATTGTCGGCAGCGATCTGAGGAACGACAGATAAACCTATTGAGGGCGGCAGCCATTCCCATCAACTTCTGAACTTCTTTGACTGACCGAGGGAAGCCGAGTTCTAGAATTGCTGTGATCTGCCTTGGGTTGGCCTCTATTCTGCACTGGTTGACAATATAGCTGAGACACTTGTCAGATCCGATGCCGAATGCACATTTCGAGTCGTTCAGTTTCATCTTGTACTTTCAAAGAATGTCGAAGGTCTTTGCTAAATCAGCTAGATGGGCGTGCTTTTCCTTGGATTTCACCACTATGTCATCGATGTACACTTCCATGGTGCGGCTGAGTTGTTCCTTAAACATAGTGGTACCCGGCCTCTAGCAAGTTGCCCCCGTATTCTTTAGTCCGAAGGGCATGACCTTCTAGCAATAGGTTCCCCTTGGGGTGAGGAATGCAATCTTTTCTTGATCCTTTGGATACATGACAATTTGGTGATAACCCCTGTAGGCATCCAAGAAGCTCATGCGTTGATGATGTGCCGTTGCGTGCACAAGTTGGTCGATTCTAGGAAGAGGAAAACAATCCTTTGGACAAGCCCTGTTCAAATCCGTGAAATCCACACAAACGCGCTAAGATCCATTTTTCGTCTTTACAACCACGATATTGGATAGCCACGTGGGATAAGTTACTTCACGAATTGTCCCGATATCAAACAACCTGTCAACTTCATCAACAATGGCTGATGCATACTCTGCGGCTGACCGCCAACTTTTCTGAATGATTGGTTTGACTTTTGGATCGATGTTTAAATGGTGTTGGGCCACGACTGGATCCACCCCCGGCATTTCATATGGTGTCCACGCAAACACATCGAGGTTGTCGAGTAAGAAGGAGACCAGCTCGCATTTATCAACATTGTTCAAGGAAGTGTCGATCATAAAGAATTTGTCAAGGTTCCCATTGATTTCGATCCGATCAAGGTCTTCAGTTGCCTTCTCACTGGGGATTTTCCTAATGTCCTTGAGGCTCTTTTGATCCGGTACTTCAATCGAGTTCACTTCCAGTTCCTTTGACCTCTTTGCAGCAGCAATAAGATAGAATGCCTGTGCCAATTTTTGAGAGCCCCGAATTTTCTTAATACCATATTTAGTTAGAAAGTGAAGTAGTTGATGGTAGGTGCTTGGCACAGCCTACATAGTGTGCAACCAGGTCCTTCCCATGATAAGATTGTATGGTGACAGGAGTTTGACGACCAAAAATTCCACGTCAACTGATCTGGTACCTGCCCATACTGGTAGTGTGATCTTGCCCAAGGGATACTTGGGGTTGGCATTGAAGCCGAACAGTGGGTAATTGGCCGGTAATAGATCTGAATCAGTGAAGTCAAGTTTAACAAACATCTTGTAATACATTATTTCTTAGGTGCTTCCCTGATTGATGAGAACATGCTCGATTGTGAATCTGTTCACGTGTAGCTCGATGATGAGGGGATCAGTGTGGGGGAGAGTTACTTCATCTGGGTCGGTGTCATCAAAGCTAATCTTGCCAGTTTCATGGGGCTGTTTGGTTGGTGTGATTGGCTTGGATAGGCTAGGTTGCAATTGAATTGTATGTACCTCGACTGATGATGGTAGGTTGTATATTATGTGAATTCAAGTGGAGGTGAATCCGGCCATAAAGCTACTGTGTTCGGTGGATTGTTCTTTCGGACATGTTACGTTAGCCGGTCATCTTGTACTAACTCCTCTAGGTGGTCCTTCAGTGCATAAAAGTTATCGATGTCGTGGCCATGGTCCTTGTGATATTCGCACCGCCTAACCCTTCTCTTAGTATCAGGGGGTCCCATCATCTTGGATGGCCACTTAAAGAACGGAAGATGCTGGACTTTGGGTAGGATCTTACTGATTGGCTCCGCTAATTCCATATACTTCTTGTCTGAACGTCTTGTGCACCTACTATCCACTTGATATTGTTCGTTTGAACGGTGCGAACATTACCCGATTGATAGGCGTAGGTCATGTCGATTGTCTCGTTTAGCTCGAGTCTGAGGTTCGAGGCTTCTCGATGGCACGACGCTTATCGGCTGAACCAGACCAAATGGAGCCGATTTAATGACTTTTTGTTCGGCCTTGACGCGCAGGGCATCATTTTCCACTTAACAGTACTCCTTAACTTTCTTTATTAGTGCCCAGACTGTTTGGGGAGGCCGTCTGGTCAATGACCTGCGAAGAGGACTATTGGGGTGTAAACTCATCTTAAAGGCAGTAATGGCTATGGAATCATTGCAGGCATCATCTACCAAGTTGAACTCAATAGCGCACCGAATATTCACAGAGGGTCTCTTCTGGTTTAATTTGCATCACCCAGAGAGAGTCAACTTGCTTTGGCTAAACTTCGTTGGTGATGAATCTTGCCCTAAAGAATTTTTGGAGCTGATGAAAGCTTTCTTATTGATGCCGACTCTAGTTTATAGTACCATCTGACGGCCAACGATCCTAGGCTACTTGGAAATATTCAACACATAAGGGCTTCATTATCAGCATGCAACGTCATCACTTTTTTGTAATGACGAATATGGTATGTAAGGTCTGATTTTCCGTCGTGCATGGTGAATGCCAGTGCTTTGAACTTTTTAGGCAGCACAACCCTTGCAATGCGTCATACGAAAAGGTCGTGCCTGTCCTCTTCATCTCAACCATCACTTCATTTCCCTCGCCTGTGTTGCACATATGGACTACCCTCGGATGAGCTAGATACATCAACTCGCCCCTTCTTTTTAGGTTCCTGAGATGGAAAATCAGAATCACTGCCACTACCATGTTTCCGACGTTGACGTTGTTGATCATCCTTTTATTTCACTACTGATCGACCCTGGACATGACACTCGGCCTTATAGCGATTCCGGTTTTGACCCATCACTTGTTATATTCCAGACTCGGGTTTGTATGGTTTTGAATAGTGATTCATATCTTATTTCCCTTGTCTCCCCTCTATTTTAGTTATTGGATTGTATTTGTGCGTTTGGAACAAGTTGGTTGCTTGTTTTCCCAAACCTTTGTTACTCAGATTTTTGCTTCTCCGCTCGAGCAGCCATTCTTGCACTTAAGCGGGCTTTGTAATCTTTGCTCCTTCACTCGAGTGGCATTTCTCGCGCTCGAGCAGGCTTTGCAAACTCTCAGTACTTTGCAAGTCTGCAAAACAACTGGGAGAATGTTTTCTACGCTCGAGCGGCGTTTCCTATGCTCCAGTGAGTGGGCGCTAGAGGTGCATTTCCTGCGCTCGAGAGCGTTACTTTGCTGTTTGCAAAACTTCTAGATGTGTGTTTTCTACGCTCGAGCGGGCGAATTCTTATGCTCGAGCGGTGAGCGTTCGTTGTGTCTTGGCGCTCAAGCGGCCTTTTTTGTGCTCGAGCAAAACAATTTTTTTGTGTCTGACGCTCGAGCGTCACCTCTTCCGCTCGAGCAGACTGTGCGTATATTAGATCGCAAAAGTGACATTTTATATCACTTTTTCATTCTTCTCTCTCTCTCTAAAACTTTCTAAAAACCTAAATCTTGACTTCCTCTCTCTCTAAAATACTCTCTCTCTCTCTCTCTACATTTTGGCCTAGATCCTTTGGGTTCTCTACCCTAGTGTCTTTGAGAAAAAGTTTGAGCATTCCAAAAGCTTCATTTTGACCCGATTGGAGTTTGGTTTCAACATTGTTGAAGTTTTATCCTTGCTCCATTGATCTCCTAAACTTGAGGTAAGGATTTTCTGTACTTTAATATGGTTTTTAACTTAGTTATTTGTCGTTGTGTAACAATGGTGGGATTTGGGGATAATGTGAACAAACCTAAGGTTTGAGTGTAAAATGGAAAGAGGGGTTTTGATGAATGAGGGATAAATGATTGTGAGGTTTGAAAATGATGTTGTATGGGATCAAAATAGTTGATTTTGCTACTTGGTTGATACTTAAGAAAAGAGGGGGTTTGCCCTAAAATGATCATAATATTTATTTTGTATAAGTAAATGAAATTGATGTTGTGAATATGAAATTGAACGAGTTTTGAAATAAATAGTGGATGTGAGTAGATGATATGCCTCATATTTGAAAATTTTGAATAAATTATATGTCTTGAGATTGTATATCTGTTTAGAAATAACTGTTTTGGGCTATTAGTAGAGAATAACTTTGATTGTTGTAGAAATTGCATAAGGTTTAAGTGAATTAAAACTAATCCATGGTTGGTTATCATTGAATATGATCATGTTGTAAATACATTATATATGTATGATTGTTTGGGAGAAGAAAGGGGATATACTCTATGTATGATTATATGTTTAAATACATTATATATGTATGATTGTTTGGGAGGAAAAAGGAGATGGACTTCATTATAATTAAGTTGGCTGGAGTGTCCTGGGTGAAAGTCTCAAAATTTGTACATGGGTGTCGATCCCGCGGACAAAATTTTCGTAAAATGGCAGATTAAAGTGTTTGTGTGTTAATGATGTGATTGTAGAACTATTGAGTTGTAGTCTCATTTGGGTTATTGAGAAATAAATGAAATTGGCTCATGTATTGAAATGAATTGAATGGAAATAGATTAAGATTTGGATTTGGTACCTTACGACTATATAAAATGTGAATGTTTTATCGCAGGTATTGTTTATGCATATTGTACTTATACCTTTGTTAAATCTCATATATTGTGTTAGATTATTCCTACTGGGATGTGGCTCACCCTATTTGGGAGAAACATTTTCAAGTGATGATGGCATGCCTCCACCAAGGCAATAGCATTGAAAGGACTTTTGGGAAGCCAGAGCTTCTTTGTTTTGCTTCACTTCTTGTATAGCCTTGTGCTTAAATTGTATGAGCTAGTCTCATTTTTGTTGTAACCAAGCCAAGGCTTGGAAATGTGTAAGCCTATAGGGCATTTATTTATGTTAAACTCTTTTGTACTATTAATTCTATGAAATGAAAGAACTTTATACTCTGATTCATGCAGTTATTTATATATATTTGGGTTGAACTTATGGTTATATTTTGGGAGCGTGACAACTTGGTATCAGAGTGTACCGGGTTTGAATACTTTGGGTACGTAGGAAGTGGTTAGTTCCACAATGGGTTTGTCTCGTTTTACAGAGATGCTTGTATGCTAGTAATGTTGTGTGATAACATGCTTATATGATTATATGGGTATGGGATTTAGTTCCTAAGATGTTGATTGGGTCTACGGATTTCTAGAAGTCCTATTATAAGAGTACTCGATCACTTCTATTTCCAATTGAAACTCTAGTAACGCCGCAGGATTGTCATTTTCTAAGAAGAAAATTCGTATGTGTTTATATGATTGCGTGCTTATATGGAGTGATTTATTGTTGTCCATCGCACTAGGACGCAAGTGAGTTAGTTTCGGCACATTTGTTAATGTTCTAATCTTTTGTTACCTTTATTAGGATGTCAGGACATGGTCGTGGTGGTAGGCGTGGTAGGCCTAAGGGGCACGAGATGCCTATACCGGATGAAATTCCGGCATAGGAATAAGGAGTTGGTCAGGCCAACATCATTGAGCCAATAGGTTAACAAGCCATGGGCGCCTTAGCCCATGAAATGGATGAAGCTTTAAGGGAATCGATGGACATTCTCAAAGCTGCGAATCAAGTCCAGGCCTAGGTTGCTAAGGTAGGTCCGTCTTTTCTGAAGAGGGAGTTTTTTCGATCGAATTCGGATGACTTTTTGGGTGATCCTAAGGAACCACTGAAAGCGGATGAGTGGCTAGAGCAGATGGTAAAGACTTTTGAGATGCTCGGCATCGAAGACAAGGGTTTGAGAGTGACCTTGGTGTCCTTCCAGTTGAAAGGAGACGCGGGTCAATGGTGGAAGCATGCGTGGGGATGTATTGGAGGACTTCGGAGGCTTTTGTCAACACCTTCCAGGATAAGTTTTTGCCTCCCACTGTTGCGGAGAAGTTGAGGGACCAGTTTTCCAAGCTGGTGCAGTTGAATACACCAGTGGCTGAATTTGAAGCCACATTCACTAACCTCTTTAGGTTTGCACCTAAGTTGGTGGCGACCGAGGAGTGCCATTGTTTGGAGTTTTAGAAGAGACTGAGGACCCGGCTCATGTTTAGAGTGGTCGAATCCATGATTAGAGACTATGGACGCCTTGTGGAGGCGACGGCCCATCTTGAGACCATTATGCAGACAGAGAAGGAAATGATGAGAGGCTCCAGGAGGAGGCAGGACGATTAGGGAGACGGTAAGAGGCAAAGGGGTTCTAACCCTCAACAGTCCCATGCAGCACAGTCGAGGTCTACCTTTTCAGTACCGAGTTTGGGTTCTAAGAGGAGTGGTCAGGGAGACATCACTTGTTTCAAATGTGGTCAGTTGGGCCACAAGTCTCCAGCTTGCCCACAGAGAAGAGGAGGGTAGCGAGTAGCATCGTCTTTGGCTCGTTCTCAGTGCTAGAGCCAAAGGAGAGGGTAGCCGCCCACTTGTTATCAGTGTGGGCATGTGGGGTACCTGAAGAGGTTTTGCCCATAGTTAGGTGGCACATCTAATACGTCCGGTTCGAAGCAAACACAGAGTCACTAGCCTGCATAGGCCTTGAGGGCTAATTAGGGAGCCTCATCGGCTCAGTTAGTGCATCAAGCATATGCTCCGAGGGATGAACAGGTTGAGCAGAGACCTATGGGGCATGTGTATGCTATTACCGTGTCAGATCTTGGACCAGTGCCTTCTGTAGTGAGAGGTACCTTCTTGTTTTGCAATTCAGTTACTAATGTGTTTATTGATACGGGTGCATCCTATTCTTTTATCTTGTCTGTATTTGCATCGATTTTGGGGTTGGAGTTGGCATAGTTAGCATCTCTTATTTGTGTAGAGCCACCTATTGGTGGTGAGGTTACCTTGAAACGTGGGTGTCGGGGTTGTGACATAGAAGTTGTCGATCATCGACTTCCATTTGCATTTGTGTTGCTTGATATGACTAGTTTCGACGTTATTTTCGGTATGGACTAGTTATCATCATACTAGGCTATTATAGATTGTTACCGTTAGAGGGTTATTGTATATACCTTGAGTGGTGATTGCTTTTATTTATTGGGGGACCAGGTGGATAGAGTCTTATCGCTAGTGTATGATCTACGTGGGAGGAGTGAACTTAGTTGTCTTCTTGCTAGCTTCTTGAGTGGTGAGTGTGATGAAGTCCGGGTTGAGTTTCCAAGGGTGATATGTGAATACCCGAATGTCCTTCCCGCGGATCTTACTAGTTTACCACCTCACCAAGAGATCAAGTTCTCTATTGATTTAGTGTCTGGCACGGCACCGATCTCTATGGCTCCGTATAGGTCTACACCTGCTGAATTGAGTGAGTTGAAGGTTCAACTCCAGGAATTGTTAGATAAGGGTTTTATCCGCCCTAGTACTTCACCTTCGGGGGCACTAGCTATCTTTGCTAAAAAGAAAGATGGAGCATTGCGACTTTGTATAGATTATCAAAAGTTGAACTAGGTAACTGTTAAGAACAACTACCCAATGCCTCGTGTAGATGATCTGTTTGATCAATTGAAGGGGTCTTTTTGTTTTTCTAAAATAGACCTAAGGTCGGGTTACTATCAGTTGAGGGTAAGGGAGGAGGATATCCCGAAAACGGCATTTCTATACGGGGTATGGCCATTATGAGTTCCTAGTGATGCCTTTTGGGCTGACCAATGCTCCAACTGTGTTTATGGACTTCATAAATCGGATCTTCCATGAGTTTCTAGACCGCTTTGTGGTCGTCTTTGTGGACGACATCTTGATTTATTCGCCCTCTGAGGAGGAACGCAAGGAACACTTGCGAGTAGTGCTTGAGTTGCTTAGAACCCATATGTTGTATTCTAAGTTTGGGAAATGTGAATTCTGGCTGAGGGAAGTTAAGTTCTTAGGCCATGTGGTATCTGGGAAAGGGGTGACTGTAGATTCATCCAAGATAAAGGCAGTGCAGGATTGGGTACAACCAAAGAATGCTTTTGAGATCCGTAATTTCCTAGAGTTGGCCAGGTATTATTGAAGATTTGTGAAAGATTTCTCTAAATTAGCTTCACCGTTAACTAGACTGACAAGGAAGGGAGTTAAGTTTGTCTGGAAAGAGACCCGTGAAAAGTCATTTCAAGAGCTTAAGCTCAGACTTACCACTGCTCCAGTCTTGATTATTCTAAAGAGGGGTTTGGGTTATTCAGTTTATTGTGATGCTTCACGGGAAGGTTTGGGTTGTGTATTAATGCAAGAGGAAAAGGTAGTAGCCTATGGCTCATGGCAGTTGAAAATACATGAGAGGAATTACCCAACCCATGATCTAGAGTTAGCAGTGGTGATATTTGCCTTGAAGATTTGGAGACACTATCTGTACGGTAAGAAATTCGAGGTATTTTCTGATCACAAGAGTCTGAAGTATCTGTTCACTCAGAATGACTTGAATTTGAGGTACAGAAGGTGGATGGAGTTCATAGAAGATTATGACTTTGAGTTGCATTATCATCCTGGGAAGGCCAATGTAGTAGCCGATGCCTTGAGTAGAAAGTCTATTAGCAATGTGGCTTGTGTTGCCATCCAAGAGTGGGAAATGTTGGGTTCTCTTGGGGAGTTTGACTTGCATCTCAGCGAGTCCGTTGAATCTGCGGCTTTGTTTATGGTAGTTGCACAACCTACACTAATGAACCGAGTGATGGAGGCACAGAAGGGTGACCTTAAAGTAGAAACCCTCCGGGAGAAGATCTCCAGTGGGAAGGTAAAAAGAGGCTTGACTGTATATCTCGACCAAAGTGTGAGATACCGTGACTGTTTATTTGTGCTAGAGTCTTGTCGAGAGGAAGTACTCCAAGAGTTTCACCATTCAAGCTTTGCGGTACATCCGGGAGGCACAAAGATGTATCACAACCTTAGTTGCCATTTGGTGGACAGGTATGAAGAAGGATGTAGCTATGTTTGTATTGAAATGCCTTACTTGTTAGCAAGTGAAAGCCGAGCATCAGAGGTCAATGGGTTTGCTGTAACCCTTGCCTATAGCCGAATGGAAGTGGGAGCATATCATGATGGATTTTGTTGTGGGTCTTCCAAGGACTCAACGTGATAGTGATGCCATTTGGGTAGTAGTTGACCGATTATCCAAGTCGGCGCACTTTATAGCTATGCGCGTGAGCGATTCACTAGACTATCTTGTCGACCTTTACATTAGGGACATAGTGAGGTTGCATGGGGTCCCTGTAACGATTGTTTCGGATAGAGATCCACGTTTTACAGCTCGATTGTTGCAAAGCTTGCAGAATGCCTTGGGCACTAGACTGACTTTTAGTACAGCGTATCACCCTCAGATTGACGGGCAGTCTGAGTGTACCATTTAGATTCTTAAGGATATGCTTCAAGGTTGTGTCCTTGATTTTAAAGGGTCGTGGGAGAGGCACTTGCCCTTAGTGGAGTTTGCCTATAATAATAGCTTCCAATCGAGAATTGGCATGACACCATTTGAGGCCTTGTATGGCCAACCGTGTAGATCTCTAGTGTGTTGGGCCGAGGTGGGTGATGCATCTTTGTTGGGCCCAAAATTAGTTCGGAAAATGATGGAGAAGGTAGCACTTATTCGTAAGAGATTGGTTACAGCTCAGGGTCGCCAGAAAAGTTATGCCGACTGTAGGAAGAGACCCTTGTCTTTTGAGGTGGGAGATCATGTCTTTTTGAAAATATCACCTAGGCGGGGTTTGATGAGATTTAGGAAGAGTGGGAAGTTGTCTCCTCAGTTTATTGGCCCTTTTGAGATCCTTGAGTGGATTAGGGAGGTTTCTTATCACTAGCGTTACTGCCACAACTTTCCGAAGTTCATGACATGTTTCATATTAGTATGCTTAGGAAGTATGAGCTGAATCCATCGCATGTGTTGGATTGGACCGACTTAGAGGTAGATGAGGATGTGTCGTATGAAGAGAGACCGGTGAGAGTCTTGGATACTCGAGATCAAGTTTTGCGAGGCAAGATGATTCCCTTGGTTAAGGTATTGTGGAAACATCACGAAGCTGAGGAAGTAACTTGGGAGCGTAAATTGGAAGTCTGAGAGAAATATCCGGACTTATTTGTTGATGTGTAATTTTATATTGAGATTTTCATTATGTAAATAAAATATAAAGACATTGTATATGTTATGGGTATTTTGGAAACATGGATTCAAAATGAGTAATGTATATGCTTTGAGAATATGGAATATTGTGGGTGTTGTACCACTTTTGGAAGCATTGTATATTTTGTGAAAATTTTGAAAACTTGGATTTTAATTAAACATTGTAAATGTTTTGGGAAATTGTACATTTCATTTTAATATGGGACTTGTGTATCGAGTCGATGAGAATGCATGACCAGAGAATGGGTCATGGTATTGAACTTGTGAGAATAACATTGTTATGAATGGTCTAATGTTGATTTTGAACTTGATTTGTAATTTCGGGGATGAAATTCTTTAAGGGGGGAGGTTATAGCGATTCCGGATTTGACCCGTCACTTATTGTATTCCGGATTCGGGTTTGTATGGTTTTGAATGGTGATTCATGTCTTATTTCCCTTGTTTCCCCTCTATTTTGGTTATTGGATTGTAGTTGTGCGTTTGGAACAGATTGGTTGCTTGTTTTTCCAAGCCTTTTATGCTCAAATTTTTGCTCCTCCGCTCGAGTGGCCATTCTTGTGGTCGAGCAGCCTTTGCAATCTTTGCTCCTCTGCTCGAGCGGGCTTTGCGAACTCTCAGTACTTTGTAAGTCTGCAAAACTACTGGCAGAGTGTTTTCTAAGCTCGAGCGGCGTTTCTTACGCTCGAGCGTGTGGGTGCTAGAGCGGCCTTTCCTATGCTCGAGCGTTGCTTTGTTGTCTGCAAAAGTTCTAGATGTGTGTTTTCTACGCTTGAGCGGGCGAATTCTTGCACTTGAGCGGTGAGCGTTTGTTGTGTCTTGGCGCTCGAGCGGCCTTTATTGTGCTCGAGTGGAATAACTTTCTTGTGCCTGACGCTCGAGCGTCAACTCTTCCGCTCGAGCGAACTGTGTGTATATCAGATCGCAAAAGTGACATTTTATATCACTTTTTCATTCTTCTCTCTCTCTAAAACTTTCCAAAAACCTAGATCTTGACTCTCTCTCTCTATATATATATATTTTGGCCTAGATCCTTTGGGTTCTCTACCCTATTGTCTTTGAGAAAAAGTTAGAGCACTCCAAAAGCTTCATTTTGACCCGATTGGAGTTTGATTTCGGCATCGTTGAAATTTCATCCTTGCTTCATTGATCTCCTAAACTTGAGGTAGGGATTTTCCGCACTTTAATATGGTGTTTAATTTTGTTATTTGTTGCTGTGTAACAATGGTGGGATTTGGGGTTAATGTGAACAAACCTAGGGTTTAAGTGTAAAATGGAAATAGGGGTTTTGATGAATGAGGGATAAATTATTGTGGGGTTTGAAAATGATGTTGTATGGGATCAAAATAGTTGATTTTGCTACTTGGTTGATACTTAAGAAAAGAGAGGGTTTGCCCTAAAATGATCATAATATTTATTTTGTATAATTAAATGAAATTGATGTTGTGAACATGAAATTGAACGAGTTTTGAAATAAATAGTGGATGTTAGTAGGTGATACGCCTCATCTTTGGAAATTTTGAATAAATTATCTGTCTTGAGATTATATATCTATTTAGAAATAACTGTTTTGGGCTATCGGTGGATGATAGATTTGATTGTTGTAGAAATTGCATGAGGATTAGGTGAATTAAAACTAATCCATGGTTGGTTATCATTGAATATGATCATGTTGTAAATACATTGTATATGTATGATTGTTTGAGAGGAGAAAGGGGATGTACTCCATGTATGATTATATGTTTAAATACATTGTATATGTATGATTGTTTGGGAGGAGAATGGAGATACACTTTATTATAATTAAGTTGGCCGGAGTGTCCTGGTTAAAAATCCCGAAATTTATACATGGGTGCCGATCCCGCAAACAAAATTTTCGTAAAATGGCAGATTGAAGTGTTTGTGTGTTAATGATGTGATTGTAGAACTATTGAGTTGTAGTCTCATTTGGTTTATTGAGAAATAAATAAAATTGGCTCATGTATTGAAATGAATTGAATGGAAATGGATTACGATTTGGATTTGGTACCTTACGACTATATAAAATGTGAATGTTTTATCACATGCATTGTTTATGCATATTGTACTTATACCTTTGTTAAATCTCATATATTGTATTAAATTATACCTACTGGGCTGTGGGTCACCCTATTTGGAAAAATATTTTCAGGTGATGATGGCATGCCTCCACCAAGGCGATAACATTGGAGGGACTTTTGGGAAGCAAGAGCTTCTTTGTTTTGTTTCACTTCTTGTATAGCGTAGGGCTTAAATTGTATAAGCTAGTCTCATTTTTGCTGTAACCAAGCTGAGGCTTGGAAAGGTGTAAGCCAGAGGGCATTTATTTATGTTAAACTCTTTTGTACTATTAATTCTATGAAATGAAAGAACTTTACACTCTAATTCGTGCAGTTATTTATACATATTTAGGTTGAACTTATGGTTATATTTTGGGGATGTGATAGGCCTGTTGGGATTTGGCTACCTCCAGGGCCAATTCCTTACGTAAACGCTCGTTATCGACCGCCATAGCTTCTAGACGTTGTTCATTTCGTGTTGCTTGATCCATGATCGTTTACACAGTCTCCTGCATATAGGTTGAGGGTGAGGTTTGAGCTACTAAGTCAAAGTTTAGGGCCCTTTGCACGGTGATATTCTCTGGTCCAAGCGTGTTCCTTGGTGTAACATCGTCAGCAACGAGCGGAGGATCATTTGTTACGCCTGCCACGAATGTACTTGAGTATTCCCACAGACAGCGCCAATTGTGGTAAAGTGGTTTGGAAATACTCTTTGATCCAAGTAGACGCTCTTAATCTTTTGGTTGTTACCTGAAAGGAATGAACACTCCAGTCAGGGGTGCCAAAATTAGCACTCCGATGGGCTAGTCAATATTTTCTCAAATATTTCTTCTTTCACAAGTTATCATTCTTTTTTCACATACCTCACTTTAGCTGACGCTCCTCCTTTTTATATTGTTCTCCAAGGGCCCATTTTCCCATCATCACCTTTCACCATCATATCTGGGACCTCCAGATACGCCAAAAGCTTTTCGGCATATTCGGCTCGCGAGATGGATTCTACTCGGCCTTGTTCTTATTCAGATGGGTTTGGTCATGCCGAGTTAGCATCACTAGCATTCTCGGCGTCCTATTTGAACCTCTTCTGAGCGCACATATATTCCGCCCCCACAAATACAAATAATAATTCTTTTTCAATAGAATTTGTCAATGGAAAGGGTCTTCACTGTAATCGTGATTATGTCTGGAACCGGTCTATAATTTTGAACAGGTGTGTGAAAGAAGGGTTGAGATGGTGTGTGTATAAATGATTGGAATATTTGGTCTATGGAATGAGAATAACAATTAATAATTAAACTAATAAGTGTGTGCATTGAGAAATGATATGTACAAAAATAAATAAGTATGTGAAAATAAAAATTTCCCCAACAAAGGTTTAGATCTTAAACAAATTTAACATTAGGAATAAATGTAGAGGCGATGTTTTCTAGTAATTCTAAAAATTTTAACTAATTTACTAACAAATATTCCAACTAAGACACAAGGCACGAGACACTTGATATGGACCAACTTTGCATTTTCTTATGGTGAGTTTGTCTTCGGCGAAAACTCACAACTAATATTTTGTGTCATTTTTTTTGGACGGGGTTAGGAGTGTAAAAATTGTCTGCGGTCTGTGAGCGGCCCAAAGCTCGTCTGCGACTCGGGATAAGCTTGGCCCGTTTAATCTTGTTTGGGTTGGTTCTTGGTTAACCAACCTGAGAATCGAACCTATATATATTTATATTAAAAATTTATTTATATTGACATGTCTTTACTTAATTAATCTCTTACAAAGAACTTGATTAAACCTAATAATTTTTTACATATAAGAATTATTACGTGAATAAAAGAAATATTAGAACTGAGAGGGTAATTTATATGAAAATTGGGCCGAGCTGGGTAATGGGCCGTCATGGGCCACAATACGAAGGGTTGAGTAAAAAGGCTTTAAAGTTAGTCCGGTCCTAGAGCCCCGAAGCTAGTCCGGTCCGGAGGAGACTTGAAGTTAGTCCGGTGTAAAGACGTTTTGAAGTTAGTCCGGTCTCAGAGTTAGCCCGGTCATGGCGTATTGTGGTTAGAACGGTCAGAGCCTTACTATTCGGTAGCTCGATCTAATCACACCATGGTTTGTACGTGAGAGAACCGAGATAAGGTGTAGTGAAAGGAAGAACCGAACTAAGGATAGTTCGGCCTACTTTGCAGCTCAGCATAGTCATGATTACCTCGGTCCTATTAGAAACCTACCATGGTAAAAACCATCTCACTTGGTTAAAGCAGTGAGGGGGGTGTTGAAGGATAAGCATTATCTTTCAGGAGTATGAATCCTAGGAGGACTCTGTATGGAGAAGTAAAAGTCCTACTAGGATTGTGCCACACGAAACTTATAAAAGCTCACAAACATCACCTTTGGAGAGGTAACACAACTTTGTTTTCTAAATACACAGAGCTTTTGTCTATTTGTCAAGCTTACTGACTTAGGCATCGGAGAGGTTTCCGGCACACACCCGCCGGCTAGCTCACGTTTGTGTTTTCAGGTGATAAAGTGACGATGTACGGAGGAGCGCAAACTTGATCAACAGGATTATACGAGAAGGTTTATTTCTTTCCTGTACAATTGGCGCCGTCTGTGGGAAAAACAGACAGGACAAAACCTCTTGATCAGGCTTTACCTCTTTAGGAACAATGGCGCACAATGAAGAATTACCACAGTCCGCCATCGACGGGCAAACACCAGATGGGGGTGCAAGGCATGAAGGACTACCTTCTATCCCTCCCATGGCGAACTTGGAGCCCCAACGACATAACCCTAGGAGGGATACTAGGGAGAGGCAGAATAACAGCCCCCGTCACTCTCGTTCCCAAAGTCTTGACAGATAAAGGAGGAGGATTGATCCTCAAGCTCTGGAGGACCACGTGAAGGAACAAGACGAATTGATACGACGGATGGCGGCAGACATGGAGATTATGAAGTGCCAGATGAAGGGAAAGGAAGTGGCGACAGGAGAGAGGTGCAAAAACAAGACGCCCCCTCGCCGCTCAGAAGACCGTGGAAGGCATTCCACACTATCACAAGCAGAAAGTAGAAGCCTCAGGACAGGCGATACTCAGTCTAGAACCTCCAGAACTCGTTACTCCAGGTCTAAGAGAACGAGATCATTGAGGTCTTACATAGAGGGAGGTACCTACTGACCCTCGCACTCGCACCAAACATCATCCAAGCAGACGGAGTTGCCAAGATCATCCGATTTGCGGACCATGCTGGAAGAAAAGGCACGATGGAAGGAGGACAGTAGGGCACGCGACCCTTACAGAGTTTCTGCCCTTCAACGGTTGGCTCCTCGGACGCATGGAAGCGTCGAGGTTGGAATGCTATTACCACACCCTGCCTACGAACCAACGGACAAAGCATTAGCAAGGCTGCAGACCTCGCCGTTTGTTCCGGCGATCGAAAACGCGCCCCTGCCTCAGGCTTCCATCAGCCCAAATTCACCACGTACGAGGGGAAGACGGACCCCTACATTCACCTAGGCCACTTCCACCAGGTTATGGCGGTATATTGGCGAAACGAGGCTTTAATGTGCATCCTCTTCCCATCAAGCCTTGGTGATCTAGGCTTGACTTGGTTCGAAAAACTTCCAGAAGGCAGCATAGCCTCCTGGGCGCAATTGGCGGAGGCATTTGTCACAAGGTTCAGAACAAACACCAAAATCCCGGTAGAGATTGACCAGCTAGTCTCCATTGACATGGGCGAAAAAGAGACATTAAGGTCCTACAATAGTCGCTACTAGGAGACATTCAACTAGATTGGGGACTGCCCCACCAATCTCACCATTGCACAGTACAAAAGAGGCCTTCCAATCGGGAATAGACTAAGGGACTCAATCACCATGACACCACCCCTCACCATGGAAGCCTTGATGGAAAGAGTACATCAGCACATCAGGGTAGAAGAGGATGGCGCACGTGCCAAAACAAAATCTGGCACGACCACAGTACCAGAAAAGAAGACCTCAGCAAAGGTCAATGTGGTAGATCGTCAGAACAGAAACGGACATGGCAGGCGAGACAACGAAGAGGACCCGGATAAAAGATGGTTGAGGGTCCGCACGGCCATAACCACGGTCTTCAAGAAACCGATGTACCGAATTCTAAGTGAAATAAGAGATGAGCCTTTCGTCAGATGGCCAGCCAAACTAGGAGAAGCGCAGAAGGACTATGACGAAAGATCATGGTGCACCTTCCATAAAGAAAAGGGGCACCGCACTGAGAATTGCACGCCATTGAGACAGCACCTGGAGGAGTTGGTGGCAGCAGGACACTTGGATAAATACATTGAAGGAGGGATGCAACCAGCCCCCCAGGACCATAATAACCCAAACGGGATGCCAGTCGACGCCCCACCTCAAGGCATTATCAATGTGATACATGGAGTCTTTGAACCTGAGCGTGTATGCGAGCTTAGGGGATCAATCAAAAAAGATGAACACTTTAGAGAGGTGCTAAGTGCCCAACCTGCCATCAAGAAGGGGAAGACAGAGGCCACAAACGTCATGTCTTTTTCGGATAAAGACTTGGAACGAATATATTTCCCTCACAATGATGCCCTGGTCGTCACTCTCCGAGTCAAGGATTTTGACGTCAAGCAGATTCTGATTGACCAGGGTAGTTCATGTGAAATCATGTACTACGAAACATTTAAACAATTGAAGCTGCGAGACAAAGACTTGGCGCCTGCCGTATCTCCCCTAATTGGATTCAACTCCATGCCAGAATGGCCCGTTGGCAAAATAATTCTTCCAGTCATAGCAGGAAGCGTGACGAAACAAGTGGAGTTCTGGGTATTGAAGGTCCCCTCCACTTACAACATCATCTTAGGCAGAACATGGCTGCATGCCATGCAATCGGTGGCGTCATCCTACCACCAAGTCATGCAGTTCCCCAACGATACCGGGGTAATTGAAGAAGTCTATGGTGATTAGATCATGTCGAAGCAATACTTCGTCACGGTGAACGGCAGCCGCGCTGCCAAAGGATACGTTCATTCGGTGGAAGAACCTGAGAGCAATGAGCTATTCGCAGATGTCGGCAAAGCGGCTGATCAGAAAGCGATGGAGGACTTGGTAGAGGTAAGAATAGATGAAAAGAACCCAGATAAGTTCTTTTTGCTCGGTTCGTCGTTGTCTAGTACTGAGAGATTAGAGGTGTTGGAATTTTTGACCTCTAATATCGAAGTGTTCGCCTGAACGCCATACGACATGCTAGGTATTGACCCCAACTTCATCTGTCACCAACTCAATATCCACCCATCCGCCAGACTAATCATCCAACGCACATGCAGATCGGCACTCCACCATGTCGAGATAGTGGCGGAAGAAGTAGGTAACCTGCTGGAGGTAGGAGCAATTAGAGAAGTGCACTATCCAAGATGGATCTCCAACACAGTCGTAGTGCCAAAGAAGAATGGCAAGTGGCGTGTCTGCGTCGACTATAAAACAGTCAACAAGGCGTGCCCAAAAGACAGCTTCCCTCTACCACGAATAGATCAACTGGTCGACCTAACGGCAGGGCACATTCGACTCAACTTTCTGGATGCATACAGGGGCTACCATCAAATTGCCATGCATGAACCAGACCAGGAGGTCACATCCTTTACAACTCCAAGAGGACTATACTGTTACAAGGTCATGCCCTTTGGCCTAAAGAACGCAGGGGCAACATTCCAACGGATGGTCACCAAGATGTTTGAACTATTGTTAGGCAGAACAATGGAGGCTTACATCGACGACATGGTGGTCAAAAGCAAGGATGAGAATGACCATCTCAAGGACCTAGGAGAGATGATTGAGATCCTGAAGAAGCACAAGTTGCGCCTCAATGCATCCAAGTGTGCATTCGGAGTAGGATCTGGCAAATTCCTGGGCTTCCTTATAACCAACCGGGATATAGAAGCAGACCCCTCCTAGATCAAGGCAATCCAGGATTTAGAAAGACCAAACTCAGTAAAAGAAGTGCAGCATCTCACCGGCATGGCAGCTGCGCTCAATCGGTTCATAAGCCGGTTATCGGACAGACTACGACCATTCTTCCATGCACTAAAAGCCAAGTTCGAATGGGACGAAGAATGCGACCAAGCTCTAGAAAGCTTGAAAGAATACATGTCTTCTCCACCATTGCTGGTCACCCCAATATTTGGAGAAGAACTCTTCCTGTACCTGGCAGTGTCTCAGCACGCAATTAGTGCAGTGTTGGTCCGTGCGGAAGGAATTCAACATTTGCCCATTTATTATGTCAGCAAGACATTGCTGGGAGCCGAAACAAGGTATTTTCCACTGGAAAAAGTGGCATTGGCCTTGATGATGGCCTCATGGAAGTTGTCACACTACTTTCACGCCCACACCATAGTCGTCCTCACAACTTTCCCATTAAAAGCTTTATTTGAGAGGGCAAACTTTTCTGGGAGAATCTTAAAGTGGGCAGTAGAGTTGGGATAATTTAACATTAAGTTCCAACCCAGAACCGCAATAAAGGCCCAAGCTTTGGCAGACTTTGTCGCAGAGTTTACCCCTGGAAGTCATCATATCTGCCCAGTCGACCTAACTGACACAACCGAACTAGGGATGGAAGTTGACGCCGGAATAGCGCAACCCCTAGCAGAAGGTACTCAGTCAGACTACAAGGCAGACCAGACTAAAGACAGCAAGGAAGAAGCAAACCAAGACTCACCAACAAATAAAGACTTGGTACAATCAGATAGCGAGGGGCAGACAGCAAGCATGGACCTTGAAGAAAACACCAGCGACATTCTTGACCCCACGACATCATCTGACCCCTCCACTTGCTGGAAGTTGTTCGTTGGAGAGATGCGGAAGCACTTTGTGGATGGAGCATCCAACCGGTATGGTGCAGGACTAGGCATAGTCCTCATTTCACCAGACGGCCTGGTTGTGGAGCAAGCAATCAACCTTGGCTTCCCAGCATCAAACAACGAAGCGGAGTATGAAGCACTTCTTGCAGGTCTCAAAACAGCATTCTACATGAAGGCCACCGAACTAATGGTCTACAGCGACTCACAGCTAGTGGTAAACCAAATTTCTGGCGACTATAAAGCAAAGGATGATAGGATGGCCAAGTACCAAGAATTGGTCAGAATAGAGATCAAGAAATTTGAGGTAATGAGGATTGAACAGATAGGCAGTGAAGAAAATGGCAGAGCAGACGAACTAGCAGGCTTTGCTTCAATGGCAGATACATTCATCTCTCATCCATTGCTCATCGACTACTTACCAAGACCAAGTATCGAAGACCCCGAAGCAGAAGAAGTATGCTGCGCCGATCTAGGCCTCTCATGGATGGATCCCATCATACTATTCTTGAAAGATGGCGTCCTACCGGAAGAAAAGAAAGAAGCCAACAAAATTAGAGCAAAGTTGCAGCGATTTTGGCTCTCCCCATCTCTGGCATTATACAAAAAGTCGTTCTCAGGACCCTATCTAAAGTGTGTCCACCCCAGCAAAGTGGAAGCATTCTTATACGAGATACACGAAGGGGTGTGCGGAAGCCATCAAGGAGGAAGATCACTAGCTTACAGGGCCATTTCGCAAGGATACTGGTGGCTATACATGTAGGCAGACTCAGATAAATATGTGAAGAAGTGCGAGAAATGCCAAAAATTCACACACCAAATACATCAACCAGCTAGAGAACTCCTACCATTGACTAGCCCATGGCCTTTCGCAATGTGGGGCTTGGACATAGTAGAACCACTTCCAACAGCACCCGGCAACAGGAAGTTCTTTCTCGCAGCAACGGACTACTTCACAAAGTGGGTGGAAGCAGAAGCATTGGCATCAATCAAGGAAAAAGATGTAAAAAAGTTTGTCTGGCAGAATATCATCACTCGATTTGGCATACCAAAAGCCCTAATCTCAAACAATGGCACTCAGTTCGACGGCAGAATCTTCAGAGGCTTTGTGAAGAGTACAAAATAGAGTTCTATAATTCTACATCGGCATATCCCCAAGCAAATGGACAGGCAGAAGCTTCAAACAAGGTAGTCTTGGATGGGTTGAAGAAAAGGTTGGAGAAAGCCAAAGGCAAATGGGCAGAAGAGCTTCCTCATGTTTTATAGGCTTACCGCACCACACCTCGGCGGTCAACAGGAGAAACACCATTCTCCTTAGCCTATGGTATGGAAACAGTAATCCCACTCGAAGTCGGCCTCCCCACAATTAGAAGCGAAAATTTTGATCCAGACTTAAATGGAGAAGCCATAGCATTGGAGCTCGACCTTGCGGAAGAAAGAAGAGAAAGAGCACTGGTTCACATTGCCTCATATCAACAAGAGTTATCCAGGAAATACAACAAAACAGTACATCCAAGGCAATTCAAGATCGGAGATTGGGTACTGCGCAAAGTGATGGGAAACACCCTGGTGCTAGGAGATGGCAAGCTAGGGCCTAATTGGGAAGGTCCTTACAAAGTGGTTGGGTTAGTAGGCAAAGGGGCATACCACCTAGAAGAGAAGGACGGCAAAGCAATCCCTAGGCCATGGAACACTGCCAATCTCAAGTTATTTTATTTTTAGCTTTCCTCCTTCAAACATGTGTAATTTTTTCTTTCCTCAATAAAACAAATCGATTCTTTTCAACATAAGTTGTTCTCTATAAAAGTTAGTTTTAGTGAAGTTAGGTACATTGCAAACATTTTATTCTAAGTTGGCTGGAAAAACTAACTTAGAGGTTGGCTGGATTAAACCAACACCCCTCCTAAGCCCAGGATAAGGATCCAGGCTGCAGGACGTTTGGTCGAAATAACCAAACATTCTATTCTAAGTTGGCTGGAAAAACTAACTTAGAGGTTGGCTGGATTAAACTAACACCCCTCCTAAGCCCAGGATAAGGATCCAGGCTGCAGGACGTTTGGTCGGAATAACCAAACATTCTATTCTAAGTTGGCTGGAAAAACTAACTTAGAGGTTGGCTGGATTAAACCAACACCCCTCCTAAGCCCAGGAAAAGGATCCAGGCTGCAGGACGTTTGGTCGGAATAACCAAACATTCTATTCTAAGTTGGTTGGAAAAACTAACTTAGAGGTTGGCTAGATTAAACCAACTCTTGGTACTCTTTAGCCGAAGTAAGGACATCGGCTGAAAGAGTGGCTGACTGGATTAAACCAAATCTTAGTACTCTTTAGCCGAAGTAAAGGACATCGGCTAAAGAGTGGTTGGCTGGATTAAACCAACTCTTAGTACTCTTTAGCCGAAGTAAGGACATCGGCTAAAAGAGTGGTTGGCTGGATTAAACCAACTTTTAGTACTCTTTAGCCGAAGTAAGGACATCGGCTAAAGAGTGGTTGGCTAGTAAGCTCAGTCAGAGTGCTCAGCTGAGACCAGAATAAAGTATCTCGGCCACACTACTATTAGAAAGCAAGCTCAAACAGGAATTTAAACCGAGATAACAGTTGGAAGTGAAAAGATCATGGAAAAGTCATTACAAGTATAAACATACAGTTCAAACTGGAAAAAGCGTTGTAACAGATAAGATGATTTTCATTGATCAAAGAGAAATTACAAGGGAAGGGCTCCCAGCCCGGTTACAAGTCGAAGTAAAAACAAAGAAAAAGAAAAAAAATACAAATTAATTAAAAAGGTCTCCAATATCGGCTTCAATATCAACCTGAACACCGGTTGCAGATGGAAGATCAGTCTCAGTAGCAACTGGCAGCACGGTGTCAGTCGGCGGCTCAACGGTTAGGTCTTCAAACGTTGGCTCCAACCGAGCTGGTTGACCGTTGCCTTGCTCGTTGACTATCGGAGTGTCAGTTGGCTCATTCTCTTCATCATCGTCGTCAGACGCTTCAAGGAATTGCTTCTGTAGATCGGCTGCATACTCCGCCAATGAGGCCAGAATAAAATACTGAAGAGCATTGTGGACTTCGGTGTCAGGACCGCAACCGAGCTGCTTCACGGCACCCCTCCAGCCGCACTTGAAGAACAAGTCCTTCGCAGCTTCACACTGCTGGATGTATGCAGCTTCGCCTTCCTTGAAGTCCTTCACCTCTGCATCTTCAGCTTTCTTCTTCAAAAGATTTATTTCGGCGTCTTTAACACCCTCAAGTTTTGCGAGCTCCCGCAAATACTTGTCTTTTATCTCAGTTAGGGCTCTCTGTCTGTCAGCATCGGCCAAAGCAACTAGGCCGGTCAGACGAGTCACCTCGGCCTCCAGCTCGGTCGTCCTCACTTGTTCTTGTTTGAGCTCGGCGGTTTTTGCCTCGGCCTCTGCCATGGCCTCCCTTGATGTTCTCCTGAGCTCCAACACCCGCTTGTGCGCAATGTAGTTCTTCTGAATGGCCTGCAATAGAAGAGAAACTCTCCTTTTTAGCTGAACTGAAAGTAGGAAGAATTAGAAAGGTACAAAAGCAAAAGAGAGTGCTACCTACCAGGATCATGGATTTTGTTGAAGACCGGATGGCCTTCAGCTCGGTGTTTAGCTGATTATGGTGCTCCATGTCCCTTGGAAGGCACACACTTTTGGCAAGGTTGAAGGCCAGTATGTGATCCTTCTCAACAACCACCGAATCAGTGTCCTTAATATCTCGGTTCTGCTAAGTGAGCTTCGGTGCCCACTTGGAGGTAGCTCGGTCAGATGGCTCTGGTTGCGGACTCGGTGGGTGGCTCGGTGGTAGGGTGGTTTGGTATTCATCAACTAACCGTTGATCGGTCGGGGTAGTCCGGGCGCGTTTAGTTCGGTGTGATGAAGAAGGCTGTTGAGAAGGAAGGGCCACCACGGTCTCTTGAGTTTGGTTTGGTGGTGGTACCTCGGCCCTGTTCGTCTCGGTCAAGAGGCCCTGACTATGTTTCTCTTGGCCATTTCTTCTTCAGCGGTCAGTAGGATTAGTCTAATTTCTGGCAAGGTTGGGTCCGGTTCGGGGGCCTCCTCTAGCAGAAAATCGGTCACTCTCGCTTTTCGGCGGCCGCTGTATCTATAGATCGGTTCAAACTTTAGCAGCTTGGCCCAACTACGTTCTGGATACCGTAGTGCGGCACGTAAGGTCGCTAGATTTGGGTAACTGTATTGTCATGACCCGAACCCGCCCCTATGGGTTAAGGACATAACTGGCCAGTAATCCTGAGATCACCTACGGCCTCAAAACAAAACATGATGATTTGTCAGAGTAAAGGGGCCAAACGGAAGCAATAATTAAAAACTTTGTCCATAGAGCCGTGCTTATATGCACATCAAACAAACCATATTCAGATACGTTAATAACCCACATCAAAGGTACAGTTTCACAAAATTCATTACAGACAGGATCATTCAAAACGAGCCATCCTATAACAGACTATTTACAGATATACACTAAGCCCTTGCCAACAAGACAAAACATAAGTACATAGCAAAAAGGCAAGGTAGGTCTCAAGAGTGAGACACCAGGCTGACTTCCTCAAAACTCGGATTTTCCTAGCAGACTTCACTGGGGCTGGGTTTGGACTTCCCTTGGCTCACCTACAAACACATGAATGAGCGTGAGCGATAGCCCAGTGAATAATATCAAACATGACAGTTACATAACAATTTGTAGAACAACATGCTCCAAACGGCCTTGGGCCCAATTTATACTTCTATTTAACAAAGATATATGACTATACGAAATGCAAATCAAGTAACTCTAAACATTCTGGCCTTTGGCCCATTCGGGTTTCCATTCATGGAAAAACGGCCTTCGGCCCATTCACTTATATCGAAACGGCCTTCGGCCCATTCATTCATGTCAAAACGGCCTTTGGCCCACTCTTTCATGTCAAAATGGCCTTCGGCCCACTCTTTCATGTTAAAACGACCTTTGGTCCATTCATTTATATCAAAACGACCCTTGGTCCATTCATTCTTATCAAAACGACCCTTGGTCCATTCATTTACATCAAAACGACCTTTGGTCCATTCATTCTTATCAAACGACCTTTAGTCCATTCATTTACATCAAAACGACCTTTGGTCCATTCATCCTTATCAAAACGACCTTTGGTCCATTCATTTACATCAAAACGGCTTTTAGCCTATTCATTCATATCAAAGCGGCTTTGAGCCTATTCATTCATATCAAAACGGATTTTAGCCTATTCATTCATATCAAAACGGCTTTTCGCCTATTCATTCATATCAAAACGGCTTTTAGCCTATTCATTCACATCAAAACGGCTTTTAGCCACAATCCCAATTAACAACTCATGAGGTTTATAAGGGAATAAACAATTAGACATTGACGAGCTTTCGAATGTTGATATTGCTCACAGTGATCGGCTTGTTGATTTGCCCTGGAGCTTGACCCTACACGTTTCATGAACACAAAAGGGTCATTAACAGTTCAATCCGTTCCTTAATTCACATATTCCTCTTTAGGCTTTATTCTTATCTTATCAACTCATTTACAATGCTTAACATATGCCTAAGAGTGCTTATAAGTGAAAGAGAATGGAAAACGAAACACATAACGCATGAACAAAATTTCAGAAAACAGGGTCCCCGCTCGAGCGGACACTATCGGCCTGCAAAAGTACTGGTTGCCTGAAAATTACGCTCGAGCGTTAAATAGGTCGCTCGAGCAGAAGGCCCGTCAAAATAGCTCCCACGCTCGAGCGTCAACTTTCCCGCTCGAACGGAAACCATGTCTGCTGGAAATGCTGGGAGCTCGATTTCTCCGCTCGAGCGTAACTTCACCCGCTCGAGCGGACATCGAAAATCTGGGTTTTCCAGATTGAGTTCTTGAGCTTCATCTTGACATTCAAAGGCTCTAAATGCATGATTTCGGTCCAAACTTCACAAAATTATATACTATCATGGTACAAACATAGAATTACAACATATTGAAGCTCAATTTCATAATTTATCTACATGCATGTCCCAAAATGTGTCAAACTCAATCATTAACATAACAAATTCATGCATTCAAGCTTATATCTTCTCAATTTGTGCATGCATGTCAATTCTTAACTCCATCAATGCAAATGGTGTTCATTCTCACGGAACACAACAAAAACATGCTTGCATGTAGGATTTAACACTCATATTTCCATATTCATCCCAATACATGCTTGATTATGCAAAAACATGGTGATCCTATACATGCATGTGCATTTTAACTTCAAATTCATCAAGTAGAGTACAACTCTTGTTCTTGATCACCAATTAACCTTTAATTCACAAAATCACAAGTTCGAACTCATGAATTCATAAACAATCACTTACCTAGAAGCTCAATCTATGGTCAGTTCTTGAGTTGGACTTCAAATTCATAACCTTGGGCCAAAAATTACACAACTTTCTCCCTCACTCTCTCTCTAACAGCCGACCTCCTCCCTTTCTTAGAGTTTGTTCAGCCAAAAATGAAGGTATATGAGAGAATGAGGAGTGTAGTGCTCAAATACAAGAAGCCCCACTAGCCACATTTAAGATATTAAACAATTTAAGCACAATGCCATTAAATAATTCAATTTAATCTGGCCCGAATCAATTTTTCGATTAAATTTCACCGTAGGCTCTAAAAATTATGCCAATCACAATGGCGTAATCAATTTCAGGTTCTGTGGCCGATAAGGCCCTCAATTATATTTCCAAAGCTGATTATTCAAACAGATATTCCTGCGGTGAACAGATAAAATTTCAAAATCACATATATTCACCTAATGGCACATAAAATCATAGTAAACACGTAATCATACTCAATTTAAGGACCAATTGGCATACTACGGAACAGGGGTATTACAGTCTTCCCCCCTTTAGGAAGTTTGGTCCTCCAAACTTAATTTACCTTCGTCAGGAAACAAGTGTGGATAGCGTAGACGCATTTCCTCCTCTTTTTCCCATGTAGCATCTGTCCCATAGTGTTCCTTCCATTCCACTTTCACCATTGGAATGGATTTGTTTCTCAATTCTTTCACTTGTCGGTCAACAACTCTTTCCGGCCATTCAGCATATTCCATATTTTCATCAATAGCAACCCGGTGATAATCAATCACATGCAACGGGTCTCGGAGGTAACCCCTCAACATTGACACATGAAACACATTGTGGATTTGCTCAAATCCCGGTGGCAAAGCAACCCTGTAGGCAACTGGACCAAGCCTTTCCAAAATCTAGAACGGCCCAATGTAGCGGGGCGACAACTTGCCCTTTTTCCCAAACCTGACTTGGCCTTTCATTGGAGAGACACGGATAAACACGTGGTCGCCGACCTCATACTCAAGAGGTCTTCTCCGAACGTCTGCATAATTCTTCTGTCGGTCTTGAGCTGTTTTGAGCCTTTGCCGAATAGTTTTGATCTTTTCAGAGGTGTCTTGTACAATTTCAGGCACAAGCAAAGTTCTGTCTCCGACCTCTGTCCAACAAATAGGTGATCTACACCTCCTACCATACAAAGCCTCGTATGGTGCCATACCGATGCTGGAGTGGAAGCTGTTATTATAAGCAAACTCTGCAAGTGGCAAATAGTCTTCCCAACTCCCCTGAAAATCCAAAGCATACATGCGAAGCATATCTTCCAAAGTTCGTATCGTTCGTTCCGACTGGCCATCTGTCTGTGGGTGGAATGTAGTACTGAACCTTAGTTCTGTTCCCATAGCTTCCTACAAACTTTTCCACAATCTAGATACAAATTTCGGATCCCTATCTGACACAATGGACACCGGAACTCCGTGTAACCGGGCAATTTCATCAACATAAATAGTAGCCAATCTATAGGCAGTAAATGTAGTTTTGACAGGCAGAAAATGTGCAGATTTGGTCAGTCTGTCGACTACAACCCAAACAGAGTCCATACCTCGGAAAGTCCGAGGTAGGCCAACAACGAAATCCATAGTCACGTGTTCCCACTTCCATTCAGGAATAGGGAGAGATTGAAGTAGACCGCCTGGTTTCTGATGTTCAGCCTTAACTTGCTGACACTGGAGGCACTTGGACACATATTCTGCAATCTCTTTCTTCATTTTGGGCCACCAATGGGTTTGTTTCAAATCCCGATACATTTTATTATTACCCGGATGCATAGCAAATACAGATCTGTGGGCTTCATCTAAAACCCTCTTCCTCAGCTCCGGAACGTCTGGGACACATATTCGGTTTCGAAATTTCAACATTCCATTCTCGACACTGTACTCTGCTTTTGGGCTTACTTCAAATTCATCAATTACCTTTCTGAGGGACTCATCTTCTTTCTGTTTCTGCTTGATCTCATCAACAATTGCCGGTTCGGCTGTAATAGCGGCTATCAATCCGCCCTGTTCACATACCACCACTTCAATTTCAGACTTTTCAAAGTCGTGCAAAATCTCCCTTTGTTCAGTAAGCAAACAAGCCATACTCCCTGTTGATTTTCTGCTCAAGGCATCAGCCACTGTATTAGCTTTCCCGGGGTGATACTGAATTTCTAGGTCGTAATCTTTTATCAATTCTAGCCATCTTCTCTGACGCATATTCAACTCTTTCTGCGTGAAGAAGTATTTTAGGCTTTTATGATCTGTGTAGACTTCACACTTTGCCCCATACAAATAATGCCGCCAGATTTTCAAAGCAAAAACAACTGCGGCCAGTTCCAGGTCATGTGTTGGATAATTCTTCTCATGTGGCCTCAACTGTCGGGAGGCGTAAGCAATAACCTTTTTGTTCTGCATTAACACACAACCCAAACCCTTATAAGATGCATCACTGAAAATCACAAAATTTTCCGTACTTGAAGGTAGTGTCAAAATTGGTGCAGTGGTCAATCTTGTCTTTAATTCATGAAAGGCTGATTCTCTTTCATTATTCCACTCAAATGGTTGTCCCTTACGTGTCAATTGGGTAAGAGGCACAGCTAATTTCGAAAAGTCTTTTACAAACCTTTTGTAGTACCCAGCTAAGCCCATGAAACTGCGAACTTCTGTCACATTAGTTGGTGTCGGCCAATTCACAATTGCTTTTATTTTCTGCGGGTCCACGGAGATTCCTTCCTTGTTGATCACGTGCCCTAAGAAAATAACCTCATCCAACCAAAACTCACATTTCTTTAACTTAGCAAATAGTTTCCTTTCCCGAAGTATTTGTAAAACAGTCCTCAAATGATGTTCGTGTTCAAGTCTATCTTTAGAGTATATCAAAATATCATCGATGAAGACAACAACAAACTCATCAAGGTAGGTTTTAAAAATTCTATTCATTAATTCCATAAATGCTGCCGGAGCATTAGTCACTCCAAATGGCATAACAAGAAACTCAAAATGACCATACCTCGTTCTGAATGCGGTTTTCTTAACATCCTCTGCTTTAACCTTCAGCTGATGATACCCGGATCTCAAATCGATCTTAGAAAACACCTGTGATCCCTGCAACTGGTCAAATAAGTCATCAATACGGGGTAAAGGATATTTGTTCTTTATCGTTACCTTATTCAGTTCCCGGTAATCAATACACAGGCGCAAAGTACCATCCTTCTTCTTTACAAATAACACTGGTGCACCCCAAGGCGAAGTGCTAGGCCGGATAAACCCTTTATCAAGAAGGTCTTGCAATTGTTCCTTCAATTCTTTCATTTCGGCGGTAGCCATTCTGTAGGGAGTTTTTGAAATAGGCTGGGTGCCCGGCACGGTCTCAATAGTAAACTCTATCTCCCTGTCTACCAATTCCCCTGGTAATTCATTTGGAAACACATCTGGGAACTCTCTAACAATGGGAATATCATTCAATTCAATATTCACGGATTGTTCAGTCAATACATAACACAAATAACCCTGGCACCCTTTCCTGATCAATTTACATGCTTTCATTACAGATATCAAATATGGTGGAGGCACTACCCCATTTCCCACAAACACAATCTCTTTTTGGTCTGGGGGTTTAAACACAACCCTCTTTGTCACACAATCTATAGTGGCACAATATTTGGTCAACCAATCCATGCCCAAAATTACATCGAAGTGTCTAAAGTTTAAGGGCAACAAATCTACATATAGGGTAGCATCCTCAATATGCATGTCACAAAACCGATATATATAGTCACATAACACAGATTCCCCCGACGGAGCAGACACACATAACAAATATGGCAACAGTTCTAGGGGTCTTTTCAGTCTAGATGCAAATGCATATGTCACAAATGAGTGCGTCGATCCAGAGTCAATTAACACAAAAGCATCCTGATTACATATTGAGATAGTACCTGAGACAACGGCATTGGCGTTCCGCGTATCGCCCGAAACGAGTGCAAAAACTCTCCCTTGTCGCACTGTATCCCCAGTAGTAGCAGATCTCAAAGTGTTTCCCGGATTTGGGATCGATGCAGTGGAGCTAGCAGCTATCTTTCCACTATTCTGATTACAATCTCGGGCTATATGCCCCTGTTTCCCACACTTAAAACAGGCTTCCGATGCACGGTAACAGACTCCACGGTGCCTTTTGCCACAAGTGTTGCACATGGGAGCTGTGTCTCGGGAAGAACTTGAAGTAGTTGAGGAGCCCGTGTTTTGCTTTTTTAGAAATTTCTTCTTTGAAAAGAAGCCTTATCTTTTGTTGCCTTTCCATGCTGTTGTTGGCTTAGCTTGTCTAGCTATGTTAGCCTCTGATATGATGGCCCGGTCAAGCACCCCAATGTAGGTTTCCAACTTCAGGACATTCACTTGCTCTAGGATGTCACTTCGGAGCCCACCTTCAAAATGCCTTGCCTTCTTATAATCAGTGTCAATTACGTGTGGTGCAAACCTGGCCAACTCAGTAAATTTGGCCTCATACTCAGCTACAGTCATGCTGTCTTGTTTGAGTTCCATGAACTCTGCCACTTTCCTATCCCGGACACACTGCGGGAAGTACTTGTCATAGAAGATTTCCAAGAACTTCGCCCAATAAACATCTCTGTGGTTTTCCCTCATCAACATCCACCATCTTCTCGCTTCATCTTCTAGCATAAAGGTGGCTAGAAGCACTTTCTGTGTATCCGAGCACGGAAACACCTCAAACAGTTTTTCGATCCCAAGAACCCAAGCCTCAGCTTTCAAAGGATCCAGTCCGCCATGGAACTGTGGTGGTTTCATTTTCTTGAATTCCTTGGTGAGAGCGATTATCCGATCATCATTTTGATTATCTGGCACAGGTGGTGCCGGAGGTGGAGGTGGCGGGTGTGGTTGCTGCCACTGTTGTTGCCACTCCTGTTGCTGTCTCAAGGCTTCTGCCATTTCTTGGATCAGTCTTTCCATTCTGTCCAGTCTGGCAGTAGAGGATTCCTCTAACTCATCACCTCTGGTCCTCACCATCTGATTAAACTTGCATTATATTTCATACAAAAGGTACACAAGCACGCATACACTAAGGAGCACATATTTCCAGATAATTTGCAATGCAAGTAGTTCACAACTTACACATATAATTATTTATAAAAAAATATTTAAACATATAATCAATGCTTCCAAACTCGTACTTATCACATGAATGCATCCTAGATCTTATCTAGACGCTTATTGCTCTTTTTGGACAAGTGTGTGAGTTATTAACTCGTGCTCTGATACCACTCTGTCATGACCCGAACCCGCCCCTATGGGTTAAGGACATAACCGGCCAGTAATCCTGAGATCACCTACGGCCTCAAAACAAAACATGATGATTTGTCAGAGTAAAGGGGCCAAACGGAAGCAATAATTAAAAACTTTGTCCATAGAGCCGTGCTTATATGCACATCAAACAAACCATATTCAGATACGTTAATAACCCACATCAAAGGTACAGTTTCACAAAATTCATTACAGACAGGATCATTCAAAACGAGCCATCCTATAACAGACTATTTACAGATATACACTAGGCCCTTGCCAACAAGACAAAACATAAGTACATAGCAAAAAGGCAAGGTAGGTCTCAAGAGTGAGACACAAGGCTAACTTCCTCAAAACTCGGATTTTCCTAGCAGACTTCACTGGGCTGGGTTTGGACTCCCCTTGGCTCACCTAAAAACACATGAATGAGCGTGAGCGATAGCCCAGTGAATAATATCAAACATGACAGTTACATAACAATTTGTAGAACAACATGCTCCAAACGGCCTTGGGCCCAATTTATACTTCTATTTAACAAAGATATATGACTATACGAAATGCAAATCAAGTAACTCTAAACATTCTGGCCTTTGGCCCATTCGGGTTTCCATTCATGGCCAAACGGCCTTTGGCCCATTCACATATATCGAAACGGCCTTCGGCCCATTCATTCATGTCAAAACGGCCTTCGGCCCACTCTTTCATGTCAAAACGGCCTTCGGCCCACTCATTCATGTTAAAACGACCTTTGGTCCATTCATTTATATCAAAATGACCTTTGGTCCATTCATTCTTATCAAAACGACCCTTGGTCCATTCATTTACATCAAAATGACCTTTGGTCCATTCATTCTTATCAAACGACCTTTGGTCCATTCATTTACATCAAAATGACCTTTGGTCCATTCATCCTTATCAAAACGACCTTTGGTCCATTCATTTACATCAAAACGGCTTTTAGCCTATTCATTCATATCAAAGCGGCTTTGAGCCTATTCATTCATATCAAAACGGCTTTTAGCCTATTCATTCATATCAAAACGGCTTTTCGCCTATTCATTCATATCAAAACGGCTTTTAGCCTATTCATTCACATCAAAACGGCTTTTAGCCACAATCCCAATTAACAACTCATAAGGTTTATAAGGGAATAAACAATTAGACATTGACGAGCTTTCGAATGTTGATATTACTCACAGTGATCGACTTGTTGATTTGCCCTGGAGCTTGACCCTACACGTTTCATGAACACAAAAGGGTCATTAACAGTTCAATCTGTTCCTTAATTCACATATTCCTCTTTAGGCTTTATTCTTATCTTATCAACTCATTTACAATGCTTAACATATGCCTAAGAGTGCTTATAAGTGAAAGAGAATGGAAAACGAAACACATAACGCATGAACAAAATTTCAGAAAACAGGGTCCCCGCTCGAGCGGACACTATCGGCCTACAAAAGTACTGGTTGCCTGAAAATTACGCTCGAGCATTAAATAGGTCGCTCGAGCGGAAGGCCCGTCAAAATAGCTCCCACGCTCGAGCGTCAACTTTCCCGCTCGAGCGGAAACCATGTCTGCTGGAAATGCTGGGAGCTCGATTTCTCCGCTCGAGCGTAACTTCACCCGCTCGAGCGGACATCGAAAATCTGGGTTTTCCAGATTGAGTTCTTGAGCTTCATCTTGACATTCAAAGGCTCTAAATGCATGATTTCGGTCCAAACTTCACAAAATTATATACTATCATGGTACAAACATAGGATTACAACATATTGAAGCTCAATTTCATAATTTATCTACATGCATGTCCCAAAATGTGTCAAACTCAATCATTAACATAACAAATTCATGCATTCAAGCTTATATCTTCTCAATTTGTGCATGCATGTCAATTCTTAACTCCATCAATGCAAATGGTGTTCATTCTCACGGAACACAACAAAAACATGCTTGCATGTAGGATTTAACACTCATATTTCCATATTCATCCCAATACATGCTTGATTATGCAAAAACATGGTGATCCTATACATGCATGTGCATTTTAACTTCAAATTCATCAAGTAGAGTACAACTCTTGTTCTTGATCACCAATTAACCTTTAATTCACAAAATCACAAGTTCGAACTCATGAATTCATAAACAATCACTTACCTAGAAGCTCAATCTATGGTCAGTTCTTGAGTTGGACTTCAAATTCATAACCTTGGGCCAAAAATTACACAACTTTCTCCCTCACTCTCTCTCTAACAGCCGACCTCCTCCCTTTCTTAGAGTTTGTTCAGCCAAAAATGAAGGTATATGAGAGAATGAGGAGTGTAGTGCTCAAATACAAGAAGCCCTACTAGCCACATTTAAGATATTAAACAATTTGAGCACAATGCCATTAAATAATTCAATTTAATCTGGCCCGAATCAATTTTTCGATTAAATTTCACCGTAGGCTCTAAAAATTATGCCAATCACAATGGCATAGAAAACCGAAATATAGTAAAGCACGCAAGAAAACCGAAGTAATTATACCAGGTGTTCCTTTTTTCCAATTAATACTTCGGCCAGGAATCTGGGCTTGGTGATCCTCAAAGTTCCCAGACACCCAGAAAAAATCGTCATCATTCAAGTCTTTATTCGGTGTGTTTTTTATTATTTTCTCACGACGACGGCGTATTCTAAGATAGTACACCCAGCCGTCTTCCTTCGAACCTATGGAATACAGGTGGAAGATTTCGGCTAGACCGAGGTTGATGCCTGCTTGGCGGTTTAGTTCGGCTATACCCATTATTATACGGTAGGAGTTGGTGGAAAGCTGGGTTGGGCATAGTCTGGTTTGCCCAAGGAATTCACAACTAAGGGGTTGGACTGGAAATCTTAGCCCGGTTTCTATTATTGAAAGAAGGGTAAAAGGAACGAAGCCCTGGTTTCTCCAAGGTATAACATCTTTTTCGGCTAAGGTTAGGTGGACGTCGTCGGGTATATTGTAATATTTTCAGAATTCGGCTACACCGCCCAGAGTATTTACTAAAAATCTATACTTCCCCATTTATTTTATAAGTTACGTGTAAATTAGTTCGGTCCCAAAATTTTGCTTAGTAGCTCGGTTGGGCGCGCAATGGAGTGCCTGGGCAACCTAAGTCTGCAAAGTGAAAAACAAAGGTAATAAGCACAGATCGTTGGACCGTGCTACAAAGAAAAAGAGCAAAGAAAATAAGACCTACTTCGGCTATATGGATGCTACAGGTTCTGTCTTGGTTTCAACAAGATGCTTAGTAGCTTGGATTAAGCAGGCGGTTCGATAGCTCGGTCTTGGCAAAGCGATTTGTTATCTTGGTTAAAGAGAAGGCTCAGTCAGATCGGTTAAGCCTCTGGGGGCAGCTTTCTGAGTTCGGTCTAAAAACTTAAAAAGCTGGCTTAGCCCCAAAGACCTAGCTTGGTCGAACGATAAGGTTTCCTTATGCTACGTTCGGACTTAGTTCGGTTCATTTACCTCGGCTAAAAGTGGTTTGACTTATTCAAACTACTGGTACCAACATGAAGTGCTAGTTCAGTTAAAGTCTCTGATAGAAGGACATTGACTATAAACTACTTTTTAGTTCGGTTATATGGTAATTGTGGATCAAACACTGTTTTATAGATTACTTCATGAAGTTCATGAGGTTCTTATGAAGTTTTTCCTAGAAAACGTAAGGTGGAGCAAGAATATATGTTTTGCAAAAACAGAAACAGTGTGCCAAGAATAAGAGAAAACAAATGCAAAGACCACAAAACAAAGTACGAAAACAAGGAAAGCAAGATAGAGGTGCAATACTTACCTGATGAAGATCAAAGAGCTTAGAGGATGGAAGCAAAAGGCAGCAGCAAAACACGAGCTCTTTCAGAAGACGAAGAACAGTGAGAACTCAGAGAGAAGGAAGAGGATGAATAGTAGAAGTGGGGGATTTTTGCCTTAGGATTTGTTTTCGGTAGAAAGCCCAAAATTTGGGCAGGACTGTTCAAAAAACACGGAGTACGAAGACGGCGTGACAACTGCATTGAGCCAATCAGCGTCTGCCACGTGTCATTGGAATAAGAAGTGATTCAGTTACTGTGATTGAAGAGACATTTTTGACCGGACAGTTAGAGCCCGGCGTGAATTTAGCTCGGTTGGATAGGCTAAAGGGTTTTAGCTCAGTTGGAAAAGCTAAAGGGTTTTAGCTCGGCTAGAAAAGCTAAAGGATTTTAGCTCGGCTAGAAAGGCTTAAAAACCTTAGCTCGGCTGATAAAACAGGTAATCCCTATCATGCTATGCAGATGGAATTAAGTGGCAATTGAGAGGGTAATTTATATGAAAATTGGGCCGAGCTGGGTAATGGGCCGTCATGGACCACAATACGAAGGGCTGAGTAAAAAGGCTTTAAAGTTAGTCCGGTCCTAGAGCCCCGAAGCTAGTCCGGTCCGGAGGAGACTTGAAGTTAGTCCGGTGTAAAGACGTTTTGAAGTTAGTCCGGTCTCAGAGTTAGCCCGGTCATGGCGTATTGTGGTTAGAACGGTCAGAGCCTTACTATTCGGTAGCTTGGTCTAATCACACCATGGTTTGTACATGAGAAAACCGAGATAAGGTGTAGTGAAAGGAAGAACCGAACTAAGGATAGTTCGGCCTACTCTGCGGCTCAGCATAGCCATGATTACCTCGGTCCTATTAGAAACCTACCATGGTAAAAACCATCTCACTTGGTTAAAACAGTGAGGGGGGTGTTGAAGGATAAGCATTATCTTTCAGGAGTATGAATCCTAGGAGGACTCTGCATGGAGAAGTAAAAGTCCTACTAGGATTGTGCCACACGAAACTTATAAAAGCTCACAAACATCACCTTTAGAGAGGTAACACAACTTTGTTTTCTGAATACACAGAACTTTTGTCTATTTGTCAAGCTTACCGACTTAGGCATCGGAGAGGTTTCCGGCACACACCCGCCGGCTAGCTCACGTTTGTGTTTTCAGGTGATAAAGCGACGACGTACGGAGGAGCGCAGGCTTGATCAACAGGATTATACGAGAAGGTTTATTTCTTTCCTGTACAAGAACTTTGAGTTAGATTTCGTAATTGATTTAATTTGTATTGATTGTATTAATAGATTTAATTTGTATTGATTATGTTTAAGCTTGAGTTAGATTTAATTTGTATTGACCCGTATTAAATAATATTTTACTTTTTGTTTGTATTATGTTTAAATGTTAAAAAATTATTTATTTTAATTATTTATTATTGATTGATTCACTTATTTTTAATATAGTTGAACCATGATTTTAATCCAAACAAATCTGAGCTACGTTGGGTTGAGTTGAATTAATCCTAAAACATGATTAATTTGGTTCCGAGTTCAAAATTTTAAAACTAATTATAATTAAGTTAATTAGAAATTTAATATCAAATGAAATCAGGCCGACCCATAAATACCCTTAACATCACCTAACATAACTTTACAAACTTTTGACTCATTTAGGGTCTTGCCTCAAATGACACCTTATCTGATTTAAGACTTTTTTGGGTCAAGGGTAACAATCAATTGAAGAGATGTTAATTAGAGCCTAAGGTAATGTGGTTCAACAAATCTTACTGCCCAACTCTGTCAAGTCTCAATGTGGTCGGTGGGGGGTGACCGATGCTTTGATTTTTTCATTTGTTTTTAAACCTACCACATATGATATATTCCACACATCATTTTCTGTGCTCATATTGAAATAATAGAATGTGGATAGCGATTAGTCGTACAAATTGGTGGGGATATTCATGTCCCCCATATTTCACACGAGTGAAAGAAACTTTAGATAAATTATAAATATATTTTTTTAAATTTATTTAAAAAATAAATTATTTTTTATAATTTAAAAAATTATAAATATCTCTTTATTAAAATTTTTTATTTAACAAAATTAGTTGAAAAAGTAAATTTTTAACTATTCACTTATATAGTAATAAAATTATCTGAATTTTTAATTGAAATAAAATTTTAACATTATTAAAAACTCTTAATTAACTTGAAAATTTATTAATAAAAGAACCGATTTATTATTAATTTAGAAACCTTAAGAGGCATAATGTAATTTCTAGAGCTACAGAGAGTAATTTGTAATTTAAGTAAATCTCAGAAAGTGTGTTTATAATTTACCCAAAAACTTTGGACGATAGTACATTGGCCTTGTTTGTTTTAGTCCCAAAGATGGGATTCGACTAACAATTTCATGGATTATTGTGGGGAGGTATTTTTGAAATATTCTTTTAAGGGCCAGGCTTCCCCAGACTAGAGGGTGTTGTTAGGCTTGTAGGGGCCCACCACAGGATCCGTTTCAATAATCCGAACCGTTAAATCTGTAGATCTCGTTGAGTACTATATGCTTGTAAAAAATCACGTTGATTGGATATCAATAGTTACGTGATCAAATCAGTTTTGTATAAAAAAAAAATAGACGGTAAAAAAATAAACGGTTGACAGAAAACTGTTTCGATGAGATAGCTATCGATATCCGATCGTGATTTTTTACAAGTATGTAGTACTTGACAAATTTTACACACTGAATGGTTTGGATTATCAAAATAAGACTCGTGGTGGACCCCCACGGGCCCAAACGTACCCTCCAGTCTGATCTTGGACTAGAGGGAAACCAGTGCCTTCTTTTAATTCAACCAAGCTCTTGTAAGATCTTCTCAATTGTCATTTGAAACAAAAGTAGAATTCCGATCGGTGGTACCGAAATTAGCACTCCGATGAGCAAATTAGCTTCCATGGAAAGATTAGCTTCTTTTTTTTTTTTTTTTTTTTGGGTTTCTTAAGGTACAAGTTTTTAGAATATACCTCTATCTCCAACTTTCTCCTCATTTTATAGAGTCACTTGTCTTGATATTTTTCTTATAGCTTAGGCCCTCATCATTACTTTGCCAGGGCCCATCTTCCTACTATATTCATTAGAAAGGGACAGTCTTGATCCATCCAACGTGATTTCGCTGACTTATATGACGTATTCGGCTCAGATGTGGAGCCCAAGGACCCTTAACTCAGCCTTCCTTCTTATCTTTCTTTTTGTATCTGTTTGACAATCACCTCGAGTCCAATGGGTTTTGGCCTCATCTAGCCCATCAAAGATGTGCCATGCTTGCCATTTTAGGTTTATTTTTATATGGCTCCCACAATTGCCTCCCAAGTATCTGACTATCCTTGAGTTCTAAGTAGTCGGTATGCTCGGCCACCGAAGGGCTATTTTAGTCAACGTGCGTTTTCTGACACTTGAGACGCCTTGAAATTTGGGTATATAATGGACATGCCATTTTATTGCTGACACGTCAGATGTGACACGATGTGGAATGTGTACAATTTCTCGCCTCTTCGAAATCTTCATCCATTTAATGCGATTTGAAAACTATTTTCTCCACCCTTTCATTTTCGAAAATACTTCATCCTTGCAACTCTCCACCTTTAAGACCTCGTTTGCGATTGCTCTACTTTCTCTCTATCATTCGTGAATCTTTCATTTCAACTTATAAGTCCTCTAACCTTCAATCTTTATTTCATTTTCATAATTTATGTCCGTTCTTCTACTACTTCTCCTTCTTGTGTTCGATTTCGGCCTTCTTATGGCTAATCACTTGAAAGCCCTCATCTCGGAGGATTGAGTCGTCACCTTTCATTGTCACTTCTCTATCCCTGACGGCATTCAACTAACCCTCATCAGGGTTGCAGAGGTTAACATGGAAAGGGCTGACGTCAACACCATCGTCTTTTCCTTATTGGCGATTGTCGAGGGTGAAGTATGCTTCCCTCTCCACCTTTTACTCAGATTTGTTCTTCATTTTCGGGATTTGATTCCTTCCTAGCCGAACGTAAATTTCTACCGAATGATCACGGGCATAATTGAATTAAACCGTCGACTCCAACTAAACTTAGGGATTTCTACCATTCGGCATCGCTACACCCTTTCCAAATCGTTTGGTTGGCTAGGACAGTTCTTCTTAAGAGCCAAGGACATTGACCACCACTTAGTAACCATGCTTGCTAGCTCTGATAAAAAAGTAGATGATGTAATGGTTGTCGTTCGAGGTAATTGGGAATTCAGTGAAGGAGAAGATTGCCTAAATCCTATACCTAGATGGAAAGGTAAACTAGGTGGCCAAGTAGTTTTTTGGTCATTTTATTTATTAATCGACTTTTCTTCTGTAGGCTAACAGTGTTTCTTCTCCGTGCTGGCAACGACCTTAAGAAATCCCTCACTTTGACAGATAAAACCGTTCCTGCTCAAGTGAAGACTGTTCTTGACTTTGCCAATCACCTGAATCTCCAAGGACAAGGACGCACTACTCACATTCTACTAAGATACGATCCTTCTTATTCATCCTTCACAGTGGCTGACCACATACCAATTCCAGAGGTGAACAATAACTCTCAACACTTATATTTCCTAGCTTCATCAATTTGAGAGATATTGAGGCTGAGGATTCATCAACCAATAAGCAAGGCAATGGAAACAGTGGTCAAGATGCCAAACAAGGTGTGGGACAAGACGCCGAGCAGAACGTTGGGCATAACGGTGTAAACATTGAGTAAGATGTCAATCACGAAGTTGATTTGAACATTACCACTGAACATGACGCCCATCAGGTCGAAGAGCAAGAATTAGATAGGAAGCTTGATGTAGCTTTTGATCAAGTCAGCTCTAGGAAAAGAGTTGAAGTTAGCGGCTCAAAGCTTGCAGCTTCCCCTAACCGAATAGATATTGAGGGTCCTCGAGAGGAAGGTATCTTCATTTATTTTGATGATTTGCCTCGGTCCAGGTCAGAGGAAATTATGGGTGAGTCCTTTTCCCTCACTCAATTTGCCAAAAAGAGGAATGTTGAAAGAGTTGCGGCTAAAAAGGCATCTATTGATACCTCTAACCTAGTAGTCGATACTCCTGTCGTCTAGACAGAAGGGGCAGCGGAGCAAGCCGCAATCGAAATATCTGCGCAACCACTACCATCGACGTCAATTGAAGCCTCATCGTCAGCGTCAATAGAAGTCGTTTACGCGAATGGCTCCAAGTGTCCTTCTGAATCTTCACAACTGACTAAGCAGCCTATTCATAAAAGAGCTAGAGTTGCATTTAATCTTAACTTGACAGCGCCATTTCCAATTTTGCCTAGAATCAAGGGTGTTCCAATTTCGACAATTGCTTCGGCCGTCAAGGAGCCTAGAATTGCACTTAGCATGGCCACCTCCATTACACTGCCATTAGACAAGGCAATGTTCAGCACCAAACACGATGCTTTGTCTATTGCAATGGCCTCGTAATCGGTGATTTTGGTAAGTTCTATTACTTCTCAGTCCCTTGGTTATGTCTAGTGTCTTCAAAAGCTTTTTTTTGCAAGCTGTCGAACGAGTTACTGAGATTGGCCACTGTCTCCATGACACAATGGAGTTAAACAATCGACTTTAAGTAGAAGTGATGGCTGAGCAACATAAAGCAGAGTCGGCAATGGCTGAACTGGCAGTTACGATGTAAAAAGCAGAGGCTGCACAGAAAAAGGCTGCAGAAAAAAAATAAAAAGCTTCTACCGAAGAGGAGAAAGCGAAGCACATCGACTTGCTTTGTCATTTTGCTGAAGAACGGGCAAAGCTTTCTGAAGAGGCCTTAAAAGCCGCCAATGAAGAACTGGAAAGGTTGAGAGCCGAGTTGCTTGAGGTGCAAAGATTATTAACGGAGGCTCAATTGCCGATGACGAAGGCCTTTGAGCAAAGAGAGCATACAGCCACTGAAAAATATGCCAATCAGGTTTTGGCCTTTGGAAATAGAGACTTCAAACATGGTTGGCAAAAGGCCCTTGCTGTAGCTCAAATTTTGCTTAGCATGTCGATTCCTTTTGAGCTAGAGGATGTCGAGCCATTGGAGTTAGATCTGGAATGAAGACAAGGTAGAGAGTAGAAGACGGAAGTTACGATTTTGTATTTTCTTTGTTTTTGTTTTTGTCTTTGTTTTTGTTTTTGTTTTCGTTAACATAATGTATTAGGGTTGTTTTCATTGGTAAAGTGATAAACGTTAACAATCTGCTAAGCACAAAAAATGCCTTTTATGAATGGGTGTGATGTAAATTTACTTGTCATACGTCTGAATTGTTGTTCGTACGATCGGCACAGCGTAATTATTGATGCAATTGAACTTAGACTTAACTGCCGAATATATTCAAACAGCTGTCAGGGCCAACTTAACCGTCTCTAGTAATGAATCAATCCAATTAATTGTGTTTCTAATATTCATATATATCTGCATCTGCCCTGGTTGGGAACAAAGGCAAACTATAAGCCAATTAAAGGTGTTTCTGTTTCCCAGTCCTCGGAGGGGTTTAGTCTCCTCAGATACGATAGCCCTACAGTTCGGACTCCCGTGATTCTGAATCTGATTTCACAAGTGCAATGTGAAACAAAAAAACACAAAAGAGTCCAAATCCGACAAATCTTTGAAAAATCGATTTACAATCAAAAATGTCAAAAATGAACTGCAATGCCAGATTTTAGAGTCACCACATAAATATTTTTAGGAAATTTAGGAAACCCGTAACTCATGCCAAAGGCCACTTGTCTGTTATAACCAAAGTGTCTCTGCTCGGGAACTTAGGTATGAGAGGGGAAGGTTATGAATTGAGCACCCCACTCACCCGATCAAAAATTGGTCTCTACTAATCATAATGTGACTCTTATTTACATTATACGCTGTTGTTTTGATTATTAATGCTAACTTACTATGTGAGGCACACAAGTATAGACTATTACAACGCCAAATTAACTAATTAATTAACTAGCTACTACAAGTTTCAAATGAGCCATAAACACAACATATTACTATTAAAACAAACATTACTTAAAGGACTACGGAAATCGCAAAGTCGCACATGCATGAACAAGAATATCTGCCCGAAAACTTCTCTGTTTTGCTGCCAGAACTGTTCTGTTTTGCAGTCAAAAAACTAATCTGTTTTCACCCCAGCCTCTGCTCTGTTTTGCCATGAAAATGGCACTGCCTGCATGAAATAGAGTGGTCGGTCAACCTTAAAAAGTGGTCAATCGGATGGAAGGGTGGCCGGCTTTGAGGTTCTGCCCTGTTACTACATAAATGAAACAGAGCAAAAACAGAGTGTTTCCAAGAGGTGTTTGTCCCTTCTACCTCTCCCTATCATGAAACTGATCCAGGGAAAAAGTAGGATCGATTTGCAAACCATCAATTGTCACAAACTCGTTGCATGATGATATATGAATCGACGAGACAAAGGTTCAATAAATGAAAATAAGATACCAACAAAACCTACTCCCTATCATGGAGTTACCACAAGGGAAGTGGTAGACATCGCTTCTCGAATTATTAACATCACTAAAGAGTATGTAATGACTCGAGATACAATAGGTTCAATAACATCCGATCTAACCCGACTTGATTTTATTACATTTTTTACCACTTTTACTCCAATTTTATTATCCTCTTTTACATTACCTCGCCATTCTTTATTCATTTTGTCCGAAAATGAGAGTTACATCCACTAATGAAGATAAGTGTCAAATAAGAAGTTATCCTTAGCATAAGAAAGATCTAATGCTTTACTAATTGTGGAAAAGTGGATTTGGAAATACTCTTTTGATCCACTAGGACGCTCGAGATCCTCAGCTAGTCAACCTGAAAATGAATAAACACTCCGGTCGGGGGTGCCGGAATTAGCACTCTGACGGACAAGTCAGTCTCTACTCTCTAGATTAATTGTATTTTAAGTTAAGCGTATTGATTCTCACATACCTCTTTCTGACTAATGTTCTTCTATTTATATCTTTTCTTTCTTGGGCCTCGGGACTGGGCCCACTTTCAATTCGCCGTATAACTATTTACTCAGCTTATTTTGTTGCAAACCGCTTTTCACTCGGCCCCTTACTCAACCGGCTATTTGGCCGGATAAGGTAGGATTTAAATGTGCAAGACAGGGCCGAATGCGATGTATATATTTCGACTCTCCAGGTCCAATTATTCGGCCTCTTTACGACTCCCAATGTTCGGCCCCCACAATTGTCCCCCAAGCATTCCACTAACAACAGTTAGCTGGAGTGTTTGGTTTCGAACTCGAAAAGTCAGAGCTGAAATTCAGTGGCTAACCTCATTCCAACGCGGATGTCAGAGCATACGCCTCTCGGTTATCATTTCAACTTCTCGCCCCTTCGTATGCTTCCATTTATTGTGATTTAAAATCGTGTCGTCTTTTCGAACACACATTTTTGGATGCTTAGAGTTTTTGGACTGCCTTCTGACTCACCTCTGTAACTTCCATTCATCTTTTATTGTCCTCTCCTTCTCTTGTAAGTTTTCTTCCTCTCTGCTTTGAATCCCTTTTCCTGGTTTGCCTTTAGTTTAGTACGCTCCTATAGGCTGACCGAAATGGTAAAGCATCTGAAAGACCTCCTCTCCACGGATCGAATCTCTGGCTTTCGACGCCATTTTTCTATCCCTAATGACGTCCGTATGTCGCTTGTGACAGACGGCACCCTCGATATGGAAAGGGATGATGAAAGCACAATCATCTTCCCTCTCTTATCAAATGCAGAGGGCAGAATCCGTTTCCCGCTTCATCCATTTCTTAGGGCTGCCCTTCGCTATTGGGATCTAATCCCCTCCCAACCCAATGTTAACTTTTTTAGAATCGTGATGGGGATTATAGAGCTAAACCGCCGCCTTAGGATTAACTTCAGCATACCTGCTATTTGACATTGTTACGCCTTGGCCAAGTCTTCTGGTCAGCATGGACGCTATTTCCTTAGGGCTAAGGACACCGACCATCAACTAATGACTATGCTTTCCAGCTCTGGCAAGCGAGTCGATGATGTTATGGTCGTTGTCCGAGGTAACAGCGAATTCGGTGAAGGCGAGGATCGCCTTGATCCTATTCCTAGACGGAGGGGCGAACCAAGTGGCCGTATAGCTTTTTGCGTTTATTTCTCTTATATTTATAAAGCTTCATTTTTGAGATCTCATGGTTTTGCTTGCGCAGGAAACAATTTGAAGAAAGTTTTGACTTCAACCGACGACGCCGTTCTTTCGGAAATTAAAGTCGCGCTCAAATATTTCGGCCGTCCGAGTCTTCAAAAACAAGGGAGGGCAGCCCACATTCTCCTTCGATACGAGCCGACATATACGACGTTTTCGGCGGCGGAAAGCATCCCAATTCCGAAGGGTGAAGAGTTTCTTACAGCGCTTATTTTGACCGACTTCAAAAGTTTGCGGCAAGTTGGTTTCGAGGGGTCCAATTCGAAGCGGGTGGAAGTAGCTGAGGTAGACGAAGCCGAAGTAGACGAGGCTTTGAAGTTGGCCTTTGAGGAAGTCGGCCTCAATTCAGACAATCCTCCGTCCACTTCAGGCCAAGGGGACATTCCGTTTGATGACATTTTTACCAGTTTAGAAGACCTTCCCGGCGCATACCCTGAAGAGATGGCTGGGTTAAACCTCACACAACTCGCCAAAAAGAAAAACGCGGAAAGAATGGCCGCGCGGCGAAGAGCAGAGGCCATTCGATTTGAAGTGCCACCTGCCGCCGAAGCTCAGCCCTCCCTGCCTATTATCGAGGAGGAAACGGCTCAAACCCGAAGTGTCGATTCTGAGGCGGTTGTGCAGGTCGATCAAGAGGCTGAGTAAAGGGCAGAGAAGCGTCCTGCCGAGATTGAGGCCGGCTCAGAAGAAAACCATGCTGACAAACGACCGCGTTTGAAGGAGTCGGATGTGATTGTGCCTTTTGTCATTCAACCAAAGATAAAAAAAACACGCCGTTCTCCTCTGACGCTTCGGCTATTAAAGACCCAGCCGTCGCATTGAGCATGGCTACGTCCGTCTTATTACCGGCTGACAAGGCGGCTTTCCGGGCAGAGCCGGATCTACTGGCAATAGCATTAGCCGCTCAATCGGCTCTTCTGGTATATACCTTGACCCTGTCCTTCCCTTTTATACAAATATTGTTTTGGTTTTAATTTCCTGTTTTGCAGACAGTCGGGAGGATAGCTGAGATAGGTCGTCGCCAGCATGACGCCGTCGAACGGCTTGGCCATTTCCAATCGGAAGTTGAGGGCTAGAGGAGTAGGGCCGAGTTTGAAGCGGTGAGGGCGAAGATGGAAAGCGCAAGGGCCGAGGCCGAGATGGAAGGGGTGAAAAATTCAGACCAGCTCAGATTGGCCACCGAGAAGAGGGCAGACACGAGCGAAGATGCGCTTAAGTTAGCCCAAGAGGCGATTGCCAAACTGGAGGCTGAATTGGAAGAATCGAAGAAGGCGAAGGAAACAGCCGACTCCGAGGCTTCCAAGGCGTACGAGGCCGGGCAAAGCGTTGCTCTCGCAAATTATGTAGAAGAAGTCTCCAAATTTGAAAATCGGGGATTCAAACACGGCTGGCTCAAAACCCTTGCTGCTGCTGATGTGACATTGGCTATGCCGATTCCATACAAGCAGGTGGATGTTGAGCCGCTGGGGTCTGACTCTGAGGATTGATTAGGGCGGCACTTTAGTCGTTTTTGTTTAAGGATTTGGAATGTATTGTTGTAGCTTTTCGTTTAGCAGTTTTTATTTACGTGTAAAATGACTACAGTTTTTTAGGTTTTTGCTAGGCGCTTTTATGCAAACTTGTAGTTTTTTGTTTGGTAGTTTTCATATGTAAAATGGCTAGTTTGCCCAATTTACTAATGAAAATCTCCTTTATACTTTGCTATTATTTGTGTTTAATTTTCATGTACACTTGCCGATTAGATAACTAGGCAAGTTAACAAATTTGATGTCGAATAGCCGATCAGATTAATAAATCTGCCCTTGCCCCAGCCAATGCATGAACTCCGAAAGCCGAATGTTATTAGTTCATGGAGTGGCTGCGGCACAGATCGATCGGCATCGGGCTTAAATATTTGGCCGATCAGGTTAATAAATCTGCCCTTACCCCAGCCAACGCATGAGCTCCAAAGCCGAATATTATTAGTTCATGGAGTGGCTGCAGCACAGATCGATTGGCATCGGGCTTAGATATTTGGTCGATCAGATTAATAAATCTGCCCTTGCCCCAGCCAATGCATGACCTCCAAAATGCCGAATATTATTAGTTCATGGAGTGGCTGCGGCACAAATTGATCGGCATCGGGCTTAAATATTTGGCCGATCAGATTAATAAATCTGCCCTTGCCCCAGCCAATGCATGACCTTCAAAAAGCCAAATATTATTAGTTCATGGAGTGGCTACGGCACAGATCGATCGGCATCGGGCTTAAATATTTAGCCGATTAGATTAATAAATCTGCCCTTGCCCCAGCCACTGCATGAGCTTCGAAAGCCGAATATCATTAGTTCATGGAGTGGTTGCGGCACACGTCGATCAGCATCGGGCTTTTGGAGTTTAGCATTAATGAAATCGCCTCGGGGGCACTGCGTGCATTAGGAATAAATTAGGGGAGTTCTTCGCGCAAGTGATTCCACTTATTGTGTTCAGACTCAATTTAAACCAGTTTTTTGCGGAAGGTTAGATAATTGCGAATGTCAAATGGACTGCTCTTCAACAGCAGAGGAGAAGGGTGAACATTGGCTGAGCTTGACACTGAAATGAATCGCAACAGCGAGCTCGCGCGCACGGGAGGTAGGACGTCCAAGGAACGGGAAAAACGTCGGCCCCCAAGTCGTCGAAGGAGATCACCCCGAAAGGAAAAACAGCAATAGGGGAGCTCCCCGCGATCGTGACCGAGAAATGAGCCCGACGCGACGCCGCGACCGTTGAGTTTTGCGGTTTTTGTGGGGAATAAACTGATGACGGAGGCGGATTCTATTGTTAACGAGCCAAGTGTAGTAGTCGAGTTCGCTCGACAGATTTTTCCACTAGAAGTCTAGCAGTCGATGGTTGGTCGGCAGGATTTCGAAGTATTTCAAAAGGGCATCCACGGAGCAGTGAGACGGCTGTACACGGCCTATGAAGTCAGCATGCGTCTGCGCGCCGCACGGTAGGAGATAGAGAAGAAGGACGAGTGAATTCAAAACTTGAAGGCTCGTGCGTAGAAGGCCGAGCGCGAGCTAAGGAAGGCCCAAACTGCAGAGCCACGTGCGGCTAGACAATCCAACCCGATCGTGGATGAAAGAGTGACCCAACGGCTGTTAAGCCATGCGATTGTCGATTGAGATACGACAAGCATGTTCGCAGTAGAGAATGCGAAGGCCACGACCTATGAACGAGGCTTCCACGAAGGCCGGAAAGTCGGGATAGAGAAGGCCAAGGAGAAACTCGCAGAGGAGGTATGCCGATGCGAGAATCGAGGCTTTAGGCATGGATGGATTAAGGCTCTCCAAGCCGCAGAGGCACTCCAAGGGGCAGGAGTTGAATCGACATCGCCATTATATCAACGTCATCACTTTTCATTTGGCGCTTTCGAAACTGAGAAGAGCGATGACGAGGGTGATGCTGAATAGAATTGAATATATTGTAAACGTCCCAACACAGATTGGGGGTCAGATATGTATCTATTGGTTAACTTAATAAAATACTTTGTTTTAAATGTTTGCGTTTCATTTTGAATGTTTGCATGTTTTAATTTGTTTATGTGGTTTGCGCCGGCTCAACTTAATTAAGCATTTCACTTTGGATATTTGCATGCTTTAACTTTCGTCGTGAAGGGCGTTCTAAATCCGGAGTCTTATTCGGCCCAAACGTGTTATGCACGGCTGGGGCTCCGAATTCGGAGGCTTTTTGTCTTGGCCAATCGTGATATCTACGAAGGGCACTCCGAATCCGAAATCTTATTCGGCCCATGATTGTCAAGCACCGATGGGGCTCCGAATTCGGAGGCTTAATCGGCCAAAAGGTGTTGTGCACCGATGGGGCTCCGAATCTGGAGACTTGGCTTGGCCATCGTGATATCAACGAAGGGCACTCCGAATCCGAAGGCTTAATCGGCCCAAAGGTGTCATGCACCAATAGGGCTCCAAATTCAGAGACTTGGAAGGGCGCTCCAAATTCGGAGGCTTAATTGGCCCAAAGGGGTCATGCACCGATGGGGCTCCAAATCCAGAGACTTGGCTTGGCCAATCGTGATATCCATGAAGGGCACTCCGAATCCGGAGGCTTAATCGGCGAAAAGGTGTCACGCACTGATGGGGCTCTGAATCCGGAGACTTGGCTTAGCCAATCGTGATATCCACGAAGGGCGCTCCGAATCCGGAGGCTTAATCGGCCCAAAGGTGTCAAGCACCGATGGGGCTCCGAATCCGGAGACTTAGCCAATCGTGATATCCACGAAGGGTGCTCCGAATCTGGAGGCTTAATCGGTACAAAGGTGTCACGCACCGATGGAGCTCCGAATTCGGAGACGGCTTGGCCAATCGTGATATCCACGAAGGGCGCTCCGAATCCAGAGGCTTAATCGGCCCAAAGGTGTCATGCACCGATGGGGCTCCGAATCCAAAGATTTGGCTTGGCCAGTCGTGATATCCACGAAGGGCGCTTCGAATCCGGAGGCTTAATCGGTCCAAAGGTGTCATGCACCGATGGGACTCCGAATCCAGAGACTTGGCTTGGCCAATTGTGTTATCCACGTAGGGCGCTCCGAATCCAGAGGTTGACACCGATGGCGCTCCGAATCCGGAGACTTGGCTTGGCCCATTGTGATATCCACGAAGAGCGCTCCGAATTCAAAGGTTTAATCGGTCCAAAGGTGTCACGCACCGATAGGGCTCCGAATTCGGAGACTTGGCTTGGCCAATCGTGATATCCACAAAGGGCGCTCCGAATCCGGAGGCTTAATCAGCCCAAACGTGTCAGGCACCGATGGGGCTCCGAATCCGGAGACTTGGCCAATCGTGATATCCACGAAGGGTGCTCCGAATTCGGAGGCTTAATCGGTCCAAAGGTGTCATGCACCGATGGGGCTCCGAATCCGGTGACGGCTTGGCCAATCGTGATATCCATGAAGGGCGCTCCGAATCTGGAGGCTTAATCACCCCAAAGGTGTCATGCACCGATGGGGCTCCGAATCTAGAGACTTGGCTTGGCCAATCGTGATATCCACGAAGGGCGCTCCGAATCCGGAGGCTTAATCGGCCCAAAGGTGTCATGCACCGATGGGGCTCCGAATCCAGAGACTTGGCTTGGCCAATCGTGATATCCACGAAGGGCGCTCCGAATCCGGAGACTTGGCTTGGCCAATCGTGATATCCACGAAGGGCGCTCCGAATCTGGAGGCTTAATCGGCCCAAAGGTGTCACGCACCAATGGGGCTCCGAATCCGGAGACTTGGCTTGGCCAATCGTGATATCCACGAAGGGCCCTTCGAATCCGGAGGCTTAATCGGCCCAAAGGTGTCAGGCACCGATGGGCTCTGAATCCGGAGACTTTGCTTGGTCAATCGTGATATCCACGACGGGCGCTCCGAATCCAGAGGCTTAATCGGCCCAAAAGTGTCACGCACCGATAAGGCTCCGAGTCCGGAGACTTGGCTTTGCCAATCGTGATATCCGCAAAGGGCGCTCCGAATCCGGAGGCTTAATCGGCCCAAATGGTGTCATGCACCGATGGGGCTCCGAATACGGAGACATGGCTTGGCCAATCGTGATATCCACGAAGGGCGCTCTGAATCCGGAGGCTTAATTAGCCCAAAGGTGTCATGCACCGATGGGGCTTCGAATCTGAAGACTTGGCTTGGCCAATCGTGATATCCATGAAGGGCGCTCCGAATCCAAAGGCTTAATCGGCCCAAAGGTGTCATGCACCGATGGGGCTCCGAATCTGGAGACTTGGCTTAGCTAATTGTGATATCCACAAAGGGCGCTTCGAATCCGAAGGCTTAATTAGCCCAAAGGTGTCATGCTCCGATGGGGCTTCAAATCCGGAGACTTGGCTTGGCCAATTGTGATATCCACGAAGGGCGCTCTGAATCAGGAGGCTTAATCGGCCCAAATGTGTCATGGACCGATGGGGCTTCGAATCCAGAGATTTTTGAACTGACTTGTACGATGAGGAAACGGAAAACTTTGCATTGCAAAAGTAAAATATGCACATGGTGAACCATTCAAAACTAGTATCATTCCCCACAGGTCGGGTTTAATGATAAAATTTATGCAAGTGCGTTGAATTCCATGGCCATGGCAGACTCCTTCCAGACATGTCTTTGAGCTGATATGTCCTTACTCCTGCGATTGAATCGACCTGATAGGGGCCATCCCAATTAGGATCCAATTTTCCATCAGCTGGTTTCCTGGCAGCTGGGAGTACTTTCTTCAGGACCAACTCTCCTGGTGTGTAGCGGCGCAGCTGAACACGTTGATTATACGACTTAGTAAGCTACTTCTGATACCGTGCCATGGATGCAAGGGCACGGTCTCTTCGTTCTTCAATCAGAATCAAATCCAAGGCCAACATCATGTTGTTTTGGCCTATATAAAAAACTTTCGATTTCAAGGATGGGAGGCCGATCTCCAGGGGTATGATTGCCTGGGTTTCAAAGCATAAAGCAAACGACGTTTCCCCAGTGGATCGCCTCGGCGTTGTTCGATGAACCCACAACACACTCGGCAATTCTTCGACCCATTTGCCTTTAGCTTTCTCCGGCCTCTTCTTGATGCCGTCCAAGATGGATTTGTTAGAGGCTTCAGCTTGACCATTGCTTTGTGGGCAAGCCGGCGTGGAAAAGTAAGGCCGGATACCATACTTGCTGCACAGCTTTCGGTAGACGCCATAATCAAACTTGGTGCCGTTGTTTGAGATAAGTGCTCTTGGAATGCCGAATCGTGTTATGATATTTCTCCATACAAAGCGCTTAACATCGGCATCTCGAGTGTGCGTTAATGCCTTCGCTTCGACCCATTTTGTGAAGTAATCTGTTGCGACAATCAAGTATCGCTTGTTCCCTGGGGCCCTCAGCAATGGTCTGACGATATCAAGTCCCCACTGGGCAAACAGCTAGGGACTGGTGATAGAGCTTAGCTCTTCAACAGGAAAATGGGTTAGGGGGAGAACTTCTAACATTGTTCACATTTTTTCACATAACATTCGGCATCTGTTCTCATTATCGGCCAATAATACCCCCGTGTTACAGCTCGATGAGCCAAAGAGTGCCCGCCAGAATGTGCGCCACAACTACCTTCATGTATTTCAATCAAAAGTTTTTTGACTTTGTCCGGATGCATGCATTCCAGGTATGGACCAGAAAGGGATTTTTTATAAAGCTTTCCTTGCGGATCCAAGTAGTATCGCAACGCTTTGTTTCGCAGCTTGTGCGCTTCTTTCTTGTCCGCTGGGAGCTGTTCGGAAGATAGGAATGCAGCAATGGGATCCATCCAACTCAGTCCTGACTCTATGACATTGACATGGACTTCCTCCGAAGGACTAATGCTCAGCTCCGGGATGAAACCTACTTTGATGGTCCGTTTAATCTCTGAGTTAATGGCGGAGGCTAGGCAAGCCAGGGCATCTGCATGTGTGTTCTGATCTCGTGTTATTTGATTCAATTCATGGTGGTCAATTTTTGCCAGCAAGGAGTTAGTCGTTTTCATGTAAGCCGCCATACAGTCATTTTTGGCCGCGTACTCCCCTTTTAGCTGATTGATCACCAGTTTTGAATCGCAGAATACAAGCAAACACCGAGCACCCAGAAGATGTGCATTCCGCAAATCGGTTAGAAGGGCTTCGTATTCGGCCTCATTATTTGATGCATCGAAGCCGAGTTTGACGGCCTGCTCAATTATTGCGCCGTCGGGAGCCATGATTGCTACTCCAGCTCCACTGCCCCGTTGATTGGATGACCTATCACAGTACAACTTCCAAATGTCCCCAACATAAATTCTCCAATTCGGCTTAGGTCGAATTTCATCAGACTTGGAGTCGGCAAGACCCCCGTGAATTTGGCCACCAAGCCGGCCCGCACCTGTCCCTTGATTGAGGTTCTAGGTAGAAATTGAATATAGTAATGGCCGAGTTCAAGAGCCCACTTTGAAATGCGCCCTAATGCTTCTACACTACAGAGTACCGACCAGAGGGGGTGGTCTGTTAGTACCCCGAGGATATGCCCCTGAAAGTAATGCATCAGCTTTCTCGCTGCCATGACGAGGGCCAGAATGAGTTTTTCCAACGGAATGTAGCGTGTCTCGACGTCAACCATTGCCTTGCTCACATAATACACTGGTCGTTGCTCCTCCAGCTCATCCTTTATCAGTACGACGCTGATAGCCCGGTCGGAAACTGCCAAATACAAAATGAACGGGTCACCTGCCGAAGGTGTTGTCAAGAGTGGAACTGATCGGAGGTAGGTTTTGGGGTTGTTGAAGGTGGCACACTCGGCGGTCCATTCAAAAGCCTTTCCCTATCGTAGTGTATGAAAGAATTGTCGACAGCGATCTGTAGACCGACAGATGAACCTGTTATGTGCGGCGGCCATCCCCATCAACTTTTGAACCTCTTTCACTGAACGAGGGGAGCCGAGCTCTAAGATTGTTGTGATTTGCCTCGGGTTGGCTTCGATTCCTCGGTGGTTGACAATGTAACCCAAGAATTTTCCAGAGCCGATCCCAAACGCACGTTTGGAAGCGTTCAGCTTCATTTTGTATTTGCGTAAAATGTTGAATGTCTCTTCCAGATCAGCTAGATGAGTTTGCTCTTCTTTGGACTTGACCACCATATCGTCAATGTACACTTCCATAGTGTGGCTAAGTTGCTCCTTGAACATGGCAGTGACCAGTCTTTGGTAAGTTGCCCCTGCATTCTTCAGCCCAAAAGGCATAACCTTATAGCAATAGGTTCCTCTTGGGGTGAGGAATGCAATTTTGTCTTGGTCCTCCAGATGCATGGCAATTTGATGGTAGCCTCTGTAAGCATCGAGGAAGCTCATACGCTGATGGCGTGTCGTCGCATCTACAAGTTAGTCTATTCTGGGGAGGGAAAAACAATCCTTGGGGCAGACTTTGTTTAGGTCCGTGAAATCGACGCAGACTCGCCAAGTCCCATTTTTCTTCTTCACAACCACAGTATTCGAGAGCCATGTAGGGTAGGTCACTTCCCTGATTGCCTCGGCATTAAGAAACTGGTCAACCTCTTCAACAATGGTGGCAGTGTGCTCTGCGGCTGACCGTTGGCTTTTCTGAATAATCGGCTTGCATTTAGGGTCAATATTTAAACGGTGCTATGAAACAGACGGATCTACACCTGGCATCTCATATGGAGTCCACGCAAATACATCAAGGTTGCCGAGCATGAAGGAAATTAGCTGATGTCTGTCGGCTTGATTCAGGGAGGCGCCGACCATGAAGAACCTGTCTGGGTTTCCATCGATTTCAACTCGATCTAGGGCTTCCGTGGCCTTTTCACTTGGGAGCCGCCCAACATCATTGAGGCTCTCCCAATCCGGCACCTCAATAGAATTCACTTGCAACTCCTTTGGCGTCTTTCCAGCGAGGAGATAACATGCTTGTGCCGATTTCTGGGAGCCACGGATTTGCTCAATGCCACGTTCTGTCGGGAAGTGTAGTAGCTGATGATAGGTGCTTGGCACGACCTACATAGTATGCAACCAAGTTCGCCCCATGATGAGATTATACGGCGATGGCAGCTTGACGACCAGAATTCCACATCCACTGTTCAGGAGCCCGCTCGAACGGGTAGTGTGATTTTCCCTAACAGGTATTCTGGATTGGCGTTGAAGCCGAATAGTGGATAGGGAGGCGGAGAAAGATCTAATTCGGAGAAGCCGAGTTTGGTGAATGTCTTGTAATACATAACTTCTGATGTGCTCCCTGGGTCAATGAGTACGCGCTCAATGGTGAATCGATTTACGCATAACTCAATTACTAAGGGATCGATGTGGGGAAGTGTCACTCCGGCCAAATCTGAATCATCAAAAGCAATGCTCGCAGCTTCATGGGGCTGTTTAGCCGGAGTGAGTTGATTTGAGGGTCGGGATTCGACTGAATCGTATACACTGCGGATGACATTGGCAGGCTGTATATCATGTGGATCACGCCGAGTGGAGGTGAATCCTGTCTTAAGGCTATTGCTTTGGTTGAGTTGCCTTTTCGGACGTACTGTTGTAGCCGACCATCTTGTACCAATTCCTCTAGGTGATCCTTCAATGCATAACAACTCTCAGTATCATGGCCATGATCCTTATGATACTCGCACTGCCTATCCCGTCTTCTCGTGTCAGGAGGTCCCACCATTTTGGACGACCATTTGAAGAACGGAAAGTGTTGGATTTTGGACATAACCGTGCTGATCGGCTCTGACAACTTTGTATATTTCTTATCAGTGCGCCTTGTGCTCCTGCTATCGACTTGCAGTTGTTCATTTGCTCGGTGGGAGCATTGGTCGCTTGATCGGCGAGAATCTCGTCTCTTGTCTCGTTTAACCCGATGTCGTGGTTCAGCGCTCTGAGGTGGTACAGAATTTAACGGCTGAGCAATTTCAAAAGGGGCCATCTTGTTGGCCATGTTTCCGGCTTTAACCCGCAAGGCGTCATCTTCCACTTTGCAGTATTCCTCAACTTTCTTCATCAATGACCAGACTGTTTTGGAAGGTCTTCTAGTCAAGGAACTGCGGAGAGCACTATCAGGATGCAAACCCATTTTAAAGGCGGTAATGGCCATGGAGTCGTTGCAAGCATCATCGACAAGATTAAAGCATTCCCAATAGCGCACCGAATACGCTCGTAAAGTTTCTCCCGGCTGGATCTGCTTTGCCCAGAGAGAGTCGACTTGCTTCGGCTGGACCTCGTTGGTGATAAATCTTGCCCTGAAGGATTTCTATAGTTGATGGAAACTCTTAATCGACGCCGGCTCCAATTTATAATACCATCTGACGGCCAATGGCCCCAAACTGCTCGGAAATATTCTACACATGAGAGCCTCGTCGTCTGCATGCAGCGTCATGGTTTGCTTATAATGACGGATATGATCAGCGGGGTCCGATTTCCCGTCGTACAAGGTGAACGACGGGGCCTTGAACTTCTTGGGTAGTACTACCTTTACAATCCATCGCACAAAGGGATCATGCTGGTCCTCTTCGTCTGAACCATTTCGTCTTCACTTATGCCTTATACGTGGACTCTCTTCAGAGGAACTGGTAGTTTCGGGTTGTCCTTTCTTCTTGGGCTCCGGGGATAATGAGTCGAAGTCGCTATCAGTGTCTTGTTGTCGGGCTCAAGGTCGTCGACCACCTACCCTCAGAGGTTGTTTCGGATCTTGGCGTACAGCTTGTTTGGACTTCGCCACTTCCAAGGCCAAACCCTGACGGAAACGTTCGTTCTCAGTGATCATGTTCTCCAACCTCTGCTCGTTTTGCTGTGTTTGTTCCATGATTGCTTGTATTGTCTCATGCACTGAAGTTGAAGGTGAGTCGAAGTTCAAGGCGCATCTTATGACGATAGTCTCCGGTCCAAGCATGTTTGTTAGAGTGAGGTCGTCTCTCTGTGTGGTCTCATTAGTGACTATCGGAGGGTCTTCCGTTACGCCCGCCATGGATGTATTTGAGTATTCCCACAGACGGCGCCAATTGTGGAGAAGTGGTTTTGAAAATACTCTTCTGATCCACTGGGGCGCTCGAGATCCTCAGCTAGTCAACCTGAAAAGGAATAAACACTCCGGTCGGGGGTGCCGGAATGAGCATTCTGACAGACAAGTCAATCTCTACTCTCTAGATTACTTGTATTTTAAGTTAAGCGTATTGATTCTCACATACCTATTTCTGGCTGATGTTCTTCTATTTATATCTTTTCTTTCTTGGGCCTCGGGACTGGGCCCACTTTCAATTCACCGTATAACTATTTACTCAGCTTATTTTGTTGCAAACCGCTTTTCATTCGGCCCCTTACTCAACTGGCTATTTGGCCAGATAGGGTAGGATTTAAATGTGCAAGACGGGGCCGAATGCAATGTATATATTTCGACTCTCCAGGTCCAATTATTCGACCTCTTTAGGACTCCCAATGTTTGGCCCCCACAATAATGAACCTCCGAAGAGATTAAACCATTAAGTATGGAAGGTCTCTTTCTCATGCCTTAAATAACAATCAATTGTTTGAAACAACTCTTAAAGAAAAAGAAGAAAGAAAACCAAGAAATAAGGGAGGTTGCAAAATGATTATTACAAGTGTGAGTATATGTATGAAAACTCTGAAATAAAAGCTATCAACTCAAATAAGTTGGTGTCTCAGGACTAAACTACCAAACCTATGAAGACTTACAACAACACAAGCATAATATTCAAAACATGAACTAACTAAACAGTTAAAATAGCACAAAACAGTGCTGAAATTAATTTTAAAAGAATGAAAAATAGTGAACAAGATGGAAGAGAATAAAGCTAACATGCAAGCTTAAGGAAGGATGGCTAATCCCTCCATTTTTTGGACCTTAAAACCACATGTTTTAGCCCCTTAGAACTCTGAAAAACGGTGGTCAAAAGTTGAGAAACAAGTGGGAAATACAAGGATAAAAGCTTATAGAATAAGGTTCAAGAAAGGGTGGTTAACCCCTCCACCTTTGGTAGCTTTAAATCACAAGTTTCAGCCCACCAAAATAGTTCAAAAAGGTTCAAAATAGTATAGAAAACCAAGAAAAAGATGGGAAAAAAAGTAGGCAAAAGATGGCACGAGTAATACCTTTGAAGAGAAGACACTCTTTTGTTCACAAACCATAAGGTGCTCACTCTCAAGGGCTGATATTTTAGTTCAATAATCTAAGCAAGGAGCCTCAAAATAATGATTTAGACAGTGTATGTATATTGCAAGATAGAGAGGGAGAGTGTTTGGCAAGCTTTAGGCTCTTTGAGAATTTTTCTAACGTAAAACCAAGATGGATAGTCCTTTATATATATATATATATAAACAAGTTTCTATCTCAGAAATATCTGTATTGAGCTAGCTGGTGCGATACATGCACATGGGGACTGGCAGCAAATATCTTCATGTCGGTAAACCTGGCTAGCCAGCCATATAGGGGGATGGCCAGCCATAAAGTTTTGGTCAGCCAGCCACTTGTTGGCTAGCAGGCCTCTAAGTGGTCAAGCTAGAAAAAATTAGATTTTAGACCAAAGGGGGTGCAAGGTTCTAGGCTTTGAAACTCAAAACTGAGGTTTCTTGTTGAAGAAATTGAACATTTGTACAATGTAGTATTTCATCATCACGTGTTCACCCTAAGGTGCCCAAATCTTAAGGGCAGTTAAAAATGAGATGTCTACAATGGGGTAAATCTTGTGCCGGAAAGATTCATATATTTTTTCTTACTCCGGTTAGGAATGAATGCATTAAGATTGGCACAATGAATCTTGTCGAGTTACAACTAGGGCAATGTGTATGCTGAGTAGATTCATATATCTACCCCTATCCCGATTGGGAACGAAGACAAACTGTAAGCTGATTAAATGTGCTTTTGCTTCTCAGACAAGGTATATCACGTGCCGGACATAGTCATATATCTATCCCTGCCTCAGTTGGAAATGAATGCATTGAGATCGGCAGAATGGATCCTACCGAGTTACATGCGGGACAATATGTACGCCAAGTAGATACATATATGCCCCTGCCCTGGTTGGAATAAAGGTATGATATGTCAAAAATGAGCTAACTATATAGAATGCAATTAGCAACATGTTCCCTGATTATTGATGGGAAAGCGAGCATGTGGAATCATTAAGTGACATTGAAAGTGACGCCTCCATGATTAATTTAAAGTTGTACACATAGTCCTCCTATAATTCGTGTGATTGCTTTAAGTGGGTTGTTACTGCGAACAGACGTATGTTTGGCCAACTGTCCATTGTACCTCAAATTCTATTGCCAACAAAGCACAAAACGTAGTAGTGGGGAAACTCACCTCTGGCAAAACTCAGAAGCTCGTGTATGTCAGGTAGATTGTTCTTCAACAGCAGTGGAGAGGAGAAGACTTTAGTGAAACTAGACACAAAAATGAATCAACAAGCACTCAGCAACTCTGTGCGAAAAACATCATGGAATCGGATGAGCAGAACAGGAATCGATCGCCCAGGTGATAAAGCAGATCTCCTAGAAGAGATAAATGAAGCAAATCTCCCAGAAGTGGGATCCAAAAGAGAGAAAACACTAGAATTACTAGTGCCCAAACCCCAATTCGAAATGAGTCGAGTAGACCACCACGTCTATTGAGTTTCTCTGCTTTTATTGGGAATAAACCCATGATTGAAGGCCATTCAATCGTCCATGACCTGAATGTGGCAGTTGAATTTACATGGCAAATCTTCTCCCTTAAAGTGCACCAGTCAATAACTAATCAGGGCGACTATGAGGTTTTCAGAGAATAAGTCCACAGGGCTATCAAAGGACTGTACAATTCATATGAAATCGGCATGTGCCTTCGTGCCACCCAGAAAGAAATTGATCATAAAGATGGACGAATCCAAAATTTAGAGCACTGACTTGAAGAAGCCTAGGAGAAGGCAGAGAACAAAGTTTGGAAATCTAGGGTGGTAGAGCTCAAGGTGGCAGGTGTAGTGGATACATTGATGTCAAAAGACAGAGTAACCCAATGCCTTATGGATCGGGCAATAGCCGATCGAGATACAACCAGCGTATTTGTAAGGGAAGTAATGGAAAGTCGAACCTACAACAAGGGCTTCTTCGAGGAAAGAAAGGTTGGCATTGAAAAGACAAGGGAGAACTTGACCAGTGACGTCTGTGAAAATGGCTTCAAGTATGGATGGACAAAGGCTCTTCAAGCGGCTGGTGTGGACTCCACTTTACCATTACACCAGAGCTATGTAATGCCGTTTAAATCCTACGATGCCAAGAAAACAGACGATGACGAGGAGGCTATGAACCCTGAGAAAACCTAATCGGTGTAATAAACTCCGGTTCGATTCTTGGATTCAACTTCTGTAACTATGACGCCAATTGGCCTTAGGATAAATGAACTCGTAATGTAATTTGAATTTGTCATGATATTTTCTTAATAAAACTTCAATTACGTTTGTTTGCAAACTAATTATGTCTCTAAATTATATACCGCAATTAAAAATGATGCTTTATAGGATGCTCAAGATTCGAAGGCTTTATTGATGGTGCTTCAGGCTGAGCACGAAGAGCCTTCTGAATTTGGAACCTTAAATAGCACTTTGTGCTGAGTAGAAAGAGCGCTCAGAATTTAGAAACTCATATTGATGGCGTTTCATGCCGAGCACAAAGAACACTCCGAATTCTGAGGTTTAAATGATGGTGCTTCGTGTCGAGCACAAAAAGCACTCTAAATTCGAAGGCTTAAATGATGGGGCTTCGTGCCGAACATGAAGAGCGCTCCAAATTCGGAGGCTTATATTGATGGCGCTTCGTGCTGAGCACGAAGAGCGCTCCGAATTCAGAGGCTTAAATGATGGCGCTTCGTGCCAAGCACGAAGAGATCTCCCTCCGAATTCAGAAGCTGAATAAAAGTAAGGCAATCAGAGTTAAATGAACAATGAAGTAACATAACGTCTTATATCATTGATTGACTATACGAATACAAAGTTGTAATATACACAAAAGCCGACAAACATTAATCTGAGAAAGTTGAAGAAATTAACATAACCATCAATACTAATGATAAAATTTGCAAATATGAGTTAAATTCCAGGGTCGGGGTAGCTTCTTATTGTTTATGTCTGAGAGTCAATATGTCCTTGCCTTGGTGATGGAATCGATCTGGTATGGGCCATATTTGGGCCGAGTTTACCGTCCACAGGATTCTTAGTAGCAAGTAATAAGTTTTTAAAGATCAACTCTCCAGGAATATAGCAGCGCAGATGCACTTGTTGATTGTATGACTTAACAAGTTGCTGCTGATATAACGCTATAGTCACAAGGGCCTAATCTTGGCGTTCTTTAAGTAAATCCATTTCTAAGGCCAGCATTATATCATTTCCACCTATATCAAAAGCCCTCGATCGATGGGTTGATAAGCCAATCTCTAGGGGGATGATAGCTTCATTGCCAAAACACAAGACAAATGATGTCTCCCCCGTAAATCGTCTTGGCATAGTGTGATGGGCCCATAATACACTTAGCAATTCCTCAGCCCATTTGCCTTTGGTTTTTTCCAAACACTTCTTGATGTCGTCCATGACTATTTTTTTGGAGGCCTCTGCATGTTCGTTACTCTGCGGATAAGCTAGTGAAGAAAAATAGAACTGAATGCCATACATGTCGCATAACTCTCGGTAGATGTCGTAGCCGTTATCTGAAATAAGTGCCCTGGATATGCCGAATCGAGTAATGATATTCTTCCAAACAAAGCGCTTGATATCTGCATCCCGTATATGTGCCATTGATTCCACTTCAACCCACTTTGTGAAATAGTCAGTAGCAACAATTAAGAACCATTTATTGCCTGGAGTTTTCAGCAGTGGCCTAACTATGTCCAAACCACATTGAGCAAAAGGCCAAAGACTGGTCACAGAGTTCAGTTCTTCAACGGGAAGATGTGTTAATAGAGAAAACTTCTGACACTATTTGCATTTCTTAACATAATCCTCAATGCATAGCGAGCCACCAATACCCTTGAGTAACGGCTTGATGAGTTAATGATATATCTCCTGAATGGGCGCCACAACTACCTTCATGTATTTCAACCAAAAAATCCTAAATCTCGTCCAGATGGACACATTCCAAGTAAGGCTTAAAGAGAGATTTTTTATAAATTTTTTCCTGAGGATCCAAATAATATCTCAAAGCCTTATTCCGCAGCTTGTGATCTCCCTTCTCATCCTCTGGCAATTAATCTGAAGCAAGGAATGCAACAATGGGATCCATCCAACTTAGCCCCCTTTGGATGGTGTTCACAACGAGACATTTGGGGATGTCAATACTCGGCTCCAGAATCAAACCCATTTCGATGGTTCGTTTAACTTCTGAGTTTACAGCTGAAACTAAACAAGAGAGAGCATCGGCACGTGTATTTTGATCACGAGTAATCTGATTCAGCTCATGGTTATCAAATTTCACGAGCAAAGAGTTGGCCATCCTCGTGTTAGCTGTCATGCGGTCATTTTTAGTTGCATATTCACCCTTTAACTAGTTTATGACCAATTTCGAATCACAAAAGATTTGCAATCTTTGAGCTCCTATTTGAAGTGAGTTTCTAAGGCCGACCAGCAATGTTTCGTATTTGACCTTCTTGATTGAGGCGTCAAAGCCATGTTTAACCGATTGTTTTACTACTACTCCTTTAGGGGTCATAATAACTACTCCTACTCCACTGTCGCACTGATTGGATGACCCGTCACAATACAACTGCCAAATATCTCTGACATACATTCTCCATTTCGACTGTGATTGGGAAGCTGACTGGTTTTGAAAGTTTAACTTGGCATGTGAAGTAGGCGTAGTAAACTCGGCAACAAAGTTGGCCAAGTCTTACCCCTTGATAGCCGTCCTTGGTGAAAATTGGAGGTCATATTATCGGAGTTCCAATGCCCATTTGGAAACTCGTCCTCGATGATTTTGCCTTGTGAAGGACTGAAAGGAGAAGGTGATCCTTTAATGCCTTAATGGTATAGGCTTGAAAGCAATGCATCAATTTTTTAACAGCTACTACAAGAGCTAGAATTAACTTCTCTAAGGGTAAATACCAAGTTTCGGCATCCACTATCGCCTTGCTAGCATAGAAGACGGGCTTCTGCTCACCGAGTTCCTCCTCAAACAAGATAGCATTTACTGCCCGATTAGATACTGCTAGATATGGGATAAGCACCTCACCTGGCAATGGGGTAGCCAAAAGTGAGATGAAACTGATATAGGTTTTCAACCTTTCCAGAGAAGTTTGGCATTTTGGAGTCCATTTAAATAATTTTCCCTGCCGAAGTGTTTGAAAAAATGGTCTGCACCAATCTGAGGACAGACTGATAAATCTGTTAAATGCTGCAGCCATACCCATTAACTTCTAAACTTCTTTGGCCGACCTTGGTGACTCAAGTTCCATGATGGCCTTGATTTGTTTAGGATTAGCTTCGATTGCACAATGATTTACAATATAGCTAAGAAATTTGCCTGATCCAATGCCGAATGCACGTTTTAAGGCATTGGGCTTCATTTTATATTTCCAAAGAATATCAAAGGTTATGGCAAGATTGGCGAAGTGTGCACCATTTTCTTTGGACTTCACTACTATATCATCGATATAAATTTCCATGGTTCTGCCGATTTGATCGTTGAACATGGTAGTGACCAATTTTTGATATGTTGCGCTGGTATTTTTTAGTCCAAAAGGCATGACCTTGTAACAATAGGTTATCCTCAGAGTGAGAAATACTATTTTGTCTTGGTCGGTCGAATCCATGGCAATTTGGTGATACCCCCTATAAACATCTAGGAAGCTCATGCACTGACATTGGGCAGTTGCGTTTACAAGTTGATCAATTCAGGGTAAAGGAAAACAATCCTTAGGGCAGGCTTTGTTCAAATATGTAAAGTCTGCGCAGATACGCCACGACCCTGTCTTCTTCTTTACCATGATAGTATTGGACAACCACGTAGAATAAGCAACTTTCTGAATTGCCCCAACTTCCAATAGCATGTCAACTTTGTTAACTACGGTCGTAACATGTTCGACAGCTGAATGGAAGCTTCTCCGAACAACTGGCTTAGCTTTGGGGTCAACATTCAAGTTATGCATCGTTATGGCAGGGTCTACCTCTGGCATGTCATAAGGTGACCATGCAAAAATATTGATGATGCCGAGGAGGAAAGAAACCAGCTCTTGTCGCTCGGCGGCACTAAGACATGTGCCGATCAAAAAGAATTTCTCAAGATCATCTTTAATTATCACTCGGTCCAGATCTTCTGTTACTTTCTCAGCTGGGGTCTTTCCAATATCCTCAAGACTCTCCTGATCCAAAATTTCAATTGAATTCACCTCTAATTCCTTTGGTTTCTTCACCAAGGCTGTGAGATAACAATCTTTCACTGACTTTTGAGAACCACGAATTTGCTCGATGTCGTATTGAGTAGAATAACGAAGGAGCTGATGGTAAGTACTCGGTATGTCCTGCATTGCGTGGAGCCATATTCAGCCCATGATTATATTATAAAGTGATGGAAGCTTGACGATTAGGAATTCAAACTCTAGCATCTTGGTGCTTGCACGCACTGATAAAATAATCTTTTCAAGGGGGTATTCTGGATTGGTATTAAAGCCAAAAAAAAGGGGTAGTCGGCTGGCATGAGATCCGTATCGTTAAAGCCGAGCTTGAGAAACATTTTGTAGTACATTATTTCAGAGGTGATCCCTTAGCTGATTAGGATACGCCCAACGATGAACTTATTTACTCGTAACTCGATCATGAGACCGTAATCATGAGGCATGGTGACCTCTTCGAGATCGATGTCGGAGAAGCTAATTTCGTTCGACAACCGCAATCATTTGGCTGATATACTAGGCTTAGAGCTGGGTTAGGAGGATTGTTGCAACTGGATTGTATTCACTCTGTTTAGTGGGGGTAAGTTCTATATCATGTGAATTACGCTGAGTGGAGGTGAATCGGGGCATACGACAAGTGCACCTGGTGGGTCAACCCTTTTTAGGAGGTATTCAGTTAGTCGGCCACACTGGACCAAGTCTTTCAAATGACCTTTCAGAGCGTAACATTTGTTGGTCACGTGCCCATGGTCTTTGTGATACTCACATCTCTGGTCTCTCCGTCTCATGTCAGAGGGCCCAGACGTCTTTGTCGGCCATTTGAAGAAAGTTAGATGTTGGATTTTGGCAGAATCTTACTAATCGGCTCAAACAATTCTGTGTATTTTTTATTTGACTGCCAAGAGTGCCTATTTTCCACCGGATATTATTCACTCTGTCGGCACGAATCTTGACAATTCTACCTTTTTGATCGGCCTCTTGGCTCTGGGATCGTCCTTGACGGGGCTCTATTTGGTGGTGCACTAGTCAGTGACTATACCAGGATAGGTGTTACCAATTTTGCAGCTTGTAGTCCGACTTTAACTTAGATTGCATGATTGTCCACTTTGCAATACTGTTCGACCCTCTTTATCGAGGCCCAAATTGTCTTGGGGGGCTTTCGAGTCAATGAACTCCTAAGCTATCGGGATGCAATCCCATCTTGAAGGCAGTGATTTCCATGGTGTCGTTGCAATCGTCATCTACCAAATTAAAGCACTCCCATTAGCACGCTGAATACTCACGCAAAGTCTCGTTCGGCTTGATTTTCATTGCCGACAAAGAGTCTGCTCGTTTTGGCTGAGTCTCATTGGTAATGAATCTAACCCTAAAGGATTTTTGAAGTTGATGGAGACTTTCAATCGAAGTCGGTTCAAGCTTGTAATACCATCTGATGGCTACCGGTTCCAAATTGTTGGGAAATATTCGGTACATGAGTGCCTCATTGTTTGCATGTAGTGTCATTGCTTTCTTATAATGACGAACGTGATCTGTGGGATCCAACTTTCCATCGTATAAAGTGAACGACGGTGCTTTAAACTTCTTAAGCAAGACGACCTTGGCTATACGTTGTATGAAATGATCATGCTTGTCTTTTGAATCTAAATCATCATCTCTCTTTTTACATCTGCGTTGCACTTGCGAAGGACTTCCATCATCTGACGAGCTAGACGCGTGTACTCGGCCTCGCTTTCTGGGTTCTTCTCAAGAGGAATCGGACGAACTATTACTATCATCATTCCTCTGGGATTGATGTCGCTGCTTGGCTTTCCTTCTTGGTGATTGACCCCATTTATGCCGTGGTGCAATCTGTTGGGATTTTGACAGTTCTTGGCATAAACGCTCATTGTCAGCTGCCATATCCTTCAAACACTGCTCATTCCGCTTTTCTTGGTTTATCATTGTTTACATGGCATCTTCCACTGATGTTGAAGGCAAAGAATGAGTTGTCGGGTCAAAGTTCAGAGACCTTCGTGCAAGAGTATCTTTCGTACCGAAAGTTGCTCCTGCTGTAGCATTATCAACTCCGATGATTGGAGGATCTTGATTTGGGTTTGCCATGGATGAGTTCGAGTATTCCAGCAGACGGCCCCAATTGTGGAGAGGTAGTTTTGAAATACTTCTTCAATCCAAACAAGCCCTTGTAAGATCTTACCAGCTGTCACCTAAAACAGAAGTAAAACTCCGGTCGGTGGTGCCGAAATTAGCACTCTGACGAGCAAGTTAGCTTCCATGCAAAGATTCGTTTTTTTTTTTTTTTGGTTTCTTAAGGTACACGTTTTTGGAACATACCTCTCTCTCTAACTTTCTCTTCCTTTTATAGAGTCACTCGTCTTGATATTTTTCTTGTAGCTTAGGCCCTCATCATCACTCTGTTAGGGCCTATCTTCCTACTATATTCTTTAGAAAGGGATAGCTTGGATCCACCCAACATGATCTTGCCGACTTATATGACATACTCGACTCAGATGTCGAGCCCAGGTACCCTTAACTCAACGCGCTCCTCATCTTGCTTTTTGTATCTATTCGGCAATCACCTCAAATCTAGTGGGCTTTGGCCTCATCTGGCCCATCAAAGATGTACCATGTTTGCCATTTTAGGTTTATTTTTATTCGGCTCCCACAATTATATATAATTTTTTTTAAAGAGGTATTAACAATTTTATATGAGGTTGGATTTCACAATTAGAACACTATATTTTTTTACTTTACAAAAATAGTAAAGGTGTGTTTTTCATATTGAGGACTTTTATATAAATCTAATTCCAATCAATTAGTACAATTATACTACTCTATAAAATAAATATAATTTATCTTATATTTTCAACCTAACATTACCATATTAATAATCTCCTGACTCAGGGGCATTGACACGCTGAACAGGGTTCATGTGAGCCCATTGAAATTTGCAAAATGAGTATTAGATATGTGAAGTTTTACCAATAAAAGTCTGCAATGTAGTGAATGAACCCTCGCATTGTAATCTTTGAACTCTCTATTTCTTGGCAATTCTCAAAATCTTTAACTAATGTTTGGTTGAGTAAAAAATAATTAAAAATACACTGGAAATAGAGTTGACATTCACTATTGTAAAAGAATTATCATTCCACAGAGAAACTTAAGGAATAATAATATAATTTCATTCTCTTCCATCTCAATCCAGTAAATCAAATAAAGCATAACTTGTATAGAAAACACATTTATATTGCTTTTATAATACTTTGTTATATTATTTGGAGCAATGCCTATATAAACTAATAAATCTTATAAGTTTCTTTTTACTCATTGCACTTTTCATATCATTAAAGTAGGTCTTAATTCAGTTTTCAAAATTTTATTATTGAATTTTAATTTCAATTGGAATAATTTGAACTCTATACTTTTAGTTTTATTACAATATTATTCTTCCATTATGTGCTACTAACATTTTGAATAAAAAAACTAGTGAAAAATTAGGACCAAATGTAGAAATCAAAAAAAATTATAGGAATCATCAATGCAATTTATTCTTTTTTTGTTGTGTGAAAATTGCTAAAAATTCCATGCAAGTTGAACATGGTATTTTTCCGATTTAAAATTCTAATTGTAATTGATGAAGAATCACATTAGGACAAAACTAAAAGTGTGCGGTTTAAATTAAAACTTCAAGATTCAAAATTGAATTTCACAGAGGACCAACCTTGTAATTTACCCTTATTTATAATTTTTTTCCCTTAATGATGAGTATTTTCAATTTTTTTAATTGTTCTTCATCATGAAAATATTGAACATAATACTAAAAAAATATTGAAATGACACCACTCATGAAAATTTCTAGCGTCGCCACTATCCTTACTCAACTTCACCATATGAATAGTCTTATTTAATCTAATCTGTCAAACAAATGAGGCACGACGATTAAAAAGTTGGTAACCATGAGAATGAGCTAAAAACTCGCATTTCCTTACTTCTTAATAATCAGTTTTTAAAAATTTATTTGAACTATTTATATCACATAAACTGTAAATAAAAATTATAGTAAACACTTTAACATTAATTAATATATATGTATATATAAAAGCAGTCACAACACTGCACCATTGCATGGGCTGCTTCACTCAAAATAAAGCCTTGTGTAGAGCCATTAAAGCAAATATATATCAATCATACTGTGATCGTCACATTTATTTACTATACTTCATTATTTATCATCTTATATATCAATATTACAACTAAACATAAGAATGAGCTAATAAACATGAATAATAAAAGGGAAAATTACAACAAAAATAAATAAAAATTAGCGTTTGATTCTTATAACAAAATAATTTTTTAATTTTTAATTTTATCAATTTAAATCCTAAATTTTTAATTTATTTTCATTCTAAATCATCTGACTATTTCTGTTAAGTAATAATTAAACCAAACCAAAATAAAACTAAACTAAACCTTAAGTCTCATCAAATGGGGTCTGCTACATAAATCTTTCTTTTTCACTCGATTCTATCTAAGGTCATTTCATTAGTCAAATTAAAGAGGTTCATATCTATATTTATTACACTATCCCACATTAATTTAGGCTGTCTCTTCCTCTGACACTTCTATTTACCGTCACTGTATCGTATCTTTTCACTATTGCCTTTGTTCGTCTCCGTTGTATGACCAAACCATCTCAATCTATTTTCTCTCAATTTATCTTCTATCGGTACTACTCCTATCTATTATCGAATATACTCATTTCTAACTGTATATTTTCTAGTTTTGCCATACATCCACCTTAACATTCCCATCTTACCAACGCTCATCTTATCTACATATTCTTTCTTAGTTGCCCAACATTTCGACCCATACAATATTTTTGGTCTAATAGTAGTTCTATAAAACTTTCATTTTAGTCTAGTGGGTACTAGTTTATCGTACAGTACTCCAGACGTACGCTGCCACTTAAGCCACTATACCTTAATTCTATAGGATTTTTGGTAGTAAGTCCCTGAATTTCAATCTTTATTGCCAAAAGGACAAGTGAAAAATATGTAATTTATTAAGGACAAAGTTTAAATTATTTAAAAAATATAACAATAATATCCTCAATTTCTATCATTTTCTTACATTACCACAACTATCACCGACCATTGTCTGCAATCACTGACCATAGCCGACCACCATTGATCACCCCAACCGGTGACAATTTTCCAGTGACCACTGTCGGTCGGCAAAAATTTTCCGGCAAGATTCTCCAATGGCAGTAAAATTTTACTTTGGTAATTTAGACAGTAAAATTTTACTGTTTACTTTAAACATATAAATAATGAATTTTTTCCATTGTTATCACTAACCACCATACGTACTATAATTATTACCATTATTCATATAGATATTAAATGAGAAATTAGTTAAAATATTGAATTAACAACGTTAATAGTAAAATTTTACTATTTCGCTATTGAACATACTAAAATAATATTTTCATTTGAGATCTCAAAATCAATATTCAAACTAGTAATGACAAAAAAATGCACTGAAATAAAAGTATTTACATATAGAAAGAAAGGGAAAAAGATAGAGAAATAGAGAGACAGAGAGAGAGAGCACATATATTGTCTCAAATCTGGTTCAAACCAGAGTAAAATTTTACTGTTTGAAAAATAGAACACCATAAGGAGACAAAGAGAAAGAGATTGAGAGAATATAGGTTTGAGATGATAGATCTTAGATCTGAGGTTGTCAATCTCAGATTTGAGATTTTAGAGGTAAATGATGACGATGGTGATTGTCGGTGGTATAGTAACATTGAATGGCGCCAGTGATTGAAATAGTGATAGTGGAAATGGCGACGGCGGCAGTGGTGGTAGTGGTAGTGACGAATGGCGTTGATTGTTGAAACTGTGGTAGTAGAGATGGTGAAGGTGGTGGAAACGGTGGTGTTCGTGTAGATAGTGATGGTAGTGGTAAAGAGAGCTATAAAAGAGAGAGAGAGAGAGAGAGAGAGAGAGAGAGAGAGTTGAGATAGCCTGAGGGAAAGAAAAAGGAAAAAGATAGATAGATAGGGAAAGAGATAGAGTGTGTGTGTGTGTGTGTGCGCGCGTGAGTGTGAAGGGGTAAATTTGTCACACAAAATATAAATCTAAAATTTTTTGTCTTTCTTACAAGATTTCTTCATTTTGGAAGAGTTTATAAGCCAAAAAATTAGAATTTGTCCTTTTCAAGAAAAACAAGCTCTAAGAAGGAGTTATGGGAGAAAATCCCTAATTCTATGGATTATGTCTACTCTAACCTCTTCAGCCGTTGTGATAATCGATCCTAAATAATGAAAACGTTTACTCTTAGGTAGTTCTTGATTATCAATCTTCACTGCTCCTCTGTTTCCATTGTTACTGTTATTAAAATTACACTCCATGTACAATGTTTTAATTCTACTTATCCTAAATCATTTAGATTCAAGTATCTCTCTGCAAGTTTGCAACATAGTGTTTACTTGTTTTCTAGTCTCATCTACTAATACGATATCATTTGTAAAAACTTATATACTATGACACAACGGAAAGATATTTAGACATTTTATATAAATCTACAGTGAGTTTAAGCATTAAAATATTATTTTTTTCGTCAGTTTTACATAATGAAAACAAGTTGTTGATTATTAAAAAAAATAAAAATATTAAATTTTAAATTGATAAAATTAAAAATTTATTTTGTTATAAAATCAAACTTTAATTTATTTATTTTTTTGTTGGTAATTTTCTCATAATAAAATTTATTAAACTAATAAAGTAGTGAAACAGTTGTAAATAATAATAATAGGAAGGAAAAAGCCTCCGACCCCCAGTGGGGGTACTGGGGGTCGCGTGTGATTGGTGCAAAAAAAAAAAAACTGTTATTGTATTTTATTTATTTATTTTTTTAAGCCAATGGGGAGGCGACACCTCACTGGGGGTTGTCAGTGGGGGTCGCCCCACTGGGGGTCGGTAGCACGGCTCTAATAGGAAAAATGGTGTCCCAGCCTTATTCATCAATGATTATACAATTCCGATTCGTAGCTCGAAAGTGTGTGGCCCGAGAGTAGCTCGACACAAAAATGACGTCGTTTTGGTTTTTTTTTTTTTTTTCTTCGCGTTTTTTCTGAAGATGAAGTAGAAGAAGAAAAAGAAGAAGAAGAGAGGAAGAAGAAGAAGGAGCTGGGTTCATCAACATCAACGCCGATCATCAACATAAGGAGCCGGGTTCATCAACATAACCTCTTAGTACCTACCAAATCATTTGGTAAACCTCTTCGCCACCAACCCATACCCTTGGGTGTGTTCATCAACATCAACATCAATATCAACAAAAAAAAAAAAAAAAAATTGTTGATCAATATCAACAAATTTTTTTCTGAACAATTTTTTTAGAATTTTTTTTTTCTGGCACTGCTGGGTTTTATCAACATCAAAAAAAAAAAAAATTAAAAATTTGTTGATCAACATCAACAAATTTTTTTTTGTTCATCAACATCAACAAGATCTGGGTCTGCAGATCCAGATCAACATCTTCATCAACAATTTTTTTTTTTCCTTCATCCTCAGATTTTGAAATCATTGCAACAACATCATCATCATCATCTTCATCATCTTCAACATCATCATCTTCATCAACAAAAAAAAAAAAAAAAATTACCTTTAATCCTCAAATCCAGATCTACTGAAGAATTAAAAATCCGTGGTTCGGTTCCTCTTCTCTGTGAAGAAGAAGGAACTAGGTCTGATGATGATGATGGGTCTAATGATCCGGAACCGAACCAAGGAGCTGGGTCTAGTGAAGAATTAAGAAGAAGAAGAAGGAGCTGGGTCTGATGAAAATCCGTGGGGTTCGATCTTTCTTCTCCTCTTCTCATCTTCTCCTCTTCTCTCTTCTCTCCCCTCGTCTCTTCTCTTCCTCTGTATTTGAACGCACAAAGAAAGAAAGAAAGAAAAAATCTCAAAACGATGTCGTTTTGAGTTTTTGGGCCAATTTCAAGCTAATAAATTCAAGCAACGGATCATTTTTTAATGATTATATGTATACATATGCAAGTAGTACGTAGGTGTGTCATATAATATAGTGGTCTATTAAAATGTGCATATTATAGAGAATAATAAAATGTGCATACTGATATAGTGGATATGTTGGGTGCTGTGGGGTGGTGGTGGGATGACTCTAACGTCACCACTCACCGCCAAAATGGATGCTTCTTGGTGGATTGGGAACTTGATACCTATTCGTCTTCTAGTTGATTTTTTATTTACTTATTATTATTATTAATATTTTTTTCTGTAAATAAGAAATGTGAGAGGTAATATAATTTAAAATAAGTTAAAAGTTTAAAGTTTAAAGTTATCTTTTTATTTGCTTCCCAAAAGGCTATTAAAAAGTTGATTTTTTGACTTTTTTAGTCTATTTTATTTTTTTGTGAGTAAAAAATATGAGAGGTGATATGACCCAAAATGAGTAAAAAATCAAAAGTTGACGTTTTTGGCTCTTCCGAAAGGAGCCCTAAGTAAGTTACAAATTTTCTTCATAGATTTCTTAGATTAAAACACTCCTAAATAGAATTTATCAATAATTTTTTTTCTTGTTAATTATGAAATATTTTAAAAAGATGGTTAAAAATTATCTTTTTAAATTTTTTAAATTTTTTATATAAGAGATAATGTAACTTAAAATATTTGAGATTTTCAAAAAAAAGATCTCACAATCGTATTGTTGATTGATGTGTTTAAATTTTTTTTATTTTTTTAATTTTTTTTTTAACAATGATATAAATAATTTAGGTGATTTTGGGCTATTTTGAGAAGTTGGCTAAAAGTCACTTTTTTTTGTTTGTAGCAAAAATCAAAAGTTGGCTTTTTTGTCTTTTTTTTCATTTGGAAAGTTTGTTTTTAGCCAACGGTGAAATTACAATTTTACCCTCATGGGTCAAAATGTGTTACATAGGTGAAGTCGTAAATATTTTAAATAAATGGGGGTAGTTTGGTTATTTTGTTATGATTTGACATCATAAACAAACATTAATCAAAAAGTCAAAAGTCACTTTTTACCAACTTCTCAAATCATTTGTCTAAAAAGATCAAAAATTTGATTAAAAGTCAAAAAGTCACTTTTTACCATCTTCTCAAAATAAGCATGTGAATTGAAAAGGTTGTGTTTTGTAAAGCTGGTATCGGTGGTGTTTGACAAGTTTTTTCTCTTGATTTTTATGATTTTTTTACTAAGAGATAAAATTTTTATAAAATTAAAAAAAAAATAAATTTAAATAAAATATCACATTTAATTTCATAATTATTTTATTTTTTCTTTCACAAATATGACATTCAACTATAAAAAAAATCTAATTATCTTTTCAAACACTAAAAAACTTTTCTCCAATAACATTTTACAATTAAAAAAATTATATAAAAACTCACTTCCCAAACACTAGATTACTTTATTTCCTTTTTAGGTACAATCCACTACTTATTTCGAAAACGTCTCTCGTCCACTGGCTCCGTTTTTTCTCCGTGTGCGGTTCCTATCTCTCCTCTCTGTCCTCGCGCTTTTATACATCTCTCCATTATCATTTCCTCTTCACACTATCACAGCCACACAGACACCCAGAAAGAGATTGGACTGGAAAATCTTCAAAAACCCTGAAAGATTGTGAATTAAAAAGATGAAAGGTGGGGTTATTGTTGAAGATGGATTCATATACGAAGAAGAAACCCATCTCACCGTTTTCAAAACCTCTGTTTTCTTCTCCGGCGATGGCTTCACTGTCTACGATTGCAAAGGAGAACTCGTCTTCCGAGTCGACTCGTACGGGCCCGACACTCGCGACACGGGCGAAGTTGTCCTCATGGATGCTTCTGGCAGGTGCCTCCTCACTGTCCGCCGAAAGGTAACCTACCCCTAACTTCTTCCTTTTCCACACTGTAGAGCGAGTCGACTCGGTGAGTCAATTTAGACGGTGATGTAACAATGAATCTAGAAAACAAACGGAAAATTGAATCTCATGAGGATATGGGTTTGCGTCAGTTTCTGGTTTGAACAAATGGGTATTGATTTGCATTTAATTTACTGTAAAGTTCACTCCTGAGTTGTGAGTCGTGACTCGTGAGTTGGTCACCTTACCGATCTTTTCTCTTTGAAGTTTTGAATACTAAAATTGCGCAAATGTAATGAAGAAAATCAATTTAAAAAACTGTGTTTTGTGTTGGATTTGAATTTACTGTGATATCTGGAACCTCCTTTCCGAGTCGACCCGTGGAGATTTCTTACTTTTTTTTAGGGTAGCAAATATTAGTTTAACCCATCGTCTATATAAAAATCGTACAAATATATCCTCTGCTTAAGATGGTTTAGAAGGGTGAAACTGTTTTTGAGAATTGAGGTTTTTAGTTTTTGTATTTTTTTTGTTTTTAGTGAATATTTTTAAAATTTTAAATATTTTTTTTACTTTTTTATATACATCTTATTTAGATATATTTGAAAAGTAAAAAATTTGTAAAAAAATATTTTAAAAAATTAATAAATACATAAAAATATAAAAAATGTACTGAATTGTTATGTTTTTTTTATATTTTTGGTATTAATTTTTTTTTTATAATTTTTTTACTTTTTAGGTGTATTTATGTTAGGAGTGTCTAAAAACTACTCCCTCTGTCCCATAATATTAGTCCCTTATTCCATTTTTCATTGTCCTAAAATATTTGTCCCTCTTCAAAAATCAAGTACAAAAATAATATAAATTTCCCATTTTGTCCTTCTTTTAAATTCATAAATAATATAAAAAGTACAATTATGACATTGATATTCCCAAAAAGGTATACTATCAAAGGGTAATTTTGAAAAATCAACTTTTTAAAAGTACAATAATTGTACTACCAAAAAAAGTTGGATTCTCCAAAAGGGACCATTAATTTGGGACGGAGGGAGTAAAAAAATTGCTTAAAATATTAAAAAAATTCAATAAAAATACAAAAAATAAGAAAATAAAATTTTTAAAAAAATATTTTTTAAAAAATGAAAACCAGCTGGTTACCATTTTTGTTTAGTTGGGTGGATAAAAATGTACGGTTAATAAATAATGATATCAAAATGATACGATAGTTGAAACGTCTGGTTGACTGGTTATAAGTAACATTTTTTTTAGAAAAAAATAAAAAACGGTAATGATTCTACTGAATACTTGTGAGTCGTTATTTAGAACGATCCGAGTCAACTCGGTGTTATTCAATATATGTTGATAATGGTGTGTTTTATCTGTGTTCTGAAGCAGAGGCCGAGTCTGCACCAACGGTGGGAAGGTTTCGTGGGAGAGAGAACGGACGGTCAGAAACCGATCTTCAGCGTGAAGAGGTCGTCGATAATCGGACGGTCGAGTTTGACGGTGGAGGTGTACACTAATCCGGGTGAGGAGTACCAGATTGAAGGGTCGTTCGCGCAGAGAAGTTGCACGATCTTCGATGCAGAGAAGCAATCGGTGGCTGAGATTAAACGGAAAGTGGATGCTTCGGCAAAAGTGGTGCTTGGGAAAGACGTCTTCTCTCTCTTCGTCAAGCCTGGCTTTGATGGTTGCTTTGCCATGGGATTAGTTCTTGTTCTTGATCAGATCAACGGTGACGATTTTGATGAGGCTGGTGGGGTTGAGGTGGTGGATCCACTGCTTGTGAATTCAAATCTGTCTTCTTAGATTTTGCTTTCACTTTTTTTTATTTTTTTATTTTTTTATTTTTTTATTTTTTTATTTTTTTAAGTTTTATTTTAATGGTTTGGGTTGAATAAATTGTGGATTTGTCATTTTCTCCGTTTTGGAATTTTGTTTATATAGAGTATTTTATTTTTGTTATAGATAATTTCTAAAATGTTACTACTAATCACGATCGGCACCCACAAAGAATTTGAGACCATTTTCATAAAATATTTTTCTGTAGCAGTGTTGATATAATTTAAGATCTCATTTGTCAATTATTTATTTATTTTTTTTATTAAAAAATTAAAAAAATTATTATATCATTTTTTTTAATTTTTTATTTTTTTACACATCTTTTTATAAAAAATTAAAAAATTATCAAAACTTGTGTTTTTAAATTGGATTTGGCCTATCCAGGAAAATTTTATTCATACATATAAACAATGGGGGTGTTTGGGAAGAAAAAAAAATAGTTAAATTTAGGTTAAAACTCACAAAAAGACAAAATAGGTTAAAATAGTTAATAAGACAAAATATCACATCAAACTCATAATCATTTCACTTTTTCTCTCACAAACATCACATCTAATCACAAAAAAATTCAATCATCTTCTCAAATACAAAAATTTTAGCTTACTTAAAATAGCCAAAAATTAAAATAACCTCTTAAAATAGCCACTTCTCAAACGAGGCCAATATAAAAAAATTTACATGAATGACATTGTAATTTTATATTATTATTGTTAATAAGTAGGAGTATCGATCAGTAAGTTTTGTTTTTTTAGACGTGCAATCTATAAGTTTTAAATGTTTTTTTTTTTTTTTCTCGATCACAAAAAAAAGATTTTTTTTTAATGATTGGGTGGTCTTTTAAATTATTTATTGACTGTTTTATCATTGTTAGTATAGTTGGGAAACAATTAGCGTGGTTATGTATTGCGAATGTGGTGGGGGTGTTTGTGTGTCACGTTGTTCGAAAAATATACTTGTAGCTTTTTAAAATTTAGTTATTTTTAACACGCGCAGTGTGAGACATGAATTCTTTACTAATTATTTTTTGACGTATGATGTAAAGTATGCAATAATTCAATCAAATTGGATCCGTCACATTGGAATGTCACATGTCACGCTTAGGAAAAGTACACCAAGGAGTTTTTAATTTTTTTAAAGTGTCACAACATACTCGCCACATTGTCACATTTGAAAAAAAAAATATACTAAGGAGTTTTTATTTTTTTGTGGAGTGTCATATCATACTTACTACGTTGTCACATTTGAAAAAAGTATATTAAGGATGAATAAAAATTTTGTAGTGTCATATCATACTTGTCACGTTGTCACATTTGAAAAAGTATACTAAGTGTCACATTAATACCTGTCACATTGGAGTATCACACCATACATGTCACACATTTCAAAAAAAAAAAAATTCCAATTAACTAGTGAGGATTGGTCACACAATACACCTAATAAGGACTCCCAAATCAACCATTTCAAACGTGGGACCAAATGATAAGTTCTCAAAATAAGACTTTCCAATAAATTTCCCTAATAAATATATGTATATTTTATTTTAAAGTGAATAATTAATAATGAGTTATATTATTAAGGGGTTGTTTGGCAATGTTGACTTTTTGACTTTTTTAACTTGAGACTTTTTTGTTTGTTTGGTTGTCTTCTTTGGCTTTTTTGATTTTTTTGCATTGGAATGACAAATTGCTCTTAATTTGGAAAATGATACTTTTTTAACTTTTTGTTTGTATGTGGGTTAGTTTGGTAATTTTGCATCCTAAATTAAGTGTTTTGTCATTTTGCGACTTTTTTTTGCCCTTCTATGCCTATTTAGTCCCAACATGAAAACCAAACCAAGGCTAAATGATGTATAAAAATAATATATGAAATTTTTTTATTTATATATAATTTAGTTGATATAGCATTAGTCATTTAGGGTTTCTTTTATGAAGTGAGTTAGTTTTTTTGGTATTTAGTTTGGGTTAAAATCTCTTGTTTGGGTCTGATTTTTTAATTTTTTTAATTTTTATAAAAATAAAAGTAAAGAAATTATAATTTAAATGTAATATTTTATCTTATTAATTTTTTAATTATTTTATATTTTTATAACTATTTTAACCTCTTACTGTTAAAATTAACATGCCAAACTTTGGTTTCGTATCATCACTTAACAAGTGCATGAATTGTGGAACCTTGAGAATGCCATTGTCAAGGTTGGTTTGGTGCATTGTCAATTTCAAACCAATCCACTTTTAAAATTAACAGTCGTGCTAGGGGGCTCGAATTTGGAGCCCCCGAATCCCCCAAATCAACTAAGAAGAGAAGAAGAAGAAAGAAGGAAGAAGAAGGAAGAAGAGAAGCAAGAAGAAGAAGGACTGGAGGGGGCCAATCGGGCTGGAGGCGGAGGCGGGGCCGGAGGTGACGGCGATCGGAGGCGGGGCTGCGACGTGCTGCTGCTGCGACTATCGGCGGCGGCGAAGGCACAGGAGGGGCCCTTCTCTCCTCTCATCCTCTCTCTTCCTCTTCCCCTCTCTTCTCTTTCTCTCTTCTCTTTCTCTCCCTCTCCCTCTTCCTCTTCCTCTCTGCGTTTTAGACTGGAAAATGAAGAAAAAAAAGAAAAAAAAAAAAAAAGGAAAATGCCCAAAGCGACGTTGTTTTGGGCATTAGGGGGATTTGGGGGGGGAAGTTTCGAGCTACGAAACATTATTCTAAAATTAATAGGGATAGATTAGTTACACGACTATTCTTCCTTGTCAATTGGAGGTGTCATGCTTCCGTCGGTTTACCAATTGTCTATTTTGATAATCTCAATTATTTAGGAATCAATTTGTCTCCGGTCCTTAATCAGACTGAATGATACTGTTTGACTCATGAATGCTCATTACGGGTCCCGTTTTGATAATTCGAACCGTTCAATGTGCAGAATTCGTCGAGTATTATATGCTTGTATAAAAATCACATTGATCAGATATCAATAGCTATGCGATCAAATCAGTTTTGTATAAAAAAAAAATAAATAGTGAACAAATTAACGGTTAACAAAAAAATTAATAAGATGAGAAACCTATTGATATCCGATCAACATGATTTTTTTTCAGACATATAGTACTCGACGAGTTCTATACATTGAACGATTTGGATTACCAAAATAGGACCCGTGATGGACCCTACGGGCCGAACAGCACCGTCCAATCCGATTAAGGACTAGAGGCAAGCTGCTCCCATTATTTATATTAAAAGATTCATCGAGAATATTATTTTTATAAAAAAAATTAAATTGATCTAAATAGTGTAGATAAATTATTAAATTGCAATTGTCCTTAAAATAATAAATGATATATATATATATATATATTGAAAGTTAAAGTAATGTTATATGCACCAATTAATGTACTAACTAGTGTACCAATTGATGATGTGATATAATTTAAGATATTTTTGGTATTTGTAAGTGGTATAATGAGAGAAATAAATAATATAATTATAACTAGTATTGATACACTAATTAGTACATGTAGCGCCGCTCTTAAAGTTATAATTATTATTTATTATAAATATGATTTCAACGTGTAATTACAATTATCCAAATAATTTAACTTTTTCAATGATAATCATCAAGTTGGGTTATGTAGTGGATCTATGAAAGTCCCACGACACCTCCACTACTCTTAGGATTGTTTCGGAAAAATGGTTAAAAATTAATTTTTAAATTTTTTTGACTTTTTTTTTAAAGAAAAAAAAAATTTATAAAAAATATAAGAGATAATATAACCCAAAATAGATTAAAAATTAAAAAATAATTTTTAACTATTTTTCCAAAATAACCCTTAATTTTGCCTATTGGAGGGAAGCAAGCGTCTGTGTGAAATTTTCACTTTAAACTCAACTATTATAATGATATAATTTGATATTTTATCTTAATTTTAACAGTTTTTAACTTACATATTCATATACTCAGGGGCTGACACCATATCATGTTGGGTCTTATTTGTACCGTGTTATTTCGGATATACTTTGAATTATTTCAATACTAATCCAACTTATTTATTATTTTGTATTATCATGTCATGTCATTTTTGATTCATGTTCAATTCGTATTGTATTAACGTGTTATGTCAAAAAAATTTACTATTAACTAAAAATGTCAAATGTATGAAAAAAAAAAATTAGAAATTTCTTCTTCTTTTATTATTAAATTTTTTTATTAGATTCACTCAAATATTAGACAAAAAATACATTAAGTTCAATAAAAAGCAAAAACAAAACCTATATTAAACTTAAAATCGTATTTTACATATTTTCTAATAAATTAAAAGTAATTATGTAAGAGATTAAAACATGTCATGATACTCTTTATGTCACGACCCCATTCCGCCCCTAGTAGAATGGTGCCATGATGGCCAGTAATCCGAGATTACCAAAGGCCAACTTACAAAGTCACACACAATCAGAGTATACATATGGGGCTCACATGTGCGGAAGCAATAAATTTAAATCTAAATAGTCGACAAGAGCTGTGCAGAGATCAAATGAAATGTCATACATAACGTGGTTTTACAACTTGAGTACAAATAAAACAAATATATATTACATCTTGATGAAAAGGTTTCTCAAGCCGACATATACAAAACGAACTACAATGTCCAAGCCAAAAAGCCTAATCTTCAAGATGCTACAAAATATAAATCCAAACAACTTGCAAATAATCATCTAGACGTCACCGCCTTCTTACTCGTCACATACATATATATATATATATATATATATAGAGGGTGAGCTTGGGTACTCAGTGAATGATATTAGTAATAAAGGTTTAAATGAATGACATCCAAGATCTTTATCAAACAATACATAGCATATCTTGTACAAAATCAAGGGATGAACCAAGTTCATTTGTCAAATCTTTCAAAGCTTTAAGGGGTGCTTACTAGCATCAATATAATACAAGGGATGACATTCCGGACAAACCCACGCGGTAAACCGTCGGTGGCAAGACAAGGGAGATATCTCAAACAAGGGTGCTAGTTGCATTATAGTCCCCTAGCACTAAGGACTTTCAAAACAAGGGTATTAGTTGCATTATAGTCCCCATTATAGTTCCCTAGCACTAAGGACTTTCAAAACAAGGGTACTAGTTGCATTATAGTCCCCTAGCACTAAGGACTTTCCAACAATGTCATCAAAACAAATATAATACTGGATACAAAACTAGGGATAATCATTCATGCTTGATCAAATACTTTTCCAAAGCAAAGCAAAGCAAAGCTTTATCAAAACTTTATAACATAACTTTACTAAAAATACCACTCACATAGCTCTTCGGGTGTGGGGATTACAAGCAAGGATCCAAAGCCTACAAGCACATAATAAATCCCATTGAATGCATTTCAAGAAGACAAGAAGAGATTCTCAAAGATGGATATGAAATGCATTCCTAAAACAAGCTTTGCATGAGTGTAAATGATATCGGCATTTCTTTCAAAACTAAGTCAAGACAAAGCAAAACATGTGCTGGGAGTTGAATCACTGTTTCTCATCTTGGGAAAACATGCTGGGCACCAACCAGGTCTTGGCCGAGGTTCCACACCTCTTGGCCGAGGTGTGGTCCCGATGACCACATTTAGGGAAATGAAGTCGGGAAAATCTGGGTTTCCCTTTCGAGGAACATGAAGAACATGATCATGAAGAACATAAAGAACATGAATGCTAAAATCTTAACTTGCTATTACAAAATCTGAGATTTCATGAGATGAGTTCGAAAACATGGACCTGGGTACCCATACTTTGAGGTTTCATGAAAACAAACATGAAAACATTGATCTTGACACAAACTTTCGGATCAAAACATGGTTTTATTTCAAGAACACAAGAACATCATTTTCTCTTTCTAAAACAAGCTTTACATCAATGCATGGCTCATGAATAATGTTAGATCATGCAATGTGATTAGATGAACATGGAGAACAACAAGAGCATATCAAGATTCTAACCTCAAAACGCGGATCCAACGGCTCAAGGTGTGAAGATCAAGCTTGGAAATCTATTCTCACTCTAAGAACTCTTCTTCCTCTCTTCCTAGAGCTTCTCTCTCTTCTAGGACAAAAATACAACAAATGATATGTTTTCTCTACTGTCGGTTGACTTAACCCTCTGCTGGGACACGTGGCAACGGCTGGTTGGCTCTCCTCAAAAGGTGACTGACTGACAAGATAAGAGCATGACAAAACGTATACAACAAGCATGGTGACATGGGCACTCCGGCAGGTAGTGATCTCGGGTTAGGACAAAGGCTTCAGCAAGTAAGGTCTCAATGATCTCGGCTAGGAAGGATAACACTTGGCCCAGCTGTGCCACACCTCGGTCTAGGTCATTCCAGTCTCGGCACAAGGTCACTAGGTGCAAGGTTCAAGGATGTCAGATGCCTAGATGATAGCATCTCGGCCTAGATGATGGCATCTCGGCCAAAACGCCAGGGTGAAGATGGAGGTCAACCAAAGTGGTTCGAAGATGGTCCTAGGTGTAAGAGGTTCAAAGGTGTGACCTAGGCTTAAGATGACTTCGGCTTAACACACACCAAGCGAGAAACAAAACATGCAAGCAACACTCAGACAAAACAAATTAAGGTCTGTAAATGCAACTTAACAAAACAAATTCATGTGTATGCCTGTGAGCACGACCAAGAAGAAGCGAGGGTTGTTACATCCTTCCCCCCTTAAGGAAGTTTGGTCCCCAAACTTACGTTACCTCGTCCCACAAACAACTCCGGATGTCGGATTTTCATTTATTCTTCCATTTCCCATGTAACATCGTTGCCATAATGCTCTTTCCATTCAACCTTCACCATCGGTATCGACTTGTTCCTCAACTGTTTCACTTGCCTATCAAGAATCGGTATCGGTTTCTCCTCATAACCCAAATCTTCATTAATCACAATCCCAAAATGATCAATCACATGCAATGGATCCCGAATATACTTCCTCAACATCGAAATGTGAAACACATTGTGGACTTGACTTAATTCTGGCGGCAAAGCAAGTCTGTAAGCAACTGGGTTAACTCTTTCAAGGATTTCAAATGGTCCAATATAACAAGGTGCTAATTTACCTTTCTTCCCAAATCTTGAAACCCCCTTCATCGGCGAAATCTTCAGGAATACATGATCCCCAACTTCAAATTCTAACTCTCTTCTCCTCTGATCGGCGTAAATCATCTGTCGACTCTGAGCAGTCCTAATTCTTTGTCGGATAAGTTTAATCTTCTCAGTTGTCACTTGAATCAGTTCGGGACCGATTAAAGCTTTGTCTCCTACTTCGGTCCAACATATCGGCGATCTGCACTTCCTTTCATACAGAGCTTCATACAGCGCCAAGCCAACGCTAGCTTGATAACTGTTGTTGTAAGCAAATTCTACTAATAGAATATGCACTTCCCAACTTCCCTTGAAGTCCAATAAACATAGTCTAAGCATGTCTTCAAGCATCTGAATTGTTCTCTCTGTTTGCCCATCGGTCTGGGAATAAAAACCGGTGCTAAACCTCAACTTGGCTCCCAAAGCTCCTTGTAGACTCTGCCAAAATCTAGAGACAAACTTCGGATCTTGGTCTGACACAATGGACATCGGCACTCCATGAAGTCTAACAATCTCATTCATATACAACAAAGCAAGTTGATCGTCATTAAACGTAGTCTTAACAGGTAAGAAGTGTGCTGACTTAGTTAATCTATCAACGATAACCCAAATTGAATCCATACCCTTTTGTGTCCTCGGCAAACCAATCACAAAATCCATGGAGATGTGTTCCCATTTCCACTCAGGAATTGATAAAGGTTGAAGAAGTCCTACTGGCCTCTGATGCTCCGCTTTTACTTGTTGACAATATAGACACTGAGATACAAACTCGGCTATTTCTCTTTTCATATTTGGCCACCAAAAAGTCTGCTTCATACCTTGATACATCTTGGTGTTCCCTGGATGTATTGCGAATATGGAACCATGGGCTTCTTGTAAAATTCTCCTTTTCAATTATGGGACGTCGGCCACGCACAATCTTCCTTCGAACTTCAGTGCCTAGTTCTCAATGGTGTACCCCGGCCTCGGCTTGGTGACAAACTCGTCAATTACCTTCTTGAAGAATTCATCTTCCCTCTTTCTTGTCTTTACTTCCTCCATAATAGTCGGCTCCACTGAAATCATTGCCAAACATGTCAAATCCCCAGCTAACTTCCTGCTCAACGCGTCGGCCACTGAGTTTGCTTTGCCCGGATGGTACTGAATCTGCATATCGTAGTCTTTCAATAATTCAAGCCATCTTCTCTGCCTCATATTCAATTCCTTCTGAGTGAACAAGTACTTTAGGCTCTTGTGGTCTGTGAAAACTTGGCAAGAGGCTCTATACAAGTAATGACGCCAGATTTTCAAGGCAAATACTACGGCTGCTAGTTCTAAATCATCGGTGGGATAATTCTTTTCGTGGGGCTTTAACTGGCGAGATGCATATGCTATAACCTTACGCCCTTGCATTAATACACAACCCAAAGCCTTATGTGAAGCATCACTATAAATCTGAAATTCCTCGTTTCCTGATGGTAGTACAAGAATTGGTGTTGTAACTAACCTTGTCTTTAGCTCCTAGAAGGCTGATTCTCTAACCTCGGTCCATTCATATGTTACTCCCTTCCGAGTCAACTGTGTCAATGGTACTGCAATCTTCAAGAAATCCTTCACAAACTTTCTGTACTAACCTACCAAACCCAGAAAACTACGAACCTCGGACACATTAGTCGGTGTCGGCCAATTCACAATGGCTTCAATTTTGCTAGGATCAACCGAAATACCTTCTTCATTAATCACATGTCCCAAAAATGAAATGCTGGAAAGCCAAAACTCACACTTGCTAAGCTTGGCATATAATTTTCCATCCCTCATAATTTGTACGGCAAGTCTCAGATACCTCTCATGCTCATCACTACCCTTGGAATAGATCAATATATCGTCAGTGAAAACAACCATGAACTCATCTAGGTATGGCTTGAAGACTCTATTCATCAAATCCATGAATACTGCAGGAGCATTAGTCATCCCAAAAGGCATTAACAAAAATTCGTAGTGGCCATATCTTGTCTGAAAAGCAGTCTTCTCAACGTTCTCGGCCTTAACCTTCAGCTGATGGTAGCCCGATCTGAGATCAATCTTAGAAAAGACTCGTGCCTCTTGTAGTTGATCAAGCAAATCATCGATCCTCGGTAATGGGTACTTATTCTTAATGGTTACCTTGTTCAGTTCTCGGTAGTCGATACAAAGACGAAGTGTACCATCATTTTTCCTGACAAATAGAACTGGTGCTCCCTATAGTGAAGTGCTCGGCCTAATAAATCTCTTGTCCAACAATTCTTGTAATTGTAGTTTCAATTCCTTAAGCTCGACTGGGGCCATTCTATAGGGTGTTTTGGAGATAGCCTGGGTTCCCGACATGACGTCAACAATAAACTCTATTTCTCTATCGACTAAGCAACCAGGCAAGTCATTTGGAAAGACGTCGGGGAATTCCTTAACAACTGGGATGTCGGCCAATTCAACGTTTCCACTCAGATTGCTTAGTATACTACACAAATAACCTTGACACCCTTTTTGAATCAACTTATAGGCCTTCATGGATGAGATCAAGTAAGGCGGAGATACTACTCCTTTACCCTAAAACGTAACCTCGGCTTGGTTTGGGGGTTTCAATGTGACACTTTTGGAAACACAGTTAATGGATGCATGATTTCCTACTAACTAATCCATTCCCAATATGACATCAAAGTGAGTTATGTTCAACGGCATCAATTCAACTAATAACTCTACATCCTCAATCACAGCAACACACGCCCTATAAATGGATGCAACAGTCAAAGTTCTCCCAGATGGAGTAGACACAGATAACACATAACCAAGGGGTTCTGGTTCCCTGTTCAGCTTCTCGGCAAATTTAGCAGATACAAATGAATGTGTAGAACCCGAATCAATCAATATGTATGCATCTTAAGAACAAATTTGAAGGGTACCTGACACTATTGCCTCGGCACTCTGGGTGTCTCTTGACACTAGTGCAAAAACTCTGCCCTGCCTCGCCTGCGTCCTTCCGACATTGTTTTTCTGTGCAGAGCCGGAAGTGTTCCCATTCTTCTTACCATCGTCAGCCTTTGTCTTCGGACAGTCCTTCACACGATGGCCTATCTCGCCACATTCAAAGCAAGCTCTTGACGCCCAACGATAGACCCCAAAATGTGGCTTCCCACAACTTGCACACATCGGCTTAATATCACCTTCCTGATTTGAGTTGCTGGAACTGCCCATATGCGCCTTCTTCTTGGCATTAAACGGTACCCGGTGATTCTCATAGATTTGTCTCTTCCTCTGGCTCTCTGCTGGGCTCTGGTATCGGTTCAAGTTAGCTTCTGCTAGGATGGCCTTGTCTAACACTCCAGCGTAAGTCGGCATGTTGAGCATGTTAACTCGATCCTGTATCGGTCCACCCAACCCACTTTCAAACATCCTAGCTTTTCTATATTCGTTATCGACCATGTGAGGCACATATCTCGCCAACTCGGTAAAAGCACGGTCGTATTCTGCCACTGTCTTGTTGCCTTGTGTCAGAGTCTGGAACTCTGTGGTCTTGTGATCTCGGACACTAAGGGAAAAATGGTTGTCATAAAATAACTCCAAAAATCTGGCCCAAGTCAAACTCGGATTACCTTCTCAGACCATCATCCACCATCTGCGAACGTCGCCATCCAATGTGAATGCTGCTAACGACACCTTCTAAGCGTCGGTGCTTGGAAAAGCCTCGAACAACTTCTCAATTTCTAGAACCCACGCTTCGGCTTTCAACGGCTTTATACCCCCTTGGAATCTCGATCGGTTCATCTTCTTGAACTCTTTGATCAAAGTTATCGTGCCGTCTCCATAAAAAGTTGGCTGTGGAGGCACTTGCGGCACTAGAGCAGGTGGAGGTGGAACTACATTTCGGCCGTTTGTCTGCTGGCCTGAGTAGAGGTGGTACTAGTGTCTTGTGGCCTAGGTTGTCTCAACTCACGGACCAAACCTTCGACCAACCTTTTTAGTTTGTCCAATTTGTCCTCGGAATGATCTCGGCCAACTGGAGTTCTACCCCTTCTCATGACGCTAAGAGTATGTAGAATATGACTTTAAAACAAAATGAACAAATAGACATGTATACAAGCAACAAATATTCATGCCGAGATAATGCACACCTTGTCAAGTAGCAAGCAATATGAGGCAATCCTAATATCATTCTAAGGGAAATCCTAAGATCTTTAGGACTCAAAGTGTGTGAATAACGTACTATAAGGAACCGGAGCTCTGATACCAATCTGTCACGACCCCATTCCATCCCTAGTAGAATGGTGCCATGATGGCCAGTAATCCGAGATTACCAAAGGCCAACTTACAAAGTCACACACATTCAGAGTATGCATATGGGGCTCACATGTGCGGAAGGAATAAATTTAAATCTAAATAGTCCATAAGAGCTGTGCATAGATCAAATGGAATGTCATACATAACGTGGTTTTACAACTTGAGTACAAATAAAACAAATACATATTACATCTTGATCAAAAGGCTTCTCAAGCCGACATATACAAAACGAACTACAATGGCCAAGCCAAGAAGCCTAATCTTCAAGATGCTACAAAATATGAATCCAAACAACTTGCAAATAATCATCTAGGCGTCACCGCCTTCTTACTCATCACCTACATATATATATATATAGAGAGAGAGGGTGAGCTTGGGTACTTAGTGAATGATATTAGAAATAAAGGTTTAAATGGATGACATCCGAGATCTTTATTAAACAATACATAGCATATCTTGTACAAAATCAAGGGATGAACCAAGTTCATCTGTCAAATCTTTCAAAGCTTCAAGGGGTGCTTACAAGCATCAATATAATACAAGCGATGACATTCCGGAGAAACCCACGCGGTAAACCGTCAGTGGCAAGACAAGGGAGATATCTCAAACAAAGGTGCTAGTTGCATTATAGTCTCCTAGCACTAAGGACTTTCAAAATAAGGGTACTAGTTGCATTATAGTCCCGTAGCACTAAGGACTTTCAAAACAAGGGTACAAGTTGCATTATAGTCTCCTAGCACTAAAGACTTTCAAAACAAGGGTACTAGTTGCATTATAGTCCCCTAGCACTAAGGACTTTCAAAACAAGGGTACTAGTTGCATTATAGTCCCCTAACACTAAGGACTTTCCAAGAATCTCATCAAAACAAATATAATACTGGATACAAAACTAGGGATAGTCATTCATGCTTGATCAAATACATTTCCAAAGCAAAACAAAGCTTTATCAAAACTTTATAACATAGCTTTATTAAAAATGCCACTCACATAGCTCTTCGGGTGTGGGGATCATAAGCAAGGATCCAAGGCCTACAAGCACATAGTAAATCCCATTGAATGCATTTCAAGAAGACAAGAAGAGATGCTCAAAGATGGATATGAAATGCATTCCTAAAACAAGCTTTGCATTAGTGTAAATGATCTCGACTTTTCTTTCAAAACTAAGTCAAGATAAAGCAAAACATGTGCTGGGAGTTGAATCACTGTTTCTCATCTCGGGAAAACATGCTGGGCACCAACCAGGTCTTGGCCGAGGTCCCACACCTCTTGACCGAGGTGTGGTCTCGATGACCACATTCAGGGAAATGAAGTCGGGAAAATCTGGGTTTCCCTTCGAGGAACATAAAGAACATGATCATGAAGAACATAAAGAACATGAATGCTAAAATCTTAACTTGTTATTACAAAATTTGAGATTTCATGAGATGAGTTCGAAAACATGGACCTGGGTACCCATACTTGGAGGTTTCATGAAAACAAACACGAAAACATGGATCTTGATACAAACTTTCTGGATCAAAACATGATTTTATTTCAAAAACACAAGAACATCATTTTCTCTTTCTAAAACAAGCTTTACATCAATGCATGGCTCATGAATAATGCTAGATCATGCAATGTGATTAGATGAACATGGAGAACAACAAGAGCATATCAAGATTCTAACCTCAAAACGCGGATCTAACAGCTCAAGGTGTGAAGATCAAGCTTGGAAATCTATTCTCACTCGAAGAACTCTTCTTTCTCTCTTCCTAGAGCTTCTCTCTCTTCTAGGACAAAGATACAACAAATGATATGTTTTCTCTACTGCCGGCTGATTTAACCCTCTGCTGAGACACGTGGTAATGGCAGGTTGGCTCTCCTCAAAAGGTGACTGACTGACAAGACAAGAGCATGACAAAACGTATACTACAAGCATGGTGACATGGGCACTCCGGCAGGTAGTGATCTCGGGTTAGGACAAAGGCTTCAGCAAGTAAGGTCTCAATGATCTCGGCTAAGAAGGATAACACTTGGCCCAGCTGTGCCACACCTCGGCCTAGATGTGCCACACCTCGGTCTAGGTCATTCCAGTCCCGGCACAAGGTCCCTAGGTGCAAGGTTCAAGGATGTCGGATTCCTAGATGATAGCATCTCGGCCTAGATGATGACATCTCGGCCAAAATGCCAGGGTGAAGATGGAGGTCAACCAAAGTGGTTCCCAGACGGTCCTAGGTGTAAGAGGTTCGAAGGTGTGACCTAGGCTTAAGATGACTTCGGCTTAACACACACCAAGCGAGAAACAAAACATGCAAGCAACACTCAGACAAAACAAATTAAGGTCTGTAAATGCAACTTAACAAAACAAATTCATGTGTATGCCTGTGAGCACGACCAAGATGAAGCGAGGGTTGTTACATCCTTCCCCCCTTAAGGAAGTTTGGTCCCCAAACTTAAGTTACCTCGTCCCACAAACAACTCCGGATGTCGGATTTTCATTTATTCTTCCATTTCCCATGTAGCATCCTTGCCATAATGCTCTTTCCATTCAACTTTCACCATCGGTATCGACTTGTTCCTCAACTGTTTCACTTGCCTATCAAGAATCCGTATCGGCTTCTCCTCATAACCCAAATCTTCATTAATCACAATCCCAAAATGGTCAATCACATGCAATGGATCTCGAATATACTTCCTCAACATCGAAATGTGAAACACATTGTGGACTTGACTTAATTCTGGCGGCAAAGCAAGTCTGTAAGCAACTGGGTTAACTCTTTCAAGGATTTCAAATGGTCCAATATAACAAGGTGCTAATTTACCTTTCTTCCCAAATCTTAAAACCCCCTTCATCGGCGAAATCTTCAGGAATACATGATCCCCAACTTCAAATTCTAACTCTCTTCTCCTCTGGTCGGCGTAAATCATCTGTCGACTCTGAGCAGTCCTAATTCTTTGTCAGATAAGTTTAATTTTCTCAGTTGTCACTTGAATCAGTTCGGGACCGATTAAAGCTTTGTCTCCTACTTCGGTCCAATATATCGGCGATCTGCACTTCCTTCCATACAGAGCTTCATACAGCGCCAAGCCAATGCTAGCTTGATAACTGTTGTTGTAAGCAAATTCTACTAATGGAATATGCACTTCCCAACTTCCCTTGAAGTCTAATAAACATAGTCTAAGCATGTCTTCAAGCGTCTGAATTGTTCTCTCTGTTTGCCCATCGGTCTGGGAATGAAAACTGGTGCTAAACCTCAACTTGGCTCCCAAAGCTCCTTGTAGACTCTGCCAAAATCTAGAGACAAACTTCGGATCTCGGTCTGACAGAATGGACATCGGCACTCCATGAAGTCTAACAATCTCATTCATATACAACAAAGCAAGTTGATTGGCATTAAACGTAGTCTTAACAGGTAAGAAGTGTGTTGACTTAGTTAATCTATCAACGATAACCCAAATTGAATCCATACCCTTTTGTGTCCTCGGCAAACCAATCACAAAATCCATGGAGATGTGTTCTCATTTCCACTCAGGAATTGATAAAGGTTGAAGAAGTCCTGCTGGCCTCTGATGCTCCGCTTTTACTTGTTGACAATATAGACACTGAGATACAAACTCAGCTATTTCTCTTTTCATATTTGGCCACCAAAAAGTCTGCTTCACATCTTGATACATCTTGGTGTTCCTTGGATGTATTGCGAATCTGGAACCGTGGGCTTCTTGTAAAGTTCTCCTTTTCAATTATGGGACGTCGGCCACGCACAATCTTCCTTCGAACTTCAGTGCCTAGTTCTCAATGGTGTACCCCGACCTCGGCTTGGTGACAAACTCGTCAATTACCTTCTTGAAGAATTCATCTTCCCTCTTTCTTGTCTTTACTTCCTCCATAATAGTCGGCTCCACTGAAATCATTGCCAAACATGTCAAATCCCCAGCTAACTTCCTGCTCAACGCGTCGGCCACTGAGTTTGCTTTGCCCGGATGATACTGAATCTGCATATCGTAGTCTTTCAATAATTCAAGCCATCTTCTCTGCCTCATATTCAATTCCTTCTGAGTGAACAAATACTTTAGGCTCTTGTGGTCTATGAAAACTTGGCAAGAGGCTCCATACAAGTAATGACGCCAGATTTTCAAGACGAATACTACGGCTGCTAGTTCTAAATCATGGGTGGGATAATTCTTTTCGTGGGGCTTTAACTGGCGAGATGCATATGCTATAAGCTTACGCCCTTGCATTAATACACAACCCAAACCCTTATGTGAAGCATCACTATAAATCTGAAATTCCTCGTTGCCGGATGGTAGTACAAGAACTGGTGCTGTAACTAACCTTGTCTTTAGCTCCTGGAAGGCTGATTCTCTAACCTCGGTCCATTCATATGTCACTCCCTTCCGAGTCAACTGTGTCAATGGTGCTGCAATCTTCAAGAAATCCTTCACAAACTTTCTGTAATAACCTGCCAAACCCAGAAAACTACGAACCTCAGACACATTAGTTGGTGTCGGCCAATTCACAATGGCTTCAATTTTGCTAGGATCAACCGAAATACCTTCTTCATTAATCACATGTCCCAAAAGTGAAATGCTGGAAAGCCAAAACTCACACTTGCTAAGCTTGGCATATAATTTTCCATCCCTCATAATTTGTACGGCAAGTCTCAGATACCTCTCATGCTCATCACTACCCTTGGAATAGATCAATATATCGTCGATGAAAACAACCACGAACTCATTTATGTATGGCTTGAAGACTCTATTCATCAAATCCATGAATGCTGCAGGTGCATTAGTCACCCTAAAAAGCATTACCAAAAATTCGTAGTGGCTATATCTTGTCCGAAAAGTAGTCTTCTCAACGTCCTCGGCCTTAACCTTCAGCTGATGGTTGCCCGATCTAAGATCAATCTTAGAAAAGACTCGTGTCCCTTGTAGTTGATCAAGCAAATCATCGATCCTCGGTAATGGGTACTTATTCTTAATGGTTACCTTGTTCAGTTCTCAGTAGTCGATACAAAGACGAAGTGTACCATCCTTTTTCTGACAAATAGAACTGGTGCTCCCCATGGTGAAGTGCTCGGCCTAATAAATCCCTTATCCAGCAATTCTTGTAATTGTAGTTTAAATTCCTTAAGCTCGGCTTGGGCCATTCTATAGGGTGTTTTGGAGATTGGCTGGGTTCCTGACATGACGCCAATAGTAAACTCTATTTCTCTATCGACTAAGCAGCCAGGCAAGCCATTTGGAAAGTTGTTGGGGAATTCCTTAACAACTGGGATGTCGGCCAATTCAACGTTTCCACTCAGATTGCTTAGTATACTACACAAATAACCTTGACACCCTTTTTGAATCAACTTATAGGCCTTCATGGATGAGATCAAGTAAGGCGGAGATACTACTCCTTTACCCTAAAACGTAACCTCGGCTTGGTTTGGGGGTTTCAATGTGACACTTTTGGAAACACAGTTAATGGATGCATGATTTCCTACTGACCAATCCATTTCCAATATGACATCAAAGTGAGTTGTGTTCAACGGCATCAAATCAACTGATAACTCTACATCCTCAATCACAACAACACACGCCCTATAAATGGATGCAACAGTCAAAGTTCTCCCAGATGGAGTAGACACAGATAACACATAACCAAGGGGTTCTAGTTCCCTATTCAACTTCTCGGCAAATTTAGCAGATACAAATGAATGTGTAGAACCCGAATCAATCAATATGTATGCATCTTAAGAACAAATTTGAAGGGTACCTGACACTACTGTCTCGGCATTCTGGGTGTCTCCTGGCACTAATGCAAAAACTCTGCCCTGCCTCGCCTGCGTCTTTCCGACATTGTTTTTCTGTGCAGAGTCGGAAGTGTTCCCATTCTTCTTACCATCGTCAGCCTTTGTCTTCAGACAGTCCTTTACACGATGGCCTATCTCGCCACATTCAAAGAAAGCTCTTGACGCCCAACGATAGATCCCAAAATGTGGCTTCCCACAACTTGCACACGTCGGCGTAGTATCACCTTCCTGATTTGAGTTGCTGGAACTGCCCATATTCGTCTTCTTCTTGGCATTAAATGGTACCCGGCGATTCTCATAGTTTTGTCTCCTCCTCTGGGTCTCTGCTGGGCTCTGGTATCGGTTCAAGTTAGCTTCTGCTAGGATGGCCTTGTCTAACACTCCGGCATAAGTCGGCATGTTGAGCATGTTAACTCGATCCTGTATCGGTCCACACAATCCACTTTCAAACTTCTTAGCTTTTCTATATTCGTTATCGACCATGTGAGGTGCATATCTCGCAAACTCCGTAAAAGCACGGTCGTATTCTGCCACTGTCTTGTTGCCTTGTGTCAGAGTCTGGAACTCTGTGGTCTTGGGATCTCGGACACTAAGGGAAAAATGCTTGTCATAAAATAACTCCAAAAATCTGGCCCAAGTCAAACCCGGATTACCTTCTCGGACCATCATCCACCATCTGCGAACGTCGTCATCCAATGTGAATGCTGCCAACAACGCCTTCTAAGCGTCGGTGCTTGGAAAAATCTCGAACAACTTCTCTATTTCTAGAACCCACGCTTCAGCTTTCAACGGCTCTATACCCCCTTGGAATCTCGACGGGTTCATCTTCTTGAACTCTTTGATCAAAGTTATCGTGCCGTCCCCATATAAAGCTGGCTGTGGAGGCACTTGCGGCACTGGAGGAGGTGGAGGTGGAACTACGTTTCGGTCGTTTGTCTGCTTGGCCTGAGTAGAGGTGGTACTAGTGTCTTGTGGCCTAGGTTGTCTCAACTCACTGTAACAACCCTCACCACTATTTACCGATAAACTACCAATTACTACTAAACTGAGACTGATTATGAAAAGTAATTGAACTGATTGAAATACTGAACTGACTGACTGAAATCTGAAACTGATTGATTGACTGTATCTGTTTAAATGCATTATCTATCTGTTTCACTGTTTGATTATCTGTTCATATTTTATGTTTAAATTGTGAATTGAAGGCCTTATCGGCGGTCGAACAAGAGATCGATTAGTGTTTTATGATCATCATAATTTATGTGATTTTATGGTATAATTATCTTAAAACTGATTATGTATGATTAAATTAGAGTAATTAAGGTTGAATAGCATCGTTAGGCTTATTTACAATAGTGCCATTGTTAGTGGGCCATGTAGGCTAAACATATTTGAGCCTTTATACACTCAAACAAACATTTCATCAGCTAATTTCCTCACCACCACCGAACTAGAGAGAGAGAAAGTGAGAGAGTTGAATTGTCCTTGTTGATTTGCTTAGAAACTTGAAGGAATTGAAGTGTAGATTGCAAATTGAGCTTGTGTGTCTTGCATTGAAGACCTAAGGTAGATCATTGACCTTCTTCATTGTGTATTTGAGTTTATTCTTGGATGATTAATGGGTCTTTAGTGATCTAAGGCTTGAATTGGTTCAATAGTGTTGAATTAGAGCTCAATTGTTACATGCATGTGCATATTGATAAGTTTTGAGGTTGTAATTCATCATGTTTTTGTAAGAGTTAGCTCATTTGAGCTTGTATTTAAAGCTTTGAAATGATTTAAGTTCATGCATGTTGCATGTTCATCTTGTTTATGAAAATTGGTTTGAATTGGATTTATTTGAACTAGCTTTAGGCTTTGATTTTTACAATTGAGCTTTGAATCATGTTAAACTACGAGTTTTGAAGTGTTTTCCAGGAAATGGGCCCAAAGGAATCGAATTTGATACATTTGTGGTTGAATTTGAGCTTGAGGTTTAAATCTGGGAATTCCAGATTTTGAACTCACGCTCGAGCGGGGTGACTGGCGCTCGAGCGTAGAAATCGTGCTCCCAGCATTTTGTTCTGTTTTTAAGTCAGCTTGAGTGGGGTAATTTACGTTCGAGCGGGACCTTGTGTTTTATGCTCGAGCTGGTGTCAAGCGCCCAATCGAGCGTGAATTTCACCTATCCAGCACTTTTGACTGTTTTGAAGTACGCTCGAGCGGATGAGTCTACGCTTGAGCGGAAACCTTTGTCTGCATGTCCACTCGAGCGGATTAACTTACGTTCAAGCGGGGCCCTTTTTTTTCTTCTGAAAATGCTTTTAAAGTGCACGTTTGTATCCTCATTTCATCCTAGGCATCCTTAGGCCTAGTTTAAGGCATCTTAATAATGATATAGATGTAGAACACACCAAGGCAAATTAGGGATTAAATTATTATCTTTCCCAACTGTGTAGCTTAGTGTGTGTTCAATCTGTAAACTGTGTAAGGTTGGCGACTAGGGACACGCTCTAGCCTAACTGTAGTCCAGAACTCTGTGAGTAACAACTGTGTAAAGATATGTTCGAAAATGATTATCTTTTGAACAATTGAACTGTACTGTTTCTGAATTGATACTGTTAATAGAATGAATGTATGTCCTCTATTCTGAACTGTATTGTGGCATCCTTAGCAACTACTGTTACTGACTGTTACTGTTACAGAGATCTCTGTCGGTTGCCTTGTTGGAACCACTACTGTTTACTGATTGATGGCCATCATTGACTGTTCGGTCTTTCAAGACCCACTGTTTACTGTACTGTTATGCTAATGGATGTACCACATGTGACTGTACTGACTGAACGACTGACATACTGATTTAATGAACTATTTTACTGTAAGGACATTCATTTTAAACCTCTTTACGCATTATGTTATTCACTGGGCTTTAGCTCACTGCTCATATATATGTAGGTGTACAAGCACCAGACCACGGCTAGAAGCATCGGGGTAAGCTCCAGTTTTGTCAAGCCAACCACTGTGCCTCACTGCGAGGTTCCGAGCCTGTCAAGCTATGGCTTAGGGGTGTTTTAATTTCCCCCGTCTGTCTCTGTAACTGTTTTGTTAACTGTATAGACTGTTACTGTACTGTTTAATAAGGATTAGGTCCCTGATCTGAATGATTAAATGTTGTACATACTGTTCTGCACTGTGTATATATATATATATATATGTATATATGAAAAGTCTTTTTGGCATACAGACTGTCACAGCTCATTGGACATTGTTTATTTACTGTATTGGCTTCCGTCAGGCCCCTGTACTCTGTTTTACTGTATTATTGTTAAGCAGGCCTTCTGTAATCTTGGATTACTGGCCGGTTACGGTGCTAAACCCATAGGGGCGGGTTTGGGTCATGACAGAGTAGTATCAGAGCGATACTTACCATGAGTTATACCACACACACATGTCCAAATGAGCTATAGGATGTCCTAGAAAAGCGATTAGGGCATTGCATGAACTTGTCAAAGTATGTGTGACTATGACATGACTGAATATATGCTAATGTGATAAACTGTTTAAGTATGCAACTGCTTATGTTTATAATTGCTATAACTGCTTATAGTGAAATGGATAATACAAGAACTGCAAATGAATCTGAATCCTCATCCTCTGAGGCAAGAATGGCAAGACTGGAGAGAATAATGGAACTCATAACTGAGAGATTAGGGCAACAACAAAACCCACAGCCCCTACCTCCTCCAATACAACCAGAGCCACCTGTTAATGATGACATAATTGCACTGAGACATAAGTTTAGCAAGATGAAACCGCCATCCTTTCAGGGAGGCCTGAAACCGTTAAAAGCTGAAGCATGGGTCCTTGAGACAGAAAAGTTATTTGAAGTGTTTCCGTGCTCTGAAGCACATAAAGTACTGTTAGCTACCTTTACCTTGCAAGAAGAGGCCAGAAGGTGGTGGATGCTTATCTGCAATGACAACACTGTAATGACTTGGGCTCAATTCAAAGGAGCCTTCTTTGAAAAGTACTTCCCTCAGCGTGTCAGGGACAGAAAAGTAACTGAATTTGAATAGCTGAGATAGGGCACAATGTCCGTTGCTGAATATGAAACAAAGTTCACCGAGCTTGCTAGATATGCACCACACATGGTGGACACTGATTATAAGAAGGCCAGAAAGTTTGAAGGCGGCCTTAATGTTGCAATACTGGACAGAATTAATGTTTTGAAGCTACCGAATTATGTAAATGTTCTTAACCGAGCTTTGATGGCTGAATCGAACATCGAGGCACCAAAAACTGAAACACCAGCGTCTGAATGGCGTGGTAAAAGGCAGGGTTTTAAGTTCAAGAAAGGAAAAAATAACCCATTGAACAAGAAACAGAACACGGGGTCAACAATTAGCCCCAGCCAGGGGAGTGGTTCTATACCACCCTGTTCTGAGTGTGGCAAGAAGCACAAAGGGGTTTGTTACAAAATATTTGGAGCTTGTTACAGGTGTGGCAAGGTGGGCCACATGGTTAAAGACTGCCCCTCTGCTCTACAAGCCAATAGTAAAGCTGCACCAAGCGTGGCAGCATCAACTGTTGCACCAAAGCCGAACCCCAAAGCTACCGGGAAAGAGCCCATGAGGCAGGGCCGAGTGTTCACCCTAGTACCGGGAGATGTGCAGAATACCGAGACCGTTGTGTCAGGTATTCTCTCTATTTGTACTCAAAATGCTTATGTTCTGATTGATTCGGGGTCTACACATTCATATGTATCGCATGCTTTTTCGTGAAAACTGAATAGACCATTAGAACCCATGAATTATCTGTTAGCTGTATCTTCACTTGCCGGGGGATCTGTAACTTGTGCTTATATGTACCCTGCATGTGAAATTATTGTTGGGGATATGCATCTGTATATTGACTTACTGCCTCTGAACATAGATCATTTTGATGTTATATTGGGGATGGACTGGTTAACGAAATATCATGCTACCATAGACTATGTAACGAAACAAGTAGTTTTCCGTCCACCTGGTTTGCCTGAATTTCTGTTTAATGGAAGTGGAGTAGTACCTCCTCCGTATTTGATTTCATCTGTGAAAACTGTTAAATTGATTAGAAAAGGGGTGTAAAGGGTATCTGTGTTCTGTATTGGCTGTATTTACTGATGATAATGCTAATGTGAACAGTATTCCCATAGTCAGAGAATTCCCAGATGTTTTTCCAGATAATCTGCCAGGGGATTTGATTGACAGGGAGATTGAATTCACCGTTGATGTGATTCCGGGTACCCAGCCAGTATCTAAAGCTCATTACCGAATGGCTCCGACTGAATTGAAAGAATTGAAAGTGCAACTGCGGGAACTGTTAGATAAGAAGTTCATCAGGCCCAGTACTTCACCGTGGGGCGCACGTGTTTTGTTTGTGAGAAAGAAAGACGGCTCATTGAGACTGTGCATTGACTACCGTGAACTGAACAAGGTAACTGTGAAAAATAAATACCCATTGCCACGTATTGATGACTTATTTGTTCAGTTACAGGGTGCTCAAGTGTTCTCTACGATTGACCTCAGATCAGGATACCATCAGTTGAAAGTTAAACCAGAAGACATTGACAAAACTGCTTTTTGAACGAGGTATGGACATTACGAATTTTTAGTTATGTCTTTCGGAGTTACCAATGCACCTGCTGCATTTATAGACCTCATGAACAGAATCTTTAAACCATACCTTGATGACTTTATTGTTGTATTCATTGATGACATACTGATTTACTCCAAAAGTATAGAAGAACATGAACATCATCTGAGACTTGCCCTACAGACCCTAAGAAAATAGAAACTTTATGCTAAACTGTCTAAATGTGAATTTTGGCTTGATCATGTTATGTTTTGGGGGCATGTTGTTAGCAAATATGGAATTTCAATTGATCCACTGAAAGTTGAAGCGGTAGTAAACTGGCCTAGACCAACAAATGTGACAGAAGTCTGAAGCTTTTTGGGTTTGGCTGGATATTACAGAAGATTTGTCAAAGATTTCTCCAAAATTGCCTTACCATTGACTTAGTTAACTCAGAAGGGGATATCATTTGACTGGACTGACCAAAGGGAATCAGCATTCCAAGAGTTGAAAACTCGACTTGTAACTACACTGATTCTTACCCTACCTTCAGGTACAGATGGTTTTACTGTATTTAGTGATACTTCTCATAAGGGTTTGGGATGTGTTTTAATGCAGAATGGAAGAGTTATTGCTTATGTTTCCTGACAACTAAGACCGCATGAAAAGAATTACCCAACCCATGACTTGGAACTTGCCGCAGTGGTATTTGCATTGAAAATCTGGCGTCACTATCTGTATAGGGCGACATGTGAGGTGTATACAGATCACAAGAGTCTGCAATACTTCTTCACACAGAAAGAACTGAACATGAGACAGCGGAGATGGCTAGAAATGATTAAAGACTATGACCTTCAGATTTTGTACCATCCAGGAAAAGCTAACACCGTTGCCGATGCACTGAGCCGGAAATCGATTGGAAATTTAGCCTGTTTGCTCACCGAACAGAAAGAATTGCTTTGTGACCTTGAAAAATCTGAAATTGAAATTATTTTGCGAGAACAAGGTGGAACAATAGCTGCTATTTTTGCTCAACCGGCACTGGTAGAAGAAATTAAAGAGAAACAACAATCGGATGACTTCTTAAAGAAGATCATCGAAGAAAGGGAAACTAAACCAAGACTGGGTTTCAAATTTAAAAATAATGTACTGAAATTTCAAGAAAGACTGTGTGTACCGAATGATATTGAACTGAAAAGAAGAGTTCTGCAAGAAGGCCACAATTCAAAACTGTCTATCCATCCAGGGAACACGAAAATGTACCAAGATTTGAAATTGAATTTCTGGTGGCCGAGAATGAAGAAAGAAATTGCTGATTTTGTATCGAAATGTTTTCATTGCCAACAAGTTAAAGCCGAACATCAACGACCCGCAGGCTTATTGCAGCCCTTACCCATACCGAAGTGGAAATGGGAACATATCACCATGGATTTTATTGTGGGATTGCCTCGCTCCAGTAAAGGTATGGACTCAATTTGGGTTATTGTTGATAGACTGACTAAATCTGCTCACTTCTTACCTGTTAAGACAATTTATAATGCGGACAAATTGGCTATACTCTATATTGATGAAATTGTTAGACTGCATGGAGTGCCTGTGTCCATTGTTTCTAACAGGGATTTGAAGTTTACATCGAGATTTTGGCAAAGCTTATAGACTGCATTGGGTACTGAATTGAGACTGAGTAGTGCTTATCATTCTCAGACAGATGGCTAGTCAGAAAGGACCATCCAGACTCTGGAGGATTTACTAAGAATGTGTGTCCTTGATTTTTAGGGAAACTGGGAAAGCCATTTGCCGTTAGTCGAATTCTCCTACAACAACAGTTATCATTCAAGTATTGGTATGGCACCTTTCGAGGCATTGTATGGAAGAAAATATAGGTCTCCGATTTGCTGGGCAGAAGTTGGAGATGGGCCTTTGCTTGGGCCCGAGATTGTATATGAAACGACTGAGAAAGTGAAACTGATACAACAGAGACTGAAAACTGCACAGAGCAGGCAGAAAAGTTATGTTGATGTCAGAAGACGAGACAGAGAATATGAAATAGGTGATCACGTGTTTGTGAAAGTGACACCGATGAAAGGCCAGACTCGTTTTGGAGTCAAAGGCAAGTTAGCGCCAAGATATGTCGGACCGTATGAGATTATTGAGAAAATCAATCTGGTGGCGTATCAAGTTGCGCTTCCTCCTGAAATGGAGCATATGCACAACGTCTTCCACATTTCTATGTTGAGAGATTACCTCCGGGATCCTTTCTATGTGATAGAGCCTACTCGTGTAGTGCTGAGTGATGACTACACTTACGAGGAACGACCTATTCAGATTGTAAACAGACGGATCAAGAAGTTGAGAAACAAAGAGATCCCGTTAGTGAAAGTCGACTGGCAAAACCATGGTGGCGTGTATGCCACTTGGGAAAGGGAAGATGACATGGCTAAAAGATATTCTGAACTGTTTCCACTGAATCCTGTTTTCTTCCAAAACGAAGGTAACTCGAGTTTAGAGGACTAAACTCTTTTTAAGGATGGGAGACTGTAACAACCCTCACCACTGTTTACTGATAAACTACCGATTACTGCTAAACTGAGACTGATTATGAAAAGTAATTGAACTGATTGAAATACTGAACTGACTGACTAAATCTAAAACTAATTGATTGACTGTATCTGTTTAAATGCATTATCTATCTGTTTCACTGTTTGATTATCTGTTCATGTTTTATGTTTAAATTGCGAATTGAAGGCCTTACTGGCGGCCAAACCAGAGATCGATTAGTGTTTTATGATCATCATAATTTATGTGATTTTATGGTATAATTATCTGAAAACTGATTAGGTATGATTAAATTAGATTAATTAAGGTTGAATAGCATCGTTAGGCTTATTTACAATAGTGCCATTGTTAGTGGGCCATGTAGGCTAAACATATTTGAGCCTTTATACACTCAAACAAACATTTCATCAGCTCATTTCCTCACCACCACCGAACTAGAGAGAGAGAAAGTGAGAGAGTTGAATTGTCCTTGTTGATTTGCTTAGAAACTTGAAGGAATTGAAGTGTAGATTGAAAATTGAGCTTGTGTATCTTGCATTGAAGACCTAAGGTAGATCATTGACCTTCTTCATTGTGTATTTGAGTTTATTCTTGCATGATTAATGGGTCTTTAGTGATCTAAGGCTTGAATTGGTTCAATAGTGTTGAATTAGAGCTCAATTGTTGCATGCATGTGCATATTGATAAGTTTTGAGGTTGTAATTCATCATGTTTTTGTAAGAGTTAGCTCATTTGAGCTTGTATTTAAAGCTTTGAAATGATTTAAGTTCATGCATGTTGCATGTTCATCTTGTTCATGAAAATTGGTTTGAATTGGATTTATTTGAACTACTTTTGGGCTTTGATTTTTACAATTTATCTTTGAATCATGTTAAACTACGAGTTTTGAAATGTTTTCTAGGAAATGGGCCCAAAGGAATCGAATTTGATACATTTGTGGTTGAATTTGAGCTTGAGCTTCAAATCTGGGAATTCCAGATTTTGAACTCACGCTCGAGTGGGGTGACTGGCGCTCGAGCGTGGAAATCGTGCTCCCAGCATTTTGTTCTGTTTTTAAGTCAGCTCGAGCGGGGTAATTTACGCTCGAGCAGGACCTTGTGTTTTATGCTCGAGCGGGTATCGAGCGCCCAATCGAGCGTGAATTTCACCTATCCAGTACTTTTGACTATTTTGAAGTACGCTCGAGCGGATGAGTCTACGCTCGAGCGGAAACCTTTGTCTGCATGTCCACTCGAGCGGATTAACCTACGCTCTAGCGGGACCTCTGTTTTCTGAAAATACTTTTAAAGTGCACCTTTGCATCCTCATTTCATCCTAGGCATCCTTAGGCCTAGTTTAAGGCATCTTAATGAGGATATAGATGTAGAACACACCGAGGCAAATTAGGGATTAAATTATTATCTTTCCCAACTGTGTAGCTTAGTGTGTGTTCAATCTGTAAACTATGTGGGGTTGGCGACTGGGGACGCGCTCTAGCCTAACTGTAGCCCAGAACTCTGTGAGTAACAACTGTGAAAAGATATGTTCAAAAATGATTATCTTCTGAACAATTGAACTGTACTGTTTCTGAATTGATACTGTTAATAGAATGAATGTATGTCCTCTATTCTGAACTGTATTGTGGCATCCTTAGTAACTACCGTTACTGACTGTTACTGTTACAAAAATCTCTGTCGGTTCCCTTGTTGGAACCACTACTGTTTACTGATTGATGGCCATCATTGACTGTTCGGTCTTTCAAGACCCACTGTTTACTGTACTGTTGTGCTAATGGATGTACCACATATGACTGTACCGACTGAACGACTGAAATACTGATTTAATGAACTGTTTTACTGTAAAGACATTCATTCTAAACCTCTTTACGCATTATGTTATTCACTGGGCTTTAGCTTACTGCTCATATATATGTAGGTGTACAGGCACCAGACCGCGGCTAGAAGCGTTGGGGTAAGCTCCAGTTTTGTCAAGCCAACCACTGTGCCTCACTGCGAGGTTCCAAGCCTGTCAAGCTATGGCTTAGGGGTGTTTTAATTTCCCCCGTCTGTCTTTGTAATTGTTTTGTTAACTGTATAGACTGTATAGACTGTTACTGTACTGTTTAATAGGGATTAGGTCCCTGATCTGAATGATTAAATTTTGTACATACTGTTCTGCACTGTGTATATATATATATGAAAAGTCTTTTTGGCGTATAGACTATCACAGCTCATTGGACATTATTTATTTACTGTATTGGCTTCCGCCAGGCCCCTGTACTCTGTTTTACTGTATTACTGTTAAGCAGGCCTTCGGTAATCTCGGATTACTAGCCGGTTATGGTGCTAAGCCCATAGGGGCGGGTTTGGGTCGTGACACTCACGGACCAAACCTTCGACCAACCTTTTTAGTCTCTCCAATCTGTCCTCGAAATGATCTCGGCCAACTGGAGGTCTACCCCTTCTCATGACGCTAAGAGTATGTAGAATATGACTTTAAAACAAAATGAACAAATAGACATGTATACAAGCAACAAATATTCATGCCGAGATAATGCACACCTTGTCAAGTAGCAAGCAATATGATGCAATCCTAATATCATTCTAAGGGAAATCCTAAGATCTATAGGACTCAAAGTTTGTGAATAACGTACTATAAGGAACCAGAGCTCTGCTACCAATCTGTCACGACCCCATTCCACCCCTAGTAGAATGGTGCCATGATGGCTAGTAATCCGAGATTACCAAAGGCCAACTTACAAAGTCATACACAATCAGAGTATACATATGGGGCTCACATGTGCGGAAGCAATAAATTGAAATCTAAATAGTCCACAAAAGCTGTGCATAGATCAAATGGAATGTCATACATAACGTGGTTTTACAACTTGAGTACAAATAAAACAAATACATATTACATCTTGATCAAAAGGCTTCTCAAGCCGACATATACAAAACGAACTACAATGGCCAAGCCAAGAAGCATAATCTTCAAGATGCTACAAAATATGAATCCAAACAACTTGCAAATAATCATCTAGGCGTCACCGCCTTCTTGCTCGTCACCTATATATATATATATATAGAGGGTGAGTTTGGGTACTCAGTGAATGATATTAGTAATAAAGGTTTAAATGAATGACATCCGAGATCTTTATCAAATAATACATAGCATATCTTGTACAAAATCAAGGGATGAACCAAGTTCATCTGTCAAATCTTTCAAAGCTTCAAGGGGTGCTTACTAGCATCAATATAATACAAGGGATGACATTCCGGACAAACCCATGCGGTAAACCGTCGGTGGCAAGACAAGGGAGATATCTCAAATAAGGGTGCTAGTTGCACTATAGTCCCCTAGCACTAATGACTTTCAAAACAAGGGTACTAGTTGCATTATAGTCCCGTAGCACTAAGGACTTTCAAAACAAGGGTACTAGTTGCATTATAGTCCCGTAGCACTAAGGACTTTCCAAGAATGTCATCAAAACAAATATAATACTGGATACAAAACTAGGGATAGTCATTCATGCTTGATCAAATACTTTTCCAAAGAAAAACAAAGCTTTATCAAAACTTTATAACATAGCTTTATTAAAAATACTACTCACATAGCTCTTCGGGTGTGGGGATTACAAGCAAGGATCCAAGGCCTACAAGCACAAAATAAATCCCATTGAATGCATTTCAAGAAGACAAGAAGAGATGCTCAAAGATGGATATGAAATGCATTCCTAAAACAAGCTTTGCATGAGTGTAAATGATCTCGACATTTCTTGCAAAACTAAGTCAAGACAAAGCAAAACATGTGCTGGGAGTTGAATCACTGTTTCTCGTCTCGGAAAAACATGCTGGGCACCAACCAGGTCTTGGCCGAGGTCCCACACCTCTTGGCCGAGGTGTGGTCCCAATGACCACATTCAGGGAAATGAAGTCGGGAAAATCTGGGTTGCCCTTCGAGGAACATGAAGAACATGATCATGAAGAACATAAAGAACATGAATGCTAAAATCTTAACTTGTTATTACAAAATCTGAGATTTCATGAGATGAGTTCGAAAACATGGACCTGGGTACCCATACTTGGAGGTTTCATGAAAACAAACACGAAAACATGGACCTTGGTACAAACTTCCGGATCAAAACATGGTTTTATTTCAAGGACACAAGAACATCATTTTCTCTTTCTAAAACAAGCTTTACATCAATGCATGTCTCATGAATAATGCTAGATCATGCAACGTGATTAGATGAACATGGAGAACAACAAGAGCATATCAAGATTCTAACCTCAAAACGCGGATCTAACGGCTCAAAGTGTGAAGATCAAGCTTGGAAATCTATTCTCACTCTAAGAACTCTTCCTCCTCTCTTCCTAGAGCTTCTCTCTCTTCTAGGACAAAGATACAACAAATGATATGTTTTCTCTACTGCCGGATGACTTAACCCTCTGTTGGGACACGTGGCAACGGTTGGTTGGCTCTCCTCAAAAGGTGACTGACTGACAAGACAAGAGCATGACAAAACGTATACAACAAGCATGGTGACATGGGCACTCCGGCAGGTAATGATCTCGGGTTAGGACAAAGGCTTCCGCAAGTAAGGTCTCAATGATCTCGGCTAGGAAAGATAACACTTGGCCCAGTTGTGCCACACCTCGGTCTAGGTCATTCCAGTCTCGGCACAAGGTCACTAGGTGCAAGGTTCAAGGATGTCGGGATGCCTAGATGATAGCATCTCAGCCTAGATGATGACATCTCGGCCAAAACGCCAGGGTAAAGATGGAGGTCAACCAAAGTGGTTCCAAAATGGTCCTAGGTGTAAGAGGTTCGAAGGTGTGACCTAGGCTTAAGACTGCTTCGGCTTAACACACACCAAGCGAGAAACAAAACATGCAAGCAACACTCAGACAAAACAAATTAAGGTCTGTAAATGCAACTTAACAAAACAAAGTCATGTTTATGCCTGTGAGCACGACCAAGATAAAGCGAGGGTTGTTACGCTTTAGTACAAATATTATTAAAATGTGTGACTAAATCTTCATCATACGCGTTATCTGTGTCAATTTCATGTTATACAGATTTGAGACTGACCCAATTGTTCAATATTCATGTCATACGGTCGTGTCATATATGTGTTCATGTCAGGAAATTGTAACAACTCGAAAATTTAAGTTGTTCCTTAAATTTTATATTAGTATTATTTAATTATAAATGAGAAAAACCTTAAATGTTTAATTAAATATTTTGTAAGAGTAAAATAAAATAAAGTGTAATTTATTTATATTAGGGTCATTTTATAGAAAAAAAAAGAACAAACCAAAGCAACATGTAGCTTAGGATGACGATTAGGCCACTACAAGAAAAAACACTATTGGCGACTAAAAAATCATATTTTGTCGCTGAAAGTATAGCATTGGGCGACTAAAAATGCATTAGTAGCCAAAACTAAAGATTTTTCGCGACTAAAAATCCGTTTGTTCGCCGATATATGGCTTTTAGCGACTAAAAAAATTTTAGTAGCAAAAAGTAAGGCCTTTTGGCGACTGAAAAAAATTTAGTACCCAAAAGTGAGGCATTCGGCGACTAAAAATCTATTTGGTCGCCAAAAGTGAGGGTTTTACCGACTAAAAAAATTTTAGTAGCCAAAAGTAAGGCCCCTTGGCAACTAAAAAAAAATTAGTAGCCAAAAGTGAAGCATTCGGCGACTAAAAACATGTTTAGTAACTGAAAGTGAGGCTTTTTGGCGACTAAAAAAAAGTTTAGTCGCCAAAAGTGGTAATTTTAGGGCGGGAAATGTTTTTTAACGACTAAAAAATAATTAGTAACCAAAAGTATAGAATTGGCGACTAAAATTATGTTTAGTTGCCAAAAGTGGTGTCCTTTTTTTTTCTACTAAATAATTTATTTTTGCATATTATGTTCAATAAAAAATAATTATGTTTATATATATACTTTGATATTAATACGAGTCTAAGTACTATATAAATAATATATGTTGCATATATAAGCATATGATGTTATGGATGTGTAGTGGAAAGAGTGTGTCGTATAAGGTTTATGCTATGGGAGGTTGATGGTTCAAATCTCCACAAGAGCAAGGTGTAATTTTTCTTTTTTTTTTCGGAATGAGCTTTTGGCGACTAAATCTGTTTGGTCGCCGATTCCTTGAGTATTGGCGATGAAAACATTAGTCGGTAAATGTATAATTTAAAAAAATATAATTGACTATTGGCGACTAAAAATTTAGTCGCCAAATGTATAATTTAAAAAATATAATTGACTATTGGCGACCAAAGTTTTGGTCGGTAAAGACTTGCTTTTTGGCGACTAAAAGTTTTTTAGTCACCAATACCTATCTCGATTGTTTTCCAGCGACCAAACCGTCAACTAAAAAATTTAGTCGGGAAAACTTAAAAACCGACTTTTGGCGACTAAAAATTTAGTCACCGAATGTGTTTTTTCTTGTAGTGGGCAGTATGGGTGTGGTAAGTCACATATGTTGGATAAGCATGAATTGATGGAGAAACATATGGATGAGTCACGTGTATGAGTGGTGGCTTGAGGCTCATGATTTAACTCCCTATAAATAGGGAGGAGATGTTCAAGTGAAGAAGAAAAAAAAAACTAAGAAAAGGGGAAGAAAATACAGGAAGCCAAAAGGGTCTTTGGTAGTGGAAAGAAAAAGTGAGGTATTAATTTTAAGGTGACTTATATTATACCTTGAGTTACCATTATATGTTTTACGTACATTTTGAGTTATTATAATTTATTTTTTGTAAATTGTGTTTTATAAATTATATTAGCATTTCTAGTTTATGGACCTTATTTTATATAATAAGGAAAACCTATGGATATAACTGTTTATTAAAATATATTTTGAGTAATTATTTTATAAGTACCACCATGGAGGTCCCATGCTTTGGGGGGCTTAAATAACCATTGGCCCTCTGATTAGTCACTTTGTAACCCTCTGTCTGTCACGGATCCACCGACACTCTGATTTCTGGTATGGAGCAAAATGTTGTACGTAGCTAAGTGCTACACTATTGTGGGAGCCACTTCTTGAGTCCATACATCTGTTCTGTTATGTTCTGTACCATGGTTATGATTATTTTGTATTATGTGTTAAATGATTTTCGTACTATATATTCTGTATTTTAATATCAAACTTTGTTTAGCCAATAACTATCTATGGTGAATTTTAGGCCCTTATGCTCTTAGTATAATATTTCTTACTCTGCCATGTGTTTATAGCTGTTTACCAATTTTCAGGAAACAATACAATTCAGAAATAGTTTTTGGAAAATCTTAGACACGCACAGCAGTTTTATGATATTTTTCTATGCAAATATCGGCCTTCTTGGTCAATAAATTTTGTAATAAAAATAAAAACTCTGATGATTATTTTGGTACCCTCACATAAATATTATTTCCGCTTACGTTTATTAATTTGTTCAAGAATTGGCCGGAGCTAATTTCAGTTATTGGTCATCACGATACTTAACCTTTGGATACGGAGAGCGGGTCGTGACAAGTAGTACCAGAGCAATGGTTTATAAAAATAAATAAATAAATAAATAAATTATCATTGGAGCATAGGACACACGCACATCTAAGAAGTAGGATAGTGGGTAATTAGTATCTAAATATTATATTTTGTTAGTCGATTTAATTATATTATAATTTTATATGATTTGAATTATATTATAAATTTATATGATTATATATATATTAATTTATTTTATTTTATTTTATTTTTTGCATAATTTGTAAAGGATATTAGATATAATTTTTATTTGTTATAGCAAAAGAAGGAAAGAAAATAGAGGGTGTCGGGCTTAAGGATCTACCAAAATTATAATATAATTAAATACATATAATTTTCAATTAAGTATTCAAAAAAAAAAAAAATCATTTTGACTTTTTACAAGTGGGTTCAAATTCTAAAGATACTAATTTTGAAACTGTTTCCTATCAATGGAAGATTCATGGATAAAAGGAATGGAAGTTTATCTCAAATTCCTTCAACTCTTACATATGATTATGTCATTTCATTTCCAGTCGCTTGTTTAATTGTGTTCTTATTTTATTTATTTTTTTACTTTCAGAAACAAAACTAATGAAAAGTTTTTAAAGTCACCAATTGTTTCGCATTTTGGCCCAAAACAATTTTTGACAAATAAATAGTGTGTTGTTTTTGGTAAAGTTTTTTTTTGAGGTAATATTTTATGTCTGATTAATCATCAAATACATGTTTATCAGAGTGCGCAACGGATAGCTTGCATATATGACAAATTTCGAGGATGAAATTTTTAAAAAGAGGGAAGATTGTATCAACCCGAAAATTTAAGTTGTCCCTTAAATTTTATATTAGTATTATTTAATTATAAATGAGAAAAACCTTAAATGTTTAATTAAATATTTTGTAAGAGTAAAATAAAATAAAATGTAATTTATTTACATTAGGGTCACTTCACTACAAGAAAAGACACATTTGGCGACTAAATTTTTAGTCGCCAAAAGTCGGTTTTTAAGTTTCTCCGACTAAATTTTTTAGTCGTCGGTTTGGTCACTGGAAAACGGTCGGGAAAGGTATTGGCGACTAAAAAACTTTTAGTCGCCAAAAAGCAAGTCTTTAGCGACTAAAACTTTGGTCGCCAATAGTCAATTATATTTTTTAAATTATACATTTAGCGACTAAATTTTTAGTCGCCAATAGTCAATTATATTTTTTTAAATTATACATTTACCGACTAATGTTTTAGTCGCCAATACTCAAGGAATCGGCGACCAAACAGATTTAGTCGCCAAAAGCTCATTTCGAAAAAAAAAAAAATTTACACCTTGCTTTTGTGGAGATTCAAACCATTAACCTCCTACACCATAAGCCTTATACAAGGCACTCCTTCCACTATACCTCCATGACATCATATGATTATATATGCAACATATATTATTTATATAGTACTTAGAACCGTATTAATATAAAGTATATATATAAACATAATTATTTTTTATTGAACATAATTTATGTAAAAATAAATTATTTAGTAGAAAAAAAAAGGAGATCACTTTTGGCGACTAAACATAATTTTAGTCGCCAATTCTATACTTTTGGCTACTAATTATTTTTTAGTCGTTAAAAAAAAATTTCCCGTGCTAAAATTACCACTTTTGGCGACTAAACTTAATTTTAGTCGCCTAAAAGCCTCACTTTTGGCTACTAAACATGTTTTTAGTCGCCGAATGCTTCAATTTTGGCTACTAATTTTTTTTTAGTCACCAAAGGGCCTTACTTTTGGCCACTAAAATTTTTTTAGTCGGTAAAAGCCTCACTTTTGGCGACCAAGCAGATTTTTAGTCACCGAATGCCTCACTTTTGGCTACTAAATATTTTTTAGTCGCCAAAAGGCCTTACTTTTGGCTACTAAAATTTTTTAGTCGCTAAAAGCCATATATCGGCTACCAAACAGATTTTTAGTCGCCAAAACCTATACTTTTGGCTACTAAATTTTTTTAGTTGCCAAAAATCTTTACTTTTGGCTACTAATGCATTTTTAGTCGCCAAATGCTATACTTTCAGCGACGAAATGTGATTTTTTAGTCGCCAATAGTGCTTTTTCTTGTAGTGTTTTATAGAAAAAAAAAAGAACAAACCAAAGCAACATGTAGCGTAGGATGATGATTAGGCCGCATAGGTGTGGTGAGTCACATATGTTGGATAAGCATTGTTATCCCAGATAGGCAACCCAAGAGGGGGTTGAATTGGGTTATTAAAAATTTTACAATATTAAAAATAACACAATATTCAGAATTTTAATAAATAAATAAAAACAGAATAATAATTATCAATATAAAAGTAAAGAGATAGAGAGAGAAAATCAAACACTGCGATTTATAGTGGTTCGGCACGCCAGGCCTACGTCCACTCCCCAAGGAACCTCCTTGAGAATTTCTTTACTATCAATTGAATAAATACACCACCAAGCTTGTGGATTTGGCACAGGACTTACTCTTATCTATTGAGCCTCACTCAACAATAAATGCCTTACCCATACAAAATCTCTCACAAAAATAAAGAATAAGAATAAGTGGTAATTGAACCCACTTTTACAATAATTCTCTCACAAAGAGTAGATATGAAAGTGTAAGAACAAAAACTAGACTTAGATCTGAAAGTGAAAGAGCAGAATACTCAGAATTTTGGAGCTCACAGAAATATTTTCTCTTCAAGTTCTTGATTTTTTCTCCACATCCAACACCTCTATTTATACACAAAAATATACCCGTTGGACACTCCTTGCTGACGTCATGGCTTACATAAGCACGCTCCTGACGTCATGGCTTACATAAGCACGCTCCTGATGTCATCGCTTACATAAGCAGGCTCTTGATGTCATTGCTTACATAAGCACACTCCTTAAATTTAAATAGTCAGCAAATGATAAGAATTAAAAAGATAAAAATAAGATTGAATTTTTCTTCTTGTTTTTTTCAAACATGGAGCCACCGTTTTTGTAGACAATTTAATACAAAGTTCACAACTTTCAAACAAACAAATAATTTTCTCCATCTAGTTTATAATATATATATATATATATATACATATATACATAACTCCATCTTGTTCTTCTTGTTTAATTATAATATGATATAATTAATGTAGTGTAAAAAATTTAATAGCGCACGTGATGTATTTTGCATATAATGTTATATAAGTTCTGATCAAAATTTTGCATACAGAAAAATCTCTATAAATAATATTTATGATGGATCTGAAAATATATGTCATCTTTAAAATATTGTATATGTTGTAAAGATTTTAAACTAAATGTATTTTACCACTCCATATTAATTTTGTCAAAATAAGACAACCCATAAATATCAAATTTGTCAAAATAATACAACCAATCAATCATTTTTGTCAAAATAATATAATTAATCAATTTGTCAAAAGATGAATAGTAATTAACCCTATTTTTCAAAAAGTGAATAGTAAAGTTTTTGAAAATATTTAAAATAATCATTTTTGTCAAAATAATATAATTAATCGATTTGTCAAAAGATGAATAGTAATTAACCCTATTTTTCAAAAAGTGAATAGTAAAGTTTTTGAAAATATTTAAAATAATATTTAACATATATATTTTAAAAAGATAATATTGTTTTATTTAAATAATATTTAACAAATATATATATTTTAAAAAGATAATAATTTGTGTCAAATAATATGTATATTAACTAATATATTTTAGACATCATCAAAATTAAATAATATGATTAACAATCTCCCCCTTTTTGATGATGGCAATATTTGTATGGATTTGACACAAAATAAATTTGACAAAATATTTGGCAACCCTGCGACATATAATTTTCAAAATCATATTTTTTCTCCCCCTTTGACATCATCAAAATAAAGATGAAGATAAGAAACAAACACAGTGGATACAATAATCTGGGTGGCCAAAAATAAAATAAGGGGCCGGCTGTCTTGTCGGAATCATTGTGGGGATTTTGGAGCATCTCGAGCGCAGGAAGTATGGACAAACAAAAGATTTGAGCAGAGATAGCAGATATGCATCGAGGAATGGAGCAATGGAGTGTATAAAAAGTGACACAGATCAAAGGCAAAGATACAAAATCATCAAGTGTTTTGAGATAAAAATTTGTTTTAGCTTCTTTTGTAATCATGTCATTCCTTACCTTGGCTATCAATGAGTCGGACCTGCATGAGGTGCCTGTAATGCAGGCAAATGAGAGAGTACCAGTGACGCAGGCACATGCTATGCCTGTAAATGAGGGTTCTAGTGGTATTGGCAATCGAAATGATTTCGATGCTATTAATCACACTATGGCTCTTAGTACACAGGCCATGACTGCAGTTTCCAATATGGCGCGACGATTACAAGCAAGAGTACAAGAAAATCAGCAATGGAGAGATGAGGTGTGCTTGTTAAAACAACAAGTAGTGAATATGTGTAAGGAGAAGAAAGAGCTAAAAAGAAAAAATGCACAGTTGGAGAATGCAGTGCAGTATTATGCAACAGTGATAATGCCAAGACTCACAGAAATCGAAAATAGAGAGAGGCATGTAACAGAGGCTCATGAAAAATTGTTGAGAGAAGTGAAAAAGAAAAAATCTGTGAAACCTTCTGAAAATTTACCTGTAATCGAGTAATATTTTCTTTTTCTGAAATAAAATTGTGAGCATTTCTTCCTTTATTTATTTATTATTATTATTATTATTATTATTATTATTTTTTTTTTTAAATTTTGACTTTGCACAAAAAAATTGTTTGTTGGTGCAGATAAGGAGTATGGCAGATAAGAAAAAAAATGTATATATATACTCCCCCTAAAATTATGCACAGAATATACACATGCCCTTTTGTTTATATATATATATATATATATTTTTATAATGATTGTTAATCTCAAAATATGAGTCTCCCCCTGAGTTAATGCACTAGAAATTTCATAAAATTGAAGAAATAAATTACCAATCTATGACACCAAAGGCCCTTAAGATCTGGCCATAAACAACTACACCAAGTGCACTAGCAAAAAAGGAGAAAATAAAAATAAAAACAAATACTTCAATCAAGGTAGAAGCAACCAATATTAAATCCAAGAAAATTTGGAGCACATATAACAAGTAAAAAAATACAACACAGTGCAACAAAAATTTTAACATGTTGATCGGTGATAACCTTGATGAACGGAAGAAATTGAGACGATTGGGTAGATCGGTGACGAATTTTTGTAGATCGGCAATGGATCTTGATGGATCAGTCACGGATCTTGATGGATCGGTGATGGAACTTGATGAATCGGTGAAGATGGTGATGCAGATTTCGGGTGGAGAAGTGATGGAGTTTGGAAGATTAGTGAGGGATTTGGATGGATGGTGATAGTGATGAAAGTGATCGATGATTTTGTGGATGGTGGAGTTGGTTGTAGGCTATGGTGAGGGTGGAGATGGAGTCGGCTAAGGGTAGAGGAAGAAGGGGAGAGCGAGACAGCAAGAGAAGGAGAAAAAGAGAGAGTAAGGGAGAGAGTGGGTGAGAGATAGAGACGGAATGGAAGAGAGAGAGAGAAAAATTATATATATAAATATATGTATATTATTATTATGGTTATTATTTTTTATAATAATAATTATTATTACAATATTTATTTTATTTAATTATTAAAAAATTATTTTTAATATAAACATTATATTGGAGTATTCATCATACCAAGTTCTGTTCTAATATAACAAAATTGTTCTTCATTTAGAGGCTTGGTAAATATGTCAGCTAATTGACAATTTGTAGGCACAAATTCGAGTTCAATGTCACCTTTGAGTACATGATCTCTCAGAAAATGATGCCTTATTTCAATGTGTTTAGTGCGTGAGTGCTGAATAGGATTTTTTGAAAGGTTAATGGCACTTGTGTTGTCACATTTTATAGGAATATGATCATAGTGAAGTCCAAAATCTTGAAGTTGTTGTTTCATCCAAAGCAATTGTGCACAACACCCAGCGGCGGCAATGTATTCTGCTTCAGCAGTTGACAAAGCCACTGAGTTTTGTTTTTTGCAAAACCAAGAGGTGAGTGAGTGTCCAAGAAAATGACAAGTGCCACTAGTGCTTTTTCGGTCAAGTCTACATCCCGCAAAGTCGGCATCTGAGTAACCAAAAAGTTCAAAGGTGGTTCCCTTAGGATACCATAATCCCAAATTTTGAGTGCCGACAAGATATCTGAAAATGCGTTTGACTGCGATGATGTGTGACTCTTTCGGTGCGGATTGAAAACGTGCACACATACAAACACTAAACATTATGTCGGGCCTACTTGCAGTAAGATAAAGTAAAGAACTAATCATACCTCGATATTTCTTCTCATCTACGGGTTTACCTTGCTCATCTTTGTCGATTTTTATCGATGTGCTCATTGGAGTTGCTGCAGGCTTTGATGATTCCATTTCAAACCTTTTGAGTAGATCTTTGATATATTTCGTTTGATTTAAATGGATTCCATCATTAGTTTGTTTAATTTGTAGACCAAGGAAGTAATTTAATTCCCCCATCATACTCATTTCAAACTCACCCTGCATGTCTTTAGCAAACTCTTTGCACAAATTTTCATTAGTAGCACCAAAAATGATATCATAAACATAAATTTGAACGATTAGCATATCTTCCTTTTTGATTTTTATAAAAAGTGTTGTATCAATTTTTCCTCTACAAAAACCTTTGTCAAGTAGAAAATTACTCAATCTTTCATACCATGCTCTAGGAGCTTGTTTCAAGCCATATAAGGCTTTTGAAAGTTTGAAAACATGATCCGGGTATTTATGATTTTCAAAACCGGGAGGTTGTTCAACATAGACTTCCTCCGAAATGTACCCATTTAAAAAAGCACTTTTAACATCCATTTGATATAATTTAAAATCTTTAAAACACGCAAAAGCAAGTAACATTCTAATAGCTTCAAGTCTAGCAACTGGTGCAAAAGTTTCATCAAAATCAATTCCCTCTTCTTGATTATAGCCTTGAGCTACTAATCTAGCTTTATTTCTAGTAACAACTCCAGATTCGTCCATTTTATTTCGAAAAACCCATTTTGTACCAATAACGGGATGATCCTTAGGTCGAGGGGTCAAAAACCAAACTTCATTTCTTTCAAATTGATTTAATTCTTCTTGCATTGCTAAAATCCACTTTTCATCATTTTCAGCTTCTAAAAATGATTTTGGTTCAATTTGTGAAACAAATGCCAAGTTACCACAAATATTTCTAACAGAGGAACGAGTTTTTATACCTTCCGCCGCATCACCTATGATGAGGTCTTTGGGGTGGCCATGAGCATACTTCCATTCTTTTGGTAGATTTGAGTCATTTTCTGGAAGAGCATATATTTCTTGAAGATTCTCCATTGTCATTTCTTCGTCATGTTTGCGTAATGGATTTTCTTCATTTTCCTTTTTATAAATACTCTCCATGCTTGGTTGATTTTCTACAATATCATTACTTAAAAGATTCTTGGAAATAATATCGTTAGATTCATCAAAAACAACATGCACAGATTCTTCAACAAGTAGAGTTCTTTTATTAAATACTCTATAAGCTTTACTAGACATAGAATAACCAAGAAATATAGCTTCATCCGATTTAGCATCAAATTTTCCTAAATTATCTTTATTGTTATTTAATACAAAGCATTTACAACCAAAAGCACGCAAGTGACTAATATTAGGTTTTCTACCTTTCCAAAGTTCGTAAGGAGTTTTCTTAAGAATAGGTCTAATCATGGCACGGTTTATAACATAGCATGCAGTGTTTACAGCTTCCGCCCAAAAATATTTAGGCAAATTATTTTCACAAAGCATAGTACGAGCCATTTCTTCAAGAGTTCTATTTTTTCTTTCAACCACACCGTTTTGTTGAGGAGTTCTAGGGGCTGAGAAATTATGATCTATTCCTAAGTCATCACAAAACTTAATAAAATCATCATTTTCAAATTCTCTACCATGGTCACTTCTAATACTACAAATATTAAGATTTTTCTCATTTTGAATTCTTTTACAAAGTTTTGAGAAATTATAAAAAGCTTCATTTTTGTGTGTTAAAAATAATACCCATGTATATCAACACAAACAAGGGCATAAGATTTTCCTCCTAAACTTAATGTTCTAGATGGTCCGAATAGATCAATATGCAAGAGTTGAAGCGGTCTAGTAGTTGAAACGATATTTTTGGATTTAAAAGAAATTCTAGTTTGTTTTCCAAATTGACATGCATCACAAAGTTTATCTTTTTCAAAAATAATTTTTGGTAAACCTATGACTAACTCATTTTTTGAAAGCTTGGAAATTAAATCAAAATGAGCATGTCCTAATCTTCTATGCCAAAGCCAACCATTATCATTTATAGCAGATAAACATTTAATGTTAAAATGAGAAGATAAATCATGTAAATCAAACACATATACATTCTCCTGTCTATAACCTACAAATAAAGTTTTGTTTTCTAAGGTATTTTCAATAGTGCAATGAGTTTTCTCAAAAATAACTCTATAACCTTTATCACATAATTGACTAATACTAAGCAAGTTATGTTTTAAACCTTCAACAAATAAAACATTTTCAATAATAGGAGAGGGATTTTTACCAATACTTCCTACACCAATGATTTTACCCTTGATATTGTCGCCAAAAGTCACATATCCGCCATCATTTGATTGGAGTGTGGCGAACATAGCTTTATTTCCAGTCATGTGCCTCGAACATGCACTGTCGAGATACCATCTATCGTTACTGGATTTTGTCTTGAAACATACCTACAAAAATTTGATTTCTCTATTGGTACCCATTTCTTCTTGGGTCCATAAAAGTTAGAATTTGATACCCTTGAGATATCCTTAGGAACCCACATCTTTTTTATTTTAGCAAAAGGATTTCTTTTAATAGGACATGAAGGTGAAATATGACCTTTTGTTCCACAAAAATGACATGTGAGATGAGAGTGATTAGAAGATGCATATACAAAACCATTTTTGGCAGTTTTTACTTTTGAAAAAGGTTTATATCCAATTCCGGCTCTACCAAAAGTACGGTTTTGATTTTTAAGAATTTTATCTAAAGTCTCTCTACCTTGAGTGAACTTTGAAAGAGTAGTTTTCAAGTCTTCAATATTTTCTTTTAAAATAATTTGCTCATTTTTTAAAGACTCGTTTTCTTTTTGCAATACAACTAAATGTTTTTCAGAAATTGAAGACTCTTTTTGAGTTAAAATCTCATTTTCCTTTTTCATTTTCATGGCTTCATTTTCTAAAACATTTATCTTGGAAGTCAATGATTCATTTTCTTTTGATAAACCTGAAATTACTTTCTTTTGACAATTATTTTTCAAACTAAGTTTCTTAAATTCTGCATGTAATTCATCAAAAGCTAATTGTAATTCATCAAATGTAAAGGATTCGTCATTTACCTCATTTTCATTTCCAAGTGCCATTAAACATAGGTTAGCAACCTCGTTTTTGCAAACTTCGGTTTCTGTGTCGCTTTCATCACTATCTTCTCCCCATGCTGCAATCATAGCTTTCTTTTTGTCCTTCTTGAATTTTTTCTTAAGTTCTGGACATTCTGATTTGTAGTGTCCAGGTTTGTTGCATTCATAGCAGGTTACTTCAGATTTTTTGTGATTTTCTCCTCTTTGAAAATCCCTGTTGTTGAAGTCTTTTCTGAAAAAATTTCGTACACCTTGTTTCTTTCTCACAAACCTTTGGAACTTTCTAGTGATGAATGCCATTTCCTCATCCTCATCTGAATCATCTTCCTTATCCTCTTGATGTTTCGAGGTGGATTTGAAAGCTATTCCTTTCTTCTTGTTGTTATCCTCCTCTTCCTTTCCTTTTTGCATTATGAGCTCATGAGTTAAGAGAGATCCCATTAACTCATCTAGACTTAGCTTTGATAAATCCTTGGCTTCAGTAATGGCAATGACTTTTGTCTCCCAACTTTTTGGCAATGACCTAAGCACTTTTCTTACAATTTCAGCATTAGTATATATTTTGCCAAGAGAAGTTAAACCATTAATAATATCAGTAAAACGAGTAAACATTTGAGGAATAGTTTCATCAGGCTTCATTTTAAAAAGTTCATAATTATGGACTAGCAAACTGACTCTAGATTCTTTAACTTGTTCGGTTCCCTCATGAGTCACTATAAGCTTGTCCCAAATTTCTTTAGCGGTTTTACATGTGGAAATTCTATTGAACTCGTTGGCATCTAAAGCACAGTACAACATGTTTGTAGCTTTGACATTAATTTGGGCCATTCTAGTATCTGATTCATCCCACTCATCTTCAGGTTTTGGTACCCTAAGTCCATCTATAGTTTTAGTAGGAATTTTTGGACCATTACAAATAATTTTCCAACATTCATAATCATTAGATTGAATATGTATGGTCATCCTAGTTTTCCAATAACTAAAATTTGTGCCGCTAAATAGAGGTGGCCTATTAGATGCTTGTCCCTCGGGTAAGGAATAACTAGGGGTTGCCATGATCTACTCTGAGACGGTTAAGTCACAAAAACTAGAGTCTAGGCTCTGATACCAATTGTTATCCCAGATAGGCAACCCAAGAGGGGGGGTGAATTGGGTTATTAAAAATTTTACAATATTAAAAATAATACAATATTCAGAATTTTAATAAATAAATAAAAACAGAATAATAATTATCAATATAAAAGTAGAAGAGATAGAGAGAGAAAATCAAACACTGCGATTTATAGTGGTTCGGCACGCCAGGCCTACGTCCACTCCCCAAGGAACCTCCTTGAGAATTTCTTTACTATCAATTGAATAAATACACCACCAAGCTTGTGGATTTGGCACAGGACTTACTCTTATCTATTGAGCCTCACTCAACAATAAATGCCTTACCCTTACAAAATCTCTCACAAAAATAAGGAATAAGAATAAGTGGTAATTGAACCCACTTTTACAATAATTCTCTCACAAAGAGTAGATATGAAAGTGTAAGAACAAAAACTAGACTTAGATCTGAAAGTGAAAGAGCAGAATACTCAGAATTTTGGAGCTCACAGAAATATTTTCTCTTCAAGTTCTTGATTTTTTCTCCACATCCAACACCTCTATTTATACACAAAAATATACCCGTTGGACACTCCTTGCTGACGTCATGGCTTACATAAGCACGCTCCTGACGTCATGGCTTACATAAGCACGCTCCTGATGTCATCGCTTACATAAGCAGGCTCTTGATGTCATTGCTTACATAAGCACACTCCTTAAATTTAAATAGTCAGCAAATGATAAGAATTAAAAAGATAAAAATAAGATTGAATTTTTCTTCTTGTTTTTTTCAAACATGGAGCCACCGTTTTTGTAGACAATTTAATACAAAGTTCACAACTTTCAAACAAACAAATAATTTTCTCCATCTAGTTTATAATATATATATATATATATATATATATATACATATATACATAATTCCATCTTGTTCTTCTTGTTTAATTATAATATGATATAATTAATGTAGTGTAAAAAATTTAATAGCGCACGTGATGTATTCTGCATATAATGTTATATAAGTTCTGATCAAAATTTTGCATACAGAAAAATCTCTATAAATAATATTTATGATGGATCTGAAAATATATGTCATCTTTAAAATATTGTATATGTTGTAAAGATTTTAAACTAAATGTATTTTACCACTCCATATTAATTTTGTCAAAATAAGACAACCCATAAATATCAAATTTGTCAAAATAATACAACCAATCAATCATTTTTGTCAAAATAATATAATTAATCAATTTGTCAAAAGATGAATAGTAATTAACCCTATTTTTCAAAAAGTGAATAGTAAAGTTTTTGAAAATATTTAAAATAATCATTTTTGTCAAAATAATATAATTAATCGATTTGTCAAAAGATGAATAGTAATTAACCCTATTTTTCAAAAAGTGAATAGTAAAGTTTTTGAAAATATTTAAAATAATATTTAACATATATATTTTAAAAAGATAATATTGTTTTATTTAAATAATATTTAACAAATATATATATTTTAAAAAGATAATAATTTGTGTCAAATAATATGTATATTAACTAATATATTTTAGACATCATCAAAATTAAATAATATGATTAACAAGCATGAATTGATGGAGAAGCATATGGATGAGCCACGTGTATGAGTGGTGGCTTGAGGCTCATGAATTAACTCCCTATAAATAGGGAGGAGATGTTCAAGTTAAGAAAAAAAAGAAACTAAGAAAAGGGAAAGAAAATACAGGAAGAAGAAAGGGTCTTTGGTAGTGGAAAGAAAGAGTGAGATATTAATTTTAAGGTGACTTATATTATACTTTGAGTTACCATTATATGTTTTACGTACGTTTTGAGATATCATAATTTATTTTATGTAAATTGTGTTTTATAAATTATATTAGCATTTCTAGTTTATGAACCTTATTTTATATAATAAGGAAAACCTATGGATATAACTATTTATTAAAATGTATTTTGAGTAATTATTTTAGAAGTACTACCATAGAGGTCCCATGCCTTGGGGGACTTAAATAACCATTGGCCCTCTGATTAGTTACTTTGTGACCCTCTGTCTGTCCCGGATCCACTGACACTTTGATTTCTGGTGTGGAGCAAAATGCTGCACGGAGCTAAGTGCTCCACTATTGTGTGAGCCACCTCTAGAGCTCGTACGAGCCACCTCTTGAGTCCATACATCTGTTATGTTCCGTTCTGTACCATGGTTATGATTATTTTGTATTATGTATTAAATGATTTCCGTATTATATATTATGTATTTTAATATCAAGCTTTGTTTAGCCAATAATAATCCATGGTGAATTTTAGGCCCTTATGCTCTTAGTATAATATTTCTCACTCTGCCATGTGTTTATAACTATTTACCAATTTTCAGGAAATAATACAATTCAAAAATAGCATTTGAAAAATCTAAGACGCGGGCCTGCCGAATAGACACGCATAACAGTTTTATGATATTTTTCTATGTAAATATCGGTCTTTTTGGTCAATAAATTTTGTAATAGGAATAGAAGCTCCGATGGTTATTTTGATACCCTCACTTAAATATTATTTCCGCTCGCGTTTATTAATTTGTTCAAGAATTGGCCGGAGGTAACTTCAGTTACTGGCCATCACGATGCTTAACCCTTGAGTACGGGGAATGGGTCGTGATAGAAATGGTCAACCATAATCCATTAATTTTGTCTATGGTTCAAGTCATGTTATCGTGTCATGTCACAAATTCGCATCCTTATATGTACTTTATCTTACTTTAGGGGTTGGCTTGCCTCCAGTTTATGATCGAACATGAGGGTACTGTTGGGTCGGTGGTGACCCATCACTCACTAATTTCATCTACAGTTCAAGTCATGTTATTGTGTCATGTTACAAATTCTCACCCCTATTTGTACTTTATCTTACTTTATGGGTTTGCTTCCCTCTAATTCGTGATCGAACTGAAGGGTACTATTGGGCCTATGGGGGTCTATCATGGATCCCGTTTTGATAATTCGAACCATTCAATGTGTAGAACTCGTCGAGTACTATATGCTTGTAAAAAATCACGTTGATCAGACCTCGATAGATACGTGATCAAATCAGTTTTGTATAAAAAAAAAATGGACGGTAAAAAAATAAACGGTTGACAAAAATTTGATTCGATGAGATAGTTATCGATATCCAATCAACGTGATTGTTTACAAGCATATAGTACTCGACGAGTTCTATACATTAAACTGTTCGAATTATCGAAACGGGACCCATAGTGAGCCCTCATGGGCCCAACTATACCCTCTAGTCTGATAACGAACTAGAGAGAAACCTAGGCCATAACTTTATCAATGCTCTATTAATTTTTTATTATTATTTTATTAAATTTGTATTGGAACAAATATAATCGGGTCCTGTCACATCACCCTACTATGATAGCAAAACTAAAAAAAAAAAAAAAAAGAAAGATAAATTACACTTACATCCCATGAGATTTAAGTTTAATACATACCATCCCTGACGTTTAGGAAATTAGACTAACCCCTATTAATGTAAGACGTTGAACTCATGCACTCTCACTTTTCTTGCTTTGCTTTACTTCCTCTATTTTGTTTTTGTTTTGTTTTGTTTCCTTTGCTTTAATTTTTTTTAATGTATTTTTCCATTAAGAGTTGTTATCTTTTATATAAGTAGGGAGTTTGTGAAATAAGACTATTAACCATATGGATAAAAATATAATTTTCAAAATATTAGAAGGTAAAATGTAATTAGATCAAATCTTAATAGGTGTCAGTGTAATTCACCCAAAAAAATGAAAATTAGTGGAAGCACGTGTTGCGGGCTCATCTTCTTGATCTCGTCATAGGCACTCCACACGTGCGCGAGGGGAATCAAATGCTCTGTAAATGGACAAACTCCCCCCTTTTTTTTTTTTTTTTTTTTTTTTTTTTTTTTTTTTTTTTTTTTTGCTCTAAGGTGTTAAGAAAAAAAAAGAAAAAAAGAAAAAAAATGTCAATTTACACAAGGGTTTGTTGTTGGAGAAGTTATTGGTTGGTTCAGGCACAAACAGTGTCCCAATAGTACTGTGATTGTTGAAAAAAATGAAATTCACAATTTTTTATTAGGTGATAGAGAAATAAGAGAGGACATAGTGTATTGTGATTGGTGAGTAGTACCACCATGTGGCACCTGAAGAACACCAAATAATTTTCCATGTGGTTGATGCCATTTTTGGAGAGAGAGAGAAATAAAAAAAAAGCGATCTTTTTGATTTTTTTTAATGAGAATCTTTGATGTTTTTACCGGGACCTCTCTCTCTACCATGAAAGGTAAGCTCATATTTTGCTCTATCATTGTGTGCTTCTCTTCTTTCTTGTTACTTTCTGCACTTCTGTGCACCACTTATCTCTCTTGGTATGTTCTGAGTTTGTTCTTGTTCCATTTACTTGTTGACTTTCTCTCTACAATCTTTTTTTTTTTTTTTTTTTTTTTTTTGTGGGTGGAAGATGGGTTGATTAGGGGTAGATTTTAATCCCTAGAGGTAATTTTATCACTTTAGGGCTGGTTTAAATCAAATAGACTCTGGGTATTCCTAGTGTTTTATATAATTTCTCAATTTCTTCAATATCGTATTGTTTTTAGTTGGATTCGGCTCATAGATATTTCCAAATTTTAGAACAATCCTTGAGTACTGTGAAACATTTTATTTTTTATTTTTTTGGGTGTCAGGGCTGCTGCCAGCAGCACGTGTGTCTACTGTTTGTTTTGTTAGTTGTTCTTTTGGAATTTTTAACGATCTATTTTTAAATTATCGTCAAATTATTTATTTAATCAATAAATTATCGATTGAGCCTACTTAATTCTAAAAATATATAAATCAAAATCTATTCTGTTTCTAAACTATCGATTTAATCTATTAAATTTTAAAATATTTAATTCAAACTTATTTAATTTAAAAAAAATACAAAAATAAAATATGTACCTATAAGTATTATCAATTAGTAAAAACCCTATCTAATTAAAATTTTATTACAGAAAATCTTAAATATTTATTTTGTGTTAAAAAATGTTTTACTATTTTGTGTGTTTAAATTAGTATTAGAGTCTTATTTGTCAGTGTTCATAAAATTATATGAGTATTAGATATACTAAAAAAGTAAAATTAGATAATTTAAATAATAACACTTTCGCTACAAATAATAGTAGAATAAAATAATACATTAATTAGGTTATAAAAAGAACTTAGCAAAAAACTTAAAAATAATAAATTATAAATTATAAATAAAATCTGACATATTATACTAAATAAAGACAATCGCATAACCATTGTAAAAAATAAGTAAAGAGTACTATACATATCATAAGAATTGACGCTCGGTTTTAAAAGACAATAAAAATTTAAGATTTTTTAAAATAAAATTTTGACTACATAGTGTCTTTTACTAATTTGTAATACTTATGATTTTGTGTTTTATTATTGTAATTCTTTCAAGTACTAAATAGATTTGAATTAAATACTTTAGAGACTTAATATATTGAATCGATAGTTCAGAAATTAAATAAACATTAATTTATATACTTTTGGGACTTAATAGATTCAATTGATAGTTTAAATACTAAGTACAAAATTTGACGATAATATAATGGCATGTTTGATTAGAAGGATTAGAGTATGGGATTGAGATTATTAATCTGCGGGCCCAATTATCCTATGTTTGTTTTGACATTTTGTTTTAGGATTATCAATCAAATGGATAATTAATCCAACAAATTTGTAGGATGATTAGTAATGGGATAGGGGTGGGATTGTGAATACCACACTAATTTAATTAAATTATTAATACCTCACTATTAATATTGTGGAATCAAACATGACCTAAGAGTATAAAGTATAAAAATATATATATATATTTTCTATACAAACCCACCCAAAACGGTGGGGGGTTTTGGTGTCATAGCAGGTGCTATGACAGCACGCACCCCAAACCTGTATGTAGGAGCATCTATAGACAAAAAATCGATGTTGTTCAACTCGGCCGACTTGTTCCATTGCCCGTTCCAACTCATAAAAAATGATTGAGGATTTGAACAAAAGTTTATAATCTGAGCCTGCCCATAATTTGGCCCATAAAAACCCGCATAGGCAAGCCTAATATTTAGTTTATTTTTTTGATCTAATGTTTAGTTTAAATTTTTTTTTTCATATTTAAAGTTTTTATTTTTTTTTCCTTCCGTTTTTCCCCCTACACTTATTATATGTTACTTTTGATTATATGAGAGGTAAGAAGATTAAAAAAAATAATAATGATAATTTAAATTAAAATACTTAATTTATGTTAGAAAGTAAAGAAAAATATTTAATGAAAATATTAAAATATGTGAATGAAAAATATGTAAAAATTAATAATATAAGTATAATGAAAAATGTATAACTCGGTTCTGTGACATTCTAAATGTTTAATTAATTTTAACACTAAATTAATATCAAATTAAAAATAATAATACTACTAATAATAGTAACAATAATAAAAGTAAAGTAAATATTAGATTTTATGATTGTATGTGCTAAAATGTAATTTGATTAGTCACTGTATTCTATCAAAAAGGATGGTAACATAATTATTTTAAGAATTAGGCCAAAGTATAATTGGGCCTAAAGTTAAACAAATAAGTATATGTTGAGATAAGTTTTAGACTAAATAAAGTTTAGAAAATGTGTCAAGCTAGTATGGGAACAACATGTCATGATCGTGGGCATCCTGATGGGTTGATGATCACGGCTTGTCGTGCCGTTAAGTTAAAAGCCGGGGAACCAAAAAAAACAACGAATAAGACAAAGAAAGGGAGTTGGCAATTAAAGGAGGTTGGTTACGAAAATAAAAATTGAAGGTTAATATTAAAGTGAGTTATATTATAATTTGAGTTAATATAAATTATTTTATGTAAATTACGTTTTACAAATTATATTAGCATTTTAAATATAATATTTGTGTAATGAACCCTATTTGTTTAAAAAGGGAAACTCATAGATATAACTGTTTATTAAATGTATTTTTGAGCAATTATTCTATAAATACTATCACAGAGGTCCCATGGATTGGAATATTTAAATAACCATTAGCCCTCTGAATTGTCACTTTAGTGACCCTCTGACGGTCTCATATCTTGGGAGACTTAAATAACTATTGACCCTCTGATTAGTCACTTTGTGATCTTCTGTTTATCATAGATCTATTAACCCTCTATTTTGTATCGTGATTATACTTATTTTGCTTATATGATTTTTGTATTATGTCTGCTATTAAAAATGATTTATTTATTCGAACCAAACTATTTACTATTTAGCCTAAATAATTATTCATGGTGATCTTTATACCTTATGCTCTCAGTATAATATTTCTTACTTCACCATGTGCTTATAGCAGTTAAACATTTTTAGGTGATGAGGCTTGGAGAGGAGTTTTAATACCTTGTTCATAAGTTGAAAGTAACAAAGCCAGGGCTTGGAGTAGGTATAAGACACTTTGTAAACATAGTCTAGCTCTGACAATATAAATAAATAAAGGCTCCAATGTATGTTTTAAAAAAAAAATAAATATCTAGATACCCATTTATTTTATTCTGCTATGTTATTAATTTGTTAAATTTTGAATTGGCCTTTGATGATCTCAATTATTAACTACTTACGACATCTAACCTCTGGGTACCGGGACTGGGTCTTGACAAAAGTGGTATCAGAGTAATAATTTATTTTAAAAAAAAAAAATTTATTGAAGCGTAGGACACACGTATAACTAAGAAGTAGGATATGGATGATCGGTACCTGAATGTTATATATTTGGCACGCTAACATACACTTTATTAGTCCATTTATTTTTATTATAGTTTTGTGTGATTCTGTGTGTTTTTACATATTTTAAATATTTATTTTTGTTCTCCTTCAATCACTACTTTGCCGAAAGTAAAGAAAAGCTAAGGAGATATTTTGTCGCTACTAATCAAATTGCCTAAAAGTTGAATTAATAAAGTAATTGACAATGGGGCTCACAGTGCGCCTGGAGAAACTTTAGTTGTAAGTTATGTTTAGGTATGCCGTGTTAGCTATTATATTAGAAATTATTATGTACGAATAGAAACTAAGGACTGTTAAAAGTCTTACTCTGTAATAATAACTAATGATAGGAATGGCATTGGATTAACTTATTCTTTTGTTGCTCCACATTTTACTTCCAAATTCACATCGACACTTGAACCTTTGGGATATGCATTATCTGTGCTTTTTTCGTCTAGTGGTTGTAGACCGCCCGAAACTTCGCTCCGCACGCGAGGGGGCGAATTGTAGTTCTTAGCTACTATAGTTCGGACTCATGTCACGGTTCTAAATCTAATCTCACAAAGTGCAATGTAAGACTGATAAATCACCAAAGAGTCCAAATCCGGCAAATCGTTTTGAAAAATCGATTTTAATCAAAAAGCGCCAAACATGGACTGCTTTGCCAGATTTCAGAGTCGCTACCTAAATATTTTATTTTTGAAAAATTTAGGAAACCCTGACTCGTGTCTAAGGTCACGTGTCCGTCATCACCAAAGTTTCCTCGGCTCGGGAACTTGGGTACGAGAAGGGAAGGTCCTGAAATGAGCACCCCCGCTCGCCCGATCCAAGATCGGCCTCTACTAACATGATATGTTATTTTTGAAAACACATGTGTTCTTATTCCGATTATTAATCTAAATTACTATGTGATGCGCACAGCTTACAAGTATAGACTAAATTGCTCACGTTGGAACAAAACATCTCATATTTGTTTTTCAAAAATGGTTTGAAGGTGCTACTCGCAAGTAGGCTAAGACGTGGATTTGACACCCTCAAGTGGGCTTAGAAACACATGGTGATTTTGCCACTTCAAGTGGGCTTAAAACTCACATTTTAATGAATTGTTCCAATTCAAGCAATGAAGCCTTCATCCACAGGCATTCATTCAGTTATAGCAGTTAAGCAAATAGCCTCATGGCAAGCATGCTAACGTGGCAACATACACACTTATGCAGTATGCTAAAGCGTAAACACTCACAGTGTACTCTGAGCCAAAACAAAAGCTATGTTAGAAATCAATGCATGACCCTAGCTATGTCAAGAATACCTAATGCAACACATGCAAAATGCAACTAAGATAGGCTCGACTATTCTAAGATGTCATGTGAGTGCAACTTGATAACACGAATTCAATTTGGAATTGAAATACAATGCAGTTTGTATGATGCACTGAGCTTGGTGCATGCAAGACAGATGAATGAATGCAAACATGCGAAGCATAACTATGCTAATTGAAATATGTCCTAATCTAACCACTGAAAGCGAGTAAATAAAAGAGAGAAAGAACTGGGGTTGGAAGACATGCATCACACATACTCACACTTCTTACAAAATTCGCCCTCTCGACAGAGGGTCTGAATAATAAGCTAACTAGCTAATCTAAGGTAATTAAACTAATTATTAATTAACTAATCTTAGTTAACTAATTAGTTATTACAACACAAATTGATTAGTTAAGCGCGTTAACTAATTAAGTACAAAACCAAAGCATTAGCTAGCTAAGCAAAGAAGCTAAGTAAAGCAGTAAAAGAGGAGCCTCGGGGCGAGAAGTGTATGCATGTTCGATCGCCTCGCTCGGAAATCCATCGTTATGCCCCAACTTGCCTTTGTTTGCAATTGTTCTTAGGACACTGCACAAAGCTCCAAATAGCTTCTACTCCATTATGGAGACCTCCAGGAAGGTTGCCGACCACTTATTGGTGGTGTAGATCACCTGTAGACCACTTACATTTGTTGCAGATCAGAAAAAGTGGTCGGCTAGCTACTTTTTCTGGTCTGCCGACCAGAAAATTCTGCCACACTCCAGTTTGCTGCAACAGAGAGCAAGAAGGGGTACGGCAGTGTATTTGCAAGGTATGTGTGCATAACCACCCTCCCCATCATTTCTTAAGCTTAAGAGAGTGTAGTTCTAGACTCTCGGGCAACCAATTGAGCATCGCAATGCGCAATGGCCGAGAAGCCAAGTTCGTACAATTCAATGTCAATGAATGCATAAACAACACATAAGGGCATTAACCTCTATCATGCATGATCAAGAGGGTCGGCGACCGAGAAATGAGGCACGTTTCATCACTTCAAGTATGAAACGCCCCTCGTTTCTCATGTTTGGATTAACACCCGATCCAAACACAATGCAATGCAATAACATTCCAAATACAATGCAATGCAACATGAGCATGTCAAGCTAGAGTCCTTAAGCATGAAAGCTAGTGCAGGATGCAACACAAGGGCTATGTAATGCAATGCTCAATGGGTCAAACCAGCCCCAAACTGACGTCATACGTGCCAAGATAATGACTAAAATGCTCTAAAATGATGGCATGAAAGGCAAGATAATGCATGCTCATTCATTGGCCCATCAACTAAGCAAAAGAGCATAACTCTCAAACACGATTAAGAAGTGACACACATGGAAGTGTGACAACACTATATGCTCTAAAATCAGGTGTGAAATGATGCCAAATCATCCAAACAACACAAGCATAGCATGCTAGAAGGCCTAAGGCACAAGGCTACCAAAAGGGACTACACCAGAGGCATGCAATACATGGTACAAGTGATTGAACCAACCATAGACAGAGCTCAATTAGGTCAAAACAAAAACCAAAACATGCTGAGATGAAAGCTCAAAAGTCTAGGCATGCATGCATACACATTGGCCCACAAACAAGGCAATAGTGCATAACCCTTAAAAGCATTCAAAGAATGAAAGAAGTGAGAATATGGCCATGCTATATGCTCTGAAATAACATGTTAAATGATGACAAATCATGCACATGTCACAAATGAAGCATGCTAGGAGGCTCAAAGCTTAAGGCTAGCAAGGCCAATTGCACTACAACTATGCAATACATGAATCATATGGCCAAGACAACCCAAAACAGTCCTAAAACATATCAAAATAATGCTAAAACATGGATGGAGTGAAGCCAAAATAAGCTAGCATGAAAGGCATGAAGCATGGAGTATGCAAGGCCAATAAGGAGGATTACACTACACCTACCAAAACCAAGCATGAGATGACTTTACCAACAAAAATCAGAGTTAAGGCATGTCAAAATAACACCAAAAATGGGCTAATACCAAGTCAACACATGCTAGAATAACAAGCTCACTCATTAGGCATGTAAGGCTAGCAAAGAGGATTTGCACTATAAGTGTAAGAAGCAAATGAGGGATGCTCTAACCAACCAAAAATAGAGTTGTATCATGGCAAAATAAGGCCAAAAACCCACTGATATGGCATCCCAAAAGCTTAGGCATGATGGCATACATATTGGCTCATGTTTAAGGCATAAAGCACAAGCTTCCAAAAGCATTGAAAGAGTGACACATGTGAGTGTATGGCAATGCTATATGCTCTAAAATATCATGTTAAATGATGCTAAATCATGCAAATAGCCCAAGCAATGCATGCTAGTGACTTGAATACTCAAAGCTAGTGAGCTAGAATGCACTATGACTATACAAAGCGAGGCATGCATGACCAAAACAACATAAAACAGAGCTTAAGAATGGTAAAACATGAGTAAAATCTTGCTGGAGTTGAGCCAAAAACATGCTAGAATGATGGTCCAAAGCACGATGCATGTTAGGCTAGTTAGTGGAATTGCACTACAAGTGAGCATGCAAGAGGCTATCAAACCAACCCAAAATAGAGTTATATCATGGAAAAATAATACCAAAAACATGCTGAGATAGAACCAAAACATGCTAGAAAGGCATGCTACTTTGAAAAGCTTCAAGTAGGATTACACTACACCTACAAGAAGCATGCAAGGGTGACCAAGACACCCAAAAAATAGAGTCAAGGCAGGTCTAAAAGGTCATAGAAAAGTGCTCAAACAAACCTTCAAGAAGATAGAGCTACATGCTCCTTTGATGAGCCATCAACACAAACAAACAAGAGAAGAGAAGGGGGGACAACCCCCTCCTATTTGAGACTTCAAAACACATTTTCCACCACTAAAATTCCTCTGGAATTCAGTGGTAGAAAGGCCATGAAAAGGCTAAAACAAAAGCCTAAAGTGATGGCACAAAACAAAGCCAAACAAGGCACCAAAGGGGGTAGATCACCCCAAACACCAAAGAGGCCTCAAACAAACATGTTGAGCACTTAAAATCAGAACTTTTGGTAGTTTAAATTTAGGCCTATATCAGCATGCGAAGGGGGCCAAAGGCTTAATAAAAAAACAAAGCTTTAAGGGGTTAGAAACTCACCCTTTAAGAACAACTTCAAATCTGCAACTCCAGTAACTTTTTTGGACCAAAAGCAATCCAAAAACTCCAAAACCAGCTTCAAGGTGCCTCAGCTCCAAAGCAAAGGTGTTTCACTATGTGTTTGTGTGCAAAAGTGTGAAGAAATGGCACTTTCAAGCACAAATATGAAGAGAAAGGAGCAATATAGAGATAAAAGTGTATGTATAGCTCCAATGCAAAATTCTGAACCTGAGACAAGAGGAAGGAGGTTCTTTTTTATAGAAAAACATGCAACAAGCTTGTTGAACAAGCTTTAGGCTCTAAGCAATCTGATGCCTTCTGTGCCCAACAGCTGGCACAACTGGCAAGAAAATATCTACAGAGAACTGCAGGAAAGCTACCGACCAGTTGAAGTGGTCAGCTAGCTACTTGCACTGGTTGGCCAACCATAGAAAGTGGTCTGCAGGGAGACCAAGTGGTCGGCAAATGGGGAGGAGTGGTCTGCACAAAGAAAGCAAAGTGGTGGCATGGCTACCGACCACTTTTGGTGGTCCAAAGACCACCAAGACCAGTTGGCCGACCAGAAAACTGGCTGATAGGGAAGAAAAGTGGTTTTCAGGGGGAGAAACTGGTCTACACCCCTTATTCCACCCTTCAAGCAAGGAAAACCAGGTTTGTGCCAAAAACAAACCAAAAAAGATGAAAGACAAAAGTCCGCGGGATAATGCGCGCAGTCGGAAGCCCTGAAAACTAGTCTACGGGCACAAAAAGTGGTCTACGAGGGAAAGGTGGTCTTCGGCCACAAAAAGTGATCTACAGACCTCTGTTTTCCTCTAGGCAAGGTCAACAAGGCATGGTCTACAAACCAAGCCAAAACACAAAGAGTTCAGAGGCCTAGAGGCAAGGCACTCAACCAAAAGCTCCGGAAACTCGAAACAAGCGCAAACATGCGTGATCATCGAGCGCTCAATCGATGACGTCTGAGTCTTAAGGTCGGTCAAAAATGGGGTGTCTACAATGGTTCTACACTTAGTACTAATGTATATAAATCTTGTGTTATATCCCTAAAAGATGAAATCTTATATGTGGATTTGATTCCACTCCGCATTAGTAGTTTTGATGTAATCTTAGCAATGGATTGGCTAGCAAACCATGCCTTTATTGACTATACAACCAAAAAGGTGTTCCTCCGGTTACCAAACCAACGCGAAATTCTCTTTGATGGAACTGAAGTTTCTACCCCTCCATGTTGAATATCCTCTATGTCAGCCCAACGACTTTTGAGAAAAGGTTGTTGTGGGTATATCTATTGTGTGGTCGATACTCAACGAATGGACCCAACACTGAATTCCATACCTATAGTTCGAGAATTTCTTGATTTTTTTTTGAAGATGTACCTAGTATCCTAGTTGACCGAGAAGTCGAACTCACCATTGAAACTTAACCTGGTACACAACCGAAATCAAAAACTCATTATCGCACATCTATTGTGGAATTGAAAGAGTTGAAAACACAACTTCTAGAATTGCTCGACAAAGGTTTCATATGACCAAGTACCTCACCATGGGGAGCTTCGGTATTGTTCATAAAGAAAAAAGATAGTACGATGAGATTGTGTATCGATTATCAAGAATTGAACAAAGTTACCATCAGGAATCGGTACTCTTTACCGTGAATCGAGGACTTATTTGATCAACTTCAAAGCGCTCAAGTATTTTTGAAGATCAACTTGCGGTCTGGCTATCATCAACTAAAGGTCGAAGTAGGAAGCATTAAGAAGATTGCCTTTAGAACGTGTTACAGACACTACGAGTTCCTTATCATGCCATTCGGCGTTATGAATGCTCCAGCGGCTTTCATGGATCTCATGAATCTAGTGTTCAAATGCTATATCGATGAATTCCTTATTGTCTTCATTGATGACATTCTCATATACTCTTAAACACTGAAAGACCATGACTAACACTTACGATTCATTCTACAAACACTACATGATCTCAAATTTTATGTCAAATTGAAGAAATGAAAATTCTAGATCACTGGTGTACACTTCCTCGCCCACGTCATTGACAGGAATGACATCTCTGTCGATCCAGTCGTGACCTACTAATGTGTCTGAAGTACGGAGTTTCTTGGGATTGGTAAGATATTACTGATGTTTTGTTTGGGATTTCTCGAAGATTGCGTCGCCATTAACTCAATTGACACAGAAAAATATCTTGTTTACGAGTTAAAAAGTAGACTTGTGACAACTTCAATATTAGCACTCCTATTGGGATGAATGAGTTTGTAATTTATAGCGATGACTCACAGAATACAAGATGGGAAGGTTATTGCGTACACCTTACGTCAACTAAAGACTCACAAGAAAAACTACCTAACTCATGATTTGGAATTGGCTATGGTAATTTTCGCTCTTAAAATTTGGCATCATTACCTCTACGTAACATGCGAAGTTACACCAACCATAAAAGTCTTAAATGTCTGTTTACATAGAAAGAACTAGATATGAGGCAATGACGGTGGTTAGAGTTTATGAAAGATTATGATGTGAAGATTTAAAACCACCCAAGCAAGGCAAACGTGGTAGTAGACGCATTAAGTCGGAAGGCCACCAAAGTTTTTCATACATCCTCATTAACAAGAAATCACTTATTTGAGATCTGGAAAAACTAGACTTGGACTTGGTTCCACACATGGCTGATGGATTTCTCGCTAATAAAGTCATGAAACCTATGATAATCAATGAAATTAAGGCACACCAATATGAAGACATGCTTTTGAAGAAAAGATACGATGAGCAAGGAAATACTCCTAATCTCTATTTCACTATAGACAATGGGATACTAAAGTTTAAAAATTGAGTTTGTGTACCTGACATTCCAAAAATCAAAAAGAAGATATTAGTGGAAGCCTATACCTCGAGATTCGTAACTCATCTTGGGTATACAAAGATGTACCACGTTCTGAAGGAGCATTATTGATGGATGTGAATGAAAAAAAAAATAGCAAGTCATGTTTTCAAATGCTTTCAATGTCAATAAGTTAAGGCAAAGCATTAAAGACCCGTGGGGCTACTGCAACCACTCTCTATTCCTGAATAGAAATGGAAGCACATTACTATGGATTTTGTTATCGAATTACCACGATCAGCTTCAAAGAACAATGCGATATGGGTCATAGTAGATCGATTAAAGAAGTTGGCACATTTTCTAACCGTTAGAGTCATGTACCCTCTTAACAAATTTGCTACTTTGTATATAAAGGAGATCATTTGATTGCATGGTGGCCCCAGTATCAGTTGTATCGAATCGAGACCCCCATTTCGTATCTCAATTTTGGGACAAGTTACAGGTAGCTTTGGGAACAACATTGAAGTTTAGCACTACTTATCACTTGAAAACCGATAGACAATAAGAAAGAACGATTTAGACATGGGAGGACATGTTGCGAGTATGTGTCTTAGACCTTAAGGGTAATTGGGACAAGCATATGTCGTTGGTAGAATTCGCCTATAACAACAATTACCAAGCGAGTATCCGGATGACACCGTATGAAGCGTTGTATGTAAGGAAATGTCGATTGCCTGTATTTTGGGAAGAGGCTGGAGACAAAAAGTTATTGGGTCTTAATATTGTACAGATGACAAGTGATAAAATTCAACTCATCCAACATCGAATTTGTACTACCTAAAGTTGCCAGAAAAGCTATGCAAATACTCGGAGACAAGATTTGGAATTTCAGGTAAGAGATCACATTTTCTTGAAAGTTTCACCAACAAAAGGAGTCATTTGGTTTGGAAAGCAAGGAAAATTGAAGCCGCGCTACATCAGATCATTTGAGATACTAGAAAGAATTTTCCTTGTGGCATATCGTCTTGCACTACCACTAGAATTTTCCAATGTTCACATTGTGTTTGATGTTTCAATACTGCGGCGATATTTTCACGATATAGAACATGTCGTTGATCACAAAGACCTGGAAGTTCAAAAAGATCTTTCTTATGAAGAGCAACCGGTACAGATTTGTAACATCGCCCAGGGGGTAACCGAGCGTGTTAAATAGTTTGAACCCTCGATTTCTTTGATCTAGTCTCATGAGTGCAATGTGAAACATAGATGAGTCTAGATCCGACAACTTTTATAGAAAATCCATTTTATTGCAAACCCTTTGCTGGAAAAGGACTACCTCATCAGATCTCAGAGTCGCCACCTAATATTTTAGGAAATTAGGAAACCCGTGACTCGTGCCAAGGCCACTATTTGTTGTAATCAAAGATGTCTCAGTTTAGAACCTTAGGTATAAGAGGGAAAAGTCTTTAATTGAGCACCCCCGCTCACCCGATCAAAGATCGGTCTCTACTAAACCATGATATGAGTTTTGTTTACTTTATATATTCCGATATATTTAATCAATCCTAAAATTTACTATGTGAAGCAAACAAGTATATACTATGTCATTCATTTTGGAACAACCTGATTTCATGTATTTTGAAAGAGTTTGAATAATGTTTAACTCAATAGAAATTGAGTTGATAAACACAAAAATTGAATTTATTCCAAATTGCATAACATAACCACCATCCACTGACATTCATAGAGATATATCAAATAATAAAATAGCCACATGGTAGGATGTTAAACATAGTAAAAAAAACACACAAAAGAGGGATGCTAAAGCATAAAAACTTACATATTTACCAATGTCCCGCGAACAACTAAAAAACAAAGTTAGCGAATTATGGATGATCTTATATACAAAATCCTAATGCAATTTACTCATGAGATGCAACTAAAAATTCGGCTTCTAATATATGACATGTGAATCATCTCAAGAACACGAGATAGCGCACATAATCACATAAGAATTAATTTAATCCATAAATGCAAATTTAGCCGAATCAAGATGCATGAAACATGGATGCATGACATGGATAGAAAGGAAAAAAAATTCAAATATGATGTTTATGTACAAATAAGGAAAGTAGGTACAAGAACGGGATAGAAAGAAGCAGGGAAGGAAATTATTATAACACTTGAATAATTACAAACTAAATGTTTGTGTGTGTGTGTGTGTGTGTGTGTGAGAGAGAGAGAGAGAGAGAGAGAGAGAGAGAGAGAGAGAGAATATTACAACAAAATAAAACCTCACAAATCTCTTAAATTAAAAGAAAAGTAGAAACTTCATGTGCCTCGGAGACTACTGGAAGCTGTCATGTTCATCATCGGAAGACTGCTCTATTTTGTTCAGAAGAAGTTGGCCGGTCGGCTATTAAATTGGCCGGCCAGCCAATAAGGTTTGGCAAACTTGAGTCACAACAAATCCAAGACAAAATAAACAGAAGATATATTGGTGGCTCAACCAACTACTTTGGATTATTTATAACAGATTTATAATACGAAAATGAAGTAAGAAAACCCAACTATAAGATAGAAAGTGAAAGAGATTGAAAATTCACCTTCCAAAGAAAGGATGAACTTCTTGATTTCCAAACTTCCTTTTGATCACCCTCAAGATTATGAATTATGTTCTCAATCCTCAATTAGGAAACTTAGAATTCTTGCTAGAATGGTGGCTTGGATTATTTAATAGTGTGTGTCGAAGAAAATGGTTAACTCACCGATTTTCTCAAACTTAGAAAAGATTACTCCTTCTTTGATCAAAGCTCTAAAATTTGACAAGAATGAGTTTTTTGAATGGTTTTTGTAATGGAAGATGAGATATATGAAGGCTTATACAACTTCTCTATTTTAACAAAATAACTCTTTCTTTTTCAAAGCTTTCTCTTCTTTCTCAATCTCTAATCTTCTCCTCTCAATCAATCCATCCCCTTCTCTAGTCCCCTCATTCAAGACTTAAGTTCTCTTTATATAGGCAATGCAAGTGGAGAGATGGTGGAAACAAAGTAGAATACTAATAGAGCATTAGTGAAGATAATGGAGCTAATAGAAGACAAAAGTGGAGCATTACCTTAAATGGATCAAGCACTAGGTAATAGAGGCTGAGTGTGTATGCATTCTATGCATAAATGGATCAAAAAATGGGATAGTAGAATAACTCACATGCACAAAAAAAAGAAAGAAAAGGGTTCTGCTAAATTATAGATTGTGGCTGCATACCAGATGGTCGCGGGCGCGACCAACCTTCGTGGGATGCAGAGAAAACTTTTGAAACTTATTTTCTCGTGGCTTGTTTTCGTCCTGGTCGGGGCCGCCAATGGCTTGGTCGTGGGCGTGATGAACTTATTCGTGAGACTTAAACACTTAGCCAAAACAAACTTAGGGTTGGAAGTAAAGCTTGAATTTCATCTTTCTTAATTAGGATTTTGTGAGATAGCACATTCTTATTTTCATCATCGGGTGATAAAAAAAGGCACCCAAGTCTTAGGGTCGATCAAAATGGGATGTCTATGTAACAAGTCCGCGGGGGACCTCGCTACAGTTCGGACTCGATTCGTGTCACGGTTCTAAATCTGAACCAAAGAGTCCAAATCCGACAAATCGTTTTGAGAAAACATATTTTGAAAGAAGTGCCAAACATGGACTGCTTTGCCAGATACAGAGTCGCCACCTAAATATTTTAAAATGGGGGAATTTAGGAAACCCTGACTCGGTGCCGAAGGCCACATGTCCGTCATCACCGGAGTTGTCTCGGCTCGGGAGCTAGGGTACGATTGGGGAAGGTCAGCTATGAGCACCCCCTCTCGCCCGGTCCGAAGACCGGCCTCTACTAACCATGATATCCGATTTTGAAAACATTATGTGTTCCTATTCCGGTTATTAGCCTAGAATTACTATGTTATGCGCACAGCAAACAAGTATAGACTAGATTGCCTAATTTGGAAACAAGCATTGCATATTCGTTTGTTTTGAAAGGCGCTTTGGAGTTTGCTACTCGCAAGTAGGCTAAAACACGGATTTCAATGAGTTTTTCCAACTCAAACAATCCAACCTTCACCCACAGGCATTCAAACAATTTATCACATAAGCATTTAGCCGCATGGCAAGCATACTGTCATGGCAACACTCACATGCATGCGGGATGCTAAAGCATAAATACTTACATCGTACTCCGTGCCAAAACAATAAACTAGTTAGTAAACATGCATGCCCTAGTTCATGTTAAGAATGACTAATGCATCGCATGCAAAAATGCAATCTAAACAGGCTCGGCTAACCTAAACATGGCATGTGAAATGCGATCAATTATCACATACTCGGTTTTGAATTTGAAGTACAAATGCAGTTAGCGTGATGTACCGAGCCTGATGCATGCAATACAAATGCATGAATGCACGCATGCATAGCATAAGGTATGCTAATTTTAAAAATGCCCTAGTCTACCATCGTAAGCAGGTAAATAAAAGGGAAGAAAGACGTGAGGTTGGAAAACATACACACACTCACGCACACTTATTACATAATTGCCCTCACTCGGAGGAACCAAATAAATATTACAGTCCGAATGATAAGCAAATAAAATTATTACAGAATTTCTAATTAATTAATAGAAAGAATGCAAAAAAAAAAAAAAAGAAGAGGGTGGCCGCGGCCTCTGCCTCAGGATGCGCGAATGATGCATGCTCGGAACCCGGCCAGCCTGGAAAACCCGTACCGTACCCCTGCCACCTCTGTTTATACTGCCCTGTCTCTTTGAAAATTGCCAAAGCCCTGGAACAGGTTCCTTGCATGCTGCAGAGTATCACCGGCTAGGGGAAATTCCCACCGGCAGTGCATAATTTTCATCGGCTGTTCCTGGATTCATCGGCCATTCAAAGATTGCCGGTCGGCACTAAATTCTGCCGGTTGGCAGAAGCTTCCTGCAGAAGACAGTTTTGACAGCAACAGAGAACAGACAGTATATGGCATGGGATTTCAAGCACATGTGAGCATGGTCATGCTTCCCATCATGCTTTGAACTCAAGGAAGCATGGCCCTCGATCCTCGAGCCATCAATGGTGCATGATAGCCCAAGAGATCAAGCTTGCCATTCGATGTAAAAATGCATGCAATCACACAAATGAGGACCAAGACCCTATCATGCCGAAGTCAAGGGTCCCGGTGACCGAGAATTAAGGGACATTACATCACTCGTAGTATAAATGTTCCTTGACCCTCACACTTGGTTTGACACCCCAAACCAAGTAATGCAATGCATGTTATGCTCACATGACTCAAAGTGCAACATGATACTAATTATGTGAGGTATGCCAAGTGTTATGCAACTAACATGGCAAGTATGCAATGCTAGGCATGCAAGATGCAAATGCAATGCGAATATAGACCATTTTAGCAATGGGATTAACATATTACAAGGCTTAATGAAGCAATCATGCAATGGGCATGAGACAAGCATGCAAAAGGGCCTTGAACCATAAAGGGGCAGACCTTGATCCACCCCAAAACAGTGGCCAAAAGTGCCTAAAAGGGTGGACAAAAACCTATGCCAACAAGCAAGCCAATTGTCCTAAGGCTAAGGCATAAAAAGGGCCACTTCACTTCCAACAACATGACCAATCATGGCATGATTTAGACAAGTAAAAACAGAATTTTTACAGGCAAAATAGGACTCCAAACCCTCCTAATATGGCAGCTTAAATGGCTCCAAAGGGATGCATGCACCAAAGTTCATATCTAGGCATAAAAGGCCCAACTCTCAAGGCATGAAAGAGATCACACATGCACACATATAAAATGATTTAGGGACTGAAGTATGGTCCTAAATGATGCCAAAATCATGAAGATGTTTCAAGCTACACATGTTAGAGGTCAAAATGCTCAAAGCTTACAAGCCAAAATACAAAGATATGACATCAAACAAGGCAAGCATGACTGAAATAGATGACCAACAGGCCTTAAACATGGTAAAATAATGCCAAGACCTTCATGGAACTAGGCCAACACATGCAAGAATCATGGGCTAATCATGAGATACATTTCTAGGCCAAATAGGGGGATGCAAAGCAAGTATATTAAGCATGCAAAAGGCCGCAAAACCGACTAAAAACAGAGATGACATATGACCTAAAAACACCCAAAAACCTCTGAAAAAGGGCCAAAACTAAGCAAGCATACATGTTACCCTTTAAGCCAAAATGCAAGAAAATGAGACAATGAAGGGAGAGGGGTGTCCCTTCCCTATGCAAGACTTCAAACCTCCTTCCTTACCACTGAAAATCCACTGGTTTTCAGTGGTGAGGAGACCAAAACACTTAAGCAAATAAGGCCTTACCAAAGAGGCTACAAAAAGGCCAAATGAGGCCTAAGAGGGTGAGTTTGAACTTAAACCACCAAAGACCCTTAACGAAAGTTCTAAAGCATGAAAATACAAGCCTTTTTTATGTTATGCACAAAAACTAAATCAGCAAGTAAGATAGGTAAAAGACTAGTGCAAGTTTGGGGAAACTAAAGTAAAATACTCACCCTTGAAGCACACTTTAAGAACAGCCAAGGCAGCCCCCTTCTTTTGATAAAAAATAGTCCAAAAACTCAAGAATCAACCCTCAAAGTCCTCAATCTCGGAGCAAGGTGTAATAGTGTGTGTATTGGTGCAAAAGTAAGGTAAAATCACACTTTTAGGCCAAGAAGCACACACAAGAGAGGAGAGAAAGAGAAATATAGAGGGAGAGTGTATCTATATATGTAAGCTCTGGTTTTTGCCTTCAAAGTCTCTAACCTAGAGCAAGGAGAAGGCCTCCCCTCTTATAGAAGTCCCTCTTGCAAAGCTTATACAACAAGTTTGCTTAGAGGGAGATCCCTCCATACACGTGTATGGAGGGAAGCAGAGTTGGTGCCAACTATCACAGCTGGCACAAAATATCTACATAAAGTAGATGAACAGTGGTCGGCTGCCCAAAAATGTCATTTTGACAAAATTTAGTGCCGACCGGCAACAAAAAGTGCCGACCGACAATAAAAAGTGCCGATGGCATCAAAAACCAGCCGGTGACCTTTAGCCACTGCCGGTGGTGTGTGGGGATGCCTCACAAGGAATTCCTTGCCCCTCCGAGGCAAAACACAAGTGTTTGGTGCAAAACCAGACACTAAACAGTTGAGTTCGGAGATCCTGAGGCAAGGCGCGTAGCCGAGACCTCCGGGAACTCCAAACGAACACAAACATGGATGATCACCGAGTGTTCAAACAGTGACGTCCAAGTCTTGAGGACGATCAAAAATGGGGTGTCTACAGTTGCCCCTCTTTGACAGAACTCGAAAGTCATAACAATGACGGGAGTGAATGTCAAAGCCCAGAGACGACCCATTTTTGACAAGGCCGAAGACTTAGACAAACATGCAAGACAGACAAGGTATGCGCCCGGAGGCAGGGGCAAAATGCAAGACAATGCACAAAGTCGAGCATAACTTATGATCATGCAAAGAAAGCTGTAATGAAGCACACATGCGACAACTTTAAGCTATCATACACCAAACTACACTACAATGCAGAAAGGATGTAAGAGAATTATGCAATTCTCGATACTTCTCACTCGGAGGATACAATACCTGTGCGGCTCGTCTGGTTGCACCAGCCTTAAATGAACCGTACATACAATATCGTGCCTGTAAAGAAAACAAACTTAACAAGTACAATATTGTTAACAACATGCATAGTAGTGTACTCGAAATGCGTGACAGCGCAAAGCAAGTGGGGAGCAAAACAATGCTGTGAAGGTACAGATGTGTAAATGGAGCACGCGGTCTACGCGGGCAATGAATTTGATCATAAGCATGCGGTCTACGCAAGCAATGAAGTTGGACAATCATGCGGTCTACGCAAGTAGAATATGCGGTCTACGCAAGTAATGAATTTAACAATTATGCGGTCCACGCAAGCAAAACATGCGGTCTACGCAAGTAATGATATTGAACAATAATGCAGTCTACGCAAGCAAAACATGCGGTCTACGCAGGTAATGAAATTGATTACAAACATGCGATCTACGCAATCAAAACATGCGGTCTACGCAGGTAATGAAATTGTTTACAAACATGCGGTCTATGCAATCAATGTAATTAACATGCGGTCTACGCAAGTAATGAAATTGATTACAAACATGCGGTCTACGCAGGTAAATGTAATTAACATGCGGTCTACGCAGGTAATGGAATTGAACAATCATGCGGTCTACGCAAGCAAAACATGCGGTCTACGCAGGTAATGAAATTGAACAATTATGCGGTCTACACAATCAAAACATGCGGTCTACGCAAGTAATGAAATTGATTACAAACATGCGGTCTACGCAGATAATGTAATTAACATGCGGTCTACGCAAGTAATGAAATTGATTACAAACATGCGGTCTACGCAGGTAAATGTAATTAACATGCGGTCTATGCAGGTAATGAAATTGAACAATTATGCGGTCTACGCAAGCAAAACATGCGGTCTACGCAAGCAAAACATGCGGTCTACGCAAGTAATGGAATTAATGTGCGGTCTACGCAAGTAATGAAATTGATTACAAACATGCGGTCTATGTAGGTAATGTAATTAACATGCGGTCTACGCAGGTAATGAAATTGAACAATTATGCGGTCTACGCAAGCAAAACATGCGGTCTACGCAAGTAATGGAATTGAACAATCATGCGGTCTACGCAATCAAAACATGCGGTCTACGCAAGTAATGAAATTGATTACAAACATGCGGTCTACGCAGGTAATGTAATTAACATGTGGTCTACGCAAGTAATGAAATTGATTACAAACATGCGGTCTACGCAGGTAAATGTAATTAACATGCGGTATACGCAGGTAATGAAATTGAACAATTATGCGGTCTACGCAAGCAAAACATGCGGTCTACGCAGGTAATGAAATTGATTACAAACATGCGGTCTACGCAGGTAATGTAATTAACATGCGGTCTACGCAGGTAATGAAATTGAACAATTATGCGGTCTACGCAAGCAAAACATGCGGTCTACGCAAGTAATGGAATTGAACAATCATGCGGTCTACGCAATCAAAACATGCGGTCTACGCAAGTAATGAAATTGTTTACAAACATGCGGTCTACGCAGGTAATGTAATTAACATGCGGTCTACGCAAGTAATGAAATTGATTACAAACATGCGGTCTACACAGGTAAATGTAATTAACATGCGGTCTACGCAGGTAATGAAATTGAACAATTATGCAGTCTACGCAAGCAAAACATGCGGTCTACGCAAGTAATGGAATTAACGTGCGGTCTACGCAAGTAATGAAATTGATTACAAACATGCAGTCTACGCAGGTAATGTGTATAAAGAGAGACTCGAACGCATGTGAGCGAAAACATATCATTCATAATGCAGGGATGCAAAATACTGTAACACAACATAATTGAAATGATTTGTAGGAATCCACAAGATATGAGAAGGGTACGGGACGGAACGTCCTCCGTATGAATCGAGCATCGCCCGCAGAAGTCGTGGCCTGAGGTCGACTCGAAGGTTCACGTTTCAAAAGTGTGCTTTTTCGTATTGCCTCGGGTGATGAAGGCGTCAAACCATGTAGTTGACCCGAACAAAGGTACGGAAGGTGCGTTGACCGCAAAGGGGGAGTTTTATTGGTATCAGTTCCGATACTTTGCTACCCTGCCATTCTATGTTTTACTTTCTTTTTTACTGGTAGTTTAAGCACATTACACTGCCTCGGGCAGGCTTTATTTTTCTCAAAATTACACATTTTGCCAAACACGTGATGGGAATGAAACAACCATTTTGTTCAAAAGATGTTGCATTTGTAAACTTTCTATGCGTCGCATCGCAGGGTCTCACACCACAATGTGAACGAAATTGAACTTATTTTGAACACTGAAAATTCGCGTCGTAATAATCAGGTAGTGAACCGACTTTCAACTCAATAAGCAAAACAAAGACATGATATAACCAAACAAGTGTGAGTACAACTCGATAAACAAATCAAGAGCTCAAAGAGAATGAAATACAACTCGATAAGAAAATGCACAATAACTTGTCAATCGGACAGGTGTGCCCTCACAAGAATCGATCGCCGGGGAGGGATTGGAGGTGGTGAAGTTCCCCAATGCCTAGCATAAACAGCTCAGGAAACCAGGAGGAAGCCCACCGACCAGGGGTAGAGACCACCGGCTGCAAGGAATGGTCACCGGCCATAAAATTGCTCGGTCGGCAAAATATTATGGTCGGTCGGCAAAGAGTTTGGCCGGCCGACACTTAATGAGGAGATCACCAGAATGTTGACACCTGTCCTCCACTCAACCTTATCTCCTACAAAAGATCCCAACTTCGTAGTTTTTCTCACTTTCACACTGATTTGCTCCAATGGAAGAGTTTCTTGCTCAAAATCTCATAGCTTGGATTGCTAGCTTGGATGGCTCGGAAAAAGTGAATTTCCGGGGTTTCGGCATAAGTGCACTATTCACTCTGGGTCGTACCCCATTGCACCTCCCGTTTCTTCATGCCGCGGCAAGGTTTTGGAATCCGGTGACGCATGTCTTTAGCTTCGCTGGGCAAGAGATGTATCCTACTTTTGAGGATTTTTGAGCCTTAATGGAGTTCGAGCGCGACGAGGAGCTCCTGCCCCAACTTAATTTCGGTCATGCCCAATCCTTAGGGCGAATGTGTGGACTCAATATGCGTGACGCTCGGTCTCTGATTTGTGACGAAATGCTGGATATTTCGAGTTTGATCGATCGGTTTTCTGACGCCGGCGATCGCAACAACCATCACTGGCAAGGCTTCCGGCGACACGCCCTCTGTTGGTGCATGCTATCTCATTTTCTATTTATCTTAGGCTCCGGAGGATCCAGCGTCCAGCTGACCGAGGTTGCCCAAGGCTTGAAGGAGGGCAAGAGCTGTATTGCCATGACTCTGGCCGAGACGTTGATGGGCTTAGACGCCTTTTATCGTCATGAGACGACCAGATTAGCGGGGAGTCCACTACTACTACAGGTAATGTTTCCCACCCAATCTCACATATATGCATTGCTCACATCACTCGGCCCTCAAGCTCGGTCTTTTCTCACAATACCCTATTCTCACTTTTCTCTCCTCGTACATCTCTCTATTCTTTATTCTCTCATTTTTTTCATCCCTTCCCATGTATGGTTAATGGACAAGCTGCAGGTTGTGGACTCTTGCCTAGCATATTCAACTCGCGGCTATTCTTCCGGCACCGTCTAGTCAAAGCCCTGGACGAAGGATGGTGGTTCGCTTGGATGTGCCACTTGTCTGCAGACCGTATTGCTTGGCGGTGCCCTTGGCTGAGCCTTCCGGCAATGAGTTACAATATGCCCCGGCAGATTGGGATTCAACTGATTAGTCTTACTCACTGTGTATTCTACTTCCCATTCCGGATTCGACGTCAATTTGGCCATGATCAGACCTGCCCGCCAGAGGGGATAGAGTATCCTGCTGCATTCCCAGCCTGAGGCGCACAGCTTGCTTGGCAGGCCACCGCGTGGAGGATGAGAGAACTCTTGGCCCCCGCTCCTACTTTCAGTTACACTTTGTCTGACGAATGCTTGGATTGGCTTAATGAGGAGGCGCAGGTCGAGCCCAGCTTAGAGTCAGAGGCTTCGACCAGCTCTGGGAGGGGGCGCGGAGCACCTGACTTGACTATGCCCCGGATTTATTGCTTTATTAGTACTTTCAAATTTTCTTTATGAATGTAATAAAAAAGCAACTTCGATTGTATGCAAGAGCATGAGACCTCTGTTTTGAAATCAATAAAATTGAAGGTTGTGGTACTGAAAATTTTCCGCTTTGGTCCAAAAATGGTCAAAGTTGTAAAAAGATTATTCTGAACGAAGTCAGCTTTTATTAAAACTTTTCAAGGACATTTTGAATGTGGATCAGAACTGGACACGCCTGAGATCTGTCACTGAGATGCACAACCCCGGATCTCCGTAACTGGAAAGTTGCCCCTAGTCTGAGGAGTACCACGGCACTACATGGCAACGGAAAGTTGCCCCTAGTCTGAAAAGCACTGCACTAGAGACCACAACCGGACCCTTGAATGCTGAATAGACAAAGACGACCGAGATGATCAAATGGACAATGTTGATCGGGGAAAAGGGTTATGGCTGAACTCCAGGATGAAGTTGCCTACGTATCCCAAAGATGGGAATCAAGCCTTACGCAGTTCAGGCTAAGGTTCACTCGAGTATTTTCACTCTCCTTTTGCGCTCTAACTTTTGCCAAAGCCGCCCTTTGCGGGTTTTCATCATTGCGAGCTCAATTTTTATATTTTCTAATTTTTTGTGCTCTAACTTTTTCCTAGGTCGCCCTTTCGGGTTTTCGGCCTAGCGAGCCTCTCAAGGGTAATATTTCTTCAACTTGTCCATGTTGATCGGTTGGGAAAACTCCAGGCCATCTAGGTCCATCAGAACCACGGCTCCACCTGACCAGATAGCTTTGATAATGTAAGGACCAGTCCAATTAGGTCTGAACTTGCCCCTTGGGTCGTGGATGGGGGCTCGGTTGTCCTTGAGCACCAAATCTCTTTCCTTTAGATTCCTGGACTTAACTTTCTTGTTGAAAGCCCGGGCAATTCTGCGTTGATAACTTTGAACATGGTACAGTGCTCTCAGTCTTCTCTCATCAAAGAGCATGAGTTCCTCAAATCTGCTCTGCTGCCAATCTGCTTCGGCTATTTGACACTCAGCCAATACTCGTAATGACGGAACCTCAACTTCGATAGGTAGAACGGCCTCCATCCCATAGACCAATGAATACGGAGTCGCTCCGGTAGAAGTCCTAATTGAAGTCCTGTAGCCCCACAGAGCAAATGGCAACTTATTTGGCCAGTCCCGGTAGGTTTCCACCATTTTCCGTAGTATATGCTTGATGTTCTTGTTGGCAGCCTCAACTGCTCCATTGGTTTGCGGCCGGTACGTGGATGACTTATGAAAAGCCACATTATATTTCTCCAACAAGTCAATTACTTCCTTCTTAAAGTGGAACCATTATCCGAAATAATCTCGTTTGGGACCCCGTAGCGACAGATGATGTTGTTTCTGATGAACTTTGCAACGTGCGACGCTTTCAACACGGCATATGATTGGGCCTCGACCCACTTTGTAAAGTAATCTATCGCGACCAAAATAAACTCGTGCCCATTCGATCCCTTCGGAGTAACAGCCCCGATCACATCAATTCCCCAAACCGAAAATGGCCATGGCGAAGTCATGTTATACAGTTTTGACGGCGGGATGTTCATGCGGTTTGCATGGATCTGGCATTTGTGGCATCGCCGAACAAAACCGATACAATCCTCTTCCATTGTAGACCAGTAGTAGCCCTGTCTGAGGATCTTTCTGGCCAACATTACTCCATTCATGTGTGATCCGCACTCTCCTCCATGGATGGCCTCCATCAGGCGCTTCGATTCTTCAGCTTCTACACAGAGCTTATGCATTCCCAGATGACCTCTCTTGTACAGCTTACCCCCGCAGATGATGAACTGAACGGCCATCCTTCTGATTGCCCTTTTATCCTTGGCATTTGCCCCTGGTGGATATGCCTCCTTTCCAAGAAGTTCTAAATGTCGTAATACCAGGGGTTGTCGTCCTGAACCTCATCTATGACAGAAATTGACTCGTACGCTGGCGTAAACTTCTGGTCAATAATGACTGGACGTATCCGGACTCCGGACGGGATGTCTATCATGGAAGATAGAGTTGCTAGTGAATCTGCGAACCTGTTGTTTTCTCTTACTAGGTGGGTGAAATTCAGCTTCTCAAATCGAGGAATTAACAAATCCAAGGTTTGATGGTAAATTATCATCCTTTCCTCTTTGACTTTCCAGTCTCCTTTTGCTTAAGACACAACAAGGTTCGAGTCCCCAATGACGTCCAACCGTCTTGCCCCTAGTTCTAGGGCTGCTTCTAGGCCGGCAATACATGCCTCATATTCTGCTTCATTGTTCGAGACTTTGAACCGGAGCTTGAATGCTAAAGGGATACGGGAATCGTCAGGTGCTATCAACAACACTCCTATCCCATACCCGTATTGGTTCGACGCCCCGTCAAAGTACATCGTCCAAGTTTCATCTTCGATATGCAGAATGGCTTCATCTGGGAACAGGTACTCAACCGCTTCATCCCCGTCAACCGGGTGGTCGGCAAGGAACTCCGCTACTGCTCTTCCTTTTACTGACTTGCGTGTTACATACTTCAGATCAAATTCAGAAAGCAACAGCAGCCAGCGAGCTAGCCTACCCGTAAGTGCCGGTTTCTCGAAAAGATATTTAATGGGATCCAAGCGTGAAACCAACATTATAGAGTGAGCTAACAGGTAGTGCCGCAGCTTCCTGGTAGCCCATACCAAGGCCAAACAAGCCTTCTCCAGCGGGGTGTAGCGGGTCTCGTAATCCAGCATCTTCTTGCTTAGATAGTAGATGGCCCTTTCTACCTTGTCCTCTGACTCTTGTGCGAGCATGCAGCCCATGGTAGTCTCAGTTACTGAAAGGTACAATATCAACGGTCTACCCGGCTCTGGTGGTGACAACACGGGCAGGTTTTGTAAATATTCTTTGATCTGCTCAAAAGCTGCTTGACATCGGCCGTCCCATTGGAATTTCCTTCCTTTTTTCAGGAGACCAAAGAGTGGTTCACAAGTCAAGGTTAATTTTGAGATAAACCGTCTTATGAATTGCACTTTACCTAGAAAGCCTCGCACCTCCTTTTCAGTCCTTGGTGGTGGCATTTCTAAGATGGCCTTGATTTTGGAAGGGTCGACTTCGATGCCCCTTTGTGTAATCAGAAACCCTAACATTTTTCCCGCTGTAACACCGAATGTACACTTTTGGGGATTCAGCCGCAGCCGAAACTCTCTGATCCTTTGAAAGAATTTTTGTAAGGCGGTGTAGTGGCCCTCTCTTTCTTTGGACTTGACAATCATGTCATCCACGTACACCTCAACCTCCTTGTGGATCATATCATGCAGTATCGTGGTTGCTGCCCGTTGATATGTGGCTCCAGCATTCTTCAACCCAAACGGCATCACTCTGTAACAGTATGTCCCCCACAGGATGGTAAAAGCAGTCTTCTCCCGGTCTTCGGGTGCCATCACTATCTGGTTGTATCCTGAGAAGCCATCCATGAACGAAAGCAAAGCATGCCCCGCAGTAAAATCTACCAACTCATCAATATGCGGCAGGGGGAAGTCGTCCTTCGGACTAGCTCTATTCAAATCCCTAAAATCCACACATACTCAGATCTTGCCATCCTTCTTCGGCACTGGAACAATGTTGGCCAACCAAGTCGGGTATTCAGATACCAGCAGGAAGCCTGCATCGATTTGCTTGGTGACCTCTTCCTTGATCTTAATGGCCCAATCAGGACGGATCCTTCTGAGTTTCTGCTTGACAGGTCGGGCCTCGGGATCAAGAGGGATCCGGTGCTGTACAATCTCAGGATCGATTCCAGGCATGTCTTCGTAGGACCACGCGAAAACTACTTTGAAATCTTTTAATAAAGCGACTAAGCGCTCGCGTTCCTCCGAAGACAACGTGGACCCGATCTGGACCAGCCACGGGTCCTTCTCAGTACCAACATTCACGGTAGTGATTTCATCCATTAAGGGTTTAACAAATCTTTCATGCTCTTGATCAATTAATCGTTGCAAAACCGGAGGAATTTCTTCCTCGTCGTTTTCATCAAAATTTTGAAAATCCTGATTTAAGCAATAAATCAAAGGCACAGAAAAATACTCAGAAACCACATCCACATCATTCTCATTAAATACTTCTAAGCCGTCCGATTCTTCTGTTACAGCAGACTCAAAAGAGAAAGAAAATGACGACCTAGACAGGACTGTGGCATCCGGGTTATCACCCCCAGGAATACCGGACTCAGACTCAGTTGAGCTGGAACCTGATTCCGACTCACAAGATTCGGTGGAATCAGATTCCGGCTCACTACCCGACCCGGTGCTGCTGGACAAAAATCCTTCTTCATATTGCCAGACGAGAGAAGGTGCGATGGATGCATCCAAAATAGCTGATGGTATGCCCACAGCCGTTTCATTCCCGATCATGCATACCGAGGAGTTGTCCCCCAAGCACTTCTGTTCGATCGGAGGATCTGAAAGTAGACATGCCAGTGCTACCCCCATTTCATTTTCAACGTCCTCAGACTGCACTTCCTTACTTTGCTCAGCCTCGGCTAATGAGTCTGTCTGCTCTTCGGCGATGTCATTCTCAGGTAGCTGCAGGTCAAAGAAAATCTCAAACCCCGGTACGCGCTTCCTCTCCGCATTCAACCATAGCTCTGGGAAGCCACAGAACGGAAAGTCCTCCCCCTCCCGGACGAAGCGTCTGTTTAGAGTACCTTGAATGGGCCGGTGCATTAAGTCGAAGGGCTTCCCCATCTGTTTTGCTCTGGCTCTTCCGGCCATCTCCTTTTCTTTCCTTATCCAGTCCTCTTTGGTGGGTAGGTAACCCAATCCAAAAGTATGAGGGTTGTGTGGCACTTCGGCCAGTGCTGCGACGCCCTTCCGGCCGCTCTTCCCCAATCCCATCCCGGGGATGTGCTGGAGTTTGTTCGTGAGATAGACTGCTTGGGCACTGACATATACCCCTTCATTGGCTGCCATGATGTCCTGTACAACCTGAGCCTCAGCCAAGGTAAAACCTGATATGAACACGTCTTCCATACCGTGCTCGATTTCTAGAACAGGCGTAGACACCTCTGGTGGCGGATGAATCGATGAGTTTCCAAAAACAATGGCTACTCCCTTCCCATAGGGGTATTTCACCACTTGATGTAGGGTAGAGGAGACCGCCTTTACCTGATGCAGCCACGGCCGCCCCAAAAGCAGGTTGAACGTTGCAGGAACCTCCAAGAGATGGAAATCTATCTCGTGCTGTCCCGGCCCAACCTTTGTTCGAATCTTAACCGTTCCCATTACTTCCCGGCTTGTGTTGTCATACGCCCGAATTACCTGGGCCGTTGGCACGAAATCCGCGACTTTCAAACCGATCGCGTGGGCTGTCCTTGCCGGGCAGATGTTGATGGCGGACCCCGTGTCGACAAGCACCACCTGTATCCATTTATCTCTGCACTCCACGGAGATGTAGAGTGGCTTGTTATGGTTCGCACCCTCAGGTGGCAGTTCTTTATCAGAAAAAGTCAACATCGGGGTAGCTCCTCCCGAAAAAACTAGGCCCACCAGCTGTTCGGGCGTGGTGTCTATCGAAAGCTTGGCTTTGTCCATAGCTGAAAGGACAGCCTGCCTATGTACTCGAGAAGCCATAAGCAGCCCCCAAATGGAGATGTCTGCTTGTATCTTCTTTAATTGTCTCAATACGACCTCATCCTCGAGTTACTATTCCTTTTGCTTCTCTGCCTCCCTATCTTTTCCAGACGCTTCTGGTTGATCCAGATGTGGAGGCTTGAAATACCGTCCACTCCTGGTCATGTGATCGACTTCGCCGATATACCAGGTATCATCTGGTTGGTTACTCCCCCAATCTTCGTCGGTGTGGGCAAGACATAGATCATCATCCTCCCACCACATTCCATCTGCGGCCGACAGGCATCTGTCCGGTTTTGGCATGACTGTTCCGATACTTGCAGTACCTCCTATTCCTATGCTCGCGGCATTCTCCATTTCTGTACTTGCGGCAGTCTCAATCCCCACATGGGCTTTTGCCTTCCTGATTCTCTCAGAATCTTCAAATTTTTCCCGTTCTGACTGTGTCAATGCAGTAGATTGTTCAGTAATCCCTGTACTCAAAATGCTCCATTCCCGAGCGAAACTCTCGACACCGGCGCTCCCCGGCGATGTACTCTATTTTTCGACGTTCCCGGCTGTTACTGACATTCTTGCCCCTACCGGGCCTTGTTCTGACTGAAACTCTCCAACCACATCTGGCTGATTGTCTAACCATCCCGTGGCCTCTGCCGATTCCTCATAATCGAACCAGTTGACGGCTGAGTCTTCTGGATCTTGGTTACTGTAAAACTGGAACTTGGCAAGATCTTCTTCCACAGCTGTCAAACCATCCGTTCCCTGTCCTGGATTGTCCCCTTGGATTGCACACAGCTATTCCCCTGCTGGAAACTTCACATCTGGTCTATTCTGACCCATCGGCGAAATGTAGTCACTCGGACTATAAGCATTCTCCACATCACTCCCAGACTCCGCAGACTCTGGCTTGACAACCCTCTTCTCCTTTGGAGTGTTCTCTCTCCTGCTCTCGATGGTCACCACCGCTGGCTTGGGTTGGGTTATGGAGACGTCCATCATGCACAAATCGGTGCAATCAGGAAGGAAAACTTCCGGCTTAGGTAGGTAGGAAGGTGTGATATAGATACTAGGATTGTAGGACACGACCCCAGTATGGATGAAATTGATTCTTTTGGGTGGTGGAGCTTGGTTATGTGTGGGGAGAGGATTTGTAGTAACATTGGGTTTCTCAGGAGGTAAAATCACCCCGTTATCAATTAGATCTTGAATCTCATGGCGCAATCGAAAGCACAGGTCGGTGTCGTGACCGTGTTACTGGTGGAATGCACAATACTTGGCCGGATTGTGGGCAGCGGGGAGTCTTTCTGGTAAGGGCCGTGGCTCTAGGGGCTTGAGATGCCCTTTTCTGATCAAAACCCCCAAAGCTTTGGACAGGGGCATATAAAGCGGAGCGAAGGTTCTGGTATTTTTGGGAAGGTATTTGGCTGTTTGTGGGTTGCTTCCGGACGCACCGGAAAATGGTGCGGCTGCCATATTTCTTGGGGAAGGGTTGGTGGTGACCATACTCACTTCGGAGGTCCTGGTAGTTGTAGTGCCACTCGGGCCTGCATTAGTGTTACGATTGAAAGTTCTGCGGGGCTGCTCCCGGTCATTATCAATCAATCCTTGCTTTAAGGCATCCTCAATTTGCACCCCCATTTCATGTAGATCAGAAAAGGTAGGGAAGGGGAGTACAATCATCTTCTGCATTAGCTTCGGCTGAAGATTGCGCACAATCATCCGAATCTGGTCCTTGTCCGTGGGCCTTAAGGTCGTCATCGAAGCCTTGGCCTGCCATTTGGCTACAAATTCTGAGAAGTTCTCCTTGGGTTCTTGCCTCGTTGTCTCGAGATCCCGGGTCGTAATCTCGATTTGTGTATTATATGAGTACTGCAGGATGAAGGCCTCAGCCATGTCGTCCCAACTTCTCTTGACGTCATTCTCCAATTTGGCATACCATATGGCCGCTACACCCGACAGGATCTGGCCAAATAGAGACAGCTTCTGCAGTCTAGTGAGGCCCATTGGCCTTAGGATGTCTGAAAACAGTCGTAGGTGCACCATAGGATCCCCAGATCCGTCAAAACGATCAATTTGTGGCATCTTAAACCGGTCAGGCAGCGTCACGGCCGCGTCGGTGTATCCGTCTTCAATGTCCGGAATGGACTTCACACCTTGAGATTTCTTAAATAGCTTTTCAAGCTTGCTCATTTTTAATGCCATGGGGTCCACCTCGGACTCGAAGGGAGAATCCGATTGATTGATAGGAGTGGGTGCTTTGGATAGTTGAGGCGGGATCGGGGGCGGAGCTGGCCCCGTTGGAAGGTCGGTATCCTCTTGAACATTCCGGGTATTCGGTGTTTCTTCGGGTATCAGAACCCTTGGTGGGGGAGGAACTTGTTGTGAAGCAGATGCTCCGTTTTGCTGTTGTAACCTCACGATTAACTCTGCTTGTTCGCTCACAACCGTGGCCTGCTGTTTGGCGAACTCTGCCTGCTGAACAGCGTCCTGCTGCATCATTTTCATGCTCTCTTGGAGTTGGCGCACCATCTCCTCTAAGCTAGCCATACTATTCTGCTCTGGTTGAATTACTGGTATATGTTCCCTCTCTGTAGGTGAAACAGGACCCTGATCCCTACTGAACTCAGGTGGGGTAGATAAGGCCCTCTGAACTGACTGCTGAACTGATGCTCTCTGCCTAGCTGTCCTCCGTCTAGCAACTGGGGGTAAGGAGCAGTACACTGGTTGTCCGTCTACCAGATCCTCAGATCGATGGAGCCGACGACCTCTAATCCAGAGTGCTTGGGGAATATCTACTGGGTTGGAAGCAATGGTGCTAAAGTACCTAGCAAAAAGATAAATAAAGCAGTAAATAAACAAACAATCGGACGGCACAATGGCATAAAATAAACACAAACAACACGCAGTTGGGCATTCATAATACACAGTTGGTAAGCCGAACACAATGTTCCCCGATACTGATCACTGTTCCCCAAATTTCTGTTCCCAACATACTGAACCTGATACCCGCGGATATAACTGATTCTCGAATTCTGATACCAATGCCCTTAGGCCTGATGCCCCGGACTTGCAAACTGGTATGTACGTTCCTGTAAAGATACACTCTAAAAGCACATAGCAAGTAAGAAAGAGCCAAAACACCCCTATGTTGGGGTAGGGTTTCCCTGTCCTATTTTATCAGGAGCTAGGGTTTCACTATGCACGCAGCGGTTTCAAACAACCTAATATCGGGTAAGCAACCTGTCCTATTTTGGAATGGTCACTATGGATCCGAACATGCACTAGGTCGAATGGTCAAAAAGGGTGCCCCGGTAAAACCGGGGTTTGTGTTCTCATACTGTCAGAGCCCATAACCGGTCAGCCTTATGGTCATGCCATGACAAGACAAGCCTCCGGCAAACCATTCAGGAATGGCAGATGGCAAATACTGTGTTCCTAGGCGCACCAATGCACATGCAATGCAAAGAAACACATAAGCAAAATCAAAACAGGATATCACGAGTTTGAGTCAAGCTCTCTAATTTTCCCCAGCAGAGTCGCCAGAAACTGTAACAAGTCCGCGGAGAACCTCGCTACAGTTCGGACTCGATTCGTGTCACGGTTCTAAATCTGAACCAAAGAGTCCAAATCCGGCAAATCATTTTGAGAAAACAGATTTTGAAAGAAGTGCCAAACATGAACTGCTTTGCCAGATACAGAGTCGCCACCTAAATATTTTAAAATGGGGGAATTTAGGAAACCCTGACTCGGTGCTGAAGGCCACATGTCTGTCATCACCGGAGCTGTCTCGGCTCGGGAGCTAGGGTACGATTGGGGAAGGTCAGCTATGAGCACCCCCTCTCACCCGGTCCGAAGACCGGCCTCTACTAACCATGATATCCGATTTTGAAAACGTTATGTGTTCCTATTTCGGTTATTAGCCTAGAATTACTATGTTATGCGCACAGCAAACAAGTATAGACTAGATTACCTAATTTGGAAACAAGCATTGCATATCCGTTTATTTTGAAAGGCGCTTTGGAATTTGCTACTCGCAAGTAGGCTAAAACACGGATTTCAATGAGTTTTTCCAACTCAAACAATCCAACCTTCACCCACAGGCATTCAAACAATTTATCACATAAGCATTTAGCCGCATGGCAAGCATACTGTCATGGCAACACTCACACCCATGCGGGATGCTAAAGCATAAATACTTACATCGTACTCCGTGCCAAAACAATAAACTAGTTAGTAAACATGAATTCCCTAGTTCATGTTAAGAATGGCTAATGCATCGCATGCAAAAATGCAATCTAAACAGGCTCGGCTAACCTAAACATGGCATGTGAAATGCGATCAATTATCACATACTCGGTTTTGAATTTGAAGTACAAATGCAGTTAGCGTGATGTACCGAGCCTGATGCATGCAATACAAATGCATGAATGCACGCATGCATAGCATAAGGTATGCTAATTTTAAAAATGCCCTAGTCTACCATCGTAAGCAGGTAAATAAAAGGGAAGAAAGACGTGAGGTTGGAAGACATACACACACTCACGCACACTTATTACATAATTGCTCTCACTCGGAGGAACCAAATAAATATTACAGTCCAAATGATAAGCAAATAAAATTATTACAGAATTTCTAATTAATTAATAGAAAGAATGCAAAAAAAAAAAAGAAGAGGGTTGCCGCGGCCTCTGCCTCGGGATGCGCGAATGATGCATGCTCGGAACCCGGCCCGCCTGGAAAACCCGTACCATACCCCTGCCACCTCTGTTTATACTGCCCTGTCTCTTTGAAAATTGCCAAAGCCCTGGAACAGGTTCCTTGCATGATGCAGAGTATCACCGGCTAGGGGAAATTCCCACCGGCAGTGCATAATTTCCATCGGCTGTTCCTGGATTTATCGGCCATTTAAAGATTGCCGGTCGGCACTAAATTCTGCCGGTCGGCAGAAGCTTCCTGCAGAAGACAGTTTTGACAGCAACAGAGAACAGACAGTATACGGCATGGGATTTTAGGCACATGTGAGCATGGTCGTGCTTCCCATCATGCTTTGAACTCAGGGAAGCATGGCCCTCGATCCTCGAGCCATCAATGGTGCATGATAGCCCAAGAGATCAAGCTTGCCATTCTATGCAAAAATGCATGCAATCACACAAATGAGGACCAAGACCCTATCATGCCGAAGTCAAGGGTCCCGGTGACCGAGAATCAAGGGACATTACATCACTCGTAGTATGAATGTTCCTTGACCCTCACACTTGGTTTGACACCCGAAACCAAGTAATGCAATGCATGTTATGCTCACATGACTCAAAGTGCAACATGATACTAATTATGTGAGGTATGCCAAGTGTTATGCAACTAACATGGCAAGTATGCAATACTAGGCATGCAAGATGCAAATGCAATGCGAACATGGACCATTTTAGCAATGGGATTAACATATTACAAGACTTAATGAAGCAATCATGCAATGGACATGAGACAAGCATGCAAGAGGGCCTTGAACCATAAAGGGGCAGACCTTGATCCACCCCAAAACAGTGGCCAAAAGTGCCTAAAAGGGTGGACAAAAACCTATGCCAACAAGCAAGCCAATGGTCCTAAGGCTAAGGCACAAAAAGGGCCACTTCACTTCCAACAACATGACCAATCATGGCATGATTTAGACAAGTAAAAACAGAATTTTTACAGGCAAAATAGGACTCCAAACCCTCCTAATATGGCAGCTTAAATGGCTCCAAAGGGATGCATGCACCAAAGTTCATATCTAGGCATAAAAGGCCCAACTCTCAAGGCATGAAAGAGATCACACATGCACACATATAAAATGATTTAGGGACTGAAGTATGGTCCTAAATGATGCCAAAATCATGAAGATGTTTCAAGCTACACATGTTAGAGGTCAAAATGCTCAAAGCTTACAAGCCAAAATACAAAGATATGACATCAAACAAGGCAAGCATGACTGAAATAGATGACCAACAGGCCTTAAACATGGTAAAATAATGCCAAGACCTTCATGGAACTAGGCCAACACATGCAAGAATCATGGGCTAATCATGAGATACATTTCTAGGCCAAATAGGGGGATGCAAAGCAAGTATATTAAGCATGCAAAAGGCCGCAAATCCGACTAAAAACAGAGATGAGATATGACCTAAAAACACCCAAAAACCTCTGAAAAGGGGCCAAAACCAAGCAAGCATACATGTTACCCTTTAAGCCAAAATGCAAGAAAATGAGACAATGAAGGGAGAGGGGTGTCCCTTCCCTATGCAAGACTTCAAACCTCCTTCCTTACCACTGAATATCCACTGGTTTTCAGTGGTGAGGAGACCAAAACACTTAAGCAAATAAGGCCTTACCAAGGAGGCTACAAAAATGCCAAATGAGGCCTAAGAGGGTGAGTTTGAACTCAAACCACCAAAGACCCTTAACGAAAGTTCTAAAGCATGAAAATACAAGCCTTTTTTATGTTATGCACAAAAACTAAATCAGCAAGTAAGATAGGTAAAAGACTAGTGCAAGTTTGGGGAAACTAAAGTAAAATGCTCACCCTTGAAGCACACTTCAAGAACAGCCAAGGAAGCCCCCTTCTTTTGATCAAAAACAGTCCAAAAACTCAAGAATCAACCCTCAAAGTCCTCAATCTCGGAGCAAGGTGTAATAGGGTGTGTATTGGTGCAAAAGTAAGGTAAAATCACACTTTTAGGCCAAGAAGCACACATAAGGGAGGAGAGAGAGAGAAATATAGAGGGAGAGTGTATCTATATATGTAAGCTCTGGTTTTTGCCTTCAAAGTCTCTAACCTAGAGCAAGGAGAAGGCCTCCCCTCTTATAGAAGTCCCTCTTGCAAAGCTTATACAACAAGCTTGCTTAGAGGGAGATCCCTCCATACACAGCAGAGTTGGTGCCAGCTATCACAGCTGGCACAAAATATCTACATAAAGTAGATGAACAGTGGTCGGCTGCCCAAAAATGTCATTTTGACAAAATTTAGTGCCGACCGGCAACAAAAAAGTGCCGACCGGCAATAAAAAGTGCCGATGGCATCAAAAACCAGCCGGTGACCTTTAGCCACTGCCGGTGGTGTGTGGGGATGCCTCACAAGGCATTCCCTGCCCCTCCAAGGCAAAACACAAGTGTTTGGTGCAAAACCAGACACTAAACAGTCGAGTTCGGAGATCCTGAGGCAAGGCGCGTAGCCTAGACCTCCGGGAACTCCAAACTAACACAAACATGGATGATCACCGAGTGTTCAAACGGTGACGTCCAAGTCTTGAGGACGGTCAAAAATGGGGTGTCTACAGTCTATAGTTGCCTCTCTTTGATAGAGCTCGAAAGCATTTTATGACATGAGTGAATGTCAAAATCCAAAGATGACCCTTTTGACAAGGCCATAAGACTTGGGCAAACAAACAAGATGCAAATATAGTTGGTTGAACCCAAGGGTTGTCTACATATCCCTTTGCAAGGAATTAAACCGGCATAGTTTGGGGATATAATGCAAATGATATGCCCGAAATACAATTGAAAGTTGGACTTACACCCTTCGCGAAGCTAGTTTCAAAAATTCATGATTTATGCAATAGGTACTATGTGAGGCAAGCCTCGTGCAAATGATATGAAGCATAACAAGGGGTACAATCCAACCACACTCACATGAGAGAAGGAAATGTAATGTTAACCATCAAGCCAAAAAGGGGATAGTATTAACCGATAGATAGTGTTAACCAACATCCCAAGAAAGGGATAGTATTAATCGATGGTGGTGTTAACCAACAACCCGAGAAAGGGATAGTATTAGCTGATGGTGGTGTTAACTGACAACCCGAGAACGGGATAGTATCGTCATCCCGAATAGGGGCTAGTATTAACCGATAGTAGTGTTAACCATTAACCCGAAAAGGGGTTAGTATTAACTGATCAAAAAGGGTTATAATAAAATGTTTGAACAATTATAAGCATGTGATGTGAGTAGATTGTAGCCAAGTGGTGCAACAGTGTGATAGCTGTAACCATGCATGACAGATGTAATAGATAGTACAAGTGTGACGGTGAATAGAAAAACATAAAAGGTGCGATGTGAGACATGCAATATGCAATGTGATAAATGCACAACAATAATACGATAGATTCACAACAGATGAATACATAAATTGATTTTTTTTTTTTCGTTCTTTTTTTTGTTGTTGTTGTTTCGTATTTTTTTTTTCCTTTTTCGTCTTTTGTATTTTTCTATTATTATTATTATTATTATTATTTTGTTTTTGTTTTTTTCTTTCTTTTCATATTTTTGTTTTTTATTTTTGCTTAAGGAATCGAGCACCAATGTATTAGCTTTAGATGGTCCTCCTTTTTTTTTTTTTTGGCTAATCGGGGGGCTTCCCCCCGAAGTTTTAATAAAATAAGTTTCGTTTTTGCACATCATGGTGTGAATGGCACGACACTTGAGTATGAAAACATTTTTTTTGAACTTGAATATGAGAATGATTGAATTTCAATGAGTTTTGAATTGGACATTGAGACTTCAACTGGCTAGAAATCAAAGAATGACTCAATGAAAGAAAAACAAAGCAAAAGCAATCCAATCATACCTATTCACACATGTTGGAATGAAAGGAACTTGAAACACAACTTTGAAGCACAAACCATTGAGCCTACACAAATTTTGCAGTTTTTTTTATTCTGTATTGATATGAAATTTGGCCAGCTGACTAATTGATTGGCCGGCTAATTCATTAATCAGCCGGCTAAACAAACTAATAGACCGGCTAAACAAGTGGCCGGCCGGTTGAAACAATCAGGAAACACACTTGGAGTTAACTAAAAACTTGGATGACCGACTAAATTGTTAGTCGGCTGACTGAAACATGTAATATGAGACTCGAGAATGTGGGGAGAAGACATAATTCTTGACTCGACTATGCCCTTAGTTCATTGCTTTGATTGTTCCTTTGATTTTTCTGATGAAAAGGTTTTGATCAACATGAGAGTTAGAGTAGCATGCTTGTTCCACTCTTTGTTTTGAAATCATGTAAGCCAAGCTGTGAGTATTGAAAATTTTTCCTTTTTTTTTTGCTGTCCAATGAATGGCCTGATTTTTGCAAAAATGGAATAATTTTTGAGAAAATCATTCAATTTCATTAAAAATCATCAAAACCTATTTTCGCAAATGGTCACTACCCGACCAACATGAAATCAACCTATGAGATGTACAACCTCAAATCAGATAACTTGAGCATGATACATTGCATTACCACTTGATTTGTCTTGCAACTGAACCTTCCATGAAGAAGAAAAAGGACAATCGAACTGAATGAAGATAACCAAATTGAACATGGATAGGATAGTCGAGTTGAATAAGGATAAACCAATCAAACATAGATGAGACAAGCAAGTTGAAAATAGTTGGGGTCGAACTTCAGGATGAGATTGTCTACATATCCCAAAGATAGGAATAAGGCCTTACGTAGTTCTCGGTAAGGCTCACTTGGGTATTAACACTCTCCTTTTGTGCTCTAATGTTTGCCAAAGATGCTTTTTTCGAGTTTTCGTCCTTGCGAGTTTTTCATCAATTTTTTTTTTCATTTTTCATTTTTTTTTCATGCTTTAACTTTTGCCTAGGTTGCCTTTTTGGATTTTCGACTAAATAAGGATAATTTTTTTTCAGCTCGTCCATGTTGATTGGTTGTGAGATCTCTATGCCATCTAAATCCATGAGAATGATTGCTACGCTTGACTAGATAGACTTGATAATGTAGGGACCCATCTAATTGGGTCTAAATTTTCCCCTTGGGTCATGGATAGGAGTTCGATTGTCCTTCATCACTAAATCTTCTTCTCTCAGATTTTGGGATTTTATTTTTTTGTTCAATACCTAAGCAATCTCGCATTGACACCTTATACTTAGCATTTGTCCTTTGTGGGTGTTGTAGACACCCCATTTTTGACCGTCCTCAAAACCTGGACGTCACCGTTTGAACACTCGGTGATTATCCATGTTTGTGTTCGTTTGGAGTTCCCGGAAGTCTCGGCTCGCGCGCCTTGCTTCAGGATCCCCGAACTCGACCGTTTAGTGTCTGGTTTTGCACCAAACACTTTTGTTTTGCCCTTGAGAGGCAGGGTGGGGCTTGTAGACCATCCCCACCCACCACCGGCAGTGGCTAGAGGCCACCGGCTGGTGTTTGCTGCCACCGACAATGTAGTTTGCCGGCCGGCACTATTTGTTGCCGGTCAGCATTATTTGTTGCCGACCGGCACTCTTTTTGGCCAAGATGGCATTTTTGGCCGGCCGATTGCTGTTCATCTGCTTTTGCAGATATTTTTAGACAGCTGTCTTGCTTTTGCTCCCCTCCATACACGTGTGTGGAGGGATCTCCCTCTTGCAAAGCTTGTCTTGTAAGCTTTAGAAGACAATATAGAGAGAAGCTCTCTCTAAGGCAAAAAAAGGAAGAGGCTTGGTTAGAGACTTAGGATTTTTTTTTAGAGCAAGAACAGCCATTGTTAGGGTTTGAGTTCTAGGGTTAGAGTTAGATACACACTCTATCTCTCTTTCCCTCTCTTTTGTTCACTAGGTGTTTTGTGTCTTACTATTGCACACAAACACCTAGTGTTTCACCTTCCTCTTGGAGCTGAGGTTCTAAGGGACTGATTTTGAGGTTTTGGTGTTGGATTCAAGCTCAAGGAGGCCATTGGAGCACCATTTGTGAAGGGGTCTTCAAGGGTGAGATTCTAGTCCTTTTTTTCCCATTTTTGCATTGATTTTATACCTATCTTAGAGCTGTTTTTGTGATTATTGTATAACATAAAAAGGTTCTATTTTTAGGCCTTTCTTTATTGTTTATTAAGAGTGTTTTGTTGTTTGAGGGTTGTTGACCACCCTTAGGCCTCAAAAGGCCTCATTTTGAGCCATTTTGTGCTAGCTCCGGGATTTTGGTGTTGAGGTCTCTTCACCACTGAAATCTTGAGGGATTTCAGTGGTGAAGATGATGCCTTGAAGTCCCAAGAAGGAGAGGGCCACCCCCTCTCCTTGTTGTCCTTGAAAAGGACACATTTTGGCCTCTTAAGGAAGCCTATGCTTGAGTGTGTGTTGAGCATGTTTGGTTTGTTTTTCATGCTTATATATCCATAATATAACATGATCTTAGGTTGGTTTTGGTACCCCATGCATGCTTAGCATAGTTGCCTTGTAATGCCATGTTTACGCCTTAATGTGCCTTAGGTTGTTAGCCTTTGTTGGAGCATGTTTTAGGCTTAGTCTTGTGAAGATTATGTGCTTATCTTGCCATGCTTTAGCTCTGTCCATAGTCGTTTGGGTTGATATTTGCATGCTTGATATAGCTCCTTTGTATTTGGGCTTGTTAGCCTTGAGTATGTACATGTGTAGCATGGCATCTTTGCATTGTTTTGGTGATTTGGGATCATTCTATATGCCATTTTAGTCCCATTTCCATGCTTGTTTGATTGCCTTGTATGCCTCTTTAATGCTTTGGAAGCTTGTGTAGCATTGCTCCATGTTTTGGTGCCTTTGCATGCCTTTGTGTTTGAACCATCTAGATGCCATCTAAGTGGTCTTTTGGGCCTTGTGTTATGTGCTAAAAACCTATTTTAGGTTGCTTAATGCATGCCATGTTTGTTGTGATAAAACATGCTTCAAAGCTTCATGATTTGCCTCAAGTATTTAGACCATGTTTGGTGCATGCTTGGCTTGATTTGTTGCTTGGTTTGGCACCATGTATTGGCATGATTTCAAAGCTTATAATGCATGCTAATTGTTCATGTTTGTCCCTTTCAAGTGTGCTTGAATGTTGCTTGATTTGTGCTTAAGTGTTGGCCCTTATGTGCATGTGTGTGTGTATGCCATTTAGCCCTCACTTTTTAGCACTATGGCCACTGTTTTAGGCCTTATTAGAGCTGCCTAATTCATGTATAAGACCACCTTAGCATTAGTTTACATTGCCATATGTATGCTTGTATGCTTGCATAAGCTTGTCACCATGCCATGTTGCATCCTTAGCTTGCATGCTTAGGTTGCATTGCATCTTACATGCGTGCCTTGTTCCTTGACTTGATGATAGGAATTGGGCCTTGTTTGGTTTGATTTGGTTTGCATGCATTTGAAATCAAAGTTGCATACTTGGTTCCTTGGGCCATCATGCATGGAAATGCGTGATTGGTGGTCCGAGAACCGAGGCACATGTCCCTTTGAGTCATTACAATGATAAGAGACATGGTTGGTGCATATATGCCTTGAAATGTGCTGCCATGCTTTGCCTTGTCCTCTGTTGCTGTGAGTTGCAGGTTCTGCAGGCTTTCTTTGCCGACCGGCAGTGTAAGGTGCCGGCCGGCAATCTTTTCTCTGCCGATAGATTCAATTTTGTGCCGATGGACATATATCAGTGCCGGTGGTGATTCCACTCAGCCGGTGGTACTCCCCGGTGCCTAAAGGAGCAGTCCTGAGGTTTTGACAGCCTCCAGAGGAGTGAAAGAAGGAAAACAGAGGCAGCTTGCGCATGGCGGCACGTTTCCCGAGACGATTTTCCTGTTTTAATTAATTTATTTAATTTGTTAATTAAATTAATTAATTTGTAATATTAATTAGCTTGCGTAGTTAATTAATTTGTAATATTTATTCGGTCCCTCCGAGCGAGGGCAAATCTGTAATAAGTGTGCGTGAGTGTGTGTATGTCTTCCAACCTCACGTCTTTCTTCCCTTTTACTTACCCGCTTTAATGGTTAGTATTAGGGCACGTTTAATTTAGCATACCCTATGCCATGCATGTGTGCATCCATGCATTTGTATTGCATGCTTTAGGCTCGGTACATCATGCTAACTGCATCAATACTTCAATTCCCAAACTGAATACGTGATAATTGTGCATTTTCACATGACATGTTTAGGATAGCCGAGCCTATTCTAGCAACACTTTGTATGCGATGCATTAGGCACTTAACATGGACTTGGATCATGCATGTTTGCTAACAAGTTCTTTGTTTTGGCACGGAGTACGATGTAAGTATTTCCGCTTTAGCATATCGCATGAGTATGAATGTTGCCATGTCAGTATGCTTGCCATGCGGCTAAATGCTTATGTGTTAAACTGTTTTGAATGCCTGTGGGTGAAGGTTGGATTGTTTGAGTTGGAAGAATTCATTGAAATCCGTGTTTTAGCCTACTTGCGAGTAGCAAAATTCAAAGCATTTTCAAAACAAACGGATATGCAATGTTTCTTTCCAAATTAGGCAATCTAGTCTATACTTGTTTGCTGCGCGCATAATATAGTAATTCTAGGCTAATAATTGGTTTAAGAACACATAACGTTTTCAAAATCGGATATCACGGTTAGTAGAGGCCGGTCTTCGGACCGGGCAAAAGGGGGTGCTCACAGCTGACCTTCCCCGATCGTACCCAAGCTCCCGAGTCGAGACAACTCTGGTGATGACGGACATGTGGCCTTCGGCACCGAGTCAGGGTTTCCTAAATTTCCCCATTTTAAAAATATTTAGGTGGCGACTCTGTATCTGGCAAAGCAGTCCATGTTTGGCACTACTTTTTCAAAAATCTGTTTCTCAAAACGATTTGCCAGATTTGGACTCTTTGGTTCAGATTAAGAACCGTGACACAAATCGAGAGTCCGAACTGTAGCACGAGGCCCACCGCGGGCGCTGTTACAGGTGTAGGTCATTTTCAGAATGTCATGATACTAAGGATTTTCATCTTCAACCTCTTCTGTCGTAGGTATCATCTACTTTATGAGGATCGGATGCATTTTGACCCTGAACGGTATATCTACCATTGAAGCTAGGGTTGTCAAAAAGTTGGCAAACTCGTTATTCGTTCTGACTAGGTGGGTGACTAAGTTTGAATCCCCAATCACATCCAATCTTATTGCCCCTAGTTCTAGGGTTGCTTCCATTCCCGCAATCTCATACTCCGGTTGACTATTTGGATTATGAAAGCTAAAGGGGGTTAGGCCTCAAGGTCAAAAGAGATCCTATACTGTACAATCTCAGGATCAATTCCACGCATGTCTTCGTAAGACCACGCAAAAATATTTTTTGAATTTTTTTGATAAAGCTGCTAATTGCTCATGCTCCTTTGAAGACAATGTAGAACCAATCTAGACCTAAGCGAGGATCTTTCTTAGTATCCACATTAACTGAAATGATCTTTATCTATTAAGGGCTTAGCATGCCTCTTTTCCTCCTAGTCGCTCAAATTTCAAAATCCCGAGGATATTTTTCCTTTTCATTTTCATCAAAGTTTTGGAAAATGTTTTGAAACTTTTTGGTCAATGCAATGATTTAAGGATGCAGAGAAGTAGATGAAAATTACTGCATTTTTATTTAGAAATTTTAGCTTAATGGTTAAAACTGACTTAAAAGAAAAAGAAAAGATAGACATAAAAAGGACATGATGTTCGAGTTATCATCCCTGAGATCACCAGATTTTGACTTGCAAGACTAACTCAAGCCTGATTTGGACTCCACAAACTTGGTGGAATCAGACTCAGACTTAACACCCAATTCAAAACTCGAAATGACACCTTTCTCAAACTACCAGTTTAATTGCGAGGCCATCCACGACATTTAAAATAAAGCTCTTGCAATTAATAGGTGGTCATTCCCCGATCACATAAATGGTCTGATAACCCACAAATTCTAGGTATTCACGTCGGTAGACTTCGTGAGATATCAGACTTTTCTGAAAAATTGAACTCAACCTCACAAACTAATACGCCTAAACCACTGATTTGAATTTGAGAACCTCTATACAAATTTCTATACATAGCATATATCAAGAAAGAGAACAAACACCCTTATATGGTGTAGGGTTACCTTATCCTAGCTTTAAAATGATCTAGAGCTTCACTATTTAAACAAGTGGTATCATACATTTTAGAAATGGGAAGCATCATGTCCTAAGTTGGGAAGGTATTATAGCTCAGTATATATACAAGGTCAGCTCTACTCTAGGGGTTGAAGTCAAGGTGACGTCACTAAAGAGTCCTTTGGTTAATAACCAGTTAAGATCCTTAGAAGTCGGAAGAGTCAATATAGTCTCTCTTCTGAGTTCGATAAACCTTAGATTGAAAAGCTACCTTTTTGACCGATCTTAAAAGGTATAACATAAGGTCTCAAAAGTAACGTGAAGATAGGTATAGTGTTAAAAAAGAGTTTGCCTGTGTTCCTACCAGAACTTGGGTAACACAGGAACTTTAAGTGCACTAATGCATGAAATGCAATGAACATATAATTGAAAATAAAATTCATATCATGGAGTTCAAGTTAAGGTTTCTTAGTTTCCCCAACAGAGTTGTCAGAAACTCTAACATCGTCCGGGGGGTACCCAAGCGCATTAAACAGTTCAGACCCTCAATTTCTTTGATCTAGTCTCACGAGTGCAATGTGAAACATAGACGAGAGTCCAGATCCGACAACTTTTATAGAAAATCTATTTTATTACAAACCCTTTGCCAGAAATGGACTGCGTCTTTAGATCTTAGAGTCTCTACCTAATATTTTAGAAAATTAGAAAATCGATGACTCGTGCCAAGGTCACTGTTTGTCGTAACCAAAGATGTTTTGGTTCGGAACCTTAGGTAAGAGAGGAGAAGGTCTTTAATTGAGCACCCCCGCTCACCTGATCAAAGATCGGTCTCTACTAAGCCATGATATGAGTTTTATTTACTTTATATGTTCATATTTCGATGTATTTAATAAATCCTAAAATTTATTATGTGAAGCAAACAAGTATAGACTATGTCATTCATTTTGGAACAACTTGATTCCATGTATTTTGAAAGAGTTTGAATAATGTTCAACTCAATAGCAATTGAGCTGACAAACAAAAAATTGAATTTAATCCAAATTGAACAACACAACTGTAGACACCCCATTTTTGACCGCACGTAAGACTTGGACGCTTTGTCGTGCGCACTCGATGATGAAGTTACGTTGTGTGTGATTCTAAGTCTCAACGAAGGAACGTAAGCTCGCGCTCCAAAACTAATTTCAAACCTTCTATATTCATACTGTTTTTACCCTAGAAATTCATTTTTGAACGTTGCGCCACCTTACATTGAGTTTAAAACAGGGGAACACAATGGGAGCCAGCAGTACCACATTGGGAGCTAGCCGTAGTTATTGGGAGCCAGCTGGCTCTCGATAACAAGAAACACTGTTCTGGGCGGGAATGAGCCAGCTGTCCATTTTTGAAGATATTTATGACCTATTTTGCTCAAAATTTATAAATGCAAGCATATATCTCAGTGTTAGAGGTAGAGAAATTTCAAAGAAGCAAAAACATAGTTGAGAGCTCCTTCTTCTTGTGCAAGCTAACTTTGAGATATTTGCTCACCCTTACACCATACCTACACACCACACACAATCTTGGAGCCATACCTTGGAACCTTGGTTGAGCTTTGTGAATCACAATTCAAGCTTGAGAGTGTGCTTGGACCAAGTTTGGTTCACAAACAAAAGCTTACATTCTTCTAGAGGTATAAGATTACCACCTTTCCCTTGCTTTCATTTCTTTCTCTATCTTTTTCTAGTGTTTTTGGGTTGTTTTGAATCTATTTCAAGTGTTGGAACTTGGGTTTGAATAGCTACCAAAGGATAAAGAGGGTTAGCCCCCTTTTTTGTACTCTACTTCATAGCTCACACCCTTATTTTACACTCTTTTCTTTGTCTCTTAAACTGATTTTTAGAGTTCAAAAAAGGCTAAAAACATGGTTTGAGGTCTCAAAGATGGAGGGGTTAGTCATCTCTCCTTGGTCTTGTTCACTAGCCTTGTATTTCCTTGTTCTTTCCTATTTCTTTTATGCTCTTAACATGATGTTTGGCCACCGTTTCTATCATATTAGGGGCTGTTTTAGGGCTTTCCTAATTTATTTAATTAGTGTATGCTTTGAATATCTAGCTTGTTATGTTGTAAGTCCTCATATCTAGCTTGTTGTGTTGTATCACCCATGCTTTGCTAGCTTTTCTTTGGTTAATTTTCATGCCAAGAGTCTCATTCTAAATAATCAATTTTGCATAAGTCATTTCTGCCACCTCCCTCTTTTCTTTTCTTTTTGTTTTTTGTTTTTGTTTAAGAGTTACTTCAACCAATCGACGGTTATTCAAACATGAGGAAGAGACCTATGCTCAATGGCTTAATCTCTATGGAGGTTCATCGTCAAGACATAGGCTCTCCTTCATGCTTAGGACCATTTCTCATTTGATGTTTCTTCTCATTTAGTGGACTTAAACATCACTTTGGACAAATTGATTAAAGAATGGCAAAGACTAATAAAATTGGCTTGAAATGAACTAAACCAACATAAAGAAAATGTTTAAAATTGGTTGGATTTGGCCGGACGTTATGCCGAGTCCATCGTTCTGAGAATTGTTACGTATCAATCCATGATACGTTGATAAGACTTAGAGCATGTCTACTTCCCTCTTGAGTCTTCATGATAGGAGGGAGGGGTGGTTTTTCATCACATTTATCAATTTTGTCCAAACGTGCTCAAGATCATCAAGTCATCAACTTGTGCTAATTGATGGTTTCGAATGTGAATTTGTTCTTCCCTTGGGTTTCACATGACAAAGAAGAGCATGAGGGACAAACAGGACCTAGAAAGGCTCTGTCTGCACTGTTCTCACCTCAGAGCACAAAAATAGTTTTGACTTAAAATTAGGATCTGGTCGGCTCGTTTTGGACTCGGCCGGATCTCATTTGGGGCCGACCAGCTCCCGATGTTTGGCAAGCAGTAAGCTTTTTGTAGAAACAGAGAGCAATGGCTGAAGGTGAGGCAGAGCAATCTGGGCAGACAGAGCAATTTTAGCACAATGCGCATGTGATTGTTTTGCATTCTTATGGTTGTGTGCATTGCATTAGTCATTTTGCATTGTTTAAGAGCATGCATGTTTTTCTAATTATTTTATTTTGTTTGGCTTGCCTCGGAGTACTATGTGATCATTCTGTGTTTTAGCATATTGCATTGTGTGTTAATGTTGTTATATCCAGCATGTTTTCCATGAGGTTAAGTGCTTAAGTGATATACTTGTTTGAATGCCGGTGGATGAAGGCTAATTTAAAAAATTGGGATAAATTGATTAATGTACGAACTCACCTTTTCAAGTGACAAGTATCAAAAATAATTTTCAAACAAACACGAAATCAAACGTTCCAACTTTTACAAATTAGTCTATATTTGTGTGCATCACATAGTAACAATAGCTAATAATCAGAACAAGAGCATATAATATGAATAAAAATCACATCATGATTAGTAGAGGCGGATCTTTGATCGGGTGAGTGGGATGCTCAATTCATGACCTTCCCCTCTCGTACCTAAGTTCCTGAGCCAAGACACTTTGGCGATGACGGATAAGTGGCCTTTGGCACGAGTCCCGGGTTTCCTAAATTTTTCAAAATATTTAGGTGGCGACTCTGTATCTGGAAAAGCAGTCCATTTTTGTCATTTTGATTCAAAATCGATTTTTCAAAAGATTTGCCAGATTTGGACTCTTTTGTGTTGATCTATTTTACATTGCACTTGTGAGATTAGGTTTAGGACCACAGGAGTTCGAACTGTAAGGCTAGTCGTATCTGAAAGGAGCATGCAAAGCAAGCTACAACAACCTCCATCCACTGGTATTCATAGAGATATGTCAAATAAGCAAGTAGCTACATGATTAGATGCTAAACATAGTAAGAAAAACACACAAACGAGGGACACTAAAGTATAAAAACTCACATATTTACCAATGTCCTGCGAACAGCTGCAAAACAAAGTTAGCGAAATATGGATGATCTTATATACAAAATCCTAATGCAATTCACTCATAAGATGCAACTAAAAATTCAGCTTCTAATATATGACACGTGAATCATCTCAAGAACACGAGATAGCACACATAATCGCATCAGAATTGATTAAATCCATAAATGCAAATTTAGCTGAATTAAGGTGTATGAAACATGGATGCAAGGCAAGGATAAAAATAAAAATAAAAATAAGATGATGAAGAAGAAGAAGAAGAAGAAGAAGAAGAACAACAACAAGAAGAAGAAGAAGAAGAAGAGACAATATGATGTTTATGTACAAATAAGGAATGCAAGTAAAAGAATGAGATAGAAAAAAGTGGGGTGAGAAATTATTAAAACACTTGAATAATTACAAACTGAATTAGAAAGAGAGAATATTACAACGAAATAAAACCTCACAAATCTCTCAAATTAAAAGAAAAGTAAAAACTTCATGTGCCTCGGAGACTGCTGGAAGTTGTTTTACTCGTCATCAGAAGACCGCTCTATTTTGTCCAAAAAGAGTTGGCTGGCCGGCCGATAAGGCCTAGCAAACTTGATTCACAACAAATCCAAGACAAAACAAATATGAGATATATTGGTGGCTCAACCAACCACTTCGGATTAGATTATAACAGATTTATAATATGAAAATGAAGCAAGAAAACCCAAACATAAGATAGAAAATGCAAGAAAATGAAAGAGATTGAAAATTCACCCTCCAAAGAAAGGATGAACTTCTTGATTTCTAAACTTCCTTTTGATCACCCTCAAGGTTGTGAATTATGTTTTCAATCCTCAATTCGAAAACTTGGAATTCTTGCTAGAATAGTGGTGTCTTGGATTGTTTAATAGCGTGTGTGGGAAGAAGGGGGGGGGGGGAGGGGAATGGTTAACTCATCAATTTTCTAAAACTTAGTAACTCCTTCGACCAAAGCTCTAAAATTTGACTAAAATGAGTTTCTTGAATGGTTTTTGTAATGGAAGATGGGATATATAAAGGCTTGTAGACAACTTCTCTATTTTGGCAAGATAACTCTCTCTTTTTCGAAGCTTTTTCTTCTTTCTCAATTCTTAATCTTCTCCTCCCAGTTAATCCATCCCCTTCTCTAGTCCCCTCATTCAAGACTTAAGTTCTCTTTATATAGGCAATGCAAGTGGAGAGATGGTGGAAGACAAAGTGGAAGGCAAATGGAGTATTAGTGAAGATAATAGAGCTAATAGAAGACAAAAGTGGAGCATTACCTTCAATGGATCAAGCACTAGGCAATGGAGGCTAAGTGTGTATGCATTCTATGCATGAATGGATCAGAAAGTGGGATAGTGGAATGTCGCACATGCACAAAACAAAAAGAAAAAAAATGGTTCTGCTGAGTTATAGATCGTGGTCGTGGACCAAATGGTCGCGGGTGTGATTAATATGGTCATGGTCTTGACCAGCCTTTGCGAGATGCAAAGAAAATTTCTGAGAGCTAATTTTGTCACGGCCAGTTTGCATCCTGGTCGTAGCTGCCAATGGCTTGGTCTCGGGTGCGATGAACTTCTTTCCGAGACTTAAACACTTAGCCAAAATAGGCTTAGGGTTGGGAGTAAAGCTCGAATTTCATCTTTCTTATTGAGGATTTTGTGAGATATCACATTCTTATTTTCATCATCAGGTGATCAAAAGAAAGCACCCAAGTCTTAGGGTTCGTCAAAATAGGGTGTCTACAAGATCCTTTACTGTTGTGATTAGATTCTTCGAAACAAGATCATACCTCTTGTAAAGTCTTATGGTGAAATCATTATGTTAAAGAAGCTACGTGGGAAACTGAGAATCAGATGCAAGCCAAATGCCCACATCTTTTCAAAAATCAAGGTATGACAAGTTCGGGGACAAACTTCTATTTAGGAGGGGAGAAATGTGACTTCCCAAATGTTTAATTAATTTTAACACCAAATTAATATCAAATTAAAAATAATAATAATACTAATGATTGAATTTAACATAAAAAATCTAAATCAATTATGCAATTTCTTACCTTTCGGACCATTAATACTCAATCTCAAAAATCAAAAACTGAAATTGTAGAAACTTGACATATTTTCCAACTAACAAACAAAAGAAGTCATGCAAAAACAATAAAAATATTCTCGTAAGAATTGAATTTAACATAAATAAAAAAATTAGATCAAATATTCAACTTGTTACCATTGCTTTCTAACATCAATCAATGATGTTGAGATCCTTGTTGCTTGATCTTTCCATAAGACTTAAAAAAAAAAAAAAAAGGAAGAAGAAATTCAAGTGTTAAATATATAACTCTCATAAAATATAAAATAAGAAATATTTATTAATCAAGGAATGTACTTGAATCAATCTCTTCCAATTCATCCAATTCATTTCTAAGACTGATTTGAGATGGGGAATGTAACCAATTTTGTGTACAAATGAGGGCCTCTACCGTGATGGGTGATAGAGAGCTACAGAATGGATCAAGTACATGGCCTCTTGTGCCAAAAGCAGATTCTAAGGCAACCATAGACATGGGGATAGCTAGAACATCCCGAGCTATGAGAGAGAGGATGCAATAGTCAATGGAATTAGCCTTCCACCAACCCAAGATGTCAAAATCATCATTATCTTATTCACAATCATCCACCAAAAATCTCTCCAACTCAAATTTGTTAACCGTGTCACTTTGTTCTCCAAACGCATCTTATACTGGGATTTCATTTTTACTCGAACATCCATGTCATATTCTTTATCCAAATCCATTTCCCTCGATGACTGCCTCACAGTTTGTGTTTGCACACTACCACTTTGAACATTAAAAGCATTCCAATCATATAAGCATGTCAACTCATTCTTTAGTTCATCATCAAATCATCAACATGTTTAGCTTCATAAATTTCTTCCAAGCACCATTGAATATAACTGAGTTTGTAACAGGGATCAAGAACAATCGCAACAGAGAATAGCAAATTAACCTTGTCAAATTTACCCCAATACTTATCAAACTTGGAACTCATGCCATGTGCATTAAATGCAAACTTACATCTTCATTCTCACGCAATTCAATGATTGCATTTTTATCAACATAATCTCAATAAAAAATGCATTTCAAGGGACATATAAAGAACCGAAAAACGTGATGTGGCATTATAAAACAATTTTAGAAACTTGACATACAACCTCAGCTTCTTCTAATCATGTTTTGTAGGCAGCTCAATTGTCTTTATTCTCTCTTTTCCTTTCCCATTATCACTTAAAGGAACTCCATCCTCTTCACCAATGTCACCAATCTCACTAGCCTCACCAACCTTATCCTCTCTAAGATTCGAGTGGAAGTGGGTGTCATCATCATCTAACCGCTTGAAAGCCTTTTGAAATTGTATAGCCCATTCTAACATGAAATACGTAGAGTTCCACCGGGTAGCCACATCCAAACTAGATTTACCATTAAACTTAATGCCCTCTTTTTCAACACATAATTTGAACTTGGCCATTATAGATGGAGAGGATCTCACAAGTTTTATAACACGTCAAATCCTTGTTATGGAATCATCAATTTCTTTCAATCCCTCACAAACAGTTAAATTCAATATGTGAGTGCAACACCTCACATGTAACAAGTAATATGGTATTATCAAAAAGTTAATGAGACCATTATTTGAGCTTGCATTATCAACTGTGGTTGTGAGAACTCATCAATTCCCCATGATACCAAACAATCCTCGATCACCTTACCAAGTGTGTTACCTTTGTGATTTGGAAATATATAGAAGTTCATAATTTTTTTATGAAGTTTTTAATCGCAATCAATAAAATGTGTAGCGAGACACATATGATTCAAGTTTTACACGGATGTCTAAGTGTTTGTGGTAAGACATAGTCATTGACCAAGACATAGTTGTTGACCTCTAAGTGCATTCTTCAAAGCCTTTTTCTCACTCCCAAATATTGACATACATTCTTTGGCAATAATAATACTAGATGGGATTTTTAACCACTTGGGTTGCACCACACTGATGGGTCATTTTACACACCAAAAATAAACACTAATTGTACCAAATTCCTTAGAATAATGGTAAGTTCAGGTTTCGATCCCCAGGGACAAACGGGAAATTAAACTAATTTAATGGTTATTTTTTTAATTAATTTTGATGAAAGAGATGGTTGTTCATAACCTAATGATAATTAAATTAAACAAAGCAAATAAACTAGCAATTATAATTAAAGATGATGTTACTGATTTTGAGAAAAACCTAGGGTAATGAATTCACCACTAGTTACATAAATAAGGTTTCAATTTGAAAATCAATTATGTTGTAGTTCGAACCAAATAATACTTTGCAACTACAAGTTCAAAGCATTGATCAAGAAAACTCTCACGTTCAATGTATGGGTACGAACCATCTCAAGTAGTACGAGTCGTTCGCTCTAAACTACGGTAGCAAAACGACTCGTCCCTCGTAATATGACTTGTAGTATGGCCGCACGTACGGTGGTCGGTGTCTTGATGCCTAGAAACCTTTTTTTTTTTGAAGGGTGGGCCGCTTGCGCGCCAGAGTTGGCCGCACGTGCAGTGGTCGATTTCTAGGTTCCAGAAGAATTTTATTTTATTTTATTTATTTTTTGAATATATGAGGATGATGATGATGAACAATGCTCAAAAACTACATTAAACTACCAATGTACTAATATTACAAGTGAAAACTAAGAAATCTAAACAAAAAGAGGGTGGTTATCTTGAAAAAGTATGAAGAAAAAGGATGAAGATTTAAGATCTGCCAGAAAAAATGGTCATCGGAAGGTCGCTGGTCGAAGAAGATGGTGATGCTCCGGTAGGAAGGTGGTGGTGAGAAAAGGTTGGGTGAAAGTTGATGGTTGAAAGGTTGGTGATGGTAGGGTTTGAGTGACATACAATGAGGAAAAAGATGATAAGGTAGAGAAATGAAGAGAGCAAAGAAGATATGAAAGGTAGAGAGAGTGTATTTGTGAGAGCGATAGGAGTGGGTCTAGGGTTTGGCTTCAAGAAATCATTTTTTTTTAGGGAAGAGAAATAAAATAAGTAAATAAAAATAAATAAATAAACTGCACATTTTTTTTTTTAACAAACCGCTCGTGCGCCCATGTGGACTACACGTGCAGTGAAGTATGAGCCGTATCGACGGCTGTGAAACAAAATGGTATGGGGTCTGGGCCTCCGCTTATGCCCCCCCAAATTTTTTTTTTGGATAGACCGCTCGTGCGCCTGTGTAGGCCGCACGTACGGTGAATATTGGGCCGCTCCAACAGCGCTTAAGCAGAATACTTTTGGGCTTGGGCCGCTCGTGTGCCCTGGGCCTTCGTTCGAGTGCCTAATGCTTGGACTTTTTGCTCATGTGCCCATTTGGGCCGCACGTTTTTTTTTTTTTTTTTTTAAACGCAGCTACAGCCATTCAATCCCCAACCCAACTTCTACCTTTATTTCACATTCAAAATAAGAATAACACCTTGAAAACATTTAAAAGCTCAATAAATGTATAATCTTCACGCAAAAACCGCAGGTACTACTTTTCTCCCTAACAATGTTTGTAACTTCCTTATTTTTCAACAGGGTGACAGACTAGGTTGATTCGGTATCCAGAATTGAGGCCTATAAAGCTAACTCGACCTATAAGGCTGCCATACAAAGTTCAAGCTGGGGTGGTTTTGAAACAATCTCCACACCCCTGGGTATTTAAACTAGACTTTAGTCTCAAAAATTCCAAACCTTTGTGTTCTAGGCTTTGCCATTCGAACTCTAGTTTTCACCGTCTTAGTTGGTCTCCTAGGAACTCACTACAAACATAGTTAAGTGGCTATACCACATTGTCAGATGTCTACACCTTTAGAGGATTAAAAGTCTCCTAGACGCAAAACAATTATGATATAAGATATATTGGGTCCGTCAAGTGGACAACCTCAATCATCTCCTTTCTCTCAATACCATCCCCACAATGTTTCAATCTTTGACCATTTACCTTGAAGGTCGTACCATCTTGTGGATTTTTAATCTCAACCGCCCTATGCAGAAATATTTCGATAACCTCATATGGGCCATCCCACCGAGACTGGAGTTATTCGGAAACAACCTCAATTTGGCATTAAACAACCACACTTTTTGGTGAGGCTTAAAGGACTTATGAGAAATGTGTTTACCATGAAATGCCTTAGTCGTAGCCTTGTAAATTTTGGCGCTCTCATATGCATCATTGCGGAGCTCATCTAACTCATTAAGTTGGAGTTTTCGATGGTTACTGACTTTGGCCATATCAAAATTGAATTTCTTAATGGCCCACAAAGCCTGGTGTTCTAACTTAACAAGGAGATGACATGTTTTCTCGAACACAATCCTATATAGAGACATCCCGATGGGTTTCGTATATGTAGTGCGCTAGGCCCAAAGTGCATTAATCAACCTAGTGAACCAATATTTCTTATCAGGCCTCACAGTTTTCTCGCGGATATGTTTGGCTTTCCTATTAGAAACCTCTACTTGACCACTAGTCTGGGGATGATACGGAGTGCCAACTTTGTGAGGGACCATGTATTTGCGCACCAATGTTGTCATGACCCAAATCCACCCCTACAGGTTTAGCATCGTAACAGGCCAGTAATTCTTGGATTACCAAAGGTCTCTGAACAAAATAACATATAATTAGGGGCTAGAGAAGCAAATATATATATATATATATATAAACATATGCAGTCCATTGAGCTGTGCTGACAAACATGGGACAAAAAATTAAAACCTGTATAAAACATATACATGTATGATGTCAAAACCACATAAGTCTTGCAGCACCGTAAAAGGTGTGTGGATAAACAAAAACAAAATAAAACATTCTTCATTCACAAAACTTGTCTTCTTAAATGGGAACCTCCCCGGGAGGCATGGTGGCTGGCTAACCCTAAACTCTCCAGGCAGCAGCTTAGGCCAGGTCATGCGCTTGCTCACCTACATACATAATATAAATAGTGAGCGGAAGCCCAATGAATAATAACAGATTAAAGGGTTAAATGAATGATGTCCCAACAGATTCAAGAAATAGAAACAAATTCATATTCATAATCTTCTTTGAATCGTATAGAGAAATCAAAATTCTTGCTTTTTATATGGGGTACATCCATTAACACTAACAAATCAAATACAGAGCATTAAGGGTCATACTTGTCAGTTTCATAAAGGAACCTCCGGTACTCGGAATAGATATCATACTTGTCAGTCCCATGAAGGAACCTCCACTACTGGGAACAGATAACATATTTGTCAGTTCCATAAAGGAACCTCTAGTACCGGGTACAGATAACATACTTGAGCCATGAAATTGCTGCCACAAATACTTTTCAATAGATGGACTATCATTTATTGTACAAAACGTAATTGTTCCATAAAACAGATCTTATTGCATCAAACAGAAAATAAATAACATAGCTTTACTGTAGACAACCCATTTTTGACCGCCCTCAAGACTTGGACGTCATCGTTTGAACACTCGATGATCATCCATGTTCGTGTTCGTCTTGAGTTCTCGGAGGTTTCGGTCGCGCGCCTTGCCTCAAGACCTCTCGACTTGTTTGTTTTGTGCTTGGTTGTACACCAAACACTTGTGTTTTTGCTTCTGAGGGTAGGGAATGGCATGTTGGCCATCCCCACACCTCATCGGCCTTGGCTTGAGGCCACTGGCTCTGTTTTCTTGCTACCGGCCAAATATTTTGGTCGGTCGGCAATGTTTTTGGTCGGCCGACCATTTTTGTTGGTCAATCGGCCATATTTTCTAGCCAACCCCTTTCCATCTGCTTTTGGCAGATATTTAGCTGGCATCCATAATAAACCCCCTCCATACACGTGTATGGAGGGATTTGCTCCCTTATGTTAGCTTCTCCAAGAAGCTTAGGAATTGGATTCCTATAAGAGGAGGCCCTCTCCTCCCTTTCCATGGGTTGAAGAACTCTGATATATAGCTTATATATCTATATCTCTCTATCTCTCTCTATATATATATAGTTGTGTGTGTATTAGTGTTCTAAAGGGGTTTTTTGTTTTTAGTTTTGCACTAAGACACCTAGTATTACGCTATAACTTGATTGCTGAGGTTTTAAGAGGTGGATTTCAGAGTTTGAGTTGGTTTTTGATCAAAAGGAAATGCTGAGGTTGGTGTTCTTGAAGTGTTCTTCAAGGGTGAGAACTTACCTTTTTCTCCCCCATTTTTGTTTAAGGTTTTAGACCTATTTGCATATTGTTTCAAGCTTAGTGTATAACTGATAAAAGTTCTGTATTTTCATGTTAAAGATGTTTCATTAGGGTCACTTTTGGGTTGGGGGTTTTTTACACCCTCTTATGCTTTGTTTTGCCTCTTTTTGTGCCTTTCTCTTTAGGCTTTGGAACCCCCTTATTTCAACCTTTTGAAATCTAGAGGATTTTCAGTGGTGGAGAAGTGGTTTTGAAGTCATGTATAGGGGAGGGACACCCCTCTCCCTTTGTATCTCATTTGCTTGTGTTTAAGGCTTATAAAAGTAACATGCTTGCTTAGCTTTATTTGGCTTCATTTCAGTGGGTATTTGGTGTTAGTTTAGCATGTTATACCTCTGTTTCATGTTGGTTCGATGGCCTATTGCATGCATCATGCACTTGCTTTGTAATCCCCTCTATTGTCATAATATGTATCATGCATTTAGACCATCATGCATGCATGTTTTAGCTTGACTTCATGAAGCTTTTAGCTATGTTGTGGCATGCTTAAGTTCTATTTTTGGTCTTTTGGGTCATGCTTGCCATGCTTTGTGTAGCCACTTTGCATTTTAGCTTGCTAGGTTTGGGTGTGTGAGTCACGAGCATGCTTCATTTGGGCTATTTCAGTGATTTGGAATCACTTATCATGCTATTTCAGTCCATGTTTCATGCTTGTATACTTGCATTTGCCATCCATTCAATGCTTTGGGGAGGTGTTGTTTCATGCTCCATGTTTGGACCATTGCATGTCCCTCCATGATTAGGTCTTTGGGAGACCTTCTCATTGGGTTTTGGGGCTTATTTTGGCGTGTTTTAACTCTGACTTTATTGGTCTAAGCCATGCCATGTTCGGTTGTTAGAGGTGTAGTGCATTTGCCCTTTTGGCCTTGTATACGTCTTGTTTTGTGCTCACCTTTCTAGCATGTTTTGGCTTCATTCCATATTTGTTTTGGCTTCATTTTGATCTGCCTCGGGACTGTTTTGGGTCACCTTGGCCCTTTGGGGCTTGGTTGACATAGTCATAGTTCAAGTCCCTTGACTAGCTTTGAGCATTGGGTCCATTAGCATGCTATACTTCACTTGTGCATGTGATTTGGCATCATTCTTCACTTAATTTCAGAGCTCATTGCATTGTCATGTTCTCATGTTTATCCCATTTTGCTTGTGGGTGAGGATTGTGCAGCATTGCCTAGCTTATGGATTCATGAATGTTCATGCATATCTTTTTTTGGTACCTTGATTTGGGTGTTTTTGGCCACTATTTTGGGGCATGGCTGAGGTCTTCCATTCCGGTTTAAGCCCATCCTTGTATATAGTTGCATATTTGACATGTTGCATCTTGTTACATGCTTACTAGTTTACACTTTGTTACATGCTTGTGCAAGTTGCATTGAGTAGGCACACTCATGTTGCGTTACATTATTTGCATACTTGCATTATATCATGTTTGCATGTTTAGTATATCACATGATATTTAGCTAATTGCAACACACAACATTGTCATATACTTGGTGTGCCCATGCTACATTAGTTTAACTTGCATGCTTAGGTTGCATTGCATTCTGCATGCTTGCTACCTTAGTCTTGTGTGCATACTCGAGTCTCATTGCATTTGGCATGCTTAGGTTGCATCACATTGCATTTGGCATGCTTACATTGCATTACCTTGTATTGCATTTACGTATCGCATTGTATTTAGCATACATGCATTACATGGTGTTTGGTTTGGGGTGTCAAACCAAACGTGAGGAATGAGGGACGTTCGTACTTAAAGTGACGAAACGTGCCTCAATCTTCGGTCGCCGTCACTCTTGATCCAATGTGATAGAGTGTGTGGCATCCATTTGTTTTGTGCATCCATTTTACATTGATATGCACATTGGCTCCTTTGGCCATCATGCGTTGAAATGCGTGATTGGTGGCCCGAGGGTCGGGAGCCATACTCCCTTGAGTTCATGGCATGATAGGGAGGGTGGTCGTGCAAACATTTGGCTTACAAATTCCACGCCATGCACTGTTTGTCCTCTGTTGCAGCAAAACCAGTATTCTGCAGGAAAAAATGGTCGGTCGGCAACTTTCAGTGCCGGTCGACTATCAATACCCAGCCGGTGGTCCCATTTTTTGGCCGATGACCATATTTCCATGGCCGGTGGTGTTTTCTCTCGGCCGGTGGCATCCCAAAGTGTTCAGGGAGTGGTTCAGAAACAACCTTAGGATTTTCACAATTATCAGAGGTGCAGAACAATGCAAACAGAGGCAACAGAGGCATGGCAACGGGTTTCTGAGCAAGGCAAATCGAGCATGCATCATCCAATCATTCCGAAGCGGAGCTGCGGTGGCCTTTTGAATTTCATACTTAGTTTATTTTGTAATTAATTCGTTAATTAATTAAGGGACTGTAATAATTAATTAGATAGTGTAGTTAATTATCTATTGAGTTTGTATTATTCTTTCGGACCCTCCGCCGAGAGGGCGAATTTGTAATAAGTGTGCGTGCGTGTGTGAATGTCTTCCAACCCCACGTCTTTCTCCCCTTTATTTACTAGCTTTTGATGGTTAGTTTAGGACATGTTTCAATTAGCATACTTATGCTCGCATGCTTGCGTCATTCATCTGTTTTGCATGCACCGGGCTCGGCGCATCATGCTAACTGCATTGTGTTTCAATTCCAACTTGAATACGTGTATCGAGTTACCGCATTTCACATACCATTCTTAGAATAGCCGAGCCTATTTTAGTTGCATTTTGCATGTGTTGCATTAGCCATCCTAACATGAACTAGGATCATGCATGATTCCTAACTAGTTTCTTGTTTTGGCTTGGTGTACTAGGTAAGTTTTTATGCTTTAGCATCTTACATGAGTGTGAGTTTTGCCATGATAGCATGCTTACCATGAGGTTATATGCTTATGTGATATAACTACCTGAATGCCTGTGGGTGAAGGTTGTGTTGCTTGAATTAGAATAATTCGTCGAAACCCGTGTTTTAGCCTACTTGCGAGTAGCAAACTTCAAACCATTTTCAAAACAAACGGATATGTGATGCTTTGTTCCAACTTGGGCAATCCAGTGTATAATTGTATGTTGTGCGTATCACATAGTAATTCTAGTCTAATAACCAAAATAAGAACGCATAATGTTTTCAAAACTGGATATCATGCTTAGTACAGGCCGATCTTCGAATCGGGCGAGCGGGGGTGCTCATAGCTGACCTTCCCCAATCGTACCCAAAATCCCGAGCCGAGGCAACTTTGGTGATGACGGACACGTGGCCTTGGGCACGAGTCAAGGTTTCCTGAATTCCCCCAAAACAAAATATTTAGGTGGCGACTCTGTATCTGGCAAAGCAGTTCATGTTTGGCACTTCTTTCTTAAAAATCAGTTTTCCAAAACGATTTGCCGGATTTGGACTCTTTGGTGATTTATCAATCTCACATCGCACATTGTGAGATTAGATTCAGAACCGTGACATATTGAGTCCGAACTGTGGAAATGCATAAGCCCTCGAGGGCGCGTCCACATTTACTAAGTTATTACTCACAAATGGCTCCAAAGCAAAAAATAGAGCAGACGAATCAAGTAACTTACGACGCGTGACCTACATAGATACAGAACGATTACGTATTGAATTACACACCCAGAATTATTAACTTAGTTCTTTCTTCTTTAGGAGTGTTTCTATTTCTTATCCTCATTGTTATGTCTTAACTAGGGCATAGGACTACCTAGGATTCAATGAGGATGCTGAAACACACTTGAAAACACTTAGGCAAATATGCTGAAAATAGGGGCCTTGCTCGAGCACAACTTCCTTCGCTCGAGCAGAGGTTCCAAAGTGGTCACTCGAGCGTAACATTGGTCGCTCGAGCGGTCTGCAAACTTCTGCAAAAGTACTAGTTGCTTGGATTTTTCGCTCGACGATCGCTCGATGGTCACTCCAGCCAACGTGAGACTAAGGTCTTCGTTTGCGCGCAACTCTCGTCGCTCGAGCAGTATGCAAAAATGTTAAACTTCTGAAAGCATGCAATTTACGCTCAAGTCAAATTTTGGTCACTTAAGTGGTGGTGTAAAACACAGAGTGGTCGCTCGAGCGCAGGTTCTGTCGCTCAAGCAGAGGAGCAGAATCTGGAATTTCTAGATTGTTCTGTAATATGCAAATCATTAGTTCAATGCTTCAAACTTGCTTCTTTGGGCCAAAAACCATAGGAAATTTGTAAAAACTTTTGCATTATCATGAAGAAAAGATCATTTCACAAAATCAAGCCCAAAAGCAAGTTAATTCTTCAAAATTAAACTTAAAAACGTGAAAGCATAACATGCATGTGATGATGCAAGTCCAACACTTCCAAAACATAAAAAATTGAAGGAATACTAGTGAAACCAAGTTAAATTCTTCAAAGTATGCAAGTAAAGCTTCCGGCATGTGGAAAATTCTTTGACTTCAACTTTAAAATCATGAGAATTATGCATGCATGTAAAATTCACTCTCATTTTTAGCTATCCAAGCTCAATTCTAGCATTACACAACTTAATTCTTTGAATTTATGTGCTCAGTGACTCAATCCCAAAGCTAGAAGGTTGAATTCTTACCTTAGGTGATCAATTACACTATAAATGGTTAATTATTTGAAATCCCAAGCTAAAACCTCCAAGTTCTATAGCAAATCCTTGTTGATCACTTCCCTCTTGGTCTTTCTCTCTCTCTCTCTCTCTCTCTCTCTCTCTCACACACACACACACATTTTTGAGCTCAAGGTTAAGGGAATGAGAGTGTAAAAAATAAAATCAAGAGCTTACTTATGCCTTATATAGGCTTGATTAGGGAATACCATTAGTGGCCAATTAATTGCTATTAATTTTTCTAAGTTAATTTGTTCCGAATCAAATTTCAATTAAACCAACCATAAAATTCTAAAAATTCTAACTAACACATATACCAATTCAATTTCGTGATTGGATGCTGATAAGGCTTTCAATTCGCAGAACAAAACAAGAACAGAAACATATATTCCTACTGTAGACAAATATAAACACAAATAATGCATTGCACATGTAATTTAACTTAGGATTTCATCTTAATTTCTTATTAGACATATTTAATCATGGATTATTGGCTAATCACAGGTCGGGGTTGTTACAATCTTCCCCCCTTAAAAGAGTTTGGTCCTCAAATCTCAAATTACCTTCGTTTTGGTAGAATATTGGATCCAAAAGAAACAAGTCAGGGTACCTCTTCATCATGTCTTCTTCAGTCTCCCTAGTTGCATATGTCCCTCCATGGTTTTGCCAATCCACTTTCACTAAGGGAATTTCTTTGTTCCTCAATCTTTTAATTCGGCGATTCACAATCTAAATTGGCCTCTCCTCATAGGTGTAGTCATCTTTGAAAAGCACATGTGTTGGTTCAATAACATGTAATGAATCTGTTAGATAGTCCCAAAGCATTGAGACATGATAAACATTATACATATGTTCCATGACTTGCAGTAAGGCTACCCGATACGTCATCGGGTTGATTTTCTCAAGGATTTCATATGGCCCAACATATCTCGGTGCCAATTTGCCTTTCACTCCAAACCACGTTTGGCCTTTCATCAGAGTTACTTTGATAAACACATGATCCCTGACGTCATATTTTCTATCTCTTCTTCGGACATTCGTATAACTCTTTTGGCAACTTTGTGCAGTTTTCAATCTCTGTTGAATCAGTTTCACTTTCTCTGTCATTTCTTACACAAGTTCTAGTCCCAATAACAGTTTATCACCCACTTTGGCCCAAAAAATCGGGGAATGACATTTCCTGTCATACAAAGTTTCGTAAGGAGCCATTCCAATGCTTGAGTGATAACTGTTATTGTAAACAAATTCAGCCAAAGGAAAATAAGTCTCCCAATTCCCCTAGAAGTCCAACACACACATCCACAACATATCTTCCAAGGTTTGATTGGTTCGTTTAGTTTGGTTGTCTGTCTGTGGGTGAAAAGGCCTGTTTAACTTTAATTCAGTCCCCAAAGCTTGTTGTAGACTTTGCTAGAATCTTGAAGTGAACTTAGGATATCTGTAAGATAAAATAGACATTGGCACACCGTGTAATCTCACAATCTCATTTACATATAGGTATCCGCATTATAAAAAGGTTTCACAGGTAGGAAAAGAGCGGATTTAGTTAAACGATCAACTATGACCCAAATGGAATCCATACCTCAAGAAGAGCGAGGCAACCCCATAATGAAGTCCATAGTAATGTACTTTCATTTCCATTTCGGTATTGGAAGCGGCTGTAGTAATCCAGCAAGTTGTTGATGTTCGGCTTTTACATGTTGGCAATACAAGCATCTACCCATAAAATCCACAATGTTTTTCTTCATTCCAGGCCACCATAAATTATGTTTCAAATCCTGGTACATTTTTATGTTTCCTGGGTGCATAGCAAACTTTGAATTGTGAGCTTCCGTCATAACACGTTTTCTCAAATCTAGATAATCTGGCACACAAAGTCTATTCTAAAATTTCAACACATTATCATTACACACAAATCCCGACCTCGGTTTTGAATTAATGTCATCGACAATCTTCTTCAAAAACTAATCGTCAAGCTGTTTCTCTTTAATTTCTTCTATGATTACAAGTTGAGCAGAAATGGAAGCTAAGATCCTGCCCTATTCGCGCAATACAATTTCAATCTCATTCTTTTCTAAGTCACATAACAACTCTTTCTGGCCAGTGAGCAAACATGACAAATTTCCAATAGACTTTCGGCTTAAGGCATCTGCAACAGTATTGGTTTTCCCAAGATGGTACAAGATCTACAAATCATAATCCTCGATCAATTCAAGCCATCTTTTTTGTCTCATGTTCAATTCTTTTTTGGGTGAAGAAATACTTTAGGCTTTTATGATTCGTATACACCTCACAAGTCACAGTGCACAGATAGTGTTGCCAAATTTTTAGGGCAAACACCACGGCTGCTAGTTCAAGGTCATGTGTCGGATAGTTCTTTTCATGTGGTCGAATTTAACGAGAGGCATAAGCAATCACTTTATCATTTTGCATTAGTACACATCCTAAACCTTTGTAAGAGGCATCGCTATAAATCTGAAACCTATCGGTTCCATTAGGCAAGGTCAGAATTGGTGCAGTCACCAATCTAGTATTCAGGTCTTGAAAGGCTGATTCCCGTTGATCATTCCAATCAAATGGTACATTTTTCTGGGTTAGTTGGGTGAGTGGCAAGGCAAGCTTAGAGAAGTCTTTCACAAATCTGCGATAATAGCCTGCAAGTCCCAGAAAACTTCTAACTTCAAACACATTGGTTGGCCTTGGCCAATCTACAATGGCTTCAATTTTCTGTGGATCCACTGATATACCATCCTTGTCAATCACATGTCTCAAAAATGCTACGCTGTCAAGCCAGAATTCACATTTGGACAATTTTGCATACAACTTCTTTTCTCTCAAAATCTGTAAAGAAGTTCTTAGGTGTTGTTCATGTTCTTCACTGCTTTTGGAGTAAATCAAAATATCATCAATAAACACAATGATAAATTCATCCAGAAATTGTTTAAACACCCTATTCATTAAGTCCATAAATGTTGTAGGTGCATTAGTTACTCCAAAGGGCATTACCAAAAACTCATAGTGTTCGTATCTAGTTCTGAATGTTATTTTCTCTACATCTTCTGTTTTGACCTTTAATTGGTTATACTCAGATCTAAGGTCAATTTTGGAAAAGACTTGGGCTCCCTGAAGTTGGTCAAATAAATTGTCTATCTGGGGTAGAGGATATTTGTTCTTGACAGTTACTTTATTCAGTTCTCTATAATATATGCACAGTCTCAAAGACCCGTCTTTCTTTTTGACAAACAAAATTGGAGCATCCCATGGTGAAGTGCTTGGTCGGATGAACTTTCTGTCTAACAACTCTTGAAGTTGGACTTTTAACTCTTTTAGTTCAGAAGTGGACGTTCTATAAGGGGTCTTAGAAATTGGCTGTGTCCCAGGTACTACATCAATGGTGAATTCGATTTCCCTATCGATTAACTCCCCAAGTAGGTCATTTGGAAATACATCAGGAAATTCACAGACCACAAGAATCGTTTTCACATTAGCACTATCCGAAGACACAGTCAATACACAACACAAGTAGCCCCAACACCCTTTCCTTAACAATTTCCCAGCTTTCATAAATGAAATCAAGTATGGCGGAGGAACTACTCCATTTCCAATAAAAACAAACTCAAGCATACCAGGTGGTCTAAACACGACATATTTACTCACACAATCAATGGTGGCATAGTATTTCGTTAACCAATCCATACCAAGTATGTAGTCAAAATGATCAATACTCAATGGTAACAAATATACACACAATGTCACATCTCCAATCACAATATCACATGTCGGGTAAACATAAGTACATACCATAGGACCTCCAGAAGGCGTAGTCACAGAAAGTAAATAATTCATAGGTTCTAATGGTCGAGTCAATTTTCGTGAAAAAACATGTGACCCAAAAGAGTGTGTAGAACTAGAATCTATCAAGACATATGCGTTTTGAGCACAGATGGAAATTACACCTGATACCATAGATTCGGTGTTTTGTACATCTCCAGACACTAATACAGACACTCTCCCTTGCCTTAGTGTTTCATTCCCGGTATTACCCTTGACATTAGTTCTTGTATTAGTCCTCGTTACAGGATGGTTGGCATGGTCAAATCTCAGCGGACAATCTCCAATCATGTGGCCAGTCTTGCCACACAGAAAACACGTACCTGAGGCACAGTGACACATGCCTTTATACTTCCTTCTGTAATCGGGACAGCTTAGAATAAAGTCACTACTCTGGCTAGAGCTGCTGGAGGATCCCGTATTTTGCCTTTTTGAAAATGACCGGCTCTTCTTGAAATTGAATCCGGATCATTTACCCTTTCATTCAATTGTCGGAGCTGGAGCTTGTTTCTTTGCTGCCAAAATGGCCTTTGCCATCAATGCTCTATCAATTACTTCTACATAGGTCGATAACTTCAAGACGCCAACTTGGTCAAACACTTCCAAATCCAAACCGCCTTCGAATTTTCATGCCTTATTGTAATCAATATCCACCATGCGTGAAACAAACCAAGCCAATTCAGTGAATTTAGCTTCATACTCAGCTATGGACATTTTGCATTGCTTAAGTTCTTGAAATTCTAACACTTTCCGATCTCTGAAGCATTGGGGAAAATACTTGTTGTAGAAAATCTCATTAAACGGAGTCCACGTTATGTTCCATTATTAGTTTGGATCAGTAACCACCACCTCTGAGCTTCATCTTTTAATGTGTAGGTGGCCAAAAGAACTTTTTGTGTTTCGGAGCAAGGAAACACTTCAAATAGTTTCTCCATTTCAAGCAACCAGGTTTTTGCCTTTAAGGGTTCAATTCCACCCAAGAAATTTCGAGGTTTCATCTTCATAAACTTCCGAGTCATGTTGATTATATCATTGTTATTTGGCTCATGTTGTGCTGGTGGAGGTGGAGGGGGCAAAGGTTGTTGCCTCTGTTGTTGTGTTAGTGCTTCAGTCAGAGCTACAAGCATTTGTTCATATGACTCATGCGAGTCTCAGAGGATTCGGTGGCATCATTACTTCTTGTATTTTCCATTTGCTATAGGTAAACAGAGCACTATAAACATAGGCAAATAGTCATTTTCACAATATTCAGATCATTCATTTCAATTTCATGTGTTCATGGTTAGGTTCCATTTTCATATTTAAAGAACACACACACTCACACATGCAAATAGAACGCACCTACTTCTTACTAGGACATCCTAAGCTCATATGGACACGTGTGTGCGGTATAACACGTGATCTGATACCACTCTGTCACGACCCAAACACGCCCCTACAGGTTTAGCATCATAATCGGCCAGTGATCCTTAGATTACCAAAGGCCTCTGAATAGAATGACATATAATTAGAGGCTATAAAAGCAAATATATATATATATATATATATAAACATACACAGTCTATTGAGCTGTGTTGACAAACATGGGACAGAAATTTAAAACTTGTATAAAATATATACATATATGACGTTAAAACCACATAAGTCTTGCAGCACCGTACAAGGTGTGCAGATGAACAAAAACAAGACAAAACATTCTTCACAAGACAACTCTAAGCACGGCTCACAAAACTTGCCTTCTTAAATGGGAACCTCCCCGAGAGGCAAGGTGGCTGGCTGACCCAAAACTCTCCAGGCAGCAGCTAAATACACCTGCTCACCTAAATACATAGAATGACATATAATTAGGCCTAGTCACACACCTGCTCACCTAAATACATAATATAAACAGTGAGCGGAAACCCAGTGAATAATAATAGAGTAAAGGGTTAAATGAATGATATCCCAATAGATTCAAGAAATAAAAACAAATTCATATTCACAATCTTGTTTGAATCTTATACGGAAGTCAAAATTTAGACTTGTTCATATGGGGTACATCCATTAGCACTAATAAATCAAATACAAAGCATTAAGGGCCATACTTGTCAGTTCCATTAAAGAACCTCCGGTACTGGGAATAGATATCATAGCTGTCAGTTCCGCAAAGGAACCTCCAGTACTGGGAATAGATAATATACTTGTCAGTTCCATAAAGGAACCTCTAGTACTGGGAATAGATAACATATTTCCCAGTTCCATAAAAGAACCTCCAGTACCAAGTACAGATAACATACTTGAGCCATGGAATTGTTGCCACGAATACTTTTCAATATATGGACTATCATTCATTGTACAAAACGTAATTGTTCCATAAAACAGGTCTTATTGCATCATATAGAAAATAAATAACATAGCTTTACTAAGTTATTACTCACAGATGGCTCCAAAGCAAACAACAGAGCAGACGAATCAAGTAACTTACGGCGCGTGACCTATACAGATACGGAACGAATACGTATTGAATTACACACCCGGAATTATTAACTTAGTTCTTTCTTCTTTAGGTGTGTGTCTACTTCTTAACCTCATTATTATGTCTTAACTAGGGCTTAGGACTGTCTAGGATGCAATGAGGATGCTGAAATGCACTTGAAAACACTTAGGAAAACATGTTGAAAATAGGAGCCTTGCTCAAGCGCAACTTCCTTCGCTCGAGCGGAGGTTCCAAAATGGTCGCTCAAGCAGTCTGCAAACTTCTGCAAAAGTACTGGTTGCTTGGATTTTTTGTTTGACGACCACTCGATGGTCGCTCGAGCGTGAGACTAAGGTCTTCGCTTGAGCACAACTCTTGTCGCTCAAGCGGTGGTGCAAACATGGAGTGGTTGCTCGAGCGCAGGTTCTGTCGTTCGAGTAGAAGAGCAAAATCTGGAATTTCCAAATTGTTCTGTAATATGCAAATCATTAGTTCAATGCTTCAAACTTGCTCCTTTGGGCCAAAAACCTTAGGAAAATTGTAAAAACTCTTGCATTATCATGAAGAAAAGATCATTTCACAAAATGAAGCCCAAAAGCAAGTTAATTCTTCAAAATTAAACTTAAAAATGTGAAAGCATAACATGCATGTGATGATGCAAGTCCAACACTTCCAAAACATAAAAAATTGAAGGAATACTAGTGAAACCAAGTTAAATTCTTCAAAGTATGCAAGTAAAGCTTCCGGCATGTGGAAAATTTTTTGACTTCAACTTTAAAAGCATGAGAATTATGCATGCATGTAAAATTCACTCTCATTTTCAGCTATCCAAGCTCAATTCTAGCATTACACAACTTAATTCTTTGAATTTATGTGCTCAGTGACTCAATCCCAAAGCTAGAAGGTTGAATTCTTACCTTAGGTGATCAATTACACTCTAAATGGTTAATTATTTGAAATCCCAAGCCAAAACCTCCAAGTTCTCTAGCAATTCCTTGTTGATCACTTCCCTCTTGGTCTCTCTCTCTCTCTCTCTCTGTCTCTCTCTCTCTCTCACGTTTTTTAGCTCAAGGTTGAGGGGATGAGAGTGTAAAAAATGAAATTAAGAGCTTACTTATGCCATATATAGGCTTGATTAGGGAATACCATTAGTGGCTAATTAATTGCTATTAATTATTCTAAGTTAATTCGTTCCGAATCGAATTTCAATTAAACCTACCATAAAATTATAAAAATTCTAACTAACACATATACCAATTCAATTTCCTGATCGGATGTCGATAAGGCTTTCAATTCGCAGAACAAAACAGGAACACAAATAGATATTCCTACCGCATATAGATATAAACACAAATAATGCAATGCACATGTAATTTAACTCAAGATTTCATCTTAATTGCTTATTAGGCATATTTAATCATGGATTATTGGCTAATCACAGGTCGGGGTTGTTACAAATGCCACAAAAAATCGATCACAAAATGTTTGCCACTGTCACTAATTATGGGACGTGGGAACCCAAAATCATAGAAAATGGTTTCATGGAGGAATTTAACCATAGCTTTGTGGTCATTCGTTCTGGTGGCCACTGCTTGAACGCACTTGGAAACATAGTCCACGGATACCAAAATGTATTCAAATCCAAAAGATGATGGAAAGGGACCCATAAAAGTCGATGCCCCAAACATAAAAAATCTCAACAATCAAAATAAGGGTGATCGGCATCATATCACATCGTGACATAGAGCCCATTCGTTGACAACGCACACAAGCTCTACAGAAGTGATGGGCATCTTTGAAGATCGAGGACCAATAAAACCCACATTGTAAGACCTTGGCGACTGTTTTCTGCCCACTGAAATGGCCGCCACATACATGAGAGTGCAAAAGGTGAGAATGCTATGGGTTTCAATCTGCGGCACACAACGCTAAATCACTTGATCCAGACAATACTTGAACAATTCCGGGTCTTCCCAAAAATAGTGCTTGACTTATGAGAAAAATCAATCTTTGTCTTGCTTAGACCAAGTTTTAGGAATTTGCCCAACCGCCAAGTAATTCACTATGTGAGCAAACAACGGGAGGGTCACTTGTGACACAGCAAAAAGTTGCTCGTTCGAAAACGAGTCGTGCAAGGCTAAGGGATCACTCGCGTGCTCAATAATGATTCGAGATAAATGATTTGCATCGACATTCAGCGATAGACAAAAGTGCCAAAAGGACATGTGAATGTGGTCTTTTCTTGATCATCAGGATACACATGAACTTGATTGTAACCAAAATAGCCATCAAGGAAACAATAGTAGCTCTGTCTTACTAACCGCTCTAGGATTTGATCAATAAAAGGTAAGGAAAGTGATCCTTACCAGTCATGGAATTGAGCCTACGATAATCAATGCACATTCGCCACCCAGTTATGGTTCATGTGGGGACTAACTCTCCTTGCTCATTCTCAACGACAGTGATGCTCGATTTCTTGGACACCACTTGTGTGGGGCTTACCCACTTACTATCTGAGATGGGGTATTAATATCCATATCCAACAACTTCAATACCTCTTTTTTTACTACCTTTTTCATGTTAGGATTAAGCCTCCGTTATATTTCATGAGAAGGTTTGGTGTCTTTGGTGTCCTCCTCTAAGTGTATATGATACATGCACATGAAGGGCTCTATCCCTCTCAAATCGGCCACTTACCACTCTATAGCACTTCGATGCACCACGAGAACACTCATTATTGACTCTCCTACTTTGCAGTTAAGTCAGATACAATGATGACATGAAAAGTATCCTAAGACCCTAAAAAGGCATACTTGAGTATGGCCAGGAGTGGCTTCAACTCAAGTGTAGGTGGTGTGACTAAGGATGGTATGGTGGGCTCTTTAGATAGAGGAGAAAGGGACTCAAACCGGGTTTTCCATGGAGGAAAATCTGGTGTAGGAGAAGAATCAAGTAAAGCATTCACTTCCCCAACTGACCTGTCAATATCAAAATCCTCAAACCCAAAATGAGCTAAACAAGCATTTAAAGGGTCCTCTACAAGAATGAAAGGTAAAGCCTCCTTTACTATTTCGCCCACAACATCTACAAATAAGCACTCCTCTCTTTCATGGGCTTGTTGGAATGCTTGGAAAACATTGAGTTTCACTTGCATATTTCCAAATGAAACATCCATAACCCTGGTACGACAATTAATACATGTATTAGCCATAGCCAAGAAAGGTCAACCTATGATCACCGGGATTTGTTTCCAAGAGCTAGCTACCGTTTCCATATATAAAACCAAAAAATCAATAGGAAAATAAAACCTATCAACCTTTACTAGCATATCTTCAATCATGCCACATGGCACTTTGAGAGACCGGTCAGCCAACTAGAGTGTGATAGTAGTGGGCTTCAACTCGCCAAGCCCGAATTCCTTGTACACAGAGTACGACAACAAATTGACACTAGCTCCTAAATCTAACAAGGCCCTATCAATGAAATGGTCCCCTATAATGCATGCAATGGTTGGGGCACCCCGGTCTTTAAGCTCAAGGGGTGTGTCACTCAATAAGATGGAGCTTACTTGCTCTGTGAGTACAACCTTTTGGGACACGTGTGTCCTAGATTTACGCTTTTGCGTACAAAGGTCCTTCAAAAATTTAGCATAGAAGGGTACTTGCTCAATCGCCTCCAACAGGAGGAGGTTGATTTTAACTTGTTTAAAAACCATCATCATTGCTTCCGTGGATGCCGCCTTCTTATTAAAAGTGGACGGTGCATCAAGGCATTAGGGAAATGGTGCCTTAGGCACATATGGTGCGTTAGACTCATGTGAAATACTAGAGACTAAGTCATCCCCCTTATGTATTTCTCCCTCACATTTGCTCTCATGGGGTTTACCACCGTGGTCACCCTTCTTAGCCCTAGTTACATCAGACACAACTGGCTGAGGCTCTAACTCCTTTCCACTCCTTAAAGTAATCACCGCTTGCACCTGTTCATGGTGCTTCCTATTCCCACTCGACCCCTTTGCCCCATATTAACCCTTAGGGTTAGCCACAGTTTGACTCAGTAATTTTTCCTCATCTCTCCTATTCATGTTATTAGCCATTTAACATGATTGGGCCTCTAGCTTGGCAATGGAGTGAGTATAGGAGTAAACTACTGGTGTTAACCCCTTAAGCTCTAAAAGAACTTCCAACACCTAAGTCTCAAAGGTTGAGTTGCCTTGAGGAACATGCGGGGGTTGTGGTTGCCAATTAGGTTGTGGTGGGCAGTAGGAAGATTGGTTGGCAAAATTATTAAAATTCTACCTTGGTGGTGGAGGGTTGTAAGAAGTGCCTTGTGAAGGAGGTTTCTATGAAAATTTAGGGTGGCTTCTCCATCCCGGGTTATAAATGTTAGAATATGGGTCATTAAAAGGTTTGGAGAATCCTTGAGCTGCATTCACATGCTCTTGGACTAATTCCTGAAATTATGATACCGAAGGGCACTTACTCAAGTCACGAGCAGGGCTCGCATAGATAGCACATGCCTCGTGAAATGGAGGCTATGGTTGCTGTGTAGGGGCCTGTCCCGAAGCTAATAATTGGTCCATTTTGTAGCACAATGCCTCTACTTGTTGGGTTAACTTTAGATTTTTTCCTACCTCATAAATGCTCCCTCTTTTCAGGGCTCTAACTATAGGTTGCCAGACTTGTCGGGCTATGGAGGCATAGTGAAGGGAATTATCACTTAGGTTCTCAAATAATGTATAATTGCCATGCCTTGGCATTATTTTTTTACATGAATGTCCCATCACAAGAAGAATCCACCATTTGGCGATGAGGCTTAGTTAAGCCATAGTAAAAGGTCTGAACAAGTTGCCAATTAGGCACTTGGTGGTGGGGGCACTGTTGGAGAAGGTCATGAAGTCTTTCCCATACTTCATGAAATTGCTCACTATCAATTTGAACAAAATTGGTGATGGCTTGCCTAAGTTGGTTAGTCTTACCAATGGGGAAGTATTTCTCTAAAAACTTCTACTGTAATTGGTCCCATGTTGTGACAGAACTAGCAGATAAGGAGTTCAGCCAATGTTTAGCTTTGTCCTTCAATGAAAATGGGAACAGTCGCAACATTAAGGCCTCATTGGTGAAATTCTGGATCCTCACTGTAGAGCAAATTTCCAAAAATTCATGCAAATGTTTGTAAGGGTCATCATGAGCTAGTCCATGGAATAATAGGAGCATTTGGATGGTGCTGGACATAATCTCATAATGAGTAGCGGTGGTGTTAGGTAACTGAATGCATAATGGTGATGTATATGCAATGGGTGCGAAGTAATCCTTCAGGGTCTGATTGAGCCCATGTGGGACATCGGGTTTGCCATCTCTAATGGTTCGACATATGGATATGGATATTCAAGCCTAGGAGCACAGAAAAAGGCTCTAAGATTCCTAAGAGTCTTTATGGGCACGAACCATCTCAAGTAGTACGAGTCGTTTGCTCTCAACTACAGTAGCAAAACGACTCGTCCCTCGTACTATGACTCATCTCATACCTTGAATATGAAAAAATAGAAAACCATTGCATGGAAAGCATTTAACAATCACAAAAAGAAGAATACTTGAAGAAATAATGGAAAATTATATTTGAAAACTTCTTGAGAACCATACAACTGTTCAAACCATTACATAAAAGAAAACAAAAAAGAAAACCCTATTTACTTGGTTATGGTTTCATCAAAACCCTAAAAATAGGAGCCTAGCCACTCATGGAGGTGTGGGAAGAAGTAGAAGAAGAAGCCTCTAAGAAAATTGTCCTTGAAGCTTGAGAATCCCCTTTTCCAACCTTAGCCCCTCCTTTCTTTTAAATATTTTTGAACCTTAATTACAGCCGCTTTTCTTCTTTTTATTCCCAACAGAACAGGCTTGAATTTCTGCTCATGCAACCCTAGGTGGGCCGCACATGCGGTGGAGCCTGGCAGCACGTGCAGTGAGGTGGTAGGCCGAAAATTTTCACTACACGCATGGAGAATATGCTTTTATGCCACTTTTTGCTTGAATTTGTGTGTTGCTTGCCAAATCTGTACAAGTGCACAAAACACATAATCTCTACCAAATAAACAAAATTCAAAGACTATAATTGTAACTTAAGCGGCCTCAATGTGATATTTTTCGGCCTACATCACACACGCATAAATTGCCTAAATCCTTCACCCTCCACAAATTTAAATGGCAATTCATCTATTATTATCATCTCTACTAGGGCCTTTCTACGTGCATCAACAATAAAGCTTACAGCCACAAGATTAGCAATCGTTTCCACATCACCAGTTTCATTTTTTCGTTTAAACCTAGTGTAGTTTTCTTTTCACTTGCCTTAGAGGATATTTCTTACATATATGTGCTCGCATTGATGTTGTCCCATTAATTTTTGAATCACATGCATAAGTTGTACTAAAGTAGTTACAAGAGGCCCTAGTTCCTTTACCAGATTCACAAATGATCCCAAACCAAAGATCTATCTTTTACCTGTGACACTGTTAGATTGATTTTTTGTGCTTTTATTCTCATGTTCTTGTGTTGTAGGTTGTTGAGTAGTGATTTCACTAGGCCCTTGTGTAGGGGAAATTAAAAATCATCCATCTAAACAAATAACAATAAGAAACATTTTATTTATCAAAAAAAAAAAGAAAAAAAAATATTAACTATTAAAATAATAATAATAATAATAACAAGAACAAATTTTAAGTAATATAAAAATAAATTGTAAAAGGCTTAATAATAATAATAAGAACAAATTTTAACTAACAGAAATTAAATCATCCATCTAAACATAATAACTAATCAGAAAAATCATAATCCTCTTACTAACAGAAAAAAATATGTTACCGCCACTAAAAGAAAAAAAAAATCCTAATAAAAAATAATAATAATAATTATAATAATAACAAACTTTAATGTAAAAAAATTCAATCATCAATTTTTTTTCTTTCCATTTGCATGTTAAGAGCAGTGCGTCAAATATAATGTCAAATATTATTATCTTTTTATAGGTCTAAAATACCATCAAAATCAAGTGATTCACAAATATTAAAATCCTTTTAAAAACATCATAAGTATTATATATATATATAGATCATATAAATAGGGTGAAACACAGGGTTTGTTTTGACACAAAAGTCAATCTACACTAGGGCCTGTTGAAAAGTGTTAAAAAGTTAGGAATTTATGTCAAAATAGGGTGTTTTTTTTTTTAAATAAAAAAATAAGGCTCGTTCAAAAAGTAAAACAATAACAAATAAGATTTCAAAATAAAAAATTAGGAGCGAAATTTACCGGTTACTAAGGCTTTGCTTTAAGATTTCAACTGTGTAATGAATGATAGTGGTGATGAATCATGAAGGAGAGTGACTTCTCACCCCTAGTAAAAAATCCTAACTCGTTGGACTTTGAAGAGAGAGAGAGAGAGAGAGAGAATCAATGAATGAAGAGAAGGCAAAAAATGTTTTCACCGTGGGAAGGCAAAAAGTTTTGTCATTATGTTATATGGGCTGCTAGGATTAAGACATGTGGATGACTGAGATGGAAGTCTATTTTCGGTGCAGTTTGATGTAAAATTCAGCAAAACTTAGATAGAAATTGAAAATGGAAAAATTTGAAAAATCATACCTATTGACCGAAAGAAAAAGAAACAAATAGACTACAAATCGACAGTTTTGTTCAATTCGATCGGTCGGTTCGTTTTTAGCGGTTATTTTTCATTCCTAGTTCATTGGAAATAGTCGAAGGCGATGATTTGAGATGATGAAAAATATAGGTTGTTTTAATCTAAATTTATATTTTCTAAATCATGAAGCACAAGACAAAAAAATTATGTCATTCTGCCCACATAGTGGAGTACAAATCCTTTTTCATTCCTAGTTCATTGGAAATAGTCGAAGGCGATGATTTGAGATGATTAAAAATATAGGTTGTTTTAATCTAAATTTATATTTTCTAAATCATGAAGCACAAGACAAAAAAATTATGCCATTCTGCCCACATAGTGGAGTACAAATCCATAAAAAGTATACAAGTTTATTTTAAAAATAACTTATATAGTTTACAAATTATAAATCAGTGAGTACAATGGGTATTTGTAATTCTTTTATAATTCAATAAATTTATTTAAAATTTTACAAATCCAGTGGGTATTTGTAAAATTTTACAAATTCAATGGATTATAAATCAGTGAGTACAGTGGGTATTTGTAATTCTGTTATAATTCAATAAATTTATTTAAAATTTTATTTTAAAAATAACATAAATTTTTATTGATTTTTATTTATTTAATTTAAAAATAAATAAATATATTTAATTTTTAAAAAATAAAATAAAATAAATTTTTGTTTAATCTAGCCAAATAGACATATTTAGTATTGGTATTACTTAGTAAAAAATTGAAAATGATAAAATAGTTTATTGAGCATTTATCTTTTTTCATAATGTTTCAATCAAACATTGAATTCAATAGAATAGTTTTTTCCAAACATCTAATCCTATGAAAAAAACAAACCTGGGATACACATAATTTCTAACCAAATAGTCCAATGGATTACGATCCTCCCTTATCCAATCCGTCCAAACAAATATGGCGTAAATACATTACTTTCAAAGTATAGAGCTGCAAATGAATTGAGTTGTTCGTGAACTGACTCGGCTTAGCTTGTTTAAATGAGCCGAGCTTGAGCTCAAATAAGCTTGGCTCGTTTATCTTTATTTAAATTATATAATAAATATATTATTTATATATTATACATATAATATTTTTTTATTTATATATCTTTATTTAAATAATATAAAAATAATAATAATAATCTTACTGAGCTGAGTTCGAATCCAGTTAGTTATCGAACCGAGCTTGAGATCAATGAACAAATTCGCTAAGCAAACGAGCCGAGTTCGAGTTTGGCAAAGCTCGGCTGGGTTTGATTTATTTCCAGCACTATGCTTAAATAATCATTAATCAACCGGCTCCCATTCAATTGTGTAACTAAAATTTGGGTACATTACACTAACCTTTCTTGAGGTATAAGAACAAATAGGATTAACTTTATACTTTTGACATAATTATACTGATTCATTTTTGGTAATGCTAACCGAAACTAATGCAAATAGCGGATAAACACTGGAATAAAGAAAGAAAAATATACATTTTGGTATAAAAAAAAAATGACAACATTATTTTTCATTTATCTAATTAACAAATTATAGATGAAAAATTACTTAACTATGTGAATTAAAACTAGATTAACTCTCTCTTGTCAGCTTGATCATACACACTAGTCGACTCAAATGCTTTAATCTGGTTGGCTTTCAATCTAGTATGGTCAACTTAGTCTGTCCGACTTTGCTGGTCATTCTTATCTTCTATCATGTTGGCCATACTCATTTTATGCTTTGCTGGTCTTATATATTCGTTCTCTATTCATGTTCAACTCTAAATACCACCATGTAACGCTCACATGGTAATCTTTCGGGCGAACTTTGATCTAGCAAATATATCTTCACGAGGATTGATAAGTTTTACCTAATAGTTTACCTAATTCCCTTGCAACATAGGACACAAGGATAGAAAGTTGGATCCTAATGGCCCTGTCACCATTAGCGTAAGTTATGGGCCTAATTGAACCAACTTTTATTACCGTGTTTGTGAAAGATAAATTAAGAATGGCAATGATCGATGATCCGTGAGGGTGTTTATCACGTAAAAAAGTTAACAATTCGAGAACAAAACAAATGAGAAAGTTTTATCATATTGAAGTGAATTTCAACTTCACTGCCATGGGTATTTATATACACAATGGCAACCTTTGGTAATGGCCACACCTGTTAAGATTGATCCATAATATCAATAGGTACCATGTTTCACTACAACCTCTCACCAATGGTTGTGTCACTTGGAGTTTCAAATTCAAACATTCAACTTCTAGATTATTCTAGGTTTCTTGCGGGAAGGTATATCACCACCTATGGAAAATGTTTGGATGTAATGAGCTACACCAAATTATGGTGTGATCACTTTTATTCCATCATCTCCCACTTGATCACAACATTATGAGGTGACAAACCTGAGTTGAGCATGTTTACCTTAGTACCAAAATTTTGTCTCATGCCAACTTTCACCTATGAAATTATCTCATAGATCGACGTCCGATTGTGACTTGGCTATACCTGCGCACGTTTTTGCCACCAATCTGACTGCATTTGTACGGATGTGTTCTTCCATTGTTAACACATTCCAAATGACTTCAACTCACTATATTTCAAGTGAACCGCATCAATTTTCAATGTTGGGTTCATAGTCCATACCTAATCACCATTGATGACTTCAGCCGCACACATTTTTCATATGTCAACCTACGCCGAAATTATTGTTAAGTACTTCTTTTAAGGCCCATTCCTGAAGGTTTTCCTTAACACACCTTATTAGTGACTTTTTGTTGATCAAGTAGGCTACACCATTTAGTCTGCATGTTGCATATAACGAACTTTACATCTCATGCTAACTATGATGTTCGTACCTTGTTAGTTCCTCTATCTTATTACCTGACCAAACACATGTTTCTATGTAAGATAGAGTCGCATCACATCGGTTATCCAACTGTCCCCAGAGTCATCCGACTATGCTTTTATATAAGTAGCTAAACCACCTAGTTAGGTATTTTTCAATCCCATATTAGCTACATGTTCTTTGAATTTTTCTACAGACAACCCTTGGGTCAGAGGGTCGACCACCATCTCTTCTGAGGGTATATAGTTGACTTTAATTTCACCTCTATCCACTATGTCCTAAATATAGTGATAACTTACATCAATATGTTTTCCCTTAGAGCTATCCGCTTCACTTTTTATTAATGAGATGGTAGACTGATTGTCACAAAACATATTGACCGGTCTGGCAGGCATACCAAATTGTAAACTATCAACAAATTGCTTTATTCAGATCGCATTACTCTTGCTATGCTACAAGCTATATACTCAACTTCCATAGTATATTTTGCAACACAACTCTATTGCTTACTTAACCAAGAAATTGTTATTCCACCAAACAGGAATACATGACCACCAGTAGATTTTCTATCATCCATATGTCCTGTGAAATCTACGTCAGTGTATCCTTTTATGTCTAGATCACACAAACCAGCACATAATTTCAAATTCTTAGTGCCTTTTAAATATTTGAAAATTCTTTTGACTTCTTGCCAATGTTTGTTACATGGATTGGATTGAAACCTACTTACCAATCCGACTGCATGACAGATGTCAGGACTTGTGCTTGTCATAGCATACATTAGGCTGCCTACTGCCTGAGCATATGGGACATCTCTCATTTCCTCAATTCAGACTTAGTTTGAGGACTCATACTTTAACTAAAATTTTGTCTCTTGCAAATAGGTGTTATTAAAGAATTGCAATTATCCATATTAAATCTTTTGAGCACCTTGTCTAGATATTTTTCTTGATCTAGATATAATAACTTTGAATTTCTATCTCTTGAAATTCTAATTCCTAGAACATAGGTTGCAAAACCCATGTCTTCATTTCAAATCTAGATGCCAAGAAATTTTTAGTTTTCATAATCATATCTGGATAATTTGTTGCTAACAATATGTCATCCACACACAAAGACAATATTGCTAACTTGTCATCATTTTTCTAGATATAAACACAGTGATCTACTGGACTAACAACATAACCCATTTCTAAAATGTCTTGGTGGAATTTCAAGTACCACTGTCTTGATGATTGTTTGAGTCCATACATGGATCTTTTCAGCTTGTAGACTTTGTCCTCGTTGCCTTGGATCTGGAAACCATCAGGTTGCATCATATAAATTTTCTCTTTTAATTCTCCATTGAGAAAAGCTGTTTTAACATCTAATTGATGCAATTTCAAATTTTTCAACAGGAGAATACGTGTCCACAAAGTCTATTCCAGGTTGTCGTGTGAATACCTTGGCTACTAACCTTGCCTTGTATTATTCCAAACTCCCATCTACTATAAATTTTGTTTCTAAGAACCCACTTGAAACCAATGGATTTTCTTTCATTTAGGACATCAGTTAATTCCCAAACATCATTTTTCTTGATTGATTCAAGTTCTTCATTCATGGCCTCAAGCCATTGTGTAGCGTCACTGATGCTCATTGCTTCATTGTAACTAATAGGATCATCGGTTATCCAAGTGTCCCCAGAGTCATCCGACTATGCTTTTATATAAGTAGCTAAACTACATAGTTAGGCATTTTTGAATCCCGTATTAGCTACATGTTCTTGGAATTTTTCTACAGGCAACCCTTGGGTCAAAGGGTCGACCACCATCTCTTCGGAGGATATATAGTTGACTTTAATTTCACCTCTCTCCACTATGTCCTAAATATAGTGATAACTTGCATCAATATGTTTTCCCTTAGAGCTATTCGCTCCACTTTTTATTAATGAGATGGTAGATTGATTGTCACAAAACATATTGACCGGTCTGGCAAGTATACCAAATTGTAAACTGTCAACAAATCGCTTTATTCAGACAGCATTACTAATTGCTATGCTGCAAGCTATATATTCAACTTCCGTAGTATATTTTGCAACACAACTCTATTTCTTACTTAACCAAGAAATTGTTGTTCCACCAAACAAGAATACATGACCACCAGTAGATTTTCTATCATCTACATTTCCTACAAAATCTATGCCAGTGTATCCTTTTATGTCTAGATCACACAAACCAACACATAATTTCAAATTCTTAGTGCCTTTTAAATACTTGAAAATTCTTTTGACTGCTTGCCAATGTTTCTTATATGGATTGGATTGAAACCTACTTACCAATCCGACTGCATGACAGATGTCAGGACTTGTGCTTGTCATAGCATACATTAGGCTACCGACTGCCTGAGCTTATGGGACATCTCTCATTTCCTCAATTCAGACTTAGTTTGAGGACTCATACTTTTACTAAGATTTTGTCTCGTGCAAACAGGTGTACTTAAAGAATTGCAATTATCTATATTAAATCTTTTGAGCACCTTGTCTAGATATTTTTCTTAATCTAGATATAATAACTTTGAATTTCTATCTCTTGAAATTCTAATTCCTAGAACATAGGTTGCAAAACCCATGTCTTTCATTTCAAATCTAGATGCCAAAAAAGTTTTAGCTTTCATAATCATATCTGGATAATTTGCTACTAACAATATGTCATCCACATATAAAGACAATATTGCTAACTTGTCATCATTTTTCTAGATATAAACACAGTGATCTACTGGACTAATAACATAACCCATTTCTACAATGTCTTGGTGAAGTTTCAAGTACCACTGTCTTGATGATTGTTTGAGTCCATACATGGATCTTTTCAGCTTGTAGACTTTATCCTCGTTGCCTTGGATCTGGAAACCATCAGGTTGCATCATATAAATTTTATCTTTTAATTCTCCATTGAGAAAAGCTGTTTTAACATCTAATTGATGCAATTCCAAATTTTTCAACAGGAGAATACGTGTCCACAAAGTCTATTCCAGGTTGTCGTGTGAATCCCTTGGCTACTAACCTTGCCTTGTATTATTCCAAACTCCTATCTACTGTAATTTCTTTCTAAGAACCCATTTGAAACCAATGGATTTTCTTTCATTTGGGATATCAGTTAATTCCCAAACATCATTTTTCTTGATTGATTCAAGTTCTTCATTCATGGCCTCAAGCCATTGTGTAGCGTCACTGATGCTCATTGCTTCATTGTAACTAATAGGATCATCTCCCAAGTTATTGAGTTCTTCAACTTGAAAAGCATAATGGTCTTTCAAAACTTTAGATAAGATTTGAATTAGGTAAAACGTCACTTTGTTTGTTCATCCCACTATGAGGTTGGGCATTGAGAACTCGTGGGTCATGTGGCAAATAGGGGAGAGAAGAACCCGGAGATACCTCAGAAAGCAATTTGATTTGCTCAAATGGAGTAACAAGATCAGTGGATTCAAGAAAAATAACATCTTTACTTTCTATTAATCCACGCTCAGGATGGTAAAAACAATAACCACTCCCATTGTCGACATAACCAATAAACTTACATTCTCAAGTTTTACTTTCAAATTTATCCCTTAAAGGTTTGAGAATGAATACATGTGTTTTGCATCCCCAAACTTTAAGATTCAGAACATTAGGTTTAGTACCATGCCAGTGTTTATAAAGAGTTAGAGGTTTGGCTTTTGTTTCGACTCTATTTAATATGTATGCAACGGTGGACGAGGCTTCCCCTCAAAAAAGAATAGGAAGATTAGCATGAGCCATCGTAGACCTTGTCATTTCCATTAGAGTGCGATTTCATCTTTTTACAAATCCATTTTTTGTAGAGTGCATGGCATTGTAGACAAATGTTTTATGCCATTTGCCTTGCAGAAAGAATCCATAGCTTCATATTTGTCGCCTCTATTATTATTCAAGTTTTTAATGGACCAACCCAGTTGCTTTTCTACCTCTAATTTATATTCCTTAAAGTTTTCAATTTCCTCTGAATTGTGTTTAAGAAGGTAGATGTGTCCATATCTTGAATAATCATAAGTGAAAGTAATAAAGTATTTCATGCCTCGATGAGTCTTAGTTCTTGAAGGGCTACAAATGTCAGAATGAATTACTTCAAGTAATTTTGATAATTTCCAATGTTTTGAAAATGGTTTGCTAGTCATTTTTCCTTGGATGCAAGGTTCACATGTATAAAAATCATAGGAACATATTTTAGGCAATATGCCATTTTTAAACATTCTAGACATTTTATTTTTATTAATGTGACCTAATCTTAAATGCCATAAATAAGAACTATTACTTGTAGAAACATGTAAATAATCAAAAAAATATACTTTATTATTATCAATAGGAAGGGAATACATGTCATTAACTCTTACACCTTTCACCAATACATTTCCTTTCTCAATCAACACTGTGCTAAACCCAAAATTAATCTCAAAACCCTTTTGAGTTAACACTGGAACTGAAATTAAATTTCAGTGAATGCTGGATACACAAAGCATATCATGAAGCATGATGGAAGTTCCATTAATAGAGAATTGACAGTTGTCGATGCCCAAAACATCACTATATAGATTTTGTGTTCACCGGTCTTCTTTTCAATAAACTCCATGAACATGTCCTTGCTTTGCACTATATGTCCAGTTGTAGTAGAATCAATCCACCATGAATTTGATGAAGGTTCAAGTACCAGTGCTTTAGAAACTGTCATGGCAATGGGTTATGATCCGTCTTCTGCTTGGTCTTTGGACAAGTGGCTTTGATATGACCTTTTTGACAACAATTGTAGCATGGGCCAGCCTAATTCTTATGATGTTATTGTTTTTGTCACCCTTGCTGCTTCTTCCATCCTTTTTAGAACCCTTTCTGCCATTTTTTTTCTTAAAAGAAGTAGTCTTTCTCTTGTTGAATGGTGTGTTGGAATTATTTTATGATTGTGGCGAAGATTGTGCCATTAACAAGTTAGAAGACAATCGTTCTTTGCCCCGTCACTTCATTCTTTCTTCTTTCGAAACTAAGAGTACAGGCAATGTTACCATTGAAATCTCTCGTCCGCTATGAGTTAGAGATGTGACAACATGATCCCAAGACAATAGAAGACTATTAAGTATGGTAGTAACTTGCATCTTGTTTGACAGAGGATAATCAACGTTGGATAATTCTTCAACAATTGTTTCCATTTGATTAACATGATCACCAACACTGTCATTATCACTCATAAGAGTGTTATTGTATTTATCCAAAAACGATTGAATTTGAGTGTCTGATCGAACCCCATGCTTACTTTCTAGTGCTTCCATTAATTGTTTTGCAGCTTCAAGTTCTTCAAATAACGGAATAATATTGTCTTTCATATTATGTAATATAGTTGTTTTTGCCATTACATCATCCTCTATCCACTTGTTTTGAAACAAATTGGAATCATCATCTGGTTTGTAAGTGGATACAATGTACAAAGTTTTCTCATGTGTAAGAAGATAAGAAATATGGCGTTTCCATGCTCAAAAATTATTTCCATGAAGCATTTAAATTCTTGAAGTATCAATAACATTTTTAATTGCCATTAAGAGAAAATGTACTATTAAATAATATAAAATAAAATAAAATACAATTGTGGATCCAAGATTATTAAATATATATATATATATGTATGTTCAATGAAAAGCAACTTCTTTTTCAATAGGGGTTTTAAATACAGATTTTCTGGCCTTACTTTAATCCTTGGGCTAGGCTTTTAAATAGGCCCAAAAGTAAGAGAATCTTGGGCTAGGCTTTTAAACAGGCCCAAAAGCAAGAGAATAAATAGTTTCTTGTTTCAAAATTAAATTAGGCCCAAAAGCAAGAGAATTATATATTCTTGTTTCAAAATTGCAAACCAGCAATGGTAGTATTCCGGTTGTCTTCTTCGGCAAAGGAAGACGGAGAACAAAGAAAAAAATAGAAACTTGAGGGAAATTTTTTGGACTTTTTCATTTCAGAATTCACCACTTCGCTCAAAATGCTACGATGAACAAGATGGAGGAGTTGGTGACTCACTTTGGTAACTGGAAAAAGATTTGTAAATCTTCTTCTACCGATAGTATTCAGATTCACTTTCAACAACTCTTCTTCCGTCATTTTCACACACAACAAATTCCTTCATGTGTATTGTTGGATTGATTAAGTATTGATAATGATCGAATAATCGAATGGAAGTCACCAAAGTGAAACACTACTTGTCAATTGTTCATTGAATTTTTAACCAAAATAAATTCTGAAAATTCTCTCTTCTTGGGACTATAATTTGACATTTGCGTATTCAATTAAACCTTACTCTGATACCACTGAAAGATAAATTAACAATGGCAATGATCGATGATCCCGTGAGGATGTTTATCATGCAATAAAGTCAACAATCCTAGAACAAAACAAATAAGAAAGTTTTATCATATTGAAGTCAATTTCAACATCACTGCCATGGGTATTTATATACACAATGGCAACCTTTGGTAATGGTCACACCTGTTAAGATTGATCCATAATATCAATAGGTACCATGTTTCACTACAACCTCTCACCAATAGTTATGTCACTTGGAGTTTCAAATTCAAACATTCAACTTCTAGATTGTTCTAGGTTTCTTGCAGGAAGGTATATCACCACCTATGGAAAATGTTTGGATGTAATGAGCCACACCGAATTATGGTGTGATCACTTTTATTCCATCAGTTTGATTCTAAATGGTTGGCTCTATATTCTCAAGTAGTGCTAATAACCGCACATTAAAAAAAAAAACAAAAAAAAAAAAAAAAATCTTCTAAGATTTCGTTTGACAACTATATGTTTTAACCAAAAATTTAAAAAGTCACTATAAGTTATCACATCATTCTCTCTACTTTTCTATACATCTTTTCATAAAAAGTTAAAAAGTTACTAAAATAATATGTTCCCAAATGAGGTCTTTGTTTAAAACAACATTCCATGGAAAAAATTGGCTTTTACTTGTAGTTCTAACCACAAAAAATGATTCATTGTGGAAAAAGTCGTATATAATTTTTCGATCGACTTGTCTACGCATCGACCCACCAATTTTCTCTCAAAACTGCATTGTAGAAATAGTGCCAAAACGAGTAGATATTGGACAAGAGTGTAATTTGGATGGATTTAATCCACCAAAAGTTTATTTCCGTTCAAGCTATGTTTTTGGTTGATAAGAATTTTGAATGGAATAGAAATGTTATTATTAGGGGTTGTTTGGTAAAATTAAAAATTGATACTGAATTTTTTAAGTTGAAAAATTATTTGATAAAAAAATAAATGTTGAACTAAAACTAGTTGGTTGATATGTGTATTAAATTTAAAACTTATTGTTTTTAAATTGTATTTTTCAATTTTATATTGTGATACTAAGGCCCTATTTGGCTAGATGGGTTTTAGCTTTTTTTGGGTTACAATTCACAAAAAGATAAATCAGGCTAAAATAATCAATAAGACAAAATGTCACATCAAACCTATAATCACTTCACTTTTTCCTTTACAAGCATCATATCCAACTATAAAAAAATCGAACTATCTTCTCAAACACAATCTTAATATACTAAAATAGTGAAAAAGTAAAATAGCTTACTAAAATAGCCAACTTTCCAAACGAGGCCTAAGTTGGTAGTGGTGATGGAGGCAACAATGGCGCCTATAGCACCAATCACAGTGGTGGTATAGATAGAGAGATAGTGGGTATGGTAATAGTAGATGGCTAATGTGATGGTGATAATAAAAAATAAAAAAATAAAAAGGGTGGCGGCGATAGTGTAATGATGGTTGTTATTATGGTGGTGGAATGATAGTGGTGCTTATGGAAAACAATGACAATTGTTATGGAGGTGAAATGTTATAATAGTTGTTGTAATAGTGGTGATATTTATAGTAACAATGACAATGATAATGAAGGTGGTAGTCGTGGAACGGTGGTGGGGGTGGTGATAGCAGTAGTATAGGCAGTGGTGATGATGGTGATGGTCGCAACAATAGCGATAGTGAAAGGTGTAAGGTTATAACAGTGTATGTTGATAATTATCTAAATGTATTTATAAATTCAATCAAAATTAAGCAAATTTTCTATCATTTAAATTTTTCTTAATTGTTAACCTATAATGTAAACTTAAAAACACAGAATGTGCAGCGGATAAAATAATCAGATCATACCTTCTTGATGATAGAACCTTCTTGGATAAATCACGTGCTTCCAGGGAACTTCTTGATGAACCAACCCAGCAGTGGAGTGATATCACAGATGGAATATCACCCACACAAACCACAGTGTCAAAGACTTGATCGTTGTTTTTTGTGGGAGAGAGTCAGTATATGGGTAGAAACAGACTATACGTCGTTTCTCACTTGGATTACCCATAACCATATATCAGATATATAATATATTATAATATCTATCCATATCAGTTAAAACTGATAACATCTGTATCTTGAGTGGTTATCCTAAATAGGTTTGAATTCAAATTCAAAACCTATTTGGATAATGATCAAATTTAAATTTAAATGGTCATGCCACATGGGCGCCCATTACTAACATCTCCCACTCGCACATGAGTTGGCATGACACTGCCACATCTCTATCTCAATCTCCCCAAAAAGAACAATCTCATACTAGCCAATGCACCGTGCGACCGCTGAGAACACCTGCAAGTGGGAGCTCTATACTAGAAACTCAATATGAGTCAGCATAGAGACATCAACCCAAAAAGAACATAAATAGTGTCTCATGTACCCAGACCCATCTAGCTACATCAGTCCAAAAAACATCTCTAATCCCTCAAAGAGCATGTTTGACTCTCCTAGGTCCCGCATTATATTCACACCCAATCAGCATCCTATAAAGAGCGATGTGAGTTGTCGACAGTGAATATAGAGCAGAGATGTAGAACTAGATGATCTTCCCTTCACCCTCATATCATTCAATTTGAAATTGACCGCTTTCCCAGTAATGTCCCTTAAAGCCGAATCATACATGACCGCAGGCAACATACCAAAGTAGCTGAACATCAACTCCTCATCTTATGACATAGTCAAAGGTCACAAAAGGCACAAAGTAAAGTCATTTAGGAAAAAATGACTTTTAGGACTCACACGGTGAAGAAGCAGGGATCCATTCTTTCACCTCGCTAACGGGTCGATAAGCACATAAAATTAGAAATAAAAAATCCAGAAACTGATAAAATGAGACAATATTACCAGTAAATAATAAAACCTTTCAGAAGTCTACAATAAATATTTCAGCTCCAGAAAAATATTTATGCAACACCAGAAGCAGTTTAAAGCATAAAACATGAATTATTAACACAGGAAAAATAATTTATATTTTCTGAAAATTTTCACAATTTTACAGAATGTAGAAAAATTAATTCTGAGTCTAACAGTATAAGCCACACATAAAACAAATATGTAATGAATTAATTATGACCATTTAACGCAATTCAGAATTAAAAACAAAACAAACAGTGCCTAATCGCCAGCAGCCAAGCCAGCCGAGGAAAACGGCGCGGCTCAGCACGCGGCCCAGATCGCGGCTCAGCGCGCGGCTCGGCTCGCGGCTCGGAGCACGGCACGCGTGCGTGGCGCGGAGGGCGCGCGCGTGGCTGCGCCGTTGACGCGCGCGTGAGAGCGCGTGCAAGCGCGTCGGTTGAGCAGCTGGCGCGTGGAGACGCGTGGCTGCGCGTGGTGGCGCGTGGAAACGGCCCACGGCGTCAGGTGGCGCGTGCAGACCACGCGCCGCCTTCCAGGGTGTTTTCTGGTCCGATTTTTGTACTGCCGGACTCCTTTTTTCAAAATAAAACTATTTATGATATGAAAAAAGACATTAATGAACATAAAAAAAAATATTTTTATGCTCCTAATCTGATAAAATTTTTTTCTTCCTCTACAAATATTCATGTGTATAATATATATACATATACATATAAAAGTATACACATGATTAAAGGAAACACGAAAATATCCATAAACTGGCTCTGATACCAATGTAAACTTAAAAACACAGAATGTGCAGCGGATAAAATAATCAGATCATACCTTCTTGATGATAGAACCTTCTTGGATAAATCACGTGCTTCCAGGGAACTTCTTGATGAACCAACCCAGCAGTGGAGTGATATCACAGATGGAATATCACCCACACAAACCACAGTGTCAAAGACTTGATCGTTGTTTTTTGTGGGAGAGAGTCAGTATATGGGTAGAAACAGACTATACGTCGTTTCTCACTTGGATTACCCATAACCATATATCAGATATGTAATATATTATAATATCTATCCATATCAATTAAAACTGATAACATCTGTATCTTGAGTGGTTATCCTAAATAGGTTTGAATTCAAATTCAAAACCTATTTGGATAATGATCAAATTTAAATTTAAATGGTCATGCCACATGGGCGCCCATTACTAACATATATTTTAAAAGCCACTTAAATTTTTAAGTAATACCATTTATGGTTATTAAACAAACTTAATTGATTTTCACTTAATACATTTAGTTTTCAATAGTGAAACAGCCTATCAAACACCGCCTTAGTAATGGGATTACTAGTAATAAAATGGGATATTTGGTCAAAAGTGTCATGACCCAAACCCGATATCTAGAGACTAGGTGTCACGATAGGACAAAAGCATAAGTCAATACCAAAATGTATCAGATTAAAAATACAGTGAAATAAAATAAAAAGTTACCCAAATATTTATGTAATCAACAATATACATTGGAGCTTTTATTTATTTACATTGCCAGTGCTAGAATTATGGTTACAAAGTGCTTGTGTCTACCCATGCCATGGTCCAGTTATACCAACATATGGACAAGGGGACAAGCCCCTCCATAAACTTCATCACCTGAAAGTAGTTAACAACTATAAGCACATGGCAGAATGAATAATATTATACTAAGAGTATAAGGGTATAAAAATCATCATGTATATTTATTCAGGCTGAATAGAGAATTGCTTAGTACAAATAAACTATTAAAATAATAAAATACATAACACGTAAATCATTTTGAATAACAGACATATAATACAGAAATCATACAAACTAAATAATCATAACCACGGTACAGAACGGAACAGAGGGTCAATGAATCCATGACAAACAGAAGGTCACAGAATGAGTAATCAGAGGGTCGATGGTTATTTAAGTCTTCTAAGGCATGAGACCATCAGAGGGTCACTAAAGTGACAAATCAAAGGACAAATGGTTATTTAAGTCCTCCAAGGCATGGGACTTCCATAGTGGTGCTTACAAAATAATTGTTCAAAAATGAAATTAATAAATAGAATTATCCATGAGTTTCTCCTTTTAAGCAAATAGGGTTCCTTTAATAAATAACATACTTTAAAAACTAATATAATTTGCAAAATAGATTTTACAAAAATAATTTATGGTAGCTCAAAATATAATAAGACTCACCTCAAATTTGATCATTTACTTTCACTTTTGATTCCGGCTCACTCTTTCATATACCGCTCGTTTGTTTGTTTTTCTCTGTGATTTCATTACCATGCAAACTCACTATTCACCACTATTCCACCATGTAGTTTACCACGTTTTCCAAACACGTGGCTCACCACACATCCTACATGGTTTTGCAAGCCTGAAGCAAAAATTTGCACAATTTCTCCATATTTCTACTATGCCCCCCCAAAAAAATGTTATAATTCTATTTTTTATTATTATTTTTTTTTCAAAGATTAATTACATATATTTTAGGATGACACATTCTTCCTTCCTAAACAAAAATTTGTCCCCAAACTTCTCGTATCTTGATTCTCAAAAAGATGTGGATATCGGGCTCTTATTTGACTCTCAATTTCCCATGTAGCTTCTTTGACACGATGATTTCAACACAAGACTTTTACAAGAGGTATAGTCTTGTTCCGGAGAATCTGATCATGACATTCAAGGATCTGTATCAGTTGCTCTTCATAAGAGAGATTTGGTTGAACTTCCAGGTCCTCCTAATCAATGACATGCTTTGAATCCCGCAAATATTGCTGGAGCATTGAAACATGGAACACATTGTGAACATTGGACAATTTTGGTGAAAGTGCAAGACGATATACTACAGGGCCAATCCTTTCTAGTATCTCATATGGTCGGATGTAACGTGGATTCAATTTTTCTCGTTTTCCAAGCAGAATGATTCCTATTGTTGGTGAGACTTTCAAGAAAACATGATCTCCTATTTGAAATTTCAAATCCTGTCTCCGAGTATCTACATAGCTTTCCTAATGGCTCTAAGTAGTGCATATTCACTATTGAATGAGTTGGATTTTGTCACTTGTCATCTGCACAATTTTAGGACCCAATAACTTTATGTCTCCAACCTCCGTCCAGCATATAGGCAATCGCCATTTCCTCCCGTACATTGCTTCATACGGTGCCATCCAGATGCTCGCTTGGTAACTATTATTATAGCCGAATTCCACTAACGATAGATGCTCATCCCATTTACCTTTAAGGTCTAACACGCATGCTCAGAACATGTCTTCTAACGTCTGAATCGTTCTTTTGGATTGACCATCAGTTTGCAGATGATAAGCGGTGCTAAACTTTAGTGTTGTTCCCAAGGCTGCTTGTAACATCTTCCAAAATTGAGATATGAAGCAAGGGTCTTAATCCGACATGATAGACATCGGGGTGCCATGCAATTGAAAAAGTGGCAAATTTATCAAGCAAATATGTGACTCTAACAGGCAAAAAATGTGCCAACTTCGTTAACTAATCTACTCTAACCCATATTGCATCGTACTTTAAAGCTGATTGTGGTAATCCGATCACAGAATCCATGCTGATGTGTTCCCATTTCCAGTCAGGGATAAGGAGTGGTTGCAGCAGCCCTGCGAGTCTCTGATGCTTTTTCTTAACTTATTGACATTGAAAACATTTGGACACATGGCTTGCTATGTCCCTTTTCTTTCCTGACCACCGATAATGTTTTTTCAAATCGTGGTACATCTTTGTATTCCTAGGATGATCTGCAAATCTTGAGCTATGGGCTTTAACAAATGTCTTCTTTTTGATTTTCTAAATGTCAGGTATACAAATTCAATTTTGAAACTTCAATATCTCATTGCATATAGTGAAATCAAAATTAGGCGTACTTCCTTGCTCATTGTATCTTTTCTTCAAAAGTGGGTCCTCACATTGACGTGCATTAATATCATCAATTATCGTAGGTTTTACGATTATATTAGTGAGTAATCCATTAGTCTTGTGTGGAACCAACTCCAAATCCAGTTTTTCCAGTTCCTGTGTAAGTGGTTTCTTGTCAGTGAGATTGCACGCCAAACTTCTGGTAGTTTTCTAACTCAATGCATCTGCTACCATGTTAGCCTTGCCTGGGTGGTGTTGAATCTTCACATTGTAATCTTTCATAAATTCTAACTATCGTCGTTACCTCATGTTTAGTTTTTTCTGTGTAAACAGATACTTAAGACTCTTATGGTCGGTGTAAATTTTGCTCATTACTTCGTAGAGGTAATGGTGCCAAATTTTGAAAGTGAATATTACCACAGCTAATTCTAGATCATGAGTTGGGTAGCTCCACTCATGAGTCTTCAATTGTCATGAAGGGTACGCAATAACCTTCCCATCTTGTATAAAGACGCAACCTCGTCCATTATGTGAGGCATCACTATAAATTACAAGTCCATTCGATCTAGTATGGAGTGCTAGTTGACACCAGTCTACTTTTTAACTCCTGGAAGCAACATTCTTGTTTGGCGGTCCACTCGAAAGGAATGTTTTTCTAGGTCAATTGAGTCACTGGTGATGTAATCTTTGAGAAATCCCGAATGACACGTTGGTAATATCCTGTCAATCCCAGGAAACTCCGAACCTCGGATGCATTAGTAGGTCATGGCCAATCCATGATCGCTATAATCTTTTGCGGATCAACAGAGATGTCATCATTCTCAATAACATGGTCGAGGAAGTGTACACTAGTGAGCCAGAATTCGCATTTCTTCAACTTGGCACAAAGTTTGTGATCACATAACGTCTACAAAGCTGATCTCAAGTGTTGCTCATGGTCTTTCGATGCTTTAAAGTATATGAGGATGTCATGAATAAAAACAATGAAGAATTCATCGAGATGGTATTTGAACACTCGATTCATGAGGTCCATAAAAGCCGCTGGAGTGTTCATGAAGCCAAATGGCATGACAAAGAATTTGTAGTGTCCGTAACGTGTTTTGAAGGCAGTCTTCTCAATGCTTTCTACTTCGACCTTCACTTAATAATAACCAGACTGCAAGTCAATCTTCGAAAATACTTGAGCACCTTGAAATTGATCAAATAAGTCATCAATTCATAGTAACGAGTACTGATTCTTGATAGTGACTTTGTTCAATTCCCGATAATTGATACACAATCTCATTAAACCATTCTTTTTCTTCACGAACAATACCAGAGCTCCCCATGGTGAGGTACTTGATCAAGCAATTCCTGAAGTTGTGTCTTCAACTCTCAATTCTGCAATCGACATACAACAAGGATTTTTTGATATCGTTTGCGTACTAGGTTGAATTTCATTGGTGAATTTAACTTCTCGGTCAACCAAGGTACCAGGTAAATCTTCAGGAAAAACATCAGGAAATTCTCGGACTGTAGGTATTGAATTGAGTGTTGGGTTCACTTGTTGAGTATCAACCACATAACAGATATACCCATAACAATAATTTCTCAAAAGTCATTAGGCTGACATAGATGACATTAAACATAGAGGGCTAGAAACTCCAGCTCCACTAAAAACAAGTTCACGTTAGTATGGTGATCGAAGGAAAATCTTTTTTGGTCATACAATCAATAGAGGCATGGTTGGCAGCTAACCAATCCATTCCTAAGATTACATCAAAACTACTGATGCAAAGTGGAATCAAATTCGCATATAAAATTTCACCTTTTAGGGATATAGCACAGGACTTATAGACATCAGTACTAAGTACAGAACCACCAGACGGAAAAGATACAGATAAAGCATATCCTAGGGACTTAGGAGTCAGCGTTAAATTAAGAGTAAAGTATGGAGCAACAAAACAATGAGTTGATCCAGAATCAATGAGAATATAACCTAAATGTCCACATATAGAAAGTGTACCTGACACAACGTTTTCCATAACATCGAGGTTTCCAGGCACCAAAGCAAAAGCTCTCTTTTGGCGTCTTTGTTCTTTCTTCTCTATTCCAGTTTTCTGGACTGATCCAGGGGTACTCGTCAAGTTTGGACAATCTTTCACCACATGACCAATCTGACCACATCTGAAACATGCTCCCATCACCCGATGGCACTGTCCTCGATGAGCATTTCCACTAGTTAGACAGTTAGGGATGCTGCTACCTCTGGTGATAGTAGCGCCTTGGTTGGCTGAATTGGTTGAGCCACTAGGTCCCATATTCGTTCTTTTTTATGGTACAAAACTGAATCCTCTAGCTAGTTCTCCCCAGAATCGCTTCTTTTGACCCATTCCACTAGAATTTGAGATTTTGACTCCTTTCTCCGCGATGTATGCTTGATCTACCACCTCCGCATAGGTTGGTAATTTCAGAACCTCAATCTTGCCTTTGATTTCTTCATCTAAGCCTGCTTCAAATTTCCTTGCCTTTCGAGCATCCGTTGGAATAATATACATTGCAAATCGTGTCAACCATGTGAACTTGCTTCCATGCTTGACTACTGACATTGTTCCTTGTTTTAAGTGTAAGAATTCCGATGTCTTTTGCTCTCGTAGCAAGTCTGGAAAATAATTTTTATAGAAGACTTCTAAAAATCTTACCCAAGTCGTAATCTCTTCTCTTTCCAAGTTAAGAATCCTAAGGGTGAAAATGGCAAAAGACACCTTCTTCACTTCAGTACAGGGTAGCGCACAGAAAATCTTTTCCATGTCTCTAACCCAAGTATCTGCCAGCAATGGGTTTGAATCCCCTGCGAATGTTGAAGGTTTCAGGTTTTGGAATTGCTTTAGTGTACTGGGTCCTTCTTGGTTTTCTAATATGCCATTGGTTACACTATTTTGTAAAATTTGCAAAAAGCTAGCAACAGTTCTTTCTACCATTCTTTCTACTGATTTGGCTCTAATAGACGTTGATCCAGTACCATTTCCATCATTAGCCATAACTACAGAATAAAAGTTTTAATGAACCCAATCCACAATTCATATTCGTTCATACTAATTCTAATCATTACACTTAATTCACATAAAACAAAATGCACGCATTATTCACAGAAATGTCCCATCAGCTTTTCTTTGCTTTTGGCAAAGTAGTGATTGAAGGAGGACAAAACATATCAGTTTAACTTTTCTTTGCCTCCAACAGAGTAGTGATTGAAGAGGGACAAACATGACAATTTTTACACAAGGTATATCCCTACAAAACACTCCCTACCCTACTTCTTAATTGTGCATGTGTCCTATGCTCCAATGTCTCTACAACAAATCGCACTTTTGGCGACTAAAAAAATTTTTGTCACCAAAAGTTATGGAATTGGCGACCAAAAAATATATTAGTCGGCAAAAGTACAATATTTAGCTACTAATTTTTTTTTAGTTGGTGTATATTGATTATTGGCAACTAAAAAAAAAAAATTAGTCGCCGAATAGTTAGTTTTTGGCTACTAAAACTATTTTGTCGCTGAATGCCGACCAAAAGCTTGGTCGCCAAAAATTGATTTTCAATGACTAAAAAATATTTTAGTCGTTAGTTAGTTTTGGCTATTAAAATTATATAGTCGCCATATCAAAAATAAAACTTTATTTTTTGTCTTTGCCGACCAAAAGTTTGGTCACCAAAAATTGATTTTCAACGACAAAAAAATATTTTAGTAGCTGTACAATTAGTTTTGGCTACTAAAATTATTTAGTTGCCGAATCAAAAATAAAAATTTACTTTTTATTTTTGCCAAATAAAAGTTTGGTCGCCAAAAATTGATTTTCAACAACTAAAAAGTATTTTAGTAGTTGTATAGTTAGTTTTGGCTACTAAAATTATTTAGTCGTCGAATCAAAAACAAAAATTTACTTTTTATTTTTGCGACTAAAAGTTTGGTAGCCAAAAATTGATTTTCAGCAACTAAAAAATATTTTAGTAGATATATAATTAGTTTTGGCTACTAAAATTATTTAGTCGCCAAATCAAACAAAAAATTACTTTTCATTTTTGCTGACTAAAAGTTTGGTTGCCAATAATTGATTTTCAGCGACAAAAAAATATTTTAATAGCTGTATAGTTAGTTTTGGCTACTAAAACTATTTAGTTGTTTAATCAAGTGCATTGAGTGGTCATTGGGTGGTCATTAGCCTTGATATAGATGTAAAAAGTGTATTGAACAAGTTCATAAAAATATGTAAAATGTGAAAAGTGCATTGAAATTCTAACTGTAATAGCATTTTCTTCACCTTAATGACAACCCATAGCATGACCCCATATATAAAGCACAAGATTTAGAATAAAGATTACTGGGTGTAACGCTCCGAAATAAATACCATAAATCCATCCAAGACCATATGTAAATAATAATATCAATCAAAGTATAAGGTTCTTTCATTTCATGAGAGTTAATAGTACAAAAGAGTTTAACTAAATAAATGCCCTATAGACTTACATATTTCTAAGATCATGCTTGGTTACAACAAAAATGAATATAAATCCAATACATGTAAAGCCCTTGGCTTGAATCAAAACAATAACATAATACACAAAAGAGAAGCCTTCAGCCTCGATTCCTCCCAAGCTATGGTCTTGGCGGAAGCATATCACTAACACCTAAGAAGGTTTTTCCCAAATAGGGTAAGCCAAAACCCAGTAGAAACAATCTAACACAATGTATGAATCTTAACAAAGATATAAGTACGATAAGTATTTATAACTCTTCTACAAAACCATGCCATACCGAGTTTTATATCTCAATTTATTTTATTCTCATTTCATAAGTTATTCACCATTCCATTCAGACAACCAAACTAAGGGTCCAACTCAATAGGTCTCTAACCAACACAACCATTATACAAATACTTCCATTTTGCCATTTTCCGGATATTTCGTCCGCAGGAATTGGCACCCATGTATATGCACAGTTTTCGAGACTTTCACCCTGGACACACAGGCCAACTTAATTCAGTGGAGTCCATCACATTTCTTCTCTTAAACATGGAGTACATCCACTTTCTTCTCTCAAACATCATATATTTACAATGTATCAAAGGCATAGTCATATTCAATGACAACAGGTAAGAGATTAGTTTCAATTCACCTAATCCTCATGCAATTTCTGCAACAATCATAGCTATCCTCCACCGATAGCCCAAAACAAATATTTCTAAACAGATATACAATCTTTAAGACAGATAAATTATCCAAATTTCCATAGGTGAGAGGTAACACATAGTCCACTCCACCATTTATGTTAGCATTCATCCAATTTCATATTCTCAATACGAATTTCATATATTTATACAAAATAACTATTTGAGACATTTTAGGGCAAAACTCTTTTTTCTTCCAAAACCTATCTCGAGTATCAAAATCAACAAATTTATCACAACACAACCTCACATCTACTCCCATAACCATCTTTAATACATACATTTGAAAACCCCTCTTTGGGTTTTAAACCAAAACCCTAGGTTTGTTCAAAATCATTCCAAATTTCAATATTCTTTACACATCAACAAATAACTAAGTTAAAACTCATAGAAGAGTGTAGAAAGTCCCTATCTCAAGTTTAGAAGACGAGCAAAACAAGGAAGAAATTTCAAAGACGTCGAAACCAAGTTTTGTTCGAACTAAAGTGAAGCTCTTGAAACGCTTTACCTCTTTCCCAAAGACACTAGGGTAGAGAAACCAACAGATCTAGGTGAAAATGTAGAGAGAGTGTGAGTTTTAGAGAGAGAGGCTCTATATCTAGGGTTTTGAGAGAAAAAGATGTGAAAAAGTGATGTAGAAAGGCGTTGCTGCGAACTGATATATGCACAGTCCACTGAGCGCAAGAAGTGACGCTCGAGCATCAGACACAATAAGTTGTTTCGCTCGAGCGTAAAAAGTAGCGCTCAAGCGCAGAATGCACACTTCTGGTAGTTTTGTAAACAACAAACCCAATGTTTGAGAGCAAGAAAAGACGTTCGAGCTGAGACTACTCGAGTGTAGAATACACTCTCCTAGTAGTTTTGCAGACCAGCAAAAGTACTGAGAGTTCACAAAGCCTGCTCAAGCGCAAGAAGTGCCGCTCAAGCGCAAGAAGTGCCGCTCAAGCAGAGGAGTAAAATCCTAGACAATAAAAGTTTTGAAAATCAAGCAACCAACCTGTTCCAAATGCAACCATTACAATCTAATCGCCAAACTCAAGGAAGTATGAAGGGAAAAAGACATGAATAACACTACGAAACCACGAAACTCGAGTCCAAGATACAAAAGGGTCGGGTTAAAATCAGAATCACTATAATCTCCCCCTTTAAGGAATTTTGTCCCCGAAATTTTAAATTAAGCTTTAAAACTATGATTAAACCGATTCACAATAACAATAATTAATCAATTCCATCACCCTGACCCATTCTCCAGTCACCCATTCTCATCAACTCGATACACAAGTTCCACATTGAAAACATAATTCACATTTTTTTTTTTTACAAAATATATACAATGTTTACATTAAACTCGTGTTTCCAAAACATATACAGCATATACAATGTTTTCATATTTCATTAACATAATTAAAATTTCAATACATGCTCAAACATCAACAAATAAGTCCGGATACTTCTCACGGACTTCCAACTCACGTTCCCAAGTTGCTTCTTCAACCTCGTGATGTTTCCACAATACTTTAACCACGGGAATTGTCTTGCCTCACAAGACTTGATCCTGACTATCCAAGACTCTCACTGGTCTCTCTTTATATGAGGCATCTTCATCTACATCTAAGTCAGTCCAATCCAACACGTGCGATGGATCTAGCTCATCCATCTGAAGCATGCTAATATGAAACACATCATGAACCCCAGAAAGTTGTAGCGGCAAGGCCAAATGATAAGCTACCTCTCCAATCCACTCAAGGACCTCAAAAGGCCTAATGAATCGAGGGGACAACTTCCCACTCTTTCCAAACCTCATCAAACCCCTCCTAGGTGATATCTTCAAGAAGACATGATCTCTCACCTCAAAAGACAAGGGTCTCCTCCTACTATCGGTATAACTTTTCTAGCGACTTTGGGCTTTAACCAACCTTTTACGAATAAGTGCAACTTTCTCCGTCGTTTCTCGGACTAACTCTAGACCCAACTGTAGACGCGCCCGCAGGCCTCACTACAGTTCGGACTCAATTAGTGTCACAGTTCTTAATCTTGAACCAAAGAGTCCAAATCCGGCAAATCGTTTTGAGAAACAGATTTTTGAAAAAGAAGTGCCAAACATGGACTGCTTTGCCAGATACAGAGTCACCACCTAAATGTTTTAAAATGGGAGAATTTAGGAAACCCTGACTCGGTGCCAAAGGCCACGTGTCCGTCATCACCAAAGTTGCCTCGGCTCGGGAACTTGGGTACGATTGGGGAAGGTCAGCTGTGAGCACCCCCTCTCGCCCGATCCGAAGATCGGCCTCTACTAACCATGATATCCGTTTTGAAAACGTTATGTGTTCTTATTCCAGTTATTAGCCTAGAATTACTATGTTATGCGCACAACAAACAAGTATAGACTAGATTGCCTAATTTGGAAATAAGCATTGCATATCTATTTGTCTTAAAAAGCACTTTGGAATTTGCTACTCGCAAGTAGGCTAAAATACGGATTTCAACGAGTTTTTCCAACTTAGACAATCCAACCTTCACCCACAAGCATTCAAACAGTTTATAACATAAGCATCTAGCCACATAGTAGGCATGCCGTCATGATAGCATTCACACGCATGCGATATGCTAAAGCATGAAAATACTTACATCATACTCCGTGCCAAAACAATAAACTAGTTAGCCAACATGCACGGTCCTAGTTCATGTCAAATTGACTAATGCAACACATACAGGATGCAATTAGAGTAGGCTCGGCTAACCTAAACATGGCATGTGAAATGCAATCAATTGATGCACGTATTCAATTTGGAATTGAAGTACAAATGCAGTTAGCATGATGTACCGAGCCCGGTGTGTGCGAGACAAACGTATGGATGCACGCATATATAGCATAAGGTATGCTAATTTAAACATGACCTATTACTAACCATCAAAGCAGGTAAGTAAAAGGGAGAAAGAAGTAGGGGTTGGAAGACATGCACACACTCACCCACACTTATTTCAAATTCGCCCTCGCTCGAAGGGACCGAAAGAATAATACAAATTAACTAACTCGCAAGCTAATTAATTATTACAAATCACCTAATTAATTAACAAATTAACTAAGCATAAGAAAAGCAATAAAAGGGGCCTCGGGAAGAGGGTTCGATGCGCGCGTGCTCGGGTCTTGCTCGGAAGTGCACTGCCATGCATAGGCTGCCTCTGTTTTCCCTGCTCTGCCTCTTTGAAGACTGCCAAAGTCTCAGAATTTCTTCCTTGGACATTAGGAGACACCACCGGCTGAGTAGAATGGCCACCGACAGTGGTATGTGATCACTGGCTATTGGTGAAGCTATCAGCCCAGGAAGGATTGCCGGTCGGCACTTAACACTGCCGGTCGGTAGAAAGTTCCTGCAGAATCTGCAATTGACAGCAGCAGAGGGCAAAGCATAGCATGGCAATGCAATTCAAGCAATGCATGCACCAATCATGTCCCTTATCATGTTAGTGACTCAAAGGGACATACTCCTTGGTTCTCGGACCATCAATCGCGCATTTCCATGCGTGATGGCCCAAGGGACCAAGTGTGCACATTTTGATGTTAAGTGCAATGCAAACCAACAAACCAAAGGGGCCCAATCCCTATCACTAAATCAAGGGACAAGGCATGCATGTTCAAAAGCAACCTAAGCATGTTAACTAGCATGCAACATGGTATAAAAGGGAGCATGCAAACATGCAATGCACATTAGGTACACAACCTAAGCAACAAGGCAAACAAGCATGCCACAACTATGCAAACTACTTAGAGCATGCTAGATGTGATCTAATCATGCAACATGCTAGTAATTGGATCAAGGGAATGCATGCCAAATGCAAATGATTTCAAGCATGCAACACATGCAACCAAAGCATGCAAACATGGGGTAATGTAACAACACTTGAATGGCATACAAGGGATGGACTTACACTAATTGGACGGCTCTAAGTTAGGTCCAAAACAGTGGCCAAAGCTTAAGAATATGGGACCAAACACACATACACACATGCGCATGTTAAGGCCTAAACACTCAAGCATCAAGGGGCATCTTTTAAGCACGCTTAAAAGGGAATAATCATGGACATGGGACATACATTAAGCTCTGAAAACCATGCAAGAACATGGTGCCAAGCCAAGCAAACAAGATAGGCTAAACATGCAACAAATGACCCAAGCATTCAAGGCAAGCTAATGAAGTATTGGACTACACTTGATATGACCACACATGGCAAGACTTAAATGACCAAAAACAGAGTTTTAGCACATAAAAAAAAAAGCCCAAAAGACCACTTAGATGGCATCTAAATGGCTTGAATTCAAAAGCATGCACAAATGCACTTTCAAGGAGCATACCACACAAGCTCATAAGACATCAAAGGGGCATCCAAGGCAAGCATACAAGCATGCTAAGGGGACTGAAATTATGCCATAAATGGTGTCAAACCATTAAATCAAAGCAAGGAACGCATGCTATACCCTCACATACTTAAGGCCAACAAGCCAAAATGCAAAGGGGCTATACTAAACACGTCATGGCCGACCAAAATGACTAAGGACAGACCTCTAGCATGGCAAAATAAGCATAAAAGCTTCACAAAGCTAGACCTAAAACATGCTTGAACGATGGTTTACAACCTAAGGCATGTTAAGGCCTAAACATGGCATTACAAGGTAGGTATGCTAAGCATGCATGGTGTACCAAAACCAACATACAACAATGCTATTTCATGGAAAAATAAGCATAAATAACAGCCAAGGCATGGTCAACATGAGGCTTAGCTAGGTGCTCATTAAAGAGGCAAAAATGGCCCTTTTCAATGACAACAAGGAGAGGGGGTGACCCTCTCCTTCTTGGGACTTCAAAGCACCATCCTTACCACTGAAATCCCTCAAGATTTCATTGGTGAGGAGGCCCAAACACCAAAGTCTCGGAGCTCACTCAAAATGGCACAAAATGAAGCCTCTCAAGGCTTAAGAGGGGTCAAACACCTCCAAATCACAAAACACTCTAAACAAACTATTTAGAGGGCCTAAAAATAGAACTTTTTTATATTATACACTAAGCTCAAAAACAGTTCTAAGATAGGCAAAAATAGTATGCAAAAATGGGGAATAAAGGGACAAACTTCTTACCCTTGAAGACCTTCTTCACAAATGGTGGACCAGCTGCTTCCTTGAGCTTAAACCAGCCCCAAAACTCTGAAAACAATCCCTTAGAACCTCAATAGCCAAGGGAAGGTGTAATGGTAGGTGGTTGTGTGCAATACTATGAACAAATACACCTAGAACACTCAAGAGAGAGAGAGATATAGAGATAGAATATATAAGCTCTAACCCTAGAACCAGAGATTTTAATAATGTTTTTCTCTCTAAAATGTCTAACCCTGAAGCCAAGAGAGGAGAGCTCCTCTTATAGAGCTTTTTGTCTTGTAAAGCTTACAAGACAAGCTTCTAAAGAGAGAGATCCCTCCATACACGTGTATGGAGGGGAGCCAAATGCAAGACAGCTGTGTCAAAATATCTGCAAAAACAGATGAACAGTAGTCGGCTGCTCAAAATTGCCATTGACCAAAAAAAGATAGCCGGCCGGCCATCTATAGTGCCGGTCGGCCAAATATTTGGCCGGTGGCAACAAAACACAGCCGATGGCCTCAAGCCACAGCCGGTGATGGGTGGGGATGGTCTACAAGCCCTACCCTGCCCCTCCAATGCAAAACACAAGTGTTTGGTGCAAAACCAGACACTAAACAGTCGAATTCGGAGATCCTGAGGCAAAGCGCGTAGCCGAGACCTCCGGGAACTCCAAACGAACACAAACAAGGGTAATCACCAAGTGTTCCAATGGTGACGTCCAAGTCTTGAGGACGGTCAAAAATGGGGTGTCTACACCAACATAGGTGTATCACCCACCTCGGCCCAACACACAGGGGATCTACACGAACGCCCATACGAGGCCTCAAAAGGTGCCATGTCAATACTCGATTGGAAGCTATTGTTATAGGCAAACACCACTAAGGGCAAGTGTCTCTCCCATGACCCCTTAAAGTCAAGAACATAACCTTGAAGTATATCCTCAAGGATCTGAATAGTACGCTCGGATTGCCCATTAGTCTGAGGATGATATGCAGTACTAAAAGTCAATCTCGTGCCCAAGGCACTCTGTAGGCTCTGCCACAATCGAGTCGTAAAACGCGAATCTCTGTCCGAAACAATCATTACAGGGACCCCGTGTAACCTGACTAGAGGTCGGCAAAATGATCTACCGAGTCACTCACACGCATAGATATAAAGTGCGCCAACTTGGTTAACCGATCAACTACCACCCAAATTGCATCACTACCCCGTTGAGTTCTCGGAAGGCCCACAACAAAATCCATCGTGACATGCTCCAACTTCCATTCGGCTATAGGCAAGGGTTGTAACAAAGCCGCTAGCCTTTGATGCTCGGCCTTCATTTGTTGACAAGTAAGGCACCTCAATACAAACGCAGCCACATCCTGCTTCATTTCCCTACACCAAAACTGGCAGCTAAGGTTATGATACATCTTTGTGCCTCCTAGATACACCGCAAGGCATGAATGGTGAAACTTTCGGAGCACTTCCTCTCGACAAAACTTCGGCATGAAAGGCGGTAACAGTATATAATACTTAAATCGAGATACACATTCAAGCCTTTCTTTACCTTCCCACTAGAGATCTTTTCTCAGAGGGATTTCACTTCAAAGTCACCCCTTTGTGCTTCTATCACTCGGTTCACAGGTGTAGATTGTGCAACTATTGAAAACAAGGTTGCCGACTCAACGGATTCGTCGAGATGCAAGTCAAACTCACCGATAGCACCCAACATTTCTCACTCAAGAATGGCGATACAAGCTACACTGCTAATAGATTTCCTACTCAATGGCCACAACATTGGCCTTTCCTGGATGGTAATGTAACTCAAAATCATAATCCTTTATGAACTCCATCCACCTCCTCTGCCTCAGATTCAAGTATTTCTATATAAACAGATATTTCAGACTCTTGTGATCAGAAAACACTTCAAACTTTTCACTATACAGGTAATGCCTCCAAATTTTTAAGGCAAAGATCACCGCCGCTAACTCTAGGTCATGAGTAAGGTAGTTCCTCTCATGTGTTTTCAACTGCCGCAAGCCATAGGCACTACCTTCCCCTCTTGCATCAAAACACAACCCAAACCTTCGCGTGAAGCATCACAATACACCGAATAACCCAAGCCCCTCTCTGGAATAATCAATACGGGAGCAGTGGTAAGCCTAACCTTAAGCTCTTGAAATGACTTCTCACAAGTCTCACTTCGTACAAACTTAATCCCTTTCCTCATCAATCTAGTCAACGGTGAGGCTAGCCTAGAGAAATCCTTCACAAACTGACAGTAATACCCGGCCAACCCCAAGAAACTACGGATCTCAAAAGCATTCTTAGGTTGTCCCCAATCTTGTACTACCTCTATCTTGGATGAATCTACAGTCACCCTTTTGGTTCATCAGATCCATAAACACAGCTAGTGCATTGGTTAGCCCAAAAGACATCACTAGAAACTTGTAGTGGCCATACCGCATATAGAATGCCGTCATCTGGATATCCCCCTCCTTTACCCTCAACTAGTGATAACCCGATCTCAAGTCTATCTTAGAGAAACAACAAGACCCCTTTAACTGATCAAACAAATCATCTATACAAGGCATTGGGTACTTGTTCTTAACAATTACCCAGTTCAACTTCTGGTAATCTATACAAAGTCACAACGCACCATCTTTTTTTTTGGCAAAGAGAGTCGATGCTCCCCAAGGTGAAGTACTAGGGTGGATAAAACCATTATCTAACAATTCTTGGCGTTGATTCTTCAACTTACTCAACTCAGCAAGTGCAAACCTATATGGCGCCATGGAAATCGATGTCGTGCCAAGCACTAAATCAATAGAGAACTCGATCTGTCAATGAGGTGGAAAACTAGCAAGATCCTCAGGAAAAATGTCTGGGTATTCACCAACCACCCTTGGTAACTCAACTCGGACTTCATCACACTCCTTACTCAAGAAGTTGGCAAGAAGGAAACTAAGTTCACTCTGCCCACACGGATCATACACCAGTGATAAGACTCTATCAATCCGGTTCCCCAAGAAACAAAAGCAAGCACCGCTCAAGGTACATACAGTAACCCTCTGACGGTAGCAATTTATGACAACTCGATATGATGACAACTAGTTCATACCCAAAATAATATCAAAACTAGACATGTCAATTAACACAAATGCAAAAGGAAGTCGACGACCGGCAACCTCTATGTCGCGATTGACAACCTCTATGTCACAACCCCGACACCCCTGCTTCAAAACAATCTCACCACTAATAGGTGACTCTGCATAGAGATGAGATGCTAACTGAGCCAACTCTAACCCCTGAGCCAACTCTAACCCCAAAGCCAATGCAAATGCAAAGGAGATAAATGAATAGGATGCACCTGTATCAATCAACACATTAGCAATTGAATTGTAAAACAAGAAGGTACCTCTCACTACTGAAGGAGCTGGTACAAGATCTGGCATGATAATAGCATACACACACCCTGTAAGCCTCTGCTCAACTTACTCACCCCTTGGAGCATAAGCCTGATGCACTGGCTGGTGGCTCGATGTCTGTCTCGAACCGGACACACTAGATGTGCCACCCAACTGAGGAAAAAATCTCTTCATGTGCCCCGCCTGCCCACACTGATAACAAGTAAGCGAATGGCCTCTCCTCTGACTCTGGCTCTGAGAACGAATCAAAGACGATGCAGATCGTTGCCCTCCTCCTCTCTGCGAGCAAGCTGGAGACTTGTGGCCTAACTTACCACACTTGAAACAAGTGACATCTCCTTGACCACCTCTTCTAGGACCCGAACTCGGTACTGGAAAAGTAGACCTCGACTGAGCTCCTTAGGACTGTTGTGGATTAGAACCCGTCTGCCTCTTACTGTCCCCCTGAATATCCTGACTCCTCCTAGAAACCCTCATCCTCTCATCCTCCATCTGCACTACGGTCTCAAGATGAGCCGTCACCTCCACAAGGCGTCCATATTCTCTAATCATTGACCCAGCCACTTTAAACATGAGTCTGGTTCTCAATCTCTTCTCGAACTCTAAACAACGGCGCACCACGAGTTTTGGTTCAAACCTCAACAAGCTAGTAAATGTGGCTTCAAACTCGGCCACTGGAGTGTTCAACTACACAAGCATGGAGAACTAACTTCTTCCGAACTATGGAAGGCAATAACTTATCCTAGAAGGCGTTGACAAAAGCCTCCCAAGTCACACTAATACACGCCCATGCATACTTCCACCACTAACACGCATCTCCCTTCAGCTGGAAAGAAGCCAAGGTCACTCTCAACTGGTAGTCCTCGATGCCAAGCATCTCGAACTTTTTTGCTATTTTTTTTAGCCACTCATCCGCCTTTAGTGGCTTATTGGGATCACCCAAAAACTCATCCGGATTCGACCGGAAAAAGTAACGCTTCAAGAAAGACGGCCCTGCCTCAGCTACTTTGGCCTAGACTTGATTCTCAGCTCGAGAATGTCCACAGACTCCTACAATGCTCCGGTCATTTGAAAACCCCTTTTTGGGTTATAAACCAAAAACTAGGTTTGTTCAAAATCATTCCAAATTTTAATATTCTTTACACATCAACAAATAACTAGGTTAAAACTCATAGAAGAATGTAGAAAGTCCATATGTCAAGTTTAGAAGACGAGCAAAGCAAGGAAGAAACTTCAAAGACGTCGAAACCAAGTTTTGTTCAGACCAAAGTGAAGCTCTTGAGATGCTCTAACTCTTTCCCAAAGACACTAGGGTAGAAAAACCAACGGATCTAGGTGAAAATGTAGAAAGAGAGTGAGTTTTAGAGAGAGAGAGGGTCTAGATCTAGGGTTTTGAGAGAAAAAGATGTGAAAACGTGATGTAGAAAGGCACTATTGTGAACTGATATACGCACAGTTCGCTCGAGCGCAAGAAGTGATGCTCGAGCGCAGAATGCACACTTCCAGTAGTTTTGCAGACAACAGACCCAACGCTCGAGTGTAAGAAAGAACGCTCGAGCTGAGGCCGCTCAAGTGTAAAAAGCATTGCTCGAGCATAGAATATGCTCTCCCAGTAGTTTTGTAGACCTACAAAAGTACTGAGAGTTCATAAAACCCGCTCGAGCACAAGAAGTGCTGGCCAAGTGAATAAGTAAAATTATGGGCAACAAAAGTTTGAAAACTAAGCAACCAACCTGTTCCAAACACAACCATTACAATCCAATAGCCAAATTCAAGGAAGTATGAGGGGAAAAAGACATGAACAACATTACAAAACTACAAACCCCAAGTCCAAGATATAAAAGGGTCGGGTTAAAACAGGAATCGTTATACTAGGTAGCTTCAGAATTATTATAATTGTTATAATTTGCAGAGTATAATATCTCAGAATTATTAATTCTATAATTGTTATAATTTGAAATGTCACTTTTCTAGGATGAAGACATTTTCCTAGGATGAAGACACTTTCCTATTGCATCAGTACTTGTGTTTGTTTATTGAACAATTTATTTTATTTACAAACCGAAAAAATTCAACTTCTCTTGGTTTGCTAACTGGGTAAATATATACTCATCCTGCAAAATTTCTGTGTTATTTCTTCTTCTTTTTTCGATTAGAGTAGATCTGTTAAAAAAGTTGATATCTAAGATTGGACCAATTCAATGAACTTTCAAGTTTGCATTACACTTGGAATTCTGTTGATGATTGTATCGCCTATTGGAGGGCTAAGAAATATCATACTCCAAGCCAGAGACTATCATTTCTTCTCTTGATAGGCCAAGAAATAATCGGAGATATAGAACTCATTATGTTATCTCCTCTTTCAGTGCACCATGTTAACCCATAAAATATAAACTAATTTAGTTTTGTTTTTATAATTGTTATAATTTGAAATGTCAATTGTATTGAATAAGTGCTAATGGTTAATTTTTATTTTTTATTTTTTATTTTTACAGATTGCTTTTGCGTGGGTTATTGGATATTTATTTTTGTGTACAAAGAGCATTTGTTCTGTATATGGAAGACATTTATTTTTCTACAACCCTCTGTTTTGGAAATCCAGTATTTTTGTATGTAATATTTAATTTAGATGGATTATTCTTAGTTGATGTGGATTTATATGATATTTGGAATATGATGTTACAAGTTAAAATTTTTGGATAGTTGATAATGAAATGGGTATTATTGATAACGGATTTAGATGATAATTGATAGATGTATTATTCTGTATATGTACAGGTTACATGTTGCATTGATAATGGAATGCATATAATTTAGAAATTAATGAAAATTATTCAATTTATAGAGCTTTCGGCGACTCAACATTTAGTAGCTAAAAAATCAAAAGGAAACTTGTTGGTGACTAAATAGTTAGTAGCCAAAAAAACTGAAAGTTTTTTACGACTAAAAAATTAGTAGTCGAAAAGGAGCACCATGATTTTAGCAACTAAAAAATTGGTAGCCAAAAAGGAGTGCGACATTTTTAGCAACTAAATATTTTAGTCGCTAAAACAAAAAAAAAAATTATTGAAAACTTTGGGCGACTAAATTTTTAGTCGCTAATTGTCGACTTTCGGCGACTAAAAACAAATTGTTTAGTCGCCAATTTCGGACTTTTGGCGACTAAATATTTTGTAGTTGCCAATACCTTCCCTGGCAGTCTTCCAGTGACCAAATTATTTAGTTAGGAAAACTTTTCAACGACTAAAACCTGACTTTTAGCGACTAAAAATTTATTCACCAAAAGTGCAATTTCTTGTAGTCTACGTTTCTTTTTCTAAAAAAAAAAAAGAAAAAAAAGAGAGCTAGCTTTGATACCACTTTTGTCACGACCCAAACTTAGTATCCAAAGGCTATGCGTCACGACAGGGTAAAAGCATAAGTCAATACCAAAATTTATCATATTAAAAACACAACGGAATAAAATAAAAGGGTACCTAAATATTTATATAATCAAAAATATACATTGAAGCTTTTATTTATTTACATTGCCACCACTAGAACTATGGTTACAAAGTGCCTGTATATACCCAAGCCCTGGTCTAGCTACACCAACATATGGACAAGGGGACAAGCCCCTTCCTAAGTTTCATCACCTGAAAGTGGATAACAACTATAAGCGCATGTGTAGACACCCTATTTTTGACCGACCTTAAGACTCATACGTCATCGATTGAGCGCTTGATGATCGCGCATGTTTGTGCTCGTTTCGAGTTTCCGAAGTTTTCGGCTGAGTGCCTTGCCTCCGAGCCTCTGAACTCTTTGTGTTTTGGCTTGGTTTATGGACCAAGCCTTGTTGGCCTTGCCTAGAGGGAGAGAGGGGTCTGTAGACCATTTTTTGTGGTAGTAGACCACTTTTCTCTTATGTAGACTAGTTTCCGGTTTCCGGAGTCTTCAGCCGCGCGCTTTATCTCGGGACCTCTTATAGTTCTCCTCTTGGCTTGGTTTTTGAACCATGCCTTATTGCCTCTGTCTAGAGGGAAACAGAGGTCTGTAGACCACTTTTTGTGGTCGTAGACCACCTTTCCCTTGTAGACCACTTTTGGTGCCTGTAGACTAGTTTTCGAGGTTTTCACCTGCGTGCCTTGACCCGTGGACTCTTGTCTTGCATCCTTTTTGGTTTGTTTTTGGCACAAACCTTGTTTTCCTTCCTTGGAGGGTGGAATAGGGGTTGTGGACCAGCTTCTCTCCCTGAAAACCACTTTTCCTGTATGCTTGCTAGTTTTCTGGTCGGCCAACTAGTCTTCGTGGTCTTTGGACCACCAAAAGTGGTCGGCAGCCATGCCACCACTTTTCTTTCTTTGTGCAGGCCACTCCACCCCCTTTACCGACCACTTGGTCTCCCTGCAGACCACTTTGTATGGTCAGCCAACCAGTACAAGTAGCTGGCCAACCATTTCAATTGGTTGGCAGCTTTCCTGCAGTTTCCTGCAGATATTTTCTTGTCAACTGTTGGGCACAGAAGGCATCCTCCATACACGTGTATGGAGGGATATCTTGGAGCCTAAAGCTTCTTCAACAAGTTTGTTGCATGATTTTTCTATATAAGGGAGCCTCCTCCCTTTTGCCTTAGGTTCAGAATTTTTGCTTGGAGCTATACATACACATCTATCTCTATATTTCTCCCTTTGTCTCATATTTGTGCTTGAAAGTGCCTATTCTTCACACTTTTGCACATAAACACCTAGTGAAACACCACACTCTTGTTGCTGAGGCACCTTGAAGCTGGTTTTGGCGTTTTTGGACTGCTTTTGACCCAAAAAGGTTGATGGAGTTGCTTCCTTGAAGTTGTTCTACAAGAGTAAGTCTCTAACCCTTTTAAAGCTTTGTTTTGATTATGCTTTTGACCCTATTTGCATGGTGTTTTAGGCTTAACTTTAAACTACAAAAAGTTCAAATTTTAAGTGCTTAACATGTTTGTTTGAGGCTTCTTTGGTGTTGGGGGTGATCTACTCCCTTTTGTACCTTATTTGATTTTGTTTTGTACCTTCACTTTAGGGCCTTGAGATCACTTTCTCTTAGCCTTTTAACCACTGAAATCCAGTGGATTTTCAGTGGTAAGAATTGTGTTTTGAGGTCCCAAATAGGAGGGTGTCATCCCCCCTCCTTATATATTGGTTACTTGCCTTGTTGGCCTCATGTTTGAGCATGTTTGTTAAGCTTGTGTTCGCTTGTTCTCAGCCTATTTTTAGCCTTATTTCGACATGGCATACCTCTATTTTGGTTTGGTTTGGTCACCCCTTGCATGCTTTATACACTTGTAATGTAATCCTTCCAAACTAGCCTTGTATGCTTAAGGTTTTAGCTCACCTTTCTAGCATGTTTTGATCCTATCTCAGCATGTTTTTGGTGTTATTTTAGCATGCCTTAGCTCTATTTTGGGTTGGTTTGACAGCCTCTTGCATGCTCCTTGCACTTGTAGTGTAATTCCACTAACTAGCCTAACATGCATCATGCTTTGGACCATCATTCTAGCATGATTTTGGCTCTACTCCAGCAAGCTTTTGTTCATGTTTTACTATGCTTAAGCTCTGTTTGATGTTATTTTGGTCATGCATGCCTTGCTTTGTATAGCCATAGTGCATTCTAGCTCACTAGCTTTGAGTTTCCAAGCCACTAGCATGCATTGTTTGGGCTATTTGCATGATTTAGCATCATTTGATATGATATTTCAGTGCATATAGTGTTGTCGCACTTCCATGTTTGTCACTTCTTCATCATGTTTGAGAGTTGTACTCTTATGCCTAGTTGGCGGGCCAATGCATGAGCATGCATTATCTTGCTTGTCATGCCATCATTTCAGAGTATTTTGGCCACTGTTATGGAGCCTCATAGGTCTGTCCATATTCGGTTTAAGTCCATTGAGCATCGTGTTGCACGCCTCGTATGTAACATGTTTTACTAGCTTTGATGCATTAGCTTTTAAACATGCCATACATGCATTGTCCATATGATAGAATCTTGTGCATGCATTGCATTATGTGTGTTGCATTGTTTTTGGATAGGGTGTTAATCCAAACACGAGAAACAAGGAACGTTTCATACTTGAAGTGATGAAACATGCCTCATTTCTCGGTCGCCGATGCTCTTGATCATGCATGATAGAAGTTAAGGCCCTTATGTTTTCTTCGTGCATTCATTCACATTGATTGTGCAATCTTGGCTTCTCGGCCATCGTGCATTGCGATGCTCGGTTGGTGGCCCGAGAGTCGAGTACCGTACTCCCTTGAGCTTAAGAAATGATAAGGAGGGTGGTTGTGCATACATACCTTGCAAATACATTGCTGTGCCCCTTCTTGTTCTCTGTTGCAGCAAAATGGAGCTTGGTGGCATTTTCTGGTCGGCAGACCAGTAAAAGTGGCTGGCCGACCACTTTTTCTGGTCTGCAACAAATGTAAGTGGTCTACAACACCAATAAGTGGTTAGCAGCCTTCCTGGAAGTTCCCATGATGGAGTAGAAGCTATCTGGAGCTTTGTGCAATGTTCTGAGATCAAATGCAAATAGGGGCAAGTTGGGGCACAACGATGGATTTCCGAGCGAGGAACCAAATGCATGCATTGTTCAACTTTCCAAAGCAGAGCTGAGTAGTGTAGTTTAATGCTTATTTGCCTAGCTTGAAACTGTAACTTAATTAATTTGTTAATTAGTTAAAGTGGTGTAATAATTTGTAGCTAGTTATTCAATTTGTTGTGTAATAGCTAGTTTAATTAGATTAATTAGATTAGTTAGCTAGCTTAGCTTAGATGTAGCTTAGCTTATTATTCGGACCCTCCGTCGAGAGGGCACAACTGTTGTAATAAGTGTACATGTGTGTGATGCATGTCTTCCAACCCCCATTTCTTCCTCCTTTTTACTTAACCGCTTTCGATGGTTAGTTTAGGGTCATTTTCAATTAGCATCCTTATGCTTCACATGCGTGCATCATTCATTTGTTTTGCATGCACTGGGTTCGGCGCATCATACAAACTACATTGTATTTCAATACCGATTTAAATACATACTATCAAGTTGGATTCACATGACATCTTAGAATAGCCGAGCCTACTTAGTTGCATTTTGCATGTGTTGCATTAGGCATCTTAACATAGCTAGGATCATGAATTGATTACTAACTAGTTTCTTTTTTGGCTCGGAGTACACTGTGAGTGTTTACGCTTTAGCATCCTTGCATGTATGTAAGTGACTGCCATGATGGCATGCTTGTCATGAGGCTAACTGCTTAAGTGTTTGACTACATTAATGCCTGTAGATGAAGGCTTCATTGCTTGAATTGGAACAATTCATCAAAATGTGAGTTTTAAGCGCACTTTGCGAAGTGGCAAAATCATGTTGTTTTCTAAGCCCACTTGAGGGTGGTATATCTGCGACTTAGCCTACTTAAGGGTAGCAACTTCAAACCATTTTTGAAAAACAAACATAAGATGTTTTGTTCCAAATCGAGTGATTTAGTCTACACTTGTATGCTGCGTGCATCACATGATAAGCTAGCTAATAAACCGAAATAAGAACACTTGTGTTTTCAAAAACAACATATCATGTTAGTAAAGGCCGATCTTTGATAGAGCGAGCAAGGGTGCTCATTTCAGGACGTTCCCCTCTCGTACCCAAGTTCCCGAGCCGAGGCAACTTTGGTGATGACGGACACGTGGCCTTAGGCACGAGTCAGGGTTTCTAAATTTCTCCAAAATAAAATATTTAGGTGGCGACTCTGAAATCTGGCAAAGCAGTCCATGTTTGGCGCTTTTTGATTAAAATCGATTTTTCAAAATGATTTGTCAGATTTGGACTCTTTGGTGATTTATCAGTCTCACATTGCACTTTGTGAGATTTGATTCAGAACCATGACATGAGTCCGAACTGTAGTAGCTAAGAACTACAACTCGCGCCCTCGCGCGCAGAGCGGAGTTCTGGGTGATCTACAGTTTCTGGTGACTCTACTGAGGATTTAGAGAACTTGACTCGAACACTATGATATGTTGTTTTGTCTACACTTACGTGTTTCATTGCATTGCATTTGCATTGGTGCGCTTAAGTCACAGTGTTTGCCATCTGCTATTCCTGAATGGTTTGTCGAAGGCTTACCTGGAAAAGCATACCATAAGGCTGACCGGTTGCGGGCTCTGCCACGATGGGAACACAAACCTCAGTTGTTACCGAGGCACCCTTTTTAACCATTCGACCTAGTGCATATCGGAATCCGTAGTGACCTTTCCAAATTATGATAGGTTGCTTACCCGATTGTACATTGTTCGAAACCATTGTGTGCGGAGTGAAACCCTAGCTCCTGACAAGGTAGGACAGGGAAACTCTACCCCTCCATAAGGGTGTTTTGGCTCTCACTTGCTTGATATGTGCTGTCATAGTGTGTCTCTACAGGTAATATGTATCAGTTTGCAAGTCTGGGCATCAGGCCTGAGGGCATCAGTATTTTGGGGGAATTAGTTTTACCTAAGGGTATCAGTTTACAGGTAGAATTTCGGGGCAAAACTCAACAAAGAGTGCAGTCATTCAGCTGTGCTCGTATCTATTCTGGTGAAACTGGGCTGAGATGCTGCCTGTTTTCTCTTTTACTAGGTAGTCTTGGAACCATAGCTTTAGAAGGCTACAATATCCCTCAAGTACACTAGACTTGTGTTGATAGACTTTGTCAGGTCAGAGATTCAATTCAAGGGCAACCAGTGTTCCTTCGCTAAGGCAAGGCAAAGAAAGGCCAGTCAGGGCTCACCGGTTCATCTGATCCGACAGTCACCAGTCACATTACCTTTGTTCAAACTCAGTCGACCGTGATGGCACAGAGTTCGGAAGAAGTTGTGGCCATGGTAGTAGCATTAAACCAGGGAATCGCCATGCAGGGTGAGACCGATGCCAAAATGCAACGCCCATCTGTGGCACCCACTCCACATCCAGTCTCGGAACCCCAATCATCTCAAACCTATGAACCCACTACTTCTAAGCTGATGAGAATGATTGAAGATCTTCAGAGAACAATGGCGGATTTAGCCTTTGGAATTTTGTCTCCATCATCAACCACATCGCCTACTAGGGATTTCACGCCAAAAGGCTCCCCAATCTTGGGATGGGCTGCATTGGAAGAAGGCCAATCTCTTGGCAACGTAGAGGCCAGTGATAAGAACAAGGTAGGGGCAGGCATTGATCCCCATGAACACCTTCTGTGGGTTGTTGAGGCTTTGAAAGCCGAAGGACTGAACAAACAGCAAGTGCTGGCAGTCGTTGCGAAGACTGTGACTGACACTTTTGTCGCTCAGGATGAGAGCATTTTGAATCAAGGGGCAAACTAGGAGAAGGGTCGTCGTACCAGAAACATTCCTTTCAGCTCTAATCATACACTCAGAAGAGATCAGCAAACCAAGTCAGCACCTGCCGACCCTTTTGCTGGTGCATCCAGCAAAAATCCACAAACCTCGAAGTACCAACCCCGAGGTCGGAGGGTCTTCCATGCCCTCTATATGCCTTTGTCCAAAGCTTTCCAAATCCTTATAGGACAAGGCCATCTCAAACCCCTTGAGCCTCAGTCTCTCTCAAATCCCCTTCCAGCTAAGCATGATGCTGCCCAGTACTGTGCCTTCCATCAACAAATCGGTCATGGCATTGACATGTGTTTTCGTCTTCGCCACGAAATACAAGATCTGATTGACAACGGGGTCATCATCGCACTAGGTCCTGCAAAGTATATCGGTACTGGATCGATGAACTTGGGGGATAATGTGATTATGTGATCGGGGGAATGAACCACCTGCGGATGGTACTCAGTTTACTCCAGACGTGGGAATGGCACGCACTGTTTTGAGCAATGTACAAATGTTTGTTACTTTACTTTCTGACTTGGGTATTGGGTCAGTTTTGTTGTGTTGTATTGAGTCAGTCTTTTTGTACTGAGTCAATTGCATTTGTCTTGATGTATCGAGTCAATCTTGTTGTGTCGGAGTCGCGTGATTTCGGGGTGTTACCTCGGACATCACTATCTTGTTTTGTGTTTGTCTTTTCTCTTTCTTTTGAGTCTATTTCTGCCTTGGAGCCAGTTGTGCCAACAGATTTGAATCAAACAGCAGTGATTTTCACACTTTTGAGTTTGTTTCTGCCTTGAAGCCAGTTGTGCCAGAAGATTTGAATGAAACGGCAGTGCTTTTCACCTACTTTTCTGTGCATTTAAATCATTGCATTGACCTAAGTTTTTCAAAACTTTTTGAACATTGTAATGAAAACAAAGAGGAAGGAATTCCTCGGGATTTGCAAAAATTTGATCAATTAAGAAAAAAAGAGGCATGCTGAGCCCTTAATGAATGAGATCATGTTTGTTAATATGAGTACTGAGAAAGATCTTGGCTTGATCCAGATTGGCCCTACATTGTCTTCAGCGCGAGCGACTAGTCGCTTTCTTAAAAGATTTCAAAAAATGTTTTGTGCCGTCCAGCGAAGACCTGTGTGGAATCGCTCTTTAGATTGTGCAGCATAGGATCGCTCTTAGCCTCGAGACTCGATCCCTTGCTTTTAAACCTTGAACTTGGATTTAGAATGTTCAACGGTCAATCACGATGTGAGGCTTGCATGGCCAGATCAGAAGTAACCCCTGAACTAGGGGCAAGAAGATCAGATGTGATCAAAGGAAGCTTGCAAAGCTGGATAAAAAGCAGCCCTTGAACTAGGGGCACAAAAAATGTCAGATGTGCTCGAAGAGTCAAAAATTAGGACATTTCTCAAGCTAACGAAGATTAGCAAGAATGCCAAATCCCAGAAGGGAAGAAAGAAGAAAGTATTGCTGAAGGACAATTGAGTTCCTATCCACAACACTGGGGGCAATTCAGACCCGGCTGGATGGACTCCTACATCATCATCGAACAACAACCATTCTCTTGGATTCAGATGGCTTCGAGATCTCAAGCTGATCAACATGGACAAAGCTACACTTTTACCCTTGAGAGGCTCGCTGAGCCGAAAACCCAGAAGGGCGACCCAGGCAAAAGTTGGAGCAAGAAAAAGAAGAAAAATGAAAAGAAAAGCAAAAAGAACAAAAAAGAAATAAAGAAAAAGAAATGAAAAATTCAGAAAAGAAAAACATAGTTCGCAAGGTTGAAAACTCAGAAAGGGCGGCCTTGGCAAAAGTTAGAGCGCAAAAGGAGAGGTTAAATACCCGAGTGTACCTTAAACCCGGAACTACGTCAGGCTTGATTCCCATCTTTGGGATACGTAGGCAACTTCATTCTGAAGTCCAGCCATAAACACTTTCAAATCGACCGTGTCCATGTAATGGTTCTGATCATCTTTGTCTTCTCCGTATCCAAGAGTTTGGTCGTGATCATCACTTTGAAGACTGATTACGGTGCACTGTGGTGCCATTCAGACAAGGGGCAACTTTCCGTTGCCGTGCGATGTCATTTAGACAAGGGGCAATTTTCCATTGTTTAGGATCTGAGATTGTGCATCTCAAGAGTAAATTCTGTGTTGGTCGAGCAGTGGTCATTTGTAAAAATAGTTTTTGAGAATTTTTAATGAGGTTGACTAATTTTCTCGAAAGTTTATTCCATTTTTTCAAAATTGGACCATTTCTTGGACTCAAAAAAGGAAAATTTTCAGTGCTCACAATTTGACTTGCATGATTTTGAATCAGAAAGTTGAACAAGTATGTTAATCTAACTTTCATGTTGGTCAAAATTGTTTTAGTAGAAAACCAAAACAAAAAAAATGGTCAAAATGATGAACTAGGGGCACAGTTGAGTCAAGCTTCTTGTCTTTTCCCTGTTGTCAACATACTTGCCCGAAAAGGGCACAACTGAAGCAAACAGCAAAGGACCGAAAGCTCTCTTATCCTCTGAGCAGCGAGATATCAAGTCAAGTGCGAAGCACGAACTGGAAAAGGAGTAGGATATTCCACTCCTTTATCTGCAAAGGTCTGGTCATATCCGAACTGGCCAAGGGCGTCATCAACCGATGTCAGCTGCAGATTTGCTACACACCCAGTTGTAGCGAAACCCTTCTATGGGAAAGTTCACTGTTGTGAGCAGAAGAAGAAGAATCTAGTGGAATGCTAGGGGCAAGAGCTCGCAACTTCCTGTTTACCCATCAACCAGCCAGGGGAGGGATAAAAAATCAGAAAGATTGAAGAGTAGAGAGATTTGCGCTGAGAGAAAAAGTGAGAAAAGGGCTTTTTCAAAAAAATAGAAATTGAGTGCCAGAGTGATGTGAGAATCACAAATTAGAAAAGGGTGGGAAACAATACCCGAAGAAACTGGCTCCCCGTGGACTGACAGGTCTCTCGTCTTTGTAACACATCTGAGTGTTGTGTGTGTGTTTTTGTTCGTCTCGTTTCTTGTTTGGAGTCGTTTCGAGTGTCAATAGATGTGTTTAGGTTGTTTTACCTTTGTTTTCCTTTGTTGAGTCGTGGTGTGCTGTGTTCAGTCATAGGCTCAATACCCGGTTAAGAACTCATTTCTTAATTTCAAAATGAATCGTTTTGTGCTTAGAGTGCTGTGTCATTCTCCACATATGTGCAAAACAAGATTTGTTCTTCCATAAAACTGCAAGGTTCAACCCAAGTTATGTGAGAACAGTAAAATCAAGACCTATCTGAAGCTATATAGGTTTTGGACTACAAAGCAAAAGAAAAGAGGGAAAATGTAGAGCATCTGAGTTTGTTTCAACCTCTGAAAGTTCCTAGATCACATTCCATATGTACCTCTTCAAGTCTTGTCAATGCTCCGAAGTATGAGTGTGCCTTTACCTCAAGCTCAATAGCAAGTCTGCTTCAAGCCAGAATGGCAATCAAAGTGGTCCCTAAGTACCATCCCCTGCCAAAGGCATCTTGGCTATGTTTGCAATGAGTTCCTAGGAGACCAACTGCGACAGTGGAAACTAGAGTTCGAATGGTTGTTGCCTAGAACGCAAAGGTTCGGGATTTTCAAGACTAAAGTCTGGTTTAAATACCCAGGGGTGTATCCCCGGCTTGAAATCTGTATGGAAGCCCCATAGGTTAAGGTAGCGGGTATGCGCCTCAATTCTGGATACTGAACCAACCTAGTCTGTCACCCCGTTGAAGAATAGGAAAAGTTGTGAATATGGTCAGGAAGAAAAGTGGCATCCAAGGTGTTCTACGTGAAGAATCCTTTTCAGCATTTCAGACCTTCGTACTATGAGTTGAAGGTAAGTGTTCAAAGAACACAAGGGAAGATCCCCGTCAGAGTAGAGCGGTTCATCGCCACTCACCCCATGAGGCGCTTGCTAAAGCGCCGCTTTGTTTATTGCATTTCTCTAAACATCATGTTCTACATTGCTTGTAACATGTATTATATCATCGCACTTATTGCATTTGCATCTTGTGCTATCTCTTATCGTTTATCCTTTTACGCTGAGCAGCGTTTAGGATCGTTGTCCCCTGGGGCTTTCTCAGGATACGTGGAACACGTTCCTGATTAGTTTGTTTTTAGGCCTCTTCTCACGATTTTAGCCTGGTTAGAGTGTTCTTTTCCTTACACGATTTCAGCGCATTTGGAATTTATCTCGGGTTGCGTTGTGCGCGCACCTGGGTGGTTTGTTTTCGGACCTCTTCTCACGATTTCAGTGTGGTTAGAGTGTTCTTTTCCTCACACGATTTCAGCGTGTTTGGAATTCATCTCGGGTTGCGTTGTGTGCGCACTTGGGCGGTTTGTTTTCAGACCTCTTCTCATGATTTCAGCGTGATTAGAGTGTTCTTTTCCTCATACGATTTCAGCGTGTTTGGAATTCATCTCGGGTTACGTTATGCGTGCACGTAGGCGGTTGTTTTCGGGCCTCTTCTTACGGTTTCAGCGTGGTTAGAATCGTTCCTTCCTCACACGATTTCAGCGTGTTTGGAATTTGTCATTCTCTTCTCACGATTTCAGCGTGGTTAGGGTCTGTTCCTTCCTCACAAGATTTTAGCATGTTTGGAATTTGTTTACCTCTTCTCACGGTTTCAGCGTGGTTAGAGTTGTTCCTTCCTCACACGATTTCAGCGTGTTTGGAATTTGTTTACCTCTTCTCACGATTTCAGCGTGGTTAGAGTCTGTTCCTTCCTCATACGATTTCAGCGTGTTTGGGATTTGTCCTTCCTCTTCTCACGATTCCAACGTGGTTGGAGTATGCTACCCCTTTTGCATTTACTGCACTACCTGTTACATCCATCGCATCATATTTATGTTATCACGCATCCATTTCTCTCGCATTGCTATGCACGATTCTAGTTGCATTGTTATGCACACTCTTTGCGTTGTCACGCACCTTCTACTTGCATTGTTATGCATACACCACTTGCGTTGTCACGCACGTTTTGCTTGCATTGTTATGCGCGCTTCGGTTGCATTGTTATGCACCCTATCCACTTGCGTTGTCACGCACATTTTGCCTGCATTGTTATGCGTGCTTCGGTTGCATTGTTATGTACCCTCTCCACTTGCATTGTCACGCACACTTTGGTTGCATTGTTATGCACCATTCCACCTGCAATGTTATGCACCGTTTCACCTGCATTGTCATGCACCATTCCACTTGCATTGTTATGCATCGTTTCACCTGCATTGTTATGCACCGTTTCACTTGCATTGTTATGCACCCTTCCACCCGCATTGTTATGCACTCTTCACTTGCGTTGTCACGCACGTTCCACCCGCATTATTATGCACCCTTCCACCTGCATTGTTATGCACTCTTCACTTGCGTTGTCACGCACGTTCCACCCACATTGTTATGCGCCCTTCCACCCGCATTGTTATGCACCCTTCCACTCGCATTGTTATGCACTCTTCATATGCGTTGTCACGCACGTTCCACCCGCATTGTTATGCACCCTTCCACTCGCATTGTTATGCACACTTCACTTGCATTGTCACGTACGTTCCAGTTGCATTGTGATGCACCTCTCCACTTGCATTGTTTTGCACACTCCACATGCGTTGTCACGCACACTCTAGTTGCATTGTTTTGCACACTTCAGTTGTATTGTTTTGCACACTTTACTTGCGTTGTCACGTACGTTACTTGCATTGCTATGCACTTTTCACTTGCATTGTTATGCACTTTTCACTTGCGTTGCTATGCACTTTTCACTTGCATTGCTATGCATATTTCCATCGGCAACATATGTGCACACGTTTATCTTGTATTGAAATTGTATCTTGATATAGCGTTGATCATATGTTCCTGTTATATTGTACTTGTCAAAATCTCTCTTTTGTGTAGGCACGATATTGTATGTACGGTTCATTTGAAGTTGGTGAAACCAGACAATATTGTATGTACGATTCATTTGAAGTTGGTGAAACCAGACGATATTGTATGTACGGTTCATTCAGAGAAGTTCCGGTTCAGTTTGACAGTTACCCTTCTCCACTCGCGTTTGACATGCGTTTGGATGTACCTTTCTCCTTTCGCGTTTGACACGCGTTTGGATGTCTTTCTCCTTTTGCGTTTGATACGCCGGGAGGTGTTTCGTTTGAGACTCCAAGTGTTCTCGGTAGTTGCTTCTAGCCTTCTCCACATGAGACACAGTGAAAATTGTATAATTTTCTTACATCCTTTCTGCATGAGTTGTAGTTTGGTTCGTGTTTGCTTACTTATGTACGAGTTTGCTGTAGCATTTCTTGGCATAACATTCTCTTGCTTAAAATGTGGCATTTATTTTGCATAATTACTTCATCATAGCTCTCTTTCCATGATCATAAGTTATGTTTGGCATCGTGCATGTCATTTGCATCTTGCCCCTGCCTGCGGGCGCATCTCTTTGTTATCTTGCCTGTTAGTCTAAGTCTTCGGCCTTGTTAAAAATGGGTCGTCTCTGGGCTTTAACATTCACTCCCGTCACTTCTTGACTTCCGAGTTCTGTCAAAGAGGGGCAACTATAGACACCCCATTTTTGACCGACCTTAAGACTCAGACGTCATCGATTGAGCGCTTGATGATCGCGCATGTTTGTGCTCGTTTCGAGTTTCCAGAGTTTTCGGCTGCGTGCCTTGCCTCCGGGCCTCTGAACTGTTTGTGTTTTGGCTCGGTTTATGGACCAAGCCTTGTTGACCTTGCCTGGAGGGAGAGAGGGGTCTGTAGACCACTTTTTTCTCCTGTAGGCTAGTTTTCGGCTTCCGGAGTCTTCGGCAGCGCACCTTATCTCGAGACCTCTTAACGTTCTCCTCTTGACTTGGTTTTTGAACCATGCCTTATTACCTCTACCTAGAGGGAAACAAAAGTCTGTAGACCACTTTTTGTGGCCGTAGACCACCTTTCCCTCGTAGACCACTTTTGGTGCCCGTAGACTAGTTTTCGAGATTTTTGGTTGCGTGCCTTAACCTGTGGACTCTTGTCTTGCATCCTTTTGGGTTTTTTTTTGGCACAAACCTTGTTTTCCTTGCTTGGAGGGTGGAATAGGGGTTGTAGACCAGTTTCTCTCCCTGAAAAGCACTTTTCCTGCCTGCCAGCCAGTTTTCTGGTCGGCCAACTAGTCTTGGTGCTCTTTGGACCACCAAAAGTGGTCGGCAGCCATGCCACCACTTTTCTTTCTTTGGGCAGACCACTCATCCCCCTTTGCCGACCACTTGGTCTCCATGCAGACCACTTTGTAGGGTTGGTCAACCAGTGCAAATAGCTGGCCGACCACTTCAATTGGTCGGCAGCTTTCCTGCAGTTTCCTGCAGATATTTTCTTGCCAGCTGTTGGGCATAGAAGGCATCCTCCATACGCTTTAGTTCAACAAGCTTATTGCATGATTTTTCTATATAAGGGAGCCTCCTCCCTCTTGCCTTAGGTTCAGAATTTTTGCTTGGAGCTATACATACACATCTATCTCTATATTTCTTCCTTTGTCTCATATTTGTGCTTGAAAGTGCTTATTCTTCACACTTTTGCACACAAACACTTAGTGAAACACCACACTCTTGTTGCTAAGGCACCTTGAAGCTGGTTTTGGTGTTTTTGGACTGCTTTTGATCTAAAAAGGTTGCTAGAGTTGCTTCCTTGAAGTTGTTCTACAAGGATAAGTCTCTAACCCCTTTAAAGCTCTGTTTTGATTAAGATTTTGGCCCTATTTGCATGGTGTTTTAGGCTTAACTTTAAACTACGAAAAGTTCTGATTTTAAGTGCTTAACATGTTTGTTTGAGGCTTCTTTGGTGTTGGGGGTGATCCACTCCTTTTTGTGCCTTATTTGGTTTTATTTTGTACCATCACTTTAGGGCCTTGAGATCACTTTCTCTTAGTCTTTTAACCACTGAAATCCAGTGGATTTCCAGTGGTAGGAATTGTGTTTTGAGGTCCCAAATAGGAGGGGGTCATCCCCTCTCCTGGTATCTTGGTTACTTGCCTTATTGGCCTCATGTTTGAGCATGTTTGTTAAGCTTGTGTTGGCTTGTTCTCAGCCTATTTTTGGCCTTATTTCGGCATGGCATACCTCTGTTTTGGTTTGGTTTGGTTTGGTCACCCCTTGCATGCTTTGGACCATCATTCTAGTATGATTTTGGCTCTACTCCAGCAAGCTTTTGTTCATGTTTTACTATGCTTAAGCTCTGTTTGATGTTGTTTTGGTCATGCATGCCTTGCTTTGTATAGCCATAGTGCATTCTAGCTCACTAGCTTTGAGTTTCCAAGCCACTAGCATGTATTGTTTGGGCTATTTGCATGATTTAGCATCATTTGATATGATATTTCAGTGCATATAGTGTTGTCGCACTTCCATGTTTGTCACTTCTTCATCATGTTTGAGAGTTGTGCTCTTATGCCTAGTTGGCGGACCAATGCATGAGCATGCATTATCTTGCTTGTCATGCCATCATTTCAGAGTATTTTGGCCACTGTTATGGAGCCTCATAGGTCTGTCCATATTTAGTTTAGGTCCATTGAGCATCGTGTTGCATGCCTCGTGTGTAACATGTTTTACTAGCTTTGATGCATTAGCTTTTAAACATGCTACACATGCATTGTCCATATGATAGAATCTTGTGCATGCATTGTATTATGTGTGTTGCATTGTGTTTGGATAGGGTGTTAATCCAAACACGAGAAACAAGGGACATTTCATACTTGAAGTGATGAAACGTGCCTCATTTCTCGGTTGCCGACGCTCTTGATCATGCATGATAGAGGTTAAGGCCCTTATATTTTCTTTGTGCATTCATTCACATTGATTGTGCAATCTTGGCTTCTCGGCCATCGTGGATTGCGATGCTCAATTGGTGGCCCGAGAGTCGAGTACCGTACTCCCTTGAGCTTAAGAAATGATAAGGAGAGTGGTTGTGCATACATACCTTGCAAATACACTGTTGTGCCCCTTCTTATTCTCTGTTGCAGCAAAATGGAGCTTGGTGGCATTTTCTGGTCAGCAGACCAGTAAAAGTGGCTGGCCGACCACTTTTTCTGGTCTGCAACAAATGCAAGTGGTCTACAACACAAATAAGTGGTCGGCAGCCTTCCTAGAAGTTCCCATGATGGAGTAGAAACTATCTGGAGCTTTGTGCAGTGTTCTGAGATCAAATGCAAACAGAGGCAAGTTGGGGCACAACGATGGATTTCCGAGTGAGGAACCAAATGCATGCATTGTTCAACTTTCCAAAACAGAGCTGAGTAGTGTAGTTTAATGCTTATTTGCCTAGCTTGAAATTGTAACTTAATTAATTTGTTAATTAGTTAAAGTGATGTAATAATTAGTTGTAGCTAGTTATTCAATTTGTTGTGTAATAGCTAGTTTAATTAGATTAATTAGATTAGTTAGCTAGCTTAGCTTAGATGTAGCTTAGCTTATTATTCGGACCATCCGTCGAGAGGGCACAACTGTTGTAATAAGTGTGCATGTGTGTGATGCATGTCTTCCAACCCCCATTTCTTCCTCCTTTTTACTTAACCGCTTTCGATGGTTAGTTTAGGGTCATTTTCAATTAGCATCATTATGCTTCGCATGCATGCATCATTCATTTGTTTTGCATGCACTGGGCTCGGCGCATCATACAAACTACATTGTATTTCAATACCGATTTAAATACATACTATCAAGTTGGATTCACATGACATCTTAAAATAGCCAAGCCTACTTAGTTGCATTTTGCATGTGTTGCATTAGGCATCTTAACATAGCTAGGATCATGAATTGATTACTAATTAGTTTCTTTTTTGGCTCGGAGTACACTGTGAGTGTTTACGCTTTAGCATCCTTGCATGTATGTAAGTGACTGCCATGATAGCATGCTTGTCATGAGGCTAACTGCTTAAGTGTTTGACTACATGAATGCCTATGGATGAAGGCTTCATTGCTTGAATTGGAACAATTCATTAAAATGTGAGTTTTAAGCCCACTTTGCGGAGGGGCAAAATCATGTTGTTTTCTAAACCCACTTGAGGGTGGCAAATCCACGACTTAGCCTACTTGAGGGTAGCAACTTCAAGCCATTTTCGAAAAACAAACATGAGATGTTTTGTTCCAAATCGAGTGATTTAGTCTATACTTGTATGTTGCGCGCATCACATGGTAAGCTAGCTAATAAACTGGAATAAGAACACTAGTGTTTTCAAAAACAACATATCATGTTAGTAAAGGCCGATCTTTGATCGAGCGAGCGGGGGTGCTCATTTCAAGACCTTCCCCTCTCGTACCCAAGTTGCCTAGTCGAGGCAACTTTGGTGATGACGGACACGTGGCCTTAGGCACGAGTCAGGGTTTCCTAAATTTTCCCAAAAATAAAATATTTAGGTGGCAACTCTAAAATCTGGCAAAGCAGTCCATGTTTGGCGCTTTTTTATTAAAATCGATTTTCCAAAACGATTTGCCAGATTTGGACCCTTTAGTGATTTATCAGTCTCACATTACACTTTATGAGATTAGATTCAGAACCGTGACATGAGTCCGAACTATAGTAGCTAAGAACTATAATTCGCGCCCTCACGCACGGAGCGAAGTTCCAGGCAATCTACAACCTGGCAGAGTGAGAAATATTATACTAATAAGGGTATAAAAATCATCATGGATATTTATTCAGGCTGAACAGAGAATCGTTTGGTACAAATAAACTATTATAATAATAGACTACAATACACAAAAATCATTTTGAATAAAAAACATATAATACAAAAATCATATAAACTAGATAATCATAACCACAGCACAGAACGGAACAGAGGGTCAATGGTTCTATAACAAACAGAGGGTCACAAAGTGACTAATCAAAGAGTCGATGGTTGTTTAAGTTCTCCAAGGCATGAGACCATCAGAGGGTCACTAAAGTGACAAATTAGAGAGACAATGGTTATTTAAGTTTCCCAAGGAGTGGGACTTTTGTGGTGGTACTTACAAAATAGTTGTTGAAAAATGAAATTAATAAACAGAATTATCTATGAGTTTCTCCTTTTAAGAAAATAGGGTTCTTTTAATAAATAACATACTTTAAAAACTAATATAATTTGCAAAACAGATTTTGCAAAAACAATTTATGATAGCTCAAAATATAACAAGACTCACCTCAAATTTGATCATTTACTTTCTGATTTCGGCTCACTCTTTCATATACATCTCGTTTGTTATTTATTTATTATTTTTTTTTCTATGATTTCATTACCATACAAACTTACCTATTTATTGGTGATAAAACCCCCCACTATGGCCCCCAAAAAATGTTACAATTCTATTTTTTTTATTATTATTATTTTCAAAGATTAAGTAAATATAGTTTGGGGTGTCACAAAAAGTCACTCATTGGTCACCTTTAAAATGAAAAAAAAAAATCCAAAAATTTTAATTTGTAAACCCCTAAAGAAAAAGTGCCTCTTTCATCAAAGACAAATAAATTAGTTTCCATTTTTTTTAGAGACAATCATACCTTTAATAACTATTTTTATATTTCAAACTTTAAAATGATATAACTTTTGATCTATATATTGGTTTTTAATAAAATTAGTAGTTTTAGAATCCTTTCATCAAAAAAAATATATATATATATAATTTTAATAAAAGTTGAAATATTGTGGAACCATTTATTATTTTGTGGGCACTTGGTCCGTAAATCCAATTTAGAATTTTCTTTGTCTAAAGATCCATACTCTAAAATACTTTGTCCGTAAGGACAAACTCCTACAAAATGATCAAACCACCCATATATATATATATATATATATATATATTGTTTCCAAACCAAACCCTAACTAGTTTCTTCCCTCTCTCACCGATCAACTCTCTCTCTTTGTTACGCACACACCGCTCAATCTCCCCTCCTCAGCCAGTGCTCCCTCCTCCACCAATCTCTTTCTTCTCTCTCTCTCTCTCTCTCTCTCTCTCTTCGTCATCTTCTCTCAGGGAACCCTAGATACCGCCTCCGATCTAAACCATAGCCTTTTCTTCCTGCCGTTGCAGTCGCCTCCGACGTTGCTCCAGGAAAGATGCTCAAGTGCCATCAACAATTACCGTCCCATCATTGGCTCCAAGCGCGACATTGTCTACGCCCTAATCGACATTGTCAGAAACCCTAATTCCCTTATGAGATCAATCAAGGACTCTCTCAAGGCCCTATTGGATTTGTTGACAAGATCGAGTGGGAGAACGAGAGAGACTGCAGTGTTAGCATTGTCAAATTTGGTGAGATGTAAATGGGAAGAGGTTTCGAAAAATCTTGGAGAAATGGGATTTTTTGGGGTTTTTGATGGAATTTGGAAAGTTGCAGAGAATGATAGTGATAAAGGGAACAACAAAGCCATTGAACTGTTGAAGATTCTCTTGATAGTATCGGTAGAGACTTGGAAGGTCTGTTCAACTTTGCCGATACATGAGGAACAATTTTGTAGATTCCATACTTGAAAGCCTTTTTCTCGATCTTGAAAGTGTAAGCAATTGGATCTTGGAACTCTATTCTGGTTAAGTGGTACTCTAGAGCCAGAAGTAGGGTTTTGAGCCATGGAAACACCTCTGTTGTAGTCGGTTGCTCTGCTGTAACTATTATTGAAGCCATTAAATCAATTACAATTGCATATACATAAAGATATACATAGCAAATACATATATCTGTATGAGAGATCTACAAGTCTCAAATAGAGAGGGCAAGAATGATGTAATTTCACATCAATATTTTGGATTTGGATGAATATCTTAAACTGATAATGGATCTCTGTGTGTAGGGTGTGTGTTCCATTTTCTTGGACTTAAACAACTTGAACAGATCATCACAACACAGATCTGTTTGATGTGCTTTGCTTGTTGTTGTTGTTGAATTTGAACAGATGGATTTTGAACAATAAAGATAGATTTTCAACAGATAGATTTGTTGTTGTTGTTGTTGTTGTTGTTGAATTTGAATTTTAATGGAAAGATAGATAAAGAGAAAAAGTTATGACACAGATAGTGTTTCAACAGATAAGAACAAAGAGAAACTTACAAAATTTGAATAGATAGAGTGAGAAACCCACACAATTTGAATAGACAAAGAAAAAATTGAACAGATAAAAAAAATAACAGATAGATATAAATTTGAACAGAGGGTCAAAAAATTTTGAATATATAGAAAATAATTTGAACAGATAGATGTAAATTTGAACAGATAGTCAAAAAAGTCAATAGATAAAAAAAGTCAACAAATAAATCAAAGAGTAAAATTAGCAACAAAATATCCTTCAAAATAAACAAAAGAACTTTTCACCAAGCTATTTCACAAATTGTGGACATTTTGCCAATAAAAAATATCTACTGGACTAATGCCCTATACCTTCCTTAGTTTGGACTTTTCAACAATTTTCTCTTTTTTTTTTTTTTTTTTTTGCTACTCTTAAATAGTTAATATTTCTCTAGGGATGTGATATTGCCATGGAAGAGTGGAAGAGTGGAAGAGCTGAATTCCTACAATGTTTGAGAATGTGAATTTTGTTGTAATAGACATTTAGGAATCATTTCCTATTCCAAGCATTGGAAACATGGGACCCAAAATCACAATTTTATTTCTCTCAATATTATTGTCATTCAAACATAGCCTTAAGAAAAAAATATACAATAAACACTTCTAAAAGGTGAACATCGTAAGAAGATTATGATTTTTTGTGGTAAAAGTTATGAATATTTGTAATGTGTTATGTAATTTTATGATAAAATTTATAATGTGTACCCTAAAATTATGAGCCGTGAAGTTACATTTTGTGATGAAAAAAGTAAATATTTTGTGATCAGAAAAGTTATAATATATTTGTGGTTTATGTAATAAAATTTGCTGATAAAACTATAAAGTTTTTTTTTTTTTTTAAACTACATTAGAGTTTATGTCAAAGAGTTCTAGTTAGTTTAAGCTTGATTTCAACATAAAATATAAAAATAAAGATTAAAATAAAGAAAATTAAGTTGAGCATAAGATATCCTAAACTAATATATTGAATTTAATAAAAAGAAAAATATATATATCTCAAATCACTACAAATATACATCATAATAAGAAAATTAATTTATGTATACACAACAATAAAATTGATTATATTAAAGTATGAATTAATCTGACAATGAAGAATTATATACATGCACACACATCAGTCATTAATTATATTAACAATAAAATTGTGAGAGTATGATTGCAGAGGCTATGAGTTAGAGTAAGAGAAGTTACATCATGCAAAAAGAAGCATTATTTTGTAGGAGGATTCCTCCGGTTCAGATTTTGGATTGAGGGTGTTGTCTGGTCCTATGAGACTTATTACAGATTTTGTTTCGTTGATCTGAACCATTTATTTTATCAAACACTTTATATATTTCGTCTACACAAAAAATTAGACCGAATTATAACTTATTCAATTTATCGCATTTTTAATGAGAAAAAAAATTATGTTTTTAAAAATAAACTATATATTTTGTTGGTGACAAACGTAACAAATTAAATAAGTTGCAGTTATCGAATCGACCTAATTTTTTTATGAATGAAATATATAAAGTGTCCGACAAAACGAATAGTTCAGATTATCAAAATAAGACTCGTCGTGGGCCCGTAGTCCAATCTAAAATTTGGACTCCTATTTTGCAGAGCTCTCGACCAAGAGGAGAGTGAAAAAATAGGTCATTATATATTTGGATGAGCCATGTGAATCCCAATTTATCAGGTAGAATGTCGTCTCAAAAGTGGTTCATACCATCTCAAAAGCTTTTAGTGTCAGCATGGCATCGACATGGAAAGAGACGAGACTAATGGGGTCACTAATAGTTTTAGAGATGGCAAACTTGTTGTCTTAAAGTATTTGCGACGGTAATGAATACTAAATGAGACGAATATTTACCGACTCAAATAAACATGTAAAAAATTTACTTTTAGCGTCCGAGCCAAATGATGTCACTAAAACAATCTGTTGCGTCAGTGTATTGTTGTTGTTAATAGACTCATGTTTCGCAAAAAAATATATTTTCCACCATTAGATATAATGACGCTTTTTTCCCATCACAAAAAATAGAATATTTTTTTGCAAAATAAATTTTTATTTGCGACGGTATTTTGACAATCGTAAATAGAGAGAGAGGGAGGGAGAGAGAGAGAGTGCTTACCCGCAGAAGGAGGACAGTCAGCGGCGTCGGTGGTGCCGGTGAAGATGGAGAGTTGGTGGTGTCGATGACGAGTTACAGGCTTGTTGATGAACCAAGATAGAATTTAGGACAAAAAGAGAACAAAACAAAGGAAAGATATATATATATATATATATCAAGTTTTAAACCGATGCCGTTTTAATTTTTTTTAATTACTTTTTGCGACGGCATACAATGTAGACGCAAAAGAAGCATGAAATAGGCAAGAGAAAGAGGCGTGCAAGGGAAATTTTGGAGCAAAAAAAAAAATGGATACAAAATTAAATAATCTTTTTGAGACCGCAAAAATCTTGTTGACGTAACTAATATATTTTTGAGACAGTATAATCTGTCGACTCAATAATAAATAGGAAGAAGATTTTTTTGGAGACAGTCCTATTTTGCCGAAGCTAATAATACATTTTTGAGTTGGCAAGTGTTCCTATCACAAATAATTCGATTCAAATAGCCCATTTTCTTGTAGTGACAATTATTATAGTGTTCCAGAACCGTGGTAATTTTTTCCTTTTGAGAATACAAAGAACCCATAAATTGTTGTTTCTCTAGAAAAAGAATTTGTATTTTACCAATAGTATTGCTTTTTAAAAAAACAATTTCCTAAAATCTCTAATCAATCTTAATGTTGTATTTGAATTATGAATTTGAATAAAAATTTAAAACGATAAAAAAAAAAATTAAAAATCACTTATATTTTATTCACATATTGCTCACATTTTTCCTTTCGTTTTTAAAATTCACAAGTCAAACGTAGCCTAAGTAAATATGTAGGAGAATTGAAAAACTTAAAAAGTGTCATACAAGGTTTCCTCCAAAGAAGATTACATAAAAAAATAATAATAAAATAAAATAAAGTAAAATAAAATTCTGAATTATATTAAAAAAGATATCAACAATTTTCAGCCATCAACTATTTCAAGAGTGGCAGTTTGTCAAGTACAATAATATACAAAGAATCAAATAAGAAGCGACATTGGAACAATTTGTATAGTGAAGAAGACCAAATGCCTCGAGATATTCGGTAAACATCAACTGTGACGAGTGAATGAGAGATTGGTGCGTTTCAACCAGCAACAATCTAAGAATACTTACATATTTACTAACAATCTTATTAATACACTCACAAGTTTTGATAAGATTAACCATCACTTGGTATGGAACCCACATCAACTTGTAAGTGTGTTAATAAGACTGTTAGTAAAATTGTTAGTATCTCTAGCTTTTTTCTTCAACCAGTCATTATGTCAATATTGGAAGCAGAACCAATGTAGAAGTCGTGTCAACCATTGAGTAGGGCGACCTAACCCAACCTTTAAATCCAATATCCTAAAGTGTTGGAATTTTTTTTGAAAACCATTAATGGTAAATTAGAAATTGATTTTTATTTAAATAAATTAGCTATTTTTTGGGTCAAAATTGAATCGGATTCGATGAAAAATTCGAACTCATTTGTGAGAACAATTGTATCTGCTCAATTGCACCTATTTAATGAAAGATATGTGTCTCTTCATCGAAAAGACACCATGACTATTCAAAGAGCCACTAATTCACCTATATAAATAGGCTTTCATTGCATTGAATTCATCTTGTGTTTTTTTCTTCTTGGGCACTTTATACTTCTTCTATAAAATAGAATTCTACATATCAAGGTTTTCCAAACTTGCAATGGTAGTGCTGTTTCTATAAGATTCGATCGTTGTATCTTGAAAAACGAACGTCCAATAAAAACTCGTGGGCACTGTAGCGGAAGATGAATTGCCTTTAAAGAAATTTTGTCCAACATAAGGCTCAATTAAATTGTTATCAATTCTATATTTATACAATCTATCTGTAAGTATTTCTGGTTCTTCATATATAGTTTGGTTTGGTTTTACTCAAACAATTTATGTTATTTTTAACTTATATATTTTATATCATTTAATAATGTATTTAATACAATTATATTTCGTGCATAAGATTTTATCGGAACAAAAGGTTTAAACATTAGGAACATAAGAGGGTAACTATAACAAAGCACCGAGGGGAAAAAAAAAATTATAAATACAAAAAAACACAGCTGCCAGAGTTATCCGTACCAATTCTAGGTAGAAGAATAATTTACTGAAAGATGAACAACACAGTGTCATGTCCAATAGAGTTATAAGGGCCTCTAACTAATTAGATTTTCAATGGCATGATATTGTTTTAAAAAAAAATATAAAAAAAAAAACAGGAGAAAAATTATACTATTTGTCTAATATTGTATATCCATATAAACACCAAAACAAGGGTTGGGTACTATGGCATTCCTATGAACATCATAATCAAGAAACCGAGAAAAACAGATTGAAATCCCCATGTTGTATCAGAGCAATTATTTATGAAATGAAGAGCATAGCACAAAAGTAACTTAGAAACACAAAAGTAATCATTTAACATCCATATTTCCAAAAGCAATCATTTAGTTGATTTAAATTACGCCAATAATAAATAACCTTGAATTGGGTGAAATGTTACACTAGTAATCGCTTTCGGAAGAGTTACATCAAAATGGACTCCAGTATATACACATATAGCACTTTGAGGAGGCACACCAATTCTCCAATAAATCTTTGCTTTTTTGTACTTTAAACGTTTGTTTGATTGTGTGGAATTTTCTTATCCTTTTTACTCTTTTTTCCCCATGGTGTGAGCTTGCCAAGTGGGTTTGTGGATGCATGTACCGTTGACATGGCGAATATGAATATCAGGTATCATATCTCGAAGACATAACTTGTTGAATGTGACAATAGGGCTATGCATTTTTGCTACAATGGATCATTCTAAGCAAGAAATGCAAGAAGAACTGAAAACCTAGTTTCAAAAAAATTATCGTTTTATCTAAAGTTGCATAAAATAACATGTTCAAGGCTTGAATTGATGTTCGGAAACAAGAATTGATGATCCATATAATTACGAATAGAGCAAGGTGTGACAACTAGTTACACAAAGTATAATACAATGCTTTAAAAACAAAAAACAAAAAAACAAAACATTATTGTTTGGCAGCAAAATGCGGCACAACCTTGTGTGATCTCTATGTGAAGTTTATGCAAATGTCTTAACTCATGTTGATCATTGATATTATGGACAATTCACGAAAAAAATGCTTCCAAAAACATTTATCTCACGCGGGAAAACTCAATAATGAAATGACAAAAGCATTTCTAGGAAGTAATGGTTCAATTGCCAAAAACATGATCGAATCGCCATGAAATGGCACAACCATATTTGTATAACCAACATCAAGAAGAAATAATAAGGAGAACTTACATATAGGTCTTAATAAGTGGACTTATTATCCAATAAGTTTTGTAAGAATTAATAGTGCTTTTTATCAAATACTATTAAAAAAATATCACTAATTGTTAATTTTCAATAACAGTTTGAAAATTTTGTTATAAAAATGTTACTAATTATAAATTTTAGCGACAGTTTAAAAAAATCATCACAAAAATGGTCACAAATTTTTAACTTTCAACAATAGTTTGAATAATTTGTCACAGAAAACGTCACTAATTATAAATTTTAATGACAATAATTTATAAAAATTGTGACAAAAAAAGTCATTAATAGTCAATTTTTAGAGACATACAAAAATTATCACAAAAATTTAATTATAGCGATAATTTTACTAAGACTTTTCAAGAAAATTTGATAGGAATTAAATTTAATTATTATGACCTATCGATAGCTTTCTCTAATAATAAAAGAAAGTGGTATTCGGCAAATTCATACCTTTAAGGAGAGAAGAGATAATAATGCTGAAGAATGTTCAAGCCCATCAAACCCAATATCATAAGCAATGCTCCCATCTGGTTTAAACAGCCCAAAATTTAAGGAGAGAAGAGATAATAATGCTGAAGAATGTTCAAGCCCATCAAACCCAACATCATAAGCAATGCTCCCATGTGGTTTAAACAGCCCAAAATTTCTCTCAGAGGTTGGTAGGGGCTTCCCCTTTTTCTTCAATAGCCTCTTATGCAAATTATAGTTATAAGTAAGGGTAAAATCGGTTCAGTTCGGTCTTTTTTTTTTTTTTTTTTTTTTTTTTTTTTTTTTTGTAGATTCTGAGCTGAACCGAAGTAATCAGTTTTCTTTTCTTTTTTTTTTTTTTTTCTTTTTTTTGAAACCAAACAGACCACAATACACCTGTAAACTGAACCAAACCATTTTATGCGGTTTCAATGCTACAGTTTTAGGCCTCACAATTTGGGCCTATTTTTATCCATTAAAAAAATGGATTTGGGCCTTGCAAGCTAAAATCCAACAACACTAAAGCATAATTTTTACATCTACCTACTTTAAATTGGGCATTATTTACCCCTAAAAAAAAAAATTTGAATTGGACTTTGAAATCCTTGTCCAGTAAGATATATATATATATATATATATATGTATATATAAAAAAAAATGCGTCTAACATGGGAACAAGCATCAAACATATCCAACAAAGCAAATATACCAAAATATATCAAAATAAATTTAGCAACTATATTTCTGTTCAAAACAAATAGGAACCATATATCAAGTCTTTTTTGTCTGTTCAAAACTAAGGCCAAGTTTGGGAAGACTAAAAAAGTGTACTTTTTGTCTTTTTGGACTAAAAAATTGAGGTTGAAAATATAGATGTTTGGGTTAACTTTTTGACTTTTTATTGAAAAATGTGTAATAAAAAATTGTAAAAATTGATTTGTAAGGAAAAATTTGAATTGGGAGTTGTGCAGCCGTAATTGTTGACTTTTGGTGAATAGTGTTAACTTTTTAACTTTTTGAGTAACTTTTTGACTTTTTGACTTTTTTGAAAGTACCCAAACTTGGCCTAAATAAGAATCACGTATCCATAACCAAATATTGCAACCTATTAATATTAAAAACTGAAAATAAAATGTATATAGAGTACGCATTTTCCAACCAACCAAGCAAAAGGGGTCTGCCAACATAAATAAATAACATTATTATCATCATAATTGAATTTAACATAAAAAAAATCTAAATGAATTATGCAATTTCTTACCTTTCTGACCATTAATACTCAATCTCAAAAATCAAAAATTGAAAATATTAAAACTTGACATATTTTCGAACTAACAAAACAAAAGAAGTCCTGCAAAAATAATAAAAATATTCTAATAAGAATTGAATTAACATAAATAAATAAAATAATTAGATCAAATATTCAGCTTGTTACCATTGCTTTCTAACATCAATCAATGATGTTGACATCCATGTTGCTTGATCCTTCCATAAGCACTAAAATAAATAAATCAATCAAATGTTAAACATATAACTCTCATAAAATATAAAGAAAGAAAATAAGATATATTTATTAATCAAGGATTGTACCAGATTCAATCTCTTTCAATTCATCCAATTGATTTCTAAAACTGATTTGAGATGGGGAACACAACTAATTTTGTGTAGAAATGAGAGCCTCTACCGTGATGGGTAATGAGAGCTATGGAATGGATTAAACACACAGCCTCCCGTGCTAAAAGCAGATTCTAAGGCAACCATAGACAGGAGGATAGGTATAACATCCTAAGCTATGAGAGAGAGGATGTGATGCTTAGTGGAATTAGCCTTCCACCAACCCAAGATATTAAAATCATCATTAACTTCTTCACAATCATCCACCAAAAACCTCTCCAACTCAGATTTGTTAACCATGTTGCTTTGTTTCTCCAAACGCATCTTATACTTCTTTCTTCAAACGCATCTTATACTTGGATTTCATTTTTTCCCCACAGTTTGTATTTTCACACTACCATTTTGAACATTCAAAGCATACCAATCATATAATTGTGTCAACTTATTTTTTAATTATATCACCAAATCAACATGCTTAGGTTCATAAATTTCTTGCAAGCACCGTTGAATATAATTTGGAAAATCTAAGAAATCCCCTAAATATTGATTTGTGATTATGTATCAATTTTAAGTACTAAATAACAATCTCAATCAAACAATCAAGACAAATCGACACAATTATTTTAACGTGAAAAAATCACAATTTGAGCGCCTCCAATTGTGATAAAAAAAAATACGGGCAAAAGCCATAAAACAATCCACTAAGAAGATATAAAGGAATTACACAAGTGTACTCTCAATTACCTAGCGAATCCATGACCGAACCAAACTGACCCCTATGTGCCTCTTCCAGCCCTATCTTCACCTCGGAATTGTCTTGCCCAACGTTGAATCCACAATGCCAATGTTGAATCCACGACGATGAGCTACTCCAGAATCCACCAAAGCTTCAGGCCCAAATTCCATGGAATCCACCGAAGAACAACTCTCTCTTTTTTTAATAAACCAAACTAAACAAACCCTTTGATATAATTCACTCAATTCATGATTAAACTCTCATAGATATCAAAAGAAAACAAGCAAAGAATCTCCAGATGAAAACCCTAATACCAAAGAAGAAAATTTGGAAGTCATACCCTAAAATCGGATTAAAACACATATTTATAGAAAACAGATCCGCGATTTCCGCTCGAGCGCAAGAATGGCCGCTCGAGCGGAAAGAAACAACTTCCAGTACTTTTGTAGATGAGTGAAACTTCTGAAAGATCGCGATCTCCGCTTGTACGCAAGAATGGCCGCTCGAGCAGACAAACAACTTCGACTACAATTTTACTTTTTGCTTCCAGGGTGCTGCCCTCGACCCCGCCTGGACGCTACTTCGGACCCGCCAAGGGGCGCTGCCCCTTGGACCCTCGCGAGCTGACCGGGTAGCTTGATCCCCGACATAGTCAGTGAAGTTACAAACCTAATATGATTAAGATCACAAACTCCTTTGCATAGGCACAATTCGGGTTGAATTCGCATCTAAAACCTCATAGCCTCACTTAAATAAAAGATCGAATAAAATTACAACTAAAAAGAGTTTTGTTTAACGAGATTGCCAAGAATAAAAACCTAACATAATTGAGTTTGTAACGGAAATCAATAACAATCGCAACACACAATAACAAATTAATCTTGTCAAATTTACCCCAATACTTATAAAACTTAGAACTCACGCCACGTGCCATTAAAGGCAAACTTACATCTTCATTCTCACACAATTCAATGATTACAGTTTTTATCAACATAATCTCATTAAAAAATACATTGCAAGTGATATATAAAGAACCCGAAAAACATAATGTGGCATTGTAAAACAATTTTAGAAACTTAACATACAACCTCGCCTTCTTCCAATCATGTTTTGTAGGTGGCCAGATTGTCTTTCTTCTCTATTTTCCTTTCCTATTATTACTTAAAAGCAACTTCATCCTCTTCACCAATGTCACCAACTTCTCCCTCCTCACCAACCTCATCAATCTCACCAACCTCACCAACCTCATCAATCTCACCAACCTCACCAATCTCACCAGCCTCACCAACCTTATCCTCTCTAAGATTCGAGCAGAAGTGGGTATCATAATCATCTAACCGCTAGAAAGCCTTTTGAAATTGTATAGTCCGTTCTAACATGAAATACGTAGAGTTCCACCTGGTAACCACATCCAAACAAGGTTTACCATTAAACTCAATGCCCTCTTTTTCAATACATAATTTAAACTTAGTCATTATAGATGGAGAGGACCTCACAAATTTTATAACATGCCAAATCCTTGTTATGGAATCATCAATTTATTACAATCCCTCATAAACAATTAGATTCAATATGTGAGCACAACTCCTCACATGTAAAAGGTTATGCTCTAATATGGTGTTATTTCTTCTCTTCGTCTTTTGCTTTAAAAAGTTAATAAGACCATTATTTGAGCTTGCATTATCAACCATGATTGTAAGAAATTTATCAATTCCCCATGCCACCAACCAATCCCTAATCACTTTGTCAAGTGTGTCACCTTTGTGATTTGGAAACTACACAAAAGTTTAGAATTTTTTTATGAAGTTTCGAATCACAATCAATAAAATGTGCAATGAGACACATATAATTCAAGTTTTGCACGGATATCCAAGTGTTTGTGGTAAGACATAGTCGTTGACCTCTAAGTGCATTCTTCAAAGCCTTCTTCTCACTTACTAAGGACAATTCATCTATTATTATCATTTCTGCGAAGGCCTTTCTACACGCATCAACAATAAAGTTTACAGCCACAGGATTACTAACTGTTTCCCCATGACCAATTTCATTTTTTAGTTTAAAAGCTAGTGTAGTTTGCTTCTTATCTTCCCTTACGGGATACTTATTACACTTTGATTATTTATGAGCTTGCATTGTTGTCCCATTAATTTTTGAATCACATGCATAAGTTGTACCACAATAATTGCAAGAGGCCCTAGGTCTTTTACAAAATTCACGCTTCAATTTTGTGAAATGATCCCAAACCAAAGATCTTTCTCTTTTACCCTTGACACTGTTAGACTGATTTTTGTGCTTTCATTCTCATTTTCTTGCACTGTAGGTTGTTGAGTAATGATTTCACTGGGCCCTTGTGTAGGGGAAACTAAATAATCCATCAAAACATAATAACAATAAGAAATAATTGATTTATCAAAAACAAAAAAAGAAGTAATATTAACTAATGAAATGATAATAATAACAAAAACAAATTTTAACTAATAGAAAAATACATTGTCAAAGGTTTTTTTAATAATAATAAGAATAACAAGAACAGGAACAAATTTTGACTAACATAAATTAAACCATCTATCGAAACATAATAACTAACATAAAAAATCAATCCTCCTACAAATTGAAAAAATATAGTACCACCAGTAAAAGAAAAAATCCTAATAAAATAATAAGGAGAAGAACAAATTTTAACTAAAAGAAAAAATATATGTTAACGAACAAATATTAAATCATCAATTTTTTTTTTTTTTCATTTGCATCATAAGAGCAGTGTGTGTAATATAATGTCAAACATTAGTATCTTTTTATAGGTCCAAAACACCATCAAAATCAAGTGATTCACAAATATTAAAATCATTTTGAAAACATCATAAATATTATACATATTTATTTTATATATATATATATATATATATATATATATATATATGTATATTATATATTATATAAACAGGGTTTGCTTTGACACAAAAGTCAGTATATAATAGAGCATTTTGAAAAGCGTTAAAAAAATTAGAGACTCGTGTCTAAAACATGTTGTTTTTAATAATAATAAAAAAAAATAGAGTTTGTTCAAAAGTAAATAATAAAAAATAAGGTCTTCAAAATAAAAAAAAATTAGGGATGAAATTTAACTGGTACCGACGTTTTGCTTCAAGATTTCAATTGAGTAATGGATGATAGTGGTGGTGAATCATGGATGAGAGTGATTTCTCACCCTTTGTAAAAAAATCTAACTAATTTATCACCTTTAGTAAAACAAAATAAAGTAAAATAAAAAAAACCTGACTCCTTGGAACTTTTGAAGTGGAAAAGACAAAAAGTAAAAGAGAGAGAGATAGAGAATCAGTGAATGAAGAGAAGGCAAAAAGTATTTTCACCATGGAAAGGCAAAATTTTTGTCATTATGTTATAAAAAAATGATTGAGAGCTCTAGAAGTAGAGCTCTAAAGGAGTTCTAAATGGGTGGAACCCACCTGTGGTATGATGTGTGTGCTTGTGTGTGTGTGTGTGTTTTTTTTTTCCCTGACACATGTGTAGAGTTCTTTTTAGAGGTCAAATATTACAGCTCTCTATCATTACTCATATATTATATTGGGTGGGTTGCTAAGATTAAGACACGTGGATTGGTATGATAGAAGTCTATATGTGGTGTGGTTCAATACAGTTCGGTGTAAAATTCACCAAAACCTAGAAATAAATCGAAAATCAAAAAATTTGAAAAATCATACCGACCGACCAAAATAAAGAGAAACAAGAAGGCCCCAAACCAACAGTTCTGTTCAGTTCAGTGCGGTCGGTCAGTTCGATTTCAACGGGGTATTCTTCCACCCCTACTTGTAAGTCCTTGAATTTTTCAATGAGGCCCCTGCTTCATTTTCATCCCTACGAGAAGCCCAACCGGTTTCTCAAACAATATTCCGAGCATCAAGATTCATTATAGGCTTATAGCACACGAGCCCAAACAAAAGCCCTACCTGCATAGATTATATACCGAGAGAATTACAAGAAGATTCTATTTACACCCAGAAAATCATTAAATATTCCCAATTTCTCAGTACACTCTATTTAATTATTTACACTATGTTTGGTTGGGAGATTTGGAAAGAAAAAAAAATTGCGTGAAATTAGGTGAAATGTAGGTATATTTCTTTTTCTTTTTTTTTTATCAGCCAAAAAACCTTTATTGATGAAAGAAGAACTCATTACATCAAGAAATGAGACAAGATGTATGCAAAAAGCATCATCACGAGGCATATCAATCCCAACTAGGTTGGCACCAATATGACCGCCCAATCCCTTGCAAGCACACCATCGGAAGTTGGTGAGAAACCAACCAAAGCAAAAAAAAAAACAACAAATGACAAAACAAAAAACCCACCCACAGCACCATCCCACCAATGAGACCACTGTTTTCAAACCTAAGATACAAACAGACAATAAGCATATGAAAACAACACCAAAACTTTAGATCAACACAACGCCAAACGATTATGCCACAGTAAAATGCAATAGCAACTGCCATCAGCCAAAAACCAAGAGACCACTGTTTTCATCAGCAACCCACTATGCAACAGCAGCAACTGCCAACAGCAAAATCCCACCAATGAGACCACTATTTTCATCAGCAGCCCTTATCATACATGTCATGATCCAAAGAGTCAAAAAGACTTCTAGCATCCAATGACATCAAAATTGCCCAGCAGACAGATCAACAACAGAGCAAAATATCAGAAAAAACACCAGAAATTCACCCTTCACCTCCACCATAGTCTGACCATTTGCCATCCTTTAGGTGTATTTCTATTCACAATCACCAACCTTTTCCCTTTTCCCTTTCTAAATCTCTTCTCAAATCCTCCAACCAAATATAGCGTTAGGGTTTTATGTTACTCTCAGTACACCTTATAATTTTTTAAATTATTCTTCAAGGTACACCCAAATAAAAATAAAGTCACCATGTTTGGTTAAGGAGAGAGTTTTGTGGTACAATTAAATAATAAACAAATCAAAAATTCTAAATTACACCATTTAAAAAAATTCTTTCAAAAATCCTTAGACAGATTTCATTACACCTACTCTTTTTGTTCAACGTGGATAATATTAAAGTAAGCTTATGAATGTAGGGTTTGGAAAGATCGAAGAAAGGTTGCAATATTTTTGTTTTGAAAAGGATTGGCATTGGCTTGGTTTTCACATTGATGGGTTGTTGCTGCAAATACTGAACACTATTAAACTGATTTTTTGTACTTTTATTCTCATATTCTTGTGTTGTAGGTTGTTTAGTGATTTCATTGGGCCGTTGCGTAGAGGAAATTAAATCATCCATCTAAACATAATAACAACAAGAAATGTTTGATTGATCAAAATAAAAATATATATATATATATATATATTAACTAATAAAATAATAATAATAATAATAATAAATTTTAACTAATAGAAAAATACATTGTCAATTTTTATTTTATTTTTTAATAATAATAATAACAAGAACAAATTTTGACTAATAGAAATTAAATCATTCATCTAAATACTAACAGAAAAAAAAATCATAATCCTCCTACTAACAGAAAAAATATATTACCACCATTAAAAGAAAAAATCCTAATAAAATAATAATAACGAAAAGAAATTTTAACTAAAAAATATATATATATTTTAACAAACAACAATTAAATCATCATCCCCCCTCCCCCCTCCTTTGCATGTTAAGAGCAATGTGTGCAATATAATGTCAAACATTATTATCTTTTTACATCCTAATAAGATAATAATAACAAGAACAAATTTTAACTAATATATATATATATATATATATATATATGGGGATATATTTTCTAAGTACCAGCACATGGCCAAGGTGACGCCGACGTGTCAGCCGTGGTGCCACGTGTCCTGGTCATGATGCCGAGGTTATCTCGGCAAGGCCGAGGTTATCTCCGAAGATATCGAAATCCGAGATAAGCAAATAAGGAACAAGAGTCCTAAAATGAGAGGGGACTTCAGTTTGGGTAAAGATAAGACTCATAGAGAGTTTATCCTAATCCCACTGAGAGTCCAAGATTAGCAGTAATCCTAAGTCCATTAGAGCTAGGCTTCTATTAGGACTAGGATTGTGTTGGCTATAAAAGGGAGGCACCCCCATGGGTCTAAGGTACGCAATTTATATTCTGTCTAGTGAGATTAGCACTATTGATTATCTTTGAGAGATATGCTGACTTAATCGTCGGAGTGCCCCCGGGTGGACGAACCACCGCCGAAATCTTCTCTTTCTATTACAGGTTAGCCAGGTGTCATCTATTCTGCCAGTGTTCTCCAGCTAAATACTGAGTTGGGCAGTGTGATAGAAAAATCACTCACACAGTTTGGCGCCGTCTGTGGGAAAGAAAGTAGAATAGATGGCCAGTAACGGACAGAAGGAAAAGATTGGGGACGACACTCCTGCTGGGAGTGGGAGACTTATTGACCTTGATATCATAGGAGACGAATGCAACGCAGAAACTCGTGACCAGAATCACGGAGTGAAAGACGTCGGCCAGACTGGCGACGCACCAAAGAAACCAAATCGAAGTGGATACTACAACGAGGACGACCTCCAGGTTTGAAAGATAGGTGCCTACGGAGGGACGAAGAGGTAAAAGAGATGGCAAACAAACTAACAGACCTACAGTCGGTCGTCAATTTCATGATGCAAAATAACGTCATGCAGCCACCGTTAACGCTGCACGACTCATCGATTCCAGCGAGAATACCCAGAAGGAAGGGCAGAAAACAATCCCCGTAGCCCCTCAGCACAACGGGAGCGAGAGATACTCTCACCGACCTTCTAGGGAGGTCGGACGAAGAGAATCAAGAAGAGAAGAATCACGGAGGACACATCGTACAAAGGAGGCAAACCCCAAAGGACATCGGCATGTTCAGGGACAGGCGCTGTGCTTCGACACAACTCATGGAGAAGGGTCGAAAAGGGCTCACCACGAGGCCGAGATTAGTATACCGAAAACACTAAAGTCGAAAGATAGCCGTGCTCCTGGGCGAAGCAAAGAAAACTTAAGAGATTACCTCAAGAGGAAGCAACAGAATGCCAAAGCCGAGGTAACCTCCCCAGATAAGCCGAGGACACCATTCTCGGTGGAATTAGACAGATTTGAGGCACCAAAGCGATTCAGTATGCCGAGGTTTCAAATATACGATGGTAAGTCAGACCCCAACTTCCACGTTGGATTATATTTGAACTCAATGGCATTGTATAGTGGGAACGAGCCATTGCTCTACAAAGTGTTCCCCTCATCCTTCGGGGAGATTGCATCAGATTGGTTCCACAAATTACCGAAGGGAAGTGTGAAGACTTGGGAAGGCTTGGCCGAGATGTTTGTGGCCAGGTTCGTGACAAACAAGCTGCAACCATTAAGGGCGGACGCATTGATGGCTCTGAAGATCAGCAAGGATGAAGGCCTTAGGGCCTATGCAAAAAGATGCTATGAGGTGTTCAATCGAATACCCGAATGTAATCAAGAGGTGGCAGTCGTATCTTTCAAGAACGCCTTGAAAGACAACTGTCCACTACGAAAATCTTTGGCAAAGACATTGCCAAAAAGTATGGAAGAGCTCATGGCAAGAATCGAGAAGTATGCCAGAGCCGAAGAAGACACGTCGGGGGCTAAGGAGATAAAACAAAAGAAAGGAAACGGCTGGCCGAAGCGAGGCCGAGGTAACAATGGATCGAGCAAACAAGAAGCAGAACTGAGGGCCACACAGACAGTGACAACTGTGTTCCGAATCCTAATTTACAAAGTCCTGGATCAAATTCGAAACCAGCCCTATTTCAGAACGCCAGAGAAGACTCTAGGAGAGTTCATGGGAAGAAACATTGGAAGGCATTGTGCCTACCACAATGAAGATGGGCATACAACTCAGGGTTGTAGAGCCCTGAAAACACATTTGGAAGACCTGGTGAGACAAGGACATTTGAGAGACCCTGTCGATGAGACCAGGACAAGGGAAGAACAGGCAAGGTTGCCTCAGGCACCAGTAGCCCCACCTCCCCCAGCACAGCAGCCACAGGCAGGAGGACCTCGAGTAATCAGCGTAATCCACTCAAAGGTCAACAAAAACGAAATCCGATGAGAGACCCAGAAGATAAAACACCTACAACATGTCTACCAGGTCGGGGATAAAAGACATCGAGCAGAAGAGTGCTAGGGACCAATGATAACCTTTACTGAAGCCGACCTAGAGATGGTCCAACATCTGCATAATGATGCCTTGGTGGTATCCCTCCAGGTTAGGGAGTGCTAAGTGAAACGCATCCTGATTGACCAAGGCAGCTCTTGTGACATTATGTACGTCTAATGTTACAAGGAGCTCGGCCTTCACCCAGATGATATGGAACAACCCAACGGCCCAATGGTTGGGTTCAATGGAACGCCGACATGGCCACTGGGAACAGTAAGCTTGGAGGTGCAGGCTAGCACCAGGAAGATCAAGACAGAATTCACCGTAATCGGCACACCCTCCCCTTACAACATCATCTTAGGAAGGCCATGGTTGCATGCAATGGGGGTAGTTCCCTCAACATTGCATCAACTATTTCGATTCCTAATAGAGCATGGGATAGAGGAAGTCAGAGGTGATCAGCTGCAAGCGAAGAATTGCTCCATGGCAGCAATGAAATCTACCTGCAGCATATGAGAGCTAGAAAAGGCAAAAATTGAAGATGAGGACGTAGAAGTCCTAGAAGATGTCGGCAAGGAACCAGCCGAAAAAAGCGAAGAGGCACTGAAGAAAATCCTCGTCCAGGATGGGGATGAAGAACGCTTCTTTCTTCTCAGCTCGGGCTTAGCCGAAGAAGAGGAAAAAGAGTTGGAAGCTTTTTTTAGAGCAAATATTGAAGTGTTTGCTTCGATACCTTACGAAATGCCTGGCATTGACCCCGAGGTCACTTGCCACAAACTGCATGTTGACAGGTCGGCCAAACCTGTAATTCAACGAGCCAAAAGACTGACGTTGATGCACGTCGAAGCAGTAGAGGAAGAAGTAGACAGACTCCTAGAGGCTAGGGCCATTAGAGAAGTTCACTACTCGACATGGCTATCCAACACTGTAGTGATGAAGAAGAAGAACGGAAAATGGAGAGTCTGTGTAGACTTCACCAGCCTCAACAAAGCATGTCCCAAAGACAGCTTTCCTCTACCTAAGATTGACCAGCTAGTGGATACCACTTTAGGGCATGGAAGAATGAGCTTCCTAGATGCCTACAGGGGGTACCACCAGATAGCCATGTAGCCCCAGACGAAGAGAAGACCGTGTTCATCACCCCAAAAGGCTCGTACTGTTACAGAGTAATGCCTTTCAGGTTGAAAAACGCAGGAGCAACTTACCAAAGGTTGGTAACCAAAATGTTCAAACACCTAGTTGGCCGAACAGTAGAAGTCTACATCGACGACATGGTCGTCAAGACCAAGGAGCTTGAGGGTCATCTCGCCGATCTAAAAACAGTCTTTGAAATCCTCAAAACATATCGGCTCCGACTCAATGCATCGAAGTGTGCATTTGAAGTTGGATCTGGTAAGTTTTTAGGGTACCTGGTACCTAGAAGAGGCATCGAGGCCAGCCCAGATCAGATCAAGGCCATCCTAGAGTTGAAGAGCCCGACGTCGGCAAAACAGGTACAGATGCTAACTGGAAGGGCCGCAGCCCTGAACAGATTCATTAGCAGAAGCTCAGATAAGTGCAAACCTTTCTTCAACTTGGTGAAGAAAGCCACAGACTTCCTATGGACCGAAGAATGTGAGGCCGCATTTGCCGACCTGAAGAAGTACTTGACCACAGCTCCAGTTCTTTCAAATCCAGAACCTGGGAAGGAGCTGTTCCTGTACTTAGCCGTTTCAGAACATGCGATAAGTGCAGTACTAATCTGAGAAAAGAAAGGGGAGCAAAGGGCTGTTTACTATGTAAGCAAAACCCTAGCCGATGTAGAAACGAGGTATCTACCCTTAGAAAAATTGGCACTAGCTTTAGTAATGGCTTCAAAGAAGTTGAACCATTACTTCCAAGCCTACAAAATTGTGATGCTAACAGAACACCCCCTAAAGTCCTTACTACAACAAGGAGACCTGACAGGAAGAATAGCCAGGTGGGCAGTCACCCTAGGCCAGTATGACCTGGAGTACAAGCCAAGGACAGCAATCAAAGGCCAGGTTCTGGCCGACTTCGTGGCCGAGTTCACCCTAGATTCCATCAAACATCGGGCTCCGTTGAACCAAGATGAACAATGTCCAGACAAGCAAGGAGAAGCTCAGTCAAAGGCGAAAAAACAAGGAAAAGAGGAAAAACTCAGACCCTGCAACATTTACATCGACGACTCCTTTCGACTGTTCGTTGATGGGAGTTCAAACCGACAGGAAGCGGGGGTAGGAGTAGTGCTTATATCTCCAGATGGACAGATAGTGGAACAGTCCATTCGTTTGGAGTTCAAAGCCTTAAACAACGAAGCAGAATACGAAGCACTCATTGCAGGGCTGAAGCTAGCAGCAACAGTGCAAGCAAATGAGGTAATAGTTTTTTGTGATTCACAACTGATAGTTAACCAGACAACAGGCGAGTTTGCAGCCCGAGATGAATGAATGTCAACCTACGCAAAGGAGGTCATCAGGCTGTCAGCCTTGTTTCAGAACTGCCGACTACTTCAGGTCAGCTGAGATGATAACAGCCACGCCAATGCGTTGGCCAACCTAGCTAATGTAGTACAACCTGGAAAAGCAAGGACAATAATGATTGACTACATGTCGGGCCCGAGCATTGAACCAGTAACCACGGAGCATGAAGCGATGTGTGTAGACATGGGACCAAGCTAGATTGATGCAATTATTGCATTCCTAAACAAAAGAAAGCTGCCAAATGACCGCAAGGAGGCACACAAGATCAGATTAAAGTCAGCAAGATTCAGTCTAACAGCAGAGGGACACCTCTACAGAAGATCCTTCACTAGACCCCTTTTGAGGTGTGTACATCCTTCACAAGTGGAAGATTTTTTATATGAAATTCATGAAGGAATTTGTGGAAGCCACGTTGGGGCAGATCACTCACCCATAGGGCCATTACCCAAGGGTATTGGTGGCCTTACATGCAGAAAGATGCAGAAGCCTATTTAAAGAAGTGTGAACAATGCCAAAGGTTTGCACCTCTGATACACCAGCCAGCAGCAGATTTGAACCCTGTATCCAGTCCTTGGCCATTTGCCCAATGGGGCATGGATCTCGTCGGGCAACTGCCCCAAGCAACTGGAAAAAGGAAGTACTTGCTGGTAGCAACAGATTACTTCACTAAATGGATAGAAGCCGAACCTCTTGCCAAGATCCGAGATATGGACGTGAAGAACTTCATTTGGAAAAACATTATCACCAGGTTTGGGATTCCAAGAGCAATTGTCGCAGACAATGGAACTCAATTTGACAGTAAGCTAATCAAGAACTTTTGTGTAAAGTTCAAGATCAAGAACTACTTTTCAACCCCAAGCTTTCCACAAAGCAATGGACAAGCAGAAGCATCTAACAAAGTAATTCTGGATGGGATAAAGAAGAGGTTGCAGGCAGCGAAAGGAAAGTGGGTAGACGAATTGCCCAATGTACTCTGGGCATATCGGACTGTGCTGAGAAGATCAACAGGGGAATCCCCCTTTGCCATGGCTTATGGCACAGAAGCAATCATTCTGCTGGAGGTCGGCATCCCTGGGATCAGAACCTAGGGGGTAGAGAATAGGACTAATGATGTACTCCTAGCCTGAGATCTAGATCTTCTAGAAGAACGAAGGGAGAAAGCTACAATTCAGCTCGCAGCATACCAGCAACAGCTTGCCAGAGCTTATAACAAGAAGGTTAACCCAAGGGAATTTCAGATTGGTGACCTTGTCTTAAGAAAAGTCGTCGGCAACAAGAAGGATCCTAGAGAGGGCAAGCTTGGCCCAAATTGGGAAGGACCCTACAGAATCATCTCGGTGCTAGGCAATGGGGCATATCGGCTTGAAGATAATGAGGGCAAAGAGTTTCCAAGGCCTTGGAACACTTGCAATTTGAAATTTTTCTATCATTAGAATCCCTTTGTTCTTTTTTTCATTTGCCGACGTAAATAAATAAAGATTCAGCTTGGTTATCTTTTCAAGATACTTGACATTGTCTCTAGAATACATGCATAATGAGAACCCAAGTGGAACTCAGGTTCACATTAGGGGGCAGAGAGAAGAAGAATATGTTTAAAACTTGTTGAAATTTGTGGACAATTTACAAGTTAAAGTTAAACCGAAATCATTGTTTAACACTTGTTGAAATTTGTAGACAATTTACAAGTTGAAATTAAACTGAAATCATTGTTTAACACTTGTTGAAATTTGTGGACAATTTACAAGTTAAAGTTAAACCGAAGACATTGTTTAACACTTGTTGAAATTTGTGGACAATTTACAAGTTGAAGTTAAACCGAAATCATTGTTTAACACTTGTTGAAATTTGTAGACAATTTACAAGTTAAAGTTAAACAGAGATCATTGTCTAACACTTGTTGAAATTTGTAGCAATTTACAAGTTAAAGTTAAACCGAAAACATTGTTTAACACTTGTTGAAATTTGTGGACAATTTACAAGTTGAAGTTAAACCGAAATCATTGTTTAACACTTGTTGAAATTTGTGGACAATTTACAAGTTAAAGTTAAACCGAGATCATTGTTTAAACACTTGTTGAAATTTGTAGCAATTTACAACTTGAAGTTTAACCGGAATCATTGTTTAACACTTGTTGAAATTTGTGGACAATTTACAAGTTAAAGTTAAACCGAGATCATTGTTTAACACTTGTTGAAATTTGTAGCAATTTACAAGTTGAAGTTAAACCGAAATCATTGTTTAACACTTGTTGAAATATGTGGACAATTTACAAGTTGAAGTTAAACCGAAATCATCGTTTAACACTTGTTAAAATTTGTAGCAATTTACAAGCTGAAGTTAAACTCAGATTATTGTTTAAACACTTGTTAAAATTTGTAGCAATTTACAAGTTGAGTTAAATCGATATGATGTTCAACACTTGTTAAAAGTTTACAAGTTAAGTTAAACCGAGCAGTTTGTCTATCCGAGGTGTATCACCCCGAGAAGATTGTACAAAGAAGGAAAAGTATGTGAAAGACATGCAGAATATTCTAAGTATAGAATCACACAAAAGCAGTCAAGAAAAGACAAAGGTACAAGCACTCAGTAAAGGAAAGTTGCATTAGCATTCAACAAAAAGAGGGCACATCGGCCATACAAAGAACTTACATTATCTCAAAAACAAAATTCGAAATACAAGAAACAAAAAGACATGAAAACTAAGATTCCTCAGCATCGGCAGTAAGCTGGGTTGGGACCTCAGAAGACTGTTGAGAAGCCACCTCTGCCGCCTTCTCCGCTGCAAGCTCAGCATCAATCTCTTGCAAGGTTTCATCAATACTCTTGTCAGCGAAGGGGACGTCGGCTGAAACCCTCTCAGGAATAACATCTTCAGGAACCTCCTCACCCTCCTCATCCTGAGTCAAGTCCAGAACTTGCTCATTCTAAGAGGGGACTTGGCCCCAGTTGCTTCCTTGGGTCTTCTCGCCAGGGTCTCGTCGTCAGATTCAGATTCGTTATCATATTGAGTTAGAGTTGGAGTTGGGGCTGGAGGGAATGGAAGAGGAATAAGGTCGGCATTTCTGAAGGGTGAGTCCTTGGGGACATTAAGCTTCTTTAGAAGAGACATCCAACCAAGGGTGAAACCCTTGTTGCATGCCTGCTTCACTTGAATTTCATAAGCCTCCGTGACGTCGGCCATACCTTGATCATATGCCTTCTCGTTGGCGTCTTTGATTTCAGCCTCTTTAGTGGCCAAGGCTTCTTGAAGCTCTTTTTCGGCTTGGGCCATCTTCTCCTCGGCCTCTTTTCTTTGGGACTCAGAAACCTTTCTCATGGCTTCGGCAGATTCAGCCTTCTCTTCGGCGTTAGTTTGGGCTTTGATTGCAGCCTCGGCTTGGTCCTCCAACTTTTTCATCCTTGATTGTAAACTCTTGTTGGCTTTTTGAAGAGCAGAGAACTCCCTGTTCATCTCGGCCAACTTCTCTCAATTTTCGATAGATTGAACAGAGAAAGAATGGGCATGCTGGATGGCCTAAAATTGAACAAAACAGAAGTTATTAGAAAATTTCTAAGTATGAGAAAGAAAGAAAAAAATGCCAGATGAAAGACACTTACTTGAACAGAACGTTGAAGCATCAGAGCGTAATTTTCATACTCACTCAACCCGGCGTTTCGGTCAAGATCGCCGTGGAGAAGCAGAGCAGTACTGAGGGCCATGCTGACATTGATGTCCTCGGCGCTATCGTTGGCCATGACTGGCTTATCTTCCAAGGTAATTTCGGGGGCCCAGGGGGCAACAGGCTTTTTACACCCCAAGGTCGTTGCAGAAGATGACCTCGGCCTTTTGGATTTGGTAGAATCGGATGGAAGCGTTTCGGCAGACCTCTTCGCAGGAACAGAGGCAGTTTTCTCGCTCGAAGCCGGTTTGGAAGTTGGCAAGGTATCCTCAGAATCAATCTGAGGCACCTTTGCCTTTGGCTGAGCCTTTTTTATTCGTTTTGGCTTTGGAGGAGGCAGGATTTGTGTTGGTTGCGCATCAACATCAGAAGGGATGCTAGCCAAGAGATCTTTTGCAACTGGTTTTGGGTGACCCATCTCGGCAGTAAAAACTGTTCGGCGTCGACGGCGGCGTTGGGATATTGAAATCAAATATGGAGCCGAGGTTGACGGTTGCTCAGCTAGATCAGAGGTTGACCCTTGGTCTGTCCGAAATGTGGATACGGTTTGTGGAGTTGTGGCAGATGGTGGAGAAAGGCTTTTCTTCTTCCTTCTAGGGACGTCGGGCAGAGCTGACTTGTATGTTAGAATAAAATTGAGAAGCAGAGGCACCGTTCGTTTATGGACTGGCAGATTCAAGAGTTTCTTCAAATCCTTGCTGGGAATGAAGGATTGGCAAAAGTTCTTTGGTGGCTTAGGAATAGCTGCAAGAAAAACAAACATTAAGAAATAGATAAAGTATGAAAGACTTTAAAAAATAAGTAGGTATGAATGCAGGGTTCTTACCATTGCCCCTCTACAAAGACTGATCGAAGGAGAGGGAAAAGATGTAGGTCTTCATCTGGGGCGAACTCCCAGTTCCCCAAAGTAATGAAATAATCATCCCCAGCTCCCTTGTTGGAGTCAGGGAGGTCGGCAACGATTTTGTTTTCAGTAGACCTTAGCTTGAGGTAGTAAACGTAGCCAGTGTCTTTTTTGAGGCCACACATAGTGTAGCAATACTGGATGTCGGCTAATGTAATCCTAGCGTTTTCTTGTTTGGCTAAGGCTATGATACCATTGATGGTTTGATAGGAATTGATGAAAAGTTACATTGCGTTTAGCTTGTAATAATGAAGTATTTCACGGAAAGGGATGTTGAGTGGGAGCCGAAGTCCACACTCAATGAAACCTACCACAGGGAAAGGCATGGAGTAATCAGTAGGCATGATGGAGTCATCATTCCCAGCCAATCTCAGATGGACATCGGCTGGGATTTCAAACTCTTGTCTAAAGAACTCTAGTTTGGATGAGGTGTTTACCCTATGTTTCCACATGCCCATGATGTCGGCTTAAATGGAGATATCGGATTTCAGGAAGAAGTATTTTTGGAAGGTTTAAAGGACCTCGGCCAAAAACCCAAAAGTACACTTTGGTAAGAGTTTGTTTCAGTTTTTCCTAAATTGTAGGTTCTACAGACAAATCCCAAACCTAAGTCTATGGAAACAAAGTTAAAGGCATGAATCTGGAAAAGACACAAAAAATAGAAATAAGAATGAGTTTCAGAATCAAGAACAGAGATGATCCATCAAGAACATAAATAATACAAGAAGTATAGGGCCAAGAACAGTAGCAAAAGTACAGGGAAGTGGTGAAACAGTGCGTACGTTCAAGATATGGGCAAGGGTAAAATCGTGGAAAAAACACATTCAGATGTATGATTCACAAGTTAAAAGTTTAAACAAATGCAGTAATGGCGGCAAGTAATAAAAAGCATCAAAGAATTGAAAACGAAAGGAACAGTAAACTCACCAAAGAAAAAAAGTCGGCGTAAGGATTGCCGAAGTCAGACGATGGTTACAGAAGTAACAGAACAGAGGAAGTTTCACCAGAAGGAGGAAAGAAGGCAGTTACAGAGCTTGAGGTCTGGAACAATGGCGTATTCAAGTGCTATAGAGAGAAAAAAGCAAAGGAATCAATGTAAAAGTAAGAAAACGAAAGAGGAAAACAAGTTTTGTCAAAAACTTGAAACGACGGCGAAAAAGGACAATTAATGCGCCTGGAACAGCGTAATGCGACAGATGGCGCATGTAAGCGCGAAACGACTAATAAGCGCGTCCGGAGTACGATCCAATAAGGATAAAACGCGTGAATGAAACGGTTGAAAAGTGATGTTTGACAGCTCATACACATAAAGGAGTTCATTGGAATTCTTGATCTTTAAGAAGACATGTCGGCCTACGATGATGATCTCGGATTAAACTGATATACTAGCATGAGGTACTGATATAGGTTCCATCACCTCAAAATGCCGAGGTAATAGAACCTAGGGGGTAGTTGTGGGGATATATTTTCTAAGTACCAACACGTGGCCAAGGTGACGTCGACGTGTCAGCCGAGGTGCCATGTGTCCTGGTTATGACGCCGAGGTTATCTCAGCAAGGCCGATGTTATCTCCGAAGATATCGAAATCCGAGATAAGTGGATAAGGAACAAGAGTCCTAGAATGAGAGGGGACTTCAGTTTGGGTAAAGATAAGACTCTTAGAGAGTTTATCCTAATCCTACTGTGAGTCCAAGATTAGCAGTAATCCTAAGTCCATTAGAGCTAGGCGTCTATTGGGACTAGGATTGTGTTGGCTATAACAGGGAGGCACCCCCATGGGTCTAAGGTACGCAATTTATATTCTGTCTAGTGAGATTAGCACTATTGATTATCTTTGAGAGATATACTGACTTGATCGTCGGAGTGCCTCCGGGTGGACGAACCACCACCGGAATCTTCTCTTTCTGTTACAGGTTAGTCAAGTGTCATCTATTCTACCAGTGTTCTCCAGCTGAATACTGAGTTAGGCAGTGTGATCGGAAAATCATTCACACAATATATATTAACAAACAACAATTAAATCATCATTTTTTTCTTTTTTTCCATTTGCTTGTTAGGAGTAGTGTGTACAATATAATGTCAAACATTATTATCTTTTTACAGGTCCAAAACACCATTAAAATTCATAAACATTAAAACCCTTTTGAAAACTTCATAAATATTATGAATATATATATACATATATGTATATATATATATTATAAATAGGGTCAAAAATAGGGTTTGTTTTGACACAAAAGTCAGTCTATAATAGGGCCTTTTGAAAAGTGTTAAAAAAATTAAAGATTTGTGTCAAAAATAAGACATTTTTAATAATAAAAAAATAAGATTTGTTCAAAAAATAAAATAATAAAAAATTTGGGATAAAATTTACTTGGTACCGACGCTTTGATTCAAGATTTCAATTGAGTAATAGATGATAGTGGTGATGAATCATGGATGAGAGTGATTTCTTACCCTTTAGTAAAAATAACTAACTAATTTATCACCCTTAGTAAAAAAAACCTACTCCTTGAAACTTTGAAGTGGAAGAGCCCAGGAGTACGAGAGAGAGAAAGAGACAGAGAGAGAGAGAGAGAGAATCAGTGAATGAAGAGAAGGCAAAAAGTGTTTCCACCATGGGACGGTAAAAAGTGTTGTCATTATGTTATATTGAGTTGGCTGCTAGGATTAAGACACGTGGATGGATAAGATGGAAGTTTATATGTGGTGCGGTTTAAATTCACCAAAACCTGGACTGAAATCGAAAATTGAAAATTTATCAAATAATACTGACCGACCAAAAAAAAAGAAACAAACAGTCTGTTTGGTGCGATTGATCGGTTTAATTTCAGCGGTTACTCATTCACCACTAGTTATAAGTCTTTGAATTTTTCAACGAGATTCCTGCCCAACCAGTTTCTCAAACAAAAACCTGAGCATCAAGATTCATTATAGGCTTATAGCCTACGAGCCTGAACGAAAGCCCAACCCGCATGGATTATATATATATGGAGAATTACAGGGGATTCTATTTACATCTAGTAAATCATTAAATACTTTTAATTTCTCAGTATATTCTGTTCAATTATTTAGGTTATGTTTGATTGAGAGATTTGAAAAGGGATTTAGAAACGACAAGAAAATAATATGTGAAATTAGGTGAAATGTAAATATATTTTATTCATATTCATTTATTTTTTTCCTTTTCCTATTCCTTTTCTCTTTTTAAATTCTTTCATAAATTCTTAATTAAACACAGCGTTAGGTTTTATGTTACTCTCAGTACATCCAATAATTTTTTTAATTTTTTTTTCAAGATACACTCAAATAAGTACAAAGTCACCATGCTTGGTTAAGGAGAGAGTTTTATGATACAATCAAATAATAAATAAATCAATAATCTTATATTACACCATTTTAAAAAATTCTTTCAAAATTTCATTACACCTATTCTTTTATTCAACGTGGACAATATTAAAGTAAGCTTATGAATGTCGGGTTTGGAAAGGTCGAAGAAAGATTGTAGTATATTTGTTTTGAAAAGGATTGGGATTGGCTTGGTTGTCACATTGACGGGTCTAGAAATGCTGGACACAAATTAAAGAGGGTGAATAGGATGAACTCGAGGAAACTTGAGCAATTAAAATTTTATATCCAACTATTATTCTGGTCCATTTGCAAAAATAAATCAATATGAAAATAATAAGAGTATTTAGGATACACGGTATAAATACACTTTTTATTTTTTTATCTTTTTTGGATTATATTACTTTTCTATTTTTTGTATATTTTTTCGTAAAAAGTCAAAACGTATACTTATTTAGATCAATTTAAACAACTCCTAGAAAAATCAAATGGATTGCTTCAAAAATTGTTTTGATTATTATTCTCATTTATTGATTTATTTTATTCAAATTTTCTTGGGTAAATTACATTTACCTCCCCTGAGGTTTCTGACAAATACAGGGACCTCCCCTGTGGTTTGAATAATTACAGTAACACCCCCTACTTTACCTGACATTGTCAAGTTTCCCCCATTCCGTCTATTTTGCCCAAACGACGTTAGTATCCAATAGATAATGACCATGTGACCCTTGCTTTTTCTTGCAAAAAGACCAAAAAGCCCTTTGTTCACAAAATCCCTAATCAATACATTCACAATACAAATCGAATTGTTCAGAGAAAGAAAAGAGAGAGGGAGGCGATCGTCGTGAACCGATCGTCGATTGTGAAGAAGACGAAAAAGCTTGAGGTTTTGAACCGATCGTCGTTGCCAGTACACAATGTAAAAGAGTTTCATCGGTGAGAAGTTGCTGTTACGGCTTCCAGGTAAGACTTCGAACTCTGTAAGCTTCAAATAGTGTTTTAAAATGTGTGTTGATGATTTTCGAATATTTTTTTCCATCTTTTTTCTTATAAATTTGTTTGTATTCTGTGTTTGATTTGATGAAATGTATGTGAAAATGGTTTACTTCGAAAATATATATTTAGAGTTTATATTTTATTTGCAAAATTTCTTACTGGAAAAAAGGAATTTGTTGAATATTACTATAATAATAGTGTAATGTAGGGATTTAATATAAATTTCTGATTTTTTTTATTTTATTTATGAGATGTATGTTTAGGGCTTTTATTTGATTTGCAATGTTTAGGGCTTTTATTTGATTTGCAATGTTGAGGGCTTTTATTTTATTTGCAAAATTTCTGATTCGAATACAGGGAATTTGTTGAAAATTTATGAATTTATGATTTTCTGGGTGTTATTCAGGAGATGTATGTTTAGAATGAATTTCTGATTTGTTGGGTTTTACTTATGATTGTTTAATATTAGTATAATTATAGTGTAATTTACGGATTTCTTCATGTTTGCATATTTTCTTCAGTTAATTGTTGAGTACTGAGTTAATTTTTACGTCATTTTTCTTCTTTTTCTTGTCAATTTGTCATTGTATGGGCTTGCTTATTTTATTTTATAATTGGTACATCATTATGATTACAGTATGGCTGCATTTCCTTATTTTGATTTAATCATCAACTACAAAGGAAAAGTGGGAAGAGTGTTTGATGTGGACCCAAATATGTATTGCTACATTGATGCCTTGAAGGATGTAACTGCAACAGTCCTGTCTCACATTTCTTGTAGTGAAGCAATAGCAATCACATTGCATTGTGATATGCCTGGTACTGACAGAAGGAGATTAGTAGAAAATGATCTTGATGTGCTAGACATGTTTTATGTGCAAGGAAGGAGTAAAACAATTAACTTGTATGTAAACATAGAATATTCTATTGGAATGAGTGATGGTGGACATAAAAGTAATGTTGGAAATGAAAATCATGGAGTAGATGCTGTAGATGTAGAGCAAGACTACCATACTGTAGATGTAGATGAAGAGTACCATCAGGACAATGTTTATGGGTTTAGTGATGAGGATAGGGATTGGAATGCAACTGCTGAGGATGAAAACCAATCAGATGCCAATGAGATTTTGAGTGATGATGATAATGAGTGCTCAAGTGATGATGCTGAACTTAGTGATTACCAATCTGGTGATGATGAAGTGCCATATTCTAGTACTGATGATGATTATGATGATGAAGCAGACTGTCTAGATGATGAAGAGATGAGGTTTCCAGGCATGAAGTATGATGGTACCTACAATGGGAAAGAGCCATATATGAATCAAGATGGAGAAGTTGTGTTGGAAGAAGGGATGATTTTTCCAGAAGTGAATACTTTTAGGGCTACATTAAGGGACTATACAGTGCAAATTGGTTTCAAGATAGTAAGAGACAAAAATGAGAAGTCTAGAGTAACAGCCCATTGTGCTGCTGAGGGCTGCCCTTGGAGAATTCATGCATCTCCACTTCCAGATGGGATCACCTACAAGATTAAAACCTTAGTACCTACTCACACATGTAGCAGGATGAACACAAACACTGAAGCTACATCAGCTTGGATTGCTAAAAAAATGGTTGAAAGTTTTAAGGACAATCCACACATGGGCTTAGATACCATGCAAATGAAACTGAATAAAATGTTTGGGATTGAGGCTTCAAGAATGCAACTGTATAGAGCCAAAAGGAGGTGCAAGGAGGAGCTGGAGGGTGATCATGGGAGCCAATATGTGTTGTTGCCAACATATGCTAGTCAAATCAACAAAACAAACCCTGGCAGCTTGGTTGTCATAAATTATGACATACCTTCTACCCCAGTCTCAGAAGATGGAGAACAACCAGACCGTACCATTCCTCAATATCCATTGTTCCAAAGAATTTTCATATCATTTGATGCAATGAAAGCAGGGTTCATTAATGGATGTAGGCCATTCATAGGGGTAGATGGGTGTCACTTGAAGGGTCCCTATGGTGGTGTTTTAATTTCAGCAGTTGCCTTGGATGGAAATAATGGCTTGTTTCCATTGGCATTGGCAATAGTAGAGGGTGAATGCAAGGACAGTTGGTCTTTTTTCTTGCACAACTTGAGAACAATCATAGAAGATGCACTACCTTCTAGACCATGGACCATCATGTCTGATCAACAAAAGGTACTTTACTGACATATTCAACAACTACTTTACTTACATAATTACAAATGATTCTCTAATTTTAAACTTGTAATGCTTAGTAATGTTTCATTGTTTTTATATGCAGGGCCTTGATAAGATTGTGAGTGACATTATACCGGAGGCAACTCATAGAAGATGTTGCATGCACCTATATAACAATTTCAGAGCCAAATTTCCGGGTTTAATTTTGAGGAAGCAATTTTGGAGAGCAGCAAGGGCTTACAATCAGATGGAGTATGATAAGGCTATGCAAGCCATTAAGGACCTGAACAATGATGCTTGCATTTGGTTGCAGAAGGTTCCAGTTGAAGGAAGGTCTAGGCATGCATTTGATGGTAGGATTAGAAGTGATCACATCACAAATAACATGACAGAGTCCTTCAACAATTGGTTAGGAAATTTGAGAACTCAGCCAATTTTAACTATGTTAGAGGGCATAAGGTGCAAGTTGATGGGTAAGTTTCAGATGAGGTACCAAAAGGCAATGCAATGGAAATCTAATGTCACATTGAATGTGAAGAAACAGCTTGAGGTCACACAGAAATGGTCAAGGACTTGCACAGTGGAGTATGCAGGAGGCAATGAGTATGAGGTGAAGGATAATGAGGGGGTTAATCACATTGTCCATATTGGGGCAATGACTTGTGTATGTAGACAGTGGGAAATATCTGGTCTTCCATGCAAGCATGCTGTGGCTGCAATTTCTCACAGTAGGTTAAACATAGAAGATTTTGTCCACCCCTACTATTCTAAGGCAACTTACTTGAGAGCCAATGGTGGAATGATACATCCCATCTTACACCATAGCATGTGGACACTTATACCTGGGGACCCTTTACAACCCCCACCACTGAAAAGATTGCCAGGAAGGCCAAGGACTTCAAGAAAGAGGGCTGCTCATGAGCCACCAGCTGGAACAAGTCAGACCAAAAGGTCTAGTACCTTGAGATGCAAATGGTGCATGCAATTTGAACACAACAAGAGAACTTGCCAAAGAGGTCCAGTCAGGGGTGAAGCATCTACTGCTGGTAGGAGCAGTGGCACATCCAGTGGTAGAGGCAGTGGCAAAACTGATGGCACATCCAGTGGTAGAGGCAGTGCCAAAACTGCTGGTAGGGGCAGTGGCAGATCTGTGAGTAGGGGCAGAGGTAGAGACAATTCAAGTGGGAGAGGTAGTTCAGCTAAGAGGGGCAATGCAAGTGGTAGAGGCAACTCAAGTGGGAGGGACAGTTCAGCTGGGAGGGACAGTTCAGCTGGGAGGGGAAATACAACTACAAGAGGAAGTTCAGCTGGGAAGGGAAATTCAAGTGGAAGAGGCAAGGGCAAGGCCAACCATGCACAAGTGAGAGGCAAGGGCAAGGCCAACCATGCACAAGTGAGTTTTTTGTATTTGTTTTGCCTTTTCATTTGTGATTTTTATTTGTTTTCTATCAATTTATGATATTGATATGCATATTTATTACCTTACTTTGGTTTTCAATTTAGGATATTCCAAGAGGGACCCCCCCAATGCCTGCTGAATGTGTGACACAGGTCACACAACATCATGTTAGTTATGAACTTACTTATGAAGTTACAATGAAATTAGCTAAGTTGTTGATATTTGTTTGTTTGTGACACAGGTCAGACAACATCAATTTATTTGTTTGTTTGTTTGTTTGACTTTTTTTGCAGATGACTTAGCTAAGTTGTTGATATTTTGGGTACAAGGATTAACATAGGTTGAAGGTATAAAATATATGTTGCTTGACTGTATAGTTAGTGAGGATCATGTTCCACTTTTTTGTATTTTTGTAGTGGACATGCAATGCTAAGAATAGCAATATGATGATGTGGCCATTTTTGTTTTTTTGTAGTGGCCATGAAGTATTTTATAACTGATGATGTAACTGAACATATCTAATAGGAATGATGTAAGTAAACTACTTGAACATATTTTACAACAATCATGATGTAATTAAACAGGTGCATATTTATGGAATGGTTTTACTTGTTGTTTAGATTATGTTTACAGGTCATTATGTTATTCAAATGAGATGTGCATATTTACATAATGCTGAAATAACTTCATCATATTTATATATGGTCCATTACAAAACATATTGCATTACAAACATAAGGTCTATTACCAAATATTACAAAACCTTACATAAGGGCCATTACAAAAGGGCCATTACAGGGCCATTACAAAACAGTATTACAGGGCCATTACAAAACAGTAGGTGAATCATTACCATTACATTTTTAGAGCAACCATTAGGGAAATCAAACACATCACAAAATTCATGATCATTATCATCTTTATAAACCCCATGTTTGCTTCAAGTACTTGCATCCTTGTTTGCATAGCCCCCATTTGGTTCATTAAATTCGTTGCAGGACTTTCTTCTTCATAGGATAAAGTGTGTCTGTTAACAGTTGTTTGAGTGTCTTCCATCATCATTTCTCCTCCAATAGATGAGTTTACTGGTTTGCACCACTCCCAGAATCCGCATTTCCCATTTGGGCATAAGTAATACAATTTGCCTCTGTTTTTTTCAGATTCAGTGACTTTAATTGTTGCTTTGCTCCCACAGTAACAGATCTTGCTTCTATATTTCATCACCCCTCCTCCATTACTTGATGATGATATATCCATCCAGTGAACCTACATTCATGAAATGTGAGAGTTTTAATGCATTTTCAGGACATATATTGATGGGACATACCTGTGTTTGTGTTTCATTTCTCAATAATGGATCATAGTTATAATGCATTTTCAGGACATATATTCATGGGACATACTTGTGTTTGTGCTTCATTTCTCAATAATGGATCATAGTTATAATGCATTTTCAGATGCAATTTTTTTTTTTTTTAAATAGTTAATGTGGCTGGGAACATATGTGTTGTGCTTGTGCTTCATTTCTCAATAATGGGCATAGTTATAATGCATTTTCATATGCAATTTTTTTTTTTTAAATAGTTATTGTGACTGGGAACATACCTGTGTTTGTGCTTGGCCCTTTCTTCTTTTTGTTGTTCTTTAGTTTTGGTTGCCTCTCTAAATTTTTCTCTTCCACTTGGATTTACTGAAGTGAAGCTGGAGAGACCATTTGCTATATATAGATGGGTTGAGGGTATTATGGGCATTTTATTGTTTACATTTGATGACATAGGCAGGGTCTGTTAGGGGTTTAAACGGCTGTCAACTTTTGGGGGAAACTTGACAATGTCAGGTAAAGTAGGGGGTGTTACTGTAATTATTCAAACCACAGGGGAGGTCCCTGTATTTGTCAGAAACCTCAGGGGAGGTAAATGTAATTTACCCAATTTTCTTCTATTTAGAAGTAACAATACAATAAGAAACGATAATGTTAATGATAATAGTGAGTTTTGGTAGGGTGGTTTGGAATTTTATAATGATAAAAATAAGAGAAAACAGTTGGGAAAAAATATAAAGAATATGTATATGTGATTAAGGTGTACCATTAAAAAAAAGTATTTTATTTTATGATTTGGGGTTGTTTGGGATGATATAAATAAGTATACCTTTTGACTTTTTATGAAATATGGGTTGGGTTTGGGTTGGGTTTGAAGTGATGTGTTAGAGAAATGATGTGACTTAAATAAGATGATGTGACTTAAATAAGATAATGACTTTTTGATTTTTTTCCAACATGTCAAACCAAGCCTATGTGTTGTCCTTATTAGTAAATTTATATTAGAGTATAATAGAAATTAAAATTTTAAAATTTTAATTAGACCTATTTAATGATTTTTGGCTGTAAATAAAATCTCCCAAAATTACAGTATAGTGGACCCAAAAAAAAATGATGAAATGCAAGTGAAAAGTCCGGTTGGTTTAGGCCTTGTTTGTCCTAACTTAAAAAAATTCAAAAGTTAAAAAGTCAAAAAGTCACTATCCTATTTAAGTCACATCATGTTATTTAAGTTATATTACATCTCTATCAGATCACTTCAAACACAACCCATACACATCTCATATTTCATAAAAAGTCAAAAAATACACTTATTTAGAACATCTCAAATAACCCCTTAGTTTTAGAATTATGATTTGAGTGTAGAATTGCATTTTGAATTTTGAATTATGATTTGAAAAGATAAATTTTATTTGGTTATGAGTTTTGAAAATAATTTTGGATTATTTATTAATTTTTTTATTTATTATTGATGTATGTATAAAATGAAAGAAAATGTAAAATGAGAGATGAAAGAGAAAAAATAATTGATTAATTGATTAATAATAAATAAATAAATAAAAAGAAGAGAAAAATTTTGAAAATAATTTTAAGTTATATTTTAAAAATATATTTAGTTAATATGTTATATTCACATCATAATCTAAAAACAAAATTAAGTTTTAAGAAATAAACTAAACACTAACTATATGTTATACTCCTCTATATATTTGGTCAAGTTTAGCAACTCAAAAATAATCTATCGTTTTAACTTTTTATTTTTTTTCATCACATCACTTTCTTACTTTTCTGTATATTTTTTTATAAAAAAATAAAAAATATACTTATTTAAATCACTTTAAATAACCTGTAAAAGAAAAATTCTATCTCGTTACAATGTAACTTCCCCTTATATATATCCCAAATTGAATTGACCTCGGAGTTTTCCCGATTTGAAGGCAATGTCAAATCTCTCATGCAATGTCTAATAAGTAATGATCACAAAGATTATGGGAATCCTCAAAACCATTGGTCTTGTTTGACGTTTGTAATATTTAAAAGTTGTTGTTTCTCAAAACCCATTGGTCTTGTTTGACGTTGGTAATATTTAAAAGTTGTTCTTTCTGTCATGCAATGTCTAATAAGTATTGATCACAAAGATTATGGGAATCCTCAAAACCCATTTGTCTTGTTTGACGTTTGTAATATTTAAAAATTGTTCTTTCATGCCATGTCTAATGAGGAGCGACGGAGTTTAAAAATTAAATTATAAATAATATTTATTAATTATAATTTTTTTTATAATCAAAGATAATAAATTTTTTAAAATTAATATTAAGTATGAAAAATTAAGTAAATTGTTACAAAAATATTTTATATAAAATTTTATAATTAATTTTGAATAAAATCAAAAAAAAAATATTACGTATAACTAGTGTATCCTGAATAATGTAAAAAAGTCAAATATTTAAGTCATAAAATAAATTATGTAATAGTAAGATAAATCAAATTTTTATAAAATTTGAGTAAAAATTTTATATAATAATGATATTACGTCATTATTGACATATGATATCGCTAACTAATAATAAAGCAGCATATGAAGGGTGAACTTCACATGTTAATATAACTAACACTCTAATAATTTTTACATATATACAGTGAGATTAATTATATTTGTATATCAATAATTATGGATATTACCTTTATATTGAGATTTTTTCACAAAATTTTCATACATAAAAATATAATTTGTTGTAATCGCTTTTATTTTCAATAAAAAAATAACTATTATTTTCATAAATTTAAAAATACTTTTAATATTTTATTCTAAATATTATTTTTATTTAAAATTTTATTTATGTACATACATAAAAAAAAAAATGAAAAATTCGGGGGCACGTGATCCCTAGTTTCCATGTTGATCCACCACTACTAATAAGTAAGAATAATACTTAGACCTCGTTTGGAAATATGCCAATTTAGTAATTTTTTGGTTATTTGACTAAAATATGAGTTAAAAAAAATTAGTATGTTTGGGATAACTTTTTGACATTTTACGAAAATATGTGCAAAAAGTAGAGAGAAAAAAGAGAATCTTTGACTTTTTTGGTATGGGTTATTGACTTTTTGACTAACTTAATAACTTTTTGACTTTTTGACTAAAAAATTCAGTTGTCAAACGAGATCTTAATAGATGATGTAATATTATTTTAGATATTTTTGAAATTTATAATATGTATGATCAGTAAAAATATTATAACGTAATATTGCCGAATAACTAATGATCACAGCCTTGATGGGAGTCCTCAAAACCCGTTTGTCCTGTTTGACGTTGACGTATTTAAAAGTTGTTGTTTGGGGTTGAGATTTTTTTTTTTTTTTTTTTAAAAAAAAGGTAAATTATGTTGGAAAATTTAAATTTGAATTTAAATTTACTCTAATGGTTGTGTCTCTTGAGATGGAATGGTGTGTCCTTTTGAAGAGTCACATAGAAGTCTATATATTCCATTTCTGTCACTTAAATTTGGATAGTAAATTGTCATTCTTCTTCACTTTGCATTTATTCTTCATATTTCTTAAGTCTAATTTTCCTATAAAGAAAGTACATGCACAGTGAAGTTCACTAGGCTTGCAATAGTTGTGCTGCTAGTGTAAGACATTGATCGTTGTATCTTGGGAGATAGACGTCCATTGAATCCTAAGCACCGGTGTGAGGACGAATCTGTCTTAAGGAAAGAGTATCACACACTCGACTCGATCAGATTTTATCCTTTTATGTACTGTAAGTTTTATCACATTATTATGTTGATATATTTCAGTTTTTGGTTTTGCCCAAAAAACATTTATATATTTTTAAATTATATTTTCCTTATAGTTTTGTACTATTTTTTCCTAACAATCTTAAAACAGATTCTTCCATGTTTATAGTTTTTGGGAAAATATAATTTTGTGTATTAGGAACTGTTGTTAAACAGATCTAAGTTCTTTGAATGCTGAAAAAAAAAAATAATAATAATAATAAATAAAAATAAAAATTTAGACTGGAATTTTTGTTTAACAACCAATCACAATTTTCAAATTATAATAATTATTTTATGGTTTCAAGAGTTGTGACTTTTGTGGCGTACTTTTGTTTTGTTATATGTAGTTTGTAATGTTCTCTAAGACAAATCTCAAGTTGATTCTTATAACCAGATCTGTTCTGATAGATTTGTTTGATTGGTTTTTGATTGTCAGTTTATACATATCTTGAGTTTATTCAATGAAAGAAACTTTTGGGGAGGTTATAAATTTCTTTGCCTTGTGAAAATTATTAGATTCTTTCTGGTCTCTTTCCCGATGTAGATTTTCATATGCTCAGGCTGTGTGAAGAAAACAAAACTAATAATGTCCATCTTCCATGTGTTCGTATTAATTAATGGCATCACTATTTTATGATGAAAATTTCATGTGACATAATGCATCATTGATCATTAGTAGAACATAATGACCAAGACCATACTTTGCAAGTCACAAAGGGAAAGTTTAAAATTAATTTTTCTATTGAAAAACTAGATCGTTTGCATGAGGTAACTCTGGTTGTTTGTTTAATATTCAATAATTTTTGTGTAATTCATGGGTAGATCATTACACAAAGTTTAAAGAGAAAAAGGTGTCTTATTGTATAATGTCAAAAACACTTTGAATAATTGAAAACAAAATTTTAAACAGGCCGTAAAATTTTCTTACTTAAAAGACACGTTTTCAACATTGTTTAGTCATGTCAGTTTTTGTTTGCATCCTTTGCATGACAAGTCTGATTTTTCTGTATTGGTGCTTGGGCCAATCATATCTTCTTTGAGTTTATTTATTTATTTTTCTCATAGGTTCATTGATTATTTAAATTTATAGTCTGTTTCTGTTAATCAATATTGTAAAAGTTGATCATGCCGTTATGTGTGTTCCATATAACTGAATGCATTGTAGATGTATAAATTGCTTTATATATTGTTGGCATGCTATCAACGTATATCAAATGATATATAATGGAATATATAGACTTCTATGTGACTCTTCAAAAAGGTTGTGACCTTTCAAAAGGATATATCATTCCATCTCAAGAGACAACCATTGGAGTAAATTTAAATTCAAATTTTCCGACAATCCCCTACATGAATGAAATTTACGGAAAGGACATGCAACAACATACAGAAAAAGAGAGAGTACATTAAGGAAATACTCTGCATCGGGATAGATAGCTTTTGGCTTTGAACCTTCCCTAGTGAAAACCTATCGGACTTACTAGCTAATCAGTGGACGTGATGCCTTGAACTGTTCAGCCGTTTGTGTAAGCGAAGATAATAGAATTCACACAGAATATCTCCAGACACAGTTTAGTTCTCACGGTTGTGCCCGTTTTGGCCTTGGTCAAGTCCTGGTGTTTCATGAGTGTTTTAGAAAATTTAGCCTTATCAATTCTCATAGAAGCGGCCCTTCATACTCATATAGGTGATCCTTATTTTGAGTCTCTTAAATACTCCTCTTTAAAGATGTCCCTCCAGGTTTTTCAAGATATAAGTGATCATTAAAAGCATACCTTACCCTAAATCCCCTACATACAACACATATTGCAGATATCACTCTTATCATAGGAATGGATAGGAGATAGACTCCTTTAGTGATTTCTGGCGAGCCACATATAATTTAGTTGTCCCTTTAAACTTAATTCTTGGGATCTCCAGTCATCTAAGTAGCGTTACCATTATGATGACTCTGGTATAATAGGTTTTACTCACATTCCCCTCGATGAACTTTCCCTCATTTGCTCTTTGGTTAAACTTTTTGTTTAGCGGCCGCTATTTTTCGTTTGACCTTCTCAATTATATATCATTAGTGGATCCATTATATTATCCTTAAAAAATATTCATAACTGAAAGCAAATGTCCTACGATATTAAGTTTTTGATTACATCGAGACTTACCGTTACTCTATGTCACTTCCATTTTCAAATTTAAATAATAAACATAGAGTTGTTCCTTTAATGAAACCATTTTTGCTTCTACTTCAACTTTATCCTATAGAAAGAATTGAGATTCTTTGTGGACCTACAATCGAAACCGTTACTTTGGTAAAATCCCCCAAGCACCCCCACATTTTAAGCCTTCCAAGGAAACTTAATTTCTCTTACTGGTGTATAATAAATACACCCCTACAATTCTGAGATAAATCAAAATATATCATTAATTGGCATGCTTGAACTAAATAACAAGATGTAAATTATTTTGTGAATATAAGTACAATACTAATTTGTCTAAAATACAATTAGACTTCATAGCTTGCTTTTACAGTACAAAAGAAGAAATGACTAATACCGGTTAGCCATGATTAATTTCTTTTTGTTTACTGCAACCCTTAATTCCAATCTCAACATGGAATATAAATATCATTGTATAAATACATTTACATCATATTTGTCTTATCCAGTATTGGTGACTACGTTGACAATTATCAAAGTGTCTTTTACCCATGAAATATTTTAATTCATATAATATTTCATTATGGATTAGTCACCACACCAATTTTTGTCATTATTCCAAAGAATAGTTAGAATTCCTCTTATGTCAAAACACATAAGTTCACATTTTTATCAACACTTTGATAAATAATTGACATCCATTTATAATACACCAGATACCAAATTGAAATTAATGACATCATAAATTGTCAACTTTACAACATATGTAGATATGGACAAGATTAACAAATCAATCATAATCATAATTTTTCAATTAATCTCTCTCCCCCACATTTGTGATAATACATAAATTAGCACAAACAATATGATTTATTTCTAGACAAGTGTTACTGTCACAAATAATAACTCATTCAAAAATATATGGGACAAAAATGGAATTATCTCTTCTAATTCAAAAGATAAACTTCCACATTAAGAACATGATTCATGGTTAAACCAAGTCTTCCAACCAAGTGAAATAAAGATTGAAGACATCCTAACTCACAAAATTCAAAGTTACTTTGAAAATAACTTTCAATTTGATTATTAAAAAATAATAATCAACACAAAAAATTACTCAATCTATTTTCAATTTCAATATAGAAAGTAAAATACCACTTGTATAATTGCAATTTATATATGAGACAACATTATAAGTCTTCATAGACTTTTAATTCAAATAGAACATCACTATATAAAAAAAAAAACTCGATGTCCATATATATAGGTTCAAAATAAACTATAAAAAGCAAACAGTCTGTCCACAGTTTAATCTTCTCTAAAATGAATGATTAAAATGTCCAATGACATATTCGAAGTTACTGTTTGTGCCCATAAGTCAAATATAAATGAAAGATTGTAACCAATCAACCAATGTCACGTCACCACCATATTACAAAAGAAGACTAAACCTACTGGTTGTAAGAAATGTCTGCATTTATTTCGAGTCTCTTAAATACTTATTTTGAAAGATATCTCTTTAAGTTTTTCAATTTAAATGGAACAACACCATTATTTAAAATAGTATGTTTAAATTTTTCAGTATTAATGATTGCTTATATAATATTTCAAAAGAAATCCATTGGTAGTAGCACCATGAAACACCAGGACTTGCTCAAGGCCAAAACGGGCACAACTGTGAGAACTAAACTGTGTCTGGAGATATTCTGTGTGAATTCTATTGCTTTGGCTTACACAAACGGCTGAACAGTTCAAGGCATCACGTCCACTGATTAACTAGTAAGTCCGATAGGCTTTCACTAGGGAAGGTTCAAAGCCAAAAGCTACCTATCCCAATGCAGAGTATTTCCTTAATGTACTCTCTCTTTATCTGCATGTTGTTGCATGTCCTTTCCGTAAATTTCATTCATGTGGGAGATTGTTGGAAAATTTGAATTTAAATTTACTCTAATGGTTGTGCCTCTTGAGATGGAATGGTGTGTCCTTTTGAAGGGTCACAACCTTTTTGAAGAGTCACATAGAAGTCTATATATTCCATTTCCTTCCCTTCAATTTGAATAGTGAATTGTCATTCTTCTTCACTTTACATTTATTTTTCATATTTTCTGAGTCTAATTTTCCTATAAAGAGAGTACATGCACAACAAAGTTCACTGGGCTTGCAATAGTAGTGATGCTAGTGTAAGACATTGATCGTGGTATCCTGTGAGATAGATGTCCATTGAATCCTAAGCACCGGTGGGAGGACGAATCTGTCTGAAGGAAAGAGTGTCACACACTCGACTCGATCAGGTTTTATCCTTTTATGTATTGTAAGTTTTATTATGTTATTATGTTGATATATTTCACTTTTTGGTTTTGTCCAAAAGACATTTATATATTTTTAAATTATATTTTCCTTATAGTTTGGTACTATTTTTTCTTAACAAATTACACCTATACTCTTTAAGTTTAAATTTAATATATATTATTTTTTGACATTTAAAAAATTATATTACTTTTTTATTATTATAATTATTTAGATAAAATTAATGTTGGTATTTAAAAAATATTGAATTCATATTTTTTCTTTTTTCTTGTTTTGTTTTATTTCTTTTGTTTTTTTTTTCTTCTTTCATTTGCATTATTTTTTTTCAATATAATTTACTCTGTTTTTCTACCAGGAGTTGTTGCATTTTATATAAGTAAGAGGTTTTGTAAAATAAGACTATTAATCACAGGAATATAAATGTAATTTCTATAACGTCAGGAGTGAGATATAATTAAACCAAACCTGAGGGGTGTCAGGGTAATTTATCCTTTTTAATTTTAATTTTTTAGTTTTTTTGAGTGATAAAAAATTAATATATTTAAGAAGTAATTTAAAAAATTAAGTAAAAAAATTGATGTACTATTTCAAAATTTTAATTGATGAAAAAATATTTTTTAATTTTTTAAACTAAAATTTGACTTTTTCTTTCTTTTTTTTTTTTTAAAAAAAAAAAGTTGCCAAACCGTTCTTATATACCCAACAACTGTGAGAAAATCAAGACCAACTATGGCCTCATTTGGGAATATGTTTTTTTTAATAATTTTTTTATATTTTGGCTAAAATATGATGTAAAAAATTAATATGTTTGAGATTATTTTTTGATTTTTTTACGAAAAGATGTGCAAAAAGTAAAAATAAAAGATAATCTTTGACTTTTTGATATATGTTGTTAGCTTTTTGATTTTTTTATTGACTTTTTGACTTTTAGACTAAAAAGCGAACGAGGCCTATATCTATAACTAGTATTATAGGGTGTTTGGGAAGATGATTAGGTTAAAATAATTTATTAAAAGATAAAATAGGTTAAAATGATCACACAAAAAAAAAAAAACAATTCATAATTGTTTTAATTTTTCTTTCCTAACCAAAAAAAAACCAACCAACTTCTCAAACATAACTTTTTTAGTAGAGTTAAAATAACTAAAAAATCAATTAAAATAGTCAACTTCCCAGACAAAGCCTATATAAACAAACTAATTGTGGTGAAATGGATTTATAAATACTCTAGTCCAAACAGACCTTCTTGATCCTCACTTTTCTATGAGTTTAATGGTGTCTCTTCTAATCTTTTCTTTTTCTCACAAGATATTGTTCTCTCCTCTTTTTGATTATGACTCTTCATTTATAATGTTTCCCATGGGCCCTCCAGGGGCCCACTTCTTCTTTTTGGGCCTCTACCGTGTCCTTGGGCTTCCATACAGCCCATGGGATATGCAGCTCTGACGGCCCTCTAACTTGGTTTTACTCGACTACAGCCCTTCCCTGATGGATCTGTCATGGGCCGACTTGTATTCGGCTGTCATTTCCATTGACTGGTTCACGCATGAGCCGACGGGTCATTTACTGGCCGATTTATGCACAACCTTTTCTACAATCGGCCAACTTACGAGTTTCCCTCAATCTCATTTATTCGGCCACCACAATTGCCCCCCGAATATTTCATTAATACATTTTTAGTCGGCGTGGTTGGTTAACATGTATCCTTTTCGGCTTATAGATTAATAGATCTCGAAAGTCAAAAATATGGCGCACACATGCCTTTTAGTACTGATACTTCATAACAGACGCGATATGAAGTCATCATTGCTTCCCACCCCTTCGTATTTGACACTTGTAGCTTGACTTTTCGCGCTCCGTTCGGAAGACGAATAAACCATACAGTATCAAACTCTCGCGGTTTTGAATCTGATCCCACAAGTGCAATGTGAAATACATAAACACCAAAGAGTCCAAATCCAGCAAATCTTTTGAAAAAATCGATTTTGGATCAAATTGCCAAAAATAGACTGCTTTGCCAGATATAGAGCCACCGCCTAAACATTTTTGGGAAACTTAGGAAACCCATGACTCGTGCCAAAGGCCACGTGTCTGTCATAACCAAGATTGTTTTGGCTTGGGAACTTAGATACGAGAAAGGAAGGTCATGAATTGAGCACCCCTGCTCGCCCGATCAAAGATCGGCCTCTACTAATCATGATGTGATTTTTATTTTCATTATATGCTCCTGTTCTGGTTATTGGGCTAACGCACTATGTGATGCACACACAAGTATAGACTAATTTGCAAAAATTGAAACAATTGATTTTATGTTTGTTTTTTAAAAGAGTTTGTGAATGTGTACCACTTGAAAAAGTGATCGCATATGTACATTACTCAAATTATTCCAATTCAAGCAATTAGCCTTCATCCACAAGCATTCAAGTAGTTATATCACTTAAGCAATTAGTCTCATGGCAAGCATGCTAGACATGGAAACAATCACACGCATACGATATGCTAAAGCACTAAAATGCTCACCTCGTACTCCAAGGCAAGCCAAAAGAAACAAAAGAGTTAGAATAATGCATGAGCCTAACTAATGTAATATGGCTAATGCAATGCATGCAATTATGCAGTTACTAGACTCGGCTAATAAAATGGTATATGAATCAATTTGATAGCATGTGGTTAAAGCACATATTCAAAGAACCTAGTTGGCCACCATACCTTCCTTAGGGTTTAGTCCTAAAGAGGTCATGGGTTTAATTCCCCTTAAGGGGTCGAATTAAGGGAGTGCAAGCACTTAGGTGCTTTGCCAATGGTAGGGAGATTTTCTCTCATAAGTGCTAATCTAACAACTAACAACTAACATTTGTCAATAAAAAAAAAAGAGCACATATTCAAAGAGGTATTTAACTAATCAATGCAAGTTAGAATGATGCGCCGAGTCTCAATGTATGCAATACAAGTGGATGCAAACATGAAGTATGCTAATGAAACATTATGTTTTTAAACTAACCATTATAAGCAGGTAAATAAAAGGGAGAAAGACGTGGAATTGGAAGACATACACATTATTACAACATTTGCACCCTCACGCAGGAGGATCCGAATAAACTAACTAGCTAAGCTAATTACTAATTACAAATCAAATGAAATAATCAACTAAACTAGCTAATTAAATATTACAACAAATTAACTAACTAATTGAACTAACTAACTAATTAATTAATTATAAATCAAAACGAACTAATTAATTACACGAATACAACATGAAAAAAGCTATTCTAATTACTCTGTCTCGGGAAATGAGGAATGCTCATGCATGCAGGGATTTCCATCCAAAAAAGGCCACTGTTCTGCTGCCAGATGCCTCTGTTGCATAGTAGAACACTTGCACTATTTTTCACCTCAAAACCAACTCTGTTTTGCTAGAAAAGTATACTGTTTGATTTTGCAAAGGTGTTGGGCAGGCTAAAAGTGGTGGCCTGCCGACCACAAATGTTGGTCTGCCGTCCACAAAAAGTGGTCTGCCGTCCACAAAAGTGGTCTGCCGGCCATTGATTTCTGGTTTTTCCTGCTGCAATAGAGAGCAAACAGAGCAAGCATAGGGGATTCTCAAGGGTTTGTTTGCACAACTTACCCCTCCTTATCATCAAACAGCTCAAATGAGTAGTAAATTTGATTCACAAACCATTAATAGATGCAATTTCATTGCATGATGGCTTATGAACCAAAGTGTGCAAGTACAATAAATACAACAAATAAAGACTCTCAAACCTCCTCCCTATCATGGATTATCAAAAGAAGTGGTTGACAATGACTCTTGAACTGTTTTCATCACTAATGAGTATGAAACGATCCAAGACTCAAGGGTTCAATTAACGTCTGATTGAACCCAAACCAAGTTATTATCTTGCATCATTTTAGTCCAAGTTTTATTATTCCATTTTAATTACCAACCATTCTTTAATTCATTAAATCTAAAGATGAAGATTAAGTCCTCTAATGGAAAGAAGTGTCGAACCAAGAGTTATTTTAGATATGAAAGAAGTGTCATTCCATTGGTAATGAACCCCCAAAAGGATTAGACCATTAAGCATAAGACCTCAATCTCATGCTTTAAACAAGCAACTAGTTTGAACCAACTTTCAAAGCAAAGCAAAAGCCAAGAAATGTGGAAGGTTGCAGAGATGATTAGAGCTGATCATAAGTAAGAAAAGTAAGAAATAAATGCTATCAATTCAAATAGGATGGTGGCTAAGGCCTAAAACACCAAACCTGTGAGGACAACTAAACTACAAGCATGCAAAACAAAGCATAAATGCGATGAATACCCAAAATAGTCCTAAAATAGTCTTAAAACATGCAAAAGAAGTGTTGGAATTAAGACAAAAATGGCTAAAATAGTAAGCTACAATATGGAGCTATGTAAGCTAGTAAACAAGACACAAGTAGGGGAGGCTAACCCCTCCAATTTTGGACTTCAAAACATGTTTTTAGCCACTAAAATAACTCTAAAATTTAGTGTTTAAAAGCTATAAAATATATATATATATATATTGTAAAGGTGGGAAACACAAGGGTAAAGGCTAGAAAAACAAGGTGGAAAGAAATGTGAAACACCCCTTCACCCTTTAAGGCCTTAAACCACAAGTTTCAGCCTAAAAATACAGAGTTTATACAGCCCAAAAATAGTGGGAAAAGAAGTAAGAAAAGAAGCAACTAAAGCAATAAAACAAGCAAAGCCTTTTACCTCTTGAAAAGAAGAACACTTTTAAGCAATAATTCAACACATACACATCCTCAAGAGCTCAAGTTAGGCTCAAAAGTACCTCATCGCAAAGATGGTAAGATTTGGTTAAGAGTGTATGGGCAAAAACTCAAGAAATTTCAAGAGAAAGAGAGAATTGTAGAGAGAGAAAATTAATTTTGATCCAATTTTTCTAACCTTCAAAAATGGAAGAGGAGGTTCCATATTTATAGAAAAATAGGCCACTCCCTCAGAAACATCCATCCATACACATGAGAGCAGATGCAAACATCAGTGCAAACAGCTAGCACAGCTGGCAGAAAATATCTGCAAAACACACTTATGGCCGGCAGGCCACACACTAGGCTGGCAAGGCACAAGGGTGGCTGGCAGCGAAAAGAGATGGCCGTTAGCCCACAAAAATGGGCTTGCGGGTCCCAAGTTTTTCAGGTTTGAAAGGCTGGGGTTTTGGTGCAAAAACAAGGCACAAAGTTTGCAAGGTTTTAAGGCTCAGAGCTGTGGCATTCCGCTGAGGATTTTCGGGCACTTGACAAGCATATACATTCATCATTGGGTGTGCAAGTGATGGTGCCCAAGTCGTAAGGGCATACAAAAATAGGGTGTTTACAATACTCATTTAATATGATTTGAAAATTGTCCCTCCGTATGTTTTGAATCTTGGCTCTTTGGCATTCTTCATACCGTCCTTCCTTCCTCAAGACTCTTGCGCTTTCAACTCCGCCTGCCATTGCTCTTTCGCGCTGACCTGTAAGTCCCTTCTCTCTTCCTTTTTTGCTCGTATTCCAGTCCCTTTGTGCTTTTATTAGTATATCTTTTATTCCGTGTTGAATGGCGACTCATTTGAAAGCTCTCCTCTCTGAGAAGTGAGTCACCGCCTTTCGTCGTCATTTTTCAATCCCAGACGACGTTCGTCTATTCCTTGTTACAAACAATGTGGTTGACATTGAGAGGTCTGATGCAAACACCATCATCTTTCCTCTCCTGTCAATTGCTGAGAGCGGAATTCGTTTCCCTCTACAGCCCTTCCTCAGGACTGTTCTGTGTTACTGGGGTCTAATTCCCTCTCAACCCAATGTGAACTTTTACCATATAATCATGGGTCTAGTAGAACTAAACCACCTACTTGGGCTCAACCTAGGAATTCCATCTATTCGGTATTGCTATTTTATGGCGAAATCAACTAGTCATCAGGGCCGTTACTTTCTCAGAGCCAAGGACATATATCAACACTTGGTAACTATGCTTGTCAGCTCTGGCAAAAGAGTTGACGATGTCATGGTCACTATCCGAGGAAATTGGAAATTCGACAAGGGAGAAGATCGCCTAAACCTAGTGCCAAAATGAAAAGGCGAGCCAGGTGGCTGAATAAAATTCCTCTGGTTAAATGATTTATTTGGCGCTAAAACTCTATGTTGACCAGTTTTGTTATGCAGGTAACGATTTAAAAAGATGCCTCACGTCGGCAGATGAAGCTGTTCTTGATTAAGTGAAAATGGTCCTTAACTACAAAGCGCGTGAAAATCTTTAAGGACAGGGACGCGCCACTCACATTCTGTTAAAATACGACCCAATCTACTCAACATTTTCGGCTGCAGACCATATCCTTGTACCGAGGGGAGAACAGCAACTTACTGCCATCATATTCCCTAACTTCAAAAGCTTAAGGGATATTATTCTTGAGGGTTCAGATGCCGAGGAGGTTGGATCGGAGGATCGTTTAGAAGAGGAGGTTTCAGACGCCGAAAAAGCTGGACTAGAGGGCCGTTTGGAAGAACAAGAACTAAACAGGGAAATTGAGTTGGCCTTTGAGCAATTAAACACAGATCAGCGTGACAACCAACTCTCTACTTCCGACCAAGTAGCTATTATTTCCCCAGAGAACAACATATTCACCGAATTAGGAGATTTGCCTAGGGCCGAGTCTGAGGAGATGGCAAAGAATCCCTTGCCTAGTTTGCCAGAAGAAGAAATACTGAAAAGATGGCGGCAAGGAGGAAAGCCAACGGTAATGTAGGGAACCAAGAAACTCCCCCTCCAGTGGTTATTCCAGAAACAGCTGGTGAACTCATTATGGCCGATTTGATTCCTGATCGGCAACAAACGGAGAACTTAGGCTCCGAATAAACTAATCATAGGGGTGAAAAATGCCCCGCCAAGACTATTGTCGAGTCATCAGAAGAACCGATTGATAAACGACAAATAATAGAGGCGATCTCACCAGATCCGGTCGAGCTATTCATTATCCAGCCAAGGATGAAGAGTACGTCGGTTCTGATCAGTGGGTTGGCCATCAAAGATCCCACCATGGCCTTAAGTGTAACATTAGCGCTTTTTTTGCCGGCAAACAAAGTCGCGTTCCGTGCTAAGCCAGACATGGTCTCAATTGCTTTGGCGGCTTAATCGGCTATATTGGTAAGTAGCATATTGAGATGGATCCATCTTTTCTTTTCATGCCGAGCAATATGCCTTTGCTTTACTATGCTTTTTAGGCAACGATAAGGATAACCGAAATCGGCCTTCATTATTACGACGTCATGGAAGAACTTGGCACGATGGAAGGCCAACTTGAGGATGAAAGATGCAAAGCCACAGACGCTATGGCCGACTTGATGGTAGCGACGATGAAGGCAGAAGCCGAAGCCAAGAGAGTAGAAAAGCAGCAGGAGAGGGCTGCTGCCGAAAAGGAAAAAGCCAAGCACGCCGATCTGCTTTGGTGGGCCGTCGAAGAAAAGGCAACTTCACAAACAGCGAGTTGAAGCTGGCCAAAGAAGAGAAAGCCAAATTGAGAGCCGACCTTGAGGAGTCGGAGAAAGCGCAAAAGCTCGTTGAGACAGATATAGCAAAAGCATTTGATGCCAGAGAGCTTGTGGCCAAAGAGCTATACGCAGATGAAGCGTTGAAGTTCGAAAATCGAAGCTTCAAGCATGGCTGGCTCAAAGCTCTAGCGGCTGTCAAAGTGACTCTTGATCAGTCAATTCCATACGACCAATTGGAAGTTGAACCCCTGGAGTCGGACCCAGAGATGTTTGAGGATATTTAGTTTTGTTTATGTTTGTTGTTTTGATGTTGTTTGCTACTTTTCTTATATTTGTAGTCGTTTTGGTAAGTTTTTTTATTTTTTTTATTTTATTTTTTTTAAGTCTATTTTCATTGATAAAATGATGCATGTTCGTGTACAATTTATGAATGAAAAATGCATGTTCATGTTCGTGTACAGTTTATGAATGAATAATGCTTGTTCATGTCTGTTTGTGGGAGGGGAAAAAAAACTAATTTCACAAAGCATTACATAATCAAAATGCTGAATACATTTTACCGCCGAATAAAAGCAAAACTTTAATGGTCAATTGGGGCAGTGGAGCAATTTGGGCAAATATATATAAGCCGAATAGATTCACATATCTGACCTTGCCCCAATTGAATGTGTAGTTCCACCGCCGAATAAACGCAAAAGTACCACGCAGCATTAGATAATGAAAATGCCTGTTTGTGGACAATAAGCACAAGGCAGAAATAACGTTAATGGTCAAGTGGGGCAGTGGAACAATTCAGCCAAATATAAGTCGAATAGATTCACATATTTGCCCTTGCCCCAATTGAACATGTATTTCCTTCGCCGAATAAAAGTAAAACTTCAATGGTCAAGTGAGGCAGTGGGGCAATTTGGCTAAATATATATAAGTTGAATAGATTCACATATCTGCCCTTGCCCCAATTGAACATGTAGTTCCACTGCCAAATAAACACAAAACTTCAATGGTCAATTGAGGCAGTGGAGCAATTCGGCCAAATATATATAAGCCGAATAGATTCACATATCTGCCTTTGTCCCAATTGAAAATGTAGTTCCATCACCTAGTAGAGGCAAGGACAGTGGCGGCCACAGACGCATCGTAAGTGCTGCACTTTGTAATTAATGAAGGGGCATCGTTAAATAGACATTGTGCAACCCATAAAAGGGGTTATCCAACAACAAAGTGAGTAGCGAACATAGTGGAATAGGCGAGAGCATTGCATAACGAACAATGTAATCGTATGCCTAGCAGGTTATTTTTCAACAGTAAAGGTGAATGAAAAAATTTGGAGGAACTTGACACGGAAATGAATCGCGAAGTTGGTAACGAAGCTACCTAAGCGAGTACTATGGTGTCAGAGGAGCAAGAGAGACAACTTTCACCCCGACGTCGAAGTAGGTCCCCAAGGATGAGTGAGATAGGGAAATCGCCCAGAGGCGGGGCGTAACAAAGAGGTAGCACCAGGGCTACGAGTGTATAGACGCCTATGCGAAATAAGCTAAGTAGACCACCACGCCCTCTAAGTTTAGCTATCTTCATTGGGAACAAACCCATGACTGAAGCAGATTCGATTATTCATGATCCGAACATGGCGGTGGATTTTACTCGACAAATATTTTCACCAGAAGTGCAATAATCTATGATCGGGCGAGGCGACTACGAATTTTTTGAGATGGTGTCCATGGGGCAATCAAAGGACTCTATTGTGCATACGAGACCTGCATGCGCTTTCGCATAGCTCAGAAAAAGATTGTACAAAAAGATAGGCGGATTCGAGATTTGGAACGTCGTGCAGAGAAGGCCGAGAATGAAGTGCGCAAAGCTAGCAAAGCCAAGGCTGCCGAGAAGCAACCCGTTGGATCGGTACAGATAAAGTGAACCAGCGGTTGATAGATCATGCTATAGTCCATCGGGACACGGCAGTCGTTTTTGCCAAAGAAGCGATACGATCCCGAGCTTATGAGAAGGGCTTTTTTGACAGACGTAAGATCGGCATCGAGAAGACCAAGGAGAAGTTGGCCGATGATGTTTTCCGATATGAGAACCGTGGTTTCAAACATGGCTAGATTAAGGCTCTTCAGGCTCGAGTATCGACTCGGCGTCACCCCTGTACCCAAACTATAAATTTCCATTCGAGGCCTATGATGCCGAAAAATGAATGATGAAGAAGATATGGACCAGGGGGAGGCCGCGGTTACTTCAGAGAGAGTTTGAGTAGAGAGGAATTGCATGGATTTGTAACAAATATCTCCGTTTATAATAAACACATTGTAATTTATTTTACTTCCTGTGGTATTTGTTTTCTAGTGCAGTATGTAATCAAAACTGTTGGCGATAATTGCAATACCACTTGATGTCATTTATATCTGTACTTTTTGAATTTTAACAATCATTATCGTTGTGTAAAAACAAACTCAAATGGCACTCCGCCGAATGCGATCTTTAGCAATGGCTGACTGCGTCATGGGGGCTCTAAAGTCGGAGGCTCGTTCGGTTGATCTTGCCGAATACGAGGGGCTCTCCGAATTTGGAGTCTTTTAGCTATGGCCAATTGTGCGCAAGCACAAAGGGCGCTCTAAATTCGGAGGCTTGTTCGGTCGATCGTGCCGAACATTAGGGGCGCTCTGACTTTGGAGTCTTTTAGCAATGGCCAATTGTGCGAAAGAACAAAAGGCACTCTGAATTCGGAGGCTTGTTCACTCGATCATGTCGAGCATGAGGGGCACTCTGAATTCGAAGTCTTGTATGGCCAATTGTGCGCAAGCACAAAGGACGTTTCGAATTCGGAGACTTGTTTGGTCGATCGTGCCGAGAATGAGGGGCACTTCTGTCATGACTCGAACTCGCCCCCCATGGATTAAGGTCATAACCAGCCAGTAATCAAGGGATTACCTGCGGCCTCAAACTAAATAAAACATATCTTGTCAGAGTTGAGGGGCCAAAACGGAAGCAAACTTACAAATTGTCCATAGAGCTGTGCTTACATGGTATAGCAAAATCGTTCCAAAAGTATTTCATAATAACTCACACATACTCATAGAGTTAATTTATATCCAGGAACTTTCAATTATGCAGTCAGCCAAACAAAACTTATATACAAAGGTGATTCAACGTTTTCGCCAACATAGCAAAAATATAACAAAAGAACAAAAGGGCGAAAACAAGTCTCATGCGTGAGACGTATGGGTTGACTTCCTCAAAACTTTGACTGTCTCTCACATACTTCACTGAGGCTTGGTTTGGATATCTTTTGGCTCACCTACAGACACATGAATGAGAGTGAGCGAAAGCCTAGTGAATAATATCAAATAAGGAAGATGCATGAATGGAATTGAAATAAATACATCAGACGGCCTTGGGCCCAATTCATGTTTCTATTTAGTGTATCAAGTGACTATAGATCCAGACGTATCAAACGGCCTTGGGCCCAATTCATTCATATTCGACAACCTTTGCCCTAACCATTGATGTCCAACGGCCTTTGGCCCAATCATTCATAGCAAACGGCCTTTGGCCCAATCATTCATATCCGATGGCCTTTGGCCCAATCATTCATAGCAAACGACTTTTGGCCCAATCAATCACGTCCGACGGCCTTTGGCCGAATCATTCATGTCCGACGACCTTTGGCCCAATCATTCATGTGGCGTAACAATTATTTGTCCATAATTTAATTAACAAACTTACGTAGCTCAAAGAGGGATAAGTAATTGGACAAATAGCACATTTCAAAATAGCCTTACTAAGATATTACTCACAGTGATCCGCTGGATGATTTGCCCTTGTGCTTGACCCTACACATTTCATAAACATAATGGATCACAAGCAATTCAATCCGTTCTAAATTCATATATTCTTCTTAGGCCTCTTTCATATCTTCTTAATCCATTCACAATGCTCAATGCATGCCTAAGAGTGTTGAGAAATGAAAGAGAACCGAAAATGAAACACAAAACAATCTTTTCAAAATTTCTGAAACAGGTATCCCCGCTCGAGCGGACCCCTTTTGTCTGCAAAAGTTCTGGTTGCCTCATTTTTGTGCTCGAGCGTGACTTCGAACGCTCGAGCTAAGAATCGAAACATGTGACTGACGCTCGAGCGTGATTCTCTCCGCTCGAGCGGACATCAATGTCTGCAAAAGTTCTAGGAACTAACATTTTACGCTCGAGCGGCGCTTTCCCCGCTCGAGCGGACATGCCAAATTCTGGAATTTCCAGAACTGTTCTTGAAGCTCAAACTTAACATTCAAAAGCCCAAAACTCAAGTTTTTGGTTCAAAAACGTGGGAACACATTATATATCATGAGGATATGAGTAATATGAGGCCATTCGTTCAAAATCATGTTTTAATTCTCAAATTAATCAACATTTCTCTTGTATGGTCAAAACCCATGTATTCAAACTTCATACAAGCTTCATATCTCTATCAATCAAGCATGCATGTTAATTTTTGACTCCAATTCCATTTCAAATGTGAAAAATCTAGAAATCCGCTAGATATTGATTTGTTATTATGTATCAATTTTAAGCAGTAAACAACAATCTCAATCAAACAATCAAGACAAATTGACACAACGATTTTACGTGGAAAAACCACAATTGGACACCTCCAGTTGTGATAAAAAAACCACGGGCAACAGCCACAAAACAATCCACTAAGAAGATATATAGGAATTACACAAGTATACTCTCAATTACCTAGCGAATCCACGCCCGAATTGAACCAACCTCTATGTGTCTCTTCCAACCCCGTCTTCACCTCGGAATTGTCTTGACGATGAGCAGTGAATCTACCAAAGCTTCAGGCTCGTATTCTTCAGAATCCACTGAAGAACAACTCTCTCTTTTGTATAAAATTAAACAAACAATCCTTTGATGTAAACTTCTAAAACCATGAGTTGAATACTCAATTAAAACATCAAAGAAAACTAGCAAAATATCCCCAAATATAAACCCTAAAACCGAAGAAGAAGATCTGGAGAAGTAATCCTAAAATCTGACAGAAACCCGTACTTATAGAAATCTGGGACTGCGAAGCTCGCTCAAGCGAAGACTCTCTCGCTCAAGCAAGGAACCAAAAACGCGTGTTTTCCATAAGTGGCTTCGCTCGAGCCAAACAACCTGCGCTCGAGCGTGAAGTCATCTCTTTTAGGTTTTTATACGGACGCAGCCTTCGCTCGAGCGAGAACTCCTTCGCTCGAGCGAGCAAGGGCGGACATGCAACTTTGAATGCAATTTTGCATTTTGCTCGATCCCCGTCATAATCAGTGAAGTGGTAATCTTGAAAGTATTAACATCACAAACTTCTCTGTAAGGCACAATTCGGGTTGGATTCGCATCTAATAAACTCATAACTTCACTGAAATAAAAGTGCGAAAACAAATACAACTGAAAGGAGTTTTGTCAAACGGGGTTGCCAAGAATAAAAACCTAACAAAATGGCACCAATAATGCTTATAATCATGAAATTCAACAAAACCATGCTTGCATGTATGCTTCAATGCTCAATTTCTCATAATTAACATGTTACATGCTAGCTTATACAAATTCATGGCAATATGCATATAGACTTCAATGTCATCATAATCAACTCAATTCATGTTCTTGATTACCACTTAATTTTGAGTTCCCAAAATTACAAACTTAAACTCATGAATTCATAACCAATTACTTACCTAGAAGCTCAAATCTTCTAAATTATGGTTAATTCTTGAGTTAATCTTCAAGATTTCAAAGCTTCTTGATCAAAGCTTCAATTGCCTTCACTCTCTCTCTCTAACCGACCCTCTCTCTCTCTCTCTAGAGTGATCCCAGCCAAAGGAGAGGGAATGAGCCACTACAACAAAAAGTGTCTTTGGAGACAAAAACTAATGACGAAAATAAATTTTGTTACGAAAGACGTACCTTTTAGTAAAGAAAATAATTTTCGTCTCCAAATGTACCATTTTTAGAGACAAAAATAAAATTTCGTCACCAATCTACATATATAATAAAAAAATTAGGTGACGAAATTATTTTTCGTCATTATTTATATTTTTTTTGTCACTAAAGATTTTTCCGCTAATTTTTTGGATGGTGCCAAAATTTTCAGACTTTTGGTGAGGAAAAAATTGGTCACCAATAATAAAATTATTAATGACGAATATATTTTCGTCGCTAATAATTTTTAATATTTTAATATTATTTAGTGAGAAAACTATTTTCGTGGCTAATAATTTTATGTTTTAGTGAGGAAACAATTTTGTCACAAAATAAATGGTTTAGTTGCTAAAGGTTATGTGTCTATAATTAGAGCTTATGTCTATAATTGGTTTGGTTACATATTTCAGAAAAGATAGCGAGAGAGAGAGACAGAAGACGAAGAGCTGAGGAGTCACTGTCCTCGTTGCCCCGTCCCCTGTTCATCCGCCGCTGCCCCACCCTTGCTCGTTCGCCGCTATCGTCGAGGAGTGGTTGAGTTTGGATTCAAGAAGCTGGTATTCATTCAACAGGTTCATCCTCCAAACTTAAAATATTAGGGTTTTTAATTCAAAAATTAGGATTTTCTATGCTTTGATTTGAGGCTTTTTACTTAATTTATTTCAAATTTAGTATTGGGTTAAAAATTAGGGTTTTGATTTGGGGATTTTTACATGATATTGAGAGCTCTCTCACCTGTCTCTTGCTGTTGAAGCTAGGGTTTTGATTGAAGGATTTCAATTGAACCAAAAAAAAAATAATAAATAAATACTAATTTGATTTGGGAATTTCAATTGAAAAAAGTGCTTTGATTTTAGGGTGGAGTTAATACTGCTATTGATGGATTCTTGGCCCTGTTTGGTACAGCTTAAAAACTGTTTATTTCAGCTTTCAGCTTAATTTAAGCTATTTTGATGTGCTTGGTTTAGCTTATAGCTTATAGCTTATAGCTTTTTGGAAGTCAGAAATCAGCTTATTCTTTGAGTGAGGCAGGAGATGCTTAATTTATAAGTCAGAAATCAGCTTATGTTCATATTTATAAGCTATAAGCTGTTTAAGCATGAGTTATAAGCACTTTTCCACAGCTCTGCCAAACAGGGCCCTTATCCAATTAGATTTTATTAATGTCATTTATATAACCATGAATTGTTTAGTTGATAGTGACAGTAGCAGATGTGATCTTGATGAGGTGGGTGATGATATTTTTGAACTCTACTTAATGAACTTATCCTGATCTTCTCTGTTTCTTTTTAATTTTTTCAAATGTTCATCCCTCTCTTTTTAATAAATTATTCAAGGATCTTTTTTTTTTTTTTTTTTTTGCTGGTGTTTATGTCTTTTCCTTGTCATTAGCAGTTGGTATCTTTACTAATTTGGCACTTAATATGTACCTATGTTTATTTTTCCATATTTGCATGCAAAGGCTACTATATTTGTTCTTATTTGTGCTTCTATATTGGAATGGATTGTACATAATTTATTATATTTGTGGACACAATCCTCTAAATTAATTTTATTTCTGTCCCATTCACATGCCCTTTTTGTAAGATGGAATTGGTTATTAGAGACACAAGATTTTGATGTTGACTTGTTTCCCAACCTTTCTTTTCCACCTATGCCACAGATGTGAGCAATTCTACCCAATAACTAATAAGCAATGAATGACCAATTATTGTTTTGTGGTTCACACCATTAACCCTCAACACTTGGAATGTACCGTTCAAAAGTAGGAATAATGTGGTGATTTGGAATTTTAGTTAATGAAGTGTTAATGGGGAATGGATGAAAAAAGTTTTTTCATTTTTTTTTTCTATAGTTCATAACACACCTGGCTGGACAATGAGTAGTTTTTCCTACTGATTGAACTTTCCTGAGTGTTACAATTATTAAGATGTCTCTGTTAATTAAGTGAGAATTTTAAGTAGCTAAATCATGTGACTTAAGTTATTTACACTTGTAATGACACTTTGTGCAAGACAACCACTGGTTTCGGAATGATCTTTATAATCTGAGGAGCCATCTTCTTAGAAGTATCTGTTGACACTGCATATTCCATTTGGTGATTGATGTTGCAAGATTACTTCGCATTTAGAAGTTCAATAAGTTTTGATTATTTAGAGTGTTACTCTAGTTTCTTTTTCCATATTATTCAGTGATTCTCATTAGTTTGCTGATGTTATTTGCTGTGTTCTTGGAATCATGATTGGTACTGCTATAATGAAGATGCAGAGAAAAGAATTGAAGTTTAAAAAGAAGCAAGTAAAACATGTAGAAGAAGTTGCTAAAATATATTTCGTCACTAAAATATATTTGGTGGTTATTTGATAGGTACGATGTTTAAACTATTTGAACACACTTAACTTGAATTACATGTTTGTTGGTTATTTGATAGGTACGATGGCATTTACTTATCAATAATAGTCTATAGCATACAGGTTTCTAGTGTTTGTCATTGGACTATATTTTGGTTGAGTTTACTCAGAAGCAATTTAACTGAAGTACATAGGTATTTGACTGATGGCTGTTCAGGTTATTAATCTGATGGGTGAGTAATCCAATTAGAGCTTATGTGTCTATAATTCATCACGGACTTGCTTGTATATATGTATTTTATTAAATGTATTAGGAGATAGTTGTTTGGTTGAAGATTATAAATAATGCTATTCATAAGTAGCTGTTGTCAGTCAATTTGTGCAGCCTAAGACTATATAGTTTCAAATTTAAATACTTGAGTTACGTGTTGAGTACTTGTTCACCGTATTTTCTGTTTTCTTTGCAAGTGATTTGTTTTCGATATCTGATGCTTTTTTCCCCCTCTTCTTGAACCAGAGCATACACAAGTTTTCCCCCTCTGCTTTGTTGTTGCATTGCTACGAGAGCTTGCAGGAGTAACTATACCACCTGAAAGAATCTATGGTCTGGGAACTAGGAGAGAACATTCTTAAGTATATATATATTGTGTGTTATTACAAATGAAAATTACTTTGGCTGGTCTTTTAAGCACCCCTCTCAAATTTTGGATAATCAACTTATTTAAACTATTCTTATTTATATTACCATACAATCAAACACTATCTGTTTTTTCTTTTTGATTTTTTATGCGTATTTGTTTTTCTATATGTTTTTGATGAGAGCAAACGGTGAGTCGGAGCTTTCTTTGAACATCGCCACACTCTAGACAACCAGTCAATCGCTCCAATTGTCTTTCTGAAAATCCGAGCATTTCGAGGTACCGATTCCATTCCGATTTCTCTTCACTATTTCTTTGATTTCAATACTCATATATACATAGTATATTCATATATATCCGTAAAATTGATTCAATCATTCTTCTCTTTTTAATAATGAATTAGAAATGCTTGCTAATCAGGTCCATAAAACTCTGATGATATGTTCAATTATTTACTATTCATACTTAATCTCCATTTCAATAGCCAAGTTATCATTGCAAGACGGGAAAAAAAGTTAAGTTGGTATTAATGTCAGATAGAAACATTGAAAATGTGTTATTTTTTTGTTCCATAAAGTCTTGTAAGAAAAAACCCTCAACAAAATAGAGGTAAATTTAATTCGTTGAAATCTGTTCCAATGCCTTCCTCCTCAATTACTCGAAATGATATTAGTGAATTCTACCAATGTAGTTTGAATTTAATTCGTTGAAATAGAGGTAAATTTAATATCTAATTAAACAGATGTATTTTATTCAACTTGAATAACATGTGTCAATAACCTATAATTAATGAGACGGCTCGAGGAACACCTCAAACACGTCAGGAGGGACCAATGTGAGTTGTGGAAACTTACGAAACTAGCACGGGACTCCCGGTTTGAAAGCTAAGTCGAAAAATGCACTTTTTCACACTTAAGCTTGAAAATAGGCCACCGGAGGCCAAAATTGTGCAACAGTCATGAGACGACCCGAGGAACACCTCAAACACGTCGGGAGGGACCAATGTGAGTTGTGAAAACTTACGGAACTAGCACGGGACTCCCGGTTTGAAAACTAAGTCCAAAATTGCACTTTTTCACACTTAAGCATCAAAATAGGCCACTAGAGGTCAAAATCGTGCAACAGCCACGAGACGGCTCGAGGAACATGTCAAACACGTCGGGAGGGACCAATGTGAGTTGTAGAAACTAACAGAACTAGCACGGGACTCCCAATTTGAAAACTAAGTCCAAAAATACACTTTTTCACACTTAAGCTTGAAAATAGGCCACCGGAGGCTAAAATCGTGCAACAGTCAAGACACGGCCTGGGAAACACATCAAACACCTCGGGAGGGACCAATGTGAGTTGTGGAAACTTACGGAACTAGCACGGGACTCCCGGTTTGGAAACTAAGTCGAAAAATGCACTTTTTCACAGTTAAGCTTGAAAATAGGTCATCGGAGGCCAAAATCGTGCAACAGCCACGAGACGGCCCAGAGAACACCTCAAACACCTCGGGAGGGACCAATGTGAGTTTTGAAAACTTACGGAACTAGCACGGGCCTCCCGGTTTGAAAACTAAGTCGAAAAATACACTTTTTCACACTTAAGCTTGAAAATAGGCCACCGGAGGCCAAAATCGTGCAACAGTCACAAGACGGCCCGGGCAACACCTCAAACACGTAGGGAGGGACCAATGCGAGTTTTGAAAACTTACGAAACTAGTACGAGACTCCCGGTTTGAAAACTAAGTCCAAAATTACACTTTTTCACATTTAAGCATCAAAATAGGCCACCGGAGGCCAAAATCGTGTAACAGCCACGAGACGGCTCGGGGAATATGTCAAACACATCAGGAGGGACCAATGTGAGTTTTGAAAACTTACGGAACTAGCACGAGACTCCCAGTTTGAAAACTAAGTCCAAAAATGCACTTTTTCACACTTAAGCTTTAAAATAGGCCACCGGAGGCTAAAATCGTGTAACATCCATGAGACGGCCCGGGAACACATCAAACACCTTGGAAGGAACCAATGTGAGTTGTGAAAACTTACGGAACTAGCACGGGACTCCTGGTTTGAAAACTAAGTCAAAAAATGTACTTTTTCACACTTAAGCTTGAAAATAGGTCATCTGAGGCCAAAATCGTGCAATAGCCACGAGACGGCTTGGAGAACACCTCAAACACCTCAAGAGGGACCAATGTGAGTTGTGAAAACTTACGGAACTAGCACGGGACTCCCGGTTTGAAAACTATGTCCAAAAATGTACTTTTTCACACTTAAGCTTGAAAATAGACCATCAGAGGCCAAAATCGTGCAACAACCACAAGACGGCCCGGGGAACACGTCAAAAACCTCGGGAGGGACCAATTTGAGTTGTGGAAACTTACGGAACTAGCACGGGACTCCCGGTTTGAAAACGAAGTCCAAAATTGCACTTTTTCACACTTAAGCTTGAAAATAGACCTTCGGGGGCCAAAATCGTGTAACAGCCACGGGACGGCCCGGGGAACACCTCAAACACGTCGGGAGGAACCAATGTAAATTGTGAAAGCTAACGGAACTTGCACCAGACTCCCGATTTGAAAACTAATTTGAAAAATGCATGTTAAATTGTATATTTTATGGATAAAATAATAATTGTCTAACTTGCATTTTTTTTTTTTTTTGTGTTTCATTTTTTTGCAGATTCGAGATTTGATATGGACATGTTTGGTAATTTGGAGGGCAAATGGTAGTTCATTTTGTGTTATTGTTCATATTACCTTACATGTATTTTGGTTCCGTTTTAAATTTTATATTTTTGTTGGTATTACAGGGCATGTTTGGTAATCCGCTCTTGATATTTTATTTTTGTTGATATTAGTAGACATGTTTTTTGTTGGATATTAGGAGATGTTTTTGGTAATCCGCATGCGGTTGATATTATGTTTTTGTAGATATTAGCAGACGTTTTTTTGTGGATATTAAGAGACATGTTTATAATCCGCATGCAGTTCATATTGTATTTTTGTGGATAGTGTTGAAATTCGATTGTGATGTTTATGAAAATGAACAGATTTTTGTATTGATTTGTAATAAATATTTTATTGAACAGGTTATTGAAATGCACAGGGAATTGTTACTGAAAAGAAAAAATTTCGGAAGAAAATAGTACTCTCATTTTCAAATTTTTTAATTTTTATAAGTGACGAAATAAAAAATGTCGCTATTAGTTTTCAAAAAACATGACGAATAATTTTGTCACTAATGATATAATACGAAACAAATAATTTCGTCACATTTGCTGAATATTTCGTCGCTAAATTGAAATATTTGGTGACAAAATTTTTTGTCATTGAATAACTTTCTTTTTTGCTCATTTTAGTGATGAATATTTTTGTCACCTTAATCCATATCATTGGTGAGGAAAACTTTCGTCACTAAAATATATTTGGTGACGAAATATTTCGTTGTCAAAAACAATTAAAATAAAATATTATTTAGTTTTGGTGATGAAATTGATGTTATAGAAGACGAAAAATTCAACATTTTGTGAGGAAACATTTCGTCGCCAAAAATGAAAAATAGGCGACGAAACTGTTTTTCGTCACCAGGTACTTTTAGCGACGACGTATAGGCCACAAACATGGTGACAAATTTTTTTCGTCGCAGATCACTTTAGTGACGAAAATTTGATGTTTGGAGACAAAATCAGTCTGTCACCAAAGGCCTTTTTTTTTGTAGTGCTCAAAACATTGCTCATAAATACAAATAGGCCACTTATATATGTTGGCCTAATCAAATTTGATTTAGGCTAAGTAATTGAGCTTAATTTAATCATTTTGAATCTAATAAATCCGTTCCGAATTAGTTTTCAATTAAATTTCACCATAGGCTCTAAAAATTATGCCATTCACAATGGCGTAGTCAATTTCGATTTCTGTGGCCGATCAGGCCTTCAATTTTCAGTTTATAACAGTAAGTTGAACAGATTTTCCTACGGTGAACAGATATAAAGCCAAAACCACATATAATCATATAAATGGCATCCAAAATCACATTAAACACATAATCACAATCATAATTAAGATTAATTAGCATACCACGGAATAGGGTTATCACATTCTTCCCTCCTTTAGGAAGTTTGGTCCTCCAAACTTATTTTACCTTCGTTGGGAAACAAATGTGGATAGCGTAGTCACATTTCATCCTCTTTTTCCCATGTAGCGTCCGTCCCATAGTGTTCTTTCTATTCCACTTTCACCATCGGGATGGACTTGCTTCTTAACTGTTTCACTTGACGATCAGTGATCTGTTCCGGCCATTCCGCGTATTCTATATTTTCATCAAGAGCTATCCGGTGATAATTAATCACATGAAACGGATCTCGAAGGTAACCCCTTAACATTGATACGTGGAATACATTGTGCATTTTTTCGAATCTCGGAGGAAAAGCGACTAGGTAAGCAAGAGGACCAAGCCTTCTAGAATTTGGAACGGCCCAATATAACGGGGCGACAATTTTCCTTTCTTCCCAAATCTTACTTGGCCCTTCATCGGCGTCACACAAATAAACACATGATCACTGGCCTCATATTCAAGAGGCCTTCTTCGAACATCTGCATAATTCTTTTGTTGACTCTAAGCTGTTTTGAGCCTTTGTTGAATAATTTTGATCTTCTCAGAAGTGTCTTGCACAATTTCAGGCCCCAGCAAGGTCTTATCCCCAACTTCTATCCAACAAATTGGTGATCTACACTTCCTACCATATAAAGCCTCATATGGTGCCATAACGATGCTGGAGTGGAAGCTGTTATTGTATGCAAGTTCTGCTAGTGGCAAATAATCTTCCTAACTCCCTTAGAAATCTAAAGCACATATCCGAAGCATATCTTCCAAGGTCTGTATTGTCCTTTCGGATTGCCTGTCGGTTTATGGATGGAACGCAGTACTGAATCTCAATTCTGTTCCCATAGCTCTTTGTAGGATTTTCCACAATCTAGACACAAACTTCAGATCTCTATTCAAGACAATGGATACCGGAACTCCATGTAAACAAACAATCTCATCAACATATATAGTAGCCAATCTATAAGCATCAAATGTAGTTTTAACGGGCAGAAAATGTGCAGATTTAGTCAGTCTATCAACTACAACCCAAATAGAGTCCATACCTCGGGAAGTTCGAAGTAGACCAACAACAAAGTCTATAGTCACATGCTCCCATTTCCATTCGGGAATAGGGAGAGGCTGAAGTAGGCCGCCTGGCTTCTAATGTTAAGCTTTAACTTGCTGACATTGAAGGCACTTGGACACATACTCTGCAATCTCTTTCTTCATTTTGGGCCACCAATAGTTTTGTTTCAAATCCCAATACATTTTGTTATTATCCGGATGCATAGCAAACACTGACTTATGGGTTTCATCCAGAATTCTCTTCTTTAACTCGGGAATGTTTGGAACACACAATCTGTCTTGGAATTTTAGCACCTCATTTACCACACTATATTCCAATCTCGGATTCATTTCAAATTCATCAACTATCTTTTTAAGGAATTCATTATCCTTCTGTTTCTGTTTAATCTCGTCAATGATTACTGGTTTGGCTGAAATGGCGGCTATCAATCTGCCTTGTTCACACAATACCACTTCTATCCCGGACTTCTCAAAATCTTGCAAGATCACCTTCTGTTCAGTAAGTAAACAAGCCAAACTCCCCATCGATTTTCTGCTCAAGGCATCAGCAACTGTATTAGCTTTCCTAGGGTGATACTGAATCTCAAGGTCATAGTCTTTTATCAACTCGAGCCATCTTCTCTGTCGCATATTTAACTCTTTCTGTGTAAAGAAGTACTTCAGACTTCTGTGATCTGTGTAGACTTCGCATTTTTTCCATACAAATAATGCCGCCAGATTTTTAAAGCAAATACGACTGCGGCCAATTCTAAATCATGTGTTTGGTAGTTCTTCTCGTGTGGCCTCAACTACCGGAAGGAGTAGGCAATCACCCTTCCATTCTGCATTAATACACAACCCAAGCTTTTATAAGATGCATCACTGAAAATCACAAAGTTTTCCGTACCTGATGGTCGTGTCAAAACCGGTGCAGTGGTCAATCTCGTTTTCAATTCATGAAAGGCAAATTCTCTTTCGTCGTTCCATTCAAACGGTTGCCCTTTGCGTGTCAGTTGGGTAAGAGGCACAACTATTTTTGAAAAGTCCTTCACAAATCTCCTGTAGTACCCAGCTAAGCCCAAGAAACTGCAAACCTCTGTTACATTTGTCGTTGTAGGCCAATTCACAATTGCCTCTACTTTCTACGGGTCCACTGAAATTCCCTTATTGTTGATAACATGCCCTAAGAAGATTACTTCATCCAACCAAAATTCACATTTCTTTAGTTTGGCAAATAATTTCTTTTCCCTAAGTGTTTGCAAAACAGTCCTCAAATATTGTTCATGTTCAAGTCTATTCTTTGAATATATCAAAATATCATCAATAAAAACTACAACAAATTCATTAAGGTAGGTCTTAAAAATTCGCTTCATTGGGTCGATAAATGCTGCAGGAGCATTAGTCACCCCAAATGGCATAACAAGAAATTCATAATGGTCATACCTTGCTCGAAACGTAGTTTTCTCAACATCTTCTGCTTTTACTTTCAACTGGTGACACCCGAACCTCAAATCAATTTTGAAAAACACTTGTGATCCTTGCAACTGGTCAAACAGGTCATCAATACGAGGCAAGGGATATTTATTCTTTATTGTTACCTTGTTCAGTTCTCGATAGTCAATACACAAGTGCAAGGTTCCATCTTTCTTTTCACAAATAACACTGGTGCACCCCATGGTGAAGTACTAGGTCGAATAAACCCTTTGTCAAGCAGGTCTTGTAACTGTTCTTTCAATTCTTTCATTTCAGTAGTAGCCATTCTGTAGGGAGTTTTAGAGATAGGCTGGGTGCCTGGCACAATTTCAATAGTAAACTCTATCTCCATGTCCACTAATTCCCCTGGTAATTCGTTTGGAAACACATCTGGAAATTCGCTAACAATAGGGATACTTTTCAACTCAACATTCACACCTTGTTCAGATAGCACACAACACAAATAACCCTGGCACCCTTTCCTGATCAATTTACATGCTTTCATTGTAGATATTAAATAAGGTGGAGACACTACCCCGTTATCCACAAACACAATTTCTTCCTGTCCCGGAGGTCTAAATACAACTCGTTTTGTTACACAATCAATGGTGGCACAATATTTAGTTAACCAATCCATGCCCAGAATTATATCAAAATGTCTAACGTCCAAGGGTAGTAAGTCTATGTACAAAGTAGCATTCCCTTTACGTATATCACAAAATCGACATATAGATGTACACAACACAGATTTCCCAGATGGAGCAGATACACACAACAAATATGGCAATGATTCTAGAGGTCTACCTAATCTAGATGAGAATGCATATGTCATGAAAGAGTGCGTTGATCCAGAGTCAATTAACACAAAAGCATCCTGATTGCATATAGAGATAATATCTAAGACAACGGTTTCGACATTCCGTGTATCGCCCGGAACAAGCACAAAAACTCTCCCTTGCCTCACGGTATCTCTGGTGATAGCAGGCCTCGCAGTAGTTCCCGGTTTTGGGATCGATCCAGTGGAGCTAGCAGCTAACTTTCCACTGTTCTGATTACAATCTCTGGCCATATGCCCCGTTTTTCCACACTTAAAACAAGCTCCCGACACACGGTAACAAACTCCGCGATGCCTTTTACTGAAAATATTGCACATTGGAGATGTATCTTGAGAAGAATTAGAAGTACTTGAGGAGCCCGTATTTTGCTTCTTCGAAAATTTCTTCTTCGAAAAGAAGCCCTGTCTTTTACTACCCTTCTAGTCAATTATTGATTTGGTCTGTCTAGCTATGTTAGTCTATGATATTATGGCCCGGTCTAGCACCCCAATACAGGTTTCCAACTTGAGGACATTCACTCTCTCTAAGATATCATCGCGAAGCCCACCTTCAAAATGCCTCGCTTTCTTGTAGTCGGTGTCGACCACATGTGGTGCAAATCTGTTAAACTTAGTGAACTTGGCCTCATACTTAGCTACTGTCATGTTGTTTTGCTTAAGTTCCATGAACTCCGACATTTTCCTGTCACGAACACATTGTGGGAAGTACTTGTCATAGAAAATTTCCAAGAATTTCGTCCAGCCAATGTCTTTTTAATGTTCACGCATTAACATCCACCATCTTCTTGCTTCATCTTCTAGCATAAAAGTGGCTAGAAGTACTTTCTGTGTCTCTGAACAAGGAAACACTTCAAATAGTTTTTTGATGTCGAGAACCCATGCTTCGGCCTTCAACGGATCTAATCTCCCATGGAACTATGGCGGTTTCATTTTCTTAAACTCTTTGGTGAAAGCTATTATTCGGTCATCGTTCTGTAAGTCTGGCACAGGAGGCACCGGAGGTGGAGGTGGAGGATGTAGTTTCTGCCACTGTTGTTGCCACTGTTATTGTTGCCTTAATGTTTTTGCCATTTCCTGAATCAGTCTTTCCATCCTATCCATTCTAACAGTAGAGGACTCCTCTATCTCATCACCTCTCGTTCTTACCATCTGATTAGACTTGCATTATTCCTTATACAAAAGTTTCACAAGTATGCTTATACTAAGGAGCATACATATTCACATAATTCGCAATGCAAGTAAATCACAAACATATAGCACATAATCATTTATCTTGAAGCATTTAAGCACATTCTCAATGTTTACAAATTCCTACTTATCATATGAATACATCCTAGATCTTAACTCGTGCTCTGATACCACTCTGTCATGACCCGAACCCGCCCTCCATAGATTAAGGTCATAAACGGCCAGTAATCAAGGGATTACCTACGGCCTCAAACTAAATAAAACATATCTTATCAGAGTTGAGGCGCCAAAACGGAAGCAAACTTACAAATTGTCCATAGAGTTGTGCTTACATGGTATAACAAAATCGTTCCAAAAGTATTTCATAATAACTCACACATACTCATAGAGTTAATTTATATCCAGGAACTTTCAATTATATAGTCATCCAAACAAAACTTATATACAAAGGTGATTCAACGTTTTCACCAACATAACAAAAATATAACAAAAGAACAAAAGGGTGAAAACAAGTCTCGTGCGTGAGACGTATGGGCTGACTTCCTTAAAACTTTGACTGTCACTCACATACTTCACTGAGGCTGGGTTTGGACATCTCTTGGCTCACCTACAGACACATGAATGAGAGTGAACGAAAGCCCAGTGAATAATATCAAATAAGGAAGATGCATGAACGAAATTGAAATAAATACATCAGACGGCCTTGGACCCAATTCATGTTTCTATTTAGTGTATCAAGTGACTACAGATCCAGACGTATCGAATAACCCCGGCCCAATTCATTCATATCCGACGGCCTTTGGCCCAACCATTCATGTCCAACGACCTTTGGCCCAATCATTCATAGTAAACGGCCTTTGGCCCAATCATTCATATCCGATGGCCTATGGCCCAATTATTCATAGAAGTGCTCGCGAAAAGAAGTATCCCTTACTTTGCAGATAAGCCAATGAAAAGAAGTATATCCGAATACCATATGCATCGCACAATTCTGGAGAGACGCCACAATCGAATTGGGTGTCGTTGTCGAACATAAGTGCTCACAGTATGCCGAACCGGGTTATAATGTTCTTCTATACAAAGCGTTTGACGTCGACGTCCCGAATGTGTGCCAATGGTTCTGCCTCGACCCATTTTGTGAGGTAATCCATTGCAACAATCAAGAACGTTTATTTCTCGGAGCCCTTGACAGTGGTTCGACGATGTCTATGCCCCACTAAGCAACAAGCCAAGGACTAGCAACGAAATTCAATTCTTTAGTGGGCAAATAAGTCAAGGGAGAAAACTTCTGGCATTGTTCACATTCTTCACGTAGTTCTCTGCATCAATTCATATGGTCGGCCAGTAATACCCCTGGGTTACGGGCTCGATGGGCCAATGAACACCCACCAGAATGGACACCGTAACTGCCTTCGTGTATTTCAGCCAAAAAATCCTCCACTCTATCTAGATGAACACATTCCAAACATGGGCCTAAAAGAGAATTTTTGTAGAGTTTTCCATGGGAATCCAAATAGTATCATAGGGCTTTGTTCCACAGCTTATGGGCTTCGCTCCACAGCTTATGGGCTTCTTTCTTATCTGTTGGAAACTGTTCTGAAGATAAGAATACGGCGATGTGATCCATCCAACTCGGCCTACAGCGACTCCGATTTTGACCCAACATTTTATTATGTTCCGAACTCGGGTTTCATGGTTCAATGTTGTTGTTCATCTCTTATTTCGCTTTGTTGTTCCTTGGGTTGGTCATTTGGATTGTAGTTGTGTGTTTGGAATAGGTTGGTTGCTTGTTTTTCCAAACCTTTGTTGCCCAGATTTTTACTCCTCTGCTCAAGTGGCCATTATTGCACTCGAGCGGGCTTTGTAAATTTCACTCCTCCGCTCGAGTGGCCATTCTTGCGGTCGAGCGAGCTTTGTAAACTCTTAGTATTTTTGCAGACCTGCAAATACTGGAAGAGTGTATTCTACGCTCGAATGGCGTTTCTTGTGCTCGAGCAGGTGGACGGTCGATCCTCCAATCTTGTGCTCGAGTGATGTCCTTCCTCTACAAAACTTTTGAAAGTATGTATTCGACGCTCGAGCGTCACTTCTTATGCTCGAGCGAAACATTGTGTCTAATGCTCGAGTGTCACTTTTCACACTCGAACGGACTGCGTGTAAAACAAATCGTAAGGATGACCTTTTTTTATCACTTTTTCACTCCTCTCTCTCTCTCTCTAAAACTCTCCAAAACGCTAGATCTTGAGTTTCTTTCTCTAAAACTCATCTTCTCTCTTCTATTTCACCTTGATCCATTGGGTTCTTGACCCTAGTGCCTTTAAGAAAAAGATAGAGCACGTCATGAGCTCTCTTTTCATCCGAAGAAAAGTGGGTTTCAGTGTCTTTGGAGTTTCAACCTTGTTTTGCTCGTCTTCTCTTCTTGAGGTAGGGATTTTCTACACTTTCATATGGTCTTTAGCTTAGTTATTTGTCGTTGTATAACAATAGTGGGATTTGGGAGTAGTTTGAACAAACCTAGGGTTTGGGTGTGAAATAAAAAGAGGGGTTTTTGATGAATGGAAATTAAATGGTTATGGAGTTTAAAAATAAGGTGGTATTGTGTCAAAATTGTTGATTTTGGTACTTGGGTGATATTTGAAATAAAAATTTAAAAAAAAAAAGAGGGGGGGGGAAGTTTTGCCCCAAAATGATTATAATATTTATTTTGTATAAATAAATGAAATTGGGGTTGTAAACATGAAATTGGACGAATATTGAAATAGATGGTGGAGTTGAGTATATAATACCTCGCACCTTTGGAAATTGTGAATAAATTATATGTCTTGAGATTGAATATTATTTAGAAATAACTGTATTGAGCTATTGGTGGAGGAATTGAAACTAATCTATTGTTGATTGTCATTGAATATGACTATGTTTAAATACATTGTATATGTATGATGTTTGGAAGGAGAAAGGGGATGTACTCCATTGTTTGGTAGAAGATAAGGGATAGACTCCATTGAAATTAAGTTGGCCAGAGTGTCAAGGGTGAAAGTCCCGAAATCTTATGTATACATCGGTGCCGATCCCGCAAACGAAATTTTCATAAAATGGAAGATTGAAGTGTTTGTGTGGTAGTTGTGTTGATTAGATAATCACTGAGTTGTAGTCTCAGTTGGATTGTTGAAAGATAATGAAATTGGCTCATGGATTGAAATAAATTGAAGGAAAATAGAATAAGATATGAACTTGGTACTTTACGATCTTATAAAAATGTGAATGTTTTGTCACAGGCATTGTATATGCACATTGTACTTATATCTTTGTTAAACCTCATATATTGTGTTAGATTATTCCTACTGGGCTTTAGCTCACTCTATTTGGGCAAAACTATTTTCAGGTGCTGGTGACATGCCTCCGCCAAGGCAATAACTTGGAGGGACATTTGGGAAGCAAGAACTTTTTAATTTTGTTTTTATTCTTTTGTATTGCCAAGGGCTTTAATTGTATTAAGCTAGGCTCATTTTTGTGTAACCAAACAATGACTTGGAAATATGTAAGCCTACAGGGCATCTGACTATATGTTTAGTTTCATTTCTCTCAACATTGTAACACATGCTATAGATTCAGGATAAGAATTGGTGAATGTATATCGCATGTGTTAACCTTTGTAAATGAACTCTGAACTCTGATGAATGAATGTATCTTATTTCTGTTATTCTTCCGCTTATGAGTTGTATTTATTGCATAATTTTGGGGGCGTTACACGGCCCCAGGTCAATGACATTGATACTAATAGATTTCGGAAGGCCGATACTTGGCTCGGGGACGAATTCCATCTCAATGGTTCGCTTAACTTCTGAATTGATGGTAGAAGCCAAACAAGTAAGAGCATCTACATGGCTATTTTGGTCACGGGAAATCTGATTCAGCTCGTGGTGGTTGAACTGTATGAGCAATGAGTTTGCCGTCTTCATATAAGCGGCCATTCAGTCATTTTTAGCTGCATACTCTCCCTTCAAGTGATTGATAACCAACTTTGAATCATAGAAAACCTATAATCGCTTGGCACCGAGGTGATGTGCGTTATGGAGGCCGATTAAAGCTTCATATTTGGCCTCATTGTTTGATGTACAGAAGCCCAGTTTGACTGCTTGCTTGATTATTGCGCCTTTGGGGGTCATGAACACTACTCCTGCCCCACTGCTACACTAGTTAGATTAACCATCGCAATACATCTGCCAAATATCCTCGACATACATTCTGCACTCTGGTTGGGGTCGGACAGCTGGCTACTCTGGTTTGAAATCGACATGACATCCCGTAAACTCGGCAACGAAGTCAGCCAAAACCTACCTTTTGATAGCCGTCCTGGGAGAGAATTAGATGTCATATTGGCCGAGTTCTAATGCCCATTTAGAGACATGCCCTGATGATTCCGCACTGCGAAGTATTGTTTGAAGAGGGTATTCCATCAGCACGTTTATTGTATGGGCTTGAAAGTAGTGCATTAATTTCCTAGCGGCCACCGCGAGGGCCAAAATCAGTTTTTCCAGCGGTAAGTACCATGTCTCGGCATCCACCATCGCCTTGCTAACATAGAAAATGGGCCTTTGCTTGCCTAACTTTTTCTTTAGCACCAAGGCGCTGACTGCCTGATCTGATACCGCAAGATACAAGAAGAATGGGTTACCTGGCGATGGAGTTGCCAAGAGTGGTATTGAAGATTTTAATCCATCTGGGGTGGTCTGGCATTCAGGAGTCCAATGAAATGCTTTTCCCTGCCGAAGTTTGTGGAAAAATGGTCTACAACGATCTGAAAAACGACTGATGAATCTGTTAAGAGCCGCGACCATCTCCATTAATTTTTGAACTTCTTTGGCCGATTGAGGTGATCTGAGTTCTATGATGGTCATAATTTGCTTCGGATTGGCCTCTATTCACGATGGCTCACTATATAGCCGAGGAATGTGCCTGATCTGATGCCGAATGCACACTTTGAGGCATGTAATTTCATTCTATACTTCCGGAGAATGTCGAAGGTTGTGGCCAAGTCAGCTACGTGAGTATGATTTTCTTTGGATTTTACCACCATGTTATAGATATATACTTCCATGGTACGACCGAGTTATTCCTTAAAAATGGTGGTAACAAGCCTTTGATAGGCTGCTCCGGCATTCTTCAGGCCGGAGGGTATGACTTTACAACAATAAGTTCCCCTCGGGGTGAGGAATGTCGTTTTTTCCTCGTCTTCTGGATGCATGCCTATTTGGTGGTAACCCTTGTACGCGTCCAAGAAGCTCATGCATTGGTGATGCACAATTACATCTACTAGTTAATCGATTTGGAAAGAGGGAAACAGTCTTTGAGACAGGCCTTATTCAAGTCCGTGAAGTCCACGCAGATGCGCCAGGATCCATTTTTTTTCTTTACAACAACGGTAATGGATAGCTATGTGGGGTAATTCACTTCGTGGATTGCTCCGGCCTCCAGAAGCTTGTCAACTTCTGTAACAACTGCCGAAGTATGCTCAGCTTCCGATCGGTGACTTTTCTGAATGACAGGTTTGGCTTTTAGGTCTACATTCAAATAGTTTTGCGCTACGCTGGGGTCCACTCCCAACATCTCATAAGGCGTCCAGGAGAATTCATCAATATTACCGAGCAGGAATAAGACCAACTCTTAGTGCTCATTGGCAGTGAGACAAGTGCCGATCATGAAGAATTTATCTGGTTCGTTTGTGATTCCAATCTGATCGAGATCCACGGTTGCCTTATCGGTGGGGGGTTTTCCAACATCCTCAAGGCTTTCTCGGTCCAAAATTTCGATTGAGATTACTTCTATCTCCCTTAGTTTTTTTGTTGAAGCAGTAAGGTAGCATTCCTTTGCTGACTTTTGAGAGCCTTGAATCTGTTCAATGCCGTGTTACGTTGGGAAGCGGAGTAGCTGATGATAAGTGTTTGGTATGGCCTACATTGCGTGTAGCCAGGTTCTCTCCATGATTTTGTTGTACGATGATGGAAGCTTAACGACCAAAAACCCCACGTCAAGCGTCCTGGTGCCTGTACACACCGCAACTGTGACCATGTCTAAAGGGTATTCAGGATTGGTGTTAAAGCCGAACAAGGGGTATTCTGCTGGCAGCAGGTCTGAATCTTTGAAGCTGAGCTTAAGAAATGTCTTGTAGTACATTATCTCCGATATGCTCCCCTGATCAATTAGAACACGTTTGACAACAAATCTGTTTACTCGTAACTCAATGACAAGGGCATTGTCGTGCGGAAGGATCACCCCCTCGAGATCTGTGTCGTCGAAGCTAATCTTGCCGGTTTGATGAGGCAGTTTGGTTGGTGTGGACAACTTGGATAGATATGTTTGTAACTGAATCGTATGGATATTGTTTGGCAACGGAAGATTGTATATCATATGAATTACACCTAGTGGAGGTGAGTCTAGGCGCAGAGCCACCGTATTTGGTAGGTTGACTTTGTGATGGAGGTATTGAACTAGTCGGCTATCCTGCACCGGCTCCTCAAGATGGCCTTTCAAGGCGTAACATCTGTCGGTTTTATGCCCATGGTCCTTGTGGTATTCACATCGTCGATCCCTTCGTCTTGTGTTAGGCGGTTCCAATCATCTTAGCCGACCATTTAAAGAATGGTAGATGCTGGACTTCGGGAAGGATCTTGCTAATTGGCTCGGTCAACTCAGTTTACTTCTTGTTAGACCGCCTAGGGCGTCTACTTTCCACTTGATATTGCTTGCTCGATCGGCATGAATGTTGTTCCCTCAATCGGCATAGATCTCGGTGACTTTCTCGTTTTGGCCTGCCTCGCGGCTCAGGGCTCCTTTCTTGTGGTGCATCACTTATCAGTTGTACCAAGGTAGGTGCCACCATTTCCATGACCTTCTGACCAGCTTTGACGTGGAGAGCATCATCCTTCATATTGCAATACTCCTCAACCTTCTTCATTAAGGCCCAGACGGTTTTGGGAGGTCGTCTAGTCAACGAGCTCCTGAGCGGACTATCGGGGTGTAAGCCCATCTCAAAGGCAGTGATGGCTATGGAATCATTGCAAGCATCGTCAACTAGGTTGAAACATTCCTAATAGCGCGCCGAATATTCACGAAGGATTTCTTCCGGCTTGATTTGCATTACATAGAGCAAGTCGGCTTGCTAAGGCTGGATTTCATTGGTGATAAATCTGGCTCGGAAGAATTTCTAGAGCTGATGGAAACTCTTGACTGAGGCCGGTTCAAGCTTATAATATCATCTGACGGCCAAGGGTCCTAAGTTGCTTGGAAACATGCGACACATGAGCGCTTCATCATTAGCGTGCAATGTCATCACTTGCTTGTAATGGCGAATGTGATCCGTAGAATCCGATTTTCCATCATACAATGTAAACATTGATGCTTTGAACTTTTTAGGCAAGACGGCCCTTGCGATTCGTCGTACAAAAGGATCATGTTTGTCATCTTCATCTGAGCCACCATCTCCTTTTCCTTGCTTATGTCGCACATATAGGCTCCCCTCAGATGAGTTGGACATGCCAGCTCACTTTTTTTTCCTGGGCTCTTGTGCTAATGAGTCGGAGGCGTTGCTGCTGTCATGTTTCCAATGCTGACGTCGTTAATTATCCTTCTTCTATTTTGGTGACCAACCCCGCTCATGATATGGTGCAGTCTACTGAGATTTGGCTAACCCCAAAGCCAGCTCTTTACGTAAACATTCGTTATTAGCCGCCATATCTTCCAAATGTTGTTCGTTTCGTTTTTCTTGGTCCATCATCGTCTACATGGTTTCCTGCATCAAGGTTGAAGGCGATGAGTGAGCTACTGGGTCGAAATTCAAAGCTCTTCATGCGGTGATATTCTCCGAACCAAGCATGGTTCTTGGTGTAAAATCATCAGCAACGAGAGGATGATCATTTGTTATGTTTGCCATGAACGCAATGGAGTATTCCCACAGACGGAGCCAATTATGGTGAAATGGATTTAGAAATACTCTAGTCCAAACAAACCTTCTTGATCCTCGCTTTTCTATGAGCTTGATGGTGTCTCTTCTGATCTTTTCTTTTCTCACAAGTTATTGTTATCCCCTCTTTTTGATTATGACTCCTTCTTTTATAATGTTTCCCATGCACCTTCCAGGGGCCAACTTCTTCCTTTTGGGCCTCTACCTCGTCCTTGGCCCTCCGTACAGCCTATGGGATATACGGCTCCGACGGCCTTCTAACTTGATTTTACTCTGCTACGACCCTTCCCTGATGAATCCGTCATGAACCGACTTGTATTCGGCCATTCTTTCCATTGACTGGTTCTTGCATGAGCTGGTGAGCCGTTTACTGGCCGATTTACGCACGGCATTTTCTACAATTGGCCAGCTTACAAGTTTCCCTCAATCTCATTTATTCAGCCACCACACTAATTTATAAATTTTTATTCATAATAATATATTAATGTTAGAAATAGAAATTTATAAATATGATATATATATATATATATGTCAGTGGTATTGTTATTCTCTAATTTTGCACCCTAATTTCATCCCTAATGATGTTGCTCACTCCCATATAAAGCGATCCCACACTTTAAAAAGAGTTCATTGATTATAATTATTTGTCACCTTATTAGAGTTTCAATTGAGAGTAATGAAATATGGGATGAAATATTTCTCCTTTTGAAATTATCATTGTCTTTTTCAAATTATTTTGATAAAAATATTACTACATAAATTAATTGCTTGTAGATTATTTCATCTTTGTAACTATTGTTGAAGTTCTGGTTTAATTTTTATGGAGATGAGTTTGAGATTTTTTATTTATTTATCTCATATTATGAGAATTGTATATAACTATTAATAGTTGTTGGGTTTGGGCTTAGGCTTGTTAACTTTCTAATTATTATTGAGTTAGTGATCTATTTTATATAATATTATTCAGGTGATTTTATTTACACCCAAATAATAATTTAGTAAGTCCACTTAAAATTTTAAAAATTTAGTTTTTATTATACCTTAATGTAAATTTACTAATAAGGACTAGGGGTATGCGCGGTACGATTCAAGCAGATTGAGAGTAAAATTAAAATCTGAATGGCAAATTGGCGGATTGCGATTTAGGAGATTTTGGACGGATTGGCAAATTGAAGAATATTCTAACTAGTTATCACGCATTTGTATAATATAAACTACTAATTTGTATAATACTTTTTAGGGCAAACTTCACTTTACCCCTTGTGTTTTGGGCCGGGTGTAGATTACTCCTCTAACATTTGAAAATTACCACATAACCTCCACATGGTTTGTGGATCAAAACACACACTAACTTCTGTTAACAAAACATGTAAATTGACTATTATACCCTTATCTTCTTACTTTTCTCGCTTTGAATTAAACCTGCAAATATTTATCAACTATATATATATTTATATACGTTAATCATACCCTCATCCTCTTGTTGATTTAGAGCTTACGTTCTCCCATGGCTGCCATTGCCAACTTTCAACCCATGATAGCTATACATATATGTGTGTGTGTGTGTGTGTGTGTGTGTATTATAATTAAATTAAAATTACTTTTATAACAGTAGAGAAAGAAAATCTCAGTGCCGGAGATCAAGCATTTTACGACAACTTTGCTACTCTGGCCTAACTTCCACGACACGAGCCTCGGCGCACTTGTTTGGTCCTGAGACCCCCACTCCCCTTCCTCTCCAGATCCAAATTCCCCGCACTCATCCTTTGGCAAGCCATTTTAGACAGATAAGAGAGAGAGAAAAAAAAGTACTGTAGAGAGCTAGAGAGAGAATAGAAACACTAATGACTTTCTCCATTTCAGCTCAAATATGAAGATCACAAATATATATGATTAAAGAAACAGAGAGAGATGTGTTTTATGTATATATATGTACACATGATCAAGAAAATATATATATATATATATAAGCAAATGTAGTTATTATATCAAAAGTCTCCAAATGTTTATTCTTAAATTATCATAATTTTGGAATAAATAAATAAATACGTTGCTCCTCTCTTCACCTCTCTTCTCACTATTCAGATATTCTCACTTTCTTCCCCAATTGTTATATAAAAGATAATAATAAAAAAATCAAATAATATCTTTCCTTACAGTTTTAGGTATAGATATGTATATAGAAACCCACATGTCTACAACTATATCAGGTAAATTTAAATTTAAAAAAAAAAAAAAGAACCCACAAATCCCACATGTAACGCTCCCAAAATAATACAATAAAGATAACTCATATGCAGAATAAATATGAGAAACAACGTACTTTCATACATCAGAGTTCACTGTTAAACAACCAGTTAAATGCCATGTAGGCTTACATCTTTTCAAGTCATTGCTTGCTTACACAAATTGAGTCTCGCTCATTACATCTTAAGCCCTTGGCTTTACAAATAACAAACATATACACATAAGGCATAAATAAGAAGCTCTTGCTTCCCCAAAGTCTATCCATGCTATTGCCTTGGAGGAAGCATCTCACCTGCACCTGAAAATGATATTCCCGTATAGGGTGAGCCAACAGCCCAATATAGATAATCTAACACAATATATGAGGTTTAGCAAATGTATAAATACTACATGCATAAACGATGCCGATACCAAAACATCCACAAGGCCTGCATATTCATATGCCACTAAGACCTAACCTCATTCCATTTTCCTTTGATTCACTTCCAGTTCATATGCGCTACCCAATTCATGAGTTAAATTCATTTTCTTTCAATAACAAAAAATGAGACTACAACTCAATGGTTTTTCCAACTATGCAAAATATACATAAACACTTCAAACCTTGCCATTTTACGGATATTTCGTCCGAAGGAATCGGCACCCATTTATATATGAAATTTCGGGTCTTTCACCTAGGACACTCTGGCCAACTTGTTTAAAATAGAGTCCATCCCCTTTCTCCTCCCAAATAAATATACATATGCAATGTATTTATAAACGTAATCACATATGGAGTACATCCCCTTTCTCCTCCCAATAAACATACATATACAATGTATTTATAAACATAGTCATATATAGAGTACATCCTCTTTCTCCTCCCAATAAACATATATATACAATGTATTTATAAACATAGTCATATATGGAGTACATCCCCTTTCTCCTCCCAATAGACATACATATACAATGTATTTATAACATGATCATATTCAATGACACCAACAATGGATTAGCATTAAATCGTCTAATCCTCATGCAATTTCTACAACAACCATAGCTATCCTCCACCAATAGCCCAATAAAATTATTTCTAAAGAGATGTTCAATCTCAAAATAAATAGTTTATTCAAAACTTCCATAGGTGAGATATTACATATCCAATATCACTATCTATAACCACAACCTTCTAATTTCACATTTTCAATGTTAATCCCAATTATTTATGCAAAATAATGATTTAATCAAATTAGGGCAAAATTTCCATTTTTTCCAAATATCAACCCAAACACCAAAATCAACTATTTTGGCACAACATGATCATATATTCAAGCCTCATACTCAATTGCCTCATATTCAACAAAACCCCTCTTTTCATTTCACACCCAAATCCTAAATTTGTCCAAACCACAACCAAATCTCATCATCTATACACAATAGAAAATAACTAAGCTAAAAACCATATTAGAGTATAGAAATTCCCTACCTCAAGTGTAGAAGACGAACAAGCAAGATCAAAATTCCAAAAATGACAAAACCAGCTCTTACTTGGATCAACACGAAACTCTTGAAGCCCTCTACCTTATTCTCAAAGACACTAGGGTTAAGAACACAATAGATTTACATGAAACCTTAGAGAGAATGTGAGTTTCTAGAGAGAGAAGCTCAAGATCTGAAAGTTTGGAGGCTTTTAGAGAGAGAGAGAAAGCAGAAAATGATCTGAAATGTCACTTTCGCGATCTGATAAAGCGCAGTCCGCTCGAGTGTCAGACACAGACTCTCGTTTGAGCGTGAAACCCTACGCTCAAGCGTGAAATACGCTCTCCTAGTATTTTTGCAAACACAATCCCCGCTCGAGCGCCCGAATGTTCACTCGAGCGCAAGAATGCCCGCTCGAACGCAAGTGCCAAATTATGGGCAACAAAGGCTTGGAAAAACAAGCAACTAACCTGTTCTAAACACACAACTACAACCCAATAACCAACATTAAGGGGAAGACAAAGGAAGCAAGACATGAACCACCAATCAAACCATACAAACCCGAGTGCGGAACACCACAAGAGACGGGTCAAAACCAGGGTCGCTATACCACAACTCTTATTCCTAACTGTTATATATTAAACAAAAAAGAAATTATAAAATAAAATCAGATAATATCTTTGTGGGTGTCTATCTAAAATCTCAATCCAAAATTTTTGAATTTTTACATTTAAAAAAAATTACAAAATGCCATACTCATTTTCTATTGGATCATACAAAAAATAAAAAAAATAAAAAAAATAAAAAAATAAAAAAATAAAAAAATAAAAAAATAAAAAATAAAAAAAGATGAAAAAGGTCAAAAATAATAAATAAACAACCAGATAAGTGTTAGCATTTATCAGATAAATGTTTGCTTCAAAAAAAAAAATAATAATTGATTTGTATTTTTAAAAAAATGTTATGTTAAAATTTTAAATTTAAAATTTCTATAATATCTTTAGCTCCTTATCTTTAACCAAAAATTAAATTTGAATTTAAACACTAAACCTCCAAAATGCATTATCTTTAAATTAGTTTCCATATATATTTGAACATCTACCAACAAAACCCAATATTGGAAACAAATGCCCAACAGCATCCATTTTTTTCCCCTCTTAACGCAGTGGTGATCATAATTTTTTTTTAAGGTATTAATATCTTATATCTCCTAACTCCAATAATTTATTTATTTTTCCTCTCTAGAGAAGATTATAATATACATAGAGCTTTACAAGCAATCCCTCGAATCATTTTTTTAATTGAAATCTATTTGAAGTCATAAAATTCCATATAATTTTTTTCATATTTATTCTATTATATATTCTAATGATAGATCTTTTCAAGCAACATGTTCAAATTCATATAAATTTGCATACGATCTATATAGTTTTATATAAAATCTACTTAGGTTGATAAACTTTTTCATGCAATTGCTCTAGATTGATAGATCTTTGCATGTAATTTGTGATAGTACTTGAAAAGATTTTTATTGAATAATTCATGCATATTACAATTATCAATCACTTCATTTTAACTTACTATAATGTGTATATATATATATATATATATATATATATATGTGTACATATATTATGCATGTTTCTCAAATATATCATTTGTCCTATAATATTTGGTATAACTACTACTATACATTTTTAGTGTCTATTGATCTAATTATTAGTTATATATGATATCTTAAAAATTCATTTCAATTATTGATTGCAATTATTAAATTGATATATGTTTTTTTTTTCCATTCTTTTATTTTATTTTATTTGTATTGTTTTTATTCTCACTTTTGTATATTCTATTGTTTATGTGAGAACTTTATTAATAAATTGTGTGGTATAAAAATTATCAATATTTAGTTTGAATAATTATTCATATATATATATATATATATATTTGGATCAACGAAAGTCAGTTGTTAGATATTATTCATATTATTTTAGCTTAAGTATGAGATAGTATGGCTCTTTTTATTAAATGATTAGTTTTATATTAAGATATTTTTCTTCTCAATCTTATTTCCTTTCGAAAAAAATACTTGAGGCTCCTTATGGAAAATAACTGATCAACTAATAGTATCAATTTGGTTTCTATTGAATGATCCTTTAATCATGTTTACTAAATTTAAAAATTAAAAACAACTATCTTATTGATATAAGTAACACAATTTAATGGGATTAGACATGACTACAATTCAATTATATCTGCTAGTGGTAACCCGTGCTATGCACGGGCAAGTAACAAAAGGTGGTAAACAATACTAAATATGTAAAAAATTAATAACAAAATTCTATGATATTAATTTAGATAGGTACTTATATCAATAAGATAGTTGTTTAGATATTAATTCTATGATATTAATTTAGATAGGTACTTATATCTATGATATCAATTTAGATAGATAGATACTTATGATATTAATTTATGATATTAATTCTATGATATTAATTTAGATAGGTACTTATATCTATGATATTAATTTAGATAGACACTTATATCAACAAAATTCATGTACATATAAGATAAAGATTTAAAATAAATAAATAAATAAATAAATCAAGTATAAATGTGAAGATAAATTATAACAATATAGAAAGAGAAATTTAGATAAATCCTAGAAAAATGAGGTAGGAGAAATTTAGTAAATATCAAATGAAGATTGAAAAAAAATCAAAGTTGAAATTTAAAATTTCAAAAATAAGATAAGACAAACTTGATAAGAAAATAACATTTAGGGTTGGTTTGGCATGAACTATATAATCCATCTTTTTATCTTTTTTCCATCACATTGCCTCTCTACTTTTCTGCACATCTTTTCGTAAAAGGATAAAAAGTGCACTTTTTTATGACACCCCAAACCAACGCTTAATGTAACTCTAATAATAGAAAAACTGGACATAATAGTAGTTTAAAATTAGATAAGAGTAAAATGTTATCCATAATTTTTTAAAATTTGTAAAAAAAAGAACTCTAAAATAAGAACCGTAATAATTTAAAAATTATATAAGAGTTAAATGTCATCTATAATTTTTTAAAATTTAAATTTTGTGTAGTTAAAAAATAAACATTTATGTTATCTTATTATTCAAATTTTAACTCTATTTTTAACAGTTTTTGTATTCAAAAGCTATTTAATTACAAACAAAATTCAAGGACCGCTTTTTATTTTTTTAAAATTTGTTTTGTGTTTATAACCTATAAATTTCAACAACTTTTGTATTTTGAAGCTACTAAATTAAAAAAAATAAAAAATAAAAAATTAGCATCGGTTTTTTTTTTTTTTAACGTCTTAGTTAGTTTTATTTTTATTTTATGTTATATGATAATATAATCATTCATTTTAAATATAATAAAGTCTTAACCATAGAACACGCATGACATGAATACTTCTATGGTAGTGAAACGTGAATATCAAATTCAACAATCATAGAAAAAAAATCTCTTACCTATCATTTTTGTCTAAATACATAAAACGTATTTATTCAAATTAAATTTTAAAATTTTGTTCATTAATATGTAATGTGTTTATAATTTCAACACAAACATAGTTGAATAATATTTTTTTTTAATAAGAAATTAACCAAACTTTTATTGAAGTATTCACATATTGAATCCAATCTGTTTAAAGATTACATGGCATTCAATAATGTAATTGAAATTAACTATTAAATATTAATTAAGTAAAAAAACATGTATATTGAGGTTTTGCTCTTCGAATGGATCTAAATGACCTTGTCTACAATTGATTTTCGTTATATATATATATATATAAAGAGTATTATCAGTTGAAAACAAAGTAATTTATTTGTATATTCATTAAGGATTTTGAATTCCAATCTTGTACTTCAAATATTCATTTGTGCAAATGACTTTTTACTGTAAAAGAGAAATTTATCATTTAAAAACTTAATCATACTCACTACATATATACAAAGAAACAAATTTAAACTCATGACGATCTCAAATAAAAAAATAAAAATATAAGCAAAATATTTTAAAGCTACTACATAATTAAGTTTATTTACGTCTGAATTTAAATTGAGTGTCCTCTTTGTAAATTATAACAAAATTGAACACATAAATTAATATGATTGAAAAAGTATATTTAATAAAAAATAAATGAGATTGAATAAAAACTTCTTTCAAACTCGTGAATGTGTTCCCAATACTCTTCTCGATTCGTACAATTTTTCTTAAAAAAACTACGTGAACTCAAACTGCATCACAAAACATCACTTTTTTTATTGGTTTTTTAGCCCTTTGTTGCCACAAAACATCACTTTTTTTATTGGTTTTTTAGCCCTTTGTTGCCATTATTACTTTTTTCATGTACGTTGTAGTTGTAAAATTTTAAAAAAATGAATAATAAATTTTGGAGGCATAAGCGCATCTACTACATTATTATAATTTCAACAACTAACTTATTATAATTTAACAAAAAAAGTCAAAAAAACTGGATGAACTCAAACTGCATCACAAAACATCACTTTTTTTATTGGTCTTTTAGCCCTTTGTTGCCATTACTACTTTTTTCATGTACGTTGTAGTTGTAAAATTTAAAAAAAAAATGAATAATAAATTTTGGAGGCATAAGCGCATCTACTACATTATTATAATAAGTTAGTTGTTGTTATTATATCTGACCCAATCCACTCTTCTCTCACAAAAAAGTAAAAAAAAACCAAAAAGTCAAAAAGTCATTTCCAAACCAAACTTTTTAACTCAGGCTAAAATAGCAAAAAAAGCTAAAAAGCCAACCCACTTCTCACACGAAGGCCTAGTAATCAAAGTGGGTTGGGAGTTTCCCTCTCTAAATTTAAAGATGTGTTTGTTCAAAGAATTTAAACAACCTTGGTTTTGGAGAAACAATCTTTTTTCAGAGATGTGTTTGTTCATTATGTGAGAGAGAATGATGAAGAAGAATTGCAAGTTTTTGTAAATTTAAAGATGTGTAAGGGGTATTTTGGTCATAAAATATAGCTTATTCTCTTCATGGGCGTGTAAACCTCATAGCTTGTTAATTTGGATGGAAAAGTGGACGGTGCATTTTGGTCCACAAATCATGTTGGGGTTATGCGGTGATTTTCAAATATTAGAGGGATAATCTGCACCCAGTTCAAAACACAGAGGGTAAAGTGAAGTTTGCCCTATTCTTTATATATATAACACAAATTAATTTTATATAATATTTTTCATATGTATAACTATTAATTTGCAACAAATTTCACATCTCAAATCTCTCTCACACTCATTTTTATTTTAATATTTCATTAAAAATTAAAAAATATATATGCATTAATTATAGTGAAACGGAGCGATTTCAAAAGCAAATTATCAAAATTAAAGTTTAATTCGCAATTAGCAGATTGAACGGTGCGAATTGATGCAGATCGGCGTGGTTATAACGGATTGGTGAGGTTATACCAGATTGGACAGTATTTTATACAATCCTAATAAGGACAACTCACATTAAACCCTAATTTATTTATTATTTTTTTTTTTTTTTGTCATGATACAGGCAAACCACATGTACAGATCCATCATATTCAACCCTGTTCATCCTTTTTTTAAAAAATTTAATTATTTTCCACCATATCAAAATGTACAATCGTCATCAACATTATTATTATATAGATATTTTGGGTTCATTTTGGGTGGTTGAAATCAACCTTCTTTATAACCAAGATTGTCTCAGAGTGTGACCTCGACAACACGACAAAGGTTTTCTGCAACCCGACAAAAAAAAGTTTAAAACTTTCCCTTCAATCGAAGTTTTTTTCTGAATCTCTGGGGGACATTCGCACGGAAGACGTCTTCTATTGCTTTTATGCTGTACTACAAACATTAAGCCCTGATCAATAAGTCTTAATGAAATTATAAAGACAATGAAAAGGGACTTAGGAAGAGATTAAAAAAAAAAAAAAAAAAAAGAATCTCTAGATCATAGCATGCAACCATTGTCTTCTTGGTATTGGTTTTGAGATCTGAACATTGCTACAAAAAAAAATTTAAAAACTGACCCTCCAAATTCCAACTGGTATTTGCAATACAAAGTAGGAGCAACAGTACAAGACTTCCAATGGTGTAGACGGAAAAAACAGATTGCTAAAGGGAGTGATTGTACAGCGATTTAAGTTGTGACTGTACGGTGGCTTTCGGGTATTAATTTTTATCAAAGGCGTCACATGGTGTAGATGAAAAAACAGATTGCAAAAGGTAGTGATTGTATAGCGATTTAAGTTGTGACTGTATGGTGGCTTTCGGGTTTTAATTTTTACCAAAGGCGTCACAGGCAAGGCAAGGCAAGGCAAGGCAATACTGTTTTCGAACGGAAAAGTCACCGGCAATGTTAGTGAAAGTAACAAGATATTTTTTTGGAAATTTTTTGCCACAAAAGATGCCACATCAGGTATACATATCATTCTGGTTAGATTTTTATGTATAATATTTATGGAAGAATATTTATTTATTTATTTATTTATTATTTGAGTATATCTTATAGGGATAATTTAGAGAAAATATAGATATATATAAAGTATATTAAGGCTGGCTTTAAATGGCACTCCGATAGTAGACGGTGGAATTGGTCCTCCAATGATTAGTCGAGATGCGTGCAAATTAGCCCGGACACTCTGAATTATCAAAAATATATATATATATATATAAAGTATATTAAAGTAAATTATAATTCTAAAGAATTTAACGAAATATATTAAAAAATTAAATGCATTTAATGATTTTTTATATGCAAATAGAATCTTCAAATATTATTGATGTTTGTAACTACATTTTTATCAATTTAGAGAAGGGTGCTGTTATGGTGTGCAACCCCTTAAGATTGCACACCATATGCAACCAACACAAAAGGTGTAAGTAGAAGGTGTAAACATAAAACATGACAGCAAACAAAAAAACGTAAGTATAAGATGTAAGTTACACACTTAAAAAAAGTCCTTTAAAAAATGGTGAAGTTATTTTACTTTATCTACCCAAAAAATTATTTTCCTTTAGCATATGTAGGCATCCGTGTTAATTTTCAACGTTGGTTTTCGAAAGAATGATAAATTGTCAAGTTAGGTGTTGATTGGTTATTGAACAAATTAACAAATTGACAGGTGTTATGTCATTAGGAATAAATATGAGGTGATGTTTGCTAGTAATTCAAAAAAATTATTAACTAGTAAATACTCCAACTATGACGCAAGACACTTGATATGACAAACTTAACATTGTCTAGTTGCTATCAAAAATAAATAAACAAAACAAAACAAAACAAGCAAGTAATTTAAAAGTTAATTTTTTTGTTATTTGATTTTTTATTGTTATATTGTCTTTTTATTCTTTTACATATTTTTTTAAAAAAAAAAAAAAAAAAAAGTAATAAGTTAACTTTTAATTTACTTTTTAAAACAAGTTTTAATATATTTAAAGTGAGTTTGTCTTCAATGAAAACTTACCTAATTAATATATTCGTGTCAAAATTTTCTATTTATTTATTTGTATAGTGTAGAATTTACTAAAGACAGTAATATTAATAATAATAATATTTTTTGTACTTTTTGTAGGCTTTTTTACTGTTTCGTACTTTAAAAAAAATTTAAAAAATAAAATCACTAAAAAATAATTCCGTGTTAATACAATCGTTATTATTTCTAATATATTAAATGTTTTAAAGTATCTTCTTTATCAAAATTACAAGTAAATAAAGGTGCTGATCATGGGTAACAGATAAAGACTTGGGTGTTAAAGCCTAGTTCTTGAGTTTGATTCAACACAAGACGAATTTTTTTAATTTCAACAAATCATACTCAATATTTTAAGTGTGAATTTAAATTCTCACTTATATTTGAATTTGTAACTTACGATTATACAAGTAAATAATCTTATCATATAGGGCCACCTCAAATGACATTCATTTTGGCTACTTTTATTTGGCTAATTAGGTTGGATGAGATTGTTAGTAAGATGATGGTTAGTGAAAAGATTATTAATACGGAGATTGTTAGTGAAGAGATTAAGTAGAAGTGTGTTTATTTTGATAATAGTATGAAAGATGGTTAGTGATGGAATTGTTAAATTATTTTTATATAAAATAAATAAATAAATTATTTTTATATTAAAAAAAATTAAAACAAATATTAAAACAAACCGGTGCACTTGGTAAAATTTTTTTTTATATAAAATAGACTCAATCTCCTCATTATTTTATCAATTTCACTCAAAACCTAATCAAGTTAATCTTCTTACTAATGATGTATTTGGTTGGGGGATTTAGAGAATGATTTTGAAAGAGAAAGGAAAAATGTGTGTGAAACTAGATAAAATATAAGTATATTTTATTCATATTTCACTTAATTTTTTTCTTTTTCTTTCTAAATTCCTCTTCAACTCTCCTGACCAAACACAACGTAAGGGGAATTACTAAACCCCTTACACTATTAATCCGTCTTATATTTTCCTATTCAATATGCTATGAGTAAGATCCATAATCATAATAATCGAATTTAACCACTTCAAATCGCGAAACAAACGTGCCCGTAAGGTTTGCTTCAAATGACACCTTATATGATTAGGCTTTTTTTGGGTCAAGGGCAACAATCAATTGACGAGGATGTCAATTAGAGGTTATGGTAATATGATTCGACAAATCTTACCGCCCAATTCTATCAAGTCTCAATGTGACCGGTGGGTGTGACCGGCGGCTTTGATTGTTTTGTCAATTTTTCTTTTAACCTGCCCCATATGATGTGTTCGACCGTACCATCAGTTTCTGTTCCTTATGGAATTCAGTTTAATTTCTTTTAAATTAATCATTTTAATTTATGAGATGGTCTGAAATTGATAAATCTATTTTAGGATTGATTTTAGGTTTTTAGAACGTTTATTTTTTAGAATTCATTAAATAAAATATTTTTGTAAAAAATAAAAATGATTAGATATCGATAGTGTCTTGAGTACCGAGACGTGACAAGGTAACGCCGACGTGTCAGCCGAAGTGTCACATGTTCTGGTCTTTTATGCTCAGATCATCTCTGCTAGGCCGAGGTTATCTCTAAAGATATCGGAATCTGAGATAAGCGGATAAGGGCCAAGAGTCTTAGAATAAAGAGGGGACTTAGCCAAGATAAGAATAAAGCACTTAGGGAGTTTATCTTTATCTCTTAAGGAGTCCAAAGTATGTATTGAACAGGAGTCTATAGAAGTCAACTTTTATTGGGACTATGATTGAGTTAACTATAAAAGAGAGGCACCACCATGGATCTAAGGTACGTAATTTTATGCTTTTATACTCAAGCTTGTGAGTTTAGCACTTGATTTATCTTTGAGAGATATACTGACTTGATCGTCGGAGTGCCCCCGGGTGGTCGAAACCACTGCTGGAATCTTCTTTTTCTGTTACAGGTACGTAATTTTATGCTTTTATACTCAAGCTTGTAAGTTTAGCACTTGATTTATCTTTGAGAGATATACTGACTTGATCGTCGGAGTGCCCCCGGGTGGTCAAAACCACTGCTGGAATCTTCTTTTTCTGTTACAGGTTAGCTAGGTGTCATCTATTCTGCCAGTGTTTTCCAGCTGAATACTAACTTTGGCAGTATGATTGAAAAATCATTCACACGGATAGTTATATGTTTAAATTAAATTTGTATTACAAAAAATAAATAATTATTTTTAAAATTATATTTGTCGTTTATTTTCTTAAAATAAATATGATTTAAACATATAATTATTAATATCCAATCATTTTAATTTTTTTTACAAGAATATTCTTCTCAACAACTTTTAAAATATAAACGATTTAAATTAACAAAATTAATCTCAAAATAAACTTATAAAATCTAAATACTCTTTTAAATTAGGGATTTTTATTGATAAGTCCAATTTAGAAGTGTTTTAACCCAAGAAGTCCATGAAGGAATTTTTTAACCCATTTAGTCCCATGTATGTATGGTTTTATTCCATAAAGTCCATTTTCTTGATTTACACTATTTTATTGGACACTTATGCCCTTATATTTAATTTTGATACCCTTATAAATATTTTTTCAACGATTAGCAATTTAATGATGTGAACATTCATATTTTAAAATTCACATTTGTAGGAATGTAAATTGGCCCGTGGACGGCCCGAAACCCGTCCGCGAGCCAGGGCGGGCCCGGCCCGTTGACAATGTGAATATTCACATTAACATGTTAAAATTCACATTAATAGGAGTGTAAAATTGGCCCCCGTCCCGTGGCGGCGCGAAACCTGCCCGCGGCCCATGGGCGGCCCGGGGCGGGCCCGGTCCGGCCCGTTGACAATGTGAATATTCACATTGACATGTTAACATTCACATTGATAAGAGTATAAAATTGGGCCGCGGCCCATGGGCGGCCAAAAGCCCACCCGCAGCCCGGGATGGGCCCGGCCCGGCCCGTTGACAATGTGAATATTCACATTGACATGTTAACATTCACATTGATAGGAGTGTAAAATTAGCCCGCACCTCGTAACTGCCCGAAACCCGCCCGTGGCCCATGGGCGGCCCGGGGCGGGCCTGGTCCGACCCGTTGATAATGTGAATATTCACATTGACATGTTAACATTCACATTAATAAGAGTATAAAATTGGCCCGCGGTCATGGACGGCCAAAAGCCCGCCCGCGGCCCGTGGCGGGCCCGGCCCAGCCTGTTGACAATGTGAATATTCACATTGACATGTTAACATTCACATTGATAGGAGTGTAAAATTGGCCCGCAGCCCGTGGGCGGCCCGAAGCCCGATCGCACCCGAGGCGGGCTTGGCTTGACCCGTGACAATGTGAATATTCACATTGACATGTTAACATTAACATTGATAGGAGTGTAAAACTTGTCCGCTGCTCGAAGCTCGCCCGCGGCCCGGGGTAGGCCCGGACCCAAACCCGGGCCACCCCGGGCCTTCGACGGGCTTCGGGCCGCCCATGGAACGCGAGTCAATTTTACACTCTTATCAATGCGAATGTTAACATGTCAATGTGAATATTCACATTGTCAACAGGCCGGGCCGGGCCCGCCTCGGGCCGCCTACGGGCCGTGGGCGTGTTTCGGGCAGCCACAGGGCACGGGCTAATGTTACACTCTTATCAATTTGAATGTTAACATGTCAATGTGAATATTCACGTTGTCAACGGGCCGGGCCCGCGTCGGCCCGGGGCTGGGCTTCGGGCTGCCCACGAGTCATGGGCTAATTTGACACTCTTATCTATGTTAATGTTAATATGTCAATGTGAATATTCACATTGTCAACGAGCCAGGCCGGGCCCGACCTGGGCAGCGGGCTGGTTTCGGGCTGCCCATGGGCCACGGGCCAATTTTACACTCCTATCAATGTGAATGTTAATATGTCAATGTGAATATTCACATTGTCAACGGGCCGGACCGGGCTCGCCTCGGGCCGCCCATGGGACGCGAGTCAATTTTACATTCTTATCAATGTGAATGTTAATATGTCAATGTGAATATTCACATTGTCAACAGGCCGGGCCGGGCCCGCCCCGAGCCGCCCACGGGCCGTGGGCTAGTTTCGGGCAGCCACTGGGCGCGGGCTAATTTTATACTTTTATCAATGTGAATGTTAACATGTCAATGTCAATATTTGCATTATCAACGGGTCGGGCCGGGACCGCCCAAGGCAGCCCACAAGCCGCAAGCGGGTTTCGGGCCGGCCACAGGCCGCGGGCTAATTTTACACTCCTATCAATGTGAATGTTAACATATCAATGTGAATATTCACATTGTCAACGGGCCGGGCCGGACCGGGCCCGCCCCGACCCGAGTCCGGGCTCGGGCTTCGGGCTGCCCACGGGTCATGGGCCAATTTTACACTCTTGTCAATGTTAATGTTAATATGTCAATGTGAATATTCATATTGTGAACGGGCCGACCCGGGCCCGCCCCGGGCGACGGGCTGGTTTCGGGCCGCCCACGGGCTGCAGGCCAATTTTACACTCCTATCAATGTGAATGTTAACTTGTCAATGTGAATATTCATATTATCAACGGGCCGGGTCGGACCTATTTTTTTGGCTTGTGGGCTGGCCCGGCCCGACTCGAATTTTTCCGGGCATCCACGAGGATCGACATGAGCCGGGCCCCTACACATCGATGATATAAACATTTATATTGACGGTGTGAACATTCACATTAAGGGTATTTTGGTAATTATGTCACCCATAAGACTTATTGAAACATAAGAAAATAATGTGAACTAAATGGAACATAAGTAGATGAAAAGGGTATTTTGGTCTTCTTATCTCAAATTGGACCTAATGGAATAGTAAAAAAGAATATGGGTTAGATGGAATAAAACTCTTAGAAAATAGATTTATCAAAAAAACTCCCTTTAAATTATCATCTCAATTTGAGAAAAAATTAAACCTTATTGAAATAATAGGGATGTGATAGAGATTAGTCATACAAGTTGGTGGAGATATTCATGGCCCCCCGTATTGCTGTGAAAGAACTTTGGAAGATAGTAATTTGATGGATTCTATACAAAGAGAAATTCCTTATCCACCGAAACTGGTCGGCTCGAATGAAGCTCGACTGGCCAGCCATCGCATCAAGCCACATCACCAATAGTTTCCACTATGATAAAGTAACTCCTATAATTTGAAAATTTTATATAAAATAATAATAATAAATATGTTTAGTTTCAATTTTTTAAATTTATTTTTTTTAAATTAATTATATTTTTTATTATTTTTAGTAAATATTTTTTAAATTTTAAATATTTTTTTATTTTTTTAAATATACCTTATTTAAACGTATCTAAATAGTAAAATATTTGTAAAAAAATTAATAAATATACAAAAATATGAAAAATGTACTGAATTTTTATATTTTTCTTATATATTTTTTGGTATTTAGTATATTTTTTAAAGATTCTTTCACATATATTAAAAAAAAACTCATTGAAAACATTAAAATATAGAAAATAAAAAAGTATAATTTTTTGAAAACTATTTTTTAAAAACCAAAATCAAACAAAGTGAATAAAATTTTAGAAAAAATTATATTGTTTGTGGCTTTTTAACTAATAATTATATATTTTTAATTACAAAACACTGAAATAAATAATAGCTTAAAATATATCTTTGAATCAGAAACTGAGTTATAAAAATTAAATTTTCTTTTTGTTTTTATTTCAGGACAATTATTAATATTAATAAATTATAGCCAGAGAATTATTAGTATTAGAATAAAATTTTCTTAAAAAAAGCAAGTGTAGAGTATGGACGAAAGTTTTTATAAGGATTATTATTAAATTAATCCGCATTTAAAATTAGGGGAAAGCATCAATAAATCTCAAATTTGGGAATACTAACCCATTTAGTCCCGAAGGTTTTTTGTTGGACTAATAGGTCCTATTTCCCAAAAAGCTTACTATAAGTCTTTTTATGATTTCCCTTCTTTTCAAACATCAAACATTATTCATCAAACATCAAACATCAAACATCAAACATTAGCAACGTCAGGATTATTCGTATAATGTCGGTGAAAACGTTAGCAATGTTAGAATTATTCATCCAACATCAAACATTAACAACGTCAAGATTATTCATCAAACATCAACCATTAAACATTAGGATTATTCATCAAACACCAAACATTATTCATCAAACATCAAACACAGATTCTCAACCATTAAACATTAGGATTATTCATCAAACATCAAACATTATTCATCAAACATCAAACATCAGATTTATTTTTAAAAAAATTGAAACTATTGCTCGAGATCCATCATCAAATTCATTAGAACATTAGATCCATCAGATTCATCAGATTGTGGGTGTTTCATCAGATCCATTAATTTGAAGCATCATCAAAAATCGGATTGAACAAGGCAGACTTCGATCACCATCGACTTGGCATTGCGAGATCTGGTAATGGAGACACCGAAGACGGCGGCGGGCCGCCAAGTGGCGCCGAAGACGGCGGAGAGGAGGACCGGACCGGTTCGCCGTCGAAGGAGAGGGATAGTTGATCAACAGAGTCATCCCAGATTGGGGTTTTTTGGGCGACGATGATCTGGGTTTTGGATCCCACCGGCCATCGCAAAAAGAGAACCAGAGCAACATCTTGATGATGTCCTGAAACCGTCGAATCAACTTCTTCATCGTTTTTCTTGTGAGAGAAACACAGATTCTCAGGCACCAAACACACACACGCACACACACACACACACACACACACACACACACACACATATACACACACACACACACAGTGTTGGGGCAATTGAGGGAGAACGTGAGTTTGGTGAAGGTAGAGAAAAGGATCTGATCGAGCATGTTCCATTACAGCAATGGAGAGGCTGTATGTTGTTTTGATGATGATGTTTGATGTTGTTTTGATGATAATGTTATGATGTAAAAAAAGGACTAAATGGTTTACAAAAAAACACTCAAAACTAGATAGAGTAACATTTTCCAATATGGGACTTATGAGTAATTTTTTCTTAAAATTAATATCAGAATCTGATTTCTCAAACTTAGCACTATTAATATATGAGCATTGAAAAGTTGAATCAGACAATCTAAATAATCAGTGGTGCTACACATACTAATTGGTATATTAATTAGTGTATCAACATAGTTATGACATTGTCATTTTCAAACTATGATCTCATCCATTATACAAATTACAAATACTCAAAATCTCTAAAATTACGCGACATTATATGTTAATACACTAATTGGTATATTAATTAATGCATATAACATTATTATTAAATAATAATACTGTACTACAAATAATTATCACATTATTGTTATATAAATGTCACCATTGAGCAACTCTAGGGGAGGAGGCAAAAATACTTACACGAAACATTTTTGCCAGTGAAGTTGTTTTGGTTTTCCTCCAAAGGAGCTTTGAATCACAAGAGGCATTTTGTTCATTTTTCATTTTGACTCTCCACAAGTAGCTAGCATCTATTATTAGGTAAAGGGATTTCCCACTATTTTGTCCATTTCTACTTGTTTATTTTTTTATTCATGCCCATTTGATCTTTTATAGATATTACCATTGAAAGAATATAGCTGTTTACGAATATAATCGCATAAAAATATTATTTTAAAAAATAATTGAATAATATATTTTTAAAAAATAAATATTTATAAATGTCACGTCAACAACCATGTCAACACTAGGTGCATATTCAACATATCATAAGAAAAATAATATTTTTTATTTATAATTATAGTATTTTCTTTTAACGATGAGTTAAGTTAGTTTAATTGGTTAACTAAAATAAAGAGTATGATTGAAACACATAATAACTAACCTAGTTAGGCAAAACAAATAGAGTACTTCTCTGTACTTTTACGAGGCATTTTGCTTAGTAACCTTAGAATTGCTCTTGAGCATCTCCAAGGGGCTCCTCAAATGAGTTCTATTAGCTATTATAGCTAATTGAGAGGGTAAAATGTGTAAATCTGGGCCGAGCTAGGACTGAGCAGAAGTAAGTCGAGCTGTGGGTTGAGTAGAATGGGATTCACCATTGGGCCTAGCTAGCTCAGTCATGAGTAATTGAGGTTAGCTCGGTTCGAGTATTCTGAACCGAGGTATAGAGAGCCGTGTTATAAAGGCAAGAAGGAACCGAGCTAGGTAAAATGAGGTAGAACCGAGCTAAGGAAAGCTTGGTGAAATACACCGCATAAACGCGTGTTAGCTCGGTTGTTTTGTCATACTACCGATGTAAAACCATTTCACTTGGTTAAAACAGTGAGAATGGTGTTAAGGGATAAGCATTATCTCTTAGAGATGTGATTCCAAGGAGGACTTTACATTGATGAATAAAGAGTCCTACTAAGATTGTGCCACACAGAATCAATAAAAGCTCATAACAGGACCTATGTACAGGTATCACAATTTTGACTCCTAAATACACAGAGCTTTTGTCTATTGTTTATTTGCTGACTTAAGCATCAAAGAGGTTTCCGGCACACACCCGTCGGCTAGCTCACGTTTGTGTTTTCAGGAAGTAAAGCGACGACGTTTGGAGGAGTGCAAACTTGATCAACAGGATTATACGAGAAGATTATTTCGTGCTCGTACAATTGGCGCCATCTGTGGGAATTTCACAAAGAACAAAATCTCTTGATCAAGTTTACCTCTCTAGTTGAAAGCAATGGCGCACAATGAACACTTGCCACAATCTGCTATCAATGGGCAAACCCCGAAGGGGGGTGGGAGGCGCGAAGGTTTACATTTCATCCCTCCCATGGCGAATTTAGAGCCCCAGCGACGAAACTCCCGGAGAGACGTGAGGGAGAGACGGGGCACTAGCCCCCGTCGCTCTCAAAGTCCTAAAAGACAGAGGCACAGGCTGGATCCTCAAGTTCTGGAGGATCGCATGAGGGAGCAAGATGAGTTAATAAGGAGGATGGCGGCAGGCATGGAGATAATGAACCGCCAGATAAAAGGGAAAGGGGTGGCGATAGGAGAGGGGCGCAAAGGTAACACGCCCCCTCGCCACTCGGAGGATCGTGACAGACATACCACGCCATCACAAGCAGAAAGCAGGAGCCTTAGAACAAGTGGCTCTCAATCGAGGACTTCCAGGACTCGTCACTCTAGGTCTGAGAGAACGAGGACTGAAAGGTCATATACAGAGGGAAGCAGTTATTACCCCTCCCATACGCACCAAACGACATCTAGGTACACGGAGTTGCCTAGATCAGCAGACTTGTGGACAGTGGTCGAAGAGAGGGCCCAACAGAATGAGGACACCAAGGGTCGCGACTCTCGTAGAGTTTTCGCCCTGCAGCGATTGGCCCCCAGGACACATGGGAGTGTCAAAGCAGGGATGCCAATGCCGCGTCTTGCTTACGAACCAGCAGATAAAGTATTAGCAAGGTTATAGAGCTCGCCGTTTGTTCCGGCAATAGAGAACGCACCACTACCTTCGGGCTTCCATCAACCCAAATTTACTATTTATGAAGGGAAGTCAGGCCCCTACATGCACTTAAACCACTTTTGCCAAGTTATGGCAGTATACCGGCGGAACGAGGCTCTAATGTGTATGTTGTTCCCATCCAGCCTTGGCAACCCAGGACTAACCTGGTTCAAAAGGCTGCTCGGAGGCAGCATCGCCTCATGGGCACAATTGGCAGAAACGTTTGTGACCAGATTCAGGACAAATACCAAAACACTAGTGGAGATCGATCAGCTACTCTCCATTGACATGGGTGAAAAGGAGACATTAAGGCCTTACAACAGTCGCTATTAGGAGACCTTCAACCAGATTGGGGATTGCCCTACAAACCTCGCCATTGCGCAATACAAATGGGATTTACCAGTCGGTAACAAACTAAAGGACTCAATAACAATGATGCCACCCCTCACGATGGAGGCCCTAATGGTGAGGGTGCATCAATATATCCGAGTAGGGAAAAATAGTGCCCGTGCTAAAGCAAAATCAGGCGCAACAGTATTGCTAGATAAAAAGACTACAGCAAAACTCAACACGGTGGAACAACCAAGCAGGAATGGGTGAGGCAGACGAGCCAACAAAGAGGACCGAGAAAAAAGAAAGTTAAGGGTCCACACTGCCATCACCACCGTGTTCAATAAACCTATCTACCGGATTCTTAGTGAGATACATAATGAACCTTACGTTCGGCGGCCAGCCAAGTTGGGAGAAGCACAAAGGGGCTACGACGAGAGGTCTCGTTGCACCTTCCATGATGAGAAGCGGTACTGAACTGAAAACTGCACACCCCTGAGGCAACATTTGGAAGAGTTAGTTGCTGCTGGACACCTGGACCAGTATATAGAATGGGGGACACAACCAGCCCCATAGGACCCCAACAAACCAAACGAGATGCCAGTCGATGGTCCACCTCAAGGCGTAATCAATGTGATACATGGGATCGTCGAACCTGAGCAAGTATGTGAACTCAGGGGGATGATCAAGAAGGCTGAGCACTTGAGAGAGGTATTAAGCGCACAACCTACTATCAAAAAGGGCAGAATAGAAGCCACGAATGTCATATCCTTTTCAGATAAAGACTTGGCAAGGTTGCATTGCCCTCATAATGACGCACTGGTGGTCACGTTGCACGTCAAGAATTTTGATATCAAGCAGATTCTGATTGACCAAGGAAGCTCGTGCGAGATAATGTACTACGAGACCTTCAAACAACTGAAATTGGAGGACAAAGACTTGGCGCCTGTAACATCCCCCCTCGTCGGCTTCAACTCAATGCCAGAATGGCCAGTAGGCAAGATAATCCTCCCAGTCAAGGCAGGAACCGTGACAAACCAGTTGGAATTCTGGGTATTGAAGGTCCCTCCCAATTATAACATAATCTTGGGAAGGGCATGGCTGCATGCCATGCGCTCAGTGGCCTCAACCTACCATCAGGCATTGCGGTTCCCCAACAAAGCCGGAGTGATCGAAGAGGTCTTGGGAGACCAAATTATGTCAAAACAGTGCTTCCTCACAGTATACGACAGCTGGGCTGCAAAAGGGTATGTCCAGATGGTGGAAGAGCCAAAGAGCAACGAACTGTTTGCAGATGTCGACAAAGCAGTAGAGCAGAAGGCTGTGGAGGACTTGGTAGAGGTAAGGATCGATGAAAAAGACCTAGAAAATTTCTTTTTGCTCGGCTCGTCTTTGTCCAGCATTGAGAGAACTGAGATAATGGAATTCTTAATCTCAAACATCGAAGTGTTCGTCTGGACGCCATATGACGTGCCTGGCATTGACCCTAAGTTCATCTGCCACCAACTTAATGTCCACCCAAATACCAGACCAATTATACAACGCACTCACAGATCGACACTCCACCACGCAAAGATAGTGGCAGAGGAAGTAGGAAACTTGCTGGAGGCAGGAGCCATCAGAGAAGTGCACTATCCCAGGTGGATCTCCAATATTGTAGTAGTACCAAAGAAGAATGGAAAGTGGCGTGTTTGCATGGACTATAAGACAGTCAACAAGGCATGCCCAAAAGACAGCTTCCCCCTGCCACGGATAGACCAACTGGTGGACCTAACAGCAGGGCATAATCAACTTAGCTTCCTTGATGAGTATAGAAGTTACCATCAGATTACTATGTATGAGCCAAACTAGGAGGTCATATCCTTTACGACGCCTAAAGGACTGTACTGTTACAAGGTCATGCCCTTTAGCCTAAAGAACGCAGGGGCTACATTCCAACAGATGATCACCAAGATGTTTGAACCATTGTTAGGTAGAGCAATGGAAGGTTACATAGATGACATGGTGGTCAAAAGCAAGGATGGGAAGAACCATCTCAGGGACCTAAATGAAATGTTCCAAATTCTAAAGAATAACAAGTTGTGCCTAAATGCATCTAAGTGTACATTCGGCGTAGGGTCAGGCAAATTCCTAGGCTTCCTGATAACCAACCGAGGTATAGAAGCTGACCCTTCTCAGATCAAAGCAATCCAGGAACTTAAGAGGCCTAACACAGTCAAAGAGGTACAACATCTCACTGGCCTAGCAGCCGCACTCAACCGGTTCATAAGTCGGTCATCAGACAGATGTCGACCATTCTTCCAAGCATTAAAAGCCAAATTTGAATGGGATGAAGAATGTGACCGTGCCTTAGAGAGCCTGAAGGACTACATGACCTCTTCTCCATTATTGGTAACCCCAGTACCAAGAGAAGAGCTCTTTTTGTACTTGGCGGTTTCACAGCATACAGTCAGCGTAGTGTTGGTCAGAGCAGAAGGAATCCAACACCTCCCCATATTTTATGCTAACAAAACCTTGCTGGACTCTGAAACAAGGTACCTACCATCGGAAAAGCTGGCCTTAACTTTGATGATGGCCTCACGAAAGTTGTCGCATTACTTTCATGCCCACACCATAATCGTCCTAACAGCTTTCCCATTAAAGGCCCTATTTGAGTGGGCAGACTTTTCTGGACGAATCTTAAAGTGGGTGGTGAAATTGGGACAGTTCGATATCAAGTTTCAACCTAGAACCGCAATAAAAGCCCAAGCTTTGGCAGACTTTGTGGCTGAGTTCACACCAGGAAGTCATCACGCATGCCCAGTTGATTTAACCAATACGACAGAAATAGGGATGGAAAGTGCCGTAGGAATTGCGCAGCCCCCAAAGCACGATGCCCAGCTACATTCCAAGCCATACAGGATTGGAGATAGGAAAGAAGGGGCAAACCATGCTATTCCTAGCGAGAACTCATCAACAAGTAAAAACTTGGGGTAGTCAGATAGTGAAGAGCAAACCCCAACAGTAGGCATGGACTTGGAAAAAAACATCAGCAACACACTTGACCCCAAGACATCATCCAACCCCTCTACTTGCTGGAAACAATTCGTCGGAGAGATGTGGAAACTCTTCGTGGATTTAGCATCCAACAGGTACAGTGCTGGACTTGGCATAGTTCTCATCTCACCAGATGGCCTAATAGTGGAACAAGCAGTCAATCTTGGCTTCTCAGCATCAAACAATAAAGCAGAGTACGAGGCGCTTTTAGCAGGCCTAAAATTAGCACTCTTCATGACGGCCACCGGACTAATGGTTTACAATGACTCCCAGCTGGTAGTAAACCAGATTTCAGGCGACTACGAGGCGAAAGATAAGAGGATGGCTAAGTACCAAGAGTTAGTCAAAAAAGGAGAACATAAAGTTCGAAGTAGTGCGGATAGAGCAAATAGGTCAAGAAGAACACAATAGAGCAGACAAACTAGTAGGTTTTGCCTCAATGGCAGATACGTCTATCCTACATCCATTACTGATCAACTACCTACCCAAACCAAGCATTGAAGAACCCGAAATAGCTGAGGTATGTTGTGCCGAACTAGGCCCTTCATGGATGGACCCCATTATAGTCTTCTTAAAGGATGACATCTTACCTGAAGAGAAGAAAGAGGCCAACAAAATAAGAGCAAAGTCACAGCGATTTTGGCTCTCTCCATCATTGGCGTTATACAAAAAATCCTTCACAGGACCTTACTTGAAATGTGTCCATCTTAGCAAGGTCGAGGCATTTTTGTTCGAGACACATGAAGGCATATGCGGAAGCCACCAAGGGGGAAGATCATTGGCTTACAGAGCAATCTCACAACGATATTGGTGGCCATACATGCAAGCAGATTCTGAGAAGTACATCAAGAGATGTGAGAAATGTCAGAAGTTTACACACCAAATATATCAACCAGCCAAAGAACTCTTACTAGCCCATGGCCCTTCACAATGTGGGGCCTGGACATAGTGGGCCCACTTCCAACAGCACCCGGCAACAGAAAGTTCTTTCTCGCAGCAACAGACTACTTCACAAAGTGGGTGAAGGCTGAAGCACTTGCGTCAATAAAGGAGAAAGACGTTAAGAAATTCGTCTGGCAGAATATCATTACTCGATTCGACATACCCAAGGCTCTAATATCTGATAATGGCACTCAGTTCGATGGAATAATCTTCAGGGGCTTTTGCGAGGAATACAAGATAGAATTCTACAACTCTACACCAGCATACCCTCAAGCAAATGGCCAGGAAGAAGCTTCAAACAAAGTCATCTTAGATGGTTTAAAGAAAAAGTTGGAGAGAGCAAAAGGCAAGTGGGCTGAAGAGCTTCCTCATGTTTTATGGGCTTACTGTACCACACCTCGGCGGTCAACTGGTGAAATGCCTTTTTCTTTGGCCTATGGCATGGAAGTAGTAATCCCACTGGAAGTCGGCCTCTCCACAATTAGAAGTGAAAATTTTGACCCAGACTTAAATGGAGAAGCTATAGCCTTGGAGCTCAACCTTGCAGAAGAGAGAAGAGAAAAAGATCTAGTTCACATTACTCATACCAGCAGGAGTTATCCAGAAAATATAACAAAACAGTCCATCCAAGGCAATTCAAGATTGGAGATTGGGTATTACGCAAAGTAATGGGCAACACTTTGGTACCCGGAGATGGCAAGCTAGGACCTAACTGGGAAAGACCATACAAAGTGGTTGGTTTAGCAGGAAAAGAGGCATATCACTTAAAAGATAGAGACAGTAAGGCTATTTCCAGGCCATGGAACACTGCCAATATCAAATTATTTTATTTTTAATCTTTAAATACTTGAAATTTTCTATTTTTCAAATAAAAGAAGTAGTTTTTCAGTACAATTCTTTCTACTGTAAAAATTGTTCTCAGATATTGCTAGCAAGGGGCAATCAGGAAGTTTGGCAGGAATAACCAAATATGTAGTTCTCTTCAGCCGAGATTAGGATCTAGGCTGGAGAAGGTTGGCCGGAATAACCAACAATTATCTCTCTTCAGTTCAGATCAGGATCTAGGCTGAAGAGGTTGGTAGGAATAACCAACAGTTATCTCTCTTCAGCCGAGATCAGGATCTAGGCTAAAGAGGTGGGCAAGAATAACCAACAGTTATCTCTCTTTAGCCGATATCAGGATCTAGGCTGAAGAGGTTAGTAGGAATAACCAGCAGTTCTCTCTTCAGCCGGGATCAGGATCTAGGCTGAAGAGGTTGGCCGAAATAACCAACAGTTACCTCTCTTCAGCCGAGATCAGGATCTAGGCTGAAAAGGTTGGCAGGAATAACCAACATTTATCTTTATTTAGCCAAGATCAGGATCTAGGTTGAAGAAGGTTAGCAAGAATAACCAACATTTAGCTCTCTTCAGCCGAGATAAGGATCTCGACTGGAGAAAGTTGGCTGGTATAACCAACACGTAGTAAACAATGTTCTTGGACTGGGATGGTTATCTCGGCCAAAACATTCCAGACATGCCAATTAAAGTTAAGAGACAAATAGAAGCAGGAAATGAACTGGACAAAAAGAATAGCAAAAAACTAGATTTCATTCAAAGATTTAAAACTGCATTACAAGAGATGGGGCTTCAGCCTGGTTACAAATGCTTTCAAAAATTGGTATCAAAAGAAGAAAATACAAGATCAGGCAAATAGATCGTCCAGATCTGCATCCACGTCAACTCGAGCTTCACCAGTCGGTAGCCCGGTTCCAGTAGGTAGGTTGGTCACATTTTCAACCGTACTGGGCATTGGGGGCTCCACCCGAACTGACTAAGCGATTTGGAGACCGGGATCATTGGTAGCAGCTGGGGCGTTGTTGGGCTCTGGGGATGCCTCTTCTTCCTCCCCTACTTGGAGAAATTTTTGTTGAATGGCATTAGGCAGTCCGCCATATAACTCGGAATGAAGTGGGGATGAGGGTTCTGGAAGACCTCGATTTCTTGACCATAACCAAGCTTTAACATAGCTGCCTTCTATCCGCATTTGAAAAATATGTCCTTAACAGCTTCACACTGCATGATGTAGGTGGCCTCCCCTTATTTGTAGCCACAGTCCTAGCATCGTCCGTGCTTTCCTTCAGCTCGGCGATCTCGGCATCTTTTTTGTTTCAAGCTTGGCCAGTTCGCGTAAATAACGGTCTTTTAGCGCGGCCAAAGCCTTTTGTTTTTCCGCTTTCGCCGCGTCGACCAGCTCGGTAAGTCGAGCAATGTCAGATTCAAGCTTGGTCATTTTTTGCTTCGCTTCGTTTAGCTCGGTCGTTTTGGCATTGGCATCTGCCACGGCCAGCCGCGCTGTCTTGCGCAGTTCTAGCACGTGCTTATGAGCAACATGGTTCTTCTGCATGGCCTGCGAAAGGAGAGATGGCAAATATGATTAAAACCGAGCAAACATATGTGAGTTGGAAAACAAAACAAATGAAGCACTTACCAGCACCATCGACTTGGTTGCCGAGCGGATAGCCTTTATCTCGGTTAGGTGATCATGATGCTCCATGTCGGCTGGCAGACACAAGCTTTTGGCAAGGTTGAAGGCGAGTGTGTGGTCGTTGTTTGCAACCACCGAGTTAGTGTTTGAAATAGTTTGGTTCTTGTATGTTATTTTTGGTGCCCATTTTGAAGGGCTAGCTCGGTCAGTATGGATAGGCTTAGGGCTCAGTGGTGTTGTTTCAGAAAAGACGTGGTCCTTATTGATCAATCGTTGCTGCTCGATCGAAGAGGTGTGGACGCGCTTACTCGGCTGAGATGACGAAGCCCGAGCTGTTGGGAGGGCTACCACGGCCTCTTGTGTTTGTCCAACTTGTGATGTCTCGGTTTGATCCCCGCTGGCTGGAGTTGTTGTTTCGGTGATCAGGGCTCGGACAGGTCAGCGCTTTGCCATCTCTTGTTCTTCGGTTAAGGGAATAAGATTGATTTGGAGAAGAGTTGGATCCAGTTCTAGTGATGGTTCAAGAAGGAAGTCAGTTACCCTGGTCTTTCTCCTTCCATTGTATCTGTATGTTGGCTCAAAGTTCAATAGTTCGGCCCAACCCCGGTGGCAGTATCGCAGCGCGACGCGTAGGGTGCCTTGATTTGCGTATTGGTACTGAGTTTTTACGTGGTTTAAATCTGCAAAAAAGAAAAGGCAACGGTTAGCACGGTGTAAAAATCATAACATGGCATAGCAAAGTAAAAAGGGAGTCGAGGTATCCTTACCGGCAGTGCCCTTATTCCAATTAATATTATATCCCGGTATCTGGGTTTCTTGGTCTTCAAAATTGCCTGAGACCCAGAAAAAATCATCGTCATTTAGGTCTTTGTCTGGAGTATTTTTTATTATCTTCTCTTGACCTCTTCTTATTCTTAAGTAATACACCCAACCGTCGTCATTTTGGCCGAGCGAGTATTGATGGAATAGCTCAGCTAATCCGAGGTTGAGACCGAGCCGACGGTTTAGCTCGGCAATGCCGTTTATTATCCGGTAAGAGTTGGTGCTGAGTTGAGTCAGGCATAATCTAGTTTGCCTTAGGAACTCACATATTAATGGCTGGACTGGGAATCGGAGACTGACCTCAACAATGGATATTACGGTGAATGGAACGAAACCTGGTTTTCCCCAGGGCATGGTATCTAGCTCAGCTAAAGAAAGATGAACATCATCGAGCATGTTGTAGTCCTCATGGAATTCAACAATGGCCCCAGGTGAGTTTACTAGGAACCGATATTTACCCATTTCGAATAAAATTATGTATAAATTAGCTCGGGGTCCTAGCTCGGTGTTGTGATGACGCTGAGTATCTCGTTTGAGCGTGCAAAGGTGTGCCTGGCCAACCTAGTCAAAGTCTGCAAAGTGGAGATAAAAAGTGTTAAGCCCAGATCATTGAGCCGAGCTAAAAAAGAAGGATAAATAAAAGTAAATCCTAGTACGGTTGAATGGGATGCAGCCCGTTCATTGTTCGGTTATAACGCAAGGAGAGGCTCCAAGTTTTCGGCTCGGTCATTGAGTAGGATTGGTTTGTTAGTTCAGTTGTGAACGCAAGGGATGGCTTGAAGTTCTAGCTCGGTCGTTGGGTGAGGCTTCTAGCTCGATTTAATACGCACCTATGGCAAACAAGTTCTTATCTCGATCATGGGGTTATTTTGGATCGAAAGCATCATATTACAGATTGTTTACAAATCCAGTGAGTGTGATCGTTGTCTAAAGGGTTCTTACCCATTTGTGTGAAAACCATACGAGCGTGTTGAGAAAAACATTTGTGTACTATGTTACATGTTGCCTAGACTATACAAACGAAAAGAAAAAGGGATTGAGCTACTTACAGTTTTAAGATGGGGGGATGCAGATCAAAGCCGCAAGAATAACAATGAAAGCACAAGCTTTGCAGGTACTATAGTTGTGAAAATGGAGGCTCAGAGGGCAAGAGAGAGAGGATGAACAGTAGAGTAATTGGATAAAAAACAAGGGTTTTCGTATAAAGTATAGAATGGGCGGGACTGTTCAAAATTTTTGGAGTACGAAGACGGCTGTGACAGCTATACTTGGCCAATGAGAGCTTGCCACGTGTCCAACAGAATAGAAAATGATTCAGACGTGCAGAGCAGTTGAAAAGACGTTTATGGACCGGACTCATTGGTAGCCCGATAGAAAGGGGGTTCGGTTGGCTTGAATGTTTTTAGCTCGGCTAGAGAAGAATAATCCCAAATCATGCATTGCAGATGGCATTAATGGGCAATTGAGAGGGTAAAATGTGTAAATTTAGGCCAAGCTAAAACTGAGTAGAAGTAAGCCGAGCTGTGGGCTGAGTAGAATGGGCTTCACCATTGGGCCTAGTTAGCTTGGTCATGAGTAACTGAGGTTAGCTCAGTTCTGGTATTCTAAACCGAGGTATAGGGAGTCGTGTTATAAAGGCAAGGAGGAACCGAGCTAGGTAAAGCTCGATGGAACCAAGCTAAGGAAAGCGCAATGAGAAGCGTGTTAATGGATAAACATTATCTCTTAGGGATGTGATTCGTAGGAGGACTCTACATTGAGGAATAAAGAGTCCTACTAGGATTGTGTCACATAGAATCTATAAAAGCCCATAGCAGGACCTATGTACAGGTATCACAATTTTGACTCTTAAATACACAGATCTTTTGTCTATTGTTTATTTGTTGACTTAGGCATTGGAGAGGTTTCCGGCACACACCCGCCGGCTAACTCACGTTTGCATTTTCAGGAAGTAAAGCGACGACGTTTGGAGGAGTACAAACTTGATCAAAAAGATTATATGAGAAGATTATTTCATACTCGTACACTAATATTATTATATTTTAGTCACTCTAACGGTTTAGCTATTACAATAGTTATTTTAACTAAAATTTTTAAGACTATCTATATTTGAAGAGTTTTAGAAGGCTCTTTAAACAGCTTAAGTGTATAAATAAGTAAAATAAAGAGTAGTATTGAAGTATATAGATTTAAAAAAAAAAAGAATTAAACAAAATAAAAAAGAATTACTTTTTTTGTATTTTAACTAATAAAAAAATGAATTTGTTTTAGTTTTTTTATTTTTTATTTTTTTGTTAATTATGTCATTATTGAATTCGACAATAGCCCTGTTTGGTAGAGCTGTGGGAAAGTACTTATAGCTTATGCCTAAACAGCTTATAGCTTATAACTTTCAGCTTAAGCTGATTTCCAGCTTATTCTTAAAGCATCTCCTGCCCCACTCAAAGAATAAGCTGATTTTTGACTTCCACAAAGCTATAAGCTATAAGCTATAAGTTAAATCAAACACATCAAAATAACTTAAATTAAGCTGAAAGCTGAAATAAGTTGTAAATAATTTCTGCCAAACAGACACAACGTATCTCATGCACTGGCTTCGATTTTTCTCCGTGTGTGGTCCCTGTCTCCTCTCTTTCTACTTTTCTCCAATATTATCTTCCTTTTATAAGAGCATTTCTACACACACATTCTAGTATGTTAAATTTTTCAATTTGACATTAATGTTCTTCACCTAATATGTAAAATTTCTTATTATATTACTTTTAAAATTTAGGTTTAGTTTGGGATAACCTAACGAAGTTAAAAAGTCAAAAAATTATTAAAAGGTTAAAAAATTTATACTATTGAAGAGTAGTTTGTGGGGGAACCCTAGAGAGAAAAATTATTATTTTACTTTTTGAATTCAATTATTCAAAAGTCAAAACGTCAAAAGAGTAGAATGGTCCTTTTGATTTTACTATAATATTTTATTACACATCTTTTCGTGAAAAATTAAAAATTTATCCTAAACATACATTTTTTTCTCTATTTTTTTAATCAAAAAAATTAAAAAAAATATTTATATAGCACATTTCAAACTACCACTTAAACTCTTTTATTTTATTAAGGAAAATGTCTCGTAGCTCAAATTTTGTGGCTCAAAAGTGGCTCAAATGGCCAAAACGACGTCATTTTGGCCATTTTTATGTTGTTCTGTACTCAAAACGACGTCGTTTTGGCCATTTGAGCCACTTTTGAGCCACAAAATTTGAGCTACGTAGCATTGTCGTTTTATTAATTAGAATAAATTTGTCTATAAAAGAGTTTGATGCCATTTAAATAGATGGTAAAAATAAATAAATAAAAATAAAAGGTATGACATGACGTGGGACTGATGACAACTACAATTTGTACCAAATTATACTGTTTGCAACTTTTACTTGAAAAAAAAAAAAAAAAAAAAAAATGTCTTCAGGTTAAACTTAGCAGGAATGAGTGTTGTTAAAAGCGATGTCGGCTTTTGGCACATTAGGTGCTCTTCATGCTTGATGCTAAAGGATTCATTTAAGACGTGGATTGCCTTTTTCATTTTTTAATTATTTTAGATTATTTTGAAAAGCAAGTTAAATGATTTTTTTTTATTTGTTTTTTTTTTTTTTAAAAATATGTAAACAATAAAGAGATGATATGACCAAAAACAAATTAAAATATAATTTTTAACTTTTAGCCATCTTCTCAAAAGAAGCCAACCTGGGGCTAAAAAACCTTATTTGTAATAGATTTTTTGATTTTTTTGATTTTTGTAAGAGAAAAAATAAAATAATTATAATTTAGATGTGATATTTTGTGTTACTAACTTTTTAACATATTTTGTCTTTTTGTGATTATTTTAACACTGTAGTGTTATGCCAAACGAATACAAAATATAGCTGTTGAAGTACAACATCAATTTTGAAGTATCGGGTGGAGGTGCTCTAAGATCTCAAGTTTGGCTAAAAGTAGCAAAGGGGCGAGTATGGACAGATTTGGGCAGGTCAAAATGGGTTATGCATTTAAAGCAACCTAATCCAAACCCGTCTTAATAAATGGGCTTAAACAGGTTAGGATGAATTAGATACGAGTTGGATTAAGGAAAATGTTATAGATCCTAAATTTTCTACTAAATAAATGACTAAATGTCTCACATGGGTGTGGGTAGACTCCAAATTTGGTAATTTATTTAGTAGAAAATTTGGTATCTCCAACATTACCCGTTGGATAAAAAAATGCTATAGACCCCAAATTTTCTACCAAATAAATGACCAAATGTCTCATATGAGTGTGGACCCTACACTTTTGCAAACCCCACATCCATGTGAGACATTTGGTCATTTATTTGGTAGGAAATTTGATCATAATCAACCCATTTACTTCATCTCTTTTTACTATATTACTATTTTTATTTTTTATTTTATATTTTTCTTAAAATATTTTTATTTTTATTTTATATTTTTATAACATTAATGGCATAGAATAACAAAAGTAGCAGTAGTGGTGGTAGTAGTGATGGAGTGGCAGTGATGCGGCTGGTATAGTGTGTTGGCGGTGGTAGTGGGGGTTGTGGAGGATGAGGTAATAGTTGTGGTGGTGGAGTGGTGGTAGTGGTGGTAGAGGAGGAGAACGAAGAGGAGGAGGCGGTGGTGGTGGTGGTGGTGGTAAAGTGACGATGGTAGAAGAAGTGGTAATGGATTAGTGGTAAAAGTGCTGCCTATTTAGACAGACTTAAATGGATACCCATATCCAACGCAAATAAATCTAATTTTAATGGACAGCACAACAACCCAGCTGTGAGGTCCCGTGGAGGCATTTTTTTACTGTATTTTGATGATCTGAACCATTGATATTGTAAGGTTTGTCGAGTGTATTATTCATATAAAAAATCAAGTTAATCGAACATCTGTAAACCCATAATAAAGTCTTAATTGTTTTAAAAATAATAATTAAAATCATTTTAACTGTTTATTTTTTGAAAAATAAATGTGCTCTTATTATGAGGTTACAATTGCTCAATTTACTTTATTTTTTGTATTAATGATCTATTCGATGAACCTTACAATATGAATGGTTCGAATCATCAAAAAAGATTCGAGACACGCCCCTAATGGACCTCACAATAGCCTGTTCTGTCTTAAGGCACAGCAGGAACCCTAACTCCAATTTTAATTGGGTTGATAATGAACAATTCATTTAAGTACATTTATTGATTTTAAATGCATATAATTAGACGGGTTCACTAGTTTAGGTTGAGTTTGGCACCTCTATTTGGCTAAATGGTCTTGTAGCTACTTGTTAACGTATAGCCTCCGTGGTGGATAGATGAGTTGGGTTGAGTTTGGGATTATTTTAGTTACAAAGTTTTTTAGAATAATAAGTCAAAACAAAAAGTCAAAATAAAATTTCCAAACGAGACTTTTGATCACATGCTAAAATAACCAAAAAATTATAAAATCAAAAATCCAACCCATTCCCTAAACCAACCCATAGTGAAAGTAAAGTCAAGAATTCCACCTGATAGAACAACGACAACTTTCAAGGTGTTATTTGAAATGTTTTAAATAAGTGTATTTTTTAAGTTTTTATAAAATATGAATTGAATTTAAAGTGATATGATAAAAAAGTAATGTAATTTAAATAAAATAATAATTTTTTAATTTTTTTAAGACCTAACCTTAATCGTAATATAATTTTGCTAATAAAATAACATCTTCCATCTTGAAGTATGTACATATTGGAGTTTTCTTAAGTGTTGCACACCATGTGCCACTTACACAAAAAGTGTAAGTGTAAGGTGTAAGTATAAGTATAAGGTGTAAGTGTAAGGTGTAAGTGGGTTGCATATGGTGTGCAACCTCAAAAAAGGTGTAAGTGTAAGGTTTAATTTTTTACAAAAGGTCTAAGTGTAAGGTGTAAGTTTAAAGTATAAGGTGTAAGGTGTAAGTTGCACACCATAACCAAACCCGTGCATATTCTCTTTATAACATTTTCTCACTCCGAGAGATATACAATTTCACAAGCGCACACAACCAGAACGAGATCGGATTGAAAATCTTCAAAAACCCTGAAAGATTGTGAATTAAAAATGAAAGGTGGGGTTGTTATTGAAGAAGGATTCTTATACGGAGAAGAAACCCATCTCACCGTTTTCAAAACCTCTCTTTCCTTCTCTAGCGATGGCTTCGCTGTCTATGATTGCAAAGGAGACCTCGTCTTCCGAGTCGACTCGTATAGACCCGACACTCACGACAGGGCTGAACTCGTCCTCATGGACGCTTCTGGCAGGTGCCTCCTCACTGTCCGCCGAAAGGTAACCTAGCTCACTGTGACTCGCTGAGTCAATTTATACTAACAATGAATCTATAAACCAAACAGTAAATTAAATCTGAGGACATGGGTTGTGTCAGTTTCTGGTCTTAACAAATGGGTATTGATTAGTTTATTACACTTTGGGTGGCACATGAAATTTTTTATAGATTATATTTTGTATCAATTTTGTTTAATATTGGATTGCTTATTTCACTAATTTCAATTTCTCAAAAATTACATTTTTTTATACCTTATGGATTAAATTTTGTTGTGATTTTTGTTTTATATTTGATTGATTATAAACTACACCCCCTTTTTGATAATATTTTTTTGTTTGATTATATGTTTTATTTATTTATTTATTGAATAATGCTTGTTTGAGCATATTTTCCTACTAAAATTCTAGTAAAAGAAAAAACATAAACTGTATAGAGATGTATTACAATTGAAATACCAATTATAAATTTAAAATAAAAAATAGTTCAATATTTTTTTATCAAATTTAAATATACAAATTATACTGTTAATGTAGTCTAGAAATAAAAGTTTTGCAATACTTTTACTTTATAGTAAAAGTGCATCAAATCAAAAAATCTCCTGACAAATATTTTTTCTGTAGTAGAATTCAAGCCAATCTATAGATTTGATTCTTTAGACCATACTATGTGCCCTTTTTCCCTTCCCTCTTAAACTCTACCTCTATCTCTTAACCCAATGCAGTATAGATCGCATGTTTGATCTTTGGATTCTGAATCTCTCAACTCAATGCAGTGACATAATACATGTATGATCTTTGGATTCTGATATATGCCCATGACTCCTGTTCTTTATAATGTCTATATACACGTGTATGTATAGAATATATCACCACATATATTTGAATTGAGAGAGAGAGAGAGAGAGAGAGAGAGAGGGAGTTACAAAGATGAGGTAGTTGCATAGACAAAGAGAATTGCAACATCAGAAGTTTAGTAATCTTAGGGTGTGGTTCTATAACTGTTTGTTTACATTGGAGAGGAAGTTGAGTAATTTTAAGGTGTGGTTTTGTAACAGTTTGCAAGACATCAGGACACCAAATTTGGTGTTTGCTTTATTAAGTAGTATAGTTTTGTAAAGATGCGTTTTCACAAGAGAGTAACTGGCATTAAGTAAAAAATTTGTAAGGCTTCAAGACATTAAATTTGGTGTTTGCTTTATTAAGTAGTATAGATTATTGTTAAATTGTTTACTTAATTTTGAACTATCGATTGAATTTACTTAGTCTCTAAAGTAAATAAGTTAAAGTCTATTTATTTGTATCTAAACTATGGATTAAATCTGTTAAATTCATATAGTATTTAATTCAAATATATTTAGTCCTTGAAGCAATTATAAAAATAAAATATAAACTCATAAGTATTATAAATTAGTAAAAGATTTATTTAGTTAAATTTTTATTTCGAAAAAAACCTTAAATTTTTACTTTGGATTGGCAAAGTGGGTGTCACTTCTTATGGTGAATTTTTTTTATAAGGGTAAATGTAATTTATCTATATTATTTTCTTACTTATTTTCTACAATGACTATTTATTTACCTTTATCTAGTATTATATGTTAGATTTTGCTTATAATTTTTTACTAATTGTTTTAAGTTTTTCGTTGAATTCTTTTTTATAATTTAATTAATTAATTATTTTGTTCTATTGTAATTTGTAGCAGAATGTTACTATTTAAATTATCTAATTTTACTTATTTAGTATGTCTAAAACTCGTATAATAATATTCCTAAGATTGAGAAGCCAAACTTTGATACTAATTTAACCATGTAGTGAAATAAACACCTTTTAAAAACTAAATAAAAATTTAAGATTTTTCTGAAACAAAATATAAACTTTATAGGTTCTTTCACTAATTTATAATAATTATGAGTATATATTTTATTTTTTTAAATCTTTTCAGGAACTAAATAAATTTAAATTAAATATTTTAGGAATTTAATAGATTCAATCGATAGTTTAAAAATTAAATAAATTTTATTTTATGCACTTTAAGGACTAAGTAAAGTTAATTGATAGTTGAAAAACTAACTAGATATTTTAACAATAGTTTAGATATAGAAAATATAATAAATCAGATATTGATTTGCTTTTAGGTCATGTTTGATTTACAAGACTAATAGTGAAGTATTAATAATTTTATTAAATTAGTGTTGTATTCATTATCCAATTTGATTAATATCCATTGGATTAATAATCCCACCCCTACCCCATTACTAATAATCCTACAAATTTGTTGAATTAATTATCCATTGGATTAATAATCCTAAACCAAAATATTAAAACAAACATAGAATAATTGACTCCACGAATTAATAATTTCAATCCCATTATCTAATTCACCTAATCAAACATGCCATTAATGTACTGTACCGTTTGCAACTATCGTGACTCCTGAGTTGCTCACCTCGCCGATCATCTTTATTTGAAATTTTGAATACTAAAATTGGACAAATGCAATGAAGAAAATCAATTTAAAAAACCGTGTTCGATTGATTTGTATTGGATTTGAATAGGAAAATGATTGGTGGCCCTAAAAAAGTTGTCCCTAATATCCCTAATTTCTAATTTTGGAAACTGTTTTCTTTTTTTCTTTCTTTTTTCCTTTTTTTTTTTACCTGAAATGGAATTTCGGGGCATTCGGGCCACCCTATTTCGGGCCCTCAATCACTGCCGTTTACGGTGATATCTACAATTCTCGAACGTACTTGAAAATGCTATATACATCAATTAATATATCAACTAGTATATTAATTGATGATGTGACATAATTTAAGAGATTTTTGGTATTTGTAATGTAATTAATGAGTGAAATCAACAATAATATCATAAATAGTATTGGTACACTAGTTAGTACATTAATTAGTGCAGCACCACCGAACGAACTTTGAGTTATTCCAAGTTGATGGTTAAGATTTTTCAAAATCGGACAAATATATTTCATTTGAATGTAATGTTAGGAGTGAATTTGATATATTTTTATAATTAAAAAATCAAAATAAACAGATTCATGTATAATGTTTAAAGAATAATGCTTGAGAGCTCGAAAATGAGCCCCCTAATCCCCCTAATGCCCAAAACTACGTCGTTTTGGGCATTAGGCTTTTTTTTTTTTTCCCTGCCATTTTCGTTCGACCTGCAGGGAAGGGGGAGGAGAGGGAGAGGGAGAGGGAGAGGGAGAGGGAGAGGGAGAGAAAGAGGAAGAGGGAGAGAAAGAGGTCGTCGTCGCCGTCACCGTCGTCTCCGATCCGTCGCAAAACCGTCGTCGATCGCCGCGCCTCCGCCTCCGTCGCCGATCGCCATGCCTCTGCTCGTCGCCTCTGCCATCGCCGATTGCCGCGCCCCCCGCCTCCGCCTCCGCCTCCAGCCCATTTTTTAGGCCCCCTACAGTCCCCCTCCCCCTCTTCCTCCCCCTCCCCCTCCCCCTCCGTCTTCTTCTTCCTTTTGCTGAAAAAAAAAAAGAAAAAAAAGATGGAATTCGGGGCATTCGGGGGAGCTCAGATTCGAGCTCCCTAGCACGACCCATGTTTAAAATGATATTTGTTAGGAAAATATTATGGTATACACTTATATGTAAGTTATGTCATTTGGTAGGTTGATTATTAAAAATGGTATATCTCAATATCATAGGAGTCCTAAAAATAAATAAATAAATAAAATAAAATAAAATTGAGTCATAACTAAGGATTCGTTTGGGATGTGGGTTGACTTTTTAATTTTTTAACTTTGTAACTATTTTAACCTGGTGTTAAAAGTCTCGTTTGATATAGGTTTTTTGACTTGTTTGACTTTTATGAGAGAAAAAATGAAATGATTATAGTTTGGATGTGATGTTTTATCTTATTAGACTAAAATATCCATTTTATCTCTTTGTAGCTAAAATAATCAAAAAATCAAAAAGTCTGGCATGCTAAATGAAGGCTAAATGTTACGAGAGAAGTATAACAAAACAACTCTTGAATTATTTTGGAAAGTTGGTCAAAAATTTGCTTTTTGAATTTTTTGAATCTTTTTTGAAAAAAAATGTAAAAAAGTAGAGAGGTGATGTAATTCAAAATATGTTAAAAGTTAAATACTTTTAACCAAGTTCCCAAATTGGCCCATAATAAAATTTTATCATAATCGATATCACAATATATCATAATTAATAATATAATAATTATTGACTCAAATTATAATTAAATATGCATATGATATGTCGAATGTGTACATAATATTTTCCTATTTGCTAATAGTTTGAGGGAATTTTGTAAATAACCCTTTTATTAGTTTACCTTACAAAAAAAGAAAGAAAAAGAAAGCAGCTGATAACTGTAACCATTCCAGTGAATGGTCGTGACTCGTGATTTAGAATGATCCGAGTCAACTCGGCGAGTTAGTCAATATATGTTGATAATGGTGTTTTTATCTTTTGTTCTGAGGCAGAGGCTGAGTCTGCATCAACGGTGGGAAGGTTTCGTGGGAGAGAGAACGGACGGTCAGAAACCGATCTTCAGCGTGAAGAGGTCGTCAATAATTGGACGTTCGAGTTTGACAGTGGAGGTGAACGATAATCCGGAGGAGTACCAGATCGAAGGGTCGTTCGCGCAGCGATGTTGCACGATCTTGGATGGAAAGCAGCAATCGGTGGCTGAGATTAAACGGAAAGTGGATGCTTCGACGAATGTGGTGCTTGGGAAAGACGTAATCTCTCTTTTGGTCAAGCCTGGCTTTGATGGTTGCTTTGCCGTGGCATTAGTGTTGGTTATTGATCAGATCAACGGTGATGATTTTGATGAGGGTGCTAGGGTTGAGGTGGTGGACCCACTTCTTGTGAATTCAAATATATCTTCCAGTGAGTAAGTAAATGAAAAAATTTGGCAAACCTACTGGTTCAAATCAATCCAATAAGTCTGGTTTCATTTTTTTAATTCGTGATTTGGTACTGATTTACAAAATTGAGAAATCAATATTTGTGAATCGATTTCGAATTTAGGTTTGTAGTTCTGAATTTAAACTGAGCTGAACTATATAATTTAAACTATATACATTTATTCGTTAGATATTATTATTTGTTTAAGTTAATGGTAGAATGATATGCATGCTTATGTTTTGAAAATTTATGTTTCGAAAAAGAATAATGTTATATGCATTAATTAGTGTATCAATTAATAATGTGATATAATTTAAAAGGTTTTTAGTATTTGTAATTTTAATAATGTTTGAAGGCCCGAAATTAGTGGCTCGAATTTGGCTCAAAACCCAAAACGACGTCGTTTTGGGTTTTGATTTTTTTTTTTTCTTCCTCTTCTTTCTTTTCTACTTCTTTTTCGTTTTGAACTTGAGAAGCAGAGGCGCGAGAGAGAAATAGAGGGGAGAGATGGAAGCTCGTCGTCGTTCGTCGGCCAATCGTCGCAGCTCGTCGGTCGTCGACCGATCGTCGCCTCTGCCTCTGCCTCTGCCTCTGCCTCCGCCCGCCTCCACCTTCGCCTCCGCCTCCAGCCCTATTTTTAGGGCCCCCTCCAGTTCTGCTTCTCCTTCTCTTCTTCTTCTTCTTCTTCTTCCTCCTCCTTCTCAAATTCGAGCCAAATTTGGCTCGAAACCCTTTCGGGCTCTGTAGCAGAGCTGTTGTAATTTTTATAATAGTGGGGTCAATAATAATGTCATAACTAATATTGGTATACTAGTTAGTACACTAATTGGTGCATTTACCATCACCTTTCGAAAAATCATGGCAGATTAATGTTATGTTTTTGCTCAACTAGTGAATGTTATGAGAGTAATTTGGTTGATAGCGATGCTCTTGATTTGGATTGGTTCCGTAATTTTAATGGTTTCATTTAATTCCAATTTTTATAGAAGCGTAGGCAATGCATTGATCCTAATTTCATTCCAAATCGGGCCATTCTTACCCCTATATCTTCTTAGATTTATTTATTTATTTATTATTTTTTTTAAAGAGATGATTGGTGAAAAGCTCATCTTAAAGAGTATATAAAGCATTAGATCCAAAAGAAAATCTTATTTGGTGATAAGAACAGGCTGAAAAAGTCGCTGAAAAATTTTGCCGACTTCAAAAAAGTCACTGGAAAATTGTCCAAAGAATTTGCTTGCGATGCTGATTGGTGGCAGTAGATGGTGGTGGTGATATAGAGAAATGTGAGATATTTAACAAATAGGGTATTGAATGTAATATATGTCACATTTCAACATATAATTAATTTGATGAATTTTAACAGATAGACAAATATGGTTGGTGAATTATAGTAGATTGACAAATAGGGTGACTTTAAGAAAATGGGTTAATTTGACTTCAACAAATAGTTGTCATTTTAGACAAATTGTATCATTTTAATCTAAAGAGATTAGAGCTTGTGCCTAATTACCCAAAAAATTAAAAAATGGACCTATAGCCTGAATTTATTTTGATGGTTTGAGTTAAATAAATGAGGGGTTTGTCTTTGTCATTTGCTCAGTTATTAGATCTTTTGTTAATATATTTTATTTAGGGGAAATATAAAAATTAAAAAAAAAATAAAAAAGTAGGAAAGTAAGAAAAATAATTATAAACTCATGAAAATAGAACAGTTATTTGCACAATTTAATGCCTAAATTATTTATATTTTTATGAGTTTAATTTTATTTTTTATATTTACCGCTTTAATTTTTGTCTTATATCATTCCAAAAATAGTATGAGCCACAAAATATTTGTATGAAAAACTGTCTCAAAGTTGTGACTGGACAATTGGCTGGATATGATCGAAAAAATTTAGGATTGGTTGATTAGTCAACCAATAAATAATTTGAGATATTTTTCGTTGAACCTTCCTTTTTTCTTTTTCTTTTTTTTCTTTTCTTTTTTCTTTTATTTTTTCGCCACAGTATCACCATTGTTAATATAATTTAGGTAATTAACCACCAACTTTGACGTGCATGGGATTTTGTAAAGCATGAGAATGTCACTGTCAAGGTTGGTTTGATGCATTTTCAATTTGGGTAAATTACAAACATATCTCTGAAGTTTACTTAAATTATAAATTATTCTTATAGATTTAGAAATTACATTATATCCCTTAAAGTTTTTAATTTCATAACAAATATGTCATTTTATTAATAAATCATCAAGTTAATTAACAATTTTTAATAATGTTAAAATTTTATTTCAATTAATAATTCAGATAATTTTATTATTGTATAGGTGAACAGTTAGAAATTTCACTTTTTAATTAATTCTATTAAATAAAAAATAATGACAGGGAAGTATTTATAATTTTTCAAATCACAAAGGACAATTCATATTTTAAGCAAATCTCAGAGAGTGTATTTGTAATTTACCTTTTCAATTTCAAACCAATTCACTTTTAAAATTAAAGGAGAGATTAATTACACAAAATTAAATTATAAGGGCAACATTTTCCTTGCCAATTGGAAGTGTTGTTGGGTTTTGTGCTCTGTCATGGAATTCGTTTTCATGATTTAAACCGTTTATATTAAAAGGCTTATTCAAAATATTATTCTTACAAAAAAATGATTTATTTTGATTATTGTAGATGTGTTATTATATTATATTTGTCTTTAAAATAATAAATTATTTATAATTATAATTGTAATTATTTATTTTAAATGACAAATGTGTTCTAAATTTATGATAATAGTTGTCCAATTAATTTGATTTTTTATAATCTCAACAGATCATTTGATATGAACAATTCAAATCATCAAGATAACTCCCGTAAGCCTAACAACACCTCTGGTTGATTTTGCATAATGGAGCTTGGAGAGAAGCGTTGCCCAAATTATAGAACAAAGGTGATGTTTTTTTTTTTTTTTTTTTTGATCGGCAAAATAAATCTTTATTGATAAGAAACATACAAAGTAACACACAAAGCAAAACAAAACAACAACATGAATGTTCCACCTATCAACAGTTGAGCCCAACTACAGTGAACAAAACAAACTAGTTGCAGCTAATGAGTTGATTACCACCACTTTGAGATGCTGAGCATATGCATAGCAACCATTGCAGTGAACAAAACAATCTAGTTGCAGCCATTGCAAAGAACAAAATAGCCAGATTAATGCTGAACAAAACAATCTTCTAAACAGCAAGCAGATTAATGCTGAGCAAACCTTTAACAACTAGATTGTACCCAAATAATCAAAATGAGCTGATTATCCCCAGATTGTAATGCTGAGCATAAACATAACAACCAATAACAATAAAAAAGAGTTGATTACCACCACTCTGCATCCCAGCTTGAGCTTTAACAGACTTTCCCAAAGCATGGATCTGATGCTAACATCATTGGGAGCATAAATATTGACCAAAACACAATCATAAGAATTATATAATAAACCTGAAGGTCCCAAATGCAAGGAGCCCACCAGCAGTACCTTCTGTATCTACAGACATATGCTCCATTATCCTACGCCCCCAAAGCCCTCTAACAACATTAACAGAGACCACGGCTTTCTTAGTTTCTTGAAAAAAACAATATCCATGTGTCTAGCCTTTAATAGTTTCTTGATTCTACCTTTCTTCTCAAGCTTTCCTAGCCCCCTAAAATTCCAAGATAATAGCTTCATAGATAAACAAATGAGACACTCAAAATCTCTCTTTGTCCTTTAGCTCTAGGTCCATGATCTTGTTTAAGGCAACATCTTCTTGTCCATTGAAGTTGATGCCAAGAGTTTTCCCCAATTGGATGGTGGCTGTGGCTTCTTGAAGAAGGTAATTGTTCAGACTTGTTTCAACCTCAGACAGATCCGACTATGCAATTACTGCTGCTGCTGGTCTGTGTATGATAGATTTTGAGGTGGGTTTGTTGGCAGCTTTGTACCCATGGAGTCTGAAGAAGGTAGTAAATCCCTCTAGTTGGGCCTTTTGTTTCCCCATTTTCTTCACATTCTGAAGAGGTTTTGAGATGGCAGCTGATTGCCTAATTTGGCCTAAATGATTTAGGCTCAAAGCCAAAACCCATTGCTACCAGGTCTGATATCACAAGGCTCAATGGGTCTGGAGGATGGACCAATATCTTGGTTGTTGCATATTGATTGAGCCAGATCCACTTCTAGATTAATGCCAGGCTGGAGACCCTCTCTAGGCCCACTTAAACTTTTTATAAAACCCTGTGTAAAGACTTGCTCAACGCACCTCTAATTGCCATCATTACTTTTAGGGCTACGCACAGTCTCTTCCAGCATCATAACCTTTACACACCCTCCTTCATTATTACTGCTTCCTACATCCAACTCTGTCTCCTTAACTACACGGCTTACCTTCTTACTAATGTGACCTGTAGTAGGCTCCTTCCTCGGTACTACCTCATTGGTGCATACCAACTCAGTAGCAAGCTTGTCACACCTTGCTACCGCCTCTTCATCATCTTCCTTCTCCTTACAGCCCTTCTCTAGGAAAGTTTCTACCTCTTTACTGGAACAACTATCATTGGAACTACAATCTTCCATACCATGCTTCATGATACTAAGATCTGCAATATGATCTTCACACACAAAGATGGGGTGGAATTTACCCTTACACTCTAGCAAAATAGTTTTGCTGATAGGCTCCATACATGATGTAACCATTTTGACTTTGGCGCATGAGAAAGATTTTGGTTGACAAATATCCCTATCCAAATTGAGAACAGAGCCCCAAATACTTCCAATGCTGTTAAGTGTGTTTTTATTCCAGAAATTTAAGGGTATGCCATAACACCTCAACCACAAGCATCTCTCTTGTTCATAGTGGAAATCTGGCTTCCATTCTGCCACAAACTGGCTCCAATCCTTGAACTATTCTTTAATGGAGATTTGAAAGTTAAAACTACATCACAATATCCCCCTTGTCTGACTGGAACCTGGTCCAGACCATTTGCTTTCAGAGCTTTACCAATATCATGAGTGGAATACTTAGCATTGAGTTTGATTATTACACTGTCATATAGCCATCCATGACCAACTTCATCAACTTTTGTGGTCATGCTAACATTACTAGCTGTAGTGGGTGGTTCCCCTTTTAATACCTCTGCAAAGGATCTTTGATCTGCATATGAAGCTTACCCTTGATGCTAGTTGTTGTGAAGAATCTTCTAGTGCTCTATGGTAGTCTTTTACTTTGTTCATCTTTGTTACCCCTGGTATATGTAGCATTCTTGACTTCAAGCAATGTGTCATCCACCAACAGACCATTCGCTTTTTGGATGGCAATGTCTGCTGTAACAGGGCAATCAAATCTCACAAACCCGAATCTTGATTTTGTCACTATTCTTCTTTTAAGAGGTATAAAGACATCCTTCACAATGCCAAACTTTGTGAAGAGTTTGAACAATGACTGAGCATTCATTGCTCCTGGTAAATTATCCACGAAAATCGTAAAAAGTCCCTGATTTGTGGCGCGACCTTTTGCTCCACCTCCTTTCCATTGTCTCACTACCAGAATCCAACCTCCATTTCCTTTTTCTATGTTTTTCAAAAGAGCTCACATATTTACCATTGATGTACATACTTGAAGGTTCCAAGGGGTTTCCATGGCTAATGACTTCTTTATCGTCTAATGACTTTTGATCCCTAATGACTTCTGTATCGTCTTCAACTTGTCATGTATGTTTCATATAAGTTATTCACTCATTGTAACATTTTATATGATGTCGATCTTTAATGATTGTTCCACATGATTTAGATTGTAATCATTTTGTATGATATCTATCCGTTATAGACGTTTCGAATAAAGTCGCCCACAATGGGTGTTTCGCATAAGCTCGTTCAAAGTGGACGTTTTGTACCAAGTCATCCCAAGTGGACATTTTGCATTGTCTTCCGATAAGGATGTTCTGCATAAAGCTGTCCAATAAGGGCGTTCTGAATGCTTCGTTCTACCGTGAACGTTTGTGCGTTAATCCGTCAAGTTTGATAAGCCTATTGAGTACTATGAAATGTGTTAAGCCATGAAAGGTTTGATGAACCATATTTGCTATTATACGTTTTCGAAGTGTGCTTTAACTACGTCAAGAACCTTATGTATTTTGGTAAAGTAATGGAACTCATTCACGTAACCTCTTTACATTGAGATTATTCACTAGGCTCTAGCTCATTATTTATGTATATGTATGTAGGTGATCAAGCACCAAATTAGACTTAGCAACGTTGATCTAAACCCACTTTTGTCAGGCTAACTACTGTGCCTCACTGCGAGGTTCCGAACCGTCAAATGTTATGGCTTTTTGGGTGGTTCTAAGTTCACCCTTTTGAACTTGTGTATAAGTAACTTGAATGTTTTATGTACTATTTGGGTAATGGGATTTAATTCCCTAACTTATGTTTTTATTTTGTATATAGAGGTGATATGGACTTGTGTAAATATTTGTATATATTATATAAAGTTTGTTTGTTCATGTAAGTCTACACAGCTCAATGGATGATATATATTGTTTTATTTATTGTCTTCTGCTAGCCTCTTTTACTGTAGTACTATTTTACTGTTAAGCAGGCCTTTGGTAATCACGGATTACTAGTCAGTTACGATACTAAACCTATACGGACGGGTTTGGGTCGTGACAAAAGAAGGACTAGATACAGAGAAACCAACGTGAGAATGAATCAGTCTATTGGAGAGACAAAAACAACGTGATGAAGAAGAGGAGGCTAAGAGAAAACCCTAGGCTCTGATACCATGCTATGAGAATAGAGAGAAAGAGAGAGAGAGAGAGAGAGAGAGAGAGAGAGAGAGAGAGAGAATATAACTCTGTATATTTTAATGAATGATTATGAGTGAATACAAGATTGCTTTATATAGAAAATTGAGAAGCTAATATGGTATGCACAATATGATAATATAGATATATACAGCTAGCAACTATTATTTTCGAAATGTGATGGCTGATGACATTTGAATGCTAAATTTCAACACTATTATATATAAGCAACACTACTCGTGCTTTGCAAGGTATAAAAATATATTTTTAATAAATAATTTGTTTATGCATAAGTCACTACTATTATATACTCATATATATAATACACTTAACCACAAGTCATTATATATATATATATATATATATATCTTTATTATTCATAATCTATTGGAGGAAAAAAAAATAGAGACAAATATATCTGTGCGCCTTACAATAAAAAATGAAGACATCTGTTTATATGTGTACTTTTAAATTTAAAAACTAGCTAGTGCACTTTCAAATAAAATAAAAATATGAACAAATGTATATATGTGTTTACTTTCAAAATAAAAAAATGTATATTTGTGTGTGTATGTGTCCATTTTCATGTACTTCAAATAAACTAATTTTTCCTTGTTTTGTTTTAGACAATTTTTTTAATGTATTCTTTCAATAAGATATTCATTGGAAAACAACCAACGGTGATGGTTTGGGGACATAAAAAATAAAGGTTGTTTTGGCTCTAAATATATATATATATATGTATTGTGGGTGTTGATTTTTGACCAAATAACCAAATAGGGGACTTAGCTAGAGAGCATGCGGCAGAATAGATTAAGCCAACCATCTGCCAACAAAAAGATGAGAATACCGCGGTGGTTCGTCCACCTGTGGGCACTCTGACGATCAAGTTAGTCAACTTATTTCTCAAACATATCAAATTAAGTACTCAATACACAAGTCAAAGCATCACAAATAAAAGCATACCTTAGACCCACGGGAGTGCTTCACTTTTATAATGATCAATGTCCAACTTCCCTTAGAAGTCTTACTTCATGGGACTCTACCTTTTCCAAGGATAACATCTATCACAGCTCACACTATTTAGATTAAGATGAACTTCCCCAAGAGTCCTATCTCTATCCAAATAGGTAGCTTGATGTCATCTAGGACTTTTGTCCTTTATCTGAATATCTCGAATTCCGGCATCATCACGCCAAACCTTGACAATGCCACAATCACCTTATAACGATTCTGCTTTAGACTTGACCCATTTCATATATCAGACTCGAGTTTCATGGTTTCATATTATTGTTCATATCTTGCTTCCCTTGTACATCCTTAAATTTGATTATTGGATTATAGTGGTTATGTTTGGAACATGTTGGTTGCTTAGTTTTCAAACCATTGTTGCCCAGAATTTTACTCTTCCGCTCGAGCGGCACTTCTTGCACTCGAGCAGGCTTTTTAAACTCTCAGTACTTTTGCAAGTCTGCAAAACTGCTGCAATAGTGTATTCTACGCTGGAGCGGTTCCTTCTACGCTCGACTGGGCTTAGCTCGAGCGGCCTTTCTTGTGCTTGAGTATTGGTCTGTTTTTTGCAAAACTACTGAGAGTGTGCATTCTGCGCTCGAGTGTCACTTCTTGGGCTCGAGCGGAACAACTTGTTGTATCTGACGCTCGAGCGTCACTTCTTGCGCTCGAGCGGACTATGCGTGTATCAGTTCGCAACAACACCTTTTTATATCACTTTCTCCTATCTTTTTTTCTCAAAACCGTAGATCTAGAGTCTTTCTCTCTAAAACCTACCTTCTCTCTACGTTTTCACCTAGATCTAATGATTTCTCTATCCGTGTCCCTTTGTTAAAAAGGTAGAGTGTCTCAAGGGCTACATTTTGATCAGAATAGAACTTGGTTTTGGCATCTTTGAAGTTCCTCTATTGCTTCCTTTGGTCTTCTAAACATGAGGTAGGGACTTTCTATACTCTTTTTTGAGTTTTAACGTGGTTATTTGTTGATATGTAAGAAATATTGGAATTTGGGGGGATTTTGAACAAACCTAGGGTTTTGGTTTAAAATCAAAAAAAGGGTTCTCAAATATATGTGTGAAAATTGGTTATGGGAGTAGATGTGAGATTGTGTTGTGATAAATCCATTGATTTTGATACCTGTGATGGATTTCGAAAGAAAGAGGAATTTTGCACTAATTGTCTCAAATGGTTAGTTTGTATAACAACATGAAATTGGCATTGTGAATATGAAATTGGATGGATAATTATATAAATGGTGGAGTTGGGTATATATTACCTCTCACCTATGGAAATTTGGATAATTTATCTATCTTGAAGATTGTATATCTATTTAGAAATATTTGTTTTGGGCTATTAGTGGAAGATAGCTATGATTGTTGTGAAAATTGCATGAGGATTAAGTGAATTGAAACTGATCACTTATCTATTGTCATTGAATATGACTATGTTTTAATACATTGTAAATGCATATCGTGTGTAAGGAGAAAGAGGATGTACTCCATGTTTGGAAGAAGAAAGGAGATGGACTCCATTGAATTAAGTTGGCCTATGTGTCTATGGTGAAAGTCCCAAAAATCGTATGTATATATGGGTGTTGGTTCCCGCAGATGAAATATCCATAAAATGGCAAATGAAAGTGTTTGTATAATGGTTGTGTTGATTAGAAACCCATCGAGTTGTACCTTCAGTGTGGTTGTTTGAATGAATTGGTGAATGACTCATGATATGAGATAAAACAGTGAATGAATCATAAAATAAGATAAAATGAATTGAGATAACATGATCTGTGATATAAAGCTTGGCATGGCATGGTTTTGAAAGAGTTATAAATGTGGACATTGAATATGCATCTCACACTTTATTAAGATTCATATATTGTGTTAGATTGTTCCTACTAGGCTTTAGCTCACCCTATTGGGAAAAATCATTTTCATGTATTGGAGATATGCCTCCGCCAAGGTAGTAGTTTGGGGAGATTTAGAGCAAGAGCTTCTTTTTTATTGTATTTACGTTGTATAGCCAAGGGCTTAATTGTATTGAGTTAGACTCATTTTTGTTGTAACCAGGCAGTGACTTGGAAAGATGTAAGCCTTTCGAGCATATGAATATTTGTTTAGCTTTCATTACTTTTTACTATTTGTAACATATGCTATAGATTTAGGATGAGTCATTTATGAATGTATATCGCATGTGTCACATTTTGTATATTAACTCTAATGAATAAAATTACTTTGCTTCAACTTGAATTCCGCTTATAAGGTGGGTTTATCATATTTATTTTGGGACGTTACAGCTTAGTATCAGAGCGTATCGAGTTTGAATACTTTGGGTACGTGGGAGGCGGTTATTACTACAATGGGTTTGTCTCGCTTGATAGAGATATTAGTGGGTACAATATGCTTATGTGATTATATGCGGGATTTAATTCTTAGGATGTTGATTGAGTCTATGAGTTTCTAGAAGTCCTATTAGAAGAGCACTTGATCACTGTTGTTTCTAATCGGAACTCTGGCAACGTCGTGAGACGGTCATTATCTGGGAATGAAATTCGTATGTGTTTATGTGACAACGTGCTTATATGGAATGAATTACTGTTGTCCACCGCATTAGGACACGAGTGAGTTAGTTTCGACACATTTGTAAATGTGCTAATATTTTGTGTTACCTTCATTAGGATGTCAGGACGTGAACGTGGTGGTGGTAGGCACGGTAGGCCTAAGAGGCGTGAAGTGACTTTATCGGATGATATTTCGGTGCAAGAAGAAGGAGTTGGTCAGGCCAATGTTGCCGAACCAATGGGTCAGCAGGCCATGGGTGCCTTAGCCCTCGAAATAGCCAAAGCATTGTGGGAATTTATGGACATTCCCATGGCTAAGAATCAAGTCTAGGCCCAAGTAGCTAAGGCAGGGCCGTCTTTCTTGAAGTGAGAGTTTTTCCAGTCAAATCCAGATGAGTTTATGGGTGATCCTAAGGAGTCATTAAAGATGGATGAGTGGCTAGAGCAAATAGTGAAGATGTTCGAGATACTTGGCATCGAGGATGACCAGTTGGGAGTGACCTTGGCATCCTTCCAACTGAAGAGAGATGCGGATCAGTGGTGGAAGTATGCTCGTGGGAGTATTAGGGTGACTTGGGTGGCCTTTGTTAGTGTTTTCCAGGATAAGTTTTTGCCTCCCACAATTCGGGAAAAGTTGAGAGACTAGTTCTCCAAGCTTGTGCAGTTGAACACTCTTGTGGCCGAGTTTGAGGCCACGTTTACTAGCTTATCGAGGTTTGCACCAAAACTCGTGGCGATTGAAGAGTGTTGTTGTTTAGAGTTCAAGAAGAGATTGCGGACTAGGTTAATGTTCAAAGTGGCCGGGTCGATGATTAGGGATTATGGACACCTTGTAGAGGCAAAGGCTCATCTTGAGACCATAATGCAAATGGGGGAGGAGAGGATGATGGGCTGTAAGAGGAGTCAAGATATTTAGGGGAACAGTAAGAGGCAGAGGGGTTCTAACCCACAACCGTTCCAAGGAGCTTAGTCGAGGTCTATTTTTCCAGTACCGAGTTCGGGTTCTGGGAGAGGTGGTCAGGGAGATGTCACTTGCTTCAAATGTGGTCAGTTGGGCCACAAGTCTCTAACTTGGCCCCAGAGAGGAGGAGGGCAACGGTCTGCATCGTTTTCGGCTCATTCGCTAAAGTCAAGGAAGAGGGCATCAGCTCACTTGTTATTAGTGTGGGCAGGCGAGGCGCATGAAGAGATTTTGCCCTTAGTTGGGTAGCATACCCGGTGCGTTTGGTTCGAGGCAGACACAGAGCCACCAGCCTGTATTGTTAGCATAAACCTCGTAGGCCAATTAGGAAGCCTCTTCGACTCAGTCAGTATAAGCTCTGAGGGGTGAACAAGTTTAGCAAAGACCTACAAGGCTTGTGTATGCTGTTATTGTGCCAGATCTTGTACCAGGGCCTTTAGTATGAGAGATACCTTCTTATTTTCCAATTCAGTTGCTAATGTGTCGATTGATACGAGTGCATCCCATTCATTTATCTTATCTGCATTTACATCAGTTTTGGGGTTAGAGTTAGCTCGGTTAGCATCTCCTATTTGTGTAGAATCACCTATTAGTGGTAAGGTTATTTTGAAGCAGGGGTGTCGGGGTTGTGACATAGAGGCTGCCGGTCGCTGACTTCCTTTTGCATTTGTGTTGATTGACATGTCTAGTTTTGATACTATTTTGGGAATGGACTGGTTATCATCATATCGGGTGGTTATAGATTGCTACCGTCAAAGGGTTACTGTATGTACCCTGAACAGTGATTGTTTTATTTCTTGGGAGATCGGGTTGATAGAGTCTTATCATCGGTGTATGATCCGCATGGACGGAGTGAGCTTAGTTGCCTTCTTGCCAACTTCTTGAGTAGTGAGTGTGATGAAGTCTGAGTTGAGTTGCCAATGGTAGTTTACGAATACTCATATGTTTTTCCTGAGGACCTTACTAGTTTACTACCTCACCGAGAGATCAGTTCTCTATTGATTTAGTGCCTAGCATGACACCGATTTCCATGGCACTGTATAGATTTGCACTTGCTGAATTGAGTGAGTTGAAGATTCAACTACAGGAATTGTTAGATAAGGGTTTTATCCACCCTAGTACTTCGCCTTGGGGAGCACAGACTTTTTTTTCCAAAAAGAAAGATGGTGCGTTGCGACTTTGTATAGATTACCAAAAGTTGAACCGGGTAACTATTAAAAACAAATAACCAATGCCTCGTATAGATGATCTGTCTAATTAGTTGAAGGGATCTTGTTGTTTCTCTAAAATAGACCTGAGATCAGGTTATCACTAGTTGAGAGTGAGAGGGGAGGATATCCCGAAGATGGCATTCCATACACGGTATGACCATTATGAGTATCTAGTGATGCCCTTGAGCTAAGTAATGCACCAGCTATGTCTATGAATTTGATGAACCGGATCTTCCATGAGTTCCTTGACCGCTTTGTGGTCGTCTTTGTGGATGACATCTTGATTTACTCACCTTTTAAGGAGGAGCACGAGAAACACTTGCAAGTGGTACTTGAGTTGCTTAGAGCCCACAAACTATATGGTAAGTTTGGGAATTGTGAATTCTGGCTAAGAGAAGTTAAGTTTTTAGGCCACGTGATATGCGGGGAAGGGGTGATCGTAGACTCATCTAAGATAGAGGCAGTGCAAGATTGGGAACCATCTAAGAATACTTTCGAGATCCGTAGTTTCTTGGGGTTGGTCGGGTATCATAGGTTTGTAAAGGATTTCTCCAAGCTAGCGTCACCATTGACTAGATTGACGAGGAAAAGGATCAAATTTGTGTAGAGTGAAACTTGTGAGAAGTCTTTTCAAGAGCTTAAGGTTAGATTTACCACTACTCCAGTTTTGATTATTCCGAAGAGGGGTTTGGGCTATTCAGTGTATTGTGATGCCTCACGGGAAGGTTTGGATTGTGTTTTGATGCAAGAAGGAAAGGTAGTGGCCTATGGCTCGCGACAGTTGAAAACACATGAGAGGAACTACCCTACTCATGACCTAGAGTTAGCGGCGATGATCTTTGCCTTAAAGATTTGGAGCTATTATCTATATGGTGAGAAGTTTGAAGCGTTTTCTGATCACAAGAGTCTGAAATATCTGTTTACATAAAAAGACTTGAATTTGAGGCAGAGGATGTGGATGAAATTTATAGAGGATTATGATTTCGAGTTATGTTGTCATCCAGGAAAAACCAATGTTGTTGCTGATGCCTTGAGTAGGAAATCCATTAGCAGTGTAGGTTGTATTGCCATTTGGGAATGGGAGATGTTGGGTGCTATTAGGGAGACTGACTTGCATCTTGGTGAGTCTGTAGCCTTGTTTTTAGTAGTTGCATAACCAATACTTATGAACTAAGTGATAGAAGCACAGAAGGGTGACAATGGAAAGTGTAGACACCCCATTTTTGACCGATCTTAAGACTCAGCCATCATCGATTGAGCGCTCGGTGATAGTGCATGTTGTGCTCGCTTCAAGTTTCCAGAGTTTTCGGCTGAGTGCCTTGCCTCCGGGCCTCTAAACTCTTTGTTCTTTGGCTCGGTTTATGGACCAAGCCTTGTTTCCCTTCCTTGGAGGGAGGGAGAGGTCTTGTAGATCACCATTTTGCGGTCGTAGACCACTTTTCCTGCTTGGAGGCTAGTTTCCGATTTTCAGAGCCTTCGGCCTCGCGCCTTGTCTCGGGACCGCTTAACGTTCTCCGTTTGGCTTGGTTTTCGAACCATACCTTGTTGCCTTGGCCTAGAGGGCCACTGTGGTCTGGAAGACCACTTTTGGTGCCCGTAGACTAGTTTTCGAGGCTTCCAGCTGCGCGCCTTGACCCCCGGACTTTCGTCTTTCATCCTTTTTGGTTTGTTTATGGCACAAACTTTGTTTTTCTTGCTTGGAGAGTGGAAAAAGGGTGGGAGACCAGTTTCTCTCCCCGTAAACCATTTTTCTTCCCCGCCATCCAGTTTTCTTCCCTGTAGACCACTTTTGGTGGTCTACAAGTGGTTTGCAACTGGAAAAAGTGGTCTTCCACCATGCCACCACCTTGGTTTCCTGGTGTAGACCACCTTTCCACCATGGGAGACCACTTTTCTTTCTGGGAGACCAGTTCTTCCCTTTAGAGACCACTTTTTCTGCCTGCTAGCCAATTTTCTGGTTGGCCAGCTGGTTTTCTTGGTCTTTGGACCACTAATAGTGATCTCCCACAATGCCATTAGCTTGCTTTCATGTTGTAGACCACCTTTCCACCATGGGAGACCACTTTTCTTTCTAGGAGACCACTTTTCTTTCCGGGAGACCACTTTTTGTCCTGGCCGACCAGAAAAAGTAGCTGGCTGACCAGTAAAAGTAGCTGGCCGACCACTTCAACTGGTCGGCAGCTTTCCAGCACCTTTTTGAAGATCTTTTCTTGCCAGTTGTGCCAGGCACAAAAAGCATCCTCCATGTATGGAGGGATTGCTTAGAGCTCTTAGTGTGTTCAACAAGCTTGAACTTTGTTTTGCTATATAAGGGAGCCTCCTCCCTCATGCCTTAGGTTCAGAATTTTGTTCTTGAGAGTTATACATACACCTTTGTATCTATCTTGCACCTTCTCTTCATTTTTGTGCCTGAAAATGTAGTTTTATCACACTTTAACGCACAAACACACACTCAAACACCATACTTCTGGAGCTGAGGTTCCTTGAAGTTGTTTTTGAAGTTTTTGGACTGGTTTGAGCTCAAAGAAGTTGCTGGAGTTGCAACTTTGAAGGTGTTCTTCATGGGTGAGCTTCTAACCCTTTAAACCCTTATCTTTGCTTAAGCTTTTGGACCTATTTGCATGCTGATTTAAGCTTAACTTTTAACTACAAAAAGTTCTATTTTTCAGTCCTTAAAATGTTTATTTAAGGTCACTTTTGTATTGGGGGTGGTCTACCCCCTCTTAGGCCTTGTTTAGCCTTGTTCTTGTGCCATCTTTTTAAGCTATTGGGATCACCTTGTTTTGGCCTTCTCACAACTGAAACTCAGAGGAATTTCAATGGTGGAAATAGTGTTTTAAGGTCCCAAATTGGAGAGGGTCATCCCCTCTCCTTGTGTCTTATATGCTTGCTTCATATGCCTCATGTTTGAGCATGTTTGTTAAGCTTATGTTGGCTCCATCTTAGCTTGTATTTGGGGTTATTTTGGCATCACATACCACTTTTTTAACTTGGTTTTGTCATCCCTTGCATGCTTCATACACTTGTAATGTAAATTTTGCAAACTAGCTTTGTATGCCTAATGAAGTAGCATGCCTTTCTAGCTTGTTTTGAGTCCATCTCAGCGTGTTTTTAGTGTTTTTTTAACATGTCTTAGATCTTTTTTGGCTTGGTTTGGTCACCCCTTGCATGCTTAATACACTTGTAGTGTAAATTTTGCAAACTAGCCTTGTATGCCTTATGAGGTAGCATGTCTTTCTAGCATGTTTTGGGTCCATTTCAGTAGGTTTTTGGGATTTTTTTAACATGCCTTAGATCTTTTTCATCTTGGTTTGATAGCCCCATGCATGCTCCATGCACTTGTAGTGCATTTCCATCAACTAGCCTAATGTATACCATGCTTTAGACCATCATTCTGGCATGATTTTGGCTTAACTCCAAGAAACTTTTGTCCATGTTTTAGCATGCTCTAGCTCTGATTTGTATTGTTTTGGTCATGCATGCCATGCTTTGTATAGCTATAATGCATCCTAGCTTGTTAGCTTTGTGTATCAAGTCCACTAGCATGCATTGCTTGGCCTATTTGAATGATTTGGCATCATTTGTTATGAGATTTTAGTGCATTTTTCATGGTCATACACTCACATCTTCCACTTGATTCATGCTTTGAAGGGTTGGTCTTTTATGCCTTAAACATGAGCCATTGTGTATGCTTTCATGCCTAAGCTTGCGAGCTATCATTTCAGTGTGTTTTTGGGGTTATTTTGCCATGATATAACTCGGATTTTTGTTGACAAAGCCATCCCATGCTTGGTCTTGGTAGGTGTAGTGTAATCCTCCCTATTGCCCTTGCATGATCCATGCCTTATGCCCTTCATGCTAGCTTGTTTTCACTTCCTTCCATGCATGCTTTAGACTCATTTTGACATGTTCTAGGACTGTTTTGGATTGCCTTGACCATATGCTTCATGTTTTGCATAGTTGTAGTACAAATGCCTATGCTAGTTTTGAGTTTTGAGCTCCATAGCATGCTTCATTTGCATCATGTACATGATTTGGCATCATTTCATATGACATTTCAGAGCATGTAGCATTGCCATACTCTCACATCATTCACCCTTTGAGTGCCTCTAAGGGTTGTGCATTTGTTGCCTTGTTTGAGGCGTAGCATGTATGCCATCTTGCCTAGGTCCTTGAGCCCCCATCTTAGCATGTTTTGGTCATTGTCTTGACCTATTTGAGCTCTGTTTGTGGCTGGCTCATACACTTGTGCCATGTATTGCATGCCCCCTTTGTAATCCTCTTTACTAGCTTCATGTTTTAAGGACCTTTGCATGCTATACTTGCATTGTTTGAATGATTTGGCAACATTTCTTGCTTAATTTCAGTACATATAGTGTTGTATCACTTCCACATTTATCACTCTTTGAGTACATAAAGTGTTGTGCTCTTATGTCTAGTCAATGGGCCATTGCATTGAGCATGTTTTGTCTTGATCTTCATGCCTTAGTTTCATTACCATGGCCACTGATTTGGGCATGACAGAGGTCTATCCATTTTGGTTTAAGTCCATCGAGCATGTTATGTAAATGTTGTTACATTGTATCATGTTGTTGCATGCTTATGTTACTTTACATTGTGTGTGCATGCATTAGCATTGTTTGAATGTCATTAGCTTTGTTAAGTTGATCATGTCACATTGCATTGAGTATGCCATGTTGTTACATTGCATTGAGTATGCCATGTTGTTGCATTGCATTGTGTATGCATGCCTTACATTGTGTTTTGCATGCTTGAGTTACATTACATGTTTGCATGCTTGAGTTGCATTGCATATTTGCATGTTGTTGCTTGCATTGTGTTTGGATTAGGTGTTAGTCCAAACACAGGAAACGAGGGACGTTTCATACTTGAAGTGATGAAACGTGCCTCAATTCTCGGTCGCCGACGCTCTTGATCATACATGATAGAGTTCTAGGCTTTATGTGTTTATTTGTGCATTCATTTTACATTGAATTGTGCAATTTGGCTTCTCGACCATCATGTATCGAGATGCGTGATTGGTGGCCCGAGGGTCGAGAACCGCACTCCCTTGAGCTTATGAAATGATAGGGAGGGTGGTTGTGCACACATATCTTGCAAATACATTACCATGCCCTTTATTGCTCTCTGTTGCAGCAAGCTGGAGAAGTGCAGCAAAAACTGGCTGGCCAGGCAGAAAAACTAGCTGGCCGACCACTTTTTCTGGTCTGCAGCAACAAAAAGTGGTCGGCCAGTGGCTGGAAACACCCCTAGGTGGTCGGCAGCCCTCCCACAGGTCCCCAAGGTGAATTAGAAGCTTTGTGGAGCTTTGTGCAATGTTCTGAGAACAGTTGCAAACAGAGGCAAATCGGGACATCGCGATGGATTTCCGAACGAGGCGACCGGGCATGCATGCACTTCTCTTCCCGAGGACCTCTCTTTACTAATTTGCTTAGCTAGTTTACGCTTTGGTTTTGTACTTAATTAGCTAATGTGCTTAGCTATTCAATTTGTGTTGTAATAATTAGTTGTAGCTAGTGATTCAATTTTGTGATGTAATAAGTAGTTTAATTAGCTTAGATTAGCTAGTTAGCTCATTATTCGGACCCTCCGTCAAGAGGTCCAACTGTTGTAATAAGCGTGCGTGTGTGTGATGCATGTCTTCCAACCCCTATTTCTTTCTCCCTTTTACTTAATCGTTTACGATGGTTAGTTTTAGGGCATATTTTGATTAACATACTTATGTTTCGCATGCGTGCATTCATTCATCTGTATTGCATGCACCGGGCTCGGCACATCATACTAACTGCATTGTATTTCAATACATTTACTTGAATACGTGTTCAACAGCATGTTATCAAGTTGCATTTCACATGATATTTTAGAATAGTCGAGCCTATTTTAGTTACATTTTTGCATGTGTTGCATTAGCCATCTTAACATGAACTAGGATCATGCATGATTTCTAACTAGTTTTCTGTGTTGGCTTGGAGTACACTGTGAGTGTTTACGCTTTAGCATACTGCATGTGTGTTAAGGTTGCCATGAAAGCATGCTTGCCATGAGGCTAACTGCTTATTTGATTAACTGCCTGAATACCTGTGGGTGAAGGTTGGATTACTTGAATTGGAATAATTCATTGAAATCCTCATCTTAGCCTACTTGCGAGTAGCAAACTTCAAATCATTTTCACAAACGAATATGCAATGCTTTGTTCCAACTTAGGGGATCTAGTCTATACTTGTTTGCTGTGCGCATAACTTAGTAATTCTAGGTTAATAAATGGAATAAGAACACATGTGTTTTCAAAAACAAAATATCATGCTTAGTAAAGGCCGATCTTTTGATCGGGCGAGCGAGGGTGCTCATTGCATGACCTTCCCCTCTCGTACCCAAGTGCTTGAGCCAAGGCAACTTTGGTGATGACGGACACGTGGCCTTAGGCACGAGTCAGGGTTTCCTAAATTTCTCCAAAATAAAATATTTAGGTGGCGACTCTGTATCTGGCAAAGCAGTCCATGTTTGGCACTTCTTTATAAAAATCAATTTTCCAAAACGATTTGTTGGATTTGGACTCTTTGGTGATTTATCGGTCTCACATTGCACTTTGTGAGATTAGATTCAAAACAGAGACATGAGTCCAAACTCGTAGTAGCCTAAGAACAAAACGGAATTCGCGCCCTCGCAGCGCGGAGTCGAGAGTTCTCCGGGGCGATCTACATGAAGGTAGAAAGAGGCTTGAACGTGTACTCCGACTCGAGTGTTAGATACCTTGACCGTCTCTTCGTGCCAGAGTCTTGTCGAGAGGAAGTACTCTGAGAGGTTCACTATTTACGCCTTGCAGTGCATCCGAGAGGCACAAAGATATATCATGACCTTTGTCGCCAATTTTGGTGGAAGGGAATGACGAGGGATGTGGTCGTGTTTGTGTCAAAGTGCCTTAGTTGTCAACAAGTGAAGGCCAAACATCAGAGGCCAGCGGGTTCGTTGCAACCCTTGCCTATAGCCAAGTGGAAGTGGGAGCATGTCACGATGGATTTTGTTGTGGGCCTTCTAAGGACTCAATGGGGGTAGTGATGCAATTTGGGTGGTAGTTAATTGGTTAACCAAGTTAGCGCACTTTATACTTATGCGTATAAGTGAATCAATAGATTATCTTGCTGACCTTTACATTAGGGACATAGTGAGGTTGCACAAAGTCTCTGTGACGATTGTTTCAGATAGAGATCCGGATTTCACGGCTAGATTGTGGTAAAGCCTACTGAGTGCCTTGGGCATGAGATTGACTTTTAGTACTGCGTATCATCCTCAGATTGACGAGCAGTTTGAGTGTACTATTCAGATCATTGAGGATATGCTTTGAGGTTATGTCCTTGACTTTAAGGGATTATGGGAGAGGCATTTTCCCTTAGTGGAATTTCCCTATAACAATAGCTTCCAGTCGAGTATTGGTATGGCACTATTTGAGGCCTTGTATGGTCGACTGTGTAGATCTCTGGTGTATTGGGCAAAGGTGGATGATGCACCTATGTTGGGTCCAGAGTTAGTCTAGGAGACGATGGAGAAAGTTGCACTTATCCGTAAGAGGTTGGTTACGGCTCAGAGTCACTAGAAAAGTTATACCGACTGTAGGAGGAGACCCTTGTCTTTTGAGGTAGGAGACCATGTCTTCTTGAAGATATTACCTAGGAGAGGTTTGATGAGGTTTGGAAAGAGTTGGAAGTTATCCCCTCGATTCATTAGGCCTTTTGAGATCCTTGAGTGGATTGGAGATGTAGCTTATTGTTTGGCCTTACCGCCACAGCTTTTCGGGGTTCATGATGTATTTCATATTTGCATGCTTTAGAAGTATGAGCTGGATCTATCACACGTGTTGGATTAAATCAACTTAGAGGTATATGGAGATGCCTCATATGAGGAGAGAACAGTGAGAGTCTTGGATACCCAGGACCAAGTCTTGCGAGGCAAGACAATTCCCTTGGTTAAAGTATTGTGGAAACATCAGGGGATTGACGAAACAACTTGGGAGCGTGAGTTGGAAGTTCGTGAGAAGTATTTGGACTTATTTGTTGATGTTTGAGTATGTATTGAAATTTCGATTATGTTAGTGAGATATGAAAGTATTGTATATGTTTTGAGAATATGGAAGCATTGTGTATGTTGTGTATGTTTTAGAAACATGGATTTGATGTAAACATTGTGTCACGTCCCAAAATTTAGACAATTAAATATTAAATTAGGACTAAACCCCAATCAATATTTCATCATCCAAATCCTATGGGTGAAACAAAATCTAAATGTTCTCGTCTCTATAAGGTTTAAGTAAATTTCCATGCTCAAAAGATAACAAGGAATTAAAAAAAATAATAATAATAAAAATTAATAAATGCCAACCAAATTATTCATCATAGATTCATAACTAACCAATACCTCCAACATTAAGTAACAATAAATAATCAAAATAACTTAAATAATATAAGGTTACAAACCATGGCAATTATTCAAATACTAAAGTCGTAAAAAAAAAAAAAAAAAAAAAAAAACAACTAATATCAACCCTAAACTCAAGAAAATAAAAGAAGTCCAAACGACACAAACAAAAATACATTTAATTCTTGTTACGAGACAAGACAAGTAGTTCCATCCACATCGAGACGAATAGGTAGTTTCCCGAGATACGGTGGCATTTACTTTTTTGCCCGTACACAACGAAATATAAATTGAGTATAAAATAAACAAAATAGAAAATAAAAATATGGTGGGTCAGCCCTGCATAAAAAGTTAGTAAGACCCACCATCCTGCAAAAAAAATAAAGTTAGTATAATTTAATCATAAGTAACTTGCTAAAGAAGTATCAAAATACACTGTTTCATACTTAAATAATTCGAATTAACCAAAACTCAAAGAACAAAAGTTATACAAAATCAAATTTCTGAAAAGAAAACGCGAACTTATTTAGTAGAAACTGTACAGGTTGAGAGAAAAATTGGATAGAAGAACTTAGACGGAATTCAACTGAAAAATCTGAAGCTGAAAACGAACAGAAACTGCCCTAAGATGATTTTTTTCAAAAAAGTTCAAAATACAAAAAGTGTACAGAATAATATTTTACTTCAATTTGCGCGAAACCAATAAAAATGAGCTCATTTTATTGATTAAAACTGCATCTAAAATCTGCATTCATAAAACGAATAAAAACTATTATAACCAAAATCATCCGATTACAAGTTCCAATCAATCTTTCTAGTAAAAAGTTAAAATACAAAAGTTGTCTAGAATCACGTATACATGCCTCTGCTCAAATTTCATAATTTATCAAGGTCGTTTACTATTTTTCAACATATATAAATCAATACAATTCACACTATAATAATAAACTCATATTTAATTCTTTGTACCTTAACTCCACCACTTTCGGCCTACACATATATCTCATGTGTCACCCGTATACCTAACACTGCCCTGAAGCCAAACTTGCACGGGGATATCGTCTCGAGTTTGACCCACACTCCTCGGATGGTTAGCATATACGTACGTGCGTAAATCAAAGCACTCGTCTACTCATGAGAACGAGGCAACAATATATACACACAATCTCTCATCCACTCATGAGAACAAACATAATAATGCCAAGCCTAAGGCATTCAAATAAATCGCATAATCCTTACCTTTTTTTTATACTTTCTGACCAACACTCAAATAAAACAACAATCCATGGAGTCATGGTGGAGTATAAAGAATTTATCTATGGGTTCTAAGTTTATTTTAATTTCATATATCCATGCGTATGATTACAACCATAAAATAAGTCCATATAAAAACCCTAAACATGGCATATACAGCTAATCAAAATAATTAAAATCAATCCATCATCTACATGCAAATAAAAAATCAAACAAACATCAAATAAATACAAATAAGTAAATAAAAACAACGAATTAAACATAAATCAAGGGAAACGAGTTTTGTACTCACAATATTTTTTTGAAGATCCAAGAAATATTTGAAAAACTAATGGAGCCACCAAAACAAAACCCTAATATATTTTTTTTCCTCTCCTCTTTCTCTCCCCGTTGCCTCCCTTTTTTTCTTTTCTTCCTGCGACTTTCTTTGATGATCACTCTCTCTCTCTCTCTCTGTGTGCGCGCGTCGTAGCTACTGCTCCTCTCTTTCTTTTCTTTTCTTTTGATTGATTACCTAATCCTATTCTAACCTAATTGACATATTATATAATATTATATATGATCAACACATATATATATATACATATATATATATATAACACCTTTTATATACATATATAAATATTCAGATTAATTATATATAACTAAATATCATATTAAATTAATTAAATACCACATTAAATTCTTATGTAACCACACAATTAATGAAGTCCCAAAATAAATAAATAATAATAAATAAATGATGACTTACAAAAAAAATCCGGGTCGCTATACATTGTAAATATTTTGGGAAAATGTGAATTATACTTTCAATGTTGGAACTTGTGTATCGAGTTCATGAGAATGGATGACCGGAGAATGGGTCATGGTATTGGAATTGATTAATTATCGTTATTGTGTTTGGTTTAAACATAACTTTAAAATTTGATTTGAAATTTCGGAGAAGAAATTCCCTAAAGGGGGGAGATTATAACGATTCTGATTTAAACCCAACCCATTTTGTATACCGGACTTGGGTTTCATGGTTTCTTATTGTTGTTCATGTCTTGCTTCCCTTGTACATCCTTAAATTTGGTTATTGGATTATAGTGGTTGTGTTTGGAACATGTTGGTTGCTTAGTTTTCAAACCTTTGTTGCCTAGAATTTTACTCCTTTGCTCGAGCGGCACTTCTAGTTCTCGAGCGGGCTTTGTGAACTCTCAGTGCTTTTACAGGTCTGGAAAACTACTGGGAGAGTGTATTCTATGCTCGAGCGGTTGGTTTGTTGTCTGTAAAACTACTGAAGGTGTGCATTCTGCACTCGAGCATCATTTCTTGCGCTCGAGCGGAACAACTTGTTGTGTCTAACGCTCGAATGTCACTTCTTATGCTCGAGTGGAACATCTTGTTGTGTCTGACGCTCGAGCGTCACTTCTTGCGCTCGAGCAGACTGTGCGTATATCAATTCGTAGCAGCAACTTTTTACATCACTTTCTCCTATCTTTTTCTCTCAAAACCCTAGATCTAGAACCTCTTTCTCTAAAACCTACATTCTCTCTACATTTTTACTTAGATCTAGTGATTTCTCTACCCATGTGCCTTTGTTAAAAAGGTAAAGCGTCTCAAGGGCTACGTTTTGATTTGAATAGAACTTGGTTTCAGCATCTTTGAAGTTCCTCCATTGCTTCCTTTGGTCTTTTAAACTTGAGGTAGAGACTTTCTACACTTTTCTTTGAGTTTTAACTTAGTTATATGTTGATGTGTAAGAAATATTGGAATTTGTGGTGATTTTAAACAAACCCAGGGTTTTGGTTTAAAATCAAAAGAAGGGTTCTCAAATGTATGTGTGAAAATTGGTTATGTGAGTAGATGTGAGGTTGTGTTGTGATAAATCTGTTGATTTTGATGCCCAGGGTAGATTTTAGAAGAAAGGAAAATTTTTCCCTAATTGTCTCAAATAGTTATTTTGTATAACAACATGAAATTGGCATTGGGAATATGAAATTGGCTGGATGTTTATATAAATAGTGAAGTTGGGTATGTATTACCTCTCATCTATGGAAATTTGGATAATTTATCTGTCTTGAATATTGTATATCGGTTTAAAAATATCTGTTTTGGGCTATCGGTAGAGGATAGCTATGATTGTTGTGGAAATTGCATGAGGATTAGGTGAATTGAAACTAATATCTTATTCGTTGTCATTTAATATGACTATGTTTTAATACATTATAAATGTATGTTGTATGGGAGGAGAAAATGGATGTATTCCATGTTTTGGAGAAGAAAAGAGATGGACTTCATTGAATTAAGTTGGCCTGTGTGTCCATGGTGAAAGTCCCGAAAACTGTATGTATACATGGGTGTCGGTTCCTGATGATGAAATATTCGTAAAATGGCAAATGAAAGTGTTTGTATAATGGTTGTGTTGATTAGAAACCCATTGAGTTGTACCCTTAGTGTGATTGTCTGAATAAATTGGTGAATGACTCATGATATGAGATAAAACGGTGAATGAATCATGAAATAAGATAAAATGAATTGAGATAAGATGAACTGTGATATAAAGCTTGGCATAGCATGGTTTTGCAAAAGAGTTATAAATGACTTCTTTTTTTTTTTAAGTGGACATTGAATATGCATCTCACACTTATATCTTTGTTAGGATTCATTTATTGTATTAAATTGTTCCAACTGGGTTTTGGCTCACCCTATTGGAAAAAATTATTTTCAGGTATTGGAAATATGCCTCCGCCAAGACAATAGTTTGGAAATATTTGGAGCAAGAGCTTATTTTTTATTGCATTTACTTTGTATAGCCAAGGGCTTAATTGTATTGAGCTAGATTCATTTTTGTTGTAACCTAGCAGTGACTTGGAAAGATGTAAGCCTTTAAGGCATATGAATATTTGTTTAGCTTTTATTACTTTTTACTATTTGTAGCACGTGCTGTAGATTCAGGATGGGCCATTTATGAATGTGTATCGCATGTGTCACCTTTTGTATATTAACTCTGATGAATGAAAGTACTTTGTTTTAACTTGAATTCCGCTTATGAGGTGGGTTTATCATATTTATTTTGGGACGTTACACACCTTGGCAAACATGACTTGCCCACGTGGCACCTCGGCCAACATCTTGAAGGCATCTTGGCCATGTGGCATCATTCTCAAAATACTTCTCCACAACTACCCCTTAGGTTCTATTACCTCGACAACATGGGGTGATGGAACTTATATCGTCTGATCTTTCAACATGTCGGCTAAAAAACATACTAGAGATATTATTTCGACCGAGGTCATGACTCGTCGATGCCAAGAAACAAGGACTTAAGTGTCTACTCATCAAGAATCAAGAACCAACATGTTCTTTCATCCAAGATCAACATCTCAATCGAGATCGCACTACTAGTCGATATCGTGACTCACTAGTTCAAGAGTTCTAAGAACCCAAGATGCGTGTGAGTTGTTATGCCATAACTGTCTCAATTGTATTGCCTCTACGTGTCATCACTAGATTGGAGTGTACCAATCACGTCCCCATCGTGCCATGCCGCCTGACATCAACACAGGCATATTGTCTAAGGTGATTTCATCATGTTTTGTCGCCTTTTTTTTTTTGACAAAACTTTATTCCCTCTCTATATCACTTCACTTTGCAAGTACAAATCCTCTCTCTTCTCAAACTTTCTTTCTTTACCAAAATTTCTCTCAAACCTCCATTGTCGTTCCTTTGAGCTCTCTGTAACCGTCTGTTCATCACCTGCGACAAGCCTTTCACTGTTTGGTTCTAGTCAACGTCATCGTTTGACTTCGGCGAACTTCATTCCAGTGTTTATTTCTCGGCTTCTCCATGTAAATACCCCATTTCTTTCACCCTTTCCTTACTAGTCTTAAGTACATTTCTTTTTTCTTTAGGCAATTGTAACTTTTCCTTTGAACAACTTCTATTTTTGTCGGGTCGAATTGCCTTCTAATGTAACTGAAGAAGCTTCCTTTTGTGAATGTATGTCTTTCTTCTTTTCCTTCTAAGTATTTGGATGTTTGTCTTTTATAACTGCTTTGTGTATGCTTGCTATCTTCCTTGTCTTGTATGTTCCCATACTTAGATTTATTTATTTTTATCTGTCCAAGTCTGAGAACTTGGTTTCTTACCTCGGATACATTATCTCGGTTTAGAACTGATCAATTATCTTGGATAGTATCTCTATCATTTGTCTTGGATAACTTCAACTTGTAAAATTTTTCTAAAAATTTTGATAAGTTGTAGACACCCCATTTTTGACCGACCATAAGACTCAGACGTCATCGTTTGCGCACCTCATGATTATGCATGTTTGTGCTTGTTTTGAGTGCCTGAAGGTCTCGGCCGAGCGCCTTGTCTTTGAGCCTCTAAACTCTCTGTGTTTTGGCCTTGTTTTTGGGTCAAACCTTGGTGCCCCTTGCCTGGAGGGATGGAAGGCCTTGTCGGCCACTTTTGGCCATTGTCGGCCACTTTTTCCTTTTGTCGGCCACCTTGGGTGGCTGGTCGGCTAGAGGAGGTGGCCGATCGGCCACCTAGAGGGATGGAAACAAGCTTTCGGCTTGTTTTTCTATATAAAGGGAGGTCCCTCCCCCATTTTGGGGGTTCAGAAATTTTGGAAGCAAAAATTTCACTCTCTCTCTCTAGAATTCTCTCTCTCTCTCTCTCTCTCTATATATATATATATATATTGTGTTTGAACTTGAGTTTTCTCTACAATTTTGCATAGAGACCCTTAGCCAAACACCTTCACCTTGGAGCTGAGGTCCCTTGAAGCTTGGTTTGAGGTATTAAACTTGATTTTGGCTCAGATCTTAGCTGTTTGCTGTTGTTCTTCAAGGGTAAGGCTTTACCCCATATTTTTAAACTTTGTTTCATTTACTTGTTTGGCCACTTTTGCATGCTATTTTTGGCCAAGTTTTCAACTGCAAAAAGCTCTGTTTTTAAGGTCTAAAAATAGTTGTTTAAGCTCTTTTTGAAGTTAGGGGTGGTCCACCCTCTTTTATTGCTTATTTGCCAAGTGTTAAGCCACTTTTTTAAGCCTTTTAAAGCAACTTTTTTTGGCCTTTTTACCACTGAATTCCAAGGGAATTTCAGTGGAAAAAACTTGGTTTTGAGGTCCCAAATAAGAGGGGATGGCCTCCCCTTCTTGTGTCTTCTTTACAAGTGTTGATGGCCCAACATGTAAGCATGATTTTCTACCATATCATGGCTTGATCTCAGCATATTTTTGTGATTTTTTTGACGTGCTTGAGCTCTGTTTTTGGTTGGTTAAGTCACTTGTTGCTTGCTTCTTACACTTGTAGTGTAATTATGCTTACTAGCTTAACATGCTTAATGAGTTAGCCTATCATTTGAGCTTGTGTTAGCTCCATCTCAGCATGTTTTTGCTCATGTTTTGTCATGCTTTAACTAGGTTTTGAGTGGTCTTGGTCATATGGCTCATGTTTTGCATAGTTATAGTGCAAGTGCCTTCACTAGCTTTGCGTTTAAAGGCTTCTAACATGTTTTGCATGAGATGATTGCATGATATAGCATCCTTTAGTATGTGATTTCAGTGCATATACCTCTGTCATACTCTCACATACTTCACTTCTTCATTGCTTTTGAGGGTTGTGTATTGTGCCTTGCTTATGGGCTAACATGTGTGCATGTTCTCCAAGTCTTTTGAGCTTCTATCTCAGCATGTTTAGACCATTATTTTGGCATGTTTAAGCTCTGTCCAGAACTGGTTTGGCCATTTGAGTTTGATAATGCATGCCTCTAGTGTAATGCTCTTCACTAGTTTTACGCTCTTGGCCCTTAACATGTTGTGCATATGATGATTGCATGTTTTAGCATTATTTGTCATGCCATTTTAGCACTAAAATTCTGCAACCTCCCTCATTTCTTCATTTTTCCTTTTGCTTTAAGGGTTTGTTAGCCTTAAGGTTGTGTTTAATCATGAGTTAGAGTTTGTGCTCAAATGGCTTTAACCCTCTTTTGAGGGTTCCTCCTAGTCAAAGGCATGATCTCTCTCATGTTTTAAACCATCCTTTGGTTGACCCCTCTCTCATTAGAGGACAATCACTTTGGACCAAATCAATTAAATGATGGCTTGGTAATGCTAAAATGAGTAAACAAAATTGAATCAAGTAAAACATGACAAAGATAAGCATGTTGTTTGCATTGCATGTGTTTGGATCGGACGTTAATCCAAACACAAGAAATGTGGGACGTTTCATACTCAAAGTGATGAAACATGTCATGTTTCTTGGTTGCTGTCACCCTTAATCATGCATGATAGGATGGTGGCCATTTGAGTCTTATGTGTGCATTCACTAAGCTTGTACAAACTTGGTTTTGGGGCCATCATGCATTGAGATGCTTGGTTGGTGGCTTGAGAGTCGAGTGCCACACCCCTTTGAGCTCGAGACATGATGAGGAGAGTGGCAGTACACACATTTCCTTGCAAATACATTGTTTTGGCTCTGTTGTTCTCTGTTGCAGGAAAACCAGCATTTTTGGGAAATAAGGTAGCCGACCGGCCACTTGCACTAGCCGACCGGCCAGTTGAAGTGGCCGGCAGCCACTTTTGGTGGCCGACCGGCCACCAGTTCATTTTGGTGCAAAAATGTTCCTATTTTGAGGCAAAGGCAGTCTGAAGTTGGTACAATATTTAGAAAACAGAGGCGAGTGCAAACAAAGACAACCGACGGTAAGGTGATGGATTTCTGGGATGACGCTAACCGAGCATGCATGTCTCCCTCACTCGCGAGGCCATTTCACTGCTTATGATTAGTTTGTGTAATTGATCATTCAATTTGTTTTGTAATATCTTAATTAGCTTAGCGTGGCCAGTTATTCAATTGAGTTGTAATAATTAATTAGCTAGCATAGTTAATTAGTTATTTTGTAATAATTAGCTTAGCTTAGTGTAGCTTAGCTTATTCATTTGGACCCTCCTTCGCAAGGGCACAATGTTGTAATAAGCGTGCGTGTGTGTGTGCATGTCTTCCAACCCCACTTCTTTCTTCCTTTTATTTAACCACTTTCGATGGTTAGTTTTAGGGCACGTTTTGATTAGCATATCTTATGCTCGCATGTTTGCATCATTCATTTATATTACATGCACCGAGCTCGGCGCATCATTCAAACTGCACCGTATTTCAATACCTATTTGAATACGTGTATCAATTGTTGCATTCATATGCCATCTTAGATAGCCGAGCCTATTTAATTGCACTTTTACATGTGTTGCATTAGGCATTCTAAACATAGTTAGGATCATGCATTGTTTCTAACTAGCTTTTTGTTTTGGCTCGGAGTACATTGCAAGTTTTACACTTTAGCATACTTGCATGAGTGTGGGTGTTGCCATGACAGCATGCTTGCCATGAGGCTATTTGCTTATATGCTTAACTGCATGAATGCCTATGGGTGAAGGCTTTGTTGCCTGAATTGGGACAATTCGACGAATAGATGTTTTAAGCCCATTTTGCGAAGTAGCAAAATCATGTTTTAAGCCCACTTGAGGGTGACAAATCTGCACTTTTGCCTGCTTGTGAGTAGCACTTTCAAACCATTTTTGAAAACAAACATGAGTTGATTTGTTCCAAGTCTCGCGACTTGGTCTATACTTGTATGTGTGCGCCACATAGTAAAGTTAGCTAATAACCGGATAAGAACACATGAGGTTTATGAAACAACATATCATGCTTAGTATAGGCCGATCTTTGATCGGGCGTGCAGGGGTGCTCATGTCATGACTTCCCCTCTCGTACCCAAGTTCCCGAGCCGAGGCAACTTTGGTGATGATGAACACGTAGGCTTTGGCACGAGTCAGGGTTTCCTAAATTTCCCAAAAATAAAATATTTAGGTGGCGACTCTGTAATCTAGCAAAGCAGTCCATGTTTGGCGCTTTTTATTTAAAATCGATTTTCCAAAACGATTTGCCAAATTTGGACTCTTTGGTGTTTATCAATCTCACATTGCACTTTGTGAGATTAGATTCAGAACCGTGAAAGGAGTCCGAACTGTAGTAAGACCAATTCGCGCCCTCTTCGAAAGGGGGGCGCACGAAGAAAGTCGGGTCTACATAAGTGTTATACTAATTCATGCTTATTGCCTCCTAATGTGAACCTAAGTGTCCCTTATGTTTACATGAAGGATGCATCGTTTGATTCTTGCCTAAGTCTAACTTAGACATCCATGACCAAGGTCATCGCATTTGGGTCACCCAAAATAAACACTTAAGGCTTGACCTCAGTGTACTGAGAGTACTATCTACCTCGGCTTTTCGCACAAACTGACCAAAATATGGCAAGTTTCGCCTTGTTTCATACTAAAACATTGCCTTATAGTTAGTTCAACTCTACCAATATGGCAAGTCTAAGTTAATCGCCTTGTTCACCATGGGATGCATCGTTTGATTCTTGCCTAAGTCTAACTTGGACACCCATGACCGAGGTCATTGGCTTGCCCAAACTAAACACTTGAGGCTTGATCTCAGTGTATCGAGAGTACTATTTACCTCGGCTTTTCGTACAAACTGACCAAAATATGGCAAGTTTTGCCTTGTTTCATACTGAAACATTGCCTTATATTTAGTTCAACTCTACTATCATGGCAAGTCTAAGTTAATAGGAACATCGTCTTTTACTTAGTTCAACTCTGCCATCATGGCAAGTCTAAGTTAATCATCTTTTTCACCACAGGAACATCGTCTTAAGACTTTTTTAGTCTTATCTCACAATCATAAACAACATTTTGTAATGAACAAAGTTGAAACTAGTATTTTATTAATACTTCGGCTGAAGTTATTGACATCATTAGAGATGAGCACCAAATTTCGTCAAGGCACATTCCAAGGCCTTGACAATCTCTTATCGTCAAGATCTTCTAATTTCAAGTAAGCTTTGTTTTATCTCAACTCGGTTTGCCTTTGGTAAGTTCTAATCTTTTCAAAATTGTTCACCTAGGTTGAACTCCTGTCTTTTCAGACCTATTTATCTAGGCCGAGATCTTGTCTTCTAGATTTGGGATCTGCTCACTTAGGCTAAGCTCTTGGCTTCTCGGACCTATTCATCTAGGTTGAGATTTTGTCTTCTGGATTTGGGATTTGCTCACTTAGGTTAAGCTCTTGTCTTCTCATACCTATTCATCTAGACTGAGATCTTGTCTTTTAGGATCTAGGATTTGCTCACTTAAGCTGAGCTCTTGTCTTCTCGAACCTACTCATCTAGATCGAGATCTTGTCTTCTACGATCTGGGATCTGCTCACTTAGGTTGAGCTCTTGTCTTCTCGAACCTACTCATCTAGGCCATGATCTTGTTTTCTAGGATTTGGGATTTGCTCACTTAGGCTGAGCTCTTGTCTTCTCAGACTTGATCATCTAGACCGAGATCTTGTCTTCTGGATTTGGGATATGTTCACTTAGGTTGAGCTCTTGTCTTCTCAGACCTACTTATCTAGGCCGAGATCTTGTCTTTTGGGATCTGCTTCACCTAGGCCATGTTCTTCCATCTTGGATCTGCTCCGCCTAAGCCATACTCTTCCATCTTGGATTTGCTTCACCTAGGCCATGCTCTTCCATCTGGGATCTACTTCGCCTAGGCCATGCCCTTCTATTTGGGATCTGCTCCGCCTAGTCCATGCTCTTCTATCTGGGATCTGCTCTACCTAAGTCGATGTCTTTTCTACTTGAAGATCGTTTTCATGTCCCCTTATCCCTTCTAGAAGGGTCTTAATTCCATCAATGTTGACGTATTCTCCATCTTCGCTGAATTCGTTGTCGCCGACACGTTGATCTTGCACGATGATGGCCATTTATTCTGACTAAGTTCTCACAGACGGCGCCAAATTGTGGGTGTTGATTTTCAACCACATAACCAAACAGGAAACTTAGATAGAGAGTACGCGGTAGAATAGATTAAGCTAACCACTTGCCAACAAGAAGATGAGAATACCGCCGTTGTTCCTCTACTCGTGGGCACTTCGACGACCAAGTCAGTCAACTTATCTCTCAAAGATATCAAATAAGTATTCAATGCACAAGTCAAAGCATCACAAATGAAAGCATACTTTAGACCCACGGGGGTGCTTCACTTTTATAATGATTAATGTCTAACTTTCCCTAGAAGTCTTACTTCATGGGACTCTACCATTTACAAGGATAAAACTCACATTATTGAAATTAAGATGAACTTTCTCAAGAGTCCCATCTCTAACTAAATAGGTAGGTTGATGTCATGTAGGGCTTTTGTCCTCTATCCGAATATCTCGTATTCCAGCATTATCGCACTAAACTTCAATAATGCCGTAATCACCTCAGCAAACATGACAAGCCCACATGGCACCTAGGCCGAAATCTTGAAGACATTTTGGCCATGTGGTGTCATTCTCAAAATACTTCCCATATATATTTATAAATCATGAAGCACAAGACAGAAAATCCATGTCATTCTCTCCACATAGCCGAGTAAGTCCATGTTCTATTGTGTTGAACCGTGATTTACATAATGCCAAATACATATATAGTTAATGAACATAATTATCTTACCATGGTTTGTTCATAAATCCTCACGCTCTATTTTGAAAGAAAACATTAGCACATTCCTACTACTATTTTTACAAAAAATAAAAGGAAAAAAAGAAAGGAAAAGTAAATACATAAATTTATACAATTGCCTTTTAACTAATTTTCATATTATGAAATTGTTGCATAATTGTTTTATTGTAGTTTCTATTGAATGCATTACTTTCAAAGTATGTGCTTAAACAATCATTAATCAACTAGCTCCCATTCAATTGTGTAATTGAATTTTGGCTAAGTTACGCCAATTTCTCTTGAGGTATAAGAAAAATACAATTAATCTTACATTTTTGACATAATTATACTAGCTTCATAGATCTAAATGTCGGCCGGTACGGTACGTACTGGCCGATTCACACCGGAAAATCAAAGCACTGATTCGGATATGGATCGATATAGCAGTGAGAGTGAAATTTACACCCGTAACGTCCGAGTCCCGGTACGTGGCGGCTTGAATTCGAAACATACGACGATACAGTCCGATACACGTTGGTTGTCGCCGGTACGGATGAAAATTAGCACAGAAAACCTGCAAGATCTAAGCTTCTTTGGGCTGTGGAGTTCACTTTGATCTTCAAGCTTCTTCAAAGATGGTTTGTCCTGAGTTGCAAGTTATAATTTGTGTTTATGCTATGCTTTGTTTTTTGGTGAACCGCTGCTGCTATGCTCTGTTTACGTTTTTTTTTCCCTCATTTTTATTTATTTATTTATACACCTACACTACACCACTATTTATATATATATATATATCGGTTGAGCAGAGCAAGGGATAAAAAAATAAGAAAAATAAATATTCAAATCAAATCTGTCAAAAGCTTGGATTAGTGGAAATGTTTGTTATTTTTTATTTATTTATTTATTTTTTGGTGCTATGTTTTTGTACTATGTTTTTTTTTGTTTTTTTTATTTGTGTTTTGCTTTGGTGTAAATGCTTAAGATTTAGAAATTTTTTTTTTAAAGAAGTTTATTCTAATTAGATTTTTATTTTTATTTTAAATATATTATTGTTACTAAGTAAATTAGAATTACAATATTTGTCAATTGAAAATTGTTATTGTAGATAATTAAAAGTTATAATTGAGACTAAAATACATATATATCATTTAGTTGAAAATGAGTCAAAAGTGCTCCTACATATCAAAATTTTGATTAAAATGTGACAAATTAAGGCTAAAAGAGTCCCCAAAAAAAATGCAAAAAATTGAGTTTTAGAGGGATTGCTAATGATTTCTAAAATTTCACAGCCGCGACACCCGATTCCCGATACATATCGACCGATACTGTCGTTACCAATACTCCGCGATCGATACCGTTACGTTACCCGATACCGCGATTTAGAACTATGACTAACTCCCTTTTAATTAGGTTGACCAAAACTAAACACAGTATTTTTTTTATTCATACACTTGACAAATTACAGATAAAAATGACTTAACTATTATGTGAATTAAAATTAGGTCAACTCTTTTTTGCCAACCGAAACTGGTTGACTCCACATCCTTGATCTCCGGCTGGCTTAACCAATCTAGTATGGTCGGCTTAGTCAACCCGACTCTGCTGACCTTCTCATCTTCTATCATGTTGGTCTTACTCATCCCTTGTTTTGCTGGTCATATTCATCCTCTACTCATGCTCAGCTCAAAATACCTCCATGGTAATCTTCGGCTGAACTTTGATCAAGTAAATATATCTTCATGTGGATGGATAAGTTTTGCCTAATAGTTTACCTAATTCCCTTGCAACATAGGACACAAGGCTAGAAAGTTGGATCCTTATGGCCCTCTCATCATTAGCGTAAATTATGGGCCTACTTAAATAAACCAACTTTTATTACCTTGTAATATTATACGAATTAAATTTTAATACATAATTTTTATGCAGAGTGATATGATTTATTGTGGGTCTTTTACCTTAAAAAAAATACTATTAAAAATGAATTTATTTACGATAATAGCATTACTACATCATTCTTGTAAAAAAATTTATATAAATTTTATGTATGAATAAAATTTTTCTTTATTAGCTTGTTTGACTCTAAATGGCTAGCTCTGTATTCTCAACTTGTTTTTTTTTTTTTTATCAATAAATAGGAGAGTGATTACAAATATGATAAATATTTACATCATCAAATAAATCACTAGCTCATAATAGCTAAAAAGTCAATAAAATCTAAAAACCAATAAATCAACTAGCCCAAGCCCAACAAAAACCACCACTAAGTACATGAGCCCCCATAATGGGGGCTGATTCTATAACACTCCATCCATCCCATATCAAAAGTTTGTATGAATAATCTTAGGCATATAAGACACCATTATTAACTTGCTATCAAGTAACTTGAGTTTAAGCTTTTTGGTCATGCTAGTAGATCCACAAGTTACTTGTCTCAACAAGTAGTGAGGTGTTACAAATGGTACAAATGTTATTAGAGACAATGTGTATCAGAGCCGACCCATGATATCCCATGCACACAACCATGTGGGGGTGTTATTATGTTTTTTTCCACAAAATATATTTCAAGATAAAATTATAATTTGTGATACATCCAAATAATAAACAAATAATATATTTCAACATAAAATCATAATTTGTGATACATCTAACTAATAAATAAATCATAATTTATGATAAATGGTATCAGGGCCGACCCATGATGTCCCACGCACACAACCATGTGGGGTGTTATTATGTTTTTTTTCACAAAATATATTTTAAGATAAAATCATAATTTGTAATACATCTAAATAATAAACAAATAATATATTTCAACATGATAAGAACCAGAGTATGCAGCAACAGAATATGCATATGCATATGCATCAACAGAAAATGTAGCATTAGTTGTAGTAGTTCGTGTAGGTTCAGTTAGTATCTGTTAGTTTAGAGTTTGTTCAGTTAGTTAGAATTTGTTGTAACAAACTCTTAGCCAACTCTCTTGTATGAACTATAAATAGGTGTATGCCTAAATGTCAAGTGTGGTGAATGAAATATTATTTTCTCATTTCTTATTATGGTATCAGAGCCAAATAGCTCTCACGAGCAAGATTCAGTCATGGCAGTTTCATCATCTTCTCTACCACCAAATCTTAGTTTACTGATTTCAAATTTTCAGTCTCTAGTAACAGTGAAACTTGATTCTTCCAATTTCCTTATCTGGAAACATCAGCTTCAGAATGTGCTTAGAGCCACAGAGTTATTTGATTTTGTAACTGGAGTGATTCCATGTCCAGCTCCACAGATCCTTGATCCATCTGGAAAAGTAATTGAAAATCCAGAGTTTGCAAGATGGAAGATCATTGATGCACATCTGTTAAGTTGCATTACTGCAACTCTCTCCTCCTCTGTGTTCTCCACAGTTCTTCATTGTCAACACTGTGCTCAAGTTTGGAGTACTTTAGAGAAGAGATTTACCTCACTCTCTCGATCTCACATACATCAATTGAAGAATAAACTTCAATCAGTCACCAAGAAAGGTCTCTCAATAGAGGAATATTTGACTCAGATTCACAATATTGCAGATCAACTTAGTCTTGTATCAGCTACGGTTGAAGATGAAGATCTGGTTCTAATAACACTCAACGGATTACCAGATGAATATGCAGCTTTGAAAACTACTATTCGTGCCAAAGCAGAGGCGATTACTATGACAGACTTGAGTTCACTGCTGTGTTCTGAAGCAATCCATGTAGAAAATCAAATTAAACATGTGCTTATGAGTGATTTACCAATGGCCTGTGCTGTCACTACTGACTCCGGATCTGGATCTGCTTCATATCCTTCATCTACTAGAGGATATTCATCTAGCCATAGAGGTAGATATCAATTTCGTGGCAATAGAGGAGGAAGATATAGAGGAAATGAAAGGTATCGCAGAGGAGGTCGATATGGAGGACAGTCAGGGAGATATGATAACAGACATGATAGTCATTCGGGCAATACTTCTTATTCTTACTCTGGTTGTCAAATCTGTGGAGGTCATAACCATAGTGCTTTTGATTGTTGGTTTCGTATGGATTCCACCTATCAGCCTCATCAGGTTCATGCTCCATCTAATTCTCAGTCTTTTCCACCTCATGCTTACTCGGCCACTGCAAATCAGTCTTCTTCTAATAACTCTTTTACTCCATCTGCTTCATCCACTCCGTGGTATATAGACTCTGCTGCAACCAATCATATCACTAATGATTTGGCTAATCTTCAACTCTTTCAACCTTACCAAGGCTCAGGCCAAGTCACTGTTGGTAATGGTCAGACTGTTCCCATTCAACACATTGGTAAGGGATTACTCCCTACTCCTCAGTATTCCTTTTCTCTTAATAATCTTCTTCATGTGCCTAACATTTCTTCTAATCTTTTGTCTGTTCATCAACTCACCAAGGATAATCATTGTTCAGTTACATTTGATTCTAACTCCTTTGTGGTTCAGGACAAGCATACGAACAAGGTTCTGCATAAAGGACCTAATATTCATGGACTTTACCATTTTGCTAATTCATCCTCTTCCCTGATTCCTCAAGCTTATGTTGCTCAAGCAAAATCTCAAGTCTCTGTGTCTACCTGGCATCAAAGACTTGGTCATCCTTCCGCACTAAAATTTCATCAACTTCTTCAATACTTACCTGGACCTCTATCAAATAAAGATTGTAATTCATTAGCTTGCACTTCTTGTAGTGTTGCTAAGATACATAGGTTGCCTTTCAAGTTGTCTACTTCTACCGTTAATAAGCCTTTTTCTCTTGTGCATAGTGATGTTTGGGGACCATTTAATGCCTCTCTCAATGGTTATAAATACTATCTTTTGTTTGTTGATGATTTCACAAGATTTACTTGGATCTATCCTCTTTATGTTAAGAGTGAAGTTTTTTCCACCTTTCTTTTGTTTAAAGCTTATGTGGAAAAACAATTTGATACAGTCTTGAAAATTCTCAGAACTGATAATGGAACTGAGTTTGTTAATCATCAAATGGATAGATATCTTGCTGAAAATGGTATTCTCCATCATCTCACTTGTCCTTATACTCCAGAACAAAATGGCATTACAGAGAGAAAACATCAACACATTTTTGAGACAGCTATTGCACTAATGTATCACTCTAGCATGCCTCTTACCTACTGGCTTGAAACTCTAGCTACAGCTGTGTTTCTTATAAATAGGATGCCTAGTTTGTCTCTTCGTCATAAATCTCCTTTTCAGTTACTCTTTCATGCTATTCCAGATTATGAATTTTTCAAAGTCTTTGGTTGCCAATGTTTTCCATGGCTTCGACCTTATATTGATCATAAACTGCAACCAAGATCTTCACCTTGTGTTTTCTTAGGTTACCATCCTTCCACTAAAGGTTACCGGTGTTTAGATCCTTCTACTGGAAAAATATTTTTGTCTAGACATGTCTTACTCAATGGGTCTTGCTTCCCATTTGCTACTCATACACCTACTCCTCCTACACTACCTAATCTTACATCATTTTTCTGGACTTCTTCTCAGTCTACCACCTCTACCACACCTCACCCGCCTGTCCTTTCCTCATCTTTTTCTGCTCCTTCTACCAGTTCTGTTCCTACAACACCTTGTAGACACCCCATTTTTGACCGAACTTAAGACTCAGAAGTCACCGATTGAGCGCTTGGTGATGTTGCATATCGTGCTCGTTCAGAAGTTTCAGAGTCTTGGCCATGAGCCTTGCCTCCGGGCTTCCAGACTCTTTCACGCTTTGCCTCGGTTTGCGAACCAGGCTAGGTTTTCTCTATTTTCTCATCGCGAAGGGAGGGAGAGTTCTCGTAGATCATCTCTCAGTGGCCGTAGGCTACGTTTTGTGGTCGTAGGCCATTTTGCCCATTTGGAGTCCGGTTTCCGATTTTTCGGAGCCGTTGGCCGTGTGCCTCGGTTCGGGACCGCTTAACCACCTCTATTTGCTTCGGTTTTTGGCATACTTCTTATTTTCTCCCTTTTGAGGGACACTGAGGTCTGAGAGACCCACTTCGTGGTCGAATGCCACTTTCAATGCTTAACAGGCAGTTTTCGGGGCCCCGAACTGCGCGTTCTGGCCCCCGAACATTCGTTTTGCATCGGTTTTCATTCATTTTTGGCAGGTACCTCTGTTTCATCACCAGGAAGGCCGTAGAGGGGTGGGAGGCCAGCAATTGTTTCAGCAACCAGTTATATTCCTCCGGCGCCCTCCGACGCCCGTTTTTCTCACTTCCAAGCCAATGTTGATCACCCTAGGGTCACTTTCTTCAATCCTAACCCCCATATTTGTGTTGTACACACATGGGAGGACACCAAAAGTTGGTGGTCGGCCAGTAATTCCACCTGACCCTTTTGAACCCTTCCTAAAAATGGCCTATTCTCTCTCCTGTTTTACAGTTGACAATTTTGAACCACAAGGTTGTGTTGAGGGCACCTGGGAGGACACCAATTTGTGGTGGCCGGCCATTAATTCACCTTGGCCCTTTTGACCCCTGGCCGGCCGGCCATGGGGGGTGGCCGGTCGGCCACCTGCAACTCCAAAACCTGGCCGGCCTTGCTCCTCAGGGTGAGTACATTACAGCTGTATACTTTTTTCCCCCAAAAAATCTGTATCCGAGGGGGACAACTTTTGTGGGGAAACTTGGTTTGTTTTCCCCCCATTGTTTTTCCCTCATTTTCTCCCCCTCTTTGGTCTATATAACTGGCCTCCAGCATTGGTCCAAGGGTTGAAAAAATTGCCTTGAGCTTGCATATACATACCTCCCTCCATCTCTCTCTTTAACCCTAAAAAACAACCAAGTTCTACCCCTTTTTCTTCATCACCACCTAGCACCACACTACCACTTCCATTCCAGAAGCTTGGAGGTCTTCTCAGAGGCTAGGAGTCAGCTTTTCTTGGTCCAAGAGGTAGCAAAGGATTGGTCTTCAAGGGTGAGTTGATTTCTCCCTCTTTCTAGCTCATTTTTGCAAGTTTTCTTAGCCCCTTTTACTTGTTGTTTTGAGCTCCGACCATAACTGTAAATATCATTTTTTTGAGCTCATTTTTCTGTTTCATTAAGGGTCTTACCCTGTTTGGGACCCCCATCTTGCACTTGCTTCATTACCCCTTTGTATGCCATAATCTTGCATAGTATTTTTGGCCTATGTGTGATCTGTTTTGGAGCATGATGTAAACTGTAGATAGGCTTATTTTGAGCCCTTCTTCAACATTGAAGAAGGGCTCATCACTGTTTGGGACCTCCATGTGCCACTTGTCATTATACCCCTCTTTGGTCCCCATTTTCCATGATTTATTAGCCTATTGTGTCTCTGTTTTTGGACTTTGGTCCGAACTGAAAATGGCCCAATTTTGACCCCCTCTTCATGTTTCATTAAGAGTCTATGGCTGTTTGAGACACCTTTTGTATACTTTATGTTGTAGCTCTTTTTGGGCCTTAATCTTGCATAGTATTTTGAGCATACTTGTATACTGTTTTGGGCTTGGCCATCAACTGTAAAACATCTTATTTTTGGCCCCTCTTCAATATTGTAGAAGGCCCCTAATCTGTTTGGGGTCAGCAGCTGTGAGTTGCTTCTTTATCTCACATTTAGGGCCATTTTTGCATGCTAGTTTTGCCCTATTTGTGTTTACTGTTTGGCCTTGCTTAAAACTGTAAATGTGCTTATTTTTGGACTTCCTTGAATCTGTCTTCATATGTCATAAGCAAATAGTGCATGCTTTGTATAGCCGTAAGCCATTTCATGTACCTAGTTTTGCATTTCAGGAGAAATTCCATGCATCGGGTGTCATTTCGCCTTGTTTCGGGGCTGTTTTTCCCCTCATTTTGCCACTGATTTTTGCATGTTTGCATATCATATTCCATGTCTTTGCCATGTCTCATTAGAGTGGCATTTCGGTGCCTGAGGGTCGGTCCTCGGTTTGCGTGCACGCGTGCACACATTTCGAGTTGTCTTGTTTTCATCTGATGGCCTCCTATGTGAGTGTGGCTGAGGCTCTCTCATGTTGGTGTAAGCCCATTATTGCATTGCGTATGCCATTTCATCCATAGCATTGTGTATGCTCAGTTATGTATTACCTCGTGCAGCGTGTATGCCATTCCATAACATTGTGTATGTTAGGATTGTATCTTAGTTGCATTTCATGCATGTCATGCATATTGCATCGTGTTCGGGATAGGAGTTAGCCCGGGCACAGGAAACGAGGTGCATTTCGTACTCCGAGTAACGGAATGTGTCTCAATTCCCCAGTCACCGACACTCCGGATTATCCATGATGGAGTTAGGTCTTGTTGTGTTTTCATGTGCATTCATTTCATATTAAATTGTGCAATTCGACTCCTCGGCCATCATGCATCGAGATGCGTGATTGGTGGCACGAGGATCGAGGCATGCATACATTTGTGAAAATACATTGCTATGCCCCTTTCCTGCTCTCTGTTGCAGCAAATCAAGAATCAGCGGTCTTTCGAAGCTTGGCACGCATTTCAAGAACAGGTACAAACAGAGGCTAATTGGGGCATCATCATGGATTTCCGCGCAAAGGCAGTCCCTGGCTTGCATGCCAGTTTATTTATTTTCTTAGTTAATTTGTTAATTAATTAGGAATTTGTACATATTTGGACTGTAATATTTATTTGGACTGTACTATTCTTTTATTCGGGACTGTATATTTATTCGGACCCTCTGCGCGAGGGCAATGTTGTAATAAGTGTGCGTGAGTGTGATGTATGTCTTCCAACCCCACGTCTTTCTTCCCTTTTATTGACCTGCTTATGATGGTTAGATTAGGGCATATTTCAATTAGCATACAGTATGATAGCATGTTTGCATTCATTCATCTGTTTTGCATGCACCGGGCTCGGTGCATCATACTAACTGCATTTGTATTTTAATTCCAAGTTGAATACATGTTAGCTGTAGCATTCCATATGCCATGTTTAGAATAGCCGAGCCTGCTATAGTTTGCATTTTTGCATGTGTTGCATTAGGCATTTCTGTATACTTAGGATTCATGCATGATTTCTAATGAGTTTTTGTTTTGGCTTGGAGTACTTGGTGAGTTTTATGCTTTAGCATCCTTGCATGCGTGTGAGTGACTGCCATGAATAGCATGCTTACCATGAGGCTAATTGCTTATGTGATATAACTGCTTGAATGCCTGTGGGTGAAGGTTGGGTTAGTTGGATTGGGACAATTCATCAAATGTTTATTTTAAGCCCACTAGATAGTGGCAAAACCATCTTTTCTAAGCCCACCCGAGCGTGGTAAAATCTGCATTTTAAGCCTACTTGCGAGTAGCAAACCATCTTTCAAAAACAAACATGAAATGTTTTGTTCCAATTCAGGCGATCCAGTCTATACTTGTATGCTGTGCGCATCACATAGTAATCTAGGCTAATAACCAGAATAAGAACACATAATGTTTTCAAAAATAGATATCATGGTTAGTAGAGGCCGATCTTTGATCGGGCGAGCGGGGGTGCTCACGAAGTGACCTTCCCCAATTGTACCCAAGTTCCCGAGCCGAGGCAACTTTGGTGATGACGGACACGTGGCCTTAGGCAACGAGTCAGGGTTTCCTAAATTTCCCAAAATAAAATATTTAGGTGGCGACTCTGTATCTGGCAAAGCAGTCCATGTTTGGCACTTCTTTTAAAAATCTGTTTTCTCAAAACGATTTACCGGATTTGGACTCTTTGGTTCAGATTTAGAACCGTGACAATTTGAGAGCCCTGAGCTGTAGTGACCCCAATATCGAACGGAACGGGAGCTCGTTCCTCCCGGGGCGTTCGGGGACTTCTACAGTTTCTGGCGACTCTGCTGGGGATTTAGAGAACTTGACTCGAACTCATGATATCTTGTTTTGATTACACTTATGTGTTTCTTTGCATTGCATTTGCATTGGTGCACCTAGGACACCGTGTTTGCCATCTGCTATTCCTAAACGGTTTGCCGGAGGCTTGTCTTGTCAAGACATGACCATAAGGCTGACCGGTTGTGGGCTCTGCCAGTATGGGAACACAAACCCCGGTTTTACCGAGGCACCCTTTTGACCATTCGACCTAGTGCATATTCGGAATCCATAGTGACCACTCCAAACTAGGACAGGTTGCTTACCCGATCAGAGGTTGTTTGAAACCGTTGCGTGCGTAGTGAAACCCTAGCTCCTGACAAAATAGGACAGGGAAACCCTACCCCAACATAGGGGTGTTTTGGCTCTCGCTTATCTGTTATGTGCTTTTAGAGTACGTCTCTATAGGAATGCATGTATCAGTTTGCAAGTTTGGGCATCAGGCCTGCGGGCACCAATTCAGTATTTTGGGATTCAGTTTACCTGAGGGTATCAGTTTCCGGGCAGAATTCTGTAGAGGCACAATCATTCAGCTCTGCTCATATGCGTTATCGTGAAAACAAGCTGTGATGCTCTCTGTTTTCCCTTTTGCTAGGTAGTCCTGGAACCATAGCTTCAAAAGGCTCCGATATCCCCCGGGTACATTGGACTAGTGCTGATAGACTTTGTTAGGTCAGAAGTTCGATTCAAGGGAAACTGGTGTTCTTTCGCTGAGGCAAGGTAAAGAAAAGCCGGTCAGAGCTCATCGGTTCATCTAATCCGTCAGTCGCCAGTCACATCACCTTTGTTTAGACTCAGCAGACCATGATGGCACAAGGTTCGGAAGAATTTGTGGCCGTGATAGCAGCGCTAAATCAGGGAACTGCCATACAGGCTGAGACCAGTATTGAAACGCAGCGCCCATCTGGAGCATCTGCCTCACATCCAGCTTTGGGACCCCAGCCGAACTTTGACCCAATTCTGCCAGTTGAAGATTTGCAGTATCCGAATCCTCGAGAAAGGTTGACTCAAGCTCAGGTGCTCAGACCCCTGGTGCAGCCTAATGAGAGAACTCAACCTTTTCATGTTGATGAGTTCAATCTGACCGCAGTGAAAATTGCGAACCTTGAGAAGCAGTTCAAAAAGGCACAGGGCCTTAACTCTATTCCCGACATTGAGGATGGGTACACCGAGTCTGCTGTACGACTCCCGGACAGATTCAAAATGCCATATATTGACCGTTTCGACGGGTCTGGGGATCCAATGGTACATATCCGACTTTTCTTGGATGTCCTAAAGCCGATGGGTCTGACTAAGCCACAGAAACTCTCTCTGTATGGGAGAACTCTGTCAGGTGTAGCAGCCACTTGGTACGCTAAGTTGGAGAATGCAGTGAAGCAAAACTGGGAAGAATTGGCTGAGGCCTTTGTTGATCAGTATTCTTACAATACCCAGGTTGAAATGACCGTGCAAGAGCTTGAAACAACCCGCCAGAACCCAACAGAGCCTTTTATGGAATTTGTTGCAAGGTGGAGGGCAAAGGCAGCACAGATGACAAATCGCCCTTCTGAGAGAGATCAAGTGCAGATGATGGTGCGAAACCTCGAGCATGATATGTTGCTAAAGTTGATAGTGGCTCCACTATTCACTTTCAAAAGTTTGCATGAACTGGGGGTTCAGGTCGAGAATGCGTTCAATAGCGGGATCATTCCCAAAACAAGTGAACCGACAATGAGGGCGATTATAGGGAGTACCAATGCCAGAAGTAGCACTATTCCCAAACCCACTGAAATCAATACAGTCGTCATAGCCAACCCTTTTGCCAAACCAAGCCTACGACCAGCCAGCCCAGCCCAAGCTCAGGGCAGAACTTTCACTCCCCTCTATATGAGCCTGACTAGCGCACTAAAACTCCTGATAGAAAAAGAACATCTCAAACTCCTCGATCCTCAACCTCTTCCCGACCCACTCCCAGCCAGACATAACCCCGCCAAGTACTGTATGTACCATCAGCAGCGTGGTCATGGCACCGACCGTTGCTACCGCCTTCGTCATGAGGTCCAAAATCTCATTGACAACCGGACGATAGCTCCACCTTCAGACCCCAATGACCAAACATCTCCTGCCTACCTCAATCTCATCCATATACTGCCATCCACCTATGACCCCAGCATATACATCACCCCGGCCCATCTACCCAAACCTGAGGTGTTTATCCCAGAAAGTATGGACTTATCCATGATGGGTGCACCTGAACCTCAATCATCTCAAGCCCGTGAGCCCACTACTTCTGAGCTGAAGAGAATGATTGAAGATCTTCAAAGGACTGTGACAGATCTGGCCTCCGGGACATTGGCTCCATCATCGACCACACCACATACTGAGAACTTCATGTCAAAAGGCTCCTCGATGTTGGGACGGGCTGCATTTGAGGAAGGCCAATCCCTTGGCAAAGTGGAGGCGAGTGGAAGGAACAAGATAGGGGCGGACATGGATCCCAATGAACATCTTCTGTTGGCTGTTGAGGCTTTGAAAGCCGAGGGACTGAACAAAGAGCAAGTCCTCGCAGTTGTTGCAAAAGCTGTAGATAACACTTTCGCTACTCAGGTTGGGGGCAGTCCGAATCAAAGGGAACATCGGCAGAAGGGCTGTCATACCAGAGACGATCCTGTTATCTCTAATCCTCCACTCGAAAGAGATCGGAAAACCAGGCCAGCACCTGCCAATCCCTTTGCTGGTGCGCCCAGTAAAAATCCACAAGCCTTGAAGTACCAACCCCGAGGTCGGAGGGTCTTCCATGCCCTCTATATGCCTTTGTCCAAAGCTCTCCAAATCCTTGTTGGACAAGGCCATCTCAAATCCCTTGAGCCTCGGCCTCTCCCGAACCCTCTTGCGGCTACACATGATACTACCCAGTACTGCGCGTACCATCAACAAACTGGCCATACTACCGACGACTGCTTCCGTCTTCGCCATGAAGTACAGGATCTATTTGACAATGGGGTCATCCTCCCACCGAGCTTAGAAAATTCTATCGGCACTAGATCGGTGAATTTGGGGGGATAATGTTATGTGATCGGGAGATGAACCACCTGCAGGCAGCGCTCGATTAACTCCAAACGTGGGAATGGCATGCACTGTTCTGAGCAATGTGCAAATACCAGTTTTTGTGCTTTCTGACTTGGGTATTGGGTTAGTCTTGTTGTGTCGTACAGAGTCAGTCTTTTCTTACTGAGTCAGTTGGGTCTGTCTTGTTGTACCGAGTCAGTCCTGTTTTGTCAGAGTCAGGTGATTCCGGGGGTGTTACCTCGGGCATCGCTGTTTTGTTTTGTGTTTATCTTTTTGCTTTCTTTTGAGTCTGTTTCTACTAGGGAGTCAGTTGTGCCAACAGTTTTTTTTTTTGAATAAAACAGCGGTGATCTTCACGCTCTCGCATTTGCTTCTGCCTTGTGCCAGTTATGCCGGAAGTTCTGAATGAGACGTCAGTATTTGACTAAAGAACTCTGTCTTTTCTGTGCCTTGAAATCATTGTATCGACCTAAGTTTTTCAAAACTTTTTTGAGCACTACGGTGAAAACGAAGAGGAAGGAATTCCTTGGGATTTGCAAAACTTTCATCATTTGAGAAAAAGAGAGGCGTGCTAAGCCCTTAATGAATGAAATCATGCTTGTTAGCGTGAGTACTGAGAAGGACCCTGGCTTGATCCAGACTGGTTTCACACTATCTTTAGCGCGAGCGATTTGTCGCTTTCTTAAAAACTTTCAAAAACAAAATGTTTTGCGCGGTCCTGCGAAGACCTGTGTGGAATCGCTCTTGAGATTGTGCAGCCTAGGATTGCTCTCAGCCTCGAGACTCAACCCCTTCGCTTCCAAACCTTGAACTTGAATTCAGAAGGTTCAACGGTCAACTACGATGTGAGGCTTGTGTGGCCGGATTTGAAGCAGCCCTCGAACAAGAGGCCAGGAAAGTCAGATAAAAAAGATCAGAAGAAGCTTGCAAAGCTAGAACAGAAGTACCCCTTGAACTAGGGGCAAAGATATCAGACATGCTCGAAGAGCTGAAGATGAGTCCTCTTGCAAATCAACAGCCACTCTCCTGGATACGGATGGCTTCGAAACCCTATAACCGTTTGGCATGGACCAAGCTACACTTTTATCCTTGAGAGGCTAGCTGGGCCGAAAACCCGGAAGGGCGACCCAGGCAAAAGTTAGAGCAAGAAAAAGAACAAAAAGAACAAAAAAAGAAAAAAGAAAAAAAAGAAAAGAAAAGAAAAAAAAAAAAAAGAAAATATGCAAAAAAAAAAAAAAAAGAAAAGAAAAGAATATCAAAAAAAAAAGAAGAAAAGAATTGAAAAGAGAAAGAAAGAAGAACAAAGCTCGCAAGGTCGAAAACCTGCAACAGGCGCCTTGGCAAAAGTTAAAGCCTAAAAAAGAGAGGTTAATACCCGAGTGTACCTTAACCCCGAACTACGTGAGGCTTGATTCCCATCTTTGGGATACGTAGGCAACTTCATTCTGAAGTCCAGCCATAAACACTTCCAATTCGATTGCGTCCATGCGATGGTTCTGGTCATCTTTGTCTTCTCTGTATCTGAGGATTTGATTGTGTTCGTCATTCTGAGAACTGCCTACAATGCACTGTGGTGCCATCCAAACAAGGGGCAACTTTCCGTTGCCATTCAAAACGCCACAGTGTCATTTCAAACAAGGGGCAACTTTCCGTTGCCATGCAGTGTCCTTCAGACAAGGGGCAATTTTCCATTGCTATGGATCCGAGGTTGTGCATCTCAAGAGTAGGTTCCGTGCTTGTTGAGCAGTGGTCGTTTGCAAAAATAGTTTTTTTTACTGAGGTTGACTGATCTTCTCTCGAAAACTATTCCATTTCCCAAAACTGGACCTTTTTCTTGGATCCCAAAAAAAAGAAAAATTTTCAGTGCTCATGACCTAACTTGCGTGATTTTGAATCAGAAAATTGAACAAGCATGTTAATCTAACTCTCATTTTGGTCAAAATTTTTTAGGAGAAAACTAAAACAAAAAATGGTCAAAATGATGAACTAGGGGCACAGTTGAGTCAGGTGTTCTGTCTTTTCCCCTTTGTCAAAATACTTGCCGGAAAGGGCACTCTACTTGTCGGAAAGGGCACCGTATTTGCCAGAAAAGGGCACAACAAAGGGCAGAAAGCTCTCACATCCTCCAAGCAACGAGGTATCAAGCAAAGTGCGAAGCACGAACCAGAATGGGGCAAGATATTCCACTCCATCATCTGGACAGATCTTATCATGTCCAAACTCCCCAGCAAAGCATCATCAACTGATGTTAGCTGTAGATTTGCTACACACCCAGTTATAGCGCAACCTTTTCGTGGGAGGAATTCACTAGCTGTGAGCGGAAGAAAGAGAATCTAGCAGAATGCTAGGGGTACGAGCCCACAATTTGCTGTTTATCCATCAACCACCCAGGGGAGGGATGAAAAATGAGAGAACGAAGAATAGAGAGATGTGCGATGAGAGAAAAAGTGAGAAGAGGGCTTTTTCAGAAAAACAGAGCTTGAGGGCCGAGTGATGTGAGAACCACAAATGAGAAATGGTGGGAAACACTACCCGGTGAAACAAACTCCTTGTGCACGTCTGAGTGTCGTGTCTTTTTGTTTTATCTCGATTCTTGTTTTAAGTCGTTTCGAGTGTTACTCGATGTGTCTAGGTTGTGTGCCTTTTATTTCCTTGTTGGGTCGTTTTGCTGTGTTCAGTTGTAGGCTCAATACTCGGTCGAGAACTCATTTCTCAATTTCAAAAAAAAAAAAAAAAAAAAAATCATCTTGTGCTCAGAATGCTGTGCCATTCTCCACATTTGTGCAAAACAGGATTTGTTCTTTCATAAAACTGCAGGGTCCACCCCCGATAAGCGTGAACGATAAAACAAGGACCTATCTGAAGCTATATAAGTTCCGAACTGCAAAGCAAAAGAAAATAGGGAAAATTTTGAGCATCTGAGTGTGTTTCACCTTCAGAAAATTCTGAGATTGCATTCCATATGTACCTCTTCAGGCCTTGTCAGTGCTCTGAAGAATGAGTGTGCCTCTACTCCAAGCTTAAGCATGCTTCAAGTCAGAATGGCAATTAAAGCAGCAGCAGCAGATGTTATCTCTCGCCAATATGAACAGGGTGTGCCCTTTTTTAGCTGAGTGTGTTGCAAAGTCCTCTAAGAGGTAAATCAGGGGCACCAGAGTGCATATTTGATGCTCCTCTACTACATAGAATGTGAACTTTCATATACACTGTTGTTGCATGCGTGCCGCGCATCGTTATGATTCATGCATAGAATATGCTTGCTTTCGATTCCGCATAGAATATGCTTTGCTTGTTTCATGTATAGAATATGCTTGCTTTCAATATTGTGTAGAATGTGCTTTCATACTTGCATAGAAAATGCTTGTATCTTTTGCATGGAAAATGCCCCCATACTTGCATAGAAGATGCATCATATCGCACTGTCTTGTGCATTTCAAATCACTCGCGCTGTTTAGCGGATCGCACTGTCTTGTGCATTTCAAATCACTCGCGCTGTTTAGCGTATCGCACTGTCTTGTGCATTTCAAATCACTCGCGCTGTTTAGCGTATCGCACTGTCTTGTGCATTTCAAATCACTCGCGCTGTTTAGCATATCGCACTGTCTTGTGCATTTCAAATCACTCGCGCTGTTTAGTATATCGCACTGTCTTGTGCATTTCAAATCACTCGCGCTGTTTAGCGTATCGCACTGTCTTGTGCATTTCAAATCACTCGCGCTGTTTAGCGTATCGCACTGTTTTGTGCAGTTTACATTCGCGCTATTTTGCGCACCTCAATCGCACTGTTTTGTGCAGTTTACATTCGCGCTATTTTGCGCACCTCAATCGCACTGTTTTGTGCAGTTTACATTCGCGCTATTTTGCGCACCTCAATCGCACTGTTTTGTGCAGTTTATCATTCGCGTTATTTTGCGCACCTGTATCGCACTGTCTTGTGCATTTCAAATCAATCGCGCTGCTTAGCGTATCGTACTATTTTGTGCATTGTACCATTCGCGCTATCTTGTGCACCTTATCTGTATCGCACTGTTTTGTGTATTCACTCTGCATCGCACTGTCTTGTGCACTCCCTGGTCCAAGAGACCTTAAATCCTCTGGTCTAAGGAGACCTTAAATCCTGCATCATCATTCGCGCTGTTTTTGCGCATCGTACTTGCATTTCTTCGCACTGTCTTGTGCACTCCCTGGTCTAGGAGACCTTAAATCCTCTAAAGGTGCAATTCCTTTGGTGTTTGTCGTGCCCGAACGACTTCCGGTGGTCTGGTATAGCCACCTACCTGTGTTCGCGGTGAGTTCCTAGGAGACCAACTGAGACGGTGAAAACTAGAGTTCGAATGGCTTATGCCTAGAACGCAAAGGTTCGGGATTTCTGAGACTAAAGTCTGGTTTAAATACCCAGGGGTATATCCTCGGCTTGAAATCTGTATGGCAGCCTCATAGATTGAGACAGCATCTGTATGCACCTCAATTCTAGATACCGATCCAACCTAGTCTGTTACCCTGTTGGAGAATAGGGAAAGCTGGGACCATAGTCAGGGAGAAAAGTAGTACCTGTGGTTCAACCAAGAAGAAGCGAGAGATCCCCAGCACCATCAGGCACGATATTGTATGTACTGTTCATTTGAGGCTGGTGTGACCAGACGGATTGCGCAGGTATGATATCTTCTCCGTGTGAGACGCGACGAGAATTGAATAAATCTCTGCATTCTTAACTGTATGAAATATAGTTGTTGCTTTGCATTCTTGCTTAAAACTGTTGCATCTGTGGTGAATATGTGCTTCATTACAGCTTGCTGCATTTGCATGACCTCGAGCTACCTTTGGCTTCTTGCATTGTCAGTTGCATTTTGCCCCCGCCTGCGAGCATGCCTCCGAGCACATTTGTGTGTTTGTCTAAGTCTTCGGCCTTGTCAAAAATGGGTTGACTCTCGGCTTTGACATTCACTCCCGTCACTTATGACTTTCGAGTTCTGTCAAAGAGGGGCAACTGTAGACACCCCATTTTTGACCGACCTTAAGACTCAGACGTCACTGATTGAGCGCTTGGTGATGTTTCATATCGTGCTCGTTCAGAAGTTTCAGAGTCTTAGCCATGAGCCTTGCCTCCGGGCTTCCGGACTCTTTCACGCTTTACCTCGGTTTGCGAACCAGGCTAGGTTTTCTTTGTTTTCTCTTCGCGAAGGGAGGGAGAGGTCTCGTAGATCATCTCTTAGTGGCCGTAGGCTACGTTTTGTGGTCGTAGGCCATTTTGCCCATTTGGAGTCCGATTTCCGATTTTTCGGAGCCGTTGGCTGTGTGCCTCGGTTCGGGACCGCTTAACCACCTCTATTTGCTTCGATTTTTGGCATACTTCTTATTTGCTCCCTTTTGAGAGACACTGAGGTCTGAGAGACCCATTTCGTGGTCGAATGCCACTTTCGGTGCTTAACAAGCAGTTTTTGGGGCCCCGAACTGCGCATTCTGGCCCCCGAACATTCGTTTTGCATCGATTTTCGTTCATTTTTGGCAGGTACCTCTGTTTCATCACCAAGAAGGCCGTAGAGGGGTGGGAGGCCAGCAATTGTTTCAGTAACCAGTTATATTCCTCCGACGCCCTCCAACGCCTATTTTTCTCACTTCCAAGCCAATGTTGACCACCCTAGGGTCACTTTCTTCAATCCTAACCCCCATATTTGTGTTGTACACACATGGGAGGACACCAAAAGTTGGTGGCCGGCCAGTAATTCCACCGGACCCTTTTGAACCCTTCCTAAAAATGGCCTATTCTCTCTCCTGTTTTACAGTTGACAATTTTGAACCACAAGGTTGTGTTGAGGGCACCTGGGAGGACACCAATTTGTGGTGGTGTAGACACCCCATTTTTGACCGACCTTAAGACTCGGACGTCACTGATTGAGCGCTTGGTGATGTTGCATAATGTGCTCGTTCAGAAGTTTCAGAGTTGCGGCCGTGAGCCCTGCCTCCGGACTTCCGAACCCTCTTTTGTTCTTTGCCTCGGTTTGCGAACCAGGCTCGGTTTTCTTTGTTTCTTTTCCTGAGGGGAGGGAGAGGTCCCGTAGACCATCTCTCAATTTTCGTGGGCTACATTTGGTGGCCGTAGGCCATTTTTCCCATTTCGGAGTCCGGTTTCTGATTTTTCGGGATCGTTGGCCGTGTGCCTCGGTTTGGGACCGCCTAACCATCTCCGTTTGTTCTGATTTTTGGCATACTTCCTATTTTCTCCCTTTTGAGGGACACTGGGGTCTGAGAAACCCACTTCGTGGCCGAATGCCACTTTCAGTGCTTAACAGCCCATTTTTAGGACCCCGAACTGCGTGTTTTGGTCCCCGAACATTTGTTTTGCAACGGTTCTCGTTCATTTTTGGCAGGTACCTCTGTTTTATCACCGGGGAGGTCACTGAAGGGTGGGAGGCCAGTAATTGTTGCAGAAACCAGTTATACATCCTCCGGCGCCCGTTTTTCACACTTCCGGGCTAATGTTGAACACCTTGGACCCACTTTCTTGAACTCCAAACCACATATTTGTGATGTACACACTTGGGAGGACCCTAAAAGTTGATGGCCGGCCAGTAATTCCATTTGACCCTTTTGAACCCCTCCTTCCGGGCTAATGTTGAACACCTTGGACCCACTTTCTTGAACTCCAAACCACATATTTGTGATGTACACACTTGGGAGGACCCTAAAGGTTGGTGGCCGGCCAGTAATTCCATTTGACCCTTTTGAACCCCTCCTTCCGGGCTAATGTTGAACACCTTGGACCCACTTTCTTGAACTTTGAACCACATATTTGTGATGTACACACATAGGAGGACACCATCATGTGGTGGCCGGCCACTAAATCAGCTTGACCCTTTTGACCCCTAGCCGGCCGACTAGGGGGTGTGGCCGGCCAGCCACCTGCAACCAAAATAACTGACCGGCCGAGATCCTTGCACTGTTCACTTTACAGCTGTATGGCTTTATCCCCCAGAAAATATCAATATCCGGGGGATATTTTGTGGGGGAAAGCTTGTCTCCTTTTCCCCCACCTTTACACCCCCTTTTTGGCCCTTATAACCAGCTGGTGGCATCATATTTTGGGGTTGGAAAAATTGTTCTTCAAGCCTCAAGATCCATATCTCCCTCCATCCTTCTCATTTTCCTAAAAAAACCTTAAGTCCTATACCTTGTGTTCTTCATCACCACCAAGCTCTACCATCACCACTTCATTTCCAGAAACAAGGAGAGCTTCTCAAAGGCTAAAGGAGTTGCAAATTGGTCCAAGAAGCAACAAAAGCTTTGGTCTTCAAGGGTAAGTGACATTTCTCCTCTTTTGACCCTTTTTCTTGATCCATTTGTAAGCCCTATATGCTTTTTGTTTCAAGCTCCGGCCCTAACGGAAAGTGGCCCTCTTTTGAGCTCATATTCACTTTTCATTGAGGGCTCAACCCTGTTTGAGCCCTCCATGATGCACTTGCTTCATTGATCCTCTTATATGTCATAATCTTACATGCTATTTTTGGCCCATGAGTAATCTGTTTTTGAGCATGTTGTAAACTGATAATAGGCTTATTTTGAGCCCCTCTCCAACATTGAAGAAGGGCTCAACACCATTTGGGACTTCCATGTTGTACTTACCTTTATACTCCCCTTTTGGTCCCATTTTTGCATGCAATGGCAGCCTACCATGCTTTTGTTTTTGGCCATTTTACAGTTCTGAAAAAGTGCTTATTTTGGTCCATTATTCATGTTTCATTTAGGTCCTTTCACGGTTTGGGACCCCCATATACCACTTCATGTTATATCTCTCTTTTATTCCCCATTCTTGCATGTTTAGTTAGCCTATCATGCTTTTGTTTTTGGCCATTTTACAGTTCTGGAAATAGTCCTATTTTGGCCCATTCTACATGTTTTATTAAGAGTCTTTGGCCGTTTGTGGAATATTTTGCATACCTCATGTTATAGCCACTTTTGAGCCTCATTTTGCATTGCATTTCTAGCATGTTCGTATACTGATTTTGAGGCTGCTATAAACTGTAAATGTGCATATTTTTGGTCCCTCTTCAGTGTTGTAGAAGGAAATTTTTCAGTTTGGATTTTTCTTATATCACTTGCTTCATTACCCCTCTCTTGGCCCCTATTCTTGCATGCCATTTTTGCCATACCTATGCTTGCTGTTTGGCCATGTTTATAACTGTGAAAGTTCCTTTTTTGGGACTGCCTAGCTTCTGTCTTCGCATTACATGTCCATATTGTGCATGTTTGGCATAGCTATAGGCCATTTTGGGTGCCTAAATTCGCATTTCGGGACAATTCCATGCATTTGGTGTCATTTCGCCTCATTTCGGGACTGTTTTCCCCCATATTTTATTGCTGAAATTCTATTAGAATGATTGCTTTCCATTCCTATGTCATTGCATCGCATTCTATCATTGCCTCGGTTTGCGTGCCCGTGTGCACGCATTTCGAAGCACTTCATTTTTCATTCACCGGCATCCTATATGAGTGTGGCTGAGGCTCACTCATGTTGGTATAAGCCCATATCATGTTTTCATGTCATTGCATCGCATTCTATCATCGCCTCGGTTTGCGTGCCAGTGTGCACGCATTTCGAGGCACTTCGTTTTCATCCACCGGCCTCTTATGTGAGTGCGGCTGAGGCTCTCTCATGTTAGTATAAGCCCATATCATTTTTCCATGTCATTTGCATTGCGTATGCCATTGCCTCGGTTTGCGTGCTCGTGTGCACGCATTTCGAGGCACTTCATTTTCATCTATCGGCCTCTTATGTGAGTGAGGCTGAGGCTCTCTCATGTTGGTGTAAGTCCATATCACATTTCCATGTCATTTGCATTGCGTATGTCATTTTCTCGATTTGCGTGCCCGTGTGCACGCATTTCGAGGCATCTCATTTTCATAGCATTGTGTATATTAGGATTGTATCTTAGTTGCATTTCATGCATATCATGCATATTGCATTGTGTTCGGAATAGGAGTTAGCCCGGGCACGGGAAACGAGGTGCATTTCGTACTCCGAGTGACGGAATGCGTCTCAATTCCCCAGTCACCGACACTCCGGATTATCCATGATGGAGTTAGGTTTTAGCTGTGTTTTCATGTGCATTCATCCTATGTTGAATTGTGCAATTCGACCCCTCTGCCATCATGTATCGATATGCGTGATTGGTGGCACGAGGATCGAGGCATGCATATATCTGTGAAAATACATTGCTATGCCCCTTTCCTGCTCTCTGTTACAGCAAAATGAAGAATCAACAACTTTTCGGAGCTTGGCACGCTTTCCAAGAATAACTGCTAAACAGAGGCTAATTGGGGCATCCCGGTGGATTTCCGCGCAAGACAACCCGGACATGCATCATCCATCAAAAGCAAGGCAGTCCCTGGCTTGCATACCAATTTTATTTATTTTCTTAGTTAATTTGTTAATTAATTAGGAATTTGTACATTATTCGGATTGTAATATTTGGACTGTAATATTCTTTTATTTGGGACTGTATATTTATTCGGACCCTCTGCGCGAGGGCACAGCTGTAATAAGTGTGCGTGTGTGTGTTGTATGTCTTCCAACCCCACGTCTTTCTCCCTTTTATTTACCAGCTTATGATGGTTAGATTAGGGCATATTTCAATTAGCATACAGTATGATAGCATGTTTGCATTCATTCATCTGTTTTGCATGCACAGGGCTCGGCTCATCATACTAACTGCATTGTACTTTCAATTCCAAATTGAATACATGTTAGTTGCCGCATTCCATATGCCATCTTAGAATAGCCGAGCCTGCTATAGTTGCATTTTGCATGTGTTGCATTAGGCATTTTTGTATACTTAGGATCATGCATGATTTCTAATGTAGTTCCTATTTTGGCTTGGAGTACTCGGTAAGTTTTATGCTTTAGCATCCTTGCATGCGTGTGAGTGAATGCCATGAATAGCATGCTTACCATGAGGCTAAATTCTTATGTGATATAACTGCCTGAATGCCTGTGGGTGAAGGTTGGGTTAGTTGGATTGGAACAAATCATTGACTGTGAGTTTTAAGCCCACTAGATAGTGGCAAAACCATTGTTTTCTAAGCCCACCCGAGGGTGGCAAATCCATGACTTAGCCTACTTGCGAGTAGCACCATCAAACCATTTTCAAACAAAAACAAACATGAAATGTTTTGTTCCAATTCGGGCGATCCAGTTTATACCTGTATGCTGTGCGCATCACATAGTAACCTAGGCTAATAAACCGGAATAAGAACACACAATGTTTTCAAAAATAGATATCATGGTTAGTAGAGGCCGATCTTCGATCGGGCGAGCGGGGGTGCTCACGAAGTGACCTTCCCCAATCGTACCCAAGTTCCCGAGCCAAGGCAACTTTGGTGATGACGGACACGTGGCCTTTAGGCACCGAGTCAGGGTTTCCTAAATTTCCAAAAATAAAATATTTAGGTGGCGACTCTGTATCTGGCAAAGCAGTCCATGTTTGGCACTTCTTTCAAAAATCTGTTTTCTCAAACGATTTGCTGGATTTGGACTCTTTGGTTCAGATTTAGAACCGTGACACAAAGTCGAGTCCGAGCTGTAGCGAGGTCCCCCCTGTGGGCTTGTTACAGGTGGCTGGCCATTAATTCACCTTGGCCCTTTTGACCCCTGGCCAGCCGGCCATGGGGGGTAGCTGGCCGGCCACCTGCAGCTCCAAAACCTGGCCGGCCTTGCTCCTTAGGGTGAGTACATTACAGCTGTATACTTTTTTCCCCCAAAAAATCTGTATCCGGGAGGGACAACTTTTGGGGGGAAACTTGGTTTGTTTTTCCCCCATTTTTTTTCCCCTCATATTCTCCCCCTCTTTGGTCTATATAACTAGCCTCCAGCATTGGTCCAAGGGTTGAAAAAATTTCCTTGAGCTTGCATATACATACCTCCCTCCATCTCTCTCTTTAACCCTAAAAAACAACCAAGTTCTACCCCTTTTTCTTCATCACCACCTAGCACCACACTACCACTTCCATTCCAGAAGCTTGGAGGTCTTCTCAGAGGCTAGGAGGCAGCTTTTCTTGGTCCAAGAGGTAGCAAAGGATTGGTCTTCAAGGGTGAGTTGATTTCTCCCTCTTTCTAGCTCATTTTTGCAAGTTTTCTTAGCCCCTTTTGCTTGCTGTTTTGAGCTCCGACCATAACTGGAAATATCATTTTTTTGAGCTCATTTTTCTGTTTCATTAAGGGTCTTACCCTGTTTGGACCCCCATCTTACACTTGCTTCATTACCCCTTTGTATGCCATAATCTTGCATAGTATTTTTGGCCTATGTATGATCTGTTTTGGAGCATGATGTAAACTGTAGATAGGCTTATTTTGAGCCCTTCTTCAACATTGAAGAAGGGCTCATCACTGTTTGGGACCTCCATGTGCCACTTGTCATTATACCCCACTTTGGTCCCCATTTTTGCATGATTTATTAGCCTATTGTGTCTCTGTTTTTGGACTTTGGTCCGAACTGAAAATGGCCCAATTTTGACCCCCTCTTCATGTTTCATTAAGAGTCTATGGCTGTTTGAGACACCTTTTGTATACTTTATGTTGTAGCTCTTTTTGGGCCTTAATCTTGCATAGTATTTTGAGTATACTTGTATACTGTTTTGGGCTTGGCCATCAACTGTAAAACATCATATTTTTTGCCCCTATTCAATATTGTAGAAGGCCCCTAATCTGTTTGGGGTCAGCAACTGTGAGTTGCTTCTTTATCTCACATTTAGGGCCATTTTTGCATGCTAGTTTTGCCCTATTTGTGTTTACTGTTTGGACTTTCTTAAAATTGTAAATGTGCTTATTTTTGGACTTCCTTGAATCTGTATTCATATGTCATAAGCAAATAGTGCATGCTTTGTATAGCCGTAAGCCATTTCATGTACCTAGTTTTGCATTTCGGGAGAAATTCCATGCATCGGGTGTCATTTTGCCTTGTTTCGGGGCTGTTTTGCCCCTCATTTTGCCACTGATTTTTTCATATTTGCATATCATATTCCATGTCTTTGCCATGTCTCATTAGAGTGGTATTTCGGTGCCTGAGGGTCGGTCCTCGGTTTGCGTGCACGCGTGCACACATTTCGAGTTGTCTTGTTTTCATCTGATGGCCTCCTATGTGAGTGTGGCTGAGGCTCTCTCATGTTGGTGTAAGCCCATTATTGCATTGTGTATGCCATTTCATCCATAGCATTGTGTATGCTCGGTTGTGTATTACCTCGTGTAGCGTGTATGCCATTCCATAACATTGTGTATGTTAGGATTGTATCTTAGTTGCATTTCATGCATGTCATGCATATTTCATCGTGTTCGGGATAGGAGTTAGCCCGGGCACGGGAAACGAGGTGCATTTCGTACTCCGAGTGACGGAATGTGTCTCAATTCCCCAGTCACCGACACTCAAGATTATCCATGATGGAGTTAGGTCTTGTTGTGTTTTCATGTGCATTCATTTCATATTAAATTGTGCAATTCGACTCCTCGGCCATCATGCATCGAGATGCGTGATTGGTGGCACGAAGATCGAGGCATGCATACATTTGTGAAAATACATTGCTATGCCCCTTTCCTGCTCTCTGTTGCAGCAAATCAAGAATCAGCGGTCTTTCGAGGCTTGGCACGCATTTCAAGAACAGGTGCAAACAGAGGCTAATTGGGCCATCGTCATGGATTTCCGCGCAAAGGCAGTCCCTGGCTTGCATGCCAGTTTATTTATTTTCTTAGTTAATTTGTCAATTAATTAGGAATTTGTACATATTTGGACTGTAATATTTATTTGGACTGTACTATTCTTTTATTCGGGACTGTATATTTATTCGGACCCTCTGCGCGAGGGCAATGTTGTAATAAGTGTGCGTGAGTGTGATGTATGTCTTCCAACCCCACGTCTTTCTTCCCTTTTATTGACCTGCTTATGATGGTTAGATTAGGGCATATTTCAATTAGCATACAGTATGATAGCATGTTTGCATTCATTCATCTGTTTTGCCTGCACTGGGCTCGGCGCATCATACTAACTGCATTTGTATTTCAATTCCAAGTTGAATACATGTTAGCTGTAGCATTCCATATGCCATGTTTAGAATAGCCGAGCCTGCTATAGTTTGCATTTTTGCATGTGTTGCATTAGGCATTTCTGTATACTTAGGATTCATGCATGATTTCTAATGAGTTTTTGTTTTGGCTTGGAGTACTCGGTGAGTTTTATGCTTTAGCATCCTTGCATGCGTGTGAGTGACTACCATGAATAGCATGCTTACCATGAGGCTAATTGCTTATGTGATATAACTGTTTGAATGCTTGTGGGTGAAGGTTGGGTTAGTTGGATTGGGACAATTCATCAAATGTTTGTTTTAAGCCCACTAGATAGTGGCAAAACCATCTTTTCTAAGCCCAGCCGAGGGTGGCAAAATCTGCATTTTAAGCCTACTTGCGAGTAGCAAACCATCTTTCAAAAACAAACATGAAATGTTTTGTTCCAATTCAGGCGATCCAGTCTATACTTGTATGCTGTGCGCATCACATAGTAATCTAGGCTAATAACCAGAATAAGAACACATAATGTTTTCAAAAATAGATATCATGGTTAGTAGAGGCAGATCTTTGATCGGGCGAGCGGGGGTGCTCACGAAGTGACCTTCCCCAATCGTACCCAAGTTCCCGAGCCGAGGCAACTTTGGTGATGACGGACACGTGGCCTTAGGCAACGAGTCAGGGTTTCCTAAATTTCCCAAAATAAAATATTTAGGTGGCGACTCTGTATCTGGCAAAGCAGTCCATGTTTGGCACTTCTTTCAAAAATCTGTTTTCTCAAAACGATTTGCCGGATTTGGACTCTTTGGTTCAGATTTAGAACCGTGACAATTTGAGAGTCCTGAGCTGTAGTGACCCCAATATCGAACGGAATGGGAGCTCGTTCCTCCTGGGGCGTTCGGGGACGTCTACACACCTGCTGCTGTGCTTCCTGCAGTCTCTACAGCACCTGCTACTTCTGCTATCCCTGATGCTTCTACTGCTGTTCCTAATTCTTCTTCTTTTCCTATTGAATCCATTTCTATTCACCTGCCACCTCTTCCTTCTCACTCTACTTCTTGTAATACTCACCCTATGACTACTCGGTCCAAAGCTTCTTCTCTTTCTCAGCACCTTGCAGCTCCTTCTTGTCATCTTACTCACACTCCTCCAGTTGATCTTACTTGTACTGAGCCTCAAAATGCTTCTCAAGCTTTAACTTCTCCTATCTGGCTTAATGCTATGATTGAGGAGTTTCAAGCTCTCCATAAACAAGGTACTTGGACCCTTGTTCCTCATTCTTCTACCAAATCTGCAATTGGCTGCAAGTGGGTGTTTCGTCTTAAAAAAAATTCAGATGGTACCATTGCTCGTTACAAGGCTCGCTTAGTTGCAACGGGATACTTGCAACAAGAAAGAATCGATTATGATGAAACATTTAGTCCTGTTGCAAAGCAACCTACTATTAGGATTCTCTTGTGTCTTGCACTTCAAAATCAATGGCCTCTCAAGCAGTTAGACATCTCCAATGCTTTCTTACATGGTAAGTTGGATGAAGAGGTATATATGTTACAGCCTCAAGGTTTTGTTGATTCCACCTTTCCTCATCATGTGTGCAAATTGCACAAAGCTTTATATGGCCTCAAGCAAGCTCCTCGAGCTTGGTACTCCACCTTCTCGTCTTTCTTACTTACTCAAGGTTTCTATCATAGTTATTTTGATCCTTCTCTCTTTGTAAAAAAGACCTCTACTAGTATCACTATTTTGCTCATTTATGTTGATGACATTCTGCTAACTGGAAGTGATCCTAGTTTGATTCAAGCATTACTTGCTCAGATGCATGTGGCCTTTTCCATGAAGGAACTAGGATATGTCTCATATTTTTTAGGCATCTCTGTTCAAGCTCTTTCCACTGGTTATTTTTTATCTCAGCACAAATATGCACAAGAACTGCTCCATAAAGCTGGTATGCTTCATTGTAAATCATGCTCCACACCTATTGCTCCGAAGTCTTTTGCTGGTCCTTCCTCCACTGATGTGCTTCCCTATGCTCAGCCTTCCTTTTACAGAAGCATCGTTGGTGCTTTACAATACTTAACCATCACACGCCCTGACATTGCCTTTGTTGTCAATCAAGCGTGTCAGCATATGCAAGCCCCAACTAATGCTCACTTTGCTCTCATTAAACGTCTGCTCAGATATATTCAAGGCATTGTTTCTCATGGTCTTACTTTCAAAAAAGGGTCTTATGATCTTCATGCCTTTACTGATTCCAATTGGGCCGGGGATTGTACTGATAGACGCTCTACTTTTGGATTTTGTATTTATCTTGGCTCCAATCTTATCTCTTGGTCCTCTAAAAAACAACCCACAGTGTCAAGATCTTCCACAGAGGCTGAATATAGGTCTATGGCTCACACTACCGCAGAAATTTGTTGGCTTCAACAATTGCTCAAAGAGTTATATGTTCCTGCTTCTGCTGTACCTGTGTTATGGTGTGACAATGTTTCTGCTATGGCCTTAGCCTCCAATCCCGTGTTCCATTCTAAATCTAAACACATAGAGGTGGACTGTCATTTCATTCGGGAAAGAGTGGTCTCTAAACAAATTTCTTTGGCTTATATTGCTACTGATGATCAGATTGCTGATATCTTTACTAAGCCCCTTTCTTCTCCTCGGTTTCTCTATCTTAAATCCAAGCTTCTGGTGCTTCCTAGCCCTATCATCTTGAGGGGGACTGATAAGAACCAGGGTATGCAGCAACAGAATATGCATATGCATATGCATCAACAGAATATGCAGCATCAGTTGTAGTAGTTCGTGTAGGTTCAGTTAGTATCTGTTAGTTTAGAGTTTGTTCAGTTAGTTAGAATTTGTTGTAACAAACTCTTAACCAACTCTCTTGTATGAACTATAAATAGGTGTATGCCTAAATGTCAAGTGTGGTGAATGAAATATTATTTTCTCATTTCTTATTACAACACAAAATTATAATTTGTGATACATCTAAATAATAAACAAAATCGATATGAAAGATTGATTTCCATAACAAGAAAATAGAGATTGAAAATTCTCTCGTCTGTTGCTGTTGGCGTTGGCCCAAAGACAACCATGTGAAAATGTGGGATCTCTCACACAAAATAGACATTAAAAGCGGTTCCGATTCGTAGCTCGAATTTGGCTCGAATTCGGAGAAGAAGAAGAAGAAGAGAAGGAAGAAGAAGAAGAAGTGGACTGGAGGGGGCAACAAAATAGGGTGGATGCGGAGGCGGAGGCGGGGCTGCGATGTGACGATCGGCCGACAAGCGATGAGCTGCGACGCCGATGAGCTGCGACGACGACAACGACGACTCTGTTTCTCTCTCGCCTCTGCACTTCTCCTGCGTTCAACGAAGAAGAAGAAAAGAAATAAAGAAAATGCAGGAAAAAAAAATCGAAATCCAAAACGACGTCGTTTTGAGTTTTAAGCCGAATTCGGGCCACCGAATTCGAGCTACGAGTCATTTTTCCATTATAAATTCTTTTCTCTGTTGGTGTTGGCGTAGCATGTGAAAATGTTGGATCTCTCATAAGGTGATGATTGAAGGGCTTGATTCAATCGAACTCCTATCGGTCCTCATTTACCCGATTTCTTTTGAAGTTCAAGTCCCTTTTGATGGATTTTTTTAAAAAATGCTTTTACTTATTATTTTTATTTATTATGTAATTTTGTTTAATTTTTTTTTTATTTACAAGTAACAATACAATAAGAAACAATGATATTAATGATAATGGTAAATTTTGATGGGGTGAATTGTGGTTTCAAAGTGAGGAAGAAGATGAAGAAAAAATAATTAAAACTTGGAAAAAAAAGGTGAAGAGACTTGAATATGAAAAATACGTATAACTAATAAAAGTGTACCATTAGAAAAAAAATAATATTTTATTTTAAGATTTAATATGTAATGTCTTTATTAATAAAAATTAAAATTTCAAAATTTTATCTAAGCGTACTGAGTTACTATTTCAGTACAAATATAATCACCCCAATAATGAGGGAGAGACCACACATTTTATAAAAAGATCTTTTAAAACAACCTTCCATGAAAAAATTGGCCTTTACTTGTAATTCTAACCACAAAAAATGATTCACTGTGGAAAATGTCATCTATAATTTTTTGGTCGACTTGTCTACTCAAAGTGAACACAATGCATCCACCCATCAATTTTCTCTAAAAAACGCATTGTAGAAATAGTGCAAAAACGAGTAGAAATTGGACAAGATTGTAATTTGGGTAGATTTAATAGGTTGAAAGTTTGTTCCTATTCCAGTTTTTTGATCGGCAAAGAAGACTTTATTGATGAAGCACGTACAAGGTACAATGGAAAACATCAATAAAGAGGAGGTAGGAACTAGATGAAGCTCCAACCTCTTAGTTGGTGAGAGACCAACAAACACAAAAAAAAAAAAACACTGATGAAAGTTTGTTCCTATTCCAATTATGTTTGAATGATAAAAATTTTGAACCAAATACACATATTATTAGTAATGAGATTCATATATCAATACTATTCAAGCATTTGATTTTGTTAGTAATTATTGACAGGGAAAATAGTAAAAGTTAAATATTGTGGAACTATTAAATAGTTAATATTCCTCTAGGAATGTGATATTCCTATGGAGGAGTGGAAGAGTCGAATTTCTACTTAGTTTTAGAATGTGATTATTACTGAAATAGATATTTAAGAATCATTTTCTATATATTCCAATTCATTCCAAACATTGGAATCATAGCACCTGGAATTACATTTTCATTTCTTTCAATATTATTGTCATTCAAACATAGTCTTAAGAAAAATATACAACGTGCATTTCTAAAAGGTGAACATAGTAAGAAAATTATGATTTTTTGTGCTGAAAGTTATGCAAATTGTGGTGTATGATAAAATTATGAATAATAAATTTATAATGTATACCCTAAAATTATGAATTGTGAAGTTACATTTTGTGATGAGAAAAATAAACATTTTGTGATCAGAGAAGTTATAATATTTTTATGGTTTGTCATAAAATTTTGTGAACAAATTATAAAATATATACGATATACACTTTTTAGAGATAAACATAATAATAGTTTGTCTTTGTTTTCTTTGTGAAACTTTTTCACCCAAAAAATAAAAATAAAAAATAAAAAAAGAATGCACATAATAGCTTTTTTTTTTTTTTTTTTTTTTTTTTTTTTTTTTTTTTTTAAAGGTCTTAGTTTATTTCAAAGAGTTCTAGTTAGTTAAGCTTGATTTCAACACAAAATATAAAAATAAAGATAATTAAGTTGAGCATGAGATGTCCTAAATAATATATTGCATTTAATAAAAACAAAAATATATATATCTCAAATCACCACAAATATACATCATAATAAGAAAATTAATTTATGTATATAAAACAATAAAATTGATTATATTGCAGTACGAATTAATCTGACTGTAGGAATTATATATATTAGTCATTAAATATAATTAATTATATTAATAATAGAATTTTAAGGTTGTGTTTGGTAAAGCTTTCTAAATATAATTTGAGAGTAGGAGTTGTATTTTGAGTTTGTGAGTTTTGGAATTATGATTTGAGTGTGGAAAATTTGTTTGGTGAAAGAGTTTTGAATTGAATGGAGAATTTTTGATGTGACATATGATATTTTATACAAAACTTACAATTCATAACCAAACATACAACTCAAAATTCTATTAAAGCACATAAAAAAATTTTAAAATTTCGGAATATATTTTTTTCGAATATATAAAAATTAAAATATGTCAATTGCAATAAAAAAAAAATTGCACTGTTCCGGTCAACTGGTGGGACGACTGGTGAGGCCAAATTTCAAAAAAAAAAAATTCAAAAATTGCGCTTTACACAAAGTTTTCTACAGAGTTTTGTGTTTGTTTTGGAAATATAGTTGGAAAACTCTATCCAAACATGATATTAGAATGTGTGGGTAGAATTGTGATTTGAAAATCCTTCCAAACATAGCCTAAGTTTTTCGGATTGTGGGAGTGATTGTGGAGCCTATTAAGAGTTAAAGAGAAAGAGAACCTACATCCTGCAGAAAGAAACACCATTTTTTGTAACTTCGCAGAGCTCTCGACCAAGAAGAGTGAAAAAATTGGTCATTATATATTTGGACGAGCCATGTGAAACCCAATTTTAAGTGACATACAAGGTTTCCTCCAAAGAAGATTGCATAAAAAATTCTGAATTATATTCAAAAAGATAATCAAGAATTTTCAGCCATCAAGCATTACAAGAGTGTCAGTTTGTTAAGTACAAGAAAATACAATGAATCAAATAAGAAGTAACAATGCAACAATTTGTACATAGTGAAGAAGGTCAAATGCCTCGAGAAATTAGGTAACATCAAATGCGATGAGGGAATGAGAGATTGGAGTGTTTCAATCGGTCATTGCATCAAAATCAGAAGCAGAACCAATGCAGAAGTCGTGTAAACTAGTGAGTTCGCTGACCTGAACCAACCTATAAATCCAATGTCCTGAAAAGTTTGAACATTAGGAATAAAAAACATATAAAACAATGAATAAAAACATATAAAACAAAAACCAGAGAAAAATTATCCTATTTGTCTAATATTGTATTCCCACATATAAACACCCAAACAAGGGTTGGGTACTATGTCATCCGATGAACATCATAATCAAGAAACCAAGAAAAACAGATTGAAATCCAATGTTTGTATCAGAACAATTATTTAGGAAATGAAGAGCATAGCACAGAGAAATTAACGAACACAAAAGCAATCATTTAACATCCATATTTCCAAAAGAAATTATTTAGTTGATTTAACTTGTGCCAATAAATAACCTTGAATTGTCTGAAGGGTTATACTAGTAATCGGTTTTGGAAGAGTTATATCAAAATGGAGCACAGTATACAGACATATAGCACTTTGAGGAGGTGGTAGGACTACCAATTCTCCAATTAATCTTTGCTTTTTTATACTATAAACATTTGTTTGGTTGTGTGGAATTTCCTTAACCTTTTTACTACTTTTTCCTCTTGAAGTGAGCTTGCCAAATGGGTTTGTGGATGCATGTACCGTTATCATGGTAAGTATGAATATCAGGTATCATATCTCAAAGCCCTAACTTCTTGAATGTGACATTAGGGCTATGCATTTTTGCTAGAATGGATCATTCTATGCAAGAAATGCAAGAGGAACAGAAAACCATGTTCCAAAAAAATTATCGTTTCATCTAAAGTTGCATTAAAAGTAAAATGTTCAAGGCTTGAATCGATGATCAGAAACAAGAATTGATGATCCATATAATTAGGAATATAAGCAAGGTGTGACCACTAGTTACACAAAGTATGATATATAAAAAAAATTAAAAAAATCCTAAAACACATTAGTCCTTTGGCAACAAAATGCGGCACAACCCTGTGTGATCTCTATATGAAATTTATGCAAATGTCTAACTCGTGTTGATCATTGATATTATGGATATTTCTCGAAGAAGGTGCTTCCAAAAGCATTTATCTCAAGCAGCAAAACTCAATAATGAAATGACAGAAGTATTTCTAGGAAGGAATAGTTCAAGTGCCAAAAAATGATCAAATAGCCATGAAATGGAAAAACCGTATTTGTGTAACTAACATTAAGCAGAAATAAAATAAACCAAACCAAACCAAACCTTAAAGTCCCATCAAATGGGGTCGGCTATTAAGCAAAAATAAAATAAAAAATAAAAAAGAGGTATTTGCAAATTCATACCTTTAAGGAGAGAAGAGATGATGATGCTGAAGAAGGTTCAAGCCCATCAAACCCAATATCATAAGCAATGCTCCCATCAGGTTTAAACAGTCCAAAATTTCTCTCAGAGGTTGGTCCGGGCTTCAAATTCTCATTAAACAAGGCGAAAACATATCCCCGCACAGCAATCTTTGGCCTATAAGGCGTCCCCTTTTTCTTCAATAGCCTCTTACGCAAATTATAGTTGTAAGTCCTTGCATTTCTTAATGAGGCCCTGCTTCATTTTCATCCCCACGAGAAGCCCAACCGGTTTCTGAAACAATAACCTGTGTCTTCTCAAACCCCGCCTTTTCCAAAGCAGCATAAGCCGCATCAACCTGTGCATCAAACATGTTGTCATAACGCAATTTAGTCTTCGCATCATAGATCCCAGCATTCTTTTGGAAAAGAGCATAGTTGATGTCAATATGCTCGGGATCACTCATGTAGGCGAGAAATGGGTAAGCATTTATATAGAAAGGAGAACCAATATGTGAGAAGAACTGCAGAAGCGGTTTCATGTATGGAAGAATCGTGTCCTTGAAGGTGCATGCTGATGGAGGGTAGGAATTGGCAAATACAGCCTCAGAATGGGGTGATGAAACCTCGACTACCTTAGTCAGGTCAAGCCCGTCAAGGGCATCATAGACATTTTTCACCGCGGGCAACAAGACCTCCCAGAGTTCTTGATCAGTGCTGCCCAAGATCTCATTTCCCACAGCGATTCCACGAATGCGAGTTCCAGGGAGGAATGCCTGCACATTTTCTTTCACCCAATCCATCGCATGATCCTTGCTCACACTAATGTCCTTCAAATACTCATTCCCAAGGCCAACCACTATTTCAATTCCAGACCCTTTAAAGGCTTTGAGAACTTCATGATCAGCATCATAGATTCTGATGTTCTTAATCTTGTTTGCTTTGAGAAGCAACACTACAGTCCCAGGTTTTGGGAGATCGTCTGCTATCCTGCCATAATTTACTCCATACGTCCCTGTGAACGCAATCACTGTTCCAAATTTTCAAGCAGAATATCAGCCACAACATCGCAAATTTTAATTCCAAAAATCATGAGGAATAAAGAAAAGGAACAAAAAAAAAAAAAGAAGAGAACTTTAGGTTCTAAATGCAACAAACCAAGTTTAAATATATATATACATACAACTGCTCCAGATAAAATAATTTTGCATACTATTTCAAAAACTAGGTAACAATTTTTTTTTTTTTTGGTACTGATTTAGTGCTCTCTATCAAACAGAATAGAATGCTAGAACACCCTTTATTTGTGTTGCAATAAAATATCAACACTCAAACTCTTACTTTGTTTTTTTTTATATCAACTAGTTCAATCATTTATCAGAAGATTCCAGTTTCTTCAACTCAAACTCAAAAAATTTCTCTAGTTCAATCATGGCAGCAAGAACACTCTGCTAATAACTTTAATAATGCTCATGACCTTAGTCAATTAAAGTCAAGATGAAATGATTCATAATTTCTACATTAACCCATTGCACATTTAATTCAATAACATTCAAGAAAAATAAAATAAAAATAAAAAAGGGAAGTAAAAGTTCATACTGTTCAAAATTATGTTGCAAAAATGAATAAATGCAGCAGGCCAAGTTTGACTTCAAATATATATACACATATATACACAGCTAAACTATCCACATTAAATAATTTTACACATTATTTGAAAACAGAGTAGAATACCCATTATTTGTATAACTTCAAATATTTATTTATATTTCTCTAGTTTATAATCATGGTGGCAAGAACACTAGGCTAATAATAACTATAACAAAACTCAAAATCTTAGTCAGTTGAATCTAACCCATTATTCAAAATTCAATAACATTCAAGAAAAATTAAAAAGAGGGAAGTAAAAGTTCATACCGTTAGGAAAGGCAAGCAAAAAAAGGAAGAGAAAGAAAGAAGAAGAAAAGGATTCCATTGGGGATTTTGAAAGGTGAATCAAATGGAAAAGACCATTCCTTTTGTAGAAAACAGTGCGTGTAAAGAGTGGTGAACAGTAATCATTGAAAATGATAGCTTCGAGAGCGACGACACCTAGTGTGGTTTTGGGGATGCAATGCTTCCCTTGAAAGCATGCCATGAGAGGGAAAAAGAAGAAGATTCCTAGCCCTCATTCAGAGATGATTGATGGTTGATTATTATTGTTCCTTTTTGGAGGTGTTTAGATTTGGTTTTGAGGTGGGTTGGGAATAAATTCCAACTTTTTGTGTGCCTTTTTTTTTTTTTTGGTCTTTCTTTTCTTGGTGTTCATCAATCTGGGTCCTGCTCTATCAAGGTTTTTGTGAGAGATACATATAAATGTTTATATACCTTTCGTGATTGGATGACTTGAAGTTTAGAATTTGAGGAGGTGGGAGTGAGCAACTTTGAGATGGGGATTGGCCCCATCAACGTTTTGCCTCATTCAAGATTGGGAACACTAAATAAGTGTACTTTTTGACTTTTTATTAAATATGGATTGGGTTTGGATTGAGTTTGAAGTGATGTATTAGAGATGTGATGTGACTTAAATAAGATGATGTGATTTAAATAGGATAGTGACTTTTTGACTTTTTTCAATCTTCTCAAACTAGGCCTAAAAATAAATAAAAATCTGTCTTTTCTCCTTTCATGTTTACTCATCGTCATAAGTTTTGTTTTTGATAATTTAAAATATTTATTGCAATAATAAATATAATTTTAAAAATAAATTTTTTATATATTTTTTTTTTAGAAAAATGTTTCAAACCCCCTTTCCCTCCTACTCTCTTTGACCCCATTTCCCTCTCATTGGTCAGTTTTTCTTTTTCTTTTTCTTTTTCTTTTTCTTTTTTTCCTTCTCCTCCAATCACCACCCGTCACGTGTGTGTGGGGGTAGTGGGGTGGTGATTGGAGAGGGTCTCTATCAATACTGTATTTTTTATGTAGATCATAGATCGGGGGAAGTCTATTTAAAAAAAAAAAAAAAACACTACAAGCAAATTAGGCAAATTGTACCGAACAATCTCTCTATAAAATATCTTATCCAATTTTTTTATTTCTAAATTTTATTATTCATGATCTTGCTTGTGTGTGTATATATATATATATATTATATGATTTTTATTGTATAAAAATCAATATACAGTAATAAAATAAAATAATTTGGATGATAAATGCAAAATTTTAAATAATCAGTGGGTGAGTTAGTAGACCCTTTCTTTGTTGAAAAATGCTATAAATCTCACTTAAGTATCTCGAATGAAAATAGTGTGATTGAGATTTAATTTATACAGTTTGGGGTTGATATGCAGAACAAACTTGAATCATAAAATGATAATTCTAAATAATTCCTAAATAATTAAATCTGAATTTACAATATTACTATTTTTCATTTTGAGGTATATTCTCTATGATGTGTATTTCGTAGATATGATGATAAGGTACATTAATTTATATAATTCAGCACATGTTTGCATTAATAATAAAAACAAAGGACAATGACCCCATAATTTTGCACTGCATGTCTTGTAGCAGTCACAACTATACCCACACATAACCAATTATATTGAATCGACTATATGTTTGATCATGCATCATCAATAATTTTAAAGATTGAGAATTTAGACCCAAAAAATATATATATTTATGAAGAAAAATAACGTCTGGTTTAAATTTAATTCTTTTATGGTGAGATATATACTCAAAATGAATCTAAATTACACACTATTTGTCTACTATTTTTGTGTATAAATTACACATCATATATTTTTATTCAAATTGATCTATCTACATTTTATGTGGTTGATTCTAAGCAGGGCGGGTTTGGCTCAAAGTTGGCAAAGCTGCCTTTCTCCCCCAAAAATTGAGCCAAAAAAAGTCCCAATTTTTCCATAGCTATTATATTAGTCCACCAAAAAAAAAAAAAAAAAAAAATATCCACTTGAATTTGGAAAGTCCTAATAAAATTTGGTGAAAATTTAAAATTAATAGTTGGTTGATTTGGTGAATTATTTAAAACAAATGGATGAATGTTTTTGTTGGCAAAAATCAAAAAGTTGATTGATATGGTGAATGATTTTAAATTAATGAATGGTTGTTTTTCAAGTGCCTGTATTGCATATAGAACACAATTAATTATATCAATTACATTTGTTTCTGGAGAAATAAACTTCTTAAATTTATTAAAATTGATTGAATTTTACCTCGGTCAACTATATCACAAGAAAAATTAAATGTATTAGCAATTTAATCAATTAATAATATTAGTTAATAAGTTGAATTATGCAAGTTTGATTAGTACTTTTGTAATTAAAAATACAAAAAGGGTGATGTTTAAGTATACAGTTTGTTCACTTTTCATTTACTACTTCAACTTGAATTATTTTAATTTTTCTTATTTATTGTAAACTTTTTTTTATATATTTAAATAAAGTTTAATAATTATATGTCTGATCAAAATGTAAATACATAATCTTTTGATCACATTTTTTTTTTTTTTTTTGTCTTTTTTAATGTACAGTTCGCTTTGAGCCCCCAAAATGTCAAAGTTGGCCCTGGTTCTATGATTGATTCTTTGTTTTTAAATTATAATTATTTCACTTTTTCTCTATCAAAAATCAAAATAGTCAACTCAAATGAACTTTTTAATCTCAAGTTAAAAAAATTCTTAACTCCAAAAAGTTAATTATTATTATTTTTTTATTTTTTTGCGAAACTACAACTTTGTAGTTTGAAAGCTAGATATGCTTGGTTGTGTTTTGCTTTGATGAGCAATTTTTAAATTTTTTTTTTTTTTTTTTTTAAACACCTCATTTTTCAGAAAGCATTTGTTTCACACAAAATGAAAACAATACAAAATGGTGTTTTAAAGTTTTTGAAAACACAAAAACAAAAACATACATAATAACAATAAAAAAATTGAAAACTTAATTTTCATTCAAGGTGTTATTAATGTCACAAACATATTTGTTGTTTCCATCGTATTTACGCACATAGAGGACGGGAATGGATCGTCGGTCACCCTTTCCTGTCGCCCCCAAAACGACGTCGTTTTGGGGGCGAATTTTCAAAAAAAAAAAAAACACAGAAGAGGGAGGAAGGAGAGGAAGAGGGAGGGAGGAGGGAGGAGGAGGAGGAGGAGGAGGAGGGGAATGGCCGGACTAGAGGGGGCCATAAATACAGGGGAAGAGGAGGAGGAGGTGGAGACGGGTCGGAGGCGGAGACGACGGCGATCGCAGGTGCTGCTACGAGGTGGAGCTGCTGCGACCTGCGACGGCTGCGACGGCGGTTGCGACGGCTGCGAGGGACGAGGACGGCGAGCTCGCAGCCTCCTCCTCCTCCTCCTCCCTCCTTCCTCCCTCTCCCTCTTCCTCTCCTTCCTCCCTCTTCTCTGCGTTTTTTTTTTTTTGAAAATTTGCCCCCAAAATGACGTCGTTTTGAGGGCGACAGGGGAAGGCGACGGGTGATCCGGATTCCATAGAAGACATCTTTATCTTTAATTCCATTGAGTCGTAGCATTGTCATCCACTTTGATAAGTACACGATCATAAATACTTAACAAGAATGTCATATAGTAAAAAAATTATTAAAAAAATAAATGTGTGAATTAAATTCTTCCTAAATTTTATCCATACATCAAATTTAAATTTATGTCATATATATATATATATATACTAGCATATGTCCGTGCCTTTAGGCACGGTGTAAATAATATTAAAATTAAAATGCAGTTATAAAAATATATTTTAAAAAAAAATTCTTAAAGAACTTGTAACATTTTTGCTTGTATTACATGTTCTATAAAACTCAAATAAAATAACAACTCTCTCTAATGTTAATGCAAATTAAGAAATAAACATATAAGATTTATAATGTTCACCAATATTGCAAATCAAAATATCAGACTAAGTAAAAAAAAAAATTGTAAACACTGAACAAAAAAACAAAAACCAAAGTTATTGTATACTAAATCTATAATAAAAAGAAAAAAAAAATACTAAATCTATATACTAAAGCACATCAGTAAGTGTTCTACAATCTCAACAAATTAAATTGAAAATTAAATATCAAACAATACATAACAGACTATACTTTACAATTCCAAACAAATCAAATATAAAAAAAAAAATTAAATATCAAATAATGCACACCAGACACTGCTCTGCAATTTAAAAACAATTTGAAAACACATTAAGCACACAAAACTGCAAACTCAATATGCATTTTGAGCCAAAAAGACACTACCCATGTCTTTACAAAATATGCGTTGAAAAGATTAATATTAGATAATTAAGTACGTACAACGTGAATAATAGCGTGTAATGTTTTCTACTTTCCGCTTCCCTCTTCACTCTCCCTATTCTTTCCGTTATATTAAAATTCATTGTTGTCTTTTTCTTCTTTCCTTAAGAACTAATAAGTAAAATAAAAATTTTAAAAAAACTATATTCTATAATTAAAAACTTCATTTCATTTTTCATTTTCTTCTCTTATATGTTTATTATGATATGTTGTAAATGCAACATGTGTTCAAATTAATGTTCAAACAAATATATTAATATTTTGTACAAATGCTTACTTTAACATGGTTTAGAAAAATATTTTATAATCAATCAAAACAATTGAATAAATATTTAAAAAACAATAACTCATAAAAATATACATAAAAAAGAGTATATGGCACTATGCAATTCTTACAAAAATCTATATAAAAACAAAAATTTAATAAATATTCGAAAAACAAACTTTTTAAAAATGTTGAGAAACCATATCACAGGATTTGCATGTTCCTTTCCTTTGCTAGAAAGGATAGCCTTTTCTGTCTGCTTTGATATTGCTTTGTGTTTTTCCTTTGCTTTTGTCCATAAAAAATAAGTAAAATATATTTATAAATATATTTTTAAAATGATAAGAAAATGCATGCGAATATAAGTTACTCGTAGGCTTACCTCACGAATGCAAATAGTATTAAGGTCACGCTCATCACGAACAACAACATTAACATTTCTTTCTTAAAGAAATTGAATCTATATATACAAAAATTTTAAAGTGATAAATAAAACTTTGTACACATAAATAAGGAAAAAAAAAATCATTTTTTTCTTGATATTACCATTCGGTGTAAGTCTTCATCCACCTATAAAGTATGAGGAAAAAAATATTTATTAGAAGAAAATTAAATATGATAAGTTTAAAATAAACAAATAAATAGGCCTTACATTATAAGAGATGTACTTAAATTTATATGGAAAAAAAAACAAACAAACAAACTTGACCAAAAATAGTGATATTGTCCATAACTGTTGTACTTCAACCTAAAAATGTTTGGTTATATAATTATGGCTATTCAATGATGCATTTTAACAATCACATTAAAATGTAAAATTAAAATCAGACCTAGCAACATAAAGAGTATTAAAATGGAAACACAACAATTGTCCAAATTTGAACTCTTCTCTTCCCCAACTGACTTCAATTTTATAGTGTTGAAATTAAACTTATTATTATCATTTAGAAAGTTCAAACATAAATAGATGCCACCAAAAAAAAAAATGTTTAATTAGCAATTTATACTAACCATCAAGTAAAACTAACACTACACATTGAAAAATACAATAGAACATTCCCAAACAAAATGGAACAAACAACCCCAAGTTCATAATAAAAAATGAAAAAAATACAATCGAACAAACAAACAATGGAACAAACTATACGTACTAGAAAAAAATTAAAAAAACACATTGGTTAAATCATGCCTACTATTTTGAATTGTAGGAAGGGAATAAAATAAATTTATCGTCTATCTTATAATTCAATTAAAAACACAATTGAAACTGTTAATCACTTCAATAATTAATTATCTATACTATTATATTAAATGAATCCCCAAAATAGTCTCTTGAAGCTTTTGCCACCTAAAAATAATATAATTAAAAAAAAAACCTACACCTCCACGGTTTAACTGTCCACGTTTTGTACCTTTACCTTTTATTGCTCCACACCTACAACTTCTCCCATTTAACTGCCCAATTATATATTTTTTTTTATAAAAAAACTTCATCCCGACGCCTACATACACGTTCTATTCCTTTACCTTCATTTTATTGTTCCACAGTTCCACAAAGTTCTCAAAAGTTTTCTTCACATCGACAGGTTTGCACATTTTTGTTGTCTTTTTCTTACTAAAGTTGCTCACTGTAATTTTCTTAATCAAACTATTGCTGTTTTTATGTTTAACCTCAACCATTTTGTTAATTTTAAAACTGACTATCCTCAAGTAAAAATATAAAAATAAGCATTATTAGATATGTTTTTTCGTACAATTTATTTTTATGTTATTGGTATGTAAAATACCAATTGAGTATTGTAAAAAAATTTCTTCTTCTTCCCGTTCTTTCTAAATTTCTTTTTCTTTTTCTTTTTTTTTTAAAATATTTTCAACCATATAAAAGTTCAATCTAAATTAAAAAAAAAAAAAAAAAAAAAAAAAAAAAAAAAACATGTATACATTATTGTTTGATGTTTGATTTAGTTGATCATGTTGATTGAAAAAAATGTATGTGTTATAATGTGGATTTTGAGCTTATATTTTTATGAAAAACTTACACGTCCACTATTTAACTATCCTCGTTTTGTACTTTCACCTTTTATTGCTTCACACCTACAACTTCTCTCATTTAACTGCCCAATTATATATTTTCTTAAAAAAAAAAAATACTTCATCCCTGCACCTACATACACGTTCTATTCCCTTACTTTCATTTTATTGTTCCACAGTTCTACAAAGTTCTCAAAAATTTTCTTCCCATTGACAAATTTGCACATTTATGTTGTCTTTTTCGTACTAAAGTTGCTCACTGTAATTTTCTTAATCAAATAAAGTTCAATCTAAATTACAAATAGGAAAAAAAAAATAAAACATATATACATTATGACAAATTTATTTATAAAAACCACCATATGAAAAAAAAAAATGCCCAACAGGTGAGGCCTCAACCTTGACACATCATGACAATTTTTGGTTTTCTCTAGGCTAATGAATCTAGTGAGGCATAACCTTGATACAAATCTAGCAAGCTAAAATTATAGAAAGAAAGCGTCTTATCTTAGCAAAATCAACAACCTGCCACCAAGCTAAGATATGCATATACATATATACATATATACGATCAATTACATGCCCAAGATGGCTAGTAAAATGGAGCATATCCAGTTGACAGAGGGTTTGATCACAGTGAGGATCTCAAACCTCAAAAACAGGTTCTAAAAAATTAGCAGTTGACAGTCAATTAGCAAGCCAAAAATTTGCAAGTCAGAAACTGTTTGATTAGCAGTTAAATTTTTTTTAAGTTAAACAGTCGATTAAGGGTTTTTTCTAGGGTAAACCAGTGAAAAACACGCAGGTTTATTAATGGAACACAAAACATAATGTATTGCAAATAGATAGCAAGAAAAAGGGATCTTTTCCATTACAAAAAATAATGTATACATGTTTGTTCCATTACTGTCAAATGAATACATGTTTTGTAACTTTGAATACAACTTTAAAAAAAAATAATGTATTCATGTTTTGTAATGCAAATGTATTGTTCCATTACTGTCAAATGTATTGCAACAGATTCTAAGTTTCATTAGAATCAAATACTTTTCCATTACAAAAAATCTAACTTTGAATACAAAATTTAAAAAAAAAAAAAAAAAAAAAAAAAAAAAAAAAAACAGAGCATGGAAATGGTTAAAAAAAACAAACCAATGGAACAAACACCCAACGATTAGGAGTTCAAAAAATTCTTAGAATCTTAACCTAGATGAAGAGATACGAACTCATTTATAATGCATATAATATAAGAAAATTAATCAGGGAAAAACGAATTGCATATCAATTTCTTTTCCTAAGCAAATCACCATAATGAACTAAAATTAAACTTTGAAAACATCACAACCCGATAGAGAGAATTGAGCAGCTAGAGGAGGGGAACATAAAGAGAAGGGGAGCTAGCATTTTACCTCGGCAAGCCGAGAGTGGAGAGCAGATTCTTAGAATACAGCCTGGTGTTTTGAACCCAACAAATTCTAAGTTTCATTAGAATCAAATAATGTATACATGTTTTGTAATGCAAATGTATTGTTCCATTACTGTCAAATGTATTGCAACAGATTCTAGGTTTAATTAGAATCAAATACTTTTCCATTACAAAAAATCTAACTTTGAATACAATTTTAAAAAAAAAAAAAAAAAAAACAGAGCATGGAAATGGTTAAAAAAAATAACCCAATGGAACAAACACCCAACGATTAGGAGTTAAAAAAATTCTTAGAATGTTAACCTAGATGGAGAGATACAAACTCAATTAATTAGGGAAAAACGAATTGCATATCAGAAGTAAAGAGAAGGGGAGCGAGCATCTTACCTTGGCAAGCCGAGAGTGGAGAGTAGACTCTGCAAAAATTCTCAGAATACAGCTCGACAGAAAATTCTTAGAATCTGAAACCAAAAAAAAATCAATATAGCCCGATAGAAAATCAAACTTTGAATACAAAATTCTTTTTAAAGAATGAAAAAAATGGCGTAGGCAAACAACCGTATAACCTATTCACAGCCCTATAAAGAGAACATAAGAGGGGTTTTTTCGTTTTGTTGAAGAAGAAAAAGAACCGAGAGTGAGAGAGGTAGAAAGTGAAGGTAGGGAGATGCAGATGCTTCACAGCTCGATAGGGAGAATTGAGCAGCAAGAGGAGGGGAACATATTTGATTGCTAATGAACAAAAAATCTGAGTGCGACGCAGAACAGCCCCACAGAGACAAAATGGGGCTTTTTTCGTTCTGTTAAAGAAGATGAAGAACCGAGAGTGAGAGAGATAGAGAGGAAAGGTGGGGGGATGCAGACGTGGGAAAGAGAACAAAGAGTGGGAGTGAGAGAGATACAGAGGAAAGATGGGGGGTTCAGACGTGGGAAGGCGTGAGACGTGGGTAGGTGGGACTCTTTACAGTGTGAAATAGTTGGGCAAGAACTATCATTCATCTCAGCTGTTCATCCAAATACAAAAATGAATCATAATCATTAAAATGTCCTAATAGGACAAATGTCTCTAGGATAAATTCAAAAACTCTCTTCCCTTATTATATAGATATATGTGTGTGTGCATAAATTCTACGTACTTCTCACAAAAACTCTCACACTTCCAAATGGCAAAAATCATTGATTTGTTCTTTCTCAGAATTTATTCTCTCTCCCCCCCCCTCTTCCTCTCTCTCTCTCTCTCTCTCTCTCTCTCACACTCACACACACACACACACACGCACACGCACACACACACACACACAAACCCTTTTATGAATCAACACTTCCAAATGTCATGTTGATGGTCTTCAAGATCTTGTAAAAAAAACTAGCTAAAACAAGCTTTTAACCTCATGATTTATTATTAAAAACCTACTATGAAATTTCCCGAACTTGTTTGAAATGAGTTCAATATGACTACACTTCTAAGCACTATTTTGCCATGTAACATCAAACAAAGACAAGGCCGTAATCTCACATCCTGTTGAATTCTTCATGGCAAAAATCTTACCAAATGAGAGCTTGAAAGAATGAGAGTCAATGAAAAAATCTAGAACTTTCTAGCAAACTCTAGCACAAGTGAGATCAGAGAGAATTCTATAAGTTCTTAGAAAATTCAAATACATATACACTTGTACATGATACTAAACTTGTAAATATTTGTATAGATATTTCTAAAAAACATTCTAAAATATTTTTGTAACTTGTAAGAAGACTTCCATAAAAAGCTTCTACATATCTGTTTCTTGTGTATTTTATAATGTTCCAAAGGAGCTTATAAATTGGAGAGAAGCTTATTTGCTCCAATCCATTCACAAGTTGTACAAAATCCTTTCAAATGAATATAAAGGCATTCTCTCAAACTCTCTAAGCTTCTCTTATTGCAATTCTTTTGGAGTTCGGCTGACTTAGCCTCATTAGAAAGACTTGTGAGTGTCTAAATCTCATGTGGACAGCTTGGAAATAAGCAAGGCCATGACACTAAGATTAGATAAGTAAATAAGTACCCAATAGAAAGTCAATAAGATGTCTACAGAAAACAAATCTAAGCTTCAATCAAATCTAGCATTAATTAACATTTAATATTACAGTCATCCAAGAAATTCAAGTCAAAGAGGCATCAGTGATGTAACAAAAAGAAGTTGTGGAAATGGTAGTACATCTAGCAGCTAACTGGTGACAGAGTTGAATGGTGTGCAGCATTGGCTCGCTCAGGTTGGTTAACCTTGCCATCCACTTTCTCGCCTTTCTCCTCCACCTGCAGATTAAATTTAGTATCACTCTCTTGCCCTTCCCTTGTCTCTTCAATAGCTTCGGCTTGCTCAGGTTGGTTAGCCTTGCCATCCACTTTCTCGCCTTTCTCCTCCACCTGCAGATTAAATTTAGTATCACTCTCTTGCCCTTCCCTTGTCTCTTCAATAGCTTCGGCTTGCTCAGGTTGGTTAACCTTGCCATCCACTTTCTCGCCTTTCTCCTCCACCTGCAGATTAAATTTAGTATCACTCTCTTGCCCTTCCCTTGTCTCTTCAATATCTTCGGCTCGCTCAGGTTTGTCATCCACTTTCTCGCCTTTCTCCTCCACCTGCAGATTAAATTTAGTATCACTCTCTTGCCTTTCCCTTGTCTCTTCAATATCTTCTCCAAACGAAGGTGCAACGCCATTGGGTTTCTCTTGCTCTTCTTCATTCTCTATCTGCACTGTGACATTTTCAGGTTTCTCCTGTTTCTCATCGCTTGTACCACTAACTTCTACAGTTTCATTCTGTGGTTGCTCCACTTCTTCCAAAACCTGTTTGTCTTCTACACTTACGTCTTCATTCCGGGTAACTTCAACACCACTAGCTTCATCAGTTTGTTTGTCCCCTGTTGCCTTTACTACACCAGTCTTGGTTTCCTGAAAATCATTCTGAATCTCCAGACCAATTTCTTGCATTTTGGTATCTTGGTTACCTCCATTCTCAGCCTGATTTTCTATGGGACCATCTTCTCCAGCAACCCTCTCAGTGACAACCACATCTTGCATTTCGACTTCTTTTTTACCTTCGATTTCCTCAGCGGTGGCTTCTGTGTCCTTGCCATCCTTAGAACCTGATGATTTACGGCCTCGTTTCTTTGGTGGCTCGCTTTCAGCCGATGGCGGCATTGCCTTAGCCTTTGCACTTATCCGCCCTGATCTCCTTGGAGTCTCACCAGTGCCCCAATCAAACTCGGATACCGCAGGATTACCAGGATGTGATTTTAGGTACTGCTCCAACTGTTTTTTGTTGTTAATCTCCTCCCCTGTCGGAGCAATAAATACTATCTTAGTCTTCCTTGGAGTACCTCCTTTCTTTGGCATGAACTGCAAAGAACCAGAGGATAAATTCGTTACACACAGACTCTCAACAACTACCAACAAATACAGTTAGAGGAACCATTTAGAAACATCAGAAACCAAGCATGCAACCAGAAAGAACGATGCACCACATTTCCCAGTGAAATGATCACATTGGGTCATTAGTTAGAAATTCAGGTGATCAAAATTTTCAACCTTTTAATAATGTGAAAAACAAGCATACAAAGCAAATTAAGGACAATAAATAAATTAAAGAAGTAACTAAACCATTGCATTTGCTATGAGTTAAAGACACAATCAGAAGACACTGCGATGATGGGCATATCATTGTTGTCATCAAGCATTACCTGTTAGCAAACCATTGTTGCATCAAATACATAAAACCAATTGGCCATATGATAAAATCGTTTCTTTGGTTATGCTCTTTTGTAACTTAACAAACCACACCAAAGCATCTCTTCAACTCATCCACATTTTTACTCTAGATGCTCACAGTCTTACTGCTCAATAGCTTAACATCCCGACCTTGACATTCTCAACTCATTAATGTAAACTGTTAAACATTCCAAATTGTGCTTCTTTGCCATTATATAGCTCTCTTTTAATTGTCCTCCCAATTTACAGTGAGACACTAATCAACTGATCAAGGTTTACTTGAGAAACATAGCTCTACTTACACTTAGACAAGATTATTGTTGGCATGATTGCATCACAAATTACTATAATATATTACAAAAGAACCCTATCCCTTGGCAGTTTTTTATTCAATATGAAACATAACTAATCTTTTACATGAACCCTAAAACAATACTAGTGAAAGATTAAACATAGCTCTAAATACTCTTTAACCTAATCACATCTTACATGACAAAAGACAAATATTCAACATCATATAGAGACACCAAAAAGGCATATTTTCAAGAAAAAAGTACGTAGAGACATGGTGAGCATGCAAGAACATATACAAGCACATGAAAATATTATCACTCTTCTTTGTATGGTAGACATGATATACATTTCATGCCTCCAAAGTAAGTCCGTGGAGTCCAAAAGGACAGTCTTAACCATGTCAATTTCTGTGGTGTGTCAAGGAATAATTAACAAGGACAACGCATCTCCAAGCCACTTTCTCCAAGTAATGTCCAATGGTTTTTTAAGTATTACAGACCTATCAATTTGGTCACAAAGACAGGATATATCTAAAGTGCATTTCTTACACATTAGGAAAACCACCATATTTTCCGTCACATAGTTAAAACTAGATTAAATGGAAGCAATGTCAAGCCCAAAGAATCAAATCTAAATCACATAAGAAACATTATTATTTACATGGGAGACCCTTCAATGTGGGGGGAGAAACCACAAGGCAATTTCTGAATATCCGCTATTAAAAATAGAAGTAATGCCAGGGTTTGTAACTCTGACCTTTGTGTTCCATCACTCACCCATTATAGTGTACACTAGTACTCTACTATACAACACAGAAACGCTAACCAAGAAGTGCTGTCTAAAAAAACATGAAATTAAAGTACGCTTTTTAAGACCTCTAATTTTTTGGGACCTCGCCTAATCCACGGACACTGGCCTTCTCTTCAACCCATTTTCCATCCACTTCAATCCCATGGCAATTGCACTATCATTAATCCATCTCATCATCACAACTGAACTCCTAAGCATAGTTACAGTAGGAATCACAAATCAATACCCTCTGTTACGCCCATAGAAGTCACCATGAGAACACACCATAAGTACAAGGGTCGAATGAGAGAGTGATTTCTAGAAAGAGACTACTAAGAGGCTATACTACAACAGGGATTATGATAGAGGGACTCCTCCAGTGACAAGCCACTGGCAAGGAATTCACTATAAGGCCTTACTACCCTGGTTAATAGTCATCAAATTTTTCATTATTTTTCCTCAAAATCAAAGTTTTAACCCACATAACTTCTGAAATCAAATAAAGAATATAATGAAAATAAACATTACGAGATAAGGGGGAGGGGGGATAATAACTTCATGAAAATCCTTGCCAAAATCAACACTGTTAGGAGATCAAAACTTTGAATATTTGGAGTCCAACAAGGATGTGTGTGTGTGTGAAAGAGAGAGAGAGAGAGCTTCTGCCAAAAATAAGAGTTGCCTGTGGTGGGAGTGGCGAAGGGAAAGATAGCAACAACAAAAAATAATAGTCACTAACAAGGAGGAAAGAGCTCTGTTCTGTATACACATTGCATGATTCAGTTGGATACAACAAAAAATCTAATGAAGATAAATAAATTACAACATCCTATCCTTCAACATTCCACATGACATGAAAAACCTGTTGAACCTCATCACTTGATTCGGATTTAATCCCAGAACAGATGACTACTAAATAAAGAATGAATTATGCTAACCATTGTTTTCAAGTATCCATTCCAAACCCTAAGAAAAATCTGAGTGCCCCACGGGTCAAGGAACATGAAAATGCTAAAGTACAATTTGACACTCTCTCAATCAACAGATTCAAGGTGTCTCAGCTACTGTTATTTATGAGGCAACAACAAAACAAAGAAAGGATATGCAATTTTCAACTGAAACTGTCCAATATACTTAGCCTGACTTAAAAAGATTAATCAATTTTTTTCTTCTTTCATAATTTTAACTGACAAGGCACGATAAAACAGAAACAATGAAAGACACTGTTTGCACTCAAACATTTTCAGGCAAAAATACTTTGAAGTGAAAATATTTGGGGGAATTTCAAATAAATAGTAAACAAGGAAAGTAATATCACATTACCAATTAATCGAAATTAGTTCCCCAGGGCACATTTCTTACTTGTACTCCTTTACACCTCAATGAATTGAAATTAGTTCCCCTATTCACAATTTTTATCTTTCACCTCAATGAATTGAAATTAGTTCCCCTATTCACAATTTTTATCCTGAATTTCAGCATTTTTTTTTTAATTTTTTTTTTACCAATTTTAAGGAAACAAAAATTTTTACTACAAAATTTGTTCATTCAGATCCACATAGAGAATTGTATGAACTTCAATCAAGGAAAAGAGAGAAAACAAAAACCACAAGGAGTTCATTGGAAACCTAAGGATAATAACAACGAGAACAATAACAAATGAAGTCAACTCCACAAGCAATTAAAACCCTAAAAAAAGCAAGACACTACCAAATTTCCCACAAACCGACAAAACCCTAGATGTGAACAAGTAAGGAATAGCCCAAATTCTACCAAAGGAACAACTATTCAGCCCCAAATTACAAACCCACAACCAAAATAGACATATATATATAAGAAGAAGAAGCTGCAAGAGAGAGAGAGAGAGAGAGAGAGAGAGAGAGAGAGAGACCAATTTCTTCCAAGTAGGAGGGGCTGGAAGCTCGACAGAGACGACGTCGTCGCTAGGTCCACTTCGAGTCTCCTTTTCCACACAATTTGCCATTTTCACCTACAAATTGAACCAACAAAACACCAATAAACAGAGAACAAGCTTCAAGCAAATGAAAGCAAAACCCTCTCTCTCTCTCTCTAAAACTCTCTCTTTCTCTCTCTAAAACTCTCTCTTTCTCTCTCTAAAATTGTAGAACCAGACTTCGTTTTGTTTGGTAAGAAATAAACAGAGCCACAAACCGTTGTCGAGTCGCAGATTGCTCTCTTTCTACGAACAAACCGCCACAAAATAAGTAAATTACCTTATACGGGTAAATTACCTTATATGTCATTTTTTTGAGTTTGGAAATTACCTTATACGGGTAAATTACCTTATATGTCAAAGAGTTCCTGTTGTACCTAGGCTGCCGTGGAGTTCAATGGGAATGTGTCCCGAGTCTTTTTCGTTAATTTGAGTCGTTTATATTATAAATTTTGTTGAATAGATCATTCATACAAAAAATAAAATAAATTGGACATTTGCAACCTCATAATAAAAGCACATTTGTTTTTCAAAAATAAACGGTTAACATGATTTTAATATTTTTTAAAACAATTAGGATTTGATCACGGGATTATAGATATCTAATTAATTTGATTTTTCATATGAATAATATACTTGACAAATCTTACAATATCAACGGTTCAAATTATCAAAATAGGACAAAAATGCCTCTACAGAATCTCACAGCAAGATTATTGTGTCATAAAGCACAACAACCACCAGTCCCATTTTTTTAGTTTGACTTAAAGTTTATTTTTTTATTTTTTTTATTTTGGCCCTTATATGTGACAATCCTAATGTATGTATATATTATTTTATTGGATATATTTATATAATTATGTGTTTAATTTGTTCTTATCATTTTGTTTATGGAAAACTTGTCTAAATGCTTACTTTAAATTGAAAATTGAAAGCCGAAAGGAATTCAAAAATCGAAATTGATTAGTTTAATAGGTTAATTAGAATATTTAGAATCTTATAATAAATTTATTTAAAATTTGATTCGAATCAAAATAATTAAAATAAATTAATTAAAATTGATTAGAATTAAGCCTAATCTCACATGATTAACTTAACTTAATCTAACCTATATATATGTTATAAGGTTATGTATTGAATTCATTTACATCAATTGAGCTACAAATTTAGAGAGAGGGAGAGTAACAATTGTAGAGAGAGAGAGAGAGAAAGAAAGAAAGGAAGAATTGTAGAAATTTGAAGGAAACTTGAAGAGATTAAGCTTCTACCCTTCAATTCAAGTTATAGGCATGGAATTCACTCATAATTCTTGTAAATAACTCATATAGAAATTGAATTCACCAAATTTGTAGGATCATTTGCATGGAATTGTTAAGAAAATGAAGGAATCAACTTATTCATGGAAGAATTGAGTTAATTGTGTACATGCATGCATAATTCTCCATCTTTGAGCATGATTTTTCTCCAAATTCATACATGCACGTGACTTACACTTGTTGTTCCTTAGGGTTCTTCGCAATTTTATACCCCACATCTCATATGAACATGTTTTGAAAAGAAAAGAGGACAATCATTACATGCATGGCTAAAGTATCGAGTTTTGAGTTTGATTTTGAGAATTGACAATGATTTTGAGCAATTGGTTATGTTTATATGCTTTCCAAAGCGTTTTGGTGCTTTTGGGTGCAACCATGCAAGCTTTACAACTTGTAATTATGCTTTTAAACTTGAACCATGTTCTAGAAATTTCAGAATTTTGTCTCACCACTCGAGCAAACTATCTATCTCTTGAGCGCACTTTGCATGCATCCAGTTTTTTTGCAAACACATTGCACATGGCTCGAGCGACTATCAAGCACACATTTCGACCATCTAGTACTTTTGCAGATAGGCCACACCGCTCGAGTGACCAAAGGTGCGCTCAAGCGAACTGCCCTGTTTTCAGCATTTTTGAAATATACTCTCATGTGCATGCCTTCGTTTTCATGCTCTTTTAGGCATCCTTTGGGCATTTCTTAGGCATCCTTAATAGGGAAATGAACTAGAAACACATTAAAAGAAAATTGAATTATAGAACGTTTGATTGAGGTTGTGTTTCAAAATGTGTATTGCATAGGTGGACGTTTGAGGCCTAATATCGATTTAACCCACTGTGAGTAATGTCTTTATAAAACTATGTTCAAAATGTATTTTGAAATTGTTCAAGATTGGTATTTTCAATTTTATTTTGTTATTTATGAATGAATGCACCTTTTGAATTGCAATCGTGGCATCCACTAGTGAGGCCCTCACCCGGGAAAAATAATACCATTGCCCATTGATTAATATGACAAGATTAATATGCCCTTGTCTGGAGGAAACAATACCATGACCCACTGGATTAATTGAAACACAGAGATCTCTGGTGTTAAACATTCATGATCCACATTGTATTATGAATTATTGATTGACCCTTCATGGTCCCATTGGGTTGACCCTTGTGGTCATATTGGCTTCGACACATTGTCTCTTTGATACTCTATTGGATGTACCACTTAAATTAAATGATTGATTATTATTATTGCGAAGAAGAGATTGATATGATTGTTTACTCTAATAATTACTTATTGGTATGAATTGTTTCAGAAACAAAAAATGTGTTTTGTAACATACTGGAGTTCATTCATATAAAACATTTATATTGATATTACTAGCTGGGTTTCAGTCCACACATCTCCCTTATATATATATATATATGTGTGTGTGTGTGTGTGTGTGTGTGTGTGTGTTTGTGTGTGTGTAGATGAGTGAGCAAGACGTCAAGAGTAAGGCAGCCTCGGTGTCTATCCATGTGAAGCCATTCTTAAGTGCCTCCGTGAAGGGGTGTGCTTGGACTCAAGAGGAGTCAAGCTTTGTCAACCATCCTTTGTTTTGTTTTGTTTATTTTTAATGTTTTGGAAATGGTTTGGAATGACGATATTTGAGAAATTCAACTTCGATATATTGTATATAAGTTAAATGAGGTTTAAAGTTTTTATTAGTATGGTTTTGGTATATATACACTGCTCAATGGACTTTGTTATATATATATATATATATATATATATATATCTGTATTGCTTCCTCTAAGTCTTGTTATTATATTATGATTGTTTTGGCATTGAGGTCGAAGATAATTCAAGATTACTTGCCGGTCATGACCTAAGCCTATAGGGGTGAGTTTGGGTCGTGACAGAGTGGTATCAGAGTACGAGTTATATCTCACTCACTTGTTCATTGAGCAATAAGGTGTCTAGAAAAGACTTAAAGATTGCATTCATATGCATTTGAATATCATACTAAAATAAATTTTGTAATTGTGTATATGTATATGCATCCATTCATGTATTATAATACAAGTTTTATATAGATAATGGTGAGAACAAGAGGGGATGAATTGAAGGAGTCTACCTCGTCAAGACTTGACAAAATGGGGAGAATGATACATGACAAGGCTGAACACTTAAGACAACAACAACAATTGCCACCCCCACCTTCGATACCCGTACCACCAGTACAGGACCACCAAATAGATGATCGAACCATTGCACTTATCAAAGAATTCAAAAAATGAAGCCACCCTTGTCTTATGGAGGACTTGATCCACTAAAGGTTGAGGCCTTGGTTTTAGGAATCGAAAAGCTATTTGAGGTGTTTCTATGCACAAAGGCACAGAAGGTTCAATTGGTTGCATTCACTCTAGAAGATAAAGCAAGGAAATGGTGGATCTTAGTTCGTGATGATAAAAAGGGAGTTAATTGGGCTCGATTTTTAGAAATTTTCTATGAGAAGTACTTCCCGTAGTGTGTCCAGGATAGAAAAGTATCTAAACTTGAGCAACTATAGTAGGGGAACATGACAATGGCTGAATATGAAGCCCAATTTACAGAGTTGGCACGATTTGCGCTACATATGGTTAATACAGATTACAAGAAGGCTAGGAAGTTTGAGGGAGGTCTTCGTGATTCAGTCTTGGAAAGAATTAATGTACATGAATTGCCAAAGTATATTGATATACTGGACAGAGCATTGATGTCAGAAGCAAATATGGTCGCTCACAGCCAGAATTTTGAATGGAGAGGTAAGAGACAAAATTTCAATAAGGGAGCAACGTCTTCAATGACTAAGAAATCAAAATCCAGTGATTTAGTTTCAAATCAGAGTGGCAATTCAGTGTCCACTTGTGCTATATGTGGAAAGAAGCATCGGGGCGTTTGTTACCATACTACAGGAGCTTACTATTAGTGTGGGAAAGTTGGTCACATAGTAAAAGATTGTACACAACCTCGACTAGATGGTAGCTGAGGCACTACAAGTTCGACCGAGTCAGTCCCAACAATGAGATCAAATGTAACACTTGCTACAACAAGAAAGATGTAAGGCAAGGAATAGTTTTTGCACTTATTCTAGGAGATACTTAGAATACAGAGGCTGTGGTTTCAGGTACACTTTCAATTTGTAGCCAAGCTGCATATGTATTAATTGATTAGGGTTCCACACATTCTTTTGCTTCTATAGTATTTGCTGATAAATTGAATAGACCTATGGAATCCTTAAGATACATATTATGTGTTGCATCACCAACATGTTGTGCTCATCTGTTTATTTTGCATGTGAATTATTACTTGAAAATGCCACTTCATATGTTGATTTGTTACCTCTTGATATTAGACATTTTGATATTATTTTGGGTATGGACTGGCAATCTAAGTATCATGCAACTATTGATTGTGCATCTAAACGAGTGATATTTTGACCTCCGGGTCATGTTGAATTTTATTTTGAGGTTAAGGGTGTAATTTCTCCACCCTATCTAATATCTGCAATAAAAGCCCGTAAAATGATTAGTAAGGGATGTCGAGGGTACTTGTGTAGTGTGATAAATGATCAAGCCATGGATATCACCTTGCATAGTATTCCTGTAGTAAGAGATTTTCCTGATGTGTTTTTGAAGGAGTTACTAGGACAACTGATTGATAGGGAAATTGAATTTGTGATTGATGCGATTATGGGTACTCATCCTATCTCTAAAACTCCATATTGTATGTCTACTATTGAAATGAAAGAATTCAAAGCTCAGTTACAAGAATTACTCGATAAAGGGTTTATTCGGCCAAGTACATCGTCATGGGGCACACCGACCCTCTTTGTAAAGAAGAAAGATGGCACACTCCGATTGTATATTGATTGCCAATAACTCAACATGGTAACCATTAAAAATAAATATCCTCTACATCAGATTAATGATTTGTTTGATCAGCTACAAGGGGCTCAGGTATTTTCAAAGATTGATTTGAGATCGGGATATCACCAGTTGAAGGTTAAAGCCAAAGATATTGAGAAAACTGCTTTCCGAACCAGGTATGGACACTATGAATTGTTAGTCATGCCTTTTGGAGTTACTAATGCACCTGCAACATTCATGGACTTAATGAATAGAGCCTTTAAACCTTTCTTGGATGATTTTGTTATTGTATTTATTGACGACATTTTGATCTATTCGAGAAGTAAGATGACCATGAACAACATTTGAGAATGATCGTCCAGGCACTTATAGAGAAACAATTGTATAGGAAATTTAAAAAGTGTGAATTCTGGTTAGATGAGATTATATATTTGGGGCATGTTATTAACAGATATGTCATTTCAGTTGACCCACAGAAAATTAAAGCAATTATAGATTGGTCTATTCCGACTAATGTAACAGAGGTTCGAAGTTTTATAGGATTGACAGGTTACTATTGGAGATTTGTCAAAAAAAAATTCAAAGATTATTGTGCCGTTGACACAAATGACCCGAAAAGAAGAACCATTTGTGTAGATAGATCAAAGGAAATATGCATTCTAAGAGCTGAAAGCAAGACAGACCACGACTCCAATCCTTACTCTACCGTCAGGTACCGAGGGATTTATAATTTTTAGTGATGCTTCTTACAGAGGGTTGGGTTGTGCTTTAATACAAAATGGCAATATGATTGCTTATGCATCCCGACAGTTGAAACCACATGAAAAGAACTACCCGACACATGATCTAGAACTTGCCGCTGTTGTCTTTGCGTTAAAAATGTGGCGCCATAACCTTTATGGGACAAAATGTGAAGTATATACAAATCATAAGAGTTTGAAATATTTCTTTACACAGAAAGAGTTAAATATGCGACAAAGGCGGTGACTTGAATTAATTAAGGATTATGATTTGCAAATTCATTATCATCCGGGCAAGGCTAACACTGTAGCTGATGCACTCAGTAGAAAGAATGTGGGAAATTTGGCTTGTTTGCTTACAGATTAAAGAGAGCTTTTGCAAGAAATTGAAAAGCTTGGATTATAAGTAGTACCTTATGAGCAGGATCATTTATTAGTTGCAATTTCAACATAGCCAACAATCATATAAGAGATCAAATAGAAGCAAGTGAATGATGATTTCTTTAAGACGATTTGTGATGAGTTTGAAACCAAGCCTATACCGGGGTTCACAATGGAAGATCAAGTATTGAAGTTTCAGGGAAGGCTTTGTGTTCCTAACAATGTGCAATTGAAAAGAAGAGTTTTACAAGAGGCCCATAAGTCATTGTTTGCTATGCATCCGGGGAATACCAAAATGTACCAAGATTTGAAGCAAGTATACCGGTGGCCAAACATGAAGAAAGAAATTGCCGACTACAACTCCAAATGCCTCCAATGTCAACAAGTAAAAGCTAAGCACCAGAAACTGGCAGGCTTATTTCAATCTCTCCCTATTCGAGAATGAAAATTGGAGCATATAATTATGGACTTCATCGTTAGTCTACCTCGGACATCTAGAGGTATGAATTCTATTTGGGTTACAATAGATAGATTGACAAAGTATACTAACTTCCTTACTTTGAAAACTTCTTTCAATGCTTATAGACTTGCTACTATCTATATTGAAGAAATTATTCGATTGCATGGAGTTCCGGTGTCTATAGTTTCAGATAGAGATCATAAATTTGTTTCTAGATTTTGGAAAAGTTTGCAATAGGTGATGGGCACAGAGTTGAGATTCAGCACCGCGTTGTATCCACAAACTGATGGGTAGGCCGAGAGGACTATCCAAACGCTGGAAGATACGCTTCGTATGTGTGTTCTTGAATTTCAAGAAAGTTAGGAAATTTACTAGTCATTGGCAGAATTTGCAGATAACAACAGTTTTCATGCTAGTATCGATATGACACCATATGAGGCGTTGTATAGAAGGAAATATAGGTCCCCAATTTGTTGGACTGAGGTTGACGATAGAGCATTATATGGTTCTGAACATGTTTTGAACTTGTGCGAGAAGATAAAAATCATCCAATAGTGGCTCAAGACTGCTCAAAGCCAACAAAAAAACTATGCTGATCAAAGAAGAAGTGATCTGGAATACAAAGTAGGAGATCATGTGTTCATCAAAGTAACATCAATGAAAGGGCAAACAAGATTTGATAGAAAATAAAAGTTGACTCCACATTACATAGGGTCGTTCCAGATTTTAGAAAAACTTGGCCCTGTTGCTTATCGTATTACTTTACCACTGAGAATGGAACAGATGCATAACGTGTTTCACGTGTCAATGCTCTATGGGTATCTCAGTGATCCATTTCATGTCATTGACTACCACCGAATATCCTTGGACGATGATATGAAGTACGAGAAATGGCCGGCACAGATCATTAACCGATAAGTAAAGCAACTAAGGAACAAATTGATCCCAATGGTGAAGGTAGGGTGGAGAGAACATTACGGAAAAGAGGCTACGTAGGAGAAAGAGGATGAAATGCAACAACGGTACTCATATTTGTTACCGAATTAAGGTAACTTAAGTTTGGAGAACCAAACTTTCTAAAGGGGAGAAACTGTGACGACCCCCAACGTGCATATTATTTTTATATATATTATTTTATTGGGCATATTTGCAGAATTATGTGTTCCATTCAACTTGCTTGGTTCCATTTTTCCAAAAACACTTTTCAGAAAATTTTACTTTTTTATTTTCCGTATTTTTTATTTTTACTGAATTTTTTTAATATTTTAAGCAATTTTTTTACTTTTTAGACACACCTAACATAAATACACCTAAAAAGTAAAAAAATTGTAAAAAAAATATTTTAAAAATTCACTAAATACCAAATACAAAAAAATACAAGAATTGTATTTAATTCTTGTATTTTTTTGTATTTATTAATTTTTTAAAATATTTTTTCACAAATTTTTTACTTTTTAGATACATCTAAGTAAGGTGTATCTAAAAAAGTAAAAAAAAAAAACAAAAAAAAAAACCGAAATGGAAAACTCAAAAAAAATGTTTAAAATTTTTAAAAAAAGTAAAAAAAAAATGTTTAAAATTTTAAAAATATTCACTAAAAACAAAAAAGAACACAAAAATAAAAAAACACGATTTTCAAAAAACTTAATCTAGAAAACTCAAACCGAAAACACTGATTTGTTCTTATTTGTTTATTTATGGAAAATCTGTCCAAGTGCTCACTTTGAATTGGAAATTGAAAACTGAAATGGATTCAGAAACTGAAATTGATTAGTTCAATAGGCTAATTAGAATATTTAGAATCTTATGGTAAATTTAATTAAAATTTAATTTGAATCAAAATAATTAGAATAAATTAATTAGAATTGATTAGAATTAAGCCTAATCCCACTTGATTAACTTAACTTAATCTAACTTATATATATATATGTTATAAGCTTATATATTGAGTTCATTTACATCAATTGAGCTGAAAATTTAGAGAAAAAGAGAGAGAAAGAGAGAGGAAGGGAGGGAGAGCAACAATTGTAGAGAGAGAGACAGAGAGAGAGAAAAAAAAAAGAGAAGAATTGTAGAAATTTGAAGAAGACTTGAAGATATTAAGTTTCTAACCCTTGAATTCAAGCTATAGGTATAGAATTCACTCATAATTCTTGTATAGAAATTGAATTCACCAAGCTTGTAGGATCATTTGTATGGAATTTTTAAGAAAATGAAGGAATCAACTTATTCACGGAAGAATTGAGTTAATTGTGTACATGCATGTATAATTCTCCATTCTCCATCTTTGAGCACGATTTCCTCAAAATTCATACATGAATGGGACTTACACTTGTTATTCCTTAGGGTTCTTCACAATTTTATACCCCTCATCTCGTATGAACATGTTCTGAAAAGAGAAGAGGACAACTCATTACATGTATGGCTGAAGTATGGAGTTTTGAGTTTCATTTTGAGAATTGATAATGATTTTGAGTAATTGGTTATGTTCATATCTATTCCAAAGAGTTTTGGCGCTTTTGGGTCCAGCCACGCAAGCTTTATAACTTGGAATTATGCTTTTGAACTTGAACGCTGTTCTAAAAATTTCAAAATTTTGCCTCACCGCTCGAGCGAACTATCTGTCACTCGAGCACACTTTGCATGCATCTAGTATTTTTACAGACAGGCTGTACATGGCTCGAGGGACATAATTACCACTCGATTTAACCCACTATGTGTAATGTCTTTATAAATTTATGTTCGAAATGTATTTTGAAATTGTTCAAGATTGGTATTTTCAATTTTATTTTGTTATTTATGAATTAATGCCCCTTTTGAATTGTAATCGTGGCATCCACTAGTGAGGCCCTCGCCTAGGGAAAACAATACCATGGCCCATTGATTAATAAACCCTCGCTTGGAAGAAACAATACTATGACATATTGGATTAATTAGAACGCGGAGATCTCTGATGCTAGACCTTGATGGTCCACATTGTATTATGAATTATTGATTGACCCGTCGTGGTCTAATTGGATTGACCCTTATGGTCCTATTGGTTTTGGCACATTGTTTCTTTAATACTCTATTGGATGTACCACGTAAATTGATTGATTAATTATTATTATCGCAAAGAAGAGATTCATATGTTTGTTTACTCTAATGGTTGCATATTGACATGAATTGTTTTGGAAACGAAAAATGTGTTTTGTAACATGCTGGACTTCATTCATATAAAACATTTATACTGATATTACTCACCGGACTTCAGTTCACCCATCTCTTATATATATATATATATAGGCGAGCAAACGAGATGTCAAGTTTAAGGCAGCCTCGACGTCTATCCCTATGAAGCCGTTCTGGAGTGCCTCCATGAAAGGGTGTGCTTGGACCCAAGAAGAGTCAAGCTTTGTCAACCATCCTTTGTTTTTCTTTGTTTCTTTTTGATGTTTGGGACATGGTTTTGGAATGATGATATCTGAGAAGTCCAACTTCGATGTATTGTATATAAGTTGAATGAAATTTAAAGTTTTTATTATTATTATTTTGGCATATATGCACTACTCAATGGACTCTGTTATACACACACACACACACACACACACACACATATATATATATATATCTTTATTGTTTCTGCTAAGCCCCGTTATTATGTTATGATTGTTTTGTCATAAGCCCGAAGGCAATACAGGATTACTAGTTAGTCATGGCCTAAGCCTATAGGGGCAGGTTCAGGTCGTGACATTATGCTTCAATTTTTTTAAAAAAATTTACTTCAAAAGTTAATTATGTCCAAAATTAGATAGAAAATAACATATTAACAGACACATGTAAGGGTTGCACACCATATGTACAATTCACAAGAACACTTAAATTTTTACAAACTTACGTAAGTTGAATACAAACTCACGAAATCTATTCATAAAAGTGTTGAAATTCACGAATTCACCTAAACTTTTACAAACTTACACAAGTCACTTTACAAAAATGTATAACTCAAATCACAAAATTACATAATAAAAGTACATACATATGGTATGCATTGCACACCTAAGAGTTTTACGCATAACATACATCTTAAATACAAACTCAAGCCTTAATATAATAATATATTTTAATATTAGTGATAATTAACCTGACAAAATTTTTTTTAGTTTAATTTAAATAAAAGTTAATTTTAAGAGTAAATTGATAAATTCTTGAAACATAAAGGGTCAAAATGAGAAGAAAAAAAAATAAGGTAAAGGTAAAAAAATATCAAACATAAAAGGAAAATTGTATTTCCATACACCCTTTAGTCTCTATACAGATCATATCTCATTTCACACACTTCTGAAGTTCATTATATGTTATTATTCTCATTCCGCACACCAAATGTTCCAATTATAGCCCTAACCCATAATTTGTACACACACCACATCTTCACACCTCTAAATCATTTTCATAGGTGTTCAAAAAAAAAAAAAAAAATTCATTTTCACAGTACACACCAAATCCTTCTACATATATATAAAAAAAGTATGCATATAAAACTCACTTTTTCATCTTTGTATTGGTTGTAAATAGTAATATTCTTCTCTGAATTTGAGCTTCCATTGATTTACAAATCATTCATCACAAAAATCAAGAATGATGGTGGGTTCGAATGGAAAAATGGGAGAAACAATAGAGTATGAACTCATACAAAGCTAAAGAGTGAACAATGAAAAAAAATATCAGAGGATTTTATGGCAAACAATAGAGGACAATATAGTATAACAATGGAAGAAGTAAGAAACAATAGGGGGTTTTAATTTTAAGTGATTTTTTGAGCAACATTGAATTTGGGATCAACTATGGCTTCAATTTCTGATTTGCTCAAAGACAATTTCGTCGAATTGATGAGGTCTGGGTTGCCTTTTTTGTTACTCTATTATTTGCCCTATGTTCATTGTTGGAATCTCTCCAAAGTGGCTGAGATGGGCTACTCTCTCTTCTTGTATTGCTTATTGAATTTTGATGTATTTTCCATTGTTTTATTAATAGAAGGATTTGTTCTTGCTGATACTTAAAAATATATATAGAAAGAGGATTTTAGTTTTTTATTTTTTTAAAAGATGTGTATTGAGAATTATTATTTTCAAAAAATGTTTGCAGAGAAAACTAGATTTTAATATTTAGTGTGTGTATTGATGTCTATTATGGCCATTTTGTTTAATGATAAAATTGTAATACAAATTTCTTTCATTAAATATGTACACAGAGGCCAAAGGATGTGTGGAAGTAGAATTTCCCAACATAAAAGGGCCAAAGTGTAAGTGCATCTCCAACGTTTAACTCTTTTTTTTTCATCAAATTTGAGTAAAAATTTCATCTGATATCACGTGTTCCAACGGAGCAATCTAGAATTTTATCAAACTATTAGTCAACCAGGAGGACGACCGGGGGATGTCCGATGATTTGACCGGCCAGTGTAATTTTTTCATAGAATTTTGCAAGAAGGCGGTCGACCGGGGAGACAACCGACCGGCTGTCTGGTGATGGTATATGCCCTACATCTTCAATGGTTATGAACAGTAAATTAATGAAAGGCACAACTATAGACACCTCATTTTGACCGGCCCTAAGACTTGAGCACTTTCTTCTGATTACCTGATGATGAATAAGAATAAGCTATCTCACAAAATTTTCAATGGAAAGATGGAATTTAAGCTTTAATCCTAACCTATACCTATTTTAGCCAAATTATTTTAGACCCGTTTTAGCCAAATTATGTTACATATTTGGCCCGTTAAAATAAGTTTTATTAGTCCATTTATTTTTATTATCTTATAATTTTACATGTTTTGGTGTGTCCTTATAATATTTTGGTTACCTGTACATATATTAATATATTTTAGATTTTTTTATATATTATTATATTATAAAGTTACTCAGGCCGGCCCTGAGATTTGTGAGGCATAAGGTGAACTATGAAAATGTGGCCCCTTTAATATATATTTTTTTAATAAAAAATTTATGCATAAAATGATAAGTATCAACAATTTTTTTATTTAAGTTCACTTGGGCATATAATCATTAAAATTATAAACTAAAATTTACTTTCATATATTAAGATAGGAAGAAATCAGTACAATGACTAAAAAATATTAAAAATTGGTTTTGTTGCTTTATAGTTTACAATTGACCCAACGATCACTTGAATACTACTCTTCTTGCATTTTAGCTGCAAAATCACTAATCAAGTTTGTATAATCTAATTTATCTACAAAATCCTTTTCAGTAGACAATATAGCTAATCCATTCAATCTTTCTTATGACATTGTTGATCAAAGGTAGGATTTGATCAATTTTAACTTTAAAAAACTTCTTTCTCCAGAGGCAACGGTAACTGGAGTAGTCAACAATATTCTATACGCAATCCAGGCATTTGGAAAACAACCATCCATCAATTTCAAATAATTCATCGCCTCAATTGGCCTATTGATTTCTTTTGGAAAAACTTCTTTAAAGACTTTCAACTCAAAAAATAAATCTCTCACGTCAACATCATAAGTCCATCATGTTTCAAAAAGTCTTCAAGATTAGCGCAATAAGTCTTCAAGCACTCATCATTGGTAGAATTTAACTTCTCCAAATTAAACAAAAATCCAAAAGTTTCTTCATATATTTGAAATTGTTCAAATCTACTCTTAAGTAAAGAAAGAGCTTGATCTATTATATATATGAAGTAATTAACTGTAAAGGATTCTTCAGCTGATTGTGCAACCTCTTCACTAACATTCTCATCAAACTGTTTCTTTCTATGAATGACACACCTTTCACGAAATATAGGTTCAATCTCCATTTCAGTTGTAACTTCTTTAGCTTTAATCATGGCCTCCAAAAATCCAGTTTCTTTATATTTTTCAAGAAATGCAATGAGTCCTTTTAATTGATGTATAACAACATCAATATGCATGTCTTCAGCTTGAAATGTCTTGCTAACAGAGTTGACAGCAAACAACAGATTGTGCCAGATAATCATGCCAAGCAAAAACTCAAAATTCTCAATTTCAGATGTAACTAAGGATTGAGCTTCACACTTTGTATTGGGCTCATTAGATTCTTTTTCCAACTGAATTAAAGCATCTCTTATTTGTGGAGCTTGGTACCGTATAGCTTTAACACTTTCAATGCGATTTTCCCAATGAGTTTGTGATAATGGCTTAAGTGTTAGACCTTCCACATTGTCTTTGAAAATTTTTCACCTCTTTGTGGAAGATGAAAACAACACGTATATGCATTGTACCACTCTAAAGAAATAGATAGCTTTGGAACAAGAGGTAGCCATATCATAAAGGGCAAGATTAAGACTATGGCACCCACATGGCATGTAGAATGCTCTTGGATTTATTTCAAGTACTCTTTTTTGTACACCTTTGTGTCTCCCTTTCATATTAGAGCCATTATCATATCCTTACCCTCTTATATCACCAATATCAAGTTGGAGTGTGTGCAATGCCTCTTTAAGTACATTAAAAAGTCCTAACCCTGATGTATCATCCACCTTCAAAAATTCTAAAAAGAATTCTTTTACCTTTACTAGACTAGTTGAAACATCTACACATCTTATCACAAGAGACATTTGTTCTTCATGACTAACATCTGGAGTACAATCAAGAATAATTGAAAAATATTTCGCTTCTTTGATTCTTGCCACAATCATACTCTTGATCTCATTCGCTAACATCTGTATCAATTCATTTTGGATTTTGTGACCAAGATAATAGTAATGAATTTCATTCCTTTGAACACGTTGAATGTGCTCTTGCATTATTGAATCAAATTTGGCAAGCATTTCAATTAAGCTTAAAAAGATTCTATTTCTTTCTTGATAAATCTTCTCATTATCTCCACGAAAAGCTAAATTATTTTTAGCAAGAGTGATCACAATAGCAATTATCCTTAGTAACACTTGTCTCCAGTGTTCTCTCTCTTTGTTGATTTGTTCTTGAACACTTCTATAAATTGTTTCATTCTACTTCAATCTACTTTCGAATTCAATCCATTTGCTCATGCAAATAAAGTGCTCATTACTGGTTTCATGACTTCTAAGCCTGTTCTCCATATTCTTCCAATCTTTCAATCCATCAGTAGCCAAATGAATATTGTTCCCATCTTGCTTAAACAACTTACAACAAAACAAAACACTTTGTCTGAAGCATCTGAATATACTAGTCATTTCCTATCATGCTTCTCTCCATTTTGTAACTATCGCATGTAAAATGTAGAAGAAAAAAGTCTATCTTTGTCATCTAGGGAAAATTCACACCATTACCTCTTATAGGACCTCTTTCAACTAATAAATCTCTTAAGTTTTGATCAATCTTGTCCCAATTACTAGGGTCATAAATGTTTAGAGGTCTACATTCAACATTGACATCTTCACTTTCACTAGATTCTCATTCCCCAAATCTTCATTCTCATTCTCATTCATATATTCACTAGGTTCTTCAATCACCAAATCATCATCCTCATTATTATTCACATAATGAGTAGGTTCTTCAATTACCAAGTCTTCATCATCATTGTCATTTGAACCCGAAATATCTACTTGTTTCTTGATGCCAAAATATTTATCAAGTGCTCCCAATTGAGATTGAATTAATTATTCTACTCTAATCTTCTTCTTTGTCTTTTCATTTCCAGAACTATACTTCCTAGGAAACATGACTATAATCACAAACACTTCAATCCACAAATCACAATCCACTGATTATCCCATATCTAATAGAAAAGAAAATATAAAAAAATAATTTAATGAAACAAAATTAGGGCAAAATAATGAAGAAAAAAATATTCAATTAAAACTGATAAAGACCTAGGTAAAAAAATTAGGGCAAAATTATTTATTCCACTAAAATCTAATAGATAAAGAAGGTAAAAAAAATAAAAAATTAGGGCAAATTTATTATTCCACTAATTGATAAAGAAAGAATGTAGAAAAAAATTAGGACAAATTTATTTAATAAAATTTGATAATGTGAGAGAGGATTTGCTATAAGAGAGAGAGAGAGAGTGATTCGCCAGAGGAGTGTGTGTGTGTGTGTGTGTGTGTGTGTGTGTGTGAGAGAGAGAGAGAGAGAGAGTGAGTCGCTCAGTGTTGTGCTCTCTGTGTCTGCCTATCCTGCTTTATGTTTTCTTGGTACATGATTCCTTCTTCATCACTTTGTGTTCATGAGAGAGAGAGAGAGAGAGAGAGAGAGAGAGAGAGAGAGAGAGCATTGAGCAATGTATATTGTATGTATTGTTCTTCTTGGGTTGGGCCCAAACACTTTTTTTTTTTTGAATATATTTTCATTTTAATAAATATATGCCAAGCCACACTTATAAATAAATATGGGCTAAACCATACATGGGCCCAATAAAATATTTTGAGGCCCTTTAAATTGTTCCTAAAGAAAAATAAAAAATAAAATAAAAAAATTGGGCCTATAACATTTTACTAAATTTGGGGGTCTTATTTTTGGGCCAAAATTTTGGGGCCTAAGGCACAGGCCTTACTGGCCTTAGGCCAAGGCCGACCACAATCGTACTCTTAATCTTACTTGCGAACATCTGTATCAATTCATTTTGGATTTTGTGACCAAGATAATGGTAATGAAGTTACTATTCTCTATTTGAAAATCAACCCACCTCCACCATTTGTTATTCTGTTTTTTTATGTTTTAGACCCACTTGGGTCAAATTGTGTTACATATTTGGAATGCTAAAATATATTTTATTAGTCCATTTATATAGTTATTTTATAATTTAAATGTTTTTGTGTGTTTTCATATATTTTTTTTGGATCTTTATACATATATTTACGCTAATTATATCTTTTACATATTATTAAATTATAAAGTTACTATGCACCTTTGAATTTACCAGTTAACTCCACTGTTTTTTTTTTTTTTTTTGGTGTGTGTGAAAATTATCCTCTATAAATAGAGACAGTGAGAAGGAAGAAGAGAAGTTTTTTTGGAGGGAAAGACATTTTGGAAGAGAGACAAAATAAGGGAAAATTGAGAGAATCAGATAGATTGGAAAAAAAAAAACCATAAAAGAGAGAAAAAATATTTTCTTACATATTTTATATTTTTGAAGCAAAACTTTTTTTTATTCTCTTTATGCCTGTTCACCTCATGGTATGCTCAAAACTTGATTTCGAGCAATTTGATTTCTAGGCCATTTAAAAAAAAAACACACACACACACTGTTTCTCCTCTATATCGCTCTGATACCAGTTGTTGGGGATCCGCGATCCCGTCCAAGACCTTCTAGAAATCATACCAAGCAGAAAAATACACTTACACCCAAGAGGACACAATATTTAACGTAGTTCGGCCTCAATGCCTACGTCCACGGGAGAATACCCGATTATCACTATAACAATTGAGAGATTATATAAAGATTACAATAGAAGCGAAGCTCACACCATCCTCGCTCACCCACTCACCCGTCTCCCTCTCTCATTCACTACCATTTTTATAGATACAATGGGAGAGCCAAAGTCTTCATAGCCATCAACAGCATATACGGCAGCCACCAACAAGATCTGAAAATCAACCACCCTACCATAGAGTAGCTCAGCTGAATCTTTAGCCCAAATCTTCAGCTCTTCTTTTGTCTTCAATCTACAGTTACTGTTGACTTGGGTGAATCAAAGCCAATCTTTAACAAACCTAACCTATATCTATTTTGGCCAAATTGTTTTAGACCCGTTTTAGCCAAATTATGTGGATGTTTGGGAAGTAGGTTTTTATGTAAATTTTTTTAGCTGTAGGATATTATTGGATAAAATTTTTTTTGGTGTTTGGGAAGATAGTTAAGTTTTTTTGTGGTTGGATGTGATGTTTGTGAGAGAAAAAGTGAAATGATTATGGAGTTGGATGTGATATTTTGTTTGGATTTGTTTTTTTTTTTAGTTTTGCAAAAACTTTGTCTTTTAGTGGGAAAAAAAAAAAAAAACCCCAAAACCAAATCTTGCCAAACACCGCCTATGTTACATATTTGGCCCATTAAAATGTGTTTTATTAGTCCATTTACTTTTATTACCTTATAATTTTACATGTTTTGGTGTATCCTTATAATATTTTGGTTACCTGTACATATATTAATGTAATTAATGTATTTTAGATATTTTATATATTACTATATTATAAAGTTACTATTCTCCATTTGAAAATCAACCTACCTCCACTGTTTGTTATTTTGTTTGTTTATGTTTTAGACCTGCTAGAGTCAAATTATGTTACATATTTGGACTCTAAAATATATTTTATTAGTCCATTTATTTTTTTATTTTATAATTTAAATGTGTGTTTTTATATGTTTATGCTAATTATATCTTTTACATTCTATTATATTGTAAAGTTATTATGCACCTTTGAATTTACCAGCCAACTCCACCTTTTTTTTTTTTTTTTTCTTTTGTGCAAATCATCCTCTATAAATAGAGGCAAAGAGGAGGAAGTTTTTTTTTTTTGGAGGGGGGAGGGGAGAAGATATTCTGGGAGAGAGATAAAAGAAAGAAAAATTAAGAGAATCAGATAGATTGGAAAAAGAGAAAAAAAAACTAGAAAAGAAAGAAAAAATCTGAGAGGAGAAAAAAAAAGTAGAAGAAAGAAATATTTTCTTAGATATTTTATTTTTTTAAACAAAGCACTTTTTTATTCTCTTTATTGCCTTTTCACCTCCTGGTATACTCAAAACTCGATGTTGAACACTTGATTTCTGGGCCATTTTAGAAAAAACACATTGTTTCTTCTCCACCTCGCTCTGATACCATTTGTTGGGGATCCACTTTCCCATCCAAGACCTTCCAAAAATTATACCAAGAAGAAAAGCACAATCATACCCAAGGAGACACAATATTTGATGTTGTTTAGCCTTAATGCCTACATCCATGGGAAAGTAACCAGTTATCACTATAACGATGGAGAGATTACAAAAAGATTACAATAGAAAAGGAGCCCACACCATTCTTACTCACCCGTCTCCCTCTCTCATTCACCATCCTTTTATAGATGTAATGGGAGATCCAAAGTTTTCATAGCCATCGACAGTATTTACAGCAGCCACCAACAAGATTTGAAGATCAGCCACCCCACCATGAAATAGCTTGGCTGAATCTTTAGCACAAATCTTTAGCTCATTCATTTCTCTTCAATCAATAGCTATTGTTGACTTTGGTGAATCAGAGCCAATCTTTAACAAACCCAACCTACACCTATTTTGGTAAAATTGTTTTATACCCGTTTTAGCCAAATTATGTTACATAATTGGCCTGTTAAAATATGTTTTATTAGTCCATTTATTTTTATTATCTTATAATTTTGTATGTTTTGGTGTGTCCTTATAATATTTTGGCTACCTGTACATATATTAATGTAATTAATATATTTTAAATATTATTATATTATAAAGTTACTATTCTTCATTGAAAAATCAATCCACCTCCACCGTTTGTTATTTTATTTGTTTATGTTTTAGACCCGCTTTGGTCAAATTATGTCATATATTTGGACTACTAAAATATATTTTACTAGTCCATTTATTTTGTTATTTTATAATTTAGAAAATTCATCATTTCCCCTAAAGGTGATCTTTTTGCGAATTTTCATTTAATTTAAAAATGTGCTACAACTTGTTTAATACTTTCTTTACTGGTTTTCATAATTGTTTTTATCGCTTTAACGTGAAGATTGCATCACCCAGATATTGGTTGTGATTTACTTTTTTTTTTTCTAACTATTTTACCGCTTTAAAGGAAAGGCTGCACCACCCACATATCTGTTGTGATTTACTATTTTTTTTTATATAACTGTGTTACCGCTTTAAAGAGAAGGCTGCACCACCCATATATCTGTTGTAATTTACTACTTGTATATAAACTGTTGTAATTTACTGCTTTAAATAGTCAGTCTGTCACGCCCCAAACCCGCCCCCAAAAGTTTAGGCTATGATCGGCCTGCTTTTAGGCCTCAAAACAAAAATTTGAAATATTTAAATCATATTGAGGCCTAAAGTGGAAGCAAAATAAATAACAGAACGTCCATTGAGTAGTGCTTATATGCTAGGATTAATCATGACATATAAAGAGTTCACATTCACAATTCTTCTGTATACAGGTCCAAGTCATATCAATATATATAAAAAGTTCACAACCCAAAATTTGCATATTAACTAGTGTTCAACAAAATCCACCAAAGACTTAACTAAAATGTGGCATCAAGGAACTCTTCAAAAGGACAAAAGGCTCCAATTTTGAAGGCTTAGCAAAATAGGTCCTACAAAAGTTTCCTGAAGCTAACCTGGGCTGACCTCTGAGCCGATCACCTACATAAATATATAAAAATACAGAGTGAGTGATGTAAACCCAATATTTTTTCCAGTGAAGAGAATCCAGTGAAGAGGTTTGAATTAAATAAGAGCATGTGATGTAAACCCAATATTTTTTCCAAGGTACAATATTTAGAGCATTCATCCTAGTCACGTTAAGCATAGCGTTATTCATAATCACATTTTCAGAACGGCCTCAAGCCCACTTATTGCGAAACAGCCTCGGGCCCACATGTAACAGAACAGCCTTGAGCCCACATATGACAGAACAGCTTCGGGCCCAATCACATGGTTAACAGAATGGCCTCGAGCCCAATCATAATAACAGAAATAGAACGACCTTGGGTCCATTTCATATGCCATTGTGATCCAATGTTCAATCATCTCCAATAAAACATAAGTTGTATAAAACATGTCAAAATACATAAACATAACATATTGTTACACTACTATTACTCACAGTGGGCTTCCAAAACGGTTGGTCATGCAGTCCTTGACTCGTGACCTGCAATCACAAATATGCATAGCACGATACATAATCTTCTTAAACATATTTAGTTCACTTAAGCTTTTGAGTCAAAACCCTAACTCACTCTCTCACTACTCAACTTTTCTTCCCTTAAATATGGATGACTAGAATTATGAATTAATTAGATTATTAATTTCCCTTAACCTCTAATCCAAACATGTTTAGCCATGTATTAAGCAAACTAATCCAATATAAAGACTCTAATCATATACAAACCCTTATTATGTTCACTAGTTACACAATTAAACTTAAATTAAGCTCATACACATTAAATTACAGTTATTCAGTCATGTTTAAATTACTGAATCAGAAATTCATAAACATATAAATTTCACAATTTCAACTTCATTTTCAAATAAATCAAGGCCCAAAACCTACCATAAACATGTTGAATTTACCATCTATAGCTTCCAACAAACTCATAACTTTAAATTGAAACTCAAATTCCATGAAAAGAGTTCAAATCCTCGAATTAAAACGTCAAACTCATAATCTTAAACTTTAATCTTTGACTTCATGGAGGTTTCCTCCTCAAGTTGGAAAACTCATGCATGATTTCTTCTTGCTTTAACTTGGATGCTATGATTTCATGTGTATTTTAACTCAAATTCATGGAATTAAAGATGAATTCTTACCTTCGATGGCTAATTTGATGAAGAGTTGTTTCAACTTTCCTTGCTCCTTATTTCTTCTTCTTTCCTTCTTATTTCCATGAGTTCTCTCCAGAATTCTCTTTCTCTCTCTCTCTCTCTCAAAATATCTACCTCCCTGGTCTAATATTATTTGTTTTTATTGTTGACTTGGCTAAGGAGTCGTTTGGATACCAATAAATTCCATAAGTCTTAATTAATTCTAAGTTTATATTAATAAATTAATTTTACTTAATTAACATCAAAATCTAATTTAATTTGTACTAATACTACAATGAATTAGGCTCTAATTTCCTATTCCTAAGCTTATTACAATAATGAGAGCCAAACACAACTTAATGAATCAGACAGAATCAATTTTCAATTAAACTTCTCAAATGGCTCTAAAAATTTCAATTAGTATATCCATGTACTCAATTCCGATTTCTAAACCCATTGAGGTCGTCAATTTTAGCTTACTTAAGGTTTTGGCTTAAATAAATCTAATTAATTCATTACGAATCAAATTTTTACAAAACTTCATATTATATTCCAAAAATCATGCTAATCATAATTGTAAGTCAATTTCGGTTTATCGCACCTTTAAGGCTTTCAATTTGTCGACCAAAGTCGTAATTTCAACAGATTTTCTTATAACTGACAGATATAATCTTATAAGCACATAATTCACACATTTACACATGAAATTTCACATCAAACATATAATCACATAGACAATGAGGGAATTAGAGTATAAGCAGCATATGAACGAGTCGGGTTATTTCATGGTCGAACCACCTAATTTGTTAAAGATGTGACCTTGCCAGGGTGAATAGTAACCCCGACGATGAATAGTAACCCCAAGCAGTCAATAGTAACCCCAACGATGAATAGTAAGCGCAAACGAAAAATGCCCACTAAGATGAATAATAACGAAAGCGGATGGATGGTAACTGCCACGGTGAATAGTACTTTCGTCAATGAATAGTGCCCCGAGATGAATAGTGCTCCTGCAAAATAGAGTTTTTTTGAACAAACTAGAGTAATTTCCCAGCATGGAATAGAACCATTTTTGGCGGTCGATCTCCGAGGCATCTTTTTATTTCAAAGTATTGTAATAATTCCCCATCCCTGTTTCTTTCTATCTCATCCTATTACTTACTTTCCTTATTTTTGCATAAACATCAATTTTTTTTATATCTATGCTTTGCATCCATGTTTTATGCATCTTGATTTGGCTAAGTTTGCATTTGTGGATTTAATAAATTCCTATGTGATTATGTGTGCTGCCTCATGTTCTTGAGATGATTCACATGTCATATCTTGGAAGCCGAATCTTTAGTTGCATTTCATGTATAAATTGCATTAGGATTTTGTATATAGAATCATGCATATTTCGCTAACTTTGTTTTGTAGCTGTTTGCGAGACATCAATAAAAATGTAAGTTTTTATGCTTTAATATCCCACTTGTGTGTGTTTTCCTTACTATGTTTACTATTTTACCATGTGGTTAGTTGCTTATTTGATATAACTCTATGAATGATGGTGGATGGAGGTTATGTCACTTAATTTGGAATGATGTTGATTTTTATGTTTGACTCAATTTCTTTGAATTGTACATCTTCAAAACTCTTTTCAAATACATGAAGTCAAATTATTCCAAAATGAATGACATAGTTTATACTTGTTTGCTTCATAAAGTAAATAGGATTATTAATAATTGAAACATTAACATATAAAGTAAATAAAATTCATATCATGGTTAGTAAAGGCCGATCTTTTGATCGGGTGAGCGAGGGTGCTCAATTAATGACTTTCCTCTCTTGTACCTAAGGTTCCGAACCAAGATAACTTTGGTTATGACGAACATTTAAGCATTAATCCCAACATACTACTGTTTTGGCCAAATTGTTTTAGACCCGTTTTAGCCCAATTATGTTACATATTTGGCTCGTGAAAATATGTTTTACTAGTCCATTTATTTTTATTATCTTATAATTTTACATGTTTTGATGTGTCCTTATAATATTTTGGCTACCTGTACATATATTAATGTAATTAATATATTTCAGATATTTTATATATTATTATATTATAAAGTTACTATTCTCCATTTGAAAATCAACCCACCTCCACCATTTGTTATTTTGTTTGTTCGTGTTTTAGACCCACTTTGGTCAAATTATGTTACATATTTGGACTGTTAAAATATATTTTATTAGTCCATTTATTTTGTTGTTTTATAATTAAAATGTTTGTGTGTTTTTATATATATTTTTGGATATTTGTACATATATTTATTATATTGTATCAACTCGTTTAGGTGGGTTGCTCGAGCGAAGACTTTGTCGCTTGAGCGATGAATTCATGCTTCCAGTATTTTCACTATAGCTCTGCAAAACTACTAGGAGTTGGTCATCTTCACTCGAGCGTCGATTTCTGCGTTCGAGCAGTAACTTCTTTTGTTTCTGGTCGCCCAAGCGACACTTCTTGCACTCGAGCTATCTGTTCGGGATCAACCAATATAAAAATCTCTTTTTTGCACATTTTCTTTTTTTTTCTCTTTCTTTTTTTCTCCTTTTCCACCATTTTTGAGAGTTTCAAGCTTCAAGCTTGATTTTTATCTCCTTCCTCTCATTTTTCACCCCATGTTCCTTATATCAAAACAAAGAGTACGCTGAGGGCTTTCGATCCATCCAAGCAGATCGTTATTTTGTGAAAGTTGAAATTTTGGGTTTCTCTCTCTTCTTGCTTATGGTAGGGATTTTTCTTACTTCTCTTCAATATTATCATGTAGATAGATGAGTCGTAATTTCTATTGCATAAAACCCTCATTTTGAGGAGATTTTCAAAATAGCATGTAAAGGAAGTTAGGGTTTTTAAATTTTGGAAGTTGAATTGATGATTTAAGTAAAATATGGAATATTTGGGTGAGGGGATTAAGATGTTGTGTTGAATAGTAAAAAGCCCTAATTTATGCTTAACCCTTGTTGTAGAATTTATTTTGAAAATGAAGAATGCTTAAACTGACATTAGATTCAGGAAATTAAGTTTATGTTTTGTTGTGATGAGTATAAATAATGACAATTAATGATTGGAAAATGGTCATTGTATATATGGGTTAGGTTAAAAAAAAAATTACGACTGGTAATTAAATCAATTAATCTTGGATAATTTATGGTCATTATTGTTTTGTGAAATTGAGGATGAAGACTTGAGGATAATGAGGAAAAATAAAGACATAATTGGAACACAAGAAATGTGAATACTTCTAAAGAGGAGCCTTTATATTTTTGGTGGATGAGTTGTTAGATTTTTTTTGTGATAAAAACAATGAATGTTGTTATTGTTTTTCTTTGTCAGAATGGTAACAATGAATGACTTGATAAATAATAGAGAATGTGGTGGAACATGATGAGTGCTTGTTATATGAATGAATCCTTAGGATATGGTGGATGTGTAATTGAGCTAATATGTAACGGAAGTAACGAACAATGTGTTGACTTTGCCCACAAATCATAATGGGGAATGACTTGAGGAATTGATGGATTAAGATGTTGCCTTGGGGTCCGTTTCCTCCATATTTGAGCCGGCAAAGCGTGGCGCTTAATAGAGGTTTCGCTTTCCTTTCGGAGTAGCGCCCGGTAAAGCGTAAGACGTGTGAAGGTTCCGCATTCCTTCCGGCTTGTGACTGGTAAAGCGTGAGGTTCCGCATTCTTTCCAGCTCGTGACCAGTAAAGCGTGGCGTTTAACAGAGGTTACTCATTTCTTCTAGAGTAACACCTAGAAAAGCGTGTGGTGTGATAATGTGGCTTGGTAATGGAGTCGGCTTCTAAGTGGATTATGTGGAACGATTGCAATAAGATTTATACTTGTGATTGTAATAATGGAAAGTGAAAATCTTAATTGTGTAAAGTTGAATATATGGGATTATGTAGATTCATCTTATGTGGATGATAATAGGGTAATGGTTTGTTGTGACTTGTAATAAAATGACTCATTTATATATTTAGAACCCAAGTGCTGTTAACGAGGGTTTTGGATAAGAACTTTTGAAAACCATATCTAAACGATATGAAACACAAAAGAAAGAATTACTTTGAACAATTTTCTTGGATTGCCTAATGAGAATGGTATGATCTATATATATATATATATGGTATTGTTTTTTGTGTATAAAAAGAGCACATTAATTATGTATGTATCACTCTTTAGCATCCATGATTGCATTTATCTAAAGATATTATTGTTGAGGATCTTTGAAAATTCCTACCGGACTTCGTGTTTGTCCTATTTATTTTAACCATTTTCAAGAATGAAGTTAGGAACACCAGTTCGGAGATTAGAGGAGCTTATTCTCTTTTGTGACTAAATGTAAATGAGAGATGTTTATTGTGTTGTGGAATATATGAGTGTTATCTCATGTAGCAATTTATTGTGTGTATTTAATGTAAGTCTTAGCATGCCTTATGGTTGTATTTATTCGAGCGAGAACAATATCTACATTACTCAAGTGTATTGGTTATTTGTACTAATAAACATATTTAATAAATAGACTTGGATTAAAGGTTTTGGTAATATTTCCGAGTAATAAAATTTGGGCCATGACTATAAAGTTACACATACACCTTTGAATTTGCCAGCTAACTCCACTGTTTGTTTGTTTGTTTTTTTTTTTTTGTTCTTTTGTGAAAATTATCCTCTATAAATAAAGGCAGTGAGGAGGAAGACGACAAGTTTTTTTGGGGAAGAAATTCTGGAAGAGAGATAAAAGAAAGGAAAAATTGAGAGAATTAGGTAGATTCCAAAAGAAAAAAGAAAAAAAAATCGGAAAAGAGAAAAAGAATCCGAGAGGATAAAGAAAAAAAAAATATATATTTTTCTAAACCAAACCTTTTTTTATTCTCTTTATTGCCTTTCCACCTCTTGGTATGCTCAAAACTCGATTTCGAGTAACTTGATTTACGGGACATTTCAGAAAGAAAAAAAAAAAACACGGCTTCTCCTCCACCTCACTCTGATATCACTTGTTAGGGATCCACGATCTTACCCAAGACCTTTTAGAAATCATACCAAGCAGAAAAATACACTCGCACCCAAGAAGACACAATATTTAATGTTGTTCGGCCTCAATGCCTACGTCTATGAGAGAGTAACCGGTTATCATTATAACAATGGAGACATTACAAAAAGATTACAATAAAGAAGGAGCTCACACCATCCTCATTCACCCACTTAGCCATCTCCCTCTCTCATTCATATCTCTTTTATAGATACAATGGGAGAGCCAAAGTCTTCATAGCCATCGACAGCATTTACAGCAGTCACCAATAAGATTTGAAAATCAGCCACCCTACCATGGAGTAGCTCGACTGAATCTTTAGCCCAAATCTTCTGCTCCTTCATTTGTCTTTAATTAACATCTATTGTTGACTTTGGTGAATCAGAGCCAATCTTCAACAAATCCAACCTACACCTGTTGTAACGCCCTCAAAATAATAACTTTAAACCCATTAAATAAGACATGCATTGATATTCAAAAGCTTCACATTCTTTCATTTATCAGAGTTTCATTACAAAAAGTATTACATGTTAACAACAAAAGCAAATGCCCTATGGGCTTACAGCTTTCCAAGTTAACACTTGGTTACAACAAAAGAGTACTAACTCAAACACATTAAGCCCTTGGCTTGAATTTACATGTAATACATCAAAAGTAAAACAACAAAAAGTCCGCCTCTAGCCTCCCAAGCTACGTCCTTGGAGGTGGCATGCTACCTGTACCTGAAAATGATATTCCCATATAGGGTGAGCCACAGCCCAGTAGAAATACACTAAACCAACCATGAACAATGACTAAAAGATTAGCAACTGATAGATGGTCAACACTGACACTTCCATTTACATCTCCCTACGTTACCATGACAGCCAAGTCTATATTACAATTCACTTTTCATTTTTGTTCAACTTTGAGTTTGAAAACAAGGCTCAGTACTCTGGCCAGAACGTTTGATGAGATTATAGTTCATCACTAGAACACTTTCGAAATCCAAGGTGGATACACATTATGGTGTTGTATCAATAACACATAAACTACTCCCATACTTCGCAAACAATGATGATATACATTTTAGTGCTATATCAAATCAAACAAACTTTTCAATAGATAAGCATATGAGCTATATCACTACTACAACAGATAAGCATATGAGCTGTATCAACACTTCAACCGATAAGCATATGAGCTATATCAACATTCCAACAACCGGTTTAGAGGTACATCCCCCATCTTCCCCTAAACCATTAACCGGTTTAGAGGTACATCCCCCATCTTCCCCTAAACCGTGGAGTACATCCCCTATCTCCTCCCATACACAAGTAATGCATATAAACACGGAATCACATATACAATCAATCAATACATAAAATTAATGTATTCTGTCAACCGACATGCTCTATGACACATCCAATTGATTAGTTTTAGTTTGTCTAATCATCAAGCATTGTCTACAACAATCAACACTACCCTCCACCGGTAGCCTAAAGCAATTATTTCTAAGCAGGAAATAAATGCACAATGGATATTCAATCGACATTTCAATTCGGTGAGTGATAAATAATTCAACTACACCCTTTAACCCCATGCACTCCCAATCTCAACAATTCCATTTCATTTCCTCATTTCCCACAATTAATTATCTCAATTAATTAAACAATGTAATTAGGTCATTTTCCATAATTACCATTACCACACTTAGGTCCCATTTTCATCAATGATTCAACATTTATTCCATTTCTCTATACCAAACATGCATCTAGGTTTATTACAAATAAAACCCCAACTTTTGTAAAATAACTCAAAAGGCCCAAACTTTCACAAAATTACCAAACCAACCCCAACCTCTCAAATTACCAAAATTTAAAGACAAAATCCATAGAGAGGAGTAGGATATCCCTACCTCAAATTCAGAGCTCCAAGGGAGAAGATGAGTAAAACTCAGAAGTGCTCCAAATCCCAAATTTCTCAGATCTCAACAAAGCCCTCGACGATCAACACACTTCTTACAAAGGCCCAAGGTGAGGAAAACACTCTAGGTAGATCAATCCTAAGAGAGAAGTTCGGTTTTAGAGTGAGGTGCTCTCCAATGGAGGTTTTGAAAAAGTAAGAGAGAGAAAGGAAATCAAAAAGTGATCAAAAAGGTGGTTTCACGAACTGATATAAAAGCAGGTCCGCTCGAGCGTACAACACCCCGCTCGAGCGTACAGACACAGGTTCACGCTCGAGCGTCCAAAGATCCGCTCGAGCGCCGGGTGCACTCTCCCAGAATTTTCTGCAGACGACCAAAATGCTGAGAGAAGGAAATTCACGCTCGAGCGTCCAAACTGCCGCTCGAGCGGAGAGGCAACAACAAAATCCCGCTCGAGCGTCAAATCTCCGCTCGAGCGGAGAGACCAAAACCTGGGCAAAATTTCTAAGTTTTAAAACACGACCCACTTATTCCCAACCTGCCCAACACAACCCAAAATTCTAATTAAAAGAGTAAGGGATAGAAATGAGGATAAGATAACAACGAATCTACGGAACCGAGTCCGGATTATAGTTAAACAACAACAGGAAATATCGGGACCGCTATAACCTCCCCCCCTTAAAGAATTTCGTCCCCGAAATTAAGGGTACGCCAAAACACAAGGCCAACTGATAACAGAGCATTCAACAATCGAGCCCTAAGGAAAGAAATTACTTTCACAACAAACCTCCGACTTACTCTTAGCAAGGAAGATACTAACCAAGGAAACACATTCTAAACAACCACACCTTAGGTACGCAAGCCTCAACAAACCAAACCTCCCCCGAAACAATTCACCAACAACCGGCTAGCATTCCAAGCTAAGTCACTACTCAACAACACGACCAAAGCAAATCTTTAGAGTAGATAATAAGAAAACATTTTCTTGTTCAAGAGGCATTTCCCAAAGATGTTTAAATTTTCAACGTTAACGTTCCGGAATAAATCTTGCATGTTCCGTACGAAAACTCAAAAGCTTTGCAAACATTTTTCACAAATACGGTGTTACCCAAAACGCAGAGTCATCCACAGTTTATTTGCCAAAAGATTAATCTGGAATTCTTTAAAATTCTTGAATTAAATCAACTTTCCAACAACGCATTTATATGGTCCAAACACTGGAAAAATTTTGTTTTCCATTTCTTTCCAAAACAGCACTATCCACAACCATCACTCATACAGTGATGCCACAACCGACACAGAACATAACATTTCTATAATGATAGTTAATAGAAATAACAACAGTACTATCAACACATAAGGTATAAGAAATTCATGGTTTTGCAATTTTATCCCGCCTCCCTTTACTTAACCACTTTATAATCATAAACACGGCTCAGAAATACACAAATGATACACATTATAGTGCTGTATCAACGTCAAACTAAACACCATACATTCATAATGTATAAAAAGCCAATCATTCACAATGATCAATCAATACATATATTAGATGTATTATTCTAACCGTCAGACTCAACGACAAAACATGTTCGATTAATTTCAGTTTTCCTTAATCAACATACGTAGTCTACAACGAACGAGACTAAACTCAAGGTGACCAATGCCACCCCAACACCCGATACTGACAAGCTGACTAGTCAACTCAATAAACTCTACACTCAGTAATCCACACACAACAATGGATAACCAATCACAATATGAACACTACCCCTATACAACCAAGGGGGGTCATCACGGACTCACTGTCTAGCAAGGCCCAACACACAAACCAGCATACAGGTACCATTCCCACTAACTCGAGATACAAATCTCACGTTCCCTCGAACATTCTCATATAGTCCTGCCAACACCGCGCAACTCTCGAAACCATCCCATCTAACACATTCAACCGTACTAGGCAAAACCTCCTTATTTTGCAAGCCCTCTTACTCCTACACCGAATCCTCCAATAACTCATAGGATCCACTCGTTACTCTATACCTTACTTATCACTCATCTCGAGAGTACCATCAAGAGGCCCGGCCTCCGTGCTAAACCACTAGTCCACACTACCGCTAGGCAACCATCATGAACCAAACCCCGACACCGTCACAAGTCGCCGATAGGGCTTCCAAAGATTCACTCATCTAACTTTCCAGAGGGGTAAAAGTCCTCGCCTCCCTCGTCATTAACCCACATCTTCATCCGCAAACACCATACCACTGTGACTCCACCCACGGGTCACACTCTAACCATGGGCTATATACTCAATTAACGCTTCTGATAATATCCTCTGACTTGACCAGTGCTAAGGTACGAACTTATCACATTCAATCCAAATAAAGAAATTTGAAAACTTAGGGAGACATCCATTATACTACAGCCCGAGGTATAGTACCAGCTACTCACAACACATCGCTTCCGATACAACAATTACAACCTTATATAGGGACTGACATCCCTTCACTTGAAACGGCCAATCAGTACACCTGCAATCTTGACAACGTTACTTACTACGAAGGTACGAGTCCAACCTTGACAAAATTATGTGCCATGCCCCCGTAGGACACCATATTAAATACGTGTTACATCTAGTATTAATCGTACACTTCACATCCTCTCAAGTTCACCCGACAGTAGATCAAAAGCTATACCACGCACAAAACTTTAAATGGGTAGTACTCATGTAATTCCACACACTCGGCAAGTAAAACAGTTCTCGCTCCAATATTACCTTGGCTAGGACACGTACCCCTTGGTGGTTCTTCCAAATTTTGAAAACATGGCTCTCTAGCCCTCATCCTTCCCAAATCAAGTCACAAGTATAAAAAAAAAAAAATTTTTATAGGAACTTTATACATTAATAAAATTTTAGAGCTACGACATGCTCCAATTCACCCACTCTAGGGAAATTAACAAACAAAGCATATATGTATATATATATAGATAAACAAACAGCTTAGATGTTTCAACCTTCCCAAAACACATTGGTTACACAACGGAACCCAATGATCACAAAACAATAATCCACTGATTACAAAACGGATTAGTCAAAACAAAACCATCCCATCAGTATTACTACTACTACCGTCCCTTGTTGGACCGCCGAAGTTGGTCATCCCCGAACATAAGGCAACCTACGAGCTTACAAGTCACGGACAAGAACCACTGGTATGCCCCCTCTGCCCACACCTGGAACAACTACAAACTTCCCTAGCTGGGGCTTGGGAACTTGACTCTACTGAGGCCCTCGCAATCTGGCCTGCTAGTCCCCCAAAACGATACTGTTCCTGTCCAGTCGAAAGAAACTGAGCCTGGTTAGGTTGTAAAACCCCTAAAGAAGCTCCCGGCTGAGTACAAGAACGTCGAATATGACCCGGCTGATTACACACCCAACAAGTAGGCGGTGCCTGAGCACGAGATTGGTTCAGAATCTGGGCTGATGAAGACCCCAACAACAGCCTCCCCACTGAGCATTTAATCGGTCCAAAACCCGACTGGTTGGATGATCCTGGTGGTACAACTACTGGTTGAACTGCTAACCCCACCCCTTTCTTCTGTGGGCAAACCGAAACCCTGTGGCCCAGCAGACCGCATCTGAAACAAATGATGCCCCTCTGCTTACTTTCCCCCGCACCCAAATCTGACACTGGAAGGGCAGTTCTAGCCCGTCCTCCCTGTTGCGAGTTTAAAACCCTCTGCTTCTTAAAAGGCCTACCAACACCCTGAGTCACAGGAGTCGCCGAGATGGCTTCCTCCCCACTCTGCCCCATTGCTAGCACTGCAGCCTCTACATGGGCGGCCGCCTCAACAAGCGCCCTATATCTTTTATGCCAAGACCCCGCTATCCTTACACGGATGTCGTCACGCAGCTTACTCTCAAACTCAAAACAACGTAAGTCCTCTGTCTCCACCAATTCTGGAACAAACCTCGACAGATTAGCAAACCATCTTTCGAACCGCACCAAAGGTGTAGTACCTTGGCGTAATTCCACAAATTGTTTCCGCAGCTCTTCCCGAGCGGAAGGAGGGAAATCGCAACTTCCTCGCCTAGGCATCCTAGTGAAAGTAACGGAGACACGTTAGCACACTCATACATGTGCCGAAGCTAAACACTTACATCCTAACACATGGACAACTGTAATTCACTCCACATAAGCACATAAACATGTAAGCACTTACGAATTTCATTTCCAGATAATGATAGTCCCGAGGCGTTACTAGAGTTCCGATCAGAAACAGCATTGATCAAGTGCCTTTCCAACTGGACTCCCAGAAACCCAAGGATCCAATCAACATCCAAGAAACTACATTCCATACCCAAATAGTCACATAAACATGTTATCACAAAAGTACGTAACATTACGTCTAAGTCTCTAACAAGCGAGAGAAACCCATTGTGATACTAATCACTTCCCACGTACCCAAGGTATTCGAACCAGGTACGCTCTGATACCAAGTTGTAACGCCCTCAAAATAATAACTTTAAACCCATTAAATAAGACATGCATTGATATTCAAAAGCTTCACATTCTTTCATTTATCAGAGTTTCATTACAAAAAGTATTACATGTTAACAACAAAAGCAAATGCCCTATGGGCTTACAGCTTTCCAAGTTAACACTTGGTTACAACAAAAGAGTACTAACTCAAACACATTAAGCCCTTGGCTTGAATTTACATGTAATACATCAAAAGTAAAACAACAAAAAGTCCGCCTCTAGCCTCCCAAGCTACGTCCTTGGAGGTGGCATGCTACCTGTACCTGAAAATGATATTCCCATATAGGGTGAGCCACAGCCCAGTAGAAATACACTAAACCAACCATGAACAATGACTAAAAGATTAGCAACTGATAGATGGTCAACACTGACACTTCCATTTACATCTCCCTACGTTACCATGACAGCCAAGTCTATATTACAATTCACTTTTCATTTTTGTTCAACTTTGAGTTTGAAAACAAGGCTCAGTACTCTGGCCAGAACGTTTGATGAGATTATAGTTCATCACTAGAACACTTTCGAAATCCAAGGTGGATACACATTATGGTGTTGTATCAATAACACATAAACTACTCCCATACTTCGCAAACAATGATGATATACATTTTAGTGCTATATCAAATCAAACAAACTTTTCAATAGATAAGCATATGAGCTATATCACTACTACAACAGATAAGCATATGAGCTGTATCAACACTTCAACCGATAAGCATATGAGCTATATCAACATTCCAACAACCGGTTTAGAGGTACATCCCCCATCTTCCCCTAAACCATTAACCGGTTTAGAGGTACATCCCCCATCTTCCCCTAAACCGTGGAGTACATCCCCTATCTCCTCCCATACACAAGTAATGCATATAAACACGGAATCACATATACAATCAATCAATACATAAAATTAATGTATTCTGTCAACCGACATGCTCTATGACACATCCAATTGATTAGTTTTAGTTTGTCTAATCATCAAGCATTGTCTACAACAATCAACACTACCCTCCACCGGTAGCCTAAAGCAATTATTTCTAAGCAGGAAATAAATGCACAATGGATATTCAATCGACATTTCAATTCGGTGAGTGATAAATAATTCAACTACACCCTTTAACCCCATGCACTCCCAATCTCAACAATTCCATTTCATTTCCTCATTTCCCACAATTAATTATCTCAATTAATTAAACAATGTAATTAGGTCATTTTCCATAATTACCATTACCACACTTAGGTCCCATTTTCATCAATGATTCAACATTTATTCCATTTCTCTATACCAAACATGCATCTAGGTTTATTACAAATAAAACCCCAACTTTTGTAAAATAACTCAAAAGGCCCAAACTTTCACAAAATTACCAAACCAACCCCAACCTCTCAAATTACCAAAATTTAAAGACAAAATCCATAGAGAGGAGTAGGATATCCCTACCTCAAATTCAGAGCTCCAAGGGAGAAGATGAGTAAAACTCAGAAGTGCTCCAAATCCCAAATTTCTCAGATCTCAACAAAGCCCTCGACGATCAACACACTTCTTACAAAGGCCCAAGGTGAGGAAAACACTCTAGGTAGATCAATCCTAAGAGAGAAGTTCGGTTTTAGAGTGAGGTGCTCTCCAATGGAGGTTTTGAAAAAGTAAGAGAGAGAAAGGAAATCAAAAAGTGATCAAAAAGGTGGTTTCACGAACTGATATAAAAGCAGGTCCGCTCGAGCGTACAACACCCCGCTCGAGCGTACAGACACAGGTTCACGCTCGAGCGTCCAAAGATCCGCTCGAGCGCCGGGTGCACTCTCCCAGAATTTTCTGCAGACGACCAAAATGCTGAGAGAAGGAAATTCACGCTCGAGCGTCCAAACTGCCGCTCGAGCGGAGAGGCAACAACAAAATCCCGCTCGAGCGTCAAATCTCCGCTCGAGCGGAGAGACCAAAACCTGGGCAAAATTTCTAAGTTTTAAAACACGACCCACTTATTCCCAACCTGCCCAACACAACCCAAAATTCTAATTAAAAGAGTAAGGGATAGAAATGAGGATAAGATAACAACGAATCTACGGAACCGAGTCCGGATTATAGTTAAACAACAACAGGAAATATCGGGACCGCTATACCTGTTTTGGCAAAATTATTTTAGACCCGTTTTAGCCAAATTATGTTACATATTGGGCCCTTTTAAAATATGTTTTATTAGTCCATTTATTTTTATTATCTTATAATTTTACATGTTCTGGTGTGCCCTTATAATATTTTGACTACATGTACATATATTAATGTAATTAATGTATTTTAGATATTTTAGATATTATTATATTGTATAGTTATTATTCTCCATTTGAAAATCAACCCACCTCCACCGTTTGTTATTTTGTTTGTTTTTGTTTTAGACCCGCTTGGGTCAAATTATGTTACATGTTTGGACTGCTAAAATATATTTTATTAGTCCATTTATTTTGTTATTTTATAATTTAAATGTTTTTGTGTGTTCTAATATATCTTTTTTGGTATTTGTATATATATTTATACTAAGTATACCTTTTACATATTATTATATTATAAAGTTACTATGCACCACTCCATTGTTGTTGTTTTTTTTTCTTTTGTAAAACTTATCCTCTATAAATGATAGTGAGGAGGAAGAACGGAAGTTTTTTTTTTTTTTTTTTTTTTTTTTTTTTTTTTGGAGTAGAGGAAGAAATTTTGGGAGAGAGATAAAAGAATGGAAAAATTGAGAGAATCAAATAGATTGGAAAAAGAAAGAAGAATGAGAGAAAAAAATATATATTCTTAGATTTTTTATTTTTTTGAACCAAATCTTTTTTTTCTCTTTATTGTCTTTTTACCATCCAAAAAACCAACCGTTAAAGCTGAAATTCTGAATTTTGGATTGAGAATTGAGAACATATTCGACAATCTTGAGGGTGATTAGAAAAAAGTTTGTAAATCAGAAAATTCATCGTTTACCCGAAAGGTGAATTTTTCGCAAACTTTTATTTAATTTAAAAATGTGATATAACTTATTTAATACTTCCTTTACTGGTTTTCATAATTGTTTTTATCGCTTTAACAGTAATATAGCGACCCCGGTCTTTTCTCTTTAAATTATTGTATCCGGACTTAGGTTCCGTGGATCCTGTCATTACTTATTGGTTGTTGTTGTCCTTTAATCTCTTTGTATTTAAAGTATAGGTTGTGTTGGGCGGGTCTGTTACAGGTTGGTGGATTTTAGATGCCAATAGGTGATGCCCAGATTTTGGCCTTCACGCTCGAGCGAAAGTTTTAACGCTCGAGCGGTCCCTTCGTTGTTGCTTCTCCGCTCGAGCGGGAATTTTGACGCTCGAGCGTGATTTTCCATCTCCCAGTATTTTGCTCTGCAGTTCTTCCGCTCGAGCGGTAGTTTTTTTACGCTCAAGCGTGATCCCTTGTTTTTGCTCCTCCGCTCGAGCGGGGAGTTTGACGCTCGAGCGGGTGCCAGCGCCTGCAAAACTTCTGGAAGGGCGCAATCGACGCTCGAGCGGCTTTCTTCACGCTCGAGCATGATTCTGTGTCTTACGCTCGAGCGGGGATTTCTACGCTCGAGCGTAGAGTCGATTATATCAATCCGTGATTTCACTTTTTGGATCACTTTTTGACCTACTTTTCCTTCATAACTTTTTAAAAACCGCCCCTGGAGTGTTTTTATCTCTCTCTCTCCCTCTACACACCTTCTCTCTTTCGATTGATCTACTTAGAGTGAGTTTCTACCTTAGATCCTTTATTAAAAAGTTAGAGTGAGTTGAGGGCTTTGTTTTAATCTGAGAAACTTGGGATTTGGAGCACGTTGGTCGTTGGTCTTCATCTTCATCTTCTCCGTACGGGTTATTTTTCTTCGAGGTAGGGATTTTCCTACTCCATTTTTATATGCTTTGTTCTAAGTTTGGTATTTTGATAGGTTGGGGACACTTTGAAAATTTTGGGAAAGAAAAACCCTAGTTGAATTGCTAAATTGATTTGAGTAATTAACTTAAGGAAATTGGGGAATTTATTGATTAAATGGTGTAGTTGGATAATATAAATCACTCGCCTATTGAATTGTTGGTATATTTATTTTTCGAGTCTAGAAATAACTATTTTGGGCTATCGGTGGAGGATAGTCGTACTTGTTGTAGACATTGCATGCGGATTAGGGAAAATTGAAACTAATCGATTTGTTAAGTCATAAATTTAGACCATTGAATTAATACAGAAATTACATGTATTGATTGAGCATTGCATATGCATATTGTTTGGGAGGAGATAGGGGATGTACTCCACGGTTTAGGGGAAGATAGGGGATGGACCTCTAAACCGGATTTTTGTTTGGGAGGAGATAGGGGATGGACTCCATTAGCACCATTTTATGTGTGCTTATTATATTGAAGTGTTTTTACATGATTATTGATATAGCACTAAAATGTGTATCAAATGGGAAGTATGAAGTGTTTTGATATGAGCATGAGTCTCATTTGTTTTGTTGATATTGGAAGTAATGTGGATATGATATATAATTCACTGTTGTAAGTTTGGCCAGGTTCTGAGCCATGTTGATAATAATGGAAAGTGAAATGTGTCTTAGACATTAGTGTCATGAGACTGTTTAATGATAAAATTGATTATCTTGGTTAACCATCTATTGAATGCTATAGCTTTATTCACTGCTTATATTTGGTTTAGTATTTTTCTACTGGGCTGTCGCTCACCCTTTATGGGAACATCATTTTCAGGTTCAGGTGATAAGCTACCTCCACGGACTTAGCCTGGAAGGATTTGATGTTTGGGGATTTTGAAGACTTGTCTTTAGTTATATGTTTTATTTTGATATTTTTGAGATTTCATGTAAACATTAAAGCCTAGGGCTTAACTTGTAAATGAGTTAGTACTCATCCTTTTTGTGTCCAAGTGTTAGCTTGGAAAGATGTAAGCCCTTAGGGCATTTATTTTGATGTTGCAGGATGTTACATGTGATGTCTTTCAATAAGAATACTCTGATGAATAACTCAAATGATTCGTTTTCTTTTATAAATGCATGTTAATGTTATGGTTATTATGGGTTTATTTTGAGGACGTGACAAGTAAGGCTGCACCACCCACATAGCTGTTGTAATTTACTTTTTTTTTTTTTATACAACTGTTTTACCGCTTTAAAGGGAAGGCTGCACCACCTACATATCTGTTGTGATTTACTATTTTTTTATATAACTATTTTTTCGCTTTAAAGGAATGGCAGCACCACCCACATATCTGTTATAATTTACTACTTATATATAAACTGTTGTAATTTACTGCTTTAAATGGTCAGTCAAACCACCTAATTTGTTAAAGATGTGACCCCGCCAGTTGAATAGTAACCCAAGCGGTGAATAGTAACCCCAGCAATGACTAGTAACCGCAAACGAAAAATGCCCAGTAAAATGAATAATGACCAAAGAAGGTGAATAGAAACTACCACGATGAATAGTACTTTCAGCAATGAATAGTGCCCCTTGGATGAATAGTGCTCCTGCAAAATTGAGTTTTTTCAAGCAAAATAGAGCAATCTCCCAGCAGCGAACAAAATCAGTTCGGGCAGTCGATCTCCGATGCGTTTTTCTATTTTCTTTTTTTGAGAGAGTTGTGAGTTTTTTTTTTTTTTTAATAATATTTCTCTTTCTCTCCTCCTTTATTCAGATATATAATAATTCAAAGTGTTGTAATAATTTTCCACCCCTACTTCTTTCTATCTCATTCTCTTACTTGCTTTCCTTATTTGTGCATAAGCATCAAATTTATTTATTTATTTATTTATTTTTATATCATGCTTTGCATCCATGTTTTATGCATCTTGATTGGTCTAAGTTTGCATTTGTAGATTTAATCAATTCTTATGTGATTATGTGCGCTACCTCATGTTATTGAGATGATTCACATGTCATATCTTAGAAGTCGAATCTTTAGTTGTATTTCATGTGTGAATTGCCTTAGGATTTTGTATATAAGATCATGTATATTTCGCTAACTTTGTTTTGTAGCTATTTGCGGGAGGTTGGTAAAAACGTAAGTGTTTATGCTTTAGTATCACGCTTGTATGTGTTTCCCTTACTATGTTTAGCATTTTACCATGTAGTTAGTTGCTTATTTGATATAACTATGAATGCCAGTGGATGGAGATTGTGTCACCTAATTTGGAATGATGTTGATTTTCATGTTAGACTCAAATTCTTTAAGTTGTAGATCTTCAAAACGCTTTTTAAATACATGAAGTCAATTTGTTCCAAAATGAATGACATAGTCTATACAAGTCATGGGCTTCCTAATTTTTCTAAAAGATTAGGTGGTGACTCTAAGATTTGGTGATATATTCCATTTGTGACAATAATTTTGTAAAAAAATGGATTTTCTATAAAGTTGCCAAATCTGGACTCTCATCTATGTTTTACATTGCCCTCGTGAGACTAGATCAAAGAAATCGAGGGTCCAAACTGTTTAACGCGCTTGGATACTTCCCGGGCATGTTACAATTTCTAGCGTCTCCACTGGAGATTTTATGAAACCTTGACTCAAACTACATGATATGGCCTTTATTTTCAATTATATGTTTATTGCATTGCATAAATTGGTGCACTTAAAGTCCCTGTGTTGCCCAGATACTAGTGGGAGCACAAGCAAACTTTTTGTGACACTATACCCATCTCTAGGTTACTTTTGAGGCCTTGTGTGATAACCTTTTGAGATCTGTCAAAAAAGATAGATTTGCTATCTAAGGTTCTTAAACTTCGAAAAGAGGTTATATTGACTCTTTTGACTTCTTGGGATCTTCATTGGTTATTACTTAAAGGACTCTTTGGTAGCATCACCTTAACTTCAACCCCTAGAGTAGAGCCAACCTTGTACATATAGTGAGATATAGTACCTTCCAAAATTAGGACATGATACTCTCTTATTTCTAGGATGTATGATGCCACTCGTATAAATAGTGAAACCCTATATCATATCAAAGTTAGGACATGATAACCTTACCCTCCATAAGGGAGTTTGTCCCCTTTCTTGCTATGTGCAATGTATAAGATCCGAGGTTCTCAAATCTGATCAATGGGTCAGGCATATCATTTTGAGGGACTGAGTTCAGTGTGCATATTGATCAAATTGAGTCGAAGTGCTGCCGAATTTCTAATTGGGAGTTTCGTTTTGTTTTTGCTAAGTTGTTGTAGCAACATAGCTTCAGAAAAGTATGATATCCCACAAAGTGTACCAGTGTAAATAAATAGAATTTGGGTGATATCTGGCCATTTCTGTGATTGGGAAGTGACCACCTATTGATTGCACGAGCTTTGTTCTGAATGCGGTGGATGACCCATACTTTAACTAGCAAATTAAGAATGGCTTTATTCTAAGTTTTGAATTGAGTATTGAGTCTAAGTTTGATTCCACCAAGTTTGTAGAGTTGGGATCAGGCTCGAGTTAGTCTTGTGAGTCTAAGTTTGGTCATTTTTTGGGGGGGGGTTAACCCAGACATCACTGTCCTTTTGTGTCTGTCTTTTCATTCATTCTTTTGAATTTGTTTTGACTATCGAGCTAGAAGTTCTAAATGAAAATGCAGTAATTTCCACCTACTTCTCTATGCCTTTAAGTCATTGCATTGACTCAAAATTTTCAAACTTTTTTCAAAAACTGTGATAAAAAAGAAGATGAAGAAATTCCTCAGGATTTGCAAAATTTGATCGACTGAGAGGAAGAGAAGTGTGCTAAGCCCTTAATGGATGAGATCATTTCTGTTAATGTGTGTATTGAGAAGGATCCTGGCTTGATCCAAATTGGTTCCATGTTGTCTTTAGAGGAGCACAAACGATTAGTCACTTTATTAAAAGATTTCAAAAAATATTTTTGTGTAGTTCTACAAAGACATGCTTGGAATTGATCCTGAGATTGTATAGCATAGGATCCCTCTCAACCTAAGGCCCAACCCCTTAGCTTTCAAATTGTGATTCAAAATATTCAATGATCAACCAAAGTGTGAGGCTTGCATAGTCGGATTGGAAGTAGCCCTTGAACTAGGGGCAATAAGGTCGGATGTGATCAAAGATTTAAAACTGGATTGTTTCCCAATGAAGGCCGCCTAGAAGGTCAAATCCCAGAATTTGGGAGAGGGAGATTTATTGCTAAAAGACAATCAAGTTCCTATTCGCCACACTAGAGGCAAATTCAGACCTAATTAGATGGGTCCTTATATCATCAAAACTATCTGGTCGTGAGAAACAACCATTCTCATAGATTTAGATGGCTTAGAGATCTCACAACCAATCAACATGGACAAACTATAAGGTACTACCCTTTGAGAGGCTCGTTGAGACGAAAACTTGGAAGGGCGACCCAGGCAAAAGTTAGAGCAGAAAAACCAAGCAAAAAAAAAATGTAAGAATATAAAAAAAATAAATAAATAACTAAAAAAAATAGAAAAATGAAAAAAAAAAGTGAAAAAATGAAAAAGCTCGCAATGTTGAAAACCTGAAAGGACGGCTTTGGCAAAAGTTAGAGCGCAAAAAGAAAGTCAAAATACTCGATTAAGCCTTACCCCGTTAACTACGTAAGTCCTGATTCTTATATTTGGGATGCGTAGGTAGCTTCATCCCGAAGTTCGGCCCCAACTATTTTCAACTTGCTTGCCTCGTTCATGTTTGATTGGTGTATACTTATTCAACTCGGCTATCCTATACATGTTCAATTAGCGTATCTCCGTTCAATTCAGTTGTCCTATTCCGATTCAGTTGTAAGACAAATCCTACCCGGGTTATCTAATTTGAGTTTGTGTATCTCAAGGGGTGATCCCGTGTTGGTCGGGTAGTGGCCATTTGTGAAAACAATTTTTAAGGTTTTTTTAATAAAGTTGACTAATTTTCTAGAAAATTATTCCATTTTTGCAAAACCGAACCATTCTTGGACTCAAAAAAGGAAAATTTTCAGTGCTCATAGCTTAGCTTACATGATTTCAAAATAGAGAGTGGAATAAGCATGTTAATCTAACTTTTATGTTGGTTAAAATATTTTTAGTCAAAAAAAAGTCAAAGCAATGAACTAGGGGCATAATCAACTCAGGAATTCTATCTTCTCCCCGCACTCTCTAGTCCCATGTTTATATTTCAGTTGGTTGGCTAATGATTTAGTCGGCCGTCCAGATTTTAGTTGACTCTAGGTGTGTTTCTTGTTTGTGTCAGCTAGCCGGTCACTCAATCTGCCGGGCAACCAATTTATGAACCCAGAATGGAAAAATTGCAGAATTTGTGTAAAGCTCAATGGCTTGTCTTTTAGAGTTTTGTTTTGAGTCTCTTTCATTCCAGTGAGTGTAAATAGGTTTGTTTGGATTGTTTTTGCTATGTTATTCTTCCATTGAGTCATTCTTTGATTTCTGGTAGGTTGAGGGCTCAATGTCCAATTCAGAATTCATTCAAATTCGATCATTCTCAAATTCAAATTCAATAAAGTATTTTCAAACTCAAGTGCAAAGCCATTCATGCCATGATGTTCAAAAACGAAATTTCTTTTATTCAAATTCCAAGGTGAACCCCCCCTCTCCCGATTACAGCATTACAAAAAGAATAAGAAATTTCGAAACAAAAGAGAGAAAATTTTGAAGGATTGGTACTCCTTCCTGAGAAAAAACAAAAGTAAAAAGAACAAGAAAAAAAAAGAAAAAATAAATAAAAATTGAAAATTGAAAAAAGAAAAAAGAAAAAAAGAGAGAGAATGGCATTTTCTCAGTTTTCCGGCGGCAACTCGGTAGCACAAATTACAACCGATATCAATTGCACACAACTTCATTGCTTGACTTTACTGTCGGCAGCCTCACTTCATCTTCACTTTTTCGAAGCCTTGGAGGACTTTATCTCCGTATTCACAAAGCCTTCGAAGGAGATTATTCCCTATCGGCCATCAAATGCGGAGTGCGAAGGTACTTCGAATCGGGTCATGGAGGTGGCCTGCCATTTCAACTCTTTATTCTCCTTCTTTAGTGCGCTAATCTCTGCTCGAGTATCCTTATACATACTCTAGGGCAGAGATAGTTTGGCATTTAATCGGTGCACTTCACTCGTCCTACCCCATAGCCGATGGGACAACTTTGAGACTGCAGTCATGGTCTCCACACAGGACTTCGGCGTGTAGTGGTTGGCTTCAATGTCAGATTGAGCTGCCATTAGTTGCTTGACTGACTACATAGGAAAGTTGAGAAAAGCAAGGGGAGGGGCACTTTGTCTAGGCTCAAGGGAGCTTGTAATTTCGATTGTGGAGTCGTTGAGGTCAAGGAAGAAAGTGAGAGGACGGCAAGAAAAAGCCATGTCAGGGAAGTGTATTGCCTTCAAAAGAAGAATTAGCAGAGTAATGGCACAGGGGAAGTTTGTAACTCTCTGTTCTGTTCATGTAGGCCTCCATTTAAGAAGAAGAATGGAGAAAAAGAAAAAGGCAAGGAGATGCAGATTGCCGATGCAATCTTTGACAAATGAAGGCCTGTCTAGATGTTGTCAGTCAGGCGCACCGTGATTATGGAAATTGCATGCCAAAAGCGACATTCGACGAAGACGAAGGGGCAGAGAGAGAGAGAGAGAGAGAGAGAGAGAGAAAGAGACAGAAACAGGAAAGAGAGAGAGGTCTGTATAATTTGTATATAATATGTATATGTATATATGCATGTATGTATCTATATGTATGTACCCGTATGTACGTGTATACCATGTATGTATCCGTAAGAATATATTGTGTGTGTATATATCGTATATATGTCTATGAGTCTGTATGTTTGTCTGTATATAATGTGTATATACTGTATGTATATATTGTGTATATATGTATGTCGTATATTGCGTATATATGTCTATGTATATATGTATGTTTATCTGTATATATATATATATGTATATATGTATATGTGTCCATATATATGTATCTATATGTCTGTCTGTATATATATGTATGTGTATGTATCCGTATATGTATCTGTATGAATATATTTTATATTTATATGTATATGTGTTTGTATATTATTTGTACATGTATTTGTATGTATATATATGTATACAAATGTATGTTGTATGTATAAAAAAATATAAAGAAACAAATCAAAAAAAAAAAAACCACAAATTTTTTTTCTTTCAAAAATACGAAAAAATCAAAAGAATGAAGGAAAAGAATAGAAAATAGAAAAATATTTTTGCATTAATCTCATATGGTTAAAACCTTTCCCCTCTCTATATAAGATACGGTTAGATATGCCTATTGGTTATACCACCTTTGTTCCTTTCACGTGAAACGTGTTATGATTTGATGTTTACCCTGTTAAAACATTCTCTCTCTCCGTATGAGATACAATTAGGTACGCTTGTTAGTTGCACAACATTTGTTCATTTCACGTGAAATGCATTAGGATTTGATGTTTACCTGGTTAAAAACTTCTCCCTCTCTGTATGCAGTTAGGTACGCCTGTTGGTTACACTATCTTTACTCCTTTCACGTGAAACGTGTTAGGATTTGACATTTACCTGGTAAAAATCTTCTCTCTCTCCGTATGAAATATGGTTAGGTATGTCTGTTGGTTACACAACCTTTGTTCCTTTCACGTGAAATGTGTTAGGATTTGATGTTTACCATCCCCCTCTCTGTATGAGATACGACTAGGTACGCTTGTTTGTTACACTATATTTGCTCCTTTCATGTAAAACGTGTTAGGATTTGACGTTTACCCAATCAAAACTTTCCCCCTCTCCGTATGAGATACGGTTAGGTACGCTTGTTGGTTACACCACCTTTGCTTTTTTCACGTAAAACATGTAAGGATGTGATGTTTACCAAGTTAAAATCTTCCCTCTCCCGTAGGAAATACGATTAGGTATGTCTGTTGGTTATACCACATTTTCTCCTCTCGCAGGAGACGCGTTTGGATTTGTTCACTATTTCTCCTCTTTTGTGAGACGAGTTCGGATTTTTTTCACTATTTCTCCTCTTTTGGATTTCGGGTTCACTTTTCCTCCTCTCGTGCGAGACTCGTTTGGATTTTGTGTTCACCTATTATTTGTGTTGTGGCACATTTGTATGTGATATTATGGCATATTTATATGCGATGCATCCGTTGATATGTTTCCTATCATTTGCACGAGGCTTGCCTCTCATGTTGCCATCTTCAGATCTTTATCATCACTCCATGACATTGCATTGCATTGCATTGTATAATCATGAATTTGCGAACAAACAACTTCACGACGCATGTAAGTCCAACTTTCAAACTTCATTTTGAGCATGACATTTGCATTTTGTCCTTAAACTACGCTGGTTTAATTCTTTGCAAAAGGATACGTAAGTAACCCTCGGGTTCAACCAATTACATTTGCATCTTGTTTGTTTGCCCAAGTCTCATGGCCTTATGACAAGGGTCATCTTTGGGCTTTGACATTCACCTACGTAAAAAAAAGACTTTAAGCTCTGTCAAAGAGGAGCAACTGTAGACATCCCATTTTGACCGACCCTAAGACTTGGGCACTTTTTTCTGATTACCCGATGATGAAAATAAGAATATGTTATCTCACAAAATTCTCAGGAGAAAAATGAAATTTAAGCTTTAATCCTAACCTTCACCTATTTTGGCCAAATTGTTTTAGACCAATTTTAGCCAAATTTTGTTACATATTTGGCCCGTTAAAACATGTTTTATTAGTCCATTTATTTTTATTATCTTATAATTTTACATATGTTAGTGTATCCTTATAATTTTTGACTACCTGTATATATATTAATGTAATTAATGTATTTTAGATATTTTATATATTATTATATTATAAAATTACTATTCTCCATTTGAAAATCAATCTACCTTCACCGTTTGTTGTTTTGTTTGTTTATATTTTAGACTCGCTTGGGTCAAATTATGTTACATATTTAGACTGCTAAAATATATTTTATTAGTCCATTTATTTTGTTATTTTACAATTTAAATATTTTTGTATATTTTTTTTGGATATTTGTACATATGTTTATGCTAATTATACCTTTTACATATTATTATATTATAAAGTCACTATGCACCTTTGAATTTACGAGCCAACTCCATTGTTTTTTTTTCTTTTTTTCTTTTGTTCTTTTGTGAAAATTATCCTCTATAAATAGAGGTAGTGAGGAGGAAGAAGAGAATTTTTTTTTTTTTTTTTTTTTTTTGGGCGAGGGGGGGGGGATGGGAAATTTTGGGAGAGAGATAAAAGAAGGGAAAAATTGAGAGAATTAGATAGATTGGAAAAAAAATTAGAGAAGAGAGAAAAAAAAATTGAGAGGAGAAAGAAAAAAAAAAGAAGAAGAAATAGAGAAAAAAAAAATTTTCTTAGATATTTTATTTTTTTGAACCAAACCTTTTTTTATTCTCTTTATTTCCTTTTCACCATCCAAAAAACCAACCATTAAAGCTGAAATTCTAAATTTTGGATTGAGAATTTAGAACATATTCTACAATCTTGAGGGTGATCAGAAGAAAGTTTGCAAATCAAAAAATTCATCTTTTTCCCGAAAGGTGAATTTTTCGCAAACTTTCATTTAATTTAAAAATGTGATATAACTTATATAATACTTCCTTTACTAGTTTTCATAATTGTTTTTATCGCTTTAATGGTAAGGCTGTACCACCCACATATCTATTATAATTTACTAATTTTGTTTTTTATATAACTGTTTTACCACTTTAAAGGAAAGGCTGCACCACCCGCATATCTGTTGTGATTGAATATTTTTTTTATATAACTGTTTTACTGCTTTAAAGGGAAGGCTGCATCACTCACGTAATTGTGTAATTTACTACTTGTATATAAATTGTTATAATTTACTGCTTTAAATGGTAGATCGAACCACCTAATTTGTTAAAGATGTGACCCCGCCCTATGAATAGTAACCCCCGACGGTGAATAGTAACCGCGAACAAAAAATACCCAGTAGATGAATAATGACCAAAGAGGGTGAATAGTACCTGCCATGGTGAATAGTACTTTCAGTAATGAATAGTGCCCTCGGGATGAATAGTACTCCTGCAAAATTGAGTTTTTTCGAGCAAACTAGGGCAATCTCCCAACAACGAACAGAACTAGTTCTAGTGGTTGATCTCCAAGGCATCTTTCTATTTTCTTTTTTTTGAGAGAGCTGTAAGGTTTTTTATTTTTATTTTTATTTTGTTATAATATTTGTCTGCCTCTCCTCCCTTATTCGGATATATAATAATTCAAAGTGTTGTAATAATTCCCTATACCCGCTTCTTTTTATCCCGTTCTCTTACTTGCTTTCCTTATTTGTGCATAAGTATCATTTTTTTAAATATTTTATTATCCATGCTTTGTATCCATATTTTATGTATCTTGATTCGACTAAGTTTGCATTTATAGATTTAATCAATTCTTATGTGATTATGTGCGTTATCTCATGTTCTTGAGATGATTCACATGTCATATCTTAGAAGCCAAATCTTTAGTTGCATTTCATGTGTGAATTGTATTAGGATTTTGTACATAAGATTATGCATATTTTGCTAACTTTGTTTTGTAGCTGTTTGCGTGACGTTTGTAAAAATGTAAGTTTTTATGCTTTAGCATCCTGCTTGTGTATGATTGTTTTACTATGTTTAGCATTTTACCATGTGATTAGTCGCTTATTTGATATAACTCTATAAATACCAGTGGATGGAGGTTCTGTCGCTTAATTTGGATTGATGTTGATTTTCATGTTTGACTCAATTTCTTTGAGTTATATATCTTCGAAACTCTTTCCAAATACATGAAGTCAAATTGTTCCAAAATAAATGACATAGTCTATACTTGTTTGCTTCACATAGTAAATATGATTATTACTAATTGGAACGTGAACATATAAAGTCAATAAAATTCATATCATGGTTAGTAAGAACGATCTTTTGATCAGGTAAGAGAGAGTGCTCATTCAATGACTTTCCTCTCTCATACCTAAGATTTCAAACTGAGACAACGAGTCATGTGTTTCCTAATTTTTCCAAAAGATTATATGGCAACTCTAAGATCTGGTGATGTAATCCATTTATGGCAATAATTTTGTAATAAAATGGATTTTCAATAAAGTTGCCAAATCTGAACTCTCTTACATGTTTTACATTGTACTTGTGAGAGTAGATCAAAGAAATCGAGGGTTCAAACTGTTTAATGTGCGCGGGTACCTCTCGGGCATGTTACAACAACCACTCAATTTGATAAAACTTTAACATACCTTGGATTTAATATTAGTTTGTTTGCTCTCGTTATATACAAAAGCAAAATAGCCTTGGTTCAAATGCTTCGTAGCTCAAAATTGTTGAGGCTCGAATGGCCCAAAAAGGTTAAAATTTTCTCTCTCCTCTCTATCTCTCTCATCTCCTCTCTATCTCTGTCCTTCTTGAAAATCATTCAAAGTGAAATATGAAATTAGGAATCCGTAAAATCTCTGTTCTCTCTCATCCCCCTTATCTTTGTTCTTTCTCATCCCTCTCATCTCATAGATCTCTCTTATCCCTCCCATCTCTATTAAACCTCCATATTTTTTCTCTTTCTCTCACTTCCTCCCTCTCATATCCTTCTCACTACCACCGCACTCCCATCTTCCATCACCGCCTTGTACACTATGCTCGACCTACTCAAACCCAACACATACGCCAAAGCTTTTAACAATATCTCCAATTCCAATCCCTTCTCTCCCTTTATGATCACCAATTCACTCTCTCTTTTCTCCACCACCACTATACCACCACCACCATTTTTGTATTTTTCATGATCAAAATCATACCAAGTTGTCTCCTCTTCAAAATTCGGGACGCTCGAGTTGCATAAGTCTCTTCTTTTTCTTGGTTGTTGTTGTTGGGTTTGCTTTTGTCAAAAAAGACTCTGTTTTTTGGTTCATCAACGACATTGATTGAGAGATTTCACCATTGAGATTATTGAACGAGAGATCGATTGAAGAATTTGTCGATCCATGAACATGGAGTGTCGTTGGTGTAGTCCCAATTGTCAAGAATAGAGAGTGGATCGTTGGAAACAAAGTACTTGAAAAAGAGCAATAGAGACCCATATGAACTTAGAGCTAAAGAGTGACTCAAGAGAAGAAGAAACAGACTAAATAACCACCAAAGGTGGAGACTTTCACTTATGGTGTTGTTTAAGGCCATGATCATCTCTGCAATTGATTGCTCATCTCCACCACATATATGTCGAAATGTATAGAGAGAGTAAGAGGGAAAGAGAGACTAAACACCATGGTGGTGTTTAAGGCCACAGCTCTTTTAGGCCATTCAAGTTCCTCACTTTCGAGCTACCTAGCGGGTTTGTTTGAGTTATGATACACGTGTACATCGCTGATGTACAACAATACCACGCACATTAGAAGCTATTGTGGGTGTTTGGGAAGTTGTTATTTTAGTAGATTATTTTAATTTTCAGTTAATAGGCTAAAACATTTGGGTCTATTTGGTAACGTTTACGTTTTCAGTTTATATTTACAAAAATTTTATAAACTGTTTTTTGTTTATTTTTAGAAAAACATAAACTACAAATGCGTTTGGTAATTCAATAAATGTTTTAAAAAATTTAAAAATATAAAAAAGAGTGAGAAATGGCAAGTGGTGGCAAGTAGCGACGGAAGATGGCGGTGGAAAGTGGTGACGGTGGGTGGTGGGTAGCGGGTGGTGGTGGGTGGATGGGGGGGTGGTGGGTGGGTGGTGGTGGTGGTGGGTGGGTGGGTGACGGTGACGGTGACGGTGATGGTGACGGGTGATAGGTAGTAGCGAGTGGGTGGTAGTGGTGGTGGTGGCGGGTGGTGGTGGGTGGTGGTGGCGGGTGGTGGTGGGTGGTGGATGGTGGATGGCGGGTGGTGGTGGTGGTGGTGGTGGTGGTGGTGGGGGATTGGTGGGTGGGTGGTGACGGTGGCGGGTGGTAGCAAGTGGGTGGTGGTGGCGGGTGGTGGTGGAGGTGAGTGGCGGATGGTGGGTGGTAGTAGGTAGTGATGGGTGGTGATGGTGGGTGGATGGGTGACGGTGGCGGGTGGTGGGTGATAGCAAGTGGGTGGTGGTGGTGGTGGTGGCAGGTGGGTGGCGGGTGGGTGGTGATGGTTGGTGGTGGTAGGTGGCGGGTGGTGGCAGGTGGGTGGTGAATGCTGGTGGCGGGTGGTGGTGGAGGGCGGTGGATGGTAGTGGTTGGTGGTGGCGGGTGGATGGCAGGTAGGTAGTGGGTGGTGGTGGTGGTGGTGGTGGTGGTGGTGGTGGTGGTGGTGGCGAATAGGTGGCAGGTGGGTGGTGGTGGTGGCAGGTGGGTGGTGAGTGGTGGTGGCAGGTGGTGGTGGGGGATGGGTGGTGGGTGGTGGTGGCGGAAGACGGTGGTAGAAAATGGTGGCGGGTGGTGGCTAGTGTTGGGTGGTAAAAAAAAAACTGAAAACTCAAAACGGAAACACATTTTTTAAGTTTATATCTTTTAGTCAAATTTATAAACTGAGACCACTGATTTATAAATCAAAAATTTACCAAACAAGTTTTTATTTGAGTTTTTAAAATTTTTGTAAATATAAATAGAAAACTGAAAACGTAAGTGTTACCAAACGACACATTTGTGTTTGAGAAGATAATCAGATTTTTTTATAGTTAGATGTGATATTTTTTCTTATTAACTATTTTAATCTATTTTATCTTTTTATAAATTTTAACAAAAAAAAAAAAATACTAAAATCTAATTTGCCAAACACTCCCCATTGTATACTACACGGTTAAGTGTGTCGATGATCAAAAGTATGAATGTCCCTTGGATGAGACCGTGGAGCACCCGCTCTGAATTTTAAGGGAGTGGTTTGGAATTTTTTAAGTGTATTTTTTAATATTTTATAAAAAAATATGTAAATAAATAAAAAAAATAATTTAAAAAAAATAAAAAAATAAATATGGATTGATATAACCTAAATGAGTATATATTAAAAAAAAAAAACACACATTTTTTAAATTTATCCCAAATGCCTGCTAAGAATGTGCGGTCATTATGCAAAACTACGGAACTGGGTCCCACTATGTAAATGACATGTCAAAGAGATTTTCGGATAACGTTAGACCTTTTCTCCCTCCTCGGTGCTTCTTGTTCCAACTTCTTTTGGCTAATTCCACTTCGTTTTGCGTGCCAAAGAAAAGTACTAAACTGAATTGGAAAGTGGATTTGGGGTCCGAATGGGACTGCCCCAAATAAACACGCCTACGTATGTGTATGTGTATGTATAAGAGTGCAAATTACCATTTATATTTGATATTTTTTCACTTTTGGTTTTTATAATTTTCTTTTTTAATGTCATATTGTTAATATAATATTTTATTTTTAATTTTAAAAAAAATTAAAAAAATTGAAATCTAATTAATAGTAAATTGGAAAAAAATATAAACGTCAAAGATTAAAATGAAAAAAAAAAAAATCAAATTGAGAAAATAGTCTAATATAATGGAAGCAATTTAATTTATCCAATTAAGAGTACGTGTGTAAAGCTACGCTACCATGAAGTTGTTTTTTTTTTTTTTTTTTTTTTTTTTTCAAGAGTTATCTCCCATCACTTATATTAAAATTAAGGGTGATTGTGGATCAGTTTTGAACAGTTTGGTTTGGGGTCTAGAGCCGCCCGTATGTTTGCGGTTTGAGAAAAATTAAACCCGCAATCGCCACAATGCGAGTTGCGATTTATACGAATAGAGTTTTGTAGATATGTGAACAGTTTGCAGATTGGACTTTCTCCTTGAAAAAGTAAAATTTGGACATATTTTTTCCCATTACTTTAAAACATTAATAATTTACAAATTAAAACTTATAAAATTAAAAACACAACAACTATGGGTATATATTGTGTATGTATATATTGATCTTCAATTTCTCTAAGGCAATGAAAAATATAAGAAAAATGAAATTACATAAACATATATATTGATAAATAGAGAGGACTTTCCCAAATACACTACCATGAAGTTTTTATTTTTATTTTTTTTTAAAGAGTATTATTTCACATCACTTATATTAAAATTAGGGGTGGTTGCGGATCAATTTTGGACGGTTTGGTTTGCAATTTAGACCCACTTGCATGTCGCGGTTTGGAAAAAAATTGAACCCGCAACCACCTGTAGTGCGGGTTGCGATTTGTGTGGATAAGATTTACGAATATGTAGACAGTTTGCGGATTGAACTTTTTTCTTTAAAAAGTAAAGCTTGGGCATATTTTAGCCCATTACTTTAGAACATCAATAATTAATGACTTAAAACTTATAAAATTAAAAACACAACTGTGAGTATATATTATGTTTGTATATATTGATCTTCAATTTCTCTAAGGCAATAAAAAATATAAGGAAAATGAAATTATATAAACATATATACTGATAAATAGAGAGGACTTTCCCTAATGCTGCTTCTGTATAGAGTAATGATTCATCCCCCTTTTCCCTCCACTCCCTTTTACCCCCTCTCTCTCTCATTGGTTACCTTTTCTTTTTCTTTTTCTTTTTTTTTCCTGTTCCTCCAATCACCCCCTGCCACGTGGCAAAGGGGGGTGACCCCCAAAAGGGGGTCCCAAGCATTATTCTTCTGTATATAAGTGTGTTTTTTTGCATTTAGAAGATAAGTAGAATATTATTAAACAATAAAAAAAAAAAAAAGTAGAACAAGAAAAAAAGAAAAGAAAGAATACTGGGGTAGGCACTGTATTATAAAGAAATGCTTATTTGCACCAGCATCAACAATAAAATAAAATAAAAAAAAAAAAAAAAAAAAGAATTGATCTCTTCTTATCCAAGATCTCGGTTCAACTTTGTCAAATTGAATATTTTGCTTAGGAATTAAATTTTCACCAACATCAGTGATTAAAGCACGCAAAACTCAGGGTTCCGTTTGGTAAGCCGTTGAAATTATAGTTTCATCTATTGATTTGAGTGTATTGTTTGTTTCGAGCTTCTAAATCATAATTCTACACCAATTTCTCAAAACTCAATTCAAAATATAATCATTACTTTTCAAAACTCATAACCAAACATATAATTCAAAACTCTTTTCAAAACTCAATTCAAATAAATATTTTAATTTTGTTAAGATTTTAAATATTTTAATATTTAAATATGTTGCTATTTTTAAAATTTTTTAAATATTTTAATTTTAAAATATTACGATTTTAATTTTTTAAATTTTAAAATATTTTATAAAAATAAATTCAAACTCTATTTTATAAAAATATTTTAAATATATATATATATATATTTAATGTATATGGTTACGATTTGAGTGTAGAGTTGTTTTTAAATTTAAAATATTAACATTTTAAATTATTTAAATTTTTTGAATATTTAAATTATTTAAATTTTTACGATTTAAATTTTTTGAATATTTATTTTAATTTTTTACTTATTAAATTATTTAAATATTTATGATTTAAAATTTTCGAATATTTATTTTGAAAAAAAATTATTTCTTTTGTAGTATTTTCAATTAAAAAATTGATTAATGTTATTTTTTGTTAATAATAAATTTTTTTAATTGAATTTTAAAATGAGTTTGGTTATGAGTGTTGATCAGAATTTTCAATAGTGTGAAAGTAGTGTGTTTTGTTATGAGTTATAACAATTTGAATTAAGTTTTGAAATTTTTTTCCAAAAAAACTCATAATCAAACAAATTTTCTTACTTCACATGTCAAATCAAACTTTTAAAACTCAATTCAAAACTCAATTCAACACTCTATTCAAAAATCATAACCAAACAAATTTTCTACACTCGAATCATAATTCCACAACTCACAAACTCAAAATACAACTCATACTCTCAAATCATATTTACAAAACTATACCAAACGCAACCCAGGTGTTTTTTTTTAAAAATATTTATTGCAGGCTAGTGCTTACGGGTGTGGGTGAAACTCGCAACTTGCATTGAAAGAATAATCTAAACTACACCCGGCCCTGCTCTACACTCGAAATCGCCCATTTGTATATGGTTCGAATCAAATTAACTGATTTTTATGATTCGAACAATCTTATATCCAGCCCTAATTAAAACACACGTCTTATTGTCTCCTAATAAAATATAAATTACATATATTACATGTATTTATCTCCAAAAAAAAAAAAAAAAAATGTATAATCGTAGAGGTGATCCTAGGATTAGACCTTTAAAGAAGTCAAAGCACTACAGGTGACTCTTGCTTTGTATTTGTTATATAATATGCCTATTCAATTATACAGTTATAAGTCTTGAAATAACACATAGGAAAAAAATTTAGACTCAAATCCTTAGAATTGGAAGTCGAGAGGAATTGGAAGTCGAGACATGGGTATGGCTTAGAATCCCAAATCCTTACGGTTCATAGCATCTCTAATGATTCACTCTCTAGAACAATAGCTATTGTTTATATTTTAGCAATGAATAGTGACAAATTACTATAATTTAGCAATATTGTTTCAATAGTGTCTTTACTATGTTTTGTTTGTTTGAAAATCTAATCACAATCATTGGCTTAAATTTTTTTACATTAATCACAACTGCTCATGTTACTCCTCCCCCTCCCCCCCCTCTCTCTCTTCTCCTGATGAGTTGATAATTTTGTAGAGGTAAACACAATCATTCATACTCTTAAAAGAGATGTATCGTATGTATTTTTAATTATATTATATTTTTTTTAGTTATGATTAATTTTCTATTTTAGTTATTGTACGGGGAGGAAATAATTCTCCTCGTATAATCCTGTTGACCAAATCCACGCTCCTCCGTACGACGTCGCTTTGTCACCTGAAAACACAAACGTGAGCTAGCCGACGGGTGTGTGCCGGAAACCTCTCCGATGCCTAAGTCAGAAAACTTGACAAATAGACAAAGCTCTAAGTTCTCAGAAAGATTATGTTCAATTACCTCCTCCAAGGTGATGCTTGTGAGCTTTTATAAGTTTCCCGTGGCACAATCCTGGTAGGACTTGTATTTCTCCATGCAGAGTCCTCCTAGGATTCATACTCTTAAGGATAATGCTTATCCTTTCACACCCTCCCCCACTGCTTAAACCAAGTGGGATGGTTTTCTTTACGGCCGAACTTCCTTTTGACCGAAGTAAACTTGGCTATACCGAGCCACAGAAGGCCGAACTATCCTTAGCTCGGTCTTCTCCTTCAACTCTTTACTTCGGCTGCCCTGTTCGACCTTGATGCGCTTAGATCAAACTTCCAGGTAACAAGTTCGGACCGACCTAACCGATGTAAGTCACGACCGGACTAATTCCGACACCGGTCTTCTCAGAACATACTGCGACCGGACTAACTCTGAGACCGGCCTAACTGTGAATTGCCTCCAGACCGGAGTAATTTTACTCTTCCTTGGGCTGAAGTAACGATCTCTTCTCGAGCCGGAGTAATTTTGCCTCCTTGGGCCGAAGTAGCTTTGTCTTCCCAAGGCCGGAGTAACTTTGCCCTTCTGGGTCGGAGTATTCTGTACGGCCTTTTTACCTAGTCCACTGCGTTTTGGGCCTCAAAACCAAACTCGAAGTTCGGCCCAATTTTCCTAAAATTACCCTCTCAATTGCCCCTTAATTCCATCTATGCAACATGATTGGGATTACCAGCCTTCTGGCCGAGCTAGAGTTTGTCATGCTTTTTCAGCCGAGCTAAAAATCCTTTAGCCTTCCCAGCCGAGCTAAGTTTACCTCGGGTACAACTATGTCCGGTCAAAAACGTCTCTTCAATCACAGCGACTGTATCGCTTCCCATTCCCGTGACACGTGGCAAACTCTGATAGGCTGTGGCCAACTGTCACGCCGTCCTTCAGAATTTTCGTACTGTTCCCGCCTCTTTTTGCCGCCTATTTTCTCTCTCCCTTTTCACAAAACAGCCTTTCTCCTTCTTGAATCACTCACCTTCGATTCTTCACTTTCTCTTCTCCCCTGGTTCCTGAGTTTTTGAGCTTACTGTGTTCGTGCCTCCATTGCTGCCATTGCCTCCATTTCTAGCTTCTCTCTTATACAGGTAAGCAAGCCTATCCTTCTTGCTTTCTTTGTTTTCGTATTTTGCTTTCCATGCTCTGTATGTTTTTTGCAAACAGTTTGTCCATTTCTGATTCGCTTTTGTACTTCTATTTAGAACTCTATGTATATGTCATATACCCTAGAGAAAAAATTTCGATTTTGATCCAGAATCACGTCCCGACCGAACTTGGATACTGTTTGTGTCATATATGTGAATAGATTCAGAACATAACAGGACTAGAACTTGTAGGAATATCAGTAGTTTCTTTTGACCCACTCTAGCCAAGATAGGATCACCGAACAAGCTTGCTCATACCGAACTAGGTACTTCGGTCTATAACCGAGCTAAGATTTTGGGGCCAAGCCGGCTTTCTTAGTTCTTAAACCGAACTTAGAAAGCCGCCCCTAAGAGCTCAACCGAAGTAACTTTCCTCATACTGTAACCGTTTTAGGCCTTGGGACTAGACCAGCTTTCTTAGTTTTTTAGACCGAACTCAGAAAGCTGCCCCTAGACGTTAAACCGGTCTAATGTGCTCAAAACCGTGCTAACAAACATTCTGAAGAGCCGAGGTAGAACCAGCCCACTAAGCCGAAGTAGGATTTGTATATCTTGCTTATAATTTGTAGCGCGGTCAATCGATCTGTGCTTAACCCCTTTGTTTTCTACCTTGCAGACTTAGGTTGCCCAGACACTCCTGCGTGTGCTCAACCGAGCTACTGAGCCAAATTTTTGTACCGAAATAATTTATTCGTAATTTATACAACAAATGGGTAAGTATAGATATTTAGTCGAAACCCCTGGTGGCATGGCCGAATTTAGGCAGGACTACCAGATTCCTGATGATGTCCAACTGGTATTGGCCAAGAAAGATGCTACTCCCTGGGACAATGAAGGCTTCGTCCCTTTTACCCTTCAATCCATAATAGAAACCGGACTACGGTTTCCTGTTCAACCGCTAATCTGCGAATTTCTTAGACAGACTAGGTTGTGCCCCACCCAACTGTCTACCAATACATATCGTATCATAATGGGAATAGCCGCATTAAATCATCAAACCGGACTAAATCTCGGCCTAGCCGAAATATTCCATCAGTATTCCATCGGTTCAAAGAATGCTGGGTGGGTATATTACCTTAGAATTCGCCGCCGCCGAGAGAAGATAATTAAGCACACTCCGGACAAAGATCTTAACGATGATGATTTCTTTTGGGTCTCTGGGAACTTTGAGGATTTTCAGGCTCAAATTCCTGGCCGACCTATAAATTGGAAAATGGGAGAGCCTGGTAATTTTACTTCGGTCTTCTGCTTTGTAAGTTATCTCGGTTGTTTAGTCTATTAGCCGAACTAACACTTCTCTTTTTTGCAGATTTTGCCCATCTCCATTCCTTGTATAGCTATCCCAACCTCGGAGTGTTGCGAGCCGCATTTCGGGTTAAAGAAAGAGATTGGGCCAAGCTTCTAAATTTCGAGCCGACCTACCGTTACAGCGGTCGCCGCAAAGCAAAGGTAACCGATTTTCTTCTCGAGGAAGCACCGGAGCCAGACCCAACTTTGCCCGAGATAAGGCTTGTCCCTCTAACAGCAGAAGAAGAGATGGCGAAAAGGAGCAGAGTTAGGGCCCTCCTGACCGCAACTACTAGGGCCGAAGTAACACCGACTACTGAGGTTCAGCCCGCCGTCGTAGCCCTTCCTTCACAACGGCCTTCTTCATCGCGCCCTTCAAAACGCGCCCGATCTGCGTCAGCCGAACAGCAACTTGTTGACGAAGTCGAATCCGTCCCCCAAAGTCCTCGTCCTGCTTCCCAACCAGAGCAAACTGACCGAGCTCGTTCTCCGAAGTGGGCTCCGCCTTTGATCTTCAATGACCGAAACATCAAAGCCACTGATTCGGTCGTGGCTGAAAAAGACCACCAACTGGCCTTTAACCTGGCCAAAAGTGTGTGCCTCCCCAAGGACATGGAGCACCACTTGAAGCAACTGAACACCGAAATGAAATCAATTCGGTCTGCTTCCAAGTCCATGATCTTGGTAAGTAGCTGTCTGCTTTATCCTGTCTAAATTTTCTAACTTTTACTTAGGCTGAGATGAGATTTTTGTTTTGCCAGGCTTTGCAAAAGAACAATGTCACTTATAAGAAAGTCCAAGAGCTCCGCAAAACCACAAGGCAGGCAATGGCGGAAGCCGAAGCCAAGTCGGCCGAACTACTACAAGCCGAAAAGAGGATGGCCGAGCTAGAAGCAGAAAACGGCCGTCTTGCCGATCTAGTTAATTCGGCGGAAGCGGAGAAGCAGAAAGCTGCCATCGTTATGAAGGACAAGTATTTGCGGGAGTTGGTGAAGCTTGAGAGGAGGAAAGACGCCGAAATAGGCGAATTAAGAAAAAACATGGTGGAGGCCGAAAAGGAGGGCTATAAACAAGGTTACAAGAAGGCCGAAGACGCCTACGTCCAACAATGTGACGCTGCAAAGGAGCTGTTCTTTAAATGCGGCTGGAGGGCGGCAGTGGAGAAGCTCGGTCAAGATCAACAGACCGAGGTCTTCAACCCTCCAGATTATTTTATACCGAAGTCCCTGGCGGAGTACGCGGCTGCTCTGCAACAACAGTTTTTGGAAGATGACTCTGATGATGCCTCTGATGAAGATACTCCGGCCGAAAAGGTGGACCAGCCAGTTCGGTCGGTGCCCACTGCTGAAGACCTAACTGTAGAACCTCCCAGTGGAACCGTAGCCGAAGTGGCTCGCCCTAGTGTGGATGAGCTCCCTCCGGAGACCGGTCTTCAAGTTGATGCTGATGCGGTTTTCGATGCTGAAATTGATGAACTTTTCTCTTGATTTTTTACTTTTTCTCCTTTGTAACCGAACTAAGCCCCCTTGTAATGACTTCTCTTTGAATGAAAATTTTACTTCTTCTTATTCCGGTTATTGTGTGTATGCTTGCGTTTGTAATGTCTTCTATTACTCCAAGTGTTATTTCGGTTTTTGGTTGGTTAAACTATACTTACCAGCCAACCACTCCTTAGCCGACATAATTACTTCGGCTGAGGAGTATTAAGTGTTGGTTTAATCCAGCCAACCACTCTTCAGCCTTACACTTACTTCGGCTGAAGAGAAACAAGAGTTGGTTTATTCCAGCCAACCACTCTTCAGCCTTACACTAACTTCAGCTGAAGAGTAACAAGTGTTGGTTTAATCCAGCCAACCACTCTTCAGCCATACACTTACTTCGGCTGAAGAGTAACAAGTGTTGGTTTATTCCAGCCAACCACTCTTCAGCCTTACACTTACTTCGGCTGAAGAGTAACAAGTGTTGGTTTATTCCAGCCAACCACTCTTCAGCCTTGCACTTACTTCGGCTGAAGAGTAACAAGTGTTGGTTTATTCCAGCCAACCACTCTTCAGCCATACACTTACTTCGGCTGAAGAGTAACAAGTGTTGGTTTATTCCAGCCAACCACTCTTCAGCCTTACACTTACTTCGGCTGAAGAGTAACAAGTGTTTGGTTTATTCCAGCCAACCACTCTTCAGCCTTACACTTACTTCGGCTGAAGAGTAACAAGTGTTGGTTTATTCCAGCCAACCACTCTTCAGCCTTGCACTTACTTCGGCTGAAGAGTAACAAGTGTTGGTTTATTCCAGCCAACCACTCTTCAGCCTTACACTTACTTCGGCTGAAGAGTAACAAGTGTTGGTTTATTCCAGCCAACTATTGAAGTTAGTTTTTCCAGCTAACTTTTAGTTTTTGGTTATTCCGACCAAATGTCCTGCAGCCTGGATCCTTATCCTGGGCTTAGGAAGGGTGTTGGTTTAATCCAGCCAACCCCCGAGTTCGTTTTTCCAGCTAACTATAGAATGCTTGCAATAAACATAGTTTCTAAAACTAACTTTTACAAAGAATATTTTGTGCTAAAAAGAATTGCTTATTTTATTGAAGGAAAGAAAAAATTACATATGTCCAAAAAGAGAAAAGCTAAAAGTAAAATAACTTGAGATTGGCCGTATTCCATGGCCTAGGGATTGCCTTGCCATCCTTGTCTTCTAGGTGGTATGCCCCTTTGCCTGCTAACCCAACCACCTTGTAAGGACCTTCCCAATTTGGGCCTAACTTGCCGTCTCCTGGGATTAAGGTGTTCCCCATTACTTTGCGTAGTACCCAATCCCCAATCTTGAACTGTCTTGGATGAATCTTTTTGCTGTATTTTCTGATTAACTCTCGTTGGTAGGCGGCGACGTGAACCATTGCTCTTTCTCTTCTTTCTTCTGCAAGGTTGAGTTCTAAGGTTATGGCTTCTCCATTTAAGTCTGGATCAAAATTTTCGCTTCGAATTGTGGGGAGGCCAACTTCTAGTGGGATCACTGCTTCCATTCCATATGCTAAGGAGAATGGTGTTTCTCCTGTTGATCGCCGAGGTGTGGTGCGGTAGGCCCATAAAACATGAGGAAGTTCATCCGCCCACTTGCCTTTTGCTTTCTCTAGCCTTTTCTTTAGTCCATCCAAGACGACTTTATTTGATGCTTCTGCTTGCCCATTTGCTTGGGGATATGCCGGTGTGGAATTGTAGAACTCTATCTTGTACTCTTCACAAAAGCTTCTAAAGATCCTGCCGTCGAACTGAGTTCCATTGTCTGAGATCAGTGCTTTTGGTATGCCAAACCGAGTGATAATATTTTGCCAAACGAACTTCTTTACATCTTTTTCTTTGATTGATGCTAATGCTTCTGCTTCCACCCATTTTGTGAAGTAGTCTGTTGCTGCGAGAAAGAATTTTCTGCCTCCGGGTGCTGTTGGAAGTGGTCCTACTATGTCTAAGCCCCACATTGCGAAAGGCCATGGGCTAGTTAAAGGTAGGAGTTCTCTTGCTGGTTGATGTATTTGGTGCGCGAATTTCTGGCATTTTTCACACTTCTTCACGTATTTCTCTGAGTCTGCTTGCATATATGGCCACCAATATCCTTGCGAAATAGCCCTGTAAGCGAGCGACCTTCCCCCTTGATGACTTCCACATACCCCTTCGTGTATTTCGAACAGGAATGCTTCTACTTTGCTGGGATGAACGCACTTGAGGTAAGGCCCAGAGAACGACTTCTTATATAATGCCAAAGATGGAGACAGCCAAAACCGCTGCGACTTCGCCCTTATTTTGTTGGCTTCTTTTTTCTCTTCAGGTAGGATGCCGTCTTTCAAGAACAGGATGATGGGATCCATCCAAGAAGGGCCTAATTCTGTGCAACATACTTCTTCTGCTTCGGGGTCTTCTATGCTTGGTCTTGGTAAGAAGTCGATGAGTAATGGATGAGGGATTGATGTATCTGCCATTGAGGCAAGGCCTGCTAGCTCGTCCGCTCGGCTGTTTTCCTCCCTGCCAATTTGTTCTATCCTTACCACATCAAACTTCTTGATCTCCGTTCTGACTAGCTCTTGGTACTTGGCCATTCTGTCATCCTTTGCTTCGTATTCGCCAGAAATTTGGTTTACCACTAGCAGTGAGTCACTGTATACCATTAGTTCGGTTGCTTTTATGAAGTGTGCCGACTTGAGTCCTGCGAGAAGCGCCTCATACTCTGCTTCGTTGTTGGATGCTGGGAAGCCAAGGTTGATTGCTTGCTCTATAACCAGGCCGTCTGGAGAGATGAGGACTATGCCAAGCCCTGCACCATGTCGGTTGGATGCTCCATCCACAAAGAGCTTCCACATCTCTCCAACGAATAGTTTCCAGCAGGTGGAAGGGTCAGACGATGCCGTGGGGTCAAGGATGGTGATTTCTTCAAAGTCCATATTGGCTGTCTGCCCTTCGTCCTCGGTTTGAACTGCTGGTGAGCCTTTGTTTGGCTCCTCCTTGTCGTCCTTAATGTAGTCTGCCTTTGTGCTTGATGGACTACCTTTCACTAGGGGTTGCGTTATTCCGGCGTCAACTTCTGTCCCTAGTTCGGTTGTGTCAGTTAGGTCGACTGGGCAGATATGATGACTTCCAGGAGTAAATTCCGCGACGAAGTCCGCCAAAGATTGGGCTTTTATTGCTGTCTTGGGTTGGAATTTGATGTCGAATTGTCCCAACTCCACCGCCCACTTCAAAATTCGCCCACTAAAATTCGCCCTTTCAAACAGAGCTTTTAGTGGAAAGGCCGTGAGGACGACTATGGTGTGGGCATGAAAGTAGTGCGCCAATTTTCTGGATGCCATCATTAATGCTAATGCTAGTTTCTCCAATGGTAAGTACCTTGTTTCGGCTCCCAACAATGTCTTGCTGACATAAAAGATGGGCAAGTGTTGTATTCCTTCTGCACGAACCAACACTGCGCTGACTGCGTGTTGAGAGACTGCTAGGTATAAAAAGAGTTCTTCACCAGGTACTGGAGTGACAAGTAGTGGTGGGGAAGACATGTATTCCTTCAAGCTTTCCAGAGCTCGGTCGCATTCTTCATCCCACTCAAACTTGGCCTTTAAAGCTTGGAAGAACGGTCGTAGTCTGTCCGACGATCTGCTTATGAACCGGTTGAGTGCAGCCGCCATACCAGTAAGATGCTGCACTTCTTTGACTGAGTTTGGTCTCTCCAACTCCTGGATCGCTTTGATCTGAGAGGGGTCGGCTTCTATACCTCGGTTGGTCACCAGGAAGCCCAAGAATTTGCCAGATCCAACTCCGAATGCGCATTTGGACACATTGAGGCGTAGCTTGTGTTTCTTCAGGATCTGGAACATCTCGCCTAAGTCTTTCAGATGGTCATTCTCATCCTTGCTTTTGACCACCATGTCGTCGATGTACGCCTCCATTGTTCTGCCTAACAATGGTTCAAACATCTTGGTGACCATCCTTTGGAATGTCGCCCCTGCGTTCTTTAGGCCAAAGGGCATGACCTTGTAGCAATATAACCCCCTTGGTGTTGTGAAGGAAGTGACCTCTTGGTCTGGTTCGTGCATGGCGATCTGGTGGTAGCCTCTGTATGCATCCAAAAAGCTAAGTCGGTTATGTCCTGCCGTTAAGTCCACCAGTTGATCTATCCTTGGTAGAGGGAAGCTATCTTTTGGGCACGCCTTGTTGACTGTTTTGTAGTCGACGCAGACGCGCCATTTACCATTCTTTTTTGGCACTACGACGGTGTTGGAGATCCATTTTGGGTAGTGCACTTCCCTTATTGCTCCTGCCTCCAGCAGGTTGCCCACCTCTTCTGCCACTATTTCGGCGTGGTGGAGTGCCGATCTGCGTGTACGTTGAATGACTGGTCTGGCGGATGGGTGGACATTGAGTTGGTGACTGATGAAGTTTGGATCAATGCCTGGCATGTCGTACGGTGTCCAGGCAAACACTTCGATATTAGAGGTCAAGAATTCCATGACCTCTAATCTCTCAGCGCTGGACAATGATGAGCCAAGCAAGAAGAACTTATCCGGGTTCTTCTCATCTATTTTTACCTCCACCAAGTCTTCCACCGCTTTCTGATCAGCTTCTTTGCCGACGTCAGCGAATAGTTCATTAATCTCTGGTTCTTCCACCGAATGAACGTATCCTTTGGCAGCTCGGCTTCCATTTGCTGTGGCGAAGCACTGTTTTGACATGATCTGATCGCCATAGACTTCTTCAATTATACCGGCGTCATTGGGGAACCGCATTACCTGATGGTATGATGACGCCACCGAACGCATGGCATGCAGCCATGTTCTGCCCAGGATGATGTTGTAGGTGGAGGGGACCTTCAATACCCAGAACTCCACCTGTTTTGATACACTTCCAGCTCTGACTGGAAGGATTATTTTGCCGACAGGCCACTCTGGCATGGAGTTGAATCCAATCAGGGGAGAAACTGCGGGTGCCAAGTCTTTGTCCTGCAGCTTTAGTTGCTTGAATGTGTCGTAATACATGATCTCACATGAACTACCCTGGTCAATCAGAATCCGCTTGACGTCAAAGTCCTTGACTCGGAGAGTGACAACCAGGGCATCATTATGGGGGCAGTAAATTCGCTCCAAGTCCTTATCCGAAAAGGACATGACGTTTGTTGCCTCTGTCCTCCCCTTCTTGATGGCGGGTTGGGAACTTAATACTTCCCTAAAGTGTTCAGCCTTCTTGATTGAACCTCTAAGCTCGCATACGCGCTCAGGTTCAAAAACTCCATGAATTACATTGATAATGCCTTGCGGTGGTGCGTCGTTTGGCATTCTGTTGGGTTGGTCATGATCTTGGGGGGCCGGTTGCGCTCCTCCTTCAATGTATTCGTCCAAGTGGCCTGCTGCCACCAATTCTTCTAAATGTTGTCTTAGGGGCGTGCAATTCTCAGTTCGGTGCCCCTTTTCTTTGTGGAAGGTGCACCGTGATCTGTCGTCGTAATTCTTCTGAGCTTCCCCAAGCTTGGCTGGCCACTTGACAAAAGGCTCATCCTTGATTTCGCTTAGAATCCGATATATTGGTTTTTTGAACACCGTGGTTATGGCAGTGCGAATTCTCAGCCATCTTTTGTCTGGGTCTTCTCCGTTATCTCGTCTGCCACGTCCGTTTTTGTTACTTCGGTCCACCGTATTAACCTTTGCTGAGGTTTTCTTTTCTGGTACCGTGGCCGCACTTGTTTTGGTTTTGGAACGTGCGCCATCTTCTTCTACCCTGATGTGCTGATGCACTCTCTCCATCAGGGCTTCCATGGTGAGGGGTGGCGTCATTGTAATTGAATCCCTTAGTCTATTCTCTACTGGTAGACCTCTTTTATACTGTGCAATGGCTAGATTGGTTGGGCAGTCTCCAATTTGGTTGAATGTCTCCCAGTAGCGACTGTTGTAAGATCTGAGGGTCTCTTTTTCACCCATGTCGATGGAGAGTAACTGGTCTATTTCCACCGGTGTTTTTGTGTTTGTCCGAAACCTTGTTACGAACGCTTCTGCCAATTGGGCCCAGGAGGCTATGCTACCCTCTGGGAGCTTTTCGAACCAAGTCAGGCCCAGGTCGCCCAGACTTGATGGGAAAAGTATGCACATTAAGGCCTCGTTTCGCCTGTATACGGCCATGACTTGGCGAAAGTGGCTCAAGTGTGAATACGGGTCCGTCTTCCCTTCATATGTATTGAACTTCGGCTGAAGGAAGCCTGATGGTAAGGGTGCGTTTTCGATCGCTGGGACAAACGGCGAGGTCTGTAGTCTTGCCAATGCCTTGTCCGTTGGTTCATAGGCCGGTCGCGGTATTGGCATTCCAACCTCGACGCTTCCGTGCGTCCGAGGAGCCAACCGTTGTAAGGCCGAAACTCGGTGTGGATCCCTTGCCCTGGCATCTTCCTTGCATCGTGCTTTTTCTTCTAGCACGGTTCGTAAGTCGGATGACCTGGGTAGCTCGGTTTGTCTGGATCTGGTTTGGTGTGAATGTGAAGGCCAATACGTGCTTCCTTCAGTGTATGATCTTTCGGATCTCATCCTCTCAGACCTGGAGTGACGAGTCCTTGAAGATAAGGAGTGAGTGTCGCCTGTCCTGAGGCTTCTGTTCTCTCCTTGAGAGGGTGTAGTATTCCTACTACGACTTTCTGAGTGGCGAGGGGGCGTCTTATGCTTGCGCCCCTCTCCTGTCGCCACATCTTTAGTCTTCATCTGGCGTTTTAAAGTCTCCATGTCCGCCGCCATTCTTCGAATTAGTTCATCTTGTTCCTTTACGCGATTTTCCAGGGCTTGAGGATCAATCCTCCTCCTTTGCCTGTCGGGACTTTGAGAGTGACGAGGGCTGCCATTCCGCCTTCCCCTGCCACTCCTCCTGGAATTATGTTGCTGAGGCTCCAAGTCCGTCATGGGAGGGACAGTAGGTAATCCCTCACGCCTTGCGCCCCCTTCTGGAGTTAGTCCGTCGACGGCGGACTGCGGCAAGTCTTCAATGTGTGCCATTGAATGAGAAAAGGAGAAGCTTAGTCAAGAGGTTTTTGTTCTTGTCTGTTCTTCCCACAGACGGCGCCAATTGTACGGGGAGGAAATAATTCTCCTCGTATAATCCTGTTGACCAAATCCACGCTCCTCCGTACGACGTCGCTTTGTCACCTGAAAACACAAACGTGAGCTAGCCGGCGGGTGTGTGCCGGAAACCTCTCCGATGCCTAAGTCAGAAAACTTGACAAATAGACAAAGCTCTAAGTTCTCAGAAAGATTATGTTCAATTACCTCCTCCAAGGTGATGCTTGTGAGCTTTTATAAGTTTCCCGTGGCACAATCCTGGTAGGACTTGTATTTCTCCATGCAGAGTCCTCCTAGGATTCATACTCTTAAGGATAATGCTTATCCTTTCACACCCTCCCCCACTGCTTAAACCAAGTGGGATGGTTTTCTTTACGGCCGAACTTCCTTTTGACCGAAGTAAACTTGGCTATACCGAGCCACAGAAGGCCGAACTATCCTTAGCTCGGTCTTCTCCTTCAACTCTTTACTTCGGCTGCCCTGTTCGACCTTGATGCGCTTAGATCAAACTTCCAGGTAACAAGTTCGGACCGACCTAACCGATGTAAGTCACGACCGGACTAATTCCGACACCGGTCTTCTCAGAACATACTGCGACCGGACTAACTCTGAGACCGGCCTAACTGTGAATTGCCTCCAGACCGGAGTAATTTTACTCTTCCTTGGGCTGAAGTAACGATCTCTTCTCGAGCCGGAGTAATTTTGCCTCCTTGGGCCGAAGTAGCTTTGTCTTCCCAAGGCCGGAGTAACTTTGCCCTTCTGGGTCGGAGTATTCTGTACGGCCTTTTTACCTAGTCCACTGCGTTTTGGGCCTCAAAACCAAACTCGAAGTTCGGCCCAATTTTCCCAAAAATTACCCTCTCAGTTATGATATTATTTTAATTATAACTCATGAATTTATTAGTTATGCCTCATATTATATTTAGTTATAACATTTTTTTATAGTTATAACTCAAAAAATATGAAATTATATTATTTTATTTTTTAATTATAAAATATATATAATAAATACCTTTTAAGAAATGTGTATCATAGTGTTTCACTTACAGCTATTTTTGTTCTAGTGTAACACAAAAAATAATAATATTAAACAATGGTTTTCATTTTATCATAGGAGATGTGATTTTAAAATTTCTTGCTACTTCAAGCATTTTTTTCTAAGGATTCTCTATTTTTTAGAATCCTTAATTATAAAATTTAAATATTAATAAAATTTCAAAGAACTCCACATAATATCAAAACTATCGCTTATCCAAAATATTACACACCTACTTCCGCTACGCACCCCATAATAATTGGACACTTACTATAACATAAGCTAATATATTCGTGCCCTCTCTAAACTTTTTTTTTTTTTTTTTTATACTCAGAACGCTCTCAATGTAGGACCCTTAGGATCCACTCTTATAAGTTAAACTGTGAGAAGCTAGCCGATTCATTTAAACCATCGGACTTCCACTTGAATAGTAGGGAATTCGAACCCTAATCAGTGAGAAGAGAAGTATACTCCCGTACCAACTAGAATGGCCCTCCCTAAACTCACATTAGTGTTGCCCTTTCTTTTCCCCAAACCCATCACCGACCCATTACAGCCACTGATTTGTACATTTTCGTATATCACATAAAGGACGAGGATTTCCGTGGGCAAAAAGGGTGGGAAGAAGGAAGCACAAGTATCTAAAGGAAAATGTTATACGTCTCAACTTTTTTATTAAATAAATAGTTAAATATCTTATATAGGTGTGGAGTTCATAAATTGTGAAATCTATATTTATATGAGACATTTGATTATTTATTTGATAAAAATTTAATATTCCTAACATTATCCATGTCAAAAACCTAAAATCTCATCATCCATATCACTGACCTCACACTGAAATTCCTCCACTTCATCGTCAATGTCTGCAGTTTTGATACCTATGATTGGGAGGACAAGAGAAATACTCCCCACGTTTCAAAATAATAATTTATTTTAAGGAATTTAACTTTTTTTAGTAATATAATTGTTGTATTTAAAAAAAAAATGACCTTCTAAAATTATTCTTTAATAGTATATTTTTTTAAAAAAATTAATTGTCATAATTATATTTTTTATATTGTTAATGAATTTAAAAGAAGGTCAAAATATGAAATTCATATTGCCTATATTTGGGAAGTTGGGTTTGAGGATTTTTTGGTTAAAATAGTCACAAAAAACAAAATGGGTTTTTTAGCTCAATAAGACAAAGCATCATATCCAACCTATAATCATTGCATTTTTTCTCTTACAAAAAAGTCAAAAGCATTTCCCTAACCAGACTTTTTAGCCCCAGACTAAAATAACAAAAAAAAAAAAAATTAAAAGTGAAAAAGTCAATCTGCTTTCTAGACGAAGCTATTGTTTTTGTCTCTAATTTTTGAAAAAGACTAATATTTTAAGATAATAAAAAATAAAATAAATGATTAATATTTTAAAACAGGGGAGTAACATAATCATCTTTAGATACCATGTGGGGTGAGCTTGCTTATAATTCTCATTTTAAAAAAATATCAATATATGGGTACTTAGAAAAAAAATGTGGAGGTTATTAATGCCACCTATTTATTGGAGAAGCTCCGCCAACCTCAATGATTAGCAAATCTGTTGGTTTTTTTTTTTTTTTGTTGAATCTAAAAAAAAAAATCTGTTTGGTTTTGAATTTTTTTAAAATAATTTTCAAGTTTTTAATCTGTATTTTTAAATTTTTAGTCATTTTTAAAAATATTTTAATTATTTTATTTTACTTTTCAAATCCATTTAATCTATATATATACTTAAAATATAAAATTTGTAATTTTTGTTAAATTTACTAAATACAAAAATTATATACATAAAAATTCAGTAGGTTTTCATATATATATATATTGTATTTATTGAATATTTTTTAGATTTTTTGATAAATATTTTTATTTTTAAATACATTTAAAAGTCAAATGCTAATAAGTGCTCCATAAATATTGTTTAATGTTTGGAAGTGTTTAAAACGGGGATGCTTGTTTGGTGAGCTTAAGGGGTTGTTTGGAATGACTTAAATAAGTGTACTTTTTGTCTTTTTATGAAAAGATGTGCAAAAAAGTAGAGAAATGATATGATGAAAAAAGATAAAAAGATAAAAAGATGAATTATTTTGTAGTAGCCAAACATGGCCTGAGCCATTGGATTTGATTCAATATCCAACAAAGCAGATAGTCGAATGTTTGGTTGGAATAGTGAAGGTTGAACTAATAATCCGATTGGACTAATAATCCGATTGGACTAATAATCTCTCATATATGAGATAACTCAATCCTATGGGGGTGTGAGACAAAAATGGGCGCTAACTTCCAAATTAACTAGTTAAATAACGAAATTAACTCTCAAGTATACAAAATTTATTTCTTTCATTTTTCAAAACTTTGTTTTAAACATGTATAAATTAATCTCATGATATAATAATTTTCTATTACTTTTTTTTTTGTTTTTCTTTTTTGTATTATTAAAATCATAAATGAAAATATACTTTTAATGTTGTATTTAAATAAAATAAAAAATAATCTTTATAAAACAAAATTAAAAAGATATAAATAAAAATAAAATATACTTCAAGTTTAATATTGCTATTGTAAACAATTTAAAAGGACAAAATAATCTTTTGATACTTCATCATTTTCAAATTAAATATGAGATTTACTAAAATAGTCATTTGTAGACATCTAATTCCATTATAAAATAAACATGGAATCCACATTATTTCTAACTAAATAGTCTAGTTGTTGCATTACAATATTTCATTATTCATTTCATCTAAACAAATATGACCAAAGTGTCTTAAAAATATATAAAAATATTAAAAAAATGAATTGATTTCAGTAAAAGTGAATTGAACTTAGTGAAATGTGTCTTATATTTTATTTTTTTCTTTTCTTTTACTTGCACCTAGAGGTATTTATTAGCAAGACACAAACACAAAAATAAAATTTTTTAAAATTTATTAATAATTTTTAAAAACTAAAAAATGAAACAGATGGAATAATTTTTCATTTTTATTTTCTTAACATTTAAAAAAAGGCAAACCAAAGCCGTCCCACGTGATTCATGCTCGCGAGCTACAGTCACGGTACTGTCGGTGCCACATGCCAACGTTGTTCCTATTCTAGGTTTTCGCATTTTCACTTCTTATTTGTATTTCAACAATGATTCATCCCACTAAAAATATCACCACTAATAGTACTAATGTATTAAAAAAGTAAAAAAAAAAAAAAAACAACTCCAAGACCAAAACATCACATCATTAATGGCAGGACCCACTGCCACCTAATTAGTGGGAGCACTAATTAGTGCTCCCAAGCATTTTTCTTTGTATTTATTATTATTATTATTATTTTTTAATAATATGACAATCACGGTACTATTGGGTCATGATTGAAACTCCCTCTAATCATCACTTCACACACGTGGTGGGTGATGATCGAAAGAGAAGGAAAAAAAGAAAAAATTAGCAAATCATGTTGAGAGAGGATAAGGGAGGGGAGGAAAAGGGGGTCCGGATAATTATTGCTATATTATTATCTTATCTTATCCAATATTATCATATTTTGCTTATCATATGGTGCATCATCATTGTATTTATTACCTATGTCATATATGAGTGATAGAATTTATTTAAATGAATATAATGCATAATAATGATGAATTTTTTTTTGATGTGCAATGCATACTATACGTAATCTTATTATAAAATTATGTAAGTTTTTACATCATCATTGTATTAATTACATATGTCATATATGAGTGATGAAATTCACTTAAATGAATATAGTGATGATGCATAATAATGATGGAATTTTTTTTTTGGTGTGCAATGCATATTGTATATAATCTTACATAATTTTGTAGTAAAGTTATATACAGTGTACATTGTACATCAAAACATTTCCCATTTATGTTAATATATAGGGCAAATTACATTGACCTCTCTTGAGGTCCGGAAAAAAAAAAAAAAAAAAGGTTCCACAATTTTGAAATAACTATATTGACTTTTCTTTTAGTAATGTTAAAAAAAATCAATAGATGATATAAAGATACAAAGGGGGTGTTTGTTTCAGCTTTTCAGAGTCAGCTTATGACTTTTAGCTTTGAAAAAGTTATTTTGGACTGTTTGGTTAAACTTATTTCAAACAGCTTCTGATTTTAATGTCTTATTTTAACTTAAAAAAGCTGATTCTGAGAAGCTGCTCACCCCTTACTTCTGATTAGCAGCTTCTGCTGTGGACATGTTAATTTGTGGTTATACTCTTAAATTTTTTTATTTTTTATTTTTTAAAAATAGAAAAAGACTCAAATGGACTATATATTATTATTATTATTTTTTATGAGAAATGTAGACAAACAAAAAATAAAAATTAATTGAAAAAACTATTTCACAGCTTATTTAAAAAACACTACTCAGCAACTTAAATCTATAATCCAACAGCTACACCAAACAGATTAACAACCTCTGATTAAAGTTATAATCTATAATCTGTTAAGTTATAATCTATAAGCTGTTTTAACAGCTACACCAAACGGGACCAAAGATATACAAAATAAAATATATATTTTAATATAAAAGAAATGTTAACCTCATTTTTTTCATTTATACAACTAATGAATTTATAAAAATAGGGACAAAGTGGTATATGAATTAAAACCTTAAAGAGTCTAGTATAATTATGTCAAATTTATGAGACTTACTATATTTTTTTAAATCTTAAATAATGTTAATGTGATTTATTTTAATATATATTTATTAAACAGTTGGAAAATTTAAAAAATCCTTAAATGTCATCATAGTTTAAATTTTTAATTTTAATAATGTGTTGTAATTTAATGACATGAAACTGAGAACTTATTTTAAAAAGTTGGAACAAGATGCGAAGCAAGTTTAATAACTTTTACTACAAATAAAAGTAAAGCCAAACTATGATTCAATTAAATATAGTCTAGTTATGACTTAATTAAATTTATTTTAGATCACATACATTGACAATAAGAGATAAGATCCAAAATGACTTTATTTGTAATTATTTAAGAGTGTATATGTATACATAAATTAATTAAATTAGTTTAATCGGTCACTTTTTGTATATTCGTTTTAGTAGTTCCGGGTTTTATTTTTTGTCAAAAACAATGATTAATTGATTATTTATATCATATTATACAAATTGTATTTAATTTATTTCTAGCTGTGTTGTTGAGTTCTAACATTATAGTGTTGGGTGTAGAATTTCTTGTTATTAATTTTTTACAAATTGACAAAAACAAAAAGTGGGAGGAAAAAAAAAAAGAAGAGAGAGTATAGGCCATTTGAAAATGAATAACCATAAAATTGGCCATAAAAGCAAGTTAAAATTGGTGTGTAGTAATTGTGTAAAAAATTAAGTACATACATCAATTCTCATTAAAAATTTAGTGATTACATGAACATGACGTTGTAGAAAGAAATAACTATATCATAGGTCGTTTATTTTTGGGGTTAATTTTATTTTTGTCAATCACCAAAATATGAGTCTTGAGTTTTGCGTCACAAAAGTATGATAGTCGAAAGTTATTGCCAATATTCAAAGCTGATGGTCAAATGTGGTGATCAAAGGTGGTGGCTGATGTGATTTCCAGAGTATATCGCTCGATTTATTTTTCTTTTATTTTCGTTTTATATCGATTTCGGTTTTGTCCCGACTTTCATTATGTTCCAGATTTGGATTCCGAGATTGAATATTGTATCCATGTCTTATTTTTCTCCTTTGACCATTTGTATTTGAGTTTTAGAACTTGTTAGGCGAGTTTGGAGCAGGTTAGTTGTTAGTTGGGTTAGATTATTGTTGCCCAAATTTTGGTCTCTTCGCTCGAGCGAGCTTTTTGTAATTTGCTCCTTCACTCGAGTGAGGTTTCTTGCGCTCGAACAAGAATTAGGAGTTCTCAGGTTTTCTTCCAGACACAGCTTTTCTGGGAAAGATGAAGTTCTTCGCTCGCGCGAGCCTTTTTGCACTCAAGCGAGCATTGTGTTAATTGTTTCTACGCTCGAGTGAGGATTCTTGCGCTCGAGTAAGCGTGTGCGTCTGTGGTAGACCTGAAGCTTTGCATTGTGCGCTCGAGCGACGCTTCTTGCTCTCGAGCGAGCTCACTTGTTATGTCTAGTCGCTCGAGCGACAACTCCTTCGTTCGAGCGAAGACCTCGTATATCAGTTCGCAACAGAGATATTTTATATCACTTTTGATCTTCTTTTTCCCTAAGAACCCTAACTCATCCATCTTTCTCTCTAAAACTCTCTCCCTCTCTCTATAAATACACCTTGATTTTGGGGTCTCTCAACCCTAGTCCCTTTGTTAAAAAGGAAGAGCACCTTGAGGGCTCCGTGTTGATCCAAATGGATTGTGGTTTCGGCTTGTTTGAAGTGTCTCCATCTTCTCCTTTGGTCTCCTAACGTTGAGGTAGGGATATTCCATATTTTGTTTTGAATTTTAACCTAGTTATTTGTTGTTATAAATATATGATGAGATTTGGGATGTTTGGAGGAAATCTAGGGTTAAGATTCAAATTTATAAATAGGGGTTTTCATGTATTGTTGCATATTTGATCATGGGGTTGGGTTATGAGGTTGTTTGGTGTTAAAATGGTGGAATCTAGCTATTTGGTAGAATTTGAGAAAAATGGGGAGAATTGCCCTAATTTGAGTTAAATAGATTATTTTGTATAAATGATGAAATTGATACGGGAAATATGAAATTGGGAGGGTGCATGAATGAATGGTGTAGTTGGATTTGTTAAATCACTCACCTATGGAAATTTGATAAATTATATGTTTAAAAGATTGTACATCTGTTTAGAAATATCTGTTTTGGCTTATCGGTGGAGGATAGCTATGATTGTTGTAGAAACTGCATGTGGGATTAGGTGAATTGAAACTTATCGTTTAATTTACCTCATTGAATGTGATGGTATGATTGAGATATTGAATATATGTCGTTGATAGTCATTGTATATGACGATATTTTTAATACATTGTATATGTATCTTTGTTTCGGAGAAGATAGGGGATGTACTCCATTGTTTAGGAGGAGATAGGGGATGGACTCCATTTAAAATTAAGGTGGCTGGAATGTCCAGGGTGAAAGTCCCGAAATCTCGTTTATACATGGGTCTCGATCCCATGGACGAAATTTTTGTAAAATGGCAAAATTGAAGTGCTTGTGTATAAATGGGTGCCGATTCCCTCGAATGAGAATTCCATAAAATGGCTAAATTGAAGTATTTGAATAATAGTTATATGGAATTGTGAAACACTGAGTTGTAGTCTCATTCAGATTGTTTAGATAACAATGAACTTGTCTCATGAATTGACTCGGAATTAATTGAATTAATATGAATTGAATAGATGGAAATGGATTGAGATATGGGTATCAGTATTGAATGATCATGGAAAGAATGCAAGTCGGTTATGAGTGTGGAACTTTTGTCTGACACTTATGTCTTAGTTAAGCTTCACATATTGTGTTAGTATATCTCTACTGGGCTTTGGCTCACCTTACTTGGGAAACTATTTTCAGGTACCGGTGACATGCCACCTCCTAGGATGTAGCTTTGGAGGATTTATGAGCTGAAGGTTCATTTTTGTTGTTTGTTGTTTAGATTTTTAAATGATTATTTAAGCCAAGGACTTTATATGTATTGAGCTTATGACTCTCTTTTGTTGTAACCAAGTAATATTTTGGAAAGATGTAAGCCGAAGGGCATTTGTTTATGTTAAACCCTCTTGTATTATCAATTTCATGTAATGAAAGGATTACTTACACTCTTATTTATGTAATTGTTGTTTATGCTTGGGTTATATCTATGGTATTATTTTGGGGGGCGTTACAACTTGGTATTAGAGCGTACCGAGTTTGAATACTTTGGGTACGTGAGAAGTGGTTAGTACCACAATGGGTTTGTCTCGCTTGTTAGAGACCTAAGTATGATGTTATGTGCTTATATGATAGCATATTTACGTGACTATATGGCTATCAGATTTAATTTCTGAGATGCTGATCGGGTCCATGGGTTTCTAGGAGTCCTGTTGGAAAGGCACTTGATCACTGCCGTTTCTAACTGGAACTCTAGCAATGCGACGGGACGGTCATTATCCGAAAATGAAATTCATATGTGTTTATGTGATTATGTGCTTATGTGGAGTGATTTACCATTGTCCAATGTATTGGGACGCAAGTAAGTTAGCATCGACACATTTGTGAATGTGCTAGTTTCTTTTACTACCCTTATTAGGATGCCTAGACGAAGAAGTGACAATTTCCCTTCTTACACGCGGGAAGAGTTGCGGAAACGGTTTATGAAGTTATGCCAAGGTACTACACCTTTGGAATAGTTTGAAGCATGGTTTATTAACTTGTCGAGATTTGCTCCAGAGTTGGTTACAACAAAGGAGCAACGTTGTCTTGAGTTCGAAGGGAAGTTGTGTGATGCTATTTGGAGAAAAGTTGTTGGGCAATGCATAGAGATTACCATGCCTTGGTAGAAGTAGCGGCTCACATGGAGATCGTTATCAATAGCATTGGTCAGGAGGAGGAGGAAGAGTCCATATCTACAAGTTCAACTGTTTGGAGAGGTAGTAGATCTAGTAAGGCACAGGTGTAGGTGACACCTCGGGCTACTCTTGTTTCATTAGACTCGTCCTTTGGAGAGTCTAGCTAGACTTAGGCGTTCTCAAGTCAATCTCGGAAAAGATGATCACCTTGGTGATTTCGATGTGGTTGGACAGGCATGTTTGGCGCTGATGTCCTCTGAGGGGGCAGTGCTAGTTTTAGTAGTCCAAGCGAGGACAATAGTGAGGCTGGAAGTGTGAAGGGGTTTTGATTCTTTGTAGTGTTATTTGATATTATATTATGAAAGGTTGTACGCCTACGGATATTGTTTATATATGCATATGTGGTTGTGAACCCAAAAGGTATGGTTATTGTGAGTGTCAATTTCCGACCACACTGCCAAACAGGTACCCAGTTGGAGAGCACTGGCAGAATAAATTAAGCCCGAACGACCTGCAACAGAAGGAAGAGTTTCCGGCGGTGGCTCGTTCACCCGGGGGCACTCCGACGACCAAGTCAGTACTCAATATCTCTCAAAGATAACTAATAGTGCTAAACTCACTAGCTTGAGCATAAAAAGACATACCTTAGACCCATTGGGGTGCCTCTCTTTTATAGCCAACTCAATCCTAGTCTCAATGGAAGCCTAACTCCAATGGACTCAGGATTACTGCTAATCTTGGACTCCCAATAGGATCAGGATAAGCTCTCTAAAAGTCTCATCTTTACCCAAACTGAAATCTCCTCCCATTCTAGGACTCTTGTTCTTTATCCGCTTATCTCGGATTCCGGTATTCTCGCAGATAACCTCGGCCTAGCCAAGATTACCTCGGTGTCATGACCAAGACACGTGGCACCTCGGCTGGCACTTCGGTGACACCTCGGCCACGTGTTGTCATTCAAAAATTATGTCCCCACAACTGCCCCTTAGGTTCTATTACCTCGGCATCCTGAGGTGATGGAACCTATATCATTCCCTCCATTTAGCACATCGGCTAAGCTTGCTTCATCATCTATTGCCGAAGTCAGAACTCGTTGGCTCAATATGATCGAGACCTATAATCTGCTTTCATCAATACTTTGGAACCAACAACCAAGTTCGTCCAAGTTTTTCAACTGAAACTGTCCTCCTGGCCGAGGTATTTGTTTCATTAAATCAAAAACTCCAAGTGTTTCACCACGCGTATAAATTGCGCTGTCTGACAAGCACGTCGTCCCAAGCACCATAATTGCCATTTTGCCTCCATTTCATGCTTTTGATGAAAATCAACCCTCTTAAATATTCCATTTGCTGCTTTTGCGAAGCTTTCTGCAACCAGTTTCACTCTCTCCCTCCGGTGAGGCTTTTGCTGATCCTTTCCGATTGCTGCCGTCGTCTGATTTCGGCGATCCTCATATCGGCTTCACTTTTTCTGGTAAGCCACTGTTCCTCCTGGTTTCAATTTTTGTTGCTCTTCAAGAGTTTTTGCTTCATTACTTGTTTCCATTGCTGTTTTGCTCAAGTATTCGATTTCATGAATCATGTATCTCAGTGTGTCTATTTCATGATTTTGTTTTTTGCCCAAGTCTTGAATACACATACTGTTCACAACTTTCTTGCACTTTTGTCACCGTTCTTGGCCTTGTACCCTTGCATATACTCTGTCACAGTGTTCTTTGATGATTCACCACTATTCTTGGCTCTAAGTTTTCTCTTCTTGTCTTTTCTTGTTGTATTTCCAGATTCTTTCCCTCGTTTCTGTTTTCTGCATAGTCCTAGAACCACATCCCTTCTTGAAATAGATGTCGAGATAACAGTAGAGAAGCTTCCCAAACTAACTGCCGAGGCTGAACTACTGTCAATCGTCGAAGCAGATCAGTCTGACGTTCTTGCTTTAGTCCCTAGTTCTTAGGGTCTTCATTCTTGTACTTTTGTTGTCTTCGCATATGTAACTTCTTTGCTTCTCAACAATGTCTGTTGTTCGTCGATGCGCCACTGCTTTGTATTTGAACAAGAAATCACTTTACCAGGTCGAAGTGCTTCTTTAATGCATGTTTGTATTTTTCTGAGTATTGAATGCTTTCTTCTGCTTACTGCCTGTATGCTTCCCCATACTTTAGAATTTTTTCAACTTTTTTCGAATATATCCTGCAAATCACTTCGGGGTAGTACACCTCGGATAAGCATCACTTCGGAATTATTATCAGGTAGACACCTCGGATAAGCATCACTTTGGAATTATCATTGGGTAGACACCTCGGACTAACATAACCTCGGTACTTTATTTCTACAAGTGTGTTCTTTAACAGAGGTATTCAAGTGTTGCTTCCTCATTTGTACTTGCCTTCTTTTATACATGCTTCACTTTTTCCAACCTTCTAAGCTTTTAACAAGCTAGTTGGTCATCTCTGATGATCATATCTCGGAAAACGTCTTTTAGTGTGATCTCGGCTAGGGGTGTGCATAATACCGCCGAAACTGCCAAAACCGCCAAAACCGCACCGAACCGCACTGCCAAGGCAAATTCGTTATTATTTGCCAATCGAACCGCCGGTTTTTGGTAAGAAAAATGGCAAATTCTAGTGACACTTTTATCAATCCGCCGGTTTCTATTTTTCTTCCAAACCGCATCGACCCGCACCGCTATTAAATCATGTTTTATAAGATTCTAAAAATTCTTTTTTACTTAAGTTTGCTTGTCGTTCTATACCTTAGAATATAGTATTACATTACTGCTCGAGGGGAATTCAAGATGTCAGTAATCAAAAATAAAGTTGGATTCCAATTCACTTTTCAATCTTTTTTTTTTCTGGCCATGTTGCAAACTTGCATCAGCTCACTTTTCAATCTAAATACTTTTCAACAGTAAACATTTTCAATATATTGTAAACCCTGAATGATATTAATTTTATGTATTGTATTTGATCATTGTAGCTTCCATAGATGCTTGTAATGAACTGATGGCATAGTCGTTGATATTATCATGTTGTTGCTACACTTGCTGCATCAGAAGAAAGCTTCGCAAGATGCTTAACATCACGGTATCTCTCGTCTTTTTTTTACTCTTTGATTTAAGTTTTGTAATTTGAGTTATATTTTTTATAAACCGCCAATCCGCCCGAACCGCCAAGGCAAATTAGCCATTTTTTGCCAATCGAACCGCCGATTTTTGATAAGGAAAATGGCAAATTCTAGTGACACTTTTATCAATCCGCCACCTGCCATACGGTTTCTATTTTTCTCTCAAACCGCACCGACCCGCACTGCGCACACCCCTAATCTCGGCTATACCAAACTTGTAAATTGCTAAAAAAATTCAACAAGTGGTAGACTTCGTAATCTTCAACTATTTCAACTTGTAAATTGTTTTAAAATTTTAACAAGTGGTAACATTATCATTCCTTCTCCTTGCCCACTAATGTGAATATAAGTTGCACTTAGGATCACATTATGGAAGTTGGCTTCATGCCACAGTCACAGATCCTTTCTAGCCGATGTGTTCTTCTTTTTACTCTTGTATGGAAAAATAATTTTCATGTCTTCAATTTACACCTTAACTGTGTAATCTCCTCGGGGTGTAACACCTCGGTTGTACTCACTAATCGGTTTATCTCAGCCTCGGTTTAATACTTGAAAACATTGTAACAAATGTTTTCACAAGTGTTGCTCAAAAAGTCGCCACTTTTCTCTTACTTCTTAAAACTTCTATCTTTCATTATCTTCCAAGTCCTGGCAACATGGTAATCTCGGCAAGTATGTAGATACTTCTTTCAGTATAACCTTGTCTTGACTTGTAGATTTTTCTCAAATTTCAATAAGTGTTAAACATCATCTCAGTTTAACTCTGCTTGTAAACTTTTCTCAAGTTTCAACAAACGTTAAACATCATCTCGGTTTAACTCTGCTTGTAAACTTTTCTCAAGTTTCAACAAGCGTTTGAACATTATATCGGTTTAACTCAACTTGTAAATTGCTACAAATTTCAACAAGTGTTTAAACAATGATCTTGGTTTAACTTTAGCTTGTAAATTGCTACAAATTTCAACAAGTATTTAAACAATGATCTCATTTTAACTTCAACTTGTAAATTGCTACGAATTTCAACAAGTGTTAAACAATGATCTCGATTTAACTTCAACTTGTAAATTGCTACAAATTTCAACAAGTGTTAAACAATGATCTCATTTTAACTTCAACTTGTAAATTGCTACGAATTTCAACAAGTGTTAAACATTAATCTCGGTTTAACTTCAACTTGTAAATTGCTACAAATTTCAACAAGTGTTAAACATTAATCTCGGTTTAACTTCAACTTGTGAACTTTTCTCAAGTTTCACCAAGTGTTAAACAATGATTTCGGTTTCACTTCAACTTGTAAATTGTCTACAAATTTCAACAAGTGTTAAACATAATCTCGGTTTAACTTCAACTTGTAAACTTTTCTCAAGTTTCACCAAGTGTTAAACAATGATTTCGGTTTAACTTCAACTTGTAAATTGTCCACAAATTTTAACAAGTGTTAAACAGTGATTTCGGTTTAACTTCAACTTGTAAATTTGTCACGACCCAAACCCGGCCCTATGGGTTTAGTACCGTAACCGGCCAGTAATCCGAGATTACCGAAGGCCTGCAGAACAGTAATACAGTAAAACAGAGTACAGGGCCTGGCGGAAGCCAATACAGTAAATAAACAATGTCCAATGAGCTGTGACAGTCTGTATGCCAAAAAGATTTTTCATGCATTCATACATATACAAACAGTACAGTCTATACAAAATTTACAGTCACACAGTACAGGGACCTAATCCCTTGATAACAGTACGGTAAACATTCAGTCTATACAGGACAGTTAGACAGTATGAAGACAGGCGGGGGAAAACAAACAAAACACCCCAAAGCCATAGCATGGCAACTCGGAACCTCGCAGTGAGGCACAAAGGCTGGCTTGACAAAACTGGAGTTACCCTGACGCTCCTAGCGCCGATCTGGTGCCTGTACACCTACATATATATATAAACAGTGAGCTAAAGCCCAGTGAATAACATAATGCGTAAAGGGGTTTAGAATGAATGTCCTTACGGTAATGAAAACAGTTCAATTCAATCAGTATTTCAGTTGTTCAGTACAGTAAACAGTCATATGTGGTACATCCATTAGCATAACAGTAACAGTAGGTCTTAAAAGACAGAACAGTAATGATGGCCATCAGTCAGTAAACAGTAGTGGTTCCACGAGGGAACCGACAGAGATCTCTGTAACAGTAACAGTAACAGTAAACAGTAGGTACTAAGGATGCCACAGTACAGTTCAGAAATAAAGGACATACATTCATTCAGTAATACCAGTTCAGTAAACAGTTCAGTTCAGTATTCAAAAGATATCAGTTGAACATATCTTTACACAATTGTTACTCACAGAGTTCTGGGCTACAGTATGCTAGAGCGTGTCTCCCCAGTTGCCAACCCTACACAGTTCACAGGTTGAACACACACTAAGCTACACAGTTGGGAAATATCATAACTTAATCCCTAATTTGCCTTGGTGTGTTCTACAACGATATCCTCATCTAAATGTCTTAAACTAGGCCTAAGAATGCCTAGGATGGGATGAGGATGCAAAAATACACTTAGAAAATATTTTGCAAACTTTGCTGAAAATAGGAGCCTCGCTCGAGCGAGACTTTCTTCGCTCGAGCGGAAGTCCAAAATCAAAGGCTTAGCTCGAGCGAGGAATCCTTCGCTCGAGCGGTCTGCAAAACAGTAAAAATACTGGATGCTGAGATTTTACGCGCGATGGTCGCTCGAGCGGAGCCCTGGACAAAGGTGCTCGCTCGAGCGGGGAACCCTTTGCTCGAGCGAGGAAGCCAAATCTGGAATTTCCAGATTTGCCTCCCAAGCTCAAACCAAGCATTCTACCACTCCAAACTCGACCTCTTGGGCCCAAATTCTGGAAAACATAACTAAATTCAATGTATAACAAGTTTCAAAGCTCAATTTATGAATTCAAGCCCCAAAGGTGAGTCAATTAAAACCATATTCAAACCCATTTTCAAGAATATGAAGAACATGCAAGCATGCATGGATTCAAACCAAATTCAACCTTCAAAGCTTGTTCAAATGGACTCATTTCTTCAAGAACATGATGAATTCATGGAGTATGACCAAAGGATGGACATGCATGTGAGGAAACATGGACTTACAACCTCAAAACTTCAATATATGTACATGCATGCAACAATTAAGCTTCAATTCAACAACAATGAACCAACTCATGACTTAACTCTACAATTAAAGCATGAATTGTGCAAGAATGGATTCTAAGACAACAACAAGAAGATGAATGTCCTACCTTAGTCTTGAAGAATTAGGAGTGAGGGAGCTCAAATATGCAAATACACTTCAATTCCAAGCAATTCAAGCCAAATCAACAAGAACAATTCTCTCTCTCTCTCTCTAACTCTCCTCTCATGGTCGGCTAAGCTCAGGAGAAATGGCTGATGGAAATGTTTTGAGTCAAGGATGCAAGGCTCTAGCATCACTAGGTAGTGTGCCACTAAGGGTGGCAATATGGTAAATAAACCAAACTCTTTAATTAGCTTATTTTAATCTAATTTAATCATACCTAATCAGTTTTCAGGTAAATACACCACAAAATCACATAAATTCTGTTGATCATTAAACATCAATCAATTTTGGATTCGGCCGCCGATAAGGCCTTCAATTTACAGTTTAAACATATAAGCATGAACAGATATTCATACAATCAAACAGATAGGATGTAATTTAACTAACATATACTCCATCAATTCGGTTTCCAATTTCAGTAAGTCAGTTCAGTACTTTATTCAATTCAATTATCGATCATAATCAATTCAGTTTAACGGTAATCGATGATTATCGGTAATCAATCAGTCATAAGTCGGTAAACAGTATGAGGGTTGTTACAATCTTCCCTCCTTATAAAGTGTTTAGTCCTCTAAACTCGAGTTACCTTCATTCTGGAAGAAAACAGGATTCAGTGGAAACAGTTCAGGATATCGTTTGGCCATGTCATCTTCCCTTTCCCAAGTGGCATACACGCCACCGTGGTTCTGCCAGTCAACTTTTACTAGTGGGATCTCTTTGTTCCTCAGTTTCTTGATCCGTCGGTTTACAATCTGTATAGGCCGTTCCTCGTAAGTGTAGTCATCACTCAACACTACGTGGGTAGGCTCTATTACATGGAACGGATCCCGGAGATAATCTCTTAACATAGAAATGTGGAAAACATTATGCATGTGTTCCATTTCAGGAGGGAGCGCAACTTGATACGCCACCGCATTGATTTTCTCAATAATCTCATACGGTCCGACATATCTCGGCGCTAACTTGCCTTTGACTCCAAAACGAGTCTGGCCTTTCATTGGTGTCACTTTCACAAAAACGTGATCACCCACTTCATACTCTCTGTCCCGTCTTCTGACATCTGCATAACTTTTCTGTCTATTCTGTGCAGTTTTCAGTCTCTGCTGTATCAGTTTCACTTTTTCAGTTGTTTCATACACAATCTCGGGCCCAAGCAAAGGCCCATCTCCAACTTCTGCCCAGCAAATCGGAGATCTACATCTTCTGCCATACAATGCCTTGAAGGGCGCCATACCAATACTCGAATGGTAGCTGTTATTGTAGGCGAATTCAACTAATGGCAGATGACTTTCCTAGTCTCCCTGAAAATCAAGGACACACATTCTCAGTAAATCCTCCAGAGTTTGGATGGTCCTTTCTGATTGGCCATCTGTCTGAGGATGATAGGCACTACTCAGTCTCAGTTCAGTACCCAGTGCAGTTTGTAGCCTTTGCCAAAACCTCGATGTAAACTTCGAATCCCTGTCAGAAACAATAGACACAGGCACTCCATGCAGTCTAACAATTTCATCAATATAGATAACAGCCAATTTGTCCGCATTATAAATCGTCTTGACAGGTAAGAAGTGAGCAGATTTGGTCAGTCTATCAACAATAACCCAAATTGAATCCATACCTTTTCTGGAGCGAGGTAATCCCACAATAAAATCCATGGTGATATGCTCCCATTTCCACTCTGGTATGGGTAGGGGTTGCAATAGTCCGGCAGGTCGTTGATGCTCAGCTTTGACTTGTTGGCAATGAATACATTTGGACACAAAGTCAGCAATTTCTTTCTTCATTCCTGGCCACCAGAAATTCGGTTTCAGATCTTGGTACATTTTCGTATTCCCCGGATGGATAGACAATTTTGAATTGTGGCCTTCTTGCAGAACTCTTCTTTTTAGTTCGGTATCATTTGGTACACACAGTCTTTCTTGAAATTTCAGTACATTATTCTCAAATTTGAATCCCGGTCTCGGTTTAGATTCTCTTTCTTCGATGATCTTTTTCAAGAAGTCATCCAGTTGCTGTTTCTCTTTAATCTCCTCAATCAGTGCCGGTTGAGCAGAAATAGCAACTAAGATTCCACCTTGTTCTCGTAAAACAATTTCGATTTCAGACTTTTCAAGGTCACAAAGAAACTCTTTCTGTCCTGTAAGCAAACAGGCTAAGTTTCCAATCGATTTCCGGCTCAATGCATCGGCAACGGTATTGGCTTTTCCCGGATGGTACAATATCTGTAGGTCATAGTCTTTAATCAGTTCCAGCCATCTCCGCTGTCTCATGTTCAGTTCTTTCTGTGTGAAGAAATACTTTAAGCTCTTGTGGTCGGTGTATACTTCACATGTCACCCCATACAGATAGTGACGCCAAATTTTCAGTGCAAACACCACTGCAGCAAGTTCCAGGTCATGGGTCGGGTAGTTCTTTTCATGTGGTCTCAACTGTCGGGAAGCATAAGCAATAACTCTCCCATTCTGCATTAAAACACATCCCAAACCCTTATGAGAAGCATCACTAAATACAGTATAACCATCCGTACCTGAAGGTAGGGTAAGAACCGGTGCAGTCACTAATCGGGTTTTCAACTCCTGAAAAGCAGATTCTCTTTGGTCAGTCCAGTCAAATGATGTCCCCTTCTGAGTTAACTGAGTCAATGGTAGGGCAATTTTGGAGAAATCTTTGACAAATCTTCTGTAATATCCAGCCAGTCCCAAAAAGCTTCGGACTTCAGTCACATTGGTCGGTCTAGGCCAGTTCACTACAGCTTCAATTTTCTGCGGATCAACAGAAATTCCATTTTTGCTAACAACATGCCCCAGAAACATAACATGGTCAAGCCAAAATTCACATTTAGACAGTTTAGCATACAGTTTCTGTTCTCTTAAGGTTTGTAGGGCAAGTCTCAGATGATGTTCATGCTGTTCTATACTTTTGGAGTAAATCAATATGTCATCGATAAATACAACAATAAAGTCATCAAAGTATGGTTTAAAAATTCTGTTCATAAGGTCCATAAAAGCAGCTGGTGCATTCGTGACTCCAAAAGGCATAACCAAAAATTCATAATGGCCATACCTTGTTCTAAAAGCAGTTTTATCAATGTCTTCTGGTTTAACCTTCAGTTGATAATACCCCGATCGGAGATCGATTTTGGAAAACACTTGTGCACCCTGTAACTGATCAAATAAATCATCAATACGCGGTAATGGGTATTTATTCTTTACAGTTACCTTATTCAGTTCACGGTAGTCAATGCACAGTCTCAGTGAGCCATCTTTCTTCTTGACAAACAAAACAGGAGCACCCCATGGCGAAGTGCTAGGTCTGATGAACTTTTTGTCTAACAGTTCTTGCAATTGCACTTTCAGTTCTTTCAGTTCAGTTGGAGCCATTCGGTAAGGAGCTTTAGAAACTGGTTGTGTTCCGGGAATCACATCAATGGTAAATTCAATCTCCCTGTCAGTCAATTCTCCTGGAAGATTATCTGGAAAAACATCTGGAAATTCTCTGACTATAGGAATACAATTCACATCAGTTTTAATACTATCATCAGTAGACACAGTCAGTACAGAACACAGATATCCTTTACACCCCTTTCTAATTAATTTAACAGCTTTCACTGACGAAATCAAATACGGAGGAGGTACTACTCCACTCCCATTAAACACAAATTCAGGCAAACCAGGTGGACGGAAAACAACTTGCTTGGTCACACAGTCAATAGTGGCATGATATTTTTGTAACCAATCCATCCCCAATATTACGTCAAAATGATCAATGTTCAATGGCAGTAAATCAATAAACAGATGCATATCCCCAACAATAATTTCACATGCGGGGTACATATAAGCACATGTCATGGATCCCCCTACGGGTGATGATACGGCTAGCAGATAGTTCATAGGTTCTAAGGGTCTATTCAATTTCCGTGAGAAAGCATGCGATACATAAGAATGTGTAGACCCCGAATCAATCAATACATATGCATTTTGTGTACAAATAGAGAGAATACCTGACACAACGGTCTCAGTATTTTGCACGTCTCCCGGTACTAGTGCGAACACTCGGCCTTGCCTCACAGGCTCTTTCCCGGTAGCTCTAGGGTTAGGCTTTGGTGCTACAGTTGATGCTGCTACGCTTGGTGCAGCTTTACTACTGGCTTGTGGAGCAGAGGGGCAGTCTTTAACCATGTGGCCCACCTTGCCACACCTGTAACAGGCTCCAGATATTCTGTAGCAGACCCCCTTGTGCTTCTTGCCACACTCAGGACAGGGTGGTATGAACCCACTCCCTTGGCTGGGGCTAGTTGTCGACCCCGTATTTTGTTTCTTGTTGGCTGGGTTATGCTTGCCTTTCTTGAATTTGAAACCCTGCCTTTTACCATGCCATTCAGTTGTTGGTGTTTCAGATTGTTTCACCGCTGCAATGTTCGACTCGGCCATCAATACCCGGTCGAGAACACCCACAAAAGTCGGTAATTTCAAAACATTTATCCGGTCAAGTATTGCCACATTAAGGCCACCTTCAAATTTTCTGGCCTTCTTATATTCAGTATCCACCATATGCGGTGCATAACGGGCAAGTTCAGTAAATTTCGTCTCATATTCCGCAACAGTCGTTGTGCCCTGCTTCAGCTGTTCAAATTCAGTCACTTTTCTATCCCTAACACACTGAGGGAAATACTTTTCAAAGAAGGACTCCTTGAACTGAGCCCAAGTCATAACAGTATTTGTATCACGGATCAACATCCACCACCTTCTAGCTTCTTCTTGTAAGGTGAAGGTAGCTAATAGTACTTTATTCGCTTCTGAACATGGGAACACTTCAAATAGTTTTTCTGTTTCCAGAACCCAAGCTTCAGCTTTTAACGGTTCAAGGCCTCCCTAAAAGGATGGCGGTTTCATTTTGCTGAACTTATGGGTGAGAGCAATAATATCCCCATCATCCACATTCGCATTAGGTTCCGGCTGTACCGGAGGAGGAGGAGGCTGTTGGTTCTGTTGTTCAAGTCTAGCAGTTATCAGTTCCATCATTCTTTCCATTCTTTCCATTCTTGCCTTAGTAGATGAGGACTCAGGTTCATTTGCATTGTCCATTTCACTATAAGCAGTTATAACAGTTTTTAAACATAAGCAGTCATTTGTTTAACATTTTACCACATCAGTATGTATTCAGTCATAACATAACCACACACCTATCATGCTCATGAGATGCCCTAATAACTTTTCTAGGACACCCTATAGCTCATTTGGACACGTGTGTGCGGTATAACTCGTGGTAAGTATCGCTCTGATACCACTCTGTCACGACCCAAACCCGGCCCTATGGGTTTAGTACCGTAACCGGCCAGTAATCCGAGATTACCGAAGGCCTGCAGAACAGTAATACAGTAAAACAGAGTACAGGGCCTGGCGGAAGCCAATACAGTAAATAAACAATGTCCAATGAGCTGTGACAGTCTGTATGCCAAAAAGATTTTTCATGCATTCATACATATACAAACAGTACAGTCTATACAAAATTTACAATCACACAGTACAGGGACCTAATCCCTTGATAACAGTACGGTAAACATTCAGTCTATACAGGACAGTTAGACAGTATGAAGACAGGCGGGGGAAAACAAACAAAACACCCCAAAGCCATAGCATGGCAACTCGGAACCTCGCAGTGAGGCACAAAGGCTGGCTTGACAAAACTGGAGTTACCCTGACGCTCCTAGCTCCGATCTGGTGCCTGTACACCTACATATATATATAAACAGTGAGCTAAAGCCCAGTGAATAACATAATGCGTAAAGGGGTTTAGAATGAATGTCCTTACGGTAATGAAAACAGTTCAATTCAATCAGTATTTCAGTTGTTCAGTACAGTAAACAGTCATATGTGGTACATCCATTAGCATAACAGTAACAGTAGGTCTTAAAAGACCGAACAGTAATGATGGCCATCAGTCAGTAAACAGTAGTGGTTCCACGAGGGAACCGACAGAGATCTCTGTAACAGTAACAGTAACAGTAAACAGTAGGTACTAAGGATGCCACAGTACAGTTCAGAAATAAAGGACATACATTCATTCAGTAATACCAGTTCAGTAAACAGTTCAGTTCAGTATTCAAAAGATATCAGTTGAACATATCTTTACACAATTGTTACTCACAGAGTTCTGGGCTACAGTATGTTAGACCGTGTCTCCCCAGTTGCCAACCCTACACAGTTCACAGGTTGAACACACACTAAGCTACATAGTTGGGAAATATCATAACTTAATCCCTAATTTGCCTTGGTGTGTTCTACAACGATATCCTCATCTAAATGTCTTAAACTAGGCCTAAGAATGCCTAGGATGGGATGAGGATGCAAAAATACACTTAGAAAATATTTTGCAAACTTTGCTGAAAATAGGAGCCTCGCTCGAGCGAGACTTTCTTCGCTCGAGCGGAAGTCCAAAATCAAAGGCTTAGCTCGAGCGAGGAATCCTTCGCTCGAGCGGTCTGCAAAACAGTAAAAATACTGGATGCTGAGATTTTACGCGCGATGGTCGCTCGAGCGGAGCCCTGGACAAAGGTGCTCGCTCGAGCGGGGAACCCTTTGCTCGAGCGAGGAAGCCAAATCTGGAATTTCCAGATTTGCCTCCCAAGCTCAAACCAAGCATTCTACCACTCCAAACTCGACCTCTTGGGCCCAAATTCTGGAAAACATAACTAAATTCAATGTATAACAAGTTTCAAAGCTCAATTTATGAATTCAAGCCCCAAAGGTGAGTCAATTAAAACCATATTCAAACCCATTTTCAAGAATATGAAGAACATGCAAGCATGCATGGATTCAAACCAAATTCAACCTTCAAAGCTTGTTCAAATGGACTCATTTCTTCAAGAACATGATGAATTCATGGAGTATGACCAAAGGATGGACATGCATATGAGGAAACATGGACTTACAACCTCAAAACTTCAATATATGTACATGCATGCAACAATTAAGCTTCAATTCAACAACAATGAACCAACTCATGACTTAACTCTACAATTAAAGCATGAATTGTGCAAGAATGGATTCTAAGACAACAACAAGAAGATGAATGTCCTACCTTAGTCTTGAAGAATTAAGTGAGGGAGCTCAAATATGCAAATACACTTCAATTCCAAGCAATTCAAGCCAAATCAACAAGAACAATTCTCTCTCTCTCTAACTCTCCTCTCATGGTCGGCTAAGCTCAGGAGAAATGGCTGATGGAAATGTTTTGAGTCAAGGATGCAAGGCTCTAGCATCACTAGGTAGTGTGCCACTAAGGGTGGCAATATGGTAAATAAACCAAACTCTTTAATTAGCTTATTTTAATCTAATTTAATCATACCTAATCAGTTTTCAGGTAAATACACCACAAAATCACATAAATTCTGTTGATCATTAAACATCAATCAATTTTGGATTTGGCCGCCGATAAGGCCTTCAATTTACAGTTTAAACATATAAGCATGAACAGATATTCATACAATCAAACAGATAGGATGTAATTTAACTAACATATACTCCATCAATTCGGTTTCCAATTTCAGTCAGTCAGTTCAGTACTTTATTCAATTCAATTATCGATCATAATCAATTCAGTTTAACGGTAATCGATGGTTATCGGTAATCAATCAGTCATAAGTCAGTAAACAGTATGAGGGTTGTTACAAAATTGTCCACAAATTTCAACAAGTGTTAAACAATGATTTCGGTTTAACTTCAACTTCTAAATTGTCCACAAATTTCAACAAGTGTTAAACAATGATTTCGGTTTAACTTCAACTTGTAAACTTTTCTCAAGTTTTACCAAGTGTTAAACATAATCTCGGTAAGCTCTTCTCTTCTCGGACTTAATCATCTTAGGCCGAGATCTTGTCTTCTGGGATCTCAGATTCGAGATCTGGAATCCGAGATCGGCTTACTTGGGCTAAGCTCTTGTCTTCTCATATCCAGTGTTATCTCGGCTTGACAGGTGAGGTCACCTCAGCATCTTGTCGCTTTCTTTGGAGGTAATCCCTCAGATCTTCCTTGGTTCGTCCAGGAGCTCGGCTATCTCCGGATTTCAGCCTCTTTGGTGCACTACTTCCTGTGTCATTGTGAGTCCTTTTGGACCTCCCTCCATTGGTCGCGTCGAAACAGAGGTCCTTCCCCTGAACATGCCGATGTTCTTTGGAGTCAGCTTCCTTGGTGCGATGTGTCCTCTGTGAATCTCCCCTTCTTGATTCTCCTCGTCTGACCTCCTTTGAAGGCCGGTGAGAATGTTCCTTGGTCCTATCGTGCTGAGGAGTCGTAGGAGTTGTCTTCTGCCCCCTGCCAGGGCATCTTTCTTAGCTGCTGGAATCGGCGTGTCTTGTGACAAAAACGGTGGCTGGAGGTCGTCCTCGTTATAATACTTGCTTCGGTCTGATTTCTTTGGCACGTCGCCCTGCTAGCCGATGTCCTCTTCTCCATGATTCTTATTACGAGTTTCTTCATTGTAGTTATCTTTTTCTACACCAAGGTCAATATGTTTCACACTTTGAGTTGGGGTGTCGTCCACAACCTTCTCTTTCGGTCTGTCGTTGGCCATCTATTCTCCTTTCGTTCCCACAGACGGCGTCAAATTGTGTGTGTCAATTTCTGACCACACTGCCAAACAGGTACCCAGCTGGAGAGCACCGGCAGAATAGATTAAGCCCGAACGACCTGCAACAGAAAGAAGAGTTTCTGACGGTGGGTCGTCCACCCGTGGGCACTTCGACGATCAAGTCAGTACTCAATATCTCTCAAAGATAACCAATAGTGCTAAACTCACTAGCTTGAGCATAAAAAGACATACCTTAGACCCATGGGGGTGCCTCTCTTTTATAGCCAACTCAATCCTAGTCCCAATGGAAGCCTAACTCCAATGGACTCAGGATTACTGCTAATCTTGGACTCCCAATAGGATCAGGATAAGCTCTCTAAGAGTCTCATCTTTACCCAAACTGAAATCTCCTCACATTCTAGGACCCTTGTTCTTTATCCGCTTATCTCGGATTTCGGTATTCTCGCAGATAACCTCGGCCTAGCCAAGATTACCTCGGCGTCATGACCAGGACACGTGGCACCTCGGCTGGCACTTTGGTGACACCTCGGCCACGTGTTGTCATTCAAAAATTATGTCCCCACAGTTATGTAATTAACTTTATACTCATTTGTAATGTGTTAATAGATGTGGTACGAATTGAAAATCCTAGTGTTTTATGTCATATTGATGTCGTGGGAAACGAGTTAGCTTGTGATGTCTCAGGATAGTCACGAATGCCTTGTGGAAAGGCAAGGATGTGCTTTGTTTTGGACTTTGAGTCTTGAGGATAGAAGATTGGTGGATAGGTCGTATGGTATTCGAAGTTGGTTGGTACATAGTCACGTTGGAAATTGTTATTGGGTTGCGTTAATGGACTTGGGGGCGTGGGGGCCTCACTTATGGGTGCATTTAATTCGTGTGGTTATATAAAGCCCCTTGAATTGGGGTAACGTGTTAATGTGAAAATTTTGCAAACGCCCTACGCCATTGAATTATGACGATTAATATTGTTGGTGTTGTATTGGTTTGAGACTTCCGCAATTTGGAAAGTTATTTGTGTTGTATTATACCTCTTGGTACTGTATGTATCTCTATTTATTGTTGTGATGGAAATTCCATGAGAATTAGATAAATTGGAACAAATTTCTCACCCGTTATTATTGAATATGATTATATCTTTAAATATATTGCATATGTAAGATGTTTGGAATCACCGTATGTAAGATGGTTGTGATTGGGTGATGGTTGAGATTCACCGGTTATCGTTGGGAAATAAATTGAAGAGTGAGTTTGGCTCTATGGCCTTTTATGGCATTCATTTCAACTGAAAACTCTGATTTGAAATTTCGCGGGTTGTTTGGAGAAAATGTTTGCAAAACAATTGGTCTCCTTGAGATTTTGGAACAAATTTTTGTTGGAAAAATGATGTATGTTTGAGTAACTTTTGAGAAAAATGGGGGGTAAGTGGTGGAAAAAGTCTTTGAAATAACAAGAAAATCGTTGTTTTAACAGGATTATGTGATTGTTCTGCTCAACCTTGTAGCGGTAAAATTCTAATATGGTTGGGTTTCACTTACTGGTTCTGTGCGTTTTATTTTCTGATTGGTTGTTTCTTGTGAAGGGATGTTCGTCCCTTATCATAATATTGGTTGTTAGGACCAGTGGGTGGTGTATTGTGAGCAGCTGGTAAAATATTTTAGGCTATAATGTAGTGGACATTTCCTAGGTTCTAGGGTTCCTTTATTGTATTTGGGTGTAAGAGGTGTGTACCTCAATTCTGGTTGAATCAGGAGATGCTGTCGGAAGGGTTGGTCGGGTATACAGCCTATGGTTAGGGTGTGACCTGTGTGTAGGGTCATAGTGGTTGGTGCTTATGGGTAAAGGTTTGGAAAAACAGCAAGGAGATTGAGAACTTCAATTGTTCTTCTGGAGAGTTAGGACGATAACTCTTTGAAAGCCCTGTAGGTGTCTTGCGTTGGTGCCGGGGCTTGGTTCGAAGTAGTTGTTTAGTAGTAGCAATGGCTAGTGGATTGACACAAAGGCTTAGTATTTTGATTGTACTCTTGCGACGAGTGACAAATAGAATATGGAATAAAGAGTTGACCTTATTAGTCATTGAGGAATGGAGGTGTGATGTTTGCTTGTATTCGATTCGAACGGTTACGTAGTAACGATGGTATTGTAGCATGGTAAGCCTTGCTAGTTAACTTGGTGTGAGGGAACAAGTGTGTAAATTTCGTTATTGTAAATTCAGTCGAGGTTGTGAGTACATCCTCAGAATGAGGAATTCAATGTGGGTGTAAAATATCGTGCATTAAGTGAGGAGGTTTTGCTAGAATGGTAGGTGGTGGTGAGTGATTCGTATGTTGTTATTAGAAGATGTGTAGAAGGGGATCGGTCACAGGGCAATCCCAGGAGAGTGCCTTGGTAAGGAAATTGTGTAGTTAATGATTGGGTTGAGTAGTTTAATGTTCGAAAGTGTTAGGCAACTTTGGTGTAGGTGTTGGTCGTCCAGTTTGGACAGTGGAACTCCGAGTGAGGCTGTAAGACTGTGTAGAGTGAGTGATGCACTCTGTCAGAGTTGTTTCGACTTATTCGGTCCTTGTGTGCGTTGACTTAAGACAGTGTATTGTGTTTGACTTGAAAAGTTCGATTAGGACTCTAATGTGAAGCGAGGATATGTGTGCCACTTGGGCATACGTGTGAGGGGTGAAAAAAAAAAAAAAAACAAGTCAGAGTACCGTGGGTTCACTTTGAAGAATTTGGAGTGATTCGTTGGACCTAGGAGGTTGTGTATGGAACTCCATTTAAGAATTGGTGAAGTTAGGCAAGATGTTGGTGTTAATACAAAGCTGGGTGAGGTTAAGTGGTATGTTGGTGTTTGAAGACTAGAACGGGTGAATAATGTTGGATAGTTGATTAGTCAATACTTTGGTTGGTTGAAATTGTAGGTTGTGTAATTAAACAGTGTCTTGGTGTGGAATGTAAATCCCACCTGGACAGTTGGAAGGTTGTTTTGAGTGGTAATGACCGATTTGATATTCCTGATGAGAACTTTGGTCTTATAAGCGCCTTGCATCATTATGTGATTAATGGGTGTGCAATTTCTTTCTTTGTGTTATTACATTGCTGGTATTCCTAAGATTTTCAGGGGTTCTCATCGTGAAAATTATATTTGGGGTATTGTAACACCACCGTGAGTGTGTTGGGTTTTATGGGATGACTGTGTTATGATTCACCGGAGGAATGTTGATAAATAATCTGGAGAAATCTCTGAGTTTGGCTATGGCCAGTTATTAATGTGGTGTTTAAATTGTAACGGTGTAAGTCTGAACACCTTGTGGGAGGGAGGGGGGGGGGGGAAACCAAGTGTTTTAAAACAAATGGGTAGATTAAGCGTTTTCTTTACCCTTAATGGGATACCTTATGCCATGTGTTGAGAAGTCACATTTTGATCTAGTCTAAGTTGCTAGTTACATGTTGCAAGTCTCTTGGTAAGGACTTGGAGTTGTCGAGCATTAATGTGCCCTAACGTTATTAAGTTATTGGTTATCGAAAGCCTTGTGTGAGAGTGGTTTCCTTTTCCCCTTAGGTTGGAGGGTTAAGCACTCAATGGTGGGTTGAGTATTGTAAGTAGTCAAGTCATGGTGGATGTCTTGAAGTGTGGTTGTTATTGAAGTCATTGTTACTATTATTATTATCAGGGGTATGTGTTCTTGTCTTATAAACCGCCACGAGTTTGTTCCGGTTGGGGAGGTAATCATGTTCGTTTCTTGTTGTTGAGTTGAGTCTTGTGAAGAAAGACGATTCTATTAGTTACGGTATCATGGAAACATCTCGGGATTGAGGAAGCAACTTGGGAGCATGAATTGGAAGTCTGTGAGAAATATCTAGACATATTCATTGGTATTTGAACATAGTCGAGATTTTAGTTTGTTAATGAAAGGTTAAAACATTGTATATGTTATGGGTATCTTGAAAACATGGATTCAATGTGAGCATTGTATATGTTCTGGGAATATGGAATATTGTATGTGTTGTATCAAATTTGGAAACATTGTATATGTTTTATGAAAGCATTGTGTATGTTAAATATGTTTCGGAAATACAAGTTTAATTTGAACATTGCATATGTTGTTTAAGTTTTGGGAATGCAAATTTATCATAAACATTGAATATGTTTTGGAAATCTGAGATGTACGTATTGAAATTGGGTAAATTTCAGAAGATGCATATTGGTAATATATGTAAGGTATATCTATTGTGGATTTGTTCAGTTATGAACGGATTGAATGACCGGTAGATGGGTCGTGGTAATGAGAATCGAGTTGTAATCATTTTGGAAATTGGCTAAAACTTGGTTTTGAAACTTGATTTTAAAATTTCGGGGATGAAATTCTTTAAGGAGGGGAGGTTATAGCGATCTCGGTTTTGCCCCGACCTTCATTGTGTTCCAGACTTGGATTCCATGATTGAATATTGTATCCATGTCTTATTTTTTCCCTTTGACCATTTGTATTTGAGTTTTAGAACTTGTTGGGCGAGTTTGGAGCAGGTTGGCTATTAATTGGGTTAGATTGTTGTTGCCCAGATTTTGGCCTCTTCGCTCGAGCGAGCCTTCTTGTGCTCGAGTGAGCTTTTTGTAATTTGCTCCTTTGCACGAACGAAGTTTCTTGCGCTCGAGTGAGAATTAGGAGTTCTCAGGTTTTCTTCCAAATGCAGCTTTTCTGGGAAAGATGAAGTTCTTCGCTCGAGCAAGGCTTCTTGCGCTCGAACGAACCTTGTGTTAATTGATTCTACGCTTGAGCGAGGCTTCTTACGCTGGAGCGAGCTTGTGGCAAACCTAAAGCTTTGCATTGTGCGCACGAGCGACGCTTCTTGCGCTCGAGCAAGCTCACTTGTTCTGTCTGGTCGCTCGAGCGACAACTCCTTCGCTCGAGCGACAACTCCTTCACTCGAGCGAAGACCTCGTATATCAGTTCACAGCAGAGATATTTTATATCACTTTTGATCTTATTTTTCCCTAAGAACCCTAACCTGTCTATCTCTCCCTCTAAAACTCTCTCCCTCTCTCTATAAATACACCTTGATTTTGGGGTCTCTCAACCCTAGTCCCTTTGTTAAAAAGTTAGAGCACCTTAAGGGCTCCGTGTTGACCCGAATGGATCGTGGTTTCGGCTTGTTTGAAGTGTCTCCATCTTCTCATTTGGTCTCCTAACGTTGAGGTAGGGATATTCTACATTTTGTTATGAATTTTAACCTAGTTATTTGTTGTTATAAATATATGATGAGATTTGGGATGTTTGGAGGAAATCTAGGGTTTAGATTCAAATTTATGAAGAGGGGTTTTCAGGTGTTGTTGCATATTTAATGGTGGGGTTGCGTTATGAGGTTGTTTGGTGTTAAAATGGTGGAATCTAGCTATTTGGTAGAATTTGAGAAAAGGGGGAGAATTGCCCTAATTTGAGTTAAATAGATTATTTTGTATAAATGATGAAATTGATATAGGAAATATGAAATTGGGAGGGTGCATGAATGAATGGTGTAGTTGGATTTGTTAAATCACTCACCTATGGAAATTTGATAAATTATATGTTTAAAAGATTGTACATCTATTTTGAAATATCTGCTTTGGGCTATCAGTGGAGGATAGCTATGATTGTTGTAGAAATTGCATGTGGGATTAGGTGAATTGAAACCTATCGTTTAATTTACTTCATTGAATGTGATGTGATGGTATGATTGAGATATTGAATATATGCCATAAATAGTCATTATATATGACGATGCTTTTAATACATTGTATATGTATCGTTGTTTGGGAGGAGATAGGAAATAGACTCCATTTAAAATTAAGTTGGCCGAAGTGTCCAAGGTGAAAGTCCCGAAATCTCGTTTATACATGGGTACTAATCCCGCAGACGAAATTTTCGTAAAATGGCAAAATTGAAGTGCTTGTGTATAAATGGGTGTCGATTCCCTTGGATGAGAATTCCGTAAAATGGCTAAATTAAAGTATTTGAATAATAGTTGTATGAAATTGTGAAACACTGAGTTGTAGTCTCATTCGGATTGTTTAGATAACAATGAACTTGCCTCATGAATTGACTCGGAATTAATTGAATTAATATGAATTGAATAGATGGAAATAGATTGAGATATGGGTATCAGTATTGAATGATCATGGAAGAATGTAAGTCGGTTATGAGTATGGAACTTTTGTCTGACACTTATGTCTTAGTTAAACTTCGTATATTGTATAGTATATCTCTACTGGGCTTTGGCTCACCCTACTTGAGAAACCATTTTCAGGTACCGGTGACGTGCCATCTCCAAGGATGTAGCTTGGAAGAATTTTGGAGCTGAAGGCTCAATTTTGTTGTTTGTTGTTTAGATGTTTAAATGATTATTCAAGCCAAGGGCTTTATATGTATTGAGCTTATGACTCTCTTTTGTTGTAACCAAGTAATATTTTGGAAAGATGTAAGCCCGAAGGGCATTTGTTTATGTTAAACCCTCTTATATTATCAATTTCATGTAATAAAAGGATTACTTACACTCTAATTTATGTAATTGTTGTTTATGCTTGGGTTATATCTATGGTATTATTTTGGGGGCGTTACACCCGTAATATTTTATTTTTGGGACTTTGATTTCAATTTGAGGTCTTATCGGCCGTGTGAGTTCACCACATCCCAAAATTTTCTTGTGTTAACATCCTAAGTTAGCTCTGGAGTTTAATTTTCTTATTTTGAGTGCAGAGGCCAACCATAATGGTGAAAAACCTAGTCAAAACTTAAAATCGCATCCGGGTAAAAAAACCGCACATGTGGGGAAGGAGCCGCACATGCGGAAAGGGGACACCGCACTTGCGGGAAAAGGCATTCATGTGCAAGAATGTTAGTGAATTCAAAAAATTTTCTCTTATTTTTTTTTCCTTTTCACTCTTACCACTTTTCTCTCTCTCTACTTCATCTTTTCTCCTCATTCTCTTTACATTTACTCCACCAACTTTACATTTCCCTTGATTTCTCCAAACCCATTAGGATTTTGACCCTAGTGCTTTGGAACTTTTTAGAGAGCTCACCAAGGGTTACAACTTGTGCGGTGGAGATCGGATTTCAACACTATTGGTTCAAGGGCTTTTTCTCATCTTTCCACTCCAAAACTTGATATAGGAAATTTCTTAGAGTTATAGATATGATTTTAGCATATCTTGACATGGTATTTATGTGATTTTGAGTTAGAAGTTTTGGATTTGAAAATGTTGGGTTTTGGAAATGTTTGAGGAGTGATTCCTCTCATGATTTTTGCACAAATTAGTTGTTTCATGGATTTATGAGACTTATGGGAGTCCATTGATGGAAACATTTTTTTTTTAAAAAAAATAGGAGAAATGTGTTTTGAAAGAAAACCCTAGATTTTTGAAATTGAGAAAAAAAAATTGATTTTGTGAAAAAACTTATGCAAATGCCGGGATTTGCATAGAGAAAAATGATGAAATTTCATATGTTGACATGTTGTTAAGATATCCATGAGATGGATGAGTTTTTTTTTATTTTTTATTTTTTTTTGTTTTGGTTGAGAAATTGACATGGATTGCATGATTGATACATGCTTGGATTATGAAAATTGGATATTGATTGTGATTTTGGAAGATTGTCGTATCACACACACACACACACACACATATTGTTGAATAATGTTCGAGGAATATCAGTGATTGAGATAAATTGAGAAATGATAAACATTGTATTAACATTGAGAAAATGTTGAAAATTTGCAATTTCTTATTGAGAATATATATATATATATATATATATATATACGTTATTTCATTCAATTTCATTCATTTCGTGGCTTTTGAATAAGGTCTTATTAAAGCTACGATTTTGGAAGATGAAGTCATTGTTTTGACATGGCTTTTGAAACTTGAATTGTTTTGGGGCTAAATGCGGATAGGAGGTGTAGATTAAGATTTAAGTTGGCCAAAGTGTCCAAGGTGAAAAACCGAAAACACGTGCAGGGTAGGTATCACGTGCCTTCTAGTTAGGAGTCGGTAAAGTGGGTTTGGTAGAGTCTTGAGAGACCTATTTTCAGACACTAGTCTAGGGATTATCTAAGTCGTATTTACCATCCTGTATTGTGATTCTATGACATCGATGTATTTATGTTTTCAAAATGAGCATTCACATGAGATTTCAAAGAGATAAAACTAATGATTTTTGGAGCATGACATGGCATTACATGCACATTTTAAGATTGCTTAAAACATACATATTTTGTTAAGATCTTTCTACTGGGCTTTGTGCTCATTCTTAGTGGATTTGTGCAGGAAAGGATGTGGTGTTTCCACCTTAGCGAAGGCAAGTGGATGTTTTGTGAGCGTAAGGCTCTTTTGTTTGTTGTCATATTTTTTTACAAGCCAAGGGTTTATGTGTATGGGTTTGTAAACTATTTATTTGTAATTGGGCTTAAGTTTTGAAATTTGTGGCCCGAGAGGCTTTACTTTGTATCTGTTTACTTTGTTATTTATCTGTCTCACATGCTATAGATTTACACCTTAGAGGAGATTGAATATGTGATTACATGTGGACCTCTTTTGTAAATCTCTCATATATCCAGAAATTCAACAATAGAGAGTTGATTAGTCAATGATGATCGGAGTATTATGATTATTTAACTGAGATGGATTAAATCAGAAATATCTTATGTTAATTATTTGGGGTGTTACAACTTGGTATCATGGCTATCGAGTTTGAATATTTGGGGCTAACAGAAAGTGATTTTACCACAATGGGTTGATTTTGCTAATTAAAAGATGTTCCATGTTTTAGGTGTTATGTGATAACATATTTACATGACTAGATGGGTATGATATTGAACTTTTAGGATGTTATTTGTGCATATTAAATCCCTTGAAATCTTAATCAATACTCATTCTAATTGGAACTCTCGGTATTTCATGGGACAAATATCATCTTGAAAGAGTAATCTGTATGTGTTTATGTGATTAAGTGCTTATATAGAGTGAAACTAAGTGCTTACATGAAATGAAACTTTGTAAACTTTTTGATGGAATATGTGAGGTTTAGTTGCGAGCACATAGGTGCTGGTGCTAAATTGTTCACTATTGTCCTTAATTACAATGTTAGGACGAGGTTAGGGATGCGGTGGTAAAGGCGAGAGGCGCGGGAGGCCTCGCTAAGGTATCTACGAAATACTGGTCCATAAGGTCCCGATGCAATAAGAGAGATTCGGCCAAGCTAATGTGGCCAAGCAAGTGTGCCAAGCAAATGTGACCGAGCAAGTGAAGCAAGCAAGAGTCCTGGGGCAAGCGAACCAAGACGATATAGGCACTCTAGCTTGAGAAATGACAGCGGTTTAAGAGAGTCCATGAACATCTTAAGGGCATAAATCCAAGCCCGAGAGAACATTATGGAAACGAGAGCGGGTTTTCTTACTCGAGAGTTCTTACGGGCCAAATCGAATGAGTTTCACGGTGGCTTGGAGTCGAAGATGTTAAATGAGTGGCATAAGCAAACTGTGAAGACTTTTGAGATGCTTCACATTGATGATAGTGAGCTCAGGGTAACCCTAGCAAATTACTACTTCAAAAAGGATATAGACCAATTGTCGAAGTATGCCAAAGGTAGAATTAGGATGACTTCGGAGGCATTTTGTAGGCACCTCATTTTGACCGCCCCTAAGACTTGGGTGCTTCAATTCGAACACTTGATACATTATGCAAATTGTTCGAATCTTCAGCAAAAGAATTAGGTTTCGAGCTTCAAACCCAAGCCTTCCACCCTATTTGGACCAAAACCCTATTTTTAGCCTGACCACTCAGTAAGCAGTAGGGCCAAAATAATTGGCTAGCCTGCCAATTAATGAGCAAATCGTACAATTAATTGGCCGCCTAGCCATGTTTACCGAGAGCAGATATTTTATAGCAGCCAGCTGTCCCTATGTGCATGCTTTGAACCAGCTATCTCTTTTACAGATATTTACGTTGAAAAGTGGTGAAAACTCTATAAAAAGACCACCTTCCCTCATGTTTTAGGGTTAGAACATTTTCCTAAAGACTTAGGCAAATACAAAAGCTTTCCTCCATCCTTTTGACATAGATACACTACAGATACACCATTAAAGCATTGAGCTTGAAGCTTTTTTTGTTAAAATTTTGAACACAAATTCAGATACTAGAAAGTGTTTGGATTGGAGTTTGTAAACCAAGAAGTTCTTCCTCTTCTTTAGAGGTTGATTTTTCAACTCTTTTCATTTCTTTTTCTTTAAAGTTCATTGTTCTTCATTTCAATACTGCTTTTCAGATTATTTTGGCTTTTAAAATATGATTTAAAATCTTGTTTAAAGGTGGAAGGGTTAGCAACCCTTCCATAAGCTTGTTCTTTAGCTTTGCTCTCTTGTTATTTTTCATATTTAGGCCTTATTTCCTTCGTTTCCAGCACTGTTTTGGTTTTATTTTTATTGAATATAAGCTGTATATATGTGATTAAAGCTTACATAGATAGTTTGATTCTTGTCTCATGTCTCTCTTCTTTGAAGATATTGCATAGCTCTCTTCTAGTTCTTTCTTTGTAGCATGGAAATAGATGTTTTATCTATGTTCCATAAGTAGGAAGATGAGCTTGCAATCATCTCTCCATAGCTTTCATTTCTTGTTTTTACTTAGCCTAGTGTTGTCTTTGTTTTAAAGCTACATGAGAGCTTTTTATCAAGACCATTAGAGGCTCTCTTCTATTTCCTTTGAAACATCGAAATGGAGGTTTTAATCCATCTTCCATGAGTTAAAAGATGAGTCTCATTGGTCTTCTTAATGATGGAATCTTTTGTGTATATGCTTTGCCTTCAAGAATGGCTTCTTTTAAACCTATTATCTCTAAGCTTGAGTATTCACTTGCTTTTGTTTTCCATGAGATTTAGTAGGTTTTGACTATGTCTTTGATTGTATCTTTCATATTTAGCCTTAGTTAGTTTTGCTTCCATTAATTGCCATCTCTTTGCTTCACTAATCATTATTTAAATACCCTTGGGATGTTTGATGATTTGTAAAACAAACCTACTCTCTCCTTGAGAAATTTTCATGACATGAGAGAGAAGGAATGATGAACATCCTTTGGAAACCCTCTATTTTTGGTCTATTCCAGTTTTATCGCAGCAGGTATTTCCCCAACAATAGTGGCAGGTTGGCCACCATCTTGTACAACCAACCAACAGTGGGTGCTTTCAAAGAAATAGAGCTGATCCTGAAGCCCAAAACATAGTCATTCTTAGATCGTAAACAACGTATCTTCTGGCAGTGAGCAGTGGGGGTTTCCGAAGGACATTCTTGCCCTGATTCATCACCTCTCCTTTGATCCCTTTAATTTAGCTACTTTAATTCATACTTTTGTATTAAATTAGTTAGCCAATTCATTTGTGTTTGTAATTAAGTAGTTCATGTAATTAATTAATTCATACTTGTAATAATTAGTTAGTAATTAATTAATTAGTTCATTCGGGTTTGTCATAAATAGTTAATTAGGACATTCATTCGGATCCTCTTATGAGAGGGCAAACTTGTAATATTTGTATGTCTTCTAACCCTATTTCTTTCTCCATTTTATTTACATGCTTATCATGGTTGCATTTAGTATCATGTTTTTGTTTCATATCATTATCATGCCTTGCATCCATTTTAGCATGCATAAAATTCGGCTCATCATATATAGTGTTTTACTACTTCCTAAATGATTATGTGCACTACCTCATGCTTTGAGTTGCTTCACATGTCATGATAGAAGTCGAAGTTATTAGTTGCATTTTGTATGTGCTGCATTAGTCACGTACATTGTTAGGGTCATGCATTTTTCTAACTATCTTTTTTTTTCTTTAGCTTGCCTCAGTTAAGTACTAGGTGAGCATTTTTTGCTTTAGCATATTACATGTGTGTTTGTGTTGCCACGCTTAGCATACTACTATGAGGCTACGTACATATTTGAAATATGTCTTTGAATGCCTGTGCATGAAGGCTATTGCGCAAGACGCCTGTGCATGAAGGCTATTGCGCTGGAATTGGAATGATTTTGATTAGTGTACATGTGAGCTTGTTCTTCCTCCGAGTTGCACACATTTAAAACTTTTTTCAAACAAACATGAAATCAAAGCATTCCAAAGTAAGTGACGTGGTCTATACTTGTTTGTTTCGCATAGTAATGTTTAGTATATTAATAATCGGAACAAGAGCATATAATGTTAATAAAAATCACATCATGATTAGTAGAGATCGATCTTTGATCGGGTGAGTGGGGTGTTTAATTCATGAGCCGAGACACTTTGGTTATGACGGACAAGTGGCCTTTGGCACGAGTCACATGTTTCCTAAATTTTTCAAAAATATTTAGGTGGCGACTATGAAATTTGGCAATACAGTCCATTTTTGGCATCTCTGATGATTAATGGATGTTCTAAGATTTACTAGATTTGGACTCTCATTTGTTTTTCTGTTTTACATTGCACTTATGAAACTAGATTCAGAACCACGGGAGTCTGAACTGTAGGGCTATCGTACCCGAGGAGATTAAACCCCTCTGAAGAGTGCGAAAAACCAGTTACACATTTTTCATCGATTTCTAGGGCAAGTACTTACCTTCCACTATTATGAAGAGACTGAGGGAAGAATTCCAGGATCTTAAATAGCTAAATATGTCGGTGGCCGAGGTTGAAACAACCTTTACTAGCTTGTCCTGGTTTGCATCGAAGTTAGTAGTAATAGAGAAAGGCCGTTGCATGGAATTCGAAAAGAGGTTGAGAAGTAAGATTTTATTCAAAGTTGTCAGGAATATGATCTAGAACTATGAACGTCTTGTAGAGGCGGCAACACATGTTGAGATTATCGTTCAGGTAGAGGATAAGAGACTTCGGGGTTCGAGGTCTATAGGGCAAGAGTCACAGGTGGACTTCAGACTTAGCAAGAAGCATAGATGCTCTGCTTCATCCTAGCCTCAGTCACAGCAATCTAGATCCACTTTCCCATTGCCTAGTAGGGACCCGCGAAAAAATGCCCGTGGTGGGGTTACTTGTTTCAAGTGTGGTCAGCTATGCCACAAGGCTAATGCCTGTCTGTAAAAAGGAGGAGGGCAATAGATGTTACCACCATCACTACCTAACTAATCTCAGAGTTGGTCCTAGAGTAGGAGACACCACCTACGTGTTTTCAGTGTGGTTAGTCTGGATATATGAAGAGAGCATGCTCGTAGTTGGAAGGCGCATCTAGCGTATCAAGGTTGAGTTAGACTCAGAGCCACCAGCAGGCTCATTCAGTTTAAACCACACGAGCTATTTAGGGAACCACTCGTTTCAGTCAGTACAATAGGCCTATTCTCCTAGAGATGAATAGGTTGACCAGAGGCCACAGAGGTGTGTGTATGATGTTACCACGCCAGATCAGTTGTGTGGAGGCCGAATAAAATCAATAAGGAAAAGGCCAAGACATTTGATCGAGACATCAGGTCGAAGGCAATTTGGCGACTAGGGGCTCACGAAGCCGAATATACAAATTGGCCATATAAGGAGCCGAATGGAAGCCAACACTCAATTAGAAAGCCGACTAAGTAACTATTTGCGAGATAAAGAGTGGGCCTGACCCTTGGGCCTAGATGTAATATAAAAAGGGTGTCAGCCAAAGTGAGGTATGTGAGAATATACAAGATAACTTGAGATAGAAGTAAATTGGAGAGAATATTGACTTGTCCGTCGGAGTACTAGTTCCAGCACCCCCGACCGGAGTGTTCATCCCTTTTTCAGGTAGCAATTAGAGGATCAAAGACATCTAACTAGATTCTGGAGTATTTCCAAACCACTTCACCACAATTGGCGCCATCTGTGGGAATACTCAAGTGCGTCCATGGCAGGCGTGATAGATGATCTTTTGATAGTTATTAACGATGTTACACCAAGAGATGAGATTACTCCAAGAAACATGCTTGGACCGGAGAATATCACCGCGTAAAGGGCCCTAAATTTCCACTCAGTAGCTCAAACCTCACCCTCAACTTCTGTACAGGAGACTGTACAGATGATCATGGATCAAGAAAAATGAAACGAACAGCGTCTAGAGGATATGATGGCTGAGAACGAGTGCTTATGTAAGGAATTGGCCCTGGAGCTAGCCAAATCCCAATAGGTCACATATCATAACCGGGGTCGATCCTCAGAAAAGAAAAAGGCTGATTGACGACATCGACTTCGGAAACAAGATAGTGACAGTAATTCCGACTCACCATCTCATGAACCCAGAAAGAAGGGGCGAGCTGATGCATCGAGCTCATCCGAAGGAAGTCCGTATATACGGCACAGGCGAGGCAAAGGAAGTGATAGTTCAGATGAAGAGAACAGACACGACCCTTTCGTACGACGCATTGCAAGAGCTGTGCTGCCTAAAAAGTTCAAAACACCGACATTCACCCTCTATGACTGAAAATCAGACCCCACAAATCACATTCGTCACTACAAGCAAGCAATGACGTTACATGCTGATGATGAAGCCCTTATGTATCGAATGTTTCCAAGCAGTTTGGGACCGTTGGCAATCAGATGGTACTATAAACTGGAGCCGACGTCAATAAGAGGCTTTCATCAGCTCCAAAAATCTTTCAGGGCAAGGTTCATCACCAACGAAGTTCAGCCCAAACAAGCGGACTCTCTCTGGGCGATGCAGATTAAACCAGAAGAGACCCTATGTGAGTATTTGGCACGTTATTAGGAGTGTTTCAACTTGGTGGATGACACTTGCAATGATTCTATGGCTATTACCGCTTTTAAGATGGGATTACACCCTGATAGTTCTCTCCACAGTTCGTTAACCAAACGGCCTCCCAAAATAGTCTAGGCGCTAATGAAGAAAGTTAAGGAATACTATAAGGTGGAAAACAATGCCTTGCGTGTCAAGGTCAGACAAAAAGTCGATAAATCGGCTCCATCTGGCCTGGTTTAGCCGATAAGTGTCGTGCCATCAAGGAGCCCCGAACCTCGGACTCGGGCTAAACGAGACAACCGGCGTGATTCATGCCATTCAAGTGGCCAGTGTTCGCACCGTTCAAATGAACAATATCAAGTAGATAGCAGGCGCACAAGACGTTCGGACAAGAAGTATACGAAATTGGCGGAGCCGATCAGTAAGATCCTGCCCAAAGTCCAATATCTTCCGTTCTTTAAATGGCCGTCCAAGATAATGGGACCTCCTGATATAAAGAGAAGGGATAAGCGGTACGAATATCACAAGAACCATGGCCACAACACTGACAATTGTTATGCACTGAAGAACCACCTGGAGGAGTTGGTACAAGATGGCCGGCTAGCGCAACACGTCTGAAAGAACAATCCATCGAACGCGGTAGCCCTACCACCGGATTCACCTCCACTTGGTGTAATTCACATGATATACAGCCTACCGTCATCAGCCGAGGTACATACAATTCAGTTGCAACCTAGCCTGCCCAAGCCAACCACACCAACCAAACGGTCCCATGAAGCTGGCAAGATTAGCTTCGATGACACCGACCTAGATAGAGTAACTCTCCCCCACGCTGATCTCCTCGTCGTCGAGCTACGCATGAACAAATTTACAGTTGAGCATGTTCTCATCGATCAGGGAAGCACCTCAAAAATAATGTGTTACAAGACGTTTGTTAAACTCAGCTTCACTGATTCGGATCTGCTACTGGCCGATTACCCATTGTTCGGCTTCAACGCCAACCCCGAGTATCCCTTGGGTAAGATCACACTACCAGTACGGGCGGGTTCTAGATCAGTAGACGTGGAATTTCTGGTCGTCAAACTCCCGTCACCATAGAATCTTATTATGTGAAGGACTTGGTTGCATACTATGCAGGCTGTGTCGAACACCTACCATCAACTACTCTGCTTTCCAACTGAGTATGGCATTGAGCAAATTCGGGGTTATTAGAAATCGGCATTGGCATGCTATCTTATTGCTGTTGCAAAGAGGCCAAAGGAACTAGAAGTGAATTCGATTGAAATACCGGATCGAGAGAGCCTCGAGGACATTGGGAAAATCCCCAGTGAAAAGGCAACTGAAGACCTTGATCGGATCGAAATCAATGGGAGTCTTGACTGATTCTTCGTGATCGAAACTTCCCTAAACAAAGTTGATAGAGATGAGTTGGTGTACTTCTTACTCGGCAACCTTGATGTGTTTGCGTGGACACCATACGAGATACTGGGGGTGGATTTAGTTATGGCCCAGCATTGTTTAAACGTCGATCCAAAAGTTAAACCAATCATTCAGAAAAGTCGATGGTCAGCCGTGGAGCATGCATCGGCTGTTGTTGTTGAAGTTGGCAGATTGCTTGATGTCGGGGCAATTCGTGAAGTCACTTATCCCACTTGGCTATCCAATACCACGGTTGTAAAGAATAAAAATGGATCTTGGTGCGTTTGTGTCAATTTCACAGACTTGAACAGGGTCTATCAAAAAGATTGTTTTCCTCTTCCCAGAATCGACCAACTTGTGGACGCAACATCATCAGCGCATGAGCTTCGTGGATGCCTACAAGGGTTATCACCAAATGGCCATGCATCCGAAGGATGAAGAAAATTCCACATTCCCCACCCCAAGGGGAACCCATTGCTATAAGGTCATGCCCTTCGGACTGAAGAATGTAAGGGCAACTTACCAGAGACTGGTTACCACTATGTTCAAGGAATAACTCGGCCGCACCATGGAAGTATACATCGATTACATGGTGGTGAAATCCAAGGAAAAGCACACCCATAAAGCCGATTTAGCAGAGACCTTTGGCATTCTCCGAAAGTATAAGATGAAACTGAACCCCTTGAAATGTGCATTTGGCATCAAATCCGACAAATTTCTCGGCTATATTGTCAACCATTGTGGAATAGAGGCCAACCGAAACATATCACAGTAATTCTGGAACTCAGCTCCCCTCGGTCGGTCAAAGAAGTTTGGAAGTTGATGGGGATGGCCACCGCCTTCAATAGGTTTATCTGTCGTTCCTCAGATCGCTACCGACAATTCTTTCACACACTTCGGCAGGGCAAAGCATTTGAATGGACCCCCGAGTGCCAGGCTGTGTTGGATGGCTTGAAAACTTATCTCTTATCAGTACCACTGTTGGCAACCTCATCGGCAGGTGATCAACTCATTTTGTATCTGGCAGTATTCAACCGGGCGATCAGCGTTATGCTACTAAAAGAAGAACTCGGGGAGCAGTGACCAATTTACTATGTAAGCAAGGCAATGGTCAACGCCAAAACACGATATCTACCACTGGAAAAGCTCATCCTTGCTCTCATGGTGGCCGCAAGAAAGTTGATGCACTATTTTCAAGCTCACACCATAGGGGTATTAACGGACTATCCCCTCCGATCAGCACTCCGTAGCGCGGAAACATCAAGGCGAGTCTCGAAATGGGCTTTGGAACTCGGCCAGGATGATATCCAGTTTTTGCCTAGAACTGCCATCAAGGGGCAAGTGCTCGCCAACTTTGTAGCCGAGTTTATGGGATGCCATGTCGACTTCAAGTCCGATCAAGTGCAACCTAAACCCGACTGGCGAATGTATGTTGGATACATTTGGCAGATGTATTGTGATGGATCATCCAACCAACGTGGCAGCAGGGCAAGCGTAGTAATCATGACCCCCAAAGGGACAATAATCGAGTAGGCAGTCAAACTGGGCTTTGATGCATCAAATAACGAGGCCGAATATGAAGCATTGTTAACCGGCCTTCGTAACGTACTTCACCTTGGTGCACGGCGGTTACTTGTTTTCTGTGACTCGAAATTAGTCATCAACTAGTTGAAAGGGGAGTATGCAGCTAAAACTGACCGCATGACAGCCTACATGAAAATGGCGAATTCCTTGCTCACAAAATTCGACCACCACGAGTTGAATCAAATAACCCGAGATCAGAATACGCATGCGGATGCCCTTGCTTGCCTTGCCTCCGCTATTGACTCAGAAGTCAAATGAACAATTGAAGTAGGGTTCATCCCAGAACCGAACATCACCTCTTCTGAACCAGTTCAGATTAACATCATTGAACCAGGACCAAGCTGGATGGACCTTATCGCTGCATTCCTTTCCTCAAAACAGCTACCAACGGATAAGAAAGAAGCCCACAAGTTGCGAAATAAAGCCCTACGATACTATCTGGATTCGCTGGGAAAACTTTACAAAAAATCTCTCTCTAGGCCATACTTGGAATGTGTTCACCCAGACAAAGCTGAGGAACTCTTGGCCGAAATACATGAAGGTAGCTGTGGTGCCCATACTGGAGGATGTTCTTTGGCCCACCGAGCCGTAACGCAGGGGTATTATTGGCCGACTATGCGAACAGATGCCGAGAACTATGTAAAGAACTGCGAACGATGCCAAAAGTTTTCCTCATTAACTCATCTGCCTACTGAAAAATTAAATTCCATTATTAGTCCTTGGTCGTTCACTCAATGGGTTTTGATATCGTCTGACCATTACCATAGGCTCTAGGGAACAAGCGATTCCTGATCGTCGCAATAGATTATTTTACAAAATGGGTCGAAGTAGAGGCATTAACACATATTGGAGATGTCGATGTTAAATGTTTTGTATGGAAAAACATTATAACACGGTTCGGCATACCGAGGGCACTTGTCTCTAACAACGACACCCAATTCAATTGTGGCGTCTGTCGGGAGTTATGCAACACATATAGTATCCAGCCCTACTTTTCCTCGCTGGCATATCCACAAAGCAATGCTCAGGCTGAGGCCTCCAATAAAGTGATCCTGGACGGCATCAAGAAACGATTGGAAAAGGCCAAAGGCAGGTGGATTGAAGAATTGCTTAGTGTGTTGTGGGCTCATCGCACCACTCCAAAGCGGTCTACTGGAGAAACACCGTTCGCTTTGTGCTTTGGGACACAGGCTATTATACCTCTTGAAATTGACCTGCCCATACTAAAATCCAAGGTTTTTGACATGGGCCATAATGGCATGATGTTGGCCTTAGATTTGACTTTGATTAAAGAACATTGAGATCATGCTCTTGCGTGTATGGCGCGATATCAACAGCAGCTCACCAAGTCATATAACCAACGCGTTCTGTTTCATCGTTATACACCTAGAGAACTGGTCCTCAAGAAAGTGCTTCCTGCTACTAAGAATATAGCAGACGGTAAATTAGGCCTCAACTGGGACGGTCCTTATCAGATTGATTCGATTGCTAGAATAAGGGCATATTGGCTTTCAGACATGACTGGTAGAAATTTGCCACGCTCCTGGAATTCAACCCATTTGCATAAATTTTATCATTAAGCCAACTTGTACGGCATGCTAGTTTGTTTCTATTTTTTTCTTTTATGATAACATGTACACATCTACAAATTCCGCAATGCAATGCCTTTTTTATCGCCGTCTTAATTAATAATGGTTGAATAACGAATAAGCCTCCGAATTCGAAGCGCCCTTCATGGATGTCACGATTGACCAATGCTAAGACTCTGGATTTAGAGCGTCCTTCGTGCATGTTCATGTTTGGGCCGAATAAGCCTTCGAATTCAGAGCGCCCTTATCATGATTGGCCACGTAAGACTCCGGATTCGGAGCACCCTTCATGAATGATCACGTCTGGGCCGAATAAACCTCCGAATTCAGAGCGAGCTTCGTGGATATCATGATTAGCCACGTAAGACTCCGAATTCAGAGTGTCCTTTGTGTATGATCACGTTTGGGCCGAATAAACCTCCGAATTCGGAGCGCCCTTCGTGCATGTTCACGTTTAGGACGAATAAGAGCACCCTTTATGGCTATCACGATTGGCCACGTAAGACTCCGAATTCGGAGTGCTCTTCGTACATGATCACATCTAGACCGAATAAACCTCCAAATTCAGAGCGCCCTTCGTGCATGCTCACATTTGGGCCAAATAAGCCTTCGAATTCAGAGCATCATCTGTGGATTTTTCAAATAAGTACATTGCCTAAACAGTGCAGTCAATTTACGAGAGCTAATAAACACACGATTCAAAAGATTCAAGCTAAGGGCAATTGAATAAAATTGAAACACAAAAATACACTGACTAATAAGATGCAAGAGCAATGAATATTTATTTCAACTAAAATGACTTCTTCCTGCCAGTACCTGAGTCCTAGAATGTAAATTACAATATTTAGGCTTTCTCCGGTTCGACGCCTTTCTCGTTGTTTCCCGTTTTCTTAGCATCAAAAGCCTCAAAGGGAAACTTGTACTCTTTATATAACGGAGACGTCGAGTCAACGCTCGTGGCTCGTAAAGCCCTAATCCAATCGTGCTTGAAGCAATGGTTCTCACATCGACAAACGTTTTTTGCCAGTTTTTCCTTAGTCTTTTCCATGCCGATTTTTCGGCCGTCAAATAAGCCTTCTTCATAGGCCCAAGTTCTTATAGCCTCTTTGGCGAACATGTTTTCCATTTTCCTATCATCCATAGCATGATCCAGCAGGCGCTGGTTAACTCTGTCCATGACAACTGGGTTTGCGGCACACGCCGATTGCATCTCAACCGCCTTGGTCTTTTTTAGCTCACTCTCGGCTTTCTTCGCGTGGCACTCCAAATCTCGAATGCGCTCTTCCCTTTGCTCAAGCTTTCTTTTCGCTGCGCGTAGGCGTATGCCGACTTTATACGTGTTGTAAAGTCCTCGGATCGACCAATGTATACCTTCCCTGAAAATTTCATAATCACCCCGGCCGACAGGAAACTATTGCACCTCTGACGGAAATACTTGCCGCGTGAATTCCACCGCCACATTAGGATCACGAACTATTGAATCCATTTCGGTCATTGGTTTGTTCCCAATAAAGACCGAAAGGCTTAGCAGGCGCAGTGGCATGCCCACTCGCGGCCTTTGAGCCCCCTCGTTGTCGTACCCCATCTTTGGGGGACTTCGCTACTTCACCTCTTCTAGGGGACCTACTTCGACGTCTGGGCGACCGATGTCTCTCTCTTCCCTCTGCTGTCACGTTTCCTATTCTTGAGCTTCGCCCCTAGTAGTGCGATGCATTTCATCGTCTAGCTCCACAAAACTCCTTCCTTCTCCTTTATTGTTGAAGAATAATCTCTGAGACATCTATGGCCCCGCTCACGACCACTATCGACACTCAAGTTTCTGTTTGTTCTCAAATTATCGATTGTCCCTTTCTTCGTTTGTGCCAGATCTGTTCCACGATGCTTGGGACCTCTTAAATACTAGATACTTCATTCATTAATTACGAAGGCAGAATTTCCGATGCGCCCCGCAGCTAACCCCGTGTCCATAGTCAAGTTTGGAACAACATGTCCAAATGGGACAAGGACTGGTATATGACTCTACTTGGCATCTTATGTTATAGCTGAATCATAATACACTACCCCACTTGGCCAGACGAGCTTAGCATTAAGCCGTATGTTTTATTCGGCTCTAGAACGACATCCAAATTTGGCGTTTGAGCCATATTGTTTATTTGGCTCTAGAACGACATGTCCAAATGGGGCAAGGGCAAATATATGAATCTACTCATCATCTTATGTTATAGCCGAATCACAATACACTGCCCCACTTGGCCAGACGAGCTTAGCATTTAGCCGTATATTTTATTCGACAGATTATGTTATAGCCAAATGTTACAAGCCGCATGTTTTATTCAGCTCTAGAACAACGTCCAAATGGGTCAATGACAGATGTATGAATATATTCGGCAGATTATGTTATAGCCGAATCGCGATACACTGCTCTAAAAGCTTAGCAATTGGGCCGCATGTTTTATTCGGCAAGTTATGTTATAGCCAAATGTTGCAAGGGTAGATTTAATGCCGAATTATGCTACATTGTCCTACTTAGCCATTAATTTAAATTAGCAAATACAGAAGAGACACAAAAAGACAATTTTCATTAATAAATTGAATACAAACAACCGTCACTTTACACATAAAAACTGTCCTATGAATGACTTCTAAACAAAATGAGCAAACACCTACAAACAAAATGAGCAAAAACCTACAAAAACTACATACAAAAAAAAACCTAACATAAAGAAAAATTACACTTGCACTATTTATTCTTCGGGGTCAGACTCTAATGGCTCAACCTCCAACTGCTCGTATGGAATCGGTTGCTTCAATGTCACATTAGCGGCCGCCAAGGCTTTAAGCCAGCCGTGTTTGAAGCCCCGGTTCTCAAACTTCAATACCTCCTCCACATACTTCTCCATGGCCGCGTTCTCTCCGGCATCGAATGCCTTGGAAATCTCTGAGTCAATGATTTCTTTCACCTTCTTCGATTATTCCAAATCGGCCTCTAGCTTTGCGATCGCCTCTTTGGCCAACTTGAGTGCATCACTCATATTCGCTCTTTCCTTGACGGCCACCCCGAGTAGATCAATGCGTCTAGCCTTTTCTTTTTCAACATTGGCCCTCGCTCCTCTTCCGCTTTCCTCGCCTCAGACTTGGTTTTAAGAGACGCCACTGCCAATTCGGCCAACGCCTCTTTTGCTTTCCCCTTTTCGGTTTCAATCTCGGCTTTAAGTAAGCCAATTTGCTCGACGACGTCATAGTGACGGCGGCCGATTTCTGCAATTCTGCCCGCCACTTGAAACAAAACATGGGTAAGTTAGTTAGCATACAAAAGAAACGAAGTATGAAGTTTGCCAATTACGTACTAATATCGCCGACTGAGCAGCTAATGCTATCGAAACCACATCCAGTTCTGCAAGGAATGTAGCCTTGTTTATTGGCAAAGAAATCGACGAAGCCACGCTTAGGGCCACAACGGGGTCCTTCATAGCCGACGCATCAGCAGAAACCAGCGCATTCTTCATTCTGGGTTAGATAACAAACAGCGCTGCCAAGTCTTGGGACTCTTCTATTCGAGGCCATTTATCGGTTAATTCTTCGGAAGAGTCGACCTCAATCTCGGCGGGCGTTTCTCTTCCTTTTGTTCGGCAACTAAATTGCCCGATTGTTCAATAACCGAGTCGGCTATAATAGTTTCTTGCTCCATTTCCTCAACAGAAACAGGTAGTGGGGGTTCTGATTTAGCGATTTTGGCCCTCCTTCGGGCTGCCATCTTTTCAATATTTTTCCTTCTCGCCATCTGTGCGAGTGATTTCCCAGCCATGTTTTTAGGATCTATGTCGAGTAGGTCTCCTAGATCAATGAAAATATTGTCTTCTAAAGATGTGTCAATTTGGCCTGAGGTGGATAAGAGGTCGAAATTGACTTTTTCAAAAGCCAAATTAAGAGTCGCGTCAACTTCCTCCCCTAAACAACCCTCAGACCTGTCCGAGTTGTACTGACTTGGCTGCTCAGCGACCTGATTGCCGACTTCACCGCCTGGGTCTCTAAACCTTTAAGGTCGATGTCCCTAAGGCTCTTAAAGTTTGGGAAGATGAGTGCATAAGATGCTGCTCACCCCTTGGAATTGGGATATGATCTGCAGCCGAAAGATTCGAATACGTTAGGTCGTATCGCAGTAGCAAGTAGGTGGCCCGTCCTTACTTTTGAAGATTTGGACGGCCAAAGAATTTGAGCACGATTTTGACTTGCTCAAGTACAGCGTTGTCGGCCGAAGTGAGTGTTTTTTTTTAGATTGTTACCTGTACAAATGAAATGATAAGTACATGGAATCGAAGCCGAGTAAACATATAAGAAATGCACAAAAAAATGGGTCTATACGGCCACCTAGTTCGCCTTTTTGTCTTGGCACGGGATCCAGGCGATCTTCGCCTTCGCTGAATTCCCAGTTACCTCGAACAACGACCATGACATCGTCAACACGCTTACCAGAGTTGGCAAGCATAGTCACCAAGTGGTGATCAATGTCCTTGGCCTAAGAAAGTAGCATCCTTGCTGACCAGAAGATTTCGCCAAGGCATAACAATGCCGAATAGTAGGGATTCCAAGATTAATCCTAAGTCGGCTATTTAATTCTACTATGCCCATTATGATTCGATAGAAACTTACGTTTGGTTATGAAGGGAGTAGACCCCAATAGTAAAGAACGGCCCTAAAAAATGGATGAAGGGGGAAACGGACTCCGCCCTTAGTGATTGACAAGAGAGGAAAGATGATTGTACTTGCATCAGTGCTCTTCATGTCAACTACGTTGTCTGCTACGAGTGACAGATGGACATCATTTGGAATTGAGAAATGGCATCAAAAGGCAGAAACACGGTCCATAGAAAATAGAGCTTTTAGATGTTTCTCTATTCAAATCAGAATAAAAAATATACTAACTAAAAATGAACAAGAAAATAGGAGCTGGAATGAGGAACAAATACAAAGAAAAGAAGAATTTACAAGTTAGAGAGAGAAGGACAATGAGGAGCAGGCAGAAACAACAGAGGTTATGAAGAAAGAGTGATACTATGAGACAACCAAAAAGCCTTGCATATTCAAAAAATATTCAAAAGGACAGCACGGTTTTGTATCGCATTAAATGAGCAACGGGTACAAAGGGACGGAAAGTTATAATGATTTCTAAACCGTGTTCATTCTGAAGCTTCGGTATTGGAAGAAGTGCGAGTGCCGTATTTTTGACTTTCTATTCGCAAAACCAAACAAGCTGACTAACTGGTATTAGTCAGATGTTCGGGGGGCAATTGTGGAAGCCGAATAAAATCAATGAGGAAGAGGCCAAGGCATTTGATCGAGACATCAAGTCGAAGGCAATTCGGCCCTGACCAGGGGCTCATGAAGCCGAATATACAAATCGGCCATATAAGGAGCCGAATGGGAGCCAACACTCAACTGGAAGGCTGACTAAGTAACTATATGTGAGATCAAGAGTGGGCCCGACCCTTGGGCCCAGATGTAATATAAAAATGGAGAAATGTTAGCCAAAGTGAGGTATGTGAGAATATATAAGATAACTTGAGATAGAAGTAAATTGGATAGAATATTGACTTGTTCGTCGGAGTGCTAATTCTAACACCCCCGACTGGAGTGTTCATCCCTTTTTCAGGTAGCAATTAGAGGATCAAAGATGTCTAACTGGATTCTGGAGTATTTCCAAACCACTTCACCACAAGTTGCTAGGATCCTCTGTTGTGAGAGGTAATTTTATTGTGTTCATTTCTTAGCTAGTGTGTTGATTGATACGGGTGCATTGCATTCCTTATATCCACTACTTTTGCCTCTGCTTTTGGATTAAAAATTGATTAGTTGGAGTCTCCATTGTGGGTTGAGTCATCGGTTAGGGGTAGAGTGGCATTGGGGCAAATGTGCTGCTCTTACGAGATTGAGGTTGTAGATCGCCAACTCTCTTTTGATTTCATTGTCTTAGACATGCACACTTTCGATGTTACTTTTGGGAATGGATTGATTGACTGACTTTCGAGCTACAATAGATTGTCAATGTCACAGAATGTCCGTATTTGGACCTACCGGGGATAGTTTTCACTTCTTATGTGATAGGGCCGACAAGTCAATTCCATCGTTGTATGACTGTAACATCACCTAAGAGGTACCCCAAGTGTGTTAAACAGTTCAGACCCTCGATCTCTTTGATCTAGTCTTACGAGTGCAATGTGAAACACAGATAAGAGTCCAAATTCGACAAATTTTATAGAAAATAAAATTTATTACAAAACCATTGCCATAAATGGACTGCATCACCAGATCTCAGAGTCACCACCTAATATGACTCGTGTCAAGGCCACTATTCGTCCTAACGAAAGATGTCTTGGTTCGGAACCTTAAGTATGAGAGGGGAAGGTCTTTAATTGAGCATCCCCACTCATCCAATCAAAGATCGGCCTCTGCTAAACCATGATATGAATTTTATTAACGTTATATGTTTATATTCTAATTTATTTAATAAATCCTAAAATTTACTATGTGAAGCATACAAGTATAGAATATGTCATTCATTTTAGAACAACTTGATTTCATGCATTTTGAAAGAATTTTGAAGATGTTCAACTTAACAAAAATTGAGCTGACAAACACGAAAATCGATATCATTCCATATTGAACAATACAACCTCCATCCACTAGCATTCATAAAGTTATATCAAATAAGAAAATAGTCACATGGTAGGATGCCAAACATAGTAAGGAAAACACACACACAAGCGGGATGCTAAAGCATAAATACTTACGTATTTACCAACATCCCGCGAACAGCTACACATCAAAGTTAGTAAAACATGTATGATCTTATATACAAAATCCTAATGCAATTCACTCATGAAATGAAACTAAAGATTTGGGTTCAAATATATGACATGTAAATCATCCCAAGAGCATGAGGTAGCGCACATAATCATATAAGAATTGATTAGATCCACAAATGCAAATTTAGCCGAATCAAAATGTATGAGTAACAACCCTGACCTGTGATTAGCTAATAAACCTTACTTAGGAATGGTTAATTAGTAATTAAGATAAAATTCTAAGTTAATTGCATGTGCTATGTGTTAATTGTGTATGTATCTGTCCATGGTAGGAATATATGTCTGTATTTCTATTTCGGTATGCGAATTGAAAGCCTTATCGGCATCTGATCACGAAATTGCCTAGGTTAATGTGTAATTTGGAATTTTTGGAATATTATGGTAGGTTTAATTAAAAATATGATTCGAAACCAAATAATTAGAATAAAATAATCACACTTAATCATCCTAACCCAGACTTAATTGAACTCCATTAACCAAGCCTATATAAGGCTAGGAAGACTTCTAGAACACACTTGACACACACCTCCTTTATTTATTTTGAGCTCATAAATGTGAGAGAGGGGGAGAGCTAGAGTGAGAAGAGAATTCAAGAAAACAAGAGAGGAAAAAACTTGAATTAAGAAGAAATTTGAAGCATTTGACTTGAGAGCTCAACCAACTAAGCATCTAGAACACAATTGAACGCCTGAGGTAAGAATTCAAGCCTTTAGTTATGCAATTGAGTCAACTAATGCATGGATTCAAGGGAATTTAGAGGTTAAAGACATGAAATGAACTAAGGAAGTAGGAAAGAAGAGTATTTCATGCATACATGTGCATTTCATGAAGTTTGGAAGTTGTTTTCAAAAGAATTCTCATATGCATGTTCTTATCTTCGTTGTGTTAAAAAAATTCAACATGTTTTTAAGCTAAATGACTCATTTGATCATATTTTGGAAGGTTAAAGTTCATATCAACTTATGCATGTTGTGTTTTCAAAGTTTCAAGTTTGATATTGAACAATTGGCATGCTTTTGGGCTTTAATTTTGCGAAATGATTTGTAATTCTTGAACTTCTATGATTTTCTACATGTTTTCATAAGTTTTGGTCCAAAAGAATATGTTTTGTAGCATTGGAATTGAGTTTTGGAACTTAGAGAGCAATCTGGAAATTCTAGAATTCACTCTTTTCGCTCGAGCGAAGGAAGTTGCGCTTGAGCAAAGAATGCAAGCTCCCAGAACTTTTACAGAGTTTGGGAGTTAGCTCAAGCGATTGAAGTTGCGCTCGAGTGACCACTCTTTATTTTAAACCTTGGCTTGAGCGACCAAAAGTTGTCTCGAGCATAAAATAGAAGCTGTCAGTGCTTTTGTAGACATGAGGCTTGGCTCAAACGACAAAATCTGCGCTCGAGCGACACCTTTTGTTTTCAGACTTGGCTCAAGCAACCAAGATCTTCACTCGAGCGTAAAATGAGAGCTCCTAGAAGTTTTGCAAACCAAGGGGTTCGCTCGAGAGAAGAAAATTATGCTCAAGTGAACTATCTTATTTTTGAAAATTTGACTAAGTGTTTCAAATTATATTTTGGCATCCTCATTATATCCTAGGCATTCCTAAGCCTTAAATAAGACATAATAATGAGGATAAGGATTAGAAACACACCAAGATAGAAAAGAAATAAGTTATGTATTTTTCAAGCGTGTGTTTCAATGTGTATCCATTATCTGTTTGTGTAGGTCACACGCCATAGACTATCTAATTTGTCTGCTTTATTTGTTCTGCTCGTGGAGCTATCTGTGAGTAATAACTCTATAAAGTTATATTCATCGTTAACTATTTTCTTAATGATATGATATGATCAGTTTTCTGAAATGCTACTCTGTATGAATGAATGATTGTCTGAATTTCCGAAATGTATTAGTGGCATCCTCAGCATCATGTGATATCTGTTATCTATTACCTGGTACCAGAGGTTCTATCATGAAACTGGTTAAGCATAACCATTATCTGCTCTGTATCTGACCGTCTCATGTGATCATGGGTCATTCGTACGTCCCATATAATTATGGGTCATTTGTTCTGTTAGCGCTAATGGATGTACCATGTATGACTATCTATGAATTCTAAATTCTGAATATGAATATGAATCTGTTTCTGACTTTGAACTCTAATTTCCGAATCTATTACGGACATCATTCATTAAAATCTTTACTCTATTATTATTCATTGGGCTCCAACTCACTGTATTACTTATATATGTAGGTGATTAGACACGTGACCAGGCTCAATGATGATTACCTAGAGATCTATTCTATCAGCTAACCATTGTGCCTCCCGAGGAGCTTCCTGTCTTGAGAAGTGGTCAAGATTTGTGAACTATGTTTAAGACCTTCGTTTTCTTTTGTTTAAGTCTAAAAAAGTTTTTGTACGTTCTATAAATGTGGGTAACGTATGACTAATGTAAACATGACATCACATATATGTATATAAGTTTTAAATTTTTTGTCCCATATACGTCTTCACAGCTCTGTGGACATTATATGTTTGTATTTGCATCCGTTAACTCCCTTATTTTGTTAATTTGTTCAAAGACCTTTAGTAATCCCAGGATTACTGGCCGGTTACGATGCTAACCTATAGGGGCAGGTTTGGGTCGTGACAATGAAACATGGATGCAAACCATGAACAGGATAAAAAGACAATATGATATTTATGTACAAATAAGGAAAGCAAGTAGCGGTTTGGAAAATTATTACAATACTTGAATAATTACAGATCCGAATAAGGGATGTGGGGAAAAAATACTACAACAAAATAAAAATCTCACAAATCTCTCACATGCAAATAAAACAGAAGATGTAGGTCTCGAGGATCACAGGAAACTATTATGCGCAATGCCAGAAGACTACTTTGTTCTGTCCAGAAGAAGTTAGCCAGCTGGCCAAATAATTAGCCGGCCAGCCAACTAGGCCTGCAAAATCTATTTTGTTGCAACACCGAGAAAAGAACAAACGGGAAATATGTAGGTGGCTCAACTAACTACTTCTAATTAGATTATAACAGATTTATAAAATGAAATTAAAGTAAGAAAACAAATATAAGATATAAAATGTAAGAAAATGAAAACTCATCTTTCAAGAAAAGGTAAACTCCTTGTTTTCCAAACTCACTTTTGATCACTCTCAAGGTTATGAATTATGTTCTCAATCCTCAATTCGAAAGCTTGGAATTTGAGCTATAACGGTGGTTTTGGACAATATAACAATGTGTTTATAGGAAATGATTACTCTTTAATTTTCTTAAACTCGGCAAGGATTACTCACTCTTTGATCAAAGCTTTAGAATTGGACTACAATGACATGACTTGGATGATTTTTGTAATGAAAAATGAGGTATAAGGAGGCTTATAGGCAACTTCTCTATTTTGGCAAGATGACTCTCACTTTTTCAAAATTGTCTCTTCTTTCTCAATCTCTAGTCTTCTCTTTCCAAATTCATCATCTCTAGTCTCTAGTCCTCTCTTTCAATACTTAAGCTCTCTTTATATAGGCAATGCAAGTGAAGAGATAGTGGAAAACAAAGTGGAAGACTAATGGAGCATTAGTGAAGATAATGGAACTAATGGAAGACAAAAGTGGAGGATTACCTTCAATGGATCAAGCACTAAGCAATGGAGGCTGAGTGTGTATGCATTTTGTGCATGAATGGATCGGAAAATGGGATAGTGGGATGGCCCACAGGCACGAAACAAGAATTTTGCTGAAACTGCACTATTTTTAAAAAAAATTGGCCGGTTGACCAATTAATTAATTAGCCGGTCATTCATGTTGGTCAGCACTATTCACTGAGATTTTTTTTTTTTTTGGGAAATAGGATTTTTCAGCAGAATTATTGGAACTATGCATAAAAGGAATATTTTGAAAAAAGAGAGTTTTGAATGGGTCTAAAACATTTGGCCAAGACAATTTTGAGGTTGGGAATAAAACGCAAATTCCATCTTTCTTATTGAGGATTTTATGAAATAGCACATTCTTATTTTCATCATCAAGTGATCAAAAGAAAGCACCCAAGTCTTAAGGCCGGTCAAAATGGGGTGTCTACAGGAATTCATTCCATGACGTGAGTGAATGTCAAAGCCCGAAGATGATCCTTTTGACAAGGTCATAAGATTTAGACAAACAAACAAGATGCAGATGTAGTTGGTTAAACCCGAAGGCTGCCTATGTATGCCTTTGCAAGAAATCAAACCAGTGTAGTTCAGATGCAAAATGCGAATGACATGCTCGAAATACAATTGAAAGTTGGACTTACACGTTTCGCAAAGTCGGTTGTTTTGAAAATTCATGATTTATGCAATGCAATACAATAGGTGATATATAAGGATGGTAATGGTAAGCCAAGCCTCATGCAAATGATATGTTCAAAATGCAATTGAAAGTTGAACTTATATGCTTTGCGAAACCGGCTTTGTTCTAGTCTTACGTGTACCACACTGCCGGTTTAAAAATCAATAACGAGATGCAACAATGATAAAGCTGTAAAGATGGCATATGAAAAAAGTAAACAACACGATGCATGCTAACTGATGTGAGTATAGTGAAGAATATTGTTTAATCATGCTTTTTATATGAGTGATGCAAACATGTTTTCTACACGAATGTAAGAAATGCAAATCCAAACATGCTCCAAAGACGATGAAATCGTGTGAGGAGGAACATACTCCAACCACACTGTAATAGTAAAATGAGGATACATTCAAACACGCTGAAATCGTGTGAGGAAGGAACATAATCCAACCACGCTGAAATTGCGTGAAGAGTAACATACTCCAACCATATTGTAATAGCGAAAGAAGGACACATTCCAAACACGTTGAAATTATGTAAGGAAGGAACATACTCTAACCACGCTGTAATCGTTAAAGGAGGACACATGCCAAACATGCTAAAATCATGTAAGGAAAGAAAAAAATAGAAACAAACTTCAACCACGCTAAAATCGTGAAAGGATGAAGAACACATTCCAAACACGTTGAAATCGTGTGATGAAGAACACACTCTAACCATGCTGAATCATGAGAATGGAAACACACTTCAACCATGAGAGAAGAAACAAACTCCAACCACGCTGAAATCATGAGCGGAGCAAGAACATATTCCAAACACGATGAAATCATGTGAGGAAGGACACACTATAACCACGATATAATCATGAGAAGAGGAACAAACTCCAACCACACTGAAATCATGAGAGGAGGAACAAACTCTAACCACGTTAAAATCATAAGAGGAGGACACACTCTAACAACGCTATAATCGTAAGAAGGGGAAAAACACACTCCAAACACGCAGAAATCGTGTGAGGAAGAACACACTCTAACCATGCTGTAATTATGAGAATAGAAATTGTGATGAACAAATAATGACAAGCCTGAACGCCTGAACACGTTTCACGTACAAATGATGAATAAATGGAGAATGTGATGTAACAGATGCACAAAAAACAGTGTGATGATGTGATAGATATACAGGGAGTGGTGCGATTATGCAATAGATGCAAAGAGTATGATAAGATTGTATGATAGATGCACATGAACTATCTAATTATACAATCGATGCAATGAACGGTCTGATTATACAATCGATCCACATGAACAGTGTGATCATAAGATCGATGCACATAAACGGTGTGATCGTGCGATCGATTCATAAAGATGGTTTGAAGGATACACAAAAACAGTTTGATGGATGCACAAATTTATTTTTCGTTTATTTTTCTTCTTTTTGTTTTTTTTTATACATTTTATATATACATACGTACATACATACTACATACTATATACATATCATATACATATACATACATACATGTTAATATATATATATACATACTATACATATATATACGAATAATATACAAAATACGTATTACGTACATATACATATTATATTACGTATACACGCACAGACAAACTATATACATATACAGATACATACATATACATATTATATACATACAATATACATATACATACATACATATACATATATTACATATACACACACAGACAAACTATATACATATACAGATACATACATATACATATTATATATATATATAGTATACGTATATGTATACACTCCTCTCCCTTGTTCTTGTCTCTCTTTCCCTCATTCGTCTTCTTTGAACGTCAAAGATGGAGTATTATCGCCATTTTGTTAGGGACTTCTTTAGATTAGCCACACCGTTGACTAGACTAACAAGAAAGGGTATCAAATTCGTATGGAACAAGGCTTGTGAAAGTCATTCCTATAGCCAATTGAAAATGAGAGCATGTTACTATGGATTTCGTGGTTGGGCTTCCAAGAACACAACAAGGTAATGACGTCGTTTGGTTGATTGTTGATAGATTGACTAAGTCTATGCACTTTATTCCTATGCGCATGAGCAACTCAGTTGATTATTTGACAAAGTTGTACATTAGAGATATAATTCGACTTCATGGGGTCCTGGTGACCATTGTTTCAGATAGAGATCCTCGTTTTACCGCGTGGTTATAGTAGAGCCTTTTAGAGGTGATGGGTACTAATTTGACCATTAACACTGCTTATCACCTTCAGATTGACAAGCAATCTAAGCGTACTATACAGATTTTAGAGGACATACTTAGAACATGTGTTCTAGACTTTATGGGGTCTTGAGAGAGGCACTTATTGTTGATTGAGTTTGCCTATAACAATAGTTATCAGGCGAGGATTAGGATGGCACCGTTTGAGGCCTTGTATGACTGACCTTGTAGATTACTCGGTTTGTTGGGTTAAGGTGAGAGATGCATTGATGTTGGGTCCAGAGTTGATTCGAGAGATGACCGAGAAAGTTACTCTGGTTCGAAGGAGGTTAGCTACTGTTCAAAGTTGACAGAAGAGTCATGTCAATAAGAGAAGACGACATCTATCCTTTGAAGTTGGTGACCACGTCTTTTTTAAGATCTCGCCGAGGTAGGGGTTGATGAGATTTGGAAAGAATGTGAAATTATCTATTCGGTTTGTCAGACCTTTCAAGATTCTAGAGTAAATTGGGGAAATGGCATACTATTTGGCCTTACCGCCTTAACTTTTCAGGGTTCATGATATGTTTCACATCTCCATGCTTCGTAAATACGAACTCGACCCTTCACATGTACTTGATTGGGCCGACTTAGAGGTCGATGAGGATGCCTCATACGAAGAGAGGCCGATTCAAATCCTAGACACCCGAGAACAAGTGTTAAGGGCAAGTCCATTCCGTTAGTGAAGGTGTTGTGCAGACACCATGGAGTTGAGGAGGCTACATGGGAATGAGAGGTAGAAGTCTGCTCCAAATACCCATATTTGTTTAAAAACGTTTAGTTGATTTGAGATTGTAATGTTCTTAATGTTGTTTTGAGAGTTGAGCATTGTTTGTTGCAAACTACTTGTTATGGAAATTGTTGTGATTTTTAACATGAAGATTGTTATTGAATCATCTTAATTATTAGTTAAATTTCATTATTATGATTATCGATTTGGTTGTTGTTGAGATAGTGGCCATGGCCCTATTAAGAATCTGATAATCATTTTGGGATATTATTGGGATTGTGCTCTATCGAGTTATGATTACATTGTCGATGTTGTTGCGTTAACCTTGGCGTTGCTATTGTCATTTGGAGTGTAACTGTGCTATGTTATTGTTGTTTTCGGTTGTTGGAGTTCGAGAGTTTTATTGAGAGGAGTATTTAAATTTCGGGAACGAAATTTCTTAAGGTGGGGAGGTTGTAATGTCTTGATATATCACCTGCTTTATTCTTCTTTTATTTTCATTTAATTCCTTAATTTTGGGACTTTGATTTCAATTTGAGGTCTCATCGGCCGTGTGAGTTCACCACATCTCAAATTTTTCTTGTGTTAACATCCTAAGTTAGCTCCAGATTTTAATTTTCTCGTTTTGAGTGTGGAGGCGAACTTGGGTGGTTAAAAACCTAGTCAAAACTTAGAATCACATCCAAGTAAACAAAATAGTACATGCAGGGAAGGAGCTGCACGTGCAGGAGAGAGGCCACACGTGCAGTGATGGGTGAAATTTTTGGCGTAGCTTTTAGAATAAAAGCATGTGCGGGAGAAGAAATCCACATATGCAGAGGAGAGGAATCGCACGTTCGGCCTGGGGCTCGCATGTATGGAAAGGGGGCGTCACACATGTGGCAAAAGGCCCGTACGTGCAAGAATGTTAGTGAATCCGAAATTTGTTTCTTTTATTTGTTTTCTTCTTCACCCCTACCACTTTTTTCTCTCTACTTCATCTTTTCTTCTCATTCTCTTTACATTTACTCTACCAACCTTACATTTCCGTTGATTTCTCTAAACCCATTAGGATTTTGACCCTAGTGCTTTGGAACTATTTGAAGAGCTCACCAAGGGCTACAACTTGCGCGGTGAAGATCGAATTTTTCTAGATCTTTTTCTCATCTTTCCACTCCAAAACTTGAGGTATGAAGTTTCTTAGAGTTATATATATATGATTTTAGCATGTCTTGACTTGGTATTGATGTGATTTTGTGTTCAAGTTTGGTATTAGAAAATGTTGGGTTTTGGAAGTGTTTGTGGGGTGATTCCTCTCATGATTTTTGCACAAACTAGTTGTTTCATGGATTTATGAGACTCATGGGAGTCTATTGATTTTGAAGGAAAATTCTAGATTTTTAAAATTTGGGAAAAAGTTGATTTTGTGAAAAACTTATGCAAATGTTTGGATTTCCTTGGGGAAAAATGATGAAATTTCATATGTTGAGATATCCATGAGATATATGAGTGTTTTTTTTTTTTTTTTTTAACGTGGATTGCATGATTGATACATGCTTGGTTTATGAAAATTGGTTATTTATTGTGAATATAGAAGATTATCATGTCTCTGACACACACACACACACACACACACACACACACACACACACACATACATATATATTGTTGAATGATATTCGAGGAATATCAGTGATTGAGAAGAAATTGAGAAATGTTGAATATTGTGTAAACATTGAGAAAATGGTGAATTTAGAATTTCTTATTTGGAACATATATACGTAATTTCATTCCATTTCATTCATTGCATGGCTTTTGAATAAGATCTTATTAAAGCTACGATTTTGGAAGATTGAGTCATTGTTTTGAGTTGCTTTTTTGTTTTGGGAGTAAATATGGTGGTAAGTCCAGATAGGGAGTATAAATTGTGATTTAAATTGACCTGAGTGTCCAGAGTGAAAAACCAAAAACACGCGCGGGGTAGGTACCACGTGCCTTTCGGTTAGGAGCCAGTAAAGTGGGTGTCTTGAGGGACCTACTTGCAGACACCAACTTAGGGATTACCTGAATCATATTTACCGCCCTGTATTGTGATTTTATTACATTGATGTATTTATGTTTTTGAAATGAGCATTGGCATGAGATTTCAAAGAGATAAAACTCATGATTTTTAGAGCATGACATGACATTATATGCATATTTTAAGACTGCTTAAAACATGTATACTCTGTTAAGATCTTCCTATTAAGTTTTGTGCTCAACCCTAGTGGATTTGTGCAAGAAAACATGTGGTGTTCCCGCCTCACTGAAGCCAAGTGGATGTTTTGTGAGCGTAAGGCTTTTGTTTTTTGTTATATTTTTGACAAGTCAATGACTTATGTGTATGGGTTTGTAAACCATTTATTTGTAATTGGGTTTAAGTCTTGGAGCTTATGGCCCAATGGGTTTTACTTTGTATTTGTTTCTTTTGTTATTTATCTATCTCACATGCTATAGATTCATACCTTATAAGAGATTGAATATGTAATTGCATGTAAACCTCTTTTGTAAATCTCTTGTATATCAAGAAATTCAACTATAGATATTTGATTAGTCAATGATAATCGGAGTATTATGATTATTTAATTGAGATGGATTAAATCAGAAATATTCCATATTAATTATTTGAGGGCGTTACAACTTAAAATGATTTTTGATAAGAAGTAATGACCGAAGACGGTTGACAACCACAAGAGGTACTTGGTGATGGTTACCAATGATAGTGGGGTGGATGCGGTAGGTGTGGTAAGTGGTGGGTTGTAAGTGGCCAAAGAGTGGTAGAAATGATATTTGTTTTTCTAAACAAGTGAAATTATTATTATTTTTTATTTTTATTTTTTATAATTATCAAAATTTAGAGTAAATCTTGTAAATTGTTTATAAATAAAAATAGACACATAAAAAGTTTTTTTTTTGTTTTTTATGAGTTTTAGATTTTTATAAATATAATACTAAAAACTAAAACTGCAAACATAAATGTTAGTAAAAAGTGTTGGGCTTCTACATTTCTTACACGTAAATTACACTTTGTCGTCTTTATGTTTCGCCATTTTTTTCAGTTTGACTATTAAAGTTTTTTTTCTCTCTCACTATGTGGCCTTTTATATTTTAATTTTTTTAAAAAAAATTATTTTAAAAACTAACTTATGTCTAAAATTAAATAGAAAATAATACATTGATAATCACGTAATATAAAAATATTTTATTATATATAGCTCACACTTTTAAATCAGACACAAATTTTAATATAATAATATATATTTTTATGTCATTGGTACTAAACGTGACATTTTCTATCTAATTTTAGACAGAAATTAACTTGAGAAATAAAAAAATAAATAAAAGTAAAGAGTCAAAAGTAAAATATATATATATATATATATATATATATATATAAAGATCCAAGTAGAAAAATGACTAAAACATGGAGCAAAGTTTTGTTTTCAAAGAACATCATCATTTCCAGCCCAAAAAACAAGGGAAAAACTACATATAGATAGGAGTTTAAAAAAAAATATTATCAACATATGAAAGAATATAAGTGACACTTGCACATTTATAATTTTTTATTTGTACCTTACTATAGACAAATTTATACCTTTCATATGTTTGTAATTTTTTTACTCAATTCCAACCTGCAATGTAGTTTTCCAAAAAAAAACACCATCATTTCTAAACTACCACTTCTCGTGCTAAATAATTTTGTGGTACTTGCGCAAAGAAGAATGATTAGGAATTCTAATAAATGAGTTTTAATAGGAGTGAATCTCATTATGATGTGACGTTTTAGCGTTAATTTTTTATTTTTTATTCCCTATCATATTATTAGAGCTCGATTGAACTCCAAAATTAGTGAGATGTATGATTCTTCCTTGTGCAAATTATCTTGTTTGGAAGCTTTGACGTTTTGGCTAAAAAAAAAAAATTAAAATTTTAATAAAAAATTAAAAAGTCAAAAAAATAAATTATACATACTAATCATTCATATTTTTTTTCATATAACTGAAAAAAATTATTCCTGATACATTAACTTTATTCTTTTGCTAAAATAGTTAAAAAGTACCTTAAAAATTAAACCCAAAAAAAGGCTTTAAACCAACTCTTCTTCTTTTTCTTTTTCTTTTTTTTTTCACTAGTGTGGAGATATATTTTTGAGTACCGACATGTGGCAAGGTGACGCCGACGTGTCAGCCGAGGTGCCACGTGTCAGGGTCATGACGCCGAGGTTATCTCCAAAGATATCGGAATTCGAGATAAGCGGATAAGAGATAAGGGACAAGAGTCCTAGAATAAAGAGGAGACTTAGCCAAGATAATGATAAAGCTCTTAGGGAGTTTATCTTTATCTCTGAAGGAGTCCAAAGTAAGTACTAAACAGGAATCCATAGAAGTCAGGCTTCTATTGAGATTAGGATTGAGGTAACTATAAAAGAGAGGCACCCCCGTGGGTCTAAGGTACGTAATTTTATGCTTTAAGCATTGAGTTTAGTATTATTGATTATCTTTGAGAGATATACTGACTTGATCGTCAGAGTGCCCCCGCGTGGTCGAAACCACCGCCGGAATCTTCTCTTTCTGTTACAGGTTAGTCAGGTGTTATCTATTCTGCCAGTGTTCTCCAGGTGAATACTAAGTTGGGCAGTGTGATAGGAAAATCACTCACACAATTTGGCGCCGTCTGTGGGAACGAAAGGAGAATAGATGGCCAGTAACGGACAGAAAGAAAAGGTTGGGGATCACACTCCTGCTGGGAGTGAGAGACCTATTGACCTTGATATCACAGGAGACGAATGCAATGCAGAAACTCGTGACCAGAATCACGGAGCAAAAGACGTCGGACAGACTAGCGACGCACCAAAGAAACCTGATCAAAGCAGGTACTATATTGAAGACGACCTCCAGGTTTGGAAGGATAGGTGCCTACGGAGGGATGAAGAGGTAAAAGAGATGGCAAACAAATTGGCAGACCTGCAGTCGGTCGTCAATTTCATGATGCAAAATAACGTCATGCAGCCGCCATACCCGCTGCAGGACACGCCGATTCCAGCGGACAATACCTAAAAGAGAGGGCGGAAAACAATCCCCATAGCCCCTCAGCACAACGAAGGCGAAAGATACATTCAATGACCTTCTAGGGAAGTCGGACAAAGAGAATCAAGAAGAGAAGAATCACGGAGGACGCATCACACAAAAGAGGCAGACCCCAAAGGACATCGGCATGTTCAGGGGCAGGCACTATGCTTCGACACAATCCATGGAGAAGGGTCGAAAAGGGCTCACCATGAGGCCGTGAGTAGTATACCGAAAAGACTGAAGTCGAAAGATAGCTGAGCTCCTGGGTGGAGCAAAGAAGACTTAAGAGATTACCTCAAAAGGAAGCAGCAGAATGCCTACGCCGAGGTAATCTCCCCAGATAAGCCGAGGACACCATTCTCGGTGGAATTAGACAGATTTGAGGCACCAAAGCGGTTCAGTATGCTAAGGTTTCAAATATACGATGGTAAGTCAAACCCCAACTTCCACGTTGGACTCTATTTGAACTCAATGGCATTGTATAGTGGGAACGAGCCATTGCTCTGCAAAGTGTTCCCCTCATCCTTTAGGGAGATTACATCAGATTGGTTCCACAAACTATCGAAGGGAAGCGTGAAGACTTGGGAAGGCCTGGCCGAGATGTTTGTGGCCAGGTTTGTGACAAACAAGCTGCAGCCATTAAGGGTGGACATATTGATGGCTCTGAAGATCAGCAAGGATGAAGGCCTTATGGCCTATGCAAAAAGATACTATGAGGTGTTCAATCGAATACCCGAATGTAATCAAGAGGTGGCAGTCGTATCTTTTAAGAACGACTTGAAAGACAACTGTCCACTACGAAAGTCTTTGGCAAAGACATTGCCAAAAAGTATGGAGGAGCTCATGACGAGAATCAAGAAGTACGCCAGAGCCGAAGAAGACACGTCGGGAACTAGGGAGATAAAACAAGAGAAAGAAAACAGCTCGCCGAAGCGAGGTCGAGGTAACAATGGAACGAGCAGGCAAGAGGCAGAACTGAGGGCCACACAAGCAGTAACAACTGTGTTCCGAATCCCAATTCCCAAAGTCCTGGATCAAATTCGAAACCAGCCCTATTTCAGAACGCCAGAAAGGACTCCAGGAGAGTTCATGGGAAGAAACATTGGCAGGCATTGTGCCTACCATAATGAAGATGGATATATAACTCAGGGTTGTAGAGCCCTAAAAACATATTTGGAAGATCTGGTGAGACAAGGACGCCTGAGAGACCTTGTTGATGAGACCAGGACAAGGGAAAAACGGGCAAGATTGCCTCAGGCACCAGTAGCTTCACCTCCCCCAGCACAACAGCTGCATGCAGGAGGACCTCGGATAATCAACATAATCCACTCGAAGGTCAACGAAAACAAAATCTGAGGAGAGACCCAGAAAGTGAAGCACCTGCAACATGTCTACCAAGTCAGGGAGAAAAGACATCAGGCAAAAGAATGCCAAGGACCAATGATAACCTTTACTGAAGCCGACCTAGAGATAGTCCAACATCCGCATAATGATGCCTTGGTAGTATCCCTCCAGGTTGGGGAGTGCCAAGTGAAACGCATCCTGATTGATCAAGGCAGCTTTTGCGACATCATGTACGTCCGATGTTACAAAGAGCTCGGCTTTCACCCAGATGATATGGAATAGTCTAATGGCCCAATGGTTGGGTTCAATGGAATGCCAACATGGCCTCTGGGAGCAGTAAGCTTGGAGGTGCAGGCTGGCACCAGGAAGATCAAGACAGAATTCACCATCATCGACACACCCTCCCCTTATAACATCACCTTGGGGAGGCCATGGTTGCATGCAATGGGGGCAGTTCCCTCAACATTGCATCAACTATTGCGATTCCCAACAAAGCATGGGATAGAGGAAGTCAGAGGCGATTAGCTGCAGGCGAAGAATTGTTCCATGGCAGCAATGAAATCTACCTGCAGCGTGCGAGAGCCAGAGAAGGCAGAAATTAAAGATGAGGACGTAGAAGTCCTAGAAGACGTCGGCAAAGAGCGAGCCGAGAAGAGCGAAGAGGCACTAAAGAAAATCCTCGTCCAAGATGAGGATGAAGAACGCTTCTTTCTTCTCGGCTCGGGCTTAGCCGAAGAAGAGGAAAAATAGTTGGAAACTTTTTTGAAAGCAAATATTGAGGTGTTCGCATGGACACCTTACAAAATGCCTGGCATTGACCCCGAGGTCACGTGCCACAAACTGAATGTTGACAGGTCGGCCAAACCTGTAATTCAACGAACCAGAAGACCGACGTTGATGCACGTCGAAGCAGTAGAAGAAGAAGTAGACAGACTTCTGGAGGCCAGAGCCATTAGAGAAGTACACTACCCAACATGGCTATCTAATACAGTGGTGGTAAAGAAGATGAACGGTAAATGGAGGGTCTGCGTAGACTTCACCAGCCTCAACAAATCCTGTCTCAAAGACAGCTTTCCTCTACCCAAGATTGACCAGCTGGTGGACGCCACATCTAGACATGGAAGGATGAGCTTCCTAGATGCTTATAGGGGGTACCACCAGATAGCCATGTACACCCCAGAAGAAGAGAAGACAGCGTTCATCACCCCAAAAGGCCTGTACTGTTACAAAGTAATGCCTTTCGGGTTGAAAAACGCAGGAGCAACTTACCAAAGGCTGGTAACCAAAATGTTCAAGCACCTGATTGGCCGAATAGTAGAAGTCTACATCGACGACATGGTCGTTAAGACCAAGGAGCCGGAGGGTCATCTTGCCGATCTAAAAACAGTCTTTGAAATCCTTAAAACATATCAGCTCCGACTCAATGCATCGAAGTGTGCATTTGGAGTTGGATCTGGTAAGTTTTTAGGATACTTGGTGACTAGAAGGGGCATTGAGGCCAGCCTAGATCAAATCAAGGCCATCCTAGAGTTGAAGAGCCTGACGTCGGCAAAGCAAGTGCAGATGCTAACTGGAAGGGCCGCAGCCCTAAACAGATTCATCAGTAGAAGCTCAGATAAATGTAAACCTTTCTTCAACTTGGTGAAGAAAGCCACAAACTTCTTGTGGACAGAAGAATGCGAAGCCGCTTTGGCCGACCTGAAAAGGTACTTGACCACAGCTCTAGTTCTTTTAAATCCAGAACCTGGGGAGGAGCTGTTTCTATACTTAGCCGTTTTCGAACATGCGATAAGCGCAGTACTAATCCGAGAAGAAAAAGGGGAGCAAAAGGCTGTTTACTATGTAAGCAAACCCTAGCTGATGCAGAAACGAGGTATCTACCCTTAGAGAAATTGGCACTAGCTTTAGTAATGGCTTCAAAGAAGTTGAACCATTACTTCCAGGCCCATAAAATTATGGTACTAACAGAACACCCCTTGAAGTCCTTACTGTAACAAGGAGACCTGACAGGAAGAATAGCCAGATGGGCAGTCACCCTAGGCCAGTATGACCTGGAGTACAGGCCAAGGACAGCAATCAAAGGCCAGGTTCTGGCCGACTTCGTGGCCGAGTTCACACCAGAATCCATCGAACATCGGGCTCCGTTGAGCCAGGAAGAGCGATGTCCAGCCAAGCAAGGAGAAGCACAGCTAAAGGCAAAACAACAAAGGAAAGAGGACAAACTCAGACCTTGCAGCATTTACATCGGCGACTCTTTTCAACTGTTTGTCGATGAGAGTTCAAACCGACAAGGAGCAGGGGCAGGAGTAGTATTGATATCCCCAGATGGACAGGTACTAGAACAGTTAATTCGTTTGGGGTTCAAGGCCTCAAACAATGAAGCGGAGTATGAAGCACTCATTGCAAGACTGAAGTTGGCCGCAACAGTGCAAGCAGATGAGGTAATAGTTTTTTGTGATTCATAACTAATAGTTAACCAGACAACAAGTGAGTTTGCAGCCCGAGATGAACGAATGTCGGCCTACGCAAAGGAAGTCATCAGACTGTCAGCCTTATTTCAGAACAGCTGAGATGACAACAGACACGCCGATGCGTTGGCTAACCTAGCTAGTGCAGTACAACCTGGAAAAGCAACGACAATAATGATTGACTACCTGTCGGGCCCAAGCATTGAACCAATAACCACAGAGCATGAAACAATGTGCATAGACATGGGACCAAGCTGGATGGACGCAATTGTTGCGTTCCTAAAAGAAGGAAAGCTACCAGATGACCGCAAGGAGGCACACAAGATCAGATTGAAGTCGGCAAGATTCAGTCTGACAGCAGAAGGACATCTTTATAGAAGGTCCTTCACTGGACCCCTTCTAAGGCGCGTACACCCTTTGCAGGTTGAAGATTTTCTATATGAAATCCACGAAGGAATTTGTGGAAGCCACGCTGGGGGCAGATCACTAGCTCACAGGGCCATTACCTAGGGGTATTGGTGGCCTTACATGCAAAAAGATGCAGAAGCCTACGTGAAGAAATGTGAACAATGCCAAAGGTTTGCACCCTTGATACACCAGTCAGCTGCTGACCTGAACCCTGTATCCAGTCCTTGGCTATTTGCCCAATGGGACATGGATCTCGTTGGGCAATTACCCCAAGCAACTGGAAAAAGAAAGTACTTGCTGGTAGCAACAGATTACTTCACAAAATGGATAAAAGCAGAACCTCTTGCCAAGATCCGAGATGTGGATGTCAAGAACTTCATATGGAGAAACATCATCACCAGATTTGGAATTCCGAGAGCCATTGTTGCAGACAATAGAACTCAATTTGACAGCAAGCTAATCAAGAACTTCTGTGTAAAGTTCAAAATCAAGAACTACTTTTCAACCCCAAGCTTTCCACAAAGCAATGGACAAGCAGAAGCATCCAACAAAGTAATTTTGGATGGAATAAAGAAGAGGCTGCAGACAGTAAAAGGCAAGTGGGTAGACGAATTGCCCAATGTACTCTGGGCATATCGGACTACGCTGAGAAGATCAACAGGAGAATCCCCCTTCGCCATGGCTTATGGCACAGAAGCAGTCATCCCGCTGGAGATCGGCATCCCAGGAATCAGAACTCAGGGAGTTGAAAACGGGACTAATGATGTACTCTTAGCCCAAGATCTGGATCTTTTAGAAGAAAGAAGAGAGAAAGCTGCAATCCAGCTTGCAGTACACCAGCAGCAACTTGCAAAAACTTATAACAAGAAAGTCAATCCAAGAGAATTTCAAGTCGGCGACCTAGTCCTGAGGAAAGTCATCGGCAATAAGAAGGATCCCAAAGAGGGCAAGCTTGGCCTAAACCGGGAAGGACCCTACAGAATCATCTCGGTACTGGGTAATGGAGCATATCGACTTGAAGATAATGAGGGCAAAGAGTTGCTAAGACCTTGGAACACTTGTAATTTGAAATTTTTCTATCATTAAAATTTCTTTGTTCCTTTGCCATTTGTCGAAGTAAATAAATAAAGATTCAGTTCTCCTTTCAAGATACTTGACATTGTCTCTAGAATACGTGCATAATGAGAACCCAAGTGGAACTCAGGTTCACATTAGAGGGCAGAGAGAAGAAGAATATGTTTAACACTTGTTGAAATTTGTGGACAATTTACAAGTTAAGTTAAACCGAAATCATTTGTTTAACACTTGTTGAAATTTGTGGACAATTTACAAGTTAAGTTAAACCGAAATCATTTGTTTAACACTTGTTGAAATTTGTGGACAATTTACAAGTTAAGTTAAACCGAAATCATTTGGTTAACACTTGTTGAAATTTGTGGACAATTTACAATTTAAGTTCAACCGAAATTATTGCTTAACACTTGTTGAAATTTGTGGACAATTTACAAGTTGAAGTTAAGCCGAAATCATTGTTTAACACTTGTTGAAATTTGTGGACAATTTACAAGTTAAGTTAAACCGAAATCATTGTTTAACACTTGTTGAAATTTGTGGACAATTTACAAGTTAAGTTAAACCGAAATCATTGTTTAACACTTGTTGAAATTTGTGGACAATTTACAAGTTAAGTTAAACCGAAATTATTGCTTAACACTTGATGAAATTTGTGAACAATTTACAAGCTGAAGTTAAGCCGAAATCATTGTTTAACACTTGTTGAAATTTGTGGACAATTTACAAGTTAAGTTAAACTGAAATGATTGTTTAACACTTGTTGAAATTTGTGGACAATTTACAAGTTGAGTTAAACCAGTATGATGTTCATCACTTGTTAAGAGTTTACAAGTTAAGATTAAAACCAAGAAGTTTGTCTATCCGAGGTGTGTCACCCCGAGAAGATTGTACAAAGAAGGAAAAGTATATGAAAGACATGCAGAATATTCTAAGTATAGAATCATGCAGAAGCAATGAAGAGAAGACGAGAGTGTAAGCACTTAGAAAAGAAAAGTTGTATTAGCATTCACCGAGGAAAGGAAACATCGGCCATACAAAAAGATTACATTGTTCCAAAAGATAAAGAAGAAACAAAATACAAGTAAGCAAAAGAAAAACATGAGGCTAAGACTCCTCTCCACCAGTTGGTTGAATTTGAAGATCAGATGATTGTTGAGAAGACATCTCAGCAACCTTATCCGCCGCGAGCTCGGCGTCAATTTCTGCAAGAGTATCATCAAGGCTCTTATCAGCAAGGGTGGCATCTGCTGATTCCTTCTCATAAGCAGCATTTTTGGGAACCTCATTGCCTTCTTCATCCTGAGTCAAGTCTAGGACTTGCTCATTCTGAAGAGGGGACTTGGCCCCATCAACAACTTTGAATTTTCTTACCAAAGCCTCATCCTCTTCCTCATCACTATCCTCAGACTCAAATTCGCCGATGTCTTAACTTGGAGGTTGAGCTGGAGGGAATGGAAGAGGAATGGCATCAGCTTTCCTCAATGGTGAGTCCTCTGGGACATTGAGTTTCTTTAGAAGGGACATCCAACCAAGGGTAAAACCCTTGTTGCATGCCTCCTTCACCTGTTGTTCATAGGCATCTGTGACGTCGGCCATGCCTTGGGCATACGCCTTCTCGTCGGCGTCTTTTATTTCAGCTTCTTTGGTGGCCAGTGCCTCCTGAAGCTCCTTTTCGGCTTGGACCATTTTTTCCTCGGCTTCTCTCTTTTGAGACTTAGCCACTTTCCTGATAGCCTCAGCAGCCTCAGCCTTCTCTTCGGCATTGGTCTGAGCTTTGATTGTAGCCTCGGCTTGGTCCTCCAATTTTTTCATCTTTAATTGAAGACCTTTGTTGGTCTTTTGGAGGGAAGAGAACTCCCTCTTCATCTCGACAAGCCTCTCTCGATTCTCAAAAGACTGCATTGAGAAAGAGTGGGCATGCTGGATGGCCTAAAAGAAAACAGAGGTATTAGAGAATATTCAAAGTATGAAATAAAGGGAAGGAAAGAAGAAAATTACCAAATAGAAGACATTTACCTGAACGGAGTGCTGAAGCATTAGAGAGTAATTCTCATACTCACTGTACTGGGCGTTTCGCTCCAGATCGCCTGGAAGAAGCAGAGCGGTACTGAGTGTAACGCCGACGTTGATATCATCGGCACTATCACTTGCCATGACAAGCTTGTCTTCCAGAGTAATTGTGGGGGCCCAGGGGGCATCAAGCTTTTTTGATCCCGAAGTTGTTGCAGAAAAAGACCTCGGCTTTTTTGGTTTTTTGGATTCTAGTGGTTGAGACTCAGAGCTTCTCTTCCCAGAGGAAGGCTGGGATTTATCACTCTCAGCCAACTTTGAGATAGGCAAGGTGTCTTCAGATTCAACCTGAGCTACCTTAGCCTTTGGTTGAGCCTTCTTTATTCTTTTCGGCTTCGGTGGAGGTTGGGTTCGTGCTGGTTGATCGTCAACAGATGATGGAATGCTGGCCAAAAGATCTTTTGTAACTGGTTTTGGGCGACCCATCTCGGCAGTAGAGACTGTTCGGCGTCGGCGGCGACGTTGTGATATTGGAAGCAAGTATGGAGCTGAAGTTGACGGTTGCTCGGCTGGATTAGAGGTTGACCCCTGGTCTGTCCGAGATGTGGATGTGGTCTATGGCGTTGTGGCAGATGGTGGAGAAAGGCTTTTCTTCTTCCTCTTAAGGACGTCGGGCAGAGTTGATTTATAGGTTGGGATAAAGTTGAGGAGCAGAGGCGCCTTTCGTTTGTGAATTGGCAAGTTCAGAAGTTTTTTCAAATCCTTGCTGGGATAGAAGGATTGGCGAAAATTCTTTGGAGGCTGAGGAAGAACTACAAAGATAAAAATAGCACAGACATTAGAACAAGAATATTGAAAACTTTATGCAGGAAGATAAAAAGAAACTTAATGAAGGGTGGCCCTTACCAGCTCCTTCCCCCAAAACAGTTCGGCTTAAGGGATAAAGATGGAGGTCGTCGTTTGGCTGACACTCCCAATTGCCCGAGACAATGAAGTAATCGTCTCCAGCTCCCTTGTTGGAGTTTGGGAGGTCGGATATGATTTTATATTCGGTGGATCTCGGCTTAAGGTAATAGACATAGTCCGTGTCTTTTCTAAGACGGCACATAGTATAACAGTATTGGAAGTCGGTAAGTGTAATCCTGGCATTCTCTTGTTTAACTAAAGCTATAGTACCAGTAATAACTCAGTAAGAATTGATGGCGAGTTGCATTGGGTTCAACTTATAGAAGTGAAGGATTTGACGGAAAAAAGGGTCAAGTGGAAACCGAAGTCTACACTCAATAAAGGCAACTACAGGGAAGGGCATGGAGTGATCAGTAGGCATGATGGAGTCATCATCCCCAGCCAAACTCAGATTGACATCGGCTGGGATTTCAAACTCTTACCTAAAAAGTTCTAGCTTGGATGGGGTGTCTACCCGATGTTTCTACATACCCATAATATCGGGATAACTAAAGGTATTGAATTTCAGAAAGAAGATGTTTCAAAAAGTGTTATTGGGACCTCGGCAAAAAACCTAGGTTTGAACTGGTGCAGAAATTTGTAAGGAATGTTTCAGTTTTTCCTAAAATGTGGGTTCTATAGACAAATCCCAAACCTAAAACTACGGAGATAAAGATCAAAGGCACAGATCTGGAACAGACACAAAAAACAAAAAATAAAGGCGAAGTTTCAGAATCAAGAACAGAGATGGACTATCAAAAACATGAAGAATACAAAGGGTTAAAGGCCAAGAACAGTGGCAAGACGTGCAAGAAAACTATGAACAGTACATGTATTTAAGGTATAAGCAAAAACTAAAATCAACACATTCAGATTTATGATTCAGAAATTGAATGTTTGAGCAAGGCAGTAATAACACGAAATTCCAGAAAAGATCAAGAATTGGAATAAGAAGAAAACAGTTGCTTACCAGAAAATATGAAGCCGGTGTAAAGATCGCTAAAGTCAGACGACGGTCGTGGAGGCAACGAAATGGTGCAGAACACGCCGGAAGGGGTAAACGGAATAAGTTTCAGAGCAAGGAAGCTTGAACAATGGCGGACTCGAGAAGAGAAAGTTAGAGAGAGAAAAAGTTTTCCAGAAACGAAAATAAGGTGAAAGGAAAAAAAACGAAGAGATGTTTTGTTAAAAATGAAAACGGCGGCAAAAAGTAATCAATACGCCTGGAAGAACGTATGCGTCAGACGGCGCACGTGAAAGAGAGACAGCTTACGGGCGCGTCACAGGTACGAACCAACAAGAAGGAAACGCGTGTTTAAAAATGGTTGAATTATGGTGTATGACAGCTCATACGCGTGAAAGGGTTCTTGAAGTTCTTGTTCTTCAACAAAGACATGTCGGCCAAAATAATGATCTCGGCTGAGATACTGAAAACCGACGTACTGGAAAAACGGAATGATATAGGTTCCATTACCTCAGAATGCCGAGGTAATAGAACCTAGGTGACAGTTGTGGGGATATATTTTTGAGTACCGACACCTGGCAAGGTGACGATGACGTGTCAGCCGAGGTGCTACGTGTCAGGGTCATGACGCCGATGTGATCTCGGTCAAGCCGAGGTTATCTCCGAAGATATCGAAATCCGAGATAGGCGGATAAGAGGTAAGAGACAAGAGTCCTAGAATAAAGAGGAGACTTAGCCAAGATAAGGATAAAGTTCTTAGGGAGTTTATTTTTATCTCTGAAGGAGTCCAAAGTAAGTATTAAACAGGAATCCATAGAAGTCAAGCTTCTATTGGGATTAGGATTGAGGTAACTATAAAAGAGAGGCACCCCGTGGGTCTAAGGTACGTAATTTTATGCTTTAAGTATTGAGTTTAGCATTATTGATTATCTTTGAGAGATATACTGACCTGATCGTCGGAGTGCCCTCGGGTGGTCGAAACCACTGCCGGAATCTTCTCTTTCTGTTACAGGTTAGCCAGGTGTCATTTATTCTGCCAGTGTTCTCCAGCTGAATACTAAGTTGGACAGTGTGATAGGAAAATCACTCACACAACTAGTAAAAAATTTTAAGTCACAATAAAAAACAAAAATAAAAAAGACGTGTTTGTCACTGCTTCATAACTCAAATGCGAGATTTCACCACCTTCTAAGACTGGCTATATGGAAATCGAGTAATCATGAATGTGTAGATTTTTCATGTTTTCGCTTACAATTATTGAAATAAGAATAGGTTATTTTACACTCTTGGGAAATTTCCTTCTCTATAGGATATTAGATTTTGGTACTAAATTTAAATAACAAATAATATTAGTAATGATATTGACACTTTATTTTAACATCTCATATGTGTGTATATATATATTTGTCTATTAGCTTTTCACATAGACACTATGAGAAGTTAGAAAGTGAGGAAATCGTGCGTCTTTTGTCATTGGATATTTTCAAAACACCACGGATTTATATTTTTGTGAGAGGGTGTTTATTTTTTCATCTATCATGTCCCATTAAATTTCTTAATTACTCAATATAAAATTATAAGTCTTACCTTCTCTATCAATCCTAGCTAATACCTTAGAGTACTATGTGGTTGTACTCCAGGAGTACCCAATAACTTTTCGTATACCATATGCACCCTATCACAAAAATATATAATTTTACCATAAAATTTCATAACCTCAATTACAAAATACATAACTTGACCAGAAATTGGCATAACAAAATGTCTAAAATTTTGTAGTTAATGTTGCAAAAGTTTGTGGCTTAGTTACGGTATTTTTTATTACGCCAATTCATGGTGAAATTATGAATTTTGTGGTTGATCTTAAAAAATTTTGTAATAAAATTACACATTTTGTATTCAGGTGCATATAATATACACCCTAAAGAGGTGCACCAGTGTTAATATATTCTTGATTTTTTTTTTTATTATATTCTTGATTTTAGTATTCCCTAGATAGTTTTTTGAGTTTTTAATTAGCATTTTTACATCTTTAATGATTTTTAAAAAAAATTTAATCAAATTTTTTTTACTTGTTAGATCCATTTAATCTTGATATACTTAAAAAGTATAAAAATTGTATAAAAGTTTTTTAAAAATTTATTGAATATAATAAAATATGAAAATATTTTATAATTTTTGTATTTGGTAATTTTTTTTAAAAATCACAAATATTATCTGTGGGGACATAATTTTTGAATGACGACACGTGGCCGAGGTGTTACCGAAGTGCCAGACGGGGTGCCACATGTCCTGGTCATGATGCTGAGATGATCTCGGCCAGGCCGAGGCTATCTGCGAGAATACCGGAATCCGGGATAAACGGATAAGAGACAAGAGTCCTAGAATAGGAGAAGATTTCAGTTTAGGTAAAGATAAGACTCTTAGAAAGTTTATCCTAATTCTACTGGGAGTCCAAGATTAGCAGTAATCCTATGTCCATTGAAGCTAAGTTTCTATTGGGACTAGGTTTGTGTTGGCTATAAAAGAGAGGCACCCCCATGGGTCTAAGGTATGCTTTTCTGCTCTGAATAGTAAGTTAAGCACTTTTGCTATCTTTGAGAGATAACTGACTTGATCATCGGAGTACCCCTGGGTGGATGAGCCACTGCCGGAATCTCTTCTTTCTGTGATAGGTTGTTCGAGCTTAATCTATTCTGCTAGTGTTCTCCAACTGAGTGCTTGATCGGCAGTGTGGTCGGAAATTGACACACACAATTTGGCATCGTCTGTGGGAAAGAAAGGAGAATAAATGGCCAACGACGGACAGAAAGAGAAGGTTGGGGATAACACCCCTACTGATAGTGGGAAACATATTGACCTTGACGTCAAAGAATACAACTGTAACGAAGAGACTCGTGATAAGAATCACGGAGGAAATGACGTCGGCCAGGAGGGCGGCGTACTAAAGAAATTGGACCAAAGCGGGTATTATAACGAGGACAACCTCCAGGTATGGAAAGATAGATGCTTGCGGAGGGACGACGAAATGAAGGGAATGGCAGACAAATTGGCAGACCTGCAAACAGTCATCAATTTCATGATGCAGAACAACGTCATGTAGCCACCGTTTGCGCTACACGATATGCCAATTCCAGCGGCCAAGAAAGGTGCCCAGAAAGGGGGGCAGAAAACGATTCCTGCAGTCCCTCAGCATAGCGGGACCAAGGGACATTCTCACCAGCCTTCGTGGGAGGTCGAGCATGGAGAATCCCAGAAGACACGTCGAACAAAAGAAACCTGAACCAAAGAACATCGGGATGTTCAGGGGAAGGAACTCTGTTTCGACACGACCAATGGAGGGAAGTCCAAAAGGACTCACGATGACACTGGAAGTAGTGCACCAAAGAGGCTGAAATTTGGAGATAGCCGAACTCCAGGACGAACCAAGGAGGGTCTGAGGGATGACCTCTAGAGGAAGCGGCAAGAAGCCGGGGTGACCTCTCTGGTCAAGTCGAGGTCATGTTTAACACTTGTTGAAATTTTAAAAATTTACAAGTTGAAGTTAAACCGATGACATGTTTAACACTTGTTGAAATTTTAAAAATTTACAAGTTGAAGTTAAACCGAAGTCATGTTTAACACTTGTTGAAATTTGAGAAAAATTTACAAGTTAAAGTTAAACCGAGGTCATGTTTAACACTTATTGAAATTTTAAAAATTTACAAGTTGAAGTTAAATCGAGGACATGTTTAACACTTGTTGAAATTTTAAGAAAAATTTACAAGCTGAAGTTAAACCGGGGTCATGATTAAAGGAAGGAATGATATAGGTTCCATCACCTCAGGATGCCGAGGTAATAGAAAGTAGGGGGCAGTTGTGGGGACAAAATTTTTGAATGACGACACGTGGACGAGGTGTCACCGAAGTACCAGCCGGGATGCCATGTGTCCTGGTCATGATGCTGAGATGATCTCGGCCAGGCCGAGGTTATCTGCGAGAATACCGGAATCCGGGATAAACGGATAAGGGACAAGAGTCCTAGAATGGGAGAAGACTTCAGTTTAGGTAAAGATAAGACTTTTAGAAAGTTTATCCTAATTCTACTAGGAGTTCAAGATTATCAGTAATCCTATGTCCATTGAAGCTAGATTTCTATTGGGACTAGGTTTGTGTTGGCTATAAAAGAGAGGCACCCCCATGGGTCTAAGGTATGCTTTTTTGCTCTGAATAGTGAATTAAACACTTTTGCTATCTTTGAGAGATAGCTGACTTGATCGTCAGAGTGCCCCTGGGTGGACGAGCCATTGCCGGAATCTCTTCTTTCTGTGACAGGTTGTTCGAGCTTAATCTATTCAGCCAGTGTTCTCCAACTGAGTGCTTAATCAGCAGTGTGGTCGGAAATTGACACACACATTATCTTTTTTATCATAAAAATAAAAAAATATGTAAAATATTTAAAACATTAACTAAAAATAAAAAAATTAAAAATTAAATTTTCAGAAAAATAGAACATACCAAATACAGTGAACATTCTAAGGATAGCTCTTGGCTAAAGTCTACAACACAAATGTTTGATGTAGGTAGGGGTCATCAAATGGCCCGCTCAACCTGTCTCATGGCTCGTTCTTGTTTGTTTGACTGTTTAGTCTGTCCCATCCCATTGAAGATGATTTAGAGTTTTAGACAAATATTTGAAACTCGAATCCTCCCATGAACCCAGCTCGTATATAAGTCTGCAAGGATAAATCTAGCGCCGATCATCCTATCAGCCTGACTCAAACTATTCCGTCAAAAAATATATATATTATCCAAAAAAATAACATTGTTAAATTCAATTTTAATCCATTAAAATCAATACTGTTCCATTTTAAAAAAACAACATTTGACAGTTTATATTATCCTTATATGTACTTTTAAAAAAAATACACAAAACACTATTTGTTAAAATTTAATTTGACAGTGACCTGTCATATCTTCTTAACTCTCAACTTTTTACATATAATATTGTCATAATTTGTTAATTTAGTAAATTTGTACTTTAATTTGATTGTTTTAATAGTATTGTTGGAAATTGGATTGGGTTTAGAACCCCGACCCAATTGGGTCACCCATGGTGGCATGACCCGATTAGGAGAGATCCAAATAATAGAATAGACTATATTTCAAGATAAGAGATAATATTGATATGGGATAATCTTGATATGGATAATTGTCAATATATTAGATAATAATTATTAATTAGATATTATTGATATGAGATAGATATTATCTGGGATAATACGTCTGTCCTATGGGTCTCCTAACTCTCCTATATAAACCGACCTTAGGTTCTATATTTCATATAACAAAAAATGACACGTTCTCTCTTCCCATAAACTATCTCACCTTTGTACTATGAATAGTGTGGATAGTTCTCTAGGAATTATTCGATAGTTCTACCCCACTACTGAAAATTATTCGAAGACATCAATAGAGGCACGTGATTTACCCACATGATCCATGAATTCGGTTTGAGTGTGAAAGATATGCCCGAATTCGTTTATTTCCGCTAATTATTATTTCTTATTTTTCCTACAAGTATTAATCCATGAATTCGGTTTGAGTGTGAAAGATATGCCTGAATTCGTTTATTTCTGCTAATTATTATTTCTTATTTTTCCTACAAGTATTAATTAATTTGATCATCTGAATTATTAAAAAGGAAAAAAATAGAACTTAATAATATAAGTAAACTAAAAAATGTATAATCCGGTTCAGTTTGATTTTAATCTGTAAGATTTGAATTTATAGGTAAGACGTAATTTTAATTTTTTTTAAATAATTCCGGTCCGTACCAATCCATTGACTGATCATAATCCAAAAAATTCATTAACCCGACCCCTTCCATGACCCCAAGTTAGAAAAGAAAATGAACAAGTATAAATAAATAAATAAAGATAATTGAGGAAGAAGAGGAGCAACTAAGAGGAAGAAGAAAAAATAATTTCCTTCCCCTCGTTTTGTCACTAATTTGATGAAAATTGGTAACTGGATGCCAAGCTTCATACTCTCCTAATGTACACCATCCTTTGTTGGCCTTAAACATTTTAGGGGTTGTTACGGTGATTTTACTTAAAATTTAGGGGTATTTTAGGGGTATTTATAAATCTATTAGTTAGATTTATTTATATATAGGTTTTGATTGATAAATTTATTATTGTAAATTTATTCATAAAAATAAGAGAAATTGATAAATTTATCACTTGATAAATTTATTAATAGGACTTAATGGATAATAAGTTCCAAAAATAAAACCTATTGGTAATTTACCAAAAAATTTAAAGACAATATAGTAAGTCTCATAATTTTGGAATAATTATATCGATCACCTTTTAAGTAAAGTTAAAGACCGAAACCAATACAAATAGTGTGGAGTTGCAAAGATAAACAATATAAAGTGTTAGTGTAAAAAAGGTCACAATATCATTTTTTTTAGCTATATGACTAATGAATTTCTGATTAAAAAGACTATATATTATATGAATTAAAATTTTTAGAGAGTTCAATATAAGCATATCAAATTTATGGAACTTATTGTAAATCAAAACACAAAACATACAGCGGAATAAAGTGTTTAGATCATACCTCGTTTGATCTAAAACCTCGTGGATAAATCACGTGCTTCCATACTCAATCAATCAATCCCAGCAGTGGGGTGATATTACATTGGTGAATATCACCCACACAAACCACAGTGCAAATGACTTTGATCGTTATTTTTGGGAGAGAGTCAGTATCATGGGTAGAAACAAAACATACGTTGTTTCTCTCTTGGTTACCCATAACCATATATCAGATATATATTATATTTATCTCATTTATCCATTGGTTAAATGAGATAATATCTGATATCTATATCATCTATTCATATCATGATATGATAGATATATATCCTGAGTGGCTCATCCAAATAGGTTTGAATTTAAATTCAAAACCCATTTGGATGAGGTTCAAAAGGTTCTAAGGGTCATGCCACATGGGCGCCCAATTTCTAACACTTATTATATTCTCTTCAAATCTTTAATATATATATATATATATAATTTATCTAAAATTTTGTTTTCTTAATTGAGCAATGAGAGTGTTAAAAATCAAGCTTGTACTCATTAGGGTGTTTAAAAACTTAAGTTATCAAGTATAACTTGAATTAGGGTAATATTATGGAAAAGTGTGTATATTATATGTAAGTTATGATATTTGTGGGTTTAATCTCTACCAATGTTATAACTTAATTTTATAAAAATCATAACTAATATAAAAATAAAATAAAATTATAATCAAACATTATATAAGATATAACTAAAGGTAAAATCTCTCCTACAAGTAGAATATAAATTGAAAGCAGCGGAAAGATGTTGACCCTTTTTATTGGCATTTATTGGGATTTTTTTTGCTTAATTTTTTAAGTCTTGACTTTTTTAATTTTTTTGGCTTGTATGAGAAAAAAAATGTAATTATTATGATTTGAAATAATATTTTATCTTGTTGATTATTGACTGACTTTGTCTTTTTATACTTTTTTTTTTTTATCCAAAAATCTAAAACCAAACGAAACTTCTCAATGAAATTTGTCATGTTGCACTGTATGCATGCGGTCCCAGAATACTTTAGGGTGAACACCCCCAAACAAGTAGGGTAGGGTCAATAGTTGAGCATTTAAGTTATATTTGATTTACTGAATAAAACAGAATAGAATAATAATTCTATCAAAATACTTATTTCTATGAATAATGATTCAAATTTTAATACATTTTGTTATTTTTTTCACAAATAATGACATTTTTTTTTTCTAATGACGAAATATATTAGAAAGGGAATCATTATTCACGAGAATAAATATTTTGATAGGATGATCATTCTATTATGTTTCATTCTAGTGAATCAAATAGAGCATTATGTCGTAGCATTTAGCAACAAAAAAATTATATATAAAAAAAATACTCATCTTACTAATAAGAATTGTGTTAGAATTTCAAATAATCTATTAAATTTTTTATCAAATCTCTTACATGGGTGTTGGGATCCACACATATGTGAGTTTATGTGAATTTCACACCCATGTTAGAGGATAAAATATTTAGTAGATTATTTAGGATCCATAACATTTTCCTATTAATAAAAATTTATCAGTCGAATAGTTAAATTTGTACAAATACCGAGAATAAACTTTATAATTCTGAGTGGCCATATTTCTAAAAAGGTATACACGAAAATTTTCTAAATTATTGAGAAATATTATTTTGACCCCATATACCATTAAAGTGTTTTGAGAAGTATCATTTTGACCTTGTAAATTATAAAAATATAGAAATAAACCCCCTAAACTATTGACAGGTTTTACTTTGATCCATTCCATTAGGAGATTCAATCAGTACATTTTTATAATTTAAGGAGTTTATTCGTATAATTTTATAGTTTAAGACGGTAAAACGAATAATTTAAGAGATTTATTTATATACTTTTATAATTCTAGAACCAAAATAATATTTTTCAATAATTTAGAAGTCTCCATATAAATAACCATTTCTAAAATCTTCCTGTTGTAAGGCTTCGTAGCTTGATTTATTTATATTTTTAAGTTTTTTTTTATTGGCATGAAAAAAGAACTTTATGTCATTGTAGTCAAAAGTAAAACATTAAAAAATGAGTAATGCTAAAAAATATGTACCATGTGTAAGTTTTAATTATGGTATTAAAAAAATTATAACAATATTATATAAGATATAACAAATAATTATAAATCACAACTAAAATAATGTTATAATAAATATTATAATAAGTCATACTTAACAATGTGGTGTTTTGAGAAGATAGTTAAAAGTTAACTTTTTAATTTTTTAACTTTTTTTGAAAAAATATGTAAAAAAAATGTGAGATGATACGATCCAAAATAGGTTAAAAGTTGAGAAGTAATTTTTAATCCATTTTTCAAAATAAGCCAATATAATAGGTCAATAACACAAAAATCGCACCTATTAGGTGGATAGATATACCATATATTTCCCATAAAAAAAAAATAGATTAAGGACGTACACAATGTTTCATTACATTTTTGGGTGAATAAATGTTTCATTACTTCACCATCACTATAATCAAAAGTAGCAAATCAGATGGGAAGTAATAATATATAACAAAATTATTAAAAGTTTTAAGATAAATTATAGATATACTTTTTGTATAGCGACCCAGGTTTTTACCCCGACTTTCGTTGTATTCTAGACTCGGATTTCGTGATTGTATACGATTGTCTATGTCATGTTTCCTTCCTTTAACTCTTTGTATTTGAGTTTTGGATTATGTTAGGCATATTTGGAACAGTTTGATTGTTAGTTGGTCTAGAATATTGTTACCCAGGATTGGGCTTCTTCGCTCGAGCGAGGCTTCTTGCGCTCGAGCGAGCCTTGTGTAATTTGTTCTTTGCTTGAGCAAGGCTTCTTGCGCTCGAGCGAGCCTTGTGAAACTGTTTCTTCGCTCGAGCGAGACTTCTTGCGCTCGAGCGTGCATTTGCGTTGGTGGCAGGCCTGAAGCCTTGCATTCTATGCTCGAGCGAGGCGACCTTTTTGTGTCTAGTCACTCGAGTAAAAACTCCTTCGCTCGAGCGAGCCTGGTGTATATTAGTTTCCAGCAACACCGTTTTGGCTTCATCTTTGATCTTCTTTTCACTCAAAAATCCTAAATCTGCAGCTTCTCTCTCTAGAAGCCACCATCTCTCTTTGATTTCTTCAAATCTGTTGGGATTTAGGCCTAAGTTCTTCACCAAAGTTGGTTATCTCCTCAAGGGCTTCATTGTGTGCGGTGGGGATCGAGTTTCGACATCGTAAATTTTGAGATTTTATCTCAATCTTTCTTCAAAACTTGAGGTAGGGATTTTCTTTGAGTTATATATATGTTTTTTTGCAAGATCAAGATGATTTTTTAAATCATCCTTTGATTAGTTTTGAAAATTAATTGTTGATTCAAGAAAAAGAGTGATTTTGAAAGTGGGTTTACTATTTGATCCTTTAAGATAGAAATTGGGGGTTTTGAACTATGTTGATTAAAGAAAGATGTTTTTGGTGAGGATTCTTCAAATGTTTTGGAGATGAATTGTTTTGGTAAGAAAACCTAGAAAATAGGAGTTTTTAAAAAGATGTGGAGAAATCATGGATGATGTGCTGTATTTATTTTGTATGTCAAAATAAATGGATGTTGGAGAATTTCTTATTTATATTTATATAAATGATATTTTCATGGAATTTGGGAAATTGTTGAGATGGCTTGAAATGTGAGAGTTATGTTATCCCTTGGATGAATTGAAATAAATGTATTTATTCATCTTGTGAAATTGTATTGAAAGGAGAAATGAAGGTTTTGATTACAATGGAAATATTGTGTGAAAGAACTGAAAATGGATAAAATGTTGCATTACATTAATTGATGCATTGGCATATCAATTCATTCCATAATGAAGAGCTTTGAAATTTAATTTGAAAACTTTGCATTTAGAAAGGGATGTTGAGAAACAAGTTTTCATGAATAGGTTTTAGGGTAAATACGGTGATAAGTCTTGAAAGGTAGTGTAGATTATGGGTGTCTAGCCTTCCAGTTAATACTGGTAAAAATGACAGATTAGAGGTGTCGAGCCTTCCGGTTAATACCGGTAAAAATGACAAATTGATAATACTTGTATAGTCTACTTGCAGACACCGACCTAGGGATTACCAGAGTTATATTTACCGCCATTTGAATTAAATTGATAAATTTTGAATAGTTGAAGTTGCATAACATCATTGAGCATGATGGTTTTCAAAAGGTGAAGATGTGTTTTATTTTCAAAAGGCATGGCATGTGCGTTCATATCTTGAGACTTGTGTAAAATGTATATACTTTGTTAAGAATTCTCTACTAGGCTTTATGCACACCCTACGGGATTTTTGTGCAGAAAAAGATGTGGTGATTCTGCCTAATTGAAGGCGTGGAAGTGTGTGCAAAGAGCATAATGTGCTCATTTGCTGTGACTCTGATTGTAGGCCAAGGGCTTTGTATGTGTGGGTTTGAATAACCGTTTTGTATAACCAGGCTCGAGCCTTGGAACTTGTAAACTCTTGGGGGTATTTGTTGTTTAATTAATTGTTGCTGGATTAATTGTACTAGCGCATGAAGACTATTTACATCATGTAATGCAAGTATGAGGATTTATTATCAGTTTTACTTTAAAGGGCCATGATTATTGTATTATCATTTGGGCATGAAAATTGGGGCGTTACAACCTAGTATCAGAGCTATCGGGTTTGAATACTTAGAGCTCGTGGGAAGTGGTTATTTTACCATGATGGGTTCATGTTGCATGATAGGTTGCATAATAGGAAAATGTTAGTGTGACTATGTGATAACATGCTTATGTTGCTATGTGGGTATGAGATTGGACTTTTGGGATGTTATTCGCGCCTGTTAAATTCCTTGAGGTCTTTTTAGAAGGGTACTTGATCAATACTCGTTCTACTAAGAATTCTTAGTTTTTCGTGGAACGAATTTCATCATGAAAGAATGATCCATATGTGTTTACATGACTAAGTGCTTATATGGAATGAATTTGAAATATCTATATAGTAGTGAAATATATAGAATTGCGGCGATTAGACGTGTGAGGTGAATTGCGGGCACGTATGGGTTAGTGTGCTAAATCATTTCTATTGTCCTTTATAGGATGTTAAGAAGAGGTCAAACCCGTGGTGGTAGAGGCAGACGTGGTAAGGCTCGCGTGGGGTGTGTATAAAGTACTGGTGCAAGAGAAAGAGTCAGGCCAAGCTAATATGGCCGAACAAGCGAAACAAGTGGGTTAAACCGCAATGAGGGCCCTACTTAGAGAAATAGCAGGGGCTATGAACTTGTTGAGGGCGGATAACCAAGCCCGAGAGAACACCTTAGAGGCTAGAGCGAGTTTTCTTACTATGGAGTTTTTGCTGGTCAAACCAACTGAATTCCATGGTGGTCCCGAGCCTAAGAAAGCGGATGAGTGGCTCAAACAAACTGTGAAGACATTTGAGATGCTTCACATTGATGATAACGAGTTGAGAGTGACTCTAGCGAGTTACTACCTTAAAGGGGATGCAGGTCAATGGTGGAAGTATGTCAAGAGTAGAGTGGAGCCAACATGGGAAGCCTTTGTAGTTGCTTTCCAAGATAAGTATCTACCTCCCGCTGCTAGGGAGAGATTGAGGCAAGAGTTCAAAGACCTCAAACAACTTGACATGACCGTGGCCGAGTTTGAGGCAGTCTTCTCTAGTTTATCTAGATTTGCACTAGAGTTGGTGGCAATGGAAGAGCGTCGTTGCATTGAATTCGAGAAAAAGTTAAAAACCAAAATTTTCTTTAAGATTGTTGGGAACATGATTCGAAACTATGACCGTCTTGTAGATTCGGTGGCAAACGTAAAGATTTCCGTGCAAGTCTAAGAGGAGAGGTTTCGGAGTTCGAGGCCTAAGGGCCAAGAGTCTGCAGGAGACTATAAGCAGAATAAGAAGAGCAAGGGTACCTTTTCATCCCAGTCCCAACCACAACAGTCTCGATCTATTTTTCCTTTGCCTAGTGTAGGCCCGGGAAAGAGTACACAAAGTGGCTTTTTTTGTTTCAAGTGTGGCCAGCCTAGTCACAAAGCCTTTGCTTGCCCATAGAAGAGAGAAGGGCAGTTGATGTTGTCACCACCACCACCTAACCGATCTCAGAGTTAGTCTCAGTCCCAGAATAGGGGACAAGGGTTTAATTGTTACCAGTGTGGTCAGCCAGGCCACATGAAGAGAACTTGCCCATAGTTGGAGGCGCATCTGGCGCATCAGGGTCGAGGCAGACTTAGAGCCACCAGTAGGCTCATACAGCTCAAGCTTCACGAGCTAATTAGGGAGCCACTTCGGCTCAGTCAGTACATCAAGCCTATGCTCTGAGAGGGGAGCAAGTTCCACAGGGGCGTGTGTATGATGTTACCGTGCCAAAGCAGTTGTCAAAATCCTCAGTTGTGAGAGGTATTTTTTTTGTGTGCAATACTTTGGCTAATGTATTGATAGACACGGGTGCGTCTCATTCATTTATATCTGCTGCATTTGTTTCTGCATTGGGGTTAGAAGTGGCACAGTTAGCATCTCCGTTCAGAGTAGAGTCACCTGTTGGGAGTATGATTAAGTTAGACCAGGGATGTCGGGATTGTAAGATAGAAGTCGTCGGGCATTGACTTCCGTTTGCTTTTGTATTGCTGGACATGTCGAGTTTTGATGTCATTCTAAGCATGGACTGGTTATGTTTGTACCGATCTATGATAGATTGTTATCGTCAGAGAGTTACTGTATGTACCTCAGGTAGGAATTGTTTCTATTTTCTGGGGAACCGAGTCGATAGGTTCTTGTCGCCAGTCTTTGACCCTCGTAGTAGAAGCAAACTTAGTGGCCTTTTTGCAACTCTCTTAGATAGTGAGAGTGACGGGGCCCGTGTTGAGTTACCAGGAGTAGCTTGTGAATACCCGGATGTCTTTCCCGAAGATTTTACTAGTTTACCACCTCACCGGAAAATCGAGTTTTCCATTGAATTAGTGCCTGGCACGGCACCGATTTCCATGTCACCATATAGATTTACACCCACCGAATTGAGTGAGTTGAAGATTCAACTCCAGGAATTACTAGATAAGGGTTTTATTTGCTCTAGTACTTCACCTTGGGGAGCACTGGCTCTCTTTGCTAAAAAGAAAGATGGAGCCTTACGACTTTATATTGATTATTAAGAATAAATACCCAATGCCTCGTATAGATGATCTGTTTGATCAGTTGAAAGGGTCTTGTTGTTTCTCTAAGATAGACTTGAGATTGGGTTATTATCAGTTGAGAGGAAGGGAGGAGGATATCCCGAAGACGGCATTCCGTACGCGGTATGGCCATTATGAGTTTCTTATGATGCCTTTTGGGCTAACCAATGCACCTGCAGTGTTTATGGATCTAATGAATGAGATTTTTCGTGAGTTCTTAGATCGTTTTGTGGTTGTCTTTGTGGACGACATTTTGATTTATTCACCTTCCGAGGAGGAACACGAGGAACATTAGCGAGTAGTACTTGAGTTACTTAAAGCCCACAAGCTGTATGCTAAGTTTGGAAAATGTGAATTTTGGCTGAGAGAGGTTAAGTTCTTAGGCCATGTGGTATCCGGGGAAGGGGTAACTGTAGATTCATTCAAGATAGAGACAATGCAAGATTGGGCACAACCTAAGAATGCTTTCAAGATTTGTAGTTTCTTGGGGTTGGCCGGGTATTACCGTAGGTTTGTGAAGGATTTTTCTAAGCTGACAAGAAAAGAAATCAAATTCGTGTGGAGTGAGACTTGTGAGAAGTCGTTCCAAGAGCTTAAGATTAGACTCACCACTGCTCCAGTATTGATTATTCCGGAGAAGGGTTTTGGGTTATTCATTTTATTGTGATGCTTCACGAGAAGGTCTAGGTTGTGTATTGATGCAGGAAGGGAAAGTAGTGGCCTATGGCTCGCGGCAGTTGAAAATACATGAGAGGAATTACCCTACTCACAATTTAGAGTTAGCGGCGGTGATATTTGCCTTGAAAATTTGGAGGCACTATTTGTATGAAGAAAAATTTGAAGTGTTCTCTGATCATAAGAGTCTGAAATATTTGTTTTCACAAAAGGACTTGAATTTAAGATAGAGGAGGTGGATGGAATTACTAGAGGATTACGACTTTGAATTGTATTATCATCCAGGTAAGGCCAACGTTGTGGCCGATGCTTTGAGTAGGAAGCCTATTAGTAGCGTGGCTTCTATCGCCATTCGAGAATGGAAAATGTTGGGTACTCTTGGTGAATTTAACTTACATTTGGGTGAGTCTGTTGAGTCTACAGCTTTGTTTTCAGTAGTTACACGACATACACTTGTGAATCGAGTGTTAGAAGTGCAAAAGGGAAATCTTGAGGTGGAATCTTTCCAAGAGAAGATCTCCAATGGGAAGGTAGAAAGAGGTTTGACTGTGTATCCCGACCAGAGTGTGAGATAGTGTGACCGTTTGTTTATGCCGAAGTCTTGCCGAGAGGAAGTACTCCAAGAGTTTTATCATTCACGTCTTGCGGTGCATCCGGGAGGCACAAAGATGTATCATGATCTTAGTCACCAGTTTTGGTGGAGAGGTATGAAAAAGGATGTGGCTGTATTTGTATCAAAGTGCCTTACTTGTCAACGAGTGAAGGCTGAGCATCAGAGGCCAACAGGTTTATTGCAACCCTTGCCTATAGCTGAGTGGAAGTGGGAACATATCACGATGGATTTTGTTATGAGTCTTCCGAGGACTCAACGGGGTAATGATGCCATTTGGGTGGTAGTTGACCGTTTGACTAAGTCAGCACATTTTATTCCCATGCGTGTGAGTAACTCGGTAGATTATCTTGTCGATTTGTACATTAGGGACATAGTGAGGTTGCACGGGGTCCTTGTGACAATTGTTTCAGATAGAGATCCGTGTTTCATTGTTCGGCTGTGGCAGAGTTTGAAAAATGCCTTAGGCACTAAATTGACCTTTAGTACTGTGTATCATCCTCAGACTGACAGGCGGTCCAAGCTTACTATTCAGATCCTTGAGGATATGCTTCGAGGCTGCGTCCTTGACTTTAAGGGTTCGTGGGAGAGGCATTTACCACTAGTGAAGTTTGCCTATAACAATAGTTTCCAATCGAGTATTTGCATGGCACCGTTTGAGGTCTTGTATGGTTGACCGTGTAGATCCCCTGTGTGTTGGGCCAAGGTGGGTGATGCATCTTTGCTAGGTCCAAAGTTGGTTCGGGAAACGACGGAGAAAGTAGTACTTATCCGTAAGAGGCTAGCTATGGCTCAGAGTCGCTAGAAAAGTTATGCTGACCGTAGGAGAAGACCTTTGTCTTTTCAAGTAGGGGATCATGTCTTTTTGAAGATATCACCTAGAAGGGGTTTGATGAGATTTGGCAAGAGCGGGAAGTTATCTCTTTGGTTTATTGGTCCTTTTGAAATCCTTGATCGGATTGGGGAGGTTGCTTATCGTTTGGCGTTATCGTCACAGTTTTTCGGGGTTCATGATGTGTTTCATATTAGTATGCTTCGAAAATACGAGTCGAATCCATCACATGTGTTGCATTGGACTGACTTATAGGTAGATGGGGATGCCTCATATGTGGAGAGACCGATGAGAGTCTTTGATAGACGGGATCAAGTCTTGCGAGGAAAGACAATTCCCTTGGTAAAAGTATTGTGGAAACATTACGGGGTCGAGGAAGCGACTTGGGAACGTGAGTTAGAAGTCTGAGAGAAATATCCGGATTTGTTTGTTAATGCATGAGCATGTATTGAGAAATTAATTATGTTAATGAAAAGTATAAGCATTGTATATGTTTGAACTTGTAAGAACATTGTATATGTTATAATTATTTGGGAAAAACATGGATTCAATATAAACATTGCATATGTTTTGAGAATATGGAATATTGTGGATGTTGTATCACTCTTGGAAGCATGGTATATGTTGTTGGTAATCATTTTGGAAATTGGCTAAAGCATAGTTTGAAACATGATTTGTAATTTCGGAGACGAAATTCTTTAAGGGGGGAGGTTATAGCGACCCAGGTTTTTACCCCGACTTTCGTTGTGTTACAGACTCGGATTTCGTAATTGTATGCGGTTGTCTATGTCTTGTTTCCTTCCTTTAACTCTTTGTATTTGAGTTTTGGATTATGTTGGGCGTGTTTGGAACAGGTTGGTTGTTAGTTGGTCTAGAATGTTGTTGCCCAGATTTTGGCTTCTTTGCTCGAACGAGGCTTCTTGCGCTCGAGCGAGCCTTATGTAATTTGTTCTTCGCTTGAGCGAGGCTTCTTGCACTCGAGCGAGCCTTGTGAAACTATTTCTTCACTCGAGTGAGACTTCTTGTGCTCGAGCGTGCGTTTGCGTTGGTAGCAGACCTGAAGTCTTGCATTCTATGCTCGAGTGAGGCGACCTTTTTGTGTCTGGTCGCTCAAGCGAGCCTGGTGTATATCAGTTTCCAGCAGCGCCATTTTGGCTTCATCTTTGATCTCCTTTTCACTCAAAAACCCTAAATCTGCAGCTTCTCTCTCTAGAAGCCACCATCTCTATTTGATTTCTCCAAATCCATTGGGATTTAGGCCTAAGTTCTTCACCAAAGTTGGTTGTCTCCTCAAGGGCTTCATTGTGTACGGTGGGGATCGAGTTTCGACATCATAAATTTTGGGGTTTCATCTCAATCTTTCTTCAAAACTTGAGGTAGAGATTTTCTTCGAGTTATATATATGTTTTTTTGCATGATCAAGATGATTTTTGAAATCATCCTTTGATTAGTTCTGAAAATTAATTGTTGATTCAAGAAAAAGAGTGATTTTGAAAGTGGGTTACTATTTAATCTTTTGAGATAGAAATTGGGGGATTTGAACTATGTTGATTAAAGAAAGATATTTTTTGGTGAGAATTCTTCAAATGTTTTGGAGATGAATTGTTTTGGTAAGAAAACCTAGAAAATAGGAGTTTTTAAAAAGATGTTGAGAAATCATGGATGATGTGCTGTATTTATTTTGTATGTCAAAATAAATGGATGTTGGAGAATTTCTTATTTATATTTATATAAATAATATTTTCATGGAATATGGGAAATTGTTGAGATGGCTTGAAATGTGAGAATTATGTTATCCCTTGGATGAATTGAAATAAATGTATTTATTCATCTTGTGAAATTGTATTGAAAGGAGAAATGGAGGTTTTGATTACAATGGAAATATTGTGTGGAAGAATTGAAAATGGATAAAATGTTGCATTTCATTAATTGATGCATTGGCATATCAATTCATTCCATAATGAAGAGCTTTGAAATTTAGGGCTGGTTTGGGGTGTCCTAAAAAAGTGCACTTTTTGTCTTTTTAGACTAAAAAAGTGAGGAAAAAAATATGGAGGTTTTGGTTAACTTTTTGACTTTTCATGAAATGTGTGCAATATAATATTATTACACATGGTAAAATGTCTCTTTTACCCTTCCCAACTGACACATAAACAGAAACACGTGGAAGCGTATTCGTGGCTATCAACCAAAGTGCAACGGTACTTTCAATTCAAATTTTTTTATTCAGCAAAAACAAGTACTGTGCAACGGTTTGCATGCCTTGTTTTCTTATGTTCATTCTTTTCCTTTTAATTTTTTTTTTCTTTTATAGTCATTTTTTTTTCCTTGTAACATTTTTGTTTTTTTTATTTTTCTTTTTGAAAGAATTTATTTTTTTAATACCATTATTATTTGTTTTCACAAGCACGAAAACAAATATGTTTTCCTTTTTTAAAGATTTTTATTATTTTTTGTATTATTTTTTTTTTGTTTCCATTCTTTTCCTTTTAACATAATTTTTTTTGGATTTCTGTCAGTATTCTTCTCATTTTAACATTATTATTTTTTATTCTTTTCCTTTTAACATTATTAAAATTTTAATTCTTTTCCTTTGAACATTATTAATTTTTTTTTCTTTTCGTTGTTTTATTCATTTTTTTTTTTCATTGTGTTCATTTTAATTTTGGTTTTTTTATTTTCCTTTTTTAGTCAATAATTTTTTTTATTCTTTTCCTTTTTTTATTTTCCTTTCAACATTTTCATTTTAATTTTTACTCTTTTAGCATTATTCTTTTCCTTTTTTTATTTTCCTTTCAACATTTTGGTTTATTGTTTTCCTTTTTTTGTCATTTTTTGATATTCTTTTCATTTGTCGTGAAATTTTTCTTTTTTCGTTGTTTTCCTCTTTGTATTCATTATTAAATTTTTTTATTCAAGCAGAGGTTGCAATTGTTCCATTATTGTCCGAAAATTGGAAACGAGTGGAACAGGTCTGCTCTGTATTTTCGGGAATTCATATCATAACATGTGAATAAAAAAAGATAAACCATGTACATGCCCAGTCATGCAAATTTCCTTTTCTTTTTTTTATGTTTTGTTTTTTTTCTGAGAAATGGCTAGAAAATTTTTTTTGGCATAGGCAGGTTGAGAACAAATTATTATAAAAGATACTGCAAAAGAAATTCAACCAATATTCTTGTATTTCCAATTCGCCTCTACCGGTGTGCTTGCCGTACCAGTGCGTTAGTAATGTTCACCCTTACAGCGGCCATTGCAGGGTTCGAGTCCTCTTCCTCCATCACATCAGCAACCCGTGTGTATTCGTCGTGGTCGGGCATTTGGGGGGCCACGTAATCGTCACGGTCTGGGATACCCATCATGACCTCATGAAGTTCGCTATGTCGGCGTATGAAGTTATGTAACGCCATCGATGCACATACAAACGTAACTTGATTAGAAAAACTTAACTTCTGCATATTCCGCAATGCCCCCCACCTAGACTTCCAGGCACCGAATGTCCGCTCAATACAACTACGCAGTGACGAATGTGCCTTGTTGAACATTTCGAACTGATTCTGCGGTGTTCGATTGCGATGGGCATTTTGGCGATACCTATACCCCTTGTAGGGGGCTAGGTACCCTGTCTTGTTGCTATAACCGCTATCCACCAAATAGTATTTTCCTACAAAATTTGTTTCATTTCATTTTCGATTTGACTGTATTCTGTACCACTTAAATTATTCTTCAATTAACTTGCATTGGTTCGTAATGTTTTTTTTTTTTAATAATTAACTCTTTTGTTCAATAATTTCTCCATTTCTAAATTAATTTTTTCTCAATTTTGTGTTCAATTACTCCTTCTCCCAATTCCTTTTGTTCTCAAAAATTATATTCCCAATTACAGCATTGTTTGTAAATTATAATAATTTGTTTTTTTTGGACAATTACATTTTCATTAATAAAAATTGTTCTTGTCCCAATTTTGTTTTCAATTATAATTTCATTGTGAAGTTCTTTTGTTGTGAACAATTATAATTCTAATTACGCAAACATTTTTCTAATTACTTTCTAATTCATTAACAACATTTCTATAAAAGAGTACTTTTGCAAAAAATTGTAAACAATAAATTATAACATCTCATTTTCATTTTCACATTCTTATATACCACTTCATTGTTTTTGAAAAATTTTCATTTTCATTTGTTTCATGTTTTTTAAGTTGTTTTCCAAAATTTTTAATTTTGGGAAATAAACTGCATTTTGGGAAATTTTTAATATTTATAGTTTCTACGTATTCATATTTCGGTTTAATATTTTCTACCTGCTGCGGGGTGCGGGAAGCGATGTTTCTCTTCGGTTGTCACGTAGTGCAAAACCCGGCTGTCGTGCATGCTCCCATCCCAACCGGCAGAGACAAATGTGAAGCACAAATTAAAGTCACATACAACAATTATATTCTGTGTCGGCACGCCTTTCCGGCCATAGTATGATGTGGCGTACTCCTGTGAGACACGAGCCATCACGTGCGTCCCGTCCAATGCACCGATGCAGTCCTACGCAACGCACCAATCAATTAACATATTAACATAAGTACTCAACAAGCGCTATATATCAAATAGTTTGCACAATCAATGTAAGCTGTTTATGATTAGTCCATAGAAGCCCAACATTATTCTGTACTTGGTTTTTGACTTGAGAAAAAGGAAAAACAATAACAAAAATTACAATTATTAATCTTTCAACTTTATAAAATTATAATGTTCTGTTTTTAAAATAAAAAAGTTAGTTAGTTGATAATACCATTGCACATCTGTTAGTCAAACAGTTTATTAATAAATCATCATTTATAATTAACAGTTTTAATAATGTTAAAAATTTGTTTCATAAATATAGGTTATTTTATAGAATGTATAGGAGAGCAATTATAAATTTTATTGTGAGAAGTTAATTCTGTTAAAAATAAATTTTTTAAATGAAGGAGTAGTTCTGATTTTTCAAATCACAGCAAACAATTTGTTTTTTAAGAAAATTCCATCAGGTATATTTACAATTTACCTAATTTCTAACTATTGTTAAACAAACTTTGAAATGTAAAATATGTAACCATAATATAATAATTTCATCATCTATTAATACCATCAAAATTACAACTACTGTGAAGAAAAAAAAAATATTTAGAATTGACACGTTTAACGGTCATTTTTGTTCATTATTTTACAGATGTGAATATAATTATCTTAAAATCAACTATACAGGCTGACTTCAATTCTTTTTGAATAAATTATTTTGCTACTGTTTATACTTTATTCATGTTACAATTTTAGTACTTGTTTTTTAATTTTGTTTGACACACATACCACCCATTGGGCCGATGGTGATTGATAGCCTATTTTATTTTGGCCTCATCCTGGTTTTTTTGTAAGCGTTAAAAAATTTTGCACGTTTATGGAAATTGTCACCTTGAATGGCCAGTACCGCTGCTGTGACCGTAAATGTGGATGGCCCCCTTGTTGTACTTGTTCAGGCGTAAGACTCCTACTATGAACCGATGTAAACGGTATCATAACTTGCATTACCTCATGAAAATTGCGTGACAATGTCTCCTTTGAGTGTTGGAACCGTTCTTGCAAATGTTTCCAAGATAGACCCTGCAACGCACAAATAAAAATGGCTACCTTCTCTTCCAGCGAAACGCCATGCTCGCGCTCCGGCAACGTCAATCCGAAACTGTGAAGCGCATCGCATAACAACAAGAACACTGGTTGTGACATACTGACATTATCTTCAAACCGGCCCTGGTGGCCGTTAAACAACTCAAACATCCATAAACGTCCCGAAAGTATTGACGTATTTCGAGGGACTCTGTAATAATTGTTGTAATAATATCTTGCCACACTGTTATAGGCTTCTACCAAGTTGTGATCAGTTTCGACCACCATTTCCCTCGCAATTTCATCGATAGCTTCCCGGGCGGGAATGGAAAGTGCAACGCGGTGACTCGGACCTGCGTCATTTGCCATTTGTTCTTTGAGTTTGGCGAAAAATGTGAACAACTTCAAACACTTCCAAGCAAATAAAATAATTCAAGTTGATGGTGAGAGAGGGACAGAGAGAAAACCACACTGTGAACTCTTGAAGAAATAAAATAGACAAGAGGGGAAGAATATAATGGCCAAGGTTGTGGGGGCCATGTTTACACAAATGCGTAGCTTTTGTATGTAGGTCCATGATATTGTTGTCAAGGGTGCCATCACGTTTGATTTACTTTTTTGTGAGAACCATAAAACATTTTAATAATGTCCACAAAATAATATTTTGTGCAGCCATGCTAATTTATTAGACTACTTGTCTAATAAAATTAAAAAAAAACGTAGTTTTCATATTAATTTCTGCCATGATAATAAACTGGACATTTTCATAATGTAAAATAACAAAAGCTATCCATCACATACAGGGTACGCACATATTGACTGAAAATGTAATTTTTATACGTCAAGATTCCCATGAGCGCAACAGTGTTCACGTGACATCCATTACCCAAAAAAAAAAGACAACCTGCCATGAAAAACCTATGGTCTACAATTGTAGCATCTATCAAGACTCACAAAAGACAACCTGCCATGCAAAACCTATGGTCTACAATTGTAGCATCTATCAAGACTCACAAATGGACAATATTGAAGGAAGTTCACAACAATCTTTGGGAAAATATTTAGGTACAAACCATAGCACCAGTCCATCTGCCTACGGCTCCCTCTGTCAGTTCCATTATTGTCCGAAAATGTATGTATATTTTAAAAACTTTACATCCATTATTATCATCTTTGTTACAATTTTTTTAATTATTTGTGAACAAAGCTAATATACACTTTGAAAATATAATATTTGTCAATTTTGCTAGAAAAAATTAACTAATACTAATACAAAAAAAAAAAACCAAAATGACTAGTACATTTTTCTTTGTTGTGTGTGAATATTTTAATTTTTTAAAAATCACGTTTTTACAAATATTTCTTTCATTTCTGATTGTCATTTAATTTTTTACAGACTACAAAGGATTTAATTCCATTCAACCTCTATCCATTAACAGTTCGAATTAACACATCTGCCTTTAAGTTGAATTGAAATGTTTCAATTAATTTAACACTTTTTCCTTCTGAGAGCACCACCGAAAAATTTCCCCAATGCTCTGTGTTGTCAATCTGTAAAGTTTTGTAAGACCACTAGTCTTGACGAGTTGGGGCAAATGACATCTCGTAAACATGAAGTTAGAATCCTCATTTACAGCTCTGAATAGCCATTTCGTTCAGCTGCTATGCTCATGAATGGTGGGTCATCACTATTAATAAAAGGTGGGTCATCACTATGAATGGTCAGAATAGCCATAGACCACAGATATACAACACACTCATAAAAGGTGGGTCATCACTATTCAGTAAGCTGCTTTGTTAGCATCCCTTAAAACGTAAGAATCGAAACACATTTATAAAAGGTGGGTAAAAAGAAAAGAAAACATCCAACACATTTATAAATAACATGCCTGCTGCATACAAAGTCCGAATTAAACATCCAACACATCACACACCGATTCCATAATTTTAAAAAAATCCGACAGCCACTCTCAAACATAGGGGAAATAATAAACATAAAACAAACATAGGAGGTAGCAACAATTAAAAGAACAAATGCAGGGTATTAATGAAACATGAGCCATTTCCGGTGACTGAGGCCGTCAAAACCAGGGGCCGTGAGTTGGCGCTGATGGGCCAGCCATACTGTGGGACTTCTTGATTCGCAGCCAAGTAATGACGTCTGCGTCCGTCGGAAGCTGCAACAGTATTGCCTGATTTGCCGGATTGTCCATTAGCGACATACCGTAAAGGATTAGTGGGTCTTGTCGGTCCAAGCCTTGTAGGGAGTACAACCTTGCCATACAATTACGAATGCAATCCGAGGCCGAATCTCCATATTCATGATGCACGCGGACTTCTCGTTGTTGTAATTTAACTGAAGACGCAAGGTTTTCCATGCTACTCGCCAAGAGCGATGCGCCGACACTCTGCCCTTTTTTCCGCTGCGAGTGTGTTGTGTGACTGAATTTGCGTTTGCTGTGGCCACTCGTAGGTGTGTCATCAGCGTGATTTGGCGATGCCGCAGCATGTACACTGACCGGGATGTCCTCAGCGTGAATTGCCGATGCCGCAGCATGTACACTGACCGGGATGTCCTCCTCTTGCGCAGAACTGTGGTGGACAGTTTGTCCATGCTGCACGGATGGCTGGAAAGGGGGCAAACCACTGCTGTCTTCGCAGTCTTCTTCGTCTACCAGCAACGGATTGTCCTCCGTGGCCACAGGTTCAAACGCTGCCCCTGGTGTCCATGCGAATTTCCCGGTTGCAGTTGCACCTTCGTACACCCTTCGCATTAGCTCCATATGCTCCAACGTTTTCGTTTTGAACTTCAGTGCATTCTTGTCAATCTGGGGAAAACCCAAACACGTAAACATAATGAAGTGAATCAAGGAAGGAGGATAAACACAACAACAGCCATGGAAGATTCTGTTTATGTTACAGGTTTAGTAAAAAAGAAGTTGTTACCAGATTGCATGAATTCTTGCAGTGATGTTTACAGACTGATTGCCAGATTATGTTCATTGTTTATAAGTATGGATTATAAAGTATAGTTGATTGCTAAATGAAGAACCCAATTGTGAAAGCAGTGCAGGATAAGATCAAATTGTAGAAGTCAGAGATGAAGTCACTAAAAAATCTTCAATAGTCATGAATTGAAATTCTGCAGTGGATCTGAAGCAAAAAAAAAAAGGGGGAAATGCAAGGTAAGACATATTTTCGAAAAGTATATCATAGAATGAAGCTTGAAATAAATAACCCCCAATCAATAATGAAACTTTGCAATTTATTGGTATGAAGCAGTTTGCTGTGAATCAGAAACAGAACTTCTAAAAAACAAAAAATATAAAAACCAACATTACTTCTATCCAGTGGCCTTGAAAGCAGATATAGCACGACCATGGATGTTAGGTACATCCAATTCAGGAATGTTAAAAGAGAATAAAAACAAGTTCTCAGCTTCAGAGAAACCCCAAAATGTATGTTTACTGATAAGCCCTTGAATTTCAGAGCTATTTCAGAGCCATTTTAGATAATGTAATATATGATAAGAAATTAACTCCGGCTTGTTTTATGACAGTCAGCGGGACAGATTACTTTTCCTGACAGTCAGGAATTTTTATAACTCTCCCACAGCTGCATAATCTCAATTTTTATGTATAGGAAATGATTTAAGCAAAAAATACTTTCTTCAACAAAATGACAATGGTGGAACCCACGTTTTCATATGCAGAAAAGGAAAATAGTTTTCATATTCGTATTTCTTTCATTTCCTATCAATTAAACGCAGCAAAGAGCCTTATAGAAAAGAAGACATGTACACAATTTTGGAAAAGTAAAGGTGGCACCAATAAGGGAAATACAAATTGAATGTTAAGATTGTTTGCCCATGCTTACGTACGAATGAATCCATTAGCTAGTGAAGTACTGACATTAGCTAATGAAGTGAAGTCAGTCAAGTAGTTGGCCACAGAAACTCACAAAGCAGTTAAACAAATTTCACAAAACAGTCATACATAGGAAGGGAGATAGAGAGACTGATAGGCCACTTGGCAAGTATAACAACGGTTGTTGGGGTGAAAAGTTTAACCAAGTTTAGTTCTTGTTTTTGGTCACATTAAAATATGTTTGCAGAATTTTGATAAATATATTGTAACATATATTTAATTTTGCACGTTGGATATTACAAAGAAGATGATGGAATTATTACCTTTTCATAATGGGCCCACCAGTCGTCGGATGCTTGTATCAAACCAGTTGCTTCATTGTAACTTATGCTGGTTGGCCCATGCCTGCTGTCCATCAAGCGTGACCACGACTGCCAATCCTTTTTCAGTGACGCGTACTTGTTTTGCAGTTGCTTCACCTCATGGACCTTATGTGTACGCTCCTCGAAGGCCTTGGCGATAGCCCTGTATCCGTGCATTGTCATTGTATGGAAGCTGCCCTTGAAACCTGAGTCCAACTCTTTGATAACAAGTTGCAAGAACATGCGCACCGTGTCAGAGTCCCAATTTGCTTTGTGAGCTAGTCTGGACTGCGGTTGAGACTGTTTACCACCACGCTTACGCAAATGTCTCGAAGGTGTGGATGGCGATTGTGACTGCTCCATTGCGGTACTACAATGCAACAGTAATTGTGAAAATGTCAAAAAATTACCATTGGCACAACATGAAAATGGTAAATAGCAATATGTATTTAAGAAATTCCCATCCATCTAGTTAAAACAATTGAAAAAAAAAGTAAGACCGTATCTGGATTTCATAGTTTCATGTTCATTCTTGATGCGGTTCTTCTTGTTCATGCCTTCTATATTGTTGGATTACTGCTCTGAAAAGGATTTTCATATATAAACATGCACAGATATATATTCACTGCAGTGATACATCAAATGTAGCCTCTGTTGTGCCTATGTAGCATGGTCCCAGTTAGCTAGTTCAATAGTATGGAGTTCTGCCCATTAAAATTGATTCAGACAGAATTTGATCACCCTACGTACTTGTTCTGTATTTTTAATTTTTTTTGAATCATTCGATATTGGAGCTTTACTGCTATAGTGTATGGTATTTATGCAACTTGCCTGTGAGATAATATAGATGCATCATGAATATCCATGGATTCATTTATCCATTCCAAACCAACTCATCCTTGTGGCTTCCATTTAGAAAAGTTGTTATCTACCATTACCAAAAGCTGTCAGTTGTTAATCTGAAATGCTATTCACCTGGAAGATCTTTTAAGCTTTGAACTGTTTATTGTACTGAATATAACTCTATGAAATGCAATATATATTATCTTTAGAGCAGCAACCTAAATTTTGGATCGAAATTGGTTTCTGAGAATTGCTTGTCATGTGCTTATTACTCAAGATAATTGGAAAAGGAAAAACAGTTGTTTCTCCTGTTACTATGATCATTCATGTTTTAAGCAATGTGCACAGTTATTTCTCCTTTTATGAAATGCAGATAAGGTCTCATTAATAAAAATTGTTCTCATACACTAACGATGCTGGAAACACTAATCTCCATTTTGTTTTGTAGATGTTAGAAGAAGCAAAAAATAAACAGACCCAAATGGTTGAAACATCAACTGAGAAATAAAAATATCAGAAAAGATCATAACAAAACTTTAATAAACCCTTCTATTAAAAAAAAGAAGACATATAACAAATCCTACGAAAGAGTGTATTATAGAATTTCTTAATAATAACACGAGATGAATTATATAACATTACTCCATTTCTTTAACAAACCAAGTTACAGGATTTTGTTAACACCATTATTATGTTTGTTTTTTTTGACCGTATGAGATAATTTATAAATATGAGAAGAATTATATTATAAGCTGGACAACACTGTCTATAAGCTGAACAATTAACACTGAACACCAATAATTATACTCCACCTACAATATCTATAAGGTGAACAACATGAGGGCCGAAATTTTCGACAATGTGCTTTGGATGCTAGAAAAGTTTAACATCATTGAACTAAAGACCCAACAAACTCAAGCAACTGTGAAATATCCAAACCGAAAATTGTGAACATTACAAGCATAGAAGCCCAACATTACCAGGAGAAAAAAAAGAAGAAAAAATTTGTCAAAATATATAATATTTTGTCAATGGGTATCTGAGAAAATAAAAGCTTCACGGAAGAAAAAATCCCCAATACCATCAGACACCCAGGACAAAAAAATCTACAAATTTTTTGAAGGGCTGTGTGGGTCATCTTCACCGACCAAAAAGAGAGAGACCCAGAAGGCTAAAACATCAAACCACGCATATTGTATGATAGAGGGGTTAGGTTATGGGGCAGCCATTACAGACAAAGGAAAGTAGAGGAACAGAGGAACAGAGGAGAGAGTGATGAAGAAGGTAAACAAAAGAAAAGGTTGGAAAGTGGAAGTGTGATAGTACAGAGAGTACATGGCGATTCAGGAAAAATCATTGATTTTCCTCGCAACTACCAAATCGTCGAAAATGGGGAAATGTACAGATTTGGTTCACATGCCCAGAATCAGTGGCGTGGAAGAGATGTTACCTTGTTCTTTGGGGGATACGGGCCGAAGTAGTGTAGATCTGGTCGGCGGTGGTGCAGATCTGGACGAGGGATGGTCCTTCCTGTCTGTTACAGTTTTCAGGTGATGGCGTCGAGGTCTGCCTTTGGCACGGCTGTGGCGGTGGTGCAAGGTGAAGGGTGTGACGGATCTCCGGCAGTGGGCGGTGTCTTCGACGGACTAGACTTTGTTCAACTGACTGAGGGATTTGTGAGGTTGGAGAAGGAAAGGGGCTTTCTGATCGTGTATATTCTGTGATATATTCGACTGATGCAATTTCAAAAAGGAAGGGCAGAAACGTAATTTTACCCTCTACAAAGTCAGACAGGGTTTTGCCGCCCAATCTTCCGAGATAAAGGATCTTTTTGGCTTTTTTGATAACTTTTTGGCTTTTTATCTTATCTAGTAGATGCCAAACAACCCCTTAATTTGAAAACTTTGCATTTAGAAAAGGATGTTGGGAAACAAGTTTTCATGAATAGGTTTTAGGGTAAATACGGTGATAAGTCTTGAAAGGTGGTGTAGATTATGGGTGTCGAGCCTTCCAGTTAATACTGGTAAAAATGACAGATTAGAGGTGTCGAGCCTTCCGGTTAATACCGGTAAAAATGACAAATTGATAATACTTGTATAGTCTACTTGCAGACACCGACCTAGGGATTACCAGAGTTATATTTACCGCCACTTGAATTAAATTGATAAATTTTGAACAGTTGAAGTTGCATAACATCATTGAGCGTGATGGTTTTCAAAAGGTGAAGATGTGTTTTATTTTCAAAAGGCATGGCATGTGCGTTCATCTCTTGAGACTTGTGTAAAATGTATATACTTTGTTAAGAATTCTCTACTAGGCTTTATGCACACCCTACGGGATTTTTGTGCAAAAAAAGATGTGGTGATTCCGCCTAATTGAAGGCGTGGAAGTGTGTGCAAAGAGCATAATGTGCTCATTTGCTGTGACTCTGATTGTAGGCTAATGGCTTTGTATGTGTGGGTTTGAATAACTGTTTTGTATAATCAGGCTCGGGCCTTGGAACTTGTAAACTCTTGGGGGTATTTGTTGTTTAATTAATTGTTGTTGGATTAATTGTACTAGCGCATGAAGACTATTTACATCATGTAATGCAAGTATGAGGATTTATTATCAGTTTTACTTTAAAGGGCCATGATTATTGTATTATCATTTGGGCATGAAAATTGGGGCGTTACATTTTAAGTTGGTTTAAAATAAAAATTGTTATTCATGATTTTGAAAGTTACATCCCACCATTTGAAATTCTCATTTTATAATAAATAGCCAATTTTATTAATAAATTGTCAAATCAATTAACATTTTTTAATATGTCAAAATTTTATTTCAATTAAGGCTTCGTTTGGCAACAGGCTATTTTACTAATTTTTTGACTTTTTATAAAAATATGTGCAAAAAAGTAGAGAGAGTGATATAACAATTTATAGTAACTTTTTAATTTTTTAGCTAAAATGTATAGTTGATAAACGAGTTATGTAATTTTATTATTGTGTAGAAAATTAGTTAGAAATTTTATTTTTTCAGTTAATTTTGTTAAATAAAAAATTCTAATTAGGATGTATTTGTAATTTTTCAAACCATGTGAGATAATTTATATTTTAAACAAGCCTCAGAATGTATATTTGTAATTTATCCAAAGTTTTAGACTTTTTTTTTTATTTTTTTTATTTTAGGAATATGAAATGTAGTTATATTAAAATAAAACAAATATCATACCTATGAAGATAGAAATGACATTTTCTAAAGGACCAAATAAACAACCAAATAACAAACTGCAAACTACAAACAACAAAAACAAAATTGTCAAAAAATCAGTTATGATCTAGGAAAACCACCGATCTTTTCATAGATGTGGTTTGGTCAAACCAAACATGATCTACATTAACACCTGCTGTCGTCGTCGCCGTCGATGTCATCCTCGTCGCCGTTATCTAACTTTGTCACCGCCAACATATTTTGGATACAGCCAAAAGATAGAGTTGAAGAGAAAGAACATCCACAATAGTATGAGAGAAGGCTTGAGAGAAAAGAGAATCATTGTAGGTGTCAAAAATCTAAAAATCTATACCGAAAACGAGAGAGAAATACTCAAAATCCCTACTTCAAAAATAAAAAGTTTTAGAAGTGCAAATTTATACTTTAAAAGTGAAAATCTACATTCTAGAAACATAAAGGAATTGCTAGAATGTTGTCAAAACACCGTCAAAAATCTCTAAAAAGAGAAGCTCTGCCCTCTTTCTCTCTTCGGGCCTATTCTTAAAGTTTTAGAAGTTAGTATGCCAACAAACTAATTATTACAAACTAATTATTACTTAAAATTTGTTTAGGAATTGATTATTTTAATTGATTTTTAATTTTTTTTTTACAAAAAATTGTACAAAAAAAAAAATAAAGAACAAAAAGTGATGTGATTGGGTGGTTTGATTTTTTTTTAACTATTTTAACCAAAAATAAAAAATAAAAATGAAAAAAAAATTCACCCCAAGAAAAAATCTCCATTTGGTAGTTGACCTGTCTATTTCCTCCATCTTCCCCTAGACAAATTTAACTCTCATTGGCCATGATTGGAGTGGCCCACCCAATCCGTCCACTACAATATATTTCTAAAATTTAGGATAAATATTTAGCCTATAATGTTGGATGGAGCCCCGGTTTGATTTTTCTTCTAGACTGAAAAAATCACAAAAGAATAAAGAAAGTTGAAAAAGTCAAAAAATTAAAAATTATAGAAGGATAAAAATATTTGCCTTTGCAAATCTAAAAAGTTAAAAAAACTAAATAAGAAAATCAAACAAATAAAAAAATCTTAAGTTAAAAAAGTCAAAAAACTAACTAAAAAAGTTATTGTCAAACGACCCATGCATTAAGATTTTGAATATATGTAATTGTTAAACTGGGTTTGGCCTGCTATTTTTATAATTTATTTCAAAATTTATATTATTTAATTATATAATAAACTAAAAAAATAAGAAAAATGTATATGCACTTCTTTCCATAACTTAAATTAAAGTCCAAACTCATTTCAATATTAACCTAAATTCAAATAATTATTAGAAATACTTAATTTTTTCAATAGTGTTAATATATTTAATAGTTATGGGGATGATCGTATTGGCTTGGATTTAGAATTTTCTTTTAAAATTGGGTTTGGAAGGATACATATACTACTATCATGTAGTGCAAGTCTCACATGAACCTAGCCTTACCCACATTATGCGAAATGTATATTTTTACCATTTTTGGTTATTTTATTTAGTTTGTTGAGTTATTTGATGATGTCTGCAATTGTTTGGTTATTTTTTTTGGTTATTTTTTTTTTTTAAATTTCTAAAATCTTTGTTAAGGAAGATGAACAATATTTCTGAAATCCGACCAGAAAGATAAATATCATTTTTTTTTTGCTAATAAGGAGGTTAAAAAAGTAGTGAGGGAGACCAAATTGAAAGCCAATGATGATCTATACATTAGACTAGATAGTAAGGAGAGAGAAGAGAATATACAAACTTGCTAATATAAGAGAGATGAGAATGAGAGATTTTAATCAAGTTAAATGCATCAAGAGTTAAGACTTGAAGGTGTTAGTGAAGGATGAAGAGATTAAGGAGATGTGAAAGAACTATTTTGAAAAGTTGTTAAATGAGGAACATGGAGGTAGGTCAAAAGGGGAGGAAATATGCAATAATAAGAAAAACCAGGACTATAGGTTCTATCATAGGATTAGAAACTTTGAAATGAAAATTGTACTTAAAAAGATGAAATCGAATAAAGTTTTAAGACCCGATGATATCCCTATTGAAGCCTGAAAATATTTAGGTAAGAAGGGGGTTGCTTAGTTGACTATGTTATTTAGTAAGATTTTGTTAATTAGGAAAATGCCAGAGAGAGGTCGAGGAAGAGTATTTTAGTGCCAATCTATAAGAATAAAGGAGATGTGCAGAACTGCAATAACTATAGAGGAATCAAGCTAATGTGTCATATAATGATAGTGAGGGAGAGAGTGATGGAGCATCGATTGCGAGATATAACAGTGGTGTCAGAGAATCAATTTGGATTTATGCTTGATAGGTCAATAATAGAAGTGTTCTATCTTTTGAGGAGAGTAATAGAAAAGTATAGAGAAAAGAAAAGAAACATTCATATGGTTTTTTTATTGATCTTGAGAAAGCATATGATAGAGTACCTCGGGATATAATCAAGTGGGTGTTAGAGAAGAAATGGATAACAAAAGGTTACATTGATGTGATTAGGGATACGTATGAAAGTGTACTGACCATTATCAGATTGCATGTTGAATAGACAAGTAAATTTCCAATTACTATAGGGTTATACCAAGAATCAACCTTAAATCCTTATCTTTTTGCTTTAGTTATGGATGAGTTAACGAGAAATATTCAGGATGATGTGCTACGGTATATGCTTTTTGTAGATGATATTGTGTTAACGGACGAGACTAGAGAATGAGTTAATACTAAGTTGAAGACTTAGAGAGAAGCATTTGAATCTAAAAGATTTAGGATAAGCAAAACTAGAACAAAGTGAATGAAGTGTAATTTAGTAACAGTAATAATGGAAGCATAGGAGAAGTGAAGATTAAGAAACAAGAACTACTTAAGAGTGAATATTTTTGTTATTTATGATCGATTATCACAACGGCTGAGGAGATTGAAGCAGATGTGGTCCATAGAATTAAGGCGGGGGTGGCTTAAATATAAGAATGTGTCTGACGTACTATGCAATAAACGAGTACTTATTAGACTAAAAAGAAACTTCTATAAAACGACTATTAAATCAGTTATATTGTATAGGTCGGAATGTTAGGCAACTAAGAAACAATATGTAGATAAGATAACTATTGCTGAGATGATAATATTAAGGTAGACGTATGGCAAGATTAGAAAAGATATAGTTAGGAATGAGTATATTTGAAAATAGGTAGGACTAGTATCGATAGAAGATAAGTTGAGAGATAATAGATTGATTTGGTCATATATAATGGAGACCAATAGATACAGTAGTAAAGAGATGCGATACAGTAATGATAGATGAAAGTGATAAATCTAAATTGATGTGGATTAGTGTAGTAAATAGAGATATAAACCTACTTAACTTGACTAACAAAATGGTCTTGGATACAGTCGAGTCGAGAAAAATAATTTATATAGCTAATTTCATTTGAATGGACTTAAGACTTGACTTTATTTGGTAATTAAAAAATCAGTATTTAATTTGTTAACAAAGTCAAATTTTAAAAAAATAATTTTTGTAATTTATCATATTCTTTGATATAAAAAGTCAAATAGAGAGAGTAGTCTTGGGGTTGTTAATACATTTGGAATTTTGGCAACTTCAAAATAGAATTGTCTTAGGTTAGGTGGTGTTTGGAAGGATGATTATTGACTAAGATAGTTAGTAAAAAAATTAAAATAATTAGATAAAATATCATATTTTATATATTAGTTAATTATTTTTTTCTTATAATTATTCATTTCATTATAAAAAAATCTATAAATAATTTCAAATACTATTTTTTTTTTCATATGTTAAAATAATAAAAAAAAATCAATTAAAATAACCAAAACCTGCCATTAAAGCATGTATATATGTATATTGTATGTGAACAACCAACCCATTTACTGTTTTGAAAAATTAGTTAAAAATTAATTTTGTAATTATTTTTAACTTATTTTAAAAATATATATAAAAAATGAAAAGTTTATATCACTTAGAATAAATTAAAAATCAAAATTTAAGTTTTGTTTGTCATAATCTAAAAAAATTAAAAAATCACTATCTTATTTAAATCATATCATCTTATTTAAATCACATTATTTTTTTATCACATTGTTTTAAACTCAACTCATACCCAATCTATATTTTATAAAAAATCAAAAATATACTTATTTACGTCATTCCAAACATCACCTTAATTTTTGGTCATCCTCTCAAAACAGCTTGCGGGTTCTTCCCAAACTCCAATTCTGTTCTCTGTATATTTCTCTCTCCTGAATAGGTTCTTGTGATTCCCTCTCTTTCCTTCTCTTCTGCTCCCTCAAACTCAGGAGATAGCTCAGAACCCTTCTCTTCATGTTTACTTCTTTCTGCACCAATTTCAACAATTGAGGTCAGTTTCATCTTTGAGTTATCTGTTCCAAGTGTCTTGTGTTGTTCTTCATCTCTGCAAATCGACTTTTTTCTTTTTGTGTGTGTGTATCCTTTTCCTCTATTTTCCAGTAGTAGTTTCTTGATTGGCAAACAGAAAGAACCCATCTTCTTCACTCTCACTTTGTTTTTAGTTTTTGTTTGGTTTGAACTTCTATCTGTTTTCAATTTTTTTTGTTCTTTTCTTTTTCTTGGCGTTTGGTATATTAGGTGAGAAAATAAAAGAAACTCTCCATTTGTCATCATTTTTCACTTTTCTCACCTAATCAAACGTGTAACGCAGTTTTCTTTCTCATTATTTCTTACCAAATCTCTGAATCCAAACGGGCTGTTTGCATCAATTTAAGAATATGAATGTACTTAATTTTCATGAGATGTAGTGTAGCTCCTCGGTAAACTAGTCTTTTCTTGAAATTCTTGTAGATTAAAGTGATTTTCTTCTTTAAATTTTCAATTTTCATAAATTTAAAATTCACTTCTTGTAACCATTGTTCCCCTTCTGCAACTAATTACCCAAGCTGAGGAAAGATTTTTGGTGATTGTCAGTTCTTTTTTCCCTTCTTTTTCTTTAATTAAGAAGAAGAAGAAGAAAAAAAAAAAAAAAAACGAATATTTGAACCTAATTGTCTTGTTTAAACACAATGTTGGGGCTCATTTAGACAAATTCAGTGAGTGGGTGCAACCATGGAACCTAGGGGTTGCTTCAATTGTATCAAGTCCTTGTGTTTTTTTGCCCTCCTTGTGTTTGAACTTTGTTCTGCTAGCACTCTATATGTTGGCAAGATTTACCCAGGCTTTGAAGGGTCTCAAATGAATTGGATCGATCGCGATGGGCTGTTTCTTCAATCCAAAAACTCGGTATTCGCTCTGAGATTCTACACTAGTTTGGATGTGAATTTGTTTCTCTTGGTTGTCATCCACATGAAAAGTTCTCAAATAGTTTGGACTGCCAATAGAGGGCTTTTGGTTAGAAACAATGATAAATTAGTGTTTGATAAAAATGGAAATGTTTACTTGAACAATGCAACAAGTGTAGTTTGGTCTACAGACACCACGGGGAAAGGTGTTGCAGCCATGGAAATGCAGGACACTGGGAATTTAGTATTGCTCGGGGACAATGGAAGTATTCTTTGGCAGAGTTTTAGCCATCCCACCGATACCCTTTTGTCTGGACAAGAATTTGTTGAAGGAATGAGGCTTAAAAGCTTTCCTTACCACAATAACTTGTATCATTATCTTGAATTCAAGGTGGGCGATCTGATATTGTATGCAGGATATCAAAATCCACAAATTTATTGGTCCATGTCAACTGATGATCGGAAGACCACCAACAAAGTCAATGGGAAGGTCTCCTCGGCTTCCCTAGTTGCCAACTCATGGAATTTCTATGATCAAAACCGAACTTTAGTTTGGCAATTTAACTTCTCAGCAATCAATGGCCTGAATGCAACCTCGGCTGTTGTTTTAGACACAGATGGGTCCATGTCTTTCCACAATCTGCAGAGTGTAGGGTCGCCTGTAGCTGAGCCAATCAGAATTCCACAAAACTTATGTGGCACTCCCGAGCCTTGTTTCCCATATAATGTGTGTAGTTTTGACACCCGGTGCCAATGCCCATCGGCTCTCAACTCTAGTCCTAATTGCACACCGCAGCTTAACATCCTCTGTAATAGCTCAAAAAGTGTGATAAATCTTTTATATGTTGGTGAAAAGCTTAATTATTTTGCACTTGGGTTTGTTAAACCCTTTTTGAAAACTCACCTGAACGGTTGCAAAGAAGCCTGCCTTACACACTGCTCATGCGTTGTGCTATTCTTTGATAACACTACAGGGAATTGCTTTCTATTTGACCATATAGGAAGTTTTCAACGAGCTGACCTCGGTTCTACTGGTTTTATTTCATATGTCAAGGTCTCTAATGATGGAAATAATGGGAGGAAAGGGAAGAAGCGTCTTGTATTTTTAGTGATCATAGCAGTTCCTATAGTACTAGCTATTGTAGGTCTAATTTACCTACGATTCCAATCTGGTCAGACAAAGAACAAATTACTAGAACCCTCTCAAGAGATCTCAGAAGAGGATGATTTCTTGGATAGTGTTTCTGGGATGCCTGTACGCTTCAGTTACAATGATCTTTGTAGTGCGACAAAAGACTTTTCTGTGAAGCTTGGCCAAGGAGGATTTGGCTCGGTCTACCAAGGAATGCTTCCAGATGGGACCAAAATCGCCGTGAAAAAGTTGGAGGGCATTGGGCAGGGAAAGAAAGAATTCCGAGCTGAAGTTAGCATCATAGGAAGTGTCCATCATGTCCATCTGGTCAATCTTAAAGGCTTTTGTGCTGAAGGGAGTCACCGGCTTCTTGTTTATGAGTACATGGGAAATGGGTCTCTGGATAGATGGATCTTCAAGAACAAACGAGGGGGTCACATGTTGGAATGGGAGACAAGATTCAACATTGCTTTGGGTACGGCAAAAGGATTGGCTTATCTCCATGAAGAATGTGATGTGAAGATTGTCCATTGTGATATAAAGCCTGAAAATGTTCTCCTTGATGATAATTTCATGGCTAAAGTTTCAGATTTTGGTTTGGCAAAGCTAATGGCACGGGAAGAGAGCCGTGTATTCACAGTGGTAAGGGGAACTAGAGGGTACCTCGCACCGGAGTGGATAACAAACTATGCTATATCAGAAAAGAGCGATGTGTATAGTTTTGGCATGGTTCTTCTAGAGGTCATTGGGGGAAGAAAGAATTATGATCCGGGAGAGAGTTCAGAGACAGCCCATCTTCCGTCTTATGCTTTCAAGATGATGGAAGAAGGAAAGCTGAATGAAATCCTTGATCCGAACCTTGATATTGATAACACTGATGAAAGGGTTATCACTGCTATGAAAGTTGCTTTGTGGTGTATACAGGATGATATGCATTTGAGACCCCCAATGGCTATTGTAGTCCAAATGCTTGAAGGTCTTTGCAATGTACCGGAGCCCCCAACCTCCGTAGTCAGTTCTCGCCTTTATTCAAGTTTCATGAAATCTAGTAATGAAGAGGGCACTTCCTCGGGGTTAACTAGAGTCGTGTTGCCGTCAGATGTTCAGTTATCAGGGCCAAGATGATTGAAGCGGTTGTTGAAGATGCACTTGAGGGGCATTACAGCTCCATGAATCACAACAGGTCCTGTATGTAGCTCTCTCTTTACACCTTGAGACATTAAATATACAAAATTCTTTGATGCCTCAACATACTTGTAATTTATTGTGCTCGAGTCTCAAGATCTGCATAGTTTCTGATAGAACAACAATTCTCAAGCTTTCTGTGATGCTTTATTAGATAATGATTAATTACATCGTGGGTTTTGGAAGTGCCAGACTGCCTTGCCTTGTATATTTGTCTGAATGATTAGTTTTAAAACATTAATACCGATTTAAGTATTTGAACACACATTATCTGAAACATTGTACACCTGATTTCAAAAGGGGTGAATCTAGCAATCCAAAGTGATCTCTTTTTTTTTTTTTCCTTTATATTTTCTTAAAAGATTCCAATGAGGGGGAAAAATTAAATATAAAATGAACTAAAATCTAGAGCGAGTAGAATTGTTGCATGACAATGTAAAAGAAAAGAGCCATTATGCTTTTATATTTGTGTGTTACATGATTGATTTGAAAAATACTAACTATATTTTATTAGATGTCTAATTATTAAAAGAAAATTACTCCCATATTTAGTGATACTTTAAATTCTAGTAATGTGATATGTACAACCCTACATTTATAGTATGACATTTTAGAGCATGTGTTGTATCATGTTTTCGTTCTTGTTCATTGTACTAGAACGATCCATGTCCTAGGTATCATAAATTTGGTCTTTCTTCCAATTGCTGAAGCCACATAACTCTAGTTCACATGTTCCATAACCAACCAAGAACTGAACCTGTTGCTAACCCCATTACCAAGAACAAAGACATTACTATTCCAACTGTTTCTGATTCCTCCACCGGTACCAATTTAGGAGCAAGGATCATGAGGACACTTGTCAGATACCCATTTGTGAACCTGAGCGTGGCAGTCAGAAACACCACAGGTGATTCACTTCTCAGACTTTTCGGTCCGTGCTCAAAAACTATGAAGAGTGGATACAACAACAGCCTAGCAAAGCAAGCCCATGTTGCACCTGTAATTTTCTTTGGTATATATATTGCAGTCAAAGATTTCCCCAAGAAATCCATAAGATTGTAAGTTGTTATCAGCAAAATAGGATACCAATCTCGGAAAAACTGTGACTTCACATCTTCAGTCAAGTATCCAGGGAAAATCGACAGAGATACTACATAAATCATAAAAATCCTGATTGCTGTCCACCGGATATTCCTGATGGCATCCCAAAATTTTGGCTGTTCATTTGGCTCAACTGCACTGCCCATTCTGCTTAATGATGTGCTGATGGCATTTTGGTGGCCTGGGAGAGGGAGTTTGAAAGACATAGTTCTCTGTTTCTGGTAATGTTGAATGACCAGTAATTTTTCAAAGATATTGCTGCAGATAATGCACATGAACACGATGAAGGTGCTGATGATAAAATAGATCTGGGTGCTCATCTGCAGACCCTTGGGCGAGTGGGGAAGCGAAGCCTTTGTTACAATCCTTAGTATGCATACTAGAATTCCTTCATACGAAGTCCAAACAATATCAATTGTTAGTGTTAGCTTAGCATGCACTGTTTGTTTTCATTAATAGCTCAATTTTTTAGGCTAACAGTTCAGAGCTCTAGTTATGGGAGATCCTGATTTCAAATCTTGTCCACCATATTATCTGTCATTTTGCACTTTGTTTTGCTTAAGCTTTTGGAAATCTCTGTTGCTTAACCAGATGCGATCAAATGGTCATGGTTTGGTTTACTTTCACCCAAATATATGAAAATAAGGATACGGCATAATAATCTTCTATAAACCTATTTCATCTATTTTTATGTTGTTCTGATTCTGGAAGGAACCCCCCCCCCCCCCCCCCCCCCCCCCCCCAAAAAAAAAAAAAAAAAAAAAAAGTTGTATTTTCTTCAATTAATGCTTTAGGCCATAGTTTGTTTAAGGGATTTTCTTCTTTTTTATTTTTTTTATTATTATCTCTTTTTTTAAAAATTTTGATTTTGACATTGGTGGTGGTGGTAGTAGAAGTGATGGTTGATTTTTTTTAGACTGGTCTATCTTGTTAGATTCATAAAAAAGAACAGTTTCCTCCAAACCAACTCATTTTCAGTTGATCACAAAACATGTTTTTCGTTAAATTTTTATTCTTCATTATATTAAATGTGAAAATGCGGAAAACATTTTCAGTCGAAACAAACATTGGATAGTTTCAAAGACATTGAAGCAAGGGAAAAAAAATTAAATTATACCTGAAGAAGCATTTCCTGCAATACATGCCTGCATATACCGTCCAGGAAGCTCCCCTGCAGCTCCAATTAAGCTTCCTGCCACCAACCCGTCTGCCAAACCACACACCAGCACCGCTGTCACGATCACCACGTAACCTATATTGTGCTTCACTTGTGTCTTGTGATTGGCTCAAGTGATCCAATCTGTCACCGGGGCTGTCATGAGAGTGATGACAAACAGTGCCTGCCCGATATTTATCCTGAGTTTGAAACCGGGCAGCTTACTCCAACTAGAAAAACACATCATACGAGCCAAAACTAGCAGTGATGAACCCATGTAGGCCACTGAGAACACCTTATCGATGTGCTTATCTGGGTAGAGATATTCGAAGTAATCTACGGCTGTGACAAATGAGTTGCAGGGGATTAATTCCCCGCGCCGTGCAACAAGAAGATTGAATAGGCGATATTGTAGGTATCTCTTGGTTGTTGGTTTTGATCTTCTGATATTTGTGATTGTGTGGCTTCCATTTCATCAGATTTATATATGATGTTCTTATAAGGAAACTTGTTCCGATTTAAATGAGAAAATGGGATGAATTATGAGAAATGGTGATCTTTGTTGTTAAATTGTGTGATGAAAGTGAGTATGGAAATGGGGATTGAATGAAAGGAACAGAGTACAGGAGGACTCGTAGACGTGTGCCATGCAACTGTTGAAAGCTGTCGGCCCAAATTGGAAGTATTTGGCAAACATGCATCATGGGTTAATTCATAAATAAATAAATAAATAATAATCAATTTAAAAATTCAGAAGAATGATTAAAATTAGAATATACGGTGGTATAGATTTAAATGGTGTAATATGCGTTACATATATATATATATATATATATATTTTACATAGTTTTGTTGTGGGTAATTATTACAAAGTTTTCAACACGACAAAAAATCAAAAATTATTTCCCATTCACTTTACTTTTTGTATATCTTTCCATAAAAAAATTAAAAAATCATTCCAGAATATATTAGGTTTTTTTCACCTTAAATTTTAGTTAAAAAATCAAAAAGTCATTTCTCAAACGATGCCTAAGTTTCTTTGTTTTAATGTATTTCTAATCATAAAATTATATGAAAATATTGAGATATGATTCTATCTATAAATACATTGAGACACAACTATAGGATTATGTGAAAAATTCAAAATACAAAATTCTTGAAACATCATTTTTGTTAGATATAGTTAGAATAGGTTTTGAGTTAAAGCCACCAATTGCATTTGAACGGGTCATTCTATTTACACACCACCATCCCTCTCAAGGAAAACCATTAATTATTTTATTTTTTATTACAATTTTAACATGAAGTGAAATGAATATAGAGGACAAATTATGATACACACCATTTGTGTACTTACATCTGTTCAACAAACTACAATCGAATTGTTCGACAAACTACAATTGAAAAACTTAAATTTGTTCAACTGTCTAAAACCGAACAACTTGCACTTGTTTGGATTACTAAGGTCTAACTTATCATCACTTGGTGGGTTGATTACCTTCTTCCTTTAGAATTTTATTGATTGTAGAAACATCCAACCTTGCTGATGCTTGCTTCACCCAGTTGACCACCCTCTCCGCTTCCTGCACGACTTTCTCTTCTTCTGCCATCGCCACCTTCAATCTCCGCTCTTGTTCTTTCACTGAAAACGTGCTCATATCTGACAACATCTCTTCATTCTTTCCCCACTCAGCACTGTTGCTGCCTTTGATATCAAGCCCAGAAACATCATCGTCACCCTTTCTCTTCTTTTTGTTGGAAAAGCAAAAGCAAAAAAAGCTTGATCTTTCACTCATTTGATTTGAGCTCTTGCAATATTGAAGAACAAACCTCAAATTGATCCAACTGTTTCGCACCAAAGGGTTTGAGAGGAGATGGGTTGATTCCTAGTCTATGGGGGTGTGTGAGTGAGTGAGGGTAAATATGAGAGTTTGTGCGTATATTGTTGTGGATGAATGTGTGAGTAAGGATAAATATGTAAATTTGTGATGTGTGATGAGCAAAATATATATTCACCAAATTATTAAAGGTGTGCTTTTAGAAATGGTTTGCCTTGAGATAAATTATGGTGTGTAAATAGAGGCACCCCATTTGAACATATTATTTGTATTTTTGCTTCTCTTTACATGTCTAATTTTTTAGGATTAATTACACTCAGACCACATCAACTGTTAGCGAATATTATTTTATAAATTCGTATATATTGACCCTTCAATTATAAAAATTATAAAAATATACCCCTTTCAAAAGTGGTCTATAAAGATGAAAACATACCTTTATAATTGAAGGGGTTAAAATGCATGAGGGATAAAATTCACTAATGGTGAGTATAAATAACCCAATTCCTTGCTTCCTCGCTTGCTCATTGTGGTCGTACTATTGGTGGCACCACTTGAAAGTTTACAAATATTTGGGTAAGTATTAATGCAGAATCTATAAATCAAAAAAAATAAATAAAGAGATGGAAATAAGTTGGATCGAGGTAATAAAGAGAATGAAGTAGATACATAAAATCAAAAAATATTAATATATAAAGAGATAGAGATAAGTTGAAGATAACAATGAAGAGAGTGGAAAAGGTAAACAAAATCAAAAAAATATAAAGGAAATTAGAGATATGGGAAGAAGATGTCAAGTTTGAAGACAATATCTTGTGTTAAAAGAGGATGCCAAACAATAACAAGCCCAAGGATTCAAAGTCCCCTAATTAGCCACATACAAGAGTTGAGACAATATACCTCACACAAGAAGATACAAATCCAGATTTTTTATTGTGAAATTTACTCAAAAAAATAAGTGTTGTAGATTAAAACTTGATATGTTGTAAGTCACTACCATATTGATCTGGTCCATATAATCCCATTTGTGAGTATTTTTCGAGCATTTTTCCGAGATTGTAACATTGTTCTACCTCATATCCGTGGACTACATGAGCAAGTATAGCATGGGTACATACCTTGAATTAAGAGGATACAGAGCAATTTGCATCGCTACGTGCAAAACAGATTGTTGGTCATTTTCTAACAACACAAAGGTCATTGTTGATTTAATAATCTCATGCCAAATTTATTTGTAGATCATGCAATTTTTTTTTTTATCTCTTAAAATTTTATTTATGCTACATTTATTTCAAAAGAAAATAAAAAACAGAACAAATTACGACAATAGTCCTTGTTCTTTGATTATTGTGTCATTTTGGTCCTTATAATTTCAATTAGCTCGATTTTGATCATGAATTTATGATGATAATAACTATAATAGCATGTTTTTTATAAATAAAAAATAATATGTATATAAGTGACATATGTCATGATTTTAAGGATAAAATTATGAACTTATATAACCTAGTGAGTAAACTTCAATCAATACAGCGATCATTTTCCATCGAAAATACTAACGACATTAACAATTGAACCAAATTGACAAACATAGCCAAAATGTAAAGACTACCAATGTAATTTATCCTAAAAAATATTTTCTACTATATCCTAAAAATTGTTTTCCTATGCATCATAAAATTAATGTACTGGTAATTGTATTAGTGGTGGAGGTGGTATTGGTGATGGTGGTGGTGACAGTTGTAGTGATGGTGGTGGTAGAGGTGGTGATGTGGTGACATTATCAAGATTTTAGTCTGAAATGTGAAAAATATTTTGTCCCAATAAGATTTTTTTTTTTTATAAATCATACAAAATATTTTTCATCAAATTTTATTTTCTGTCGTAACGAAAAACATAAAAAAATATTTTTCACTTGGATTTGCATCTCATATATTTGGGGTTTGTTTAAGCAAAATAAATAAGAACTTAAATCTTTTTTTTTTTTTTTTTGAAAGGAAATAAGAACTGATAATTATTATAGCTTTGGATACAAACTTTTTATCTATAACAATCTATAAAAGTAGCAAAACTTGCCTCTAACATCAGTGTGTCTATCGTAGGTGAGATGCCAAATTCACTTGCCTCAGAAGATATGCAGTGTTTGGGGCTTCTTCAGCAAGCTCGGCGGAAGATGATGCTTCTCAAACAAGCTGGGCTTCACCTCTTGCCGCCTGTCCTGCTACAGCTTTATCCCGAGTCTTCCTCCACATGTTCTTCTATATTAAGAGGTGTAATTGTTGCCTTGATTCAAGTTGTCGTCAATCTGGTTCAAGAAACAGACTACCATTCCATTCGTCAACTTCCATATTCCATTAGTTGTGCAATCCAATTCTTAATTCCATTATCCTATGGTTGCTTGATTGACAACATGCTGACAACTAGTTTTTGTCTGCAACCTGTACGAAATTAATTTGCCCTGTTAGACTTTTCACAAGTTATTCTGCTCTTATATTATCTTCTCTTCTATGTGTATATATATATATATATATATATATTTATAAATGAATGATGTGACTGACTTTAATCCAACTCTTTTGTTAACAATTGTGAAGAAGTTAAGGATTCAATTAATAAATGAATACGATATCAGTTACTGCTGCTATTTTTCTTTTTTGTTTTTGGTTGTGTTTGGTTTGATTTGATTACGGAGTCCATAACTTACCTACTCTATGGTTGTAACCTTTGATCTATATTTGGCATGCTCTTTGGCTAGTTATTGGCCTCTGCTTTGCAATACGAGCACAAGCACAAGCACAAGTTGTGTAGTTGGATAATTTCTTAGATATTACTCCTGTGTATTTTCTTATTTCATCTTTCCTTTGCTTGGTGTAAGTTTATTTTTTGGATAGATTCCTCTTTGTATGTGCTGTTTGGCTACATTAATGAAACTTTCTTCTGATAAAATATATATATATTCAAATAAAATGTGTAGTGTTAGCAAGAATGTAATATCCATCTCAGACAAAGGAATAAAGGAGAACAGAGAAGTAAATAACTAATTGTACAGGTCGAGTAAAATTAGAGGAGCAAGTAGCTCTAATTGGTAATTAAAAACACACATGATGATTCTCACTTAAGCTGGGTTTTGGAAACTATATCACACAATCTATCACACATACTGTTGGACAGATTGTGTCCGAAATTTGTCTCCATAATAAGAAACTCAAAGTCAATACATAACCATACAATTCTAATATCAAAATCTCCATAAAGGAAGGGAAAAAATAAGAAATAGATATACCCATATATATAAATAGGTTCTCTCTAGAAAATATTGAATAAAAGCTTGAAATATATTTATATATATATATATATATATATATCTACACAGATTATATAATTTTAGAATCTGACATGATCATTTTTGGAAACTATACTTACATGACAAGCATGAATGGTATAAATAATTTGCATATAAATAGGGTTGCCATCGAAAATGGCTGCAATTCAAAAGAAGATTATATCAACTCAAATATCCTAGAGGAAACTGCAAACTATATAAAAAAAAATTCAACCTTTACTTGCATGAAAGATGGTCATTAGCTGATATAAAGATGAAATCTTGAAATGTTCAACACTTGAAGTTACCCGTTTCAAAAAACATTTTCCCCTTGTGACAGAGTTCTAAGATTCCAATTTCCTGTTCTTCCACACCATCTTTCTTGGCAAACAAAAGGAGATTATATATTCAAATTCAAAACTCCCTCAAATTTCACATCTTTACAAAAGTATCATTTTTCCCCTTTTCAATTTCCAATTTTCAGATGATCTTGGAATTTCATAGGAAGTTGTACAGGAAAAAAAAAATGGAAGAAGATATAGAAGAAAAGGGATTCAGAATGTAGCACTCCACAGAGTGATTCAAAAGAACAGATTAAGCTATAATGTGATTTACAATACGGAGGAGTTTGTATTCTGTTAATGGCTTTAAAGATCAACTGGGTCATCTTGAAAATTTATTCAAATGTGTTTTTAAATTGCCAATTTGGAGTTTATAATTTTTTCATTTTATTGTTTCTCGTTTTCAGATTACATTTGAGTACCATCATAAACCAGAAATTAATTGAGAGAATTTGTACGTAAATCATTGGTGATTATCTGATTTCATCTTATTTATTTTCTTCCTCAAATGAAGAGTAAGTAACATGTAAAATCTTCTGAAGCTGTGAAATATAGCCTAAGCCTCATTACATATATCATATAACATATCAACTAATGTAAATGTATACCAAACAGATTAGAATCATGTGAACGAGCAAACATGATTTGTTTGCAAAAATTTTATTCCACTTGCTTAACGAATAGAAATAAATAAATAGAAAGGTTATCATCCCTTCTTATTTAACCGTTTCATGAGGAAAGTAAAATAAAAAATCAATGAAAGGGTAGCCCATAATAAATATTAGGAACTATTATTTGCAGCGATTGGTAGTGTGCCAGTTAGCTATATGAAGCACATGAAAACAAGATTTCGTACCTCTCAGTTGATAAGAAAATGCATCAACCTATGGGAGCAAATATATGTCATTTATGTTGTGTTTGGTTGGGGGATTTGAGAAGGGATTTGGAAAAGGAAATGGAAAAGATAGGTGAAATGTGAATAAAACATGTCTATATTTCATCTAGTTTCACCCACCTTTTCCCTTTCCCTTTCCAAATCCCTCCCCGAATCCCTCAACCAAACACAGCGCTAAGGGAGGGTACTAAATAAACAAAAAAAATGAGGAAGAATTTTTCTAGTTATTAAATAGTACATAAAAAGAAAATAAGTAAATTTAAAAAGCAGAAGAATAGTCCAGATTTCGAATGTACAAATCAAACATTTGAAACGAACCTATATGATTCTCAGCGGAGGGTCTAAGAGATCAATGTAGAAAGGTTTCTAAAGCTTATATCATACAATCATGATTGAATCCATATATATTTTGAACTTCTGTTGGGTTTTTTTTTTGGCAGTATTTGATTCCTAGAAAACACCCTATGACTGGCCGGTCGTAAGCAAAACCTCCTTTTCCTCTTCATCTGATATGGAAATTTCATGTCTTCTTTTCGCCTGCCCCATCCTCTCTCTCTGTCTCTCTCATCTCTTTGCATTTGCATCTTTGTACTATTCACCCTGTTTGGTTTAGTTTTGAAAATATTTTTTTAGATTTTTTGTTTTTCGTGTTTTTCTGGTCTTTAGTGACTTTTTTTTTCATATTTTAATCAAAAAATTTTAGATGCATCTAGACGCACTTAAAAAGTAAATATTTGTGAAAAAATCTAAAAAAATTCACTAAAAAAAAACGAAAGAAAAAATGTACTGATTTTTTCCCTTAATAGTTAGTGAATTTTTTTATAACTTGGAGTACTTGCCTTGATTCTAACATTTCATAAGTCTTAGCATCATGTGTTGTAATCTAATTGCAGGTTTACTCACTTGAAGACGGTCCCGTGCTTGCTGTTTGAAAAAATATAGAAGTTCCAGTCACTATCATCAAAATCAGTGAGAAGAAGGATGTCGTCGTAGATTGGCTAAAGTATGCCTATCATGCTTATTTTCTCATATATAATCTACTCAACAAGCCTTTGTCCCAATTACTTGGGTCGGTTATATGGATCTATTTCTTCCAGTTAATTCTATTTGCAGTCATATTCTCAGTTAAGTGTAAGTACTAAGTTTTTAATCATCTCAACCCAAATTCTCCTAAGCCTATGGGTGCACATGAGTATAACATCTTATTCGAATTTGCCTCATCTAATCTTTAATTGGTTGGTGTCACTTATCACTTCTTCCCAATGGATTCATTTATGATTTTTTTCTTCTTTTCTAACACCTTCGCAACATTCTCATTTCAACTAGATTAATGCTATGTTTGGTTGGGGGATTTAATGAGGGATTTGGAAAGGGAAAGGGAAAAAAAAAATTAGGTGAAATGTGAATAAAATATGAATAAAATATACTTACATTTTACCTAATTTCACACACCTTTTCCTTTTCCCTTTCCAATTCCCTCCCCAAATCCCCCCACCAAACACACCATAAGTTTTTGAACATTTTTTTCTCTCTTTCTTAAGCACCCAAAATTCAGTACCATAGATCAGAGTGGGTCTTATAGCAGTCCTATAACATTTAAAATAAATAATGATTTAGCATTTTAGAATCAATCAATTATCTTAGTTCTCATTATGGTATATACTTCTTGCAGCTATGATGGCATAATTGTGAACTCAATTGAAGCCAGGGAAGTCTTTTCCCAGTAAGTTCTATCATGTTATTTTTATGACCATACAAAGTTCCTAATGTGTATCCTTTACTCAAAATTTTCTTCCCTCTGCCTATATTTTTAATTGAAGACTGGATCACATGGATTTGCACACTTTACATCTTCAAGCTTTGGGGATATTCATTTCATTGACCACCAACATGTTATTTTGTTGTGATGGAGTTGCAAAAGCGTGTAATTAATTTTCTTAATACTGTGTTTGGTTAGGGGATTTGGGGAGGGATTTGGAAAGGAAAATGGAAAAGATTGGTGAAATGTGAATAAAACATGTCTATATTTCACTTAGTTTCACACACCTTTTCCCTTTCCCTTTCCAAGTCTCTCCCTAAATTTTCAAACCAAACACAGCATAAATATTTGTATTTTTGTCTGCACACAATCTATGAACAATGCTAAAAGTGGTCCAGAATTGTAATGTTTGGTTGAGACGTAATGGTTATTTTGTGGGGTTCATATACAGAATAAATTTGAGTCACATATTGATATTTATAGATAAAATTCGAGGTAAAAATTCTAGAGGTGTAATATTATTGTACAAGAATACCTCAAATACTAATTAATCCTTATAATTTGTCCCTTCTATGAAATTGGTTTGTTAGAGTTCTAATTATATTAATTTTATCTTTAAAATTTTTACTTTGTGTCAACATAGTCCAATTGATAACACCCATTTAAAAGTTGATTGAAATCTAGGAACAAAATAATTTATTTACTATTTTCAAAATGATTAAGTTGAAATCCAATTTGAAATGATGTGTTCTGTTGGAGTGAACCATTTTATCCTTGATTATGTTCAATTTTTTACCAAATATTATCAACATGACGAAATTGACAAAATATGAGAAATTATGGGGAAAAATTGATGCAATTGCAATTAGAGAGACCAAATTTACACAATAAACAACTCATAAGGGCCAACGATATAATTTCTCTAATTTTTTAGGGCAAATTACATCAGTAGTCTAAGCATTTTGCTTTTTATGTCATTTTGGTGTTCACCATTTCAATTATCTTGATTTTGACCCTTAATTTTAGATTTTGTTTTAATTTAATCCAATTGATAATGCCTATTAAGGTTGTGAAGGAAAATGGTCATTGAGTTCGTTGAAATTAAAACTCATAAATTGAATAAGTCACAATTTTGCTTATACAAGTATGACATATACCACTTATGTACATATTTTCTATTAAAAAAAATAAAAAAATAAAAAAACCTTAAAAATATAGGAAAAATTAAGAATATATCCCTTTACATGATTGTATTAGAATTCTAGGACATCAAAAGTTTGTTTGGTAGTTAAAATCCTTAATATTTCAAACTCTAAAAGAATAAGAAAATATTTTATTTTGAAAGACAACAATAACCTCTTTTTTTTTTTTTTTTTGATCGGCAAAAGAAAAACAAGATTTTGGATGTTGCTGACTGTGTTTTTGACAAAACAGGGTTTGTGTTTTTGTTTCATAACAATAGAGATGCTTTTGAGAATTGGCTCTTTAATTTTAGGAGACCTTTTTTTGCTTAGGGGGAAGAGGAGTTTGAGTAGATTGCTAGTGCATCTCAACAGTACTCCAATGCTCAGAACAAATGTTGTTGACTGTTTGAGTTGGAATGCAGATCCATCTGGTATCTTTAGTGCTTTATCTGCCTATTGGTTTGAATTGGGTTTTGATCCTACTTGTATGGTCTCTAGATCATTGTGGAAGGCTACTGCACCACCAAGAGCACAATTCTTTGGATGGTTGGTTTGGAGGGGTAAACGTAAAATAAAGACGGCTAGTTTCGTAAGAAGGATTGGTATCCTTAATGTCATGTTGATGTCTGTTGTGTCTTCTGCAAAGAAGTGGAGGAAACTATTGAGAAGGCTTGCAGGAAACAAAAGAGTAAAGGTGTGAGGAGGAAAGTCTGGAACAAGAAAGGGGGTCTGAAGCATCATAATATTATTGGTCCATCAGTAAAACTCAAGAAAAGGGCAATCTTCAGGTCTGTAGTGGCTGCAATTTCACTTTTCCATGGCAAGTGAATCTAATAAAGGTAGATTGTTACTCAATGAGGCTGAAGCAACCTTACAGATGGGGAGAGCACTTGGGTTGAACTACGAAGACAAAGAAGAGAAGGTTGTAAGCAAACTTATTGAGTTGGAGTCTTTGGACATGGAGGTGGTGCACAAAAAGGAGAAGAGAGTAGCCAGTTAACTGACTATTCTAGGAGGCTCAGGAGTTGCTATCTTTTTAAATGAAGCTTTTATCATGGAATGTTAGGGGGTTAGGTAGGCCTGAAAAGCGTAGAAAAGTCAAATAGGTGCTCAAGGAGAGGAATATAGACATGATCCTCTTGTAAGAAACAAAAAAGGAGGTCATCAATGCAGAGCTTGTGAACTGCATTTGGGCTGGTGAAAAAATGGAGTTTATGTCAGTTGATTCAATAGGGGCTACTGGTGGGTTACTTTGTATCTAGAATCCTGGCGTTTTTCAGTTCAAGGACTGCTGCTGCAATCGCAATTTTATTCTTCTTGCAGGTACAATCTTTTTTAATTTTATTTGTGTAATAGTTAATGTCTATGGGCCAAATGATCCTGTAGATAGAAAAAGGGTGTGGGATATCTTTGTGAAGCTCAAACCGCAGTTCTTGGCCCTATGGTGCCTAGGGGGCGATTTAATGAAATTAGAAGCATATTTGAAAGAAAAGGTTGCTCTAGGAGGGATTTGAGAACCTAAAATTTCTTTTTCCAAAACTCTTTCTCTCCATCTATGACGTTCTTTCCACATATTTTCTTTTTATTTCTCTCTCTCCCTCTCTCTCTCTCCCTCTCTCTCTCTTCGACATGTTTCACATCTGGAGGTTGTTATCATATTTGTCCACCACCACTGCAGCCATTGTCTACTATGATCATCATCAATCACCACCATCTACCACCATCGTCAACACTATTTGCTAACGCTATCGTCCCTCAACTGTCATCTATTCATATCTTCATCAAGTTCGTTTGTGGCAATGAAGTTCTTTACACAATTTCCCTCAGTTTATATATGTTTCTGAAACAATAATTTGAGAGAGTGATAGAGGATAGAGAGAGAGAGAAAGAGACACTGAATTATTCAGTTATTGTATATCTTACAAGGAGATGTACACTCTCTTTTATAGAGAGGAAAAGATACATAGGGTGCCAATTAGCACCGAAAGCATAAAGTAAAGGGAGAACACTCATTATGAAAGCTAGACATAATGATACACTAGCAATTATGACTAACACTACTAGATGTACAATAATATCTCTTCTTTTTTTTTTCATCATTCTTCTCTCTCTACCTGTAATCTCTCCTCCATAGTTCTATGTTCTCTCTGTATTATACAATAACATCTCACTGTTACAATGAAATTTCTTTGGATGAAGTTTTACCGAGACAATAGGTGAATTTCACTTAAAATTCATCATTTTAGAAAACTCAATTTGAACTTTTTACATATAAATTCGAAATTTGAGACCTAATTTTTGTAATTAGTTATTAAATTTACAATTTTTAGTTTTTAATAAAAAAATTGTTTGAGTTTGGATAGTGAGATTTCACTGTGCAAATGTCAATGAAATTTCATTGTGCTTTCATTGACTTTCTACAATGAAATTTCATGATTTTTTTATAGAAATTTTATATTTTTCATTAATTTCATTTGATAGATCTTGATAAAAGAATCATAAAAATATAAATTTAGCAAAAAATAGAAATATAAATAAAAAGTTATTCAATTTAAAAGTTTTCAAATCACTTAAAAAGTGAAAAAAAAATAAAAATAAATAAATAATAAAAAAATACTCCTATTGCTAGGATACTTGTGTCTGGCGCATTTTTGGACCTCAACTAGTATTGAAAAGTTAGTTGTCCTTATTTCTAAAAACTTTGAACGCGGGAACTGAAAAAGAATTCCCCAAATTATAAATAGTTAGAATAAATTGAGAAAAAATTATAAATTTATGATTAAAATTGAGTAAATTAAAATTATAAAATAAAAAATAGACAAGAATCGAAGTATAGAGATTACCAGTAAAATTTTTCAAAATTTTAAAATCAGTATCAACTAAAATACATCATATTATATTCCCAAATCCAGAATTCTACTTGACTTCGCCCATGCTTGGGCAACCCCTGGCGCCTTCAATTCAATTGCATAAAGAAAGTCTCAATATGATAAATGTACGGGGAGGAAATAATTCTCCTCGTATAATCCTGTTGACCAAGTCCACGCTCCTCCGTACGACGTCGCTTTGTCACCTGAAAACACAAACGTGAGCTAGCCGGCGGGTGTGTGCCGGAAACCTCTCCGATGCCTAAGTCAGAAAACTTGACAAATAGACAAAGCTCTAAGTTCTCAGAAAGATTGTGTTCAATTACCTCCTCCAAGGTGATGCTTGTGAGCTTTTATAAGTTTCATATGGCACAATCCTAGTAGGACTTGTATTTCTCCATACAGAGTCCTCCTAGGATTCAATCTCTTAAGGATAATGCTTATCCTTTTACACCCTCCCCCACTGCTCAAACCAAGTGGGATGGTTTTCTTTACGGCCGAACTTCCTTTCGACCGAAGTAAACTTGGCTATATCGAGTCACAGAAGGCCGAACTATCCTTAGCTCGGTCCTCTCCTCCAAATCTTTACTTCGGCTGCCCTGTTCAACCTTGATGCGCTTAGATCAGACTTCCAAGTAACAAGTTCTGACCGACCTAACCATTGTAAGTCACGACCGGACTAACTCTGAGATCGGCCTAACTGTGAGTTGCCTCCAGACCGGAGTAGTTTTACTCTTTCTTGGGCCGAAGTAACATTTACTTCTCCCAGCCGGAGTAACATTGCTCTATGGGCCGGAGTATCCTTTACGGCCTTCTTACTTAGTCCTTGGCGTTTTGGGCCCAGCTCGGCCCAATTTTTCCCAAAAATTACCCTCTCAATTGCCCCTTAATTCCATCTGCATAGCATGATTGGGATTACCAGTCCACTGGCCGAGCTAGTGTCGTTTTAAGCTTTTCCAGCCGAGCTAAAAAATACTTTAGCCTCTCCGGCCGAGCTAAAAATTCTCGAGTTTTAAGCCGAGCTAATTTTACTCCTGGCCATGTTTTGTCCGGTCAAAAACGTCTCTTCAATCATAATGTCTGTAACGCTTCCCATTCTTATGACACGTGGCATGTTTTGGTTGGCTAAGGACGGCTGTCACGCCGTCTTTCGTACTTCGTGAAATTTGAACAGTCCCGCCCAAATTTTGGGCTTTCTAACAAAATCAATCCCTGAGGCTAGGGTCCCCTCACTTTTGCCATTTCTCCATCTTCTCTCTCTGTGTTCTTGCTGCTCGTGCTCTTTCTTTACTGCGACAGTCTTCATCTTCAGTCCTTCCTTATTTAATTCTGGTAAGCAAATCCATTTTCCCTTCATGTTTTTGCTTTTACATTCGTTTTGTGCAACTGTATATCTAGTTTTCGTATGCTTTTGCGAAACATTTCTTCCATTTATCTGCTCTGCTTTTGTACTTTCTATGAAGAAACCAGTAGAACTTGTATGTGTATGAACTATTTTGTTAGATCCAAAATCACCTAGCAACCGGACTAGAAAACTGTTTGTGTTATGTATGTGGATAGATTCTGAACATAACCGAACTAGAACTTGTAGGAATATCAGTAGTTTCTTCTGACCCACTTTAGCCAAGATAAGATCACCGAACAAGCTTGCTCATACCGAACTCGGTACTTCGGTCTATAACCGAGCTAAGATTTTGGGGCCAAGCCGGCTTTCTTAGTTCTCAAACCGAACTCAGAAAGCCGCCCCTGAGAGCTCAACCGAAGTAATTATACTGTAACCGTTTTAGGCCTTGGGACTAAACCAGCTTTCTTAGTTTCTTAGACCGAACTCAGGAAAGCTGCCCCCAGACGTTAAACCGGTCTAAACTGCTCAAAAACCGAGCTAAGAACCCTTCTGATGAGCCAAGGTAGAACCAGCCAACTAAGCCGAAGTAGGATTTGTACATCTTGCTTATAATTTGTAGCGCGGTCCAACGATCTGTGCTTAACCCCCTTGCTTTCTACTTTGCAGACTTAGGTTGCCCAGGCCCTCCTGCGTGTGCTCAACCGAGCTACTGAGCCAAATTTTTGTACCGAAATAACTTATCCGTAATTTATACAACAAATGGGTAAGTATAGATATTTAGTCGAAACCCCTGGTGGCATGGCCGAATTCAGGCAGGACTACCAGATTCCTGATGATGTTCAACTGGAGTTGGCCAAGAAAGATGCTACTCCCTGGGACAATGAAGGCTTCGTCCCTTTCACCCTTCAATCAATAATTGAAACCGGACTACGGTTTCCTGTCCAACCGCTAATCTGCGAATTCCTTAGGCAGACTAGGCTATGTCCCACCCAACTATCCACCAACACATATCGTATTATAATGGGGATAGCCGCATTAAACCACCAAACCGGACTGAATCTTGGTCTGGCCGAAATATTTCATCAGTATTCCATCGGTTCAAAGAATGCTGGGTGGGTATATTACCTTAGAATTCGCCGCCGCCGAGAGAAGATAATTAAGCATACTCCGGACAAAGATCTCAATGATGATGATTTCTTTTGGGTCTCTGGGAACTTTGAGGATTTTCAAGCTCAAATTCCTGGCCGACCTATAAATTGGAAAATGGGAGAGCCTGGTAATTTTACTTCGGTCTTCTGCTTTGTATGTTATCTCGGTTGCTTAATCTGCTAGCCGAACTAACACTTGTCTTTTTTTTTTTTGCAGATTTCGCCCATCTCCACTCCTTGTATAGCTATCCTAACCTCGGCGTTTTGCGAGCCGCATTTCGGGTTAAAGAAAGAGATTGGGCCAAGCTTCTAAATTTCGAACCGACCTACCGTTACAGCGGTCGACGGAAGGCAAAAGTAACCGATTTTCTTCTCGAGGAAGCACCGGAGCCAGACCCCACTTTGCCCGAGATAAGACTTGTTCCATTAACCGCTGAGGAAGAAATGGCAAAGAAGAGCAGAGTCAGGGCCCTTCTAACTTCAACAACTAGAGCCGAAGTAACACCAACTACCGAGGTGCAGCCTGCCGTCGTGGCCCTTCCTTCACAACGGCCCTCTTCGTCTCGCCCTTCAAAACGCGCCCGATCTACGTCAGCCGAACAACAACTTGTTGACGAAGTCGAAACCGTCCCCCAAAGTCCTCAACCTGCCTCCCAACCTGAACAAACTGACCGAGCCCGATCTCCGAAGTGGGCTCCGCCTTTGATCTTCAATGACCGAAACATCAAAGTCACTGATTCGGTCGTGGGTGAAAAAGACCACCAACTGGCCTTTAACCTGGCCAAAAGTGTGTGCCTCCCTAAGGACATGGAGCACCACTTGAAGCAACTAAATACCGAAATGAAATCAATTCGGTCTGTTTCCAAGTCCATGGTCTTGGTAAGTAGCTGTCTGCTTTTTCCTGTCTAAATTTTTCTAACTCTTACTTCAGTTCTAAAGGTATCTTTGCTTTGCCAGGCCTTGCAAAAGAACAATGTTACTTACCGGAAAGTCCAAGAGCTCCGCAAAACCACAAGGCAGGCGATGGCGGAAGCCGAAGCAAGGTCGGCCGAACTACAACAAGCCGAAAAGAGAATGGCCGAGCTGGAAGCGGAGAACGGCCGTCTTGCCGATCTAGTTAATTCGGCGGAAGCGGAGAAGCAGAAAGCTGCCATTGTTATGAAGGACAAGTATTTGCGGGAGTTGTTGAAGCTAGAGAAGAGAAAGGACGCCGAAATGAGCGAACTGAAAAAGAATATGGAGGCGGTCGACAAGGGGGGGTACAAGCGAGGTTTCAAGGAGGCCGAGGAGGCCTACGTCAAGCAATGCGATGCCGCCAAGGAGCTTTTCTTCAAGTGCGGCTGGAGGGCGGCTGTGGAGAAGCTCGGTCATGATCAACAGACCGAGGTCTTCAACCCTCCAGAGTACTTTATACCGAAGTCCCTTGCGGGGTACGCGGATGCCATGCAGCAGCAATTCCTTGAAGGTTCAGATACTGACGAAGATTCTGCTTCTGGGGGTACTCCAGTTGAAAACGTGGATCAGACAGATCGGCCGGAGTCCAGAGTGGAAGATCTGGCTATTGAACAGCCGAATGAAACTGTGGCTCCGGTCGATGCCACCGTTGTGACTGAAGGAGTGCTGCCGCCAGAGACCGGTCTTCCAGTAGATGCCGATGCGGTTTTCGATGCTGAAATTGATGAACTTTTCTCTTAGTTTTTTACTTTTTCTTCTTTGTAACCGAACTAAGCCCCCTTGTAATGACTTCTGTTTGAATAAAAATTTCACTTCTCTTATTCCGGTTATTGTGTGTATGCTTGGGTTTGTAATGTCTTCTATTACTCCAAGTGTTATTTCGGTTTTTGGTTGGTTAAACTATACTTACCAGCCAACCACTCCTTAGCCGATATAATTACTTCGGCTGAGGAGTACAGTGTTGGTTCGTTTCAGCCAACCACTCTTCAGCCATACACTTACTTCGGCTGAAGAGCAACAGGTGTTGGTTTATTCCAGCCAACCACTCTTCAGCCTTGCACTTACTTCGGCTGAAGAGTAACAAGAGTTGGTTTGTTCCAGCCAACCACTCTTCAGCCTAACACTTACTTCGGCTGAAGAGTTACGGGTGTTGGTTTATTCCAGCCAACCACTCTTCAGCCTTGCACTTACTTCGGCTGAAGAGTTACAGGTGTTGGTTTATTCCAGCCAACCACTCTTCAGCCTTGCATTTACTTCGGCTGAAGAGTAACAAGAGTTGGTTTGTTACAGCCAACCACTCTTCAGCCTAACACTTACTTCGGCTGAAGAGTTACGGGTGTTGGTTTATTCCAGCCAACCACTCTTCAGCCTTGCACTTACTTCGGCTGAAGAGTTACAGGTGTTGGTTTATTCCAGCCAACTTTTTGAAGTTAGTTTTTCCAGCTAACTTATAGTATTTGGTTATTCCGACCAAATGTCCTGCAGCCTGGATCCTTATCCTGGGCTTAGGAAGGATGTTGGTTTAATCCAGCCAACCTCTGAGTTAGTTTTTCCAGCTAACTTGGAATAGAATGCTCGCAAAAAACTTAGTCTCTAAAGCTAACTTTTACAAAGAATAATTTGTGCTAAAAAGAATTGCTCATTTTATTGAAGGAAGAAAAAATTACACATGTTTGAAAAAGAAAAGCTAAAAGTAAAATAACTTGAGATTGGCCGTATTCCATGGCCTAGGGATTGCCTTGCCATCCTTGTCTTGTAGGTGGTATGCCCCTTTGCCGGCTAACCCAACCACCTTATAAGGACCTTCCCAATTTGGGCCTAACTTGCCGTCTCCTGGGACCAAGGTGTTTCCCATTACTTTGCGTAATACCCAATCGCCAATTTTGAATTGTCTTGGATGAACCTTTTTGCTGTATTTTTTGATTAATTCTCGTTGGTATGCGGCGATGTGGACCAACGCTCTTTCTCTTCTTTCTTCTGCAAGGTTGAGTTCTAAGGCTATGGCTTCTTCATTTAAGTCTGGATCAAAATTTTCGCTTCGAATTGTGGGGAGGCCAACTTCTAGTGGGATCACCGCTTCCATTCCATATGCTAAGGAGAATGGTGTTTCTCCTGTTGATCGTCGAGGTGTGGTGCGGTAGGCCCATAAAACATGAGGAAGTTCATCTGCCCACTTGCCTTTTGCCTTCTCTAGCCTTTTCTTAAGTCCATCCAAGACGACTTTATTTGATGCTTCTGCTTGCCCATTTGCTTGGGGATATGCCGGTGTGGAATTGTAGAACTCAATCTTGTACTCTTCACAAAAGCTTCTAAAGATCCTGCCGTCGAACTGAGTTCCATTGTCTGAGATCAGTGCTTTTGGTATGCCAAACCGAGTGATAATATTCTGCCAAACAAACTTCTTCACATCCTTCTCTTTGATTGACGCCAGTGCTTCTGCTTCCACCCATTTTGTGAAGTAGTCTGTTGCTGCGAGAAAGAATTTTCTGCCTCCGGGTGCTGTTGGAAGTGGTCCTACTATGTCTAAGCCCCACATCGCGAAAGGCCATGGGCTAGTTAAAGGTAGGAGTTCTCTTGCTGGTTGATGTATTTGGTGTGCGAATTTCTGGCATTTTTCACACTTCTTCACATATTTTTCTGAGTCTGCTTGCATATACGGCCACCAATATCCTTGCGAAATAGCCCTGTAGGCGAGCGACCTTCCCCCTTGATGACTTCCACATACCCCTTTATGTATTTCGAATAGGAAGGCTTCTACTTTGCTGGGATGAACGCACTTGAGGTAAGGCCCAGAGAATGACTTCTTGTATAATGCCAAAGATGGAGATAGCCAAAATCGCTGCGACTTTGCCCTTATTTTGTTGGCTTCTTTTTTCTCTGCTGGTAGGAGGCCGTCTTTTAGGAACAGGATGATGGGATCCATCCATGAAGGGCCTAATTCAGTGCAATATACTTCTTCTGCTTCGGGGTCTTCTATACTTGGTCTTGGTAAGAAGTCGATGAGTACTGGATGAGGGATCGATGTATCTGCCATTGAGGCCAGGCCTGCTAGCTCGTCTGCTCGGCTGTTTTCCTCCCTGCCAATTTGTTCTATCCTTACCACATCAAACTTCTTGATCTCTGTTCTGACTAACTCTTGGTACTTGGCCATTCTGTCGTCCTTTGCTTCGTATTCGCCCGAAATTTGGTTTACTACCAGCAGAGAGTCACTGTATACCATTAGTTCGGCTGCTTTCATGAAGTGTGCTGACTTGAGTCCTGCGATAAGCGCCTCATACTCTGCTTCATTGTTGGATGCTGGGAAGCCAAGGTTGATTGCTTGCTCTATAACCAGGCCGTCTGGAGAGATGAGGACTATGCCAAGCCCTGCACCATGTCGGTTGGATGCTCCATCCACAAAGAGCTTCCACATCTCTCCAACAAATAGTTTCCAGCATGTGGAAGGGTCAGACGATGCCGTGGGGTCAAGGATGGTGTTTTCTTCAAAGTCCATATTGGCTGTCTGCCCTTCGTCCTCTGTTTGAACTGCTGGTGAGCCTTTGTTTGGCTCCTCCTTGTCGTTCTTAATGTGGTCTGCCTTTGAGCTTGATGGACTACTTTCCACTAGGGGTTGCGCTATTCCGGCGTCAACTTCCGTCTCTAGTTCGGTCGATGGACTACCTTTCACTAGGGGTTGCGTTATTCCGGCGTCAACTCCCGTTCCTAGTTCGGTTGAGTTAGTCAGGTCGACTGGACAGATATGATGACTTCCAGGAGTAAACTCTGCGACGAAGTCTGCCAAAGATTGAGCTTTTATTGCGGTCTTTGGTTGGAACTTGATATCGAATTGTCCCAACTCTACTGCCCATTTCAAAATTCGCCCACTGAAGTTCGCCCTTTCAAACAGAGCTTTTAATGGAAAGGCCGTAAGGACGACTATGGTGTGGGCATGAAAGTAGTGCGCCAATTTCCTGGATGCCATCATTAATGCTAATGCTAGTTTCTCCAATGGTAAGTACCTTGTTTCGGCTCCCAACAATGTCTTGCTGACATAAAAGATGGGCAAGTGTTGTATTCCTTCTGCACGAACCAACACTGCGCTGACTGCGTGTTGAGAGACTGCTAGGTACAAAAAGAGTTCTTCACCAGGTACTGGAGTAACAAGTAGTGGTGGGGAAGACATGTATTCCTTTAAGCTTTCCAGAGCTCGGTCGCATTCTTCATCCCACTCAAACTTGGCCTTTAAAGCTTGGAAGAACGGTCGTAGCCTGTCCGACGATCTGCTTATGAACCGGTTGAGTGCAGCCGCCATACCAGTAAGATGCTGTACTTCTTTAACTGAGTTTGGTCTCTCCAACTCTTGGATCGCTTTGATCTGAGAGGGGTCGGCTTCTATACCTCGGTTGGTCACCAGGAAGCCCAAGAATTTGCCAGATCCAACTCCGAATGCGCATTTGGACGCATTGAGGCGTAGCTTGTGTTTCTTCAGGATCTGGAACATCTCGCCTAAGTCTTTCAGATGGTCATTCTCATCCTTGCTTTTGACCACCATGTCGTCGATGTACGCCTCCATTGTTCTGCCTAACAATGGTTCAAACATCTTGGTGACCATCCTTTGGAATGTCGCCCCCGCGTTCTTTAGGCCAAAGGGCATGACCTTGTAGCAATATAACCCCCTTGGTGTTGTGAAGGATGTGACCTCCTGGTCTGGTTCATGCATGGCGATCTGGTGGTAGCCTCTGTATGCATCCAAAAAGCTAAGTCGGTTATGTCCTGCCGTTAAGTCCACCAGTTGATCTATCCTTGGTAGAGGGAAGCTATCTTTTGGGCACGCTTTGTTGACTGTTTTGTAGTCGACGCAGACACGCCATTTACCATTCTTTTTTGGCACTACGACGGTGTTGGAGATCCATTTTGGGTAGTGCACTTCCCTTATCGCTCCTGCCTCCAGCAGGTTGCCTACCTCTTCTGCCACTATTTCGGCGTGGTGGAGTGCCGATCTGCGCGTGCGTTGAATGACTGGTCTGGCGGAAGGGTGGACATTGAGTTGGTGACTGATGAAGTTTGGATCAATGCCTGGCATGTCGTAAGGTGTCCAGGCAAACACTTCGATATTGGAAGTCAAGAATTCCATGACCTCTAATCTCTCAGCGCTGGACAATGATGAGCCAAGCAGGAAGAACTTATCCGGGTTCTTCTCATCTATTTTTACCTCCACCAAGTCTTCCACCGCTTTCTGATTAGCTTCTTTGCCGACGTCAGCGAATAGTTCATTACTCTCTGGTTCTTCCACCGAATGAACGTATCCTTTGGCAGCTCGGCTTCCATTTGCTGTGGCGAAGCACTGCTTTGACATGATCTGATCGCCATAGATTTCTTCAATTATACCGGCGTCATTGGGGAACCGCATTACCTGATGGTATGATGACGCCACCGAACGCATGGCATGCAGCCATGTTCTGCCTAGGATGATGTTGTAGGTGGAGGGGACCTTCAATACCCAGAACTCCACCTGTTTTGATACACTTCCAGCTCTGACTGGAAGGATTATTTTGCCGACAGGCCACTCTGGCATGGAGTTGAATCCAATCAGGGGAGAAACTGCAGGTGCCAAGTCTTTGTCTTGCAACTTTAGTTGTTTGAATGTGTCGTAATACATGATCTCACATGAACTACCCTGGTCAATCAGAATCCGCTTGACGTCAAAATCCTTGACTCGGAGAGTGACAACCAGGGCATCATTATGGGGGCAGTAAATTCGTTCCAAGTCCTTATCCGAAAAGGACATGACGTTTGTTGCCTCTGTCCTCCCCTTCTTGATGGCGGGTTGGGAACTTAATACTTCCCTAAAGTGTTCAGCCTTCTTGATTGAACCTCTAAGCTCGCATACGCGCTCAGGTTCAAAAACTCCATGAATCACATTGATAATGCCTTGTGGTGGTGCGTCGTTTGGCATTCTGTTGGGTTGGTCATGATCTTGGGGGGCCGGTTGCGCTCCTCCTTCAATGTATTCGTCCAAGTGGCCTGCTGTCACCAATTCTTCTAAATGCTGTCTTAGGGGCGTGCAATTCTCAGTTCGGTGCCCCTTTTCTTTGTGGAAGGTGCACCGTGATCTGTCGTCGTAATTCTTCTGAGCCTCCCCAAGCTTGGCTGGCCACTTGACAAAAGGCTCATCTTTGATTTCGCTTAGAATCCGATAAATTGGTTTTTTGAACACTGTTGTTATGGCAGTGCGGATTCTCAACCATCTTTTGTCTGGGTCTTCTCCGTTATCTCGTCTGCCACGCCCGTTTTTGTTACTTCGGTCCACCGTATTAACCTTTGCTGAGGTTTTCTTTTCTGGTACCGTGGCCGTACTTATTTTGGCTTTGGAACGTGCGCCATCTTCTTCTACCCTGATGTGCTGATGCACTCTCTCCATCAGGGCTTCCATGGTGAGGGGTGGCGTCATTGTAATTGAATCCCTTAGTCTATTCCCTACTGGTAGACCTCTTTTATACTGCGCAATGGCTAGATTGGTTGGGCAGTCTCCGATTTGGTTGAATGTCTCCCAGTAGCGACTGTTGTAAGATCTGAGGGTCTCTTTTTCACCCATGTCGATGGAGAGTAACTGGTCTATCTCCACCGGTGTTTTTGTGTTTGTCCGAAACCTTGTTACGAACGCTTCTGCCAATTGGGCCCAGGAGGCTATGCTGCCCTCTGGGAGCTTTTCGAACCAAGTCAAGCCTAAGTCGCCCAGACTTGATGGGAAGAGTATGCACATTAGGGCCTCGTTTCGCCTGTACACAGCCATGACTTGGCGAAAGTGGCTCAGGTGAGAATACGGATCCGTCTTCCCTTCATATGTATTGAACTTCGGCTGAAGGAAGCCTGATGGTAGGGGTGCGTTTTCGATCGCTGGGACAAACGGCGAAGTCTGTAGTCTTGCCAATGCCTTGTCCGTTGGTTCGTAGGCCGGTCGCGGTATTGGCATTCCAACCTCGACGCTTCCGTGCGTCCGAGGAGCCAACCGTTGTAAGGCCGAAACTCGGTGTGGATCCCTTGCCCTGGCATCTTCCTTGCATCGTGCTTTTTCTTCTAGCACGGTTCGCAAGTCGGATGACCTGGGTAGCTCGGTTTGTCTGGATCTGGTTTGGTGTGAATGTGAAGGCCAATACGTGCTTCCTTCAGTGTATGATCTCTTGGATCTCGTCCTTTCAGACCTGGAGTGACGAGTTCTTGAAGATAAGGAGTGAGTGTCGCCTGTCCTAAGGCTTCTGCTCTCTCCTTGGGAGGGCGTAGTATTCCTACTACGATTCTCTGAGTGGCGAGGGGGCGTTTTATGCTTGCGCCCCTCTCCTGTCGCCACATCTTTGGTCTTTATCTGGCGTTTTAAAGTCTCCATGTCCGCCGCCATCCTTCGAATTAGTTCATCCTGTTCCTTTACGCGATCTTCCAGGGCTTGAGGATCAATCCTCCTCCTTTGCCTGTCGGGACTTTGAGAGTGACGAGGGCTGCCATTCCGCCTTCCCCTGCCACTCCTCCTGGAATTATGTTGTTGGGGCTCCAAGTCCGCCATGGGAGGGACAGCAGGTAATCCCTCACGCCTTGCGCCCCCTTCTGGAGTTAGTCCGTCGACGGCGGACTGCGGCAAGTCTTCAATGTGTGCCATTGAATGAGAAAAGGAGAAGCTTAGTCAAGAGGTTTTTGTTCTTGTCTGTTCTTCCCACAGACGGCGCCAATTGTACGGGGAGGAAATAATTCTCCTCGTATAATCCTGTTGACCAAGTCCACGCTCCTCCGTACGACGTCGCTTTGTCACCTGAAAACACAAACGTGAGCTAGCCGGCGGGTGTGTGCCGGAAACCTCTCCGATGCCTAAGTCAGAAAACTTGACAAATAGACAAAGCTCTAAGTTCTCAGAAAGATTGTGTTCAATTACCTCCTCCAAGGTGATGCTTGTGAGCTTTTATAAGTTTCATATGGCACAATCCTAGTAGGACTTGTATTTCTCCATACAGAGTCCTCCTAGGATTCAATCTCTTAAGGATAATGCTTATCCTTTTACACCCTCCCCCACTGCTCAAACCAAGTGGAATGGTTTTCTTTACGGCCGAACTTCCTTTCGACCGAAGTAAACTTGGCTATATCGAGTCACAGAAGGCCGAACTATCCTTAGCTCGGTCCTCTCCTCCAAATCTTTACTTCGGCTGCCCTGTTCAACCTTGATGCGCTTAGATCAGACTTCCAAGTAACAAGTTCTGACCGACCTAACCATTGTAAGTCACGACCGGACTAACTCTGAGATCGGCCTAACTGTGAGTTGCCTCCAGACCGGAGTAGTTTTACTCTTTCTTGGGCCGAAGTAACATTTACTTCTCCCAGCCGGAGTAACATTGCTCTATGGGCCGGAGTATCCTTTACGGCCTTCTTACTTAGTCCTTGGCGTTTTGGGCCCAGCTCGGCCCAATTTTTCCCAAAAATTACCCTCTCAATAAATAAAATAAAAACAAAATTATAAAATAGGAAACATAGTTGCACTTTGGTGCTTCCAAGAAGTTTCCAAGTTGTGAAGACAGCCAACAATTTGGAAAACTCAAACGTGAGAGATTTCCTAAAACGAACTCTTTTAGATTTCCCAATCCTAGGCAATCCCCTATTCACTCAATCTCTGTGTCTATAAATAAAGGCCAATGCTCCTTCCACATCTTCACCCACAACTTTTCTTTCTTGCTTTTCAATTCTATCTTCTCTTTTCTTGCTGTCTTTCAAATCTCTGTTTAGGGTTTGCGTTGCGAATCATCTCTGAGATAATACTTTTGTGTGACAATGTCTGCTTTTGTTTCATCGGTCGGGGCTGTGCCGACTACTTTGGTGATGAGTTCGGTCTGCCTCGGCCTCAAGTTGATGCAAAGAAAATGAACGACAAGAAGAAGGAGAATGGCCATGGGGGCACTGAATCAGCATCGGTAGCACCGGCGGAGACTGCGGTGAGAATTGGAAAGAAAGAATTGGGAGTGACACAAGCCTTTGATGGATTTCAGCCTTTCGAAACCCTCGTCTATCACGGATGAAGTTTATGGCCAATGAAGGACACGGGGACTTTTTGTTTTATCGAGACAAAAGACTACTTAGATTGTGGTACATGTACTGACGAAAAGTTTGTATTAACTTGGGGCAAGGATTCTTTAGAATTTTTTTTTTAAACTTTTTTAGAGTGGTGTATTGTGTGGTTGAGATTTAATGACAAGTCACATCAATTTTTCAACATTAAATTTCCACCACACAATACACCACTTTAAGAAACTTTAGAAAAAAAATACTCTAAATGATCCTTGGTGATTAACTTGTAGTATTCATTAATAGCTGATAGATACCCACGTAGACAAGCATAGTTATATGTTGGCTACTGTATACTTCATCATCATGTATTAGATATATAGGTCTCATTTTTTTTTGTTTTTATTTTCCACATGATATATGTTATTTGATTTTCTAAGAAGGGGGTTTTTTTATGGATGGAATTATATACTTCGCTTGAGATTTATGAGGAAAAAAAAATAATTGATTGAGGTTCCTTGTGCATAAGACATGATACTGATTATGTAAAAGTAGTTTGTTTGCGACTATTTCATCATGTATGACCCGAGTTGTAGCCTAATTAGTGATGGAGACAGCATTTGTCAGAATGAAGTTTCAAGTTATCATGTCTATAGACAAACATTAGTTCACGTTGTAATCTAATCAAGGCCGGCTCAAGGGGACTGGCAAGTGAAGCACTTGCTTTAGGCCTTGGTATAACAAAAGGGCTCATTTTCAGTTGAACTCTTATAAGTAAAACAAAAATAAAAAATAATAAAATAATAAAATAAAGAATAAAGAATGTCATTAACTTTCCAAACTAAAATAAGATTATTAAATTTTCTATCAGCTTCATACATTGGCTCTACACCCATGTGAGACCACATTCATATGAGTAATTAGTATATATATAAAAAAAAATAGTGATTTAGTAGAGATCCCTATCATTTATGCACCAGTAAAAGTCAAATTTTCACTCCCTCACATTCATAAATTAAGAAAATAAAAGTTAAAATAAAATATTTTATGAATAATTTCATGTAGTAACTAAATTTAACCTGTAAGGAAAAATTTTAATTTGTTTATAGAATGGAAAATGGCTGGTAGCTCGAAAGTGAAGGGTCGAATGGGTCGAAAATATTCTCTTACCGGTAAGAGAATATAAAAAAAGCCTAAAACGACATCGTTTTGGGATTTTGAGCCATTCGACTCTCTGATATTTCGAGCTACCAAATGAAGTTGTTATAGAATTTACATTTTTAATTAAAAATAAAATTTATTTACAGGAAATATGAACATGGCATGATAATATGAAATAATAAATGAATTGGATTAGAGCATTCAATCCTTCACCAAATGTTGCATCAAATTTAAATTTGATAAAAATTTTAGTTAAAAAAGGTCCAATATCATTTCATTAAACTTGTATCATTTCATTTCTAGTAGAAGCCTATTTCAATATGTTCTTGGCCTAAGAAAGAAGAAAATGAAACAAAACAAAAATAGCCTGACTTTAATTTTTTTGCTTTAGACCACACATGTGGTTAAGTCAGCCCTTAATCTAATTACTAACAAACTAAAGCTATCTTCGTCAAAAAACAAAAAATAAAAAACAAAAAACAAAAAAAAGACTATTCCATCATGTAATATTTGGTAAATAAGGTATAACAAAAATACATTTCAGTGTGAAAAAATGATAACACAATTTTTTGGGAAAATTAAATAATAATAATAATAATATAAAATAAAAAACAAAACAAAACAAAACAAAACAAAAGAATCCTAAAGTTTGACCTTTATAATAAAAGTGTTATATCAATTAAAATATTAAGAAAGTCTAATGTAATTATGTCAAATTTATAAAAATTAATATAATTTCTTCAAACCTCAATGGAGGTTAGTATTTTACAGTACAAAAATGTTACAAATCATGAAAAATAGTTCACGAAAATCATCTCGAAGTTGTGGCGTGTTGATCTATTGGTTGACAGAAATTAAAAGCTTAGGGTTGATGATTGATCAACTAGCAACAACTTTTAGATGAATTTTAGGAAATATTTTTCATGATCCTTAACATTATTGTTTACTTCACAGTATAATATTTCGGGTGTATGAAAAGAAAACCTAACTTGGTGAATTGGAACTGGGCCGGGCTGGCTTAAACTAGGCTTTATGGATTCGAATGGGTAACGGCCTCCTTTGACTTCAGTTTCGGTTCAAGCTAAGCTCAACTAATTATTTTTTTTTTAATTTTTTGGTGCTAAATTTCAGGAATTATTATTCACACATGTTGCCTACATTTTTAAAATTTCTCCTTTTCCTAAAATACATTGTAAAGTGTCAATAACAAAAAATGGATTGTCAATAACAATTGCCTAAATTATTCTTTTTTTTTTCTTTTACTCGTAAAAAAACAAAAACAAAAAAAAAAAGTCTTGTGAAACTAAAACGTGTAAACGAAGTGAAATAAAATAAAATAAATCAAAAAAAGTGTAGAATGATATAAATCTCATTTTGTTGTTTTAGTTTAGTTATTACATAATTTAAATTAATAAAATGGAACAAAAGAACTAATATTTTTTATTTTGATAGTCTGTATCATAATGTTTAGTATAAATTCTACTTATAACTTTTGACTCTTTAGTAAACTTTTGAATCTTTTTTTTTTTTTTTTTTTGGAAATAAGCCAGAAAAAGTTGACAGGGGGCAAGGACAAAAAAAAAAAAAAAAAGGAAAATGCTATAGACCCCAAACAAATTACCAAATAAATTATCAAACCTCTCACATGGGTGTAGGACCCACACACATGTGATTTGTGTGAGTCCTACACCCATGTGAGAGGTTTGATAATTTATTTGGTAATTTGTTTAGGATCCCTAGCATAACTCAAAAAAAAAACCACGCACACGGCTTGTCACTAGTTGCACACTAGGGTCATGTTTGTTTGGGTGGACATGAGCTTGGGATTGGACTAATAGTCCAATAAAATTACTAATCCAATGTTTGATTAAACAATTGAAGTACGGACTAATTATTTTAAACTTGACTATTAGTTAAGATAGGATACATAATCCAATGGATTTGTACCCCTAGGACTATTAGTCATGGGAATGCTAATCCAGTCCGCCCAAACAAACATGGCCTAGAGGTGTTGTTCGGCTTCTATAAGGCCATCACAAGTCTGTCTCGATGATTCATGTTGTACAGTTGTAAAATCTTTCAAGTAGATCTTCCTGTAAAAAATAAATTGATATGACAACGGTACATATAATTAAAATACATTTGTGTTTGTAATAATAGATAATTTATTTAAAATTATACATGTTATCCATTATTATTACTATAAAAAAATGTGGGAAAGAAGAAGAAGATTTAATCTGTATTGAATTCGAGACATACTACATTCTAGATTTAGGCCTCTTTTCGCAAGAGGTTAAAAGTAATTTTTTTAGCTTTTAATCTATTTTGAATCACAGTATCTCTTTACTTTTTTTATATATTTAAAAAAAAAATTTAGAAAATCAAAAAACTAATTTTTAACCTATTTCCTAAAACATTTGTTCTTGGATAAAAATTTCTATTTATATAGGATTACAAGTTAACATTTGTTCTCGGATACATGACATTCCATGTTATATCCCACCATCTTAATTATTAGATGTGATAGACAAAAAAATAAAAAGATGATCGACTTTAGAAAAAATAAAATAATAATAAGAAGAAGAAAAAGACAAGTTTTAATCTCATCACATAAGATAGTTTTAATAGGATAGGTAATATGGTAGGCCTCTTTCACATTATTGTCGTATGTTGTAATATGGTAGGCACCTGCTTTGTTTAGATTTTGGTAAGACTTTACTCACTGATCTAATAGAAATACCTCAAATACTAATTAATGTCCCTCATAATTTGTCTCTTTTATTAATTTGGTTTTATAATTCTAATTATATTAATTTTATCCTTAAAATTTTTATATTATGTCAAATTAATTAACTAATAATACCTATTTAAAAAGTTGGTTGAAATGAGGAACAAATAGTTGATTTATTCTTCTCCAAATAATTGAGAGATTGAAGTTCAATATGAAAAAAATTAAAAGCTGATTTTATAAAATAATAATAATAATAATAATAATAATAATAATAATAATACAACAAGAAAAAGACGGTTTTTTTTTTTTTTTTTTTTTTTTTTTTTTTTTTGCGTGGGAAAAGAAGAGGCCAACGTATCATGTAAGAGAATTTCTAATGGTTTGCTATTTGGAGCTGCAAAACTATAATATAGCAGCTTTGCATCAATAGTGATTCTCCAAATGGTTGAAGATGGCAGCTGCTAAATTTAACAAATGTCAAAACTTGTACTAAATTTGACATAAGCTTTGACAAATGCTAAATGTGCCAACTCATCAAAAACCAATCAGCTTGCTTAGTTTTCATTTTCTAAAAACAATTTTTAGAAAATTCTACTTTCTTATTTTTCGTGTTTTTTCTGTTTTTATTGAATTTTTTTAATATTTTATGTAAATTTTTTACTTTTTAAACACACCTAACATAAATATACTTAAAAAGTAAAAATTATAAAAAAAATCTGTTGAAAATTCATTAAATACCAAAAATATATATAAAAAAAAAAGAATTCAGTACATATTTTGTATTTTTATGTATTTCTTAATTTTTTAAAATATTTTTTCACAATTTTTTTACTTTTTAGATACATCTAAGTAAGGTGCATCTAAAAAAGTAAAAAAAAATGTTTAAAATTTTAAAAATATTCACTAAAAATAAAAAAATACGAAAATCAAAAAATTAAATTTTCAAAAAAATTTAATTCAGAAAACTCAAACCAAATAGTTTCTTTCCTTCCCTACCTTTCTCATCCTTCCTAGGAAAAAAGAGATTGGGTGAAACAACCATTTCTTGAATTTTTTTGTAAAACCAAGTTCACCATTTTTTATTTATTTATTTATATTTTTTTAACAAAAATTTGTTCAAAACTTTAAAACATAACTTTTTTTAAAACTTTTTTTAAACAAAAATTGGGTGAAAATAGCCAAATCCTTCAAAAATAAATTTTAAAAAAATTCAAAAAAAATAAAAATAAAATAAACATAGTTAGCCAACAACAACAATCAAGCAATTTCAGCAATTAAGTGGAGTTCAAGCAAATTTATACTCAAAAATACCTAGATTTCAATATGCTTGATGGATTTCTGAGACGATTTCAACACTTTGAATCTTCGACTTCATTTTCTTCATCCTCGTGCTTTGTTTTCATCTTCTTCGTTAGGGTTTGAGAGGTTGAGATTTCAAGTTCATCTGTCAAGGACAGATGTAGGGTTTCTTCATCTTCAATTGGGGTTTCGACCTCTCTCGATTTAGAGTGAGATCAAGAGATGAAGATCCAAAAGGATCTGGGGTTTGGTGGTGAGAATGGGATATTGAGAGAATAAAAGGAGAAACTGATGAGACTTCTCAGAATTGATCGAGTAGGGCTTGACGAGGTGAGTGGGATCCAAGGGCTTTGAAAGTATGGAACCTGATTTCCAATGTATCGAACTAGATCAGAAGGGTTTAGGGTAGGGAGAGAGAGAGAGAGAGAGGGAGAGCTAACCATTTATGGTGTGTTTGGTTGAGGGGTTTGGGGAGGGATTTGGAAAGGGAAAGGGAAAAGGTGTGTGAAACTATGTGAAATATAGGCATGATTTATTCACATTTCACCTACCTTTTCCATTTCTCTTTCCAAATCCTTCTCCAAATCCCCCAACTAAACACAGCATTAGAGAATGTAGAGAGAGAGAATATTGTATTGTGCCGTTGGATAATTGGAAAATAGAGGCTGAAAGGTTCTAGATCTCTCAAATGGTACATATTGTAATTTTATTTTTATTTTTTTTGTTTGAATTGGCAACAGATTTTGTATTGAACAACTATAAAATTTTTATATTTGTATCTCTCAAAATTTTTTACTTTTTTATATTTATAGAATGTAAATATTTAATTTTTTTAAGAATTTCTTTTAAAAAGTCATAAAAGACAAAAAAAAAAAAACATTTAAAAGGGTTCAAAATGGTCTTTTTGTTTTTTTTTTAACCTTAATTTCTGCTTATCTTTTTAACAAATGTTATCAATGAGTTTGGGGAGTTAACATTTAAGATTAAAAGTCACAAAATAACTAAAAGTGTTAAAAAAATCAGCAAATTATAAAATAAAAAAATTATCCCAAACATACTAATTTTTTTTACCTCATATTATTTTTAGAAAAACAGTATAATTTGTCTAATTTTTTATAGGAAAATTTGGCCAAAACCCTTCAATCGAACCATTTTTTTGGTGAAAATGATAGCCCAATTTATTTTATTTCATAAAATCTCTAAGGAGGAGGCGCATAATTGAGTAAGGAGAGAATAAAATTTCTGTTATTTTTTCCTAGAAAATATTGCTCATGCATATATATATATATATATCTCACATATTTGAAATTTACAAGATTTCTTATTTTGTAATTATCCAAAAAATCCTTCTTGTTTGGGATTTGGTAGTGTCATCGAATTACTTTTGAAAGTCTCAAAATTTGTGATTTTCTCCGCTCATCAATCACAGAAGGTGAAGCTAGCAAGCCATAATTTTATTGTCTGAGTAATCATTGAAACGTTTGCCATAATTTTTAGAAAAGAAGGTAATCATTGTTTGTTTCTCCTTATGTACCCTAAACTATGTGCTAACTTCATTGTTTATTAATTCAATAATTTCTCATTTTTATTTTATTATACAAGTTTAGAAATGTTGTGTATTTGTATTTTTTGTTTGTTCATCTAATATGTACTATGTTTTTTGTAAAATAAAATTTTACTCTGATTAACGACAATAAACTTTGATTGTTGATATCCTTAACGACAGTAAATTTTACTACGAAACATAGTAAAATTTTACTCTGAATGATGCTACGATTTCACCTACTCTAATAATGAGAGTAAAATTTTGTTGTGCCAATTTCAATGGTATTTTTTAAAAAATAATTTTATACTCAACCTAAATTTTGTTTGATAGATCTTGATAAGAGAATTCTAAAAATATAAATTTTATTAAAAATTAACATCTAGATCAAAAGTTATATCATTTTAAAATTTAAAATATTAAATTAGTTACTAATGATATTTTGGTAATAATGATATGTGATGGACTTTTTAAATTTTTTTTTTTATGTTTATCCTTAATGCATTAAAGTTTTACTATGGGAGGGTTTTGACCAAATCTCTCTTTTTTATATCATTATCAACTAAATACATCTTATACACAAATGCATTTGGTACCAAATTTTTCTGGATAAGATGTTTGTAGGGTAGAAATTGAATTAGTCTAGTATGAGTTTAAATATAAGATGAATCTAAACTACAAATTAATAATTCCGGATAAAATTGGTAATAAAATTTCTAAAATTATAGTATTAGTTGAAATCCTGAATTCTACTTGGCTTCGCCCATGCTTGGGAAGTAAGGCGACACTTGCCACCTTCAACTGCCCAAAGAAAGCTTCAAAAACAATAAATCAAATAAATATACTGTTGGAAGATAATTTGTAATTTCTAAGAAGATAATTTGATGAATATTGTGGAAGTCTACTCTTTGGAAATGTCTGCCAAGGAGAATTAAGTTCTAGGTGTTGGTTTATCTTCCTAGAGCTTGGAAGAAAGCAAAAGTTAATGAGCAGAATTTTTTGAAGCATTTGCTTGCAAGTATAAATGGGGTTTTAGTAGTGCAACTTGGAGAAGTCAAAAAAAGCAGTGGTGAACCATTTCAAAAATCTATATATAGAGCGTTGGAAAATAAAGCCTAAACTTTATTTTTTTTTTTGGTGGAGGGGGCGCAGTTTAATTCTATTAATACTCTTAGCAATGAATCTGCCATGCTGGAAAGTGTATTCACTAAAGATGAAGTTTGAACTGCCATCAAAGAATGTGATGGGAATAAAGCCCCAGGCCCTGATGGCTTCAACCTCTTTTGTTTCCAAAAGTGCTGGAAATTTATGAAGCATGACATTCTGAAATTTATGTTCAAATTCCATGAGAATGGAATTCTAGCTGGGGGCCTTAATTGCTCTTTTATTAGTCTCATCCAAAAAAAGGAAAACCCCTTGTCTCTATCTGATTTCAGACCTATTAGCCTAACTAGCTCTGTCTATAAAATTCTTTCCAAGGTTCTTTCTCACAGATTGAAGCTTGTTTTACCTAGGATAGTAAGTGAAGCACAGTCTGCCTTCTTAGGGGGCATGAGTATTTTGGATGGAGTGCTCATTACTAATGAGATTGTAGATTAGTAGAAAAAAAATCCAATACCCAATGGGTGATCATCAAGTTTGATTTCGAAAAAGCCTTTGATATTGTAAATTGGGAGTTCCTTTTTGATTTGTTTATCAAGTTTGGTCTGGGTTCAAAATGGTTGGGCTAAATGAAATCCTGTTTGACAACTGCTAGCATTTCCATTCTTGTCAAAGACTCACCTACAGATGAATTTTGACTAGAAAGAGGGCTTAGACAGGGTGATCCACTTTCACCTTTTCTTCTTAACATTGTTGCAGAGGGGTTGAATTTGCTTCTAACTAGAGCTAAGAACCTGGGCTTAATTAAAAGGGCTGTTGTCGGTCCCAATGGCTTGCAATTCACTCACCTCTAATTTGCTGATGACACCATTCTCCTTTGTGAAGCTAATTTACTAGAGATCACAACCTTGAAAAGAATACTGTGCTTTGAAATTATGTCAAAGCTAAAAATAAATTTCCACAAGAGTACAGTTTGTGGTGTTAGTGCCTCTGAGACTTTAATCAATGACTTTTCGTCCGCATTGAATTGTCTCGATTAGAACCTTTAAAGTATCTTGGGCTTCCTCTTGCTGATAATCCCAGAAGAAAAGCCTCTTGGAAATTAGTTTTAGACAAATTTAAGAGCAAACTCTCAGGACGGAAAAAGAGACTTTTATCATTTGCCGATAGACTCACCCCCATCAAATCCACCTTCTTTAGCCTTCCAATTTTCTAATTTTCCTTGTTTAAAATGCCAAAATGTGTAATCAAAGAGGTGGATAAAATTCAAGCTTCTTTCTTGTGGGGTGACTCAGATGTCAAAAGAAAGGTACACCTGATCAGTTGGAAGGATGTTTCACTGACAAAAAAACAAGGAGGCTTAGGTGTAAGAAGTTTGGGTCAAGTCAATGTTTGCCTTCTTGCTAAATGGTGGTGGAGGTTCTGTAATGAAAAACAAGCTCTTTGGAGAAGATTAATCTGTAGCAAGTATAGTTCCAGAACAGGTAGCTGGTTCCATTCTCAAGGCACTATTACTATTTGCTCATGGATTTAGAAGGACATTATGGGCCTTGCTTCAGAAATCCTGCTTTATTCAATTTCTTTTTTACTAATTCAGAATTAGTTATTGGTAATGGGGCCATCATATCTTTCTAGAAGGATATCTGAGTGGGGATTGACTGCATTCAATCTAAATTTCTAGACTATTTAGTCTTTCTTCTAATAAGGATGGATCTCTGTTAGACTTCAATGTTAGGAAAATTAGCTCTTCCAATAGAAATCTCAGTTTTAGGAGACCTCTGTTAGCCTGGAAAGATAAATCAATTCATAATATGCAAGTTTTATTAGGAGATGGCCATTATTAAGGCATAGGATAGAGGATAGAATGAGATGGAAAGCTTCATCTCAGGGTGTCTTCAAAGCAAAGGGTTTGTTTTGTTGGTGGCAATTCAACAGAGAACTAGATCTGTCTATGCCCGGATTTATTTAGAACAACATCTCACCACAAAATGTCTAATTCTTTTCTTGGCTGGTTTGGAAAGGTCGAGTAAAAACATTTGTGTTCCTTCATCATATTGGTGTTCTCAGAGGGGAGGATGTCACTCAGTGTATCTTCTACAAATCTGACTCGGAGATCATTAATCATGTTTTGCTTCTTTGTCCCTTTAATTGGAAAATTTGGTCTGCTATCATTGACTGGTGGGGTCTTTTTTGGGTTTGCCTTGGCTCTGTTGTGGATTTGTTTGATTGGTGGCTTGGCACAAAAATTAAGAAGAAAGAATTACAAATATGGAAAGTCATCCCACTTGCTGTTGTTTGGTCAATTTGGAAGCTCAGGAATGGTTGTGTTTTCAATAGTGCCCAGCCTAACTTCTTGGAGATCATTGAGCTTATCAAGGTTAGAATCACAGTTTGGTTGAAAAGCCACACTTATGGTAATTCGTATTCCATCCATGATTTTGTCTCCAATCTGAATCAGATCAGGCTGTCTATTTGATGTTTAGCTAATAGTGCTGCTGTTGTTGGTGCTGGTGTATAATGTTGTTGATGGTGCGGCTGTATATTGTTTTTGGTGGTGTTCCTCTTGGTGTTCATCTTGATGATGTTTAGCTGGTGCTGGTGCTACTATTTTTTTGTTGGTGATTATTGCTGGTGCTGCTGTTTATTGTTGATGTTTAGCTGATGTTCATCCTGCTGGTGTTGCTGTTCTGTTGCTGATCAGATACTAGTATTAATCTTGGTGTTCATCTTATTGATGTTTAGCTGGTGCTGGAGCTGATGTTCTATTGATGTTTACTGTTGGTATTTACTGTTGGTGTTGCTATTTTGTTGGTGATTAGATGCAGGCTGTTTTGTCATTGACTAAGTTGCTGCCAATTTTTTGTTTCTTATTTTCTAATTTGTTTTGCTTTGTATGTTGGTTTCTCACCAGCATGGAGCCTGAAGCATGTGCTTGTCATGCCCCGAATTTACGAGGTCTAGCCCACGTGAGTAACTACCCAACGATAGACGATCACTAACAACACTCATGCATATGTATATAATATAGGCACACAGTACATGTGTTATTCCAATTTTATACATTCTTAGATACAACATTTAATTCAAATGGATGTCCTGTAATAAAAACATACAAAGATGTTATAAATCAAATTAAGATGCCCAAACGCTTACATCATATACAAAGGGTACAACCCTTACCAGAATGGCACACGGCCAACAAACACATAAATGGCCCTTGGCCAACAAATAAAGGAACCACCCTACACGGTTCCAAACACAACTTCAACGTCTCAGTCTACGTCTGTATAAGCATACCTGAAAAATATTTTCAGCCACATAGGGTGAGCATAAAGCCCAGTAGGAAATATTTCAAAAACTAAATATGCTCCACCAGTGTAAATGATTATGAATGCAATACATACATATATAATATGCTCAATGCATTCTCAAATCCACTTGCTTTCTCAATAAAAACCATTTCTTCCCAGTCTTCCAAACCTTTTGTTTATTCAAAACGTTTTCTGAATTCAATACATTAGTTTGATATAAAATCTATTTCCACAAGTCAATCCAGGTATCTTAGTACCAACTAGCAATTTCATTGCCAATTCCAATACAAATACATCATTAACCCATGACAAATACATTGCTAAAACCGTTTAAAATCATTTCTTTCCAAAACCAAAATGATAATAAATAAAATGAGTAAATCTCTAAAACCAATACAACCTTTCATGAAAATTTCGTATGTGGGAAACCATCAAATGGGACACATGTACACGTAGGCTATACAAGCACTACAATTGCCATTTTATGGAAACTTCGTCCGCGAGGACCGGAACCCATGTATACGCCCGTTTTTTGGGACTTTTATCCTGGACACACAGGACAACTTAATTCAATGGAGTCCATCCCTTTCTTCTTCCAAACATGGAGTACGTCCCATTTCTTCTCCCAAACATCATACATTTACAATGTATTAAATCATAACCAAATTCAATGATAACGGGTAAGAGATTAGTTTCTTTTTTTTTTTTTTTTTTTTCAGATTTACCATTTATTTATCCTTTCCAAATAGCACAATATATGTGATCCAAAATATGATTTTCAAAATAAAACAAACATAACACAAGAGTTTTCAAAATCTGTTTCCAAAACATACAGCTGAAATCCTCAAAATCCATTGCATGCTCCATGATATGCATGATTTATAAACAATCCAATTTGCCTAGTCTACATGTAATTTCTACAACAATCATAGTTATCCTCCACTGATAGCCCAAAACAAATATATGTAAACAGATAAATAAATTCCATTAAAGATACACTTTTCTCTAATCTCAAATGGGAGTAATAATACATATCCAACTCCACCATCATCATTAGTCATCATTTCAATTTCACATTTCTCAACATTTATTCGATTTCCCTTTATAATCTCAAAAATTACATTTTAAGGCATGACTCCCTTTCTTTTGAAAAATTCATTTCAATACAAGAAATAGCTCATTTCAACATATATTAACTTCAATTTTCATAATCACAACCTTTTTCAAGAAACATTTAAAAACTCCTCATTTACATTTTGATTTATTAATCCAACAATTTTCCAAAAGATCAGCATTTTAGGATTTCTCTAAATTAGAGCTTTTTACATTTAAAAACTCATATATATTCTTTGTAAGTGGAAAATAAACTTTTGTAGTTAAACTATAGCCCAACAATCCCATTTGGAACAAACCCTAACTTACAAACAAATTATCAAAAATCAATCCAAGAACAATGGGATCCATATAATTAAAATACACCACAAATACACTACTGAATTCATATTGAGTTTAAAAAATAGACCCCACTTCTTGAAGCAAGAAGGAAACAAGTCGAAAAAATCACCGACGATGAAACAATGATCCATTGAGATTAAATGGAAGCCCTCATCATACTCTATGTTTTGGTATATGGAACTAGGGGTCAAAGATGTATAGAACTAGATGAAATCAAGCCTAAAAAGCTTGAGAAAACAAAAATGGCAGAAGGAGAGAGAGAGAGAGAGAAGGGAGTGAAAAGTGAAGTGGTTTGATCCAAAAAGTGACTTTTAAAGATCTGATTCTACGCTGTATGCTCGAGTGTCGAAAGTTGCGCTCGAGCCCACTATGCTCACAGCACAGATTTGCAAATTTTAAACAGGTATATCTCTCGTCCGGACCCCATTTAGGGTCGTTCCTGTGTCCAAATTGAAGCCCCAGAAGTAAGCTTTCCAATGGTTCTAGCCTCACATTAAGATTCAACGTGTGGAGAGAGAAAATTATTAGAGAGAGAAAATTATTAAAGAGTGAAGACTACTCAATAACAACTATTCTAATTTGGAGTTTCTGATTCAATCTCACCCAACCACTATGGCAACACCTCAACCAAGGCTCAAATATCGACTAAGAAGGTCCAAAATCAAAATAATCAAAGAGTCAAGTATAATTTCATTATAACAGGAAGTACTGAGTGCTACAACCTCCCTACCTTAGGAAATTTCGTCTCCGAAATTGAAGTAATGCCAAAACCAAAAACAACCACCCAACGATTACAAAGAATACAACACCAACCCACGTTTAGATCCATTGTGGGATACTCTAGGTTCAACTCCTCGGGGCCCCAAAGACCCCCAAACAAGAAAACACCAAGGAACAAACACGTATGCCTCTTCGACCCACATGACTCATAGTGGTCTTTGAAACAAGAAACAACAATCACCACAACAACAACGGTAACCACTTGGACTCAAAGATGTCAACCACGCCTGAATCACCTATAACACCTAAATTGCCCGAGTGCTTAAACGCTCGGACATAGAGAATAAGAGGACTCCTCGCACACCAAACTCTCGACCCATTCTTGGAACGAGAACACAAGGTAAAATACGGCTAAAGAATAACGAATACGACATAACAAGCCTCGAACAAATTCTAAACTCCCATAAGGTAAACACATAGCACATAATTAGCAACTCAGGCTAGATTACAACACACCGCACAACACAAGGTACCACATCCAATGTTAAAGAAAATTCCTTACTTTTCCCATTTGTCTCAAAACGCTTTGCTTTTCCAAAAGATACCCAAACCGCACTGTCACAATCCAAATACATTTTCAACCATTCACAACAAAACTAAGAGATTTCCAAACTGCTTTTCCGAAAACCATAGATGATAGTTATAACACGAAACCATTTTCATTTTGTTTCTGATTTGTTGGATTCAACTTTTATTAAACTGAAAACTTACGTTTAAATTCAAAACCGTTTTAGTTCAAGAAAATACCCAAAGCCACAATGCCGAAAGATTTTTATTTTTATTTTTTTCAAAATTATTCATTAGCATTCCTCCGGTGAACCACAACACGGTCACCCAACAAAGCCTATCACACCTGTACGGGGAGGAAATAATTCTCCTCGTATAATCCTGTTGACCAAGTCCACGCTTCTCCGTACGACGTCGCTTTGTCACCTGAAAACACAAACGTGAGCTAGCCGGCGGGTGTGTGCCGGAAACCTCTCCGATGCCTAAGTCAGATAACTTGACAAATAGACAAAGCTCTAAGTTCTCAGAAAGATTGTGTTCAATTACCTCCTCTAAGGTGATGCTTGTGAGCTTTTATAAGTTTCATATGGCACAATCCTAGTAGGACTTGTATTTCTCCATGTAGAGTCCTCCTAGGATTCATACTCTTAAGGATAATGCTTATCCTTTCACACCCTCCCCCACTGCTTAAACCAAGTGGGATGGTTTTCTCCATAGCCGAACTACCACACGGCCGAAATAACACTGGCTATGCTGAGCCACAGAGAATGCCGAACTATCCTTAGCTCGGTCTTCTCCTTTAACTCATTACTTCGGCTGCCCCTGTTCAACCTTGGTGTGCTTAGATCAAACTTCCAAGTAACAAGTTTTGACCGACCTAACCAGATTGTGTCACGACCGGACTGATTCTGAAACCGGTCTTCCCAGAACATACTGCGACCGGACTAACTCTAAGACCGGCCCTACTCCGAGTTGTCTCTGGACCGGAGTAGCCTTACTCTTCCTTGGGCCGAAGCAACTATCTCTTCTTGAGCCGGAATAAACTCACCTCCTTGGGCCGAAGTAACTTTGTCTCCCCAAGGCCGGAGTAACCTTGCCCTCTAGGCCGGAGTATTCTGTTCGGCCTTTTTACCTAGTCCTCTGCGTTTTGGGCCTCAAAACCCAACTCGAAGCTCGGCCCAATTTTCCCAAAAATTACCCTCTCAATTGCCCCTTAATTCCATCTGTGCAACATGATTGGGATTACCAGCCTTCTGGCCAAGCTAGAGTTTGTTACGCTTTTTCAGCCGAGCTAAAAAACCCTTTTAGCCTTTCCAGCCGAACTAAGTTTACCTCGGGTATCACTATGTCCGGTCAAAACGTCTCTTCAATCACAGCGACTGTAACGCTTCCCATTCCAGTGACACGTGGCAAACTCTGATAAGCTGTGACCAACTGTCATGCCGCCCTTCAGAATTTTTGTACTGTTCCCGCTTCTTTTTGCCGCCTTTTTCTCTCCCTTCTTTCACAAAACAACCTTTTTACTCTTCTGAATCATTTACCTGCATCTACCTTCTCTCTCTGTCTTCATCTTCTTTCTGTGCCTCTACTTCCATACTCAAGCTTGTGTTCTTGCTGCCACCGTTTCCGACTCCAGTCTCCTTTCTCTCTTTTCTGGTAAGAAAATCTAATCATCTTGCTCTCTATGTTTTCGTATTTTACTTTCCATGCCTTGTATGTTTTTTGAAAAAATCTTTCTCCATTTATCTGCTTTGCTTTTGTACTTTTTATGAAGAAACCAGTAGAACTCCATGTATGTATGAACTATTTTGTAGGAAAATAGTCTTAGATCCAAAATCACCTAGCAACCGGACTAGGATACTGTTTGTGTTATGTATGTAGATAGATTCAGAGAATGACCGAACTAGAACTTGTAGGAATGTCAGTAGTTTCTTCTGACCCACTCGAGCCAAGATAAGTTCACCGAACAAGCTTGCACTTACCGAACTAGGTACTTCGGTCTCCAACCGAGCTAAGACCTTGGGGCCAAGCCGGCTTTCTTAGTTCTGAAACCGAACTCGGAAAGCCGCCCCTAGGGGCTCAGCCGGAGTAACTTTCCTCACACCGCAACCGATTTAGGCCTTGGGACTAAACCAGCTTTCTTAGTTTTTTAGACCGGACTCAGAAAGCTGCCCCTAGACGTTAAACCGGTCTAAACTGCTCAAAACCGAGCTAAGAAACCTTGATGAGCCGAGGTAGAACCAGCCCACTTAGCCGAAGTAGGATTTGTATATCTTGCTTATAATTTGTAGCGCGGTCCAACGATCTGTGCTTAACCCCTTTGTTTTCTACTTTGCAGACTTAGGTTGCCCAGACACTCCTGCGTGTGCTCAACCGAGCTACTGAGCCTAGTTTTTGTACCGAAATAATTTATTCATAAATTATACAACAAATGGGTAAGTATAGATATTTAGTCGAAACCCCTGGTGGCATGGCCGAATTTAGGCAAGATTACCAGATTCCTAATGATGTCCATCTGACGTTGGCCGAAAAAGATGCTACCCCCTGGAACAATGAAGGCTTCGTCCCCTTTACCCTTCAATCCATAATAGAAACCGGACTACGGTTTCCTGTCCAACCGCTAATCTGCGAATTTCTTAGACAGACTAGGTTATGCCCCACCCAACTATCCACCAATACATATCGTATTATAATGGGGATAGCCGCATTAAACCACCAAACCGGACTAAATCTTGGTCTGGCCGAGATCTTTCATCAATACTCTATTGGCTCAAAGAATGCTGGGTGGGTCTACTACCTTAGAATTCGCCGCCGTCGAGAGAAGATAATCAAACACACTCCGGATAAAGATCTTAATGATGATGATTTCTTTTGGGTCTCTGGGAACTTTGAGGATTTTCAAGCTCAAATTCCTGGCCGACCTATAAATTGGAAAATGGGAGAGCCTGGTAATTTTACTTCGGTCTTCTGCTTTGTGTGTTATCTCGGTTGTTTAGTCTATTAGCCGAACTAACACTTCTCTCTTTTGTGCAGATTTCGCCCATCTCCATTCCTTGTATAGCTATCCCAACCTCAGAGTCTTGCGAGCCGCATTTCGGATTAAAGAAAGAGATTGGGCCAAGCTTCTAAATTTTGAGCCGACCTATCGCTACAGCGGTCGCCGAAAAGCAAGGGTGACTGACTTCCTTCTTGAAGAGGCACCGGAGCCGGACCCAACTTTGCCCGAGATAAGACTTGTCCCTCTAACCGCAGAAGAAGAGATGGCGAAAAGGAGCAGAGTCAGGGCCCTTCTCACCGAAACAGCTAGGCCCGAAGTGGCGCCTCCGAGCCAACCGCAGCCTGCTGTTGTCGCCCTTCCTTCCCAACAGCCATCCTCTTCCCGCCGAACCAAACGTGCCCGAACTTCCGAACCCGAACGAGTTTTGATTGATGAAGAAACTCCTATTCGGCCGAGCTTACCACCGAGCCCCCAACCGGAGTCTTCCGACCGAACCATCGGCTGCTGGGCACCGAAATTAACCTTCAACGACCGAGACATTCTAGACACAGACTCGGTCGTTGCTGAGAAAGACCACCTGTTGGCCATCAACCTGGCCAAGAGCGTGTGTCTGCCCAAAGACATGGAACATCACCAAAAACAGTTAACCACCGAGCTGAAGTCCATCCGGTCTGCTACTAAATCCATGATTCTGGTTAGTGACTTCGGTTGCTTTTCTGTTTATGTTTCTTTTTCTTTTTAACTCTTTCTTCGGTTAAAGGGAAGTTGTTTGCTTTGGCAGGCTATTCAGAAAAACCAAATCACCCACAGGAAGGTACTGGAGCTGAGGAAAGTGACTAGGCAAGCAGCGGCCGAGGCAGAGGCGAAATCGGCCGAACTCGAAGAAGCCAGAAAGGAAATGGCCGAACTCCGAGGTGAGGTCGGTCGTTTGACCGGAATGGTTAGTTCGGCCGAGGCCGAAAAACAAAAGACTGCCATTGTGCTGAAGGACAAGTACTTGCGTGAGCTGGTAAAGCTTGAAAGAAAGAAAGACGCCGAAATGAAGGAGAAGGCGAAGGAGGCTGAGAAACAAGGTTTCAAGAGGGCAGAGGATGCTTACGCCCAACAATGCAATGCTGCCAAGGAGCTTTTCTTTAAGTGCGGCTGGAGGGGAGCCGTTGAGAAGCTCGGTCATGATCCTCAGACCGAGGTTTTCAACCCTCCAGCCTACTTTATACCGAACTCCCTGATGGAATATGCCACGGCCATGCAACAACAGTTCCTTGAGGGCTCAGATGATGAAGACTCTGATGAAGACTCTGATGAAGACTCTGCCCTTGAGGATACTTCGGTTGTGAATGCAGATCAGGTAGTTCGGTCGGAGCCCATGGTGGAAGATCTAACTCTTGATCAACCAAGTGAAACCGTGGCTCCAGCCGAACCCATTCTTCCTTCTGAAAATGTTGTTGCGTCCGAAACCGGTCTTCGGGTTGACGCCGATGCTGCCTTCGACGCCGAAATAGATGAACTTTTCTCTTAATTTTGTACTCTTTTCTTTGTAACCGAACTAAGCCCCCTTGTAATGACTTTTCTTTTGAATGAAAATTTTACTTCTCTTGTTCCGGTTATTGTGTGTATGCTTGCATTTGTAATGTCTTCTATTACTCCAAGTGTTATTTCGGTTTTTGGTTGGTTAAACTATACTTGCCAGCCAACCACTCCTTAGCCGACATAATTACTTCGGCTGAGGAGTATTAAGTGTTGGCTTAATCCAGCCAACCACTCTTCAGCCTTACACTTACTTCGGCTGAAGAGTAACAAGAGTTGGTTTATTCCAGCCAACCACTCCTTAGTCATGCACTTACTTCGGCTAAGGAGTACAAAGTGTTGGTTTATTCCAGCCAACCACTCTTCAGCCATACACTTACTTCGGCTGAAGAGTAACAAGAGTTGGTTTATTCCAGCCAACCACTCTTCAGCCATACACTTACTTCGGCTGGAGAGTAACAAGTGTTGGTTTATTCCAGCCAACCACTCTTTAGCCTCACACTTACTTCGGCTGAAGAGTAACAAGAGTTGGTTTATTCCAGCCAACCACTCTTCAGCCTTACACTTACTTCGGCTGAAAGAGTAACAAGAGTTGGTTTATTCCAGCCAACCACTCTTCAGCCTTACACTTACTTAGGCTGAAGAGTAACAAGTGTTGGTTTATTCCAGCCAACTATCGAAGTTAGTTTTTCCAGCTAACTTCTAGTATTTGGTTATTCCGACCAAATGTCCTGCAGCCTGGATACTTATCCTGGGCTTAGGAAGGGTGTTGGTTTAATCCAGCCAACCTCTAAGTTTGTTTTTCCGGCTAACTTAGAATGGAATGCTTGTAATATACTTAAGTCTTGAAAGCTAACTTTTACAAAGAGTAATCTGTGCTAAAAAGAATCTCATTTTATTGAAGGAAGATAAAATTACATAATGTTTGAAAGAGAAAAGCTAAAAGTAAAATATCTTGAGATTGGCCGTATTCCATGGCCTAGGGATTGCCTTGCCATCCTTGTCTTCTAGGTGGTATGCCCCTTTGCCGGCTAACCCAACCACCTTATAAGGACCTTCCCAATTTGGGCCTAACTTCCCGTCTCCTGGGACCAAGGTGTTTCCCATTACTTTGCGCAATACCCAATCGCCAATTTTGAATTGTCTTGGATGAACCTTTTTGCTGTATTTTTTGATTAACTCTCGTTGGTATGAGGCGATGTGGACCAACGCTCTTTCTCTTCTTTCTTCTGCAAGGTTGAGTTCTAAGGCTATGGCTTCTCCATTTAAGTCTGGATCAAAATTTTCGCTTCGAATTGTGGGGAGGCCAACTTCTAGTGGGATCACTGCTTCCATGCCATAGGCTAAGGAAAATGGTGTTTCTCCAGTTGATCGCCGAGGTGTGGTGCGGTAAGCCCATAAAACATGAGGAAGTTCATCCGCCCACTTGCCTTTTGCTTTCTCTAGCCTTTTCTTTAGTCCATCCAAGACGACTTTATTTGATGCTTCAGCCTGCCCATTTGCTTGAGGATACGCCGGTGTGGAATTGTAGAACTCTATCTTGTATTCTTCACAAAAGCTTCTGAAGATTCTGCCGTCGAACTGAGTTCCATTGTCTGAGATCAGTGCTTTTGGTATGCCAAACCGAGTGATAATATTTTGCCAAACAAACTTCTTCACATCTTTTTCTTTGATTGATGCCAATGCTTCTGCTTCCACCCATTTTGTGAAGTAGTCTGTTGCTGCGAGAAAGAATTTTCTGCCTCCGGGTGCTGTTGGAAGTGGTCCTACTATGTCTAAGCCCCACATTGCGAAAGGCCATGGACTAGTTAAAGGTAGGAGTTCTCTTGCTGGTTGATGTATTTGGTGCGCGAATTTCTGGCATTTTTCACACTTCTTCACGTATTTCTCTGAGTCTGCTTGCATATATGGCCACCAATATCCTTGTGAAATAGCCCTGTAAGCGAGCGACCTTCCCCCTTGATGACTTCCACATACCCCTTCATGTATTTCGAACAGGAATGCTTCTACTTTGCTGGGATGAACGCACTTGAGGTAAGGCCCAGAGAATGACTTCTTATATAATGCCAAAGATGGAGATAGCCAAAACCGCTGCGACTTCGCCCTTATTCTGTTGGCTTCTTTTTTCTCTTCTGGTAGGATGCCGTCTTTTAGGAACAGGATGATGGGATCCATCCAAGAGGGCCCTAATTCTGCGCAATACACTTCTTCTGCTTCGGGGTCTTCTATGCTTGGTTTTGGTAAGAAGTCGACGAGTAATGGATGAGGGATTGATGTATCTGCCATTGAGGCAAGGCCTGCTAGCTCGTCCGCTCGGCTGTTTTCCTCCCTGCCAATTTGTTCTATCCTTACCACATCAAACTTCTTGATCTCCGTTCTGACTAGCTCTTGGTACTTGGCCATTCTGTCATCCTTTGCTTCGTATTCGCCAGAAATTTGGTTTACCACCAGCAGTGAGTCACTGTACACCATTAGTTCTGTTGCTTTCATGAAGTGTGACGACTTGAGTCCTGCGAGAAGCGCCTCATACTCTGCTTCGTTGTTGGATGCTGGGAAGCCAAGGTTGATTGCTTGCTCTATAACCAGGCCGTCTGGAGAGATGAGGACTATGCCAAGCCCTGCACCATGTCGGTTGGATGCTCCATCCACAAAGAGCTTCCACATCTCCCCAACGAATAGTTTCCAGCAGGTGGAAGGGTCAGACGATGCCGTGGGGTCAAGGATGGTGATTTCTTCAAAGTCCATACTGGCTGTCTGCCCTTCGTCCTCTGTTTGAACTGCTGGTGAGCCTTTGTTTGGCTCCTCCTTGTTGTCCTTAATGTGGTCTGCCTTTGTGCTTGATGGACTACCTTCCACTAGGGGTTGCGCTATTCCGGCGTCAACTTCCGTCCCTAGTTCGGTTGATGGACTACCTTCCACTAGGGGTTGCGCTATTCCGGCGTCAACTTCCGTCCCTAGTTCGGTTGATGGACTACCTTCCACTAGGGGTTGCGCTATTCCGGCGTCAACTTCCGTCCCTAGTTCGGTTGAGTCAGTCAGGTCGACTGGGCAGATATGATGACTTCCAGGGGTAAACTCTGCGACGAAGTCTGCCAAAGATTGAGCTTTTATTGCGGTCTTGGGTTGGAACTTGATGTCGAATTGTCCCAACTCTACTGCCCATTTCAAAATTCGCCCACTGAAGTTCGCCCTTTCAAACAGAGCTTTTAGTGGAAAGGCTGTGAGGACGACTATGGTGTGGGCGTGAAAGTAGTGCGCTAATTTTCTGGATGCCATCATTAATGCTAATGCTAGTTTCTCTAATGGCAAGTACCTTTTTTCGGCTCCCAATAATGTCTTGCTGACATAAAAGATGGGCAAGTGTTGTATTCCTTCTGCACGAACCAACACCGCGCTGACTGCGTGCTGAGAGACTGCCAGGTACAAAAAGAGTTCTTCACCAGGTACTGGAGTAACAAGTAGTGGTGGGGAAGACATGTACTCCTTCAAGCTTTCCAGAGCTCGGTCGCATTCTTCATCCCACTCAAACTTGGCCTTTAAAGCTTGGAAGAATGGTCGTAGCCTGTCTGATGACCTGCTTATGAACCGGTTGAGCGCAGCCGCCATTCCAGTGAGATGCTGCACTTCTTTGACTGAGTTTGGTCTCTCCAACTCCTGGATTGCTTTGATCTGAGAGGGGTCTGCTTCTATACCTCGGTTGGTCACCAGGAAGCCCAAGAATTTGCCAGATCCAACTCCGAATGCGCATTTGGACGCGTTGAGGCGCAACTTGTGTTTCTTCAGGATCTGGAACATCTCGCCCAAATCTTTCAGATGGTCATTCTTATCCTTGCTTTTGACCACCATGTCGTCGATGTAAGCCTCCATTGTTCTGCCTAACAATGGTTCAAACATCTTGGTGACCATCCTTTGGAATGTCGCCCCTACGTTCTTTAGGCCAAAGGGCATGACCTTGTAGCAATATAACCCCCTTGGTGTTGTGAAGGATGTGACCTCCTGGTCTGGTTCATGCATGGCGATCTGGTGGTAGCCTCTGTATGCATCCAGGAAGCTGAGACGGTTATGCCCTGCCGTTAGGTCCACCAGTTGATCTATCCTTGGTAGAGGGAAGCTATCTTTTGGGCACGCCTTGTTGACCGTTTTGTAGTCGACGCAGACATGCCATTTACCGTTCTTTTTTGGCACTACGACGGTGTTGGAGATCCATCTTGGGTAGTGCACTTCCCTTATCGCTCCTGCCTCCAGCAGGTTGCCTACCTCTTCTGCCACTATTTCGGCGTGGTGGAGTGCCGATCTGCGTGTGCATTGAATGACTGGTCTGGCAGATGGGTGGACATTGAGTTGGTGACTGATGAAGTTTGGATCAATGCCTGGCATGTCGTAAGGTGTCCAGGCAAACACTTCGATATTAGAGGTCAAGAATTCCAAGACCTCTAATCTCTCAGCGCTGGACAATGATGAGCCAAGCAAGAAGAACTTATCCGGGTTCTTCTCATCTATTTTTACCTCCACCAAGTCTTCCACCGCTTTCTGATCAGCCTCTTTGCCGACGTCAGCGAATAGTTCATTACTTTCTGGCTCCTCCACCGAATGAACGTATCCTTTGGCAGCTCGGCTTCCATTTGCTGTGGCGAAGCACTGTTTTGACATGATCTGATCGCCATAGACTTCTTCGATTATACCGGCGTCATTGGGGAACCGCATTACCTGATGGTATGATGACGCTACCGAACGCATGGCATGCAGCCATGTTCTGCCCAGGATGATGTTGTAGGTGGAGGGGACCTTCAACACCCAGAACTCCACCTGTTTTGATACACTTCCTGCTCTGACTGGAAGGATTATTTTGCCGACAGGCCACTCTGGCATGGAGTTGAATCCAATCAGGGGAGAAACTGCAGGTGCCAAGTCTTTGTCTTGCAGCTTTAGTTGTTTGAATGTGTCGTAATACATGATCTCACATGAACTACCCTGGTCAATCAGAATCCGCTTGACGTCAAAATCCTTGACTCAGAGAGTGACAACCAGGGCATCATTATGGGGGCAGTAAATTCGTTCCAAGTCCTTATCCGAAAAGGACATGACGTTTGTTGCCTCTGTCCTCCCCTTCTTGATGGCGGGTTGGGCACTTAATACTTCCCTAAAGTGCTCAGCCTTCTTGATCGAACCTCTAAGCTCGCATACGCGCTCAGGTTCAAAAACTCCATGAATTACATTGATAATGCCTTGTGGTGGTGCATCGTTTGGCATTCTGTTGGGTTGGTCATTATGATCTTGGGGGGCCGGTTGTGCTCCTCTTTCAATGTATTCGTCCAAGTGGCCTGCTGCCACCAATTCTTCCAAATGCTGCCTCAGTGGCGTGCAATTCTCAGTTCGGTGTCCTTTTTCTTTGTGGAAGGTGCACCGAGATCTGTCGTCGTAATTCTTCTGAGCTTCCCCTAGCTTGGCTGGCCACTTGACGAATGGCTCGTCTTTTATTTCGCTCAGAATCCGATATATTGGTTTTTTGAACACCGTTGTTATGGCAGTGCGGATTCTCAACCATCTTTTGTCTGGGTCTTCTCCGTTATCTCGTCTGCCACGCCCGTTTTTGTTCTGTCTATCTACTGTATTGACCTTTGCTGAGGTCTTCTTTTCTGGTACTATGGTAGCGCTAGATTTCGCCTTTGCACGTACGCCATCCTCTTCTACCCTGATGTGCTGATGCACTCTCTCCATCAGGGCCTCCATGGTGAGGGGTGGCGTCATGGTAATTGAATCCCTTAGTCGGTTCCCTACTGGTAGGCCTCTTTTATATTGCGCAATGGCTAGATTGGTGGGGCAGTCTCCAATCTGGTTGAATGTCTCCCAGTAGCGACTGTTGTAAGATCTGAGGGTTTCTTTCTCACCCATGTCGATGGAGAGTAACTGGTCTATCTCCACCGGTGTTTTAGTATTTGTCCGAAACCTTGTTACGAACGCTTCCGCCAATTGGGCCCAGGAGGCTATGCTGCCCTCTGGGAGCTTTTCGAACCAAGTCAAGCCTAAGTCGCCCAGACTTGATGGGAAGAGTATGCACATTAGGGCCTCGTTTCGCCTGTACACAGCCATGACTTGGCGAAAGTGGCTCAAGTGAGAATACGGATCCGTCTTCCCTTCATATGTATTGAACTTCGGCTGAAGGAAGCCTGATGGTAGGGGTGCGTTTTCGATCGCTGGGACAAACGGCGAAGTCTGTAGTCTTACCAATGCCTTGTCCGTTGGTTCGTAGGCCGGTCGCGGTATTGGCATTCCAACCTCGACGCTTCCGTGCGTCCGAGGAGCCAACCGTTGTAAGGCCGAAACTCGGTGTGGATCCCTTGCCCTGGCATCCTCCTTGCATCGTGCTTTTTCTTCTAGCACGGTTCGTAAGTCGGATGACCTGGGTAGCTCGGTTTGTCTGGATCTGGTTTGGTGTGAATGTGAAGGCCAATACGTGCTTCCTTCAGTGTATGATCTTTCGGATCTCGTCCTCTCAGACCTAGAGTGACGAGTCCTTGAGGACAAGGAGTGAGTGTCGCCTGTCCTGAGGCTTCTGCTCTCTCCTTGGGAGGGCGTAGTATTCCTACTACGATTCTCTGAGTGGCGAGGGGGCGTCTTATGCTTGCGCCCCTCTCCTGTCGCCACATCTTTAGTCTTCATCTGGCGTTTTAAAGCCTCCATGTCCGCCGCCATCCTTCGAATTAGTTCATCTTGTTCCTTCACGCGATCTTCTAGGGCTTGAGGATCAATCCTCCTCCTTTGCCTGTCAGGACTCTGAGAGTGACGAGGGCTGCTATTCCGCCTTCCCCTGCCACTCCTCCTGGAGTTATGTTGTTGGGGCTCCAGATCCGCCATAGGAGGGACAGAGGGTAATCCTTCGCGCCTTGCGCCCCCCTCTGGAGTTAGTCCGTCGACGGCGGACTGCGGCAAGTCTTCAATGTGTGCCATTGAATGAGAAAAGGAGAAGCTTAGTCAAGAGGTTTTTGTTCTTGTCTGTTCTTCCCACAGACGGCGCCAATTGTACGGGGAGGAAATAATTCTCCTCGTGTAATCCTGTTGACCAAGTCCACGCTTCTCCGTACGACGTCGCTTTGTCACCTGAAAACACAAACGTGAGCTAGCCGGCGGGTGTGTGCCGGAAACCTCTCCGATGCCTAAGTCAGATAACTTGACAAATAGACAAAGCTCTAAGTTCTCAGAAAGATTGTGTTCAATTACCTCCTCCAAGGTGATGCTTGTGAGCTTTTATAAGTTTCATATGGCACAATCCTAGTAGGACTTGTATTTCTCCATGTAGAGTCCTCCTAGGATTCATACTCTTAAGGATAATGCTTATCCTTTCACACCCTCCCCCACTGCTTAAACCAAGTGGGATGGTTTTCTCCATAGCCGAACTACCACACGGCCGAAATAACACTGGCTATGCTGAGCCACAGAGAAGGCCGAACTATCCTTAGCTCGGTCTTCTCCTTTAACTCATTACTTCGGCTGCCCCTGTTCAACCTTGGTGTGCTTAGATCAAACTTCCAAGTAACAAGTTTTGACCGACCTAACCAGATTGTGTCACGACCGGACTGATTCTGAAACCGGTCTTCCCAGAACATACTGTGACCGGACTAACTCTAAGACCGGCCCTACTCCGAGTTGTCTCTGGACCGGAGTAGCCTTACTCTTCCTTGGGCCGAAGCAACTATCTCTTCTTGAGCCGGAATAAACTCACCTCCTTGGGCCGAAGTAACTTTGTCTCCCCAAGGCCGGAGTAACCTTGCCCTCTAGGCCGGAGTATTCTGTTCGGCCTTTTTACCTAGTCCTCTGCGTTTTGGGCCTCAAAACCCAACTCGAAGCTCGGCCCAATTTTCCCAAAAATTACCCTCTCAACACCCATGGTGATGCCACAATACAAAAACCAAATTTTCACAATAAGAATCCAAGAACTTTCCAAAATGCCAGCAACACAATAACACAAGAAAAGAAATTTTACACTCATAATCACATAATGGCGCAAAAGCACAGTAAAACTGTAACCCCAAACCGATTATCTCAAACTCGAATTAAGTTCCCAACTGTCCATATAGAATTTACATGCCACTCTAAGATATCGATCAATTACACAATCATTCAATTCCATCCTATTCTTGAGGTGACTATATGTCACCCAATCCAAATGCCAACCAATTTATTATTCAACACCACTCTCCCATACTAGCCTCCAAACACCGACATGCCACTTAACTCCATATCCCAACACTACACCAATACATATTACCTAACCAAATCAACTCTAGGATGGAGTTCCTCAGACAATCTCACATTCTCATGGAATCATACTGGATTTCGCAAGTTAACCCATACTACCTCAAATCATAGCCCATCCTCTACACTTATGCCTACATGGCAATACTTCCTCGCACCACACTTGAGTTCGAGCTGAACTCCCAAAGACCAATGAAGTAGATAACAAACTTACACAACTCACTATCCGCTCCACACAACCTTACCATAGCACTAGAAGTTCCATCCTCAAACTAAAACCGCAACAAAAAATCACCCCAACACTGGGGATCTTACATAGAGTTCATAAACAACCTCCACTTATGACGAAAGTAATTTGCCTTAGCACACATTAAACCACGCAACAATATAATAAGCATACTATTAACACACCAAGGCAACCTTCTAGGATAGTCCCATGACCAATCCTTTTCTACATATCTCTTAACAACATACTCCTAGATACCGCCAATTCCAAACAACAGAATCTATAATTAAAGTAATTTTCATAAAACAAACCTAACCACTCTCAGCAGGCAAGAAATATTTGTCCCTACAAAAGAAACTCAAGTCACTCTCATGTTAACCACTCTTACTAACTCAAACACCAACATTGCCAACTCTTAAAGACCTGATAAGGAATACTTAAAGATGTTATAAGGACATTGATCCATCTAATCCACTTCTTGGTATGAACAACAATACTTAAACACCAAACACTCCCATAATGGGTTCCAAATACGCACAAACCACTCGAGTGACTAGAACACCTTACTTTCAAAAATTTCAAATAGAAGTCAACTGCTCGAGCGCGACACCGCTCGAGCGCAAAAAACACCACTCGAGCGAAGAATACCAACTCCTAGAAGTTTTGCAGATAGAAGACCACCACTCGAGCACAAGAAAGACCGCTCAAGCGCAACATTGCTTGAGCGTAAGAGACACTGCTCGAGCTGAGAATACACCCTCCCAGTATCTCTGTAAACCAATCAAAGTACTCAGAGTTCTCAAAGACCGCTCGAGCATAGAAAGTACTGCTTAAGCGTTGAGGCCAAAATCTAGACAAAATTTCTATTGAAAAACAAACCCCCAACCTGTTTCGAATGCAACCACAATACTCAAATAATTCAAATCAACAAGGAATAAGATAAACAAGGATATGAACAACCATTAAAGACAAGAAAACCTGAATCTCAAAACATCAAATAGGTCGGGTCCAAACCAAAATCATCATATCTCCAACAAAAACCAATAACTAACATCAACCAAACTGAATATATTGACTGGTAAAACTCCACCCTCACAATAACCCAACAAGTCACAATGACCCTCAAAGTACTCATTTTCCACAACCAACTCTACCATCCATTAATTCTAAATCAAATTCAACCAAACACATTATTTAACATAGAACACAAACCTTAATCAAAATAAGGCTTTCTGACCCTTATATTCACATGTCAAAATGCAATAGTTCTTACACATTTAAATGAAGATTTCCCAATTCCACAACAACTCACATCCCAACCAACCACACTCCACAATACTAACTGTCATGACCCACACCCGCCCCTATAGGTTTAGCACCGTAACCGGCCAGTAATCCGAGATTACCGAAGGCCTGCTTAATAGTAATACAGTAATACAGAGTACAGGGGCTGGCGGAAGCCAATACAGTAAATAAACAATGTCCAATGAGCTGTGACAGTCTGTATGCCAAAAAGACTTTTCATTCAAATATATACAGTCAGATAAAACAGTATGTACATATATACGATCATTCAGTTCAGGGACCTAATCCCTATCAAACAGTACAGTAACAGTCTATACAGTCAAATAGGACAGATACAGAGACAGACGGGGAATTTAAAAACACCCCTAAGCCGTAGCTTGACAGGCTCGGAACCTCGCAGTGAGGCACAACGGTTGGCTTGACAAAACTAGAGTTTACCCCGACGCTTCTAGCTGCGGTCTGGTGCCTGCACACCTACATATATATATGAACAGTGAGCTAAAGCCCAGTGAATAACACAATGTATAAAGAGGTTAAGAATGAATGTCCTTACAGTAATGAAAACAGTTCATTAAATCAGTATTTCAGTCGTTCAGTCGATACAGTCATATGTGGTACATCCATTAGCATAACAGTACAATAAACAGTAGGTTTTAAAAAGACCGAGCAGTAAATGATGGCCATCAGTCAGTAACAGTAGTGGTTCCAACGAGGGAACCGACAGAGATCTCTGTAGCAGTAACAGTAAACAGTAGTTGCTAAGGATGCCACAATACAGTTCAGAATATAGGACATACATTCATTCAATTAACAGTATCAGTTCAGAAAGCAGTACGGTTCAATTGTTCAGAAGATAATCATTTTGAACATATCTTTACATAGTTGTTACTCACAGAGTTCTGGGCTACAGTAAGCTAGAGCGCGTCCCCAGTCGCCAACCCTATACAGTTACAGATTGAACACACACTAAGCTATACAGTTGGGAAGGATAATAACTTAATCCCTAATTGCCTCGGTGTGTTCTATATCTATATCCTCATTAGGATGCCTTAAACTAGGCCTTAGGATGCCTAGGATGAGATGAGGATGCAAAGATGCACTTGAAAAAGCATTTCCAGACTTTTTAGAAAACAGGGGTCACGCTCGAGCGTTATGCAAAACAGTCAAAAGTGCTGGATAGGCGAAAATCACGCTTGATTGGGCGCTCGACACCGGCTCGAGCATGAGACACAATGCCCCACTCGAGCGTCAATTATTCCGCTCGAGCGGAATTCAAAATAGAACAAAATGCTGGGAGCACAATTTCCACGCTCGAGCGCCAGTCACCCTGCTCGAGCGTGATCCCAAATTCTGGAAATTCCAGATTTGAACCTCAAGCTCAAAACCAAGTTTTAAACCATAAATTTCGATCCTCTTGGACCAATTTTCCAGAAAACACATCAAAACTCATACTTTAACATGATTCAAAACTCAATTTGTAAAATCAAAGCCCAAGGGTGTTTCAAATAAATCCAATTCAAACCAATTTCCATGAATATGAAGAACATGCAAACATGCATGAATTCAAACCATTTCAAGCTTCAATTTCATGCTCTAATGAGCCAATTCTTTCAAAGACAAGGTGAAAACATGGTCTATTGTAAAAATATGAGCATGCATGTACAATTTCATGAAGGACAACTTCAAAACTTCAAAGTAAAGGCATGCATGCATGAACTAGGCTCCAATTCAACATCATGAGATCAAAACTTGACTTAAATCACTAAAGGCTCAAGAACCACACATGAACAAGCTTAAGTACAACAAGGAGAGGTTGGAATTCCTTACCTAAGTCTTGAATTAGAGGTATGGAGGCTTAAGAAGGCAAATCTCTCACAATTTCTTCAAGATTCCAAGCAATTCAAGATGAATTCACTCTAACTCCCTATTCTCCCTCTCTAGTCGGCTATACACTCAAGAATAATGGCTGAGCAAATGTTTGCAATGCAAGACTAAGCCTTAGACAAGGTTTGGTATAGTGGCCCACTCAAATGGCAAAGTTGTAGTTAAGTCAAACTATGTAACTTCTCAATAATTAACCTAATTTAATCACACCGAATCAGTTTTCAGATAAATATACCATAAAATCACATTAATTCTAAGGATCACAAATCATCAATCAATTTCGGATTCGGCCGCCGATAAGGCCTTCAATTTGCAATTTAAACATAAAAGCACGAACAGATAATCAGATAACCAAACAGATAGAATTACAATTAAACAGGTATACTCAGTCAATTCAGTTTCAATTTCAGTCGGTCAGTTCAATAGTTTATTCAGTTCACTTATCAGTCATAATCAGTTCAGTTTAACGGTAATCAATGGTTAATCAGTAAACAATGACGACGGTTGTTACACTAACCTCCAGGTTACCAACACCATAGTTGAAACTATACACCAACACTACCCACATCTATAAGGGCAATCCCAACTCTTTGTGTTCTAAAAACTCCAACACTTCCAACACCTCTTCCACGGGTTACAAGACTTAAAACAATTCACTCAATTGGGAAACACACCCCATGCCTCTGATCACTCGAGGTCATAATTAATTTCAACACAATCAGTCCACGGACTAACGACCCACACTAAACCTACATGACGTCACTTAAATGAATATAACAACTCTATCCAATCACCAAGCACAAAGGACTCAAAACATCACCGTCTCTTAAAGATATATTAACTGTCATGAAGGACAAACCAACACAAACTCACAACTTCTGCCAATACACAACATATCACTAGTATAGCACTCATCGAGGTGCCTACTTCGAGTCCACTACTCAACCCAAAATGTTTCTATAAGAAGGAAAACACACAACTTAGGATACATAACACTGGCACCTTTCCCCAAAATACTAACACAACATAATTACATAGCAATTACTCAAACAACCCTATTGAGGCTCCAATTAATTTACATACCATCTACCACATAACACGTAACATGTAATCACGCTAAGTCTACAAAGATAATCATTCGTTCCAGTACTCTCTTAGATTTCTCATTAGAAATAACGTTGATCAAGCGCGTTTCCAATAAGACATCCAAGTTAGTCAACTAAACACCGAATAATATCCATGAGTCTCAACACCATGCCCACATAAAATGCAACACATAAGCATGCTATCATTTAGTACACAACATACAAATTTCCTCACCGAGCATCATAAACCTATTATGACTAACTATTTCCCGCGAGCCCAAGGTTTTCAAACCCGGTTACCTCTGATACCAAGTTGTCACACCCCGAATTTACGAGGTCCGGCCCACGTGAGTAAACCACCCAACGATAGATGATCACTAACGACACTTATGCAAATGTATATAATAAAAGCACACAGTACATGTGTCATTCAAATTTTATACATTCTTAGATACAACATCTAAGTCAAATAGATGCACTGTAATAAAAACATACAAAGATGTCATAATCAAATTAAGATGTCCAAAGGCTTACATCATATACAAAGGGTATAACCCTTACAAGAATAGCACATGGCCAACAAACATATAAATGGCCCTTGGCTGACAAATAAAGGAACCACGCTACACGGTTCCAAACACAACTTCAACGTCTCAATCCACGTCCATATAAGCATACCTGAAAGATATTTTCAGTCACGTAGGATGAGCATAGAGCCCAGTAGGAAATATTTCAAAAACTAAATATGCTCCACTAGTGTAAATGATCATGAATGCTATACATACATATATAATATGCTCAATGCATTCTCAAACCCACTTGCTTTCTCAACAAAAACCCTTTCTTCCTAGTCTTTCAAACCTTTTATTTATTCAAAACGTTTTCCAAATTCAATACATTAGTTTGATATAAAATCTATTTCCACAAGGCAATCTAGGTATCTCAATACCAACTAGCAATTTCATTGCCAATTCCAATACGAATACATCGTTAACCAAAAGCAAATACATTGCTAAAACCGTTTAAAATCATTTCTTTCCAAAACTAAAATGATAATAAATAAATGAGTAAATCTCTAAAACCAATATAGCATTTCACGTAAATTCTGTCTGTGGGAAATCGTTAAACGGGACCCATGTACACGTAGGCTGTATAAGCACTACATTTGTCAATTTATAGAAATTTCATTCGCGGGAACCGGCACCCATGTATATGCGCGTTTTTCAGGACTTTCACCCTGGACACAGAGGCCAACTTAATTCAATGGAGTCCATCCCCTTTCTTCTCTTGAGCATGGAGTACATCTCCTTTTTTCTCCCAAACATCATACATTTACAATGTATTAAGTCATAACCATATTCAATGACAACATGTAAGAGATTAGTTTCCTTTTTCCAGATTTACCATTTTATTTACCCTTTCCAAATAGCATAATATATGTGATCCAAAATATGATTTTCAAAATGAAACAAATGCTCTTAAAACATAACACAAGAGTTTCTAAAATCTCTTTTCAAAACATATAGTTTAAATCCTCAAAATCCATTGCATGCTCCATGATATGCACGATTTATAAACAATCCAGTTTGTCTAGTCCACATGTAATTTCTATAACAATCATAGCTATCCTTCATCGATAGCCCAAAACAAATATATCTAAATAGATAAATAAATTTCATTAAAAATACACTTTTCTCTAATTTCAAATGGGAGTAATAATACATATCCAACTCTACCATCATCATTAGTCATCATTTCAATTTCACATTTCTCAACATTTATTCGATTTCCCTTTACAATCTCAAAAATTACATTTTAGGGCATAACTCCCATCATTTTTGAAAATTCATTTCAATGCAAGAAATAACTCATTTCAACATATATGAACTTCAATTTCATAATCACAACCTTTTTCAAGAAAACATTTGAAAACCTCTTTTTTACTTTTTGATTTAATAATCCAACAATTTCTCAAAAGATCAACATTTTAGGGTTTCTCCAAATTAGGGCTTTTTACATTTAAAAACTTGTATACATTTTTTGTAAGTGGAAAATAAACTTTTACAGTTAAACCACAGCTCAATAATCCTATTTGGAACAAACCCTAACTTACAAACAAATTATCAAAAATCAATCCATGAACAATGGGATCCATATAATTAAAATACACCACAAATACACTATCGAATTCATATTGAGTTTAAGAAATAGACCCTATTTCTTGAAGCAAGAAGGAAACAAGTAGGAAAAATCGCCGACGGCGAAACAACGATCCGTTGAGATTAGATAGAAGCCCTCATCGTGCTCTACGTTTTGATATACGGAACTAGGGGTCAAAGATGTATAGAAATAGATAAAATCAAGTCTAAAAAGCTTGAGAAAACAAAAATGGATGAAGGAGAGAGAGAAGGAAGTGAAAAGTGAGGTGGTTTCATCCAAAAAGTGACTTTTAAAGATCTGATTTTGCACTGTATACTCGAGTGTCGAAAGTTGCACTCAAGCGCACTATGCTCACAACACATATTCACAAATTTCAAACAGGTATATCTCTTGTCCAGACTCCATTTAGGGTCGTTCTTGTGTCCAAATTGAAGCTCTGGAAGTAAGCTTTCCAATGGTTCTAACCTCACATCAAGATTCAAAGTGTGGAGAGAAAAAATGATAAAATAGTGAACATTACTCAATAACAACTATTCTAATTTGGAGTTTTTGATTCAATCTAACCCAACCACTATGGCAACACCTCAACCAAGGCTCAAATATCGACTAAGAAGATCCAAAATCAAGATAATCAAAGAGTCAAATAGAATTACTTTATAACAGGAAGTACTGAGTACTACAGTGCTAGCAGATGATTTGGTGTTCATCTTGGTGCCAACTTAGTTGGGATCATGATAGTTCACTTTGATGCTTTTGCACTTTCCTCTTTATTGATGTATCTTTTCATACTTTGTATGTTTTCATCAATAAAGCTTTTTTGTTGATAAAAAAAAAAGAGTATAAAACAGTGGTGTTGATCTTCCTGCAGTTTAAGCCATCAGAAAAATATTCCAAAGATCTCAAATAATCCTTTGTGCAGCAGCAAAATGTGTAGCAGCAAAATGTGTAGCAACAGAAATAGAGTTGAAAGAAAACCAAGGGCACCAGCAACTTTCCGAATCAAATTTGGGGAGTTTATGTATATGTTTTTCAAGTATTTTTCTAATCTGTAATTCAGCCCCTTATTTAATGAAATCTGCAGCACTTCAGTATAGTTTTTCACTATTGCTTTCATCCACAACCTTCTTGATTTATATCTTTCATCTATTCATACTTCCGCTGTCCCAACAAATCTATATATTATATAAAGAAGAAGGGGTTTTTGACCCACATGCTTTGTGGGAGCTCTAATATCTCAATCCTAATTTTTTAATTTAAAAAAATAAATAACATCAGCATTTATTGACTTCTCCCAACCCACAAACATTTTTTACTTCTCTCATTGTTACTGCAGCATCCTTTTCAACTTCTTCCATACACTATGGTTAGTAATGAGATTGTTAAATTATTTTTATAAAAAATCTAAAAAAAAATAATTTGTATATTAAAAAAATATCTAAAATGAATATAAATATCTATATCTATCTATCTATATATTATATAAGGAAAATGAGATTTTTTAGTGAGAAGGCTTATGAGAGCTCTAAAGTCTCATTTCACAATTACTAATTTTTGTGATTTTAAAAATATTTCAAAATAATTCTATTGGCTAACAAAGTAATTATAGATTAAAAAAATCACCTAAAATTTTGAATTACAAGTTTCTAAAATCTCTCCTCCCAATATTTCCCTCTTTCTTAAATCTCATCTCATAATAAAGTAACTATACGTTAAAAAAAACATTATACATTTAAAATTAAAAAAAAACACAAATCTCATCTTATAACAAAATAATTATATATTTAAAAAAAAAAAACATTATAGATTAAAAAAACGTAAAATCACAATTGTTAATTTTTGTAATTTTAAAAATATTTAAAAATAGTACTATTGGCTAACATAATAACTATAGATTTAAAAAAAACAAAAAACAAAAATTGCTAATTTTTGTAATTTAAAAATATTTAAAAATAATATTATTGGCTAACAAAGTAACTATAGATTTAAAAAATATTAATCGAATTACAAGTTTCAAAAGTCTCTCTCCTAATATTTATCTCTTCCTAAATCCCGTAATCTATCTATCTATGCTATATATTATACCAAAGTGACTTTTCATCTTAGATGCCCCAAGTGTTTCAAAACTTAAATCTAATGTTTTGAATTTTATAAAAAAAAAAAATTAAAACATTTATTGGCTATTCCAATAGAAACCCCCTTTTCCTTATATAATATATAGATTAACCTTCAAAATTATTTAATGCAAATATATTTCCGATAAAAAGAAAGAAATAAATAAAAAATACACAATTCTCAACCTCCCACTCCTCAAAATAAATCAAGCTTCTATTTTAAAAAAATATAAATCTCATACAATTTTCTATCTCCTAAACTAAATCTAATGAAAAAGAAACTCTCTCACCTCCCATAAGATGTATACTATTAATATCTTTCACAACTGGTCTGATCTATATAAACATAAAATTAAACATAACATAAAATAAAAATTAAACCTTATATCTTAATTCTCTCTCTATTTCATAATTAAATACAATTTTATTCCCATATAAATTTAAACATATGTATACTGTATATAATTTTTTTTAACAATCTCATAATTTATTATTTTTATAATGATTCCATGATTTATAATTTAGAAAAGGAAAGATGAAAAAAATTATTATTGTGTATTCTTTCTCTAACCAATTCTTTCTTCTATCGAAAAATCCTAGGCATCATACACTATACTTTTTCCAAACCATTCATGTCTTTCTCGCCCTATAAATATTACATTCATGGAACGATGAAACTCATTGGTTGCATTTTGTTATGTGTTGGAATCATCATTCCAACACAAAATTTTCAAAACAGTTTTCAGAATTCATAACCAAACACACAATTTAAAATTACTCAAAACTCAATTCAAAAATTATTTTCAAAACTCATAACCAAACACACAGCTCAAAACTCTTTTCAAAACTCAAAACCAAACTCTTTTCAAACTTCTATTTAAAAAAAAAATTAAAAAATAATTTTTTATTTTGTTTTTTAAAATTATTTTTAGAATCATGATTTGAGTGTGAAGTCGTATTTTGAGTTATGAGTTTTGAAAAGAAAAAATTTGTTTGGTTATGAGTTTTGAAAAGAGTTTTGGCCATGTTTGTATGGCGGATTAGGTTAGATGGTATTATTAGTGAGAGGATTGTTAATAAGGAAATTATTAATGTGTGGATTGTTAGTGACCAGATTAAATGAAAGTATGTTTATTTTAATGATATAGTGTCGAAGATGTTTAGTGATAGGATTGTTAAATTATTTTTGAGTTAATTACCAAAAAGTTATGTTTATATATTTGGTGGTAGCCTAGGTCCTGTCAAAAAGTTTTTGAACCAATAAGCCCCATTTATAGGTAAAAAGACGTTTTGCCCTTTAATTCCAAAACAGAGAATGTTCTCAATTTCAAAATTGAGAATGTTCTCAATTTTTAAAACAGAGAATGATTTCAGTACATAGTTATCAAAACTAAGAAATTTCTGTTTGGCTTCTGAGAAAAGTATGGGATTGAAAAGAAAGATAATTCCGCAAACCTGACACATTAGATTGCTGAATTGAGTTTTTTTTCATGATTAAAATTGAGAATATTATAAACTGAGAATATTCTCAATTTCTTTAGCCATTTTACTACGACAGCTTCATCTCGGGATAAATTGTCCTATCATTATTGGTGAATCAAACACGGCTAAATAAGAACCATATCTGTAGGCAAGACTGTAAGCATACTATAAAATAATAGGGGCATCTAAATTCATTATCGAAAATCAATCCTTTTGACCAAAGGATTTGGCAAATCGTTCTTGACTGTAAGCATACCATATCTGATATTCATTATCGAAAATATCAGGGGATGTGCAGGGGAGAGCTTTGGAGCTTTTGAAGACATTGAAGAAGGTGAAAGGTCAAGCTAGAGTTCAAGCTCTCAAGGAGCTCAGGCAAATCGTCTCTGCTCACGATTCGGCCAAGAAAACACTGGCGGAGAACAACGGGTTTTGTCTGATTTCTTCATTGTTGGGTTGTTTCACAACTCATGCTGTTGGCTCGGAGGCTATTGGGATTCTTGTGAATTTTGATCTCGATTCGGAATCGATAACCAATTTGATGCAACCTGCGAAGGTATCGTTAATGGTGGGCATGTTGAATGAAGGAGCAAATAATGGGTCTTGGAAGGATAAATTGGGCTATTAAAAATTAATGGGACTTGAAGGAGCAAATAATTTTATTTAGAACTTAATGGAGTATAAGTTCACAAAATGGAACTTGTATGTAAATGCCCCATTATTTTTTAAAAATATATAAAACAAAAATTCTATATTAAAAAAATATCTAAAACAAAGATAATTCTTTTTAAAAAAATAACAGGTTACAATTGCAAAAAAATACAAAATAAAAAAATAATAATAAAAATTGCATTGTTACAGTCAACCTGTGGGACAATCGACAAGATGTCTGGGGGATGTCTGGGCAGACGATTGGGAAGACCCAATCCGCTACATTTCATACATTTTTGTGCTGTATTTTGTTAAGTATTAACAAATTGAAAAAAAATATTTTTTTACTTTAAATACATAATTTTAGTTTTAAATATTTTTTTATATTTTATTTTATAAAAATATTTTTAAATCTTTTAATTTTTTTGTTATGTGTTTGGTTACGATTTGAGTGAAGAGTTGTGTTTTGAGTTTAAAATAATAAAATTCAAATATTAAAATATTTATAAAATAAAATAAAATATTTAAAATAAAAATTTGAAAAATATCTAAATAAAAATATATATTAAAATAAAAAAATAAAATTTTGTTAAACATTTTTTAATATTTTAAAAAAATAGATCCATAAAATTTAAAATAAAACTTAAAATTAAAAAACTCAAAACTCAAAATACAACTCAAAAGCCTCCTTGGAGTTATCAGTATCAGGAGGTATTTTGAAACCATCATCTTCTATTGATTTCCTACTGAAGTATTTATTTGTTCTGTTGACTACAACATTGGGACTTAGTAAGATGTTAGTTCATTATTTGTGAACTAACTAATTGGTGTTTCTTTCAGGTTGCTACTTTCTTCCATATTGGGACAACTAAATCTTATCCACCCATCCCCGAGCATCTCTCTGCTGAACCAATAGATTTTTTGTGCAGATGTATGTCTCTCATGCCTATTATTTTTGTTTCTTGCTTCTCCTACCCTTTGTATCCATTGCCAATTATTTTTTTTAGAGTAATATACAAATTTATAAGAAGATAATTTATGCTTTATTTTTAAGTTTGTTTCATTCTCTTATCCTTTAATGGCAGGGAACCAAACTTAAGGCCTCCTACATCAGATTTGCTGCAGGTACTATTACATTGCAGGTTAATTTAACTTCTCAATTCCTTATAAATTAAGCTCTAACTCATATATATATATATATATATGTGTGTGTGTGTGTGTGTGTTTAAATTCTGGTTATCTTGTAGCAGAACATTCCTTGGTTCTGATAGAAAACACAATGTTAGATAATAAAAGTTGTCAATTCTTTTAATAATTGTTCGAAAAAAATGTTTTTGGCTAATCATATATAGCATCCATTTGTTATTAGGCAGTATCAGGAAACCTATCATGTGCTACGCGCTTCAGTTATGGTAAGTATAACTGCATGAAGCCTTCTTTGTTTTCATTATGCAGCTATTCTTTTTCCATTCTTATTTATTTTACAATCATTAGGAAAATTCTGGAAAAATGATGGCAACACCTGAGATGGAGCTTAGGAACTCGTAAGGGTTTTTGTTAAATAACCATGGGTGCTTTGAAGATATATTATTGTTTGTTATTTGAATTATGACTCTTTGAGGTTGCATTTCTGTTTTAGCAAGTACCCTGTTATTAGGACAACCTACACGCGATTGAAGGATGTTCATAATAGTGTGAGGTACTCAACTATATATTCTGAGAAGTTCCCAGGAAGTGTCCCACATTGGGGATCAGGCAATTGTGATGATGACATGTGTCAGATAGATGATGAAGATGATCTTCTGATTGGAGCATCAGCAAAGTTTGATTCTGCTTTACTTTATGATGATTTTAATAAGGTAACATATTGCTTTTATGCCCTCCAACAAATATAATATTTGTCAGCATAGTAACCCCTAACAACCAAAGGTTTGTTGTTTTTGTTAATCTAGAGTTTTAATGCTATGTCTGAACCGTGCTGATATATGGAGTGTTGGATGTATGGTTATTGAGATGGCTACAGGAAAGGCTCCTTGGAGCCAGCAGTGTCAGGAGATATTTTGAAACCATCATCTTTTATTGCTTTCCTACTGGAGTATTTATTTGTTCTATTGGCTACAACTTTGGGACTCATTAAGATGTTAGTTTGTTGTTTGTGAACTAACTAATTGGTGTTTCATTCAGGTTGCTGCTCTATTCCATATTGGGACAACAAAATCTCATCCACCCATCCACGAGCATCTCTCTGCTGTAGCGATAGATTTTTTTGTTAAAATGTCTGCAGAAGTATGTTTCTCATGCCTATTACTTTTGTTTCTTGCTTCTCTTGCCCTTTGTATCCGTTGCCAATTATTTTTTTTAGGTTGATATACAAATTTATAAGAAGATAATTTATGCTTTATTTTTAAGTTTGTTTCATGCTCTTATCCTTTTATGGTAGGAAACCAAACTTAAGGTCCGTTGCATCGGATCTACTACAGGTACTATTACACTACAGGCTAATTTAACTTATCAATTACTTATAAATTAAGATCTAACTCATATATGTATCTATATATATATATATATATGTAAATTCTAGTTATCTTGTGGCAGAACGTTCCTTGGTTCTGATGGAAAACACAATGTTAGATAATAAAAGTTGTCACTTCTTTTAATAATTGTTCGAAAAAATATTTTTGGCTCATTATATGTAGCATCCATTTGTTACTAGGAAGTATAAGGAAACCTATCCTGTGTTACGCGCTTTACTTATGGTCAGTATAATTACATGAAGAATTTTTTGTTCGCATTATGCAGCTTTTCTTTTTTCATTCTTATTTATTTCACAATCATTAGGAAAATTCTGAAAAAAAGGTGGCAACACCTGAGATGAAGCTTAAGAACTCGTAAGGGGTTTTGTTAAATAACCTTGGGTGCTTTGGAGATATATTATTGTCTGTTATTTGTAATTATGACTCTTTGAAGTTGCATTTCTACTTTAGCATGGACCCTGTTATCAGGACAACCTACACACGATTGAAGGATGTTCAGAGTAGTGTGAGATGCTCAACTATATATCCTGAGAAGTTCAAAGGAAATGTCCTACATTAGGGATCAGGCAATTGTGATGATGACATGTGTCAGATAGATGATGAAGATGATCTTGTGATTCGAGCATCCGCAAAGTTTGATTTTGCTTTACTTTCTGATGATTTTAATAAGGTAACATATTGCTTTTATGCTCTGCAACAAACATAATATTTGCCAGCATAGTAATCCCTAACAACCAATGGATTGTTGTTTTCGATAATCTAGAGTTTTAATTCTATGTATTAGCCCACTGATATATGGAGTGTTGGATGTACGGTCATTAAGATGGCTATAGGAAAGCCTCCTTGGAGCCAACAGTATTAGGAGGTATTTTGAAACCATCACCTTCTATTGATTTCCTACTGGAGTGTTTATTTGTTTTGTTGGCAACAATTTTGGGCCTCAATAAGATGTTAGTTCGTTGTTTGTGAACTAACTAATTAGTATTTCATTCAGGTTGCTACTCTATTCCATATTAGGACAACTAAATCTCATCCACCCATCCTCGAGCATCTCTCTGCTAAAGCAATAGATTTTTTTGTTAAAATGTCTGGGAAAGTATGTTTCTCATGCCTATTATTTTTGTTTCTTGCTTCTCTTGCCCTAAGTATCCAATACTAATTATTCTTTTTAGGCTGATATACAAATTTATAAGAAGATAATTTATTCTTTATTTTAAAGTTGGTTTGATTCTCTTATCCTTTTATGGCAGGGAACCAAACTTAAGGCCTGCCGCGTCAGATCTACTACGGGGTATTATTACACGGCATGCTAATTTAACTTATCAATTCCTTATAAATTCAACTCTTACTCATATATATATATATATATGTAAATTATGGTTATCTTGTAGCAGAACATTCCTTGGTTCTGATGGAAAACACAATGTCACATAATAAAAGTTGCCACTTCTTTTAATAATTGTTCTAAAAAATATTTTTGGCTCATCATATGCAGCATCCATTGGTTACTAGGGAGTATCAGGACGCCTATCCTGTGTTACACGCTTCAGTTATGGTCAGTATAACTGCATGAAACCTTCTTTGTTTGCATTATGTAGCTTTTTTTTTCCCATTCTTATTTATTTTACAATCATTATGAAAATTCTGGGAAAAAATATGCCAACACTGGAGATGGAGCTTAAGAACTTGTAAGGGTTTTTCTTAAATAACCTTGGCTACTTTGAAGGTAATTATTGTTGGTTATTTGTAATTATTACTCTTTGAAGTTGCATTTCTGCTTTAGCATGGACCCTGTTATCAGGACAACCTACACGTGATTGAAGGACGTTCATAATAGTGTGAGGTGCTCAACTATATATCCTGAGAAGTTCCCAAGAAGTGTCCCTCATTGGGAATCTGAAAATTGTGATGATGACCTCTGTCAGATTGACGATGAAGATGATTTTTTGATTGGAGCATCAGCAAAGTTTTATTCTGCTTTACTTTCTGATGATTTTAATAAGGTAACATAATGCTTTTATGCCCTCCAACAAATATAATATTTGTCAGCATAGTAACCCCTAACAACCAATGGTTTGTTGTTTTCGTTAATTTAAAGTTTTAATCCTATGTCTGAGCCCGCTGATATATGAGGTGTTGGATGTACAGTTATTGAGATGGCTACAGGAAAGCCTTCTTGGAGCTAGCAGTATCAGGAGGTATTTTGAAACCATCATTTTCTATTACTTTCCTTTTCAAGTATTTATTTGTTCTATTAACTACAACTCTGGGACTCAGTAAGATATTAGTTCATTGTTTGTGAGCTAACTAATTGGTGCTTCTTTCAGGTTCCTGCTCTTTTTCATATCGGGATAACTAAATCTCATCCATTCATCCCCAAGCAACTCTCTGCTGAAGCAATAGATATTTTGTTAAAATGTCTGCAAAAGTATGTTTCTTATTCCTATTATTTTTGTTTCTTGCTTCTCATGCCCTTTGTATTTATTGCCAATTATTGTTTTTAGGCTGATATACAAATTTATAAGAAGATAATTTATGCTTTATTTTTAAGTTTGTTTCATGCTCTTATCCTTTTATGGCAGGGAACCAAACTTAAGGCATGCTGCACCAGATCTATTGTGGGTACTATTACACTGCAAACTAATTTAACTTATCAATTCCTTATAAATTAAGCACTAACTCATATATATATATATATATATATATATACATAAGTAAATTCTGGTTATCTTGTAGCAGAACATTCCTTGGTTCTAATGGAAAACACAATGTTAGATAACAAAAGTTGTCACTTCTTTTAGTAATTGTTCTAAAAAATGTTTTTGGCTCATCATATGCAGCATCCATTTGTTACTAGGGAGCATCAGGAAACCAATCCTGTGTTATGCACTTCAGTTATGGTTAGTATAACTGCATAAAGCCTTCTTTGTTTGCATTATGTAGTTTTTCTTTTTCCATTCTTATTTATTTTACAATCATTCTAAAAATTCTAGAAAAAAATATGACAACACTGGAAATGGAGCTTAAGAACTCGTAAGGGTTTTTGTTAAATAACGTTGGGTGCTGTGAAGGTATATTATTGTCTGTTATTTGTAATTACGACTCTTTGAAGTTGTATTTCTGCTTCAACATGGACCTTGTTATCAGGACAACCTACACGCAATTGAAGGATGCTCATAACAGTGTGAGGTGCTCAACTATATATCCTGAGAAGTTCCCAAGAAGTGTCCCTCATTGGGGATCTGACAATTGTGATGATGACATGTGTCAGATAGATGATGAAGATGATTTTTTGATTGGAGCATCAACAAAGTTTTATTCTGCTTTACTTTCTGATGATTTTAATAAGGTAACATAATGCTTTGATGCCCTCCAACAAATATAATATTTTCCAGCATAGTAACCCCTAACAACCAATGGTTTGTTGTTTTCGTTAATTTAAAGTTTTAATCCTATGTCTCAGCCCGCTGATATATGGAGTGTTGGATGTACGGTTATTGAGATGGCTACAGGAAAGCCTTCTTTGAGCCAGCAGTATCAGGAGGTATTTTGAAACCATCATTTTCTATTACTTTCCTACCGAAGTATTTATTTGTTCTGTTGACTACAACTTTGGGACTCAGTAAGATGTTAGTTCATTGTTTGTGAGCTAACTAATTGGTGTTTCTTTCCGATTCCTGCTCTCTTCCATATTGGGACAACTATATCTCATCCTGCCATCCCCAAGCATCTTTCTACTGAAGTAATATATATTTTGTTAAAATGTCTGCAAAATTATGTTTCTTATTCCTATTATTTTTGTTTCTTGTTTCTCCCGCCCTTTGTATTGATTGCCAATTATTATTTTTAGGCTGATCTACAGATTTATAAGAAGATAATTTATGCTTTATTTTTAAGTTTGTTTCATGCTCTTATCATTCTATAGCAAGGAACCAAACTTAAGGCTTGCTGCATCAGATCTATTGCTGGTACTATTACACTGCCGGCTAATTTAACTTATCAATTCCTTATAAATTAAGCACTAACATATAGGTGTATATATATATATATATACATAACTAAATTCTGGTTGTCTTGTAGGAAAACAATCCTTGGTTCTAATGGAAAAGACAATGTTAGATAACAAAAGTTGTCACTTCTTTTAATAATTGTTCTAAAAAGTGTTTTTGGCTCATCATATGCAACATCCATTTGTTACTAGAGAGCATCAGGAAATCTATCTTGTGTTACGGGCTTCAGTTAGGATCAGTATAACTGCATGAAGCCTTCTTTCTTTGCATTATGTAGCTTTTGTTTTTCCATTCTTATTTATTTTACAGTCATTATGATAATTCTAGAAAACAATATGGCAACACTAGAGATGGAGCTCAAGAACTCGTAAGTGTTTTTGTTAAATAACCTTGGGTGCTTCAAAGGTATATTATTGTCTGTTATTTGTAATTATGACTCTTTGAAGTTGCATTTCTGCTTTAGCATAGACCCTGTTATCAGGACAACCTACACGCGATTGAAGGATATTCATAATAGTGTCAGGTGTTTAACTATATATCCTAAGAAGTTCCCAAGAAGTGTCCCTCATTAGGGATCTGACAAATGTGATGATGACATGTGTCAGATAGACGATGAAGATGATTTTTTTGTTAGAGCATCAACAAAGTTTTATTCTGCTTTACTTTCTAATGATTTTAATAAGGTAACATAATGATTTTATGCACTCCAACAAATATAATATTCGCTAGCATAATAACCTCTAACAACCAATGGTTTGTTGTTTTCGTTAATTTAAAGTTTTAATCCTATGTCTGAGCCCGCTGATATATGGAGTGTTGGATGCACGGTTATTTAGATGGCTACAAGAAAGCCTTCTTTGAGCCAGCAGTATCAGGAGGTATTTTGAAACAATCATTTTCTATTACTTTCCTTCTGAAGTATTTATTTGTTCTGTTGACTACAACTTTGGGACTCAGTAAGATGTTAGTTCATTGTTTGTGAGCTAACTAATTGGTGTTTCTTTCAGGTTCCTCCTCACTTCGATATTGGGACAAATAAATCTCATCCATCCATCCCCGAGCATCTCTCTGCGGAAGCAGTAGACATTTTGTTAAAATGTCTGCAGAAGTATGTTTCTCATTCTTATTATTTTTTTTAGGCAGAAATACGGATTTATAAGAAGATAACTTATTCTTTATTTTTAAGTTTGTTTCATGCTCTTATCCTTCTATGGCAGGGAACCAAACTTAAGGCCTGCTGCATCAGATCTATTGTTGGTACTATTACACTGCAGGCTAATTTAATTTATCAATTCCTTATAAATTAAGCACTAACTCATATATATATATATATATATATACATAAGTAAATTCTGGTTATCTTGTAGCAGAACATTCCTTGATTCTGATCGAAAGCACAATGTTAGATAACAAAAGTTGTCACTTCTTTTTATAATTGCTCTAAAAAATGTTTTTGGCTCATCATATGCAACATCCATTTGTTACTAGGGAGTATCAGGAAAACTATCCTGTGTTACGCACTTCAGTTATGGTTAGTATAATTGCATGAAGACTTCTTGGTTTGCATTTTGTAGCTTTTCCTTTTCCATTCTTATTTATTTTAAAATTATTATGATAATTTTGCAAAAAAAATATGGCAACACCGGAGATGGAGCTTAAGAACTCGTAAAGGTTTTTGTTAAATAACCTGGGGTGCTTTGAAAATATATTATTGTCTATTATTTGTAATTATGACTCTTTGAAGTTGCATTTGTACTTTAGCATGGACGTTGTTATCAGGACAACCTGCGCGCGATTGAAGGATGTTCATAATAGTGTGATGTGCTCAACTATATATCTTGAGAAGTTCCCGGGAAGCGTCCCTCAGTACGGATCTTACAATTGCGATGATGACATGTGTGAGATAGACGATGAATTTGTTTTTGTGATTGGAGCATGAGCCAAGTTTTATTCAGCTTTACTTTTTGATGATTTTAATAAGGCAACATAATGCTTTTATGCCCTCCAACAAATATAATATTTGTCAGCATAGTAACCCCTAACAACGATTGGTTTCTTGTTTTGGTTAATTTAAAGTTTTAATCCAATGTCTAAGCCCGCTGACATATGGAGTGTTGGATGTACGATTATTGAGATGGTTACAGGAAAGCCTTCTTAGAGCTAGTAGTATCAGGAGGTATTTTGAAACCATCATTTTCTATTACTTTCTTACTGAAGTATTTATTTGTTCTGTTGACTACAACTTTGGGACTCAGTAAGATGTTAGTTCATTGTTTATGAGCTAACTAATTGATGTTTCTTTCAAGTTTCTGCTCTCTTCCATATTGGGACAACTAAATCTTGTCCATCCATCCCCGAGCATCTCTCTGCTGAAGCAATAGATATTTTTTTAAAATATCTGCAGAAGTATGTTTCTCATTCCTATTCTTTTTGTTTCTTGCTTCTCTTGCCCTTTGCATCTATTGCCAATTATTGTTTTTAGGCTGGTATACAAATTTGTAAGAAGATAATTCATGCTTTATTTTTAAGTTTGTTTCATGCTCTTATCCTCTATGGCAGGGAACCAAACTTAAGGCTTGCTGCATCAGATCTATTGCTAGTACTATTACACTGCAGGCTAATTTAACTTATCAATTCCTTATAAATTAATCACTAACTGATATATATACATAAGTAAATTTTGGTTATCCTGTAGCAGAACATTCCTTGATTCTGATGGAAAACCCAATGTTAGATAACAAAAGTTGTCACTTCTTTTAATAGTTATTCTAAAAAATGTTTTTGGCTCATCACATGCAACATCCATTTGTTTCTAAGGAGTATAGGGAAAACTATCCTGTGTTTCGCGCTTCTGTTAGGGTCAGTATAACTGCATGAAGCCTTCTTTGTTTGCATTATACAGCTTTTCTTTTTCCATTCTTATTTATTTTACAATTATTATGATAATTTGGGAAAAAAATATGGCAACACCGGAGATGGAGCTTAAAAACTCGTAAAGATTTTTGTTAAATAACCTTGGTTGCTTTGAAGATATATTATTGTTTGTTATTTGTAATTATGACTCTTTGAAGTTGCATTTCCACTTTAGCATGGACCCTGTTATCAAAACAACCTGCATGCGATTGATGGATGTTCATAATAATGTGAGGTGCTTAACTATATATCCTGAGAAGTTCCCGGGAAGTGTCCCTCAGTGGGGATCTGACAATTGTGATGATGACATGTGTCAAATAGATGATGAAGATGATTTTGTGATTGGAGCATCAGCAAAGTTTGATTCTGCTTTACTTTTTGATAATTTTAATAAGGTAAAATAATGCTTTTATGCCTCCAACAAATATAATATTTGTTAGCATAGTAACCCCTAACAATCAATGGTTTGTTGTTTTCGTTAATTTAAAGTTTTAATCCTACGTCTGAGCCCACTGATATATGTAATGTTGGATGTATGGTTATTGAGATGGTTACAAGAAAGACTTCTTGGAGCCAGCAATATCAGGAGGTATTTTAAAACCATCATTTTCTATTACTTTCCTACTGAAGTATTTATTTGTTCTGTTAACTGCAACTTTGGGACTCAGTAGGATGTTAGTTCATTGTTTGTAAGCTAGCTAATTGGTGTTTCTTTCAGGTTCCTGCTCGCTTCCATATTGGGACAACTAAATCTACACCATCCGTCCCCGAGCATCTCTCTGCTGAAGCAATAGATATTTTGTTAAAATTTATGCAGAAGTATGTTTCTCATTCCTATTCTTTTTGTTTCTTGCTTCTCCTGCCTTTTGTTTCTATTGCCAATTATTTTTTTTAGGCTGAAACACAAATTTATAAGAAGATAATTTATGCTTTATATTTAAGTTTGTTTCATGCTATTATCCTTCTGTGGAGAGGAACCAAACTTAAGGCCTGCTGCATCAGATCTATTGCTGGTACTATTACACTGCAGGCTAATTTAACTTATCAATTCCTTATAAATTAAGCACTAACCCATATATATATACATAAGTAAATTATGGTTATGATGTAGCAGAACATTCCTGGATTCTGATGGAAAACACAATGTTAGATAACAAAAGTTGTCACTTCTTTTAATAATTGCTCTAAAAAATGTTTTTGGCTCATCATAAGCAACATCCATTTGTTACTAGGGAGTATCAGGAAAACTATGCTGTGTTACGCGCTTCTGTTAGGGACAGTACAACTGCATGAAGCCTTCTTTGTTTGCATTATGTAGCTTTTCTTTTTCCATTCTTATTTATTTTACAATTATTATGAAAATTCAGGAAAAAAATATGGCAACATCGGAGATGGAGCTTAAGAAGTCATAAAGGTTTTGTTAAATAACCTTGGGTGCTTTGAAGATATATTATTGTCTGTTATTTTTAATTATGACTCTTTGAAGTTTCATTTCTACTTTAGCATGGACCCTTTAATCAGGACAACCGGCATGCGACTGAAGGATGTTCATAATAGTGTGAGGTGCTGAACTATATATCCTGACAAGTTCCCAAGAAGTGTCCCTCATTGGGGATCTGACAATTGTGATGATGGCATGTGTCGGATAGATGATGAAGATGATTTTGTGATTGGAGCATTAGCAAAGTTTGATTCTGCTTTACTTTCTGATAATTTTAATAAGGTAAAATAATGCTTTTCTGCCTCCAACAAATATAATATTTGTTAGCATAGTAACCCCTAACAATCAATGGTTTGTTGTTTTCGTTAATTTAAAGTTTTAATCCTACGTCTGAGCCCACTGATATATGGACTGTTGGATGTATGGTTATTGAGATGGTTACAGGAAAGCCTTCTTGGAGCCAGCAATATCATGAGGTATTTTAGAACCATCATTTTCTATTACTTTCCTGCTGAAGTATTTATTTGTTTTGTTGACTACAACGTTGGGACTCAGTAGGATGTTAGTTCATTGTTTGTAAGGTAAGTAATTGGTGTTTCTTTCAGGTTCCTGCTCTCTTCCATATTGGGACAGCTAAATGTACTCCATCCGTCCCCGAGCATCCCTCTGCTGAAGCAATAGATATTTTGTTAAAATTTATGCAGAAGCATGTTTCTCATTCCTATTCCTTTTGTTTCTTGCTTTTCCTGCCCTTTGTTTCTATTCCCAATTATTGTTTTTACGTTGATATACAAATTTATAAGAAGATAATTTATGCTTTATTTTTAAGTTTGTTTCATGCTCTTATCCTTCTATGGCAGGGAACCAAACTTACGGCCTGTTGCATCAGATCTATTGCTGGTACTATTACACTGCAGGCTAATTTAATTTATCAATTCCTTATAAATTAAGCACTAACTCATATATATACTTAAGTAAATTATGGTCATCATGTAGCAGAACATTTCTGGATTCTGATGGAAAACACAATGTTAGATAACAAAAGTTGTCACTTCTTTTAATAATTGCTCTAAAAAATGTTTTTGGCTCATCATATGCAACATTCATTTGTTACTAGGGAGTATCAGGAAAAGTACGCTGTGTTACGCGCTTCTGTTAAGGTCAGTACAACTGCATGAAGCCTTCTTTGTTTGCATTATGTAGCTTTTCTTTTTCTATTTTTATTTATTTTATAATTATTATGAAAATTTAGGAAAAAAATATGGCAACACCGGTGATGGAGCTTAAAAACTCGTAAAGGTTTTGTTAAATAACCTTGGGTGCTCTGAAGATATATTTTTGTCTGTTATATTTAATTATGACTCTTTGAAGTTGCATTTCTACTTTAGCATGGACCCTATTATCAGGACAACCTGCACGCGATTGAAGGATGTTCATAATAATGTGAGGTGCTTAACTATATATCCTGAGAAGTTCCCGGGAAGTGTCCCTCAGTAGGGATCTGACAATAGTGATGATGACATGTGTCAGATAGATGATGAAGATGATTTTGTGATTGGACAATCAGCAAAGTTTGATTCTTCTTTATTTTCTGATGATTTTAATAAGGTAAAATAATGCTTTTATGCCTCCAACAAATATAATATTTTCAGCATAATAACCCCTAACAATCAATGGTTTGTTGTTTTTGTTACTTTAAAGTTTTAATCCTATGTCTGAGCCCGCTGATATATGGAGTGTTGGATGTACGGTTATTGAGGTGGTTACAGGAAAGCCTTCTTGGAGCCAGCAATATCAGGAGGTACTTTGAAACCATCATTTTCTATTACTTTCCTACTGAAGTATTTATTTGTTCTGTTGACTACTACTTTGGGACTCAGTAGGATGTTAGTTCATTGTTTGTAAGCTAAGTAATTGGTGTTTCTTTTAGGTTCCTGCTCACTTCCATATTGGGACAACTAAATCTACTCCATTCGTCCCCGAGCATCTCTCTGCTGAAGCAATAGATATTTTGTTAAAATTTCTGCAGAAGTATGTTTCTCATTCCTATTCTTTTTGTTTCTTGCTTCTCCTGCCCTTTGTTTCTATTGCCAATTATTGTTTTTAGGCTGATATACAAATTTATAAGAATATAATTTATGCTTTATTTTTATGTTTGTTTCATGCTATTATATTTCTATGGAGAAGAACCAAACTTAAGGCCTGCTGCATCAAATCTATTGTTGGTACTATTACACTGCAGGCTAATTTAACTTATCAATTCCTTATAAATTAAACACTAACTCATATATATATATACATAAGTAAATTATGGTTATGATGTACCAGAACATTCCTGGATTCTGATGGAAAACACAATGTTAGATTACAAAAGTTGTCACTTCTTTTAATAATTGCTCTAAAAAATGTTTTTCGCTCATCATATGGAACATCCATTTGTTATTAGGGAGTATCAGGAAAACCATGCTGTGTTACGCGCTTCTGTTCGGGTCAATACAACTGTATGAAGCCTTCTTTGTTTGCATTATGTAGCCTTTCTTTTTCTATTTTTATTTATTTTACAATTATTATGAAAATTCAGGAAAAAAATATGGCAACATCGGAGATGGAGCTTAAGAAGTTGTAAAGGTTTTGTTAAATAACCTTGGGTGCTTTGAAGATATATTATTGTCTATTATTTGTAATTATGACTCTTTGAAGTTGCATTTGTACTTTAGCATGGACGTTGTTATCAGGACAACCTGCGCGTGATTGAAGGATGCTCATAATAGTGTGATGTGCTCAAGTATATATCCTGAGAAGTTCCCGGGAAGCGTCTCTCAGTACGGATCTTACAATTGTGATGATGACATGTGTGAGATAGACGATGAAGATGTTTTCGTGATTGGAGCATGAGCAAAGTTTTATTCTGCTTTACTTTTTGATGGTTTTAATAAGGTAACATAATGCTTTTATGCCCTCCAACAAATATAATATTTGTCAGTATAGTAACCCCTAACAACGATTGGTTTCTTGTTTTGGTTAATTTAAAGTTTTCATCCTACGCCTGAGCCCGCTGATATATGGAGTGTTGGATGTACGATTATTGAGATGGTTACAGGAAAGCCTTCTTAGAGCCAGTAGTATCAGGAGGTATTTTGAAACCATCATTTTCTATTACTTTCTTACTGAAGTATTTATTTGTTCTGTTGACTACAACTTTGGGACTCAGTAAGATGTTAGTTCAATGTTTATGAGCTAACTAATTGATGTTTCTTTCAGGTTTCTGCTCTCTTCCATATTGGGACAACTAAATCTTGTCCATCCATCCCCGAGCATCTCTCTGCTGAAGAAATAGATATTTTTTTAAAATATCTACAGAAGTATGTTTCTCATTCCTATTCTTTTTGTTTCTTGCTTCTCTTGCCCTTTGCATCTATTGCCAATTATTGTTTTTAGGTTGATATACAAATTTGTAAGAAGATAATTCATGCTTTATTTTTAAGTTTGTTTCATTCTTTTATCCTCTATGGCAGGGAACCAAACTTAAGGCATGCTGCATCAGATCTATTGCTGGTACTATTACACTGCAGGCTAATTTCACTTATCAATTCCTTATAAATTAAGCACTAACTGATATATATACATAAGTAAATTTTGGTTATCATGTAGCAAAACATTCCTTGATTCTGATGGAAAACACAATGTTAGATAACAAAAGTTGTCACTTCTTTTAATAGTTGTTCTAAAAAATGTTTTCGCTCATCACATGCAACATCCATTTGTTTCTAAGGAGTATCAGGAAAACTATCCTGTGTTTCGCGCTTCTGTTAGGGTTAGTATAACTGCATGAAGCCTTCTTTGTTTGCATTATGTAGCTTTTCTTTTTTCATTCTTATTTATTTTAATATTATTATGATAATTTGGGAAAAAAATATGGCAACACCGGAGATGGAGCTTAAGAACTCATAAAGGTTTTTGTTAAATAACCTTGGGTGCTTTGAAGATATATTATTGTTTGTTATTTGTAATTATGACTCTTTGAAGTTGCATTTCTACTTTAGCATGGACCCTATATCAAAACAACCTGCATGCGATTGAAGGATGTTCATAATAATGTGAGGTGCTTAACTATATATCCTGAGAATTTCCCGGGAAGTGTCCCTCAGTGGGGATCTGACAGTTGTGATGATGACATGTGTCAGATAGATGATGAAGATGATTTTGTGATTGGAGCATCAGCAAAGTTTGATTCTGCTTTACTTTCTGATAATTTTAATATGGTAAAATAATGCTTTTATGCCTCCAACAAATATAATATTTGTTAGTATAGTAACCCCTAACAATCAATGGTTTGTTGTTTTCATTAATTTAAAGTTTTAATCCTACGTCTGAGCCCGCTGATATATGTAGTGTTGGATGTACGGTTATTGAGATGGTTACAGGAAAGCCTTCTTGGAGCCAACAATATCAAGAGGTATTTTAAAACCATCATTTTCTATTATGTTCCTACTGAAGTATTTATTTGTTCTGTTGACTACAACTTTAGGACTCAGTAGGATGTTAGTTCATTGTTTGTAAGCTAACTAATTGGTGTTTCTTTCAGGTTCCTGCTCGCTTCCATATTGGGACAACTAAATCTACTCCATCCATCCCCGAGTATCTCTCTGCTGAAGCAATAGATATTTTGTTAAAATTTATGCAGAAGTATGTTTCTCATTCCTATTCTTTTTGTTTCTTGCTTCTCCTGCCCTTTGTTTCTATTGCCAATTATTGTTTTTAGGCTGATACACAAATTTATAAGAAGATAATTTATGCTTTATTTTTAAGTTTGTTTCATGCTATTATCCTTCTGTGGAGAGGAACCAAACATAAGGCCTGCTGCATCAGATCTATTGCTGGTACTATTACACTGCAGGCTAATTTAATTTATCAATTCCTTATAAATTAAGCACTAACTCATATATATATACATAAGTAAATTATGGTTATGATGTAGCAGAACATTCCTGGATTTTGATAGAAAACACAATGTTAGATAACAAAAGTTGTCACTTCTTTTAATAATTGTTCTAAAAAATGTTTTTGGCTTATCATATGCAACATCCATTTGTTACTAGGGAGTATCAGGAAAACTGTGCTGTGTTACGCGCTTCTGTTAGGGTCAGTACGACTGCATGAAGCCTTCTTTGTTTGCATTATGTAGCTTTTCTTTTTCCATTCTTATTTATTTTACAATTATTATGAAAATTCAGGAAAAAAATATGGCAACATCGGAGATGGGGCTTAAGAAGTCGTAAAGGTTTTGTTAAATAACCTTCGGTGCTTTGAAGATATATTATTGTCTGTTATTTTTAATTATGACTCTTTGAAGTTGCATTTCTACTTTAGCATGGACCCTTTAATCAGGACAACCGGCATGCGACTGACGGATGTTCATAATAGTGTGAGGTGCTCAACTATATATCCTGACAAGTTCCCAAGAAGTGTCCCTCATTGGGGATCTGACAATTGTGATGATGGCATGTGTCATATAGATGATGAAGATTATTTTGTGATTGGAGCATTAGCAAAGTTTGATTCTGCCTTACTTTCTGATAATTTTAATAAGGTAAAATAATGCTTTTATGCCTATAACAAATATAATATTTGTTAGCATAGTAACCCCTAACAATCAATGGTTTGTTGTTTTCGTTAATTTAAAGTTTTAATCCCACGTCTGAGCCCACTGATATATGGACTGTTGGATGTATGGTTATTGAGATGGTTATAGGAAAGCCTTCTTGGAGCCAGCAATATCAGGAGGTATTTTAAAACCATCATTTTCTATTACTTTCCTACTGAAGTATTTATTTGTTTTGTTGACAACAACGTTGGGACGCAGTAGGATGTTACTTCATTGTTTGTAAGCCAACTAATTGGTGTTTCTTTCAGGTTCCTTCTCTCTTCCATATTGGGACAGCTAAATGTACTCCATCCGTCCCCAAGCATCTCTCTGCTGAAGCAATAGATATTTTGTTAAAATTTATGCAGAAGTATGTTTCTCATTCCTATTCTTTTTGTTTCTTGCTTCTCCTGCCCTTTGTTTCTATTGCCAATTATTGTTTTTACGCTGATATACAAATTTATAAGAAGATAATTTACGCTTTATTTTTAAGTTTGTTTCATGCTTTTATCCTTCTATGGCAGGGAACCAAACTTACGGCCTGCTGCATCAAATCTATTGCTGGTACTATTACATTGTAGGCTAATTTAACTTATCAATTCCTTATAAATTAAGCACTAACTCATATATATACATAAGTAAATTATGGTTATCATGTAGCAGAACATTCCTGGATTCTGATGGAAAACACAATGTTAGATAACAAAACTTGTCACTTCTTTTAATAATTGCTCTAAAAAATGTTTTTGGCTCATCATATGCAACATTCATTTGTTACTAGGGAGTATCAGGAAAAGTATGCTGTGTTACGCGCTTCTGTTAAGGTCAGTACAACTGCATGAAGCCTTCTTTGTTTGCATTATGTAGCTTTTCTTTTTCTATTTTTATTTATTTTACAATTCTTATGAAAATTTAGGAAAAAAATATGGCAACACCGGTGATGGAGCTTAAAAACTCGTAAAGGTTTTGTTAAATAACCTTGGGTGCTCTGAAGATATATTATTGTCTGTTATTTTTAATTATGACTCTTTGAAGTTGCATTTCTACTTTAGCATGGACCCTGTTATCCGGACAACCTGCACGCGATTGAAGGATGTTCATAATAATGTGAGGTGCTTAACTATATATCCTGAGAAGTTCCCGGGAAGTGTCCCTCAGTAGGGATCTGACAATTGTGATGATGACATGTGTCAGATAGATGATGAAGATGATTTTGTGATTGGAGCATCAACAAAGTTTGATTCTTCTTTATTTTCTGATGATTTTAATAAGGTAAAATAATGCTTTTAAGCCTCCAACAAATATAATATTTTCAGCATAGTAACCCCTAACAATCAATGGTTTGTTGTTTTTGTTAATTTAAAGTTTTAATCCTATGTCTGAGCCCGCTGATATATGGAGTGTTGGATGTACGGTTATTGAGGTGGTTACAGGAAAGCCTTCTTAGAGCCAGCAATATCAGGAGGTACTTTGAAACCATCATTTTCTATTACTTTCATACTGATGTATTTATTTGTTCTGTTGACTACTACTTTGGGACTCAGTAGGATGTTAGTTCATTGTTTGTAAGGTAAGTAATTGGTGTTTCTTTCAGGTTCCTGCTCTCTTCCATATTGGGACAACTAAATCTACTCCATCCGTCCCCGAGCATCTCTCTGCTGAAGCAATAGATATTTTGTTAAAATTTCTGCAGAAGTATGTTTCTCATTCCTATTCTTTTTGTTTCTTGCTTCTCCTGCCCTTTGTTTCTATTGCCAATTATTGTTTTTAGGCTGATATATAAATTTATAAGAATATAATTTATGCTTTATTTTTAAGTTTGTTTCATGCTATTATCCTTCTGTGGAGAAGAACCAAACTTAAGGCCTGCTGCATCAGATCTATTGCTAGTACTATTACACTGCAGGCTAATTTAACTTATCAATTCCTTATAAATTAAACACTAACTCATATATATATATACATAAGTAAATTGTGGTTATGATGTAGCAGAACATTCCTGGATTCTGATGGAAAACACAATGTTAGATAACAAAAGTTGTCATTTCTTTTAATAATTACTCTAAAAAATGTTTTTCGCTCATCATATGCAACATCCATTTGTTACTAGGGAGTATCAGGAAAACTATGCTGTGTTACGCGCTTTTGTTCGGGTCAATACAACTGTATGAAGCCTTCTTTGTTTGCATTATGTAGCTTTTCTTTTTCTATTTTTATTTATTTTACAATTATTATTAAAATTCAGGAAAAAAATATGGCAACATCGGAGATGGAGCTTAAGAAGTCGTAAAGGTTTTGTTAAATAACCTTGGGTGCTTTGAAGATATATTATTGTCTATTATTTGTAATTATGACTCTTTGAAGTTGCATTTGTACTTTAGCATGGACGTTGTTATCAGGACAACCTGCGTGTGATTGAAGGATGTTCATAATAGTGTGATGTGCTCAAGTATATATCCTGAGAAGTTCCCGGGAAGCGTCCCTCCGTACGGATCTTACAATTGTGATGATGACATGTGTGAGATAGACGATGAAGATGTTTTTGTGATTGGAGCATGAGCAAATTTTTATTTTGCTTTACTTTTTGATGATTTTAATAAGGTAACATAATGCTTTTAAGCCCTCCAACAAATATAATATTTGTCAGCATAGTAACCCCTAACAACGATTGGTTTCTTGTTTTGGTTAATTTAAAGTTTAATCCTAAGTCTGAGCCCGTTGATATATGGAGTGTTGGATGTACGATTATTGAGATGGTTACAGGAAAGCCTTCTTAGAGCCAGTAGTATCAGGAGGTATTTTGAAACCATCATTTTCTATTACTTTCTTACTGAAGTATTTATTTGTTCTGTTGACTACAACTTTGGGACTCAGTAAGATGTTAGTTCATTGTTTATGAGCTAACTAATTGATGTTTCTTTCAGGTTTCTGCTCTTTTCCATATTGGGACAACTAAATCTTGTCCATCCATTCCCGAGCATCTCTCTGCTGAAGCAATAGATATTTTTTTAAAATATCTGCAGAAGTATGTTTCTCATTCCTATTCTTTTTGTTTCTTGCTTCTCTTGCCCTTTGCATCTATTGCCAATTATTGTTTTTAGGCTGATATTCAAATTTGTAAGAAGATAATTCATGCTTTATTTTTAAGTTTGTTTCATGCTATTATCCTTCTGTGGAGAGGAACCAAACTTAAGGCCTGCTGCATCAGATCTATTGCTGGTACTATTACACTGCAGGCTAATTTAACTTATCAATTCCTTATAAATTAAGCACTAACTCATATATACATATACATAAGTAAATTCTGGTTATTTTGTAGCAGAACATTCCTTGGTTCTGATGAAAAACACAATGTTAGATAACAAAAGTTGTCGCTTCTTTTAATATGTATTCTAAAAAATGTTTTTGGCTCATCAAATGCAGCATCCATTTGTTACTAGGCAATATCAGGAAACCTATCCTATGTTACGCGCTTTAGTTATGGTCAGTATAACTGCAGGAAGCCTTCTTTGTTTGCATTATGCCGCTATTCTTTTTCTATTCTTATTTATTTTACAATCATTATGAAAATTCTGGAAAAAAAGATGGCAACACCTGAGATGGAGCTTAAGAACTCGTAATGGTTTTTGTTAAACAACCTTGGGTGCTTTCAAGATATATTATTGTCTGTTATTTATAATTGTGAATCTTTGAGGTTGCATTTCTGCTTTAGCATGGATCCTGTTATCAAAACAAGCTACACGTGATTGAAGGATGTTCATAATAATGTGAGGTGCTCAACTATATATCCTGAGAAGTTCTCAGGAAGTGTCTCACATTGGGGATGAGGCAATTGTGATGATGACATGTGTTAGATAGATGATGAAGATAATTTTGTGATTGGAGCATCAACAAAGTTTGATTCTGCTTTACTTTCTGATGATTTTAATAAGGTAACATATTGCTTTTATGCCCTTCAACAAATATAATGTTTGTCAACATAGTAACCCCTAACAACCAATGGTTTGTTGTTTTCGTTAATCTAGAGTTTTAATCTTATGTTTGAGCCTGCTGATATATGGAGTGTTAGATGTACGGTTATTGAGATGGCTATAGGAAAGCCTCCTTGGAGCCAACAGTATCAGAAGGCATTTTGAAACCAGCATCTTCTATTGCTTTCCTTCTAAAGTATTTATTTGTTCTGTTGACTACAACTTTGGGACTCAGTAAGATGTTAGTTCATTGTTTATAAACTAACTAATAGGTGTTTCTTTCATGTTGTTGCTCTCTTCCATATTGGACAACTAAATCTCATCCACCCATCCCCGAGCATCTCTCTACTGAAGCAATAGATTTTTTTGTTAAAATGTCTGTAGAAGTATGTTTCTGATGCCTATTATTTTTGTTTCTTGCTTCTCCTGCCTTTTGTATCCATTATTAATTATATTTTTTAGGTTGATATACAAATTTATAAGAAGATAATTATGTTTTACTTTCAAGTTTTTTTCATTCTATTATCTTTCTATGGCACGGAACCAAACTTAAGGCCTGCTGCATCAGATCTATTGCTGGTACTTTTACACTGCAGACTAATTTAACTTATCAATTCGTTATAAATTAAGCTCTAACTCATATATATGTGTATATATATATATATATATAAATTATGGTTATCTTGTAGCAGAACATGCCTTGGTTCTGATGTAAAACACAATGTCAGATAATAAAAGTTGTCACTTCTTTTAATAATTGTTCTAAAAAATGTTTTTGACTCATCATATGCAGTATCCATTTGTTACTAGGGAGTATTAGGAAACCTATCCTGTGTTACGCGCTTTAGTTATGGTCAGTATAACTGCATGAAGACTTCTTTGTTTGTATTATGCAGCTACTCTTTTTTCATTCTTATTTATTTTAGAATCATTGGGAAAATTTTGGAAAAATGATGGCAACACATGAATTAGAGCTTAGGAACTCGTAAGGGTTTTTGTTAAATAATCACAGTTGCTTTGAAGATATATTATTGTTTGTTATTTGTAATTATGACTCTTTGAGGTCGCATTTTTGCTTTAGCAAGGACCCTGTTATCAGGACTACCTACACACAATTGAAGTATGCTCATAATATTGTGAGGTGCTCAATTATATATCCTGAGAGGTTCTCAAGAAGTGTCCCACATTGGAGATTTGACAATTGTGATGATGATATGTGTCAGATAGATGATGAAGATGATCTTGTGATTGAAGCATCAGCAAAGTTTGATTCTGTTTTATTTTCTGATGATTTTAGTATGGTAACATATTGCTTTTATGCCCTCCAACAAATATAATATTTGTCAGCATAGTAACCTCTAACAACCAATGGTTTGTTGTTTTCGTTAATCTACAGTGTTAATCCTATGTTTGAACTTGCTTTATATTATTATATAAATAAAAATATTGTACAATAATTGAAATTCAATATCCTAATCCATTTTTTTTTCAAAATTTAAAAATGTTAAAATGCATATGTTGCAAGATTATTAATTTCTTCCTATTATAAATTTTATTTTAAATCTGATAAGATTTGTTCGATGATTAATATTCAATTTTTGTAAAAATATTACAATATATTCCTTCCAAAAGTTAATATAACAAGTCTACAAAATCGTATTTTAATACTCAAAATTATTAATATTAATATTTTTATTTTTATTTTTATTTTTGTTTTTGTATTTGTTTTAAATAAGCATATTAAAGTATAAATAGATGTCCAAATAAAATTATACTTATAAATAAATATGACATTAGTTTTAATTGTCTTTTTAACTTTTTTAAAGTCTTTGTTAATTTTTTTTAAACTTTTTTTGATATTTTAAATTACATATTACGATAATTCTTTCTTATTCATTAAGTTTTTAAAATTTTCTTAATTATTTCCTTTCAAAAACCAATCTAATAATTTTTTAAAATTCATATATTTTTATTCTAAAATAGTGAAGTATTAGAACTATGTTTTTTTTTTATTATTTATTGATAACAAAGCGTAATTTTAATTATTAATTGTCCATACAATAATTTAAATTTATTTATATTATATATTATAGTAAAGGAATATTTAAAACCAAACTCTTAAACTTATGTATAAAATTTTATTTATGAAAGATAAATTAAAAAAAGATTAAAATAATTATCTAAATAATATATTATTTTATTCCAAACATAACACAGGTGACCTGCGAGTACAATATATGAAAAAAATGAGCAAGGATCCTCTAGAGTTTTTTTTTCCTAAAGTTTCCTAGAGTGATGCATTATGTGGTTGAGATTTAATGGTAAGTCACATCAATTTTTCAGCATTAAATTTCAACCACACAATACACCACTTTAGGAAACTTTAGGAGAAAAATGGTGGAAAAGAATAAGAAACAGAGTTGCTATTTGGTGCTTTCAAGAAGTTTCCAAACTGTGGCGACAGCTAGTAATTTGGAAAAATCAAACGTGAGACTCTTTTAGATTTTCTAATCCTAAACATGTTAGGTTTCCAGGCAATCCCTTATTCACTCAGTCTCTCTCTTTCTCTATAAATAAAAGCCACTGCTTCTTCACCTCACCACCCTCAACTTATTCTTTCTTCTTCTTGCTTTTCAGTTCGTTTCTTTTTCTTGCTGTCTTTGAAATCTCTCTGTTTAGGGTTGCGTTGCGAATCGTCTGCGAGATAATACTTTTGTGTGACAATGTCTGCTTTTGTTTCATCAGTCGGGGGAGCCATCTGTGCCGACTACTTTGGTGATGAGTTCGGTCTGCCTCTGCCTCTGCCTCTGCCTCGGCCTCGGCCTTGGCCTCAGGTTGATGCCAAGAAGATGAATGACAAGAAGGAGAATTGCCATGGGGGCACTGAATCAGCATCAGTAGCACCGGCGGTGGCGGCGGTGAGAATTGGAAAGAAAGAATTGGGAGTAACACTCGCCTTTGATGGGTTGCATCCTTTCGAAACCCTTATCTATCACTGATGAAGTTTATGGCCAAGGACACGGGATTTTTTTTTTTTTTTCTCGAGACAAAAGACTACTAGATTTGGCACTGATGAAAAGTGTGTAATAGGATTCATCGACAGTTGATAGATACCACGCAGTAGGTCTTCTTTTTTGCTTTTATCTTCCAGATGATATTTGTTATTTGATTTTCTAAGAAATTTTCTTTGCTTTTCTTTCTTTTTTAATGAAATTATATTTTTAGCTTGAGATTTATGAGAAAGATTTAATTGATTGAAGTTCCTTGTGCACAAGACTTGATATTGATTATGTGAAAGTATTCTACTCCATCACATATATGACCTATAATATTGGATAATTAAATTACATTAAACTCTTTTGAGAGGGTTTAGAAAATAAGAAATTATACCAGTTTGACATAATTATAATGATCTTTTATTTAACATGGCTAAAACAATGAGAACTAATCAGATAGTGTGTAAATACTAGAATAAATAAGAAAAGATATATATTTCAATTTGGAAAAGACTTTTTTCATCCCTACTACTAATGAAAAGATGATTAAGAGTTATGCCAATTAAAATATTAAGAAAGTTCAATATAATTGTGTTTCTAAAACTCAACCCCTAAAAAAAAAACCACTCGTAAAACTTATAATTTCTTTGAATGTTTGATGAAAATCTAAAATTAGTGAACCTAAAAAAAACAAGATACAAATCAAACAATATAACAAAATATCTATCAATAACAACATATAAATCAAGTACATCAATTTTCAAAATTAACATATAAATTGGCACGACAAGAATGGTGGTGTTGGAGAGAGAGTGAGAGAGAGAATGAACAATAAGATCAACTGGATCTAAACAAAAATTGTTTTGAATGGTAGTGGATGAACAATGTTAAAGGGAGAGAAAAAGAGTAAACGATGAGATCAATTAGATCTGGACCGGAGATGTGCATTGTGAATGGCTATTGATGGTAGAAAAAAGTACGGTAAATAGGTTTGGGATGACACCAATAGATGTGGCGACGACAACAGTAGAAGTGGTGGCGGTGATGGTTGATGCAGTTGGGAGACACCGTGGATACCGTTGAGGCGTTAAAAAAATAAATAAATAAAAAGATATCTTGACCATCTATGTTAAAGTTTGTCCTTCTAGAATTTCAAATCCTACTGACTTTTAATTATAAATCAATTTTTGGTGTCTCAAAACTCTTATTGAAAGATATAAAGGGGTATATATACCTAATTTTTTTTCTAAAATTTATGTTTGCAAATCACATTACAAATTATATCCTTCTGATATGTGAAGCAAGCCAAAATTGTTTCCATAATCCTCCCTCATAACGGATCTTCATTTTTTACTCAGATTTGCACCTTATACATTTCAATGGGGTTTCTAATTAATTTCTAATTATTGTTTAAGAAAATAAATATGAACTGATAATTGTTATAGCTGGGTTACGAACTTTTTATAAACAACAAATGAAAGGGAGTTAACCTATCTCTTATTTTTCATCGTTTATCTAGGGAGAAAAATAAAAAAAAATAGGCCAAATAAATTATAAATATTTTATTAAATAGTCCATATGAATGTGTGTAGTGTGGGTCGACCCACATGTTATATTACCGACATGAAATGAATTCTCACAGAGCATTTTTTCTTTCATCCTCGGACGTTTTATCTTTCTTTTCTGGGATATTTACGTGTACGTCTTAATAAGTAGACTTATTATTTAATAAATCCTATGAAAAAAATTTATCATAAAAAAATCACTAATTATAAGTTTTAGTTACAATTTATAAAAATCATGACAAAAAAAAGTCACTAATTGTCAATTTTTAGGGACGTATATAAAAAATTATCACAAAAAAGTATTTTTAGCGACAATTTTACCAAGACTTATTTTCAATAGGACTGATGAAAATTAAGTCTAACTATTAGGACCTATTGGTAGTTTACCCTTCTTCCCCCTATTCGTCCAAGGGAAGGAAGAAGTGCTGCAAAAAAACAAGGTAGTTTATAATTTCTAAATAGGGTTATGCTGAAAACTTTAAATAATTTATTAAATTTTTCATCAAATTTTTTATATGGGTATGGTATTCACACGTGTGAGTTTGTGTGGGTCTCACGCCCATGTGAAAAATTTGATAAAAAATTTGATAAATTATTTAAGATGCATAGCATTTTCCTTTTGATAAAACTGTGCAATCTTGAACATCATTGAGCAATATTTTTTTTCACAAAATACCCTCAAATGCATGTACATGTGTGAATCTTGGGTAAGATTTGTGCGCATTTCACTTTCACATTGCTGCGGTGATATTTGGTTTTTTTTTTTTTTTTTTTTTTTGATGCTTAAAATTTTAAAGTATCATAACTTTTTCTGCACATATTTATTTTTAATAAAATTTATATATTTGAAATTTACAACTATCAAATAAATTAATATTGAAAATAAAAATATATATAAAAAAAGTTTAGTAACATTACAGAATGGACCAATCTTAATAGTATTTTTTTCTTAACTTCATGACCAATCTTAATATTATTTTTTTCTTAACTTCATCAATTTCACCAAAATTGAATAGAATTGAGAAAATTTTCAGTTGCACGAAAATTGAGAAATTTCTCAATTTTGTCTCAGTTTTAAAAATAAGAAATTTCTTAGTTTCGCACAGTAATATTTCATACAATTGTTTAGCTAAAAAGATTTCTTTTTAATTTTTATATAATTTTATATTTAATATTGACCTTATTTTTTATGATGCACCATAAAAATAAATCTTATCAAAAAATAAATCTTCTATGATGCACCATCATGCATCACATCACTACACATGGATTTTATTTTGGGGTCATTTGGTAACATCATAAAAAAGTCAAAAGTTAATTTTTAATCTATTTTGAATCACATCACCTCTCATATAAAAAAAAGTTAAAAGATTCAAAAAAATCAACTTTAAATCATCTTTTTACAACACCCATTTATAAGAGATATTATTTAATAATCTTAAAATATTATTTCACATCATTCATAAGATGAGACTGGGCTAACTTTGTCTCCTAAAAACTAACAAAAAAGTACTTGGATGTGATTGTTTCAACCAATTAAAACCATCTTTGGGCACTATTTTGCCCCGTTTGATAGAGTTGTGAGAAAGTAATTATAAATTATAACTTAACCGATTATAACTTACAACTGTGAGCACAAGCTGGTAACCTGTTTGGTGTAGCTGTGGGATTATAGATTTAAGTAGCAGAATAGTGTTTAGTAAATAAGCTGTAAAATAACTTTTTCTGTATAATTGACTTTTTTACCCTTATATGATATAAAAATGATAATTTTGTCATTTTTTATCAATTTTAATTTAAAAAAATTATTTCATTAATAAAAGTTAATATAATTAGAATTAATTAGTATCAACTAATATAAAAATTGATACACTTGATAAAAATGTAATAGAAGTATTATTGTAATAATTTTTTTCCATTATAAATTAATTAGTATCAATTAATTGTTTAATCAGTATCAATTAATAGTAAAATTATTAATTACTATCAATTAATGGCTTAATTAGTCTGAATTAATACTAAAATTATTAATTAGTATCAATTAATATTAATAATTAATTTTTATTAGTATCAAATAATATTAATAATCAACAATTGTTATTAATTAGTATCAATTAATAATTAATTCATTACAAAAATATACAATATTAATTTTTTTGACATTTCTGATTCTGTTTTTATTAAAAAAAATTATTACAATTAATAATATAACAATTGTTATTTTTTTAATTTATTATTCTTTTTCATTACAATTAAATTGTGTAATTTATTTAATGGATATAAATTGCACAATTTATTTCAATATTAATAAATTATTTTTATTATTATTTTGATTAATTTATTTTTTTATTTTTATTTCAATTTATTTTGTTCAATATTATTTTTATTATTTTGTTTTTAATTATTATTTTTGTTTAATTTATTTAATTTTTTTTTCCTTCTCTTTCTTCCTGAGCCATCCGTACGCCGCCGGTAGTCTGCAACCCTAGCCGAGATTGACCCTAGCCGGTGGTCTGCAACCCTAGCCGAGATCGGCCCTAACCGGTGGTCTACAACCCTAGCCAGTGGTCTGCACCAGAGAGAGAGAGAGAGAGAGAGAGGGGATCGAGTAAGATTGTAGATCAGATCGAAAGAGAAAAACGAGATCAACCCAACCATGTGTAGAGAGAGAGAGAGAGAGAGTGAGATTGCAGATTGAGAGCAGATCGAGTGAGATTGCAGATCGAGCAACCTAGATCTTCATCTTCATCGAGAGAGAGAGAGAGCACAACGTCGAAAATCGCCTCCACACATCGAAAATCGCCAATCACTCTTTGAGAGGAGTGAACAGTGTTTTCATTATTGTTTATATAGTGGGCATTTGGTAATATTTGAGATTAATGAGGGGCATTTTAGTTATTTTGCCCCTCAATTCCAGCTTCCCCCCCTTAAGCTGCTTCATTTAAGCACCTCCTCATCCACTCACAAAATAATCACTTTTTTGACTTATTTTAAGCTAAAAGTTGATCACTTAAGCTAGACCAAACACTCAAAAACTACTTAATTTAAATTAAAAGCTGAAATAAGCTACTTTAAGCTCTACCAAACAGGCCCTTTGTATTTTCTCCAAAACCGGGAAATAATTTTTCATTTTGCTTTCATATACTTCATCCAATTGTGAAGGGTAATATGGTACCCAAGAAAATCATATAATTTCAAATGAAAACTTTTTTGCTCTTTTTTTTTTTTTTTTTTTTTTTTCTTTTTGGCAAGTATAATTACTTCATTGCTTTTTTGTTGCCTTTTTAAAAAGTGCTTATATGAGTGTTGTTTTTTTCCATTTTTTTTTTAAATTCTAACAAATGAAACAAATTAGAAAATTGACCAACTTTTCAAACTATTTGAGAAACTAGTTCACTTTTGATATCGCATTTTGAACATGCAATTTCAAATTAAAATTGCATGTTCAAAATGCAATTTCAGATTGACATTGATAACAATGCGCAAATGTGAATCGCATGTTAAAAATGCGAATTCAAGTTAACATGACTTTTGTTGCGATGACGTGGCAAGTTAAAATTGCATTTTTAAAATGCGATATGAACATAAACTCACATTTTGAAAATACGATTTGGAGTAAAGCAATTACAAAATCCATTCTGAAAATGATATTTGAAATTGAAATTCAGCAATTCCTTGACAAATTGAAATTCCTTTCGTTTCAACATTTTTTTAAACATAAATAGCTAAATTATTCATATTGTTTTAGTATATATAAATTTTTATTCATGTTAAATCATCACTCCTTATATGTCTTTTTTTATTTTTCCTCCCTAGCTATATATTAAAGTGAATTTTGAGAAAAAACAAGGACTCCCTTAACGTAATATAGTAAACACTATAATTTTAATATAATTACATTGAGTTCTCTTATTTTAATTTGTATACTACTTAATTTTTATCAATAGTTTTTTTAGTTATATGGATGAAAAAATAATATTATCATCATTTTCAAACAAAATTGTATATTTTACATTATTTATTTTGTACTTACACAATATCTACATTAGTTTCGGTTCATTTAACTTTACTAAAGGGAGATTAGTGTAATCATATAAAAATGCGAGGCTTAATATATTTTTAAAAAAAAAATTCAAAGGAGGTCAGTGTAATTTGCCCTAAAAGACAGTAAATGCATAACATAAGATTTTTATTAAAGAACCACATAGTGGTATGGTTAGTAGGTAGTCACTAATGCCGCATGCATTATTAGCCTTACAAAAAACAAAGTCAATTGAAAATGTGACAACTCTCTAAATCAACTATCTACATAAAATTACAACTATGTCAATCGTAATGTTTATTATTTACTTTATTTTACTCATAAAAACATAAATGTTATAACACATTTTATATTAAATTTGAAAATGTGACAACTCTCTAAATCAACTATCTACATAAATTACAACTACGTGAATTGTTATGTTTATCATTTACTTCATTTTACTCATAAAAACAAACACATTTTTATATTAAGAAATATAATACGACATACAACATAGTCACTTAAGATTGATAGCACTACATTCAATATTGAAATACAACACATTGTGCAATCGATTTGGATAATCATTAGTTACGTGACCCACTACTCTAGGTTGTTACATTGCTATTTGGACAACTCCTTCGATTATGACTCTGTTGCCTACACAATCCACAATTTTGTTTGGTTTGAGACTCACTTCAATCCATAGCATTTTAAAGTTGTATTGTCCTTGGACGACTATGAGTCCTAGCAAGGTTTAGATTGGGATGGAGTTTGGAAGGTTAGGCTCTCCTCAATATGCAAATTAACTGTAGGGTTGAATGAGTGTTGATAACATGCCAGTTGTGCTTTCAGTATGTAACATTCATCAATATATTGCAGGTGGTCAAGGCTGACAAATTTACATAACACAATGACATGAGAACATAGAAATTTATAATTATGCCATTTTTGACAGTCACATGTTCTTTCCATCAAGTTGACCACGTGAAGATGCAAACCCTGATTCAAATATAAGGGGTTCACAGCAGTTTGAACATCAAAAATACCCGAATTCATATTGAACCTCTGCACTGAATGACCCCTGGACTTTTTCCTCTATCTAATGAGCATTTGTTTTGCATAAGCACTGTAAACTTCACCGGCGTACATTTCAACATTGGCCTTGTTGCATCGTTCCTGAAAATAACTAACACATTTATAAAAGGTTAGTTGTATCAATGATGTGATAGGAAGATGTTATGCACTCTTTAACACTCAATTGAAACTTTCAAAAAGGTTGGTAGTCATAGCTCTATAACGTTTTTCACCATCATGTGCTAGCGCCCATGGTTCAAGTGACACACGATCAAGTTCATCTACAGCTTTAGAATTTAAGTCTCTAATTGATTTCATTTTTCGATCAAACTTCTTCTTTTGATTCTCATAAGCTATAGAAGTAATCATGTCTCGCAGCATCGTATCGTTGCACTTTGCATAGTAGCTGGCAAGATGGCGAATGCAGCAACGATAATAACTATTTGGATGTTGCCACAAGCGTGAGCGATTTACAGATGATAAGATTCTTTCATATTTGTCAAATAAAAGACAGAGGCCGGTCTATTGTATCTCATACTCCCTAATGCATGCTAAAAACCATGACCAAGTATCTAGTCTCTCCTCCTCCACAACGGCAAAGGTAACTGGAAATACATAATTGTTTGCATCCCATAAAACTGCAATTAGTAACTTACCTTTATATTTTCCAATTAGAAATGTTCCATCTACATTGATAACTGGCTTGCAATGTTTGAAACCCTCAATAGAAGAACTAAATGCCCAAAACACTCATTCAAATATAACATTATTTGCATTAGCTGACAGCATTGTTTTCCATGAAACAATAGTTTCTAGATTGGAATCCATCATAGTCGTCATCCATTTTGATAAGATGTGGTATGATTCATTCCAATCCCCAAAGATATTTGCAATGGATTTTTGCTTTGCACTCCAGACCCTAGCATAAAATAATAAGAAACCATTGAACTGTTCTCTAATACTGGCTTTTAGCACATAGATCTTGATTGATGGATCCGCCTTTACAAGATCTAGCACTTTGTGCTCAATCAACTTTGTGTTCAACATTGCATGATCTTGTGTAAGCGTTGCAGATACACATGTGTGAGGTCCTTCATATTTAGTGATCTCAAATAAATCATGTATGACACGCTTACATGCTCTAAGCTTCCATTTGCACCCATTTTTACAACACAATTTCCACAAGTCTGTAGTTAATTTCACAACTACATGGTAAGTGTTTCTTATCATGCCATAACGGTTCATTGTAATTTGTAAGTCTTCCTTATTTCAAAACAATAACCCTTTACTTAACTTCTTTGTTGCATCTCATATACTAGTGATATCAACTGCCAATGATATAGATGGATCATTAACATTTGACTATGTATCTTCAATAAACATTGGAGATAGGGCTTGGTGAAAAAAAGGTGTGTGAGTCTTTCATCCTTCAGTTGATAGACCAACTCCTTCATCAGTATTGTCGTCTTCAAGGTCTAAACCATCATCTTCTGGGACGTGGATGCCATTTGCAATCATTTCTTGTAGAGAATATATGGTTGTTGCACACAATTCATTGGTGGACCGTGGTTGAATATCTTCTGCCCTATTCGAGTCAACGCTAGTAGGTAGAATATAAGTAGGATCTAAATGATCACCATGGAAGTCATGACTGGTTAACGCAAAGTAAGTAGATTCAAAATGATGATCATGTGTATTGATTGGGGAATATGCATCCATGGGAGTCTGTTCACTTGTACCTACTTGCGCATTAACATTAGCATTAGTATAAGGAAAAAACATTGATGGGCTCCATAGTGATATATAACTCGGTAATGTTGTAACCAATAGTTGAGTCAATTATATCAAATATACCCTTGACACCATCGTCATCTGGGATATCAAGTGATGTGTAGTACATAGCATAAACATAATTTCTAGCTAGAAATGTGTATGTAATCAAGACATTCCTACTATTGTGGTCTATCCTTGTAGTTGATTCAAAGATTGTCACATTTTCAAATTGACTTTATCTTTTGTAAGGCTAATAATGCATGTGGCATTAGTGACTATCCATTAACCATACCACTATGTGGTTTTTTAATAAAAATCTAATGGTGTGCATTTATTGTTTTTAGGGTAAATTACACTGACCTCCTCTGAATTTTTTTTTAAAAAAATACATTAAGTCTCACATTTTTCATATGATTGCGCTAATCTCTCTTTTAGTAAAATTAAATTGACCGAAACTAATGTAGATATTGTATAAACACAAAATAAATAACATAAAATATATAATTTTGTTTGAAAATGATGACAATATTATTTTTCATCCATATAACTAAAAACATTATTGATGAAAATTAAATATTATACAAATTAAAATAAGGGAACTCAATATAATTATGTTAAAATTATAGCATTTACTATATTACGTTAAGAGAGTTTTTATCTTTTCTCAAAATTCACTTTAATATATAGGAAGGGAAGAAAAAGACATACAAGGAGTGATGATTTGACATGAATAAAAATTTATATGTACTAAAATAATATGAATAGTTTGGCTATGTATGTTAAAAAATGTTGAAGTGAAAAGAATTTCAATATGCTAAGGAATTGTCGAATTTTAATTTCAAATGTAATTTTCAGAAATGATTTTGTAATTGCTTTACTCAAAATCGCATTTTTAAAATGCGAGTTTATGTTAAAATTGCATTTATGCAATTTCAACTTGTCACGTTATCGCAACAAAAGTCATGTCAACTTGAAATTGAATGTTTAAAATGCGATTTTAAAAGTGGGTTAGTTTTTTAAATAATTAAAAAGTAAATCCATTCTCTAATTTATTTATTTTTATAGAATATTCAAAAAAAAAAAAACGTTCTTACATAGTTATATTTTTAAGTTTTGATAAATAATAAAAAAAATATTGTCACATCACCTGCTTAGTAGGTAAAATTAGGAATGGCAACGGGCCGGGGCGGGGCTAGGGACCACCCTCCCCGTCCCCGATCCCCGAAGATTACAAAATCCCCGCCCCTACCCCCGATCCCCGGCGGGGGAGCCCATCACCCTCCCGTCCCCGTCCCCGTCCCCTAACGGGGATCGGGTTTCCCCGACCTCGAAATATCCCCGGGCTTTTTTTTTTTTTTAATTTTGTTCAACAAAACACTGACTAATCAATATAATATCACAAATCAACAAACCAGATCTGAGTACGGATCAATTTTGTGAACAATACAGATCAATTTTGAACAATACAGATAATTAAACAAATTAAAAAAAATTATTCTGAACAACACAGATCCGAGTACAGATCAACAACAACAACATCAGATCAGAGAGAGAGAAAGAGAGAGGACAGATCTAACAGATCGACGGTGTTGGCGAGATCGACGGTGACGGTGGTTGTGGCGGGGCCAGCGGTGGTGGTGGTGATGTCCCCATGACTGTGAGAGAGCTAAGAGAGAGAGAGAGAGAGAGAAGAACGAGAGAGTTGAGAGAGAGTAAGAACGAGAGAGTGAAGGCGGTGAGAGAGTCGAGAGAGACGATACGAGTGAGAGAGTTGAGGAGGGCAGTGGAGGAGCGGTGCTATCAGATCGGCGGAGGACGGCGGCGAAGGAGATCAGTGTGTGAGGAAGTTGTGACTTTCTTCTCTCTCTTTCTCTCTCTCACGCGAATGAAGCTGTGTGTTTGTGTGATTGTGTGAGGAAGGGGACGGGGATTATAGTAATATATATAGACAGGGGTATTATAGTAATTTTATTTCAGGAAGAAAACCGGGGACGGGCTGGGTCCGGGGCTGCGAAAGCTATCCCCGTTCCCAGCCCAAAACTAATCGGGGATTTAATTTCAAATACCATCCCCGTTCTATAACGATCCTGGTTGTCTCTTTACTGTTTTGTTGTACTCCGGACTCAGTTCCGTGGAGTTGGTAATTGTATCTATCTTGTTGTCATCTTTTAATTCCATTTGTTCGGGTTTTAGGATATATTGGGCAGAGTTGTTACAGGTTGGTTAGGCTTTGGTTTCAATTCTTTGTTGCCCAGTTTTTAGGAGGTCCACTCGAGCGGGTCTTCTTGCACTCAAGCAGAGATTGCACGCTCCCAGTATTTTGGTGCTCTGCAGAACTTCTGCGAGCATGTTTTCCACACTCGAGCGGGTTTCTTTACGCTCGAGCGATGGCGCTCGAGCAGGTATTCTGGCGCTCGAGCGGGTAGTACTTTTTGGTGTAAGTTCTGGGAGGGGGAAATCTATGCTCGAGCGGACTGGTTTTCGCGCTCGAGCGGATGTGCTTTATTCTTGTGTCTTGGCGCTCGAGCGAGCCTTTTTGCGCTCGAGCGTACCTAGTTTTTTGTTCTTGACGCTCGAGCGTTGTGTTCTCCGCTCGAGCGGGAATGTTGTATATCAGTTGGCAGCTGGGCATTTTAAAATCACTTTTTACATTCTCTCTCTCTCTCTCTCTCTTACTTTCTAAAAAGCCATTTTGAAAGTTCCTCTCTCTAGAAACTCCCTTCTCTCTAGGGTTTGATCTAGTTAGAGTGCTCTTCTTGCCTTCGGCCTTTGTAAAAGTTGGGTTGATCGTCGATGGCTACACATTGATCCGAAAATATTAAGTTTTTGAGCACGTTGAGTTTCTTCACCTTCTTTCCTTGAGCTCCGAATTTGAGGTAGGGATTCCTACTCACTCTTATGGGTTTTAACCTAGATTTTGAGCTTATTGTTTAAATGGTTGATTTTGGGACTTAGGGTTTCAAAATGTGTTAAAGAGAGTTTTGTGATTTTGGGCTCATAATATGTATTTTGGGTTTCAAAATGATGATATAGTTGTTGGTTGGTGATATTTGAACCTTTGAGTTGATATTGAGAGTTGGGAGTAAAAGCCCTAATTTGTTATTTAAAATTAATTGGTACAATTAAATTGGGAAAATTGTAGCTATACAGAATTGAGTTGGAAATAATGAAATTGGTTCATTATATGGTAGAATAGTGGAGTTAGATTTATTAATCACTCACTTTTGAAAACATTGATATTTTATCTGTTAGAGCTTTGATTATCTGTTTAGAAATAATTGCTTGGGCTACCGGTGGAGGGTAGTTTTGATTGTTGTAGACAATGCATGATGATTAGGCAAACTAAAACTAATCAATTGGATATGTCATAGAGTATGACGGTTGATAGAATACATTAACGTTATGTATTGTTTGATTGTGTATATGACCTTTGTGTATATACGTTGTGTGTGTGGGAGGAGATAGGGGATGTACTCCACGGTTTAGGGGAAGATAGGGGACGAACCTCTAAACCGGATGTTGTTTGGGAGGAGATAGGGGATGTACTTCACTGATACAGCTCATATGTTTGTCAGATAATGTATTGATACAGCTCATATGCTTATCTTTGGAAGTGTTGATACAGCTTATATGCTTATCTTTGGAAGTATTGATATAGCTAATATGCATATCTGTTGAAATGTGGATACAACTTGTATGCTTATCTGTTGAGATGTGATACAACTAGTATGTTTATCTATTGTAAAATGGGAAATGTTTAATATGAGTTACTGTCTCATATGAGTGGTTGGCCAGGTTCTGAGCCGTTGATGTAAATTGTGAAACTGATAAGAAATGAAATTGAAAAGAAATGGAAACGGGTTATGAATTGGTTTATGAAAATTGAACATTTATCAATTGCAAATGTCTTAGTTATTGCTCATACTGTGTTTAGCATATCTCTACTGGGCGTTGGCTCACCCTATATGAGACATTATTTTCAGGTACAGGTAGTATACCACCTCCAAGGACATAGCTTGGATGAGGATGAGAGTTGAAGACTCTTTTTTTGTTTATTTTGATGTATTACATGTAAATTCAAGCCAATGGCTTAATATGTATTGAGTTAGTACTCTTTTTTTTGTAACCAAGTGTTAACTTGGAAAGCTGCAAGCCCATAGGGCATTTGCTTTTGTTGTTAACATGTAATACAGTTGTAAGAATTATTCTGATGAATAGAAATGATTGGTTTCTTTTATATTAATGTAGGTCTAAAGTGATGAATTTTATGTATTATTTTGAGGGCGTTACATGTTCCCACGGGAATATTTTTTGAAAAAAAACCATTGTAATCAGAGTCGGAGGATCGAGTCTCCGTCAGACCGATTTCAAATTGCCATCCCTAAGCAAAATTCTCATTCCTAAGGTCATGGGATCCGTGATCCGTGACGCTAAATGTGAGGGTAATGAAAAAGTGACTTTTTGGTTCACATCAAACGCGATAATAGTAATACATGCCTTGCTTTTTAGCTCGTTGTTTGTTAGTCGGGCTATGCACGGGTTAGATAAATAATAAATAATAAATAATAATAATTTTAAAATTAAATAATAATATAAAATATATTTAAAAGTATAAAATCATAAATTAAAATAAAATAAATTTTAATTATTTTATTAAAATATATATATATATATATATATATGGACAAATTATATTAACGGTCTTTATAATTTAGGATTTTTGTAATTTTATTTGCTGACTTTTAATTGTGACATATTTGACTCTAAATTTTGAATTTTGTTATAAATAAGGATAATTGAAGATATCATTACTCAATTTCAAGAGCAAAGTTTTCAATTTGATAAAAATAAATGTCAAAAAAATATTTTTGAATTTTTAAAAATTATTTCTACCCATCAAAGATAAAAATATGTAAAATTGATAAATCTTTTACACATTTATTAATTTTTTTTACCAAATTAATTTTTATTATGTGTTTGGATGATGATCATGTAATAAATGGTTATTTTTATTTTTATTTTCATTAAATTAGTTTCTATTTTTCGAAAACTCAAATATAACAACAACTTTGATATTATTATTAAACAATTTCATTAAATCAAAAAAGTTCAAAACTAAAAACATTTTATATATTAAACATATTAATTACACATTAAAAGCCTAACAACCACACATTACATGATTATCATCTAAACACATACTAAAAATTAATTTGGTAAAACAAATAAATAAATAAATGTGTAAAACATTTATCAATTTTACATAATTTTATCTTTGGTAGGTAAAAATAATTTTTTTAAATTGAAAAATATTTTTTTGACATTTATTTTTATCAAATTAGTTTATATTTTATTAAATTGATTACTTTACCTTTGAAATTGACCAATAGTATCTTTAATTGTCTTTATTTGAAACAAGATTCAAATTCAAAGTCTCACATTTGAAAAGTCAGAAACTAAAGTGACACAAGCCCAAAACTATAGAGACTCTTAGCGTAATTCGTCATTGTAGTTGTATGCCATTAATTGTATATTTTAAATTCACAATAAAAAATAGATGTCATAATTTAATTAGTAAAGATGAAAAAAAATAAAATAAATTAAAAAATATATAATTATGATACAATAAAAATACATTTGGTTTTATAACTTTTTTAGTTATAGTTAATTCTATATTAAAGTTTGTCATACAACTTAAACATTAACTTTATAAATATATCAACAATATATATATATATATATATATATATATATATATATATTTTGATAGAATCGCTAAACCGGTCAAAACACCAACCAACTTACAACAAAATTAATCAATTAAAAATTTTCAATTTTATTTTATTTTAAAGTTTAAACCGTTTTCAACTGAAATATACATAATACTACAATATTAAATAGGAACATAAGATTCACTTTATATAAGTGAAATAATTCAATTTTTTTCTTTTTTTCCCCAATGTGGGATTGTGTAAAATAAAAGTTAACAATTATTTGGGTGAAAAGTTTAATCGAATCAAGCAATATCAGCTATTTAATCTAGGTCAATCTTTAGTTTATTTCGAATCAAACAAATACAACCAGTATATTTTGATAAAACTGCTGAAATCACAGTTAAATCAATCAATCAGTCAAATTGAAAACGGTTCAGCCTAATTGACTAAGTCAAAACACCAATCAACTTACACAAAAATTAATAAAATACAATTTTTAAATTTTATTTTAATTTTAAAATTTAAATCGTCTTCAACTGAAATATGCACAATATTACAATATTAAATTAGAACAAAAGGTTCAATTTATATAAGTGAAAAAACTAACTTTTTTATTCTTTTCCCGATGTGGGATTATAAAATAAAAGTTAACAATTATTTGGGAAATTTATTTATGATCAAGCAATCTAGTCATTCAATCTTTAATCAGAACAATTTTTAGTTTATTTTTAATCAAAACAAATCTAATCAATATATTTTGATAAAATCGTTAAAATCGCGGTTAAACCTACGATTCAGCCTAATCGGCTAGGTTAAAATACTAACCAACTTATACAATAATTAATTAATTAAACTTTTAATTTTTTAAAAAAATTTAAACTATCTTGAACTGAAGTATGCACTACACTATAATATTAGATGAGAGTATAATGTTCACTTTATATAAGTGAAACAATTCACTTTTTCCTTCTTTTTCTGATACGAGATCATAAAATAAAAGTTAATAATTGTTTGCACAAGAAATTTATTTAATTAATTAAAACTTTTAAATTTTATTTTAAAATTTAAATTGTCTTGAACCGAAGTGTAACGCCCTCAAAATAATAACAATATCCCATCAAATAAGACATGCATTGATATGTAAAAGTTCCACATTCTTCCATTTATCAGAATTTCATTACATAAGTATTACATGTTAACAACAAAAGCGAATGCCCTATGGGCTTACAGTTTTCCAAGTTAACACTTGGGTACAACAAAAGAGTACTAACTCATTACACATTAAGCCCTTGGCTTGAATTACATGTAATACATCAAAAGTAAACGACAAAAGTATGTCCGCCTCTAGCCTCCCAAGCTATGTCCTTGGAGGTGGCATGCTACCTGTACCTGAAAATGATGTTCCCATATAGGGTGAGCCACAGCCCAGTAGAAACACACTAAACCAATCATGAACAATGACTAAAAGATTAGCAATTGATAGATGGCCAATACTGATACATTCACATAAATCTTATATTTATGTCATCCGACTTATGAGTCCAAGTTACTTTTCATTTTCCCTTTTTCAACAGATAAGCATATTAGCTCTATCATTATTTCAACAGATAAGTATAAAAACTATATCCCACGTTCACAGATAAGCATATAAGCTATATCCACATTCTCAACAGCTATGTATAACAACAATATCCCACATTCACAGATAAGCATATAAGCTATATCCACATTCTCAACAGCTATGTATAACAACAATATCCCACATTCACAGATAAGCATATAAGCTGTATCCACACTTCACAAAGATAAGCATATTAACTCTATCTTCACTTCTCTAGACAAGCATATGAGCTGTATCTACGGAGTTCATCCCCTATCTTCTCCCAACACTATCCGGTTTAGAGGTACATCCCCCATCTTCCCCTAAACCGCGGAGTACATCCCCCATCTCCTCCTCTACACATAACGTATACAAACACATTGGTTCTATATACAATCACTCAATACATATAGTTAATGTATTCTATCAATCGTCAAATTCCATGACACATTCCATTGATTAGTTTTCGTTTGCCTAATCATCATGCATTGTCTACAACAATCACGACTATCCTCCACCGATAGCCCAAAGCAGTTATTTCTATACAGAAAATAAATGCACAATGGATATTCAATCAACATTACAATTTGGTGTGTGATAAACAATTCCACTACACCCTTTAACCCCATACATTCCTAATCTCAACAATTCCATTTCATTTTCTCATTTCTCACAATTAATTATCCCAATTAATCAAACAATGTAATTAGGTCATTTTCCCTAATCAACATTTCAACCCTTAGGTCCCATTTTCAGCAATGATTCAACATTTATTCCATTTCTCTATGCCAAACATGCATCTAGGTTTATTATGAATAAAACCCCAACTTTTGTAAAATAACACAAAAGCCCCAAACTTTCACCAAATTACCAAACCAACCCCAACATCTCAAAATACTAAAATTTAAAGACAAAATTCATAGAGAGGAGTAGGATATCCCTACCTCAAATTCGAAGCTCCAAGGAAGAAGATGACAAAACTCAACGTGCTCCAAATCCCGAAATTTTCAGATTAAAATGTAGCCCTCGACGATCAACAACTTGTTTGTAAAGGCCAAAGATGAGCAAATCACTCCTACTAGATCAAAACCTAGAGAGAAGGTAGTATCTAGAGAGAGAGGCTCAACAATGGTGTTTTTGGAAAAGTCGGAGAAAGAAGAGAAAGTGAAAAAGTGATTTGAAAAGTCAAAACACGGAACTTAAACCCAGTCTCCCCGCTCGAGCGTAAAACACCCCGTTCGAGCGTCACTCACAGACTCCCGCTCGAGCGCCAACAATCCCGCTCGAGCGGCGAATACACACTCCCAGAACTTTTACAGAACCAGGTCTCCGCTCGAGCTCCCAACTCCCCGCTCGAGCGGCACTCACACAACCCCGCTCGAGCGGCCAACTCCACGCTCGAGCGTCCAACACTGCACAGGAAATACTGGATGGGTGCAATTTTCGCTCGAGCGCTAAAACCCCCGCTCGAGCGGACAGGTCAAAATCTGGGCAACTAGTTTTGGTTTCTAAACTCAACCAACCTGTAACAAACCCGCCCAACACATCCCATAACTCAAATACGAAGTAAAAAGGATGCAAACAAGATAATAAACAACTACCAACATCCACGGACACATGTCCGGATCACTGTACAACAAGGGTAAACCCGGGATCGCTATACGAAGCATGTATAACACTACAATATTAAATGTGAGTATAAGATTCACTTTATATAAGTGAAACAACTTACTTTTTTATTTTCTTTTTTTTTTCTTTTCCTGATGTAGGATCGTAAAATAAAAGTTAAGAATTGTTTTGGTGGAAAGTTTATTTCTAATCAAGCAATCTCAATCGTTTAATATTTAATTAGGTCAATCTTTAGTATATTTCAAATCAAACAAATCTAACCAATATATGTTGATAAAATTGCTAAAATCTAGTTAAACTAACGAATTAGTCAAACTGAAAACGGTTCAACTTAATCAGTTAGGTTAAAAGACTAACCAACTTATACAAAAAATTAATTAATTAAATTTTTTAATTTTATTTTATTAAAATTTGAACTGTCTTGAACTGATGTATGCACAATACTAAAATATTAAATGGGAGTATAAAATTTACTTTATATAAGTGAAATAACTCACTTTTTCCTTCTTTGCCCGATATGAGATTGTAAAATAAAAGTTAATAATTGTTTGGATGAAAAATTTATTTTTAATAAAGTAATTTCAGTCTTTCAATCTTTAGTTGAAACGATACATACCGTTCTAACCATTTGTATCTGTAGGGCATTTTCAAAAACTATTCTATTTTATTATATAGATATATTAAGGAAATATGCATTTTCCTTATAAAAATCATAAATCATGGACTAATTTAAGTTTTATTTTTATATCGTTAAATGGAAACTAATCAATAGAAATTTTCTTAATTATTTAAAATTAAAAAAATAAGAAAAAAAATTAATATAAGATATTAAAACTTTCATAAGACTTTTCACTAAAATTCTCATTTTTCTTAATACATATATATATATATAGATTAGCTTATATAGCAAAAAGCTAGCTTGTAAAGCGAATTCTGAAACACCTAAACCAATATGATATCTACAAATAAGAATCTTAATAATGCTATTTTTTTCTTAATTTATCTTCATTAATGATGTGATATTAAAATTAAATCTTACATGATAAAATATTTGACAAGTTAAAACTTACATACCTGTAAGACATATTATTAAAGGTGATTTTTAAAAGTAATAAATTAAATGTTTAAAACATTTTTCTAAGACTCTTGAGTAATTAATCTAAAAAGATATTCTATATGCATGAAGTCAACCTGCAATAGTACAATCAAATCAATAATAAAGGGAAAATTACAAATTAGCGATATTTTTATAAAATATTTATAAATTTATGAAGAAAATTATAATTTTAATTATTAAAATTAATAAATTTTCCATCTATTTGTAAATTTTTTTCTAAAAAAAAAAAAAAAACAAAACAAAAAAACCTACACTAAAGTGCAATTTTTCCGTAATGCTATAGTCAAGAAGATTTTACCCAAAAAGTGGTTTAAAATTGTTGTGCGGTTGAGATATAATAGTAGTGGGGTGTATGTACAAAATAAATTTGTGATTATGATTCTTTCTGTTATATATTTGTAAAATTTCAGGTAAAAAAATTTGGATTGTAGTAATACTATATAAAAATCTCTCAAATACTAATTAATCTTTATAATTTGTTTCTTCTATTGATTTGGTTTCTATAATTCTAATTCTATTTTATCTTAAAAAAATTCGTATTATGTCAATTTTTTTTAGAAACAGTCAAAAACTCACTTTATTGATGATGACCAAGCAATAATACAATGATAATCATCAATAAAATGAGAGAGTACAAAAAGAATCGTAGCAAAACAACTTGATCCCAACTAGATTGGCATCGAGAACCTTGCCCATTCATTTGCTAGCACCACACACAGTTGGTAAGACACTAACCCAAGAACCAAATCCAACACCAAAAGGTCCACTAGAACAAACAAGATAATGAAAGTATAGCTCACACTCATACTTAGCAGCAACACACTTAGACTCAGCAACAACAGTCCAAACAGTTCAGAGCTCTGCAGCAGTTCAAACAGACTTCATCATCCACATCCACGTGTGAGAAGCTGTAAGCTGAGTCCAGTGATATTATTCCATATCCATTATAATATCTATTAGATATTGTTGTAACAGAATTAGTTCAGCAGTTAGTTAGTTAGTTAGAGTTAGTATGATTAGTTAGAGTTAACTCATCATGGTTAGTCTTGAGTAAAAGAGGTTAGATTGTTGTATAAATACTTTACATTCATCTGTAAAATAGTTAAAGGAAATAAGATCTCAAATCTTCTTTATGGTATCAGAGTCTATATTGCTCTCACGAGTTTGAAGATTCATCAATGGCGACCTTACCTTCTTCTCAGCTTCCTTCAAATCTTTTACTTCTTATCTCCAATCTAAATTCTTTTGTTACTGTCAAGCGTGATTCTTCCAATTTCATTGTCTGGAAAAATCAATTTCACAACATTCTCAGAGCTACTGGTTTGCTCTGTTATGTTGATGGCTCTACTGCACCTCCTCCTCAATACATCAAAGAGGTACCTAATGATGCATACACTCAATGGATGCTTATTGATTCACATCTTCTGAGCTGTATTATAGCTACATTATCCTTAGCAGTATTCACCACAATTTTTAATTGTAAGACTAGTCATGAAGTCTGGAGTACACTTGAGAAACGCTTTACTTCTCTCTCAAGGTCTCATATTCATCAGCTCAAGAACAAACTTCATAATGTTGTAAAAACATCCTGTTCAATAAAAGAATATCTTTCTCAGATTAAAGCTCTGTCTAATCAGTTGGCTATGGCTGCTTCACCAGTTGAAGATAAAGGTCTGGTCCTTCTCACATTGAATGGTCTTCCTGCAGAATACAATGCTTTTAAAACCACAATTCGAGCCAGATCTGAATCCATCTCCATGGAAAATCAGTCATCACTGCTCTGTTCAGATGCAATTCATGTAGAATCTGTTTCTAAACAGAATTCTTCTGATCTGCATGTGGCTTATTCGACTACATATCAAGGTTATCCTCAGAAAAATTCTACTCAGTCTTCAGGTTTCCGCAATTCTTTTTCTTGGCAATCTCAATTTAGCAGAGGAAACAGATCTGGTGGTCGATATTTCCAATGAGGAAGAAGACGTCGAGGTTATAACAACAATTCATCTGGTTATCATACTTCCAATGACAAATCTTCTGTGGTTTATCAAATCTGTGGCAAACATAATCATGTTGCTCTCAATTGCTGGTACCGAATGGATACTTCCTATCAGTCTACCAACACTAAGACCTCTCCTATTTCATCTGAATTTTAGAACACTTTCCAAAATAAGGCCTACATTGCCTCTGGTTCTTCTCCGTCAGACAATTGGTTTTTGAACTCTGCAGCCACTAGTCATGTCACTCATGATCTGCAAAATTTACAATCCTATCAGCCATATCAAGGTTCAGATCAGATCATGGTTGGAGATGGTAATGCCTTGCCTATTCAGCATAGAGGTATTGGTATTTTACCGACTCCTTCTCAAAATTTTGCTCTTACACAGCTTCTTCATGTTCCTAAAATTTCTGCAAATCTCATTTCAGTTCATCAATTTGTGTCTGATAATCATTGTTCTATTACTTTTGATTCTTCTGGTTTTGTGATTCAGGACAAGAGTAACAAAGCTATTCTTTATAGAGGTCCTAGCTCTCATGGCCTCTATCATCTTCCAGTTGTTCTTCCTAGGTCTTCTTCTCATCAAGTTTGCCTCAACACCACTACTGCTCATTCTACTTGGCATGCTAGCTTAGGCCATCCTTCTTTACATAAAATGCAACTGATTTGTAATAAACTGAAACTACCTCAGACTGTTTCTAGTTCTTCATTTCCTTGTAAGCATTGTTGTATGGCCAAACGCCATCGATTACCATTTAGTTTGTCTACTACTTCTGTTAATAAACCATTGGGCCTTATCCATGGTGATGTATGGGGACCATTTCATTCTTCTTCTTCCATTAAATACTATGTTTTGTTTGTTGATGATTTCAGCAAATTTACATGGCTTTATCCTTTGCATTTTAAAAGTGAAGTTTTTGCAAAATTCATTGAATTCAAAGCTCTTGTTGAAAATCAATTTATTGTTAAATTGCAAATTCTTTGCACTGATAATGGCACTGAATATCTGGGACTTAAGTTTCAAGATTTTCTTCGCACTCATGGTATAGATCAGCAGTTGTCTTGTCCCTATACACCATCACAGAATGATGTTGCCGAAAGGAAACACAGACACATCATAGAAACTACTATTATATTGCTTCAGCAGTCTGGTGTTCCCCTTGTTTATTAGTTTGACACTGTTGCCACTTTTGTGTATCTTATTAATCGTATGCCCAGCTCTAAGCTTCAAAATCAGTCTCCTTTTGAACTGTTGTTTCATCAATTACCTGACTATCATTTTCTTAAACCTTTTGGTTGTCTGTGTTTCCCTTGGATCAAGCCATATGTTCATCACAAGCTTCAGCCCCGTTCAATTGCTTGTGTCTTTCTTGGCTATATACCTTCAGTTAAAGGATATATGTGTCTTGACTCTAGCACTGGTCACATTTATGTTTCTAGGCATGTTGTTTTTCATGAGCAAACCTTTCCTTTCCTTGATTCTTCTGTGCATGTTCCTTCATCTTCATTGTTTCAGTATCACTCTTTCTTTTGGTCATCTTGTTCTCATTTCACACCAGCTATACCTCCTACTACTCCATCAGCTGCACCAATTATTTCTCCTACTTCTCCATCAGCTGTACCAGTACTAGTTTTTTTCTCCTACTTCTCCATCAGCTGCACCAGCAGCAGCTGTTTCTCCTACTTCTCCATCAGCTGCCCCAATTGTTTCTCCAACTTCTCCATCGACTGCTTCTTCTCCTTTATCTCATTCCTCTTCACCTGCTATTCCTATTGATTCTTTGGTTGTTAATCTTCAGTCCTATTCCCTTCCTTCTTCTTCTATGGCTTCTTCTCTTAATATTCATCCAATGGTTACTCGATCTAAGGCAGCTCATCATATCTTGTCTGCCCTAACTTCCACTGCTTCTACTGATTCTGAACCATGTTCCTATAAAGAGGCTGCTCTGTCTTCTGCCTGGACCAAGGCCATGCATGAAGAGTTTGCATCTCTTCAATCACAGTCCACTTGGACTTTGGTTCCTCTGCCTCCCACTAAACAGGCTATTGGATATAAGTGGGTATTTTGTCTCAAACGTAATTCTGATGGTACAATTGCTCGCCATAAAGCTCGTCTTGTAGCCAAAGGATATCACCAAGAAGAAGGTTTAGACTATCATGAGACATTCAGTCCTGTTGCTAAACAGCTCACAATCCGTATTTTACTTTGCTTGGCACTTCATTACAGTTGGCCTATTAAACAACTTGACATCTCAAATGCATTCTTGCATGGTGTCTTGGATGAAGAAGTTTATATGACTCAACCTCAAGGTTTTGTTGACAAGTCTAAACCTCAATTTGTCTGTAAGTTGACTAAAGCTTTGTATGGTCTTAACCAAGCACCCCGTGCTTGGTATTCTACTTTTTTAAGCTATCTTCTTACCAATGGATTTGTTGTTAGTTCATCTGATTCCTCTTTGTTTATTCAACACATTACCACTACCATGACTGTGTTACTGGTATATGTTGATGATATCCTCATCACTGGAAATAATTCAGCTTATATTGCCTCTCTTATTACTCATATGCACTCTGCTTTTTCGATGAAAGAATTGGGTCTTATCAACTATTTTTTGGGTGTATCTGTTACTTCCTCTGACTCTGGATATTTCCTTTCTCAAACTAAGTATGCCTTGGAAATTCTTACTAAGGCTGGAATGGCTAACTGTAAACCAGCACCTTCTCCCATGTCTGTCAAGCCATGTTCACTGTCTTCTGCAACTGTGGCATATTCCAATCATTCTTTCTATCGTAGTATTGTTGGTGCACTTTCGTATTTGACCATTACTTGACCAGATATCTCATTTGCTGTTAATCATGCTTGCCAAACTATGCATTCTCCTACTGAGGCTGATTTTGCATCTGTCAAACACTTGCTGCGGTATCTCAAAGGTACCCTTCATCAGGGTTTGTCTTTTACTCCTGGTCCTCTTGAGCTTCATGCTTTCTCTGACTTAGATTGGGCAGGGAGTATCAGTGATCGTCGCTCTACTACTGGCTACTGTGTCTTTTTAGGTCCTAACCTTACCTCTCGGTCTACCAAAAAGCAACCTACAGTGTCTCGTTCATCCACCGAGGCTGAATATCGAGCTCTTACTCAAGCAGCAGCTGAGTTGAGTTGGCTTCAAATGGTTCTCATTGATTTACACATTGCTCATCCATGTCCAATTCTCTGATGTGATAACTTGTCTGCTATTTCTTTGAGTTCCAATCCTGTTTTCCATTCTCGGGCTAAACACATTGCTGTTGATTGTCATTATATCCATGAAAGAGTTACCTCCAAACAAATCTTTGTCAAGCATGTTGCCTCCTCTGATCAGCTTGCTGATCATTTTATAAAAGCTTTACCAGTCTCTCAGTTTCATTTTCTTCATGACAAGCTCATGGTGCTTTCTTCCCCTATGAGCTTGCAAGGGGGTGATGAAAGTATAGCTTACACTCAGACTCAGCAGCAACACACTCAGACTCAGCAGCAACAGTCCAAACAGTTCAGAGCTCCGCAGCAGTTCAAACAGACTTCATCATCCACATCCACGTGTGAGAAGTTACAAGCTGAGTCCAGTGATATCATTCCATAACCATTATAATATCTGTTAGATATTGTTGTAACAGAATTAGTTCAACAGTTAGTTAGTTAGAGTTAGTATGATTAGTTAGAGTTAACTCATCATGGTTAGTCTTGAGTAAAAGAGGTTAGATTGTTGTATAAATACTTTACATTCATCTGTAAAACAGTTAAAGGAAATAAGATCTCAAATCTTCTTTACAAGACAATTAAATACAAATGTATAGAAATGAACCCAGCAGCAATAACAGTAAATCAGTCGTGGACTCCTCTTCTCCTAAAGCAATATCTGATTTGCCTCAAATTGATCAAGAAATCTTGCATTGTGAAGTGAAACACCTTTAGCTTGAATTCAATCCCAAAGCAACTTTGATCTTAATCAGTTCACACAGTTCATCAGACTTAAGAATAGCTAGCTGCATGAAAAACGCATTCATTTCTAAGCTTTCATATGGACCACAAGACAACCAAATGTATGACTCATCATATTTTCTTTTATTTTCTGTTGAGCCTTTCTCTATCCCACCATAGTATACTGATTCTATAGAACTTGGTAGAGGCCCTAGCACATCCCACCAATTTAACATTGCAACCCAAACTCCCCAAGCAAAATGAGAGTGTAACAGAACATGACATACTGATTCATTTTCAGAATTACAAAAAACACAAAGAGTTGATGCATTAGCTTGAATAACCCCAATTTTCTGAAAAACTTGACTCTGTTTTTCCAAGCTAGCCAGCCAAAGAATTAGACTTTTAGAGGTGCAAATTTATTCCACACTAGCTCACTGGTTCTGAGAGGGAGGCCAAGAGTTGCTTCTGCACTTTTATAGGCAGATGACAAAGATAACACAGTAGAATTTGTAACTTCCCAAGCTGGGCTATCCTCCAGTCCATCTCTTATTACAAGGTCAGTCACTAGGAACCTTGAGTCTATTAACTTCCCTCTCTTCCCACTCATACAGTTTTCTTCTAAACTGGAAATCCCAATCCCTTAAAACTACCTTCCTCTTATGCAATAATCTCAAAGATTCCTCTTTCTCCATAACCAGTTTATAAAGGGCAGGAAATTCATCTTTCAAACAGAGATTCAAGCACCATTTATCCTTCCAAAATTTAATTCTTTCTCCATCCCCTACCTTAACATGAAAGTTATTAAGGTAGAACACCAGCAGATTGTTTCTCATCTCAGCTATGGATATGATGCCTTTCCACACACTGGAGTTTCTACTGCTTGAATTAAAAGAGGGCACCAGCTTTTGACATCCAAATTGTATTTACTGTAGATGATCTTTCTCCACCAAGCATCTTTCTCCTTGCCAAACCTCCACCACCATTTTAATAGCATACAATCATTAACTAACCTTACTCTTTTTATGCCTAACCCTTCTTGTTTCACACTCTTTGTTAGTACATCCTATATAACTATATGAATTGACCATTTTGTCTCAGATCCACCTTATATGAATAAAGCCTGCAGCTTCTCTAATTCTCTTGCGGTAGGCATTCTAAATAAAGATAAATAGTACACTAGCAGGGTAGAGGTTACAGTCTTAATTAAAGTGAGCCCTCATGTAAATGATAACAGCTTTCTTTTCTACCCTGTTAGTTTGTTTCTTACTTTTCCTAAGACTAGCTTCCAAGTTGCCTTTTTGTTTGGATTAGCCCCTAATGGTAGCCCCAGATACTTCATGGGTAAAGACTTGGACCTGCCCGGTCCAGTAATCTGGACATAACACTTTATTTTCACCTTTGCAAACTTGACTAGGTTGGCTAGGCACACCTTTTGTACTTTGCCCCTGGATGTTTTTTGCTCAACCGAGCTACTAGAGGCCACAACAGCGCCGAGCTGAACTGTCACATCCTTTTTAACAAAAAACCACTCGTTTTAAGTTAAATGGGTAAATACAGGCTCTTAGTGAATTCGCGTGGAGCCATGGCCAAATTCTGCCAAGACTTCTAAATTCCTGATGACGTCCACCTCTCTCTAGCCGAGCTAGACACCACCCCTTAGGGTAAACTGGGCTTCGTTCCCTTCACTATGATATCAATCGTAAAAGCTGGGCTTCGGTTCCCTGTACAACCCCTTATATGCGAATTCCTTCGCCAGGCAAGATTATGCCCCACCCAACTTTCCACAAACACTTATAGAATAATAAACAAAATTGTCGAACTAAACCGTCGGCTCAACCTCAACCTCTGATTAGCCGAGCTATTTCATCAATATTCGCTCGACCAAAATGACGATAGCTGGGTGTACTACCTTAGAGTAAGAAGAGGCCGAGAAAAAATTATAAAAAACACACTGGACAAAGATCTGAATGATGACGATTTTCTCTGAGTTTCCGGTAATTTTGAAGACCATGAGGCCTAGATACCGAGCTACAATATAAACTGGACTAAGGAACTGTTGGTAAGCACACCCCAGTTCAATTTTTCTTTACTGTTCCTAACTAATCCACCGTGCTAACCCTTGTCCTTATTTATTGTAGATTTGAACTAGCTCAAATCACGCTATACGTACGCCAACCAAGACGCCCTTCGTGCTGCGCTCCGATACCGTCACCGTGGTTGGGCCGAGCTATTGAACTTCGAACCGACCTATCGATACAGTGGAAGGAGGAAAACTAGAGTGACCGACTTCCTTCTAGAGCCTTCTCCCGAGCTAAACCCCATTCTTCTCCAAATCAACCCGATCGCTCTAACTGAAGAACAAGAAATGGCAAACAAGAGGGTCGTGCGAGCGCTCATCACCGAGCAGACCTCCGGTGACGTGCCAACCGGCCTAGAGTCGTTTGGCCAACAACGTGAAACCGTGGTCGCCCTTCCAACTGCCAGGGCCTCCACATCTCGACCGAGCAAGTGCGCACGTACTACAAGGACCGAACCACAACGTCTGGTTGATGAGGAGGACACCGTGCTTCTTGAGGTTAGGTTGCCAAGCCCAGAACCCTTGCACTCTGACCGAGCCAGCCCTTCAGAATGGGCACCATCAATATCTTACAAGAACCGTGCTATATCCACCACGGATTCGATGGTTACTGATAATGACCATACCCTTGCCTTCAACTTGTCAAAAATTTGAAACATTTGAAACATTTCATCCAGGTCCCTGAGATGGCCTTTCTCATCTCTGTTTTTGACCACCATGTCATCTATATAAGCCTTCATTGTTCTGTCTAACAATGGTTCAAATATTTTGGTGATCATCCGTTGGAATGTAGCCCTTGCGTTTTTTAGGCCAAAAGGCACGATCTTGTAATAGTATAGTCCTCTAGGTGTTGTAAATGACGTGACCTCCTGGTCTGGTTCGTACATAGCGATCTGATGGTAATCCCAATACGCATCAAGAAAGCTAAGTCGGTTATGCCTTGTTGTTAGGTCCACCAGTTGGTCTATCCGTGGTAGGAGAAAACTATCTTTTGGGCATGCTTTGTTTACTGTTTTGTAGTCCATGCAAACACATCATTTGTCGTTCTTCTTTGGCACTACTACAGTGTTGGAGATCTACCTGGGATAGTGTACTTCTCTGATGGCTCCTGTCTCCAACAAGTTTCCCATCTCTTCTGCCACTATCTCTGCGTGGTGGAGTGTTGATCGACGAGTTCGCTGAATAATTGGTCTAGCAGTTGGATGGACATTAAGTTGATGGCAGATAAAATTTGGGTCAATGCTAGGCCTGTCATATGGTGTCCAGGCAAACACTTTAAGAATTCCATGACCTCTATTCTCTCAGTGCTGGATAAAGACAAGCCGAGCAAAAAGAACTTTTCTGGGTTCTTTTCATCTATCCTTACCTCTACCAAATCTTCTACTGCCTTATGTTCGGTTGCTTTGCCGATAGCTGCAAACAGTTCGTTGCTTTTTGGCTTTCCCACTATCTATACAAACCCTTTTGCAGCGTGGCTGCCATTTATCGTGACGAAGCACTATTTCGACATAATTTGGTCTTCTAAGACTTCTTCAATCACTCCGGTTTCATTGGGAAACCGTAATGTCTGATGGTAGGTTGAAGCCACTGAACGCATGGCATGTAACCATGTTCTTCCCAAGATTATGTTATAAGTGGAAGAAACCTTTAATACCCAAAACTCCACCTGTTTTGTCATTGTTCCTGCCTTGACTGACATAATTATCTAGCCCACTGGCCATTCTGGCATTGAGTTGAAACCGACGAGGGGAGATGTTGCAGGCGCCAAGTCTTTGTCCTCCAACTTTAGTTGCTTGAAGGTCTCGTAGTACATTATCTCGCATGAGCTTCCTTGTTCGATCAGAATCCGTTTGATATCGAAATTCTTGACACACAAAGTGACTACCAGTGTGTCATTGTGAGGGCAATATAGCTTTGTTAGATCCCTGTCTGAGAACGATATGATGTTCATTGCCTCCGTTTTTCCCTTTTTGACTGTAGGTTGTGCACTTAGTACCTCCCTCAAGTGCTTAGCCTTTTTTATCATCCCTCTAAGCTCATATACCCGCTTAGGTTCGACGATCCCATGTATAACGTTGATTATGCCCTGAGGTGGGCTGTCGACCGGCATCCTGCTCGGCCTGCTGTGGTCCTGGGGGATTAGTTGTGTTCCCCCTTTTATATACTGGTCTAGGTGACCAGCGGTCACCAACTCCTCTAGATGTTGCCTCAATGGTGTGCAATTTTCAATTTGGTGCCCCTTTTCATCATGGAAGGTGCAACGGTACCTCTCATCATAACCTCTTTGTGCTTCTCCCAACTTGGCTGGCCGCCGAACAAAGGGTTCATCGCGTATCTCGCTAAGAATCCGGTAGATAGGTTTGTTGAATACTGTGGTAATGGCAGTACAGACTCTTAACTTCCTTGTTTGGGGGTCCTCTCTATTGGCTCGTCTGCCTCGCCCATTCTTGCTTGGCTGTTCTACTGTGTTGACTTTTGCTGTAGTCTTTTTATCTAACATCGCTGTTGTGCCAAATTTTGCTTTAGCGCGAGTGCTATCTTCTTCTACTCGGATATGTTAATGCACTCTCTCCATTAGGGCCTCCATCATAAGGGGTGGCATCATCGTCATTGAATTCCTCAACTTATTACCGACCGGTAAACCTCGTTTATACTGTACGATTGCGAGGTTTGTAGGGCAATCCCCAATATGGTTGACAGTCTCCCAATATCGACTGTTATATGACCTCAATGTTTCCCTTTCACCCATGTCAATGGAGAGTAGCTGGTCAATCTCCACTCTGTCTTGGTATTCGTTCTGAATTTAGTCACAAACGCTTCTGCCAACTACGCCCATAAGGCTGTTCTACCTTCTGGCAGCCTTTCGAACCATGTTAGACCTAGGTCGCCAAGGCTGGAAGGAAACAAGATACACATTAGAGCCTCGTTTCACCAGTATACTGCCATAACCTGGCGAAAGTGGCTTAAGTGCATGTAGGGGTCTGACTTCTCCTCATAAGTGGTGAATTTGGGCTGATGGAAGCCTGAGGGTAATGGTGCGTTCTCAATTGCCAGAATGAACGGCGAGCTCTGTAACCTTGCTAACACTTTATTTGCTGGTTTGTACGCAAGGCGCGACATTGGCATCCCTACCTCAACACTCTCATGTGTCATAGGGGCCAATCGCGGTAGGGCTGAAACCCTACGAGGTTCGCGAGCCCTAGTGTCCTCCTTCCATCGGGCCCTCTTCTCTAGCACTGTTCGCAGGTCTACTGACCTAGACAACTCTGTGGGCCTAGATGTCGTTTGGTGCGTGTGCGAGGGCCGATAGCTGTGTCCTTCCGTATACGACCTTTCAGTCCTCGTTCTCTCAGACCTATAGTAACGAGTCTGGGAAGTTCTTGATTGAGTGTTGCCTGTTCTGTGGCTCCTACTTTCAGCTTGTGATGGTGTGCCTTGTCTGTCACGATCTTCCGAGTGGTAAGAGAGCGTGTTGCATTTGCGCCCCTCTTTCGTCGCCACCCCTTTACCATTTATCTGGCCCTTTATAGTCTCTATGTCTGCCGCCATTCTCCTTATTAATTCGTCTTGCTTCGCGATCCTCCAAAACCTGAGGATCCAACCTCCGCCTCTGCCTTTCAAGACTTTAAGAGCGACGAAGATTGGTGCCCCGTCTCTCCCGTGTGTCGCTCCAGGAGTTTCGTCGCTAGGGGTCTAATTCAGCCATGGGTGGGATAGAAGGTAAACCTTCGTGCCTCCCGCCCCCCTCCGGGGTTTGTCCATCAATAGCAGATTGCGGCAAATCTTCATTGTGCGCCATTGATTTCAACTATTAAGTATAATTTGATCAAAAGGTCTTGTTCTTTATCCTTCCCACAGACGGCGCCAATTGTACAAGCACAAAATAATCTTCTTGTATAATTCTGTTGATCAAGTTTGCATTCCTCCAAACGTCGTCACTTTACTTCCTAAAAACACAAACGTAAGCTAGCCGGCGGGTGTGCGTCGGATACCTCTCCGATGCCAAAGTCAACAAATAGACAATAGACAAAAAGCTCTGTGTTTTTTAGTGTAGAAATTGTGATACATGTACATAGGTCCTGTCATGAGCTTTTATAGATTTCGCCTGGCACAATCCTAGTAGGACTTCGACTCTCTTTAGTAGAGTCCTCCTAGGAATCACACTCCCAGTGAAGAGTGTCCATTCTGATAACACTCTGCTTACTACCAACCAAGTAAGATAGTTTTCTCCTTTGTCTAAGTTGGTGCGGTTTAACCGAGCTTGCTTATTTCGGTCGTGCTCTCAACTAAGCAATGATGTAGATGGCATTCGACCGAGCTACACCTAGCTCAGCCTTCCTTCTTACAAATACCTCGGCCAGCCACTAGGCCTAGTTTTTAGATAGCTCGGTCAAACCCCTCTTTGCCCAATTTGGTACCCATTCGATATGGGACCGAGCTACTAGAAGCCTGTACCTCGACCCTTAGTCTGGCCCAAAACAGAAATTAAAGGATCGTAGCTCAGCCCAATTTCTCTTTATAAATTACCCTCTCACATACTATTATTAGAAAGAGAATTAAGTGTTATACCAATTAAAATATTAAAAGAATCTAATATGATTATATCGAATTTATAAACTTAATATAATTTCTTCGAATCCCAATGAAGGTTTGTGCATTTTACAATACAAAAATGTTATAAATCACAAAAAATGTATAATGAAAATCATCTGAAATTCGTGGCTGATTGATCAGAAAAACTTAGGATGGATCAATCGGTTGACCGGCAACGGCTTCAAGAAACATTTTTTATGATATGTAACATCTAATTTGGTGAATTAGGGCTAAGGAACTGGGTTGGGCTGGCTTAAATTAGGCTTCCTAGTGCGCAAGGGGCCTGCTTGAGATCAATTCAAGCTAAGCTCAGCTCAAATAATTATTAACATTTTTAATGCTAAATTACAAGAATTGTTATTCACACTTGTTGCCTACATTTTAATTTTATTATTTTTTTTTTCTGTTTTTCTCAGGCACAATGTAAGTGTGAATAAAATAAAATAAAAGTGTCAATAACAATTACCTAATCAATCAAATTTTCTTTTACACATATTAAAAATAAATCATAAAAAACACACTCAAGTCCAATATGTACTAAAATGCTTAATGCACTTTTTGTTTACAATTTATATAAAAAAATAATTTAAATAAACTGAAAAAAAAAAAAAAAAAAAAACCAGAGACAAGAACAAAAAACGCATTTGGTTCCAGTATGTATCACTCAAAATAAATATTCCAATATCACAAAGTCATGACCCATGCCGACATATCTTGTGATACCACCATTTAAAGTCATAGAATAGGCTCATAATATAATCTCCATTTTTCACAACAGCACACCATGGAAGAGATTGAGAAGGAAGAGAGGGACTTCTATCATTACAAGCTTCACCTAGCTAATTTATAAACTACCAACAATATATTTTTAAGGCTGGTAGAGCTTATCTCCACATTTGCATTTCCATGAGAGGAGATAATAATAGTCATCTTTGTCCTCTCGATGAGATGATGATGATTCTTTGAAGCTCTTCTTATTATCCTGAGGAAGAGGAATAACCAGAGTCGCCATGCAAGGCCTGCAACTCATGCACTTGTTTTCACAAACAGGAGGCCTTGAACCTAGCACCATTTTCCTTTGCTGTTGGCTCTCACTGTCACTTGACAACTGCATAGTGCCAACTGCATATATACATAGCCCCAGTTTGCAAAACAAAAGAAAAATAATAGCGATGAGATAGTAATATACAATGTTAAGAACCCATAACTAATACACGAAAAACAAAAACACAAAATGAATTTTATGATGTAAATTTAAAATTAGTAAAATGTGGACCACACTAAGAATCACTGTGATCTATATAAATAGGTACTTTTCTAAGTTTGTAGCATTATTTAAATAAATAAATATATAAAACAAGAATTGTAAGGCACACAAGTTCACATAAAAACTTACCTGGTGTACTCTAAAATTAGGATTATATCCAAAGTCATTGTGGTTTCAGTATGACTATAAAAAGTGAAGTTGGAATTGATTGCATGCACATGGTGAAAATAATAAAAATATCCTTATTACAAATTCGGTGGAGTGAATCTAGTAAATATTAATATTTATCACGATCCACGCTATTTTTCTCCCAATATACTCTATGTTGTATTATTATATATTGATATAGAAATCTAATGACACTAAAATCTCAAAACATGATATAATGACTACAAATACATTGATGCATAGGGATACAGTATATATCTCGTGCTGCGTGCAAATATGCATGGAGGAGAATCTCTTCCTGTCCAGATTTTGGACTGGAGGGTATTATTTTGGCCTGTGGATCCCATCACGGTTCTTGTTTTAATGATCCGAATCATTCATTTTGTCAGACACTTCATGCATTTTACTCATAAAAAAAATTAGATTAATCTAATAACTGTAATTTATTCAATTTTTCATGAAAAAAATTGACAACAATTGTGTTTTTTAAAATAAACCATACACTTTTTACTGAAAAACATAATAAATTGAATAAGTTATAGTTATCGGATCGACCTTTTTTTTTTAATGAAATACACGATATGTCCTACAAAATGAATAGTTCAAATTATTGAAGCAGACCCGTAATAGAGCTCAGGGGTCCAAACTTACCCCAGTCCAAAATCTGGACCAGAGGAAATCCTCCAATATGCATATGCATGTATATAAACTAGAGAGAAAGAAACAAAACATTGCTTAATAGAACTTGAAACACCTACAATCAAAAAGCCCATTGTGTTCCCCACCTCCCAAACAAACAAACAAAAAAAGATCATGGATTTCCAACATTCATTGGTTTTTAGATTTTACAGAACAGGGTTGGTTTCATTTACCTGATTTGGAAGGCAAAAATGAGAGAGAAGATATGAGAATCACGGTGGCTGCAATTTTCAGGCCATGTGGGTAGGTTTTAGCTGATAGAGCCATCATTATTTGGAGACCTTGATAGAGAATGACAGTTTTGTAGCAGAAGAAAGGGGTTGTTGACAAAGAAGAGGAAGAAGAAGATCTCTTTTCAAGGCATTGGCTGTGTTGAAAGTATATGTATATATATTCAGAGACAGGGTTATATAATGTTTCCATTAGAGGGGACAACTCGCTGATGCCAGACTTCTTGACCAATTTAATGTATCTTAAACATAGAAATTAGAAATTTATGTTTTCCTTCCTCTTTTGGGAAATTGCTGCTCTGACTTTAGCATTTCAGTTTTTAGTGCAAGACTGCAAGGACTTAAGATTTAAAGGCGATGGTTTTTTTTTTTTTTTTTTTTGAGAGGGGGGCGGGGGATGATGGGTGAGATTAGATTAGTAGTAAAGTAAAGATTCATATAAATTATGTTTATTTTGAAAATGGTAAATTATACTTTCCTTTTTTATATTTAGTCATTTTTTAACTTTAATCTTCAATTTTTTTTTTTCTCACTTTAGCCCTTTATGTTTCAAGTTTTTTTATTTTATCTTACTTCTAAAGGTAAGTTTTACTCAAAATTAGACAGAAAATAATACATTAACAGTCACGTAATATAAAAATATTTTATTATATATAGATTATACCTCTAATACAAACTCAAATCCTAATATAATAATATATTTTTATGTTATGTGATAGTTATCGTGATATTTTTTGTTTAATTTTGAATAGAAGTTAGTTTTAGGAATAAACTATAAAAAAAAACTTAAAACATGAAGGGCTGGTGTAAAAAAAATAAAAATAAATAAATAATTTAAAGGCCAAAGTGAGAAAGTGACCAAGCATAAAGGGACCAACGTGTAATTTACCATTTTGAAAAATTATAATCGGATTAAGAGTCTCATGAGATTATGAAACACTTTTAATGAGGGATTTGGGTTTTCTAATCCAATCGGAAATGGGGTCACTGTTGTGCTAAAGGCACAGCAGTGGCTGTTGTGCCTTAATTTGAGGTGCGTTATGGATTTATTTTTATGATCTGAACCGTTCATTTTATAAGGTTTGTTGAGTACTTCATGCCTACCAAAAATCATATTAATCGAATATCAATAACTATACAATCGAATGGCATATTTTTTATGTTATTTCTCAAAAGAAAAACTCATTGTTTATTTTTTTTAGTTATCGATCATATAGTTATTGATATCCGATTAATATAATTTTTGGTATGCATGAAGTACTCAACAAACCTTACAAAATGAATGATTCAGATCATAAAAATAAATCCATAATATACTTCAAATTGAGGTACAACAGTCACTGCTGTGCCTGACCCCAATTCCAACCCAATCTCATGAGATTTGAAGTAAAATGACTTTATTGTCCTCCATTTTATACAAAATAATTATATCACTTTTTATAGAATAAAAAATTTTAAGTTTGTATTACATACATGTTTCATTATGTAGAACACATTTGTATTTTTAAGTTATTGATAACATGATAAAGTCTCACTATTTGTTAAGCTAATATATGTCCTACACATGTACATGCCTTTTATTATATAAATACATTTAGGAGGTAAAATAAATATTCAAATAAAATCAGTCATAAAAGCATTTCTCAAAATTTTCTTGTAACTCTTTGTTTGTTGCACTATAATGAAAAAGATTTTTGGAAAAGAATTCAATGGAGAGGAGCTAGATCTAAGATTTGGATTTTAGCCTTTGGCAATTAATTAAAATAATAATAAAAAAGTCAAAAAATTAATATAAAAAATCTTTTCGGATAAAATTAAAAAAATCAATTTAGATAGCCAACAAGAAATGATTATTATTTTTTTTAGAGCCTTCATTTTTCAATTATTAATAACTAACTTTCAGTTGCCAAAAAAAAAAAATTTACTATGTTTTAAAAGGAAACATTACTTTGTTTTAAAAAAGTACTTTCTTCGAAACTGTATATATTATTATTCAATTTTAAAATTTAGAATATGAAAATTAAATTGATTTTTAGCTTCAGAATACAAAGATTAAACATCTATTTGGTACTATTTATGTTTATAATTTTTTATTTATATTAAAAAAATTAAAAATAGAAATAAATTCATTTGTTATCTATTTTCATTTTTTAAAAGGTTACCAAACAACTGTTACAATACAAAAATTAAATTCATTAACAAAATCTATTCTCTAAGAGCCTCTCCAACGTTGTACTTTTTGTTTTATTAAATTTAAATTTGATAAAAAAAGTAAACTTTGTTACTCCAACATTTTCATCAAACCAATATCAAATTCAAGATATCTTAAAGTTTTTATCAAATTGAGGATGGTTGTGCCTTTCATTAATTTACTATTCATAACCGTTGGAGATGTAGGGCATACACCATCATCGAACGACAGGTCAGTTGTCCCTCTGATCAACGACCTCATTGCAAAAATCTGTGACAAAATTACACTGGTTGATCGACCTGCCAGACATCCCTCCAGTCGTCCTTCCGGTCGACCGATGATTTGATAAAATTTCAGGTTGTTCCGTGCAACATCAGATGAAGTTTTTACTCAAATTGATTATTAAAAAAAAAATAAACGGGTTAAACATTGGAGATGCTCTAAAATACTCAACACTAGTTTGTAGGGGTGATCGCAGATCAAGTTGGGTCGGGTGGCATCCCATCCATCATCCGTTCAAAATTGGGCAAATTAGAAAAAAAAAAAAATTCAATCAACATCCGTCCATCGGTTTGGCGGATGCATACTTAGTGGCCCGTACGGGTTGGCGGTTTAGACTTTACAAATTTTGAGCATTCTTTTGAACAACAATGCTTGTCCACCTAATTTATCACCTTTAGACCCCAATGATAAAATGTTTGACAAGTTAAAATTTGACACTTGTCAGACATGTTATTAGGGATGTTCTTTAAAGATGATAAATTAAGTGTTTCAAGCATTTTTCTTTTTTAAATTATAATTCATAACTTTTATAATCTCCAATAATTAGTAATCTAAAAAAATAAACCATAACACCGCACATGTATATTTTTAAGATATTATTTTTTATTTTTATAAAAATATATATCTTATTATTTCTACTCTATATTATTACTTGTTAGTATTTATTTTTTTTAAAAAAAACTTCATCTACAGATAAATCCACGGGTACATCATGTTCATACAAGTGCAAAATGATTGATCCACAATCTGAATTGTATCCATGAATTTTGAAATATTTCATCTGTATCCGTCCACTGAAAGACACGCATCCGCTCAAAATCAATTGCGTTAGATCTATTTGTTGAATTGAACGAATCAATTGAGTTAGATATATTATTACTTGTTAGTATTTATTTTTTTTAAAAAAACTTCATCTACAGATAAATCTACGGGTACATCATGTTCATACGAGTGCAAAATGATTGATCTGCCATCCGAATTGTATCCATGAATTTTGAAATATTTCATCTGTATCCGTCCACCGAAAGACACTCATCCGCTCAAAATCAATTGAGTTAGATCCATTCGGTTGAATTGAACGGATCCATAATCACCCCTACTAATTTGGTAAAAATAAATACCAAAAATATATTTTAAAATTTGCAAAGACAATTTTTGCACAAAATGTATATAATGCACATTTTAAAAAATTATATTATTTTTTCACCAAATTATATTATTTTTGTGTGGGGTCTGCCTCGATGCCTCGGCTCGTGACTAGGAAGCCTAAGAATTTTCCGGATCCCATGTCAAAGGCACACTTGGACGCATTCAGGCGTAGCTTGTGTTGTTTGAGAATGACGAACATCTCGGCCAAGTTGGACAAGTGGTCTGCTTGATGCCGGCTCTTAACCACCATATCATCTATATAAGCCTCCATTGACCGGCCAAGCAGAGGAGCGAACATCTTGGTCACCATCCTTTGAAAAGTTGCCTCGGCGTTTTTTAAACCAAAGGGCATGACTCAGTAGCAGAAGAGTCCCCTTGGTGTAGTGAATGAGGTGATCTCGCGGTCGGGCCATGCATGGCAATCTGATGATAACCGCGGTAGGCATCTAAGAAACTGAGCCTGTTATGTCCAGCCGTCAAGTCCACAAGCTGGTCTATTCTGGGCAGTGGAAAGCTATCTTTAGGGCAAGCTCGATTGACGGTTTTATAGTCGACACAAACTCGCCACTTCTCATTCTTCTTTGGTACAACCATGGTGTTTGAAATCCACCGAGGGTAGTGCACTTCCTGAATAGCTCGTGCCTCAAGCAAGTTCTTCAGTTCCTCTGCAACTACTTCGGCGTGATGCAGCGCCGATCTCCTTGTTCGCTGAATGACCGGCTTGGCTCCGGGGAAGACATTTAGGTGATGGAAAATAAAACTCGGATCGAGGCCGGGCATGTCATAAGGTGACCATGCGAAGACTTTGATATTGGCCATCAAAAACTCAACCATCTCGGTCCTTTCTTGTGCGGTAAGGCTGGAGCCGAGCAAGAAGAACCTATCCAGACTCTCTGTATCAATTCGCACTTCGACCAATTCCTCAACGGCTTTGTCCTCGGCCCTTGTGCCCACATCGTCAAGGACTCCTCGGTCTTCCGGTCCCTCTATCATTTGGACGAAGCCCTTGGCAGCTCGGCTCCCGTTAACTGCCACGAAGCATTGCTTCGACATGACTTGATCGCCCCAAATCTCCTCAATTGCCCCCGTAGCCAAGGGGAATCTCATCACCTAATGGAAGGTCGACGCTACGGCTTGCATAGCGTGAAGCCATCTCCTTCCAAGGATCAGGTTATAAGTAGATGGCACCTGCAATACCCAGAACTCCACTTGTTTGACCACGGATCCCGCTTTGACCGGCAGGATAATTTTTCCCAAAGGCCACTCAGGTTGTGAGTTGAAACCAACCAGTGGCGAAGTTGCCGCAGCCAAGTCTGTATCCCGGAGCTTGAGCTGTTTGAATGCGTCGTAATACGTGATCTCAACCGAGCTTCCCTGATCATTCAAGATGCGCTTGACATCGAATTCTTTGACGCGGAGTGTGACTTCTAAGGCATCGTTGTGCGGCGTCTGAATGTGCTCTAGGTCCCTTGTAGAGAAACTGATTACGTCTTTTTCTTCGGTCTTGCCCTTTTTGATTGCGGGCTGGACCGACAAAACTTCCCTCATGTGCTCCGCTTTCTTGATCATACCTCGGAGTTCACACACACGCGCCGGTTCCACAATGCCATGGATAACATTAACAATGCCCTGAGGGGGTGCCTCCAAGTCATCCGGTCCACGCGGATCAACCGGGGCTTGATTTGCCTTCACGCCCCCATCAATGTAAAGGTCCAAGTGTCCGACTGCGACTAGCTCTTCCAAGTGTTGCCTCAAAGGCAAATAGTCCTCTGTCCGGTGGCCGCGCTCCCGGTGAAATGTGCAACGGTACCGCGGATTGAAACCCTTCTGTCCGTCGCCCAACTTAGCAGGAAACCGGACATAATCCTCATCACGGATTTCACTAAGTATGCGATAAATGGGAATCTTAAAGACCGTGGTGATGCCTGTCCTGGCTTTCAACCTTCTGTTCGCATCAGCTACGTCATCGCAGGGGTATTCATCTCGGTCATTCCGTCGACCTCTACCCCGGTTTCGACGATTTGAACCTCGGTCAGATTCCTCAGCGCGATCATTTGAACGGTTGGTCTCCTGTCTGACCGCGTGCACCTTGCCAGCCGACCTATTGTCTGTTGCTACCGGAGTTGCCTTTGCGGTAGATGCTGCCGCATCATCTTCTACTCGGATGTGCTCGTTGATGCGCTGCATTAATTGGTCCATGGATGTCGGCTGGTGCATAGTAAGCGAGTCCAGCAGTCTATGCCGACCGGGAGACCACGTTTATACTGCGTGATTGTAAGGTTGACCGGGCAATCCAAGATCTCGCTGAAGGTTTCCTAGTACCTGGAGTTGTATGCCTTGAGCGTGTCGCTCGGCTCTATCTTGACACTGAGAAGGTGGTCAACTTCCTTCGGCGTCTTAGTGTTGGTTTTGAAGCGCGTCACAAAAGCTTCTGCCAACTGCTGCCACCCTTCGATGCTTCCCTCCGGCAACCTCTCGAACCATTTCAAGCCCAGCTCGCCCAAACTTGACGGGAAGATAAGGCACATAAGAGCGTCATTTCTCCTATGTCTGGTCATGACCTGTCGGAAGTGGCTTACATGCATATATGGATCAGTTTTTTCGTTGTAGAGCGTGAACTTTGGCTGGTGGAAGCTCGTCGGAAGCGGTGTTGTTTCTATCTCCAGAGAGAAAGGAGTGGCGCTCAGCCTCACCAAGTCTGTATTTGAAAGGAGAGGTGCGGCGAGGCGGGGTGGAGGCATTCCGACCTCTTCACTGGTGTGAATCTCATAGGATGGCTGCTGGAACGCCGGCACCCTCTGAGCCTCCCGTCGGCTAGCCCATTCCTTCAAGACTACCCGCAAATCCTCTGAATGAGCGGAATAAGAATACCTCGACGTCGTCGCCGGACGTGAGGGTTGATAGGTGCTGTCTTGCGCGCTGGACTTCTCTACGTGCGCGTCAGAATCTCCGCCCTTGTAACTTCTGGTGATTGAGATGGACGGAGTATGCCGCTGGCTCTGACTGCCTGAACGGCGGGGTTGGGTGCGCTCACTGTGGTCTCCCACTCTAGCTACACCTTTCCCTTTGACATGCCGATTAAGATCCTCCATCTCCGCCGCCATTCTCCGGATGACGGCGTCTTGGTCCCTTAGCTTGTTTTCCAGTCGTCTGGCATGCGATTCTCTCCGCCGCCGGTGACCGTCTGGACTCCGTGAATGACCAAAGCTTCTTCCGCGCTTATCCCGCGCGTCTCTGGGATGTCCTCCTGGAGAAGTCTCCAGGTTCGCCATCAGAGGAATGATGGTGGGATGTCCTTCTCTCCGTCTGCCTGACTCCGGGGTAACTCCGTCGATGGCAGACAACGAAATTTTGTTGTTGTTCGCCATGGACGGCGATCAGATGAGCCTGGAAGACAAGGTTTTGTCTGTCAAGTTCCCACAGACGGTGCCAATTGTACGGGGAGCAAATATTCCGGTAAGCTCGTACTCCTTTCTTCCAAGCTCCTGCCTGTCCGATCGACCTGCGAGCACAACGGCGGTGAGCTACCCGACAATGTGTGGCCGGAATACCCCTTCGACGATCAAGTTAGACACACACTGGAATAGAGAGAGAGCGGATTAAGTGTTTTGTGTAAATCTCACCAAATGTTCATCTGCCTCAGCATGGGGGGCACAGACTCGCTTATATACCTTCTGCGCCCCAAAGCTACTCCCATTAGTCTCTCGACACGTGGTGCTGCTATCCCATCTATCAGCGCAAATGTAGCTGAACATCACCTAACCAAGCTGCCAACCCACACTACTCGAAGCTCGGCAGCCGAGTGTAGACACCCCATTTTTGACCGTCCTCAAGACTTGGACGTCACCGTTTGAACACCCGGTGATCATCCATGTTTGTGTTCGTTTGGAGTTCCCGGAGGTCTCGGCTATGCGCCTTGCCTTAGGATCTTTGAACTCGACTGTTTAGTGTCTGGTTTTTCACCAAACACTTATGTTTTGTCTTGGAGGGGCATGGAATACCTTGTGAGGCATCCCCACACATCACCGGCCATGGCCAGAGGCCACCGGCTGGTGTTTTGTTGCCATCGGCAATATATATTGCCGGTCGGCATTCTTTGTTGCCGGTCGGTAGTCCATTTTGTCAAAATGGCAATTTTGAGTAGCCGACTACTGTTCATCTGCTTTTGCAGATATTTTAATACAGCTGTCTTGCATTTGGCTCCCCTCCATACACGTGTATGGAGGGATCTCTCTCTTTAGAAGCTTGTCTTGTAAGCTTTACAAGACAATAAGCTCTATAAAGAGAGGTCTTCTCTCTTGTTTTAGAGTAGACATTTCAGACAGCCATTTTAGGGTTTGAGTTCTAGGGTTAGGGTTTGTATATATCCTAGCTCTATATCTCTCTTCCTCTTGTGTTAGTGTGTGTGTTTAGGCTCACTATTGCACACAAACACATAGTGTTACACCTTTTCTTGATTCTTGAAGGGCCAGAGGTTTGTTCTTAAAGCTTGGGAGCTGTTTTGAGTTCAAAGAAGCTGCTGGAGCTTCATTTGTGAAGAGGGTCTTCGAGGGTAACAATCTTACTCCTTTATTCCCCATTTTTGCATACTATTTTTGCCTATCTTAGAACTGTTTTTGAGCTTAGTGTATAATATAAAAAATTTCTGTTTTTAGGCCCTCTAAATAGTTTGTTTAGAGTGTTTTGTGGTTTGGAGGTGTTTGACCCCTCTTAGGCCTTGAGAGGCCCCATTTTGTGCTATTTTGAGTGAGCTCCGGGACCTTGGTGTTCGGGCCTCCTCACCACTGAAATCTTGAGGGATTTCAGAGGTGAGGATGGTGCCTTGAGGTCCTAGGGAGGAGAGGGCCACCCCCTCTCCTTGTTGTCCTTGAAATGGACCATTTTTGGCCTCTTGAGGGAGCACCTAGCTAAGCTTCTTGTTGACCATGCCTTGGTTGTTTTTTGTGCTTATTATGTCATAATATGCTTCTGTTTTTAATTGGTTTTGATACACCATGCATGCTTAGCATACCTACCTTGTAATACCATGTTTAGGCCTCAACATGCCTTAGGTTGTAAACCATTGTTCAAGCATGTTTTAGGTCTAGTTTTGTGAAGCTTTTGTGCTTATTTTGCCATGTTAGGGGTCTGTCCTTAGTTATTTCGGTCGGCCATGGCATGTTTAGTATAGCTCCTTTGCATTTTGGCTTGTTGGCCTTAAGTGTGTGAGTGTGTAGCATGCATTACCTGCTTTATTTCAGTGGTTTGGCACCATTTGTAGCATCATTTCAGTCCCTTTAGCATGCTTGTATGCTTGCCTTGGATGTCCCTTTGATGCTTTATGAGCTTGTGTTATATGCTCCGTGTTTTGGCTATTGTGCATGCTTTTGAATTTGAGCCACTTAGATGCCATCTAGAGAACCCCTTTGCATGGTCTAGGTCTGCCTTGGACCTATTTTAAGCCCTCTTGGCCTTGTGAGGCTTGGTTGGCTTAACCATGGTTTAACCCTCCTTGACTTGCTTCAAGTACTTAGGCCATTTGCATGCTAATGTTTAGCCTATCTTGTTGCTTGGTTTGACACCATGTTCTTGCATGATTTTCAAGGCTTAATTTGCATGCTATATGTCCATGCTTGCATCCTCTTAAGTGTGCTTGAGAATTGCTCTTTAATGTTTGGAGTGTTGGAGATCATTTGCATGCATGTTTGCATACCATTAATCCTTCATTTTGGGCACTTTGGCCACTGTTTTAGGCTTAGTGAGCGCTGCCTAAACCATGCTCGAGTCCACCCTTTGCTTGTTTGCATGTTTGCCTCGCATATTTGCTTGCATAATTGCATGAATGCATTGCATTGCCATGTTGCATCCTTAGCTCACATGCCTAGGATTGTATCCCATTAGCATGCATGCTTGGCCTCTTGAAGTGCTTGTGATAGAGGTTGAGTCCCATTGGTTTGTTCATGTGCATTGCATTCCATATCAAAAATGCACACTTGATTCCTCGGGCCATCACGCATGGAAATGCGCGATTGATGGTCCGAGAACTAAGGAGCGTATCCCTTTGAGTCACCAACATGATAAGGGACATGATTGGTGCATACATTGTTTGAATTGCATTGTCATACTCTGCCTTGTCCTCAGCTGCTGTCGATTGCAGGTTCTGCAGGCATTCTCTGCCGACCGGCAGTGTTCAGTGCCGACCGGTAATCCCTCCTAGGCCGATATCTTCACCAACAGCCGGTGACCGTATACAACTGCCGGTGGATATTCTACTCAGTCGGTGGTGTCTCCCAGTGTCCAGGGAAGCAATTCTGAGACTTTGACAGTCTTCAGAGGAATATAGCAGGGAAAACAGAGGCAACTCATGTATGGCAGTGTACTTCCGAGCAGAACCGAGCATGCATCGCATTGGGCTCTTTTCCCGAGGCGGCTTATCTGTTTTTATTTCCTAGCTTAGTTAATTTGTTAACTAATTAGGTAATTTGTAATAATTAATTAGCTAGGATAGTTAATTCATTATTCGAACTGTATTATTCTTTCGGTCCCTCCGAGCGAGGGTAAACTTGTAATAAATGTGGGTGAGTGTGTGCATGTCTTCCAACCCCCACTTCTTTCTCCCTTTTACTTACCTGCTTTGATGGTTAGTAATAGGTCATGTTTCAATTAGTATACCTTATGCTGCACATGCGTGCATCCATGCATTTGTCTTGCACGCACCGGGCTCGGTACATCATGCTAACTGCATTTGTATTTCAATTCCAAATTGAATACGTGCATCAATTGATTGCATTTCACATGCCATGTTTAGGTTAGCCGAGCCTACTCTAATTGCATCCTGTATGTGTTGCATTAGTCAATTTGACATGAACTAGGACCATGCATGTTGGCTAACTAGTTTATTGTTTTGGCACGGAGTACGATGTAAGTATTTTCATGCTTTAGCATATCGCATGCGTGTGAATGCTATTATGACGGCATGCTTACCATGTGGCTAGATGCTTATGTGATAAACTGTTTGAATGCCTGTGGGTGAAGGTTGAATTGTCTGAGTTGGAAACACTCGTTGAAATCCGTGTTTTAGCCTACTTGCGGGTAGCAAATTCCAAAACATTTTTTCAAAACAAATGGATATGCAATGCTTATTTCCAAATTAGGCAATCTAGTCTATACTTGTTTGCTGTGCGCATAACATAGTAATTCTAGGCTAATAATTGGTTTAGGAACACATAACGTTTTCAAAAACGGATATCATGGTTAGTAGAGGCCGATCTTCGGATCGGGCGCGAGGGGGTGCTCATAGCTGACCTTCCCCAATCGTACCCAAGTTCCCGAGCCGAGGCAACTTTGGTGATGACGGACACGTGGCCTTTGGCACCGAGTCAGGGTTTCCTAAATTCCCCCATTTTAAAATATTTAGGTGGCGACTCTGTATCTGGCAAAGCAGTCCATGTTTGGCACTTCTTTTCAAAAAATCTATTTCTCAAAACGATTTGCCGGATTCGGACTCTTTGGTTCAGATTAAGAACCGTAACACAAATCGAGTCCGAACTGTAGCGAGGTCCCCCCTCGCGGACGTGCTACAGTTTCTGGCGACTCTGCTGGGGATTATTTAGAGAGCTTGACTCGAACTCATGATAGCCTGTTTTGATCTCATTTATGTATCTCTTTGCATTGCATGTGCATTGGTGCGCCTAGGAACACAGTGTTTGCCATCTGCCATTCTTGAACGGTTTGCCGGAGGCTTGTCTTGTCAAGGCATGACCATAAGGCTGACCGGTTATGGGCTCTGACAGTATGGGAACACAAACCCCGGTTTTACTGGGACACCCTCTTCGACCATTCGACCTAGTGCATATTCGGATCCATAGTGACCATTCCAAGTTAGGACAGGCTACTTACCCGATGCTAGGTTGTTTGAAGACTGCTGCGTGCATAGTGAAACCCTAGCTCCTGACAAAATAGGACAGGGAAACCTTACCCCTCCATAGGGGTGTTTTGGCTCTCTTTACTTGCTATGTGCTTTTAGAGTGTATCTCTACAGGGAACGTATATATCAGCTTACAAGTTTGAGTATCAGACCTGAGGGCATCAGTGTCAGTTTATGAGAATCAGTTATCTGCGGGTATCAGGTTCAGTTTTGGGGACAGTGATTTCTAGGGAACAGTGATCAACAGTAGAGTATAGTTGTTCAGCTACACCCGTGTTCGATCCATTTGGGCTGAAATGCTGCTTGTTGTCTCTTTCAGTTCGGACAGCTGGTACAGGATAGCTAGTGTTCCCCCTTGATGAGGCAGGACTTATAATGACGCAGAATTCAGAAGAGATCGTGGTTATGACAACTGCATTAGAGCAAGGGATCACTCTGCAAAGTGAGACCAATATTGATATGCCACATCCACCCAGGTCGCCTATCGCGCACCCGGTCTGGGCCCCCCAGCTATACAAGGCTCGCGAGCCTACTACAGTTGAACTAATGGGGATGATAGGTGATCTCCAGAGGTCTGTGGCGGATCTCGCCTACGGAATGTCAGCTTCACCTCCAGCCGCACCATATCCCGGGAGTTTTGTACCCCAGAGCCCCTGCTGTTGGGGCGAATTGTGATTGAACTTAGCCAACCTGAGATGGCCTCCAGCTATGGTAATGACATATCAACATCAAACCAAACCCTCGACCAGGCTGAGGCCAGAGGCAAGAACAAAGTGAAGGCAGATGCCGATCCCAGTGAACAACTGCTGTGGGCAGTCGAGGCTTTGAAAGCCGCGGGGATGAACAAGCAACAGGTATCCGCAGCCGTGGCAAAAACTGTGGAGGATGCTTTCCCCACTCTACCTGAGGGAAGTTCAAGTCAGTCAGAAAATCAGGATAGGCCCCGTCATGCCAGAACAGTTTCTCCTATTCCCGCCCCTGCTCCTGGGAAAGACCAGAAAGCCAAAGCAGTGCCTGCCGACCCTTTTGCTTGTGCGGCTAGTAAAAGCGCTCAGACTTCAAAGTACCTGCCCCGAGGGCGCAGGACCTTTCATGCTCTCTACATGCCTCTATCTAAGGCATTTCAGATCTTTGCCGAGAGGGGACACCTTAAACCCTTGGAGCCTCGGCCTCTCCCGAAGAATCTCCCTGCTATGCATGATGCTGTTCAGTACTGCGCGTACCACCAGCAGACAGGCCATGCTACCGACAATTGTTTCCGCCTCCGTCATGAGGTGCAAGATTTGATTGACAATGAGGTTATCCTGCCGTCCACCTCAGCCAAGTCCGTTACCACCCAGTTATTGGATTTTGAGGACACAGATACTACAAGTATGAAATCAGAAAGTGAACCACCTGCGGACGGCATTTGGTATATTTTGGATGTAGCGTCTGGCACGCATTTTTGAGCATCTGTGAACGTTAGCCTTGTAAATTCTGGCTTGGGTATCGAGTCAGTCTTTTGTTTTGAGTCTGTCTCTTTGTCTTGAGTCAGTCTTTTTGCTTAAGAGTTTGTCTTGTTGTAGCGAGTCAGTCCCTTTTATATAGAATACCAGGTGATTCCGGGGTTGTTGCCTCGAACACCGTTTTGTTTTGTAATCACTCGTCTTTGTTTTTGAGTCTGTTTTTGCCAAGGAGCCAGTTACACCAACAGATCTGAATGAAACAGCTGTGGCTATCTCATTTTCATGCTTGCTTTCAGTGTAAGTTAGTTGTGCTAGAGGATTTAATTGGGCTGACAGTACATCTCACCTGCTCTCCTGCGCGCCAAACTCATTGCATTAACCTAAGTTTTTCAAAAAAACCCCTTCTGAACACTGCGGTGATAAAAACGAAGAGGAAGGAATTCCTCGGGTTTTGCAAAACTTTGATCAAATTGAGAAAAGGAGAGGCATGCTAAGCCTTTTTATGAATGAAATCATGCTTGCCGGCGTGAGTACTGAGAAGGATCCTGGCTTGATCTAAATTGGTTCCACACTATCTTCGGCGTGAGCGATTTGTCGCTTTCTTAAAAACTTTCAAAAACAAATGTTTTACACGGCCCTGTGAAGACCTATGTGGAACCGCTCTTGAGATTGTGCAGCTTATGATCGCTCTCAGCCTCAAGATTCAACCCGTCCGTTTCGAACCTTGAACCTGTTCAGAAAGTTCAAACGGTCAAACATCATGCAAGGTCTATATGGCCAGATCAGAAGCAGCCCTCGAACAAGAGGCACCAAAGCCGAATCAAAAGATTAGATCTCACCAGAAGAAGCTCGTGGAGCAACCATGATGGATTTTTCTGCAAATCATTGCAACAGCGGTTCTCCTAGATACAGAGAGGCTTCAACTTCAAAAAACCGTTTGGCATGGACTGGTTACACTTTTACCCTTTGAGAGGCTCGCTGGGCCGAAAACTCAGAAGGGTGACCCAGGCAAAAGTTAGAGCAAGAAAAAAAACAAAAAGCAAAAAATACAAAATAAGAAAAGAAAAGCAAAAAATACAAAAAAAAAAAAGAAAAGAAAAGCAAAAAGTGCGAAAAAGAAAAGAAAAAGAAATGAACAGAAAAGGAAAATGAAAAGAAGCTCGCAAGGTCGAAAACCCGCATCGGGCACCTTGGCAAAAGTTAGAGCCTGAAAAGTGAAGGTTAAAATACCCGAGTGTACCTTAACCGGAACTACATGAGGCTTGATTCCCATGTTTGGGATACGTAGGCAACTTCATCCTGAAGTCCAGCCCCCAACGCTTTCATAGCATCTTAGTCCATACAATGGTTTCGACTTCATCCCAAAGTCCAGTCGCCAACACCTTCCAAGGTGACTGTGTCCATATATGTGTTATAACCGTCTCCGTCATCTCTGTATCCAAGAGTTCGACCACCACCAATGAAGACTGTTTGCGGACTGCTGCGGCACCATCCAAACAAGGGGCAACTTGCCGTTGCCACGAGTCGTCGTGAGCCGCCATTCAAACTAGGGGCAACTTTCCGTTGCCATCTACCCCTTCCAAGCCAGGGGCAATTTTCCATTGCCCCCGTTCCGAGATTGCGCACCTCTAAGAGTAAGTTCCATGCTCGTTGAGCATTGACTGTTTGCAAAATAGTTTTTGAAAATTTTTACTGAGGTTGACAAGTTTTCTCGAAAATTGTTTTATCAAAACTTGGACCATTTTCTAGGACCCAAAAAAGGAAAATTTTCAGTGCTCATAGTTTGACCTGTATAGTTTTCAGATCAAAAATCGAACAATTGCGTTAATTCGACTCTCATCTTGATCAAGACTGTTTTAGTAGAAAACCAAAACAAAAATGGTCAAAATGATGAACTAGGGGCACAGTTGAGTCAGGCGTTCTGTCTTTCCCCCGTCGTCAACATACTCACCAGGAGGGCACTCTACCCACCAGAAGAAATAGTTGTGAGCTAACGGCGTTGGGCATGAACCCGCAACTCCCTATTCATCCATTAAACACCCCGGGGAGGGATAAAAATGAGAGAATAAAGAATAGAAAGGTGTAAGTTGAGAGAAAAAGCGAGCCAAAGGGTTTTGAGAGAAAAAAAACCGAGCTTGAGTGCCAGAGTGATGTGAGAATCACAAATGAGAAAAGGGTGAGAAATAATACCCAGAGAAGCTGGCTCCTCGTGATCTGAGGTCCCCCGTCTCCGTTAACGCGTCTGCGTGTCGTGTCTTTTGTTACCTCAACCTTTGTTTTGAGTCTTTTCCGGGCGTGCCTCGTTGTGTTTAGGTCGTGTACCCTTCTGTTTGAGTCCTCCCTACTGTGTTCAGTTGTAGGCTCGATACCCCGGTTCGAAAATCCGTTTTATTTCAAAAATCGTTTATGCTCAGAGTGCTGTGCCATTCTCTACATCTGTGCGAAGCAAAAGAACAAAAAAAAAAAAAAAAAATTGGGGCATCTGAGTGTGCTTCAACTTCAGCTAGTTTCATCCCCGTAGTCCGTCTTGTCAGATTAGGCTGTTTGTTCAGGATTTGTTGTGTGCAAAATGAACCAAATGCTGTGTTGCGGGCTGTATACAGATTAATCCCCAGTAGAGTAAGGGCTGTGTGTCCAGAATCAGGCAGTGGGTTGCTTGGGTTATTTTTGCTGTTGGCTGTTTAGTTATCTGATTATTACAGTGCAAGTGTTCAATTCTCAGACAACCAATCAATTTCATTTACATTGAGGTGTAATATGGTGTGATGCAATGCAAAGCATGAAACGTAAAGATATACGGATGTAAACACTTTTTCAGATAAAAAGCCTGTTTCATTTCATCTTCTTTTCAAGTACACAAGTTTTGGAAACAAAAATCCGCCTGCGGCAGTACAAAGTATCCTAACTACCAACAAAAGGGAAAAGTACAAGAAAGAAGAAAAACAACAAAAATCTATATCCATGTCAAGCGGCTCCGAGGGCTATCGGTCTGTCCTAGTCCTCTTCTTGGACGAAGGTCCAGGAGCATCATCAGCATCGTCATCAGAGCCCGAGCTAATGCCGCCTCCGGTCTCCTCCGCCTCCGACTCCGCCTCCGACTCTACCTCCGCCTCCGACTCTGCCGCCGCCTCCGACTCCTCCTCCTCATCATCATCATCAGGGACTGGAGCCCGCGAACTACTCCCGACATGAGTGCGCCCCGCCTTGGTGCGAGGGAATACTCTGCCCTCCTCATCTCTCCCTCGGGCGGGGACGGAAGGTCCAGCTGGAGCACCTCCTACAACGGGAATCTGGAAGGGAGGTTGAAAAAGTACATAAAAGGCAAATGCATCAATATACTGCGGACAGTTTGTCAGTGCAGAATGCAGTGTATGAGTACAGTGTGTGAATACCGTGGACAATTTATCAGTGCAGGATGACGCAGTGTATGAGTACAGTGTGTGAATGCCGTGAGCAGTTTATCAGTGCAGAGTATAGTACAGAATGCAGTGTATGCAGTGTATCAGATGCTATGAGATTAGTGTGTCAGGTGTCGTGTCGTGCATCAGATTACGTGAATCAGCTTGTGAGTGATTTGAGGCCGTGATCAGAAGAGCATATCGGAATACTGTAGAGGGCCAGGAGGTCAAAGGTCCGCTGTAGCATCCCCATCATGGAGGCATTCAACTTCACGGACTGCCGGGTGTACTCGGTGGACGCCTGCAAAAGTACAAGATATATCAGTATTCCGCGGAATATCAAATAAACTGAAATGAAATGCCAATGCAAGATGCAAAATGAAGTAATACATACCGGAGGCAAGTCGGGGATACCGGCTAACTCATGATCAGCCGGGGAAGGAGCAAAGGGGATCTGGTAGGTCGCCCCACCCTGTCCTCTGTATGTTAGTGAAGTGGGCAGAGCAGGCCAACCGGTCCCCCGTCCTCCCTGAACTCCGCCCCTGCTACGAACTCGAGCCCTCCTCGAAGCTCCTGCTCCAGCTCCCGCTCCTGCCCTAGCTGCTGGCGCCATGGGCATGGCTTCCTCAGCTCGACAGCCGTTGCTCAGAGACCGCATAATGTACGTCTGCACGTACTCTCTGTAGTCGCCGACGCCTCTGAAGCGGGTTGCCTCCCAGCCGATAGTATAATCGGCCATCTGCTCGGTAGTAAGGCTCTCGGTCTCCCTCATGTCCTCAGGAGGGTGAACCGAGACTATCTGCTCCGGTAACCCTAGGGTCTGGCGTAGGAAACGCTCACCCAGGTACTAAGCCCGACAGACCGGGCCCTCCAATAGGATCCGGAAACGCGAGGTCTCCTCAGCACCGGCAAATCGATCCCGAATCGTCGCCGGCAACGGAGCCCAAGGCCGCCAAGTGATCTGAAAGTGACATACAGTTTGTTATCCATCGTTATTGAAATATGCAGTGAAAAGCAAAGCTTAGATAAATTCTGAAATAAAACATACCTTAGCAGGGGTGATAGTGTCGAAGTAGCGGCGAAAGAAGCTGAATGTCTCTTGTGGCCTCCGCACACATCTCACGTCGAAGCGTCGCGAGAACGGGACGACGAGGGGGGTTTCCGTGTCTGGTACAAGTCCGAGCCTGGGAAAGTAGGCATAGACCCACAACTGCAGAGAAAACATCAATATGATTATCAGATAAGAGCGGAATGCAAGATAAAACAGGAATAGCAGGGCCACATGTTGTACAGTGTGTTGCGCAGACAGTGTATTGTGTACAGTGTACAGTGTGAGCAGTGTACAGTCAGTGAAAAGCAGAGTATATGTGTGCGCCGTGTGTGCAGTATACAGTTAGTGAAAAGCAGACTACAGTGTGCAATACAGAATACAGTACAAAGTACGAAAGATAGAAAAGCAGAAATGAAAAGCGGAGAAGAAACGTACCTCCCAAGCATGCCAGTAGCCTCCGAGCAACTGTCCGCTGCCACGGGAAGCCGAGCTCATATACCCATAGAGTGTGGCCAGAGCGGCGCCACCCCAATCATAGTGCAAGACCTGCCTGACATCCACCAGTGCACTAAGCAGGTAGAAGGGCACGGTGTTCGCCCGGTCGGCGAAAATGGTCGTCCCCAGCAGGAACATGAAAAAGCTGCGCGCATATCTCTCCACGGCCTCCTGGGTCATCTGCGCTTCCTCCACCAACGCGGGCTGGACCCTGAACTGCACCTCGAACCAGGAATAACGAACAAAGCCCGGACGAGTGAGAGGTTGCACCTCGCCAAGCAGATAGATCTGAGCGGCAGTCCACTCGCCCATATCAGTGTCGAAGGGGATCGGATCACCCCCTACCCCGATGCCAGTGAGCATCGAGAAGTCATAGAGAGTCATCGTCATGTCTCCCGTCGCAGATAAATGGAACGAGTCGGTGGTGTCCCACCACCTCTCCACTAGAGCGGCGAGCAAAGGCCTGCAGGTCGTGAGTCTGGATAATCCCCGGCAGAAAGCGCCGAAGCCCGCCTGGTCCACAATGTGGCGAACCGCGTCGGGAAGCTCAGCATACCAGTCCCGAGCGGCAATGTTCCTATACCCGTGGACGGTATGGGAATCCCCCTGTTTTCAAACAAATAATTACGAGGCAATACTGAATATACTAGTTTTGAAGGGCATTCAGGATTCAGTACAAATATAGCATGCGTGCAAGTTTTTTTAAAATTCAAACAGATCTCAGGTGCTGGTATGCTTATAGTGAGCTACAACGTGGGATGTGTCAACGTGTTGGCGTGGTTCGGTACAAATATAGCATGCGTGCAAGTTTTTCAGATTCAAACAGATATTGGGTATCGATGTGATTGCAATAAACTACAGTGTGTCCACATGTCAGCCTCAAACAGATATCAGTTGCCAGTATGGTTGCGATCAACTACAGTGCACAGTGTGCCAGTGTATCTGAGTCAAGCAGTTAAAGAATGTAATCAGCTATGGTAGTTTTTATTCTACATTGCGGAAAATAAAACAGAGAGAGGAATGTTACCTCGAAAGCGCCGAAGGATAAGTGAGATGTAGGCTCACGCAGGAGGAGCTCTGGTGGCATCGCTCTGTCGAAACTCCGAAACTGGCGAAGTCCGTCAGGAGGTAGCACATGAATCGCCGGCCGGTAGGTTGCCGGGTCGAACGGGTGGACGCTCAACGGGAGGAGCTCAACCCCGGGATCCATCTCGTGATCCAGGGGAGTCCCACCCTGTGGAATATCGTCGGCCATGTCAAAAATGGTGAGAAAATAGCCGGAAAAGGAAAAATCAGGCGAAAATGTGGAAAGTCAACCGGAAAGTCAACTCGAGAGGGTGAAAAGTGGCCTGAGAAGTCGGGAAATGGAAAAGGCACGCAAGTCGAGAGAAACTCGAGGGGAATAAACCCCAAAAGGTGGAAATGGCAAAGGAAGCACCGAAATGAAGAAATATTCGGATGAAAATGTTCGAAACGCGAATCGAACGACGAAACGGGCGTGAAACGCAAAGAAACGGAGAAAAGAAGAGAGAAAAATGCTCTAGAGAGAGAGGGAATGGATTTTCGGCTAAGGAGGATGTGTAAAATAGGGTTTGGAACCCTATTTTAAAAAACCCGAGGTGAAAAGTCGAATCTGCCCCGATTCAGGCACTTTTGGCCGGTCGGCCAAATATTTGGCCGGTGAAATGTATTTGTAGCCGGTGGACAGCTGGTGGCCTCCTCTTCCGGCCGGTGAGCCTCCTTCATCCTTGTTTGGAATAGATCTGTAGTTTTGGGTCTTCATAGCTCAAAAAAGTACAAGAAAGTGCATCTCCGACACTCAACCGGCCTCCGTTGTGACCTCGGGTCGTGTCTTCTGTGCGTGGCACTCGAATTCGTGCAAGGTGTATCCTTTTCGTATCCTTTTGGCTTTTACAAAACTCAAAAGTTGCCCCATGCGTATCGCATATCAATCGCACTGTCTTGTGCGCTCACGTTGTCTAGAACGCATCGCGCGGTTCTGCGCATCTCATTGCATTTTGCATGCATTCGATCAAATTCATTACTTGCGTAGACCGCATGTTTTGCTTGCGTAGACCGCATGTTTGTTCAATTTCATTACTTGCGTAGACCGCATGTTTTGCTTGCGTAGACCGCATGTTTGTTCAAAATTCGTGACTTGCGTAGACCGCATGTTTTGCTTGCGTAGACCGCATATTTGTTCAAAATTCATTACTTGCGTAGACCGCATGTTTTCCTTGCGTAGACCGCATGTTTATAATGAATTTCATTACTTGCATAGACTGCATGTTTTGCTTGCGTAGACCGCATGTTTGTTCAAATTCATTACTTGCGTAAACCGCATGTTTTGCTTGCGTAGACCGCATGTTTGTTCAAATTCATTACTTACGCAGACCGCATGTTTTGCTTGCGTAGATCGCATGTTTGTAATCAATTTCATTACTTGCGTAGACCGCATGCTTTGCTTGCGCAGACCGCATATTTGTTCAATTTCATTACTTGCGTAAACCGTATGTTTTGCTTGCGTAGACCGCATATTTGTTCAATTTCATTACTTGCATAGACCGCATGTTTTGTTTGCGTAGACCGCATATTTGTTCAAAATTCATTACTTGCGTAGACCGCATGTTTTGCTTGCCTAGACCGCATATTTGTTCAAAATTCATTACTTGCGTAGACCGCATGTTTTGCTTGCGTAGACCGCATATTTTGCTTGCGTAGACCGCATATTTGTTCAAAATTCATTACTTGCGTAGACCGCATGTTTTGCTTGCATAGACCGCATGTTTGTTCAATTTGATTACTTGCGTAGACCGCATGTTTTGCTTGCGTAGACCGCATGTTTGTTCAAATTCATTACTTGCGTAGACCGCATGTTTTGTTTGCATAGACCGCATATTTGTTCAAAATTCATTACTTGCGTAGACCGCATGTTTTGCTTGCGTAGACCGCATATTTGTTTAAAATTCATTACTTGCGTAGACCGCATGTTTTGCTTGCGTAGACCGCATATTTGTTCAAAATTCATTACTTGCGTAGACCGCATGTTTTGCTTGCGTAGACTGTATATTTGTTCAAATTCATTACTTGCGTAGACCGCATGTTTTGCTTGCGTAGATCGCATATTTGTTCAAAATTCATTACTTGCGTAGACCGCATGTTTTGTTTGCGTAGACCGCATATTTGTTCAAAATTCATTGCTTGCGTAGACTGCATGTTTTGTTTGCGTAGACCGCATATTTGTTCAATTTCATTACTTGCGTAGACCGCATGTTTTGTTTGCGTAGACCGCATATTTGTTCAAATCCATTACTTGCGTAGACCGCATGTTTTGCTTGCGTAGACCGCATGTTTGTTCAAATTCATTACTTGCGTAGACCGCATGTTTTGCTTACGTGGGCCGCATGTTTGCATTCAATTTCATTACCTGCGTAGACCGCTTGTTCTACTTGCGTAGACCGCATTCTTATGTTCAATTTCATTACTTGCGTAGACCGCATGCTTATGATCGATTTCGTTGCCTACGTAGACCACGTGCTCCACTTACATATCTGTGCCTTCACAGCATTGTTATGTTTCCCACTTGCCTTGCGTTGTCACGCATTTCGAGCACACTAATACGCATGTTGTTAATCACATTATACCTGTTGAGTTGTTTTCTTTACAGGCACGATATTGTATGTACGGTTCATTTGAGGCTGGTGCAACCAGACGAGCCGCAAAGGTATATCCACGGTCTAGGAGACCCTAAATCCTCTGAAGGTGCAAGTCCTTCGGTGTTTGTCGTGCCCGAACGACTTTTGATAAGTTGCATTATACATGCATTTCAAGCGACTCGCGTCGTCACATATTCAAGTTCACGTGCATCTCAAAATCCGCGTGTTGGCGCGTATTCCATGCATTTCATGCATCATTTGCTTTCCAAAAACAAAAACAAAACAAAATAAATAGTTGCGTTGTCATGCATCATTGCATGTAGAGTATATTGCATTGTAGCCTTATGGCTCGCGCCTTTCCATTGTTGAGCTTGGTCTGGTATGTGCTCATACTTTTCACGTCGAAACATAGTTCAGTGGACCGTTCTATATTAGACGCGGCTTGTACGTGTACATGCTTTGCCTAGGCAAGATTTGGTTTGGTCCGAAGGCCATATCCATTGTATCGCATTTCCATTCCATTGCATGTAGTGTATATTGCATTATAGCTTTATGGCTCGCGCCTTTCCATGTTGAACTTGGTCTGGTATGTGCCCATACTTTTCACGTCGAAACATAGTTCAGTGGACCGTTCTATGTTAGACGCGGCTTGTACGTGTACATGCCTTTCCTAGGCAAGATTTGGTTTGGCCCGCGTGCCATATCCACTGCATTGTTATTTGCATGCATTCACTGCATCACCTCTGCCTATGGCTTGCGCCTTTCCATGTTGAGCTTGGTCCGGTATGTACCTATACTCCTCGTGTCGAAGCATAGTTCAGTGGACCGTTCTATGTTAGACGCGGCTTGTACGCGTATATGCCCTTCCTAGGCGAGATTTGGTTTGGCCTGCGTGCCGTGTCCATTGCCATTTCCCCAACATTTTCATTGTATATATTACATTGTAGTGTAATTGTTGCATCCAGCATTAGGATCGTAGTCCTTTTCCCAGCGGGTCGTTTCCCCACTTATGTCATTTCCCCCCCCAATACTTGTTCTTGTGACCGTCTACATTACTCATAGATCAGTTGACCGTTCTATGGTAGACGGACTTGTTACCTCCATCAATCTATTTGACATAGGTGTGGTTTCGAACCGCTCATGATTGGATCATGATTCAATTGCTTTGCATATAGTTTGTATTGTTTCAATTACATTGCATCTTCATTTGCATTGTTTGTACATTGTTTTGTACATATTGCATATCATTTTGCATCCATTTTTGCATTGTCATGCATGTTGCTAATAACATCGTACCTGTTGAGTTGTTTTCTTTACAGGCACGATATTGTATGTAAGGTTCATTTGAGGCTGATGCAACCAGACGAGCCGCACAGGTATTGTATCCTCCGAGTGAGACGTATCGAGAATTGCATGATTCTCTTACATTCTTTCTGCATTGTAGTGTAGTTCGGTGTATGCCAGCTTAAAACTGTTGCATGTGTACTTCGTTACAGCTTTTCTTTGCATGATCATAAGTTATGCTCGGCTTCGTGCATTGTCTTGCATTTTGCCCCTGCCTTCGGGCGCATATCTTGTTTGTCTTGCATGTTTGTCTGAGTCTTCGGCCTTGTCAAAAATGGGTCGTCTCTGGGCTTTGACATTCACTCCCGTCATTGTTATGACTTTCGAGTTCTGTCAAAGAGGGGCAACTGTAGACACCCCATTTTTGACCGTCCTCAAGACTTGGACGTCACCGTTTGAACACCCGGTGATCATCCATGTTTGTGTTCGTTTGGAGTTCCCGGAGGTCTCAGCTACGCGCCTTGCCTCAGGATCTCCGAACTCGACTGTTTAGTGTCTGGTTTTGCACCAAACACTTATGTTTTTCCTTGGAGGGGCAGGGAATACCTTGTGAGGCATCTCCACACATCACCGGCCATGGCCAGAGGCCACCGGCTGGTGTTTTGTTGCCATCGGCAATATATATTGCCGGTCGGCATTCTTTGTTACCGGTCGGTAGTCCATTTTGTCAAAATGGCAATTTTGAGCAGCCGACTACTGTTCATCTGCTTTTGCAGATATTTTAGTACAGCTGTCTTGCATTTGGCTCCCCTCCATACACGTGTATGGAGGGATCTCTCTCTTTAGAAGCTTGTCTTGTAAGCTTTACAAGACAATAAGCTCTATAAAGAGAGGTCTTCTCTCTTGTTTTAGGGTAGATATTTTAGACAGCCATTTTAGGGTTTGAGTTCTAGGGTTAGGGTTTGTATATATCCTAGCTCTATATCTCTCTTCCTCTTGTGTTAGTGTGTGTGTTTAGGCTCACTATTGCACACAAACACACAGTGTTACACCTTTTCTTGATTCTTGAAGGGCCAGAGGTTTGTTCTTGAAGCTTGGGAGCTGTTTTGAGTTCAAAGAAGCTGCTGGAGCTTCATTTGTGAAGAGGGTCTTCAAGGGTAACAATCTTACTCATTTATTCCCCATTTTTGCATACTATTTTTTCCTATCTTAGAACTATTTTTGAGCTTAGTGTATAATATAAAAAATTTCTGTTTTTAGGCCCTCTAAATAGTTTGTTTAGAGTGTTTTGTGGTTTGGAGGTGTTTGACCCCTCTTAGGCCTTGAGAGGCCCCATTTTGTGCTATTTTGAGTGAGCTCCGGGACCTTGGTGTTCGGGCCTCCTCACCACTGAAATCTTGAGGGATTTTAGAGGTGAGGATGGTGCCTTGAGGTCATAGGGAGGAGAGGGCTACCCCCTCTCCTTGTTGTCCTTGAAATGGACCATTTTTGGCCTCTTGAGGGAGCACCTAGCTAAGCTTCTTGTTGACCATGCTTTGGCTGTTTTTTGTGCTTATTATGTCATAATATGCTTCTGTTTTTAATTGGTTTTGGTACATCATGAATGCTTAGCATACCTACCTTGTAATGCCATGTTTAGGCCTTAACATGCCTTAGGTTGTAAACCATTGTTCAAGCATGTTTTAGGTCTAGTTTTGTGAAGCTTTTGTGCTTATTTTGCCATGTTAGAGGTCTGTCCTTAGTTATTTCGGTCGGCCATGGCATGTTTAGTATAGCTCCTTTGCATTTTGGTTTGTTGGCCTTAAGTGTGTGAGTGTGTAGCATGCATTACCTGCTTTATTTCAATGGTTTGGCACCATTTGTAGCATCATTTCAGTCCATTTAGCATGCTTGTATGCTTGCCTTGGATGTCCCTTTGATGCTTTATGAGCTTGTGTTATATGCTCCATGTTTTGGCCATTGTGCATGCTTTTGAATTTGAGCCACTTAGATGCCATCTAGAGATCCCCTTTGCATGGTCTAGGTCTGCCTTGAACCTGTTTTAAGCCCTCTTGGCCTTGTGAGGCTTGGTTGGCTTAACAATGGTTTAACCCTCCTTGACTTGCTTCAAGTACTTGGGCCATTTGCATGCTAATGTTTAGCCTATCTTGTTGCTTGGTTTGACACCATGTTCTTGCATGATTTTCAAGGCTTAATTTGCATGCTATATGTCCATGCTTGCATCCTCTTAAGTGTGCTTAAGAATTGCTCTTTAATGTTTGGAGTGTTGGAGATCATTTGCATGCATGTTTGCATACCATTAATCCTTCATTTTGGGCACTTTGGCCACTGTTTTAGGCTTAGTGAGGGCTGCCTAAACCATGCTCGAGTCCACCCTTTGCTTGTTTGCATGTTTGCCTCGCATATTTGCTTGCATAATTGCATGAATGCATTGCATTGCCATGTTGCATCCTTAGCTCACATGCCTAGGATTGTATCCCATTTGCATGCATGCTTGGCCTCTTGAAGTGCTTGTGATAGAGGTTGAGTCCCATTGGTTTGTTCATGTGCATTGCATTCCATATCAAAAATGCACACTTGATTCCTCGGGCCATCATGCATGGAAATGCGCGATTAATGGTCCGAGAACCAAGGAGCGTATCCCTTTGAGTCACCAACATGATAAGGGACATGATTGGTGCATACATTGTTTGAATTGCATTGCCATACTCTGCCTTGTCCTCTGCTGCTGTCGATTGCAGGTTCTGCAGGCATTCTCTGCCGACCGGCAATCCCTCCTAGGCCGATATCTTCACCAACAGCCGGTGACCATATACCACTGCCGGTGGATATTCTACTCAGCCGGTGGTGTCTCCCAGTGTCCAGGGAAGCAATTCTGAGACTTTGACAGTCTTCAGAAGAGTATAGCAGGGAAAACAGAGGCAGCTCATGTATGGCAGTGTACTTTCGAACAGAACCGAGCATGCATCGCATTGGGCTCTTTTCCCGAGGCGGCTTATCTGTTTTTCTTTCCTAGCTTAGTTAATTTGTTAACTAATTAGGTAATTTGTAATAATTAATTAGCTAGGATAGTTAATTCATTATTCGAACTGTATTATTCTTTCGGTCCCTCCGAGCAAGGGTAAACTTGTAATAAGTGTGGGTGAGTGTGTGCATGTCTTCCAACCCCCACTTCTTTCTCCCTTTTACTTACCTGCTTTGATGGTTAGTAATAGGTCATGTTTAAATTAGCATACCTTATGCTGCACATGCGTGCATCCATGCATTTGTCTCGCACGCACCGGGCTCGGTACATCATGCTAACTGCATTTGTATTTCAATTCCAAATTGAATACGTGCATCAATTGATTGCATTTCACATGCCATGTTTAGGTTAGCCGAGCCTACTCTAATTGCATCCTGTATGTGTTGCATTAGTCAATTTGACATGAACTAGGACCATGCATGTTGGCTAACTAGTTTATTGTTTTGGCACGGAGTACGATGTAAGTATTTTCATGCTTTAGCATATCGCATGCGTGTGAATGCTATTATGACGGCATGCTTACCATGTGACTAGATGCTTATGTGATAAACTGTTTGAATGCCTGTGGGTGAAGGTTGGATTGTCTGAGTTGGAAACACTCGTTGAAATCCGTGTTTTAGCCTACTTGCGGGTAGCAAATTCCAAAACATTTTTTCAAAACAAACGGATATGCAATGCTTATTTCCAAATTAGGCAATCTAGTCTATACTTGTTTGCTGTGCGCATAACATAGTAATTCTAGGCTAATAATTGGTTTAAGAACACATAACGTTTTCAAAAACAGATATCATGGTTAGTAGAGGCCGATTTTCGGATCGGGCGAGAGGGGGTGCTCATAGCTGACCTTCCCCAATCGTACCCAAGTTCCCGAGCCGAGGCAACTTTGGTGATGACGGACACGTGGCCTTTGGCACCGAGTCAGGGTTTCCTAAATTTCCCCATTTTAAAATATTTAGGTGGCGACTCTGTATCTGGCAAAGCAGTCCATGTTTGGCACTTCTTTTCAAAAAATCTGTTTCTCAAAACGATTTGCCGGATTCGGACTCTTTGGTTCAGATTAAGAACCGTGACACAAATCGAGTCCGAACTGTAGTGAGGTCCCCCCTCGCGGACGTGCTACACCGGGCTGCAACATCTCGGTTGCCAAAGGCCGTGCTGTGTTGCTAGCCAGAGCGCTCCGCTCGCCAAGCTCAATGACGACCGAGCTCAGTTGCATTCCGGCATAGCCGAGCTCGGGACAGCTCATGTTGGTCAGCTGTCGGCCTTCCTGCCGAGCTAACCCATGAACTGTGGAACCCAGTGAGGCAATGGACATCTTGGCCGAACCATCACTCGACCGATCTCTGCACCCTGAAGCCAAGTAGCTCGGTTCAACCATGCCTTGCCTTAACCGAGCAAAACCTTTCTGGGCAGGCCCATGCTACCACGACCCAACTGTGTTCGGCCCAAATCTGCTCGGCCATTACCACGGCCCAATCCAGATCATAAATCTCCCTCTCAGTCGATTATAACAAAAAGACCACAATCGCAACAAACCCTGAATCTTTGCCTTTCTCATTGACCAGAACCATGACTCTCAGACTCCTTGTATAACTACATGAATGTTCCTACATAAACCGTAGACCAACTGCCCTATCTGAATTTTATTAAAGCGACCAATTTCTTTCAAAAAAATTTAAGAGTATACAAAGAGATGTTCTGTATGCAACATTAATTTGTCAAGTTTCACTTCATTTTCTATTGCAATCGTTTTCTATGAAATATATATATATATATATATATATTAATTAAACTATTAAAAAATATGGGTAAACTATAGTTTAGTTTCGAAGTAAAAATACAAGCCAAATCTCACAAAAATGTTATGGTGTGCACCTTATTACAAAATGTGTACTTTTACTTTAAAATTTTGTAATATCACCCACAAAATATATAACCTCGTCGCGATGTAACAAAAAATTTGTAACTCAGTCACAAACTTTAAGTTTGTGACATCAAATACAAAAATTTTGATATTTTATTACACCAATTTACAGTGAGGTTACGCAATTTGTTGTGATTGATGTTATAAAATTTTGTAATAAAATTATACATTTTTATAGTAAGATACATATATGGTCCTTATAAGATTTCCAAAATATATATGTTGAAAGTTTTAATTCACAAAATACGGATTAAGTTTTTATGAATAATTCATTACTCATAGCACTCCATTTTTTTTTATTCCCCTATCATAGTCAACTTCCACAAATCAAAACTCTCAAATATTCTAACAATACTAAAAATTATTATTATTACTAGAAATTAAATTACACTAATAATAATCAAAATTTATCCATCTTTAAAAAAAGAAAAGAAAAGAAAAAACTAACTCTAAAAACTTTAAATTATTCGATTGATCTAAATAGATGATGCAATATTAGTTAGATATTAATAGGTGTGTGCAACTTAGTTATGTGAAACTTGATTATACCAAAACAATATATCATCAGTCAAGTGATAAAAGATAATAAAAAAATAAAAATTAAAGAAAATAAAATTACTCTGTAACAAGTCAAAATGACACTGCCAAATCCCTTTTTTTTTTTTCTTTTTTTTTTTTTTGACACTGGCAAATCCATTTTGGAACACCGTTGGGGGTACTTTGCTCTGACAGAAAGAAAGTACCATAGAGAGCAGGAACAAAGTCGCCATGGTCGGAAGTGTTCCTCCAGAGACCCTTTCTACGTTGCTTTTTGGGGAACAGCTTGAATTTCTTGCGACCCTCCCTATCAGAAAGAGAAACCTCTCTACCAACCTCTCTCTCTGATGATGATGATGATTTCTTAACATTAACACCTGTACCGGTATCAGCACCACCAGCACCAGCACCAGCACCAGCAGCTGAAGCTGATGATGTACTAGTAGTAGTATTAGTAGTACAGAGCATCGTCATCATCAGATCAGAGGCCCCCCACCTCTGCTTCTGCATAGCCCTGCCCAGTGAACAAGAAGAGCTAGTAGTCCAAGGACAAACCACTCTGTTCCACATTCTTCAAACCCAAACGACCCAAAGCCGCCATCACTACTACTGCACTCTTCCCTGTATTTTACAATTCCCCAATGTTTCTTCTTCTTCTTCTTCTTCTTCTTCTTTTTATAAGAGAGAGAGAGAGAGAGAGAGAGAGAGAGAGAGAGTGGAGAATTTGAGAATTTAAAGAGATGTTTCCGAGAGCTTCCAGTAGTAGTAAAGGTAAGGTTTACACGTCATGAACCCAATGAGAACAGATCAAGAATTGTTTCTTTGGTAAAAGAGCTACTATAAGCTTCTCAAACTTTCTCCTGAATTGCAGGGTGTTCCAGTGCCAAAACAAATCTGATGGCATATCTACCCAATTTTCTCATCACACGACACTTCATGACACTATATATGTAGTGCTAATATATAATAGAAGTTATGACATTTGTAAGTTATAAACAAATATCATATAAAGAATAATAAAAAAAAATTGATCCTAATTAAAATAATGATTACACAATAGATCATAATTAACATTAATAGTTTATAAGGGATCTATTTATACTAGTCTATAATTTAGGAAGGTCAAAGTAGTATTTTTTAATAGTTTAAGAAGTCTCCATGTATATAACCATATATATATAATATATACAAGTTATAACATTTGTGAGTTACAACCAAATACCACAAAAAGTATAATGAACTTAAGCAAAATAATAATAATTGAGTCATAACTAGTAAAATAAATCATAACTAAATACTCCAAATATCATAATTGGACATATGATAAATACCCCAAAAGGGGTGTACCTTATAGAATGGGGAAATTACTCTTGGTGGTAATTTTCAAAAATTATTACACATTAATATATATATATATATATATATATATATTTATAATTATTAATATTTATAATGTTTATCATTTATTAATAATTCCTTTTTTTAAGAGCTGTTACTTCTCTTTATCAAATTACCGTAATTGTTAATTCAAAATTACTAAATAAGTTTCTTTATTCATCAAACTATTTCTCAGTTATCAAATCATCCATCCAATTACTCCCAATCATCAAATTATCTCTCAATCATTAAAACATTCCAAAAAAATAAAATAAAAAAATAAACGTAAAATTATAAACACACGAATAATCATATTTATAATTGTGAGAAAAATGAAGAGGTGCAAAACTGAGATGTTTTCGGCCGTTTCTAGGTCACCAATGATATGCCCCCAAAACCAGCCCAAGTAATTATAACAGCCTATTTCTGCCCCACCAATCATATATTATTTCGTTTTTGTTTTAATTTTTATTTTTTTTCATGTTTAAAAAACATGTGTGAAAATATTTCACGAGTGAACAACACAGAACATAAGTGGTTTCAGAAAGTGTGAATTTGACAGGGGTTTAGGAACTACCTACTTTTAAATCATTAGGCCATATTATACTATATTCCCGCTTCCTTTTTGGAGATCATTGATTGAAGACTGGAATAAGCAGGCTTGTTTATGTTTTTTCGTTCTTTGTATCACCTTGAGCATTTCTCAAAATGGTTGAACAAAAAGCAGGCTAAATTTTAAAGAGATAAAACAAGAACAAATAAAAGACGTACAGGAATCACTCAGAAAAAATTCCACAAAAATCTGATGCCAAGAATGGCACAGGCAACCACTTTTATAAATTAGAGAATACAGTGTAATGCTAAGGCATATCTCGAAAAAAACCTGTAAGACATCAACCTGGGCACATGATGATAATGTTATAGTTAATGTACAGACCACGCCTTGCCCAATTGACTTTCTGTCACCATAGCAATTTAAATTCGATAACAGCACTCGTGGGTTGTGAGCAAACTATACTAATGCTTTTCTCAAACATACAAACCGTCTTGTTCCCATATGTCGACAAGAAAATCTACCATTTCCTGTTAGTTTAAAATAATGTGCAGAGCATGTTACCAAGCAGAGTGATCAGACCGAATGGAACACTTTTTTGCCAAAGGAAAAAACTTACAGGGAGAGGTATAGGCCGGCGAAATGGCTTGTTGCTCCCAAGCAAACTTTCGTAGGTTGCATTCCAACTACAAAAACCAGAAATTTTTTGAACAGGCATAGACAGTAAGTGCAGAAAAAGTAGAACACATTCATGACCAATGCTTGGTTCAAAAAAGGATGAAGTCTAAGGAGCAGGGACACGGATACAGACCCAGCCACGTGACACAACATGGACACACGCTGACACATCAATTTTAAAAAAAATGCATGACACAACTCTTGGCGGACAAGCACAAAATATGTGATTTATATATTCTTTATACATCATATATATGAATATTTCACTAAAAAATAATAACAAATACAACATGAAACTAGTTCCTAAAGTTTAAAAGAGGAAAGGTTGACACATAAAAATAAAAAAAAATAATTTCCCAATCATTGTCTCCTCTAGGTTATTTTGTTCAAACTTATAATCTGTTTCATGTGTGTTTGACACATGTCAAGAAGTGTCCAATGAGTGTAAGTGTTAGATACATGTCAGACACGGACACGACACAGACCTTCTCTGAAGTGTCCCTGCTTCTTTGAACAAAGTGCATGTTAAAAGATAGTTTTCAAAAATACAGAAATCATTAACAAAACAGCTCAAAATGCAAGTGTTCTAGGAAGGAAAACAATTTGCACAAATCCAAACCATTCAGGCACTTAACACTAAATCTTTTGAATTCCAAACTATTTGGAAATAGACAATGTGTTGTTGGCATGAAGATGTCTGGAAGAGGAATATGCTTCACCACAAATAGAAAAGGAAAAGAAATAAGACAAATCATCATGTTGTCAAAAGGAGAGGAAGTAACCAGTAATAAGGAAAAGTAAGACTACAGGTTCTATCGCAGGATTAGGAATTTTGAAGTGAAGATTGCACTTGAAAAGATGAAATCGAATAAGACTTTAAGACCCGATGATATCCCTACTGAAGCTTGAAAATGTTTGAATAAGAAGGGGATTGTTTAGTTGATTAGGTTATTTAGCAAGATTTTGTTAGCTAGGAAAATGCCAGTGGAGGAAGAGTCACAACTACTATTGTAAAGTGGACACCATCGCTGATGAAAGGTTGAAATGAATAACCTTTTTTTTCAATTTATGACATCTTTCCTTGTCCCCAAATCAAACGGGATCAAACACATCAATTGGCTTGTGTAGATAGCTAATTTTAATTTGCCTGGGAGATTGAATGAAAGATATAACTAGCCTAGATAACAAATTAATAAACAATATTTCTTGCACGTGTCCAGACAACAAACCTTAGTTTAGGTTCACGAAGCTGTTGTGCCTGATTCTCGGACTTTTTATTTCCTATCCACTGCAGCCTAGTTTGGTTCCAGAGAAGAAGACCTACAACCAACACATTCAGCATCAGATGAAGACATTCCGAAGCAAAAGTAACAATAAAGTAATGCGAAGATGTATATAGAATTTGTTGGACGGCTTGATATGCATTGCTGGGACTCTTTCCTAAGGGTTTGGGACTAATGTTGATCTAACATTGTATCAAAGCTCAGGTTAAAAGACGTCTTGGGTTCAAATTTCTTTATTTGCATTTGTTTTCTTGTTTTCATGTTATTTCTCTACATGTTTGGATGCTTGCATCCCGTGTGCAAGATGGGATTGCATATAAGGAAAGGTATTGAAGAGTTTAGTATGCATTGTTAGGCCCCTTTCATAACAACTTAAGCTTTTAGGATTAGTGGTGATCTAACAGAATTGACAAGAATTTCACATGAAAAAATGCTTGCAATATCATTTGTTGTAAATCAAACCAAACCAAACTAAGCCTTGTATACTAATCAAGTCGTCGGCTACATAAATCTTTTTTGTCATTCTGCTCTGTCAAAAGCTATTTGCTCAATTAAATCAAATAAATTCATACATATATATATATATATATATTGTTTTTCTTTCTACTGCATCTCATGTCAATTTATATCTTCCCTTCACCCTAACATCTCAATTTATGATGATTATATCCCTATTCTTTACCATTACAACTACAAGTCTTCGTTGCACATGACCAAACTATCTTAATTTATTTTCTCTCAACTTATCTTCAGTTGGTTCTATTCCTATCATTTCATGAATATATTAATTCCTGATTATATTTGTTCCTAATTTGTCACACATCCATCTAATATTCTCATATAAGCTACTCTCATTTTATGAACATGTCGTTTCTTAGTTGTCCAACTATTTGTCCCATAAAACATTGCTAGCCTTATAGTTGGTTCACAAAAATTTCCTTTTAATTTTATCAAAACCATTTTTTATATTATACATGTCCTAAATAAGATCCCGCATGTAAAACAAAATAATTATTAATTAATTTTAAAGAAAGAAAAAAGAATCAGTTTATCCACATAATAAATTCCATCCAAGTCTTTGCACCACCCCCACCCCCACCAGCAGAAAGACAACAGATACACAAACCAGAGGATGGAAAAATTCAGTCATATCATTACCACAAGTGCATGTACCTTCTACACCCAATATGGTCAGTAACATCAAAGAAGCAACAAGAACTTGCCAGGATTTACAAATTCCGAAGGGGTGTTTTGACTGCTAGTGCCATGGGGATCAACTGTCAGGGTTGATGTGCTAATTGACGAGATGCTTCCTTGTGACTGCACTGCACTGTTGTCCATTTCACACGTGTTGGTGGTCCAAAAATCCTCAGATATGCTTAGTTTTGACGCTTTTTGCTCTTGAAGCTTTGGTCTTTTTAGTGGCTCACTGATTGAGGTAATCAGTTTGGATTTACAATGGATTCCCAGACAACCACTGCTCTGTTACAAAAATCTGGTTCTGTAAGAAATTATATTTATTCCAAACAATTGGTTCATATTAGACACTAAAAACTCATGCTGCAGAACTTACACAGGTAATCAGTTTACATACACAAAGTTCACGCATTAAATTTGGTTGCAAATAATATACTCAAACTAAATCCTGATCCTTGGATGATAGAAGGTCCAAGGTCATCTGGATGTTGTAACTTCCACCTAGTAGATGAAATAGGCAAGACTTGTCCCAGACATGATCGTAATCTACAGTATCAGAAAAAAATGATAAATTACAAATTCACCCTCTGAGGTTTTCAAACACACTCGTATAGTTTTGAAAATTACATTCCGCCCCTTAAAAATTATAATCATAGAACAAATAACGCTTTCATGAATCAACCATGATAAGTGCCAAAATTTTACACAGTTAGCCCTCCAAAATACACTTCATGAGTCCATAATCCTATATTATTTGATGACTTTGTGTTGTGTTATGTAATTGTAGGTTTTCCAAATCTTTACACTCAAATGACATGAGTAGGATGAATTTTGCAAAGCTTACATGGAGTTTTGGAAGAAAGGATTATCCAATCAAATTTAAGAATAAAAACTTGAATTTTCAAGTTGAAAGTTCTCTGCGTAGCAATTGGTGTTTTGGGCATATCTCCTTCATATAACATCGAATTGAGATGAATCAAGCAGCAACGGTGCCAAAAATTAATAGGTCGTTTTCACGCCAAAATTATTTATTTAAAACGAGTAGTAACTACTACTCTACAGGATAGTGGTTAAGACCAGATGTTTATCCATAGAAATTGTATAGACTAAAGTGATTAAAATTGAAAAAAAAAATTACTTGACCGTTCCTACAGCAGTAGATTTAGCGCAAGACGGTCCGTACTAACCGCAGATGGTCTATGCCTAGAGTTTCAGTATATGAAATTTCTAGATGATCATATTAAGACTTGTAGTCATAATATATCATAATTGTCCATTACTTAATCTCCCAAGAACGGTTACAATTACCTTGTGTTACGTGAGTAGTGGTGGATTCAAACTCCCTAAGGAATTCTCTACAACCGAACTTCATTATTCTTTTATATTTATTTGTCATTTTCATTAAGTTCACATTATCAACCTTCTTCAATCAAGTAAAAATTATTTTTGGTTTTAAGCACTTTAGTCAATACAATCCCTATGGATCGACATCTAGTCTTAACTGCTATTCTATAGAGTAGTAGTTATTATTTGGTTTTAAATAAATAATTTTGGTGTGAAAACGACCCGTCAAACCATTAAATCAATTAACAGCTTTTAACGATGTCAATAATATATGTTAATTAACAGTCTTGGCAATTTCATTGTTGTACAAGAAGATAGTTAGGAATTTCATTTTTCTATCAACTTTGTTAAATAACAAATTATGACAAAATGGTATTTATAATTTCCAAAACCACAAGGACAATCTATATTTTAAGCAAATGTCAGAAGTGTATTTGTAATTTACCCTGAAAAAAAATCTCAATGCAAACTCTCCAATCCCATGTTTTTTTTCCCTAAACTTTTCAACGAAATAAAAGAACTAAAATCTAAAAATTTTGGCTTTCAAATTGTCATCTTATAACTACAAATATTAAGATAAGTCATTTGTCACTGTTCCAGTAGACATACTCTCACAATTTTTACACAGAAGGGCTAAAAAGTTAAGGATACAAGTTGAATTTAAGCATCAGAGAAATTAATATATTTACACGTACATTATCAATAATTCAAAAGAGTTTGAAAGTCATGTGAACAAAGTAAGCTAAGTTACATTATTGGCAATTGCCTAGATGCCTTGAATACACTTGAACAAGAAAATTCTCTCATTTCTTTTTTCATTTTCCTTTCTTTTCCCTTTTCTTTTCTTTTCAACAAACCAATCCAAATTCCAATTATAGCCTAAGTATTTAAGAAAACCGTCTAATTGATACATATGCAAACAAGTGCAACAAATCAATCAATATATTCTCCAATCCAATCACAGAATTGACTCAAACCAAATAAAAATTTCAAAATTCTCTTAACTCTAGCAAAATCATCACCATGTAAATATGTAAAAGAGGGAATCGAAATACTTACCCCATGCATGCGATTATATGAACAATCCAAAATATTACAGATCCGAAACGTAACAGCGATCCTACCAGAAACATGGGGTCCGGGGAGAAAAGATCACAAAGCTCTGCAATCAAACGATGAGATCAAACACCTCAGATTTGCAATATATACACACATATTTATCTAGATATACATAACATGAACATAAGAGAGAGAGAGAGAGAGAGAGAGAGAGAGAGAGAGAGACCGACCTGAGAGACTCGGACATTGCTTTGTCTCTCTCCTTCCCGAAATCGATCGCCTCGGGAATCCGATTACCCCGTGAGAATGACCTTCGCTGCTCTTCTTGTTCTTCTTCTTCTCTGTGAAAATTTTATTTATAATTGTTTGTTTAGGTACCTTTTGGTAACACTTACTTTTTTTAGTTTTCTGTTTATATTTATAAAAATTTTAAAAATTCAAATAAAAACTTGTTTGGTAAAATTTTTGATTTATAAATCAGTAGTCTCAGTTTATAAATTTGGCCAAAAAATGAAAACAAAAAAAATGTGTTTCCATTTTGAGTTTTCAGTTTTTTTTTTTTTACCACCCAACACTAGCCACCACCCGCCACCATTTTCCATCACCGTCTTCCGCCTTCGCCACCACCACCCACCATCACCACCACCACCACTACCCACCACCCACCTGCCATCCAACCGCCACCACCCACCACTCGCTACTACCATCCACCGCCCGCTACTACCACCTACTTGCCACCACCACTCACCACCCACCTGCCACCACCACCATCCACCACCTGCCACCACCAGCCACCCACCACCACCAGCCACCAGCCATTCACCCGCCACCACCACCCACCACTACCACCACCACCATCACCCACCTGCCACCCACCTGCCACCACCACCACCACCCGCCACCCGCCACCACCACCGACTCGTTACCATCTATCACCCGCCACCGTCACCCACCCACCCACCCACCACCACTACCATCCGCCACCTACCCGCCACCACCCATCACCACCCGCCATCCGCCACCCGCCGCCACCACCACCACCACCACCGTCCGCCACCATCCACCACCACACGCCATCCGCCACCCACCTGCCACCACCATCTAACACCCGCCACTATCACCACCACCACCCACTCGTTACTATCCACCACCTGCCGCCGTCACCCACCCACCCACCCACCCACCAACACCACCCACCTGCCACCACCACCCACTTGCTACCACCTACCACCCGCCACCGTCACCCATCCACTCACTACCACTCACCACCCGCCGCCGCCGCCACCACCACCACCGCCACCACTTTCTACCACCGTCTTCCGCCGCCACTTGCCACCACTCGCCATTTCTCACTATTTTTTATATTTTAAATTTTTTTTTAAACATTTTGTCAATTACCAAACGTGTTTGTAGTTTATGTTTTTCTAAAAATAAACAAAAAATAAACAAAACCAGTTTATAAAATTTTTGTAAATATAAACTGAAAATGTAAACGTTACCAAACACACCCTTATCGTTTTCAGAAACAGATTTTAGAAAATTCTATTTTTTATTTTTCGTATTTTATTTTTTTTAATGAATTTTTTTAATATTTTAAGTAATTTTTTTTTAATTTTTAGACATATTTAATATAAATACATTTAAAAAGTATAATATTTGTGAAATTTTTTTAAAAAATACACAAAAATAAGAAAAAAAATTAGTATTTTTGTATATTTATTAATTTTTTAAAATATTTTTTCACAAATATTTTATTATTTAGATATATCAAAGTAAGATACATATAAAAAAAGTAAAAAAAAATTACTTCAAATTTAAAAAATATCCACTAAAAATAAAAAGAAATACAAAAAAATAAAAAAAATCAAATTTTAAAAAAAGTTAATTTAAAAAACTGAACCAAACATTGTCATTATTATTTATTGATAAATTGGAAGTAATAAGTGAAATAATAATGTATATATTATGAAACTATCTTTAAAAAATGGGCCATTTTTTCATAAAGTCATTTAATCTATCTTCTTTTTTAATATTCCATATCACCAAATTATCATTCCAAACTCTTTCGACGTGTTTTCATTTTGAAACAATACACAATTAAAAATAATAATAGTCTCTCATTTTATAGATAAAATTTCTCCGTCATTCTAGTGAGAAAAGCTCTTCCTTATTTTAGGATTTGGAGTGGTATTGTGCAGCCAAATGAACCCATTTTTAAGCCCATTTCGATAATCTGAACTATTCACATTTTAAAATACATCAAATACAATATACTTGTAAAAAATCAAATTAATCGAATATCGTTTACCATTTCATCTACTCATATTTGTATTCATTTTAATATTTTAAATCATAATTGTTATTTATTTTTATAAATACAAATGTGAGTGGATGAATAGGTAAACGATATCCGATTAATTTGAGTTTTTGCAGGTATGTTCTACTTGATGTATTCTAAAATGTGAATGGTTCAGATTATCGAAATGGGCCTCGAAATGAGCCCATTAAACTGCACAACAGTGGTTGCTATACAACCCACACAGCAGCCACCCTAAATTCCTTATTTCATGGAAAAAGTCTTTCATTTATCCTATGGAAAAAATCTCTCTCATTCTAAGAAAAAAAAAATCTCTCACATTTTCAAAATCTTAAATTGTCTACTTTACTACGACATAAAAAAGTAACGCTGTGAATATTCACATCGATCGAAGTGTAGATACTGTGAACATCCACATTACTGGTGATTGCTTATATTTGTATACACATAACCATTGGCTTAATGTGAGCTGTGGTAAATAAATGTTTATGTGAACTTTCACATTACAAATGTTTGCACTTGTATGACTATTTCTGAATGTGAATATTAAGGCCAAGTTTGGCATGATTGAAAAAAGACAAAAAGTCAAAAAGTCACTATCCTATTTAAGTCACATCATCTTATTTAAGTCACATCACATCTCTAACACATTACTTTAAACCCAATCCAAACCCAACCCATATTTTATAAAAAGTCAAAAAGTGCACTTATTTAGTCTTCCCAAACTAAGCCTAACAATGATTAATAATGTGATGATCATAACACCAATTGTAACACATTACAATGTGATCATTCATAACAAGCAATGACTCATTACAATGTGAATATTCACACCATGTAATAATCATGCAAAACTCATACATTAATCAGTAATAAACATTCACATTATGCAATCATCAGTCTACATTACATGTTATGCAACCATTACATACTTCTAATGTTGAAGTTTACAATATCAAATGCAAAACATTAAAATATGATAATACACAACAATAATAACTTCAGTGGATGTGAACATTCACATTCACCAAAATACTCACCCAATAAGCATACACACACTGATACATAATACCACATCAATTTATCTGGAAACAAAAAGTTGAATCCAACTTTATTGAACATAAATTCCTACCAAACGCATATCTACATGTAGTTGCAAAACAAAAATGGTGTTAACCTTCATCTAACAATTTTAAACTTTGAAACAGCAACAATGGGAGAAAGTAGTGCTTCAAAATTGTAACTAGGGTTGTGTGCAGTGCAGTTCGGGCAGTTTGAGAGTAAAATTACAAACTGAATGCAGGTTAGCGAATTAGCGGATTAACATATTGCGGTTTGAGCGGTTTTTGGCGGACTGAAAAATATTCTAACCAATTATCATATGTTTACATAATATATAAAACTAATTTGTATAATATTATATATATATATATATAACACGAAGTAATTTTGCATAATATATTTCATATATGTAACTACTAATTTGTAATAAATTTCATATCTTAAATATCTCTCTCACTCATTTTTACATTGATATTTTATTAGAGGTTAAAAAATATATATGTATTAACTATAGCAGAGCAAAGCAGTTTGGAAGGAAGATTATAAATTTTAAAGTTTAAATAGTGGTTAGCGGTTAGAGCGGTGCGGATTGATGCGAATCGGTACGATTTTGACTAATTAGGCGATATTTTGCATAGCCCTAATTGTAACACTGAAAGAACACAAAGTTTCGAACTGCAACAATGAAAGAATGTAGTATTTGAATGTTCTATATCCTTCATCCAACAATTCTGAATTTGAAAACTGCAACAATGGAAAAAAAAATAGAACTTCAAAACCGCAACAATGGAAAAAAATAGAGGTTCAAACCACAACAATCGAAAAGAAAATACTCAAATGTTCTCTCATCACCAATGTGTAAAGAAACTCCTACAAAAACGTATAATGAAAACGTATATATTGATTCTTCCAAGATCTCTAATCACCAAAACTTTCAAAATAAAAATAACAAAATATGAAAAATGTTATATCCTATTGTGTATAATGCTTACTATTAAAATAGAACAAACGGTATAATAGTCCTTCAAAAATTATCAATAAGGCAAAAAGGACCTCCTATGATACAATTCTAAATAAATGGGATTTGATAGAACACAAAAAAACCTTGTGGGTTTATTGGACTATAAATCTACTAAAAGGGATTTATAAATAAATCTCCCTAAAAAAATATGGGTATTATTCCAAAAAAAAAAAAAGAAAGAAAGAAAGAAAGAAAGAAAGAAATAAACAATATAAATATGGCTTACATTATGTCTTGATAATAGCAATAATAATAAATAGGAAAACAATTCAGCATGTATCTTTTTAGTTTTTTGAAAACACTTTTAAGAAAATTCTACTTTCTTATTTTTTTTTTATTGAGTTTTTAAATATTTTTTTTTAATTTTTAGACACACCTAACATAAATACACTTTAAAAGTATAATTTTCGTGAAAAAAAATCTTTACAAAATTCACTAATTATCAAAAATACAAAAAAGAAAAATGAAAATTCAGTATATTTTTCATATTTTTGTATAGTTATTAATTTTTAAAAATATTTTTTCACAAATATTTTACTTTTTAGATACATCTAAGTAAGGTGCACTTAAAAAAGTAAAAAAAAAATGCTTAAAATTTTAAAAATATTCAATAAAAACAAAAAAATACGAAAAATAAAAAACTCAGTTTTCAGAAAACTAAAACCAAACACACTGATTATGGTGCATACTCTTCAAATGGTATGCACCATATGCACTTTCTAACAAAAAAAAAATGACATAATTTTAATTTTTTGAATCATAATTAAAAATATATATATATATATATATCATAACTAAATACAACATAAACTATAACTAAAGAACATAATATTAAAACTAAAGAAAAAAATTGATCATAATTAAAAAAGAAAATGACAAAACTATAATTATATATAGTGCACCATTTTCAAAGGGGTATATATTAGAATTTCCCTAAAAGTAGTGTTTATCTTAAATTTATGTCTCCTTTAGGTAGAACACCCAAAAATTATCTAGTAAGTCAGGAAGACCACGTGTTCATGTGCTCAACCAATTCTAGAAATTTTATAGTTTATCCATCATTTCTTTATTATTAAGGTCATGTATTCATTTAGTCCTTTACTATTGGTTGGGTACATTGCTAACGTAAAATTCTTAAAAGATAGGATAATTACTTATAAAACACTTCTCTTCTCTTTTTATTTTTTAAATTGTTGGAAATTGGGCCGAGTATTGGTCCCGGATTTGGACGCCTATGTGACATGACCCATGGCCTATTTAAATTACCTATGTAATTTGAAATTTCTATTTATCCTGTTAGGATAACCCACTATCTCCATCTAATCTATCATATCCTATTAGGAGATAGGGATGGGAGGTTATATATCTGATTATATATTTGATTTATAGATTATATATCAGATACGATATATGGGATGTGGGGATAAATCCAATAATGATAACGTATTATTTTTTCCATACTGTCTCTCTAAGTCTCTCTTATCTGAAAATCGATCAAGCCTAAAAACACACATTTTTATTTTCTTATTTTCTTTTCAAAAACATTTATTTATCAAAACACTCACTTTTTTCTTTTTCTTTTTTCTTTTTTCTTTTGAACACTCTTCTTTTCTTTATTTATTCTCTAAAAAAAAACAAACAAACAAACAAAACACACATTTTTTTTTCTCTCACAAACACATTTTTTTTTAGTCCTTTTGAACACTCTTCTTTTCTTTATTTATTTTTTTCTCACAAACATACGTTTTTTTTTTCTTCTCTCAAAAACACTTTTTTTTTTCTATTCCTTTTGAAAACTCTTGTTTTCTTTATCTATTTTTCCTCGCAAACACTTTTTTTTTTCTTTTATTCTCTCAAAAACACATTTTTTTTTATTCCTTTTGAAAACTCTTCTTTTCTTTATCTATTTTTTTTTCTCACAAACACATTTTTTTGCCTTTTTTTTTTAACACCCCATTTTATAATAGAAAAGACCATAAAAGAAAACAAATCAATACAAAAAAAAAAAGGGAAAAGAGAACAGAAAACAAAGGAAAAAGATAACAAAAAAAAAAAACAAAATTGGACAGAATTTTTATCAAGGCCCGGCCGGGCCTCTGTGAAGCATGGTCGGGTATCTCGACAGCCGGCTGGACTTCGATGGCAGCAGGGACAGTTTCACCCTTTCCCCACGATTCACTTTTTTAAACCAACATCAAACCCTATTTCCTCATTCCCTCACCTCCGAAACTCTCTCCCCCCTCTCTCTCTCTAGCTTCCCTCTCTCTCTAGATTTCTCATCCCCTTTGCATTACCAATCAACCCTTGCGAATTTTTCTTTGAAAACACTTCATTTCCTTTACATTTTGAACCGATTAGAATTGGTTTTGATTGAGTTTTGGGATTTTCTCTTGATTTCTCACAATTTTCCTTGTGATTTCCTCTTCTTCCTTTGATTTGTTGATCTCCTCTTTAGCTTCTCTCTCCTAGGGTTTGTATTTTGGGGTTTTTGCCCATTTTTACTTATTCTTTCACTTTTTCTTCACTTTTCCTATGGCTAGTGACGAGGTTCCCATTCCTGACCCTGCCGTAGACTGGGGCCGTCCTTGGTGCGGGCATGGAGGCGAAGGAGGCCACATTGCTTTCCCTTGCCGAGAGGCCCTTTGATGCGGCTACATACCAGCCGTGCACACATGTGCCACCTCCCGACAGTATTTTAAGATTTGAGGGCTTCATCCTAGGACTAGATGAGGACACTCGTCTGCGAGAGCCCATGGAGCACTTATTCGTCGATGCCTCCATGGTAAACCATTTTCCCTTGTTTTTTGTCTTCTTTGAGTTGCAATTGAACTTGAATTTCACAAGCTAAAACCATATTCCTCATTGACAGGTGGTAGCTAGGAGGATCAATGGCTATGGATCTATATCTGGCCCCCTACATTGGTACGAGAGACTATTTACAGAGGTCTGCGCAGCGGTTGATGCAGCTGGCTTCGAGCCCTTCTGCTTCGGGCTCATTCAGATGAGGGCCGAGTCAAGGATCTATGGGGCTCTGTTAGAGAGATGGTGGGATACCACCGACTCATTCCATTTTTCTTCGACCGGGGAGATGACGTTGACCCTATACGATTTCTCGATGCTGACCGGTTTGCAGGTTGGTGTCGGCAGCCCAGTCCCCTTTGATCCGGACATGACCCAGTGGAGCGATGCACAGCGCCAACTTCTTGGGGCGATCCCAGACACCACTAGTCATGGGATGGTGCGGTACAGTTGGTTTTATGACCACGTCATTGACCATCAGCCAGCTATGCCAGAGGAGGTCGCCCAGTACACTCCCAGCTTCCTTATATATCTCCTTGGTACTACCCTGTTTGCAAAGAGGGAAAATACCGTGGGATTATATCTTCTGTGCGCACTGGTACACCTCCCCCAGGTAGCAGAGTATGATTGGGATGGTACCGGCCTGACCACCTTATATTGCTACATGAGCTCTGTCTCTCGCTGCAAGGCGGATTCACTCGGCAACTACTAGAGGGTTTGGAAGGTACGCCTTACACTCAGCTTTTCTATTTATGTATTTCTCTGTTCAATTGCATTTCATTTCCTACTTATTTATTTTGTCTATCTTTTTATGTATGCAGCTCTGGGTGTATACCTACTTCACTTCTCTGGCTCCAGTCCCAATGAGGCCTATCGAGTTGTTAATACCTCGCTCACGGTACTACAACTCGCGGTTCGAGCGGCGCTGCCTTGTAGACCGCACCTTTCCATACTTCTACCACTTCTTTGACACGATTACGGCGGACCAGTTAAACATATTGCACTGTTTCCCAAACTACACGATCACTCTTATGTTGTTGCATCTGTACCATATGTACCATATTGCCATTCTCATACTGTATTGATTTATGACACCGCATTGCCATTCTCAATACACTGCACTAACATCTGACACTGCATTGATATCTGACACTGCACTGATATCTGACACTGCACTGATTTCTCACACTGCACTGATTTCCCACACTGCATTGATTTCTCACACTATATTGATTTCTCATACTATACTGATGGTTGCTTTCACAGGTTGAGTGGCACCCCTAGGCAGGCATTTCCCAGGTCTCAAGAACGATCTACACTGCTGCATAGCATGCCTCTACCAAGCGGATTCTATTCGAGGGTCCATTCGGTCGAGCCTACTATCTAGGGAAGAGGTTCGTCCACTAGACGAGGGGCGTTGCTAACCTTGACATTCCACATCCTCCTCCTCCCGGCATGAGGGTAGTGGATGATCTCCAGGACAGTCCCGTGCTTGACCTTTTGATGATAGGTGAGGACAGCGATTGTTATCGCGAGCTTGACGACTTCACTGCCTTCTTACAAACTCGAGTCATGGCGCCTTTGACCTCGAGCATGGCCCATGCTATTCCTATAGTTGCTGCTGTTGTTGCTGCTATTGATGATGCTCTTACTGGAGGTGCACCTGCTGGAGGTGCCCCTACCATTGCTCTCATTCCTGTATTTCCTGTGATCCCCATCAAGATCACATATATGCGTTCGGAATGAGTGATCGAGCAGATCCCACTGGATCATATTGAGGAGAGGGACCGCAGGCTCGTGTTTGCCCCTGGCATTGAATAGGTACATATTCCTTTGTGCTAGTCCATTTTGCGCTTTAGCTTATTTTCTGCCATTTTTGTTCATGGTATGACCTATGTGAACTCTTCTCAAATTATGTTCCTTTTGCAGATACCCTGAGCATTCAGTGACGAGCTCCTCCGGACGATCGATAGATTGCCTCTCATGGTATGGATGAGGCAGACTGCCTTAGTCATCTATGGGATCAAGGTACATTTTATCTGTCTCTATTGTTGCTATACTGCGCTCGTTGCCATACTATACACTTTGCTTGTTCATACTGATATCTTCCCTCTTTTCAGCTTGAGCCAGCGCCAGTAGTGCATGCAAGACTTTGTGTCAGTAGGCAGAGACGGGGCCGAAAGAGGGGCCACAGAGGAGCCGATCGGGCGAGAGGTCGAGTGAGGCAGTGCTCGCCTTCCAAGGAGTCTTTTGATGGGTCCATAACCCCTGAGGGCGAGAGAGACGAGGTCGACTTGCAGTCCAGCAACCCCAGTGATGACAGCAACGTGCCTCCTCTACAGCCGAAGAGGAAGAGGGCTAGGATGGGCTACTGATGATGATGATTTGCTCTTTTGTTTTTGTTTCTTATTTTCATTTTCCTATGTAGTTACAAAACACTAGCTTTTGATAGTCCTTTTTGTTTTTTTGTTTTTTTGTTTTTTTGAAGACATTTCTTTTTTTGTTTTGTTTTGTAAAAACAATGACCGGGGTTGGTCCTGCCAGTTATGAAAACAAGTTTTTTTGAATGATTTCCTTGCACAATACGATGAATGGCATAACCCTTGCATTGTTAACCTTAGAACTGTGAATGCTTTGTTTTTGAATCGGAGAATGACTTACAACCAGTCAAAATGTAAAATACAACTCGATAATAGAAAAACGTAATGAAAACAACTCGAAAATGTTAAAAAAACACTTGGTTCAAACAAAACAAGACTAAAAAGTACAGTCGTGGTCCATTAGAGCAAAGGCCAGCTTCTATTGCAACTGCACTAAGCTGAACCAGCATCAAGCCCCGGCTAGGCTTCACTGATGCACGGCCAGCCATCAGTGTGATGTCGGTCAGCGTTGTCTAGCTGTCGTGCACAACTCCTTCTCAAACTCTATAAATAGTACTCCCATGCTGTTTTTCTGGAAAACTCACAAGTCTTTGATATTTTGCTCTCAAGATGGAGATGTTACATGCCAACAGGCTTCAAGACTGGATCGCCACCTTGGATGGCTCGGAAAAGGTGAATTTTCGTGGTTTCGGCTTAACCGCCAATTTCCCTTTAAGCTGTACTTCACTTTGCTTTCCATCCCTCCACGCTGCAATTCGATGTTAGAACCCAATCACACATGTATTTCACTTTAGATCACAAGAGATGTGTCTAACACTCGAAGAATATCAAGCACTGATGGAATCCCGACGTGGCGAAGAAATAATGCCTCAATCCCGTTTTTGGCCATGCCCAAGCTTTAGGACGGATGTGTGGAATATCATTGCATGAGGCTCAGTCTTTGGCACATGACAAGGAGCTGGACATTCCCGGTTTAGTTCATCAATTTTCCATTATTGGAGATAAGATCGACCTTCTTTAGCGCAGCCACCGTCAACATGCTCTTTGTTTATGCCTACTTGTGCAATTCCTAAGTGCCCCTAGTTTTGGCAGAGCCATTATCTGGTTGATCAAAGTGGCCCAATGCCTGAAAAAAGGTAAGAGTTGTATTGGTTTGGTACTGGCCGAAACCTTGATGGGCCTGGACGCTGTTCATCGGCAGGAGACCACCAGGTTTGCAGGAAGTCTGCTACTTCTCCAGGTGTAATTTCCCACCCTTTTGATTTATGATTCTAATGTCACTCAACATTGAAACTCTATTTTTCTCTCAAAACCTCTTCTTTAATTTTCTCTCAACATACATCTCTCTTTTCTTTAATCTCTCTGATTTTGCATCCCTCCCAGGTTTGTCTGATGGACAAATTAAAAGTAGTAGACCCTTGCCTTGTGTACTCTGCTCGAGCTTATTCCTTTCACCAATGGTTAGTTGATTTTCCAGTAGAAGGGTTGTAGTATGATTGGATGTGTAGCAGATCCGCAACTGACATAGCTTGGCATTGCCTCTGGCTTAATTTGGCCGAAATGAGTTACAACATGACATGTTAACCCAGCACACAATTGATTGGCCTAACACACTGCGTATTCTACTTCCCCTTCCAGTTTAGATGCCAGTTTGGACATAATCAGATTTGTCCAAGTGAGGGAGTAAAATATCCGACTCCATTCCCCGTTTGTGCTTTAAAACCGACTCGGTACCTCACTGCTTGGAGAATAAGAGAGCTTCTGGCCCCTGCCCTTAATTTCAATCACATGATTCCAAGTGATTGCTTGGCTTGGCTTGGGGATGAGGAACAGAATGGGCCGACTTTGGCTATAGAGACTTCCATGGCTGCGAACAAAAGGAAGAGAATCGACACCTGACTTATCTATGCCCCTAGTTTATTACTTTGACCTTTCTTTTCAAGTTTTTTGATTGTAATGAAAGCAACTTTGATTTGTATCAGAGATTTGGAGAACTTTAAGTTTGAAATCAATGAAATTAAAGTTATGAGCACTGAAAATTTTCTTTTTGGTCCAAAAATGGTCTAAGTTGTAAAAGGTAAAATTTGAACAAAATCAACTTTTATCAAAACTTCTTAAAACCATTTTCAAAAAGGATCACCACTTGACAGGCACAGAATCAATCCTCAAGATGTATAATGCCAAATCAAAAGATCATAACTGCCCCTTGATGGAACACCACTGCACTGCATTGTACCCAACTTTTCTCTGAGAGTAGAGATCACAACCAAACCTTTAAGTAAAGAACAAACAAAAGTGACTTGATCAAACCAATGGACAGAACAATTGAGCTGGAATTGATTACTGTTGAACTTCAAGATGAAGTTGCCTACGTATCCCAAAGATGGGAATTAGGCCTTACGTAGTTCAGTTCAGATTCACTAGAGTATTGACTCTCTCCTTTTATGCTCTAACTTTTGTCAAAGTTGCCTTTTAGGGTTTTCAGCCTTGCAAGCTCAATTTTTCTTTATTTCTAATTTTTCATGCTCTAACTTTTGCCTAGGTCGCCCTTTGAGGTTTTTAGCCTAGCGACCTTCTTAGGGGTAATATTTCTTCAACTTATCCATGTTGATCAGTTATGAAAATTCCAGGCCATCTAAGTCCATAAAAATAATTGCTCCTCCTGACCAGATAGACTTGATGATGTAATAACTAGTTCAATTGGGTCTGAACTTGCCCCCGCGGGTCATAAATGGGAGGTTGGTTGTCTTTGAGCACCAGATCTCATTCCTTGAAATTCCTAGACTTAACCTTCTTATTAAAAGCCTTAGCAATTCTGCATTCCTAACCTTGAACATGGTACAACGTCTTCATCTTTCTCTCATCAAACAACATTAACTCCTCGAATCTACTTTGTTACTAGTCGGCCTCTGCTATCTGACACTTGGCCATAACTCGCAGTGATGGTACTTCAATTTTAATTGGCATAACAACTTCCATACCATAGATGAGAGAATAAGGAGTTTTCCCTGTAGATGTCCGAATTGACGTTCTATAGCCCCAAAGTGCAAACGACAGTTTTTCTGGCCAGTCCTTGTAGGTCTCAACCATCTTCTGCAAAATATTCTTGATGTTTTTGTTGGCACCCTCAACAGCTCTGTTGGTTTGCGGCTGTAGACCGCTCGAACTCGCTCCGCACACCCTCCTTTCGGAGAGGGCGCGAATTGGGTTCATAGCTATTACAGTTTGGACTCCTATCACGGTTCTGAATCTAATCTCACAAAGTGTAATGTAAGACTAATAAATCACCAAAGAGTTCAAATCCGGCAAATCATTTTGGAAAATCGATTTTAATCAAAAAGCGCCAAACATAGACTGCTTTGCTAGATTTCAGAGTCACCACCTAAATATTTTATTTTGAAAAATTTAGGAAACCCTGACTCGTGCCTAAGGCCACATGTCCATCATCACCAAAGTTGTCTCGGCTCGGGAACTTGGGTACGAGAGGAGAAGGTCCTGAAATGAGCACCCCCGCTCGCCCGATCAAAGATCGACCTCTACTAAACATGATTTGTTGTTTTATACACACATGTGTTCTTATTCTGGTTTATTAGCTAACTTACTATGTGATGCGCACAGCATAAAAGTATAGACTAAATTACTCAATTTGGAACAAAACATCTCATGTTTGTTTTTCGAAAATGGTTTGAAAGTGCTACTCGCAAGTAGGCTAAAGTGCAGATTTGCCACCCTCAAGTGGGCTTTAAGAAAACATGATTTGCCACTCCGCAAAGTGGGCTTAAAACTCATAATCAATGAATTGTCCCAATTCAAGCTATGAGGCCTTCATCCGCAAGCATTCATGCAGTTAATCACTTAAGCACATAGCCTCATGGCAAGCATGCTATCATGGTAGTCACTTACACACATGCAAGGATGCTAAAGCATAAACACTTACAGTGTACTCCGAGCCAAAATAGAAACCAATTAGAGATCAATGCATGATCCTAATGATATAAGATGCCTAATGCAACACATGTAAATTGCAACTAAAATAGGCTCGGCTAGCTAAGATGGCATATGAATGCGACATTTGATACATGTATTCAAAGAAGTGTATTGAAATACAATGCAGTTTGAATGATGCGTCGAGCCCAGTGCATGCAATACGAATGAATGATGCATGCATGCAAAGCATAAGGATGCTAATCAAAACATGCCCTAAAACTAATCATCAAAAGCTGGTAAGTAAAAGGGAGAAAGAAGTGGGGTTGGAAGACATGCACACACACACACACCCTTATTACAACATTTGCCCTCTCGACGGAGGGTCCGAATAAAATGAAAGCTAACTAGCTACGCTAATTAAGCTAACTATTACAAACCAACTAATTAACTAACTATTCTAGCTAATTAATTATTACAAACCAAATTGAATAACTAGCTAATCTAAGCTAATTAGAATATTACAAAGCACTAAGCTAAATTAATTACAACATAGGTAATTAACGACAACTAGCTAACAAAAGCGATAAATGGTCTCGCGAGCGAGGGAGATATGCATGCTCGGTTGTGTCCTCCCGAAAATCCACCGCCTTGCCTCAAGACGCCTCTGTTTGCACTCTTTTGAACCTTTGAAAATTACACCGATTTCCATATTGCTTCTTTCTGATCTCAAGAATACCTTGAAGGCTGAAATTCCTCCTGTTGTTGTAACAGAGCACAGACAGAGGCAAGGTAGTGTATTTGCAAGGAAATGTATGGACTTCCACATTCCTTATCATATCTCAAGCTCAAAGGAGTATGGCACTTGACTCTCAAGCCAACAACCAAGCATTTTCAATGCATGGTGGCCAAAGGATCAAGCTTGCGCAAAACTCAATGAATGCACACATAAGACTCGGAAATCATGCACAATCAAGGGCGTCGGCGACCGAGAAATGTGACACGTTTCATCACTATGAGTATGAAACGTTCCACATTTCTCGTGTTTGGATTAACGTCCAATCCAAACACATGCAATACAAATAATATGCTTATCTGATTAGTCCCTTGATTCATTTTGTTTACACATTTTAGATTACTAATTAGTCCCTTAATCGGTTAAGTCCAAAAGTGAGAGTCCTCTAGTTTTGAAAGAGTGAATTAGTGGGATGCAATGGCATATATTTCAGCACTGAAATGACATGCTAAAGATGCTAAATCATGCAAGACATGCATGCAAGACATGTTAAAGGCCAAAAACACTAAGGCTAGTGAAGAGCATCACACAAGAGGCATGCAATATCAAGCACAAATGGTCAAACCAGCTATGGGCAGACCTAAAACATGCCAAAACAAAGGCCGAAACATGCTGAAATGATAGCCCAAAAGCTTAGACAAACATGCATGCAAGTTGGCTCACAAGCGAAGCATAAGGCCCAAACCTTAAACACAACGAAAGGGCGATAAATGCAAGAATATGATAGAGATATACGGTCTGAAATAACATGCCAAATGATGCTATTCCATGCAAAAAGCTCAAATATGACATGCTAGAGGTTTTAAAGTGCAAGGCTAGCAAAGCCAAATACACTATAGCTATGCAAGGCCAAGCATGCATGACTAAAACCATTCAAATCAGACCTAAATCATGCTAAAACATAGCCAAAAATGTGCTGGAGTAGAGCATGCACATGCTAGATCAATAGGCTAAAACACCAAATACACTAGGCTAGTGAACAAAATTGCACTACAAGTGCAAGGAGCATGCAAGAGACAACCAACCCAACCCAAAATAGAGTTATGACATGGCAAATAATGGCTAAAAACATGCTAAAATATAGCCAATTCAAAGCACAAAGGCATGCTACTTTGCAAGGCTACAAGTAGGATTACACTACAAGTACAAGAAGCATGCAAGATGTGACCAAGATAGCCAAAAACAGAGTTATGGTAGGTCTAAAAAGTCACAAAAATAAGCCTAAACAAAGTCACTAAGAAGTAGAAACACATGTTCTTTTGATGGGCCATCAACATATGCAAACAAGAGAAGTGGAAAGGGGGACCACCCCCACCCATTTGGAACCTCAAAACCACCTTTCCACCACTAAAATTCCTAACTTTCAGTGGTGAGAAGGCCAAAAAAAGATGGTCCCCAAATCTTTAAGAGATGGCACAAAGCAAAGCAAAATAAGCCACCAAATGGGGTAAACCACCCCTAACTCAAACAAAGCCTCAAACAACCTTTTTAAACACTTTCAAACAAAGGTTTTTGTAGTTGAAATCAAGGCCTAAAATAGTATGCAAAGGTGGCTAAATAAGCAATGGAAATAAAGCTTTAAATAGGCTATTACTCACCCTTGAAGCACAACTTCAAAAACAGCAACTTCTGAGGTAAAACCAAGTCAAAACCAGTCAAATAAGGCTCCCAAGTACCTTAGCAACAAGATGAAGGTGTTTGAGTAAGTGTTTGTCTGCAAAAGTATGAAGAAACAACACTTCAAGGTACAAATATGGAGAGAGAGAGGGAGAATTCTATAGAGAGAGGGAGAGTTTTTGCTCTTTAAAAATCTGAACCCTTGAGAAGGGGGAGGCACTTCCCCTTTTATAGAAATGCAAGACAAAGCTTGCTCAAATCCCTCCCTAGGGAGGATGCATTCTGTGCCTAACAACTGGCACCAAAAATATTTGCAGAAAGTGAAAAATGGCCGCCGACCACTCAAAGTGGTCGACCGACCACCTCAGGTGGTCGACAGGGGAAACATCTGGTCGACAGGGCAAAAAGAGGGTCTCCCAAGAGAGGAGAAGGTGGTGGCATGTTGCCGACCACTTAAGAGGGTCAACCGACCACCCACCCTAGCTGACCGACCACCAAAAGTGGCTAGCAGGGAATAAAAGTGGTCTACAGGGGAGAAACGTGGTCTACACTCCTGCTTCTCCCTCCAGGCAGAAAGGGCACCAAGGTTTGGCTTAAAACAAGCACAAAACTAAGAGAGTGAAGAGACTCAGGGGCAAGGCGCGCAGCTGAAAACCACCGGGGACTCCAAACGAGCGCAAACATGCTCAATCATCGAGCGCTTAATTGATGACGTCCAAGTCTTTTAGACGGTCAAAATGGGATGTCTACAGCAGCCTGTATGTAGATGACTTATAAAAAGCCACATTGTATTTCTCCAACAAGTCTATCACCTCCTTCTTGAAGTGGGAGCCATTATTTGATATGATCTTGTTTGGGACTTCGTATCGACAAATGATGTTGTTCCTGATGAACTTAACCACATGCGCTGCTTTCAACACTGCATAGGACTAGGCTTCCACCCACTTTGTAAAGTAATCAATTGCCATTAGAATGTATTCATGCCCGTTCAACCCTTTTGGTGTGGCTGCGCCAATGATGTTGATAACCCAAACTGAGAAAGGCCATGGTGAAGTCATGCTATACACCTTTGATGGTGGGATATTCATGCGATTAGTATGAATTTGGCAGTTGTGGCATCGCCGAACAAAACCAATACAATCCTCCTCCATGGTAGACCAGTAGTAACTTTGTCTCAGGATTTTCTGATCTAGCATCACTCCGTTCATGTGCGCTCTGCACTCTCCTTCATGGATGGCCTTCATTAGGCGCTTCGATTCCTCTTCTTCGACACACAACTTGTGCATTTCCAGATGTCCTCTTTTGTATAGTTTGCCTCCGTATATGATAAATTGAACGACCATTCGCCGTATTCCTTGTTTATCTTTGGTATTTGCCCCTGGTGGATAAACCTCATTTTCTAAGAAGTTTCAAATATCGAAATACTAAGGGTGTTTGTCTTGTGCTTCATCTATAACGGCGATAGTTTCATAGGCCGACGTGTATTTCTACTCAATGATGATCGGACGTATCCCGACTCTAAGCAGGATGTCTACCATGGACGAGAGAGTTGCTAACGCATTAGCGAACCTGTTGTTCTCTCTTAGTAGATGTGTGAAAGTCAGCTTTTCAAACCTAGGAATTAGAATGTCCAGGGTTTGGTGATAAGCCTTTATCTTTTCTTCTTTGACCTTCCAGTCTCCATTTGCTTGAGAAACAACTAAGTTCGAGTCCTCGATAACATCCAACCTTTTTGCCCTTAGTTCTAGGGTAGCTTCCAAACCAGCAATACACGCTTCATATTCTGCTTCGTTGTTGGACACTTTGAATAAGAGTTTGAAGGCTAGAGGTATGTGGGAGTCATCGGGTGCTATCAGTAACATACCTATCCCATAACCATACTGATCAGATGCTCCGTCAAAGTACATTGTCCAAGTCTCCTCCTTGACTTGCTGTAGAGACCTCATTTTTGACCGCCCTTAAGACTTGGATGCTACTTATTGTTTTACTTGGTGATGAAAGATGTGCAGGGCAAAGGTTCGATTTCTTCGGCAAGAGGAGAGTCAAATCCTAACCTCACACCCCATTTTGGACCAAAGCTATTTTTGAATGGTTTTTAGACTTTAAAACCCTCTCTTTCAAAATATTTTTGAAATAAAGTTTCTACGATGTTCCGAGGCTCGCATTTTGTCAAATGTTGCGCTTTTCGGTAAACCGAGCGAGGACAAAGTGGAAATGAATGAAAGAGAGATGAAATCTTTGCAAAATATTTCAAAGCACCTTGTTTAGGGGTGTGGAGTTGAAGAAAAGAGGAGAAGAGGGAAGAAACCAAGTTGAGGAAGAAGTTGGGTATGAATCGTTAAGAGAGAGACGAGCAGTCCTCGTTAAATCGGGCCTATCCTTTTGTATAATTTTATTTAAGCTATGAGGCCACCACCGTTGGAAATAAGATTTCTAGGGCATCATTTTGTATTCAAGAATCTCCTCAAACTGAGTCCAGATGGGAGAGATATGGTTGGTTGAAGTTGGGCATCATTCTGGTTGGACCGAAACTGAGCGGCTTCACCAAAACATGCATAACTTTTTTCATAGTTAACATTTTGATGCAAGGTTGACACCATTGGAAATATTACTTCTGGGGCTTCAAGTTGGACACAAGAATGACCTAAAAAGGAGTTTATATAAAGGAGTTATGCCCATTTGAAGTTGGGCCTAAAAAGCAAATTTTGTTGGCCGATCAGCCAAAAAAGTAGCAGATAAGTGGCAGATCGGCACCAAAGATGGCTGATCGGCCAAGAGTGACCCAAACTCAGTTTTTTTGAAGATATTTCATCTCCAGCTATTCCACACAACCTCCAGCTGTCCCATACATAGATATTTTCGACCAAACTCTTGCCTTTTGCTATATATGGAGCCAAATATCTCATTTCTAAAGGGTTAGAACATTTTAAGCAATTGTGGGAGCTTCTCACACTAAAATCTCTCTCTCTCTACAAATTCTAGAGCAAAAGTTCAGCTTTTCCCTCAATTTTGCTCTCTCTCTTGCCCTTGTGTGCATGCAAGAGGTATACTTGGAGATATACCTCTCCTTTGCCTAGGCATCCTTGATCAAACTTGATCACCAATGGGCTGAGATTCTTTAGAGCCTTGTTTGAGCTCCAAAAGGTGGTACTAGCTCAGGTTTTGGGCTGGTTTTGCAGTTGTGCATCAAGGGTAAGTATCTCTCCCTTTCAAGCTTGTTTTGCACACTTGCTTCACCATTCTTTTTCCATTGTTTTGGACTATTTTTTGGGGTGGTGTTGAACTACAAAAACCTCTGTTTTTCCTTTGTTTTTCAGTTCTAAAAGTCTTGGTTTGTGCCTTGGTTGGCTAGGGGGTTGTCCTCCCTTTTGCTCCTTGGCTTGTAAGGCCTTGTGAGCTAACTTTCAAACTTTTCAAACAACTTCTTTTTGGCCTTAGAACCACTAAAATCTAGAGGATTTTCAGTGGTAAAAACCCTATTTTGAGGGCCCAAATAGGAGAGGGTGGTCCACTCTCCTCTTGTCTTGCTTGCTAGTGTTGATGGCCAACCAAATGAGCATGTGTTTTTACTTCTTTATGGCTTTGTTTAGGCTCATTTTTGTGACTTACCATACCTTCCATAACTCTTTTTTTGGCTGTCTTGGTCACCTCTTGCATGCTTATTGCACTTGTAGTGTAAATCCTTTTTGCTAGCCTTGTTAGCCTTACAAAGTAGCATGCTTTTGTGGTTTGAATTAGCTTAGTTCAAGCATGTTTTTGGTGTTGTTTCAACATGTTATAACTCTGATTTTGATTAGTGGACTCACTCCTTGCATGGTTTATACACTTGTAGTGTATTTCTCACAAACTAGTCTTGTATGCTTCATGAAGTAGCATGCCTTTCTAGCATGATTTGATTCTATTTCAGCAAGTTTTTGGTGATTTTTTGCCATTTCATACCTCTGTTAAGGTTTGGTTTGGTTGGCCCTTGCATGCTCCATGCACTTGTAGTGCAATTCCATGAATTAGCCTAATGTGTATCATGCTTTAACATGTCATTCTAGCATGATTTTGGCTTAACTAACTCTAAGAAGCTTTTGGCCATGTTTTAGCATGCTTAAGCTCTGATTTTTGTTGTTTTGGCCATGCATGCCATGAATTTTATAGCTATGGTTCATCCTAGCTTGTTAGCTTTGTGCATCAAGTCCACTAGCATGCATTGCTTGACCTATTTGAATGATTTGGCATCATTTGTTATGTGATTTTAGAGCATGTTTCATTGCCATGTACTCACATCTTTCACTTTTTCAATGTGTTGAAGGGTTGGTCCTTTATGCCTTGAACATGAGCCTTTGTGTATGCTTTCATGCCTAAGCTTGCGAGCTATCATTTCAATGTGTATTTGAGGTTATTTTGCCATGATATAACTCTGATTTTTGTTGGCGAAGCCATCTCATGCATGGTCTTGATAGGTGTAGTGTAATCCACCTTATTTGCCTTGCATCCGTCATGCTTTATGCCCTTCATGCCAGCATATTTTGGCTTCCTTCTATACATATTTTAGATTCATTTTAACATGCTCTAGGACTATTTTGGGTTGCCCTTGCCATATGCTTCATGTTTTGCATAGTTGTAGTGCAAGTACCTTACTAGCCTTAAGCTTTGGGCACCATAGCATGCTTCATTTGTATCATGTACGTGATTTGGCATCATTCCACATGACATTTCAGAGCATGTAGCATTGTCATGTTCCCACTTCATTCACCCTTTGAGTGCCTCTAAGGGTTGTGCGTTTGTTACCTTGTTTGTGGCTTAGTGTGTATGCATGCATGCCTAGGCATTTGTGCCTCAATCTTAGCATATTTTGGTCTTTGTTTAGACCTATTTGAACTCTGTCCATGATTGGTTCATGCCTTTGTACCATGTATTGCATGCCTCCTTTGTGGTTCTCTTTGGTAGCTTTATGCTTTAAGGACCCAAACATGCCATGCTTGTATTGATTGGTTGATTTGGCATCATCCCATGCATGATTTCAGAGCTTATAGTGTTCTTACACTTCTACTTTTGTCACTCTTTGAGCACTCTTGAGAGTTGTGCTCTTATGCCTAGGTGATAGGCCATTACATGTGCATGCTTTGTTTTGCATTTCATGTCATCATTTCATCATTTTGGCCACTGATTTGGGCATGATTGAGGTCCATCCATTTTGGTTTAAGTTCATCTTTGCATGTTGTTGCATGCTTGTCTTTGCATGACATTGTTGCATATTTGTTGCATTGCATTTGGCATGCTTATGTTGCATTGTATAGCATCTCCATATTGCATGTATTGCATTGTGTTTGGTTTGGGTGTTAAGCCAAGCATGAGGAACGAGGAACGTTTCATACTTGAAGTGATGAAACGTGCCTCAATTCTCGGTCGCCGACACTCTTGATCAAGCATGATAGAGTTTAAGGCACTTATGTGTTTTTGTGTATTCATTCCATATTAATTTGTGCAACTTGGCCTCTTTGGCCATCATGCATCGAAATGCGTGATTGATGGCTCGAGAGCCGAGCACTACACACCTTTGAGCCTTAGACATGATAAGGGGTGTAGTTGCACAACATTTTCTTGCAAATACATTGCCATGTCTCTGTTTGTGCTCTGTTGCAGCAAAATGAGCAGTTTGCAGGAAGAGATGGCCGATCGGCTATCTGGTGTGCTGATCGACTAACAATATTTGTCCGATAGCCTCAAAACTAGTCGATGACCCTCATCTCTTGGCCGATGACCTCTCAAGATGTCCATGAGATGGATCAGAAGTGTTTTGGAGATTTTGTACAGTTTTCAGAAGTCTAAAATAGTGTAAATAGAGGCAACATGAGGCATGGCAACGGATTTCCAAGCGAAGCCGACCGAGCATGCATATGCCCCTCTTCTCGAGGCCGTTTTAACTGCTTTGTATAGCTAGTTAATTTGTAATTAATTAGTTAATGTGTAAGCTAATTTAATTCATTATTGTAATAATTAGCTTAGCGTAACTAGCTTGTATTATTCATTCGAACCCTCCGTTGAGAGGGCCAACTGTTGTAATAAGTGTGCGTTTGTGTGTGAATGTCTTCCAATCCCACGTCTTTCTCCCTTTTACTTAACCACTTACGATGGTTAGTTCTAGGTCATATTTCAATTAGCATACTTATGATAGCATGTTTGCATACATTCATTCGTATTGCATGCACCAAGCTCGGCGCATCATACTAACCGCATTGTATTTCAATTCCTACTTGAATACATGATTATCAAGTTGCATCTCACATGCCACCTTAGAATAGCCGAGCCTATGTCTAGTTGCATTTTGCATGTGTTGCATTCGGCACTCTTGCATAGTTAGGAGCATGCATTGTTTTCTAACGTAGCTTTTGTTTTGACTCGGAGTACTAGGTAAGCTTTTATACTTTAGCATCTTGCATGAGTGTGAGTGTTGCCATGAGGCTATTTGCTTAAGTGATATAACTGTCTGAATGCCCGTGGGTGAAGGTTGGATTGCTTGAATTGGAACAATTCATTGAAATGCGAGTTTTAAGCCCACTTGAGAGTGGTAAAATCATGTTTTCTAAGCCCACTTGAGGGTGGCAAATCCACGTCTTAGCCTACTTGCGAGTAGCACCTTCAAACCATTTTCAAACAAACATGAGAAGTTTTGTTCCAACTTAGGCGATCTAGTCTATAATTGTATGCTGTGCGCATCACATAGTAATTGTATATTAAGAAACCGGAATAAGAACACATATGTTTTCAAAAACAAAATATCATGTTAGTAAAGGCCGATCTTTGATCGAGCGAGCGGGGGTGCTCATTGCATGACCTTCCCCTCTCGTACCCAAGCTGAGGCAACTTTGGTGATGACGGACATGTGGCCTTAGGCACGAGTCAGGGTTTCCTAAATTTTCCCAAAATAAAATATTTAGGTAGCGACTCTGTATTTGGCAAAGCAGTCCATGTTTGACACTTCTTTATTAAAATTAGTTTTCCAAAACGATTTTCCGGATTTGGACTCTTTGGTGATTTATCGGTCTCACATTGCACTTTGTGAGATTAGATTCAGAACCGTGACTTTGAGTCCGAACTATAGTAGCTAATGAACAAAACGATTTCGCGCCTTCGCGCGCGGAGCTGGGACGTTCGGGCGGTCTACACTTGCAAAATAGCTTCATCTGGGAAAAGGTATTCTACCACTTCGTCCCTTTCTACCGGGTGATCTGCCAGGAACTCCACTGTCATTCTCCCTTTAACCAACTTGCGAGTAACATACATAAGATCGAATTTGGAGAAAAGAAGCAACCAATGGGCTAGCTTATCCGTAAGCGCTGGTTTCTTGCAAAGATATTTGATGAGATCTAATCTCCAAACCAGAATTACAGAGTGAGCTAATAAGTAGTGCCTCAACTTCCTGGTAGCCCATACCAAGGCTAGGCAAGCTTTCTCTAGCAGGGTGTAATGGGTCTCGTAATCCAACATTTTGTTGCTTAAGTAATAGATGGCTTTCTCCACCCTATCCTTAGATTCCTGAGCAAGCATGCATCCTATTGTGGTGTCTGTTACTGACAGATACAAAATCAAAGGCTTCCCCAGCTCTGGTAGCGACAGCACAGGTGGATTCTGGAGGTACTGTTTGACTTGCTTAAAGGCAAGTTGACATTGATCATCCCATCGGAATTTCTTTCCTTTATTCAGGAGACCAAATAGTGATTCACAAGTCATGGTTAATTTGGAGATAAACCGTCTTATGAATTGCACTTTACCTAGAAAGCCTTGCACCTCCTTTTCAGTCCTTGGTGGTGGCATTTCTAGGATGGCCTTGATTTTGGAAGGATCTACCTCGATGCCTCTCTGTGTGATCAAAAAGCCTAGCATTTTCCCTTCCGTTACGCCGAAGGTGCACTTCTGCGGGTTTAACCTCAATCTGTATTCCCTGATCCATTGAAATAATTTTTCCAGAGCGGTGTAGTGGCCCTCTCGGTCTTTGGACTTGACTATCATGTCGTCCACATACACTTTGACCACTTTGTGGATCATATCATGTAGAATGGTGTTTGCAGCCCTCTGATAAGTAGCCCCAACATTTTTTATGCCAAAGGCATGACTTGGTAACAATACGTTCCCTACAGCGTAGTAAATACAGTTTTCTCTCTGTTCTCGAGAGCCATCAGAATCTGGTTATACCCGAAAAATCCATCCATGAAAGAAAGCAGTGCATGGCCCGCTGTGAAGTCTACCAATTCATTGATGTGTGGTAATGGAAAGTCGTCTTTTGGACTGGCTTTGTTTAAGTCCCAGAAGTCTACACAAACTCAAATTTTGCCATCCTTCTTTGGCACTCGGATAGTCATATACTAACAAAAATCCCGCTTCGATCTATTTGGTGACCTCTTCCTTGATCTTCAATGCCCAATCCCTGTGAATTCTATGCAATTTTTGCTTAACTGGTCGGGCCTCAAGGTGAAGAGGGATCCAGTGCTGTACGATCTCAAGGTTGATTCAAGGCATGTCTTTGTAGGACCATGTAAAAACATCTTTGAAATCTTTTAATAAAGCGACTAAGTGTTCGCGTTCCTCCAAAGACAATGTGGACCCGATCTGGACCATGCGTGGATCCTTCTCAATACCCACATTAATGGCAATGATTTTATCAATACAGGATTTAATATACCTCTCCTCCTCTTGATTAATTAAGTTTTTCAAAGCCAGAGGAATTTCTTCCTCTTCGTTTTCATTAAAAGTTTGAAAATCTTGGTCAATGCAATAAATAAGCGGCACAGAGAAGTACTCAAAATCTACAAAGTTCTCATTCAATAGGTCCACCTCTGCGGTTACAACAGACTCAAAAGCAAAAGAAAATGAAGACCTAGACAGGACCTTGGCATCCGAGTTGCCACCCCCGGGAATGCCTGACTCAGACCCCTCAAACTGACTTGAATCTGATATCGACCCCACAGGCTCTGTGGAATAAGATTTTAGCTCATTATCTGATTCAGAACTGGAAATGTAACCTTTCTCCAGCTGCCAAGTAAGAAATGGTGCCTCTGATGCATAAAAAATGCCACTGGTTGGGTTCATACCCAGCTTTTCCCCAATCATGGAGATGGTAAGGTTATTTCCCAAGCTCTCTGAGTTGATTGGAGGATCTAAAAGGAGATATGCCAGTGCTGCCCCTACTCCAAGCTCGCTGTTGTCGGAGTCGCTTTCTATGCCCTGTTCAGCTTTAGCAGTTGGTTCAACCTTTTGCTCGGTATCACTCTCTTGCAACTATAGGTCAAGGAAGATTTCAAAGTCGGGGACACGCTGCTATGCAGAATTCATACAGGGCTCGAAAAAACTGTAAAAGGGGAAATCCTCTTCCTCCCAAACAAAGTGACCATTTAGTGTTCTGCGGATCGGCCTGTGAACAAGCTCATAGCGTTTTCTAGCCTGCTTGGCTCTAGCTCTGCCTATCATCTCTTCCCTTTTTTTGACCCAATCCTCTTTGGTAGGCACATAGCCAAGACCAAAGGCATGCGAATTATGCGGCACATCGGCCAATGCTGTAACGCCCTTCCGGCCACTTCTTCCAAGTCCCATTCCTAGCATATGTTGTAGTTTGTTCATGAGATAAATAGACTAGGCACTGACATATATACCCTCATTTGCTGCCAAGATGGTTTGCACTACTTGGGCCTTAGCCAGACTAAACCTTGTGAGGAACACATCTTCATCGCCATGATCGATCTCCAATACTGGTGTAATTACCTCTGGCGCAGGATGGATGGATGAGTCCCCAAAGAGAATTGCTACTCCTTTCCCATGAGGGTACTTTAGTATTTGGTGGAGGGTGGAGGAGACAGCTTTCACAAGATGCAGCCATGGCCTTCCTAATAGTTAGTTGAAGGTGGCCGGCACATCTAGGACATGGAACTCAACATCCTATTAAGTTGGGCCCACCTGAGCTCTAATTTGTATCGTGCCCATAACCTCCTAGTTCGTGTTATCATATTTCTGAATCACTTGGGCTGTAGGCACGAAATCTGCTGGTTTTAGGCCAATAGCATAAGCTATGTGAGACGAACAAACATTGATAGCCGAACCAGCGTCTATCAACACCATCGGTACCCATTTTTCTCTGCACTCCACAGATATGTATAGGGGTTTGTTATGTGTTGAGCCTTCTGGGGGTAGTTCTCTGTCAGAAAAGGTTACGATTGGGCAGGCACCACCTGGGAAGACCAATCCCACAAGCTGTTCAAGGGTGTTGTCAATGGACAATTTAGCTTTGTCCATTGCTAACAACACAGCCTGTCGATGTACCCGAGAGGCATAAGAAGACCCCAGATCGAGATGTTGGCCTGGATTTTCTTGAGTTATTTCAGCACTGCCTCATCTTCCAACTGTTTCTCTATCTGTTTTTCAACCTTTATATCTTTCCTAAAGGCCTCAGCTTAGTCTAAGTGCGGTGGTTTGAAATACCGCCCACTTCTTGTCATGTGATCAATCTCCTCAGTGTACCACGTGTTGTCTAGAAGGCACTCACCCTAATGTTCATCGGTGTGAGCTAGGTGTAGACCGTCATCCTTCTACCATACACCTTCGGCAGCTGATAAACAATTGTCTGGTTCCCTTGCAAGGTGTTGAGTCATTACAGCTTTATGCTTGCCTTCCATCCTTTCAAACACAGCTTCGTGTTCTGTATACGCAGTATTCACAGTGCCCAGTCCTTGAGCTGAATTTTCTTCACCGGTGCTCTCCAGCAGTTTCCATTTTTCATTGGCCCTTCCGGCTACTACAGTAATTCTTGCTCCCTTTTCCTCCAACTTTGTTCCAGTTCCTTCTTCCTTGTCGAGTTCATCACTCAACCACCCAAAGTTGTCCGTCGACCTATTGAAATCGAACCAGTCAATCTCCACATCTCTTTGATCTTGTTCATCGAAGAACTGCAGGTTGTCTAAGTCCTCTTCAAATTTTGCTAGATCAACAAAACCTTAGCGGGGGCCATCCTTTTTAACCACATTGACCTCCGCTATAGTTAGCAATACCACTTCCGGCTTGGCTTGATCAACTGGCACAATGTAGCAACACGGATCATACCCTTCCTCAAACAAATTCCTAGAGCACTTAGGCAACGAACTCGTACTCTCCTTTAAGGTTGGCCTCCCTTCTCCTGCACCTGTCACCACCACAAGTTTAGGTTGAAGTGTGGATGTGTTTATCATGCACAAGTTCGTGTTTTCAGGAATGAACACCATTGATCTGGGTAGGTAGGAAGGGGTAATATATATGCTAGGGTCATAGGAGAGGGCCAGTGTATGGATTAGGTTTAGGTTTCGAGGTGGGGGAACTGGATTATGGGCCGGGAGAGGGTTTGTAGTTGTATTTGGTTTCTCAAGCGGTGCGATCACCTTGTTGTCAATGGAGTTTTGAATCTCATGACGCAGTTGGAAGCATTGGTTAGTATCATGATTGTGTTGGTGAAACGCACAATATTTTGCTAGGTTGTGTTTGGGTGGAAGAGGATCAGGTAGTGGGCGAGGTTCTAATAGTTTGAGGTGCCCTTTTTTGATAAGCACTTTCATGGCTTGGGATAGGGTCATGTAGAGTGGGGTAAAGGTCCTTTGGGATTGGGCCTGGTTGTTTGAAGGTTGTGGAGTTTTATTGGCAAAGGGATTGGCAGTATTGGTTGTGGTGGTAACAACGCTCACATTCGATAGCTTAGCTGTGCTACCACTAGTGGTTGCATTGGAGCTGCACACGAAAGGCCTTTTGGCCTTCTCTTTTTCATTAATAATTAAGCCTTGTTTCATGGTGTCTTCAATTTGAACACCCATCTCATAGAGTTCGATGAATGTAAACAAAGGTAAGACAATCATTTTCTGCAGCAAGTTGTCCTGCAGCAACTTTCCGTGCAGATTACGGATTACCATTCTAACCTGATCTTTTTCTGAAGGTCATATAGTCATCATTAAAGCTTTGGCTCTCTACTTTGTCACGAATTCTAAAAAAGCCCTCTTTTGACTCCTGACGTGTTGCCTCAAGATCACTGGTTGTGGCCTCGATTTATGTGTTGTATGAGTACTATGTAACAAAGGCCTCAGCCATTTCCCCCCAATTCTGCTTCACAAAATCCTCCAGTTTTCATACCATATGGCGGCTATATTAGATAGGGTCCAGCCAAAGGGTGAGAGTTTCTGCAATTTGTTTAGACCCATAGGTCGCAAGATGTCTAAAAATAAACGAAGATGAACCATGGGATCTCTGGAACCATTGAATCTATCGATGTGTGGCATTTTGAACTGATCTGACAATGTCACTGTAGAATCGGTATACCAATCTTCTATGTTGGGAATTGACTTAACACCCTGTGCCCTTTTGAATAGCTTCTCTAGCTTGTTGAGCATAGTGGGGTCAACTTCAAATTCAAATGGAGCTTCAATTTGATGTACAGGTGCTTTGGAGGTCTGTGTTGGGATTGATTTTGTCTAATTGCCCTGATTTTCCTGGACATTAGTGGTATGAGCAGTGGCTTCGGGTGATGGTATACTCGTAGGAATTGCATGAGTAGGAGGTGCATGAGATGCAGAGGCCACTGCCGATTATGGTTGTTGTTGTTGCAGCCCGTTTATCACCTTAGCCTGGCGGGCTGTGACTTCGGCCTGTCGAACAGTGTCTTGCTGTAGTATCTCGACTGTCTGTTGTAGGTGGTGTATCAGTTCTTCCATACTGTTTGGGGGATACTATGCCATTGGAATTGGTGAGTGATCTCGTGCTGGACTAGAAGTAGAAGACTGTCCCTGAGCCTGACTGGATACAGGTGAACTGATGGTTGACTGTTGTAAAAATTGAACCGGTGAACTCTGCTTGACTCTCCTTCATCTCGTAATCGGTATGAGTGAGGTAAACATGGGCTGTCCCCGCATAAGATCTCCGGCTCTGTAAAGCCTTCTAACACGGGTTTAGAGTGCTTGGGGCATATCCGAACTTTCTGAAGCTATGGTGTTAAACTACCTAGCAAAAAAGAAATAAAGCAAAAAGAAAGCAGTAATCAGAAACTGCACAGCACCTCAGTTCAGATATTAACAACGCACAGACGTAATCAAAGTTGTAAGACTGCACTCAACACTGAAGTCTGGCCCCCAAAACTGATACCCAACTTGCAACTAATACGCACATTCCTGTACAGTTTCACTATAAAGCACATACCTGTTAAGTGAGAGACAAAACATCCCTATGAGGGGATATGGTTACCCTGTCCTAGTTTCGTCACGAACTAAGGTTCACTATTCAAACAAAGCGATTTCATACAATCCTGTATTGGGTGAGCATCCTGTCCTAGTTTGGGACAATCATTATGGCTTCACTATATGCAACTAGGTCGAATGGTCGAAATAGAGTATCTCAGCAAGACTACCTAATATACCTCTCGCACCTAACATCGAGAAGTGAAAGGTGGATCAAACGGTACAGGGGTAGCCCAGATCCAAGGGTTATGTTCCCATCATGGTAGAGCCCATGATGGGTCAGCCTTTTGGCAAGCTTTTAGGCAAGCCTCCGGCAAACCGTGCAGGATAGCAGATGGAAAACACAGTCACTTAAGTGCACCAGTGCAAATGCAATATAAAAATCATATATAGGTAGATAATATTTCACATCATGAGTTTTAAAACAAGTTCTCTAATTTTCCCTAGCAGAGTCGCCAGAACTATAGCTTGACTTTCCGCGCCCCTTTTCGGAAGGCGAATAGCCCTACAGTTCGAACTCCACTTGTGGTTCTGAATCTGATTTCACAAGTGCAATGTGAAATAGTGAAACCACAAAAAGAGTTCAAATCCAGCAATTCTATTTTGGAAAATCAATGTTTTGAATGAAATGCCAAAAATGGACTGCTTTGCCAGATTTCAGTACCGCCACCTAAATATTTTGTTTTGGAAAATTTAGGAAACCCTAGACTCGTCCAAAGGCCACTTATCCGTCATAACCAAAGTGTCTCGGCTCGGAAACTTAGGTACGAGAGGGGAAGGTCATGAATTGAGCACCCCACTCGCGCGATCAAAGATCTGCCTCTAACCATGATGTGATTTTTATTTACAGTATATGCTCTTGTTCCGATTATTAGGTTAACTTTACCATGTGATGCATACAAGTATAGACTAATTTTGCAAGCATTGGAACACTTGATTCATGTTTGTTTTGAAAAAGGTGTTTTGAATATGTATCACTTAAAAAAGTGATCGCATATGAACATTACTCAAATTATTTCAATTCAAGCAAATAGCCTTCATCCACATGCATTCAAGCAATTTATCAATTAAGCAATTAGCCTCATGGCAAGCATGGTAGACATAGAAATAATCACACTCATGCAACGTGCTAAAGAAAATAAATGCTTACCTCGTACTCCTAGCCAAAACAAAGCAAATAATTAGAAATATGCATGCTCTTAATTAATGCAACATGACTAAATGCAACACACACATTATGTATTTCATAGGCTCGACTATAAGCATGGCATATGATTCCATTCAAGACATGCGATAAAGCACATATTCGAGCAATGAATTGAAACATTTGATATCGAGTTAGTATGATGAGCCGAGCTTTGAATGCATGTAAGACAAGTGGATGCAAATATGAAGTATACTAAACAAAACGTCATGTCCCTAAACTAACCATCATAAGTAGTTAAATAAAAGGGAGAAAGATGTGGGGTTGGAAGACATATACAAATTATTACATATTTATCCTCACGCAGGAGGGTTCGAATGTCCAAGTGTCCGAATTGACTACTTATTACAAATCCAAATAAATAAGTGAATAAATACTAAGCTATCATTAACTAATTAGCTAATTATCAATCCGAGGATGCATAATGCTCGCATGCGCAGCATCCAGAAACTACTTTGTCTGCCCACATTATTCTATTTCACCTTCAGCTACTGCCCTCTGCTTTTGCACAACACACTGTCTTACCAAACATGGATGCCCGGCCGGTCACCGTGCCTCAGTTTCATGCAACTCCATTTTGTGCTCTGAAGTGAAAACAGTGTAGACAGAGTGTTCTGAACTCTGTTTGTTCATCTCACACTTCTCTGTCATGGGAAAGCCTCGAGAGAAAGGTAGAATTGTTTCCAAACCCATCAATGAGCAAATTGAATGCTTGATGATTTCGATGTACAATTTGGACAAAAATCAATAAATGAAAAGGGCTATACCACCCCTCCCTCCTATCATAGAGTGAATTCAAAGAGGAAGGTAGAGACGCTTCAAGGTTCATCAAAATGTCATGACTTGATGTAAAACAAACCTTGACATAATGGACTCAGTATAACGTCCGGCCGAACCAAAGCAAGAAAACTCATTTTCTTTATGTGAGTTAGTTCATTTTAAGCCAAATTCATTAGTCCTTACCATCCTTTAATCCATTAAGTCCAAGGTGATGATTATGTCCACTAAAAGGAGATAAGCGTCAAGTGGGAAGTAATTCTCAACATGAAAAAGAGATTATGCCATTAACAATGAATCTCTGTGGAGATTAAGCCATTAAGCGCGGAACTCTAATTCATGTGTTGAATAACCATCAACCATTTGAAATAACTCTCGAATCAAATAAAGGAGGGACAACTTGATTATTAAAATGAGGTTATTAAATATTGAAATGAGTTGAAGAAAAGCTAAAACAACATGCAACAAGCTATACAAGTGAACTTATGAGACAACAAATGAACTAATCAAAGCATGAATTAATTAAATAAATTAAAATAGCCCTAAAATAGCTCCTGAAGTGTAAAAAGTAGTAGCTAAAACCATGTTAAAAGAGCACGAAAAGATAGGCAAAACAAAGAGATACAAAGCTAGTAAGCAAAGCTAAGGAGGGGGTGGCTAACCCCTCCACTTTTGGGACTTCTAAACCATATTTTAGCCTCTGAAAATAATCCAAAAACTGCCCCAAAATAGTGGCTAAAATCAAAAAAATAAGTGGGAAACACAAGGATATAAGCTTGGAATAAGGTTCAAGGAAGAGTAGTTAACCCCTCTACCTTTGGTAGCTCTTAAAACACAAGCTTCAACCCTTGAAAATAGTCCCAAAATAGTATGAAAATAGAAGAAAAAGATGGACAGAGATTGAAATGATTGCAAGGGAGAAAGTAGTAAGCTTTTACCTCTTGTAGCGAAGGTCTTCCTGTTGTAAACCAAACTTGATTCCAAAGCACTCTCAAGTTTGAGTTATGATTTTCAAATCTCAATCAAAGTTTCAGGTCCAAGCTCTTGATGTGGTATATATGGATGATATGAGAGCTCAAAGGTTATGAGAGTATGAAGAAGACTTCCAAAAGAATAAGTTCAACTCTTTGATAATTTCTAACACCTTGATATTTGATATTTCCTTTACTTCATAGTTTTTAACCTCTAAAACACAGGTTTGAGCCTCCTATTTATAGAATTCGAGCTGCAAAACACAAATATCTTTAGCATTAGACAGCTGGCAGATTGCTGCACAATCTGTCCAAAAAAGTCAAGAAGCCCAGCTGGGCATCACTGAGGCACAACTGGCTATCACTGAGGCACGACCGAGCCTCAGTGTAATTCCACTGTTTTTCACTTTTAGGTTGAATGCAGGTTGGTACCATGTTCAAAATTGAGTTTATGGGGCAGAAATACAGTGGGTATGGCAGGTTGGGATTGTTTAGAGCTTGAAATCAGATTTCTTTGTTGAGAATTCAAACCATTTACACAATGTAACCTTCACCATCGAGTGCTCGGAACAAAGCGCCTAAGTCTTACAAGTGGTTAAAATTGGGGTGTCAATACATACTTGGACTCTTGTTCCCTTACCATCTGGAAAAATTGTTATTGGATATAAATGGGTGTTTAAAGTGAAAATATATTCTAATAGAACCATTGCCAGACACAAAGCTCGACTAATTGCTAAGGGATACCTTCAACAGGAGGGTGTTGATTACCAAGAGACTTTTAGTCCTGTTGCCATATTGCCTACAGTTTGGATCCTTCTTTGTCTTGCTCTTCATCACAATGGGTCTATCAAGCAGCTTGATATATCTAATGCTTTCCTCCATGGAGTTCTTAAAGAAGAAGTTTAAATGTTGCAGCCATCTAGTTTTGTTCATCCTACTCACTCCACTCATTTTTGCAAACTTCACAAGGCGTTATATGGGCTCAAAGAAGCCCTTATAGCCCAGTACTCCATATTTTCTGCCTTTCTACCTTCTCAAGGCTTTTATAATAGTAAATGTGATTCATCTATTTTGATTCAAAAGACTGATAGCACTATTACAGTCCATCTAGTCTATGCTGATGACATTTTGCTCATTGGAGATAATGATGCTCATATTAAGTCACTTATTGCACATATGCATGAAGCCTTTTCTATGAAAGAAGTAGACCATGTGTCATATTTCTTCGAAATTTCAGTCCAAGCTACTGCTATTGGTTATACTCATTCTCAACAAAAGTATGCTCATGACATTCTAGTGCGAGCTGGATTAGCTGAATGGAAGCCCTATTGTAGCTCGACTTTTCGCGCTCCCTTTCAGAAGAATGAATAGCCCTTACAGTTTGGACTCCACTTGTGTTGGTTCTGATTCTGATTTCACAAGTGTAATGTGAAATAGTGAAAACACAAAAAGAGTCCAAATCCGGTAATTTCTTTTGGAAAATTGATGTTTGAATCAAGTGCCAAAAATAGACTGTTTTGCCAGATTTCACAGTCGCCACCTAAATATTTATTTTTGGGAAATTTAGGGAACCCATGACTCGTGCCAAAGGCCATTAGTCCGTCGTTACCAAAGTGTCTTGGTTCGAGAACTTAGGTATGAGAGGGGAAGGTCAATAATTGAACACCCCACTCACTCGATCAAAGATCGGCCTCTACTAATCATGATGTGGTTTTTATGTACAGTATATGCTCTTGTTCTATATGTAACATACAAGTATAGACTAATTTCATGAAAAGTTGGAACGTTTGATTTCATGTTTGTTTCGAAAAAAATGTTTTGAATATGTATCACTGAAAATGGTGATCTCATATATACATGAATCAAAGCATCCCAATTCAAATGATTAACCTTCATCCACAGGCATTCAAACAGGTATATCAAATAAGCAGTTAGCCTCATGGTAGTATGTTTGATATGACAACATTCACACTTATGCAATATGATAAAGCAAAAATGCTTACCTTAATGTCGGAAGGCGAGTCCAAAAAGAAAGCAAATAGTTAGAAAAAAAATGCACGATCCTAATTTAATGACTAATACAACACATGCAACGTGCAATTAAGGTTCGGCTACTAGTATGGCATGTGAGTCAATTCAAGGCATGTGATAGCGCATATATGCAAGTAAGGAGTTTGAATTTGACATTTGAATAATATGATGAGCCGAACTTTTATGCATGTAAACGAATGGATGCAAATCATGGAAAATGTTAATTAAGCATGATGTCCCCAATCTAACCATCATAAGTAGTGAAAATAAAATGGAGAAAGAATGGGGGTTGGAAGACATACAACTTATTACATATTTGTCCTCGCGAAGAAGGGTCCGAATGTCCAAATGTTCGAATAAATAATTATTACAAAGCCGAATGACTAATAAATGAAAGGGGCTATCTAATTTATTACAATAATAATATGTAATGATTGCTCAATGCTCCTCAGGAATTATTCTGTCTGCCTTGCTAGGATTTGTTCTGTTTCACCCCTAGTTACTACTTTATACCAAAAGTGTATTGTTTTGCAATTTATTAGAGCCTTCCCGACCGCAAAACGCGACACAGTCGAGCCCCAAATAAATCCAATGCTTTGCTTTCTAGTGGAAATCGGTTTTTTGTACCTGAGGTGAAACAATGCAAAGAGGGTATTTCTAGCCATGTTTGTCTTTTTTTTTACCTTTCTCTATCATAAAAATACTCAAGAGAGGGTTGGAATCATCTCCAAAACTATCAATTAACAAGTTGATTGCTTGATGATCTCCGACACAATTTGGACAATGATTAATAAATGCAATGAATAAACAACCACCCCTCCCTCTTATCATGAAGTGAATTCAAGAAGGGAAGTAGAGACACTTTAAGGTTCATCAAATTATCATGAATTGATGTAAGACAAGCCTTGATACAATAAACTCGGTATAACATCCGACCGAATTCAATTAATCATATTGGTTCTTTATGTCGGTTGTAATCCAATTTTAACCAATTTCATTAGCCTTTTTTATTACCTTTCCATTTCTTTATCTTTTCTTCTGTTTGTGCAAAAGTGATATTTACGTCCACTAAGTCCAAAACGCAATAAAGAGAAACAAGCATTAACTTAACCTGAGAAACAAATCTTATTTTCTTCGGGGGAAATTACAAAGGAAGAGTCAAACTTATTTACAAGCGATAAGGGATTCCAAATCAAACTCAAGATGTGAAACAAGGACTAGTCAAACTCAAAAAAGTGATAATGACTTAGAAAAACCCAAACTTGAGTGATAATGACTTGAAATCCAAACTTGATAATAAGTGATAATAACACTTTCCCTGGTGATTTCCAAGGGTCAATTAGTCTCTTAAAAGTAAACACACTGATGAATAAAGAGAAATGAAAAATAAAATATTGTGCTTTAGTATAAGAACATGTATACATTTGGGGTAGTGAACCTCCATAGAATTTAAACCGTTAAGTATAGAACGTTTTATGCCTTTGGTAGTAAATCCCCTAAGAGATTAAATCAGTAAGCATAGAGCGTTGTATACTTTTGGTAATGAACCTCCTAAGCATGAAACGTTTTATGCCTTTGGTAGTGAATCTCCAAAGAGATTAAACCATTAAGCATAGAACGTTTTATACATTTGGTAATGAACTTCCTAAGCATAAAATGTTTTATGCCTTTTGGTAGTGAATCTCCAAAGAGATTAAACCATTAAGCATAGAGCGTTTTACTTTTGGTAATGAACCTCCGAAGAGATTAAACCATTAAGCATAGAGCGTTTTATACTTTTGGTAATGAACCTCCGAAGAGATTAAACCATTAAGCATGGAAGAGTTCCTTTCTTATACTTGAACCACAATCATAATTTTTCACAACTTTTTAAACAAAATAAGCAAAGAATGGAGGGAGGTTGCAGAGATGATCATACGAAGTTGATTAATTGGTTTGTACAAACAACTTGATATTTAAAACATAAATTATTGAAATAAATTAAACAAACCCCTAATAGGATACAATAGTGCTGAAATTAAGCTATAGAAAGCGAGCAAAATTAAATAGGATCAAGTTAGTAAACAAGTAGAAGGAAGGGTGGCTAACCCCTCCACTTTTACAAACTTCAAATCACATAGTTTAGATGTTGAAAAATAGCCCCAATACAGTCCCAAATCAGCCCCAAAACAGTGGGAAAAATTAGCAAAAACAAGTGGGAAACACAAGGATTCAAGCTTGGAATAAGGTTCAAACACAAGGATTCAAGCTTGGAATAAGGTTCAAAGAAGGGTGATTAACCCCTCCACCTTTGGGTAGCTTTTAATCACAAGTTTCAGCCCTCAAAACAATCCCAAAATAGTACCAAAATAATATGAAAACACAAGAAAAAGATGAACAAAGATTGAAATGAAAGTAAGGAGGCTTTACCTCTTGTAGAGAAGCGTTCTTGTTGTAAATCAAACTTGATTCCAAAGCACCGTCAAGTTTGAGTATGATTTTCAATTCTCAAATCAAGATCCAAGTTCAAGCTCTTGTATGGTATGGATAGATGGAAGAACAAGGAAGAACAAAGATGGTTTTAACTCTTGGATATTGCCTAACACCATGATATTTCTCTTTGTTGATATTTCTAACTTGATATTTCTCTTTGATATATGATATTTCTAACTTGATATTTGTTTTCTTAACTCTTGATAATATTTTTTGTCTTGCTTAAAACATCACTTTGAGCCTTGTATTTATAGGCCTTGAGCTGCTACTCCTCAAAATATCAGCACATTTGGACAGCTTTGAAAAGTCAAAAGGGGCGGCATGACCTCGGTGAGGTTTGATTGGACTTCAGAATCGGCATTTAGGACGGACTTCAAACAGGCATATCTCCATCATCTGGACTTCGTTTCGGGTGATTCTTGAGTCTAAAATGAATCCTTAGAAGTCCTCTTTCTAATGGAGATGACCTCACATCTAAATGCTAAGTGTGCTAAGAGATATGCCTATTTTAGTGAAGGTTGCCCAGTTTTGACCTTATCAGATTTATGTCTACCTTGAGTCTAAAATGAAGCCTTGGAAGTACTCTTTCCAATGGTGGTGGCCTCACAGCTAAAGTCTAAGTGTAGAAAGAGATAAGACTGATTTAATGAAGGTTGCTTAGTTTTCTCTTAACAGTTTTATACCCAACTACTCCCTGACTAGTTTTCTTCCCTTTCTTCCAATTTTCTTCAACTCCAAACCTTTAACCAAGATGTTTTAAAGATATTTTTGTTTTCAAAGAGTTCACCTCCCTTTCATTTATTTCCACTTTGTCCTTGCTCAGTTTACTGACAAGTGCAGTTTTAAATGAAATGTGAGCCACGGAACATCATAGAAGCATTTGGACAAATATTTTGAAAGAGGGTTTTGGTTTAAAATAGTTTGGCAAAAATAGGGTGCAAGGTTTGGGATTAGAGCTTGAATCCAAATTTCTTCGCTGAGAATTCAAAAGATTGCACATTGTAACTTTCATCATCGGGTGTTCGGAATAAAACGCTTAAGTCTTACGAGCGGTCAAAATTGAGGTGTCTACAGTTGCCCCTTTTTGACAGAACTCAAAATCATTTCGTGACGTGAGTGAATGTCAAAGCCCAAGGATAACCCATTTGACAAGATTGTAAGACTTTGGCAAAATAAACAGATACAAATAATTGGTTGAACTCGAGGGTTGCCTACGTATCCCGTTTGCAAGGTATCAAACCTGCGTAGTTCAGGGGCAAGATGCAGAATGATATGTAAAACATAACTTATGATCATGCAATGAAATGCAAAACATAGCTTATGATCATGCAATGAAATGCAATCAAGACAATGATGTAACACTGAATGAAAGCATAAATGTTGGATGTAGTGAATGTGAGATCCAAATGCTTCATCCGCGAGAGGAGGAAAGTGAACTTGAGATCCAAACGCGTCTTACACAAGAGGAGTATGTGAACTTGAGATCCAAACACGTCTTATGTGAGAGGAATAGTGGTGTAACCAACAGATGTTCCTAGCCATATCTCATACGGAGAGGGAGAAGGTTTTAACCAAGTGAACACAAATCCTAACACGTTTCACGTGAAAGGTGAAAATGTGATGTAACCAACAAGCATACCTAACCATATCTTGTACGGAAAGGGGGAAGGTTTTAACCAGGTGAACTTGCAATCCTAACGCGTTTCACGTGAAAGGAGCAAAGGTGGATTCAAAATCCAAACGCGTCTCACGCGAGTGGAAAAAGGTATGGTAGAATGGCAAGGGGTAACTTCTACATGTAGATGCCACTGATACCGCTTTTCTTTTTGATTATATTCACAATTTTCCCCATTCTCCAATGGGGTGACAGACTAGGTTGGTTCAGTATCTAGAATTGAGGCGCATACATGCTACCTCAACCTATGGGGCTGCCATACATATTTCAAGCCAGGGATACACCCCTGGGTATTTAAACCAGACTTTAGTCTCGAAAATTCCAAACCTTTTGTGTTCTAGGCATCGCCATTCGAACTCTAGTTTCCACCATCGCAGTTGGTCTCCTAGGAACTCATTGTAAACATAGGATGGTGGCTATACCAAACCACCTGAAGTCGTTTGGGCATGACAAACACTAAAGGAATTGCACCTCTAGAGGATTTAAGGTCTCCTAGACCACGGGAGTGCACAAGATAGTGCGAGTGAGGTGCACAAAACAGTGCGATGTAGGGGAATGAATGCACAAAACAGTGCCATGCAAGGAGCACAAAACAGTGTGATGCAAGGTAAAGGCAAAAGACAGTGCGATGAAAGGTAAATGCACAAAACAGTGCTGTGTAGGTGTACAAGACAGTGCGATGCAAGGTACACAAAACAGTGCAATATAGGATGCACAAAATAGTGCAATACAAAATGAATGCACAAAACAGTGCGAATGAGGGTGAATGAAGGCACAAAACAATGTTACATGAGTGCACAAGACAGTGTGATATGGGTGAATGCGCAAGATAGCACAATGCACAAGATAGTGCGATGCACAAGATAGCACAATTGAGTTGAAATTGTGCGATAGATGCACGAAGTGAGTTTATTGTGCGATGCACAGAGTGAGATTTTTGTGCGATAGATGCACAGAGTGAACAAGTGAACAAGATTACAAATCAATGCAGTGACAACGCATGTTCCCATGCAAGATAGGTAATCGATGCATGATGTTAATTGAAAGCATGCTCTATGCCAGAGACAATATGCAAAATTGAAAGCAGGTTCTCTACGAAAATGAAAGCATATTCTATGCAAAATTGAAAGTATATTGATCGACAGGTTATCCAATCCTGCCCCGATTGTCAATGATCATCTCGGCCTTTCTCCCTCTTTGTCTTCTTCTTCGCTCTCTTCTTAAGTTGAGGCCTGCGAGCGAGAGAGGCAGAGCAAAAGCCTGCAAACTTTCTCTGCCACCACTTTGCAACCTCTTTGTTTTGTATTACTCTCCTCTGCCATGGCTTCTTCACACGGTTCTCTCACTCTTTTTCCAGACCTGAATGAGTCCACTATAGAGATGACCGATTTTGACTCCCCTAAACCTCAACCACGGGCTCCTCCTCCTTCCCCTGTTTTCAACTTTCCAGCGATGTCAATTAAACAGATAATGGCGGCACAGTCTGACATCGAAGCAAACTCGTATACACTAAGGTCATGTGTGGAGACCGTGACTGCAGTCTCCAACTTGTCCCGTCGACTGCAGAACATGACGTGTGAGGTACATCAGTTAAATGCACAACTCTCTCTCCTCCAACGTATGTACAAAGACGCTCGAGTAGAAATTAATGCGCTGAAAAAGCAGAGCAAAGAGCTGAAATGACCAGCCATCTCTGTGGCTTGATTCGGAGTTTCTTCGCACAACCAATTTGATGGTCGGCGAGGAATAATCTCCTTCGGAAGCTCTGCCAAGGCCAAGGCAGAGTCTTCAAGAGTTCCGAAAGAGTAAAGATGAAGCGAGGCAACTGATGGTAAAGTCGGGCAACGAAGTTGGATACAAATGAAGCCGGTTGTAATCTTCGCCGTTGGGCTGCTGTTGGAGAAGAAAGAAGAAAAAGATCCCTCTCTCTCTCTCTCTCTCTCTGTTTTTGTTTTTCTTTTTTTTCTTCTTATTATTTTTTTATATTCATTTTCTGTTTTTTTTTGGTTGCTTTTGTTGTTGTTTCTTTTTTTTTTTTCTTTTTGTATATATTTTGTACAAATGTGGTCGGGGTTAATCCCTGAAATTTATAAAACAAGTTTGTTTGTGAATCCGAATGGAAAATCAAAATGGTTTGTATATTTAGATGTTACAGATGGTTGTATTTCAAACCGGACAATTTGAGCCTATTACTGAAAACGTAAAAGAATACTCAATGAACTAAAATTAGGCAAAACACACTTGCGAATAAAATGGACACAAAACCAATTTACGAATTTTTATTTTATTTTATTTTATTATTATTTTTTGTTTTTTTTTTGTTTGAACAAAACAAAACAACAAAAACAAAATTTTGTTGTGACTGTAATACACAAAATAAATTACGACCTATCGGGACAAAAGAAACGAAAACAAAACAAAAATAAAATGCTTCCTTTTTTTTTTCATTCATTTTTTTTTTTAGATAAATAAAAACCCTTTCTTTTTATTTTTTATTTTTAGATAAACTAAAACCCCAACCAAAAACCCTTTTTGTTTTTTTTATTTTTAGATAAACTGAAACCCCAACCAAAAACCCCTTTTGTTTTTTTTTTTTTGTTTTTTTATTTTATATATTTGCTTTGTAGTTTAAACACTAGCTTCAGATAGACTCTTTTCTTTTTGAAAGCCATCTCTTTTGTTTTTTATTTGGTAAAACAATGATCGGGATTGGACCCGCTAGTTTTATCAAGTTATTGTGGATGATCTCTTCTTGCAAATATCTTGTATTGTGTTTGCATATGATGACTGGATAACACTTGCATGATAATCTTTGAAGAACACTTGCGCTTGAATTGGTTCATGAATCGGATAATAATATCAACCAGACAAAATGAAAAAACTACAACTTGATAACAAAAGAAACATAATGAAAACAAATTGAACATACTAAAACAAAAGACTTGGTAATAAAATAAGACTCAAAATACAACCACAACACAAGAGGATGAGGAACAGATTAGGCCGACCTCGGTTACAGAAACTTCCACAGGCACGAAAAAGAGACGAAGAACTGCGATTTGACTCATCTATGCCCCTAGTTTATTGCTTTGTCTTTTCTTTTCAAGTTTTTATGTAAAATCAGCTTTGGTTTGGAGAATGTACTTGTGATAAATCAATAAAATTAAAGTGAGTATTGAAAAGTTTCCTTTTGTGCTGTAAACGGTAAAGTTTTGAGAAGAAAAACAAAAATTGAATTAAAACTTTTCAGAATAATTTATTTATTTATTTTTTAGTTTTTATTTTTGGAAATGGTCACCACCGGATACATACAGAATTAATCCTAAGGCTGTACAACCCCAAATCAGAAGATCATAACCAAGTCGACAAACGGTGGAGAATGACAGATTGATTAAACCAGACGAACAGGACAGTTGGGTTGAAAAATAGTGATGGCCGAACTTCGGGATGAAGTTGCCTACGTATCCCAAAGATGAGAATCAGGCCTTACGTAGTTCGGAGAGGGTTCACTCGAGTATTTATTCTCTCCTTTTGCGCTCTAACTTTTGCCAAGGTTGCCCTTTTGGGTTTTCAGACTTGCAAGCTCAGTTTTTCTTTATTTCTAATTTAATTTTTTTATTTTATTTTTTATGCTCTAACTTTTGCCTAGGTCACCCTTTCGGGTTTTCGGCCTAACGAGCCTCTCAGGGGTAATACTTCTTCAACTTGTCTATGTTGATCGGCTGTGAAAACTCCAAGCCATCCAAATCCATAAGAATAATGGCTCCTCTAGACCAGATTGACTTGATGATATAAGGGCCAGTCCAATTGGGTCTGAACTTGGCTCTAGGGTCATGGATGGGGGCTCGATTGTCTTTGAGCACCATGTCTCCTTCCTTGAGATTTCTGGACTTGACTTTCTTGTTAAAAGCCCTCGCAATTCTATGCTGGTAACCTTGGATATGATACAATGCCTTCAACCTCCTCTCGTCAAACAACATCAATTCTTCAAATCTACTTTGTTGCCAGTCCCCCTCCGCTATCTAACACTCAACCATAATTCTTAGCGACGGTACTTCAATCTCGATTAGCAGAACAGCTTCCATCCTATAAACAAGAGAATAAGGGGTTGCTCCTTTAGATATTCAGATCGACGTTCTGTAACCCCAGAGTGCGAATGGAAGTTTCTCCGGCCAGTCCCTGTAGGTTTCAACCATTTTCTGTAAAATTCTCCTGATGTTTTTGTTTACAGCCGCAATAGCTCTGTTGGTCTGCGGCTTGTATGTTGATGACTTACGGAAAGCCACGTTATATTTCTCAAGCAGGTCTATCACCTTTTTCTTGAAATGCGATCCATTATCTGAGATGATCTCGTTGGGCACCCCATACCGATTGATGATGTTGTTCTTGATGAACTTAGCCACATGCGACATCTTTAGAATGGCATAGGATTGGGCCTCCACCCATTTTGTGAAGTAGTCGATTGCTACCAAAATGAACTCATCCCATTTGACCCCTTTGGCGTGACTGCACCGATAACGTCAATTCCCCAGACTGAGAAAGGCCATGGTGAAGTCATATTGTAGAGTTTCGACGGCGGAATGTTCATGCGATTGGCATGGATCTGACATTTGTGGCATCGCCGTACAAAGCCAATACAATCCTCCTCCATGGTTGACCAGTAGTAGCCTTGTCTAAGGATTTTCTGAGCTAGTATCACACCATTCATGTGAGCTCTGCACTCTCCTCCGTGGATAGCTTCCATAAGGTGCCTTAATTCACCTTCCTCAACACACAACTTATGCATTCCTAGATGGCCTATTTTGTACAACTTGTTTCTGCAGATAACGAATTGAATGGCCAGACGCCGTATTCCCTTTTTGTCCTTGGCACTTGCCCCTAGTGGGTATGCCTCTTTGTCCAGGAAATTCAAGATGTCGTAATACTAGGGGTAAGTGTCTTGAACCTCATCTATCACGGCGATGGTCTCATACTCCGGCGTATACTTCTATTCGATGATGATCGGGTGCATCTTCACTCCAAGCGGAATGTCCACCATGGAGGATAAAGTTGCCAACACATCAGCAAATCGGTTGTTCTCTCTGAGAAAATGCGTGAATGTCAATTTCTCAAACCTCAGAATTAACACATCTAAGGCCTGATGATAAACCTTCATTTTCTCTTCCTTAACCCGCCAATCTCTGTTAGCTTGAGACACAACCAAATTCGAATCTCTGATAACATCCAATTTTATTGCCCCTAGTTCTAGGGCAGCTTCCAAACCAACAATACATGCTTCGTATTCTGCTTCATTGTGGAAAAGTTTAAACTGGAGTTTGAAGGCTAGAGGTATGTGTGAATCATTGGGTGCTATGAGCAACACACCGATCCCATAACCATACTGATTAGATGCTCCATCAAAGTACATTGTCCATGGTTCCTTTTCTATCTGCAGTATGTCTTCATCTGGGAATAGATACTCCAGTGCTTTATCATCTCCTTCTACTGGGTGATCTGCTAGAATTCCGCTATAGCTCTCCCTTTGACTGATTTGCGTGTGACATACTTGAGGTCAAACTCGGAGAGAAGAAGCAACCAACGAGCTAGCTTACCCGTAAGTGCTGGTTTCTCAAAGAGATATTTGATGGGATCTAAGCTCAAAACCAGAATTACAGAATGAGCTAACAGGTAGTGTCTCAACTTCCTTCTTGCCTAAACCAAAGCTAAGGAAGCTTTCTTGAGAGGAGTATAGTGAGTTTCATATTCTAGCATCTTCTTGCTTAGATAATAGATGGCCTTCTCCACCTTCGCTTCTGATTCTTGCGCTAGCATGCACCCCATGGTTGAATTTGTTACTGATAAATACAAGATCACTGGTTTCCCCGGTTCTGGTGGTGACAATACATGAGGATTCCGAAGGTATTGCTTAATCTGCACCAAGGCGAACTGACACCGATCATCCCATTGGAATTTCTTTCATTTCTTTAACAGACCAAACAATGGTTCACAAGTCAAGGTTAATTTTAAGATAAACCATCTTATAAATTGCATCTTACCCAGAAAGCCGTGCACCTCCTTTTCAGCCCTTGGTGGTGGCATTTCTACGATGGCCTTAATTTTGGAGGGATCTACTTCAATTCCCCTTTGTGTAATCAGAAATCCCAACATTTTTCCTGCAATTACCCCGAAGGTTCTTTTCTGTGGGTTTAACCTCAGTCTAGACTCCTTGATTCGCTCAAAGAATTTTTCCAGTATGGTGTAGTGACCTCCTCGCTCTTTAGACTTGACGATCATGTCGTCCACATACACCTCAACCTCCTTGTGGAGCATGTCGTGCAAAATGGTGGTTGCGACCCGCTGATATGTAGCCCCAGCATTTTTCAGTCCAAAAGGCATAACTCTGTAACAATAGGTACCCCATGGCGTGGTGAAAGCAGTTTTCTTTCTGTCCCCCGGTGCTATCGAAATCTGATTATACCCGGAAAACCCATCCATGAATGAAAGCAAAGCATGGCCAGCTGTGAAGTCTACCAGTTCATCGATGTGTGGCAATGGAAAATCATCTGTTGGACTTGCTCTATTTAGATCCCAGAAGTCGACAGACACCCTAATTCTACCATTCTACTTTGGAATCGGAACAATATTAGCCAACCAAGTCGGGTATTCAGATACCATCAAGAAACCTGCATCAATCTGTTTGATGACCTCCTCTTTAATCTTTAATGCCCAATCTGGGTGAACTCTGCACAGTTTCTATTTGACTGGTCAGGCCTCGGGATTAAGAGGGATCCGGTGTTGTACAATCTCAGGATCTATTCCAGGCATGTCTTCGTAGGACCACGCGAAAACATCTTTGAAATCTTTTAATAAAGCGACTAAATGCTCGCGTTCCTCTGAAGACAACGTGGATCCGATCTGGACCAAACGGGAATCCTCCTCAGTACCCACATTAATTGCAGTGATTTCATCTGTGTAGGGCTTAACGCGCCTCTCCTCCTCTTGGTCAACCAAAAATTTCAAAGCCCGAGGAATTTCTTCCTCTTCGTTTAAGTCAAAATTTTGAAAATCAAGATCAGTGCAACAAACTAAAGGCACAGAGAAGTAAGCAAACTCTACGACATTCCCATTAGTAAAGTCTAGGTCCTCGGTTACAATTGACTCAAAAGAAAGACTAAAACAAGACTTTGACAAGACTTTGGCATCCGGGTTACCACTCCCGGAAGTACCAGACTCAGAAGAACTCGAATCTGACTCCGACTCTACAGACTCGATGGAATTAGATGCGGACTTATTATCTGATTCAGAATTACTGATGATGCCCTTTTCAAATTTCCAGATTAGGTGTGGAGCCTCAGATGCATCAACAATAAGTTTAGAGAAATCCGCTTCTGGTTTATCCCCGATCATTGAGATAGCAAAACTATTCCCCGAGTTGTCTGACTCAGTTCCGATAGTTGAATTTCCTAGTACGTCAATCAGTGTTTTTCCCAACAGCTCTTTTTCTTCAACGTTCACAGTTACAGTCCTGCCTTGACCTCAATTAGTACTCAGGTCCATCTGCTCATCTTCCTTTTCTGGTAACTGGTGCTCGAAGAAGATCTCAAACCCGGGATAGATTGTCTTCGTCTCCTGGTCAAACTAAGGCTCTGAAAATCCATAAAAGGGGAAATCTTCCGTTTGGCGAACAAAGCATCCGTTCAAGGTTCCCCGTATTGGTTTGTGAACTAACTCATATTGTTTTCCATCCTTCTTTGCTTTAATTCTTCCTCTCAACTCAGCCCAGTTCTTTTGCCAATCCTGAGCAGTAGGTTTGTATCCTAGCCCAAAAGCGTGGGGGTTGTGAATCAGCTCCTTGGTAACAACGCCTCCTTGCCTGCCACTCCTGCCTAGTCCTGATCCAGGCATATGCCCCTGTTTGTTCATCATGCAGATGGACTGAGCACTCACATAGATTCCGTCAGCTTCTGCCATGATAGATTGGACTACCCAAGCTTCTGTTAGTGAGAAGCCAGAGAGGAATACATCTTCTTCCCCGTGTATGATTTCCAGCACTGGTGTGGCAGTTCCCTGGGGAGGGTGGATCGACGAATTACCGTACACCGTAGCAATCCCACCTTTGAAGGGGTATTTCACCAACTGATGGACTGTTGATGACACAGCTTTTATCTGATGCAGCCAAGGCCTTCCCAATAGTAGATTGAAGGTAGCCGAAACATCCATTACATAGAATTCTACCTCATGTTCGGACGGGCCGATCAGGATATGGCTCTTGAATGTTCCCATGACACCCCAGCTTGTATTGTCATAAGCTCGGATGGCTTGAGTTATGGGTGTGAAGTCAACATGCCTCAAACCTATGGCATAAGCAGTCCGTGCCAGACACACATTGATCATTGATCCAGTATCTACTAACACTGCTGGAATCCATTTCTTTTAGCTCTCCAGAGTTACATACAAGGGCCGGTTGTGGTTGGCACCCTCAGGTGGAAGCTCTTTATCCGTGAAAGATATCATTAGCGTAACATCGCTGGATGTGACTAACGACACCAATTGATTAGTGGTAGTGTCGATAGGTAGTTTGGTGCGATTCATTGCCTCTAGAATGCTTGCCTATGCTCCCGGGAAGCCATTATAAATCCCCAGATTGAGATATTTGCCTGAATCTTCTTGAGCTGTTTCAAAACTATGTTGTCTTCACAGTCCTTCTCTCTGGTGTTATCAACCTCTTTATTAGAGGATTCTGGTTGATCTACAGCCGCAGGCTTGACATACCGACCACCCCTGGTCATGTGATTGATTTCGTTCGTATACCACGTATCGTCGGCGGTATTGGATTTCCACCCTTCGTCTTTGTATGCATGACTCAGATCATTATCTTCCCACTACTCTTTGGTAGTCATGGCCAAGCTCTTATTAGACTCCACTTGGAGCATGTTCATATCACGCCCCTTAGCAACATACCTTTCCTTTCCAACTATGGTTTTGGTTTCTGGCAAGGCCATCTTCCTTTGAATTTCTTCCATTCTCTCCTGCTGGAATTGTTCCAGCACTTGTTCTGTACTAGAGGTTGGCTAGGTCTTCTTCTATCTGAACTAGATCCTCTTCTAGTTCAGCCAAGTCATTTAGGCCTTGTTCAGGCCAATCGTTCTGATGTTGCCCTAACTGGCCTTCCCCAATAGCATTGACACTGAGAACATCCGGCAATAGGACCACTGGTTTTGGTTGATCGATGGCCACAATGTATAAACTGGGGTCATACTCCTTTGCAAGTGAAGCCCCCTTTTCTATGACACAGGTATCAGATAACCTTGTCTTTAATGCACTCTCCTCTTTCTCTGTTCCTACCACAACCTTTTTGGGTTGAATTTGTAGGGTTAGATCCAACATGCACATATCCGTGCCTTTTGGAATAACCACCTCCGATTTCAGTAGGTGGGACGAGGTAATATATGTTCTTGGATTGAAGGTAGGTGGTAGTGTTTGGATGTGGTTAATATTTTTGGGGGAAGGAACTTGCTTATTTGTAGGAAGTGGGTTGGTTGTCACATTTAGTTTGGGTGGGGCGATGACTTTGTTGTCAACGAGATTCTGAATCTCATGACGTAGACAATAGCATGAATCTGTATGATGGCAATGTTGGTGGAAAGTACAATATTGGGTTGGGTCGTGTCAAGCTGGCAGTGGGTCTGGGAGAGGACAAGGATCAAGAGGCTTGAGATGCCCCTTGTCCATCAACACCCTGAGGGCGCGGGTTGGACTCATATGGAGGGGGGTAAAAGGTCTTTGGTTCCAAGGTTGACTATTTTGTGTGGTTTGTGAGTCTGTGACAGCAGCAAAGGGATCGACCATCTTGGCTGATGATGTAGCAATGGTGCTGACATCTACAGGCCGCGGAATAGTGCTAGTACTGGCATTGGTACTACGAGTGAATGGCTTTTTTGCAGGTTCACTTGTTCTATGGATGATGCCCTTTTTGAAGGCACTCTCAATTTGAACCCCTAACTCATGTAAGGAAGCAAATGTGGACAACGATGCACTATCATTCTCTGTAACATGTCTGGCTCGAGGTTTTGGACCACTAACCTGACTTGTTCTCTTTCAGAAGGTCTGCTCGTCATTCTAGCTGCCTTTGCCCTCCATCTTGCCACAAAATCAATGAAGGGTTCTTTAGGGTTCTGAGTGGTTGTTTCCAGCTCACTGATTGTTACTTCTATCTGAGTATTGTATGAGTATTGGTTAACAAGCCCCTCAGACAGTTCTTTCTAATTCCGCTTCGTTGAGTCCTCCAGTTTGGCGTACCAGATGGCCGCTACATCTAACTGGGTCCTCCCAAATAATGAGAGTTTTTATGCCCTAGATAACCCATGGGCCTCAACACATCTGAAAACAAGCGGACATGCACAATCTTATCCCCGCTCCTATCAAATCTATCGATGTGAGGCATTTTGAATTTTTTTGGCAACCTGACTGAAGCCTCAGTATACCCCTCCTTAAAGTCGGGAATTGAATTGAAACCCTGGGATTTCTTCAAGGCTTTCTCAAACCTAGCAATTTTGATCATGGCTGGATCAACTTCATTCATATCGAAGGGAATGGTTCCTGTAGGAGGTTGTACCAGAGGTTTGTAAGCTGAAGCTATTGGAAACATTTCCTGAGGATCGGGGACCTGAGGAGTTTCCAGTGGTGGAAGGAGATCCGGATTTGGCTGGGCAGCTGGGACCGGATGTACAGTGGATGCAGATGCCCCAGATAGGCGTCCCAGATAAGTGATGACGTCACCCTGTGCAGCCATCCGTTGGTTGACCATATCCATGGTCCTTTGGACCGCTGCCATCATGGCAAGAACTTCTTCTGTGTTTTGTGTTGGGTTCTGTGCCATTATTTTACTGGATGAATTAGATACTGGTGAGTGAACAGGAGTTTGCTAAGTGCTTGGTACTGATGCTGACTGTCTATTCCTTCTTCGTCGAGTAATCGGTGGGAGAGAAACTAACACTGGTTGACCGTCAACAAGATCTTGCATTTTACAAAGCCTACGAGAACGAGTCCAAACAACTCGGGGGATATCGAGTCTTTTTGAAGCTATGATGAAAAACTACCAAGCAAAAAGAAAGAAAGAAAACATATTTTAAAAAAACGGACAACACTTCGGCCCCAATTCTCAATTACTCACAACATGCAGTTGAACTATGATCCCCACTGAACTTTGTTCTCAGACTGATTGCTCATTTGTACCACTGCTATGAACCACCCTGTATATTTCACTGTAAAAGCACATACCACATAAAAAAGAACCAAAACACCCCTATGAGAGGGTAGGGATACCCTGTCCTAGATTTTGACATGATCTAGTGGGGTGCAAGGTTTGGGATTAGAGCTTGAATCCAAATTTCTTCACTAAGAATTCAAAAGATTGCACAGTGTAACTTTCATCATCGGGTGTTCGGAATAATGCGCCTAAGTCTTACTAGCGGTCAAAATTGGGGTGTCTACACCTATTCTTCACCTATGTTTGCCAAGCCTAGTAGTTCTCCCACTGCTTTGTTTAGCAATCCTTCTCTGTATCGAAGTATAGTTGGGGCTTGTCAGTACTTGACCATCATACGACCTGACATTTTTTTCACTGTAAATCAGTTGTGTCAACATATGCATGCCCCTACCTTGAGTCATTTTTCTGATGTAAAAAGATTAGTTCAGTTTATCGAAGGTACACTCTCTCATAGTCTCTTTTACTCACCCAGTTCTTTTGATATTCGTGCCTTCTCTGACTCTAATTGGGCTAGTGATCCTTCTAATAGAAAATCAACCTTAGGATACTGTGTTTTCTTAGGCTCCAATCTCATTTCTTGGTTAGCCAAGAAATAACACACTGTCTCTTGTTCTTCTACCGAAGCTGAGTATCGGTCATTAGCTCATACTACTGCAGAGCTCTCTTGGCTTCACATGCTCCTAACTGATTTGTCCATCATTCCTCCTACCCTTCTTATTCTATGGTGTGATAATGTCTCTGCTATTGCTTTAGCCTCAAATCATGTGTTTCACTCATGGTCTAAGCATATCGAGGTTGATTGCCATTTCGTCCATGATCAAGTCCTTGCCAAGTTTCAATCGTCTCAAACACAAGCCTGTCAAATCTGTGGAGTTGGTCATTTGGCTGTAGACTACTGGCATAGACTGGATCCTTAGTACCAATCTCAATACCAATCTTCAAATTCAAATTCCAATCAACCTCCAAACCAGTACAACTTCAATGTTTATTCTTAGCCACCACGAGCTTTTGTCGCTACTGTAGCTTCCTCATCTGCGCCTTCTTTATCTGTTTCATCTCAGGTACCTTGATATCTTAACGCAGCTGTAATAGATCATATCACTAATGATCTGAGCAACCTCAACTGTTACCAACCATATCATGGTTCAGAACAAATCACCGCAGTCAATGGTAACGCTATTCCCATCCACTATAGCGGTAATGGTCTCTTATCCACACCTCATTATTCTTTCAGATTACAAAATGTTTTGCTCTCTAATTTCATGACTTTCAATCTTGTTTCTGTTTAGAAGTTGGCTCGAGATAATTACTGTGTTGTTATTCTTGATGCTCATGGTTTTGTGGTTTAGGACAAAATTATGAGGAAAGTGCTTCACGAGGGTACTAACATTCATGGCCTCTATCATTTCTTGCCTTGCTGCTTCTTCTTATCATGTTGATTCACCACACGCACATTTTAGTACATCTCCATCAACTGCATTTTCAGCTTCTACCATAGATTAGGCCATCATTCTCCTTTGAAATTGCACCATCTCAGACGACATCTGGGTATTAACTTTTTAAAGCAAAAATCCCTTGATTGTATAGACAGTTCTGTTGCCAAGAGCCACAAACTGCCATTCTATCTTTCTAATTCTACTGTTAATAAACCTTTGTCTTTGATTCATAGTGTCTCATTTCATGGTTAACAAAGAAATAACCCATTGTCTCTCATTCATCTACCGAAGCTGAGTATCGGTCAGTAGCTCATACTGCTGTAGAACTCTCTTGGCTCCACATGCTCCTAAATGATTTGTCTGTCATTCCTTCTACTCTTCCTATTCTATGGAGTGATAATGTCTCTGCTATTGTTTTAGCCTCCAATCTTGCGTTTCACTCAAGGTCTAAGCATATCGAGGTTGATTGTCATTTCGTCCGTAATCAAGTCCTTGCTAAGAAGCTCACTTTGCAGTACATTCCTATAATTCATCAAATTGCTGATATATTCACTAAGTCTTTATCAGTGGTTCGATTTCTCTATCTTAAAACCAAGCTTATGGAGTTTCAACCCTCCATTAGCTTGTAGGGGCCAGATAAGGATATACAACAATAGCAACAATCGAAGTCGCAGCTTATGCTGTTGCAGTCTAAGCCACCTAGGCCATCATATCAAAACTCAAGCCAATCTCACAGCTTGAGCTTCAGATCTAGATCAACAACTATTCATATATCTGTCTGTTAGAGATAGTAGATATTAGTTAGAGAATTAGTTACAAGTTTGTTAGGTAAGCTGTTAGACAGTTAGTATAAAGTGCATATATATATATATATACTGTGATGTAGCTAGAAAGAAGATATTGAATAAAGAACATAGTGTTTCATTATTTCTACAAGCAAAACTGTAGCGATGCTAACAAGGCAAGAAAAATGTCACATATCGTGCGGATGACAATTTTCGTTAGCCTCATTAACGATAGATGGACAAAAGGATAACATTGTAATATGACTTCATGTATAAAGACTTAACTATCACAATTAAAAGTAGAGAGAGAATTTTTGGTACAAATGTTGGAAAATAATACAATGTGCACTCCTAAAAATGTGCACATCGTAAGAAGAGTTACAATTTTGTGATGAAAGTTACAAATTTTCGTGAGAGAAGTTAAGATTAAAAGTTATGAATGGCTCTGCTTTAAATAGAGGATATAGTAAATTTTATTGTGTTTCTCAATCTAAGCAAGAGACAATATACTTTGATATTATTGATCATTCTTTGATTCAAAACATTATCTCATCTCTATTGAAAAAGTGATATCTTTATCTTTGAATAAGATCTAAATTACAACATCTTACAATTAGATTCTCTTTTTTTCCGACCTAGTTCCTCCACACCATGAACCCTAATTAGATTCAAGCATGCTATACTTATTAGTTATTGGGAGGGGAAATTATGATGTACATTCCTAAAGTTATGAATGATAATTACAATTTTTTTTTTTGTAAAAGATATATTTTTTATAAGGGCGAATTACACTACCAGTCCCTATAGTTTGAGGTTTGTGTCACTTTGGTCCTTGACTTTTCAATTGTAATACACTTGATCCTAAATTGTAAATCTTATTTCAAATAAGGACAATCAAAGATGTTTCCTTTACAAACGGTCTATTTCAATGGTAGAGTCATCATACAAACTTATTTTGTGTTGGTTAACTTGTATATTATTTGAAATGTAATGGCATTTTTTTAAAAATAAATAATGTTGGAACTTTTTTGGTTATAAAGTTATGCTTGATTTTGTTTTCAAACTTTATTTTCAGAATTTTTTTAAAAAAAATTAAAAATTAATTTCTTGAAATAAAATTAAAAACACATATTTTTTTATATAATTTTATCTTTTGTGAGTGTAGAAATAATTTTCTAAAATAAATTGTTTTTTGATATTTCATTTCATCAAATTAGTTTCTATTTTTTCAAAAGTCAAACATGGAAACATATTTGATATCATTATTAAACCAATCCAAAAAATCAAAAAATCCAAATCTAAACGTATTTCATATATTAAACATATCGATTACACATTGAAAGTCTAGTGATCATCCATTACATAATAACTATCCAAAAAAATTGTTAGCAACAAATACAACCATCTGTTGCATGATAACCATCCAAAAATATCAATAAAAAGCACCATCCATTACATGATCATCATCCCAACACATACTAAAAACTAATTTTGTAAAAAAATAAAAATGTAAAACATTGATCATTTTTTTATAATTTTATCTTTGGTGGGAGAAATAATTTTTAAGAATTCAAAAATAATTTTGGACATTCATTTTTGTCAAACTAATTTATATTTTATCAAATTGACGATTTTGCCATTGAAATGGAACAACAATATGTTCAATTGTCCTTATTTGGAACGAGATTCAAAATTTACGGTAAAATCTATCACACTTAAAAGGTCAGGGATCAAAGTGACACAAATCTCAAAGTATAAGGGCCGTTAGTGTAATTCACCATTTTTATGGATAGCAAAAAGTCATAGTTTTTGCAATAAAAAATTATATATATATTTTTTTGTATAAGATGCATATCATATGTACCCTTTTCATTGTAACCAATGTAAATATGCTGAGTTTAAGTAACCCTAATTTTATACAATTTTATGTTTGCATAGATCTCTTAAAAAATAATTCAATTCAACAACCTTCAAAATTATGATGATATTTGTAACGCCTTGAAAAAAATGCAACATACCATTCAAAACAATAAGTAAATAACAGTATGAAGTAGCGTATAATGTTCTTCTATTACATGAGGTTCAATTTTACAAAAAGACGACACATCCAATATACATTCATAAATAAAACATCCTAGATCTACAGCATGTGTTACCAAACAACAATAATGTAATAAAAGCTAAACAGGTAATCATATGCCTTATATGTTTATATCTTTCCAAGTCAAGGCTTGGATACATCAAAAGTGAGTCATAAGCTCAATACAAATAGAGCCCTAGGCTTCTACAAATATTAAATACAAAATAACGAAACTGAGCCTTTAGCTCTGCAATCCTCCCAAGCTAAGTCCTTGGTAGAGGCATATTACCAACATCTGAAAATGGTTTTCCCAAATAGGGTGAGCCAAAGCTCAGTAGAAATAATCTAACATAATATATGAATCTTAACAAAGATATAAGTGTGATATGCACATACCATGCCCGTGATAAAATCATTTGTAACTCTTTTGCAAAATCATACTATGTCGAACTTGTATCTCGATCCATTTTATCTCAATTCATGAGTCATTTCCATTTTATTCAGACAACCAAACTGAGGATACAACTTAGTAGGCCTCTAACCAATATAACCATCATACAAACACTTCTATTTGCCATTTTATGGATATTTCGTCCACGAGAATCGGCACCCATGTATACTCGTGGTTTTCGGGACTCACCCTAGACAATTCGGCCAACTTAATTCAATGCAGTACATCCGCTTTCTTCTCACAAACATGGACTATATCACCTTTCTCCTCCCAAACATCATACATTTAAAATGTATTAAAGATGTGACAACGTTCAATGCAATTGGATGAGAAAATTAGTTTCAATTCACTTAACTCTCATGCAATTTCTACAACTATCATAGTTATCTTCTACCGATAGCCCAAAACAGATATTTCTAAACAAATATACAATCTCTGTGACAGATAACTTATCCAAATTTCAAAGTGTGAGTGGTAATACATATCCAACTCCACCATTTATATAAATATCCATCCAATTTCACATTTCCAATACCAATTCCATTTACGTCTACAAAATAAATATTTGAGACATTTTAAAGCAAACTTCATTTTCTTCCAAAATTCAACCCAAGTATCAGAATCAACAATTTTATTGCAACACAACCTCATATTCGCTTCCATAACCATTTTCAATACATCCATTCATAAACTCCTCTTTTGATTTCAAACCAAAACCCTAGGTTTGTTCAAAATCCTACAAAATCATAAAATTGTTTATGACAAACATATAGATAAGTTAAAAATCATAAAAGAGTGTAGAAAATCCCTACCTCAAAGTTAGAAGATGAGCACAACAAGGAAGAAACTTGGATGAAGTTGAAACCCAACTCTATTCGGATGAAAACGTAGCCCTTGAGATGCTCTACCATTTTAACAAAGGCACAAGAATAAAGAAACCACTAAATCTAGGTGAAAATGTAGAGAGAGAGAGAGAGAGAGAGTTTTAGAGAGAGAAGCTCTAGATCTAGGGTTTTTGGAATGTTTAGAGAGAGAATGAAATGGAAAAGTGATTTAAAATGTCACTTTTACGGACAGAAATCCACACAGTCTGCTCGAGCTCGAGAAGTGACGCTCGAGTGCCTAGACACAATAAGTTGTTCCGCTCGAGCGCAAGAAGTGACGGTCAAGCGTAGAGTGCACATTTCCAGTAGTTTTGTAAACAACAAACCAACGCTCGAGCGAAAGAAAGGCCGCCAGAGCCAAGACTGCTTAAGCGCAGAAAGCACAAGTCGAGCATGGAATACACTCTCCCAGTATTTTTGTAGACCTGTAAAAGTATGGGAATTCACAAAGCCTGCTTGAGCGCAAGAATTGACACTTGCGCAGAGGAACAAAATTCTGGGCAACAAAAGTTTGAAAACCAAGCAACCAACATGTTCCAAACGTAACCACTACCATCCAATAGCCAAACTGAAGGAAGTATAAGGGAAATAAGACATGAACAACAATATGAAACCATGAAACCAGAGTCCAGAATACAAAATGGGTCGGGTCTTAAACCATAATCGCTGTAAGCTGCCCCCCTTAAGGAATTTTATTTCCGAAATTACAATTTAAACCTTAAAGCCATCATCAATTGATTCCAATACCATAACCCATCCACCCGTCATTCATTCTCATCAACCCGATATACAAGTTCCAACATTGAAAGTACAATTCACATGTGTCAAAATGTATACAATATTTATATTAAATCTATATTTCCAAAACGTATACAACATATACAATATTTCCATATTTTCAAAACATATACAATGTTTTCTTATTTCATTAACATAACATAATCTCAACACATACTCAAACACCAACAAATAAGTCAGGATACTTTTCACGAACTTCCAACTCACATTCCCAAGTTGCTTCCTCAACTCGGTGATGTCTCCATAACACTTTAACTAAGGGAATTATCTTGCCTCACAAGACTTAGTTTCGAGTATCCAAGATTTTCACTAGTCTCTCCTCATACGAGGCATCATCATCTACCTCTAAGTTGGTCCAATCCATTACGTGTGATGGATCCGGCTCATACTTCTGAAGCATACAAATATGGAACACATCATGAACCCCGAAAAGCTGTGGTAGCAAGGCCAAGCATAGGCTACCTCTCCAATCCGCTCAAGGATCTCAAAGGGCCTAATAAATCTAGGGGACAACTTTTCACTTTTTCCAAATCTCATCAAACCCCGCTTAGGTGATATTTTCAAGAAGTCATGTTCTCCTACCTCCAAAGATAAAGGTCTCCTACAGTCAACATAACTTTTTTGGCAACTCTGGGCCGTAACCGACCTCTTATGGATAAGTGCAATTTTCTTCGTCGTTTCCTGGACTAACTCTAGACCCAACATTGGTGCATCATGCACCTCGGCCCAACACACAGGGGATCTACAGGGTCGGCCATACAAGGCCTTAAACGGTGCCATGCCAATACTCGATTGGAAGCTATTGTTATAGGCAAACTCCACTAAGGGCAAGTGTATCTCCCACGACCCTTTAAAATCAAGACCACAACCCCAAAGCATATCCTCAAGGATTTGAATAGTACGCTCGGACTGCCCGTTAGTCCGAGGATGATATGCAGTACTAAAAGTCAATTTCGTGCCCAAGGAACTTTGTAGGCTTTGCCACAATCGAGCCGTGACATGCGGATCTCTATTTGAAACAATTGTTACAAGAACCCCGTCCAACCTTACTATGTCTCTAATATAAAGGTTGGCAAGATAATCCACCGAGTTACTCACACGCATAAGTATAAAGTGTGCTAACTTAGTCAACCAGTCAACTATCACCCAAATCGCATCACTACCCTGTTGAGTCCTCGAAAGACCCACAATAAAATCCATCAAGTGCTATAGGCAAAGGTTGCAACAAACCCACTGGCCTCTGATGTTCAGCCTTCACTTGTTGACAAGTAAGGCACTTTGATACAAACACGGCTATATCCTTCTTCATTCCTCTCTACCAAAACTGGCGACTGAGGTCGTGAAACATCTTTGTGCCTCCTGAATGCACCGTCAGGCATGAATGGTGAAACTCTTGAAGTAATTCCTCTCGACAAGACTTCGACACAAAAAGACAGTCATGGTATCTAACACTCGAGTCAGGATACACATTTAAGCCTTTTTCTACCTTTCCATTGTAGATCTTCTCTCAAAAGGGATTCTACCTTAAGTCACCCCTCTGTGCTTCTATCACTCTGTTCAGAAGTGTCGGTTGTGTAGCTACCGAAAACAAAGCTGTAGACTCAACAAATTCGCCAAGATGCAAGTTAAACTCACCAATAGCACCCATCATCTCCCATTCTCGGATAGCAATACAAGCTACACTGCTAATAGATTTCCTACTCAAGGCATCGGCCACAACATTAGCCTTTCCCAGATGATAATGCAACTCAAAAGCCATAATGTTCTATAAACTCCATCCATCTCCTCTGCCTTAGATTCAACTCTTTATGTGTAAACAGATATTTCAGACACTTGTGATCAGAAAGGACTTCAAACATCTCACCATATAGGTAATGCCTCCAAATCTTTAAGGCAAATATCACCACCGCTAACTCTAGGTTATAAGTAGGGTAGTTTCTCTCATGTGTTTTCAACTACCGCGAGCCATAAGCTACTACCTTCCCCTCTTGCATCAAAACACAACCCAAACCTTACCTTGAAGTATCATAATACACCGAATAGCCCAAACCCCTCTCTGAAATAATCAATACAGGAGCAGTGGTAAGCCTAACCTTAAGCTCTTGAAAAGACTTGTCACAAGTCTCGTTCCATACGAACTTAATGCCTTTTCGCGTTAGTCTAGTTAACGGTGAAGCTAATCTAGAGAAATCTTTCACAAACTGATGGTAATAACCCGCCAAACCCAAGAAACTACGGATCTCAAAAGCATTCTTAGGTTGTTCCCAATCTTGCACTGCCTCTATCTTGGATGAATCTACAGTCACCCCTTTCCTGAATACCACATGGCCTAAGAACTTAACCCTTTCGACCAGAATTCACATTTCCCAAACTTGACATACAATTTGTGGGCTCTAAGCAACTTAAGTACCACTCACAAGTGTTCCTCATGCTCCTCTTCAATTGGTGAGTAAATCAAGATGTTATCAACAAAGACGACCACAAAATGGTCTAGGAACTCACGAAAGATCCGGTTCATCAAATCCATAAACATGGATGGTGCATTGGTTAGCCCAAAGGACATCACTAGAAAGTCATAATAGCCATACCGCATACGGAATGCCGTCCTCTGGATATCCTTATGCCTTACTCTCAATTGGTGATAACCCGATCTCAGGTCTATCTTTGAAAAGAAACAAGACCCCTTCAATTGATCAAACAAATTGTCTATACGACGCACTGGGTATTTATTCTTAACAGTTACCCGGTTCAACTTTTGGTAATCAATACAAAGTCGCAACGCACTATCTTTCTTTTTGGCAAAGAGAGCCGGTTCCCATCAAGGTGAAGTACTAGGGTAGATAAAACCCTTATCTAGCAGCTCCTGGAGTTGAATCTTCAACTCACTCAACTTAGCGGGTGTAAATCTATATGGTGCCATAGAAATCGATGTCATACTAGGCACTAAATCAGTTGAGAACTCAATCTCACAGTGAGGTGGTAAACTAGTGAGATCCTCAGGAAAAAAGTCTGGGCATGTACAGACTACCCTTGGCAACTCGACTCGGACTTCATCGCACTCATAACCCACGAAGTTGACAAGAAGACAACTAAGTTCACTCTGCCCACACGGATCATACACAGGTGATAAGACTCTATCAGCCCGGTCCCGCAAGAAATGAAAGCAATCACTACTCAAAGTACATACAGTAACCTTTTGACAGTAACAATCTATGATAGCCCGATATGATGAGAACCAGTCTATACCCAAAATAACATCTAAATTAGACATCTCAATAACCACAAATGCAAAAGGAAGTTTGCAATCGGCAACCTCTATGTCACAACCCCGACACCCCTACTTCAAAATAATCTCACCACCAATAGGTGACTTAACACTGAGAGAAGATGCTAACCGAGCCAACTCTAACCCCAAAGCCGATGCAAATACAGATGAGAAAAATGAATGGGATGCACTCATATCAATCAACACATTAGCAATGGAATTACATAACAAGAAAGTACCTCTCACTATTGAAAGCGCTGGTACAAGGTCTGGCACGGTAACAACGTACACACGTCCTGAAGGTCTCTACTCAACTTACTCCCCCCTCGGAGCATAAGCATGATGCACTAACTGAGCTAAAGAGGCTCCGTGGTTGGCCCTCGAGGCCTGTGCTGACTTTGTAGGTTGGTGGCTCTACGTCTGACTTGAACCAAACGCACCAAGTGTGGCACCTAACTGAGGGAAAAACCTCTTCATGTGGCCTTCCTGCCCACACTGATAACAAGTGAGCGGCTGCCCTCTCCCTTGGCTTTGGCTCTAAGAACGACTCGAAGATGATGCCAACTACTGCACTCCTTCTTTCTGCGGGCAAGCTAGAGACTTATGGCCCAGCTGACCACACTTGAAGCAAGTGAAATCTCTCTGACCACCTCACCCAGAACCTTAACCCGTTACTGGAAAGGTGAACCTCGACTGTGCTCCCTAGGACTACTGTAGGGTAGGACCCCTCTACCTCTTATTGTCCCCCTAAACAAACTGACTCCTCTTGGAGCCTCTTATCCACCCCCCCTTTATCTACATTACAGTCTCAAGATGAGCCGCCACCTCTACAAGGCGTCCATAATCTCTAATCATTGACCCGGCCACTTTGAACATGAGCCCAGTCCTCAATCTCTTCTTGAACTCTAAACAACGACGCTCTTCAGTTGCTACGAGTTACAGTGCAAATCTCGAAAGACAAGTAAATGCAGTCTCAAACTCGACCATCGGTGTGCTCAACTATTTGAGCTGAGAGAACTGATCTCTCAATTTCTCCCTAATAGTGGGAGGCAAAAACTTGTCCAGGAAGGCGTCAACGAAAGCCTCCCAAGTCACTCCAATGTGTCCATGTGCATACTTCTACCATTAACTTGTATCTCCTTTCAGTTGGAAGGATGCCAAGGCCACTATCAATCCTCTATCTTCGATACTGAGCCTCTCAAACGTCTTCACTATCTGCTCCAGCCACTCATCCGCCTTCAGTGGCTCCTTGGGATCACCAAAAAACTCGTTTGGATTTGATTGAAAAAACTCTTGCTTCAAGAATGATAGCCCTACCTCAACTACTTGGGCTTGGACTTGATTTTCAGCTCTGAGAATGTCCATGGATTGCTGCAATGCTCCGGCCATTTCACAAGCTAAGGCAACCATGGCCTGCTGACTAACTGTTTCAGCCACATTGGCCTAACCAACCCCTTCTTCTTGCGCTGGAATCTCATCCGGTAAAAAGACCTCATGCCTTCTAGGCTTACCACGCCTACCATCCTAATGAAAGTAGAAAAGAAGATTAGCACATTTACAAATATGTCGAAGCTAATTCACTCGCGTCCTAATACAGTGAGCAACAGTAATTCACTCCACGTAAACATGTAATCACACAAACACATGTGAATTTCCTTCCTAGATAACGACCATCCAGCAGCTTTGCCAGAGTTTCGATTAGAAACAGCAGTGACCAAGTGCTCTTCTAACAGGACTTCTAAAACCCGTAGAACCAATCAATATCTTAGGAACTAAATCCCATACCTACATAATCATATAAGCATGTTATCACATTGCATACCATACATACTAATGTCTTTATTAAGCAAGACAAACCCATTGTGGTAATAACCACTTCCCACGTACTCAAAATATTCAAACCCGGTATGCACTGATACCAAGTTGTAATGTCCCGAAAAAAATGCAATATACCATCCAAAACGATAAGTAAATAACAATATGAATTAGAGTATAATGTCTTTCTATTACACGAGGTTCGATTGTACAAAAGGGTGACACAAGCGATATACATTAATAAGTTGAACATCCTGAATCTATAGCATGTGTTGCCAAATATCACTAATGTAATAAAAGCTAAACAGGTAATCATCTGCCCTATAGGCTTACTTTTTTCCAAGTCAAGGCTTGGATACATCAAAAGTGGGTCGTAAGCTCAATATAAATAAAGCCCTAGGCTTGTACAAATGTTAAATACAAAATAACGAAACTGAGTCTTCAGCTCCACAATCCTCCCAAGCTAAGTTCTTGGTGGAGGCATATCACCAGCACCTGAAAATGGTTTTCCCAAATAGGGTGAGCAAAAGCCCAGTAAAAACAATCTAACACAATATATGAATCTTAACAAAGATATAAGTGTGACATGCACATACCATGCCCGTGATAAAATCATTTATAACTCTTTTGCAAAATCATACTAGGTCGAACTTATATCTCGATCTATTTTATCTCAATTCATGGGCCATTTCCATTTTATTCAGACAATCAAACCGAGGATATAACTCAGTGGGCCTCTAACCAATATAACCATCATACAAATACTTCTATTTGCCATTTTACGGATATTTTGTCCATGGGAATCGGCACCCATGTATACTCGTGGTTTTTAGGACTTTTACCTTAGACACTCCGACCAAGTTAATTCAATAGAATACATCCCATTTCTTCTCACAAACATGGAGTACATCCCATTTCATCTCCTAAACATCATACATTTACAATGTATTAAAGATATGACAAGGTTCAATGCAATTGGATGAGAAAATTAATTTCAATTCACTTAAATCTCATGCAATTTCTACAATAATCATAGCTATCCTCCACCGATAGCCCAAACTAGATATTTCTAAATAGATATACAATCTCCAAGGCAGATAACTAATCAAAATTTCAAAGTGTGAGTGGTAATACATATCCAACTCCATCGTTTATATAAACATCCATCTAATTTCACATTTCCAATACCAATTCCATTTATTTATACAAAATAAATATTTAAGACATTTTACGACAAACTCGATTTTCTTCCAAAATTCAGCCCAAGTGTAGACTCGACTTTCTTCGCGTGCCCCCCTTTCGGAGAGGCTCGAATTGGTCCTACAGTTCGGACTCCTGTTACGGTTCTGAATCTAATCTCATAAAATACAATGTGAGACTGAGAAACACCAAAGAGTCCAATTCGGCAAATCATTTTGGAAAATCAAATTTTAAATCAAATAATGCCAAACTGGACTACTTTGTTAGATTACAGAGTCGCCACCTAAATATTTTATTTTGGAAAAATTTAGGAAACCCTGACTCGTGCCAAAGGCCACGTGTCCGTTATGACCAAAGTTGCCTCGGCTCGGGAACTTGGGTACGAGGGGGGAAGGTAATGAAATGAGCATCCCTGCTCGCTCCATCAAATGATCAACCTCTACTAATCACGATATGTTGTTTTTATAAACACATGTGTTCTTATTCCGGTTATTAGCTAACTTTACTATATGATGCACACAAGCAAGTATAGACTAAAATCGGAATTGGAACAAATCAACTCATGTTTGTTTTCGAAAATGGTTTGAATTTGCCACCCTCAAGTGGCCTAAAACGCAGATTTGCCACCTCAAGTGGGCTTAAAACATGATTTGCCACTTCGCAAAGTGGGCTTAAAACTCACATTTATCGAATTGTTCCAATTCAAGTGATAAAGCCTTCATCCACAAGCACTCATGCAATTATAGCAAGTAAGCACATAGCCTCATGGCAAGCATGCTATCATGGCGACACTCACACTCATGCAAGGATGCTAAAGCGAAAAAAACTTACAGAGTACTCCAAGCCAAAACAACAACTAGTTAGAAACAATGCATGATCCTAACTATACAAAATGCCTAATACAACACATGCAATATGCTATGTAAATAGGCTTGGCTACGTAATCATGGTATTTGAAACACTTTGATGACATGCTTTGAAACGCGTATTCAAGTAAGTGTATTGAAATTTCAATGCAGTTTGAATGATGCGCTGAGCCTGGTGCATGCAAGACAAATCAGTGATGCAACATGCAAGCATAAGGTATGCTAATTGAAACATGACCCTAAACTAGCCATCGAAAGTAGTTAAGTAAAAAGGAGAAAGATGTGGGCTTAGAAGACATGCACACACGCACGCACACTTATTACAACATTGCGCCCTCGTGAAGGAGGGTCCGAATAAATAAGCTAAGCTACACTAAGCTAAGCTAATTATTACAAACCAACTAATTAACTATTCTATCTAATTAATTACAACAATTGAAATAAATTAACTAACTATTCTAAGCTAGCTAAAATATTACAAACCAAATTAAACTTATTAATTACAACACTTGAATTGAACAATTAGCTACGCTAACTAACTAGAGCAATTTAAATAAAGCAAGTAAATGGCCTCAGAGGCGAGGGAGACATGCATACTTGGTTGGCTTCTTTCCAAAAATTCATCGCCTTGCCATTGGTTGCCTCTGTTTGCACTTGCTGTGATCTCTGAACATCGCACCAACTTCTAGATTGCTTCTGCTCCAACACAGGAACACATTTGCACAAAAATTGACTGGTGGCCGGTCGGCCACAACAAGTGGCTGTCGGCCACCTTAACAAGTGGCTGTCGGCCACCTTATCGGGCTCTACCGTATGAGCGCCTTGGTGGACCTAGCTAGCATCCGATTCAACGACTGGGGCGGCGCAGGCTTGGCCACACTGTATGGGTACATGAGCTCCACCTCCCGCCAGAGCGGGCATCTGCTAGGAGGCTATTGGAGGGCCTGGGAGGTATGTCCTACCCTTCTGCTTTGCATTCTCTGTATACTACACATACCATACACTGCACTGCACACAATCTGCTTTCTATTTTACATTATCTGTACACTGCACATACTATACATTGCATTGCACATAATCTGCTTTCTACTTTACATTATCTGTACACTGCACACACTGTACACTGCACTGCACGCAATCTGTTTTCTGCTTTACATTATTTGTACACTGCACACACTGTACACTGCACCGCACGTAATCTGCTTTCTACTTTACATTCTTTGGACACATCTGATATATACTCATTATTATCTTTCTGCCTTCTGTAGCTATGGGTGTACGCCTATTTCCCGAGGCTCGCCCCAGAGCCGAAGGTACAGATACCACCTATGGTGCCGTACTCGCATAGGTACGACGAGAGATGCCAACGGAGGCCCCGAGAGTCATTTTCATTTTTTCGTCGATTCTTCGACACTGTGATCGTAGCAGTGGTAATTCAAACCTTATAGCCATTTCAGTTTTACTTCATATTGCATATACAATGGCAGCTAACAGTCTGTATATTCACTATTTGCAGATCACCTGGCAGTGCTGGGTGATGATGCTTGACGGGGTCAGAGATCAGTTACCGACGCTCGAGAGGCTTCTCGATTCCGGATCTGGCTCGAGGGCCCAGTTTGTTGGGCGTGGTTCTTAGGGGAGCGATTCTTGTGACAGAGCCTCGGCTTGCCCCAGCCAGTAGTTCCGATGTCGCCTCCCACATACACGAGGATCACAAAGAGATACACTACACAGGAGATGATTGATTTCACCAGAGGTTGGGACACCGACTTCTTCAGACTTGATGGCGATTATACTGTCTTCATCCAGACATACCTTATGCCACCGCTGACTGATGCCCACAAAGGTGAGAGAGCTAGAGCTCCAGCTGCAGGAGGGAGAGAGATAGAGGATCCAGGGTGTCCCGGGCTCATGATAGGAGAGGTCTCAGACGAGGCAGAGAGTAGGATGGCCAGAGCTACCTACTACACTGACTTGCTGGCGACCCACAGTGGAGGCTTACCAGATTCCCATCGAGCCTGCACCAGCTGGTCACGAGCTTGTCGGAGTTCGAGGCCCGACCTAGGTATGTACCATACTTTACATTTTGCACATTCAATTCATTTCAGTTATGCTTTGTAGACCACTGATCATCTCAACACATTCACAGGCATCCATAGAGTACACCGGGCAGGCTCTCGAGCTAGTGGCTTCTCTAATGGGGATGGTTCAGACGAGCATGAACCTGCTCAGCCTCTACAGGATCCCGGTAAGTTTCCTTCAGTTTGCACTTCATGCCATGAAGTTTTCTGCTCATACATTAGCACTTCAACTGTTCCACACTACACTGATCTGATACATTGCACTAAAGCATTGCATTCATCACTATACTCATCTTTACATTCAATATATACCATAACTGATGTATTTAACAAACTATCCTTTTCAGATGCCAACCCCATTGGGCGCCCCAATGAGAGCTGCAACAGGACCTTCAGGGCCTCTCCCGGCAGCAGGGAGAGAGAGACGAGGAACTCCGACACACAGCCGAGGTAGAGCTAGACGTACTCATGATGAGACCGGTCCACCAAAGCCTATCCCAGATGATGATGAGACAGATGAGGACGAGGAGCCAACGAGTCCGCAGTCAGAGTCATCTAAGGGTAGAGGCGACGACACCAGCTCGGGTTCTGAGGGCGGTGACGATGCTGGAGATGGCTCCAAGGAGGGGAGCAGAGGTGGTTCTAGATTAGGCTCCGGCTTCGATTCAGACAGTGGCACCGAGTCGGACCTGCCGAGGAAGAGGATGAAGAGGGCCTCTCGATCCTGAGGTGGCCGGCGCCGATTCAGATGTTTTTGCTTAGTTTTCTTTTTGCTAGTGGTGTTAGCACATTGTATAGCCTTAGGCAGTTTTTATTTTCTTAAAAACTTGTACTCTTTTTGTAAAAAGAAACCATGATTGGAATGAAAACAAATTTTGATTAAAAAGTGTTATATTATTCATTCTGAGCATTCATCGCATCGCATCATTTTACACAAAAACAAGATTTGATGGAAATTGGGTGTTGTATTGGCAATTTCTAAATCAGGCAATGAACCAACCAACACATAACAAACAACGTACATGACTCAAAGAATGACTAATACAATAACTTGATAATCAAAGCAAATACAACTTGAATCGACAACTCGATAAGCAAAACAACAACTCGATAAGCAAAACAACAACTCGATAAGAAATTCGACAAAATTCTTAAAGAGAGACGGAAGAAATTGACCAAGAGTGGAACAAAGGACAGGCTCTTAGCCTTTTTAACACATGGATGGCCCAGAGGGGAAAATAGGAGGCCACCGGCCATAAAAGGATGCTGCCGGCCATCAAAAGTGGTTGTCGGCCACTAGTACTGGTCGGTTGGCTACAACAGTGGCCGGTCAGCCACCAGTGCAAGGAACCTCTAGATTGCTACCACCTGCCTTCCACTCAGCACCTTATCTTCTACAAAAACTCCAGCTTCGTGGTTTCTTCAATTCAGCTCTGCTTTTGCCACAAATGGAGCTATTCTTTGCCGAAAAACTCTCGACTTGGATTCCAACTTTAGACGGCTCGGAAAAGCTGAATTTCTGGGGTTTCGGGATAAATGCACTATTCCCGCTGAGTCGTACCCCACTGTATTTTTCATTTCTTCACGCTGCGGCTAGATGTTGGAATCTGATTACACATGTTTTCAGCTTTGGCGAAAAAGAGATCTGCCCCACAATCGAAGAGTTCTGAGCTTTGACGAAATCCTGGCGTGACGAGGAAATCTTACCCTAGTCCCGCTTAGGCCACATCCAAGCTTTAGGATGGATGTGTGGGCTTACTTTACACGATGCTTGATCCTTGATTCACAATGGAGAATTGGATATTCCCAGCTTGATTCATCAATTTTTTGACGCCGGTGACCGCAGCGACCGTCTCTGGCAAGGTTTTCGGCAGCATGCCCTCTGCTTTCTATATGTTGGCTCATTCCCTGCTTTCCCCTGGCTTTGGGGGGTCTAGCATTTGCTTGATCGAAGTGGCCCAAGGCTTGAAAGAGGGCAAGAGCTAAATTGGCTTGACATTAACCGAGACTTTGATGGGCTTGGATGCTTTCCATCATCGAGAGACAAACAAATTCGTAGGAAGTCCACTACTTTTGCAGGTAATGTTTCCCACCCTTCTCACATGTATTTCTCACATCACTTGGCCCTCAGGCTCTGTTTTTCTCTCAAAACCCTTTCTCACTTTTCTCTCCACATGTACCTCTCTATTCTTTAATCTCTCTTATTTTTCATCCCTTCTGAGGTATGGCTCATGGACAGGTTGAAGTAGTGGACTCTTGTCCTACATATTTTGCACGCTCCTATTTTTTCTTTCAATGGCTAGTTGATTTCCCAAATGAGGGATGGTGGTGCCACTAGATGTGCAATTGGTCTGCCGTCGACATTGCTTGGCGTTGCCCCTAGTTTGATCTGCCTGAGATGAGCTACAGCATGTCTCGCCAGCCTGGCATTCAGTTGGTTGGTTTGACACACTGTGTATTCTATTTTCCATTCCAATTCAGGTGTCAGTTCGGACACGACCAGACTTGTCCAGAAGAAGGAGTAGAATACCCAGCTTCATTTCTAATCCGAGGCTCATTGCTAGCTCGATATCCCACTACATGGAGGACAAGAGAACTTCTGGCTCCCACTCTCAATTTCAGTTGCGCCCTTTCTGGCGAGTGCATAGCTTGGCTTGAAGATGAGGCGCAAACCGGGCCTACTTTAGCATCTGAAGCTTCCACAAGCTCTAGAAGGGGGCGCAGGAACACCTGACTCAACTATGCCCCAAGTTTATTGTTTTAATCTGTACTTTCAAGTTTTCCTTTTGAATGTAATAAAAAATAACTTTGATTTGTATCAAGAGTTGGAGAACTCTGTATTGAAATCAATGAAATTGAAGGTTGTGGGTACTGAAAAATTTTCCGTTTGGGTCCAAAAATGGTCTAAGTTGTAAAAAAATTAATTTGAACAAAAATCAACTTTTATTAAAACTTTTCAAAACCATTTTCAATATGGATCACAACTGGACACATCCGGAATCTATCCTTGAGATGTACAACCCCAAATCCAATAATTGGAATGTTGCCCCTTGTCTGAATAGCACTGCACTGTACTAGAGATCACAATCGAACTCTTGTATGTAGAAAGGACAAAGAAGCCTTAATCAAACACATGGACACAGTTGATTTGGAAGTGTTTATGGCTGGACTTCAGAATGAAGTTGCATACGTATCCCAAAGATGGGAATCAAGCCTTACGTAGTTCGGTTCGGGTTCGCTCGGGTATTAACACTCTCCTTTTACGCTCTAACTTTTGCCAAGGCCGCCTTTTTTTGGGTTTTCAACCTTGCGAGCTCAGTTTTTCTTTTTTTCCAATTTTTTTGTGCTCTAACTTTTGCCTGGGTCGCCCTTCTAGGATTTCGGCCTAGTGAGCCTCTCAGGGGTAATATTTCTTCAACTTGTCCATGTTGATTGGTTGGGAGAATTCGAGGCCATCTAGGTCCTCAAGAGTGATAGCTCAACCCGACCAAATTGCTTTAATGATGTAAGGAGCAGTCCAATTACGTCTGAACTTGCCCCTAAGGTCGTGGATGGGAGCTCGGTTGTCTTTGAGAACCAAATCCTCTTCTTTATGATTCATGGACTTAACTTTCTTGTTGAAAGCCTTGGTAATTCTTCGTTGATAACCTTGGACGTGGTACAGTGCTTTCAACCTTCTCTCGTCGAACAGCATGAGTTCTTCGAACCTGCTCTACTGTCAATCCGCTTTTGCTATCTGGCACTCAGCCATAACCCGCAGTGATGGTACCTCAATTTCAATCTGCAGAACAACTTCCATCCCATAAAGCAAGGAATACGGAGTTGCCCCAGTAGATGTCCAGATTGATGTTCTATAGCCCCAAAGAGCAAATGGTAGCTTATCTGGCAAATCCCTATAGTTTTCCACCACCTTCTGTAGAATGTGCTTGATGGTCTTGTTGGCAGCCTTAACAGCTCTGTTGGTTTGCGGCCGATATGTAGATGACTTATGGAAAGCCACGTTGTATTTCTCCAACAAGTCGATCACTTCCTTCTTAAAGTGGGAACCATTGTTCGAGATGATCTCATTCGGGACCCCATAGCGACAGATGATGTTATTCCTGATGAACTTGGCTACATGTGACACATAGGAATGGGCCTCGACCCACTTTGTAAAGTAGTGTATTGCCACCAGGATATACTCATGCCCGTTTGACCCCTTCAGAGTAACTCCCCCAATAACATCAATTCCCTAGATTGAAAAAGGCCACGGAGAAGTCATGTTGTACAACATCAACGACAGGATATTCATACGGTTTACATGGATCTGACACTTGTGGCATCGCCAAACAAAACCGATACAATCCTCCTCCATGGTTGACCGGTAGTAACCCTGTTTGAGAATCTTCCGAGCTAGCATTACTCCGCTCATGTACGATCTGCACTCCCCTCCATGGATGGCCTCCATTAGGCGCTTCGACTCTTCAGGATCAACACACAGCTTGTGCATTCCCAGATGGCCTCATTTGTACAACTTAACCCTGCAGATGATAAACTGAGCAGCCATTCGTCGTATTGTCCTTTTATCTTTGGCATTTGCCCCTCGTGGATAAGCCTCTTTTTCCAAGAAGTTCCAGACATCATAATACCAGGGGTTTTGATCTTGTACTTCATCTATTGTGGCGATCAACTCATAGGCCGGTACATACCTTTGTTCAATAATGATCGGACGCATCTGGACTCGAAAAGGGATGTCTGTCATGGAAGATAGAGTTGATAAAGCGTCAGCGAACCTGTTTTTCTCTCTTAACAGATAGGTGAAGGTTAGCTTTTCAAACCGAGTAATCAGAACGTCCAAGGTCTGGTGATAGGTTTACATTCTTTCTGCTTTAACTTTCCAATCTCCTTTCGCTTGAGATACAACCAGGTTCGAGTCCCCATTGACGTCCAACCGTTTTGCCCCTAGTTCCAGGGCGGCTTCCAGCCTAGCAATAGATGCTTGATATTCTACTTTGTTGTTCGATACCTTGAATCGAAGTTTGAAGGCTAAAGGTATGTGGGAATTGTCAGGTGCTATCAGTAACACTCCTATCCCATAGCCGTACTGATTAGACGCTCCATCAAAGTACATAGTCCAAGTCTCTTCCTCAACTTGCATAATGGCCTTATCTGGGAATAGATACTCTACTGCTTCATCCCCCCTCCACAGGGTGATCGGCTAGGAACTCTGCTACCGCTCTCCCGTTCACAGACTCACGCGTCACATATTTCAAGTCGAATTCGGAGAGAAGAAGCAACCAACGAGCTAGCCTACTTGTAAGTGTTGGTTTCTCGAAGAGATATTTGATGGGATCTAATCTCGAAACCAGAATTACAGAGTGAGCTAACAGGTAGTGCCTCAACTTCCTGGTAGCCCATACCAAAGCTAAGCAAGCCTTCTCCAGCGGAGTGTAACGGGTCTCATATTCCAGCATCTTCTTGCTCAAGTAATGGATGGCCTTCTCCACTCTATCTTCAGATTCCTGCGCAAGCATGCAACCCATTGTCATGTCGGTTACTGATAGATAAAAAATCAACAGCTTTCTCGGCTTTGGCAGTTACAACACGGGTGGGTTCTGTAGATACTGCTTATCTGCTCAGAAAGAAACTTGGCACCGGTCATCCCATTGGAATTTCTTTCCTTTCTTCAGGAGACCAAATAGTGGTTCACAAGTCAAGGTCAATTTTACAATAAACCGTCTTATGAATTGCACTTTACCCAGAAAGTCTCGCACCTCCTTTTCAGTCCTTGGTGGTGGCATTTCTAGGATGGCCTTGATTTTGGAAGGATCAACCTCAATGACCCTTTGTGTAATCAAGAACCCCAGCATTTTCCCTGCTGTGACACCAAAAGTGCACTTTTATGGATTCAGTCCCGACCGATACTCTCTGATCCGTTGGAAAAATTTCTTCAGGGCAATGTAGTGGCCCATTCTTTCCCTGGACTTCACAATCATGTCGTCCAGATACACCTCAACCTCTTTGTGGATCATATCGTGCAAGATAGTGGTTGCAGCTCGTTGATAAGTAGCCCCAGCATTTTTTAAACCGAACGACATCACCCTATAGCAGTAGGTTCCCCACAGTGTGGTGAAGGCAGTCTTCTCCCTATCCTCAGGTGCCATCAAGATCTGGTTGTACCCGGAAAATCCATCCTTAAAGGAGAGCAACGCATGCCCTGCTGTGAAATCCACCAATTTGTCGATATGCGGTAGAGGAAAGTCGTCCTTCAGACTAGCTTTGTTTAGATCTCTAAAATCCATACATACTCGAATTCTGCCATCTTTCTTCAGCACCGGAACAATATTAGCCAACCAAGTCGGATACTCAGTTACTAGCAAGAACCCTGCGTCTATCTGCTTGGTGACTTCTTCCTTAATCTTCAAGGCCCAATCTGGGCATATTCTCCAAAGCTTTTGCTTAACAAGTCGGGCCTTAGGGTCAATAGGGATCCGATGGTGTACAATCTCAGGATCGATTCCAGGTATGTCTTCGTAGGACCACGTGAAAACATCTTTGAAATCTTTTAATAAAGCGACTAAGCGCTGGCGTTCCTCCGAAGACAAAGTGGACCCGATCTGGACCAGACGCGGATCCTTCTCAGTACCCACGTTAATTGAAATGATTCTATCAACCAGAGGCTTTACAAACCTCTTCTCCTCTCGATCAATCAAATGTTTTAAAACCAGAGGAATTCCTTCTTCGTCGTTTTCATCAAAATTTTGAAAGTCATGATCAATGCAATATACTAAAGGCATAGAAAAGTACTCAGAAACAGCAGTGGTACCATTCTCATTCACAACTTCCAGCTCGTCCAGTTCCTCGGTTACAACCGACTCAAAAGAAAAGGAAAAAGACAACCTGGACAAAGCAATGACATCCAGGTTATCAACCACAGGAATGCCGAACTCTGACTCAGAAGAACTGGAATCTGATTCCGACTCAACAGACTCTGTGGAATTAGATTCCGACTCACTACCTGGTTTAGAACTGCCGGACAAAAAGCCCTCCTCGAACTGCCAAATGAGAGAGGGTGCAATAGATGCATCCAGAATGCCGGCAGAAGGGTCCACACTTGGGGCCGCCCCAATCATGGCAACGGTGAAGTCATCCCCCAAGCTCTCTGGTTCAATCTGAGGATCCGAGAGGAGACAAGCCAGTGCTGCCCTTATCTCTATCTCATTACTGTTGGCCTCATCCTCTGTATTCTGTTTTGCCTCAGTAGGCAAGTCAATTTGTTCTTCTGAGGCTTCATCCTCTTGCAATTGTAGGTCGAAAAAGATCTCAAAGCCGGGCAAACACCGCTTTTTAGAATTCAGCCATGGCTCAGGAAAGCCACAAAATGAGAAATATTCCCCCTCCTAGACAAAGTGGCCGTTCAGGGTTCCATGAATAAGTCTATGCACCAACTCGTAGTGCTTCCCATTCTGCCTTGCCTTGGCTCTTCCTGCCATTTCTTTCCCCTTTCTTACCCAATCCTCTTTGGTAGGCGTGTAACCTAGACCAAAGGTATAAGGGTTGTGTGGCACTTCGGCCAATGCAGCGACGCCTTTCTGGCCGCTCCTTCCTAATCCCATTTTGGGTACATGTTGCAGCTTATTCATGAGGTACATGGATTGCGCACTAACATATAACCCCTCATCAACAACCCGAATATCTTGCACCACCCGGGCCTCAGCCAAGGTGAACCCAGACAAAAAGACATCCTCCTCGCCGTGTGCTATTTCCATGACCGGTGTAGTAACCTCCGGCGGTGGATGTATGGAAGAATTCCCAAAAATAATAGCTACACCCTTCCCATGGGGTACTTCAACATCTGATGTAGAGTGGAAGAGATAACCTTCACTTGGTGCAGCCACGGCCGCCCAAGAAGCAATTTAAAGGTGGCTGAAATATCTAGGACGTGAAACTCAATGTCCTGTTGCACCGGGCCCACCTGCATTCTGATCTGGACTGTCCCCATCACTTCCCGGCTTGTATTATCATAAGCCCGAATCACATGGACTGTTGGCACAAAGTCTACGGGTTTCAAACCGATAGCATAGGCCGTGCGCGATGGACACACACTGATTGCAGACGCGGTATCAGCCAAGACAACTGGTATCCACTTCTCTTTGCATTCCACAGAGATGTATAATGGTTTGTTGTGCTCAGAGTCCTTAGGAGACAATTCTTTATCTGTGAACGTCAAAGTCGGTGAAGCACCGGCAACACCAGTCCCACTAACTGTTCAGGAGTTGTGTCGATGGAGAGTTTGGCTTTGTCCATTACAGATAGGACTGCTTGTTTGGGCACCCGTGACGCCATAAGCAATCCCCAAATGGATATATCTGCCTGAATCTAGTACAACCTCCTCTTCTAGCAGTTTCTCTTTCTATTTCTCTACCTCCTTATCCTTTCCAGATGCTTCCGGTTGGTCTAGGTATGGGGGCTTGAAGTACCGCCCGCTTCGAGTCATGTGATCCACTTCCTCGACATACCATGTATCATCTGGCAAATTCTGTCCCCAGTCCTCATCAGTATGGGCAAGACACAAATCATCGTTTTCCCACTATATTCCTCCGGCAACCGACAAGCACATGTCCAGTTCCGCTATAATTAGTCCCGTGTTCACAACACAATCTACCCCCTCAGGGCCTTTGGCTTTTCTAACCTTCTGATCATTCGCAATTCTTTCCTGTTTGAACTGCTTTAGTGCGGCCTCCTGTTCTGTATCGGCTATACAAACACTGCTTAATTCCTGAGCAAAATTCTTCATAACGGGGTTCTCTGACAACTTCCCTTTGCTGTTAACCGTTCCGGTCATTGCAGAATTCCCTATTTCCAGCTGTTCTGGCTTCGGTTAAGATCCCTCATCAACATTCGGCTCGTCACTGAGCTACCCTGCATTATCCGCTGATCTATTCAAGTCAAACCAGCCAATCTGTACATTTCCCAAATCCTGTTCATCAAAGAACTACAGGTTACTAACGTCCTTCTCAAGCTCAGCCAAATCATCCAGTCCCTGGCTTGGCCCGTCCTCCCGGACCACGTTGTCCTCCATTCCCGTCGGTAATTCCACCTTTGACTTGGGTTGATCGACTGGCGAGATATAGCAGCAAGGGTTATATTCTTTCTCTGCTAAGTCTACAGATCCCTCAGGTTCTGAACCGGCATTTCCATTCTCCACCAAGGATACCTTATCTTCCTCTTCCACAGTCACCGCCATTGGCTTGGGTTAGGATACGGACGCGTTCATCATGCACAAATATGTGCTTTCTGGGATGAACAATGCTGGCTTGGGTAGGTAGAAGGGAGTGATGTATATGCTGGGGTCGTATGAGATGGCCAGTGTTTGGATAAGGTTTACTCGCCTAGGTAGAGGGGGTTGGTTATTTGGTGGGAGAGGATTTGTAGTGATGTTTGGCTTCTTAAGAGGCGCTATTACTTTGTTGTCAATGAGATCCTGAATCTCATGACGGAGTCTAAAGCATAGGTCAGTGTCATGACCATGCTGCTGGTGAAAGGCGTAGTACTTGGCCGGGTTGTGTGTAGACGGGAGGGGATTAGGCAATGAGTGTGGCTCTGGGGGCTTCAAATGTGCCTTTCTGATTAGGACCCTCAAGGCCGTTGACAGAGACATGTAGAGTGGGGTGAACACCTTTTGGCCCCTTGGTGGGTATTTTGTAGGTTGTGAGGTGGTTCCGAATGTGCCGGTAAAGGGTGTGGCTATTTTCGATGTGGTGGTGACCATACCAACATCAGAGGTCCTTGCAGCTGCATTGCTACTCGTAGCCGCATTTGAACTGCGTGTAAAGGGCCCTCTTAGGCTGCTCCTTTTCATGGTCAATCAGACCATATTTCATCGCATCCTCTATCTGCACCCCTATCTCATAAAGGTCAGCAAATGTAGGGAGGGGTAAGACAATAATTTTCTGCGGCAGCTTCGGTTGCTAGTTACGGACCACTATCCAGATTTGGTCCTTTTCAACTGGTCGAGTTGTCATCATAGAGGCCTTGGCCCTCCATTGAGTGACAAAATCGGAGAAGCCCTCTTTCGGCTCTTGACGAGTAGCCTCAAGATCACAAGTTGTGACCTCGATTTGAGTGTTATAAGAATATTGGGCAACAAAGGCCTCAGCCATCTCTTTCCAACTTCTCTTCACAGAATCCTCCAGTTTAGCATACCAAATGGCCGTAATACCTGATAGGGTCCAGCCAAAGAGGGATAGCTTTTGCAATCTAGATAGGCCCATTGGCCGCATAATATCTGAGAACAGCCGCAAATAGACCATAAGATCACCCGAGCTGTCAAAGCGATCTATGTGTGGCATTTTGAATCTATCCGGCAATGTTATCGCCGAATCTATGTAGCCGTCCTTTATGTTCGGGATCGAGTTGACACCCTAGGCCCTCTTAAAAATCTTTTCAAGCTTGCTCACATTCAGAGCGGTAGGGTTGATCTTGAACTCAAAGGGGGCCTCTGTTGGGTAAGCCTGTGCTTCGGAGGTCTGGGGTGGAATCGGATCCACTGGGATGTCTGCATTTTCTTGGACATTGGCTGTATCTCTGAGTGTTGGAACCCTAACTGGGGGTGGGTGTGAAGCTGAAGCTACTGCTGATTGTGGTTGTTGTTGCTGTTAAAGCCTAGCAATCAATTCTGCCTGCTGGGCTGCAACCTCTATTTGGCGAGCAGTGACTTCCACTGGGTGAGTAGCATCCCGCTACATGGCCTCAATGGTCTGTTGGAGTTGACACATCATATCCTCCATATGGTCTACGGGGTGCTAATCTATCTGACCCGGTGTGTATTCTCTTTTTGAGGTGAAAGCAGAAAATTGGACTTCGCTGAGCACAAGTGACTGACGAACTGGTGAATTATGCCGAACTCTCCTCCATCTTGTAACCGGGAGGAGTGAAGCAAACACTGGTTGTCCTCTCACAAGATCCCCAGATCGATAAAGGCGCCTTACTCTAGTCCAGAGTGCTTGGGGGCTAACTGCCTTGTCGGAAGTAATTGTGAAAATACTACATTGCAAAAAGAAAAAAAACAACAATCAGCAAACGCACAGCACCTAGGCTTAGACAGAGACAACACACAGTTGAGATCATAAGCTGTACAATCTGTACTCAAACACTAATTTTTGCCCCCAAATTTTTGCCTGAAAGCTGATACCCCCAAACTGATACCCAGACTTGCAACTGATACCTATATTCCTTTAGAGTCACACTCTAAAAGCAAATATCAAGCAAGTGAGAGCCAAAACACCCCTATGGTGGGGTAGGGTTTCCCTGTCCTAAATTCATCAGGAACTAGGGGTTTGCTATGCAAACAAATGGTTTCAAGCAAACCTACATTCAGGTGAGCAACCTGTCCTAGTTTGGAATAGTCTCTAACGCTTTCGATATGCAACTAGGTCGATTGGTCAAAAGGGTATCTCAGCAAGACTGCCTAATAGACCTCACACACCTAACATCGAGAAGTGAAAGGAGGATCAAACGGTATAGTGGTAGTCCAGATCCAAGGTTTGTGTTTCCATCGTGGCAGAGCCAACAACCGGTTAGCCTTATGGCATGCTTTTCCAAGCAAGCCTCCGGCAAACTGCTCAGGAATAACAGATGGCAAACACTGTGACTTAGGCACACCAATGCAAATGCAAATGCAAAGAAACACATAAGTGTAAATAAAACAACATATCATGAGTTCGAGTCAAGTTCTCTAAATCCCTAGCAGAGTCGCCAGAAACTGTGGACTCGAACTTTCTTTGCGCGCCCCGCTTTCGAAGAGGCTTGAATTGGTCCTACAGTTCGAACTCCTGTCATGGTTCTGAATCTAATCTCACAAAGTGTAATGTGAGACTGATAAACACCAAAGAGTCTAATCCGGCAAGCCATTTTGGAAAATAAGATTTTAAATCAAATAATGCCAAATTGGACCGCTTTGCTAGATTATAGAGTAGCCACCTAAATATTTTATTTTGGGAAAATTTAAGAAACCCTGACTCATGCCAAAGGCCACGTGTCCGTCATCACCAAAGTTGCCTCGGCTCGGGAACTTGGGTACAAGGAGGAAGGTCATGAAATGAGCATCCCCGCTCGCCCAATCAAAGGATCGGCCTCTACTAATCATGATATGTTATTTTTATAAACACATGCGTTCTTATTTTAGTTATTAGCTAACTTTACTATGTGACGCACATAAGCAAGTATAGACTAAAATCGCGAGAATTGGAACAAATCAACTCATGTTTGTTTTCGAAAATGGTTTGAATTTGCCACCTTCAAGTTGGCTAAAACGCGGATTTGCCACCTCAAGTGGGCTTAAAACATGATTTGCCACTTCGCAAAGTGGGCTTAAAACATGATTTGCCACTTCGCAAAGTGGGTTTAAAACTCACATTTATCGAATTGTTCCAATTCAAGTAATAAAGCCTTCATCTACAAGCACTCATGCAGTTATAACAAGTAAGCACATAGCCTCATGGCAAGCATGCTATCATGGAAACACTCACACTCATGCAAGGATGCTAAAGCGAAAAAAACTTACAGAGTACTCCAAGCCAAAACAACAACTAGTTAGAAACAATGCATGATCCTAACTATACAAAATACCCAATGCAACACATGTAATATGCTATGTAAATAGGCTCGACTACCTAATCATGATATTTGTAACACTTTGATGACATGCTTTGAAACATGTATTCAAGTAAGTGTATTGAAATTTTGATGCAGTTTGAATGATGCGCTGAGCCCGGTGCATGCATGACAAATGAATGATGCAACATGCAAGCATAAGGTATGCTAATTGAAACATGACTCTAAACTAACCATCGAAAGTGGTTAAGCAAAAGGGAGAAAGACGTGGGGTTGGAACACATGCACAAACGCACGCACACTTATTACAACATTGCGCCCTTGCGAAGGAGGGTCCGAATAAATAACCTAAGCTACACTAAGCTAAGCTAATTATTACAAACCAACTAATTAACCATTCTAGCTAATTAATTACAACAATTGAAATAAATTAACTAACTATTCTAAGCTAGCTAAAATATTACAAACCAAATTAAACTTATTAATTACAACACTTGAATTGAACAATTAGCTACGCTAACTAACCAGAGCAATTTAAATAAAGCAAGTAAATGGCCTCGGAGGTGAGGGAGGCATGCATGCTCGATTGGCTTCTTCTCAAAAATTCATCGCCTTGCCATTGGTTGCCTTTGTTTGCACTTGCTGTGATCTCTAAACATCGTACCAACTTCCGGATTGCTTCTGCTCCAACACAAGAACACATTTGCACAAAAATTGACTGGTGGCCGGTCGGCCACAAAAAGTGGTTGTCGGCCACCTTAACTGGCCGGTCAGCTAGTTTAAGTGGCCGATCGGTTACTTCAGGTGGCCTGTCAGCCACTCCTTTTTCCAGACTTCTGTTTTTGCTGCAACAGAGAGCAACAAAGGCAAATGAATGCATTTTTCAAGGGATGTGTGTACTGCCACCCTCCTTATCATTTCTCAAGCTCAAAGGAGTATAGCCCTTGGCTCTCAAGCCATCAACCAAGCTTGTACAAGCCTAATGAATGCACAAATAAGACTCAAAGGACCTCCACCCTATCATGCATGATCAAGGGTGTTGGTGACCAAGAAAAGTGGCATGTTTCATCACTTTGAGTATGAAACATCCCATTTTTCTTGTGTTTCGATTAACGTCCAATCCAAACACATGCAATGCAATAGAACATGCTTATCTTGCTCAAGTTTTACTTGGTTCATTTTGTTTACACATTTTAGATTATCGATTAGTCCTTTAATCGGTTAAGTCCCAAAGTGTAAGTCCTCTAATTGAAAAGAGGGTTTGAGCCACAAGTACCTTGAGCATGAAAGAGGTCTCATGCTGTTGGTTAGGAGGAACCCTCAAGAGAGGGTTAAAACCATTAGGCATGGGAGCCTCAATTCCACACTCACGCCAACAAGGGGCTCAAGACCACTTTCAAAGAAAATTAAAAAGTGAAGAATAGAGGGTTGTTGCAGACTTTTCAGTGTTGATATGGCATGCAAAATGATACTACAACATCCAAGAAACTCATGCACAACATGTTCAAAAGCCCAAAACACTAAACTACTGAAGAGCACTACACTAGAGGCATGCAATACCAAGTTCAACTGACCAAACCAGCTCTAGACAGAGTTAAAACATGCCAAAATAGCGGCTAAAACATGCTGAGATTGAAGCATAAAAGGCTAGAAAAACATGCTCACACGTTAGCCCGCAAGCAAGACTCAAGACACAGCTCTCAAAAGTAATGAAAGAGTGAAATAAATGAGAGTGTGACAGACCTATATACACTGAAGTCACATGTAAAATGATGCTATAACATGCAATCATCTCAAGCAAAACATGTTAGAGGCCTGAAAACACTAAGCTAGTGAAGGTATTTGCACTACAACCATGCAAGACAAGGCTCATATGACCAAGACAGCTCAAACTAGAGTTAAATCATGCCAAATCAAATCCTAAAACATGCTGAGATCAAGTCACTTAAAGGTAGAAAAACATGCTCACATGTTAGGCTATCTACACTTGCAAACAAGACATATGGAGTGGAGGCCAGCCCCTCCTATTTTGGACCTCAAAACCAAGTTTTTATCACTGAAATTCCCTTGCAATTTAGTGGTTAAAAGAGCCCAAAAATTTGTTTAAAAAAGCTTTGAAAGATAGCACAAAGGGATTCACAAGCCATAGAACAAGAAGAGGAGACATCCCCCTAACTCAACAAGACTTAAACCACCATTTTTAAACCTTAAACATAGAGTTTTTTATGGTTGAAAAACCAGGTCAAAATAGTGTAAAAAGAAGGCCAAGCAATTTATTAAAACAAAGCTTAAATGAGGTAAGCCTAATACCTTTGAAGCACAGCACTAAACAGCCACAAATCTGAGCCAAAACCAGCCTGAGGAGCTCGAACCAAGCCTCAAAGTACCTCAGCTCCAAGATGAAGGTGTTTGGTTACGGGTCTTAGTGCAAAATTGTAGAGAACTCTCACTTTCAAGCACAAAATAAGAAGATAGAGAGAGAATTCTAGAGAGGGGGGGAAAATTTTTCTCCAAATTATCTAACCTCTCAAAATGGAGGAGAGACCCCCCCCTTATATAGAAAATCAAGCTACAAGCTTTTATTCATCCCTCCATACACATGTATGGAGATGAGCATCAGTGACGAACAACTGGCATAACTGGCAAATAAATATCTGAAAAAGGAGAAAAATGGCCGTCGGCCATCATTAGTGGCCAACCGGCCATCAATGTAGCCGACTAGTCATCAGTGTAGCCGATCGGCCACCACTGATGGCCGGCAGGTACAAGCCATGCCGATGGACATTGGGGATGGCCGACAAGCCACCCTCTCTTCCAGATTCGAAGCAACAAGCTCTTGGTCCACAACCAAGCACAAAACAGACAAGTTAATAGGCTTCAATGTAAGGCGCTCAGTCGAGACCTTCAGGGACTCAAAACGAACACGAGCAAGCACAATCATCGGGTGTTCAAATGATGACGTCCAAGTCTTGAAGACAGTCAAAAATGGGGTGTCTGCACCAAGTATCAAAATCAACAATTTTATTACAATACAACCTCATATTCACTGCCATAACCATTTTTCAATATATCCATTCGTAAACCCCTCTTTTGATTTTAAACCAAAACCCTATGTTTGTTCAAAACCCTCCAAAATCATAATATTGTTTATGAGAAACAAATAACTAAGTTAAAAATCATAATTGAGTGTAGAAAATCTCTACCTCAAAGTTAGAAGACGAGCAAAGAAAGGAAAAAACTCAGATGAAGTCAAAACCCAAATCTATTCGGATGAAAACGTAGCCCTTGAGATGCTCTACCTTTTAAAGAAAGACATATGAGTAGAGAAACCACTAAATCTAGGTGAGAATGTAGAGAGAGTCAGAGAGAGTTTTAGAGAGAAAAGCTCCAGATCTAGGGTTTTTGGAATGTTTAGAGAGAGAATGAAATGAAAAAGTGATGTAAAATGTCACTTTTACGGACTAAAATACGCACAGTCCGCTCGAGCGTGAGAAGTGACACTCGAGCGCCCAGACACAATAAGTTGTTCTGCTCGAGCACAAAAAGTGACGCTTGAGCGTAGAATGCACACTTATAGTAGTTTTGTAGACAGCAGACCAACACTCGAGCGCAAGAAAGGCCGCTCGAGCCAAGATCGCTCGAGTGCAGAAAGCACCGCTCGAGCGTAGAACACACTCTCCTAGTATTTTTGCAGATCTGTAAAAGTACTGGCAATTCACAAAGTCCACTCGAGCGCAATGAGTGACGCTCGAGCGGAGGACTAAAATTTTGGGCAACAAAAGTTTGAAAACAAAGCAACGAACATGTTCCAAATGCAACCACTAGAATCCAATAGTCAAACTCAAGGTGGTATAAAGGAAGTAAGACATGAACAACAATACGAAACCATGAAACCCAATTCCAGAATACAAAATGGGTTGGGTCGTAAACTAGAATCGATATAATATTACAACATAACTTAAAGTGTAATGAGTTCATAATTGAAGGTAGAGAGACCAAAATAAATTTTTATTAAAAATGTAAGGATACTAAGTGTAGGTAACCCTAATTTTGTACAATCTTGCTATTTATGCAGAACTATTTTTAAAAAGTAATTCAATTCAATAGAAGAAGCTTATCTCCGGTTCATGCCCATCACAGTCTAGTTTTGACAATTCAAATCATTCATTTTATCACATTTTTTTGTAAATCATCCAAGAAAAAAACATATTAATTCAATAATGATAGCCAATTTTATTATATTTGTCTTCAAGAAGATGAACAATATTGGGTCAATTAATTTTATTATATTAGTTTTTTAAGACAAATATAATAAATCCTATAGATATAATAATTGGATCAATTAATTTTTTTCATAGATAATTTACACTTAAAATCTAACAATTTTTTTTTTATGTTATAATTGATAAATTTGAATTCTGCCATCCATTTTTTATTTTATTTTATTTATTGATCATATCAAAATGCATTACATTATAATATACATCAACAAAGAGGGGACAAAGCAAAGAGCATAATAATAATCCATCTCTATCGATTAAATTAGCACCAAAATAATTACTCAACAAGCCAAGAGATTGATAAAGAACCAACACGGAGAAAGAGGAAAAGACAAAAGCCAACAAAAGCAAAACAAAGGCCATGAATGCCATACAACCAAAGAACCATAAACCAGCAAAAAAACAAAACATTAATAGCAGCAGCCAATACAACACCACACTCGTGTTCTTCCTCTGCCCCGAAAACCAAAACTGCCCTTCTAATTCCAAGTAGCCCTAGGCATTTTACCAAAATCGGCAACCATCATGAAGGAAAATATTTTTTAATAACTCTCATAATGATAGAAGGAAAATGCTATGTCACTAAAATTATTGTACACAAGAATGATGTAATAATGACTCTTTTAATTAAATGAATTTTCAAGGGTTCTTTATTTTTCAATGATTGACTTTAATCTCTTCTAAATCATTATGTATATGTTTTTTATGAGTCCAGATTTATTAAAATTGAAGATCTCAATTTTATAGTGAAGTTGATCTATTAGCGGACTATCTTGGAGTCATTTTGGTGATCTAAATCGTTCATTTTATACAATTAACTGATAAAATTATCCATTCAAAAAATCAAGGTGAACCAACATCGATTGTTATACTATTGGACTATTTTTATCTATACAACATATATATTTTTAATAATAGACCATCCATGTATTATAATATATATATATATATATTATATGTAATTTGATCATGTGATTACTTATGCCTAATCAATCTAATTTTTTCTAGCGATGTTCTTCTTAGCTTATCATATGAGATAAGTGATTCAGGTCATTGGCATAGCTATACATTAGTCCCACAATACACCAACTTCACCCATAAGATTGAGATTTTTAATTTTACTAAATCTGAGATCGTTTTTTATATAATTTTTCTATTTGTATAACATTACTCTTAACAGAATCAACAACTATACCAATATCATTTTGTGAACGTTTATAGAGTGTAACTGAATTGGTGTTAGTAAACTTATTGATCGAGTAGTATGAGATTATTTCCAAAAGACCTCATTATAGAGGTTTATGTTGTATTTGGATGACAAAATTCAAAGTTACATATTTACAAAAATTGTAGGAAAATTAGCTATAGTTTAGTTTGGAATAAGCTTTTTAATAAGGGGGAATTACAGTACAGTGAGGCCAAAATTTTTTTTTATAAAAACATATGGGATGCAAGTGATTCTGTGATGGAGTGCAAGTGAGTAACCCTTCCATGTTTATGTTAAAAAACAATAAAACAAAGATCTGTCCCACTGGGATGTAATTCCCTCTTCTAATAATAAGTTTATTATTTTATTATTATTATTATTATTATTATTATTATTATTTATTTATTATTTTTTATTTTTTTATTTTGTCTTTAGTGTTGTTGTTGTTGTTGTTTTTTTTTTTTTTTTTTAAACGAGCTCATGAGTCAAAATATTTTATTAATTTAAGGACGACTGAAATATATTTTGTAGTTTAAGGATACTAAGGTTTTTTTTTTTTTTTCCTTTTTTTTCTTTTGTAGATAAAATTACTGTAGACACCCCATTTTTGACCGACCTTAACACTCAGATATCATCGATTGAGTGCTCGGTGATTGTGCATATTGTGCTCGTTTCGAGTTTCCGGAGTTTTCGGCTGAGTGCCTTGCCTCCAACCCTCTGAACTCTTTGTGTTTTGCCTCAGTTTGTGGACCAAACCTTGTTTTCCCTTCCCTGGAGGGAGAGAGAGGTCTATAGACCACTTTTCCCTCATGGAGACTAGTTTCCGGTTTTCGGAGCCTTCGACCACACGCCTTGCCTCGGTACCGCCTAACGTTCTCCTTTTGGCCTGGTTTTCGGACCATGGCTTGTTGCCTTGGCCTAAAGGGAGACAATGGTCTCGAAGACCACTTTTTGTAGTCGTAGACTACTTTTCCCTCGTAGACCGCTTTCTGTGCCCGTAGACTAGTTTTCGGGGCTTCCGGCTGCGCGCCTTGTCCCGCGGACTTTCGTCTTGCATCCTTTTTGGTTTGTTTTTGGCACAAACCTTGTTTTCCTTGCTTGGAGGGTGGAATAAGGGTGGGAGACCAGTTTCTCTCCTTGAAAACCACTTTTCTTCCCCACCAGCCAGTTTTCTGGTCGGCCAACTGGTCTTGGAGGTCATTGGACCACCAAAAGTGGACAGCAGCCATGCCACCACTTTGCTTTCTTGGTGCAGACTACCTTCTCCCCCTGCCGACCACTTGGTCTTCTTGCAGACCACTTGTGGTGGTCGGCCGACCAGTGGAAGTAGCTGGCCGATCACTTCAAGTGGTTGGTAGCTTTCCTGTACCATTCTGAAGATCTTTTCTTGCCAACTGTGATAGCTGGTGAGCACAGAAATCATCCTCCATACATGTGGAGGGATGGCTCAGAGCTCTTAGCTTCCTCAACAAGCTTGTTGCTTGTTTTTCTATAAGAGGGAGGCCCTCACTCCCTTCTCCAGGTTCAGAAAAAGTTGGCTAAGAGTTATACATACATTTTTTATCTCTATATTGCATCTTCTCTTCATATTTGTGCTTGAAAGTACATTTTCATCATACTATTGCACACAAACACATAGTAACTTGGGAACGTAAGTGGGAAGTTCGTGAGAAGTATCCAGACTTATTTGTTGATGTTTGAGCATATATTGAAAGTTTGTTATGATAATGAAATATGAAAACATTGTATATGTTTGAGAATATGGAAACATTGTATATGTTTTAGAAACGCGGGTTTAATATAAACATTGTGTATGTTTCAGAAAATGTGGATTGTACTTTCAATGTTGGAACTTGTGTATCGAGTTGATGAGAATGGATGACAGGAGAATGGGTCGCGAAATTGAAATTGATTAATTATCATTATTGTGTTTGGTTTAAACATAACTTTAAAGCTTGATTTGAAATTTCGAAGATGAAATGCCTTAAGGGGGGGAGATTATAGTGATTCTGGTTTTAGACCCAACCCATTTGATATTCTGGACTTGGGTTTCATGGCTCTGTATTGTTGTTCATGTCTTATTTCCCTTATACTTCTTTGAATTTGGCTATTGAATTATTGTGGTTGCGTTTGGATTATGTTGGTTACTTAGTTTCCAAACTTTTGTTGCCTAGATTTTTGCTCCTCCACGGGTTTTGCAAACTTTCAGTATTTTGGCAGGTCTGCAAAAATACTAGGAGAGTGTATTCTACGCTCAAGCGTTCTTTCTGCGGTCGAGCGAGATCAACTCAAGCAACTTTTATTGTGCTCGAGCGTTGGTCTGTTGTCTGCAAAACTACTGGGAGTGTGCATTCTACACTCGAGTGTCACTTCTTGTGCTTAAGCAGACTGTACGTATATCAGTTCATGAAAATGACCTTTTACATCACTTTTTCACTTTCATTCATTCTCTAAACTTTCTAAAAACCCTAGATCTAGAGTTTCTTCCCTAAACTCATTCTCTCTCTACATTTTCACCTAGATCCGTTGGTTTCTCTACCCTAGTGTCCTTGGGAAAGAGGTAGAGCGTCTCAAGAGCTTCACTTTGGTCCGAACAAAGCTTGGTTTTGGCATCTTTAAAGTTTCTTCCTCGCTTTGCTCGTCTTCTAAACTTGAGGTAGGGATTTTCTATACTCCTATATGACTTTTAACTTAGTTATTTGTTTTTTATAAACATTATTGTGATTTTGGAGGATTTTGAACAAACGTAGGGTTTTGGTTTAAAATCAAAAGAGGGGTTTACAAATGGATGTATTAACAATGGTTATGGGAGTGAATATGAGGTTGTGGTGTAATAAAATTATTGATTTTGATATTTGGGTATATTTCGGAAGAAAATGGAGTTTTTCCTAAAATGTCTCAAATATTTATTCTGTATAAATAAATGGAATTGGTATTGAAAATGTGAAATTGGATGGATATTTTTATAAATGGTGGAGTTAAATGTGTATTATCACTTACCTATGGAAATGTGGATAGTTTATCTATCTTGAAGATTATATATTTGTTTAGAAATATCTATTTTGGGCTATTGGTGGAGGATAACTATGATTGTTGTAGAAATTGAATGAGGATTAGGTAAATTGAAAGTAATTTCTCATCCATTGTCATTGAATTTGATTATTGTGTCTTTAAATACATTGTATATGTATGATGTTTGGGAGGAGAAAGGGGATGTACTTCATGTTTGGTAGAAGAGAGGGGATGTACTTCATGTTTGGGAGAACATAAAGGATGTACTCCATTAAATTAAGTTGGCCTGTGTGTCCAAGGTGAAAGTCCCGAAAACCGTGCGTATATATATATATATATATATGGGTGCTGATTCCTGCGGACAGAGGATCCGTAAAATGGCAAATAGAAGTGTTGTATGATGGTAGTACTGATTAGAGACCTATTGAGTTGTATTCTCAGTTTGGTTGTCTGAATGAAATGAAACTGATGTCATGAGTTGAAATAATACAGTTGGTACTGCATGGTTTACAAAAGCATTATGAAACGGTTTATCAATGACATTGAAATTGCATGTTACCCTTATATATTCGTTAAGTTTCATATGTTGTACTGGATTATTTCTACTGGGCTTTGGCTCACTCTATATGGGAAAATCATTTTCAGGTGTTGGTGCTATGCCTCCACCAAGTGCTTAGCTTGGGAGGACTGTGGAGCTGAAAGCTCATATTGTTTATCTTGCTTGTATTTTGTATTGCTTATTTATACAAGCCTAGGGCTTATTTGTATTGAGCTTATGACTCACCTTTGTTATACCCAAGCAGTGGCTTGGAAAGATGTAAGCCATCCAGGCATATGACTATCTGTGTAACTTCCATTTTGTTATGAATGTATATTAAACTCTGATTAATGAAAGTATGTCGTTTCACTTATACCACCGTTTATGAGATGGGTTTATTGTATTTATTTTGGGGCATTACATCAACAGATTCATATTGTGTAGGATATGTATCAACATTGACAAAAACATTAAAAATATTAGAATCCATAGTAGTGTAAGTAAAACAATATATAAAAACTAACAATTAATTTAAATAATGTGTCAATACAATGAGTAAAAAATAATAATTATTATATGTTCACAAATAATTAATAAAAAAAATAAATAGTTAATAAATTTAATTAAACTAATTAATGTTACCGACTGGCGAATGCTATAACGATTCCGGTTTTGACCTGACCTTTATTATATTCCGGACTTGGGTTCCGTGGTTGAATATAGTATCCATGTCTTGTTTTCCTCCTTTAACTCTTTGAATTTGGGTTTTGGAACATGTTGGGCGCATTTGGAATAGGTTGGTTGTTAGTTGGTCTAGATTGTTATTGCCCTGATTTTGGCTTCTTCACTCGAGTGAGCCTTGTGAAATTTTCTCCTTCGCTCGAGCAAGGTTTCTTGTGCTTGAGCGAGAATTTAGAGTCCTCAGGTTTCTTTCCCAGACCCAAAATTTATGAGAAAGTGAAGTGCTTTGCTCGAGCGAGCGTGTGTGTAGACGTGCTCCCGGGAACTCTCCGACATCCGCGCGCCCGCGAGGGAAGCGGCGTAAATCTCGTTTTGTTCTAAGCTACTACTGTTCGGACTCAAATGTCACAGTTTTGAATCTAATCTTACAATGTGCGGTGTAAGACCGATAAATCACCAAAGAGTCCAAATCCGGCAAATCGTTTTGGAAAACTAATTTTTTAGAAAGAAGTGCCAAACATGGATTGCTTTGCCAAATACAGAGTCGCCACATAAATATTTTATTTTGGGGCAATTTAGGAAACCCTGACTTGTGCCTAAGGCCACGTGTCCATCATCACCAAAGTTGCCTCAGCTCGGGAACTTGGGTACGAGAGGGGAAGGACATGCAATGAGCACCCCCGCTCGCCTGATCAAAGATCGGCGTGTACTAAGCATGATATTTCGTTTTTGAAAACATATGTGCTCTTATTCCAGTTAATTAGCTAATCTTACTACGTGATGCGCACAGCATACAAGTATAGACTAGATCGCCTAATTTGGAACAAAACATTGCATGCTAGTTTGTTTGAAAATGGTTTGAAGTTTGTTACTCGCAAGTAGGCTAAATTAGGGATTTTAATGAATTGTTCCAATCCAAGTAATCCAACCTTCACCCATAGGCATTCAGGCAGTTAATCAAGTAAGCAGTTAGCCTCATGGCAAGCATGCTTTCATGGCAACATTAACACACATGCAGTATGCTAAAGCGTAAACACTCACAGTGTACTCCGAGCCAAAACAGAGAACTAGTTAGAAATTATGTATGATCCTAGTTCATGTTAAGATGACTAATGCGACACATGCAAAAATGTTCTTAAGATAGGCTCGGCTATTCTTGAATGACATGTGAAATGCAACTTGATACATGCATTCAAATAGGTATTGAAAATGCAATGCTGGTTTGTATGATGCGCCGAGCCCGGTGCATGCAAAACAGATGAATGGATGCACGCATACGAGCATAAGGTATGCTAAATGAAATATGCCCTAAAACTAACCATCGTAAGTGGTTAAGTAAAAGGGAGAAAGAAATGGGGGTTGGAAGACATGCATCACACACACGCACGCTTATTACAACAATGTGCCCTCTTAAGGGAGGGACAAAAATAAGAAGCTAACTAGCTAACCTAAGCTAATTAAACTAATTATTACAACACAATTAATTAATTAATCCTAGTTAACTAATTATTACAAAACAAATTGAAATAGCTAACGCATTAACTATTAAAGTACAAAACAAAGCATAAGCTAGCCATCTAAGCATGGCACCTAAGGAAAGCAATAAAATAGGAGCCTCGAGGCGAGGAGTTTATGCATGCCCGGTCGCTTCGTTTGGAAATCCAATGCGATGCCCCGATTTGCCTTTGTTTTCATTTGTTCTCAGAACACTACACCAAGCTCCAAAAAGATGAAACTTCACCTTGGGAGTCCTGTGGGAGGGTGGCCGACACCTTTTGGTCTCTGCAGCCACCTGCCGACCACTTTCTTTGTTGAAAGCTAGAAAAAGTGGTCGGCCAGCTATTTTTTCTAGCTGGCCAACCAGTTGTTGCTGCCAAGCTCTAATTTTCTGCAATAGAGAGCAAGAAAGGGCATGGCAATGTATTTGCAAGATATGTGTGCACAACCACCCTCCCTATCATTTCATGAGCTCAAGGGAGTGTGGTCCTCGATCCTCGGGCCACCAATCACACATTTCAATGCATGATGGCCGAGAGGCGAAGTTGCACAATTCAATATGAAATGAATGCACAAATAAACACATAAAGCCTAAAACTCTATCATGCATGATCAAGAGCGTCGGCGACCGAGAATTGAGGCACGTTTCATCACTTTAAGTATGAAACGTCCCTCGTTTCTCGTGTTTGGACTAACACCTATTCCAAACAAAATGCAACACAAGCATGCAACATGAACAACCTAATAAGGCTAATGGCATGCACAATGCACAATGCTAATGTATGCATATTCAATGCAAGACAACATAAGCATGCAACAATATGAACAAGAACTAGCATGCACTGGATGATGACTCCCTCAATGCAGTTGTAGTATAGAGGATGTGTCCTAGATGCATGACGAGTTTACAAATGGCTGAACAAGCTCTCAGTTGATGGGAAGTAGTTTTATAAACATGCATAGAAGGATCAAAAACCAGCTAGCACCTAGAACAAAAGGCAATATCTAACTGGTCCTAGACAGCATTCATCTTTGGCTGGTGTACTAGACACCAGGATGCAATCAAAGGGTAAGAGGCCTCTTTGTGAAACTAGGCCACCCAATTATTACATGGTAGATAACTAGCCTGAAAAGAAGCATGGATTCAGTGCAAGGCATGGGACCAGGACTGATGATTGCTCTGCAAGGATTGCTTTGAAGATTGCTTTAAAGAGTGGGACAGCAAATCCAGCAGACAGACCAGTGGGCTCATGGGTCAAAGAGTTCCAGATTGGTTTGACATGCAAAACAAAGCGAAAGAAATGCCTACCCAAAGAAAGGCTTTTAGAAACCAGGGAAGAATGATCAAACCTCAATTGGTGGCTCCTAACAATTGGGTGTTATTAAAGAACCTAAAAACAAGGGAGCCAGATATGGTTCTTATGATTTCTAGGTCTCAAAGAAAGAAGATCCAACTAAGATACACCCAAAATCAGAGGGATGTAAAAGAAAGTGGAGTAAGCACTTCCATGACACAAGCAAAAGACCAGACAAATGAGGGATAGGTTTGAAGCATGTTCCTAAGATCAAGAGGAGTGCTAGCATGGAGCAATTGGCTAAAGTTCATGCTAAATTGAGAGCCAAAGAAAGATCCAGTTTAGCAGGCCTCAAGAAGGCCTTAATGGAAAGCGATGATGAGACAGATGAAGGGATTGAGCTAGGCCAAGAGAGAACATTGGCTGAAGATGAAATGTTTGAGGCCTTTATGTCTGAACAGACCTTTTTGGTTGATAAGCCAACAGAGATAGATCACCAATAGGCTACTTCAAAGGAACCTGCTAGCACAAAGGTACCAAATACAGCATGGAAGATGCTTCTAAGGTAGCAAAACAAGCTAATTTGGAAGGGAAACAAGTATAGCCAGTAGTTTAGTTTGGCTCATTCCCTCAAGTGCCAGTAAATGTGGCATATGTGCTGCCACAGGAATTCCAAGTTGACGAGGGAAATCAAGAAGGCCAGGAAAATGACCCCATTCTAGTTTCTAGTGAAGATCCACAGGCCAGCATGTTTCAAGATGAGTCAGAAGAGGCCAAGCTAGAGGAAACTGATAAAGAAAGTGAAGAGGTAAGCATTAACCTCTCATACCCGTTCGAGTGCCCCACAATATCTATGACCCAGCACTTTAAGCCCTTGTACATCAACGTTTACTTCAATGAGATACAAATGAACAGGTGTTAGTGGATAATGGTGCAGCAGTAAACCTGCTTCAAAGGTCCTTGTTGAAGAAGTTGGGAAAAAAAAAACCCTAGACTGATCCCAACTAGCACAACCATTGCTGATTTTGCTGGGAATAAACAAATGGCTCAAGGCATTTTGCCTATCAACCTAAGTGTGGGAACCAGAGATTGCATGGTAGCATTCTTTGTTATAGACAGTAATGCCAAGTATAATGCTTTGCTTGGTAGGGATTGGATCCACACCAACAAGTGTGTGCTATTAGCTCTGTGCAATGGGGTAACAGAGGAAACCATTGTCGATCTGCAGTCTTTTATTGCTTGTGCTGATTTTGCTAAGGTTAAGCTATACACTAAAGGGGTTGCACCACTCAGTGTGTTGAGGAAACATAATGGAACAGCTAAAGTGACGACTGATGAGAAAGTAGCACATCTGAAGCACTTAGTGCAGGAGAGTGCTAATGAAGAGTTCCTCACCAACTATGACAATGATGCCTAGTTATAGGCAAGAAGATCAGGACTAAGAAGCCAAGCCCTTGGCCTTAATCAAGTTTTCAGCATTGGACGTAAGTCAATAGTCTAGAAAGTGCAGGAACAAGACAGGAAAGCCATGGTGATTGGCTAGGAGCAACAAAAGGCCAGGCCTTTGGCCCTTGATAAGTACTGTGCATTGGATATTGATAAAAAGTCCAAGAAATACAGGAAAAAAAAGCCTTATGGACAAATTTTGTCTATGAGGAAAAAAGTAAAGATGTTGAACCAGATAAGGTGGGAGTAGAACAAAATGAAGAGGTTACTTCGAAGGTAAAAGAAGTCAAAAGGGAAGCATCAGTAAGTGCTCAAGTATAGGACCCTTTGGGAGAAGTCAACTTAGGGGAAGGTTCTGCATAGCAGCCCACTTACATTAGTGCTTGGCTAAGTCCCATTGACAAGAACCATGTTGGTAGTCCTCAAGCAATATAAGGATTGTTTTGTGTGGTCTTATAATGAACTTCCTGGACTGGACATGTGATTAGTGGAACATAGGCTTCTTATGAAGCCTAATTTCAAGCCACACAAGTAGAAACCAAGACAGATGAGCCCATAAGTGGTTTAAAAAGTGAAAGAGGAGATTCTTAGGCTCCTTAAGGCAGGCTTCATTAAAACAGCTAGGTATGTTGAATGGTTGTCTAATATTGTGCATGTGGTTAAAAAAAAATGGCAAGATGAGGGTATGCATCGATTTTAGAAATCTGAATTTGGCAACTTTAAAAGATGAATACCCTATGTATAGTTGATCTATTGGTGGACAGTTCAGAGGGCACAGGATTTTGTCTATGATGGATGGGCATTCTGTCTACAACCAAATCTGCATTGCATATGGGGATGTCCAAAAGACAACATTTAGGTGTCCTGGGAATATTGGCACCTTTGAATGGGTTAAAATGCCATTTGGTTTAAAGATTGCTGGGGCAACATATCAGAGGGCAATGAATACTATCTTTCATGATCTCATTGGAGGATACCTAGAGTGTTACATTGATGATATTGTTGTAAAGTCCAATCTATGGAGGAACACTTGGTTCACTTGACAGCAACTTTCGAAAGAATGAGAAAGTTCAAGTCGAAACTTAATCCTCTCAAATGTGCATTTGGTGTATCAACTGGAAACTTCTTGGGGTATGTAGTGCATAAGAAGGGAATACAGATTGATCAGAATAAAGCCAAAGCCATCATTGAGGCCAAACTCCATCAAGTAAGAAAGAATTACAAAAATTCCTTACTCAGGTTAATTTCCTTCGAAGATTTATTTCTAATACTATAGGGAAAACTAAAGTATTTTCTTCTTTGTTAAAGCTAAAAAAATGAAGAAGAGTTTGTGTGGATAGCTGAGCATCAAGCTGCTTTCGAGGGAATTAAAGCCTACTTGGCCAAGCCTCCCGTGTTGATGCCACCAAGGAGGGATAAACCCTTGAAGTTATACATTGCTGCAACAGAAGATTCATTGAGAGTTTTTCTAGCTCAGGACCATGAAGAAGGCAAGGAACAAGCAGTTTATTACCTTCGTAGGTTTTTAAATTCTTGTGAATGTAAATACTTAGTTGTAGAAAAGCTGTGCCTAGCATTGTACTTTGCAGCAATAAAATTAAAATATTATCTTTTGCCTACTATTGTCTTGGTAATTGCAACCACAGACTTGTTTAAATACATGTCATCTCGACCTATGCAAAGAGGAAGAATTGGCAAATGGATATTAGCTCTATCAGAATTTCATTTAGAATATGTCCCCCCCAAAAGGTAGTAACAGGACAAGTTTTGGCTAACTTTTTGGCAGATCATCCATGTCAAACAGAAAGCCAAGAGATAATGGACCTTGGTAAGGTCAATGTTGAGCCATGGAAAATGTGTTTCAATGGATCAAAAGCCAATGGTTTGGTTGGAATTGGTGTTGTAATGAAATCACCACAGGGGGTAAAAACCACACATGGTTTCAGAGTTAATGAAACTACTTGTTCCAATAACCAAGCTGAGTATAAAGCTTTAATAATGGGACTTGAGATACTTATTGGATTATAGGCTCATGTAGTTGATATATTTAGGGATTCTCAATTGGTAATCAACCAAGTAAAGGGAATTTTTAAATGTCAAAGTGCAAGCATGTTACTATATTATGTTGTTGCATTGCATTTACTTTCTCAGCTCCAGATAGCCAATTTGACTTGTATCCGAAGATTCATGAATCACAAGGCCAATGATGTAGCCCAGAAGGCCTCAAATTTCAGAAGAAATGATGACACCCAAGTGGACATAAGTTAAGCAACATACCAAAACTTAATACCACACTTGGCTAAAAGGGATATCATGGTAGAAGTTAACAAGAATAACTTAGAAGAGCATGATTGGAGACATCCAATCATTCAATATTTAACTGGCCCTTCTTCGAAGGCCAGTAGAAAAATTAAATTATAGTCCACGCAATATATAGTATATGGCAATGCTCTTTACAAAAAGGGAGCAGATGGATTGTTGTTGGAATGTTTAGGGCCAAAAGAAGCATTGGCTGCTATGGCTGAGGTGCATGAAGGCATTTGTGGTGCCCGTCAACCTGGTATGAAGATGAGATATTTGCTTCGAAAGCATTCTTACTATTGGCCAACCATTCTTAAGGATTTCATAGAGTATGCAAAAGGATGTTAGGCATGCCAAAATCATGGCATGATAAGACATGTGCCAATAGTTGATTTGCATGCAGTAGTGAAGCCGTGGCCATTTAGAGGATAGGCAATGGATATGATAAAAAAAATATATCCACCTTCTTCGAAGCATCATTGTTTCATTCTAGTGGCCACAAATTACTTCACTAAATGGGTCGGAGCTAAGCCTTAAAAGGCTATGGATCAAACTGAGGTTATTGGATTTATCAGAGAATTAATTAATAGGTTTAGCATCTCTCAGACCATAATTGTAGATAATGGGACTGTGTTTGAAGGAAAGATGGTGAAGTCTTTCGTAGCAGAATTTGGAATTAGTTTTATCAATTCCACCCCCTATTATGCACAAGCAAATGGTCAAGCTGAATCATCTAACAAGTCCTTGAAAAAAGGAATACAAAGAGTTATGGAAGATAATCCCAGGGATTGGCATAACTTGTTGTTAGATGTGCTATGGGCTTATAGGACTTCTCCAAGTTCAAGTACAGGGATCACTCCTTGTACCTTAGTATATGGACACGATGCAATGTTGCCTGTAGAAATTAACATTAAATCCTTGCGGATAAAATGTGAAGACCAATTACCTATTGAGCAATATCATCAAAGCATGTTCTTGGAGATAAAACAAGTGGATGCAGCCAGAATTTTGGCATTAAACAATATCCTCTTCTAAAAGAAAAAGGTAGCCATAAGCTATAACAAGAAAGTCAAGCACATCAGCTTTAATGAAGGAGAGGTGGTATGGAATACAATACTGCCAATAGGAATCAAGAGCCATAAATTTGGCAAATGGTCACCTAATTGGGAAGGACCATATCAAGTTCATAGAGTCTTGCCAGGGGGAGCATACCATCTGAGAAATCTAAATGGATATGTGCATCCCAAGAAAATCAGTGGCAGGTATTTGAAATATTATTATCCAACTGTATGGGAAGCACAAGAAGTATAAGAAATGCTAAGTAAGAGTAAACAAAAGAGCATGAAACACTCAAGTAATAAATAAGGATTTCATTTCATAACGAACTAAGTACATGCAGCCACAAATTGGCCCAAGAATCAATACAATGTTTCAGTTGTTTCCTTATAATTGATTCTCTACTCCTAAGGGATAGGAACAACTGAATGGTTGTAGCCATGTCCTACTTTCTGTTAGCCAGTCATTGGTTAGTAATTTGCAACTTTTTAGCATTTCAATCCAAGGCTAGATTAACTACTGCTAGCTCATTTTCTAGTTGGGCTTTCTTCTCTAAGGGTTGGGTTCGAAATTGAGAGGCATATGAACGTTGTCCCTTTAATTCGAACACTTCAGCATGTATATTAGAAACAAACTCCTTGTCTCTCAGCAGCAACTCTTCTGCAGCCTTGGTCATGTGGCTAATATTGATGTAGAAATCTATAGTAGCTGCTGCTTGAGATAAATGGCTAGAGAAGGTCATGTTAGACTGCTAAAAAACTTTGCAACATTGGAGGAAACCATTCTTAATGATGGGTCTTTGTAAGGCTTCAAATGGGATCCTTGAGAATAATGTCAGTAATTCCAAATAGGTGCCCAAGTCCATTAGAGGCAAAGAGACTCTTTTGGCAATAGAGGAACTCTACAAAATTTCCAGAAAGGATTCAGCAAGGACTAATGGTTCAGCCTCACTGTTGGTTGTTTGAGTTGTGGAAGGTATATCAAATAGGCTAGCCAGTCGGGTTTCAAAAATGTCTATCTCTTCTTCTGACATTGGAAATGAAAAAGAATCGCTAGTTAAATAAAGATATGGCTGCATGAGGATATGAGAGGGAGTGGAGGATTCCCCAGCAGTGTCCATAGTCTTGGCTATCAGCAAGTCTAGAGAAAAGGGACTGGAGCTGGATGGTATAGATGAGCTACCAGTGCCTTCTGTGGGAGTACCAACTACTACTAAAGATGAAGTGGCAATTGGGGCTCTCTCAAGTGATAAAGGGATGCCCAGGAGTATAGGAGGAGTATAATGAGATAAGGGAAAGGTTAGATGGGGTAGATATGGAGTAAGGCCCAGGCATAAAGAAATTGAGATGCTTGGCCTTAATGAAGAAAGGGAAGAAGGCATGTGAAGTATAGAGCTGGGAAGTAGAAGTACCATCTGAATGGCTTTACACTTATGGGCACCACAGTGTTACTCTTCTTTCTCCTTTCTGAGGCTGTTGCTAATGGCCTTTCCTCTATATGCAAAATAGAGAAAGCTAGTGTCGAAAGAGAAGGAGCTGGAGTGACTACTATTGCATGTCAAGAAAGAAAGAAAAGTGTTAATTCTATGATAGAATCCTTGAAAGGGAAATCATTATCCTAGAAAGGAAAGTTATCAAAATGGATTGAAGGAAATTACCAGCTTCGGAGGTGGCAGTGGTGTTGTGTGGAGAACTGTGAAGGGAATAATGCTTAGCAGTTTGCTTCTTCCGTGCAGGCTCTTTTGCTATACATCAGCATCAGCAACAGCAGCAGCTTCATCCCCTAGCATCTGCTGGTGCCTCCTCTTTTTGGACCTTTAGAAAACAATGATTTCTTTCAATTGCTCCTTCTCCATTGCTTTGCTAGCTGCCTCGTGGATAAGGTCCTCAGTAAAGTCAGAAGGGAAAATTGCCATTTTCTTCCTCCTTTTAAGTGGAGTTTCGTTTTCCTTTTCTGCTTCCTCCTCTTCTGCAGGAGTTCCAGGTGCCTCTTCTTTAGGATCAAACAAGAGTTTTCTTTTCCTCTGTTGTTGATGCTTGCCCTTAAGAATGCTCAAAGCTTGAACTCTCTGAGGAGAGCCTTCCTGTGGAGCTCCTGCACCAAGAGCATAACTATAAGTAAATAAGCAAGGCAAAATAAAAGAAAGAGAAAGGGAAAATAGAAATGCATACCTTTCTTTGAAATAGCCCTAGTGATTCTTGGAGGAGGAGGAGGTGAGGAAACAGGAGTAGACACTGAGACAACAGGAGTAAGAGCTGGGATGACAGGGGCAATGGAGGCAATAATAGTGGTCTCAGTCTCTTTGGACTTAGCTTGAGAGGTCACATCTAGCCTTACCCACAGATCCTGAGGAGAGATAGCCAGGAGCACCTCCATATTAGTTGTCCACCAATTCTAGTACCTCCTCAATGAAGTGCCGTGTGGGATGAAGGGAGTGAAACTGAATTCGACCAAGTCTTGTACCAACTTGGAAGTTGCCTTATCCAGTTTGGTTCTTGGTACTTTTAGCTCTCTGGTTGCAAGATTGGGGTTTGTTTGGCTTCAGAGAGGGAAATGAATTCCTTGAGTAAGCCCAAATTGCCTAGCAAATTGGGCAGGGCAGTAGGGTTCAGTAATACACTTAGAAGCTCGAAAGTTCAAGGTACCAGTGTAGAACTCCCTTGGAATCAAAATTGAGGCCTACATATCTTTGTAAATGGGGTTGGAACAGGTGTTGTTAGCTAGGAAAGTCCTTAACCATGTTGGCCCTATGTTAGCCGCAAAAGGGCCAAAAAAAGTAAAAAGAGAGGAAGCTGATAGTTGATGGAAGAAAGCAAGGTAATAAGCAAAGGTAGAAGGGTAGAGTGAAACTCTGGTATACTTCATTCCCTAGGTGGTAGAGTCTTGCATCAAGAATCTTAAGTACTTGGAATGCAAGTAAGTGAAGTGAGCAAAAACGTAGAGTTACAGCACCCAGAGTGGTCCCCTTTGGTTGGTATCTAGAGGTTTCTCACAAAACTTAGAGCAAGCTCTATATACATGACCCAGTACATAAGGAGCTAAGGCTATCTTCTTAGATTTTAATAAATCAAGTTTCTTCCGATCAGTCACAGGACCTTCCATTTTATTCTTAGATTTTAATAAATCACTAAAGGAAGAGGTCAGAGGGGAAATAGAAAAAGGAACATTAAGATAAGGATAATCAGGACCAAAGGGAGTACTAGCGGGTGATAACCCTAGAAGATGGCACATGTCAAGGATAGTGGGGGCCATCATGTCACACCGAATTGGAAAAATTGAAAGTTGGGTTCCAAAAACAAAGTGCAGCAAGTACGAGAAAAGGGTTTTTAAGAATGGAAAACCTGGCTAATCGAAGGGCGTCGAGGAGACAGAGTTCTTGGAGGTCCAGTGCCCTGGAAAGAACAACTCAGTCATATCAGTCCTCCTATTCTGGCCTCAATGTGGGCCAGCAGAGATGGGGATGGTTCATCTTCCAGCTTCCCCAATTAAGGGCACTCTTGTAAATGAGGCATTGATCCTCTAAGCGCGGATACAGAGCAGAGAGTTGGGTGAGAGCTTCTATGAAAATGGGTCCAAGAACAAACTCCCCTTGAGCATGGTGACGAGGAATAAACATCCACCCATCGATAGCACATCGTTCACCGGCCTTGTATTTGTCACATTCTTTGTTGATGATTCTCCTCAAAGCCATAGATGGGCTCACATGCTTGACGACTGGTATTTTGGAAGAAGCCATTAGCGAGGGATTGAAAGAAGAAAGTGAACGGAAGGGCAATGAGCTGTAGGTAGGAGCAACATGAGTAAAAAGAAGACTCTAGACAAGCGTTCAGATAAAGCGCGAGAAGAGGTGGTTTAAAACCTTTCTGTACAAAGTTACACATTTAATATAACGGGTTAAACGGACTCAGGTTCCAACCCATGTGTGATCCTTGAGAACACAAGGAAGAAAACTATCTCCGAACCAGTATGTAGATACATTATGAAGGAGGGAAACACATTACAGACACCAAGCTTGGCTTAAAAAATTGTTAGTTGGCTTCGAAACCGGTTTTCAAATGTTTAGCTTAGCTTTGAAAACAGGAAGTTGGCTTCGAAGCTAGTCTTATACCTTTAATTCAACCATAGTTGAGATTTGTTCACTTCAAGAATCCTAGAGGTATGCTTTTAGACTTTTGAACAAAGGAAGTTTCCTTTGAAGGGATCTTTGTAGTGACCTATGATTAGAATATGGTTCTTGCCTATTCTTTCAGCATACATAAGCACTATGGAACCAGTTCTTGGATAAGCAATATAGAAAGTCCAAAGGCCAAAGGACTTACACTTTTGTTTATATAAGACCCTTCGAAGGCAAATATGGCCGTTCTTAAGAGAAATTTCATGCTTCGAAACACCTGAGCCAGGCCTTGAAACAAGATTGGTTAGTTCAAAGCTGTTATTTACACAGATTATATTAACCAAACGATTAGAATGTCAAAACCTAAGACAAATACTATCACTGCTATGAGGAATTTTATGATTCGAAGCATTTGAAACTAGGCATCAAAGCAAGTTGGTTGCTTTGAAGCTGTTATTCACAGATTACATAGACAGAGTAAGGAATAAATTCATATTCGCCACGTATTCGATCATTCAATTGGAATATAAAACTAGATCATGATAGATGAGATTGGGAGAACCCAGTTTTATTGATATGCAATATTTACATTTGGAAAACCTACTTGGTTTCGTTCTCAATTTCATAAAAATAAGGAATGGACAAAGTCACAAGATCATGAAACTTTGTATACATACTCTTTTCCTAACCTATCTTCTATCCTATCTAAGTTTGGTTTATCTAACTGATGAGCCCTTAGTTGGAAGAAGAGTTGTTGGGTCTTCATTTCAAATTCTGTTTGCTTAAGAGCCTTATTTGTTTCATCCATTCCTCCTTTCCCATGTGCATCGTCCATAATGGCATCTTCTCCATACTCTGAATCTTGGTTCTTAAAGTCTTCATATTCTTTAATAAGATTCTCTATTTCATACTGAATTAGAATACGAGTAGTAGAGGTGTTCTCCAATAACTCACTAGTAGTAGATGCATTTGTGTGCTAGTTGAGTAGAAGAGGAAGTTAATCCAAGAAAGTATGAAGTTGTGCCTGAGCTATAGGGTTAAGGATGTGGCTTCGAGAGATAATATCACAGGACCACAACAAGTTCTTGTGAGGAGTGTCATCTCGAAGGACCTCAAAGGATAAATGAGAGAAAGCAACAAGCAGAGTCTAGGCTCTATACTGTTGATAAGCAGTAAGAAGAACTGGAGCTTGGTAGGGAGCAAAATGCTAGCTCACAAAGAGGGTGAGTTTCAGTTCTTCAACCCAGTTAGGATTGGAGGGCAGGGAAAGAGCAGTTGGGTCCTCTCCAAATGAAGGTGGGAACTCAGGCTTGTTCACACATTCTAGCCAATCAGAGGAGCAGATTTTTGCTTTTTTGGGTAGGAGGTAGGATTGATTCCTAAGGCCTCAACAGGGTGTGGAGTCCTTCGCACTAGTCTGGACGGTAAGGTGGAAGCATACCATGCCGAAAGCAAGTTGTCTTCAAGGCTGCGAAGACGGTCAAAGGGGACGTATGGATATATTACAGAACAATGCATGAAGGGATGAATTGCAATGGGATCATCAAATTCAGGAAATCGATGGTGGATTCATTCCCTTGTTTGAGGTTGAGTGGGTATGGGCCAAGCATCCCAACCAGTATTTCTAGAGGACGATGAAGCAACTTCATCCCAAACAGAGAGTTTTGTAGAAGATAAAGAACTTCCAAGATCCATTTATGCAAAAGTTTGGTCCAGAGGTTCATATGGTGCAAAAGCTTCCATGACTTGTATAAATGGGGGTGGATAAATGTGGGTGGATAAATGTGGCCAACAAATGCATGAAGGTTCTTCTGAGGTCGGTCATCATTGTCAAATACCTCTTCATATGCTCGGTCAATGTAAGAGACGGCTTGATTGGCCATTGGAGATGTATCAGTTTCTTCGTATTCAAAGATAATGGAGGGAATGTTCAAAACGTAAGGAAGGATTTAATGAAGTTCAGTGCTTCATTTCTAAGAAGGCGGTTACATTTCAGCCAAATCCATGCATGTCCTAGGACGGGGACAAAGTGCACTGATCCACTAATATCACCAAGTATTAGGTATATTAGTGCAGGGGGTAAATGTTGGCTATATATTTTGTATAGGCCAATCGTAGCTTAACATATGGCTCGTGAAGGGTGATTTGGGGAATTAATGCAAGTCTCCAACCAACAATAGACACATGGCAGTTCATATTGATAATGGTGGGTCTGCGTTTCATGGAAGCTGTTAGAAGGCGCGGTGTAACATGGCCCAATGGTTACTCAAAAGTTCGAATTCAAATACGAGGGGGAAGCCCAACTGAAGGAATGGTGTAGTGGAAGCTGATTGTGCGAAGCCATGACCAGAGATTGTGGAAGTGCATTTCGACGGTTGAAAGCCCATTTCGACAGTACCTTTAGAAAGTATAAATAGAGGAGAAGGCCCTAGAATGCTGGACCCAAAATCAAATCCAGAAACTAGTTTATTTACTTCATATTTCTTTCCAGTTCTTCACATTTCCGGACTTCAATTCGTATACTGCACCTCATTTCCTAGGAGTAGTTTTAAGTAGTCATTACTGCAACCTTTTCAAGGCTGAGTCATTTCATTGTAAGTTCCTATTTACCTAATGAAATTCAGTTTTTGAATTGTACTTGTTATTTCTTATAAATTCCTCCTAAAACAAGCCACCAGTAAAAGTCCTCTTCATTGAGGCTAAAAAAACTTAAACACAATCGTTTGATAATTGGTTGGCAATTAACATTTTGTAAGGACTAATTTATCCTTGCTGGCATGCTTAAATTACACTATTAACCCTCAAAAGCCAAAAAAGCCAACAATTGTATAGGTGAAAGTTAGAAATTTCATTTTTTCAATTAATTCTACTAAATAAAAAATTATAATAGGGAGGTATTTGTAATTTTCCAAACCACAGGGGGCAATTCGTGTTTTAAGCAAACCTCAAGGGGTATATTTGTAATTTATACTTTATATATATATATATATATATATTCAAGTTATGATCTAAATTGTTATTGGTTACAAACTTTATAAGGAGAATTTTATAATATATATTTATTACAATATGTATATGTAGTTATGTCATTTTTTTTAGTTATGACATTATTTTGATATGTTTGGTTATGTCTCATGTAGTATTTGATTATAACTTTTTTAATTATGACTCAAAAATATAAAAAATTATATCATTTTCTTTTTTAATTATAAAATACATATGATATACACCTTTGAAAAATGTGTATCATAATCCATTTATAAAGATAAGTTGTAGTGTTTGATTACGTGCCAAAATTATATGAGTTGCAAATCTATTATGATGACTTGTCACCAAAATGAATTTCAATCCTACGTTTCAAATGATGTTGCTTATGATTCAATGTTAAACGTACACAAATTTTTATTCCCCCAAAAAAACTTACACAATTTATATATATATAATTCATAAAAAATAATTTAGTTATAGGCTTACAATTTAGATTTTTAAATTTATTCACAATGATATGGTAAGAAAGATAGACACTATACAATTAAATGAGTGACAAATCAAATATTAACATTTATTATACATTCGTGATTTTTTTGTTTTTGTTTTTGTGTATTAAATATTTTTAGTTCTTTAATAGACTAACTGCTAGACAGATTTTTTAAAATGGGTGATTGGGCAAAATCTTCAGAGCAGACAATATTTGGGATTTGAGGTCTCGCTTTAAGTAAAAGAACAGTTATTTCCAATAAAAACACAAGCTCAGTAGAATCTTTATTTTGTCTATTACTGTCAACCCAACGGTTTAATGGACGGGTTTTTAAGCGGGTTGTCGGTTTAACCAGCGATTCAATTATTCCAAACCGAATGTTCTATACAAACAGTTATGTGAGATAATCTGGACTGGAAATTGGGTTGGTCGACGGGTCAACAAATCGGACCGGCCAATTTGGTCCAATTTTCAAAATCATGATTTTGTCCTTTTTTTGTCAAACCAAATTTTCAATACAAACAGTTTTGTGAGATAATCTGGACTAGAAACTGGGCTGGTCGACGGGTCAATAGATCGGATCGATCGGTTTGGTCCGATTTTCAAAATCATGATTTAGTCCCTTTTTTTTTTCTTTTTCTTTTTTTTTTGGCTCTAATTTATAATATAAAATTTTCCACTGGATCAGAAATTGTTTTACATGTTAATTGTTGATTCTTATTTTCTACTGGATCAGTTGTGTAGTAACTTGTTTGTCCAAAAAAAAAAAAAAAAAAAAGGCTTGCGTGTCAAAATTCTATTATAGGGGCATCCTATGTGTTCGTATGAAAACACATTGAATCATAACCATATTACATCATATTCTTTTTTGGAACCAGTGTTACATCATATTCAATTAACCATATTGATGATCTTTTGCTATAATGGTAAATAGAGAAATACTGAGAGAGCTAGGACTCCATGGACAAAGATCTAAAAACTCAGCACCATGTGTGTACACAAAATTTGATGAAGGATATACGAAAAATTTAAAAACAATCAATTAAAAATTGTAATGAAAGTTGACATACAATACTAAATAAAGACAAGCACGAAGTCATTGTAAAAGATAAGTAAGAAAATACTATAGATAATTATCCTTATCTTGATTAAAAAAAAAATTACCATAAGAACTGACTCCCACTTTTCAAAGATAAAATAAAAATTTAAAGTGTATTTAAAATAAATTTTTAATTAGATAGGATCGTTTACTAATGTATAATACTTAGGAGTTTATATTTTATTTTTGAGTAAATTGGTGATAAATCCAATCTAAGTAGTGTATAAGATATTAGGTCCAATGGATATTTTTTTATTAGTAGAGATTCACCCTTTATGAAATAGTTTAGTGATAACAACAATGCTACAGACTCCCAAAAAACACAATCTCCACTTACTTGTGATTGGTCTAGGAAGGAAAGAAAAAGAAATAAAAAAAACGAAAACGAAAACACAAGATTGGTCCACATTATTTTGGAAGTCATGAGGGTCCCAAGCATTTTTGTTATTGATAAATCCTTTTATTTGTTTTGAAGGATTTTTTGTTTCTAATTTTACCTCTTAATTTATCTGTTGACTTTCGTTGATCATCTGTTCAAATTTTTTTCCTTTCTGCTCAAAATTGTTTCCCTATCTTTTCAAAAAAAATTTCTATCTATTCAATTTTTTCCTATCTGTTCGATTTTTTTCCTATTTGTTCAAACTTTTTGCCATATCTATTCTATTTTTTTACCTATCTATTCAATTTTTTTCCCTATCTGTTAATTTTTTTAATCTTTTCAATTCAAACTTCCCTTATTTGGTTAAATATTTGTCCGAATACTTTTCTATCTATCCAAAATTTTTGACTATCTATTCAAATCCTTTTTAAATTTATAAGTTTTCCTATTTGTTCAAATCCTATCAGTTGTTCATTAACAACTACATGACCAAATCCTGTCTGTTCATCATCATCATCTTCATTATCAATAACAACATCAAAAAAAAAAAATGATTAAAAGCTACCTTGGGCAGATGTAGACAGATACAAAAAAGAAAAACAAAAACAAAAAAATAGATTCAAAAAAAAAAATGAACAGATCAAATCAGGTCAAATATTGTTCTGAGAAATAGATTAGATCGTATTAACTTCAACCGAGAATCCATGGTAGCGGGGGAGACTTCTCAATTGCAAAACATGTATTGGATATAAATAAGCATATACATATATGTGTGTAATGTGTATATGAAATGGAAAAATAAATAAATAAAATAAGAAATTGTGATTGTAATGAAATTAAACTCACCCGGACAAACAAGAGAGTCCTATCCAAGAGAAGAATACATGTTCAAATCTATGAAAACGCTAATTATTCAGGTTTTTCTTTTTTCATATGTAACCCAAAATTTTTATTTATGTTATTTTTTTTTACCTTGGTTCTGCATTTGATTATTTGTTATGTTTCTCATTCTCCTAGAAAATGATTTCAATTGAGAAATGAAGAAAATGAGATCCTACAATTCTGTAATTTAAATTAAGTTTGAGTTTGTATAGAATTCTATATGTAATAAATGTATATTAAATAAAGTCCATATAAAATAGATAAAGTTAGTATAATTAAAATTAAATTTGAGTTTATATAGAACTCTATATGTAATAAAGAAATACAAACCCTTATAAAATAGAAAACCCTATATATATATGATTGAAACAACCTAAATATATATATATATATATATATATATTTTATACTTTTTAATATATCAAGATTTAAGTAGATCTAAAAAGTAAAAATAAAAAAAAAATTGATTAAAATATTTTGAAAAAATTACTAAAAATATAAAAATAAGAATTGAAAAATTAGAAAATTATTTTTGAAAACTCTAAACTAAATAGAGTGAGTTATATTTCACCCTTTTTTTTAAAGAAAAAATTACCCATAAATCCTATATGGAGGAAAGTTAAACCATTTAGTCCTGAGAGTTTTTTTATGGACCAATTAGTTCTATTTTTTGGGTAAGTTTTATTTAGTTGATTTTGGTTCCATTTGAGTTTACATGAATACCCTTTGTGTGATATATTTTTCTAAATGGGTGATTTGGTTTTGGCTAGGAATGGCAATGTTATCGTGTAAGGGGTTTTGATTGTTTAACATTGATTAGATTGTTGGGAGGAGAGAGTGTTGGGTTATTGATTGTGCTATGTTTCCTTTTCTGGTGGTGACCATATTCGAATGCATGACCCTTCATTAAATGGTGGTTGTTGGGTTTGCTCTGATGTTGCCTGCGCCGATCGTATTGTAACAAGGTGTTTTGGTTGTTTGTTGTTTACGTTTGTATGTTTATTTGTGCGTGGTATTGGTGTTGTATTGTTGATTTATGTTCTTATTATGATGCTCTCTTTTTTGTGTGTGTGTTAACTGTTGGTGTGATATGGTGTTTGTGTGTTGTACGCTCTTAACATCACTTACGCACAGTTGGTTTTCTAATTGGCATGTCAAATGTCATTTTTTTTCCGTTTTATTTCCGTATATGTTGGCGTTGTAATGGGAGCCTTACTACATCATAATGACGCAATTAGTACAACTACAGCACAATGATGCTATACTTATAAAAACCATTGGGACATTAACATTTAACGCACACGTCGATCCCACCAACTTCACATCAGTACGACACCACCAACTCAACAACTAACACTACCATTCCACACCTCCAACAAGGATTACAACCACATCAACATGACTACACCACACCAAAATGACACCATCGGAAACAAAATCATAACAAAATGAACTCCACACAACCATACCCCCCATGGAATTTGCAACCCGTCAATCATTATGTAACATGAGAATTTAATTACTATAGCGATCCCGGTTTTCCCTCTTTTGTTTATTGTATTCCGGACTCGGTTCCATAGATGTTGGTCGTTGTCTTATTCTCATTTCTATCCTTTACTCTTTATATTTGAGTCTTGGATTGTGTTGGGCAGGTTGGGAACAGGTTGGTTGTGTTTAGAAACCAAAAGTTAATGCCCAGATTTTGGCCTTCACGCTCGAGCGGGCTTTTGACGCTCGAGCGGGCTCTTTGTTGTTGCTTGCCCTCTCGAGCGGGCATTTTGACGCTCAAGCGTGATTATTCATCTCCCAGTATTTTGTTCTGCAGGTTATCGGACACTCGAGCGTCCACTTTCACGCTCGAGCGGGGACCATTGACTACAAAACTTCTGGAAGTGTGCATTCGGTGCTCGAGTGGCGCTTTTGATGCTCGAGCGTAAGTCTGTGTCTGACGCTCGAGCGGGGTGTTCCACGCTCGAGCGTACTTGTTTGTATATCAGTCCGAAAAATAACTTTTTAGATCACTTTTTCGGCACCTTCTCTCTCTCTCTAACTTTTCAAAACCCAAACTTGAGAGCTTCTCACTCTAGACTTCAACTTCTCTCTAAGGTTTGATCTAGTTTGAGTGATCTTCTTTCTTAGTTCCTTTGCAAAAGTGGAGCTTGCCTTGATCTTCATTTCAATCCTAAAATCTTGAAGTTTGGAGCATTTTCGATTTTCTTCATCATTCCTTTGGGTCTCTCCATTTGAGGTAGGGATAACTACTCATTTTCCTGATCTTTAACATAGATGTTTGACATTTTGTATAAATGGTTTGATTTGGGAAAGTTAGGGTTTGAGATTTGAAATATTGAAAAGAGGGTTTTGTTCCTTTTGAACTATATATGTGTATATGGGTCTTAACATGAGATTGTGAATGTTTATTAATGATATTTGGACCATTGGGTCAATATTGGAAACAAAATGGAAAAATGTCATATTTGGGTTTCATTGGGTCATTAGTGTAATTAATGACTTTCATTGTGAAATATGAAATTGGGATGGAAATGATGAAATTGGCTTAAGATTAGATCGAATGGTGGAGTTGGATTTATTAATCGCTCACTTTTGAAAATGTTGATAATTTATCTGTTGGCGCATTTATTATCTGTTTAGAAATAATTGCTTTGGGCTATCAGCAGAGGATAGTCTTGATTGTTATAGACAGTGCATGATGATTAGGTGAATTAAAACTAATCGATTGAATATGTCATTGAATATGACGGTTGGAATAATACATCAAATACGTGTATTGATTGATCATGTATATGATAATTGTTTATATACATTGTATTGTGTGAAAGGAGATAAGAGATGTACTCCACGGTTTGGGAGGAGATAGGGGATGGACTCCATTGATACAACAAATATGTGTATCTATTATGAAGTATGGAAGTGTTTTCATATGACATTGATACAGCAAATATGTGTATCTATTGTGAAGTATGGAAGTGTTTTGATATGAGTTGTTATCTCATTTAAAAAGGAAGTGCTTTAATATGAGTCGTAGTCTCATTTAATTGTTGGCCAGGTTCTAAGCCATGTTATGACTTGAAAATTTGATAAGTAAAGGAAGGTGGAATGAAATGTGGACATATCTGTCATGGAATTAGATTGTGTTGTGCGTTGGTGGTATGAGTTAAATATTTATCAAATGCTAATGTTTTAGTTATTGCTCATATTATGTTTAGCATATCTCTACTGGGGGTTGGCTCACCCTATACGGGACATCATTTTCAGGTGCAGGTGATATGCTGCCTCCAAGGTCTTAGCTTGGGAGGTTGTAGAAGTTGAAGGCTTATCTTTTTGTGATTTTCATTTGTATTACATGTATATCAAGCCAAGGGCTTATTTTGTGTAAAGAGTTAGAACTCTATTTTTGTTGAACCCAACTGTTGACTTGGAAAGTTGTAAGCCTATAGGGCATTTACTTTTGTTATCAATATGTAATATCTCTTGTAAGAATACTCTGATGTTGGGAATATGATATCTCTTTCTTGTATCATGATTTTATGATTATGGGTTTATTTTGAGGGCGTTACAACTTGGTATCAAAGCGTACCGGGTTTGAATACTTTGGGTTCGTTGGAAGTGGTTAGTACCACAATAGGTTTATCTCTCTTGCTAAAGAGTTATGTGTGATATTATGTGTTTATCTGATAACATGCTTATGTGACTACTTGGGTATGAGATTTAGTTTCTAGGATGTTGATTGGATCCTTGGGTTTCTGGGAGTCCTATTGGAAAAGCACTTGATCAATGCTGTTTCTAATTGGAACTCTAGCAACGCCTCGGGACTGTCATTATCCGGAAATGAAATTCGTAAGTGCTTATGTGATTATGTGCTTAGGTGGAATGAATTATTGTTGTCCATTGCTTTAGGACGTGAGCATTATAGCTTCGGCACATTTGTGAATGTGCTAATGTTCTTCGTTACCTTTATTAGGATGTCAGGACAAGGACGTAGTGGTAGGCGAGGTAGGCCTAGGAGGCAGGAGATGCCTATACCGGATGAGATTCCGCCGCAGTAGGAGGGGGTTGGTCAGGCCAATGTGACCGAGCCAGTAGGTCCGCAAGCCATGGGCGCCTTAGCCCGTGCGATGACAGGAGCATTGAGGGAATCCATGGACATTCTTAGAGCTGAGAATCAAGTCCAGGCCCATGTTGCTGAGGCAGAGCCTTCTTTTCTAATGAGGGAGTTCTTCCGGTCTAACCCGGACGAGTTTGTGGGTGATCCGAAAGAGCCACTTAAGGCTGATGAGTGACTTGAACAGATGTCGAAGACATTTGAGATGCTTGGCATCGAAGACGGGGCTTTGTAGGTGGCCTTGGCATCTTTCCAGTTGAAGAGAGACGCGGGTCAGTGGTGGAAGTTTGTTCGAGGACGTATTGGTGGCACATGGGAGGCCTTTGTAGATGCTTTCCAGGAGAAGTTTCTGTCTCCAGCTGTTAGGGAGAAGTTGAGGGACCAGTTTTGTCAGCTCAAGCAGCTAAGTATGCCAGTGGCCGAGTTTGAGGCCGCATTTACCAGTCTATCCAGGTTTGCTCCTGAGCTTGTGGCGTCTGAGGAACGCCGTAAGTTTGAGAAGAAGCTGAGGCACGGGCTTAAGACTAGAGTTGCTAGGTCCATGACTCGGGAATATGGACGCCTTGTGGATGCCGCAACGCATCTTGAGATTGTCATGTAGGAGGAGGAGGAGAGAATAAAGGGCTCCAAGAGAAGTCAAGATGGTCAGGGAGATGGTAGGAGGCAAAGGGGTTCTAACCCTCAGTAGCCCCAAGGTGCTTTTGTGAGATCTACTTTTCCAGTGCCGAGTTCAGGTTCTGGGAGAGGCAGCCAGGGAGACATTACTTGTTATAAATGTGGTCAGCTAGGCCACAAGTCTCCAGCTTGCCCACAGAGGGGTGGAGGGCAAAGAGCAGCTTCATCTTTGGCTTGACCTTAGAGCCAGAGTCAGGGCAGAGTCCAGCAGCTCTGTTGCTACCAGTGTGCTCAGGTGGGGCACTTGAAGAGGTATTGCCTGCAGTTGAGTGGCACATCTAGTGCGTCTGGTTTGAGGCAGACACAGATTTTTCAGCCAGCACAGTCAGTTCAGGCCTTAAAGGCCAATCAATGGGGCTTCATCGTCTCAGTCTGTGCAGCAGTCTTTCGCTCCGAGAGGTGAGTAGGTAGACCAGAGACCTTCAGGGCGCGTTTATGCTGTTATTGCGCAGGATCTTGTACCAACACCATCTGTTGTGAGAGGTACCTTTTGTTTTGCAACTCGGTTGCCAATGTGTTGATTGATACGGGTCCATCCCATTTCTTTATATCTGCTGCATTTGCATCTGTTTTGGGGTTGGTGTTGGCACAGCTAGCATCTCCTATTTGTGTTGTATCACCTGTTGGGGGTGAGTTGATTTTGAAACAAGGGTGTCGGGGCTGTGATATAGAGGTCGTCGACCGCCGACTTTCATTTTCTTTTGTAGTTATGGCTATGTCAGGTTTTGATGTGATTTTAGATATGGACTGGTTATCGTCATACTGGGCTGTTATTGATTGTTATCGCCAGCGGGTCACTGTATGTACCTTGAGCGGGGATTGTTTCCATTTCTTGGAGGATAGGGTTGATAGAGTGTTGCCACCGGTGTATGATCCGCGAGGACAGAGTGAGCTTAGTGGTCTTCTCGCTAGCTTTATGAGTAGTGAGTGTGATGAGACCCAGACTGTATTGCCCAGAGTGGTTTGTGAGTACTCGGACGTCTTTCCCGAGGACCTTGTTAGTTTGCCACCTCATCGAGAGATTGAGTTCTCTATTGACTTAGTGCCCAGTACGGCGCCGATTTCCATGGCACCTTATCGTTTTGCCCCAGCCGAGCTGAGTGAGTTGAAGATTCAACTCCAAGAGTTGCTAGATAAGGGTTTTATCCGCCCTAGTACTTCGCCATGGGGAGAACCGGCCCTCTTTGCTAAGAAGAAAGATGGTGCCTTGAGACTTTGTATCGATTACTGGAAATTGAATCGGGCTACGGTTAAGAATAAACACTCTATGCCCCATATGGATGATCTGTTTGACCAGTTGAAGGTGTCCCGTTGTTTCTCTAAGATAGACTTGAGATCGGGTTACCACCAGTTGAGGGTCAGGGAGGAGGATATCCCGAAGACGACATTCTGTACGCGGTATGGCCACTATGAGTTTCTGGTGATGCCTTTTGGGCTCACCAATGCACCGGCAATATTTATGGACTTGATGAACCGGATCTTCCAGGAATTCTTAGATCGTTTCGTGGTCGTTTTCGTGGATGACATTCTGGTTTATTCACCTTCTGAGGAAGTGCACGTGGAACACTCGAGAGTGGTGCTTGAGTTGCTTAGAGCCCATAAGCTATATGCTAAGTTTGGGAAGTGTGAGTTTTGGCTAAGAGAAGTTAAGTTTTTAGGCCATATAGTCTCCGGGGAAGGGGTGTCTGTTGATACATCCAAGATTGAGGCAGTGCAAGATTGGGCACAGCCTAAGAGTATTTTTGAGATCCGCAGTTTTCTGGGATTAGCTGGGTATTACCGCCGGTTTGTGAAGGATTTCTCCAGACTAGCTTCGCCGTTGACTAGATTAACGCGGAAAGGGGTCAAATTTGTGTGGAGTGAGACTTGTGAAAAGTCGTTCTAGGAGTTGAACGTTAGACTTACCACTGCTCTTGGGTTGATTATTTCGGAGAGAGGTTTGGGTTATGTGGTTTATTATGATGCCTCACGAGAGGGTTTGGGTTGTGTGCTGATGCAAGAGGGGAAAGTGGTAGCCTATGGCTCGCTGCAGTTGAAAATACACGAGAGGAATTACCCTACACATGACCTAGAGTTAGCAGTTGTGATTTTTGCCTTGAAGATTTGGAGGCACTACCTTTATGGTGAGAGGTTCGAGGTGTTCTCGGATCATAAGAGTTTGAAGTATCTGTTTACACAGAGAGACTTGAATTTGAGGCAAAGAAGATGGACAGAGTTCATTGAGGATTACGATTTCGAGTTGCACTATCATCCGGGAAAGGCCAACGTTATGGCCGATGCCCTTAGTAGGAAATCTATTAGTGATGTAGCTTGTATAGCCATCCAGGAGTGGGAGATGTTGGGTGCACTTGGCGAGTTTGATTTGCTTCTGGGTGAATCTGTCGAGGCTGCGGCCTTGTTTTCTGTTGTTGCACAGCCTACACTTGTGACTCGAGTGTTAGAGGCACAAAGAGGTGACCTTGAGGTAGAATCCCTCCGAGAGAAGATTTCAAGTGGGAAGGTTGAGAAGGGTATGACTGTGTATCCCGACCTGAGTGTGAGATACCGAGACTGTCTATTTGTGCCGGAGTCTTGCCGAGAGGAGGTACTCCGAGAGTTTCACCATTCATGCCTTGCGGTGCATCAGGGAGGCACTAAGATGTATCGTGATTTGGGTCGCCAGTTTTGGTGGCGGGGTATGAAGAAAGATGTGCCAGTTTTTGTGTCTAAATGCCTTACTTGTCAGCAAGTGAAGGTCGAACATCAGAGGCCAGCGGGTTTGTTGCAACCCTTGCCTACTGCCGAGTGGAAGTGGGAGCATGTCACTACGGACTTCGCTGTAGGTCTTCCGAGGACTCAGCGGGGTAGTGATGCTATTTGGGTGGTTGTAGACCGGTTGACTAAGTCGGCGCACTTTATTCCTATGCGCGTGAGAGATTCGGTAGATCATCTTGCCGACTTGTATATTCGGGACATAGTGAGGTTGCATGGGGTCCCAGTGTCGATTGTCTCAGATAGAGATCCACGTTTTACTGCTAGGTTGTGGCAGAGTTTGCAGTGTGCTTTGGGCACTAGATTGACCTTTAGCATGGTTTATCATCCTCAGATTGACGGGCAGTCTGAGCGTACTATTCAGATCCTTGAGGATATGCTTCGAGGTTGTGTTCTTAACTTTAGTGGGTCGTGGGAGAGGCACTTGCCCTTGGTGGAGTTTGCCTACAACAACAGTTTCCAATCCAGTATTGGTATGGCACCATTTGAGACCTTGTATGGCCGACCGTGTAGGTCTCCAGTTTGTTGGGCCCGAAGTTGGTTCGAGAGACAACGGAGAAAGTTGAGCTTATCCGTAGGAGGCTTGTTACAGCCCAGAGTCATCAAAAGTGTTATGCTGACGGTAGGAGGAGGCCTTTGGTATTTGAGGTGGGTGATCACGTCTTTTTGAAAATATCACCTAGGCAGGGTTTGATGAGGTTTGGGAAGAGTGGGAAGTTGCCTCATCATTTTATTGGTCCCTTTGAGATCCTTGAGAGGATTGGGGAGGTTGCATACCGTTTAGCTTTACCGCCGTAGTTGTCCGGAGTACATGACATGTTTCATGTTAGTATGCTTCAGAAGTACGAGCCGGATCCATCGCATGTATTGGATTGGACCGACTTAAAGGTAGATGGGGATGCCTCGTATGAGGAGAGACCGGTGCGGGTCTTGGATAGGCGGGAACAAGTCTTGCGAGGCAAGACGATACCCTTGGTGAAGGTTTTGTGGAAACATCACGGAGTGGAGGAAGCCACTTGGGAACGTGAGTTGGAGGTCCGTGAGAAATATCCGGACTTGTTTGTTAATGTTTAATTATGTATTGGGAATTTTGTTGTATCGATGAACTTTAAGAGCATTGAATATTTCTTAAGTTGGAAAACATTGTATATGTTTTGGTTTATGGAAATTGTTGAATATGCCTTGAAAAAATGGAAGTTTACTTTAACATTGCATATGTCAATTATGTTCGAAAATGCAAATATATTGTTGGTGTCACGCCCCACTTTTTATTACTCGAAATCATTACCAAATTCATTAGTTTAATTCAATATTAGAGATAACATGGAAAAAAAAACTCTTTGGTTCAACAAATGGAAATAAATAACGATTCTCTCATTTGTATGCAAATTATATACAACATGAGCACACTAAACAAATTGCCCTTGGGCTTACATCATTAAAAAGTCAAGAAGAAGGGTGTAACCCTTTTACATATAAGGCATTCGGCCAACACAAAGAGGCCCCGTGGCCAACACATAAGTAGCTCCAATTCTTGTGGCTCAACCAGCTTAATACCTGAAAAGATTTCAACAACGTGGGATGAACATATAGTCCAGTAGGGAACTCAACATGATCCTTAACAATAACAACTTACAGATAGCTATGATCATGAACACTCATTCTCATACTAGAATAGTAATGTGACAGTTTATACAATATATATATATACATATACTTTTCTCGAAAACAACCGTTTCATTCTACGCTACAAGTGGTTTGTCTTTCCTTTTTCCTTTCATTAACCCCCATTCCCAATCTTTCGTAACATTAACAAATACTTAGGAAATAATCTCACTAAGCCCGATACTCTTTTCCATTTTCATTACGTACACAGATGTACCTTTTCAAAACATGTTTATCTTTAAAACATTCGTTCTCCTTCACACTTTCCAAAAGACAAAAAAGACATTTTGGTTTGTTTCCACTACTATCATAACTACACATGCATATCTTTGTAAAAAATATAAATTTACAATCCACCAACATGTACACAATCAACCAATGGAGTAACTCGGTTCTCCAAACTGTAGCCAATCAAATCCATGATATTTTCAGTTACAACTAAACAACAACAATCCCACTTTGCTCCACTAGCCATGTACTTAGTAAGCTAAAGATATACTGAAATAACTACAACCAATTTCACTCTACTAGCTATGTGCATAGTTAGCCAACAATACACCCCATTCAACAACATACCATTTTACCAGGCGCTAGCTGGAAGGGTGTGGTACCTTAGATTCTCAGCGCATTCAGTTCTCCAGGCGCTAGTTAGAAGGTAATGGTACCTATGATTATAAGCGCGGGGTATAACACCAACAATCACAATACAACAACGCATAACCAACATGTGGAAAACATACACATAAACTATCAAGATACCAGCAATGTGTTAAAGTAGGTGAACACATAGGTGTAATGCACACACGACAATTTAACCCAACTACGTCATCCTCCACCGATGACCAACGACAAAACCTCTAGATGCATGTGTAGTGTACATCTATTAGCAGACCCAATTATCATGAGATCACAAACCCATCAACAATATTAACATGGTAGTTTAAGATACCATAATCTAATTTTCATGTTTGTTTCAAAAACACATTTCCCATTTCACAAAACCAACTCCCTCACTTTTATTTCCACAAAACCAATTTCATTCCTTTTGTTTCCACAAAACCAATTTCAAGGACAATAAAGCCATAACCCATTTTAATCCACTACATTCTTCTCAAAGCCAATCCAAATAAATTATGCAAAGTAAGTCATAATCATTAAATTAGGGTTTTCCTTCCTCTTTTCTCAATATTGACCCAAAAAGGCTCAATTAACAACAACAACAACAACAACCACATTTAAGACCCAAAATACCTAAGTATTTGCCCAAAGATCAAAACCCCTCTATTAATTTATTAAATCAAATAAAAATTAGGGTTTCCTCTCCTTTCAACAACCACCTACTAATTAACACTCCAAATAGCTCAAACCACAACTAATGATAATAAACCCAAATTTAACGACCAACCCAAGGTTCAATCTCATGATTTTCACAAATCCAACATGGTACAATTTTTATGCAATGCAAAAACTACCACATGTCTATCTATAGACGGAGTATTGAAAAAGAACGAGGAGAATCCCTACCTCAAATGGAGAGACCAAATGAAGAAGATGAAGGCCAAAAACCAAAGTGCTCTAAATCGCCAAACTTTCAGATTAAAATGAAGCCCTCAACCCACTCTACCTTTCTTACAAAGGACTTAGTATAGATTTACACTAAAGGGAGATGAAAACCTAGAGAGAAGGTGTGTAGGGAGAGAGAGAAGATGGTTCTAGGGTTTTGAAATCAAAAGGGAGATGAACAAGTGATATCGAAAGGTTGTTATTAAAGCCCATTAATTGGAAAATGAAAGGACAAGTTAGAATTAAATGAACACTAACTAGAATTATATGAACACTAGTTAGAAATATGAAAAGACACCAGTTGGCATTAAATGAACCACTAATAAGGATATTAAATGGACAAGTTTATAACCACCAATAAGGATATTAAATGAACCATTATGAAAATTTAATGGACACTAACCCTTGGTTTCCAAACACAACCAACCTGTTTTAAACCTACCCAACATGACCCGAGACTCATATACAAAGAGTAAAGGACGGAAACGGGAAAAAGACAGCAACACATCCATGGAACCGAGCCTGAAATACAATTAAACAATGAAGGGAAAACCGGGATCGCTATACCCTCCCCTCCTTAAAGAATTTCGTCCCCGAAATTAAGAGTACACCAGAAACACAAGGCCAACTAATCACATAGCACTCAACACCCGAGCACTTAGAAAAGAAACTATTCTCACCACAAACCTCCAGTTAACTCTCACAAAAGAAAGGGCTTACCAAGGAAACACCTTTCAAAAGGCTACACTCAGGCACAAAAGCCTCAACAAAACCAAACCCTTCCCGAAACAAATCACCAAAACACCCGACTAGCGCTCCATGCTATGTCACTACTCAACATTCATAACTTCACATAACACAATCAAAGCAAATCTTTTGTATAAATATAGGAAAAACCATTCTTTTGTTCATGAGACATTTCTCAAAGATAATCAAATTTTCAACGTTGACATTCAAAAATAAATTTTGCATTTTCCATGCGAAACTCAAAAGTTTTATAAACATTTTTCATAAACACAGTGTTACCCATAATACATAAACATCTCCAGTTTATTTGCCAAAAACTACTCGTTTGGAAATTCTCATAACATTCAAATTAAATCAAATCCTCAACATTTTCCTTTTTAACATTGCCCTTAGAAGGCCAAAACACTAGGAATAATTTATGTTCCAATCTATTTCCAACATGACACCCACCACTCACACGGTGATGCCACAACCAACATAAAACATAACATTTCTATAATGATAGTTAATAGAAATAGCAACCTTGCTATCAACACATAAGGCATAAGAAATTCATGATTTTGCAGTTTCATCCTACCTTCCTTTACTTAATCAATTTAAAATCATAACATGGCCCATTGCCTAGCCGAGTTGATACACAAATTTGCTATATCAGTGGAGTCCATCCCCCATCTCCTCCCAAACAAAGGTACATATATAATGTAATAAAGCGCATGAGCACATATGTGTGTGGAGTACATCCCATATCTCCTCCCACACACTGGAGTACATCCCCTATCTCCTCCCAAACAAATACACATAAGAAATGTATTTAAACACTTATCATATACAATGATCAATCAATACACATATTTGCTGTATTATTCCAACCGTCACATTCAACGACATAACACATTCGATTAGTTTCAGTTTTCCCTAATCAACATACAACGTCTACAACAATCAAGACTATCCCCAAGGTGACCAATGCCAACCATAACCCGATGCCAACAAGTAGACTAATCAACTCAATAAACCACCACACTTAGTAAACGACACACTGATGTGCCACTGAAAACCATTTACCCCAAACACGGAGTTCCCTACAGAAACCCCCAAATTTTGGAATCTCACCGGATTTCCTAAAATTGAACCACACCAACACTGCTTCTAAGGGAGTCTTCACCCCTAAGCCTACATAGCAAGCCTTCTCCTCAAACTCAAGACTGACATGGTCAACCTCAATCACCAAATCCCTAATACAAATGACAATTTTAACCAATGCTACCCTCGTTATCCGAGGACACAAACTGATTTTCCTTTCAAAGATTGCCGTCAGCATCCACTCAAGAAATTCTCTTCCCACTCACAAACCATACCCAATAACCAATAACACCACTAACTCATTTCACCCACACATAGTCACCAACCGATAACAAGTCACAATACGAACACCACCCAAATACATAACTGATGGGATCACAACAAACTCATTAACTAGCAAAGCCTAAAACACTAATCAACACACCGGTACCATTCCCTCTAACTCAAGATACAAATCTCATGCTCCCCGGTGTAGACATCCTATAAAGTCCAAAAACAAAACCACACTTAGTGCACAACACAACAGCCTTCCCCGAGGCATAAACTTACCACCCTAAGCATACATTTCTATTGCATATAAACATTTAAACATTTAAACACATAATCGAATCAAGTCCATAAAGATAGTCACTCATCCCGGAACTCTCAAGGAATTCCCATCAGAAACCACGTTGATCAGGCGTGTTTCCAAGAGGACCTCAAAGCAAGTTCACCGGCTACGAGTACTATCCAGAAAACTTAATCCCATGCTCATATAAATGCAACAAACAAGTCCTAACATTCATGTTAACTATATGCAATGTCATCACCACATGTAGCAAACCCACTGTAGTAAAAACTACTTCCCAGGAGCCCAAAGTATTCAAACCCGGCTCGCTCTGATACCAAGTTGTCACGCCCCACTTTTTATTACTCGAAATCATTACCAAATTCATTAGTTTAATTCAATATTAGAGATAACATGGAAAAAAAAACTCTTTGGTTCAACAAATGGAAATAAATAACGATTCTCTCATTCGTATGCAAATTATATACAACATGAGCACACTAAACAAATTGCCCTTGGGCTTACATCATTAAAAAGTCAATAAGAAGGGTGTAACCCTTTTACATATAAGGCATTCGGCCAACACAAAGAGGCCCCGTGGCCAACACATAAGTAGCTCCAATTCTTGTGGCTCAACCAGCTTAATACCTGAAAAGATTTCAACAACGTGGGATGAACATATAGTCCAGTAGGGAACTCAACATGATCCTTAACAATAACAACTTACAGATAGCTATGATCATGAACACTCATTCTCATACTAGAATAGTAATGTGACAGTTTATACAATATATATATATACATATACTTTTCTCGAAAACAACCGTTTCATTCTACGCTACAAGTGGTTTGTCTTTCCTTTTTCCTTTCATTAACCCCCATTCCCAATCTTTCGTAACATTAACAAATACTTAGGAAATAATCTCACTAAGCCCGATACTCTCTTCCATTTTCAATACGTACACAGATATACCTTTTCAAAACATGTTTATCTTTAAAACATTCGTTCTCCTTCACACTTTCCAAAAGACAAAAAAGACATTTTGGTTTGTTTCCACTACTATCATAACTACACATGCATATCTTTGTAAAAAATATAAATTTACAATCCACCAACATGTACACAATCAACCAATGGAGTAACTCGGTTCTCCAAACTGTAGCCAATCAAATCCATGATATTTTCAGTTACAACTAAACAACAACAATCCCACTTTGCTCCACTAGCCATGTACTTAGTAAGCTAAAGATATACTGAAATAACTACAACCAATTTCACTCTACTAGCTATGTGCATAGTTAGCCAACAATACACCCCATTCAACAACATACCATTTTACCAGGCGCTAGCTGGAAGGGTGTGGTACCTTAGATTCTCAGCGCATTCAGTTCTCCAGGCGCTAGTTAGAAGGTAATGGTACCTATGATTATAAGCGCGGGGTATAACACCAACAATCACAATACAACAACGCATAACCAACATGTGGAAAACATACACATAAACTATCAAGATACCAGCAATGTGTTAAAGTAGGTGAACACATAGGTGTAATGCACACACGACAATTTAACCCAACTACGTCATCCTCCACCGATGACCAACGACAAAACCTCTAGATGCATGTGTAGTGTACATCTATTAGCAGACCCAATTATCATGAGATCACAAACCCATCAACAATATTAACATGGTAGTTTAAGATACCATAATCTAATTTTCATGTTTGTTTCAAAAACACATTTCCCATTTCACAAAACCAACTCCCTCACTTTTATTTCCACAAAACCAATTTCATTCCTTTTGTTTCCACAAAACCAATTTCAAGGACAATAAAGCCATAACCCATTTTAATCCACTACATTCTTCTCAAAGCCAATCCAAATAAATTATGCAAAGTAAGTCATAATCATTAAATTAGGGTTTTCCTTCCTCTTTTCTCAATATTGACCCAAAAAGGCTCAATTAACAACAACAACAACAACAACCACATTTAAGACCCAAAATACCTAAGTATTTGCCCAAAGATCAAAACCCCTCTATTAATTTATTAAATCAAATAAAAATTAGGGTTTCCTCTCCTTTCAACAACCACCTACTAATTAACACTCCAAATAGCTCAAACCACAACTAATGATAATAAACCCAAATTTAACGACCAACCCAAGGTTCAATCTCATGATTTTCACAAATCCAACATGGTACAATTTTTATGCAATGCAAAAACTACCACATGTCTATCTATAGACGGAGTATTGAAAAAGAACGAGGAGAATCCCTACCTCAAATGGAGAGACCAAATGAAGAAGATGAAGGCCAAAAACCAAAGTGCTCTAAATCGCCAAACTTTCAGATTAAAATGAAGCCCTCAACCCACTCTACCTTTCTTACAAAGGACTTAATATAGGTTTACACTAAAGGGAGATGAAAACCTAGAGAGAAGGTGTGTAGGGAGAGAGAGAATATGGTTCTAGGGTTTTGAAATCAAAAGGGAGATGAACAAGTGATATTGAAAGGTTGTTATTAAAGCCCATTAATTGGAAAATGAAAGGACAAGTTAGAATTAAATGAACACTAACTAGAATTAAATGAACACTAGTTAGAAATATGAAAAGACACCAGTTGGCATTAAATGAACCACTAATAAGGATATTAAATGGACAAGTTTGTAACCACCAATAAGGATATTAAATGAACCATTATGAAAATTTAATGGACACTAACCCTTGGTTTCCAAACACAACCAACCTGTTTTAAACCTACCCAACATGACCCGAGACTCATATACAAAGAGTAAAGGACGGAAACGGGAAAAAGACAGGAACGCATCCATGGAACCGAGCCTGAAATACAATTAAACAATGAAGGGAAAACCGGGATCGCTATAGTTGGCATTGAATATGTTATAGAATTGTGTAACATGGTATTGGAATTCGTTGAAATTCAAGGAATGCATATTGATAATGCATGTTGTAGAATATGTTGTAATTTGTCCCTTTAGAAGGGATGGTATGACCGGTGATGCGTCAGGTTGATAAATATTGAATTGTAATATTGTTGAGAATTGAGCAAGCATGTTTTTGAAACTTGTGACTAATTTCGGGGATGAAATTCTTTAAGGGGGGGAGGTTATAGCGATCCCAGTTTTCCCTTCCTTGTTTATTGTATTCCAGACTCGGTTCTGTGGATGTTGGTCGTTGTCTTATTCTCATTTCTATCATTTACTCTTTATATTTGAGTCTTGGACTGTGTTGGGCATGTTGGGAACAGGTTGGTTGTGTTTAGAAACCAAAAGTTGAAGCCCAGATTTTGGCCTTCACGCTCGAGCAGGGCTTTTGACGCTCGAGCGGGACCTTTGTTGTTGCTTCTCCGCTCGAGCGGGCGTTTTGACGCTCGAGCGTGATTATTCATCTTCCAGTATTATGTTCTGCAGGTCATCGGACGCTCGAGCATCCACTTTCACGATCGAGCGGGGACCATTGACTGCAAAACTTCTGGAAGTGTGCATTCGGTGCTCGAGCGTCGCTTTTGACGCTCGAGTGTGAGTCTGTGTCTGACGCTCGAGCGGGGCATTCCACGCTCGAGCCTACCTGTTTGTATATCAGTCCAAAAAACAACTTTTTGGATCACTTTTTCGGCACCTTCTCTCTCTCTAACTTTTCAAAACCCAAACTTGAGAGCTTCTCACTCTAGACTTCAACTTCTCTCTAAGGTTTGATCTAGTTTGAGTGATCTTCTTCCGTAGTTCCTTTGCAAAAAGTGTGGAGCTTGCCTTGATCTTCATTTCAATCTGAAAATCTTGAAGTTTGGAGCGTTTTTGATTTTCTTCATCATTCCTTTGGGTCTCTCCATTTGAGGTAGGGATAACTACTCATTTTCTTGATCTTTAACATAGATGTTTGGCATTTTGTATAAATGGTTTGATATGGGAAAGTTAGAGTTTGAGATTTGAAATATTGAAAAGAGGGGTTTCGTTCCTTTTGAACTATATATGTGTATATGGGTCTTAACATGAGGTTGTGAATGTTTATTAATAATATTTGGACCATTGGGTCAATATTGGAAAGAAAATGGAAAAATGTCATATTTGGGTTTCATTGGGTCATTAGTGTAATTAATGACTTTAATTGTGAAATATGAAATTGGGATGGAAATGATGAAATTGGCTTAAGAAGAGATCGAATGGTGGAGTTGGATTTATTAATCGCTCACTTTTGAAAATGTTTATAATTTATCTCTTGACGCATTTATTATCTGTTTAGAAATAATTGCTTTGGGCTATCGGTGGAGGATAGTCTTGATTGTTGTAAACACTGCATGAGGATTAGGTGAATTAAAACTAATCGATTGAATGTCATTAAATATGACGGTTGAAATAATACATCAAATACGTGTATTGATTGATCATGCATATGATAATTGTTTATATACAATGTATTGTGTAGGAGGTGATAGGGGATGTACTCCACGGTTTGGGAGGAGATAGGGAATGGACTCCTAAACCGGATATTATTTGGGAGGAGATAGGGGATGGACTCCATTGATACAACAAATATGTGTATCTATTGTGAAGTATGGAAGTGTTTTCATATGACACTGATACAGCAAATATGTGTATCTATTGTGAAGTATGGAAGTGTTTTGATATGAGTTGTTATCTCATTTAAAAAGGAAGTGCTTTAATATGAGTCCTAGTCTTATTAAATTTTTTGCCAGGTTCTGAGCCATGTTATGACTTGAAAATTTGATAAGTAAAGGAAGGTGGAATGAAATGTGGACATATCTGTCATGGAATTCGATTGTGTTGTGCGTTGGTGGTATGAGTTAAACATTTATCAAATACTAATGTTTTAGTTATTAATCGTATTATGTTTAGCATATCTCTGCTGGGCGTTGGCTCACCCTATACGGGACATCATTTTCAGGTGCAGGTGATATGACGCTCCAATGTCTTAGCTCGAGATGTTGTAGAAGTTGAAGGCTTATCTTTTTGTGATTATCATTTGTATTACATGTATATCAAGCCAAGGGTTTATTTTGTATAAAGAGTTAGAACTCTATTTTTGTTGAACCCAAGTGTTGACTTGGAAAGTTATAAGCCTATCAGGCATTTACTTTTGTTGTTGAAAAATCTAGAAATCCCCTAGATGTTGATTTGTGATTATGTATCAATTTTAAGCAGTATATAATAATCCCAATCAAACAATCAAGACAAATCGACACAATGATTTTTATGTGGAAAAACCACAATTGGACACCTCCAATTGTGATAAAAAAAACCACGGGCAACAGCCACAAAACAATCCACTAAGAAGATATAAAGGAATTACACAGGTATACTCTCAATTACCTAGCGAATCCATGCCCGAATTGAACCAACCTCTATGTGTCTCTTCCAACCCCGTCTTCACCTCGTAATTGTCTTGACGATGAGGCAATCCAGAATCCACCAAAGCTTTAGGCTCGAATTCTTCAGAATCCACCGAAGAACAACTCTCTCTTTTGTGTAGAATAAACAAAAAAACCTTTGATGTATGCGTCTTAAACCATGAGTTCAATACTCAATGAAAACATCAAAGAAAATTAGCAAAATATCCCCAGATATAAACCTTAGAATCCAAAAAGAAGATCTGGAGGACTTGTCCAAGTATTAGGAGAAACCCAACTACTTATAGAAATACCAAAGTAATCCTAGTTTTGGAAGAAAACCAATTCTTTATAGAAAGCCAAAGTAATCCTGGATTTGAAGAAAACCAATTCCGTATAGAAATCCAAAGTAATCCTAGATTTGACCCAACACGTGAATTTATAGAATCTGTGTTCGCGCGGTCCGCTCGAACGTGGGACTTCCCGCTCGAGCGGAGTCTTGAAAATTGTGTGATTCATACAGGCTTCACGCTCGAGCGGAAGTTTCCACGCTTGATCGTCGAATCACACCATCCAGTACCCTTTCAGGCGAAGCAGAGATACTGTGAGCTTGCAATCCCCGCTCGAGCGTCCCTTGTCCCGCTCGAGCGGGACGACCAAAATTGGAAAATCTGGAAAACTTGATCCTATTACAACCTCGGTTTTGATCCATGGAAATTGACAAAGGCACGATTTGGGTTGGATTCGCATCTAAACACTCATAACCTCACTGAAATAAACAAGTGCGAAAACAAATACAACTGAAAGGAGTTTTGTCAAACGGGGTTGCCAAGAATAAAACCTAACAATCTCCCCCTTTGGCAATGCCGTGACAAAACACATCTAACAAATAAAATTCTAAACATTGGTGCCACAATCTCGAAAACAACTATTAGTCCCACAAGAGTATATGAAAAAGGAATAGACATATGACACGATTATCTTGAAACATGAGATGGAAAACATGAATAGATGAAAACTAAGACTCATGAAAAACAACTCTCAAACAACAAAAGCAAGATCATAAACCACACAAGCAATGATATGACGATGTAAATACCATGAACATATAAGAAGGGCAAACAGTGCATAGCAACATGCAAAACATATAGCCAATCTCCCTTACCAAACATATCAAAGTGTTCATGCTAAACAACTCTTGCAATGAAAAACCAAACTCCCTTACCAACCCAAATCAAGATAAACCAAACTCCCCTTCATTAAAAGCAACCACAAACACTGAAAATAGTGAACAAGAAGAAAAAGACAAAAAATAATATGGTGGAGCAAGCAAGGAATTTCAAATTTGTACCTTAAAGCACACAAGATTATCCGAGAAGCACAATTACTAGTAAACACAATGTGCACAGTCTGTAGAAAATTCCTCATGAAAGAAAGTGATGCATTATGTAAAAAGCATAGATCCCATGACAAAGGTGTGTGTGTGACTCTTGGAGTTCGACAAACACTAGATTCAATCATAGTAGTGATTTGAAAGTTGAGCCTCTGGCAAGAGAATCTAAGCACGACAAAGGAAAGTCAAACCACTAAGAATCAAGGGGTATTTGGTGAGTAAAGGCGGAGGCTCTCCCTCAATTAACGAATCTTTTTTTTTTCTTTTTTCTTTTGCACATTTTTTCTTTCTTTTGCATATTTTTTCTTTTTCTTTTGCACAATCATTGGCGGCTGACACACTCAAGAGTATGGAAACCGAACCAGAGAAGCATGGATATAATAAGGATGGCCTGGTTGGTGACTCTGAGGTAGCCTTTTCCTCATGGCTAGACTGCAAAGAATTGAGGGGAAAGTCGTGGAGATGCAAAAAGATGGAGGATGGTTAAGAGACTCAACATCACCCAACATATGCCAATATAGGTCAATTCCTCTAGAAAAGCAAAAGATACAATGCCAGAAGTCCATAAAAAAAAATCGCTAAGGCGGAAGACTCCAAAATTTGCTAATCCAAGAGTGTGTACAGAATGAGACATACTAATCAAAAAACACGCACTCCAAAATGAGTAATGACCACAGAAAGCACACATATATTAACATGAAATGGATATACTCATCAATTCCAATATTCACCAAGGACCACTAAAAAATTTCAAGCTTGCAAAACCATACTAAGAAAATCTTTTTGGGATTTTTTTTTTTCAAAAATAAAGCAAGACAAAAAAATGAACAAGCACACATGTAATGACCAAAAAAACAAAACACACAGAAACCCAAAAACTAAAATGACAAAACAAATTAACACAAGTCAAGTTTTCTCACCCAAACTGCTTTAGTTCGAACAAAGTTGTGAGAATTGCAGTTCTTGGGTGGTGTCTTGACATTGTGGCTCCTTTCCCCTGCAATGGGAACCCGTCTCGACTTGACTTCCAACTTCAAATTTTTAGGTCTAGGCAAATACACTCTCCCATGCAACTTATAACAATAAGGGCGAATATGACCATGCATACCACAATGATGACAAATAAAAATAGGGTGTACAGGTTGTACCTTCTTTTCTTTTCCCTTACCAACTCTAGGAAGTTTGAGAAGTCCATCCTTATGTTGAATTTTTTGTTCTCCCTTTCCTTGAGTTCTTGTATCATGAGATGTAGAGGCACTCTGTTTTTGCTCTTTGTTATCATCAAAGCCAATGCCACTCTTGTCAGAACAAATTTGTTGAGACCCAATGATATTGTCCAAAGTCTTTGATCCTTTGTTCCAAAGACCAATGGTAACCATGGCACACTTGAGTTCTTCCTCTTTCTTGATCATTAGTTCTTCCAAAGCAACTTAAGACATCTCGAGAGTTTCAATTTTTTCTTCATATGTTGCATAGATTTGCTGAAGCTCATTTCTCTCTGTCTCACAAGTCAAGAGTTTTGCAGAAAGAGCTTGTCGATCATTAGCTATCTTGATGGCATCAATCCTAGCCTCGGAAATCTCTTCCTTTAGTTTGACATTCTCACTTGCACATGCTTTGAGTTTCATAGTGAGTTTGTCATTCAATTTGGATAACTTAAGAGATTCCTTATACAACTTTTCATAAGCTTGTTCAAGCTCTTCATCATCACTTCCTGAGGATTCATCATCAGTGGCATTCTCAACTGGGTTCTTCGGAGTCCTTCAGTTTCAGAAGCCGCCATGAAAGCAAGGAATTGTTTATGTCCCTCTTCACTTTGATCTTCATTGTCACTTTCATCTTTATCAAATTCTGATTCATCATCCCAAGTGATAGCGAGGGCTTTCTTCTTCCTCAACCGAGTGGGGCATTCTTGAGCAAAGTGGCCAAATCCTTGGCATTCATAGCATTGGACTCTTTCAGAGTTCCCTTGTATCTTTCCTTTCTCCTTTTTGGCTATAGAATTAATTTTGAGTTTATCTTTGCCTTTAGATTTATGAGTATGAGTAGATTCTAAAAGTTTAGGATTCTTTTTCAGAAAGGATTTTTTAAATTGTTTAACAAAAGCAGCCGTAATCTTGGAATCTATCTGACAATCCTTATCAGAATCCTCTCCAATTCTATGAGCACTACTAAAAGCAATATCTTTTTGTTTCTTTTTGAAATTCCTATGTGCCTCATAAGTTTGGAGATTTCCAACCAACTGATCTAGCTTGAGGTTGTCAACATCTTGAGCCTCCTCAATAGCCGTAACTTTTGGTTGGAACCGATCGGGCAAGGATCTCAAAATTTTTCCCACAACTTTGGATTCTGGTATTTTTTCACCTAAATTGAAGCTAAAATTTACAATGTCACTCAACTTCGCATAAAATTCATCAAAGGTCTCACTATCTTTCATTGAATGGTTTTCGAAACTAGATGTGAGCCTTTGAAGTTTTGAGCGTTTCACCGAAGGAGTGCCCTCATGAATAGTTTGTAAGATATCCCAAGCCTCTTTTGCGACTTCACAATTGCAAATACGACTAAACTCTTCAGGTGTGATAGCACAAAAGAGAGAATTGATAGCTTTACTATTCCAGCTACTATTTTGGTAATCAATTGTGTCCCACTTTTCAATTGGTTTGGGGAAAGTTACTCCATCGACAGTAATTGTTGGTTCGGTCCACCCATTCATGACAGATTGCCAAACTTTTTCATCTATAGATTTCAAAAACGATCTCATCCGAGCTTTCCAAAAAGAATAATTGGATCCATCAAGTAGGGGTGGTCGAACCATAGAATTTCCCTCACGAATTGAATCCATTATCACAAATCAAGCAAGATCTCGTTCTAAAAGATATATTTTCTTAAAAAAAATAGAACGACCTGCTCTAATACCAATTGAAAAATCTAGAAATCCCCTAGATGTTGATTTGTGATTATGTATCAATTTTAAGCAGTATATAACAATCTCAATCAAATAATCAAGACAAATCGACGCAACGACTTTTACGTGGAAAAACCACAATTGGACACCTCCAATTGTGATAAAAAAAACTATGGGCAACAGCCACAAAACAATCCACTAAAAAGATATAAAGGAATTACACAGGTATACTCTTAATTACCTAGCGAATCCACGCCCGAATTGAACCAACCTCTATGTGTCTCTTCCAATCACGTCTTCACCTCGTAATTGTCTTGACGATGAGCCACTCCGGAATCCACCAAAGCTTCAGGCTCGAATTCTTCAGAATCCACCGAAGAACAACTCTCTCTTTTGTGTAGAATAAACAAACAAACCTTTGATGTATGCTTCTTAAACCATGAGTTCAATACTCAATGAAAACATCAAAGAAAACTAGCAAAATATCCCCAGATATAAACCTTAGAATCCAAAAAGAAGATTTGGAGGACTTGTCCAAGCATTAGGAGAAACCCAACTACTTATAGAAAAACCAAAGTAATCCTAGTTTTGGAAGAAAACCAATTCTTTATAGAAATCCAAAGTAATCCTAGATTTGAAGAAAACCAATTCCTTATAGAAATCCAAAGTAATCCTAGATTTGACCCAACACACGAATTTATAGAATCTGTGTTCGCGCGGTCCGCTCGAGCGTGGGACTTCCCGCTTGAGCGGAGGCTTGAAAATTGTGTGATTCATACAGGCTTCACGCTCGAGCGGAAGTTTCCACGCTCGAGCGTCGAATCACACCATCCAGTACTTTTTCAGGCGAAGCAGAGATGCTGTGAGCTTGCAATCCCTGCTCGAGCACCCCTTGTCCCGCTTGAGCGGGACGACTAAAATTAGAAAATCTGGAAAACTTGATCCTATTACAACCTTGGTTTTGATCCATGGAAATTGACAAAGGCACGATTTGGGTTGGATTCGCATCTAAACACTCATAACCTCACTGAAATAAAAAAGTGCGAAAACAAATACAACTGAAAGGAGTTTTGTCAAACGGGGTTGCCAAGAATAAAACCTAACAGTTGTCAACATGTAATATCTCTTGTAAAAATACTCTGATGTTGGGAATATGATATCTCTTTCTTGTATCATGATTGTATGATTATGGGTTTATTTTGAGGCCATTACAATTACATTACAACAGGACACTACATTTTTGTATACTCAACAAACATAGAGATTTAAGACTCAAATAACAAATTGACTTTAATCAGCTTACACCACCACCACAACTACAACACCACTTTAAACAATTACACCTGTCTTACCTAGTTACAACATTGACATCTTTAACATCCAAGGGACTCCAAAACACCAACTTACACTACGATGGCCCCAACAGCGATAAGAATATCAAGAAACAAGAGCACCATTAACGTGCACATTACACATGTCAATACAAACATTCCACATCACGATGACAAAATGTAGCCAACAAACAACAAAGTTACACAACATAATAATTTGTTTGGCAACACAAAGTTACAACAACGTACCAACTGGCATATACAAATATAGAACCTACAACTGAACAATGACCACACGACGAAAACCCCAATGTATTCCAAACCCACATTACCACACATACAACAACAGTATGATGCGAACATATAACATTACCGACCCAACATTACATATAAGAATAGACAATGATGTTGACAACACAATCGGGTTTGGGTTATCAAACAACATCAAAATTAATAACTGAAGCCATTGCCCACCAACACAATTGCTGCCGCCGATGCAATGAGGAGTGCTTACACGCCGAATACATGTCGGTAACGTCAACCCAAATGATGGAATGATGTAGTTCTCGCTCCTAATTGCGCGACTAAGATGTATTCGTAAAATAGGGGATTTGTATTTCTAGGGTTTGCGATGAACCAAACGTCAAATTTGGCAACACAAAGAGAGGGATTTAACATTGCCAAAACTAAATAAATAACAAACACAGAAATCTGCACCCATTAACATTGCGAATCTACAAAATTTCCATCTTCGTCTCTTCCATTTTGATTGGGATGGACAGAAAACAGAAAAGACTATAGTAAGCTTTTTAGGCACAAACATGATTTACCCATAAAATTTGGGACAACATGTGCTAACATTGGGGACATCAATGTCATTATCACTCAAATGGGACTTATTAGTGCGAGAAATTCTATTTCCACACTCTTTTATCCCTGTGTAAATAATTTCTCAATGCACACCCTTATGAAATTGGATTTATGTTTTTGTCCTTAGTCCACACCTCACATGTTCTAATTATACCCTAAACCAACATCTATGTACACACACAACTTAAACCATTTGTTCCACAAAGAATCATTGGTGAAGACCTATTTTTTTATTCCACCCACCTTGAAAACACAGCAATATCTTTCACAAGAAATCCCTTAGGAAATCGCTCTATGAATCTTCAGATTATACAGCAAACTACCTCCTTTGATTTCTGGTTACATCATCAAATTGATTCCTTCAATCAACAATCTAGTCAACATCGAAAAAGTCATTAACTAGCATCGACTAGTATCAACATAGATCTTGAAACAACCTTGTTTTGTATCGAATTCCATTGAAGACGTATAACTCCAACTATCTCTTATTTTTCATCACCTCTCATTTTTTCTGGAAGTAATTCGATTTTGCTTATTCGGTACTAGTTATCTAAATGAAAAAGGTGTATTCAATTTTAACTTCTGAAACATGTAAAAAAATTCAGAATTTGGTTTTCGAAATAAATTCTTAAAGTTGAAATTTGAGTTCCAAATAGAATTAATAATTTCGACAGTTGATATCTGAAAATAGTAACATGTTTCGACACTGGTTTACTAAATTAAAATTGTGAAAAAAAATTTTGCACAAAAAAACTTACGTTTTCATAACTGCTTTTGTTGTAACCGAACATATTGTTATTTGAATTTGAATTTTCATTGATTTGCAACTCTTCCATCACAAAAATCAAGAATTATGGTGGATTCTAATGACAAAGCATTATCATCAATGGAGTATAACCAGGCATATTGTTATCATCAATGGATTCTTTTGTTGTAACCAGGCATTTTGTTATTTGAATTTCAATTTTCATTGATTTGCAACTGTTCTATCACAAAAATCAAGAATTATGGTGGATTCTAATAACAAAACGTTATCATCAATGGAGTATAAACTTAGAGAGTAAAGCAAACAATGGAAAAACTAGGGTTTATTTTTTTTTTTTAACTTAAAAATTGTATATTGAGATTTTTTTTTATTTTAAAAGATGTGTATAGAAAATTTTTCTACATAATATAATGGACGTTGTTGGATGTCTATTGTGATCATTTTTATTTAGGATATAATTGTCATTAAATTAATATTTCATTAAGTGTGTGCTCTGAGTTAATTAGGTGTGTGAAAATAGAATTTCCCTATTAGTGCATAAGATAAAAGGCATGATTAAATGGTTCAAAAGTTTATGATTTGGGATTTATTGTTGCATTTCCCCCCCCCCCCTCTCTTTTCTTTTTTGTGTCTATCTGGTTTGATTTTTAAAAATTTATTTTTAGATTTTATTGAATTTATTTTTATATTTTAATTAATTATTTTTTTGTACTTTTAAATGTATCTAATCAAGATATATCTAAAAATTAAAAAAAAATATATCTAAAAATAAAAAAAAAATATTAAAAACAAATAAAGATTCAAAACCCTAAATCTTAAAGTCTAAAAACTTAAACCTAAACTTGTGTATATTAGCGGTGCTTATAACTCGCATTTTTGAAAAAACGGGGCATTGCAAATAGTTTGAACGTTTTCAAACACTAATAAGTTTATTCTGAAATCACAATAAACTAGCAGTTGACCCGTGAAATGCACATGTTATTTGTTTTTTCAAATATATTTGATGGTACAATGTGTGTTATAAGAAAATAATTTTAATAATTTTTTTCAAATAATGATTTTATATGATATATATATATATTAAATTATAATATTGTAAAAAAACACTCTTAATTAAATTAAAATATCAACTATATAAAAAAATTCAAAAAACAATAACCACAAAAGAATCACATAATAATATCTAAACCCAAAAAGAAAAAATAATGAAAGTATCTGAATGATAAATATATCATAGTGTGTGAGGTGATTAATCATCTATAATATAATATAAAAAAACTTATTGTTCAACAATTGAAAAAGTAACTCAAGCAATCCAAAGTTTAGAGGTTCCTCAAGAGTATCATTGGTGTGTAGATTTTTCTCTTGTGAGTTGTGATTATATAAAATAATGTAGGAATACAGTACAATTTCATATATGGAATTACTATAAAATTTAAAAGATAAATCCATAATATAGAATAATATAGAATTGATATTGAGTATAGAATAGGGCACGGGAAAATAAGAAGAAGAAGAAAAAAAAAAGAAGGGCAATTTAGTATTAAAAAAAAATCCTAATACCCTTGAAAGAATTAAGAAGAAAAACATGAACTTAAAATTGGTATTGGGTTTATGCATGAAAAATATATGAAAAAAAATATTTATCAAATAAAGTCCACATAAAATAGGTAAAATTAGTATAATTTAAATTAGGTTTAAGTTTGTATAGAACTCTATATGTAATAAAGAAAATATAAACCCATATAAAATGGAAAAAAAAACTATTTTATAATTTCTATATAAAATTAGTAAAATTAGTAAAATTTACATGAAGTTTGAGTTTGTATAAAATACTATTTTATAAACTTCATACAGAATAAGTAAAATTAGTAAAATTTGCAAAAAATTTAAGTTTGTATACAACTCTATATGTAATAAAGGAAATATAAATCTATGAAAATACTAATTAGTAAAATTTACATGAAATTTGAGTTTGTATAAAACTGTAATAAAAGAAATTTAAATCCATAAAAACACTACTTCTAATAATATATATATATATATATATATATATAGAGAGAGAGAGAGAGAGGATTGAAACAACCTACGTGAACTCACTGCTTTGTTCTCGAAAGGGTTTACTGGTTTAAATTGAAAACAAATCAAAAGATTAGAATTTAAGTTGACAAAATAAAAAAATGAAAATTTATTTTCTTGCAAGACTTACATTCTGGATTTTTTATTTTTTATTTTTTATTGTTATCACCCCAAATAAAATATACAAAAATAATACAATTACATTTTCCTTATAGATAATGGATTAAAAAATTAGTGGGTGTTTGGAGTTTGCTTATTTGGTGAATTTTTTTTTCGTCTTTATTGATTTGTTTTTTTTTAAATTCAAAAAATTTTAAATTTCTAGATTTAGCTTGACAAAACAAATCGAAAATGAAAAAAAATTATAAAAAATCTAAAAATGAAAAATAGTAAACTAATTTTTTTACTTTATAAATTCATCTACAAAAGCCAGATTAGAAAAAAAAAAATTGACTTAATTTTGAAAAAAAAAATCAATATAGAAAAAAAATCAAAAAAATAAAATTGACTTATTTAGTTTACTCCAAAGAAAAACATGAAACTTACAATTGGTATTAGGTTTTTAGATTATCTTAATTTATTATGAAAAAAATATTTGTCAAATAAAGTCCATAAAAAATAGGTAAAATAAGTATAATTTAAATTAGGTTTAAATTTGTAAAAATATAAATCTATGAAAACACTAATAGTAAAATTTATATGAAATTTGAGTTGGTATAAAACTCTATAGGTAATAAAAGAAATATAAATCTATAAAAATATTACTTTTAAAAGAAATATAAATCCATAAAAATACTACTTTTAATATATATATATACATATAGATAGAGAGGATTGAAACAACCTCACTGCTCTGTTCCGTCTCTCTACTCCTTCGAAAGGGTTTTTTGTTTTTGCGTAAATCAATCGATGGGAATGAGTATGGCAGCAATGGAGGCCTGGAAGAAGAAGTTGGAAGCCGTAGATGATATATTCACTGTGATTGATTCACCCATCAACGTCGCAGCGCGGTATCGACCTAATGATTTTTTTGAGCGAAGAGATAGAATCGCTAAGAAACTCTATGTAAGGCAGCCCATCAGAGGAGGTTACTGCGGTACCCATGATGATGATGATGATGATCATGATTTTTTGGATATGGATTTGAATGATGGAGATGTTGATTGGTTGAATGGGATTGTATCAGAGCTGGTGAAAGACTCTGCTTTGGATACAGAAGAAGAGCTAGGAGATTATTTTTCTGATTCTGAGATCGATCATCATGATGATCATCACCGTCATGATCATGATCTCCAAATCCCCACACACGGCAAAGGAAAGCAATTGTCTCTTGTCCAGAGCGCATTATTACAATCACCGAAGAGAAAGAGAAGCACTGAGTCTGAGAACAAGAAAGAAGAGCAATGTTTTGTCCCTCAGGCGATTGCAAAGTGTCCTAGGCAAAGCACCAAGATCAGCAAAATCAGTGAACCGGCTAAATCACCGAAGAGAAAGAGAAGCACCGAGTCTGAGAACAAGAAAGATGAGCAATGTTCTGTCCCTCAGGCGATTGCAAAGTGTCCAAGGTGAAGCACCGAGGTCAGCAAAATCAGTGCATTATTACAATCACCCAAGAGAAAGAGAAAGCACCGAGTCTGAGAACAAGAAAGATGAGCAATGTTCTGTCCCTCAGGCGATTGCAAAGTGTCCGCGGCGAAGCACCGAGATCAGCAAAATCAGTGCATTATTACAATCACCCAAGAGAAAGAGAAGCATCGAGTCTGAGAACAAGAAAGATGAGCAATGTTCTGTCCCTCAGGCGATTGCAAAGTGTCCGAGGCAAAGCACCGAGATCAGCAAAATCAGTGAACCGGCCAAAGTGAAAGTGAAAGAACATGCTTCAATGATGCAGAAGCTTATGAACTGAAGATGGAAGCCACGAAGAGGAAACTCCAACAAAGGTACAAGCAAATTGAGAGGGCGAAGAAGAAGATATGGGTGGTACAGGCTTGAAAGACAGCAATTTTTTGTATTAACACATCTGAGAACCTCTTTCCCTCTCTGCAAAACTTCTCCATAGATAGGCCACATTTTTTTGTACCTCTTTTAAATTCATATCCGAAATTTAATGAATTAATTTAGAAGAGACAAGAACAATTAATCACTAAAACCTCAATTTAGGGAATATGATCAAATCAAATATTCAATTACTACCATACAAGAGGCTTCATCCTTTACCTTAGCGAATAATTTCACTACTCATAATTATTTTAACATACACACTGAAATCAAACATGAAAATAAAACTTACAACTAAAAGGAGAAAATTACATCAAAATACAAGACCGAGCTCCACTTCTTTTCCAAAAACTCCCTCCTTTCTCACATTCAGTTCATCCCATTTATAGAGCTCACTACACACTCCTGAAACTGTCTAATCTTTAGAAGCTGGTATTATTGAGATTTTGTGGCTGAAATTGTTGAAATTTGATGCATTGATTTCCATTAACAGATCGCACGACTTCATCTGCATATGCGTTCAGTCTTCAATTCAGAGATTATGTTCATGAGCCTGAGGAAATGATTTTATTGCGCCTGCATAATTGCGTAGCTAAGTCAATAAAGTGGTTGGAAACTTTCTCTTTTCTTTCTTGTTTTTTTAATATATTATAATATATATTTACTATATATATTTATATAGAAACAAACAAACGGGTGACTTTCATTTTTTTATTATATTTTCTTTATGTTATATTATAATACTAGAGTATGCCCGTGCCTGAAGGCACGGTGCAAATAATATTTGTATACATACTTTACAAAAATCAATTAACATAAATTATTAATGTTAGTATTACATCCTTTATAAAAAATCAATTCAAATTAATAATAATGTCACTGCTATAGAAACCAATTATAATAAATCAGTTCAAGATGACAATAATTTCACTGCAATATAAAAATCCACACATAAGACTTCTGCCACCATCTACGGCAATACCACCGCCGGCCGTGACTTCAACAAGTATCGTACGATGGTTGTTCGTTTAAGTTAAAATATAATTTATCAAATTCATTGCTAAAAGTCAAAATGTTTGAGGTGACATTTTTTCTCATTTTTTTTTTCTCAAATTCTCATATATATATATATATATATATATATATAATGTATTTAAACAATGTCACCTCAAACATTTTTTTGAGTCGTATGTATTTAAATTTTTTTTTGATTAAAATAATATTAAAAGACAAAATGAGTTAAAATAATATCAAATTCATAGTTATTTTACATTTTTTTTTCTCATATACATCATATCTAATTATAAAAAAATTTAATAATCTTGCTAAACATAATTTTTTCCTTTTCAAATGTCTAGTGTCAATGGTGGTGGACAGTCACAAAGCGGAGGCGGCAATGAATCCCTTCTTTCGTTCATGCTTTCTCTCTAATTTTTTTTCACTCTATTTTATCTTAAATTTGTGATTTGATTTTGTTAAATCACAAGAAATCAATACCCATTTCAAAAGTTTTTTTCAAAACCATAAAAAATCAACACTCATTTTCCATTAAGAAATTAAATCCATTCCATAAATCAAATTGAAAATAAAAATATATTTCCAAAATCAAAACCCATTTTATAAAGATCAACTATTATTTCAGACCTAAAACTTTTTTAAAAATTAAATCCAAATCGATAAGCTGCATAAAAAAAAATCTATATAAATAAAAAACAAACAGAACACACAAACAGCAAGATAACACAAAATTTTAACTAACTCCATAAAACACCCCTGTAATTATTGAAACTTGTCAAATAAAATTAAATGCCACTTAATTTTATGTGTAAACTTTAACATAATTAGTCATTGGAGGTGCATTAAAAAATTAAGAGAAGAAGATGACAAAGAATATGATTCGGATATATCTCTCTATACATGGAAAACATGGATGAGTCAATTCTCAAAAGAGGAAGACAAACATTGGTTAGTGGGGACAAATCAAAAAAAAAAAAAAAAAGAGTTTCACATTCCAATTTTTCCTTATCAAAACAACCCTCATCTACTAAAGCAAAACTTAGCCAGACGTGGCGTCCAACCACACCACATCCCTTCTCTCTCCTCTCTCTCTCTAGATCTCATCCATGGCTGCCTCTCTTCTCATTTTCCTTCTATTCTCTTTCACTTTAATCTCACTTTCTCTTTCTCTCAGAAACCCAGTTCACAAAACATTGGTATAGTCCTTCCAGTGATCAAAGATGTCTCAACACTCAAATAAGTGACCCAAATGCATCAAACAGCCACACAACACAGTGGATGTGATTTCTCTCTCTCCAAGTCAGTGTGACAGTGTGTAGGGAAAGAAGGGAGAGTTAAAAAGGCAGGGAGGAGAGTGGGAAGCTCTCCAGAAATGTTGGCAGTAGCCTGATGTCGATCCATCCATAGCAACGACGATGATGAGCGGTGGTAGTGGTGATGAACAGCAGAGGTAGAGATGACTGGAGGAAGTGGCATTGTGCAGTGGCGATGACTGGAGGAGGTGATGAGCAACACCATGGCTAGGTCGTGAGGGAGTCGTCGGAAAGAGATGTATCACCGTCGGAGAGGGAAGTAAGGTAGAGAGAGAGAGAGAGAGAGGGCGGGTGTTTTAAAATTTGAAAATTGGGAGTGAGACTAAAAGATAAAGAGAGGAGACTTTATAGAGAGTTTGATGAGCGTGGGTGTTTTGAAACTTGAAAATTGGGAGTGACACTAAAAGAAAAAAAAAAAAAAGAGGAGAGTTTATAGAGAGAGTTCCATGAGCATGGGTCTCTCTTCCGTAGGGAGCGAATGGGTGTGTTTTGAAATTTAAAATTTGAAAAGGTGAGGTGCGAAAAATGAGAATGGGTGGTTGCAAAGTTTGTGGCTCTTGGGCGGGAAGTTCAGGTAGAGTGAGAGAGAAGGTTTTCATCTCAACTGTCCATCTAAATACATAAATAAATCGTGACCGTTAAAATGTCCTAGTGGGACAATTGTCTCTAGGATAAATTCAAAAACACTCTTCCCTTATTATATAGATTATAGTATATATATATATATATAAGAAAATATATCATTTATAATAATTTGTATACAACACTCAAAATATATAAAAACACTCAAAATCACACAAAATTATAAAATAAAACTCGTTATCAGACTAATAAAGTGTATATTAGCGGGCTAAATATGTAACGTTATGGCACTTATCATCTTCCATTTTTTTTATTTTACAATGCTTCAATGGTGTTGTGATTGAAATTGGGTGCATGCTTTGTTGAGAGTCATCACTAACTCTCCTCACTCTCTAGAATCTTCTCTCTAGAATATTCTAGAAGTTTCCACATGAATCTAGAATACTCTGGAAAGATCTAGAAAATTCTGGAAAGACCTAGAGAAATCCGGAAGATTCTATAATATCCTAGAAGGTTTCGGAACATTAAAGAAGTTTGGAGAAAACTAGAGAAATCTAGAAAGTTTCGGAAGGTTATAGAATATTTTAGAGAAGAATAGAAAGCTCTAATATGTACTAAAGTAATCTAGATTGTTCTAGAGTGTAGGGAAAATATGAGTGTATTCTATAAACAAAGTTCTTCAACTAGTATAAATATGAGATGAGTGCATGTACTAAGCAAATGGACAATTGGACAATTGAGTGAAAGAAGAGTGAGTCCAAAGTGAGTTGTCAAGCACTATCTAGTGTACGGTGTCTCAAGGTCTTGTGTGGGGAAGACACAAAGTGTGAGTACTTGAATGTACGTGTGAGTGGATAAGTGAAGTGTATTAGTGTGTGATTGTGTACAAGTGTATAGCGATCCCGGGTTTACCCTTGTTGTACAGTGATTCGGACATGTGTTCGTGGATGATAGTAGTTGATTATTACCTGGTGTACATCCTTTCTTACTTTGTATTTGGGTTATAGGATGTGTTGGGCAGGTTTGTTACAGGTTGGTTGAGTTTAGAAACCAAAACTAGTTGCCCAGATTTTGACCTGTCCGCTCGAACGGGGGTTTTGGCGCTCGAGCGGGAAGTTCACCCATCCAGTATTTCCTGTGCAGTGTTGGACGCTCGAGCGTGGGATTGGCCGCTCGAGCGGGTTTGTGTGACTGCCGCTCGAGCGGGGAGTTGGACGCTCGAGCGGGAGACCTGTCTGCAAAAGTTCTGGGAGTGTGCATTCGGAGCTCGAGCGGGGGATTGGCCGCTTGAGCGGGAGTCTGTGAGTGCCGCTCGAGCGGGGAGTTTGACGCTCGAGCGGGGCGACTTTTATATAAATCCGAGATCTGACTTTTGGATCACTTTTTCAAGATCTTTTCTCTCTCTTACTTTTCAAAAAAGCCATTTTCAGAGCTTCTCACTCTATAACCAGCCCTTCTCTCTTAGATTTGATCTAGTAAGAGTTGTTTGCTCACTTTTGGTCTTTACGAAAGTTGTGTTGATCGTCGAGGGCTACTTTTTAATCTAAAAATTTTAGAATTTGAAGCATTTTGGTTTTGGTCTTCATCTCCATTGGAGCTCAAACTTTGAGGTAGGGATATCCTACTCCTTTCTATGAGCTTTGTCTTTAAATTTTAGTATTTTGAGATGTTGGGGTTGGTTTGGTAATTTGGTGAAAATTTGAGGCTTTGGTGTAAATTTACAAAGGTTGGGGTTTTAGATAAATAAAGCCTAGATGCATGTTTGGCATGGAAAAAGTGAAATTAATGATAAAACATTAATGAAAATGGAACCTAAGGGTTGTAATGTTAATTATGGAAAATGCCCTAATTACATTGATTGATTAATTTGTATAGTTAATTGTTGGAAATGAGGAATTGAATTGAGAATGTGGAAATTGGAAAGGGAAGGGGTTAAAAGGTGTAGTTGGATTATTTATCGCTCACCTAGTTGAAATGTTGATTATATATCCATTGTTGCATTTATTTTCTATATAGAAATAACTACTTTGGGCTATCGGTGGAGGATAGTCTTGATTGTTGTAGACAATGCATGAGGATTAGGCAAACGGAAACTAATCACTAGAATGAGTCATTGAGTATGATGATTGAAAGAACACGTTAAATTTATGTGTTGTGTGATGATGTGCATAATTATTGTTTATATGCATTGTGTTGTGTTGGAGGAGATAGGGGATGTACTCCACGGTTTAGGGGAAGATAGGGGATGGACCTCTAAACCAGATGTTGTTGGGAGGAGATAGGGGATGGACTCCATAGATAGAGCTCATAAGCTTATCTAGTGATGTATTGACAGAGCTCATATGCTTGTCATTGGAAGTGTGATAGTGCTCATATGCATATCTGTGGAATTGATGATATAGCTTGTAAGCTTATCTGTTGGTTTGTGATATAGCTAGTATGCTTATCTATTATGAAATGGGGAAGTGCTTGATATGAGTTATTGTCTGATATGAGTTGTTTGGCTAGGTTCTGAGCCATGGTTTTAAAATGAGAATTAAAAGGAATTGGAAAATGAAACTGTAAAGTGTGATAAGAGAAAGTATCAGTGTTGGCCATCTATCAACTGCTAATCTTTTCGTGATTGTTCATATTTGGTTTAGTGTATTTCTACTGGGCTGTGGCTCACCCTATATGGGAATATCATCTCCAGGTACAGGTAGCATGCCACCTCCAAGGACATAGCTTGGGAGGCTAGAGGCGGACACACTTTTGTTGTTTTATTTTTGATGTATTACATGTAAATTCAAACCAAGGGCTTAATGTGTAAATGAGTTAGTACTCTTTTGTTGTAACCAAGTGTTAACTTGGAAAGCTGTAAGCCTTTAGGGCATTTGCTTTTGTCGTTAACATGTAATACTTTTTGTAATGAAACTCTGATAAGTGGAAGAACGTGGAACTTTTATATATCAATGCATGTCTATATTGATGGGTTTAATGTTGTTATTTTGAGGGCATTACAACTTGGTATCAGAGCGTACCGGGTTCGAATACTTTGGGAACGTGGGAAGTGATTAGGATCACAATGGGTTTGTCTCGCTTGATAGAGACTTAGATGTAGTGTCATATGCTATGTGCTTAATTGATAACATGCTTATGTGACTATGTGGGTATGGGATTTAAGTTCTAGGATGTTGATTGGATCCTTGGGTTTCTATGAGTCTTGTTGGAAAGGCACTTGATCAATGCTGTTTCTAACAGGAACTCTAGTAACGCCTCGGGACTGTCATTATCCGGAAATGAAATTCGTAAGTGCTTATGTGTTTATGTGCTTACGTGGAGTGAATTACTGTTGTCCATGCATTAGGACGTGAGTGTTTGGTTTTGGCACATTGTGAATGTTCTAATGTTCAGTATTACCTTTATTAGGATGTCAGGACGAGGAAGAGGTGCTAGGCGTGGTAGGCCTGCGAGGTAGGAAGTACCCTTACCGGATGATATTCCGGCAGTGCAGGAGGGAGTTGGCCAAGCCAATGTGGCCGAGCCAGTGGGTCAACAGGCTATGAGTACCTTGGCACGAGAGGTAGCAAGGGCTTTGGGTATTCTCAGAGCAGGAAATCAGGCAGCTGAGGCAGGGCCTTCTTTCTTGAAGAGGGAATTCTTCCGGTTTAATCCGGACGAATTTGTTGGAGATCCAAAGGAGCCACTGAAGGCTGACGAGTGGTTAGAACAGATGAGTAAGACGTTCGAGATGCTTGGCATTGAGGACGGGGCACTGAAAGTGACCTTGGCATCCTTCCAGCTGAAGGGAGATGCGGGTCAATGGTGGAAGTACGATAAGGCTCGTGTTGGTGGTACTTGGGAAGCGTTTGTGAATGCTTTCCAGGAGAGGTTCCTATCTGCAGTTGCTAGGGAGAAGTTGAGGGATCAGTTTAGCCGGCTTAATCAGCAGGGTATGTCTGTGGCAGAGTTCGAGGCCACTTTCACTAGTTTGTCCAGGTTTGCACCTGAGTTGGTGGCGTCCGAAGAACGCCGTTGCTATGAGTTTGAGCGGAAGTTGAGGCGGGGCCTCAAGCTGAGAGTTGGTGGGTCTTACATCCGAGAGTATAGACATTTAGTAGATGCTGCAGCTCATATGGAGCTCATGATGCAGGAGGAGGATGAGGGGCAGAGAGGCTCTAAGAGGAGCCAAGATGGTCAGGGTGATGGTAGGACACAAAGGGGGTTATAACCCTCAGCAGTCAAAGGGTGGAGTTTCTAGATCGACCTTTCCGGTGCCGAGTGCAGGTTCGGGGAGAGGTAGTCAGGGAGGCCAGACTTGTTTTGCGTGTGGCCAACTGGGTCACAAGTCTTCGGTTTGCCCGCAGAAGGGAGGGGGTCAGCGAGCTGCTTCTTCTTCAGCTAGACCTCAGGGCCAGAGTCAGGGCAGGGGCCAGCCTTTGTCTTGCTATCAGTGTGGTCAGCCTGGGCACCTGAAGAGGTATTGCCCACAGTTGAGTGCTACTTCGGGAGCGTCTGGTTCTAGACAGACACAGGGATTTCAGCCAGCTCAGTCTGTGCAGGCCTCGAGGGCCAATCCGGGAGCTTCGTCATCCTAGTCTGTGCAGCAGTCTTTTGCTCCTAGAGGTGAGCAGGTAGACCAGGGGCCTACGGGGCGCGTGTATGCTGTTACCGCGCAGGATTTAGTACCGGCTCCATCAGTGGTGAGAGGTACTTTTCTGTTTTGCAACTCGGTTGCTAGTGTGTTGATTGACACAGGTGCATCTCATTCTTTTATATCTGCTGCATTTGCATCTGTTTTGGAGTTGGAGTTAGCACAATTAGCATCTCCTATTTGTGTAGTGTCACCTCTTGGGGGTGAACTGATCTTGAAACAAGGTGTTAGAGGTTGTGATATAGAGGTCGCCGACCATAGGCTTCCTTTTCCGTTTGTTGTCATGCCCATGAAGGGCTTTGATGTTATTTTGGGTATGGACTGGCTATCGTCATACCGAATTGTTATTGATTGCTACCGCCAGAGGGTCACGGTTTGTACCTTGAGCGAGGAGTGTTTCCATTTCTTGGGGGATCGGGTTGGTAGTGTGTTGCCACCGACGTACGATCCGCGAGGGCGGAGTGAGCTTAGTGGTCTACTTGCTAGCTTTGAGAGTGGTGAGTGTGATGAGACCCAGATTGTATTGCCGAGGGTGGTTTGTGAGTATTCGGATGTCTTTCCCGAGGACCTTGTTAGTTTGCCACCCCATCGAGAGATAGAGTTCTCTATTGATTTAGTACCCGCCACGGCGCCGATTTCTATGGCACCTTATCGTTTTGCCCCAGCCGAGTTGAGTGAGTTGAAGACTCAGCTTCAGGAGTTGTTAGATAAGGGTTTTGTTCGCCCTAGTGTTTCGCCGTGGGGAGCATCGGCCCTCTTTGCTAAAAAGAAAGATGGTGCCTTGAGATTGTGTATCGACTACCGGAAGTTGAATCGGGCTACAGTCAAGAATAAGTACCCTATACCCCATATAGATGATCTGTTTGACCAGTTGAAGGGTTCCCGTTGTTTCTCTAAGATAGACTTGAGATCGGGTTACCACCAGTTGAGGGTCAGGGAGGAGGATATTCCTAAGACGGCATTCCGTACATGGTATGGCCATTATGAGTTTCTGGTGATGCCATTTGGGCTTACCAATGCACCGGCAGTCTTTATGGACTTGATGAACCGGATCTTCCGGGAATTTTTAGACCGTTTTGTAGTCCTTTTCGTGGATGACATCCTGATTTACTCGCCTTCAGAGGAGGAGCACGAGGAACACTTGAGAGTGGTGCTTGAGTTGCTTAGAGCCCATAGGCTGTATGCCAAGTTTGGGAAGTGTGAGTTCTGGCTGAGGGAAGTCAAATTCTTAGGCCACGTAGTATCCGGGGAAGGGGTGTCTGTTGATACATCCAAGACTGAGGCAGTGCAAGATTGGGCACAGCCTAAGAGTGTGTTTGAGATCCGTAGTTTTCTGGGATTAGCTGGGTATTACCGTCGGTTTGTGAAAGATTTCTCCAGGCTAGCTTCGCCGTTGACTAGATTGACAAGGAAAGGGGTCAAGTTTGTATGGAGTGAGACTTGTGAAAGGTCATTCCAAGAGTTGAAGGTTAGATTGACCACCGCTCCGGTTTTGATTATTCCGGAGAGAGGGTTGGGTTATGCGGTTTATTGTGATGCCTCGCGAGAGGGTTTGGGTTGTGTGTTGATGCAAGAAGGGAAAGTAGTTGCTTATGGCTCACGTCAGTTGAAAATTCACGAGAAGAATTACCCTACACACGACCTAGAGTTAGCAGCAGTGATCTTTGCCTTGAAAATCTGGAGGCACTACCTTTATGGTGAGAGGTTCGAGGTGTTCTCAGACCACAAGAGTTTGAAGTATCTGTTTACACAGAGAGACTTGAATTTGAGGCAGAGGAGATGGATGGAGTTCATTGAGGATTATGACTTTGAGTTACACTATCACCCGGGAAAGGCCAATGTTGTGGCCGATGCCCTTAGTAGGAAATCCATTAGTGATGTAGCTTGTATTGCCATCCGGGAATGAGAGATGATGGGTGCACTTGGTGAGTTTGATGTGCTATTGGGCGAATCCGTTGAGGCTGCGGCCTTGTTTTCTGTTGTTGCGCAGCCTACACTTGTGACTAGAGTGTTGGAGGCACAGAGAGGTGACCTTGAGGTAGAATCCCTCCGAGAGAAGATCTCAGGTGGGAAGGTTGAGAAGGGTTTGACGATGTATCCCGACCTGAGTGTGAGATACCGAGCCCGTTTGTTTGTGCTTGAGTCTTGCCGAGAGGAAGTACTCTGAGAGTTTCACCATTCACGTCTTGCGGTGCATCCAGGAGGCACTAAGATGTATCGGGATTTGGGTCACCAGTTTTGGTAGCGAGGTATGAAGAGAGATGTGGCTGTTTTCGTATCGAAGTGCCTTACTTGCCAGCAAGTGAAGGCCGAGCATCAGAGGCCAGCGGGTTTGTTGCAACCCCTGCCTATTGCCGAGTGGAAGTGGGAGCATATCACTATGGACTTCGTTGTAGGTCTTCCGAGGACTCAGCGGGGTAGTGATGCCATTTGGGTGGTTGTAGACCGGTTGACTAAGTCGGCGCACTTCATTCCTATACGCGTGAGAGATTCGGTAGACCATCTCGCCGACTTATATGTTCGGGACATAGTGAGACTGCACGGGGTCCCAGTGACGATCGTCTCAGATAGAGATCCTCGTTTTACTGCTAGGTTGTGGCAGAGTTTGCAGAGTGCCTTGGGCACTAAGTTGACCTTTAGTATAGCTTATCATCCGCAGACTGACGGGCAGTCCGAGCGTACTATTCAGATCCTTGAGGATATGCTTCGGGGTTGTGTCCTTGACTTTAGTGGGACGTGGGAGAGGCACTTACCATTGGTGGAGTTTGCCTACAACAACAGCTTTCAGTCTAGTATCGGTATGGCACCGTTTGAGGCCTTGTATGGCCAGCCGTGTAGGTCTCCAGTTTGTTGGGCCGAGGTGGCTGACGCACCTTTGTTGGGTGCGGAGTTGGTTAGAGAGACGACGGAGAAAGTTGAACTTATCCGTAGGAGGCTGGTTACAGCCCAGAGTCGTCAGAAATCTTATGCCGACCGTAGGAGGAGGCCTTTGGTGTTTGAGGTAGGTGATCATGTTTTCTTGAAAATATCACCTAGGCGAGGTTTGATGAGGTTCGGGAAGAGTGGGAAGTTATCCCCTCGGTTTATTGGACCTTTTGAGATCCTTGAGAGGATTGGCGAGGTTACTTATCGTTTGGCTTTGCCACCGCAATTGTCCGGAGTGCATGACGTCTTTCATGTTAGTATGCTTCAGAAGTACGAGCCGGATCCATCGCATGTGTTAGATTGGACCGACTTAGAGGTAGATGAGGATGCCTCGTATGAGGAGAGACCAGTTCGGGTCTTGGATAGACAGGATCAAGTCCTGCGTGGCAAGACCATCCCTTTAGTGAAGGTTTTGTGGAAACATCATGGAGTGGAGGAGGCCACTTGGGAACGTGAGTTGGAGGTCCACGAGAAATATCCGGACATGTTTATTGATGTGTAATCTTGTATTTATACTTTGTAGTATTGTTGGACTTAAGAGCTTTATATATGCCTTAAGTTGTAAAACATTGATAATGTTTTGGTTTAATGGAAATATGTTGTATAACTTACCCTGATATGGGAGCTGATTATAATATTGCATATGTTGGCTATATTGTAGAAATGGAGTTGTATCATGTATATTGATTATGATATGAATTGTGAACCATGTATGCTAGAAATGGTTGGAAATGGAAGGGTGACGCATGCTGATAATGCACTTATAATATACATTATGAGATACCCCTTAAAAAGGGATGGAATTGACCGGTGATGGGTCAAAATGTTTAAATACCATGTTGTAATATTGTTGGACATGGGCAAAATCTATTTTTGAACTTGTGCCAAATTTCGGGGACGAAATTCTTTAAGGGGGGGAGGTTATAGCGATCCCGGGTTTACCCTTGTTGTACAGTGATCCGGACATGTGTCCGTGGATGATAGTAGTTGATTATTACCTGGTGTACATCCTTTCTTACTTTGTATTTGGGTTATAGGATGTGTTGGGCAGGTTTGTTACAGGTTGGTTGAGTTTAGAAACCAAAACTAGTTGCCCAGGTTTTGACCTGTCTGCTCGAGCGGGGGTTTTGGCGCTCGAACGGGAAGTTCACCCATCCAGTATTTCCTGTGCAGTGTTGGACGCTCGAGCGTGGGATTGGCCGCTCGAGCGGGGAGTTGGACGCTCGAGCGGGAGACCTGTCTGCAAAAGTTCTGGGAGTGTGCATCCGGAGCTCGAGCGGGGGATTGGCCGCTCGAGCGGGAGTTTGTGAGTGCCGCTCGAGCGGGGTGACTTTTATATAAATCCGAGATCTGACTTTTGGATCACTTTTTCAAGATCTTTTCTCTCTCTTACTTTTCAAAAAAGCCATTTTCAGAGCTTCTCACTCTAAAACCGGCCCTTCTCTCTTAGATTTGATCTAGTAAGAGTTGTTTGCTCACTTTTGGTCTTTACGAAAGTTGCGTTGATCGTCGAGGGCTACTTTTTAATCTGAAAATTTCAGAATTTGAAGCATTTTGGTTTTGGTCTTCATCTCCATTGGAGCTCAAACTTTGAGGTAGGGATATCCTACTCCTTTCTATGGGCTTTGTCTTTAAATTTTAGTATTTTGAGATGTTGGGGTTGGTTTGGTAATTTGGTGAAAATTTGGGGCTTTGGTGTAAATTTACAAAGGTTGGGGTTTTAGCTAAATAAAGCCTAGATGCATGTTTGGCATGGAAAAAGTGAAATTAATGATAAAACATTAATGAAAATGGAACCTAAGGTTGTAATGTTAATTATGGAAAATGCCCTAATTACATTGATTGATTAATTTGTATAATTAATTGTTGGAAATGAGGAATTGAATTGAGAATGTGGAAATTGGAAAGGGAAGGGGTTAAAGGATGTAGTTGGATTATTTATCGCTCACCTAGTTGAAATGTTGATTATATATCCATTGTTGCATTTATTTTCTATATAGAAATAACTACTTTGGGCTATCGGTGGAGGATAGTCTTGATTGTTGTAGACAATGCATGAGGATTAGGCAAACGGAAACTAATCACTGGAATGAGTCATTGAGTATGATGATTGATAGAACACGTTAAATTTATGTGTTGTGTGATGATGTGTATAATTATTGTTTATATGCATTGTGTTGTGTTGGAGGAGATAGGGGATGTACTCCACGGTTTAGGGGAAGATAGGGGATGGACCTCTAAACCGGATGTTGCTGGGAGGAGATAGGGGATGGACTCCGTAGATAGAGCTCATATGCTTATCTAGTGATGTATTGACAGAGCTCATATGCTTGTCATTAGAAGTGTGATAGTGCTCATATGCATATCTGTGGAATTGATGATATAGCTTGTATGCTTATCTGTTGGTTTGTGATATAGCTAGTATGCTTATCTATTATGAAATGGGGAAGTGCTTGATATGAGTTATTGTCTGATATGAGTTGTTTGGCCAGGTTCTGAGCCATGGTTTTAAAATGAGAATTGAAAGGAATTGGAAAATGAATTGTAACATGGACTTGCATGTCATGAAACTGTAAAGTGTGATAAGAGAAAGTATCAATGTTGGCCATCTATCAACTGCTAATCTTTTCGTGATTGTTCATATTTGGTTTAGTGTATTTCTACTGGGCTGTGGCTCACTCTATATGGGAATATCATTTCCAGGTACAGGTAGCATGCCACCTCCAAGGACATAGCTTGGGAGGCTAGAGGCGGACACACTTTTGTCGTTTTATTTTTGATGTATTACATGTAAATTCAAGCCAAGGGCTTAATGTGTAAATGAGTTAGTACTCTTTTGTTGTAATCAAGTGTTAACTTGGAAAGCTATAAGCCTTTAGGGCATTTGCTTTTGTCGTTAACATGTAATACTTTTTGTAATGAAACTCTGATAAGTGGAAGAACGTGGAACTTTTATATATCAATGCATGTCTATATTGATGGGATTAATGTTGTTATTTTGAGGGCGTTACAAAGTGTTTTGTGTACTAGAGTGTTATCAATAAATGTTGTATTTCTCGGTCGATTAGTGTCTCAAACTAAACATACTTCACTTAATCATCCATTCTTCGCTGTCCTAGAGGATATGAACTCTGTGGTGAAGAGTTGCCATGACTTATATAGATTAAAAGGCAATTCGTTTTGATATCCTAGGTGTGATACTTTATAATTAACTTGCGTTTAAAATCTTATTCCCCAACAACTTCTTATAGAACATTGAGTCATATATATTCAGGGACTCGATCATATATGGTGGTGAGATCATTAAAGTTGGTGCTAATTCATTAATGATAATAGTGTCAATCAACGCAAGTTCTTGACTTATGAGATTGGCAAGTGAGGGTCCTATTGGCCACTCTTGAAAAATTTGACTCTATCTCTGCCTCTGTCTCTGACTCTCTTCTTTCAAAAGTGGCGCTTCAGTAAGCAAGTGCAACAACTACAACATCATTTGAAGAACCATTCTACGATGAAAACTTACATTTTTCTCTGGAGGACTTGAATTTATTACTGCCAAATGGTGACAAGACTCTTCCTTGATAGAAACATGGTGGTTATTGTTTGGAATGTTGGTAATAGTTGTGGTGTGTATATGTACCACTGGGATTCAAAGTGTGTTTTTTTTAGAGAAATGCTACTTATCAGTAAAGCACTCTTCTTTTTTATCTTGTTGGGTCTTGTTGTTTAGCTTTGTTGATTTTTTTGGTTTTATTTTTAATTTTGATTTTAAATTTTTTCTTTTTGTGAGTTGGTAGGTTTCAACTTGTCTAAGGTACGGATTAGGTTTTTCTTTTTTGTACCTCTTTTAAAAAAAAAAATTATTAGCAATGTAAAAGAGCAATTTTATTGATGGATAGTAATGAAATGCATTACAATCAACAAAAACAATAGGGAAAATAAGAGAACATAGCAAGATCACCTGTAAAAAAAACACACATACAAAAAGGGTTGCTGCCCTTCAAGTTTGCGTGCATTTGTGTTTGTTTTTCCCATTAAATAAATTTGGAGTTACGAAAGTTTAGACTCTTTACAAGTAATTTGGGGTTGGAGAATGAATTATAGTCCTCATGACCATATAGACCAAAATGAATATCGTGTCGTAATTTGATAGTTTTAAGGGATGAAAAATACACTATTCTCAATTTTATACAAATATGAATAATTAGATAAACATGTCATTCTGAATCTGTGGTTTGTTGGGTATTTTCTTCTTACTAAAAGGGTTTTGTTTTTGTTTTTTGTTTTGTTTTGTTTTGTTTTGTTTTTTTTTGTTTTGTTTTGTTTTTTTTGTTTTTTTTTTTGTTTTTTTTATGAGATGTGAAAGATTTAAGAAAGGGATAAAGGTGGAATCTGAAAAATCTCTCAGAAACAACTCTCATGCTAACATAGACAATATTAATGCCCACCCTAGACCCCCAAAACTCTATTTTACAATTTTGAATTCCTAACCCCCTTCAATTCATGTATAACAAAAGTCATTCACAAAATAATCTCTAAGGCTGTGTTTGGATGATCGATTTGAGTAAGGATTTTGAAAAGAAAAGGAAAAAGATGAGGGAGATGCGAATGAAACATAAACTAAATTTTTTCTCCATTTCCCTTTTGTTTTTTAAATCCCTATATCAAAATCCATAAATCCAAACATAGTGTATTTGAAGTAGTGACTCTGTGTCAACTATTTTTGCATCTTCATTAGTTGTGAACACTATGATATTTCTAACTCATATGATAATTTTTTATGGATGGAGGGTCCAAGAAAAAAGAAAACAGAAAAAGAAAAAGAAAAGAAAAAGAAAAAGAAAAAGAAAAACAGGGTGAAATTACTGTTCAATTGTAAATTTTAAAAAATTATTACACATTAATGAAAAAAATGAATATAACTATTCTCAATCCCTTCTATTTTAAGTTGAATTAGAAAATTTGAATCATAAAAACAAAATTGATCTTTGTTTTTAGTCATGCTTTTTCACATATGCAATCTTCATCAATACATGTAAATGGTTTGAGAGAGAGAGAGACCAATCCCTTTTTTCATTTACTGAAACTCAAATAACATAAATGTGTTTAAGAATTCTTCTATAACACCCGACAGGCACTCATCTCCAACATTTTTACACCATGTTAAATGTCTCCAATAAAATTGAAGAGAAGATTTATAGGATCAGGCATGCCCTTTCCCGTTTTGGCGACATATGTCTTTTCCAACACCAGATCCATCGGAGGATCCTTGGGGCCAACTGAAAAAATAAACAAAAACCAGCCACCACATCACATTAGACCTTCAATGAAAATTAGATTTGAACAAATGACAACAAGGGCTACTTTTAAATTCAAGTGTCAAACAATTATATACTCAAAAAAAAGTCTAGCAATTATTTTGTACTCTAACAAGAAACTATAATTTAAGAACAATTTCAAAATAAGTAGCTACTGGGGGCCTTCAAGAAGTTAGCAAGGACCATACTAAAGGTTTCCAATTGAGTGGAAGCTATTCAGAGACAGTATCAAAATTGAATTCCATCCAAAAGTTACTCATCTTCCAAATATTCTCTTAAGTTTCAGACATGCCCAACAGAAACTATGGCCTTTTTATTTTCCAACTAAACTAAATATGATAAACAAAGAGAATGTTTTGAATGCTCTCATAACTGATAGAACTGTTTGAACTATACACGTGAGCCCTGGCAATATGCAGTCAAGAAATCACAACATACACAACGGGTGCAAAATCAACACAAAACCCATGTTGACAGGTTACTGCCTTAGAAAGGCAAAAAAATTATGGAAAGTGAAAGTACTAGAAAGTAAAATCAATGAAAGAAGAATGAAGAGAGAAGTAACTTTTCAATATGCATATGGTTGGGTAGCAAGTTTGTCGAAGATGTTATTTGAATATAATGAAATTTAAAATTTTATTGTGCGTATATTAACCTCATCCATATGTCTACAAGACAAAAGTTAAATATAATCGAGCAGCTTAGGAAGGTGCCACTCACCTGATTTTCCCCCTCAATAATCAAACAATTTTGAGAGCGAATGACATGCTTAACAACTCCAGTCCCACCTCTATCTTTACCCCTGGTTGCCATCACCTGCAAATTAAGAGAGGGAAACATTCATTTAAGATGAGAACAAGGCGGAGAATAGAGCCATACAGGTACAAAGAGGAAAATAATCCTCTCTCTTTTTCTTATGTGATCTCCTCTGAGAATCTTCTAGTGGTGTATGAGTTTCTGAGCTGCTCTCCAACACATTTCAAATTAAAGTTATAATCAAGGATTAACCAAGTAGTATTAGCATTTAGCAGTATTAGCATGACATGGCTAATAATTATTTTAACCAGTAGATGGTCAAAATTAAATAATAAAATTGAAAAGAACATGTCAATTTACTAAGCATATGAGATTGCAAGTCTAATTCCAATGGAAGCCACTCTCTGCAAATCATATAAAGGTAAGAGCTAAACCTAGTCTACCCCCCATCTCAGCACACCCCAGTGTAATGGGATCGTTCCAGGTAATGCTTTTAAGATCATAGTTTAAAACCCACATTATGTAACATTCTGCACTAAAAATGGTATAAAAATTCAGACTTGGTTGGGTTATATTCCAAATCTCCCATAGCTGCGTGATTGTGATGCTAAATGTCATGGAACATAAAGCTGATAATCAATTTCACTTTACATTGGTGGAAGCTAGAACAACTGAAGAATGTATACTTTAACAACAAAGGAAAATTCAAGTATAAATTGAAAACATCTGAACACACCATCATCATAACCACACACACAAACTTTATTCAACACAATAACTAGTAATTTACTTTGAACATCAATGTGAACCGCAATAATTAAAGGTTGAATTGGGAAACAAGCAAAATTAAAATTTACTGACATAAAAACCAAGACTTTTTACTGTTTTTTTTTTAATTCAAAAAATTTTAAATTTCTAGATTTGGCTTGACAAAACGAATAGAAAATGAAAACATTTTATAAAAAATCTAAAATTGAAAAAGATAAATAAAAAATAGCAAACCATTTTTTAATTTTTTTTTTTACTTTATAAATTCATCTACAGAAGACAAATTAGAAAAAAAAATCAATATAGAAAAAAAAATCAAAAAAATAAAATTGACTTATTTAGTTTACTCCAAACAACCCCTTAAAAAATCAAATCAATCGATGGTTTAATTATTAGAAGAACATGTATACCATTAAATCTCACAAGTGTTTGTATAGATCAAAAAATCGTAAAAAAAAGTGACATTTAGTGATGTTTTTCATAATCTATCGCTAAAATCAAGTAGGGTGTTATGTTGTTATCTAAATTAGTTTGTTATCTGTATAGGATAGTTGGTCAGTGATTCATGTGACTATCTCTTGAGATTACAAGAAATTCAAAGGTTTAAAATTCGAGTCAATAGAGTAACTGTGACTTTACTAACCTAAGATTGGGTTATCTCACAGATTAACAATCCAACAAACTCCTCAATCCCTAAACAAGCATAACCTTAATCTTTATTTTTCTAAAATACAATTTTTGTTTTACTAAAAAGTGGTCACCTGCCATCTATCTTTATTTTCATTTTTTTTTTTTGGAACTAATAAGAGAAAACTCATACTGGGTAATGGGCAATAATTCGCAGCAAATAAATCTTTTACAGCTAGGTTTTAAGATTTTGTTGTCGAAGTTATTTATTTAAGAGTAGAATTTCTTTTAATCAATGAAATTCTATGATTTATTGTAATTTTGTAAAAATAATTAACCGTTTTATCAATAAAAATCAAATTAACAACACCACAATATCCTGTCCATGCAAACTTTAATAATTCTTCATAACAATTCTCATTCTAAAAAAAGACAAGTTTTAAATAATTGGTTGTTAAAAAAATGACCAAAATGGAGGGTATTGAAAGGACAATGAGAGACATAATTGAAGACAACTAGGGGAAGGTTTTGCATAGCAGCCCACATACATCGGTGCCTGGCTAAGTCCCATTGACAAGAGCCAGTTGTTGGTAGTCCTAAAGCAATATAAGGATTATTTTACGTGGTCTTATAATGAACTGCCTGGACTGGACATGTGATTAGTGGAACATAGGCTCCTTATGAAGCCTAATTTCAAGCCACGCAAGTAGAAACCAAGACAGATGAGCCCATAAGTGGTTTAAAAAGTGAAAGAGGAGATTCTTAGGCTCCTTAAGGCAGGCTTCATTAGAACAGCTAGGTATGTTGAATGGTTGTCTAATATTGTGCATGTGGTTAAAAAGAATGGCAAGATAAGGGTATGCGTCGATTTTAGAAATATGAATTTGGCAACTTTAAAAGATGAATACCCTATGCCTATAGTTGATCTATTGGTGGACAGTTCAGAGGGCACAGGATTTTGTCTATGATGGATGGGCATTCTGGCTACAACCCAATCTGCATTGCATATGAGGATGTCCACAAGACAACATTTAGGTGTCTTGGGAATATTAGCACCTTTGAATGGGTTAAAATGCCATTTGGTTTAAAGAATGTTGGGGCAACATATCAGAGGGCAATGAATACTATCTTTCATGATCTCATTGGAGGATACCTAGAGTGTTACATTGATGATATTGTTGTAAAGTCCAATCTATGGAGGAACACCTGGTTCACTTGACAGCAGCTTTCGAAAGAATGAGAAAGTTCAAGTTGAAACTTAATCCTCTCAAATGTGCTTTTGGTGTATCAGCTGGAAATTTCTTGAGGTATGTAGTGCATAAGAAGGGAATACAGATTGATCAGAATAAAGCCAAAGCCATTATTGAGGCCAAACCTCCATCAAGTAAGAAAGAATTACAAAAATTCCTTGCTCAGGTTAATTTCCTTCGAAGATTTATTTCTAATACTATAGGGAAAACTAAAGTATTTTCTTCTTTGTTAAAGCTAAAAAAATGAAGAACAGTTTGTGTGGATAGCTAAGCATCAAGCTGCTTTCAAAGGAATTAAAGCCTACTTGGCCAAGCCTCCCGTGTTGATGCCACCAAGGAGGGATAAACCCTTAAAGTTATACATTGTTGCAACAGAAGATTCATTGGGAGTTTTTCTAGCTCAGGACAATGAAGAAGGCAAGGAACAAGCAGTTTATTACCTTAGTAGGTTTTTAACTTCTTGTGAATGTAAATACTTAGTTGTAGAAAAGCTGTGTCTAGTATTGTACTTTGTAGCAATAAAATTAAGATATTATCTTTTGCCTACTATTGTCTTGGTAATTGCAACCACAGACTTGGTTAAATACATGTTATCTAGACCTATACCAAGAGGAAGAATTGGTAAATTGATATTAGCTATATCAGAATTTCATTTAGAATATGTCCCCCCAAAAGGTAGTAATAGGACAAGTTTTGGCTAACTTTTTGGCAGATCATCCATGTCAAATAGAAAGCCAAGAGATAATAGACCTTGGTATGGTCAATGTTGAGCCATGGCAAATGTATTTCGATGGATCAAAAGCCAATGGTTTGGTTGGAATTGGTGTTGTAATTAAATCACCACAGGGGGTAGAAACCACACATGGTTTTAGAGTTGATGAAACTACTTGTTCCAATAACCATGCTGAGTATAAAGCTTTAATAATAGGACTTGAGATACTTATTGGATTACAGGCTCATGTAGTTGATATATTTGGGGATTCTCAATTGGTAATCAACCAAGTAAAGGGGATTTTTAAAGGTCAAAGTGCAAGCATGTTACTATATTATGTTGATGCATTGGATTTGCTTTCTCAGTTCCAGATAGCCAATTTGACTTATATCCGAAGATTCATGAATCACAAGGCCAATGATGTAGCCTAGAAGGCCTCAAATTTCAGAAGAAATGATGGCACCCAAGTGGACATAAGTCAAGCAACATACCAAAAGTTAATACCACCTTTGGCTAAAAGGGGTATCATGGTAGAAGTTAAAAAGAATAACTTAGAAGAGCATGATTGGAGACATCTAATCATTCAATATTTAACTGGCCCTTCTTCGAAGGCCAGTAGAAAACTTAAATTATAGTCCATGCAATATATAGTATATGGCAATGCTCTTTACAAAAAGGGAGCAAATGGATTGCTGCTGGAATATTTAGGGCCAAAAGAAGCATTGACTGCTATAGTTGAGGTGCATCAAGGTATTCGTGGTGCCCATCAACTTGGTATGAAGATGGGATGTTTGCTTCGAAAGCATTCTTACTATTGGCCAACCATTCTTAAGAATTGCATAGAGTATGCAAAATGATGCCCGGCATGCCAAAAGCATGGCATGATAAGACATGTGCAAATAGTTGATTTGCATGCCGTAGTGAAGCCATGGCAATTTAGAGGATGGGCAATGGATATGATAGAAAAAATATATCCACCCTCTTCGAAGCATCATTGTTTCATTCTAGTGGCCACAAATTACTTCACTAAATGGGTCGAAGCTAAGCCTTAAAAGGCTATGGATCAGACTGAGGTTATTGGATTTATTAGAGAATTAATCCATAGGTTTAGCATCCCTCAGACCATAACTGTAGATAATGGGACTGTGTTTGATGGAAAAACGGTGAAATCTTTCGTAGCAGAATTTGGAATTAGTTTTATCAATTCCACTCCCTATTATGCACAAGCAAATGGTCAAGTTGAATCATCTAACAAGTCTTTGAAAAAAGGAATACAAAGAGTTATGGAAGATAATCCCAGGGATTGGCATAACTTGTTGTTAGATGTGCTATGGACTTATAGGACTTCTCCAAGGTCAAGTATAGGGATCACTTCTTGTGCCTTAGTATAAGGACATGATGTAGTGTTGCCTGCAGAAATTAACATTAAATCCTTGGGGGTAAAATGTCAAGACCAGTTACCTACTAAGAAATATCATCAAAGCATGTTCTTGGAGATTGAACAAGTGGATGAGGCCAGAATTTTGGCATTAAACAATATCCTCTTCTAAAAGAAAAAGGCAACTAGAAGCTATAACAAGAAAGTCGAGCACATCCACTTTAATGAAGGAGATTTGGTATGGAAGACAATACTGCCAATAGTAATCAAGGGCCATAAATTTGGCAAATGGTCACCTAATTGGGAAGGACAATATCAAGTTCATAGAGTCTTGCCAGGGGGAGCATACCATCTGAGAAATCTAAATGGATATGTGCATCCCAAGAAAATCAATGGCAAGTGTTTGAAATATTATTATCCAACTGTATGGGAAACACAAGAAGTGTAAGAAATGTTAAGTAAGAGTAAACAAAGGAGCATGAAACACTCAAGTAATAAATAAGGATTTCATTTCATAACGAACTAAGTACATGCAGCCACAAATTGACCCAAGAATCAGTACAATGTTTCAGTTGTTTCCTTATAATTGATTCTCTACTTCTAAGGGATGGGAACAACTGAATGGTTGTAGCCATGTCCTACCTTCTGTTAGCCAGTCATTAGTTACTAATTTGCAGCTTTTTTGCATTTTGATCCAAGGCTAGATTGACTACTGCGAGCTCCTTTTCTAGTTGGGCTTTCTTCTCTAAGAGTTGGGTTCGAAATTGAGAGGTATATGAATGTTGTCCCTTCAATTCGAACACTTCAGCATGTATATTGGAAACAAACTCCTTGTCTCTCAGCAGCTCCTCTTCTGCAACCTTGGCCATATGGTTGATATTGATGTAGAAATCTATAGTAGCTGCTACTTGAGATAAATGGCTAGAGAGGGCTGTGTTGGACTGCTCAAAAACTTTGCAGCATTGGAGGAAACCATTCTTAATGATGGGCCTTTGTAAGGCTTCAAATGGGATCATTGAGAATAATGTCAGTAATTCCAAATAGGTGCCCAAGTCCATTGGAGGCAAAGAGACTCTTTTGGCAGTAGAGGAACTCTAAAAAATTTCCCGAAATGAGTCAACAAGGACTAATGGTTCAGCCTCACTGTTGGTTGTTTGAGCAGTGGAAGGTATATCAAATAGGCTAGGCAGTCGGGTTTCAAAAATGTTCATCTCTTCTTCTGACATTGGAAATGAAAAAGAATCACTAGTTGAATGAAGATATGGCTACATGAGGATAGGAGAGGGAGTGGAGGATTCCCCAGTAGTGTCCATACTCTTGGCTATCAGCAAGTCTAGAGAAAAAGGATTGGAGCTGGATGGTATAGATGGAATGGGTGAGCTACCAGTGTCTTCTGTGGGAGGACTAACTACAACTAAAGATGAAGTGGCAACTGGGGCTCTCTCAAGTGATAAAGGGATGCCTAGGAGTATAGGAGGAGTATAATGAGAAAAGGAAAAGGTTAGATGGGGTATATATGGAGTTAGGTCCAGGCATAAAGAAATTAGGATGCTTGGCCTTAAAGAAGGAAGGGAAGAAGGCATGTGAAGTATAGAGCTAGGAAGTGGAAGTACTATCTGGATGGGCTCTACACTTATGGGCACCACAATGTTACTCTTCTTTCTCCTTTCTGAGGCTACTGCTAATGGCGTTTCCTCTATATGCAAAACAGAGAAAGCTAGTGTCGAAGGAGAAAGAGGTGGAGTGACTACTGTTGCATGTCAAGAAAAAAAGAAAAATGTTAATTCTATGATAAAATACTTAAAAGGGAAATCATTATCCTGGAAAGGAAAGTTATCAAAACGGATTAAAGGAAATTACCAGCTTCAGAGGTGGTAGTGGTGTTATGTGGAGAACTGCGGAGGGAATAATGCTCAGCAGTTTACTTCTTCCGTGCAGTCTCCTTTTGCTATATATCAGCATCAGCAGCAGGAACAACAGCAGCAGCAGCTTCATCCCTTAGCATCTGCTGGTGCCTCCTCTTTTTGGACCTTTGGAAAACAATGATTTCTTTCAAGTGCTCCTTCTCCACTGCTTTGGCAGCTGCCTTGTGGATAAGGTCCTCAGTAAAGTCAGAAGGGGAAATTGTCAATTTCTTCCTTCTTTTAAGTGGAGTTTCTTTTTCCTTTTCTGCTTCCTCCTCTTCTGCAGGAGTTCCAGGTGCCTCTTCTTCAGGATCAAACAAGCATTTTCTTTTCCTCTGTTGTTAATGCTTGCCCTTAAGAATGCTCAAAGCTTGAGCTCTCTGAGGAGAGCCTTCCTATAGAGCTCCTGCACCAAGAGCATAAATTGTAAGCAAATAAGCAAGGCATCATAAAAGAAAGAGAAAGGGAAAATAGAAATGCATACCTTTCTTTGAAATAGCCCTGGTGATTCTTGGAGGAGGAGGAGGTGAGGAAACAAGAGCAGACACTGAGACAGCAGAAGTAAGAACTGGGATGACAAGGGCAATGGAGGCAATAATAGTGGTCTCAGTCTCTTTAGACTTAGCTTGAGAGGTCACATCTAGCCTTACCAACAGATCCCGGGGAGAGATAGCCAGGTGCACCTCCATATTGGTTGTCCGCCAATTCTGGTACCTCCTCAATGAAGTGTCGTGTGGGATGAAGGGAGTGAAACTGAATTTGACCAAGTCTTGTATCAACTTGGAAATTGCCTTATCCAGCTTGGTTCTTTGTACTTTCAACTCTCTGGTTGCAAGATTGGGGTTTGTTTGGCTTTAGAGAGGGACATGAATTCCTTGAGTAAGCCCAACCTAGCAAATTGGGCAGGGCAGTAGGGTTCAATAATACACTTATAAGCTCAAAAGTTCAAGGTACCAATGTAGAACTCCCTTGGAATCAAAATCGAGGCCCACATATCTCAGTGAATGGGGTTGGAGCAGGTGTTGTCAGCCAGGAAAGTCCTCAGCCATGTTGGCCCTATGTTAGCTGCAACGGGGCAGAAAAAAGTAGAAAAGGAGAAGCTGAGAGTTGATGGAAGAAAGTAAGGTAATAAACAAAGCTAGAAAGGTGGAGAGGAACTCTGGCATACTTCATTCCATAGGTGGTAGAGTCTTGAACCAAGAATGTCAACCACCTAGAATGCAAGTTAGTGAAGTAAGCAAAAAGGTAGAGTTGCAACACCCAGAGTGGTCTCCTTTGGTTGGCATCTAGAGGTTTCTCACAAAACTGAGAGCAAGCTCTATATAAATGACCCAGTACATAAGGAGCTAAGGCTATTTTCTTAGATTTTAATAAATCAGGTTTCTCCCTATCGGTCACAGGACCTTCCATTTTATTCTCAAATTTTAATAATTCACTAAAGGAAGAGGTCAGAGGGGAAATTGAGAAGCGAACATTAAGATCAGGATAATTAGGACCGAAAGGAGTACTAGCAGGTGATAACCCTAGAAGATGGCATGTCAAGGATAGTGGGGACCATCATGCCACATCGAATTGGAAAAAATTGAAAGCTGGGTTCCAAAAACAAAGTGCAGCAAGTATGAGAAAAAGGATTTTCAAGAATGGAAAACCTGGCTAATCGAAGGGCATCGAGGAGACAGAGTTCTTGGAGGTCCAACGCCCTGGAAGGAATAACTCGGTCATATCATTCCTCCAATTCTGGCCTCAACGTGGGCCAGCAGAGATGGGGACGGTTCATCTTCCAGCTTTCGTAATTAAGGGCACCTTCGTGAATAAGGCATTGATCCTCTAAGCACGGATACAGAGCAGGGAGTTGGGTAGGGGCTTCTCTGAAAATGGGTCCAATAACAAACTCCCCTTGAGCAAGGTGACGGGGAATAAAGATCCACCCATCGATAGCATATCATTCATCGGCCTTGTATTTGTCACATTCTTCATTGTTGATTCTCCTCAAAGCCACAGATGGGCTCACACGCTCGACGATTGGTATTTTAGAAGAAGCCATTAGCGAGGGATTGAAAGAAGAAAGTGAACGGAAGGACAAGGAGCTATAGATAGGAGCAACATGAGTGAAAGGAAGACTCTAGACAAGCGTGTAGATAAAGTGCGAGAAGAGGTGGTTTTAAACCTTTCTGTCCAAAGTTACCCATTTAATATAGCGGGTTAAATGGACTCAGGTTCCAACCCATGTGTGATCCTTGAGAACACAAGGAAGAAAACTATCTCCGAACTAGTATGTAGATACATTATGAAGGAGGGAAACACATTTCAAATACCTAGTTTGGCTTCAAAAATTGTTAGTTGGCTTCGAAACCAGTTTTCAAATGCTTAGCTTAGCTTTGAAAACAAGAAGTTGGCTTCGAAGCTAGTCTTATACCTTAATTCAACCATAGTTGAGATTTGTTCACTTCAGGAATCCTGGAGGTATGCTTTTAGATTTTCGAACAAAGGAAGTTTCCTTTGAAGGGATCTTTGTAGTGACCTATGATTAGAATATGGTTCTTGCCTATTCTTTCAGCATATATAAGCACTATGGAGCCAGTTCTTGGTTAAGCAATATAGAAAGTCCAAAGGCCAAAGGACTTTTCTTACACTTTTGCTTATATAAGACCGTTCGAAGGCAAATATGGTCGTTTTTAAGAGAAATTTCATGCTTGAAAACACCTGAGCCAGCCCTTGAAGCAAGATTGGTTAGTTCAAAGTTGTTATTTACACAGATTATATTAACCAAACGATTAGAATGTCAAAACCTAAGACAAATACTATCACTGCTGTGAGGAATTTTGTGATTCGAAGCATTTGAAACCAGGCATCAAAGCAAGTTGGTTGTTTCGAAGCTGTTATTCACGGATTACATAGACAGAGTAAGGAATAAATTCATATTTGCCACGTATTCGATCATTCAATTAGAATATAAAACTAGATCATGACAGATGAGATTGGAAGAACCTAGTTTTATTGATATGCAATATTTACATTGGGAAAACCTACTTGGTTTCGTTCTCAATTTCATAAAAATAAGAAAAAGACAAAGTCACAAGATCATGAAACTTTATATACATACTCTTTTCCTAACCTATCTTCTATCCTATCTAAGTTTGGTTTATCTAACTGATGAGCCCTTAGTTGGAAGAAGAGTTGTTGGGCCATCATTTCAAATTCTGTTTGTTTAAGAGCCTTCTCTGTTTCAGCAATTCCTCATTTCCTATGTGCATCGCCCATAATGGAATCTTCTCCATACTCTGAATCGTGGTTCTTAAAGTCTTCATATTCTTCAAGAAGATTCTCTGTTTCAGACAGAATTAGAATACGAGCAGCAGAGGTGTTCTCCAACAACTCACTGGTAATAGAGGCATTTGTGTGCCAGTTGAGTAGAAGAGGAAGTTGATCCAAGAAAGTATGAAGTTCTGCCTGAGCTATTGGGTTAAGGATGTGGTTTCGAGAGATAATATCACGGGACCACAACAAGTTCTTGTGAGGAATGTCATCTTGAAGGATCTTAAAGGATAAATGGAAGAAAGCAACAAGCAGAGTTTGGGCTTTATACTGTTGATAAGCAGTAGGAAGAATTGGAGCTTGGTAAGGAGCAAAATGCTGGCTCTCGAAGAGGGTGAGTTTTAGTTCTTCAATCCAGTTAGGATTGGAGGGTAGGGAAAGAGCAGTTGGGTCCTCTCCAAATGAAGGTGGGAACTTAGGCTTGTTCACACATTCTAGCCAATCAGAGGAGCAGATTTTTGCTTTTTTGGGTAGGAGTGCAGGGTTGATTCCCAAGGCCTCAACAGGGTGTGGAGTCCTTCGCACTATTCTGGACGTCAAGGTGGAAGTATACCATGTCGAAAGCAAGTTGTCTTCAAGGCTGTGAAGACGGTCGATGGGGACATATGGATATATTACAGAACAGTGCATGAGGGGATGAATTGCAATGGGATCATCAAATCCGGGAAATCGATGGTGGATTCGTTTCCTTGTTTGAGGTTGAGTAGGTATGGGCCAAGCATCCCAGCCAGTATTTCCAGGGGACGATGAAGCAACTTCATCCCAAGCAGAGAGTTTTTGAGCAGATAAAGAGCTTCCAAGATCCATTTATGCAAATGCTTGGTCCAGAGGTTCATATGGTGCAAAAGCTTCCATGACTTGTATAAATGGGGGTGGATAAATGTGGCCAACAAATGCAAGATGGTTCCTCTGAGGTCGGTCATCATTGTCAAATACCTTTTCATATGTTCGGTCAATGAAAGAGACTGCTTGATTGGCCATTGGAGATGTATCAGTCTCTTCATATTCACAGGTAATTGAGGGAATGTTCAAAATGTAAGAAAGGATTTAATGAAGTTCAATGCTTCATTTCTAAGAAGGCGGTCACATTTCAGCCAAGTCCATGCACGTCCTAGGACGTGGATAAAGTGCACTGATCCACTAATATCACCAAGTATTGGGTATATTAGTGCAGGGGGTAAATGTTGGCCATATATTTTGTATAGGCCAATCGTAGCTTAACACATGGCTCGTGAAGGGTGATTTGGGGAATTAATGCAAGTCTCCAATCAACAATAGACACGTGGCAGTTTATATTGATAATGGTGGGTCTGCGTTACATGGAAGCTGCAAGAAGGCGCGGTGTAACATGGCTCAATGGTTACTCAAAAGTTCGAATTCAAATACCAGAGGGAAGCCTAACTGAAGGAATGGCATAGTGGAAGCTGATTGCGCGAAGCCATGACCAGAGATCGTGGACGTGCATTTCGATGGTTGGAAGCCCATTTCAACAGTTACCTTTGGGAAGTATAAATAGAGGAGAACGCCCTAGAATGCTGGACCCAGAATCAAATCCAGAAACCAATTTATTTATTTCATATTTCTTTCCAGTTTTACACTTCCAGTTCTTTACATTTTCGCAATTCAATTCCTATACTGCACCTCATTTCTTAGGAGTAGTTTTATAGCGATCCCGGTTGTCCCTTTACTGTTCTGTTGTATTCCGGACTCGGTTTCGTGAAGTTGGTAGTTGTATCTATCTTATTGTCGTCCTTTAATTCCGTTTGATTGAGTTTTAGGATGTTTTGGGCAGGGTTGTTACAGGTTGGTTAGGCCTTGGTTTCAATTCCTTGTTGCCCAGTTTTAGGCGGTCCGCTCGAGCGGATCTTCTTGCGCTCGAGCGGGGATTACACACCCCCAGTATTTCGTGTCCCTGCAAAACTTCTGCAGGTGTGATTTCTACACTCGAGCGGGTTTCTTTACGCTCAAGTAGTGGCGCTCGAGCGGGTACTCTGGCGCTCGAGCGGGTAATACCTTTTTGGTGTTAGTTCTGGGAGGGGGAAATCTACGCTTGAGCGGACTGGTTTTCGCGCTCGAGCGGATGTTCTTTATTCTTGTGTCTTGGCGCTCGAGCGGGCCTTCTTGTGCTCGATCGTGTCCAGATTTTTGTTCTTGACGCTCGAGCGTTGTGTTCTCCGCTCGAGCGGGAATGTCGTATATCAGTTGGCAGCTGGGCATTTTAAAATCACTTTTTGCATTCTCTCTCTCTCTCTCTTACTTTTCCAAAAAGCCATTTGAGAGCTCCTCTCTCTAAAACCATAACTTCTCTCTAAGTATTGATCTAGCTAGGGTGTTTTCCTCACCTTTGGTCTTCACAAAAGTTGGGTTGATCGTCGAGGGCTTTACCTTGATCCGAAAATTTTGAGTTTTGGAGCACGTTGAGTTTCGTCATCTTCTTCCCTCGAGCTCCGAATTTGAGGTAGGGATTCCTACTCACTATTATGGTCTTCGACATAGATTATTGGTAGTTTTGATAAAGTGTTGAAGTTGGTTGATTTTGGGACTTAGGGTTTCAAAAGGGTATAAACGAGGGTTTGATATTTTGATTCTTAAAACATGTATTTTGGTTTCAAAATAATGATGTTGTTGTTGGTTGTTGTTATATAGACCATTAGGTCAATATTGGGAAATGGGGTAGAAAACCCTAATTCGTTGAATAAATTAATTGGTATAATTAATTTGGGGAAAATTGTGGACTTATGGAATTGGGTTAGAAATAATGAAATTGGCTCATTATGTTGTGAAATGATGGAGTTGGATTTATAAATCGCTCACTCTCGAAAACATTGATATTTTATCTGTTGGAGCTTTTATTATCTATTTAGAAATAATTGCTTGGGCTACCGGTGGAGGGTAGTTTTGATTGTTGTAGACAATGCATGATGATTAGGCAAACTAAAACTAATCAATTGGATATGTCATAGAGTATGACGGTTGATAGAATATATTAACGTTATGTATTGATTAATTGTGTATATGACCTGTGTGAATATACATGGTGTGTGTGGGAGGAGATAGGGGATGCACTCCATGGTTTAGGAGAAGATAGGTGATGGACCTCTAAACTGGATGTTGTTTGGGAGGAGATAGGAGATGGACTCCACTGATACAGCTCATATGCTTGTCAGATAATGTATTGATATAGCTCATATGCTTATCTTTGGAAGTGTTGATACAGCTCATATGCTTGTCATTGGAAGTGTTGATATAGCTAATATGCATATCTGTTGAAATGTGGATACAGCTTGTATGCTTATCTGTTGAGATGTTGATACAACTAGTATGTTTATCTATTGTAAAAATGGGAAATGTTTAATATGAGTCATTGTCTCATATAAGTGGTTGGCCAGGTTCTAAGCCGTTAATGTAAATTGTGAAATTGGTAAGAAATGGAAACTGAAATGAAATGGAAATGGGTTATGAATTGGTTTATGGAAACTGAACATTTATCAATTGGTAATATCTTAGTCATTGCTCATACTATGTTTAGCATATCTCTACTGGGTGTTGGCTCACCCTTTATGGGACATTATTTTCAGGTACAGGCAGTATGCCACCTCCAAGGACATAGCTTGGATGATGATGAGAGTTGAAGACTCTTTTTTTGTTTATTTTGATGTATTACATGTAAATTCAAGCCAAGGGCTTAATATGTATTGAGTTAGCACTCTCTTTTTTTTGTATCCAAGTGTTAACTTGGAAAGCTGTAAGCCCATAGGGCATTTGCTTTTGTTGTTAACATGTAATACAGTTGTAAGAATTACTCTGATGTATGGAAACGGTTGACTCCTTTTGTATCAATGCATGTCTAAAATGTTGGGTATTATGTATTTTTTTTGAGGGCGTTACAAGTTTCAATGTAACGCCCTCAAAATAAACCCATAATATCATACATTCAAGATATAGGAAAGAAATATTATATTACAATCATCAGAATATTCTTACAAAATGTATTACATATTGACAATAAAAGTAATCGCCCTATGGGCTTACAACTTCCCAAGACAACGCTTGGTTGCAAAAAGAGAGTGGAAACTCTATACAAAGAAAGCCCTTGGCTTGATATACATGTAATACAACAAAACAACAAAAGGTGGTCTAATAGCCTCAAGCCTTCCAAGCTACGTCCTTGGAGGTGGCATAACACCTGTACTTGAAAATGATGTCCCATATAGGGTGAGCCAACGCCCAGTAGAGATATGCTAAACATAGTATGAACAGTAACTAAAACGTTAGCAATTGATAAATGTTTAACTCTTACACAACAACTTATAACACATTACAATCCCATGACTAATATGACCATGTTCTATTCCAGTTTCCATTTCTTATCAAATTCTCAATTCATAACTATGACTCATAACTTGGCCAAGCAATTTAAACGAGATCACATCTCATATCAACCGTATTTCTATTTCAGGCGAGATAATAACTCATTTTAAACATTTCATACCTCATAATAGACACATATTTTAGTACTGTATCAATCTCAGACAAAAACACTTCTATACTTCACAAATGATACACATTTTAGTGCTGTATCAATATCAAACAAAAACACTTCTATACTTCACAAATGATACACATTTTAGTGCTGTATCAATATCAAACAAATCCGGTTTAGAGGTCCATCCTCTATCTTCCAATAAACTATGGAGTACATCCCCCATCTCTTCCCACACAAAACAATGTATATAAGCGATTATCATGTACAAATTCGATCAATCAATACAAAATTTTGATGTATTATACCAACCGCCATATTCAATAGCATACTGAACTGATTAATTTTAATTTGCCTAATCCCCATGCATTGTCTACAACCCTCAAGACTATCCTCCACCGATAGCCTAAAACAGTTATTTCTAAACAGAGGATAAATGCACCAAATGGATAAAATATCAACATTTTGTCTAGGTGAGCGATAAACTAATTCAACTACACCCTTTTAATCCCATACCTTTCTAATTTGAATATTTCTGATTCAATTTCTCATTTCCCTAAATTAATTATACAAATTAATTTATCATAACAATTAGGGCTTTTCCCCATATTCTCAACATCAACCCTAAGGCTCCAATATTACTAACAACATCAACAATCTCTATTTTAGACCCAAAACACGTATGGATGAGTCAAATAAACAAAACCCCTCTTTTCAAAATAGCACATTTCAAAACCCTAACTTCCCAAATCAAACCATTTAAACAAAAGCCCAACATCTAAGTTAAAGCTCATAAAGATGAGTAGAAAGCCCTACCTCAAATGGAGAGACCAAATGGAGAAGATGAAGGATTTTGGAGGTGCTCCAAACCCAATAATTTTCGAATCAAAATGAAGAGCAAGTCATCCCTTCCTCTTCCTTTCAAGATATCTCTCTTGTTCTCCTTCCTCTCCTCCGTTATGAAAATGCTTACTCTCACTCTAACCACTCTTAATCTAAACTCAAAATATGTATAACAAATGGAGAGAGATATGGGAAAAACCATAGAAAGAAGTTGAGAGGTGAGCTCAATTTATAGGCAACCTTGATGTAGTTGGTATTGAAAGGTTGTTATTAAAGCCCATTAATTGGAAAATGAATGGACAAGTTAGAATTAAATGAACACTAATTGAAATATGAATGGACAAGTTTGAATATGAATGGACCACTAATAAGGGTAGTAACTAAACTACTAATAAGGATATTAAATGAACAAGTTTGTAACCACTAATAAGGATATTAAATGAACCACTAATAAGGATATTAAATGAACAAGTTTGTAACCACTAATAAGGATATTAAATGAATCATTATGAAAATTTAATGGACACTAACCCTTGGTTTCCAAACACAACCAACTTGTTTTAAGCCTACCCAACAAGACCCAAGACTCATATACAAAGAGTAAAGGATGGAAACGGGAAAAAGACAACAACACATCCACAGAACCGAGTCTGAAATACAATTAAACAATGAAGGGAAAACTGGGATCGCTATATTCAAGTAGTCATTGCTGTAACCTTTTCAAGGCTGAGTCATTTCATTGTAAGTTCCTATTTACCTAATAAAATTCAGTTTTTGAATTGAACTTGTTATTTCTTATAAATTTCTCCTAAAACAAGCCACCAGTAAAAGTCCTCTTCATTGAGGCTAAAAGAACTTCAACACAATCGTTTGATAATTAGGTGGCAATTAACATTCTGTAAGGACTAATTTATCCTTGCTGGCATGCTTAAATTACACTATTAACCCTCAAAAGCCAAAAAAGCAAACAATTATGTAGGTGAATAGTTAGAAATTTCATTTTTTTAATTAATTCTGCTAAATAAAAAATTCTGATAGGGAGGTATTTGTAATTTTCCAAACCACAAAGGGCAATTCGTATTTTAAGCAAACCTCAAGGGGTATATTTGTAATTTATACTTTATATATATATATATATATATTTCAAGTTATGATGTAAATTGTTATTGGTTACAAACTATTAGAAGGAGAATTTTACAATATATATTTATTACCATATATATATATATATATATATGTAGTTATGTCATTTTTTTTAGTTATGACATTATTTTGATATGTTTGGTTATGTCTCATGTAGTATTTAATTATAATTTTTTTAAATTATGACCCAAAAATATAAAATTATATCATTTTCTTTTTTAATTATAAAATACATATGATATACACCTTTGAAAAATGTGTATCATAATCCATTTATAAAGATCAATTGTAGTGTTTGATTACGTGTCAAAATTATATGAGTTGCAAATCTATTATGATGACTTGTCTCCAAAATGAATTTCAATCATACTTTTCAAATGATGTTGCTTATGATTCAATGTTAAACATACACAAATTTTTATTCACCCAAAAAGACTTACACAATTTATATATATAAAATTCATAAAAAATAATTTAGTTATAGGCTTACAATTTAGATTTTTAAATTTATTCACAGTGATATGGTAAGAAAGATAGACACTGTACAATTAAATGAATGACAAATGAAATATTAACATTTATTAGACATTCATGATTTTTTTGTTTTTGTTTTTGTGTATTAAATATTTTTAGTTGTTTAATAGACTAACTGCTGGAGAGATTTTTTAAAATGGGTGATTGGGCAAAATCTTCAAAGTAGACAATATTTGGGATTTGAGGTCTCGCTTTAAGTAAAAGAACAGTTATTTCCAATGAAAACACAAGCTCAGTAGAATCTTTATTTTGTCTATTACTGTCAACCCAGTGGTTTAATGGACGGGTTTTTAAGCGGGTTGTCGGTTTAACCGGCGATTCAATTGTTCCAAACCGAATTTTCTATACAAACGGTTATGTGAGATAATCTGGACTGGAAATTGGGTTGGTTGGCGGGTCAACAAATCAAACCGGCCGATTTGGTCCAATTTTCAAAATCATGATTTTGTCCCTCTTTTTTCAAACCGAATTTTCAATACAAACGGTTTTGTGAGATAATCTGGACTGGAAACTGGGCTGGTCGACAGGTTAACAGATTGGATCAGTCGGTTTGGTCCGGTTTTCAAAATCTTGATTTTGTCCCTTTTTTTTTCTTTTTCTTTTTCTCTTTTTTGGCTCTAATTTATAATATAAAATTTTCCACTAGATCAGAAATTATTTTACATGTTAATTGTTGATTCTTATTTTCTACTGGATCAGCTGTGTAGTAATTTGTTTGTCCAAAAAAAAAAACTTGTGTGTCAAAATTCTATTATAGGGGCATCCTATGTGTTCGTATGAAAGCACATTGAATCATAACCATATTACATCATATTCTTTTTTGGAACCAGTGTTACATCATATCCAATTAACCATATTGATGATCTTTTGCTATAATGGTAAATAGAGAAATGCTGAGAGAGCTAGGACTCCATGGACAAAGGTCTAAAAACTCAGCACCATGTGTGTACACAAAATTTGATGGAGGATAAACGAAAAATTTAAAAACAATCAATTAAAATTATAATGAAAGTTGACATATAATTCTAAATAAAGACAAGCACGAAGTCATTGTAAAAGATAAGTCGGAAAATACTATAGATAATTATCCTTATCCTGATTAAAAAAAAATTACCATAAGAACTGACTCCCACTTTTCAAAGATAAAATAAAAATTTAAAGTGTATTTAAAATAAATTTTTAATTAGATAGGATCTTTTACTAATGTATAATACTTATGAGTTTATATTTTATTTTTGAGTAAATTGGTGATAAATCCAATCTAAGTAGTGTATAAGGTATTAGGTCCAGCGGATATTTTTTTATTAGTAGAGATCCACCTTTTATGAAATAGTTTAGTGATAACAACAATGCTATAGACTTCCAAAAAACACAATCTCCACTCACTTGTGATTGGTCCAGGAAAGAAAGAAAAAAAAAACAAAAAAAAACAAAAACACATGATTGGTCCACATCATTTTGGGAGTTATGTGAGTCCCAAGCATTTTTGTTATTGATAAATCCTTTTATATGTTTTGAAGGATTTTTTGTTTCTAATTTTATCTCTTAATTTATCTGTTGGCTTTCGTTGACCATCTGTTCAAATTTTTTTTCCTATCTGCTCAAAATTGTTTCCCTATCTTTTCAAATTTTTTTTCTATCTATTCAATTTTTTCTTATTTGTTCAAACTTTTTACTGTATCTATTCTATTTTTTTACCTATCTATTCAAATTTTTTCCTTATCTGTTAATTTTTTTAATCTTTTCCGTTCAAATTTCCCTTATTTGATTAAATATTTGTCCGAATACTTTTCTATCTATCCAATTTTTTTGACTATCTATTCAAATCCTTTTTAAATTTATAACTTTTCCTATTTGTTCAAATCCTATCAGTTGTTCATTAACAACTACATGACCAAATCCTGTCTGTTCATCATCATCATCTCCATCATCAACAACAACATCAAAAAAAAAAAAAATTCAAAGCTACATTGGGCAGATGTAGACAAATACAAAAAACAAAAACAAAAATAGATTCAAAAAAAAATGAACAGATCAAATCAGGTCAAATATTGTTCTGAGAAATAGATTAGATCATATTAACTTCAACCGAAGATCCACGGTAGCGTGGGAGACCGACTTCTCAATTGCAAAACATGTATTGGATATAAATAAGCATATACATATCTGTGTGTAATGTGTATATGTAATGGAAAAATAAATAAATAAAATAAGAAATTGTGATTGTAATGAAATTAAACTCACCCAGACAAACAAGAGAGTCCTATCCAAGAGAAGAATACAGGTTCAAATCTATGAAAACACTAATTATTCAGGTTTTTCTTTTTTCATATGTACCCCAAAATTTTTATTTATGTTATTTTTTTTATCTTGGTTCTGCATTTGATTATTTTTTATGTTTCTCATTCTCCTAGAAAATGATTTCAATTGAGAAATGAAGAAAATGAGATCCTACAATTCTGTAATTTAAATTAAGTTTGAGTTTGTATAGAATTCTATATGTAATAAATATATATTAAATAAAGTCCATAAAAAATAGGTAAAGTTAGTATAATTAAAATTAAATTTGAGTTTTTATAGAACTCTAGGTGTAATAAAGAAATACAAACCCTTATAAAATAGAAAACCCTATATATATATATATATATGTGATTGAAACAACCTAAAAATAAAATCATTTTGTTTGGTTTTGAGTTTTCAATTGATGTAAAAGTAAGGGCACTCGGAATATCACTTTGTTTGGTTTTGAGTTTTCAATCGATACGTTTTTGTTTTTTTGTTTTTAGTGTTTTAATCAAATATTTTTTTTGTACTTTTTTATATTCGAAACTGAAATCTCACTCATTTTGATACCTAAATGCCATCTCTATGAGCAATTGGACAATTGCCCTGAATCAATCTAGATTCACATAAATAGTAAAATAGTTGGTTTGGATGCTTTGCTTCTCTTGGGCCTTTCTTCAGTCTTCCTTTCTTTAGGCTTGTTGTAGGCCATCCAAAACCCAGGGTCAGTTTTGTGTGTGTGTGTGTGTGTGCGTGTGTGTGTGTGTGTTGGTGTTTTGACTTTTGTATTCACTCGAAGAAAATTTGTACAACTCTGGAATGGTTTGAAACAAATGAGTTCCTGCCCTATTTATAGGCAAGCTTGGCCTTATAGAAAGTTTCTAGAATATACAGGAAATCAGGTTTGTAGAAACTTTATGGAAGCTTTTTGCAACCAACATTGTTCTATCATACTCTCTAAAACTATCTACCCATTTATCTACACATTTTCTAAAATCATGTACAAGTCCTTTACTTTCTCAATTTCTCAATTTTTCAATGACTATTTAAGAATCTTTTATTGCCTTCCACTCCTCCAATATTCATTTTAATTAGGTCTTTGCACTAGGAAATTCAGTAGAATGTGACACTTTCTCCTACCTATGCTGGCCACGACCTTGTCGCATCCTCATCTCAAAATTTTCGTATTTGCTCTTGGAACTGTCACAAATCTAGAGATAGCCTGTGGTGGTAAATGAGTAGTGGGTGGTGGTTGGAGTTAAGGATGTTCACGGGTTGGGTTTGTAGTGATTTTGTAGTAATCTGCCTCACTCTATATCATATCAGAAAGGGTGGTGGTGGCTGGGCAAGTGTGGGGTGAGAGACGGGTTAATTTTATATGTTGAAGAATGAAAATATTAATAAAAATTATAGAAAATATAGTATATTACGAATAACAATTTACATTTAATGACAATTTAAGATATAAAATAAAAAATAAATGAATAAAAATTAATATTTTAATGATTAATTTTATTTTAGTGAAAAATAAATAGATATACTTATTATACACATATAAATATGTTTAATAAATATAATCGAGCGGTGGTCGGGTGTAACGGGGCGAGGGAAGTAAAATCCATTCCCGCCTAACGGGGCATGGAAAACCTGAGTGGGAAGATGCGGGAGCAGAGCGAGGCGGGAGAAAATAACCATCCCTAGTTAGAGGGGATGTGAGAATGAGAAAATAATGATTTATTTTATTTTATTTTTTTTATACAAGTGTATAGCGATCTCGGTTTTCCTCTATTATTTATTGTATTCCGGACTCGGTTCCGTGGGTGGTTGTTGTTGTCTATATCTCTTCTCCGTCTTTTAATTCTTTGTATTTGAGTTGTGGGATGTGTTGGGTAACTTTGGAACATATTGGTTGAGTGTTGGAACAAATGGTTGCTGTCCAGAATTTGGCATCTTCACTCGAGTGAGTCTTTTTGCGCTCGAGCAAGCTTTGGGTTTTTGTTTCTTCACTCGAGCAAGCTTTCTGTGATGTGTCTCTTCGCTCGAGCGAGCATTCTTGCACTCAAGCGTGTGTTTGCGTCTAGTTTGGACCTGAAGGTTGGTATTCTTCGCTCGAGCGAGCGAGCTCTATGTTTTGTGTTTCTTCGCTCGAGCGAGAACTCTTGCGCTCGAGCGTATTCTGCGTTGCAGACCTAAAGGTTTGCATTGTTCGTTCGAGCTACTCTTCCTGCGCTAGAGCGAGGTTCTTTTGTGTCTGGTCGCTCGAGCGACCACTCCTTCGCTGGAGCGAGCCTCGAATATATCAGTTGGTAGCAACGTGTTTTTAAACACTTTTTCATAATCTTTTTCACTTCAAACCCTAGATCTGACTCTCTCTCTCTAAACTCTCTCTCTCTCTCTATAAATACATCTTGTTGTAGTGGTTTTCTACCTAGTCTCTTTGTAAGAAAAGTAGAGCATTGCGTGGACTTCATTTTGATCCGAAAAGATTCAAGTTTGGAGCATCTTGGGTTTCCCTCTTCATCTCCTTTGAGTCTCTCCATTTGAGATAGGGATGATCTACTCCTTTTTATGAGTTTTAACATCAATGATAGGCATTTTGTATAAATGGGGAGATTTGGAAATTTTGAGAAGTTAGGGTTTGAAATTTGAAATGTTGAAAGAGGGGTTTTCCATGATTGGGTTCCATTGTGTGTATGAGGTCTTGATAATGGAAATAGTTATGTAAAATGAAAGGAATTTGGCCTTGATTGCAAGCTTTGAGAAATGGAGGACAATGTCCTAATTTGAGCTATATAAAATATTTGTGTAAATTATGAAACATTGGGAAAACATGAAATTGGTTTGAAAATGATGAAATTGGGAACATATGAGATTAAATGGCGTAGTTGGATTGATAAATCACTCATCGGTGGGAAATATAATAATTTATCTGTTTGGTAAATTTAATTATCTGTCTAGATATAACTGTTTTGGGCTATTGGTGGAGGATAGCCATGATTATTGTAGAAAAGCATGATGATTAGGTGAATTGAAATATGTCATTGAATATGGCGGTGAGATTAACACATTGAATATGTGCTTGAATTGATCATTGTATATGATAATGTGTTTAAATACATTATATATGTATCTTATTTGGGAGAAGATAGGGGATGTACTCCATTATTTGGGAGAAGATAGGGGATGTACTCCATTGTTTGGGAGGAGATAGGGGATGTACTCCATATGTGATAATGTGCTTTAATACACTATATATGTACTCCATATGTGATAATGTGCTTTAATACACTGTATATGTACTCCATATGTGATTATATGCTTTAATACATTGTATATGTATCTTTCTTGGGAGGAGATAGGAGATGTACTCCATTGTTTGGGAGAAGATAGGGGGTGGACTCCATTGATAATTAAGTTGGCCGAAGTGTCCAGGGTGAAAGTCCCGAAATCTTATAAATGAAAGTGTATGAATGAAGTTGATAATTGAAGTTTTAATAATATGAGTTGTAGTCCCATTGAGTAGTTGATAATGGAAGTGTTAATAAGAGGAGTTGTAGTTTCTTTGAAATTGTTTGGTTAGATAAAGAACCATGTCTATGAATTGAATTGGATAAACAAAAGGAAGTGGATTGAAACATGGGTGTACTTGTTGTTGGGATATGGAGAGGGTGTGAGTTGGTTTACAAGGGCTAACTATTTGTCGAATGCTAATGTTTTAGTTATTTCTCATGTTTGGTTTAGCATATCTCTACTGGGCTTTGGCTCACCCTACTTGGGACACCATTTTTCAGGTACGGGTGTCATGCCGCCTCCAAGATCTTTGCTTGGGAGGTTTAGGAGTTGAAGACTCTGCTTTGTTATTTGTTTTGTTGATTACATGTAAATGCAAGCCAAGGGCTCTACTTGTAAAAGAGTTAGCACTTTACGGTTCGTAACCAAGTAGCAACTTGGGAAGATGTAAGCCCGCAAGGCATTCTGTTATGTTGCAAACATTTGGAACTTCTATGAAATATCCTTTTGTAATATTAACTCTGATGTATCTATGGAAATGTGACTTCCCTATCATGTATATAGAACAGTGAGATGATGGAATTACATATTATTTTGAGGGCGTCACAAAGTGAACCTAATTTATTGTGATTACAAAATTAAAATTAATAGACTGATTACAATTTTTTGAAAATAAAAATAGATACCAAAATAGTATTTATTTATGTTTTTTTAATAATTTTTATAAGAAAACTATTTTATCCACACAATTTCCTCCCCCACAATTCCCACAAATGAGGTGGCAAGACATAATGCAAGTTATACCAATTGAAGTGTGGGTCAACTTTTAGAATTTTGGTTGTCACATCATTTGTGGAGATTGTAGGGGAGGAAATTGTATGGATGTAACACTGCTATTTTTATAAATACAAGCATAAGGAGGTGGATTCCTTCTAATCTATAATATGGAAGAGAGGGCGTTGTGTTTGGGGCCATGTGGCATATCACGGGTCTCATTTTGATAATTTGAACCTTAATTTTGTCAGGCATTTTGTGTATATCATCTATACCAAATTATAGGTCAATCTGATAATCGTAACCTATTTAGTTTATTGCATTTGTCACAAAAAGATGGTATATTTTAAGAAGCGCGCATATTGTTTACTTTTTTAGACTGAAATGAAATAAATCAAACAAGTTACGATCATCTTAACGACTTAATTTCTCTTAATATGGTATACACAAGGGGCCTTACAAGAAAAACGGTTCACATCATCAAAAGGGAACCCCTAATAAGACCTGGGTGTCCAAACAACACTCTGAAAAGAATCCAACTCTTAATTCTATGGGAAGTGTTTGGACAAGGTGCATACCATATGCACTTACGTAAGTTCTCACAAATATACATAAATTATCACACAAAATCTCATAAGTTCTCACAAATATACGTAAGTTGTGATTTCTCAAATTTTCATGGGTTAACTTACGTATGTTTGTGAAAACTTATGTAATTTTGTGAGGTAACTTACGTATATTTGTGAGAACTTACGCAAGTGCATATGGTATGCACTTTGTAACGCCCTCAAAATAATAACAATAAACCCATCAGATAAGACATGCATTTACATTTAAACTAACCGCATTCCTTTCATTCATTAAAATTTCAAGACATAAGTATTACATGTTAACCTCATAACAAAATGCCCTACGGGCTTACAGCTTTCCAAGTTAACACTTGGTTACAAGAAAGAGTACTAACTCGTTTACACATTAAGCCCTTGGCTTGAAATTACATGTAATACATCAAAAGTAAAACGACAAAACTATGCCCGCCACTAGCCTCCCAGCTATGTCCTTGGAGGTGGCATGCTTCCTGTACCTGAAAATGATATTCCCATATAGGGTGAGCCACAGCCCAGTAGAAATACACTAAACCAACCATGGACAATGACTAAAACATTAGCAATTGATAGTTGGTCAACACTGATACAATCACATAAATTACATATTTATGTCAACGACTTACAAGTCCCAATTACTTTTCATTTTCCCTTTTTCAACAGATAAGCATGCTAGCTCTATCGTCATTTCCACAGATATGTATAAAAACTATATCTCACATTCAGATAAGCATAAAAGCTATATCCACATTCTCAACAGATATGTATATCAACAATATCCACAGATAAGCATACAAGCTGTATCCACACTCTACAACAGATATGTATATCAACAATATCCACAGATAAGCATACAAGCTGTATCCACACTTCACAAAGATAAGCATATGAGCTCTATCTTCACTTCTCTAGACAAGCATATGAGCTCTGTCTACGGAGTTCATCCCCTATCTCCTCCCAATACCTATCCGGTTTAGAGGTACATCCCCTATCTTCCCCTAAACCGCGGAGTACATCCCCTATCTCCTCCTCTACACATAACGTATATAAACACATTGGTTCTATATACAATCACACAATACATACAATTAATGTATTCTATCAACCGTTAAGTTCCATGACACATTCCATTGATTAGTTTCCGTTTACCTAATCATCATGCATTGTCTACAACAATCTCGACTATCCTCCACCGATAGCCCAAAGCAGTTATTTCTAAAACAGAAAATAAATGCACAAATGGATATTCAATCAACATTTCATTTCCTCATTTCTCACCAATTAATTATCCCAATTAATTAAACAATGTAATTAGGCCATTTTCCATAATTACCATTTCAACCCTTAGGACCCATTTTCATCAATGATTCAACAATCATTCTATTTTTTTTATGCCTAACATGCATCTAGGTTTATTATGAATAAAACCCCAACTTTTGTAAAATTACACAAAAGCCCCAAACTCTTACAAAATTACCAAACCAAGCCCAACATCTCAAAATACCAAAATTTAAAGACAAAACCCATAGAGAGGAGTAGGATATCCCTACCTTGAAGTTTTAGCCCAAAAGGAGATGAAGACTCCAAGATCAACTTGCTCCAATTCCAAACCTTTTCAGATTAAATCGAAGCTCTCAACGCCCTCTATCTTTTTAACAAAGGCCCTAGGCTAGATTCCCACCCTAGGGAGATCAAATCTTAGAGAGAGTGCAAGTTTAGAGAGAGAGGGTGTCGGATTTAGGTTTTGCTCAAAGAAAGGGACTGAAAAAGTGATGTTTAAGACGCTGCTGTCCGCTGATATAAAACACTTTCGCTCGAGCGAAGGATTGGTCGCTCGAGCGACCAGACACAGAAAACTCTCGCTCGAGCCAAGAAGTTCTCGATCGAGCGAAGAAAAACCCAGACCGCTCGAGCCACGAAAAGCTCGCTCGAGCCAGAAACTACAACTCTCAGGTCCAGAACCAGGTGCAACACAACGCTCGCTCGAGCGACAAACTCCTCGCTCGAGCGAAGGACCAAAAATCTGGGCAGCAACACTAGGCTCCCAAGCACAACCAACCTGTAACAAACCTGCCCAACACATCCCATAACTCAATATACAAAGTAAAGAGGATGCAAACTAGAAAATAAACAACTACCAACATTCACGGACACATGTCCGGATCACTGTACAACAAGGGTAAACCCGGGATCGCTATACACTTGCATACTTAAGAATTGCCCTAATTCTATATCACTACTAATTCCTATTTTAAAAACTTATGTTTGGCCAAAACAATTCTACGTTGACATTGAGGAAAAGGTTATTCTCCAATCCAAAATACACAATTTCTTGCAACTCAAATAATGTGACATCGTAATTCACCTTCTTAGAATGACTTATGTGCCTACTCCAGATTTTGAACTGGAAGGAATCCACATTTTTACATTCAACAATGCTTTGTAACTTGAATTTGAGCTTGCCTCGAATGGCTCAAATTTCATCTTGTTGGTCTTCTGGTAAGAAGGCTGATAGCCATGGTCGACAAGGTGACAACTGTGGTAGACAAGTGTTTCACCGGTTATCCAGGTAATTGTCCAGTAAGCATACATTCAGGCCATTCGGGAAAGCTTAATTCGAGCTACCAATCTTTATTTTTTTACATTATTGTTTTCCAAAGAGAAATTCCAATGAGTCACTCAAGGTAATGATTGCTCTTTTTTTATTATTTTTTTAACTCCTCCCGAGTTGCATTTGACATTTTACCTCTTCAAAAAGGCAAATCTAACCAAGTGATGACACAACTTATTGAATATAAGATTTTGAATGAGATTTTACAAACTGTTTGAGACAAAATCATTTTTTTTTCAAAAGAAATGTATGGTTACATTGTTTTTTTTTTTTAAATTTTGTTTTTCATTTTTTTTTTTGTTTTTAGTAAATATTTTTAATATCTTATGTTGATTTTTTTTTTATTTTTTATATACACCTAATCTAGGTATACTCTTTTTTTTTTTAGAGTGTAATTTATATACTCTTAAAAAGTGTAATATTTGTAAAACAATCACCAAATACAAAAAAAAATAAAAAGTCAATATATTTTTATATTTAATAAACATTTTAAAGACTTTTATATAAATTTTATACTTTTTAATATATCAGGATTTAAGTAGATCTAAAAAGTAAAAATAAAAAAAATTAATTAAAATATTTTGAAAAAATTACTAAAAATATAAAAATCAGAATTGAAAAATCAGAAAATTACATTTGAAAACTCTAAACTAAATAGAGTGAATTATATTTCACCCTTTTTTTTAAGAAAAAATTACCCATAAGTCCTATATGAAGGAAAGTTAAACCATTTAGTCCTGAGAGTTTTTTTTATGGACCAATTAGTTCTATTTTTTGGGTAAGTTTTATTTAGTTGATTTTGGTTCCATTTGAGTTTACATGAATACCTTTCGTGTGATATATTTTCCTAAATGGGTGATTTGGTTTTGGCTGGGAAAGGCAATGTTATCGTGTAAGGGGTTTTGATTGTTTAACATTGAGTGGATTGTTTGGAGGAGAGAGTGTTGGGTTATTGATTGTGCTATGTTCCCTTTTCTGGTGGTGACCATATTCTAGTTGTGTGACCCTTCATTAAACGATGGTTGTTGGGTTTGCTCCGGTGTTGCCTGCGTCGATTGTATTGTAACAGGGCGTTTTGGTTGTTTGTTGTTTACGTTTGTATGTTTATTTGTGCGTGGTATTGGTGTTGTGTCGTTGATTTATGTTCTTACTATGATGCTCTCTTTTTTTTTTTTTCTTTTTTTTTGTGTGTGTGTTAACTGTTGGTGTGATATGGTGTTTGTGTGTTGTACGCTCTTAACATCACTTATGCATGTCAAATGTCATTTGTTTTTTCGTTTCATTTCTGTATATGTTGGCATTGTAATGGGAGCCTTACTACATCATAATGATGCAATTAAGTACAACTACAACACAATGATGCTATACTTATAAAAACCATTGGGACATCAACATTTAACGCACACGTCGATCCCACCAATTTCACATCAGTACGACACCACCAACTCAACAACTAACACTACCATTCCACACCTCCGACAAGGATTTCAACCACATCAACATGACTGCACCACACCGAAACGACACCATCGGAAACAAAATCATAACAAAATGAACTCCACACAACTATACCCCCCATGGAATTTGCAACCCGTCAATCATTATGTAACATGTGAACTAAATTACATTACAATAGGACACTACATTTTTGTATACTCAACAAACATAGAGATTTAAGACTCACATAACAAATTGACCTTAACCGGCTTACACCACCACCACAACCACAACACCACTTTAAACAATTATACCTGTCTTACCTAGTTACAACATTGACATCTTTAACATCCAAGGGACTCCAAAACACCAACTTACACTATGATATCCCCAATAGCGATAAGAATATCAAGAAACAAGAGCACCATTAATGTGTACATTACACATGTCAATACAAACATTCCATTTCACGATGACAAAATGTAGCCAACAAATAACAAAGTTACATATCATAATAATTTGTTTGGCAACACAAAGTTACAACAACGTACCAACTGGCATATACAAATATAGAACCTACAACTGAACAATGACCACACGACCAAAACCCCGATGTATTCCAAACCCACATTACCACACATACAACAACAGTACAATGCAAACATATAACATTACCGACCCAACACTACATATAAGAATAGACAACGACGTTGACAGCACAATCAGGTTTGGGTTATCAAACAACATCAAATTAATAACTGACGCCATTGCCCATCAACACAATTGCTGCCGCCGACACAATGAGGAGTGCGCACACGCCGGTTACATGTCGGTAACGTCAACCCAAATGATGGAATGATGTAGTTCTCGATGCTAATCGCGCGACTAAGATGTATTCACAAAATAGGGGATTTGTATTTCTAGGGTTTGCGATGAACCAAACTGTTAGGTTTTTATTCTTGGCAATCCCGTTTGACAAAACTCCTTTCAGTTGTACTTATTTTCGCACTTTTTATTTCAGTGAGGCTATGAGTGTTTAGATGCGAATCCAACCCGAATTGTGCTTTGCAGAGAAGTTTGTGATGTTAATGCTTTCAAGATTGCCACTTCGCTGATTATGACGGGGATCGAGCTGCCCGGTCAGCTCGTGGGGGTCGGGGGTAGTGTCCCTTGGCGGGTCCGGAGCAGTGCCACGGCGGGGTCGATGGGCAGCGCCCCTGAAGCAAAATGCAAAATTGCATTCAAAATTGCATGTCCGCCTTTGCTCGCTTGAGCAAAGGAGTTCTCGCTCGAGCGAAGGCTGCGTCTGTGTAAAAACCTGAAAGAGATGAATGTACGCTCGAGCGAAGGGTGCGTGGCTCGAGCGAAGCCACTTATGGAAAACACGCGTTTTTGGTTCCTCACTCGAGCGAGAGAGTCTTCGCTCAAGCGAGCTTTGCAGTCCCAGATTTCGATCAGTATTTGTTTCAATCCAAAACTAGGATTACTTCTTCAGATCTTCTTTTTGGATATTAAGGTTTATATTTGGGGATATTTTGCTGGTTTTTTTTATGTTTTGATTGAGTATTCAACTCATGGTTTAAAGAGTATACATCAAAGGATTATTTGTTTGTTCTACACAAAAGAGAGAGTTGTTCTTCGGTGGATTCTGAAGAATTCGAGCCCGAAGCTTTGGTGGATTCTGGAGTGGCTCATCGTCAAGACAATTCTGAGGTGAAGACGGGGTTGGAAGAGGCACATAGGGGTTGGTTCAATTCGGGTGTGGATTTGCTACGTAATTAAGAGTATACCTGTGTAATTCCTTTATATCTTCTTAGTGGATTGTTTTGTGACTGTTGCTCGTGGGTTTTTATCACAATTGGAGGTGCTCCAATTGTGGTTTTTCCACGTTAAAATCGTTGTGTTGGTTTGTCTTGCTTGTTTGATTGGGATTGTTATATACTGCTTAAAATTGATACATAATCACAAATCAATATCTAGGGGATTTCTAGATTTTTCACAAACGTCAAATTTGGCAACACAAAGAAATGGATTTAACATTGCCAAAACTAAATAAATAACAAACACAACAATCTGCACCCATTAACATTGCGAATCTACAAAATTTCCATCTTCATGTCTTCTATTTTGATTGGGATGGACGGAAAACAGAAAAGACTATAGTAAGTTTTTTAGGCACAAACGTAATTTCCACATCACCGAATCCCTAATTTACCCATAAAATATGGGACAACACGCGCTAAAAGTGGGGACATCAATGTCATTATCACTCAAATGGGGCTTATTAGTGCGGGAAATTCTATTTCCACACGCTTTTATCTCTGTGTAAATAATTTCTCAATGCACACCCTTATGAAATTGGTTTTATGTTTTTGTCCTTAGTCCACACCTCACATGTTCTAATCATACCCCAAACTAACATCCTTGTACACACACCACTTAAACCATTTGTTCCACAAAGAATCATTGGTGAAGACCCATTTTTTTATTCCACCCACCTTGAAAACACAACAACATCTTTCACAAGAAATCCCTCAACAAATCGCTCTATGAATATTCAGATTATACAACAAACTACCTCCTTTGATTTCCAGTTACATCATCAAACTGATTCCTTCAATCAACAATCTAGTCAACATTGAAAAATTCATTAATTGGCATCGACTGGTATCAACATAGATCTTGAAACAACATCGTTTTGTATCGAACTCCATTAAAGACGTACAACTCCAACTATTTCTTATTTTTCATCAACTCTCATTTTTTCTGGAAGTAATTTGATTTTGCTTATTCGGTACTGGTTATCCGAATGAAAAAGGTTTATTTGATTTTAACTTCCGAAACATGTAAAAAAATTCAAAATTTGGTTTTCGAAATAAATTCTTAATTTCAAAATTTGAGTTCCGAATAGAATTAATAATTTCGAAAGTTGATATCTGAAAAAAGTAACATGTTTCGACACTAGTTTACTGAATTAAAATTGTGAAAAAAAATTTTGCACAAAAAAACTTACGTTTTCATAACTGCTTTTGTTATAACCGGACATATTGTTATTTGAATTTGAATTTTCATTGATTTGCAACTCTTCCATCACAAAAATCAAGAATTATGGTGGATTCTAATGACAAAACACTATCATCAATGGAGTATAACCAGGCATATTGTTATCATCAATGGATTCTTTTGTTGTAACCAGGCATTTTGTTATTTGAATTTGAATTTTCATTGATTTGCAACTCTTCTATCATAAAAATCAAGAATTATGGTGGATTCTAATGACAAAACGTTATCATCAATGGAGTATAAACTTAGAGAGTAAAGCAAACAACGGAAAAACTAGGGTTTATTTTTTTTTAACTCAAAAGATGTATATTGAGATTTTTTTATTTTAAAAGATGTGTATAGAAAATTTTTCTACATAATATAATGGATGTTGTTGGATGTCTATTGTGATCATTTTTATTTAGGATATAATTGTCATTAAATTAATATTTCATTAAATGTGTGCCCTGAGTTAATTAGGTGTGTGAAAATAGAATTTCCCTATTAGTGCAAAAGATAAAAGGCAGGATTAAATGGTTTAAAAGTTTATGATTTGGGATTTATTGTTGCATTCCTCCCCCCCCCCCCTTTTCTTTTTTGTGTCTATCTGGTTTGATTTCTAAAAATTTATTTTTAGATTTTATTGATTTTTTTTATATTTTAATTAATTAATTTTTTTTATACTTTTAAATGTATCTAATCAAGATATATCTAAAAATTAAAACAAATTGACTGAAAATAAAAAAAAAATATTATAAACAAATAAAGATTCAAAACCCTAAATCTTAAAGTCTAAAAACTTAAACCTAAACTTGTGTATATTAGCGGTGCTTATAACCCGCATTTTTGAAAAAATGTGGCATTGCAAATAGTTTGAACGTTTTTAGACACTAATAAGTTTATTCTGAAATCACAATAAACTAGCAGTTGACCCGTGCAATGCACGTGTTATTTGTTTTTTCAAATATATTTGATGGTACAATGTGTGTTATAAGAAAATAAGTTTAATAATTTTTTCAAATAATGATTTTATATGATATATATATTAAATTATAATATTGTAAAAAAAAACACTCTTAATTAAATTAAAATATCAACTATATAAAAAAATTCAAAAACGAATAACCACAAAAAAATTACATAATAACATCTAAACCGAAAAAGAAAAAATAATGAAAGTATCCGAATGATAAATATATCATAGTGCGTGAGGTGATTAATCATCTATAATATGATACAAAAAAACTTATTGTTCAACAATTGAAAAAGTAACTCAAGCAATCCAAAGTTTAGAGGTTCCTCAAGAGTATCATTGGTGTGCAAATTTTTCTCTTGTGAGTTGTGATTATATAAAATAATGTAGGAATACAGTATAATTTCATATATGGAATTACTATAAAATTTAAAAGATAAATCCATAATATAGAATAATATAGAAATGATATTGAGTATAGAATAGTGCACGGGAAAATAAGAAGAAGAAGAAGAAAAAAAAAAAGGAGGGCAATTTAGTATTAAAAAAAAAAAAACCTAATGCCCTTGAAAGAATTAAGAAGAAAAACATGAAACTTAAAATTGGTATTGGGTTTATGCATGAAAAATATATGAAAAAAATATTTATCAAATAAAGTCCATATAAAATATGTAAAATTAGTATAATTTAAATTAGGTTTAAGTTTGTATAGAACTCTATATATAATAAAGGAAATATAAACCCATATAAAATGGAAAAAACTATTTTATAAACTCTATATAAAATTAGTAAAATTAGTAAAATTTACATGAAGTTTGAGTTTGTATAAAATGCTATTTTATAAACTTCATATAAAATAAGTAAAATTAGTAAAATTTACATGAAATTTGAGTTTGTATAAAACTGTAATAAAAGAAATATAAGTCCATAAAAATACTACTTCTAATAAGATATATATATATATATATATATATAGAGAGAGAGAGAGAGAGAGAGAGAGAGAGGATTGAAACAACCAATGTGAACTCACTGCTGTGTTCTCGAAAGGGTTTAATGGTTTAAATTGAAAACAAATCAAAAGATTAGAATTTAAATTGACAAAATTAAAAAATCAAAATTTATTTTCTTGCAAGACTTACATTCTGGATTTTTTATTTTTTATTGTTATTGCCCCAAATAAAATATACAAAAATAATACAATTACATTTTCCTTATAGATAATGGATTAAAAAATTAGTGGGTGTTTGGAGTTTGCTTATTTGGTGAATTTCTTTTTTCGTCTTTATTGATTTGTTTTTTTAAAATTCAAAAACTGTTAAATTTCTAGATTTAGCTTGACAAAACGAATCGAAAATGAAAAAAAATTATAAGAAATCTAAAAATGAAAAAGATAGATAAAAAATAGTAAACTAATTTTTTTACTTTATAAATTCATCTACAAAAGCCAGATCAGGAAAAAAAATTGACTTAATTTTGAAAAAAAAAAATCAATATAGAAAAAAAATCAAAAAAAATAAAATTGACTTTTTTAGTTTACTCTAAAGAAAAACATGAAACTTAAAATTGGTATTAGGTTTATGGATTATCTTAATTTATTATGAAAAATATATGAAAAAAATATTTGTCAAATAAAGTCCATAAAAAATAGGTAAAATAAGTATAATTTAAATTAGGTTTAAATTTGTATAGAACTCTATAGGTAATAATAGAAATATAAATTTATGAAAACACTATTTAGTAAAATTTATATGAAATTTGAGTTGGTATAAAACTCTATAGGTAATAAAAGAAATATAAATCCATAAAAATACTACTTTTAAAACAAATACAAATCCATAAAAATACTACTTTTAATATATATATATATATAGATAGATAGAGAGGATTGAAACAACCTCACTGCTCTGTTCCGTCTCCCTACTCCTTCGAAAGGGTTTTTTGTTTTTGCGTAAATCAATCGACGGGAATGAGTATGGTAGCAATGGAGGCCTGGAAGAAGAAGTTGGAAGCCGTAGATAATATATTCACCGTGATTGATTCAGCCATCAACGTCGCAGCGTGGTATCGACCTAATGATTTTTTTGAGCGAAGAGATAGAATCGTTGAGAAACTCTATGTAAGGCAGCCCATCAGAGGAGGTTACTGCGGTACCCATGATGATGATGATGATGATGATGATGATTCTTTGGATATGGATTTGAATGATGGAGATGTTGATTGGTTGAATGGGATTGTATCAGAGCTGGTGAAAGACTCTGCTTTGGATACAGAAGAAGAGCTAGGAGATTATTTTTCTGATTCTGAGATCGATCATCATGATGATCATCACCGTCATGATCATGATCTCTCAATCCCCACACACGGCAAAGGAAAGTAATTGTCTCTCGTTTAGAGCGCATTATTACAATCACCGAAGAGAAAGAGAAGCACCGAGTCTTAGAACAAGAAAGAAGAGCAATGTTTTGTCCCTCAAGCGATTGCAAAGTGTCCTAGGCAAAGCACCGAGATTAGCAAAATCAGTGAACCGGCCAAATCACCGAAGAGAAAGAGAAGCACCGAGTCTGAGAACAAGAAAGATGAGCAATGTTCTGTCCCTCAGGCGATTGCAAAGTGTCCGAGGCGAAGCACCGAGATTAGCAAAATCAGTGCATTATTACAATCACCCAAGAGAAAGAGAAGCACCAAGTCTGAGAACAAGAAAGATGAGCAATGTTCTGTCTCTCAGGCGATTGCAAAGTGTCCGAGGCAAAGCGCCGAGATCAGCAAAATCAGTGAACCGGCCAAAGCGAAAGTGACAGAACACAAGTCTACGTGCTTCAATGATGCAAAAGCTTATGAACTGAAGATGGAAGCCACGAAGAGGAAACTCCAACAAAGGTACAAGCAAATTGAGAGGGTGAAGAAGAAGATACGGGTGGTACTGGCTTGAAAGACAGCAATTTTTTGTATTAACACATCTGAGAACCTCTTTCCCTCTCTGCAGAACTTCTCCATAGATAGGCCAGATTTTTTTGTACCTCTTTTAAATTCATATCGAAAATTTAATGAATTAATTTAGAAGAGACAAGAACAATTAATCACTAAAACCTCAATTTAGGGAATATGATGGGATCACATATTCAATTACTACCATGCAAGAGGCTTCATCCTTAACCTTAGCTAAAAATTTCACTACTCATAATTATTTTAACATACACACTGAAATTAAGCATGAAAATAAAACTTACAACTAAAAGGAGAAAATTACATCAAAATACAAGACCGAGCTCCACTTCTTTTCCAAAAACTCCCCCCTTTCTCACATTCAGTTCATCCCATTTATAGAGCTCACTACACACTCCTGAAACTGTCTAATCTTTAGAAGCCGGTATTATTGAGATTTGTGGCTGAAATTGTTGAAATTTGATGCATCGATTTTCATTAACAGATCGCACGACTTCATCTGCATATGCGTTCAATCTTCAATTCAGAGATTATGTTCATGAGCCTGAGGAAATGATTTTATTGCACCTGCATAATTGCGTAGCTAAGTCAATAGAGTGGTTGGAAACTTTCTCTTTTCTTTCTTGTTTTTTTTAATATATTATGATATATATATATATATACTATATATATTTATATAGAAACAAACAAACAAACGGGTGACTTTCATTTTTTTATTATATTTTCTTTATGTTATATTATAATACTAGAGTATGCCTGTGGCTGAAGGCACGGTGCAAATAATATTGGTATAAATACTTTACAAAAATCAATTAACATAAATTATTAATATTGGTATCACATCATTTATAAAAAAATCAATTCAAAATGATAATAATTTCACTGCTATAGAAATCAATTATAATAAATCAGTTCAAGATGACAATAATTTCATTGCAATATAAAACTCCACACATAGGACTTCCGCCACCATCCACAGCAATACCACCGCCGGCCGTGACTTCAGCAAGTATCGTACGATGGTGGTTCGTTTAAGTTAACATATAATTTATCAAATTCATTGCTAAAAGTCAAAATGTTTGAGGTGACATTTTTTCTAATTTTTTTTCTCAAATTCTCATATATATATATATATATATATATATAATGTATTTAAACAATGTCACCTCAAACATTTTTTTGAGTTGTATGTATTGATATATTGTTTTTTGATTAAAATAATATTAAAAGACAAAATGAGTTAAAATAATATCAAATTCATAATTATTTTACATTTTTTTTTCTCATATACATCATATCTAATTATAAAAAAATTTAATAATCTTGCTAAACATAATTATTTCCTTTTCAAATGTCAAGTGTCAATGGTGGTGGACAGTCACGAAGCGAAGGCGACAATGAATCCCTTCTTTCGTTCATGCTTTCTCTCTATATTTTTTTCACTCTATTTTATCTTAAATTTGTGATTTCATTTTGTTAAATCATAAGAAATCAACATCCATTTCAAAAGTTTTTTCAAAACCATAAAAAATCAACACTCATTTTCCATTAAGAAATTAAATCCATTCCATAAATCAAATTGAAAATTAAAATATATTTCTAAAATCAAAACCCATTTTATAAAGATCAACTATTATTTCAGACCTAAAACTTTTTAAAAATTAAATCCAAATCCATAAGCTGCATAAAAAAAAATCTATATAAATAAAAAACAAACAGAACACGCAAACAAGAAGATAACACAAAATTTTAACTAATTCCTTAAAACACCCTTGTAATTATTGAAACTTGTCAAATAAAATTAAGTCCCACTTCTTTGTATGTGTAAACTTTAACATAATTAGTCATTGGAGGTGCATTAAAAAATTAAGAGAAGAAGACGACAAAGAATATGCTTCGGATATATCTCTCTATACATGGAAAACATGGATGAGTCAATTCTCAAAAGAGGAAGATAAACATTGGTTAGTGGGGACAAGTCAAAAAAAAAAAAAAAAGAGTTTCACATTCCAATTATTCGTTATCCAAGCAACCCTCATCTACTAAAGCCAAACTTAGCCAGACGTGGCGCCCCACCACACCACATCCCTTCTCTCTCCTCTCTCTCTAGATCTCATCCATGGCTGCCTCTCTTCCCATTTTCCTTCTATTCTCTTTCACTTTCCTCTCACTTTCTCTTTCTCTCAGAAACCCAGTTCACAAAACATTGGTATAGTCCTTCCAGTGATCAAAGATGTCTCAACACTCAAATATGTGACCCATATGCATCAAACAGTCACACAACACAGTGGATGTGATTTCTCTCTCTCTCCAAGTTAGTGTGACAGTGTGTAGGGAAAGAAGGGAGAGTTAAAAAGGCAGGGAGGAGAGTGGAGAGCTATCCAGAAATGTTGGCAGTAGCCTGATGTCGATCCATCCATAGCAACAGTGATGATGAGCGGTGGTAGTGGTGATGAGTAGCAGCGGTGGAGATGACTGTAGGAAGTGGCGTTGTGCGGTGGCGATGACTGGAGGAGGTGATGAGCAGCACCATGGCTGGGTCGCGAGAGAGTCGTCAGAAAGAGATGTATCACCGTTATAGAGGGAAGTAAGGCAGAGAGAGAGAGATAGGGTGGGTGTTTTGAAATTTGAAAATTGGGAGTGAGACTAAAACATAAAGAGATGAGAGTTTATAGAGAGTTTGATGAGCGTGGGTGTTTTGAAACTTGAAAATTGGGAGTGAAACTGAAAGAAAAAAAGAGAAGAGTTTATAGAGAGAGAGTTCCATGAGCGTGGGTCTCTCTTCCGTAGGGAGTGGATGGGTGTGTTTTGAAATTTAAAATGTGAAAAGGTGAGGTGCGACAGATGAGAATGGGTGGTTGCAAAGTTTGTGGCTCTTGGGCGGGAAGTTCAGGTAGAGTGAGAGAGAAGGTTTTCATCTCAACTGTCTATCTAAATATAGAAATGAATCATGACCATTAAAATGTCCTAGTAGGACAATTGTCTCTAGGATAAATTCAAAAACACTCTTCCCTTATTATATAGATTATAATATATATATATATATAAGAAAATATATCATTTATAATAATTTGTATACAACACTCAAAATATATAAAAACACTCAAAATCACACAAAATTATAAAATAATCATACTAATAAAGTGTATATTAGCGGGCTAAATATGTAACGTTATGGCACTTATCATCTTCCATTTTTTTTTTTTTAATTTTACAATTCTTCAATGGTGTTGTGATTGAAATTGGGTGCATGCTTTGTTGAGAGTCATCACTAACTCTCCTCACTCTCTAGAATCTTTTCTCTAGAATATTTTAGAAATTTCCACATGAATCTAAAATACTCTAGAAAGATCTAGAAAATTCTGGAAAGAACTAGAGAAATTTGGAAGATTCTATAATATCCTAGAAGGTTTCGGAACATTAAAGAAGTTTGGAGAAAACTAGAGAAATCTAGAAAGTTCCGGAAGGTTATAGAATATTTTAGTGAAGAATAGAAAGCTCTAGTATGTACTAAAGTAATCTAGATTGTTCTAGAGTGTAGGGAAATTATGAGTGTATTCTATAAACAAAGTTCTTCAACTAATATAAATATGAGATGAGTGCATGTACTAAGCAAATGGACAATTGGACAATTGAGTGAAAGAAGAGTGAGTCCAATGTGAGTTGTCAAGCACTATCTAGTGTAAGGTGTCTCAAGGTCTTGTGTGAGGAAGACACAAAGTGTGAGTGCTTGAATGTACGTGTGAGTGGATAAGTGAAGTGTATTAGTGTGTGATTGTGTACAAGTGTTTTGTGTACTAGAGTATTATCAATAAATGTTGTATTTCTGGGTCGATTAGTGTCTCAAACTCAACATACTTCACTTAATCATCCATTCTTTGTTGTCCTAGAGGATATGAACTCTGTGGTGAAGAGTTGCCATGACTTATATAGATTAAAAGGCAATTCGTTTTGATATCCTAGGTGTGATACTTTATAATTAACTTGCGTTTAAAATCTTGTTCCCCAACAACTTCTTATAGAACATTGAGTCATATATATTTAGGGACTCGATCATATATGGTGGTGAGATCATTAAAGTTGGTGCTAATTCATTAATGGGAGTAGTGTCAATCAACGCAAGTTCTTGACTTATGAGATTGGCAAGTGAGGGTGCTATTGGCCACTCTTGAAAAATTTGACTCTATCTCTACCTTTGTCTCTGACTCTCTTCTTCCAAAAGTGGCGCTTCAGGAAGCAAGTGCAACAATTACAACATCATTTGAAGAACCATTCTACGACGAAAACTTACATTTTTCGCTGGAGGAATTGAATTTATTACTGTCAAATGGTGACAAGACTCTTCCTTGATAGAAACATGGTGGTTATTGTTTGGAATGTTGGTAATAGTTGTGGTGTGTATATCTACCACTGGGATTCAAAGTGCATTTTTTTTTAGAGAAATGCTACTTATTAGTAAAGCACTCTTCTTTTTTATCTTGTTGGGTCTTGTTGTTTAGCTTTGTTGATTTTTTTGTTTTTTTTTTTAATTTTGATTTAAAATTTTTCTTTTTGTGAGTTGGTAGGTATCAACTTGTCTAAGGTAGGGATTAGGTTTTTCTTTTTTGTACCTCTTTTAATTTTTTTTTTATTAGCAATGTAAAAGAGCAATTTTATTGATGGATAGCAATGAAATGCATTACAATCAACAAAAACAATAGGGAAAATAAGAAAACATAGCAAGATCACCTGTAAAAACAAACATACATACAAAAAGGGTTGCCGCCCTTGAAGTTTGTGTGCATTTGTGTTTGTTTTTCCCATTAAATAAATTTGGAGTTACGAAAGTTTAGACTCTTTACAAGTAATTTGTGGTTGGAGAATGAATTATAGTCCTCATGACCATATAGACCAAAATGAATGTCCTACCATAATTTGATAATTTTAAGGGATGAAAAATACACTATTCTCAATTTTATACAAATATGAATAATTAGATAAACATGTCATTCTGAATCTGTGGTTTGTTGGGTATTTTCTTCTTACTAAAAGGGTTTTTGTTTTTTATGAGATGTGAAAGATTTAAGAAAGGGATGTAGGTGGAATCAGAAAAATCTCTCAGAAACAACTCTCATGCTAACAGAGACAATATTAATGCCCACCCTAGACCCCCAAAACTCTATTTTACAATTTTGAATTCCTAAGCCCCTTCAATTCATGTATAACAAAAGTCAATCACAAAATTATCTCTAAGGTTGTGTTTGGATGATCGATTTGAGTAAGGATTTTGAAAAGAAAAGGAAAAAGATGGGGGAGATGTGAATGAAACATAAGCTAAATTTTTTCTCCATTTCTCTTTTCTTTTTTAAATCCATATATCAAAATCCATAAATCCAAACATAGCGTATTTGAAGTAGTGACTCTGTGTCAACTATTTTGCATCTTCATTAGTTGTGAACACTATGATATTTCTAACTCATATGATAATTTTTTATGGATGGAGAGTCCAAGAAAAAAGAAAATACAAAACAGAAAACAGAAAAAGAAAAAGAAAAAGAAAAACAGGGTGAAATTACTCTTCAATTTTAAATTTAAAAAAATTATTACACATTAATGAAAAAAATGAATATAACTATTCTCAATCCCTTCTGTTTTAAGTTGAATTAGAAAATTTGAATCATAAAAACAAAATTGATCTTTGTTTTTAGTCATGCTTTTTCACGTATGCAATCTTCATCAATACATGTAAATGGTTTGAGAGAGAGAGAGAGAGAGACCAATCCCTTTTTTCATTTACTGAAACTCAAATAACATAAATGTGTTTAAGAAATCTTCTATAACACAAACTACATGAGAATTTCTCATAAAAAGTACAAAAAAATAACACCTGACAGTTACTCATCTGCAACATTTTTACACCAAGTTAAATGTCTCCAATAAAATTGAAGAGAAGATTTATAGGATCAAGCATGCCCTTCCCAGTTTTGGCGTCATATGTCTTTTCCAACACCAAATCCATCGGAGTATCCTTGGGGCCAACTAAAAAAATAAACAAAAACAACCCACGACATCACATTAGACCTTCAATGAAAATTAGATGTGAACAAATGACATCAAGGGATACTTTTAAATTCAAGTGTCAAACAATTATATTCTCAAAAAAAAGTCTACAAATTATTTTGCACTCTAACAAGAAACTGTAATTTAAGAACGATTTCTAAATGAGCAGCTATCGGGGGCCTTCAAGAAGTTAGCAAGGACCATACTAAAGGTTTCCAATTGAGTGGAAGCTATTTAGAGACAGTATCAAAGTTGAATTCCATCCAAAAGTTACTCATCTTTCAAATATTCTCTTAAGTTTCAGACATGCCTAACAGAAACTATGGCCTTTTTATTTTCCAACTAAACTAAATATGATAAACGGAGAGAATGTTTTGAATGCTCTCATAACTGAGAGAACTGTTTGAACTATACACGTGAGCCCTGGCAATATGCAGTCAAGAAATCACAACATACACAACGGCTGCAAAATCAACACAAAAACCCATGTTGACAGGTTATTGCCTTAGAAAGGAAAAAAAATTATGGAAAGTGAAAGTACTAGAAAGTAAAATCAATGAAAGAAAAATGAAGAGAGAAGTAACTTTTCAATATGCATTTGGTTGGGTAGCAAGTTTGTCCAAGATGATATTTGAATATAATGAAATTCAAAATTTTATTGTGCGTATATTAACCTCATCCATATGTCTACAAGACAAAAGTTAAATATAATCGAGCAGCTTAGGAAGGTGCCACTCACCTGATTTTTCCCCTCAACAATCAAACGATTTTAAGAGCGAATGACATGCTTAATAACTCTAGTCCCACCTCTATATTTATCCCTAGTTTCCATCACCTGCAAATTAAGAGAGAGAAACATTCATTTAAGATGAGAACAAGGCGGAGAATAGAGCCATATAGGTACAAAGAGGAAAATAATCCTCTCTCTTTTTCTTATGTTATCTCCTCTAAGAATCTTCCAGTGGTGTATGAGTTTCTGAGCTGCCCTCCAACACATTTCAAATTAAAGTTATAATCAAGGATTAACCAAGTAGTATTAGCATTTAGCAGTATTAGCATGACATGGCTAATAATTATTTTAACCAGTAGATGGTCAAAATTAAATAATAAAATTGAAAAGAACATGTCAATTTACTAAGCATAAGAGATTGCAAGTCTAATTCCAATGGAAGCCACTCTTTGCAAATCATATAAAGGTAAGAGCTAAACCTAGTCTACTCCCCATCCCAGCACACCCTAGTGTAATGGGATCGTTCCGGGTAATGCTTTTAAGATCATAGTTTAAAATCCACATTATGTAACATTCTGCACTAAAAATGGTATAAAAATTCAGACTTGGTTGGGTTATATTCCAAATCTCCCATAGCTGCGTGATTGTGATGCTAAATGTCATGGAACATAAAGCTGATAATCAATTTCTCTTTACAGTGGTGGAAGCTAGAACAACTAAAGAATGTATACTTTAACAATAAAGGAAAATTCAAGTATAAATTGAAAACTTCAAGCTACTTTCGAAGGAATTCAAGCCTACTTGGCCAAGCCTCCCGTGTTGATGCCACCAAGGAGGGATAAACCCTTGAAGTTATACAATGCTGCAACAGAAGATTCATTGGGAGTTTTTCTAGCTCAGGACAATGAAGAAGGCAAGGAACAAACAGTTTATTACCTTAGTAGGTTTTTAAATTCTTGTGAATGTAAATACTTAGTTGTAGAAAAGCTGTGCCTAGCATTGTTCTTTGCAGCAATAAAATTAAGATATTATTTTTTGCCTACTATTATCTTGGTAATTGCAACCACATACTTGGTTAAATTCATGTTATCTAGACCTATGCTAAGAGGAAGAATTGGCAAATGGATATTATCTCTACCAGAATTTCATTTAAAATATGTCCCCCCAAAAGGTACTAATAGGACAAGTTTTGGCTAACTTTTTGGCAGATCATCCATGTCAAACAGAAAGCCAAGAGATAATGGACCTTGGTATGGTCAATGTTGAGCCATGGCAAATGTGTTTTGATGGATCAAAAGCCAATGGTTTGGTTGGAATTGGTGTTGTAATTAAATCACCATAGGGGGTAGAAACCACAGAGGGTTTCAGAGTTGATGAAACTACTTGTTCCAATAACCAAGCTGAGTATAAAGCTTTAATAATGGGACTTGAGATACTTATTCGATTACAGGCTCATGTAGTAGATATATTTGGGGATTCTCAATTGGTAATCAACCAAGTAAAGGGAATTTTTAAATGTTAAAGTGCAAGCATGTTACTATATTATGTTGCTGCATTGCATTTGCTTTCTCAGTTCCAGATAGCCAATTTGACTTATATCCGAAGATTCATGAATCACAAGGCCAATGATGTAGCCCAGAAGGCCTCAAATTTAAGAAGGAATGATGACACCCAAGTGGACATAAGTCAAGCAACATACCAAAAGTTCATACCACCTTTGGCTAAAAGGGATATCATGGTAGAAGTTAATAAGAATAACTTAGAAGAGCATGATTGGAGACATCCAATCATTCAATATTTAACTGGCCCTTCTTCGAAGGCCAGTAGAAAAATTAAATTATAGTCCATGCAATATATAGTATATGGCAATGCTCTTTACAAAAAGGGAGTAGATGGATTGCTGTTGGAATGTTTAGGGCCAAAAGAAGCATTGACTGCTATGTCTGAGGAGCATGAAGGTATTTGTGGTGCCCATCAACCTGGTATGAAGATGAGATGTTTGCTTCGAAAGCATTCTTACTATTGGCCAACCATTCTTAAGGATTGCATAAAGTATGCAAAAGGATATTAGGCATGCCAAAAGCATGGCATGCTAAGACATGTGCCAATAGTTGATTTGCATGCAGTAGTGAAGCCATGGCCATTTAGAGGATGGGCAATGGATATGATAGGAAAAATATATCCACCCTCTTCGAAGCATCATTGTTTCATTCTAGTGGCCATAGATTACTTCACTAAATGGGTCGGGCTAAGCCTTAAAAAGGCTATGGACCAGACTGAGGTTATTGGATTTATCAGTGAATTAATCCATAGGTTTAGCATCCCTCAGACCATAACTGTAGATAATGGGACTGTGTTTGATGGAAAGATGGTGAAGTCTTTTGTAGCAGAATTTGGAATTAGTTTTATCAATTCCACCCCCTATTATGCACAAGCAAATGGTCAAGCTAAATCATCTAACAAGTCCTTGAAAAAAGGAATACAAAGAGTTGTGGAAGATAATCCCAGGGATTGGCATAACTTGTTGTTAGATGTGCTATGGGCTTATAGGATTTCTCCAAGGTCAAGTACAGGGATCACTCCTTGTGCCTTAGTATATGGACATGATGCAGTGTTGCCTGTAGAAATTAACATTAAATCCTTGGGGGTAAAATGTCAAAACCAGTTACCTACTGAGCAATATCATCAAAGCATGTTCTTGGAGATAGAACAAGTTGATGAGGCCAGAATTTTGGCATTAAACAATATCCTCTTCTAACAGAAAAAGGTAGCCAAAAGCTATAACAAGAAAGTCAAGCACATCAGCTTTAATGAAGGAGATTTAGTATGGAAGACAATACTGCCAATAGGAATCAAGAGCAATAAATTTGGCAAATGGTCACCTAATTGGGAAGGACCATATCAAGTTCATAGAGTCTTGTTAGGGGGAGCATACCATCTGAGAAATCTAATGGATATGTGCATCCCAAGAAAATCAATGGCAGGTATTTGGAATATTATTATCCAACTGTATGGGAAACACAAGAAGTGTAAGAAATGCTAAGTAAGAGTAAACAAAAGAGCATGAAACACTCAAGTAATAAATAAGGATTTCATTTCATAATGAACTAAGTACATGCAGCCACAAATTGGCCCAAGAATCTGTACAATGTTTCAGTTGTTTCCTTATAATTGATTCTCTACTCCTAAGGGATGGGAACAATTGAATGGTTGTAGCCATGTCCTACCTTCTGTTAGCCAGTCATTGGTTAGTAATTAGCAGCTTTTTAGCATTTCAATCCAAGGCTAGATTGACTACTGCTAGCTCCTTTTCTAGTTGGGCTTTATTCTCTAGGAGTTGGGTTCGAAATTGAGAGGCATATGAATGTTGTCCCTTCAATTCAAACACTTCAGCATGTATATTAGAAACAAACTCCTTGTCTCTCAGCAGCTCCTCTTCTACAGCCTTGGCCATGTGGCTCATATTGATGTAGAAATCTATAGTAGCTGCTGCTTGAGATAAATGGCTAGAGAAGGTCATGTTGGACTACTCAAAAACTTTGCAGCATTGGAGGAAACCATTCTTAATGATGGGTCTTTGTAAGGCTTCAAATAGGATCCTTGAGAATAATGTCAGTAATTCCAAATAGGTGCCCAAGTCCATTGGAGGCAAAGAGACTCTTTTGGCAGTAGAGGAACTCTAAAAAAATTTCAGAAAGGATTTAGCAAGGACTAATGGTTCAGCCTCACTGTTGGTTGTTTGAGCTGTGGAAGCTATATCAAATAGGCTAGCCAATCGGGTTTCAAAAATGTCCATCTCTTCTTCTGACATTGGAAATGAAAAAGAATCACCAGTTAAATAAAGATATGGTTGCATGAGGGTAGGAGAGGGAGTGGAGGATTCCCCAGCAGTGTCCATAGTCTTGGCTATCAGCAAGTCTAGAGAAAAGGGACTGGAGCTGGATGGTATAGATGGAATGGGTGAGCTACCAGTGTCTTCTGTGGGAGTACCAACTACTACTAAAGATGAAGTGGCAACTGGGGCTCTCTCAAATGATAAAGGGACGCCTAGGAGTATAGGAGGAGTATAATGAGATAAGGAAAAGGTTAGATGGGGTAGATATGGAGTTAGGCCCAGGCATAAAGAAATTGGGATGCTTGGCCTTAAAGAAGGAAGGGAAGAAGGCATGTGAAGTATAGAGCTGGGAAGTAGAAGTACCATCTGGATGGGCTCTACACTTATGGACACTATAGTGTTACTATTCTTTCTCCTTTCTGAGGCTGCCACTAATGGCCTTTCCTCTATATGCAAAATAGAGGAAGCTAGTGTTGAAGGAGAAGGAGCTGGAGTGACTACTGTTGCATGTCAAGAAAGAAAGAAAAGTGTTAATTCTATGATAAAATTCTTGAAAGGGAAATCATTATCTTGGAAAAGAAAGTTATCAAAATGGATTGAAGGAAATTACCAGCTTCAGAGGTAGTAGTGGTGTTGTGTGGAGAACTGCGAAGGGAATAATGCTCAGTAGTTTGCTTCTTCCGTGCAGTCTCCTTTTGCTATACATCAGCATCAGCAGCAGCAGCAGCAGCAGCTTCATTCCTTAGCATCTGCTGGTGCCTCCTCTTTTTGGACCATTGGAAAACAATGATTTCTTTCAAGTGCTCCTTCTCCATTTCTTTGGCACCTGCCTCATGGATAAGGTCCTTAGTAAAGTCAGAAGGGAAAATTGTCATTTTCTTTCCCCTTTTAAGTGGAGTTTCTTTTTCCTGCTCTGCTTCCTCCTCTTCTGCTGGAGTTCCAGGTGCCTCTTCTTCAGGATCGAACAAGAGTTTTCTTTTCCTCTGTTGTTGATGCTTGCCCTTAAGAATGCTCAAAGCTTGAGCTCTGTGAAGAGAGCCTTCCTGTGGAGCTCCTGCACCAAGAGCATAAACTTTAAGTAAATAAGCAAGGCATCATAAAAGAAAGAGAAAGGGAAAATAGAAATGCATACCTTTCTTCAAAATAGCCCTAGTGATTCTTGGAGGAAGAGGAGGTAAGGAAATAAGAGCAGACACTGAGACAGCAGGAGTAAGAGCTTGGATGACAGGGGCAATGGAGGCAATAATAGTGGTCGTAGTCTCTTTGGACTTAGCTTGAGAGGTCACATCTAGCCTTACCCACAAATCCCGGGGAGAGATAGCCAGGAGCACCTCCATATTAGTTGTCCACCAATTCTGGTACCTCCTCAATGAAGTGCCACGTGGGATGAATGGAGTGAAACTGAATTCGACCAAGTCTTGTATCAACTTGGAAGTTGCCTTATCCAGCTTGGTTCTTGGTACTTTCAGCTCTCTGGTTGCAAGATTGGGGTTCGTTTGGCTTCAGAGAGGGACATGAATTCCTTGAGTAAGCCCACATTGCCTAGCAAATCAGGCAGGGTAGTAGGGTTCAGTAATACACTTAGAAGCTCGAAAGTTCAAGGTACCAATGTAGAACTCCCTTGGAATCAAAATTGAGGCACACATATCTTTGTGAATGGGGTTGGAGCAGGTGTTGTCAGCTAGGAAAGTCCTTAACCATGTTGGCCCTATGTTAGCCGCAAAGGGGCCGAAAAAAGTAGAAAGGGGGAAAGCTAGGAGTTGATGGAGGAAAGTAAGGTAAGAAGCAAAGGTAGAAGGGTAGAGTGAAACTCTGGCATACTTCGTTCCCTAGGTGGTAGAGTCTTGCACCAAGAATCTCAAGTACTTGGAATGCAAGTCAGTGAAGTAAGCAAAAAGGCAGAGTTACAACACCTAGAGTGGTCCCCTTTGGTTTGCATCTGGAGGTTTCTCACAAAACTGAGAGCAAGCTCTATATACATGATCCAGTACATAAGGAGCTAAGGCTATCTTCTTAGATTTTAATAAATCAGGTTTCTCCCGATCGATCACAGGACCTTCCATTTTATTCTCAGATTTTAATAAATCACTAAAGGAAGAGGTCAGAGGGGAAATAGAGAAGGGAATATTAAGATCAGGATAATCAGGACCAAAAGGAGCACTAGCGGGTGATAACCTTAGAAGACGGCACATGTCTAGGACAGTGGGGGCCATCATGCCACACCGAATTGGAAAAATTGAAAGCTGGGTTCCAAAAACAAAGTGTAGAAAGTATGAGAAAAGGGTTTTCAAGAATGGAAAACCTGGCTAATCGAAGGACGTCAAGGAGACCGAGTTCTTGGAGGTCCAGTGCCCTGGAAAGAACAACTCGGTCGTATCATTCATCCTATTCTGGCCTCAATGTGGGCCAGTTGAGATGGGGATGGTTCATCTTCCAGCTTCCCCAATTAAGGGCACCCTCGTAAATGAGGCATTGATCCTCTAAGCGCGGATACAAAGCTGGGAGTTGGGTGGGAGCTTCTCCGAAAATGGGTCCAAGAACAAACTGCCCTTGAGCATGGTGACAGGAATAAAGATCCACCCATCGATAGCACATCGTTCACTGGCCTTGTATTTGTCACATTCTTCGTTGATGATTCTCTTCAAAGCCACAGATGGGCTCACACGCTCGACGATTGGTATTTTGGAAGAAGCCATTAGCGCGGGATTGAAAGAAAAAAGTGAACGGTAGGGCAATGAACTGTAGGTAGGAGCAACATGAGTGAAAAGAAGACTCTAGACAAGCGTGTAGATAAAGCGCGAGAAGAGGTGGCTTTAAACCTTTCTGTCCAAAGTTACCCATTTAATATAATGGGTTAAATGGACTCAGGTTCCAACCCATGTGTGATCCTTGAGAACACAAGGAAGAAAACTATCTCTGAACCAGTATGTAGATACATTATGAAGGAGGAAAACACATTTCAAACACCCAGCTTGGATTCAAAAATTGTTAGTTGGCTTCGAAGCCAGTTTTCAAATGCTTAGCTTAGCTTTGAAAACAGGAAGTTGGCTTCGAAGCCAGTCTGATACCTTAAATTCAACCATAGTTGAGATTTGTTCACTTCAGGAATCCTGGAGGTATGCTTTTAGACTTTTGAACAAAAGAAGTTTCCTTTGAAGGGATCTTTGTAGTGACCTATGATTAGAATATGGTTTTTGCCTATTCTTTCAGCATACATAAGCACTATGGAACCAGTTCTTGGTTAAGCAGTATAGAAAGTCAAAAGGCCAAAGGAGATATCACACTTTTGCTTATATAAGACCCTTCGAAGTCAAATATGGTCGTTCTTAAGAGAAATTTCATGCTTCGAAACACCTGATCCAGGCCTTGAAGCAAGATTGGTTAGTTCAAAGCTGTTATTTACACAAATTATATTAACCAAACGATAAGAATGTCAAAACCTAAGACAAATACTATCACTGCAATGAGGAATTTTATGATTCGAAGCATTTGAAACCAGGCGTCAAAGCAAGTTGGTTGCTTCGAAGTTGTTATTCACAGATTACATAGATAGAGTAAGGAATAAATTCATATTCGCCACGTATTCGATCATTCAATTGGAATATAAAACTAGATCATGACAGATGAGACTGGAAGAACCCATTTTATTGATATGCAATATTTACATTGGGAAAACCTATTTGGTTTCGTTCTCAATTTCATAAAAATAAGGAATGGATAAAGTCACAAGATCATGAAACTTTGTATACATACTCTTTTCCTAACCTATCTTCTATCCTATCTAAGTTTGGTTTATATAATTGATGAGCCCTTAGTTGGAAGAAGAGTTGTTGGGCCTTCATTTTAAATTCTGTTTGGTTAAGAGCCTTCTTTGTTTCATCCATTCCTCCTTCCCCATGTGCATCATCCATAATGGCATCTTCTCCATACTCTGAATTTGGTTCTTAAAGTCTTCATATTCTTTAATAAAATTCTCTTCTTCATACTGAATTTGAATATGAGCAGCAAAGGTGTTCTCCGATAACTCACTAGTAATAGAGGAATTTGTGTGCTAGTTGAGTAGAAGAGGAAGTTGATCCAAGAAAGTATGAAGTTTTGCCTGAGCTATAGGGTTAAGGATGTGGCTTCGTGAGATAATATCACAGGACCACAACAAGTTCTTGTGAGGAATGTCATCTCGAAGGACCTCAAAGGATAAATGAGAGAAAGCAACAAGCAGAGTTTGAGCTCTATACTGTTGATAAGCAGTACGAAGAACTGAAGCTTGGTAGGGAGCAAAATGCTGGCTCTCGAAGAGGGTGAGTTTCAGTTCTTCAACCCAGTTAGGATCGGAGGGCAGGGAAAGAGCAGTTGGCTCCTCTCCAAATGAAGGTGCGAACTCAGGCTTGTTCACACATTCTAGCCAATCAGAGGAGTAGATTTTTGTTTTTTTGGCTAGGAGTGCAGGATTGATTCCCAAGGCGTCAACAAGGTGTGGAGTCCTTCACACTATTCTGAACATTAAGGAAGGATTTAATGAAGTTTAGTGCTTCATTTCTGAGAAGGCGGTTACATTTCAGCCAAGTTCATACACGTCCTAGGACGCAGATAAAGCGCACTGATCCACTAATATCACCAAGTATTGGGTATATTAGTGCAGGGGGTAAATGTTGGCTATATATTTTGTATAGGCCAATGGTAGCTTAACACATGGCTCGTGAAGGGTGATTTGGGGAATTAATGTAAGTCTCCAATCAACAATAGACACATGGCAATTCATATTAATAATGGTGGGTCTGCGTTTCATGGAATTTGTTAGAAGGCGCGATGTAACATGGCCCAATGGTTACTTAAAAGTTCGAATTCAAATACGAGAGGGAAGCCTAACTGAAGGAATGGCGTAGTGGAAGCTGATTGTGCAAAGCCATGACCAGAGATCGTGGAAGTGCATTTCGACGGTTGGAAGCCCATTTCGACAGTTACCTTTAGGAAGTATAAATAGAGGAGAAGGCCCTAGAATGCTGGACCCAGAATCAGATTCATAAACCAGTTTATTTACTTCATATTTCTTTCCAGTTTTACATTTTCGCACTTCAATTCCTATACTGCACCTCATTTCCTAGGAGTAGTTTCAAGTAGTCATTACTGTAACCTTTTCAAGGCTGAGTCATTTCATTGTAAGTTCCTATTTACCTAATGAAATTCAGTTTTTGAATTGTACTTGTTATTTCTTATAAATTTCTCCTAAAACAAGCCACCAGTAAAAGTCCTCTTCATTGAGGCTAAAAGAACTTCAACACAATCGTTTGATAATTGGTTGGCAATTGACATTCTGTAAGGACTAATTTATCCTTGCTGGCATGCTTAAATTACACTATTAACCCTCAAAAGCCAAAAAAGCCAACAATTGTATAGGTGAATAGTTAGAAATTTCATTTTTTCAATTAATTCTGCTAAATAAAAAATTCTAATAAGGAGGTATTTGTAATTTTTCAAACCACTGGGGGCAATTCGTATTTTAAGCAAATCTCAAGGGGTATATTTGTAATTTATACTTTATATATATATATATATATTTCAAGTTATGATGCAAATTGTTATTGGTTACAAACTATTATAAGGAGAATTTTATAATATATATTTATTACCATATGTATATGTAGTTATGTCATTTTTTTTAGTTATGACATTATTTTGATATGCTTGGTTATGTCTCATGTAGTATTTGATTATAATTTTTTTTAATTATGACTCAAAAATATAAAATTATATCATTTTTTTAATTATAAAATGCATATGATATACACCTTTGAAAAATGTGTATCATAATCCATTTATAAAGATCAATTGTAGTGTTTGATTACGTGTCAAAATTATATGAGTTGCAAATCTATTATGATGACTTGTCACCAAAATGAATTTCAATCATACTTTTCAAGTGATGTTGCTTATGATTCAATGTTAAACATACACAAATTTTTATTCACCCAAAAAATACTTACACAATTTATATATATATATATATATATAATTCATAAAAAATAATTTAGTTATAGGCTTACAATTTAGATTTTTAAATTTATTCACAATGATATCGTAAGAAAGATAGACACTATACAATTAAATGAGTGACAAATCAAATATTAACATTTATTATACATTCGTGATTTTTTTGTTTTTGTTTTTGTGTATTAAATATTTTTAGTTGTTTAATAGACTAACTGTTGGACAGATTTTTTAAAATGGGTGATTGGGCAAAATCTTCAGAGTAGACAATATTTGGGATTTGAGGTCTCGCTTTAAGTAAAAGAATAGTTATTTCCAATAAAAACACAAGCTCAGTAGAATCTTTATTTTGTCTATTACTGTCAACCCAGCGGTTTAATGGACAGGTTTTTAAGCGGGTTGTCGGTTTAACCGGCGATTCAATTGTTCCAAACCGAATTTTCTATACAAACGGTTATGTGAGATAATCTGGATTGGAAATTGGACTGGTCGACGGGTCAACAAATCGGACCGGCCGGTTTGGTCCAATTTTCAAAATCATGTTTTGTCCCTTTTTTTTCAAATCGAATTTTCAATACAAACGGTTTTGTGAGATAATCTGGACTAGAAACTGGGCTGGTCGACGGGTCAACAGATCGGATCTGTCGGTTTGGTCCGGTTTTCAAAATCATGATTTTGTCCCTTTTTTTTTTCTTTTTTTTTTTGGCTCTAATTTATATTATAAAATTTTCCACTAGATCAGAAATTGTTTTACATGTTAATTATTGATTCTTATTTTCTACTGGATCAGTTGTGTAGGTACCGTTTGGTAACACTTACGTTTTCAGTTTTCAGTTTATATTTATAAAAATTTAAAAAACTCAAATAAAAACTTGTTTGGTAAATTTTTGATTTATAAATCAGTGATCTCAGTTTATAAATTTGGCCAAAAAATGTAAACACAAAAAATGTTTTTTCGTTTTGAGTTTTTTTTTTTTTACCACCCAACACTAGCCACCACCCCGGCACCATTTGCCACCACCGTCTTCTGCCACCACCACCCACCCCCCACCACCACCTGCCACCCCCACTAGGCACCCACCAGCCATCACCCATCTGCCACCCACCCGCCACCACCACCACCCACCTGCCACCCACTCGCCACCACCAGCTACCCCCCGCCGCGCCGCCACCACCACCACCACCACCACCACCACCACCACCCACCACCCACCTGCCACCCACCTGCTACCACCACCCACCACTCACCTGTCACCCACCCGCCAGCAGCAGCAGCAGCAGCACCACCACCCATCACCCACCCGCCACCACCACCATCACCCACTACCCACCACCACCATCACCACCACCACCATCACCCACTAACCACCCACCACCACCACCTACCTACCACCACCACCCACTCGCCACCAACCACCACCTGCCACCGTCACCCACCCACCCACCACCACGCACTTGCCACCACCATCCACCCACCCATCACCGCTTTCCACCACCGTCTTCCGCTGCCACCCCCCGCCACTTGCCACCACCGTCTTTTGCCACCATCACCCACCACCTGCCACCATTTTCCACCACCGTCTGCCGCCACCGCCACCCGCCATCATTTTCCACCACCGTCTTCCGCCGCCACCACTTGTCACTACCCACCACCTGCTACCACTGGGCATTTCTCACTCTTTTTTATATTTTTAAATTTTTTTAAACATTTTGTCTAAACCAAACGCGTTTGTAGTTTATGTTTTTCTAAAAATAAACAAAAAATAAACAAAAACCAGTCTATAAAATTTTTGTAAATATAAACTAAAAACGTAAACGTTACCAAATAGGCTAGTAACTTGTTTGTCCAAAAAAAAAAAAAAAAAAAAAAAACTTGTGTGCCAAAATTCTGTTATAGGGGCATCCTATGTGTTCGTATGAAAACACATTGAATCATAACCATATTACATCATATTCGTTTTTGGAACCAGTGTTACATCATATTCAATTAACCATATTGATGATCTTTTGCTATAATGGTAAATAGAGAAATGCTGAGAGAGCTAGGACTCCATGGACAAAGGTCTAAAAACTCAGCACCATGTGTGCACACAAAATTTGATGAACGATAAACGAAAAATTTAAAAACAATCAATAAAAAATTATAATGAAAGTTGACATATAATACTAAACAAAGACAAGCATGAAGTCATTGTAAAAGATAAATAAGAAAATACTATAGATAATTATTCTTATCCTGATTAAAAAAAATTTACCATAAGAATTGACTCCCACTTTTCAAAGATAAAAAAAATATTTAAAGTGTATTTAAAATAAATTTTTAATTAGATAGGATCTTTTACTAATGTATAATACTTATGAGTTTATATTTTATTTTTGAGTAAATTGGTGATAAATCCAATCTAAGTAGTGTATAAGGTATTAGGTCCAGTGGATATTTTTTTATTAGTAGAGATCCACCTTTTATGAAATAGTTTAGTGATAACAACAATGCTACAAACTCCCAAAAAACACAATCTCCGCTCACTTGTGATTGGTCTAGGAAGGAAAGAAAAAAAAAAACAAAAACAAAAACACGTGATTAGTCCATATTATTTTGGGAGGCATGAGGGTCCCAAGCATTTTTGTTATTGATAAATCCTTTTATTTGTTTTGAAGGATTTTTTGTTTTTAATTTTACCTCTTAATTTATCTGTTGACTTTCGTTGACCATCTGTCCAAATTTTTTTCCTATATGCTCAAAATTGTTTCCCTATCTTTTCAATTTTTTTTCTATCTATTCAATTTTTTCCTATCTGTTCGATTTTTTTCCTATTTGTTCAAACTTTTTACCGTATCTATTCAATTTTTGTACCTATCTATTCAAAAAATTTCCCTATCTCTTTAATTTTTTAATCTTTTCAATTCAAATTTCCCTTATTTGATTAAATATTTGTCCGGATACTTTTCTATCTATCCAAATTTTTTGACTAACTATTCAAATCCTTTTTAAATTTATAAGTTTTTCTATTTGTTGAAATCCTATCAGTTGTTCATTAACAACTACATGACCAAATCCTGTCTGTTCATCATCATCATCTTCATCATCATTGATCCGAGAATATTGAGTTTTGGAGCACGTTGAGTTTCTTCACCTTCTTTCCTTGAGCTCCGAATTTGAGGTAGGGATTTCTACTCACTCTTATGGTCTTTGACCTAGATTTTTGGTTGTTTTGATAAAGTGTTGAAGTTGGGTAATTTTAGGACTTAGGGTTTCAAAATGTTAAAAGAGGATTTGTTATTTTGAGTCTAAAATAGGTATTGTGGGTTCAAAATAATGATATCATTGTTGATTGTTAATATTTAAACCATTGGGTCAATATTTGGAAACCGGGTGGAAAACCCTAATTTTGGGAAAATTGTGACTTTATGGAATTGAGTTGGAAATAATGAAATAGGTGCATTATATGGTTGAATAGTGGAGTTAGATTTATTAATCGCTCACTTTTGAAAACATTGATATTTTATCTGTTGGAGCTTTTATTATCTGTTTAGAAATAATTGCTTGGGCTACCGGCGGAGGGTAGTTTTGATTGTTGTAGACAATGCATGATGATTAGGCAAACTAAAACTAATCAATTGGATATGTCATAGAGTATGACGGTTGATAGAATACATTAACGTTATGTATTGATTGATTGTGTATATGACCTTTGTGTATATACGTTGTGTATGTGGGAGGAGATAGGGGATGTACTCCACGGTTTAGGGGAAGATAGGGGATGGACCTCTAAACCGGATGTTGTTTGGGAGGAGATAGGGGATGGACTCCACTGATACAGCTCATATGCTTGTTAGATAATGTGTTGATATAGCTCCTATGCTTATCTTGGAAGTGTTGATACAGCTCATATGCTTATCATTGGAAGTGTTGATATAGCTAATATGCATATCTGTTGAAATGTGGATACAGCTTGTATGCTTATCTGTTGAGATGTTGATACAACTAGTATGTTTATCTATTGTAAAATGGGAAGTGTTTAATATGAGTCATTGTCTCATATAAGTGGTTGGCCAGGTTCTGAGCCGTTGATGTAAATTGTGAAATTGATAAGAAATGGAAATTGAAATGAAATGGAAATGGGTTATAAATTGGTTTATGGAAATTGAACATTTATCAATTGCTAATGTTTTAGTCATTGCTCATACTGTGTTTAGTATATCTCTACTGGGCGTTGGCTCACCCTTTATGGGACATTATTTTCAGGTACAGGTAGTATGCCACCTCCAAGGACATAGCTTGGATGATGATGAGAGTTGAAGATTAATCTTTTTGTTTATTTTGTTTGTATTACATGTATATCAAGCCAAGGGCTTATTTTGTATAGAGTTAGTACTCTTCTTTTGTGTAACCAGGTGTTGACTTGGAAAGCTGTAAGCCATAGGGCATTTGCTTTTGTTGTTAACATGTAATACAGTTGTAAGAATTACTCTGAGGAATAGAAATGGTTGGTTTCTTTTGATCAATGCATGTTTAAAGTGTTGGGTTTTATGTATTATTTTGAGGGCGTTACAACTTGGTATCAAAGCGTACCGGGTTCGAATACTTTGGGTACGTGGGAAGTGATTAGGATCACAATGGGTTTGTCTCGCTTGATAGAGACTTAGATGTAGTGTCATATGTTATGTGCTCATTTGATAACATGCTTATGTGACTATGTGGGTATGGAATGTAGTTTCTAGGATGTTGATTGGATCCTTGGGTTTCTGGGAGTCTTGTTGGAAAAGCACTTGATCAATGCTGTTTCTAACCGGAACTCTAGTAACGCCTCGGGACTATCATTATCCGGAAACGAAATTCGTAAGTGCTTATGTGTTTATGTGCTTACGTGGAGCGAATTACAATTGTCCATGTATTAGGACGCGAGTGTTTAGTTTTGGCACATTTATGAATGTGCTAACGTTCTTCGTTACCTTTATTAGGATGTCAGGACGAGGACGTGGTAGACGAAGCAGACGTGGTAGGCAGGAGATGCCTTTACCGGATGATATTCCGGCACAGCAGGAGGGGGTTGGCCAGGCCAATGTGGCCGAGCCAGCAAGTCAGGAGGCTATGGACGCTTTAGCCCGAGGGATAGCCGATGCTTTGAGGGAGTCTGTGGGTATTTTAAGAGCTGAGAATCCAGTTCAGGCTCCAGTTTAGGCCCAGGTTATTGAGGCAGGGCCTTCCTTCTTGAAAAGGGAATTCTTCCAGTCCAATCCGGACGAGTTTGTTGGGGATCCGAAGGAGCCACTTAAGGCTGATGAGTGGTTGGAACAGATGGAGAAGACGTTTGAGATACTTGGCATCGAGGATGGGGCTTTAAAGGTGACCTTGGCATCCTTCCAGCTGAAGGGAGATGCGGGTCAATGGTGGAAGTACGAGAAGGGTAGTGTTGGTGGTGCATGGGAGGCGTTTGTGAACGCTTTCCAGGAGAAGTTTTTATCTTCAACTGCTAGGGAGAAGCTGAGAGAGCAGTTTTGCCAGCTTAGACAGCAGGGCTTGTCAGTGGCCGAGTTTGAGGCTACTTTTACTAGTCTGTCCAGGTTTGCACCTGAACTGGTGGCGTCCGAGGAACGCCGTTGTTTTGAGTTTGAGCGAAAGTTGAGGCGTGGACTCAAGTTGAGGGTTGGAGGGTCCTTTATCCGAGAGTACAAACGTTTGGTTGATGCTGCTGCTCATATGGAGATTATGATGCAGGAGGAAGACGAGGGGCAGAGAGGCTCCAAGAGAAGCCAAGATGGTCAGGGTGACGGCAGGAGACAGAGGGGTTCTAACCCTCAGCAGTCTCAGGGTGGTTTGGCTAGATCGACCTTTCCAGTGCCGAATGCGGGCTCTGGGAGAGGTAGTCAGGGAGACTTGACTTGTTTTGCGTGTGGCCAGCTGGGTCATAAGTCTTCGGTTTGCCCGCAGAAGGGAGGGGGTCATCGAGCTGCTTCTTCTTCAGCTAGACCTCAGGGCCAGAGTCAGGGCAGGGGCCAGTCTTTGTCTTGTTATCAGTGTAGTCAGCCTAGGCACCTGAAGAGGTTTTGCCCACAGTTGAGTGCCACTTCGGGAGTGTCTGGTTCTAGGCAGACGCAGAGTTATCAGCCAGCTCAGTCTGTGCAGGCCTCGAGGGCCAATCCGGGAGCTTCATCATCCCAGTCAGTGCAGCAGTCTTTTGCTCCTAGAGGTGAGCAGGTTGATCAGGGGCCTACAGGGCGCGTGTATGCTGTTACCGCGCAGGATCTAGTACCGGCTCCATCAGTTATGAGAGGTACCTTCTTATTTTGCAACTCAATTGCTAGTGTATTGATTGATACGGGTGCATCTCATTCTTTTGTATCTGCTGCATTTGCATCTGTTTTGAAATTAGAGTTGGCACAGTTAGCATCTCCTATATGTGTGGCATCGCCTAATGGTGGTGAGTTGATCTTGAAACAACGTGTTAGAGGTTGTGATATAGAGGTCGCCGACCATAGGCTTCCTTTTCCATTTGTGGTCATGCCCATGAAGGGTTTTGACATTATTTTGGGTATGGACTGGCTATCATCATATCGGGCTGTTATTGATTGCTACCGCCAGAGGGTCACGGTTTGTACCTTGAGCGGGGAGTGTTTCCATTTCTTGGGGGATCGGGTTGGTAGTGTGTTGCCGCCGATGTATGATCCGCGAGGGCGGAATAAGCTTAGTGGTCTACTTACTAGCTTTATGGGTGGTGAGTGTGATGAGACCATGATTGTATTGCTGAGGGTGGTTTGTGAGTATTCAGATGTTTTTCCCGAGGATCTCGTTAGTTTACCACCTCACCGAGAGATAGAGTTCTCTATTGATTTAGTGCCTGACACAGTGCCGATTTCTATGGCACCTTATCATTTTGCCCCAGTCGAGTTAAGTGAGTTGAAGATTCAGCTCCAGGAATTGCTAGACAAGGGTTTTGTTTGCCCTAGTGTTTCGCCATGGGGAGCACCGGCCCTCTTTGCTAAAAAGAAAGATGGTGCCTTGAGATTGTGTATAGACTACTGGAAGTTGAATCGGGCTACGGTCAAGAATAAGTACCCTATGCCCCGTATAGATGATCTGTTTCACCAGTTAAAGGGTTCTTGTTGTTTCTCTAAGATAGACTTGAGATCGGGCTACCACCAGTTGAGGGTCAGGGAGGAGGATATTCCTAAGACGGCATTCCGTACGTGGTATGGCCATTATGAGTTTCTGGTGATGCCATTCGGGCTTACCAATGCACCGACAGTCTTTATGGACTTGATGAACCGGATCTTCCAGGAATTCTTGGATCGATTTGTAGTCATTTTCGTGGACGACATTCTTATATATTCGCCTTCTGAGGAGGAGCACGAGGAATACTTGAGAGTGGTGCTTGAGTTGCTTAGAGCCCATAAGCTGTATGCCAAGTTTGGGAAGTGTGAGTTTTGGCTAGGAGAGGTCAAATTCTTAGGCCATGTGGTATCCGGGGAAGGGGTGTCTGTTGATACATCCAAGGTAGAGGCAGTGCAAGATTGGGCACAGCCTAATAGCGTTTTTGAGATCCGCAATTTTCTGGGATTAGCTGGGTATTATCATCGGTTTGTGAAAGACTTCTGCAGGGTAGCTTCGCCGTTGACTAGATTGACGCAAAAAGGGGTCAAGTTTGTGTGGAGTGAGACTTGCAAAAAGTCGTTCCAAGAGTTGAAGGTTAGATTGACCACCGCTCCGCTTTTGATTATTCCGGAGAGAGAGTTGGGTTATGCGGTTTATTGTGATGCCTCACGAGAGGGTTTGGGTTGTGTATTGATGCAAGAGGGAAAAGTGGTAGCTTATAGCTCACGTCAGTTGAAAATACACGAGAAGAATTACCCTACACACGACCTAGAGTTAGCAGCAGTGATTTTTGCCTTGAAGATTTGAAGGCACTACCTTTATGGTGAGAGGTTCGAGGTGTTCTCGGACCACAAGAGTTTGAAGTACCTGTTTACACAGAGAGACTTAAATTTGAGGCAGAGGAGATGGATGGAGTTCATTGAGGACTATGATTTTGAGTTGCACTATCACCCGGGAAAGGCCAATGTTGTGGCCGATGCCCTTAGTAGGAAATCCATTAGTGATGTAGCTTGTATAGCCATCCGGGAATGGGAGATGTTGGGTGCACTTGGCGAGTTTGACTTGCTTCTGAGTGAATCAACTGAAGCTGCGGCCTTGTTTTCTATTGTTGCGTAGCCTACACTTGTGACCCGAGTGTTAGAGGCACAGAGAGGTGACCTTGAGGTAGAATCCCTCCGAGAGAAGATCTCAAATGGGCAGGTTGAGAAGGGTTTGACGGTGTATCCCGTCCTGAGTGTGAGATACCGAGACCATTTGTTTGTGCCAGAGTCTTGCCGAGAGGAAGTACTCCGAGAGTTCCATTATTCACGTCTTGCGGTGCATCCGGGAGGCACTAAGATGTATCAGGATTTGGGTCGCCAGTTTTGGTGGCGGGGTATGAAGAGAGATGTGGCTGTTTTCATGTCTAAGTGCCTTACTTGTCAACAAGTGAAGGCCGAGCATCAGAGACCAGCGGGTTTGTTGCAACCCTGGCCTATTGCAGAGTGGAAGTGGGAGCATGTCACTATGGACTTCGTTGTAGGTTTTCCGAGGACTCAACGGGGTAGTGATGCTATTTGGGTGGTTGTAGACCGGTTGACTAAGTCGGCGCACTTCATTCCTATGCGCGTGAGAGATTCGGTAGATCATCTCGCCGACTTGTATATTCGGGACATAATGAGATTGCACGGGGTCCCAGTGATGATCATCTCAGATAGGGATCCTCGTTTTACTGATAGGTTATGGTAGAGTTTGCAGAGTGCTTTGGGCACTAAGTTGACGTTTAGTACAACTTATCACCCTCAGACTGACGGGCAGTCCGAGCATACTATTCAGATCCTTGAGGATATGTTTCGAGGTTGTGTCCTTGACTTTAGTGGGACGTAGGAGAGGCACTTGCCCTTGGTGGAGTTTGCCTACAACAACAGTTTTCAATCTAGCATCGGTATGGCACCGTTTGAGGCCTTGTATGGCCGATCGTGTAGGTCTCCAGTATGTTGGGCCGAGGTGGGTGATGCACCTTTGTTGGGTCCGGAGTTGGTTAGGGAGACGACGGAGAAAGTTGAGCTTATCCGTAGGAGGCTTGTTACAGCCTAGAGTCGCCAAAAGAGTTATGCTGACCGTATGAGGAGGCCTTTGGCGTTTGAGGTAGGTGATCATGTCTTCTTGAAAATATCACCTAGGCGAGGTTTGATGAGGTTCGGGAAGAGTGAGAAGTTATCCCCTCGGTTTATTGGTCCCTTTGAGATCCTTGAGAGGGCTGGCGAGGTTGCTTATCGTCTAGCCTTACCGCCGCAGTTGTCCGGAGTGCATGACGTGTTTCATGTGAGTATGCTTTGGAAGTATGAGCCGGATCCGTCCCATGTGTTAGATTGGACCGACTTGGAGGTGGATGAGGACGCCTCGTATGAGGAGATTCCGGTTCGGGTCTTGGATAGGCGGGATCAAGTCCTGCGTGGCAAGACCATTCCTTTGGTGAAGGTTTTGTGGAAACATCACGGAGTGGAGGAAGCCACTTGGGAACGTGAGTTGAAAGTCCGCGAGAAATATCCGGACTTGTTTGTTGATGTGTAACCATGTATTGGTAATTGTGTAATATCGTTGAACTTTAAGAACATTATATGTGTCTTAAGTTGTAAAACATTGTGAATGTTTTGGTTAATGGAAATTTGTTATAACACTGCATATGTTCAATGTATTGTGGAAATGCAAGCATGATGATAATGTTGCATGTATTATGGAATTGTGGAAAATGAGTTGAAATTGGTAAATTTCAAAAGAATGCATGTTGATAATGCAGGTTGTTATGAATAATGTGATATGCCTCTTGAAAAGAGATGGGATTGACCGGTAATGGGTCGGGTTGTTTAATATTATGTTGTAATATTGTTGAGGATGGAGAAAACCTGTTTTTGAAAAACTTGTGTTTAATTTCGGGGACGAAATTCTCTAAGGGGGGGAGGTTATAGCGATCCCGGTTGTCCCTTTACTGTTCTGTTGTATTCCGGATTCAGTTCCGTGGAGTTGGTTGTTGTATCTATCTTGTTGTCATCCTTTAATTCCATTTGTTCGGGTTTTAGGATGTATTGGGCAGAGTTGTTACAGGTTGGTTAGGCCTTGGTTTCAATTCTTTGTTGCCCAGTTTTTAGGAGGTCCGCTCGAGCGTGTCTTCTTGCGCTCGAGCGGAGATTGCACGCTCCCAGTATTTTGGTGCTCTGTAGAACTTCTGCAAGCATGTTTTTCACGCTCGAGCGGGTTTCTTTGCACTTGAGCGGTGGCGCTCGAGCGGATAGTACTTTTTGGAGTAAGTTCTGGGAGGGGAAAATCCACGCTCGAGCGGACTGGTTTTCGCGCTCGAGAGGATGTACTTTATTCTTGTGTCTTGGCGCTCGAGTGGGCCTTCTTGCGCTCGAGCGTACCCAGCTTTTGTTCTTGACGCTCGAGCGTTGTGTTCTCCGCTCGAGCGGGAATGTCGTATATCAGTTGGCAGCTGGACATTTTAAAATCACTTTTTACATTCTCTCTCTCTCTCTTACTTTCTAAAAAGCCATTTTGAGAGTTCCTCTCTCTAGAAACTCCCTTCTCTCTAGGGTTTGATCTAGTTAGAGTATTTCCTTTTCCTTCGGCCTTTGTAAAAGTTGGGTTGATCGTCGAGGGCTATCCATTGATCCGAGAATATTGAGTTTTGGAGCACGTTGTGTTTCTTCACCTTCTTTCCTTGAGCTCCGAATTTGAGGTAGGGATTTCTACTCACTCTTATGGTCTTTGACCTAGATTTTTGATTGTTTTGATAAAGTGTTGAAGTTGGGTAATTTTGGGATTTAGGGTTTCAAAATGTTAAAAGAGGATTTGTTATTTTGAGTCTAAAATAGGTATTGTGGGTTAAAAAAAATGATATTGTTGTTGATTGTTAATATTTAGACCATTGGGTCAATATTTGGAAACCGGGTGGAAAACCTTAATTTTGGGAAAATTGTGACTTTATGGAATTGAGTTGGAAATAATGAAATAGGTGCATTATATGGTTGAATAGTGGAGTTAGATTTATTAATCGCTCACTTTTGAAAACATTGATATTTTATCTGTTGGAGCTTTTATTATCTATTTAGAAATAATTGCTTGGGCTACCGGTGGAGGGTAGTTTTGATTGTTGTAGATAATGCATGATGATTAGGCAAACTAAAACTAATCAATTGGATATGTCATAGAGTATGACGGTTGATAGAATACATTAACGTTATGTATTGATTGATTGTGTATATGACCTCCTTTGTGTATATACGTTGTGTATGTGGGAGGAGATAGGGGATGTACTCCATGGTTTAGGGGAAGATAGGGGATGGACCTCTAAACCGGATGTTGTTTGGGAGGAGATAGAGAATGGACTCCACTGATACAGCTCATATGCTTGTCAGATAATGTGTCGATATAGCTCATATGCTTATCTTGGAAGTGTTGATACAACTCATATGCTTATCATTGGAAGTGTTGATATAGCTAATATGCATATCTATTGAAATGTGGATACATCTTGTATGCTTATCTGTTAAGATGTTGATACAACTAGTATGTTTATCTATTGTAAAATGGGAAGTGTTTAATATGAGTCATTGTCTCATATAAATGGTTGGCCGGGTTCTGAGCCGTTGATGTAAATTGTGAATTTAATAAGAAATGAAAATTGAAATGAAATGGAAATGGGTTATAAATTGGTTTATGGAAATTGAACATTTATCAATTGCTAATGTCTTAGTCATTGCTCATACTGTGTTTAGCATATCTCTACTGGGCGTTGGCTCACCCTTTATGGGACATTATTTTCAGGTACAAGTAGTATGCCACCTCCAAGGACATAACTTGGATGATGATGAGAGTTGAAGATTCTCTCTTTTTGTTTATTTTGTTTGTATTACATGTATATCAAGCCAAGGGCTTATTTTGTATAGAGTTAGTACTCTTCTTTTGTGTAACCAGGTGTCGACTTGGAAAGCTGTAAGCCCATAGGGCATTGCTTTTGTTGTTAACATGTAATACAGTTGTAAGAATTACTCTGAGGAATAGAAATGGTTGGTTTCTTTTGATCAATGCATGTCTAAAGTGTTGGGTTTTATGTATTATTTTGAGGGCGTTACACTCTCTCTAAGAACTTCTCTTCCTTTTCCTAGAGCTTCTCTCTCTTCAAAGGAAAAGATATGACAAATGATATGTTTTCTCTCTCTGCTGGCTAACTTAACCCTCTGCTGGGACACGTGGCAACGACTGGTTGGCTCTCCTAAAAAAGGTGACAAAATGACAAGACAAGAGCATGACAAAGGGTGTACAACAAGTAAGATGACATGGGCAGTCCGGCAGGTAATGACCTCGGATTAGGACATAGGCTTCGGCAAGTAAGGTCTCAATGATCTCAGCTAGGAAGGATAACACTTGACCCAGCTATGCCACACCTCGGCCTAGATGTGCCACACCTCGGTCTAGGTCATACCAGTCCCCGGAACAAGATCGCTAGGTGCAAGGATCAAAGATCAAGGACGCTTAGATGATAAAATCTCGGCCTAGGTGATGCACACCTCGGCCTAGATGATGACATCTCGACCAATATCCTAGGTGTAAAAGGCTCAAAGGTGTGACCTAGGCTTGACATGACCTAGGCTTAACATGACCTAGGCTTGGTATGACCTAGGCTTAACATGACCTAGGCTTGAGACAGCAAGGAAGGAACAAAGCATACATACAACACTTAGGCAAATCACATAAGCACAAAACAAGATAGGGACCTTTACTTAGGCAAAACAAGTCAAAGTCTACAAATGCAAGCTTAACAAGACAAAATCATGCAAATGCACATGAACATGACTAAGACATGAATGTGGGTTATTACATAAACTCTGTATAAAATTAGTAAAATTTATATGAAGTTTGAGTTTGTATAAAATACTATTGTATAAACTTCATATAAAATAAGTAAAATTAGTAAAATTTACAAAAAATTTATGTTTGTATACAACTCTATATGTAATAAAGGAAATATAAATCTATGAAAATACTAATTAGTAAAATTTACATGAAATTTGAGTTTGTATAAAACTCTAATAAAAGAAATAAAAATCCATCAAAACACTACTTCGAATAATATATATATAGAGAGAGAGAGAGGATTGAAACAACCTACGTGAACTCACTGCTCTGTTCTCGAAAGGGTTTAATGGTTTAAATCGAAAACAAATCAAAAGATTAGAATTTAAATTGACAAAATTGAAAAATCAAAATTTATTTTCTTGCAAGACTTACATTCTGGGTTTTTTATTTTTTATATCGCCCCAAATAAAATATACAAAAATAATACAATTACATTTTCCTTATAGATAATGGATTAAAAAATTAGTGGGTGTTTGGAGTTTGCTTATTTGGTGAATTTTTTTTTCGTCTTTATTGATTTGTTTTTTTAAAATTCAAAAAATTTTAAATTTCTAGATTTAGGTTGACAAAACGAATTGAAAATGAAAAAAAAATTATAAAAAATCTAAAACTGAAAAAGATAAATAAAAAATAGTAAACTAATTTTTTTTTCTTTATAAATTCATTTACAAAAGCCAGATCAGGAAAAAAAAATTGACTTAATTTTGAAAAAAAAAATCAATATAGAAAAAAAATCAAAAATATAAAATTGACTCATTTAGTTTACTCCAAAGAAAAACATGAAACTTAAAATTGGTATTAGGTTTATAGATTATCTTAATTTACTATGAAAAATATATGAAAAAAATATTTGTCAAATAAAGTGCATAAAAAATAGGTAAAATAAGTATAATTTAAATCGGGTTTAAATTTGTATAGAAGTCTATAGGTAATAAAAGAAATATAAATCTGTGAAAACACTGATTAGTAAAACTTATATGAAATTTGAGTTTGTATAAAACTATATAGGTAATAAAAGAAATATAAATCCATAAAAATACTACTTTTAAAAGAAATATAAATCCATAAAAATACTACTTTTAATATATATATAAATCCATAAAAATACTGCTTTTAATATAAATGATGATGATGATTCTTTGGATATGGATTTGAATGATGGAGGTGTTGATTTGTTGAATGGGATTGTATCAGAGCTGGTGAAAGACACTACTTTGGATACAGAAGAAGAGCTAGGAGACTATATTTCTAATTCTGAGATCGATCATCATGATGATCATCACCGTCATGATCATGATCTCCTAATCCCCACACACGGCAAAGGAAAGCAATTGTCTCTCCTTTAGAGCGCATTATTACAATCACTGAAGAGAATGAGAAGCACTGAGTCTGAGAACAAGAAAGAGGAGCAATGTTCTGTCCCTCAGGCGATTGCAAAGTGTCCTAGGCAAAGCACCGAGATCAGCAAAATTAGTGAAGCGGCCAAATCACCGAAGAGAAAGAGAAGCACCGAGTTTGAGAACAAGAAAGATGAGCAATGTTCTGTCCCTCAGGTGATTGTAAAGTGTCCGAGGCGAAGCACCGAGATCAGCAAAATCAGTGCATTATTACAATCACCCAAGAGAAAGAGAAGCACAAAGTCTAAGAACAAGAAAGATGAGCAATGTTCTGTCCCTCAGGCGATTGCAAAGTGTCCGAGGCAAAGCACCGAGATCAACAAAATCAGTGAACCGGCCAAAGCGAAAGTGAAAGAACACAACGTGCTTCAATGATACAGAAGCTTATGAACTGAAGATGGAAGCCACGAAGAGGAAACTCCAACAAAGGTACAAGCAAATTGAGAGGGCGAAGAAGAAGATACGGGTGGTACAGGCTTGAAAGACAGCAATTTTTTGTATTAACACAGTTGAGAACCTCTTTCCCTCTCTGCAAAACTTCTCCATAGATAGGCCACATTTTTTTGTACCTCTTTTAAATTCATATCCAAAATTTAATGAATTAATTTAGAAGAGACAAGAACAATTAATCACTAAAACCTCAATTTAGGGAATATGATCTGATCACATATTCAATTACTACCAAGCAAGAGGCTTCATCCTTAACCTTAGCTAATAATTTCACTACTCATAATTATTTTAACATACACACTGAAATCAAATATGAAAATAAAACTTACAACTAAAATCAGAAAATTACATCAAAATACAAGACCGAGCTCCATTTCTTTTCCAAAAACTCCCCCCTTTCTTACATTCAGTTCATCCCATTTATAGAGCTCACTACACACTCCTGAAACTGTCTAATCTTTAGAAGCCTGCATTATTGAGATTTTGTGACTGAAATTGTTGAAATTTGATGCATCGATTTTCATTAACAGATCGCACGACTTCATCTGCATATGCGTTCAGTCTTCAATTCAGAGATTATGTTCATGAGCCTGAGGAAATGATTTTATTGCACCTGCATAATTGCGCATCTAAGTCAATAGAGTGGTTGGAAACTTTCTCTATTCTTTGTTGTTTTTTTAATATATTATAATATATATATACTATATATATTTATAAAGAAACAAACAAACAAACAAACAAACAAATGGGTGACTTTCATTTTTTTATTATATTTTCTTTATGTTATATTATAATACTAGAGTATGCCTGTGGCTGAAGGCACAGTGCAAATAATATTGGTATACACACTTTACAAAAATCAATTAACATAAATTATTAATATTGGTATCACATCCTTTATAAAAAATTCAATTCAAAATGATAATAATTTCACTGCTATAGAAATCAATTATAATAAATCAGTTCAAGATGATAATAATTTCACTGCAATATAAAACTCCACACATAGGACTTCTGCCACCATCTACGGTAATACCACTGCCGGCCGTGACTTCAGCAAGTATCGTACGATGGTGGTTCGTTTAAGTTAACATATAATTTATCAAATTTATTGCTAAAAGTCAAAATGTTTGAGGTGACATTTTTTCTAATTTTTTTTTCTCAAATTCTCATATAATTCTCATATATATATATATATATATATATATATAATATATTTAAACAATGTCACCTCAAACATTTTTTTGAATCGTATGTATTTAAATATTTTTTTGATTAAAATAATATTAAAAGAAAAAATGAGTTAAAATAATATCAAATTCATAATTATTTTACATTTTTTTTTCTCATATACATCATATCTAATTATAATTTTTTTTAATAATCTTGCTAAACATAATTATTTCCTTTTCAAATGTCAAGTGTCAATGGTGGTGGACAGCGACGAAGCGAAGGCGGCAATGAATCCCTTCTTTCGTTCATGCTTTATCTCTATTTTTTTTTTCACTCTATTTTATCTGAAATTTGTGATTTCATTTTGTTAAATCATAAGAAATCTACACCCATTTCAAAAGCTTTTTTCAGAACCATAAAAAATCAACACTCATTTTCCATTAAGAAATTAAATCCATTCCATAAATCAAACTGAAAATAAAAATATATTTCTAAAATCAAAACCCATTTTATAAAGATCAACTATTATTTCAGACCTAAAACTTTTTAAAAAATTAAGCCCAAATCCATAAGCTGCATAAAAAAAAAAAATCTATATAAATAAAAAACAAGCAAAACACACAAACAACAAGATAACACAAAATTTTAACTAATTCCTTAAAATACCCTTGTAATTATTGAAACTTGTCAAATAAAATTAAATCCCACTTATTTTTATATGTAAACTTTAACATAATTAGTCATTGGAGGTGCATTAAAAAATTAAGAGAAGAAGATGACAAAGAATATGCTTCGGATATATCTCTCTATACATGGAAAACATGGATGAGTCAATTCTCAAAAGAGAAAGATAAACATTGGTTAGTGGGGACAATTCAAAAAAATAAAAAAATAAAAATAAATAAATAAATAAAAAATGAGTTTCACATTCCAATTATTCCTTATCCAAACAACCCTCATCTACTAAAGCCAAACTTAGCCAGACGTGGCGCCCCACTACACCACATCCCTTCTCTCTCCTCTCTCTCTAGATCTCATCCATGGCTGCCTCTCTTCCCATTTTCCATCTATTCTCTTTCACTTTCCTCTCACTTTCTCTTTCTCTCAGAAACCTAGTTCACAAAACATTGGTATAGTCCTTCCAGTGATCAAAGATGTCTCAACACTCAAATATGTGACCCATATGCATCAAACAGTCACACAACAAAGTGGATGTGATTTCTCTCTCTCCAAGTCAGCGTGACAGTGTGTAGGGAAAGAATGGAGAGTTAAAAAGGCAGGGAGGAGAGTGGGGAGCTCTCCAGAAACGTTGGCAGTAGCCTGATGTCGATCCATCCATAGCAACAGCGATGATGAGCAGTGGCAGTGGTGATGAGCAGCAGTGGTGGAGATGACTGGAGGAAGTGGCGTTGTGCGGTGGCGATGACTGGAGAAGGTGATGAGCAGCACCATGGCTGGGTCGCGAGAGAGTCGTCGGAAAGAGATGTATCACCATCGGAGAGGGAAGTAAGGCAGAGAGAGAGAGAGTGGGTGTTTTGAAATTTGAAAATTGGGAGTGAGACTGATAGATAAAGAGGGGAGAGTTTAAAGAGAGTTTGATGAGCGTGGGTGTTTTGAAACTTGAAAATTGGGAGTGAAACTGAAAGAAAACAAGAGGAGAGTTTATAGAGAGAGTTCCATGAGCGTGGGTCTCTCTTCTGTAGGGAGTGGATGGGTGTGTTTTGAAATTTAAAATGTGAAAAGGTGAGGTGCGATAGATGAGAATGGATGGTTGCAAAGTTTGTGGCTCTTGGGTGGGAAGTTCAGGTAAAGTGAGAGAGAAGGTTTTCATCTCAACTGTCCATCTAAATACAGAAATGAATCATGACCATTAAAATGTCCTAGTAGGACAATTGTCTCTAGGATAAATTCAAAAACACTCTTCCCTTATTATATAGATTATAATATATATATATATACATATAAGAAAATATATCATTTATAATAATTTGTATACAACACTCAAAATATATAAAAACACTCAAAATCACACAAAATTATAAAATAAAACTCGTTATCAGACTAATAAAGTGTATATTAGCGGGCTAAATATGTAACGTTATGGCACTTGTCATCTTCCATTTTTTTTATTTTACAATGCTTCAATGGTGTTGTGATTGAAATTGGGTGCATGCTTTGTTGAGAGTCATCACTAACTCTCCTCACTGTCTAGAATTTTCTCTCTAGAATATTCTAGAAGTTTCTACATGAATCTAGAATACTCTGGAAAGATCTAGAAAATTCTGGAAAGAGCTAGAGAAATCCGGAAGATTCTATAATATCCTAGAAGGTTTCGGAACATTAAAGAAGTTTGGAGAAAACTAAAGAAATCTAGAAAGTTCCTGAAGGTTATAGAATATTTTAGAGAAGAATAGAAAGCTCTAATATGTACTAAAGTAATCTAGATTGCTCTAGACTGAAAATATGAGTGTATCTTATAAACAAAGTTCTTCAACTAGTACAAATATGAGATGAGTGCATGTACTAAGCAAATGGACAATTGGACAATTGAGTGAAAGAAGAGTGAGTCCAAAGTGAGTTGTCAAGCACTATCTAGTGTAAGGTGTCTCAAGGTCTTGTGTGAGGAAGACACAAAGTGTGAGTGCTTGAATGTACGCGTGAGTGGATAAGTGAAGTGTATTAATGTGTGATTGTGTACAAGTGTTTTGTGTACTAGAGTCTTATCAATTAATGTTGTATTTCTGGGTCGATTAGTGTCTCAAACTCAACATACTTCACTTAATCATCCATTCTTTGCTGTCCTAGAGGATATGAACTCTGTGGTGAAGAGTTGCCATGACTTATGTAGATTAAAAGGCAATTCGTTTTGATATCCTAGGTGTGGTACTTTATAATTAACTTGCGTTTAAAATATTGTTCCACAACAACTTCTTATAGAACGTTGAGTCATATATATTCAGGGACTCGATAATATATGGTGGTGTGATCATTAAAGTTGGTGCTAATTCATTAATGGTAGTAGTGTCAATCAACGCAAGTTCTTGACTTATGAGATTGGCAAGTGAGGGTCCTATTGGCCACTCTTGAAAAATTTGACTCTATCTCTGCCTCTGTCTCTGACTCTCTTCTTCTAAAAGTGGCGCTTCAGGAAGCAAGTGCAACAACTACAACATCATTTGAAGAACCATTCTACATTAAAGAACCATTCTACGATGAAACTTACATTTTTCTCTAGAGGACTTGAATTTATTACTGTCAAATGGTGACAAGACTCTACCTTGATAGAAACATGGTGGTTATTGTTTGGAATGTTGGTAATAGTTGTGGTGTGTATATCTACCACTAGGATTCAAAGTGTATTTTTTTTTACAGAAATGCTACTTATCAGTAAAGCACCCTTCTTTCTTATCTTGTTGGGTCTTGTTGTTTAGCTTTGTTATTTTTTTGTTTTTATTTTTAATTTTGATTTTAAATTTTTTTCTTCTTGTGAGTTGGTAGGTATCAACTTGTCTAAGGTAGGGATTAGGTTTTCTTTTTTGTACCTCTTTAAAAAAAAAATTTATTAGCAATGTAAAAGAGCAATTTTATTGATGGATAGCAATATGAAATGCATTACAATCAACAAAAACAATAGGGAAAATAAGAAAACATAGCAAGATCACCAGTAAAAACAAACACACATACAAAAAGGGTTGCCACCCTTGAAGTTTGCGTGCATTTGTGTTTGTTTTTCCCATTAAATAAATTTGGAGTTACGAAAGTTTAGACTCTTTACAAGTAATTTGTGGTTGGAGAATGAATTATAGTCCTCATGACCATATAGACCCAAATGAATGTCCTGCCGTAATTTGATAATTTTAAGGGATGAAAAATACACTATTCTCAATTTTATACAAATATGAATAATTAGATAAACATGTCATTTTGAATCTACGGTTTGTTGGGTATTTTCTTCTTACTAAAAGGGTTTTTGTTTTTTTATGAGATGTGAAATATTTAAGAAAGGGATAAAGGTGGAATCAGAAAAATCTCTCAGAAACAACTCTCATGCTAACAGAGACAATATTAATGCCCACCCTAGACCCCCAAAACTCTATTTTACAATTTTGAATTCCGAAGCCCCTTCAATTCATGTATAACAAAAGTCATTCACAAAATAATCTCTAAGGTTGTGTTTGGATGATCGATTTGAGTAAGGATTTTGAAAAGAAAAGGAAAAATATGAGGGAGATGCGAATGAAACATAAGCTAAATTTTTTCTCCATTTCTCTTTTCTTTTTTAAATCCCTATATCAAAATCCATAAATCCAAACATAGTGTATTTGAAGTAGTGACTCTGTGTCAACTATTTTGCATCTTCATTAGTTGTGAACACTATGATATTTCTAACTCATATGATAATTTTTTATGGATGGAGAGTCCAAGAAAAAAAAAACAGAAAACAAAAAAAGAAAAACATGGTCAAATTACTATTCAATTGTAAATTTAAAAAAATTATTACACATTAATGAAAAAAATGAATATAACTATTCTCAATCCCTTTTGTTTTAAGTTGAATTAGAAAATTTGAATCATAAAAACAAAATTGATCTTTGTTTTTAGTCATGCTTTTTCACCTATGCAATCTTTATCAATACATGTAAATGGTTTGAGAGAGAGAGAGAGAGAGAGAGAGAGAGAGAGAGAGAGAGAGAGAGAGAGAGAGACCAATCCCTTTTTTCATTTACTGAAACTCAAATAACATAAATGTGTTTAAGAATTCTTCTATAACACAAACTACATGAGAATTTCACATAAAATGTACAAAAAAGTAACACCTGACAGGCACTCGTCTGTAACATTTTCACACCATGTTAAATGTCTCCAATAAAATTGAAGAGAAGATTTATAGGATCAAGCATGCCCTTCCCAGTTTTGGCGTCATATGTCTTTTCCAACACTAGATCCATCGGAGTATCCTTGGGGCCAACTGAAAAAATAAACAAAAACAAGCCACCACATCACATTAGACCTTCAATGAAAATTAGATTTGAACAAATGACATCAAGGGCTACTTTTAAATTCAAGTGTCAAACAATTATATTGTCAAAAAAAAGTCTAGCAATTATTTTGTACTCTAACAAGAAACTGTAATTTAAGAACGATTTATAAATAAGCAGCTACCAGGGGCAGTAGACACCCCATTTTTGACCGACCTTAAGACTCAGACGTCACTAATTGAGCACTCGGTGATATTGCATATTGTGCTTGTTCAGAAGTTTCAGAGTCTCGGCCGCAAGCCTTGCCTCCAGACTTCGGGGCTCTTTTGTGCTTTGCCTCAGTTTGCGAACCAGGTTCTGTTTTTCTGTTTTCTCTTCCGGAAGGGAGGGAGAGGTCTCGTAGATCATCTCTCAGTGGCCGTAGGCTATGTTTCATGGTCGTAGGCCATTTTTCCCATTTGGAGCCCGGTTTCCGATTTTTCGGAGCCGACAGCCGTGTGCCTCGGTTCGGGACCGCCTAACCACCTCCGTTGGCTCCGATTTTCGGAACACATCTTATTTACTCCCTTTTGGGGGACACTATGGCTCGAGAGACTAACTTCGTGGTCGAATGCCACCTCCGGTGTTTAACAGCCCATTTTCGGGGCCCCAGGCCGCGCGTTTCGGCCCCCGAACCTCCGTTTTGCATCCGTTTTGGTTCATTTTTGGTGGAGACCTTATTTCATTGTTAGAAAGCTTGTAGGAGGTGGGAGGCTAGCAATTTTTTTGAAAAGCCAGTTTTATTTCTTCATCGCTCTCCGTCGCCCGTTTTCCTCACTAGAAAGCTAATGTTGACCACTCCTGGGCCACTTTCTTTAGCCCTAAACCCCATATTTGTGTTGTACACACCTGGGAGGCCACCAATATGAATAGGCCGGCCAGTAATTGTCTCTGACCCTTTTGAACCCCTCTAAAAAGTTGGCTTTTCTCTCTCCTGGTTCACATTTTCTGGGTTTTGACCACATATTTGTGTTGTGCACACATGGGAGGCCACCTTTTTGGGGTGGCCGGCCATCAATTTTGATTGATCCTTTTGACCCCTGGCCAGCCAGCCAGGGGGGTGGCTGGCTGGCCCCCTGAACCTTTTGAGCCTGGCCGGCCATGATGCTTTCTCCAACTGTATTCCAGCTGTGCCAGCTGTTTCCCCCCAGATCTTGTATCCGAGGGGCTGTCTCTTGGGGGGGGGAATTTGAATTTGTTTCCCCCCCCCCTTTCCTTGGCCTCTCTCCCTCTTTAAAACCAGCACTCTACCACCATTTTGAAGGGTTAGAAAATCAGCTAAGGCACCATTATAAATACAACTTTCTCTCTCTCTCATCCAAGCCTCTAAACACCTTGGTGCTTCACCATTTACACACCAACCCATAGCATAACACCTCCATCACTCATTCCAGCATCTGGGAGGACATTTGAAGAGGTTGAAAGTTCAGAAATTTGGTCCAAAAGCTGCTGATTTACTGCTCTTCAAGGGTAAGCACCTATTTCCCTTAAACTTGCATTCTTTTGCTTCATTTATAAGACATACTTGCAAGCATTTTTGGGCTCCGACCTGAACTAGAAATAGTCTTATTTTGAGCTTCTCTTCATGTTTGATCAAGGACTTTTTGCTTTTTGAGGTTTTCTCCTTACCCTTTGTGTTTAATCTCTCTTTTAGGCCTATTTTTGCATGGTATTTTAGTCTTATTTGTGAGCTGTTTTGGATTTGGTCATAAACTATAAAATATATTTTTTTGAGCCTCTCTTCAACTTTGTTGAAGGGCTTTCCTCTGTTTGAGGCCAGCTGCTACCACTTGTCTCTTTATCCCTCTCTTAGGCCTTTTTCTTGCATGTTGTTTTAGCCTCACTTGTGTTTATTTTCGAGACTTGATATAAACTGTAAAGTGCCTTTTTTTGAGCCCTTCTTCAACTTTGTTGAAGGGCTCTCCTTTGTTTGGGGCCAGCTGTTGTCCCTTGTCTCTAATCTCTCTTTTAGAGCCATTTTTGCATAATAGATTAGCCCTATTTGTGTTCACTTTTGAGATTTGTTATAAAATGAAAAGAGTCTCCTTTTGACATCATCTTCATGTTTTATTAAGGGAATTTTCTTGTTTGAGGTCATATGCTTCCTTGTATGCTTGATTGTCCTTCTAGACACTGAAATCCAGTGGATTTTCAGTGGCTAGCACACTATTTTGAGCCTCCAAATCAGAGGGGGGTGACCCCCTCTCACCTTGACTTGTTTGGTGGTCATTTTTGGCCTTCCAAAGAGACCCTATCTTGCATGCTTTGAAGTCACTTTCCAGGGTCAATTTGGTGAGTTCTAAGACTACCATATTTGATTTTCATAATTTCTTATGCCATGCTAAGTGTCCACCTTGTATGTGCTTAATAATCCATTGCACGACCCTCCAAAGGAGCCCCTCGTCTGTGCATGTGTTGGCTGCATTTCCATGCTTATTTGGACATATTTTGGCATGTTTTATTCACTGATTTTTGCTGGTTTGATGAGTTCTCACCTGCTTCATGCACATGCCATGTAACTCATGTTTGCTAGTCAAAGTTGCATGCTATTTTAGTCCATCTTGTTAGCATCTTTTGGCCATGCTTTGAACTAGAAATGTTCATGTTTTGGGACTGCCTTGGCTCTGTCTTTAGACTTCATGATCAAATAATGCATGCTTTGTATAGCTATAAGTCATTCCATGTGCCTAGTTTCGAGTTTCGGGGTTCATCTCATGCACCGGGTGCCTTTTTTTCCATGTTTTGGGACCATTTTGCATCACATTTTAGTGCTGGAAATTACATGCTTGTATTCCATATTTCATGCCTTGCCATGCCTTGTTAGAGTTGCATACTATGCCTTAGGTTCGGTCCTCAGTTTGCGTGCATGTGTGCACCCATTTCGATAGTCTCATTTTCATCTAATGGCCACTAATGTGAGTGTGGCTGAGGTCCACTCATGTTGGTGTAAGCCTATTATGCATTGTGTATGCCATTTCATAGCATTGCGTATGCTAGGTTGTATTTTAGAACATTGTGTATGTCATGTTGCGTCGTGCATTGTGTATGCCATTTCATAGCATTACGTATGCTAGGTTATATGCTAGTTGCATTGTGTATGCCATTTCATTTGCATCGTGCCCGGGATAGGAGTTAGCCCAAGCACGGGAAACGAGGGACGTTTCGTACTCCGAGTGACGGAACGTGTCTTAATTCCCCGGTCGCCGACACTCCGGATTACCCATGATGGAGTTTAGGTCTTGTTGTGTTTTCATGTGCATTCATCTCATATTGAGTCCTGCAATTCGGCTCCTCGGCCATCATGCATCGATATGCGTGATTGGTGGCACGAGGATCGATGACTACACTCCCTGTAGAGTAATCATGCATATATATGTGAAAATACTTTACCATGCCCCTTTGTTGCTCTCTGTTGCAGCAAATCAGAAATCAGTAGCTTTCTAAAGCCTTGCACAGCATTCCGGCATTAATTGCAAACAGAGGCGAATCGGGGCATCGCAAGGAATTTCCCGACCAAGGCAACTCAAGCATGCATCATTCGTCATTCGGAATAGAGCTGAGGCGGTCCATAGATTTGCGTGCCGATTTATCGCTTTCCTAGTTAATTTTTAATTAATTAGGTTTTTTGTAATATTTAATTATTTATTTCGGACTGTATATTATTTATTCGGACCCTCCGAGTGAGGGCACAATTGTAATAAGTGTGCGTGCGTGTGATGTATGTCTTCCAACCCCACGTCTTTCTCCCTTTTATTTACCAGCTTATGATGGTTAGATTAGGGCATGTTTCAATTAGCATACAGTATGATAGCATGTTTGCATCATTCATCTGTATTGCATGCACCGGGCTCGGCGCATCATACTAACTGCATTGTATTTCAATTCCGAGTTGAATACTTGTTAGTTGTAGCATTTCATATGTGTAGACACCCCATTTTTGACCGTCCTCAAGACTTGGACGTCATCGTTGCAACACTTGGTGATTATCCATGTTTATGTTTGTTTGGAGTTCCCGGAGGTCTCGGCTACGCGCCTTGCCTCAGGATCTCCGAACTTGACTGTTTTGTGCTTGGTTCAACACCAAACACTTGTGTTTTGCCTTTGAGAGGCAGGGTAGGGCTTGTAGACCATCCCCACCCATCACCGGCCGTGGCTTGAGGCCACCGGCCAAATATTTGGCCGGCCGGCACTATAGATGGCCGGTCGGCTATCATTTTTTGGTCAATTGCATTTTTGGGCAGCCGACTACTGTTCATCTGCTTTTGCAGATATTTTAATACAGCTGTCTTGCATTTGGCTCCCCTCCATACAATAAATGGAGGGATCTCTCTCTTGAGAAGCTTGTCTGGTAAGCTTTACAAGACAAAAAGCTCTATAAGAGGAGCCTTTCTCTCCCTTGCTTAGGGTTAGACACTTTGGAGATTTTAGACAGCCATATTAGGGTTTTGAGTTCTAGGGTTAGGATTGATACATATTCTATCTCTATACCTCTCTCTTTTTACCCTTGTGTGTGTTAAATTGTGTTTGTGTCTTACTATTGCACACCAACACATAGTGTTTCACCTTCCCTTAGCTATTGAGGTTCTAAGAGGTTGTTTTTGAGGTTTTGGAGCTGGTTTCAACCTAAAAGAGGCTGCTGGTCCACCATTGTTGAAGGGGTCTTCAAGGGTAAGAAACTAGTCCCTTTATTCCCCATTTTTGCATTGTATTTTTACCTATCTTAAAATTGTTTTTGAGCTTGGTGTATAATATAAAAAAGTTCTGTTTTTAGGCCCTCTAAATAGTTTGTTTAGAGTGTTTTGTGGTTTGGAGGTGTTTGACCCCTCTTAGGCCTTGAAAGGCCCCATTTTGTGCTATTTTGAGTAAACTCCGAGACCTTGGTTTTTGGGCCTCATCACCACTGAAATCTTGAGGGATTTTAGAGGTGAGGATGGTGCCTTGAGGTCCCAAGAAGGAGAGGGCCACCCCCTCTCCTTATTGTCCTTGAAATGGACCATTTTTGGCCTCTTGAGGGAGCATCTAGCTAAGCTTCATGATGACCATGCCTTGGCTGTTTTTTGTGCCTATTATATCATAATATGCCTCTGTTTATTGTTGGTTTTGGTACACCATGCATGCTTAGCATACCTACCTTGTAATGCCACTTTATTGCCTTAACATGCCTTAGGTTGCAAACCTTTGTTCAAGCTTGTTTAAGGTCTAGTTTTGTGAAGCTTCTATGCTCATTTTACCATGCTAGAGGTCTGTCCATAGTTGTTTGGGTCGGCCATGACATGCATTGTATAGCCCCTTTGCATTTTTGGCTTGTTGGCCTTAAGTGTGTGAATGTGTAGCATGCATCCTTGCCTTAATTTAGTGGGTTGGGACCATTTGTCATGTAATTTCAGTCCCTTTGACATGCTTGTATGCTTGCCTCGGACACCTCTTTAATGCTTTGAAAGCTTGTGTAGCATGTTCCATGTTTTGGCCATTGTACATGCCTTTGAATTTGAGCCACTTAGATGCCATCTAGGGGGCCCCCTTTGCATGGTCTAGGTCTGCCTTGAACCTATTTTAAGTCCTCTTAGCCTTGTGAGGCTTGGTTGACTTGGTCATGGTTCAAGTCCCTTTGACTTGCTTCAAGTACTTGGGCCATTAATTGCACGCTTAGTCTATTTTGTTTGCTTGGTTTGGCACCATCTTTACATGATTTTCAATACTTACCTTGCATGCCATATGTCCATGATTACCCTCTTTCAAATGTGTTTGAGAGTTGTCCCATTTGTGCCTAAGTGTTGGCCCCTTTAACATGTGCATGTGTGTATGTGTTTAGTCCCTTATCTTGGTCACTTTGGCCACTGTTTTGGGCCTTATTAGAGTTGCCCAAATCTTGTTTAAGTCCATTATTTGTTTGCTCGCATGCTAACCTTGCATAATTGTTTGCATGCTTGCATGTGCATCTTGCATTTCCATGTTGCATCCTTAGCTTGTATGCCTAGGTTGCATTGCACTTAGCATGCATGTCTTGCTCCTTGATTTAGTGATAGGAATTGGACTTTGGTTTGTTGGTTTGCATTGCATTTGACATCAAAATGTGCACACTTGGTCCTTTGGGCCATCACGCATGGAAATGCGCAATTGATGGTCCGAGAACCAAGGAGCATGTCCCTTTGAGTCATTAACATGATAAGGGACATGATTGGTGCATACATGCCTTGAATTGTATTGCCATGCTCTGCCTTGCCCTCTGTTCCTGCCAATTGCAGATTCTGCAGGAGCTTTCTGCCGACCGGCAGTGCTAAGTGCCGACCGGCAATCCTCCCTTTGTCGATAGCTTCACCAATGGCCGGTGATCACATGCCACTGCCGGTGGGCATTTTACCCAGCCGATGGCATTCCCCAGTATCCAGAGAAGCAACCCTGAGGTTTTGGCAGCCTCCAGAGGAGTACATCAAGGAAAACAGAGGCAGCCTATGCATGGCGGTGCACTTCCGAGCAAGATCCGAGCACGCATTGCTTTGAGCTCTCTTCCCAAGGCAGTTTATTGTTTTTCCTAGCTTAGTTAGTTTGTTAGCTAATTAGGCAATTTGTAATAATTAATTAGCTTGCAGGTTAATTATCTGTATTATTCTTTTGGTCCCTCCGAGCGAAGACGAATCTGTAATAAGTGTGGGTGAGTGTGGGAATGTCTTCCAACCCCCACTTCTTTCTTCCCTTTTATTTACCTGCTTATGATGGTAGATTAGGGCATGTTTAAATTAGCATACCTTATGCTATGTATGCGTGCATCCATACATTTGTCTTGCATGCACCGGGCTCGGTACATCATGCTAACTGCATTTGCACTTCAATTCCAAATTGAATACGTGCATCAATTGATTACATTTCACATGCCATGCTTAAGTTAGCCGAGCCTACTCTAATTGCATCTTGCATTCGTTGCATTAGCCAACTTGGCATGAACTAGGATCACGCATGTTTGCTAACTAGTTTATTGTTTTGGCACGGAGTACGATGTAAGTATTTATGCTTTAGCATCTCGCATGCGTGTGAATGTTAACATGATAGCATGCTTACCATGTGGCTAGATGCTTATGTGTTATAAACTATTTGAATGCCTGTGGGTGAAGGTTGGATTGTTTGAGTTGGAAAAACTCATTGAAATCCGTATTTTAGCCTACTTGCGAGTAGCAAATTCCAAAACATTTTTTCAAAGCAAACGGATATGCAATGCTTGTTTCCAAATTAGGCAATGTAGTCTATACTTGTTTGCCGCACGCATAACGTAGTAATTCTAGGCTAATAAATGGAATAAGAACACATAACGTTTTCAAAAACGGATATCACGGTTAGTAGAGGCCGATCTTCGGATCGGGCGAGAGGGGGTGCTCATAGCTGACCTTCCCCAATTGTACCCTAGCTCCCGAGCCGAGACAACTCCGGTGATGACGGCCATGTGGCCTTCGGCACCGAGTCCGGGTTTCCTAAATTCCCCCATAAAAATATTTAGGTGGCGACTCTGTATCTGGCAAAGCAGTCCATGTTTGGCACTTTTTTTTCAAAAATCTGTTTTCTCAAAACGATTTGCCGGATTTGGACTTTTTGGTTCAGATTAAGAACCGCAAACAAAATCTAGTCCGAACTGTAGTAGCGGAGTCCCTCGCGGGCGCGTCTACAATATGCCATCTTTAGAATAGCCGAGCCTATCTTAGTTGCATTTTGCATGTGTTGCATTAGGCATTTTAGAATAGTTAGGATCATGCATTGATTTCTAACATAGTTTCTGTTTTGGCTTGGAGTACTAGGTAAGCTTTTATGCTTTAGCATCCTTGCATGTGTGTGAGTGACTGCCATGATAGCATGCTTACCATGAGGCTATGTGCTTATATGATATAACTGCCTGAATGCCTGTGGGTGAAGGTTGGGTTATTTGAATTGGAACAATTCATTAATTGTGAGTTTTAAGCCCACCAGATAATGGCAAAATCATGTTTTCTAAGCCCATCCAAGGGTGGCAAATCCATGTCTTAGCCTACTTGTGGGTAGCACCATCAAACCATTTTCAAATAAACAAACATGAAATGTTTTGTTCCAATTCAGGCGACCCAGTCTATACTTGTATGCTGTGCGCATCACATAGTAAATCTAGGCTAATAATCGGAATAAGAACGCATAATGTTTTCAAAAATAGATATCATGGTTAGTAGAGGCTGATCTTTGATCGGGCGAGTGGGGGTGCTCACAAAGTGACCTTCCCCAATCGTACCCAAGTTCCTGAGCCGAGGCAACTTTGGTGATGACGGACATGTGGCCTTAGGCAAACGAGTCAGGGTTTCCTAAATTTCCCCAAAATAAAACATTTAGGTGGCGACTCTGTATCTGGCAAACCAGTCCATGTTTGGCACTTCTTTCAAAATCTGTTTTCTCAAAACGATTTGCCGGATTTGGACTCTTTGGTTCAGATTTAAAACCGTGACAATTTGAGAGTCCGAACATGTAGTGAGCCCAAATGAACAGAATGGGACTCATCCTCCCGGGACGTTCGGGGACGTCTACAGAGGCCTTCAAGATGTTAGCAAGGACCATACTAAAGGTTTCCAATTGAGTGTAAGCTATTCAGAGATGTGGAGAAGTGGTTTGTGGAAATACTTTTCTGATCCTGGGGGACGCTCGTGATCCACCAATAGTCACCTGAAAGGAAGTAAACACTCCGGTCGGGGGTGCTAGAATTAGCACTCCGACGGACAAGTCAGTCTCTCGTTCTAGATTACTTGTATTGTAAGTTAAACACCACAAAATATCATATACCTCATTTGGCTGATGTCTCTTCTATTTATATCTTTTCTTCTTTGGGCCTCGGGATTAGTTCCAAATCCATCCTACTATTCGGCATACTTTGTGAATGATCGATCTTCACTCGGCCCCTTGCTTAATCAGCTATCTAGCCGAATAAGGTTGGGTCTGAGTTTCCGTGGCAATGGCCGAATACTTCAAATCTCAATTCTTCAATGTTTGACTACTTGGAATCTCTACGACTCCCAATATTCGGCCCCCACAATTGCCACTCAAGCACTCCACTAGCGGCAGTTGGCTGGAGTGTTTGGTTTTGAACTCGAAGAGTCAGAGCCAAAATTCAGCGGCTGACCGTATTCCAAAGCAAGTGTCTGTCCACACTCTTTTCGGTTATCATTTCAAGTTCCCGCCTCTTCGTACACTCTCATTTATTGTGATTTAAAATTTCGACGTCTTTTCAAATAGATACACGCTTCTAGACGCCCGTTGTCGGATTGCCTTCCGAACTATCTCTGCGACTTCCTACTCTTCTCTATCTCCTTCGTCACTCGTAAGTTCTCTCCTTCTTTGCTTTGAATCTCTTTCCTTGTTTTGTTTCTTTTGGCTTAGCATAATCATATTGGCTGGGAAGAATGGCAAAACATTTAAAAGATCTCCTCTCACCGGATCGAATTTCTGGCTTCCGACGTCATTTTTCCATTCCTGATGACGTCCGTCTATCTTTTGTGGCAGACGACACCCTCGATATGGAGAGGGTTGATGAAACCACAATCGTCTTCCCCCTTCTATCAATCGTAGAGGGTGGGGTTCGTTTCCCCCTTCACCCACTCCTTAGGGCCGTGCTTTGCCATTGGGAGTTAATCCCTTCACAGCCCAATGTCAATTTCTTTAGGATTGTGATGGGGGTTGTCGCACTAAACTGCCGCCTTGGGCTTAACCTTGACATCCCCGCTATTTGGCGTTGCTACGCCTTGGCCAAGTCTTCTGGTCGGCACGGCGTTATTTCCTTAGAGCCAAAGACACTGACCATCAACTAGTGACTATGCTTTCCAGCTCTAGGAAGCGAGTCGATGATGTTATGGTCGTCGTCCAAGGAAACTGGGAATTTGGCGAAGGCGAGGATCACCTTGATCGTATTCCTAGACGGAGGGGCGAACCAGGTGGCCGAGTATCATCTTTTATTCATTTGCTAAATTTATAAAGCTTCATTTTTGGGACCTTATGGTTTTGCTTTTGCAGGGAACAATTTCAAGAAAATCTTGACCTCAACTGACGACGCCGTCCTTTCAGAAATCAAGACTGTGCTCGAGTACTTCAGCCGACGGAGTCTTCAGAAGCAGGGGAGGGCGGCCCACGTTCTGCTCCGCTACGAGCCGACTTATATAATCTTTTCGGCGGTAAAGAATATCCCAATTCCAATCGGTGAGGAGTTTCTTGTCGCCCGTAGCTTGACTGACTTCAAAAATTTGTGGCAAATCAGTTGCGAGGAATCAGATTCGGAGAGACTGAAAGTAGCTGAGGCCGCCAAATCAGACGAATCCGGAACAGAGGTTAACGAGGCTTTGAAATTAATATTTGAGGAGGCCGGCCTCAATTCGGCTGATAATCTGTCCACTTCGAGTCGAGAGGACCGTCCACTTGACGATATCTGGAGGATCTTCCCGGCACGTACCCAAAAGATATGGCTGGGCTGAGCCTCACTAAGCTTGCTGAGAAGGTGAACACGGAAAGAATGGCTGCGCGGCGAAGGACGAAGTAGATTCGGGCTGCTGAATCTCAATCTCAGTCCCAGTCCTCTTTACCCGTTATTGAGGAAGTGACGGCGAAAGAAGGGAGCATCAAAACGGAACCCTTGGTGTAGGCCAGTGTAGAAGCTGAGCAAAGGGTGGAGAAGCGCCCTGCCGATGTCGAGGCTGGCTCACAAGAAGGTCGCGCCGACAAATGGTCTCGTTTGGAGGAATCAGATGTGATTGTACCTTTTGTTATTCAGCCGAAGATAAAAAATACGCCGATCTTCTCCGACGCTTCGGTAATCAAAGATCCAGCGGTTGCACTTAGTTTGGCGACGTCCGTTTCACTGCCTGCTGATAAGATGACTTTTCGAGTAGAGCTGGATCTGGTTGCAATAGCGTTGGCCACCCAATCGGCCCTTTTGGTACATATCTTGACTCTGTCTTTTCTTCTTACACATTATTTTGGTTTTAACTTCGTGTTTTGCTGACCGTTGAAAGGATAGCCGACATGGGCCATCGTTATCATGATGCCGTGGAGTAGATTGGCCGTTTACAAGTGGAGGTTGAGGGCCAAAGGAGTAGGGTGCAGACCGACGGCGCTCGTGCCGAGGCCGAGTTAGAGAGAGCCCGTAATGTTGAAGATTTGAGATCGGTCGCCGAGGAGTGAGCGAATGCAAGCAACACCACACTTAAATTGGCCCAGGAGGAAAATTCTAAATTGAAGGCTGAGTTAGAAGAGATGAAGGCGGCGAAGAAAACAGCTGACCTGAAGGCTTCCGGCGCATTTGACTCCGGGAAAAAATCTGCTTATGATGAATACGTAGACGAAGTCCCCAAGTTTGAAAATCGGGGCTTTAAACACGGCTGGCTCAGAGCCCTTGCTGCAGCTAATGTGTTTTTGGCTGCGCCAATTCCATATGAGCAAGTGAATGTTGAGCCGCTGGAGTCTGATTCCGATGGCTAATTTCAAAGGCGCTTGTTTTTTGTTTTAGGATTTGCGTGTATTTTTTAGCTTTTTACAATTTTTTTGCTTAGTAATTTTCATATGTAAAATGGTTACAATTTGTGCCCAATTTACTTAATGAAAATTCATTTTGTACTTTGCTGTTACTGATGAATGGAATTGCTTTGGGTCAAATGTTGTATAATTGCCGACTAAATGAATAGGACGTTTTAAAAGCCAAAAATTGAACTGGCTGCGGTACATATCGATCGACATGAGGCCAGGGTACGCGGCCGGCTAGATTAATAAATCTGCCCTTGCCCCAGCCAGTGCATGAACTTCAAGGGCATTGATCAAAAATTGCCGTTTAGATAGTTACGCTGTTTTAAAAGCCAAAAATTGGTGAATGAACTGGCTGCGGCACATATCGATCGGCATGAGGCCAGGGTACGCAGCCGGCTAGATTAATAAATCTGCCCTTGCCCCAGCCAGTGCATGAGCTTCAAAGGCATTGACCAAAAATTGCCGTTTAAATAGTTAGGCCGTTTTAAAAGCCAAAAATTGGTGAATGAACTGGCTGCGGCACATATCGATCGGCATGAGGCCAAGGTACACGGCCGGCTAGATTAATAAATCTGCCCTGTTGTTTGGAGAGTAGCACTAATGAAATTGCCTCAGGGGCGCTGCAAGCATTAGAAATAAATGGGGGGGGTTGTTTGCGCCAATAACTTCGCTTACTGTGTTTTCAAGGCAACTTATCGCGAATGGCAATTAGAGTTTTCTTCAACAGCAGAGGCGAAGGTCGAACTTTGGTTGAGCTTAATACTGCGATGAATCACGACAGAGAAACCACCCATGCGGGAAGTGGAGTGTCCAAAGAACGGTAAAAATGCCAGCCTCCAAGTCGTCGAAGCAGATCACCCCGAAAGGAGAAACAGCAACGGGGAAGCTCTCCGCGACCGCGACCGCGACCGTTGAGTTTCGTATTTTTCGTGGGGAACAGATCGATGACGGAGGTGGACTCCATTATAAGGGACCCAATGGTGGTGGTCGAATTTTCTCGACAGATTTTTCCACCGGAGGTGCAGCAATCAATGGTTGGCCGACAAGATTTCGACGTCTTTCGAGAGGGAATCCATGGGGCGGTGAAGGGGCTGTACACCGCTTACGAAGTCGGCATGCGGCTACGCGCCGTGCGGCGGGAGTTAGAGAAGATGGACGAACGGGTCCATAGTTCGGAGGTTCAGGTGGAGAAAGCCGAACGCGAACTTAATGAGCTTAGGATGGCTAAAGCCGCCGAGCTGCATGTGGCGGGTCGATCTAATCCAATCGTGGACGAGAGGGTGACCCAACGGCTATTGAGTCATGCCATTGCCAATCGAGACACGACTAGCATGTTTGCCGTAGAAAATGCGAGATCCAAAGGTTATGAGCAAGGCTTTCATGCAGGCCGGAAGGTTGGGATCGACAAAATAAAGGAGAAGCTTGCAGAAGAGGTTTGCCGATGCGAGAATCGGGGCTTTAAGCATGGTTGGATCGTGGCACTTCAGGCCGTAGAGGTTTTCAAGCAAAGGGTGTCGATTCGGCGTTGCCGCGGTACCGACGCAATCATTTTCCTTTTTTTGCCTTTGAGGTCGAAAAGAGCGACGATGAGAGAGAGGCCGCATAAAAATATTTGTTGTAATGTTCATGCTCGGATTGTATCAAAAATTATGTAATTACTTGTCAGATGAATAAAATGCTCTGTTGTTAATATTCTTGTTGCCTTATAATTACTTGTCAAATTGCGTAATTTATGTAATTCTTTGGCGTATATATGTTTTACATGTTTTGTGCTTTATTCGAATAAACGGTTTTAGCCGGCTCGTCATAATGGAGCACGTCACTAAATATTTATTCAATATGCTCGTTACATTGCCCAAAAACGGTGTTGATAAGACTTCGAATCCGGCATCTTCTTTAGGTATTTATTCGACTCCAGACTCAGGCTTGGCCGATGAGCTTCCAACGAGGTCATGCGCCGAAGGGGCTCCGAATCCAGAGACTTTGAGTGGCCAATCGTGATATCCATGAAGGGCGCTCTGAATCTGGAGGCTTTTTCGGTCCAACAATGTCATACGCTGAAAGGTCTCCGAATCCAGAGCCTTTGAGTGGCCGATCGTGATATCCATGAAGGGCGCTCCGAATCCGGAGGCTTTTTTGGGCCAACGATGTCATACGCCGAAGGGGCTCCAAATCCAGAGACTTTGAGTGGCCGATCGTGGTATCCACGAAGGGCGCTCCGAATCCGGAGGCTTTTTTGGCCCAACGACGTTATGCGCCGAAGGGGCACTGAATCCGAAGACTTTGAGTGGCCGATCATGATATCCACAAAGGGCGCTCCGAATCCGGAGGCTTTTCCGGCCCAACGACGTCATACGCCAAAGGGGCTCCAAATCTGGAGACTTTGAGTGGCTGATCGTGATATCCACAAAGGGCACTCCGAATCCGGAGGCTTTTTTGGCCCAACGACGTCTTGCGCCGAAAGGGCTCCAAATCCGGAGACTTTGAGTGGCCAATCGTGATATCCACGAAGGGCGCTCCGAATCCAGAGGCTTTTCCAGCCCAACGACATCATGTGCCGAAGGGGCTCCGAATCTGGAGACTTTGAGTGGCCGATTGTGATATCCACGAAGGGCGCTTCGAATCCGGAGGCTTTTTCGGCCCAACGACGTCATGTGCCAAAGGGGCTCCGAATCCGGAGACTTTGAGTGGCCGATCGTGATATCCATGAAGGGCGCTCCAAATCCGGAGGCTTTTTTGGCCCAACGACGTCATGCGCCGAAGGGGCTCCGAATCCGGAGACTTTGAGTGGCCGATCATGATATCCACGAAGGGCGCTCCGAATCCAGAGGCTTTTCCAGAACACTTTTAGAACAATTTTTGACAAGAATCCTCGTATTACAAAAGTGGAATTTGTACACGGCGAATCGTTTAACACTAAAATCATTCCGCACAGGTCGGGTTTAATGATAAAACTTTTGCAAGTGGGTCGAGTTCCAAGGCCTTGGAAGACTCCTTCCTGTCATATCTCTCAACCGATATGCCCCTGTTCTTGCGATGGAATCTATTTGAAAGGGGCCGTTCCAGTTTGGACCAAGTTTTCCATTGGCCGACTTCCTGTCGGCTAGAAGCACCTTCTTCAGGACCAATTCTCCTGGTGTGTAGTGGTGTAGCTGAACTCATTGATTGTATCATTTCGCCAACTGTTGCTGGTATCGTGCCATGGACGCAAGGGCACGGTCTCTTCGTTCCTCGATTAGAAACAAATCCAAAGCCAGCATCATGTTGTTTCTGCCTGTATCAAAAACTTGCGACTTGAGGGTCAGGAGGCCGATCTCCATGGGTAAGATCGCCTTGTTGCCAAAGCATCGGGAAAACGGAGTTTCTCCAGTTGATCTCCTCGGTGTTGTTCGATGAGCCCACAATACACTCGGCAATTCTTCGACCCATTTGCCTTTGGCTTTCTCCAGCCTTTTCTTGATGCCGTCCAGGATGGATTTGTTCGAAGCTTCGGCCTGACCATTGCTTTGGGGATAAGCCGGCGTAGAAAAGTACGGCCGGATACCATATTTGTCACACAGTTCTCAGTAAACACCACAATCAAATTGAGTGCCGTTGTCTGAAATAAGGGCTCTTGGAATGCCGAATCGTGTTATGATGTTCCTTCACCCAAAGCGTTTAACATCAACGTCTCGAATGTGTGTTAATGCCTCCGCTTCGACCCATTTTGTGAAGTAATCTGTTGCGACAATCAAGTATCGCTTATTCCTTGGGGCCCTCGGCAATGGTCCTACGATATCAAGCCCCCACTAGGCAAACGGCCAGGGACTTGTAATAGAGTTCAGCTCTTTAGCGGGCAAATGGGTTAGTGGGGAGAACTTCTGGCACTGTTCACACCTTTTCGCATAACACTCGGCGTCCGCTCTCATGGTCAGCCAATAATACCCCTGTATTATAGCTCGATGGGCCAACGAATGCCTGCCAGAATACAACTGCCCTCATGTATCTCAGTCAGAAGCTCTTCAACTTTGTCTGGGTGCACACATTCCAAATATGGACCAGAGAGGGATTTTTTATAGAGCCCTCCTTGCGGATCCAAGTAGTTTCTCATGGCTTTGTTTCGCAACTTGTGCGCTTCTTTCTTGTCCTCTGGGAGTTGGTCAGAAGACAAGAAGGTAGCAATGGGATCCATCCAGCTTGGGGCAGATTCTATGACGTTAATCTGGACTTCCTCCGAAGGGCCAATGCTTGGCTCTGGGATGAAACCTACTTCGATAGTCCGTTTAATCTCTGAGTTGATGGCGGAGGCTAGGCAAGCCAAGGTGTCTGCATGGGTGTTCTGATCACGTGTTATCTGGTTCAACTCATGATGGTCAAATTTTGCCAATAAGGAATTGGCCGTTTTCATGTAGGCCGTCATGCGATCGTTCCTTGCCGCGTACTCCCCCTTTAGCTGGTTGATCACCAGTTTTGAATCACAAAACACAAGCAAACGCCGAGCGCCGAGAACGTGCGCGTTCCGTAAACCAGCTAGGAGGGCTTCGTATTCGGCTTCATTATTTGATGCTTCGAAGCCAAGCTTGATGGCCTGCTCAATTATTGCGCCGTCAGGAGACATGATGACAACTCTGGCTCCACTGGCCCGCTAATTGGTTGATCTATCGCAATATAACTGCCAAATATCCCCAACATAAATCTTCCAGTTCGGCTTTGGTCGAATTTCGTCAGGCTTGAAGTCGGTCAGGAGGCCAGTGAATTCGGCGACAAAGTCGGCAAGCACCTGCCCTTTGATTGAGGTTCTGGGTAGAAATTGAATATCGTATTGGCCGAGTTCCAGAGCCCATTTTGAAACACGTCCGGAAGCTTCTGCACTGCGTAGTACAGACCGGAGGGGATAGTCTGTTAGCACCCCAATGCTATGACCCTAGAAGTAATGCATCAGTTTCTCGCCGCCATGACTAGGGCTAGGATGAGCTTTTCCAGTGGAAGGTAGCGTGTTCCGGCATCAACCATTGCCTTGCTCACATAATACACCGGCCGTTGCTCTCCCAGCTCTTTCTTTATCAGCACGGCGCTGATGGCCCGGTCAGAAACTGCCAGATACATAATGAGCGGGTCACCAAGAGAGGGCGTTGCCAAGAGTGGTACTGAGCGGAGGTAAGTCTTAAGGCCGTTAAAAGCAGCTTCGCATTCGGAGGACCATTCAAAAGCCTTGCCTTGTCGTAGTGTATGAAAGAATTGTTGGCAGCGATCTGTGGAACGACAAATGAACCTGTTGAGCGCGGCAGCCATCCTCATTAACTTTTGAACCTCTTTTACTGATCGGGGGTAACTGAGCTCCACGATTGTTGTGATTTGCCTTGGGTTAGCTTTGATTCCTCGTTGATTGACGATATATCCCAAGAATTTGCCAGAGCCGATTCCAAAGGCACATTTGGAAGCATTCAGCTTCATTCCATATTTGCGTAGGATGCCTAATGTTTCTTCAAGATCGGCTATATGATTCTACTTTACCTTTGACTTGACCACCATATCGTCAATGTACACTTCCACTGTGCGACCAAGTTGCTTTTTGAACATGTTGGTGACTAGTCTCTGATAGGTTGCCCCGGCGTTCTTCAGCCCAAAAGGCATAACCTTATAGCAGTAAGTTCCTCTTGGGGTGAGGAATGCAGTTTTCTCCTGGTCCTCCGGGTGCATGGCAATTTGATGGTAGCCGCTGTAAGTATCGATGAAACTCATGCGCTGATGGCGTGCTATAGTAGCTACCAGTTGGTCTATCCTTAGGAGAGGAAAACAGTCTTTGGGGCAGGCTTTGTTTAGGTCCGTGAAATCAACGCAGACTCACCATGTACCGTTCTTTTTCTCCACAACTACAGTATTAGAGAGCCATGTGGGGTAGGTAACTTCCTTGATGGCCCCTGCATCAAGTAGCTGGTCAACCTCTTCAACCACGGTGGTAGTGTGCTTGGCGGGAGATCGTCGGCTTTTTTGAACGATCGGTTTGCACTTAGGGTCAACATTCAAACGATGCTCGGAAATAGTTGGGTCGACGCCCGGCATTTCATATGGAGTCCATGCAAATACATCAAGATTATCGAGCAGGAAGGATACTAGCTGATGTCTGTCGGCTTGATTCAGGGAGGCACCGACCATGGAGAATCTCTCTAGATTGCCGTCAATCCCAATTCGGTCTAAGTCTTCCATGGCTTTCTCATTTGGGAGCCGCCCAACATCGTCGAGGCTTTCACGATCCGGCACCTCGATGGAATTAACTTGCAAATCCTTTGGCGTCTTTCTGGAGAGGAGATAGCATGCTTGTACCGATTGTTGGGAACCACGGATCTGCTCGATGCCGTATTCTGTCGGGAAGCACAGAAGCTGATGCTAGGTGCTTGGGACAGCCCGCATAGTGTGCAACCAAGTTCGCCCCGTGATGAGATTGTACGGCGAAGGCAGCCTGACGACTAAGAATTCCACATCCATTGTTCAGGAGCCTTCTCGGACAGGTAGTATGATTTTCCCCAACGGATATTTTGGATTTGCGTTGAAGCCGAATAATGGATAAGGAGCCAAAGACAAGTTTGATTCGTTGAAGCCAAGTTTGATGAAGGTCTTGTAATACATAACCTCAGAAGTACTTCCCTGGTCTATGAGAACGCGCTCGTTAGTAAATTGGTTGACACGTAGTTCAATGACCAGTGGATCAATGTGGGGGACTGTTATGCCGATAATATCAGAATCGTCGAAGGTGATACTCGGAGCTTCATGCGGCTGTTTCGTCGGCGTGAGTTGCTTCTGGGGTGCAGGGTGTGTTTGAATTGTATGTACGGCTGAGGGCGTTGGCAGGCTGTATATCATATGGATGACTGCAAGCGGAGGTGATTCCCACTGAAGTGCAGTTGGTCTGGTTGCGCACATTTGGGCATGTTGCTGGGGCTGAACATCTCGGACCAACTCTTGAAGGTCTTTCATGGGATGGTTACTGTCACGATTGTGATCTTTGCGATATTCGCACCGCCTATCCCTTCTTGTCGTGTCGAGAGGTGCCACCGCTTCTGATGGCCTGGTGTAGAACGATGGGGCCCACTTCATATGCAGACTTTCTGCGGAGGAACTGGAAACTTCAGACCGTCCATTCTTCTTGGGATCCGAGGATAATAAGTCGGAGTTGCTATCGGTGTCTTGAAGCCGGGCTCGAGGTCGTCGATCACCTGCTTTCAGAGGTCGCTTGGGATTTTGGAGCACGGCTTGTTTGGATTTTGCTACCTCCAAAGCCAAATCCTGACGGAGGCGCTCGTTCTCATCGATCAAGTTTTCCAACCTCTACTCATTTTGCTTTGCCTGCTCTATGATCGCTTGCATTGTCTGATGTTCTGGAGTCGAAGGTGTGGCGAAGTTCAAAACGCATCTTGCTGGAATAAGCTCCGGTCTGTGCGTGTTCGTTGGAGTGAAAACGTCTACCTGCGTGTTTTCATCAATGACTATTAGAGGGTCCTCCGTCACGTTCGCCATGGATATGCTTGAGTATTCCCACAGACGGCGCTAGTTGTGGAGAAGTGGTTTTTGGAAATACTCTTCTGATCCTGGGGGACTCTCGTGATCCACCGATAGTCACCTATAAGGAAGTAAACACTCTGGTCGACGGTGCCGAAATTAGCACTCCGACGGACAAGTCAGTCTCTCGTTCTAGATTACTTGTATTCTAAGTTAAACACCACAAAATATCGCATACCTCATTTTGGCTGATCTCCCTTCTATTTATATATTTTCTTCTTGGGCCTCAGGGTTAGTTCCAAATCCATCCTACTATTTGGTATACTTTGTAAAAAACTGATCTTCACTCGGCCCCTTGCTTAATCGGCTATCTAGCCGAATAAGGTTGGGTCTGAGTTTCCGTGGCAATGGCCGAATACTTCGAATCTCGATTCTTCAATGTTCAACTACCTGGAATCTCTACGACTCCCAATATTCGGCCCCCACAAGAGACAGTATCAAAGTTGAATTCCATCCAAAAGTTACTCATCTTCCAAATATTCTCTTAAGTTTCAGATATGGCTAACAGAAACTATGGCCTTTTTATTTTCCAACTAAACTAATTATGATAAACAGAGAGAATGTTTTGAATGCTCTCATAACTGAGAGAACTGTTTGAACTATACACGTGAGCCCTGGCAATATGCAGTCAACAAATCGCAACATACACAACGGCTGCAAAATCAACACAAAAACCCATGTTGACAGGTTACTGCCTTACAAAGGCAAAAAAATTATGGAAAGTGAAAATACTAGAAAGTAAAATCAATAAAAGAAAAATGAAGAGAGAAGTAACTTTTCAATATGCATTTGGTTGGGTAGCAAGTTTGTCCAAGATGTTATTTGAATATAATGAAATTTAAAATTTTATTGTGCATATATTAACCTCATCTATATGTCTACAAAACAAAAGTTAAATATAATCAATCAACTTAGGAAGGTGCCACTCACCTGATTTTTCCCTTCAACAATCAAATGATTTTGAGAGCGAATGACATGCTTAACAACTCCAGTCCACCTCTATCTTTACCCCTGGTTACCATCACCTGCAAATTAAGAGAGGGAAACATTCATTTAAGATGAGAACAAGGCAGAGAATAGAGCCATACAGGTACAAAGAGGAAAATAATCCTCTCTCTTTTTCTTATATTATCTCCTCTGAAAATCTTCCAGTGGTGTATGAGTTTCTGAGCTGCTCTCCAATACATTTCAAATTAAAGTTATAATCAAGGATTAACCAAGTACTATTAGCATTTAGCAGTATTAGCATGACATGGCTAATAATTATTTTAACCAGTAGATGGTCAAAATCAAATAGTAAAATGGAAAAGAACATGTCAATTTACTAAGCATATGAGATTGCAAGTCTAATTCCAATGGAAGCCACTCTTTGAAAATCATATAAAGGTAAGAGCTAAACCTAGTCTACCCCATCCCAGCACACCCCAGTGTAATGGGATCGTTTCGGGTAATGCTTTTAAGATCATAGTTTAAAACCCACATTACGTAACATTCTGCACTAAAAATGGTATAAAAATTCAGACTTGGTTGGATTATATTCCAAATCTCCACAGCTGCATGATTGTGATGCTAAATGTCATGGAACATAAAGCTGATAATCAATTTCTCTTTATAGTGGTGGAAGCTAGAACAGCTAAAGAATGTATACTTTAACAATAAAGGAAAATTCAAGTATAAATTGAAAACATTTGAACACACCATCATCATAACCACACACACAAACTTTATTCAACACAATAATTAGTAATTTACTTTGAACATCAATGTGAGCTGTAGACACCCCATTTTTGACCGTCCTCAAGGCTTGGACGTCATCGTTTGAACACGCGATGATTATCCATGCTTATGTTTGTTTTGAGTTTCGAAAAGTCTTGGCTGCGCGCCTTGCCTTAGAATCTCTTAACTTCTCTGTTTTGTGCTTGGTTGCACCAAGAACTTGTGGATGTGTTCCTGAGGGAAGGAGGTAGCCTGTCGACCAAGTCTCCTGCCCACCGGCCGCCTTGATTTTCAATAGGCCAAATGTGATGGCCGGCAGGCCAATTTGACTGCCGATCGACCACTTTTATGGCCGGCCGGCCAAGTGTGGTTTTCAACAGATATTTCTGTAAACAGATATTTCTGTAGACAGCTAGCAGCTATCATTCTAGGCCATGCCCCAGCCCATGCCTGGACGTGGGAGTTCTGAGGAGCTGCAGATTGATATATCTATATCAATCAATCTCTCTCAAAACAGAACATAAGGAGGAGAAGGAAGAGATATACAACTTGGAGCCAAAAAAAATCTCTCTCTCTCTACATTTTCTGCCTCTCTCTCTAAGGTTTAGGGCTTGTTTGTGCTCAAAAGTGCATTTTCTTTGCACTTTTGCATACAAACATCTAGTTCTCTACTCCCCTTATTGAGCTGAGATCCTTGGAGGTGATTCTTGGGGTGATTTGAAGCCCTTTTTTTGGTCCAAAAGTTGCTGATTTGCTGCTGTGCTACAAGGGTAAGACTTTTGTCCCTTTTACCCCTTTTTTCCAAAGCTTTTTAGCCTATCTTGCATCTATTTTTGAGCTTAGAATATAACATAGAAAAGTCTTGTTTTTGAGTGCTCTAAATAGTTTGTTAAGGGTGTTTTAAGCTTTGGGGTTGTTTGACCCCTCTTAAGGCTTGTTTGGCCTTTGTTTTGTGCCATTTCGGTTGAGCTCCGGGACCATTGTGTTTGGGCCTCCTCACCACTGAAATCTTGAGGGATTTCAGAGGTGAGGATGGTGGCTTGAGGTCCCAAGAAGGAGAGGGCCACCCCCTCTCCTTGTTGTCCTTAAAAAGGGCTATTTTTGCCTCTTGAGGGAGCATCTTGTTTAAGTGTATGTTGGCCATGCTTCAACTAATTTTTGTGCTTATTATGTCATAATATGCCTCTGTTTTTAGTTGGTTTGGACACACCTTGTATGCCTTGCATACATGTCTTGTAATGCCACATTTTTGCCTTAACATGCTTTAGGTGTAGACCCTTGTTCTAGCATGATTAGGCTTAGCCTTGTAAAGCTTACATGCATATTTTGATGTGCTAAGGGACTGTTTTAGGTCATTTGAGTCATTCATGTCTTGCTTTGTATAGCTACCATGCAATCCCTCTTGAATGCCTTAAGCTTTGGCCTTTCTAGCATGCATTACTTGCATTGTTTCAGTGGTTTGGAACCACTTACCATGTTATTTCAGTCCTTATAACATGCTTATATCCTTGCCTTTGATGCCTCTTTGATGCCTTATGAGGTTATGCCTTGTGCTCCATGTTTGGCCATTGTGCATGCCCTTGAATTTAAGTCATTTAGATGTCATCTAAGTGGTCTCTAGGCTTTGTTTTAATATGTTAAAACACTGTTTTGATCATTTAATTCATGCCATATTTGGTTTTGCTAAGGGTAGTTCAATACCTCCTTAGCTTGCCTCAAGTACTTGGACCATTATTGCATGCTTTGCTTGTTTTGATTACTTGGTTTAGCACCTCTCTTTCATGCAATTTCAGAGCTTATGATGCATTCCATATGCCCATGTTTGTTCTCCTTTAAGTGTGCTTAAAGGTTGCTTATTTGATGCTTAAGTGTTGGCCCATCAACATGTACATGTGTGTGTGTGTTGGCTCTCATTTCCATAGCATTAGCCACTGTTTTAGGATTGTTTAAAGGCTGCCTAATTTAGTTTAAGTCCACCCTTTGGCATGTTGTTGCATGCCTAGCTTATGACATGTTGTTGCATGTTGAAATGATGTTGCATTTGGCACGTATTCTCCTCTTTGTTTTGGTTGCTTAACATGCCATATGTTTTGCATGCTTGTGTGTTGACATTGTGCCTTGTATGCTCATTTAACTTGCATGCTTGTTATATGCCTTGCATGCTTCCCATATGCCCATATAGCATACTAGTTTGCATGCCTAGGTTGCATTCCATCTAGCATGCATGCCTTGTCCCTTGATCTAGTGATAGGGATTAGGCCTTGGTTTGTGTGTGTGCATTGCATTTGAAATCAAAATGCATACTTGGTCCCTTGGGCCATCATGCATGGAAATGCGTGATTGGTGGCCTGAGAATCGAGGCCCATCCTCCTTTGAGTCATAAACATGATAAGGAGTGTGGTTTGGTGCATACATTTGCTTGAAATACAATGCCATGCCTTGTCTGCCCTCTGCTGCTGTCAAACAGGTTTCAACATGAAGAATTGGCCGGCCGGCAGTGTTGGGTGTTGACCGGCAAAACAGGTTTGGCCGAGAGCATAAGTTTGTGGCCGGTGACCATTCTCCATGGCCGGTGGAGTTCTCACTCAGCCGGTAGTGTCCCACAACACTCAGAGAAGCAACCTTGGGAGTTGTGCAACTTTCAGAGAAGTAGAACAGTCAAAGCAGAGGCAAACTTGTGCATGGCGTTGGATTTCCGAGCAAACCCGGGCACGCGCGCATTGGATCCTCTTCCCGAGGCCTTTACTGCTTTCTTAAGCTTAGTTAATTTGCTTAATTAATTAGGTGGTCTGTAATGATTAATTAGCTTGTAGGTTAATTAATTTATATTATTCTTTTGGTCCCTCCGAGCGAGGGTGAATTTGTAATAAGTGTGGATGCGTGTGTGCATGTCTTCCAACCCCCACTTCTTTCTCCCTTTTACTTACCTGCTTTGATGGTTAGTATTAGGACATATTTACTTTAGCATACCTTATGCTATGCATGCGTGCATCATTCATTAGTCTTGCATGCACCAGGCTCGGCGCATCATACTAACTGCATAAGTATTTCAAATCTAACTTGAATACGTGCTACTTGTGCATTTTCACATGCCATTTATAGACTAGCCGAGCCTACTCTAGTGACATTCCGTATGCGTTGCATTAGGCATTTAAACATGGACTTGGATCATGCATGATTGCTAACATGTTCTTGTTTTGGCACGGAGTACTAGGTGAGCTCTTTATGCTTTAGCATCTCACATGAGTGTGAACGTTAACATGATAGCATGATTACCATGAGGCTAGCTGCTTATGTGATATAACTGCTTGAATGCCTGTGGGTGGAGGTCGAATTACCTAAATTGGAAAAATGCATTAAAACTGTGAGTTTTAAGACCACTAGATAGTGGCAAAACCATCTTTTCTAAAGCCCACTTGAGGGTGGCAAAATCTGCATTTCAGCCTACTTGCGAGTAGCAAACCATTTTCAAAACAAGCATGAAATGTTTTGTTCCAATTTAGGCGATTTGGTCTATACTTGTTTGCTGTGCGCATAACATAGTAATTCTAGGCTAATAAATAGAATAAGAACACATAACGTTTTCAAAAACAGATATCACGGTTAGTAGAGGCCGATCTTCGGATCGGGCGAGACGGGGTGCTCATAGCTGACCTTCCCCAATCGTACCCAAGCTCCCGAGCCGAGGCAACTTTGGTGATGATGGACATGTGGCCTTTGGCACTGAGTCAGGATTTCCTAAATTCCCCATAAAAAATATTTTGGTGGCGACTCTGTATCTGGCAAAGCAGTCCATGTTTGGCACTTCTTTTCAAAAATCTGTTTCTAAACGATTTGCCAGATTTGGACTCTTTGGTTCAAACTAAGAACCGTGACAATTTGAGAGTCCTGAACTGTAGTAGACCCGCAAAACGAACAAAACGGGACTCATTCCTCCCGGGGCGTTCGGGGACGTCTACAGTTTCTGGCGACTCTGCTGGGGATTTAGAGAGCTTGACTCGAACTCGTGATATCCTATTTTGATTTCATTTATGTGTCTCTTTGCATTGCATGTGCATTGGTGCGTCTAGGACACAATGTTTGCCACCTGCCATTCCTGAATGATTTGCCGGAGGCTTGACTTTGTCAAAGCATGCCATACGGCTGACCGATTGTGGGCTCTGACAGTATAGGAACACAAACCTCGGTTTTACGGGGGCACCCTTTTCGACCATTCGGCCTAGTGCATATCGAAATCCATAGTGACCATTCCGAACTAGGACAGGTTGCTTACCCGATGTTAGGTTGTTTGAAAACTGCTGCGTGCATAGTGAAACCTTAGCTCCTGACAAAATAGGACAGGGAAACCCTACCCCTCCATAGGGGTGTTTTGGCTCTCTTTACTTGCTATGTGCTTTTAGAATGCATCTCTACAGGGAACGTACATATCAGTTTGCAAATTTGAGTATCAGACCTGAGGGCACAAGTATCAGTTTATGAGAATCAGTTATATCTGTGGGTATTCGATTCAGTATTTTGGGGGCAGTGATTTCGGGCAACAATGGTCAGCAGTAGAGTACAGTTGTTCGGCTACATCTGTGTTTGATCCATTTGGGCTGAAATGCTGCTTGTTTTTCTTTTCAAGGTTCAGAGAGTTGATACAGAATAGCCAGTGTTCCCCCTTGCTGAGACAAGACAGATATCTGATCCGTCAGTCACCGTTCAGTATAGCGGACTTATCATGACGCAGAATTCGGAGGAGATTGTGGTTATGACGGCCACATCAGATCAAGGAATCACTCTGCAAAGAGAGACCAATGTCGATGTACCGCATCCACCCAGGTCGCCTGTCACACACCCGGTCTGGACCCCTCAGTTGTATCAGGCTCGTGAGCCCACCACATTCTAATTGATAGGAATGATAGGTGACCTCCAGAGATCCGTGGCTGATCTGGCCTATGGAATGTCAACTTCGCCACCAGCTGCACCGTATGCCGGGAATTTCATACCACATGAGCCCCCGCTACTAGGGCAGATTGTGATCGAGCTCAGCCAACCAGAGGTTGCCTCCAGCTACAGCAATGACGTATCAGCAAACCGGGCTTCGCTCTGATGTAGTAACCCAAACCCCCGATCAGGCTGAGGCCAGAGACAAGAACAAAATGAAGGCAGATGCCGATCCCATTGAACAACTGCTGTGGGCAGTCGAGGCTTTGAAAGCCAGGGGGATGAATAAGCAACAAGTATTCACAGTCATGACTAAAGCTGTGGATGATGCTTTCCCCGCTTCAACCGAAGGCGGTTCAAGCCGGGCGAAAAATCGGGATGGGCCCCGTTATGCCAATACAGTCCATGTCATCCCTAACCCTGTACCGGGAAAAGATCAAAAAGCCAAGGCAGTGCCTGCCGACCCTTTCGCTAGTGCGTCTGGCAAGAACCCTTAGACTTCAAAGTACCTGCCTCGAGGGCGCAGAGCCTTTCATGCCCTCTACATGCCTCTGTCAAGGGCATTTCAAATATTGGCTATAAAGGGGCATCTTAAACCCCTCGAGCCTCGGCCCCTTTCAAAGAATCTCCCTCTCTCGCATGATGCTACCTTGTACTGCGCGTACCACCAACAGTCCGGTCACAGTACCGATGGTTGTTTCCGCCTTCGTCATGAAGTGCAAGATTTGATCGACAATGAGGTCATCCTCCTGCCTACCTCAGCAAAGTCTGTTACCACTGAGCTATTGGACTTCGAGGATACTGCAAATTTGTGATCAGGGGTTGGACCACCTGCGGGCGGCGCTCGGTGTATTTTGGATGTGGCGTCTGGCATGCATTTTTGGAGCATCTGCGAATGCTAGTTTTGTAAATCCTGGCTTGCGTGTCGAGTCAGTCTTTTGTTTTGTTTTAAGTCTGTCTCATTGTCTTGAGTCAGTCCTTTTGCTTATGGGTCTGTTTTGTTGTAGCGAGTCAGTCCCCTTTGTATAGAATGTCGGGTGATTTCGGAACTGTTGCCTCGAACACTATTTTGTTTTGTAATTATCCTTTTGCTTTTCTTTTGAGTCTGTCTCTATCGTGGAGCCAGTTGCAACCAGGGAATCTGAATAAAATAGCTGCGGCTATCATGTTTCCATGCTTACTACTATTCTGAATTGGTTGTGCCAGGGGACTTGAATGGAACAGCAGTACATTCCACCTGTTCTCTTGTGCCCTGAAAATCATTGCATTGACCTAAGTTTTTTTAAAACTTTTTGAACACTGTGGTGAAAACAAAGAGGAAGGAATTCCTCGGGTTTTGCAAACTTTGATCAAATTGAGAGAAAGAGAGGCGTGCTAAGCCCTTAATGATTGAAATCATGCTTGTTAGCGTGAGTACTGAGAAGGACCCTGGCTTGATCCAGACTGGTTCCACACTATCTTCAGCGCGAGCGATTCGTCGCTTCTTTAAAAACTTTCAAAAGAAAAATGTTTTGCACGATCTTGCGAAGACCTGTATGGAATCGCTCTTGAGATTGTGCAGCTTAAGATCGCTCTCTGCCTCAAGACTTAAGCCCTTGCTTTAAAACCTTGAACCACAATTCGAAGTGTTCAACGATTGACCATCAAGAGAGGCCTGTGTGGCCAGATTGGAAGCAGCCCTCGAACAAGAGGCACCAAAATTAGATCAAGAAGATTAGATCTCATCAGAAGAAGCCTGTAAAGCTAGAACATAAGCACCCCTCCAAAGTAGGGGCAAAAATGTCCGATTTGCTCGAAGAGCCGTAGATGGGTCCTTCAGTAAGTCAATGCAACAGCCACTCTCCTGGATACGGATGGCTTCAAAATCCTAAAACCATTGGGCATGGACTTGTTACACTTTTACCCTTTGAGCGGCTCGCTGGGCCGAAAACCCGGAAGGGCGACCCAGGCAAAAGTTAGAGCAAAAGAAAAAATATACAAAAGAGAGAAAAAAGAGGAAAAATATACAAAAGAGAGAAAAATAAAAAAAAAGAAAAAAAAATAAAATATACAAAAGAGAAAAAAAGAAAGAGAAGAAAGAAAAAGGAAAGAAAAGCTCGCAAGGTCGAAAACCCGCATCGGGCGCCTTGGCAAAAGTTATAGCCTAAAAGGTGAAGGTTAAAATACCCGAGTGTACCTTAGCCGGAACTACGTAAGGCTTGATTCCGATGTTTGGAATACGTAGGCAACTTCATCCTGAAGTCCAACCCCCAACGCTTTCATAGCGCCTCAGTCCATATAATGGTTTTGATTATTCTTGCCCTCCCCGAATCAGATAGTTCGGTTGTGACAACCGGATACGTAGGCAACTTCATCCTGAAGTCTAGCCCCCAATACCTTCAAAGTGACTGTGTCCATATATTGGTTTTGACCATCTTCGTCTTCTCTGTATCCGAGAGAGTTCGGTCGCGATCATCATTAGTGAGGACTGTTTACAATATGTTGCGACATCATCCAGACAAGGGGCAACTTTCCATTGCCATGAGTCGCCGTTCAAACCAGGGGCAACTTTCCGTTGCCGTGCAACGTCCTTCAAACAAGGGGCAATTTCCCATTGCCTCCGATCCGAGGTTGCGCATCTCAAAAGTAAGCTCCGCGCTCGTTGAGCGGCGGCCGTTTGCAAAAATAATTTTTGAAAATTTTTACTGAGGTTGACTATTTTCTCGAAAACTATTTCATCTCTCCAAAACTTAGACCGTTTTGGACCCAAAAAAGGAAAATTTTCAGTGCTCATGGCCTGACTTGCATAATTTTCAAATCAAAAATCGAACAAGTGTGTTAATCTGACTCTCATCTTGGTCAAAATTGTTTTAGTAGAAAGCCAAAACAAAAAATGGTCATAATGATGAACTAGGGGCATAGTTGAGTCAGGCTTCCTTTTTTTCCCCTACCGCCAACATACTTGCCAAAAAGGGCACAACTGAAGCTGTCATTAAAGGGCTGAAAGCTCTCTCAACCTCCGAGTAACGAGGTATCGAACCAAGTGCGAAGCACGAATCTGAAGGGATCAAGGTACTCCGTTCCCTTACCTGGGGCATCGACCAAGCGCCACCGGAAGAAATAGCCGTAGCTAACCATGTTGGGCATGAACCCACAACTTCCTATTCATCCATTAAAAAATCCTGGGGAGGGATAAAAATGAGAGAATAAAGAATAGAGAGGTGTAAGTTGAGAGAAAAAATGAGCCGAAGGGTTTTGAGAGAAAAACCGAGCTTGAGTGCCAGAGGGATGTAAGAATCACAAATAAGAAAGGGTGAGAAACAATACCCAGAGAAACTGGCTCCTCGTGATCTGAGGTCCCCCGTTTTTGTTAACGCGTCTATATGTCGTGTCTTTTGTCTTGTTTACTTCAACCTTTGTTTTGAGTCTTTTCCGAGTGCGTCTCGTTGTGCTTAGGTTGTTTACCTTTTTTTTTTGTCTCCGCTGTTGAGTCTTTCTCGCTGAGTTCAGTTGTAGGCTCAATACCCCGGTTTGAAAAACCTTTTACAATTTCAAAAATTAATCGTTTTGTGCTCAGAATGCTGTGTCATTCTCCACATTTGTGCAAAAACATGATTTGGTTCTTTCATACAACTGCAGGGTCCACCCCCGATAAGTGTGAACAGGAAAAACCTGGGCCTCTTTGAAGCTTCTGGGTTTCAGATCGCATCTGAGTATGCTTCAACTTCAATAGATTCAACCTTCATGGTCCGTCTTGTCAGATTTGGGCTGTTTGTTCAGGATCCGCTATGTGCAAAATGAGCCAAGCGCTCTGTTATGAGCTGTGTGCAGATTAATCCCCAGTAGAGTATGAGCCGAGTGTTCAGAATGTGCAGTGGTTGGTATGGGTTGTTTTGCTGTTGGCTGGTTCGTTATCTGATTATTACAATGCAAGTGTTCAATTTTCAGACAACAGATCAATTTCATTTACATTGAGGTGCAACATGATGCAATGCGATGCAATATATGAAATGTACAAATACAACACTTTTTCAGACAAAACGTTTGTTTCATTTCATCATCTTTTTCAAGTACATGGTTTTGGAAACAAAAATCTGCCTGCGACAGTACAAGGTACTCTAACTACCAGCAAAAGGTACAAAAGAAAAAGAAAAAGAAAAACAGCAAAAATCTGGATCAATGACAAAGGATCTCAGGCCTGGGAGTCCGTTCTAGTCCTCTTCCTGGATGAAGGTCCAGGAGCATCATCAGTGCTGTCATCTGAGCCCAAGTCCGAGCCGTCTCCGGTCTCCTCCGACGACGACTCTGCCTCCGCCTCCGCCTCCGACTCCTCGTTATCGTCATCAGGGACTAGAGCCCGCGAACTACTCCCGATGTGAGTGCGCCCCGCCTTGGTGCGGGGGAATACTCTGCCCTCTCCATCTCCTCCGGCAGGGACAGAAGGCCTGGTTGGAACACCTCCCACAGTGGAAATCTGGAAAGGAGGCTGAAAAAACACAAAAGGCAAACGCATCAGAATACTGTGAGCAGTGTATCAGTGCAGAATGCAATGTATGAGTACAACGTGCGAGTGCCGTGAGCAGTTTATCAGTGCAGAATGCAGTGTATGAGTACAGTGTGTGAATACTGTGAGCAGTTTATCAGTGAAGAATGCAGTGTATGAGTACAGTGTGCGAATGCCGTAAGCAATTTATCAGTGCAGAATGCAGTGTATGAGTACAGCGTATGAATGCCGTGAGCAGTTTATCAAGTGTTGTGTTGTGCACCAGATTATGTGAAGCAGCTTATAAGTATGGTTTGAGACCGTGATCAGAAGAACATACCGGAATGCTGTAGAGGGCCAGGAGGTCGAAAGTCCGCTGCAACATCCCCATCATGGAGGCATTCAGCTCCAAGGACTGCCGGGTATACTCGGAAGAAGCCTGCAAAAGTATCAAATGCATCAGTATTCTGCGGAATATCAAATAAACTGAAATGAAATGCCAATATAAGATGCATAAAATGTAGTAATACATACCGGAGGCAAGTCATGGAAACCGACCAACTCATGGTCAGCCGGAGGAGGAGCAAAGGGGATCTGGTAGGTCGCCCCACCCTGCCCTCGGCATGTCATCATCGTGGGTAGCGCTGGCCAGCTAACCCCCCGACCCCTCCGAGCTCTGCTCCTGCCACGGACACGAGTTGTCCTCGACGTCCCTGCCCCGCTCCCGCTCCAGCTACTGGTGCCACAGGTCCCCCTCTCTCAGCTCGGCGACCACTACTCAGAGGCCGCATAATGTACGTCTGAACATACTCTGAGTAGTCGCCCTCGCCCCTAAAGCCCTCCGCGTCCCAGCCGATCGTGTAATCGGCCATCTCCTCGGCAGTGAACCTCTCAGTGTCCCTCATGTGGGTAGGAGGCGGAATCTGATTCTACCGAATCTTCTGCGTCAGAATCAGATTCCAGCTCGACTGAGTCTGAGTCCGGTATTCCTGGGGGTGATAACCCGGATACCACAGTCCTGTCTAGGTCGTCTTTTTCATTTTCTTTTGAGTCTGTTGTAACAGAGGAATCTGACGGCTTGGAAGTATTTAATGAGACTGATGTGGATGTGGTTTCCGAGTATTTTTCTGTGCCTTTGATTTATTGCTTAGACCAGGATTTTCAAAATTTTGACGAAAACGACGAGGGAGAAATTCCTCCGGTTTTGCAACGATTAATCAATCAAGAGCAGGAAAGATTTGTTAAACCTTTAATGGATGAAATCACTACTGTGAATGTTGGTACTGAGAAGGACCCGCGGCTGGTCCAGATCGGATCCACGTTGTCTTCGGAGGAGCGCGAGCGCTTAGTCGCTTTATTAAAAGATTTCAAAGAAGTTTTCGCGTGGTCCTATGAAGACATGCCTGGAATCGATCCTGAGATTGTACAGCACCGGATCCCTCTTGATCCAGAGGCCCGCCCTGTCAAAAAGAAACTCAGAAGGATTCGCCCGGACTGGGCCCTCAAGATTAAGGAAGAGGTCACCAAACAAATTGACGCAGGGTTCCTGCTAGTATCTGAATATCCAACTTGGTTGGCCAACATAGTTCCGGTGCCAAAGAAGGATGGCAGAATTCGGGTCTGTGTAGACTTCAGAGATTTGAACAGGGCCAGTCCGAAGGACGACTTCCCCTTGCCGCACATCGACGAATTGGTGGATTTCACGGCAGGACACGCCTTGCTTTCGTTTATGGATGGTTTCTCAGGCTATAATCAGATAGTGATGGCACCCGAAGACCGGGAGAAGACTGCGTTCACTACCCCGTGGGGGACATACTGTTACAGAGTGATGCCATTCGGGTTGAAAAATGCTGGAGCTACGTATCAACGGGCAGCGACTACAATATTGCATGACATGATCCATAAGGAGGTCGAGGTGTATGTGGACGACATGATTGTCAAGTCCAAAGATAGAGAGGGCCACTACACCGCCTTACAAAAATTCTTTCAACGGATCAAAGAGTTTCGGCTGCAACTGAATCCCCAGAAATGCACGTTTGGTGTTACAGCAGGGAAGATGCTAGGGTTTCTGATCACACAAAGGGGCATTGAGGTCGACCCTTCCAAAATCAAGGCCATCTTAGAAATGCCACCACCAAGGACTGAAAAGGAGGTGCGAGGCTTTCTGGGTAAAGTGCAATTCATAAGACGGTTTATTTCTAAATTAACCTTGACTTGTGAACCACTTTTTGGCCTCCTGAAGAAAGGAAAGAAATTCCAGTGGGACGACCGATGTCAAGTAGCTTTTGAGCAGATCAAGGAGTATCTACAGAACCCACCCGTGTTGTCACCGCCAGAGCCGAGGAGACCGTTGATACTGTACCTTTCGGTAACTGAGACTACCATGGGCTGCATGCTCGCGCAGGAATCAGAAGACAAAGTGGAAAGGGCCATATACTATCTGAGCAAAAAGATGCTAGATTACGAGACCCGCTATACGCCGCTAGAGAAGGCTTGTTTGGCCTTGGTATGGGCAACCAGGAAGCTGCGGCATTACCTGTTAGCCCACTCAGTAATGTTGGTTTCGCATTTGGATCCCATCAAATATCTTTTCGAGAAACCAGCACTTACGGGTAGGCTAGCTCGCTGGCTGCTGTTGCTCTCCGAATTTGATTTGAAGTATGTAACGCGCAAGTCAGTAAAAGGCAGAGCGGTAGCGGAGTTCCTTGCCGACCACCCGGTTGAGGGGGATGAAGCGGTTGAGTATCTATTCCCAGATGAAGCCATTCTGCACGTCGAAGATGAAACTTGGACAATGTACTTTGACGGAGCGTCAAACCAGTATGGGTATGGGATAGGGGTGTTGCTGATAGCGCCTGATGATTCCCGTATCCCTTTAGCATTCAAGCTCCGGTTCAAAGTTTCCAACAATGAAGCAGAGTATGAGGCATGTATTGCTGGCCTGGAAGCAGCCCTGGAACTAGGGGCAAGACGAGTGGACGTCATTGGGGACTCGAACCTTGTTGTGTCTCAAGCAAAAGGAGATTGGAAGGTCAAGGAGGAAAGGATGATAATCTACCACCAAGCCTTGGATTTGCTAATTCCTCGGTTTGAGAAGCTAAATTTCACCCACCTCGTAAGAGAGAACAACAGGTTTGCAGATTCACTAGCAACTCTATCTTTTATGATAGACATCCCGTCCGGAGTCCGGATGCGTCCAGTCATTATTGATCAGAAGTTTGCGCCAGCATACGAGTCGATTTCCGCCATAGATGAGGTTCAAGACGGCAATCCCTGGTACTACGATATCTGGAACTTCTTGGAAAAGGAGACACATCCACTAGGGGCAAATGCCAAGGATAAGAGGGCTGTCAGAAGAATGGCTGCTCAATTCGTTATCTGTGGGGGAAATTTGTACAAAAGGGGTCATCTGGGAATGCATAAGCTCTGTGTAGAAGCTGAAGAGTCAAAACGCCTGATGGAAGCCATCCATGGGGGGGAGTGCGGTGCACACATGAATGGAGTAATGCTGGCCAGAAAGATCCTTAGACAGGGCTACTACTGGTCAACCATGGAGGAGGATTGTATTAATTTTGTTCGGCGATGCCACAAATGTCAAATTCATGCAAATCGCATGAACATCCCACCGTCAAAGCTGTACAACATGACTTCGCCATGGCCTTTTTCAGTCTGGGGAATTGATGTGATCGGAGCTGTTACCCCGAAGGGGTCAAACGGGCATGAGTTTATCCTAGTAGCGATAGATTATTTTACAAAGTGGGTCGAGGCCCAATCATACGCAGTGTTGAAGGCGTCGCATGTCGCAAAGTTCATCAGGAACAACATCATCTGTCGCTACGGGGTGCCAAACGAAATAATTTCAGATAATGGTTCCCACTTCAAGAAAGAAGTGATAGACTTGTTGGAGAAATACAATGTGGCTTTTCATAAGTCATCTACATACAGGCCACAGACCAACGGAGCGGTTGAGGCCGCCAACAAGAATATCAAGCATATACTACAGAAGATGGTGGAAACCTATCGAGATTGGCCAGACAAGCTGCCATTTGCTTTGTGGGGCTACAGGACTTCAATCAGAACTTCTACTGGAGCAACTCCGTATTCATTGGTCTATGGAATGGAGGCTGTTCTACCCATTGAGATTGAGATCCCATCATTACGAGTATTGGCTGAATGCCAGATAGCCGAAGCAGATTGGCAGCAAAGCAGATTCGAAGAACTCATGCTCTTTGATGAAAGGAGAATGAAAGCACTGTACCACATCCAAGGCTATCAACGCAGAATTGCCCGGGCTTTCAACAAGAAGGTTAAGTCTAGGAATCTGAAAGAAGGAGATTTGGTGCTCAAAGACAACCGAGCTCCCATCCACGACCCAAGGGGCAAGTTCAGACCCAATTGGACTGGTCCTTACATCATCAAGGCTATCTGGTCAGGTGGGGCTGTGGTTTTGATGGATCTAGATGGCTTGGAGTTCTCACAACCGATCAATATGGACAAGTTGAAGAAATACTATCCTTGAGAGGCTCGCTAGGCCGAAAACCCGAAAGGGCGACCTAGGCAAAATTCAGAGCATAAAAAAAATTAAAAAAAATTAGAAAATATAAAAACTGAGCTCGCAAGGTTGAAAACCCGCAAAAGGGCGGCCTTGGCAAAAGTTAGAGCGCAAAAGGAGGGTGAAAATACTCGAGTGAACCCGAGCCTGAACTACGTAAGGCTTGATTCCCATCTTCGGGATACGTAGGCAACTTCGCCTCGAAGTTCAGCCATAAACTTTTCCCCGATCAACTCTGTCCATTTTGATCATCTCAGTCATCTTTATCCACCAGCATTTATCGTGATCTCCGGTACAGTGCTGTTCAGACTAGGGGCAACTTTCCGTTGCCGCGACGATGCAAAGTTACTCAGACTAGGGGCAACTTTCCGTTGTTATGAAGTGCCGCATTGTTCTTCAGACTAGGGGCAACTTTCCAGTTGCAGGGATCTGGGGTTGTGCGTCTCAGTGACAGATTTTCGGCATGTCCAATTCTGATCCACATCGAAAATAGTTTCGAAAAGTTTTAATAAAAGTTGACTTTGTTCGAATCAATCTTTTTACGACTTAGACCATTTTTGGACCAAAAGTGGAAAATTTTCAGTACCATAACTTTCAATTTCATTGATTTCAAAATAGAGTTCTCCTGCTCTTGCATTACAATCGAGGTTGCTTATTTTAGTACATCCATAAAGAAAACTTGAAAATGCTAAATAAGCAATAAATTTGGGGCATAGTTGAATCAAGTATCTTCGCGTCCCCTCCCAGAGCTGGACGGAGCATCTGATGCCAAGTTGGGCCCAACCTGTGCCTCCTCATTGAGCCAATCCACGCACTCATCGGACAAGGTGCAACTGAAAGTGGAAGCAGGGGCCAGAAGCTCTCTAGTCCTCCATGCCGTGGCATATCGGGCAAGCTGTGCACCCCGGACCGGGAAAGCAGCTGGGTACTCAATCCCCTCCGGTGGACAGGTCTGATCATGGCCAAACTGACGCAGAAACCGGAACGGAAAATAGAATACACAATGGGTTAGACTAATCAGTTGGATCCCGATCAACCGAGACATACTGTAGCTCATTGCCGGGAGGTTGAGCCAAGGGCAACGCCAAGCAATACCGTCTGCGGACAAATTGCACATCCAATCGAACCACCACCTTTCGTCAAGAGCATTGACTAGGCGCTGCCGAAAGAAGTAGCCTCGAGCTGAATAGGCCGGGCAAGAGTCCACAACCTGCAATTTATCCATTAACCATACCTAGGGGAGGGATGGAAAATGAGAGAATAAAGAATAGAGAGATGTACGATGAGAGAAAAGTAAGACAAGGGTTTTGTGAGAAAAACCGAGCCTGAGGGCCGAGTGATGTGAGCAAATATATATATGTGAGGTCGGGTGGGAAACATTACCTGCAGTAGCAGCGGACTCCCAGCAAACCTAGTCGCCTCCCGGCGATAGACAGAATCTAAACCCATCAATGTCTCGGCCAAAGTCATGGCAATACAGCTCTTTCCTTCTCTCAAACCTTGAGCGACTTCAATCAGGCGAATGCTAGCCCCGCCGAAGCCCGAGGAAAGCAGAAAGTGAGACAACAAACATAAGCAGAGGGCGTGTTGCCGGAAACCCTGCCAATAATGTTTGCTGCGGTCACCAGCGTCGGAAAAACGATGGATCAAGCCGAGGATGTCCAGTTCCCCATTGCAAATCAGAGATCGAGCGTCACGCACTGTGAGCCCACACATCCGCCCTAAAGCCTGGACGTGACCAAAACGGAGCTGGGGCAAGATCATTTCAGAGCACTCGGACTCCATCAAAATCTGAAAATCTTCAAAAGTGGGACACATCTCTTGGCCGCCAAAGCTAAAAACATGTGTCACTGGATTCCAGAACCTTGCCGCGGCATGGAGAAAAGGAAGTTGTAGCGGAGTACGGCTCAGCGTGAATAGTGCATTCAAGCCGAAACCCCGGAAATTTAGCTTTTCCGAGCCATCTAGAGAAGAGATCCAAGATGTGATATTTTCCGCGAGAAATGCCTCCATCTTTGTCTAAAACTAAGATGAAATGAATGTTCCCGAAGTTGAGGCTTTTATAGAAGGAAAAACACTATTCACGGGGACACGTGTCAGAAGTCTGGTGGCTGCAGGACTGAATGGCCGGCCAGCTACTTTTTCTGGCTGGCCAGCTATTTACTTTCTGCAGAAATGGCTGGCCAGCCATTCACTTTTTGCAAAAATGGCCGGCCAGCTCCCAGGGATGGCTGGCAATGCTGCAGTGTGTCTCCTAGGCCCTGTTTTACTCTTCGAAGGAGAACTCCAAGCATTTCCATGCAACGGGAGAGTCGAAGGCCTTTATTTCAGACGCGTTCCGATGCCCAGATCGTCAGAAGTACACTTTTTTTATTATTGTCAAGTTTTGCTTATCGAGTTGTTGCATTTTGCTTATCGAGTTGTTTGTCGAGCGGACGTGTTTCGTGTTTTTGAGTCATTGCTCTCTGTTTAAGCAATCTTTGTTACAGTCTTGTTTTATTTACAGTGTTGCATTTTGCTTATCGCGTTGTAAACTTACTAAAGATTCTGTTATATCTTAGTAAGCTGAGTTGTTTTGTTTGTTGCGTCGGTTCACTACCTGACTTGGTGATTACACAATGCGCATTTCCATTCAATTTCTTTTTTGTGCAAAGTTAATGATGCGATACGATGCTAAAAGTTCAAAATACAAACACCTTTTCAAAAGCTATTTCATTTCATCATGCTTTACAACAAACAAAGGTACAAGTTTTACAAAAAAATAAAACTGCCTAACAAATGTGCAAAGTGGTACAAACTACTAAAAAAAAAAGAAAAATAAAGCAGGAAATAGCAGCATCAAAATCCTCGGGAACGGGAACGAGAAGCACGCCTGGTCCTCTTTTGCGGGACAACCTCCACACCACCATCAGAGTCGGAGCTGTCATCCTCAGGATCCTCCTCAGCCTCGCCTCTGTTCCCCGAGCCAAAACCGGAGCCTCCCTCCTCAACAGATGTCTCGAACTGACGGTCCGTAGCCTCCTCCTCCTCCTCCTCCTCCTCCTCCTCATCAGGCTCCACCTCCACAACATGAGCCCTGCGTCTACGGACAGGCCCTCCTCGAGCTCCTCGATAAGGCCTAGATGGCCCGACTCCTCGGGAAGGCCGAGATGACCCCGCCCCCTGAAAAGGCTCAGATGGCCCGGCTCCCCAATGAGGCCCAGGTGGCCTGGCCTGCGGCTGACCGGACCAGGAAGGCATCTGAAAACAAAGAGTTCAATTCCAATACATCAGTCCAAATATGTACATCAGATGCAGATACAAGCAAAAGCTACATGAAGTGGGTGCATGTAAATGCAGTGTACAAGTGAGGTGTGTGGCAGATGTGTTCTACACAAGTAGTCTATCGATGCAGTGGAAATCAGCATGTCATCAGAAGTATGATAAATACCAGAAAACTGAAGGGTACCTGAATGCCTGCGACGGACAACTGTGCCTCCCTGCGCAGGACCATGCCCTCGAGTGTGGCTACCAGCCCAACCACCTCCTCTATGTACCCTCGCGATGGCTGCAAAAATGAGTTCGTAATCATCAGTGAACAAATGAGTGTCTAAACATCTGAAATGATGAATAACAAAAGTGGAGCATACCGGCGGTGAGTCCGGATCAATGGCGTATCGATCGCTGGGCATCGGAGGCTCTAGTGGAATCGGAATCGGAGAGCTGGCCCCATACTGCCATGCCATCAACTCAGTAGGCATATCTGGCCATCCCAGATGAGGATGAATCGACGGGGTCGGAGGAAACGGTCTACTCCCACCTCTAGATGTGCCAGCCCTGCTAGAAGAAGGGATGCCTGTAGCTCGAGCCTGAGCCTGGTCCGAGGATGACATACCGGCAGGTCTCATCATCGGAATACGAGCTTCTGTCAATGGAGGCATCAAATATATGTGACGATAGGTGGCGTAGTCCCCCTCCGTAACATATAGCAAAGCATCGCTGCCCAGCATGGCGCCGACTACCTCTGAGTAAGAGAGCCTGTCAGCGGTCCGCATACTAGCTGGAGGTACCGCGGGAACATCCTGAGAAAGATACCCCCGTACCTGGCGCAGAATGCGCTCCCCCAGGAACCAGACTCTGCCAACTGGCCCTTCGAGCAGGACCCTGTACCGGGAGATGCCTGACGCTCCGGTATACTGAAGTAGGAGATCATCACCCAAGGGTGCCCAAGGCTGCCAAGTAATCTGCGGATGATAAATGCATAAACCAATCAGAAATCAAGAATATACAGAGCAAGTCAAAGATGAAAATGAAAAGAACTGAAAGTTCTGAAGTACCTCTGAGTGTCGCACAGTGTCGAAGTACTGTCGCAGGCGAACCAGGGTCTCTCGAGGCCTCGCCCGGTGCGGGCCCTCAAATATCAATGAATATGGGGTCACGGGAATCCCCACCACCTCCAGCTCTGGGGCTAACGATGGGAAGTATACATAAGCCCATAGCTGAGAAAAGCAGTGCAGAATATAGTACGAAATGCTGAAAGCAAAATGCAGACTGTAAAAGTGCGCTGTGTGTGCAATGTACAAATAATGAAGAGCAGAAATGTAAATCAAGGGGACAGAAAATACCTCCCAAGCTCTCCAGTAGCCACCAAGCAAATCGCCCCGCCCGCGGGAGGTCGCGCTCATGTAAAAGTAGAGGGTAGCCAGGCCAGCGCCACCCCAATCATATCTACTGACCTGTGATAGGTCAACCAGAGCGCTCAACAGGTATAGCCCAATGGTGTTCCCTCTGTCGGCAAACAGGGTAGTCCCGAAGAGGAACATCAGGAAGCCACGAGCATACTGCTCTGTCTCCTCGGGAGTCTCGGGCACCATCTCTACCCGCCGAAAATGGGAAGAGAACCAAGTGTATCTGACTCTCCCTGAAACCCTATCAACAGGTGGGCGAGCCCCCAACAAATACATCCAGGCGGCCTCCCACTCGCCCATATCCTCATCATAGGGGATGGGCCAACCTCCGACATCAAGGCCGGTCAATACAGCAAAGTCAAAAGGGGTCATGGTCATGTCCCCGGTAGCAGAGAAATGAAAGGAATTGGTGGTGTCCCACCATCTCTCTACCAGAGCTGCCATCAAGGTCCTCCTGGCAGGACAGCGTGACAACCCGACACAGAAGGGGCCAAACCCCGCCAAGTCTACTAAGTCTCTGACGCCCTCCGGCAGCTCAGCATACCAATCTCGTGCCATGGTGGAGCCGTACCCTCGCACACTACGGGAACCACCCTGCATTCAAAATGAATACATGTGTCAATAATGAAATGAATGGGCTGTGTGCCAATGAAATGAAATGGGCTGTGTGCCGATCAAGTGAAATAAGCTACATGCGAAATCTACCTGGGCTGCGTGTTCAGAGAATTTGAATTTTGGGCTGCGTGTTCAACTTTCAGTATAATTGTGGGCTGCGTGTTCACTATCTATCTGGGCTGCGTGTTCAGAGAATTTGAATTTTGGGCTGCGTGTTCAACTTTCAGTTTAATTGTGGGCTGCGTGTTCACTATCTATCTGGGCTGCGTGTTCAGAGAATTAGAATTTTGGGCTGCGTGTTCAACTTTCAGTATAATTGTGGGCTGCGTGTTCACTATCTATCTGGGCTGCGTGTTCAGAGAATTTGAATTTTGGGCTGCGTGTTCAACTTTCAGTTTAATTGTGGGCTGCGTGTTCACTATCTATCTGGGCTGCGTGTTCAGAGAATTAGAATTTTGGGCTGCGTGTTCAACTTTCAGTATAATTGTGGGCTGCGTGTTCACTATCTATCTGGGCTGCGTGTTCAGAGAATTTGAATTTTGGGCTGCGTGTTCAACTTTCAGTATAATTGTGGGCTGCGTGTTCACTATCTATCTGGGCTGCGTGTTCAGAGAATTTGAATTTTGGGCTGCGTGTTCAACTTTCAGTATAATTGTGGGCTGCGTGTTCACTATCTATCTAGGCTGCGTGTTCAGAGAATTCGAATTTTGGGCTGCGTGTTCAATTTTCAGTATAATTGTGGGCTGCGTGTTCACTATCTATCTGGGCTGCGTGTTCAGAGAATTTGAATTTTGGGCTGCGTGTTCAACTTTCAGTATAATTGTGGGCTGCGTGTTCACTATCTATCTGGGCTGCGTGTTCAGAGAATTTGAATTTTGGGCTGCGTGTTCAACTTTCAGTATAATTGTGGGCTGCGTGTTCACTATCTACCTGGGTTGCGTGTTCAGAGAATTTGAATTTTGGGCTGCGTGTTCAATTTTCAGTTAATTGTGGGCTGCGTGTTCACTATCTACCTGGGCTGCGTGTTCAGAGAATTTAAAATTTGGGCTGCGTGTTCAAATTTCAACTACTGTGGGCTGCGTGTTCACTATCTATCTGGGCTGCGTGTTCAGAAAATTTAAAGTGTGGGCTGCGTGTTCACTATCTACCTGGGCTGCGTGTTCAGAGAATTTGAATTTTGGGCTGCGTGTTCAATTTTCAGTTAATTGTGGGCTACGTGTTCACTATCTACCTGGGCTGCGTGTTCAGAGAATTTAAAATTTGGGCTGCGTGTTGAAATTTCAACTATTGTGGGTTGCGTGTTCACTATCTATCTGGGCTGCGTGTTCAGAAAATTTAAAGTGTGGGCTGTGTGTTCACTTTCGAATTCGGGCTATGTGTTCAACAAATCAGTGTTTGAGCTATGTGTGCTAATGTGGGCTGTGTGTTCGCAATTAATCAATGAGCCGAGTGTTCAGAAATTCAAGTGTGGGAACTACATGTTCAAGACGTAAGCAAAATACTATGTCACAAGCTAAATGTTTAAGCATGGCGAGGGTGCGAAATGTAAAATACAGAAGATGAGGTAAATACCTCTCGGGCCTCGTGAGAGAGATGCTGCTCCGGCTCTCTGAGAAGCAGATCCGTAGGTGCTCTCTCGTCAAAATTGGTAAAATGACGGAAAACGGCACGAGGGAGGACGTGCCCTGCCGGACGGTACCTCCCGGGAATGAAAGGGCGAGTCCTCGGGGGTAAGGTCATGGGATCAAAGTCATCACCGGCACCTGAAAAACCTCCACCATGAGAAGAAGTACCCGCCATTTTCAGGAATTTGCAAAAGGGGAGCAAAAATGAGCAAAATGAGCAAAATTGGAAAAAGTCAACAAAAGTCAACTCTCGGGAAATAAAAAAGTCAACAAAAGTCAACTCCCGAGAAAATATTCTAAATATTAAGATGAACTTACCTCAAGTGGTGAAAATGCAAAGAGAAGCTCCGAAGCCGGAATTTAATCGCTCCAAAGTGTTTAAAACTAAGTGTTTTTACGAAAACAATTTGCGCGAGGCGTTGGAAAACGCGCGTAAAACTCAAAACTGGAGAGGAAAGTGTTCAAAGAGGTAAGAAATGAAGTGAGGTTCGGCTGCCATTTATAGGCCTCAAGCCTTGGTTTGAAAGAGCATCAAAAAGGAGGCAAAAAGACCAAAATGCCCCCGGGAAAAGGGCATGGCCGGCCGGCCCCTATTTCTAGCTGGCCAGCCATCTGCTTTTTGCAGAAATGGCCGGCCAGCCATTAGCTTTTGTGGAAACCGGTTGGACACCCCCCCTTGGGAAGATAAGTGGCCGGCCATGCTCCCCACATGCTCACCTAGCTCTCTGCAAATTTTGAGGAAGATCGGAGTTCCCGGGACCTGAAAAAGTTCAAGAAAAGTACACTTCCGGTCGCGAAATTGCTCCGTCGGGACTTCGGTTTCAAGTTCTGACATGTGTCTCATCATCATTCATCAAAATCAAAGTGTATCCTTTTTGAATGAGTTGCAACCTTTCAAAGAAGCAAATCGGAGGCCGTAATCGAGTTACCTTCGCCGAAACACGCGTTTCCGTACTCGTTGTTTCACGACGAATGAACACCCTGATTCATACTCGTTTTGTACTTTCATGCACATATCTTGCATTCTCATGGGCATACTCACATTGTCATTTCTTGTTATTTGTATACCTCTGTGTTTGAGCATGCTTTGTCGCGCATATTCCACTCTTGCATTGCGATGCATACACTCACCGACGCCGCGTGTGTCGAAACTTTCGGAATCGCGTTAAATATTTGTTGTTAGCATATTGTACTTGTTGCAATTTCTCTCTTTTGCAGGCACGATATTGTATGAACGGTTCAATTGAGGCTGGCGCGACCAGACGAATCGCGCAGGTATCGTATCTTCTCCGTGTGAGACATCGCGGAGATTGAATAATCCTCCGCATTCTTAACTGCATGAAATGTAGTTGTTGCTTTGCATTCTTGCTTAAAACTGTTGCATCTATTTGCGAATACTTGCTTCATTACAGCTTACTGCATTTGCATAATCATTGGGTTACCTTCGGCTTCTTGCATATCATTTGCATTGTGCCCCCTGCCTGCGGGCATGCCTGCGGGCACATCTCTGTCTATCTTGTATGTTTGTCTGAGTCTTCGGCCTTGTCAAAAATAGGTCGTCTCGGGGCTTTGACATTCACTCCCGTCACTTGTGACTTCCGAGTTCTGTCAAAGAGGGGCAATTGTAGACACCCCATTTTTGACTGACCTTAAGACTCAGACGTCACCAATTGAGCGCTTGGTGATATTGCATGTTGTGCTCGTTCAGAAGTTTCAGAGTCGCGGCCGTGAGCCCTGCCTCCGGACTTCCGAACTCTCTCTTGTGCCTTGTCTCGGTTTGCGAACCAGACTCATTTTTCTCTGTTCCTTTTCTCGAGGGAAGGGAGAGGTCCCGTAGACCATCTCTCAATGTCCGTAGGCTACATTTGGTGGCCGTAGGCCATTTTGCCCACTTCGGAGTCCGGTTCCCGGTTTTCGGAGCCGTCAGGCCGTGTGCCTCGGTTCGGGACCGCTTAACCATCTCCTGTTGCTCTGATTTTTGGCATACATCTTATTTCATCCCTTTTGAGGGACACTGGGGGCTGAGAAACCCACTTCGAGGTCGAATACCATTTTCGGTGCTTAACGGCCCATTTCTAGGACCCCGAACTGCGTGTTTTGGCTCCGGAACATTCGTTTTGCAACGGTTTTCGCTCATTTTTGGCAGGTACCTCTGTTTTATCACAGGGAAGGTCACTGAAGGGTGGGAGGCCAGTAATTGTTGCAGCAACCAGTTATTTCTCTTTCGGAGCCTCCCGGCGCCCGTTTTTCGCACTTCCGGGCTAATGTTGAATACCTTAGAGCTAGTGTTGCCAACTTTCAACCACATATCTGTGATCTACACATCTGGGAGGCCACTAAAAGTTGGTGGCCGGCCATTAAGGTCACCTGACCCTTTTGACCCCTTTCTTCCGGGCTAATGTTGAACCCCTTGGACCTTTTTTCTTGAACTTTGAACCACATATCTGTGATGTACACACCTGAGAGGCCCCTAAAAGTTCATGGCCGGCCAGTAAGTCAACTTGACCCTTTTGACCCCCTCTTTCCGAGCCATTGTTGAACCCCTTGGGCCCACTTTCTTGGAATTTCAATTACATGGTTGTGTTGTACACACATAGGGCTACCTCCCCAATATCTGGCCGGCCAGAAAAGCTCCTTGACCCTTTTGACCCCTAGCCGGCCGGCTAGGGGGTGTGGCCGGCCGGCCACCTCCTGTAAAAGTTTGAGGCCGGCCGTATTCTCCTCACTGTACCCTTTCCAGCTGTTGGGCAATATCCCCCAGATATTTTCTGTATCCGGGGGATATTTTGTGGGGGAGTTTTCCTCTCCATTTCCCCCACCTTTTACACCCCCTTTTGGCCCTTTTAACCAGCTGATGGCCTCCTCTACAAGGGTTAGAAAAACTTTTCTTCAAAGCTCCATAGCCACCTCCATCTTCTTCTTCTTCTTCAATTCTTCAAAAAACCCTAAGTCCATAACCTTCATTCCTTCTACACCACCAAGCTCTACCACCACCATCTCATTTCCAGCAGCAAGGAGGGATTCTTGAAGGCTAAAGAAGCTGCAAATCCATCCAAGAAGCAACAAAGATTCGAATCTTCAAGGGTAAGTTACACTTTTACCCTTTTGACCCTTTTTCTTGATCCATTTCTAAGCCTCACTTCCTTTTTGTTTCAAGCTCCGGCCCTAACTGAAAAGGGCCATCTTTTGAGCTCATCTTCACTTCTCATTAAGGGCTCAACCCTGTTTGAGCCCTCCATGATACACTTGCTTCATTGACCATCTTGTATGTCATAGTTTTGCATGCTATTTTTGACCCATGAGCAATTTATTTTCGAGCATGTGGTAAACTGATTTAGGGCTTATTTTGAGCCCCTCTTCAACATTGGAGAAGGGCTCAACATTGTTTGGTGTCTCCATGTATCACTTGTAGTTCAATCCCCTATTTGGCCCCATTTTTGTATAAGTTGATAGCCCTCTTGGTTTCTGTTTTTGGACCTTGGTCCGAACTGAAAGTGGCCTTATTTTGGCCTATACTTCATGTTTCATTCACACTTTTTTTCTGTTTGGTGATTATCTTATATACTTCATGTTATAGCACCTTTTGGGCCTTGCTTTGCATCCCATTTTTAGCATATTTGTATACTGATTTTGAGGCTACCATATACTGTAAATGTTCATATTTTTGGTCCATCTTCATTGTTGTAGAAGGAAAGTTTTCAGTTTGGGTTTAGCTTATACCACTTGCTTCATTACCCCTATCTTGGCCCCTATTCTTGTATGCTATTTTTGCCATACCTATATTTGCTGTTTGGCCATGTTTATAACTGGAAAAGTGCTTGTTTTGGGGCTGTCTAGCTTCTGCCTTTGCATTGCATGTCCATGTTGTACATGTTTAGCATGGCTATAGGCCATTTCGGGTGCCTAATGTTGCATTTCGGGACAATTTCATGCATCTGGTATCATTTCGCTACATTTCGGGACTGTTTTTCCCCATATTTTGTTGCTGAAATTCTGTTAGTATGCTTGCATATCATTTTTTCCATGTTCCATGTCATTTTAGCATCGCCTCGGTTTGCGTGCCCGTGTGCACGCATTTCGAGGCACTTCATTTTCTGCCACCGGCATCCGATGTGAGTGTGGCTGAGGCTCACTCATGTTGGTATAAGCCCATTTGCCATGTTCCATGTCATTTTAGCATCGCCTCGGTTTGCGTGCCCGTGTGCACGCATTTCGAGGCACTCCATTTTTATCCGACGGCATCCGATGTGAGTGTGGCTGAGGCTCACTCATGTTGGTATAAGCCCATTTGCCATGTTCCATGTCATTTTAGCATCGCCTCGGTTTGCGTGCCCGTGTGCACGCATTTCGAGGCACTCCATTTTTATCAACCGGCATCCTATGTGAGTGTGGCTGAGGCTCACTCATGTTGGTATAAGCCCATATCATGTTTCCATGTCATTTGCATTGCGTATGCCATTGCCTCGGTTTGCGTGCCCGTGTGCACGCATTTCGAGACACTTCATTTTCTGCCACCGGCATCCGATGTGAGTGTGGCTGAGGCTCTCTCATGTTGGTATAAGCCCATTTGTCATTTTCATATCATTCTATCATTGCCTCGGTTTGCGTGCCCGCGTGCACGTACTTCGAGACACATATCATTCTATCATTGCCTCGGTTTGCGTGCCCGCGTGCACGTACTTCGAGACACATATCATTGCCTCGATTTGCGTGCTCGCGTGCACGCACTTCGAGACACATATCATCGCCTCGATTTGCGTGCCCGCGTGCACGTACTTCGAGACACATTTCATCGCCTCGGTTTGCGTGCCCGCGTGCACACATTTCGAGACATATATCATTTTCTCAGTTTGTGTGCCCGTGTTCACGCACTCCGAGGCATTTCATTTTCATAGCATTCTGCATTTTCTCGGTTTGCGTGCCCGCGTGCACGCACTTCGAGGCATCTCATTTCATAGCATTGTGTACGTTAGGATTGTATCTTAGTTGAATTTCATGCATATCATGCATATTGCATCGTGTCCGGAATAGGAGTTAGCCCGGGCACGGGGAACGAGGTACATTTCGTACTCCGAGTGACGGAATGTGTCTCAATTCCCAAGTCACCGACACTCCGGATTATCCATGATGGAGTTAGGTTTTAGCTGTAGTTTCATGTGCATTCATCCTATATTGAGTTGTGCATTTCGATTCCTCGGCCATCATGCCTCGATATGCGCGATTGGTGGCACGAGGATCGAGACATGCATATATCTGTGCAAATACATTGCTATGCCCCTTTCCTGCTCTCTGTTGCAGCAAAACGAGGAATCAGCAATTTTTCAGGGCTCAGCACACATTTCAAGAACAGGTGTAAACAGAGGCTAATTGGGGCATTCCGGTGGATTTCCGCGCAAGACAACCCGGACATGCATCGTCCATCAGAAGCAAGACAGTCCCTGGCCTGCACGCCAGTTTTATCTGCTTTCTTAGTTAATGCATTAATTAATTAGAAATCTGTAATATTCTTTTATTCGGGACTGTAATATTTGGACTGTATTACTTATTCGGACCCTCCGAGTGAGGGCACAACTGTAATAAGTGTGCGTGGGTGTGTTGTATGTCTTCCAACCCCACGTCTTTCTCCCTTTTATTTATCCGCTTATGATGGTTAGATTAGGGCATATTTAAATTAGCATACGGTATGACAGCATGTTTGCATCATTTATCTGTATTGCATGCACCGGGCTCGGCGCATCATACTAACTGCATTGTACTTTCAATTTCAAAGTTGAATACATGATAGCTGTAGCATCTCATATACCATCTTAGAACAGCCGAGCCTACTATAATTGCATTTTTGCATGTGTTGCGTTAGGCATTTCTGTATACTTAGGATTCATGCATAATTTCTAACATAGTTTCCATTTTGGCTTGGAGTACTCGGTGAGTTTTTTTTTTTATGCTTTAGCATCCTTGCATGCGTGTGAGTGAATGCCATGATAGCATGATTACTATGAGGTTATTTGCTTATCTGACATAACTGCCTGATTGCCTGTGGGTGAAGGTTGGGTTGCTTAAATTGGAATAAATCATCAAAATGTTTCAAAGCCTACCTACGGGTAGCAAACCCTTTTCAAAAACAAACAAGAAGTGTTTTATTCCAATCTAGGCGACCTGGTCTATACTTATATGCTGTGCGCATCACATAGTAACCTAGGCTAATAAACCTCAATAAGAACTCACAATGTTTTCAAAAATCGATATCATGGTTAGTAGAGGCCGGTCTTTGACCGGGCGAGCGGGGGTGCTCACGAAGTGACCTTCCCCAATCGTACCCAAGTTCCCGAGCCGAAGCAGCTTTGGTGACGACGGACACGTGGCCTTTTGGCACCGAGTCAGGGTTTCCTAAATTTCCCAAAATAAAATATTTAGGTGGCGACTCTGTATCTGGCAAAGCAGTCCATGTTTGGCACTACTTTTTCAAAAATCAGTTTTCTCAAAACGATTTGCCAGATTTGGACTCTTTGGTTCAGATTAAGAACCGTGACAAACATTGAGAGTCCGAGCTGTAGCGAGGTCCCCCGCGGGCTTGTTACAGTAGTGCATAAGAAGGGAATACAGATTGATCAGAATAAAGTCAAAGCCATCATTGAGGCCAAACCTCCATCAAGTAAGAAAGAATTACAAAAATTCCTTACTCAGGTTAATTTCCTTCGAAGATTTATTTCTAATACTATAGGAAAAACTAAAGTATTTTCTTCTTTGTTAAAGCTAAAAAAATGAAGAAGAGTTTGTGTGGATAGTTGAGCATCAAGCTACTTTCGAAGGAATTAAAGCCTACTTGGCCAAGCCTCCTGTGTTGTTTCCACCAAGGAGCGATAAACCCTTGAAGTTATACATTACTGCAACAGAAGATTCATTGGGAGTTTTTCTAGCTCAGGACAATGAAGAAGGCAAGGAACAAGCAGTTTATTACCTTAGTAGGTTTTTAAATTCTTGTGAATGTAAATACTTAGTTGTAGAGAAGCAGTGCCTAGCATTGTGCTTTGTAGTAATAAAATTAATATATTATCTCTTGCCTACTATTGCCTTGGTAATTGCAACGACAGACTTGGTTAAATACATGTTATCTAGACCTATGCTAAGAGGAAGAATTGGCAAATGGATATAGGCTCTATCAGAATTTCATTTAGAATATGTCCCCTTAAAAGGTAGTAATAGGACAAGTTTTGGCTAACTTTTTGGCAGATCATCCATGTCAAACAGAAAGCCAAGAGATAATGGACCTTAGTATGGTCAATGTTGAGCCATGGCAAATGTGTTCCGATAGATCAAAAGCCAATGGTTTGGTTGGAATTGGTGTTGTAATTAAATCACCACAGAGGGTAGAAACCACACATGGTTTCAGAGTTGATGAAACTACTTGTTCCAATAACCAAGCTGAGTATAAAGCTTTAATAATGGGACTTGAGATACTTATTGGATTACAGGCTCATGTAGTTGACATATTTGGGGATTCTCAATTGGTAATCAACCAAGTAAAGGGAATTTTTAAATGTCAAAGTGCAAGTATGTTACTATATTATGTTGCTGCATTGCATTTGCTTTCTTAGTTCTAGATAGCCAATTTGACTTATATCCGAAGATTCATGAATCACAAGGCCAATGATGTAGCCCAGAAGGCCTCAAATTTCAGAAGGAATGATGACACCCAAGTGGACATAAGTCAAGCAACATACCAAAAGCTAATACCACCTTTGGCTAAGAAGGATATCATGGTAGAAGTTAACAAGAATAACTTAGAAGAGCATGATTGGAGACATCCAATCATTCAATATTTAATTGGCCCTTCTTCGAAGGCCAGTAGAAAAATTAAATTACAGTCCATGCAATATATAGTATATGGCAATGCTCTTTACAAAAAGGGACCAAATGGATTGTTGTTGGAATGTTTAGGGCCAAAAGAAGCATTGACTGCTATGGCTGAGGTGCATGAAGGTATTTGTGGTGCCCATCAACCTGGTATAAAGATGAGATGTTTGCTTCGAAAGCATTCTTACTATTGGCCAACCATTCTTAAGGATTTCATAGAGTATGCAAAAGGATGTTAGGCATGCCAAATGCATGGCATGATAAGACATGTGACAATAGTTGATTTGCATGCAGTAGTGAAGCCATGGCCATTTAGATGATGGGCAATGGATATGATCGAAAAATTATATCCACCCTCTTCGAAGCATTATTGTTTCATTCTAGTGGCCACAGATTACTTCACTAAATGGGTCGGAGCTAAGCCTTAAAAGGCTATGGATCAGACTGAGGTTATTGGATTTATCAGAGAATTAATCCATAGGTTTAGCATCCCTCAGACCATAACTGTAGATAATGGGACTGTGTTTGATGGAAAGATGGTGAACTCTTTCGTAGCAGAATTTGGAATTAGTTTATTAATTCCACTCCCTATTATGCACAAGCAAATGGTCAAGCTGAATTATCTAACAAGTCCTTGAAAAAAAGAATGCAAAGAGTTGTGGAAGATAATCCCAGGGATTGGCATAACTTGTTGTTAGATGTGCTTTGGGCTTATAGGACTTCTCCAAGGTCAAGTAAAGGGATCACTCCTTGTGCCTTAGTATATAGACATGATGTAGTGTTGCCTATAGAAATTAACATTAAATCCTTGGGGGTAAAATGTCAAGACTAGTTACCTACTGAGCAATATCATCAAAGCATGTTCTTGGAGATAGAACAAGTGGATGAGGCCAGAATTTTGTCATTAAACAATATGCTCTTCTAAAACAAAAAGGAAACCATAAGCTATAACAAGAAAGTCAAGCACATCAGCTTTAATGAAGGAGATTTGGTATGGAAGACAATACTGCCAATAGAAATCAAGAGCCATAAATTTGGCAAATACCAATTAGGAAGGACCATATTAAGTTCATAGAGTCTCGCCAGGGGGAGCATACCATCTGATAAATCTAAATGGATATATGCATCCCAAGAAGATCAATGGCAGGTATTTGAAATATTATTATCCAACTATATGGGAAACACAAGAAGTGTAAGAAATGCAAAGTAAGAGCAAAACAAAAGAGCATGAAATACTCAAGTAATAAATAAGGATTTCATTTCATAACGAACCAAGTACATGTAGCCACAAATTGGCCCAAGAATCAGTACAATGTTTCAGTTGTTTCCTTATAATTGATTCTCTACTCCTAAAGGATGTAAACAACTGAATGGTTGTAGCCATGTCCTACCTTTTGTTAACTAGTCATTGGTTAGTGTAGACACCCCATTTTTGACCGTCCTCAAGACTTGGACGTCACCATTGGAACACTTGGTGATTACCCTTGTTTGTGTTCGTTTGGAGTTCCCGGAGGTCTCGGCTACGCGCCTTGTCTCAGGATCTCCGAACTCGACTGTTTAGTGTCTGGTTTCACACCAAACACTTGTGTTTTGCCTTGGAGGAGCAGGGAATGCCTTGTGAGGCATCCCCACACATCACCAGCCATGGCCAGAGGCCACCGGCTGGTATTTTGTTGCCGTCGGCAATATGTATTGCCGGTCGGCACTCATTTTTGTCAAAATGGCGATTTTGAGTAGCCGACCACTGTTCATCTACTTTATGTAGATATTTTGTGCCAGCTGTGATAGCTGGCACCAACTCTGCTTCCCTCTAAGCAAGCTTGTTGTGTAAGCTTGGCAAGAGGACTTCTATAAGAGGAGAGGTCTTCTCCTTGTTCTAGGTTAGAAATTTTGAAGGCAAAACCAGAGCTTATACATATAGATACACCCTCTCTCTATATTTCCCTCTCTCTCCTCCCTTGTGTGTGTTTCTTGGCCAAAAAGTGTGCTTTTACCTTACTTTTGCACTAATACACACACCATTACACCTTGCTCCGAGATTGAGGGATTTTGAGGGTTGATTCTTGAGTTTTGGGGCTATTTTTGATCAGAAGAAGAGGGCTGCATTGGCTGTTCTTGAGGTGTGCTTCAAGGGTGAGCACTTTGCTTTAGTTTCCCCAAACTTGCACTAGTCTTTTACCTATCTTGCTTGCTGATTTAGTTTTTGTGCATAACATAAAAAAGACTTATATTTTCATGCTTAAGAACTTTCATTAAGGGTCTTTTGTGGTTTGAGTTCAAACTCACCCCCTTAGGCCTTATTTGGCTTTTTTTGTTGCCTCCTTGGTAAGGCCTTGTTTGCTTAAGTGTTTTGGTCTTTTCACCACTGAAAACCAGTGGATTTTCAGTGGTGAGGAAGGTGGTTTGAAGTCTTGCATAGGGGAGGGACACCCCTCTCCCTTCATTGTCTTATTTCCTTGCATTTTGGCTTAAAGGGTAACATGCATGCTTGATTGTTTTTGCCCATTTTTTAGAGGTTTTTGGGTGTTTTTAGGTCATATGTAATCTCTTTTTTTGGTTGGATTTGTGCCCCTTTGCATGCTTAACATACTTGCTTCACATCCCCCTAGTTGGCCTAGAAATGCATCTTGTGTTTAGGCCATGATTCTTGCATGTGTTGGCTTAGTCCCATGAAGGTGTTGGCACTACTTTACCATGTTTAAGTCCTGTTGGCCATCTATTTCAGTCATGCTTGCCTTATTTGGTGTCCTCTCTTTGTGTTTTGGCTTGTAAGCTTTGGACATTTTGGCCTCCAGCATGCATAGCTTAGACCATCCTCATGATTTGGCATCATTTAGGATCATTTTTCAGACCTTGAATCAGGTTTGTATGTGTATATAAGTGACATCTTCCATACTTTGAGGGTATGCCCTTTTATGCCTAGATATGAGCTTTGGTGTATGAAACTCATTGGAGCCACTTTAGCTGCCATGTTAGTAGGTTTTGGGGTCTATTTTTGCATGCTAAGTTTCTGTTTTGGCTTGTCCAATTCGTGCCATGAGTGGTCATGCTGGTGGAAGTGAAGTGCCCCCTTTTGTGCCTTAACCTTAGGACCATTGGCTTGCTTGTTGGCATGAGTATTTGTCCACCTTTTTTGGCACTTTTGGCCACTGTTTTGGGGTGGATCAAGGTCTGCCCTTTTATGGTTTAAGGCCCCTTTGCATGCTTGTCTCATGTCCATTGCATAATTGTTTCATTAAGTGTTGTAATATGTTGATCCTATTGCTTAAATTGTCCATGTTTGCATTGCATTTGCATCTTGCATGCCTAGCATTGCATACTTGCCATATTAGTTGCATGGCATTTGGCATGCCTTGCCTTTCCAATCTCATGTTGTACCTTTGAGTCCTTGTTCCCATAACATGCATTGCATTACTTGGTTTGGGGTGTCAAACCAAGTGTGAGGGCCAAGGAGCATTCATACTATAAGTGATGTAATGTGCCTTGACTCTCGGTCACCGGGGCCCTTGACTTCAGTATGATAGGGTCTTGGTCCTCATTTGTGTGATTGCATGCATTTTTACATCAAATGGCAAGCTTGATCTCTTGGGCTATCATGCACCATTGATGGCTCGAGGATCGAGGGCCATGCTTCCCTGAGTTCAAAGAATGATGGGAAACATGACCGTGCTCACATGTGCTTGAAATCCCATGCCATATACTGTCTGTCCTCTGTTGCTGTCAAAACTGTCCTCTGCAGGGATCTTTTGCCGACCGGCAACATCCAATGCCGACCGGCCATGTGTGAATGGCCGATAACTCCAACAGCAGCTGATGGAAATTACATTTGGCCGGTGGGAATTTCTTCCAGCCGGTGGTATTCTGCAGCATGCAAGGAACCTGTCCTAGGGCTTTGGCAATTTTCAGAGAGACAGGGCAGTGTAAACAGAGGCGGCAGTAGTATGGTACGGGCTTTCCAGGCGAGCCGGGTTTCAAGCATGCATCATTCGCGCATCCCGAGGCAGAGGCTGTGGCCACCTTTCTCCTTTTTTTTGCATTATTTCTATTAATTAATTAGAAATTCTGTAATAATTAATGTATTTATTATTTGGACTGTAATATTTATTTGTATCCTCCGAGTGAGGGCAATTATGTAATAAGTGTGCGTGAGTGGGTGTATGTCTTCCAACCCCACGTCTTTCTTCCCTTTTATTTACCTGCTTATGATGGTAGACTAGGGCATCTTTAAAATTAGCACACCTTATGCAATGCATGCGTGCATTCATACATTTGCCTTGCATGCACCAGGCTCGGTACATCATTCTAACTGCATTTGTACTTCAATTTCAAATTGAATACGTGTTAGTTGTAGCATTTCACATACCATGTTTAGGTTAGCCGAGCCTATCTAATTGCATCCTGTATGTGTTGCATTAGACAACTTGACATGAACTAGGATCACGCATGTTTGCTAACCAGTTTATTGTTTTGGCACGGAGTACGATGTAAGTATTTATGCTTTAGCATCATCGCATGCGTGTGAGTGATATCATGACAGTATGCTTACCATGTGGCTAGATGCTTGTGTGTTACAAATTGTTTGAATGCCTGTGGGTGAAGGTTGGATTGTTTGAGTTGGAAAAACTCGTTGAAATCCGTATTTTAGCCTACTTGCGAGTAGCAAATTCCAAAACATTTTTCCAAAACAAACGGATATGCAATGCTTGTTTCCAAATTAGGCAATCTAGTCTATACTTGTTTGCTGCGCGCATAACGTAGTAATTCTAGGCTAATAAATGGAATAAGAACACATAACGTTTTCAAAAACGGATATCACGGTTAGTAGAGGCCGATCTTTGGATCGGGCGAGAGGGGGTGCTCATAGCTGACCTTCCCCAATCGTACCCTAGCTCCCGAGCCGAGGCAACTCTGGTGATGACGGACATGTGGCCTTCGGCACCAAGTCGGGGTTTCCTAAATTCCCCCATAAAAAATATTTAGGTGGCGACTCTGTATCTGGCAAAGCAGTCCACGTTTGGCACTTCTTTCCTAAAATCTGTTTTCGCAAAACGACTTGCCAGATTTAGACTCTTTGGTTCAGATTAAGAATCGTGACACAAATCGAGTCCGAACTATAGTGGGGTCCCTCGCGGACGTGCTACAGTTTCTGGCGACTCTGTTGGGGATTTAGAGGGCTTGACTCGAACTCATGATATCCTATTTTGTTTTCATTTATGTGTCTCTTTGCATTGCATGTGCATTGTTGCGCCTAGGAACACAGTGTTTGCCATCTGCCATTCCTGAACGGTTTGCCGGAGGCTTGTCTTGTCAAGGCATGACCATAAGGCTGACCGGTTATGGGCACTGACAGTATGGGAACACAAACCCCAGGTTTTCCGGGGCACCCTTTTTAACCATTCAACCTAGTGCATATTCGGATCCATAGTGACCATTCCAAGTTAGGACAGGCTGCTTAACCGATGTTAGGTTGTTTGAGAACTACTGCGTGCATAGTGGAACCCTAGCTCTTGACAAAATAGGACAGGGAAACCCTACCCCAACATAGGGGTGTTTCGGCTCTCTTTACTTGCTATGTGCTTTTAGAGTGTTGCTCTACAGAAACGTGCATATCAATTTGCAAGATTGAGTTTTAGACCTGGAGGCATCAGTATCAGTTTATGAGAATCAGTTATCTGCGGGTATCAGGTTCAGTTTTGGGAACAGTGATTCTGGGGAACAGTGATCAGTGTCGAGGAACAGTGTGTTTGGCTTATCAACTGTGTATTATGATACCCAACTGTGCGTTGTATGTGTTTATTTTATGCCGTTATGCTGTCCGGTTATTAGTTTATTTACTGCTTTATTTATCTTTTTGCTAGGTAGTTTAGCATCATTGCTTCCAACCTGGTAGATATTCCCCAAGCACTCTGGATTAGAGGTCGTCGGCTCCATCGATCTGAGGATCTGGTAGACAGACAACCAGTGTACCACTCTCTACCCCCGGTTACTAGACGGAGGGCAACTAGGCAGAGGGCATCAGTTCAACAGTCAGTACAGAGGGCTTTATCTACCCCACCTGTGTACAGTAGGGATCAGGATCCTGTTTCACCCACAGAAAGGGAACATATACTGACAATTCAGTCAGAATAGGACAGCATGGCTAGTTTAGAAGAGATGGTGCGCCAACTTCAAGAAAGCATGAAAGTGATGCAGTAGGATGCTGTCCGACAGGCAGAATTCACCAAATAACAAACCATAGTTATGAATGAGCAAGCGGAGTTAATCGTGAGATTGTAGCAGCAAACTGGAGCGTCTGCTTCACAGCAAGTGCCTCCCCCACTAAGGGTTCCGATACCCGAAGAGACGCCAAATGCCCGGAATGTCCAAGAAGATACAGACATCCCAACGGGGCCGGCTCCACCCCCGATTCTGCCTCAACTATCCAAAGCACCCACTCTTATCAATCAATCGGATTCTCCCTTCGAGTCCGAGGTGGACCCCGTGGCATTAAAAATGCGCAAGATTGAAAAGTTGTTCAAGAAATCTCAAGGTGTGAAGTCCATTCCGGACATTGGAGACGGATACACCGACGCAGCCGTGACACTGCCAGATCGGTTTAAGATGCCACAAATCGATCGTTTTGACGGATCCGGGGATCCCATGGTGCACCTACGACTATTTTCAGACGTCCTGAGGCCAATGGGCCTCATTAGACTGCAGAAGCTGTCTTTATTCGGCCGGACCCTGTCGGGTGTAGCGGCCACATGGTATGCCAAATTGGAGGATGACATCAAGAAAAGTTGGGACGAGATGGCTGAGGCCTTCATCCTACAGTACTCATACAATACACAAATCGAGATCACGACCCGGGATCTCGAGACAACAAGGCAAGAACCCAAGGAGTGCTTCTCAGAATTCATAACCAGATGGCGGGCTAAGGCTTCGATGATGACCTTAAGACCCACGGACAAAGACCAGATTCGAATGATTGTGCGCAATCTTCAGTCGAAGCTAATGCAAAAGATGATTGTACTCCCCTTCCCTACCTTTTCTGATCTGCATGAAATGGGGGTGCAGATCGAGGATGCCTTAAAACAAGGCTTGATTGATAATGACCGGGAGCAACCTCGCAGAACTTTCAATCGTAATAATGTAGGCCCGAGTGGCGCTACAACTACCAGGACCTCCGAAGTGAATATGGTCACCGCCAACCCTTCCCCAAGAACTATGGCAGCCACGCCATTCTCCGGTGCGTCCGGAAGCAACCCACAAACAGCCAAATACCCTCCCAAAAATACCAGAACCTTCGCTCCGCTTTATATGCCCCTGTCCAAAGCTTTGGGGGTTTTGATCAGAAAAGGGCATCTGAAGCCCCTAGAGCCGCGGCCCTTACCGGAAAGACTCCCCGCTGCCCACAATCCAGCCAAGTATTGTGCATTTCACCAGCAGCATGGTCACGACACCGATCTTGCTTTCGATTACGTCATGAGATTCAAGATCTCATTGATAACGGGGTGATTTTACCTCCTGAGAAACCCAATGTTACCACAAATCCTCTCCCCACACATAACCAAGCTCCACCACCCAAAAGAATCAATTTCATCCATACTGGGGTCGTGTCCTACGATCCTAGTATCTATGTCACACCTTCCTACCTGCCTAAGCCGGAAGTTTTCCTTCCTGATTGCACCGATTTGTGCATGACGGATGTCTCCATAACCCAAGCCAAGCCAGCGGTGGTGACCATCGAGAGCAGGAGAGAGGAGACTCCAAAGGAAAAGGGGGTTGTTGAGCCAGAGTCTGCGGAATCTGGGAGTGATGTTGGGAATGCTTATAGTCCGAGTGACTACATTTCGCCGATGGGCCAGAATAGACCAGATGTGGAATTTCCAGCAGGAGGAGAGCTGTGTGCAATCCAATGGGACAGTCCAGGACAGGGAATGGATGATTTGACAACTGTGAAAGAGGATCTTGCCAAGTTCCAGTTTTACAGTAACCAAGATCCAGAAGACTCAGCCGTCAACTGGTTCGATTATGAGGAATCGGCAGAGGCCACAAGATGGTTGGACGATCAGCCAGATGTGGTAGGAGAGTTTCAGTCAAAACATGGCCCGGCAGGGGCAGGAATGTTAGTAACAGCTGGGAAGGTCGAAGAACAGAGTACATCGCCGGAGAGCGCCGGTGTCGAGAGTTTCGCTCGGGAATGGAGCATTTTGAGTACAGGGATTATTGAACAATCTACTGCATTGAAACAGTTAGAACAGGAAAGATTCGAAGATTCTGAGAGGATCAGGAAGGCAAAAGCCCACGTGGAGGTTGAGACCGCCGCAAGTATAGAAACGGAGAATGCTGCGAGCATAGGAATAGAAGGTACTGCAAGTATCGGAACAGTCATGCCAGAACCGGACAGGTGCCTGTCAGCTACAGATGGCATGTGGTGGGAAGACGATGATCTATGTCTTGCCCACACAGACGAAGATTGGGGAGGTAACCAACCAGATGATACCTGGTATATCGGCGAAGTCGATCACATGACTAGGAGTGGACGGTACTTCAAGCCTCCACACCTAGATCAACCAGAGGCGTCTGGAAAAGATAGGGAGGCAGAAAAGCAAAAGGAAAAGCAACTCGAGGATGAGGTCGTATTGAGACAATTGAAGAAGATACAAGCAGACATCTCCATCTGGGGGCTGCTTACGGCTTCTCGAGTACATAGACAGGTTGTCCTTTCAACCATGGATAAAGCCAAGCTTTCTATAGACACCACGCCCGAACAGTTGGTGGGCCTAGTTTTTTCGGGAGGGACTACCCCGATGCTGACCTTTTCTGACAAAGAACTGCCACCTGAGGGTGCGAACCATAACAAGCCACTCTACATCTCTGTGGAGTGCAGAGATAAATGGATACCCGTGGTGCTTGTCGACACGGGGTCCGCCATCAACGTCTGCCCAGCAAGGACAGCCTATGTGATCGGTTTGAAAATCGCGGATTTTGTGCCAACGGCCCAGGTGATTCGGGCGTATGACAACACAAGCCGGGAAGTAATGGGAACAGTTAAGATTCAAACAAAGGTTGGGCCGGGACAGCATGAGATAGATTTCCATGTCTTGGAGGTTCTTGCAACTTTCAACCTGCTTTTAGGGCGGCCGTGGCTACATCAGGTAAAGGCATTCTCCTCCACCCTACATCAAGTGGTGAAATACCCCTATGGGAAGGGAGTAGCCATCGTTTTAGAAAATTCATCAATTCATCCGCCGCCGAAAGTATCTACGCCTGTTCTAGAAATTGAACACGGTATGGAAGATGTGTTCATATCAGGTTTTACCTTGGCTGAGGCTCGGGTTGTACAGGACATCATGGCTGCTAGTGAAGAGGTATATGTCAGTGCTCAGGCAGTCTATCTCATGAACAAGCTCCAACACATCCCCGGGATGGGATTGGGCAAGAGCGGCCGGAAGGGCGTCGCAGCATTGGCCGAAGTTCCACACAACCCTCATGCCTTTGGATTGGGTTATCTACCCACCAAAGAGGACTGGATAAGGAAAGAAAAGGAAATGGCCGGAAGAGCCAGAGCAAAGAAGGCTGGGAAGCCTTTTGAGTTGATGCATAGGCCCATTCAGGGTACCCTAAACGGACGTTTCGTCCGGGAGGGGGAGGACTTTACGTTTTGTGGCTTCCCAGAACCATGGCTGAACGCGGAGAAGAAGCGCGTGCCAGGTTTTGAGATCTTCTTTGACCTGCAGCTACCTGAGAATGATGTCGTCGAAGGAAAGGCAGATCTATCGGCTGAGGCTGAACACAGTAAGGAAGTGCAGTCTGAGGACGCTGAAAATGAAATGGGGGTAGCACTGGCATGTCTACTTTTAGATCCTCCGATCGAACAGAAGGGCTTGGGGGATAACTCCTCCGTATGCGTAATCGGGAACGAAACGGCTGCAAGCCTACCGGCAACTATTTTGGATGCATCCATCGCACCCTCTCTCGTCTGGCAATATGAAGAAGGATTTTTGTCCAGCAGCGCCAGGTCAGGTAGTGAGCCAGAATCTGATTCCACCGAGTCTTGTGAGTCGGAATCAGGTTCCAGCTCGACTGAGTCTGAGTCCGGTATTCCTGGGGGTGATAACCCGGATGCCACAGTCCTATCTAGGTCGTCATTTTCTTTCTCTTTTGAGTCTGTTGTAACAGAAGAATCAGACGGCTTGGAAGTATTTAATGAGAACGACGTGGATGTGGTTTCTGAGTATTTTTCTGTGCCTTTGATTTATTGCTTAAATCAGGATTTTCAAAATTTTGATGAAAACGACGAGGAAGAAATTCCTCCGGTTTTGCAACGGTTAATTGATCAAGAACAGGAAAGATTTGTCAAGCCCTTAATGGATGAAATCACTACCGTGAATGTTGGTACTGAGAAGGACCCGCGGCTGGTCCAGATCGGGTCCACGTTGTCTTCGGAGGAAGGCGAGCGCGTAGTCGCTTTATTAAAAGATTTCAAAGATGTTTTCGCGTGGTCCTACGAAGACATGCCAGGAATCGATCCTGAGATTGTACAGCACCGGATCCCTATTGATCCCGAGGCCCGACCTGTCAAGCAGAAACTCAGAAGGATCCGTCCTGATTGGGCCATTAAGATCAAGGAAGAGCTCACCAAGCAAATCGATGCAGGCTTCCTTCTGGTATCCGAATACCCGACTTGGTTGGCCAACATTGTTCCGGTGCCGAAGAAGGATGGCAGAATTCGGGTATGTGTAGATTTCAGAGATTTCAACAGGGCCAGTCCGAAGGACGACTTTCCCTTGCCGCACATTGATGAATTGGTAGATTTCACGGCGAGGCACGCCTTGCTTTCGTTTATGGATGGCTTCTCAAGCTATAATCAGATAGTAATGGCACCCGAAGACCGGGAGAAGACTGCATTCACTACCCCGTGGGGTACATATTGCTACAGAGTGATGCCATTTGGGTTGAAGAACGCTGGAGCTACTTATCAATGGGCAGCAACCACGATATTGCATGATATGATCCATAAAGAGGTCGAGGTGTACGTGGACGACATGATTGTCAAGTCCAAAGAAAGAGAGGGCCACTACACCGCCTTACAAAAGTTCTTTCAAAGGATAAAAGAGTTTCGGCTGCGGTTGAATCCCCAAAAGTGTACATTCGGTGTTACAGCAGGGAAAATGCTAGGGTTTCTGATTACACAAAGGGGCATCGAGGTCGACCCTTCCAAAATCAAGGCCATCTTGGAAATGCCATCACCAATGACTGAAAAGGAGGTGCGAGGCTTTCTAGGTAAAGTGCAATTCATAAAACGGTTTATCTCAAAATTAACCTTGACTTGTGAACCACTTTTTGGTCTCCTGAAGAAAGGAAAGAAATTCCAATGGGACGGCCGATGTCAAGTAGCTTTTGAACAGATCAAAGAATATTTACAGAACCCGCCCGTGTTGTCACTGCCAGAACCAGGGAGACCGTTGATATTGTACCTTTCAGTAACTGAGACCACCATGGGCTGCATGCTTGCACAAGAGTCAGAGGACAAGGTGGAAAGGGCCATCTACTATCTGAGCAAGAAGATGCTGGATTACAAGACCCGCGACACCCCGCTGGAGAAGGCTTGCTTGGCCTTGGTATGGGCTACCAGGAAGCTGCGGCACTACCTGTTAACTCACTCTGTAATGTTGGTTTCACACTTGGATCCCATCAAATATCTTTTCGAGAAACTGGCACTTACGGGTAGGCTAGCTCGTTGGCTGCTGTTGCTTTCTGAATTTGATCTGAAGTTGAAGGGGATGAAGCGGTTGAGTACCTGTTCCCAGATGAAGCCATTCTGCACATCGAAGATGAAACTTGGACGATGTACTTTGACGGAGTGTCGAACCAATACGGGTATGGAATAGGAGTGTTGCTGATAGCGCCGGACGATTCCCTTATCCCTTTAGCATTAAAGCTCCGGTTTAAAGTCTCGAACAATGAAGCAGAATATGAGGCATGTATTGCTGGCCTAGAAGCAGCCCTAGAACTAGGGGCAAGATGGTTGGACGTTATTGGGGACTCGAACCTTGTTGTATCTCAAGCAAAAGGAGACTGGAAAGTCAAAGAGGAAAGGATGATAATTTACCACCAAACCTTGGATTTGTTAATTCCTCGATTTGAGAAGCTAAATTTCACCCACCTAGTAAGAGAGAACAACAGGTTCGCAGATTCACTAGCAACTCTATCTTCCATGATAGACATCCCGTCCGGAGTCCGGATGCGTCCAGTCATTATTGACCAGAAGTTTGCGCCAGCGTACGAGTCAATTTCCGCCATAGATGAGGCTCAGGACGACAACCCCTGGTATTACGACATTTGGAACTTCTTGGAAAAGGAGGCGTATCCACCAGGGGCAAATGCCAAGGATAAAAGGGCAATCAGAAGAACGGCTGTTCAGTTCATCATCTGCAGGGGTAAGCTGTACAAGAGAGGTCATCTGGGAATGCATAAGCTCTGTGTAGAAGCTGAAGAATCGAAGCGCCTGATGGAGGCCATCCATGGAGGAGAGTGCGGTGCACACATGAATGGAGTAATGCTGGCCAGAAAGATCCTCAGACAGGGCTACTACTGGTCTACCATGGAAGAGGATTGTATCGGCTTTGTTCGGCGATGCCACAAATGCCAGATCCATGCAAACCGTATGAACATCCCGCCGTCAAAGCTGTACAGCATGACGTCCCCATGGCCATTTTCCGTTTGGGGAATTGATGTGATCGGAGCTGTTACCCCGAAGGGATCGAATGGGCATGAGTTTATCCTGGTAGCGATAGATTATTTCACGAAGTGGGTCGAGGCCCAATCATACGCGGTGTTGAAGGCGTCGCACGTCACAAAGTTCATCAGAAACAACATCATTTGTCGCTACGGGGTGCCAAACGAGATTATTTCGAATAATGGATCCCACTTTAAGAAGGAAGTGATTGACTTGTTGGAGAAATATAACGTGCTTTTTCATAAGTCATTCACATACCGGCCGCAAACCAACGGAGCAGTTGAGGCCGCCAACAAGAACATCAAGCATATACTGCAAAAGATGGTGGAAACCTACCGGGATTGGCCAGATAAGCTGCTGTTTGCTCTGTGGGGCTATAGGACTTCAATTAGAACTTCTACCGGAGCGACTCCGTATTCATTGGTTTATGGGATGGAGGCCGTTCTACCTATCGAAATTGAGGTTCCGTCCTTACGGGTATCGGCTGAGTGTCAAATAGCCGAAGCAGATTGGCAGCAGAGCAGGTTTGAGGAACTCATGCTTTTTGACAAGGAAAGACTGAAAGCACTGTACCACGTTCAAAGTTATCAGCGCAGAATTGCCCGGGCTTTCAACAAGAAAGTTAAGTCCAGGAACCTAAAGGAAGGGGATTTGGTGCTCGAGGACAACCGAGCTCCCATCCACGACCCAAGGGGCAAGTTCAAACCCAATTGGACGGGCCCCTACATCATCAAAGCTATCTGGTCAGGTGGAGCTATGGTTCTGATGGACCTAGATGGCCTGGAATTTTAGCAACCGATCAACATGGACAAGTTGAAGAAATATTACCCTTGAGAGGCTCGCTAGGCCGAAAACCCGAAAGGGCGACCTAGGCAAAAGTTAGAGCACAAAAAATTAGAAAATATAAAAACTGAGCTCGCAAGGCTGAAAACCCACAAAGGGCGGCTTTGGCAAAAGTTAGAGCGCAAAAGGAGAGTGAAAATACTCGAGTGAACTTAAGCCTGAACTACGTAAGGCTTGATTCCCATCTTTGGGATACGTAGGCAACTTCATCCTGAAGTTCAGCCATAACACTTCCCCGATCAACTTTGTCCATTTGATCATCTCAGTCATCTTTTTCTATCAGCATCCATTGGAACCTCCAGCGCAGTGCTCTTCACACTGGGGGCAACTTTCCGTTGCTGTGCAGTGCTGCAGTGCTCTTCAGACTAGGGGCAACTTTCCAGTTGCAGGGATCTGGGGTTGTGCATCTCAGTGACAGATCTCAGGCGTGTCCAGTTCTGATCCACATCGAAAATGATTTTTGAGAAGTTTTAATAAAAGCCGACTTTGTTCAAATAATCTTTTTATAACTTTGGCCATTTTTGGACCAAAGAGAAAAATTTTCAGTACCACAACCTTCAATTTCATTGATTTCAAAAAAGAGTTCTCCTGCTCTTGCATACAATCGAAGTTGCTTTTTATTACATTCATAAAGAAAACTTGAAAGTACTAATAAAGCAATAAATCTGGGGCATAGTCGAGTCAGGTGCTCCTGCGCCCCCTCCCAGAGCTGGTCGAAGCCTCTGATGCCAAGCTGGGCCCAATCTGTGCCTCTTCATTGAGCCAATCCACGCACCCGTCAGACAAGGTGCAACTGAAAGTAGGGGCGGGGGCCAGGAGTTCTCTCATCCTCCACGCGGTGGCCTGCCAAGCAAGCTGTGCGCCTCGGGTTGGGAATGCAGCAGGATACTCTATCCCCTCTAGCGGACAAGTCTGATCATGGCCAAATTGGCGTCAAATCCGAAATGGGAAGTAAAATACACAGTGAGTGAGACCAACCAATTGAATCACGGTCTGCCGGGGCATATTGTAACTCATTGCCGGAAGGCTCAGCCAAGGGCACCGCCAAGCAATACGGTCTGCGGACAAGAAGCATATCCAAGCGAACCACCATCCCTCATCCAGGGCATTGACTAGACGGTGCCGAAAGAAGTAGCCACGAGCCAAATATGCTGGGCAAGAGTCCACTACCTGCAATTTGTCCATCAACCATACCTGGGAAGGGATGAAAAATGAGAGAATAAAGAATAGAGAGATGTACGATGAGAGAAAAGTGAGAATAGGGTTTTGTGAGAAAAGACCGAGCTTGAGGGCCAAGTGATGTGAGCAATGCATAATGCGAGATTGGGTGGGAAACATTACCTGTAGTAGTAGTGGACTCCCTACTAATCTGGTTGTCTCATGACGATAAAAGGCGTCTAAGCCCATTAACGTCTCAGCCAGAGTCATGGCAATACAGCTCTTGCCCTCCTTCAAGCCTTGGGCAACCTCAATCAGCCGAACACTAGACCCTCCGGAGCCTGAGACAAATAGAAAATGAGATAGCATGCACAAGCAGAGGGCATGTTGCCGGAAACCTTGCCAGTAATGGTTGTTGCGATCACCAGCATCAGAAAAACGATCGGTCAAACTCGGAATGTCCAGCATCCCGTCACAAATCAGAGACCGAGCGTCACGCATGCTGAGTCCACACATTCGCCCTAAGGATTGGGCATGGCCAAAATTAAGTTGGGGCAGGAGCTCCTCGTCGCGCTCGGACTCCATTAAGGCTCGGAAATCTTCAAAGGTAGGACATATCTCTTGCCCAGCAAAGCTAAAGACATGTGTCACCGGATTCCAAAACCTTGCCGCGGTGTGGAGAAACGGGAGGTGCAGCGGGGTACGACCCAGAGTGAATAGTGCATTTATGCCGAAACCCCGGAAATTCAACTTTTCCGAGCCATCCAAGCTAGAAATCCAAGTTGTGAGATTTTGGGCAAGAAACTCTTCCATCAGGACAAATCAGTGTGGAATTGAGAAAAACTACGAAGTTGGGGTCTTTTGTAGGAGATAAGATTGGGTGGAGGACAGGTGTCAACATTCTGGTGATTCCCTCATTCATAGCCGGCCGGCCGAATATTCTTTCGACCGGCCATTAACTGTTGCCGACTGAATAAATTTCTGGCCGATCGCCATTCCTTGTGGCCGATGGCCTCTACCCCTGGCCGATGGGCTTCCTCCTGGTTCCCTGAGCTGTTTATGCTAGGGATTGGGGAACTCCACGGCCTCCGATCCCTCCCCCGGTGATCGATTCTTGCGAAGTCACGCCTGTTTGCTTATTGAGTTATTGTACATTTGCTTATCGAGTTGTATTTCGCTCTCTTTGAGTTTTTGATTTATTTATCGAGTTGTACTCACGCTTGTTTGGTTATATCATGCCTTTGTTTTGCTTATCGAGTTGTAAGTCGGTTCACTACCTGATTATTACGATGCCAATACTCGGCGTTCAAAATAAGTTCAATTTCGTTCACATTGTGGTGTGATACCTTGCGATGCGATGCATAGAAAGTTTACAAATGCAACATCTTTTGAACAAAATGGTTGTTTCATTCCCGTTACGTGTTTTGCGAAATGTGTAATTTTGAGAAAGAATAAAACCTGCCCAAGGCAGTGCAATGTGCTTAAACTACCAGTAAAAAGGAAAGTAAAACATAGAATGACAGGGTAGCAAAGTGTCAGAATGGATACCAACAAAACTACCCTTTGCGGTCAACGCACCTTCCATACCTTTGTTCGGGTCAACCACATGGTTTGGCACCTTCATTACTTGAGACCATGCGGGGAAGCGCACTTTTGAAACGTGGACCTTCGTGTTGACCTCAGGCCACAACTTCTGCGAATGATGCTCGATACGTACGAAGAATGTCCCTTCCCGTATCCTTTTCATGTCTTGAGGATTTCCACAAATCGCTTCAACTACGCTGTGTTACAGTATTTTACCCCCTCCCTTGCATTATGAATGATATGTTCTCACTCACATGTGTTCAAGTTTCTCTTTATACACTTTACTTGCGTAGACCGCATGTTAATCACATTACCTGCGTAAACCGCATGTTTGTAATCAATTTCATTACTTGCGTAGACCGCATGTTAATTACATTATCTGCGTAGACCGCATGTTTGTAATCAATTTCATTACTTGCGTAGACCGCATGTTAATTACATTACCTGCGTAGACCGCATGTTTGTAATCAATTTCTTTACTTGCGTAGACCGCATGTTTGTAATCAATTTCATTACTTGCGTAGACCGCATGTTAATTACATTACCTGCGCAGACCGCATGTTTGTAATCAATTTCATTACTTGCGTAGACCGCATGTTAATTACATTACCTGCGCAGACCGCATGTTTGTAATCAATTTCATTACTTACGTAGACCGCATGTTAATTACATTACCTGCGTAGACCGCATGTTTGTAATCGATTTCATTACTTGCGTAGACCGCATGTTAATTACATTACCTGCGTAGACCGCATGTTTGTAATCGATTTCATTACTTGCGTAGACCGCATGTTAATTACATTACCTGCGTAGACCGCATGTTTGTAATCCATTTCATTACTTGCGTAGACCGCATGTTAATTACATTACCTGCGTAGACCGCATGTTCGTTCAAATTTCATTACTTACGTAGACCGCATGTTTTGCCTGCGTAGACCGCATGTTCATAATCATTTCATTACTTGCGTAGACCGCATGTTTCGCTTACGTAGACCGCATATTTGTTCAAAATTTCATTACTTGCGTAGACCGTATGTTTGTTCAAATTTCATTGTTTGCATAGACTGCATGCTTATGATCAAATTCATTGCCTGCGTAGACTGCATGCTCCACTTACACATCTGTACCTTCACAGCATTGTTATGCTCCCCACTTGCTTTGCGTTGTTACGCATTCCGAGTACACTATTATGCATGTTGCTAACGGTATTGTACCAGTTAAGTTTGTTTTCTTTGTAGGCACGATATTGTATGTACGGTTCATTTGAGGCTGGTGCAACCAGACGAGCCGCACAGGTATTGTATCCTCTGAGTGAGACGTATTGAGAATTACATAATTCTCTTACTTCCCTTCTGCATTGTAGTGTAGTTCGGTGTATGCTAGCTTAAAATTGTCGCATGTATGCTTCATTACAGCTTTCTTTGCATGATCATAAGTTATGCTCGGCTTCGTGCATTGTCTTGCATTTTGCCCCTGCCTTCTGGCGCATTCCTTGTTTGTCTTGTATGTTTGTCTGAGTCTTTGGCCTTGTCAAAAATGGGTCGTCTCTGGGCTTTGACATTCACTCCCGTCATTGTTATGACTTTCGAGTTCTGTCAAAGAGGGGCAACTGTAGACACCCCATTTTTGACCGTCCTCAAGACTTGGACGTCACCATTGGAACACTTGGTGATTACCCTTGTTTGTGTTCGTTTGGAGTTTCCGGAGGTCTCGGCTACGCGCATTGTCACAGGATCCCCGAACTCGACTGTTTAGTGTCTGGTTTCACACCAAACACTTGTGTTTTGCCTTGGAGGAGCAGGGAATGCCTTGTGAGGCATCCTCACACATCACCGGCCATGGCCAGAGGCCACCGGCTGGTATTTTGTTGCCGTCGGCAATATGTATTGCCGGTCGGCACTATTTGTTGCCGGTCGGCACTCATTTTTGTCAAAATGACTATTTTGAGTAGCCGACCACTGTTCATCTACTTTATGTAGATATTTTATGCCAGCAGTGATAGCTGGCACCAACTCTGCTTCCCTCCATACACGTGTATGGAGGGATTTCCCTCTAAGCAAGCTTGTTGTGTAAGCTTGGCAAGAGGGACTTCTATAAGAGGAGAGGTCTTCTCCTTGTTCTAGGTTAGAAATTTTGAAGGCAAAACCAGAGCTTATACATATAGATACACCCTCTCTCTATATTTCCCTCTCTCTCCTCCCTTGTGTGTGTTTCTTGGCCTAAAAGTGTGCTTTTACCTTACTTTTGCACTAATACACACACCATTACACCTTGCTCCGAGATTGATGGTTTTTGAGGGTTGATTCTTGAGTTTTGGGGCTATTTTTGATCAGAAGAAGAGGGCTGCATTGGCTGTTCTTGAGGTGTGCTTCAAGGGTGAGCACTTTGCTTTAGTTTCCCCAAACTTGCACTAGTCTTTTACCTATCTTGCTTGCTGATTTAGTTTTTGTGCATAACATAAAAAAGACTTATATTTTCATGCTTAAGAACTTTCATTAAGGGTCTTTTGTGGTTTGAGTTCAAACTCACCCCCTTAGGCCTTATTTAGCTTTTTTTGTTGCCTCCTTGGTAAGGCCTTGTTTGCTTTAGTGTTTTGGTCTTTTCACCACTGAAAACCAGTGGATTTTCAGTGGTGAGGAAGGTGGTTTGAAGTCTTGCATAGGGGAGGGACACCCCTCTCCCTTCATTGTCTTATTTCCTTGCATTTTGGCTTAAAGGGTAACATGCATGCTTGATTGGTTTTGCCCCTTTTTCAGAGGTTTTTGGGTGTTTTTAGGTCATATGTAATCTCTTTTTTTGGTCGGATTTGTGCCCCTTTGCATGCTTAACATACTTGCTTCACATCTCCCTAGTTGGCCTAGAAATGCATCTTGTGTTTAGGCCATGATTCTTGCATGTGTTGGCTTAGTCCCATGAAGGTGTTGGCATTACTTTACCATGTTTAAGGCCTATTGGCCATCTATTTCAGTCATGCTTGCCTTATTTGGTGTCCTCTCTTTGTGTTTTGGCTTGTAAGCTTTGGACATTTTGGCCTCCAGCATGCATAGCTTAGACCATCCTCATGATTTGGCATCATTTAGGATCATTTTTCAAACCTTGAATCAGGTTTGTATGTGTATATAAGTGACCTCTTCCATGCTTTGAGGGTATGCCCTTTTATGCCTAGATATGAGCTTTGGTGTATGAATCTCATTGGAGCCACTTTAGCTGCCATGTTAGTAGGTTTTGGGGTCTATTTTTGCATGCTAAGTTTCTGTTTTGGCTTGTCCAATTCATGCCATGAGTGGTCATGTTGGTGGAAGTGATGTGCCCCCTTTTGTGCCTTAACCTTAGGACCATTGGCTTGCTTGTTGGCATGAGTATTTGTCCACCTTTTTAGGCACTTTTGGCCACTGTTTTGGGGTGGATCAAGGTCTGGCCTTGTATGGTTTAAGGCCCCTTTGCATGCTTGTCTCATGTCCATTGCATAATTGCTTCATTAAGTGTTGTAATATGTTGATCCTATTGCTTAAATTGTCCATGTTTGCATTGCATTTGCATCTTGCATGCCTAGCATTGCATACTTGCCATATTAGTTGCATGGCATTTGGCATGCCTTGCATTTCCAATCTCATGTTGTACCTTTGAGTCCTTGTTCCCATAACATGCATTGCATTACTTGGTTTGGGGTGTCAAACCAAGTGTGAGGGCCAAGGAGCATTCATACTATAAGTGATGTAATGTGCCTTGACTCTCGGTCACCGGGGCCCTTGACTTCTGTATGATAGGGTCTTGGTCCTCATTTGTGTGATTGCATGCATTTTTACATCAAATGGCAAGCTTGATCTCTTGGGCTATCATGCACCATTGATGGCTCGAGGATCGAGGGCCATGCTTCCCTGAGTTCAAAGCATGATGGGAAACATGGCCGTGCTCATATGTGCCTGAAATCCCATGCCATATACTGTCTGTCCTCTGTTGCTGTCAAAACTGTCCTCTGCAGGGATCTTCTGCCGACCGGCAACATCCAATGCCGATCGGCCATGTGTGAATGGCCGATAACTCCAACAGCAGCCGATGGAAATTACATTTGGCCGGTAGGAATTTCTTCGAGCCGGTGGTATTCTGCAGCATGCAAGGAACATGTCCTAGGGCTTTGGCAATTTTCAGAGAGACAGGGCAGTGTGATCAGAGGCGGCAGTAGTATGGTACGGGCTTTCCAGGCGAGCCGGGTTTCGAGCATACATTATTCGCGCATCCCGAGGCGGAGGCTGTGGCCACCTTTCTCTTTTTTTTGCATTCTTTCTATTAATTAATTAGAAATTCTGTAATAATTAATGTATTTATTATTTGAACTGTAATATTTATTTGTACCCTCCGAGTGAGGGCAATTATGTAATAAGTGTGCGTGAGTGGGTGTATGTCTTCCAACCCCACGTCTTTCTTCCCTTTTATTTACCTGCTTATGATGGTAGACTAGGGCATCTTTAAAATTAGCACACCTTATGCAATGCATGCGTGCATTCATACATTTGCCTTGCATGCACCAGGCTCGGTACATCATTCTAACTGCATTTGTACTTCAATTTCAAATTGAATACGTGTTAGTTGTAGCATTTCACATACCATGTTTAGGTTAGCCGAGCCTATCTAATTGCATCCTGTATGTGTTGCATTAGACAACTTGACATGAACTAGGATCACGCATGTTTGCTAACCAGTTTATTGTTTTGGCACAGAGTACGATGTAAGTATTTATGCTTTAGCATCATCGCATGCGTGTGAGTGATATCATGACAGTATGCTTACCATGTGGCTAGATGCTTGTGTGTTATAAACTGTTTGAATGCCTGTGGGTGAAGGTTGGATTGTTTGAGTTGAAAAAACTCGTTGAAATCCGTATTTTAGCCTACTTGCGAGTAGCAAATTCCAAAATATTTTTCCAAAACAAACGGATATGCAATGCTTGTTTCCAAATTAGGCAATCTAGTCTATACTTGTTTGCTGCGCGCATAACATAGTAATTCTGGGCTAATAAATGGAATAAGAACACATAACGTTTTCAAAAACGGATATCACGGTTAGTAGAGGCCGATCTTCGGATCGGGCGAGAGGGGGTGCTCATAGCTGACCTTCCCCAATCGTACCCTAGCTCCCGAGCCGAGGCAACTCTGGTGATGACGGACATGTGGCCTTCGGCACCGAGTCGGGGTTTCCTAAATTCCCCCATAAAAAATATTTAGGTGGCGACTCTGTATCTAGCAAAGCAGTCCACGTTTGGCACTTCTTTCCTAAAATCTGTTTTCGCAAAACGACTTGCCAGATTTGGACTCTTTGGTTCAGATTAAGAACCGTGACACAAATCGAGTCCGAGCTGTAGCGGGGTCCCTCGCGAACGTGCTACAGTTAGTAATTTGCAGCTTTTTAATATTTCAATCCAAGGCTAGATTGACTACTGCTAGCTTCTTTTCTAGGTGGGCTTTCTTCTCTAAGAGTTGGGTTCGAAATTGAGAGGCATATGAACTTTAGCATGTATATTAGAAACAAACTCCTTGCCTCTCAACAGCTCCTCTTCTGCAGCCTTGGCCATGTGACTGATATTGATGTAGAAATCTGTAGTAGCTGCTGCTTGATATAAATGGGTAGAGAAGGTCATGTTGGACTGCTCAAAAACTTTGTAGCATTAGAGAAAACCATTCTTAATGATGAGTCTTTGTAAGGCTTCAAATGGGATCCTTGAGAATAATGTCAGTAATTCCAAATAGCTGCCCAAGTCCATTGGCGGCAAAGAGACTCTTTTGGCAGTAGAGGAACACTAAAAAATTTCCAAAAAGGATTCAGCAAGGACTAATGGTTCAGCCTCACTGTTGGTTGTTTGAGCTGTGGAAGGTATATCGAATAGGCTAGCCAGTCGGGTTTCAAAAATGTCCATCTCTTCTTCTAACATTGGAAATGAAAAAAAATCACTAGTTGAATGAAGATATGGTTGCATGAGGATAGGAGAGGGAGTGGAGGATTCCCCAGCAGTGTCCATAGTCTTGGCTATCAGCAAGTCTAGAGAAAAGGGACTGGAGCTGGATGGTATAGATGGAATGGGTGAGCTACCAGTGTCTTCTGTGGGAGTACCAACTACTACTAAAGATAAAGTGGCAACTGGGGCTCTCTCAAGTGATAAAGGGATGCCCAGGACTATAGGAGGAGTATAATGAGATAAGGAAAAGGTTAGATGGGGTAGATATGGAGTTAGGCCCAGGCATAAAGAAATTGGGATGCTTGGCCTTAAAGAAGGAAGAGAAGAAGGCATGTGAAGTATAGAGCTGGGAAGTGGAAATACTATCTGGATGGGCTCGACACTTATGGGCACCACAGTGTTACTCTTCTTTCTCCTTTCTGAGGCTGCCGCTAATGGTCTTTCCTCTATATGCAAAATAGTGTCGAAGGAGAAGGAGCTAGAGTGACTTCTGTTGCATGTCAAGAAAGAAAGAAAAGTGTTAATTCTATGATAAAATCCTTGAAAGGGAAATCATTATCCTGGAAAGGAAAGTTATCAAAACAAATGGAAGGAAATTACCAGCTTCAGAGGTGGTAGTGGTGTTGTGTGGAGAACTGCGAAGGGAATAATGCTCAGCAGTTTGTTTCTTTCGTGCAGTCTCCTTTTGTTATACATCAGCATCAGCAGCAGCAACAGCAACTTCATCTCTTAGCATCTGTGAGTGCCTCCTCTTTTTGGACCTTTGGAAAACAATGATTTCTTTCAAGTGTTCCTTCTCCACTCTTTGGCAGCTGCCTCGTAGATAAGGTCCTTAGTAAAGTCAGAGGGGGAAATTGTCATTTTCTTCCTCCTTTTAGGTGGAGTTTCTTTTTCCTTTTCTGCTTCCTCCTCTTCTGCGGGAGTTCGAGGTGCCTCTTCTTCAGGATCAAACAATAGTTTTCTTTTCCTCTGTTGTTGATGCTTGCCCTTAAGAATGCTCAAAGCTTGAGCTCTCTGAGGAGAGCCTTCCTGTGGAGCTCCTGCACCTAGAGCATAAACTGTAAGTAAATAAGCAAGGCATCATAAAAGAAAGAGAAAGGGAAAATAGAAATGCATACCTTTCTTCGAAATATCCCTAGTGATTCTTGGAGGAGGAGGAGGTGAGGAAATAGGAGCAGACACTGAGACAGACACTGAGACAGCATGAGTAAGAGATGGGATGACAGGGGCAATGGAGGCAATAATAGTGGTCTCAGTCTCTTTCAACTTAGCTTGAGAGGTCACATCTAGCCTTACCAACAGATCCCAGGGAGAGATAGCCAAGAGCATCTCCATATTGGTTGTCCACCAATTCTGGTACCTTCTCAATGAAGTGCGGTGTGGGATGAAGGGAGTGAAACTGAATTCGACCAAGTCTTGTATCAACTTGGAAGTTGCCTTATCCAGCTTGGTTCTTGGTACTTTCAGCTCTCTGGTTGCAAGATTGGGGTTTGTTTGGCTTCAGAGAGGGACAGGAATTCCTTGAGTAAGCCCAAATTGCCTAGCAAATTGGGCAGGGCAGTAGGGTTCAGTAATACACTTAGAAGCTCGAAAATTCAAGGTACCAATGTAGAACTCCTTTGGAATCAAAATTGAGGCCCATATATCTTTGTGAATGGGGTTGGAGCAGGTGTTGTCTGCTAGGAAAGTCTTTAACCATGTTGGCCCTTTGTTAGCCGCAAAAGGGGCCGAAAAAAGTAAAAAGGGGGGAAGCTGGGAGTTGATGGAAGAAAGTAAGGTAATAAGCAAAGGTAGAAGGGTAGAGTGAAACTCTGGTATACTTCATTCCCTAGGTGGTAGAGTCTTGCACCAAGAATCTCAAGTACTTGGAATGCAAGTCAATGAAGTAAGCAAAAAGGCAGAGTTACAGCACCCAGAGTGGTCCCCTTTGGTTGGCATCTAGAGGTTTCTCAAAAAACTGAGAGCAAGCTCTATATACATGACCCAGTACATAAGGAGCTAAGGCTATCTTCTTAGATTTGAATAAATTAGGTTTCTCCCAATCGGTCACAAGACCATCCATTTTATTCTCAGATTTTAATAAATCACTAAAGAAAGAGCTCAGAGGGGAAATAGAGAAGGGAATATTAAGATCAGGATAATCAGGACCGAAGGGAGTACTAGCAGCTGATAACCCTAGAAGATGACACATGTCAAGGACAGTAGGGGCTATCATGCCACACCGAATTGGAAAAAATTGAAAGCTGGGTTCCAAAAACAAAGTGCAGCAAGTATGAGAAAAGGGTTTTCAAGAATGGAAAACCTGGCTAATCGAAGGGCGTCGAGGAGACACAGTTCTTAGAGGTCCAACGCCCTGGAAGGAACAACTCGGTCATATCATTCCTCCTATTTTGGCCTCAATATGGGCCAGCAGAGATGGGAACGGTTCATCTTCCAGCGTCCCCAATTAAAGGCACCCTCTTAAATGAGGCATTGATCTTCTAAGCGCGGATACAGAGCAGAGAGTTGGGTGGGAGCTTCTCTAAAAATGGGTCCAAGAACAAACTCCCCTTGAGCAAGGTGACGGGGAATAAAGATCCACCCATCGATAGCACATCTTTCACCGGCCTTGTATTTGTCACATTCTTCGTTGATGATTCTCTTCAAAGCCACAGATGGGCTCACACGCTCGACGACTGGTATTTTGGAAGAAGCCATTAGCGAGGGATTGAAAGAAGAAAGTGAACGGAAGGACAATGAGCTGTAGATAAGAGCAACATGAGTGAAAAGAAAACTCTAGACAAGCGTGTAGATAAAGCGCGAGAAGAGGTGGTTTTAAACCTTTCTGTCCAAAGTTACCCATTTAATATAACGGGTTAAATGGACTCAGGTTCTAACCCATGTGTGATCCTTGAGAACACAAGGAAGAAAACTATCTCCGAACCAGTATGTAGATATTATGAAGGAGGGAAACACATTTCAAACAACCAGCTTGGCTTCAAAAATTGTTAGTTGGCTTCGAAGCCAGTCTTATACCTTAAATTCAACCATAGTTGAGATTTGTTCACTTCAGGAATCCTAGAGGTATGCTTTTAGACTTTCGAACAAGGGAAGTGTCCTTTGAAGGGTCTTTGTAGTGACCTATGATTAGAATATGGTTCTTGCCTATTCTTTCAGCATACATAAGCACTATGGAACCAGTTCTTGGTTAAACAATATAGAAAGTCCAAAGGCCAAAGGACTTATCTTACACTTTTGCTTATATAAGACCCTTCGAAGGCAAATATGGTCGTTCCTAAGAGAAATCTCATGCTTCGGAACACCTGAGCCAAGCCTTGAAGCAAGATTGGTTAGTTCAAAGCTATTATTTACACAGATTATATTAACCAAATGATTAGAATGTCAAACCTAAGACAAATACTATCACTGCTATGAGGAATTTTATGATTCAAAGCATTTGAAACCAGGCATCAATGCAAATTGGTTGCTTCGAAGCTGTTATTCACAGATTACATAGATAGAGTAAGGAATAAATTCATATTCGCCACGTATTCGATCATTCAATTCGAATATAAAACTAGATCATGACAGATGAGATTGGAAGAAACCAGTTTTATTGATATGCAATATTTACATTAGGAAAACCTACTTGGTTTCATTCTCAATTTCATAAAAATAAGGAATGGACAAAGTCACAAGATCATGAAACTTTGTATACATACTCTTTTCCTAACCTATCTTCTATCCTATCTAAGTTTGGTTTATCTAACTGATGAGCCCTTAGTTGGAAGAAGAGTTGTTGGGCCTTCATTTCAAATTCTGTTTGGTTAAGAGCTCTTTGTTTCATCCATTCTTTCTTCCCCATGTGCATCGTCCATAATGGCATCTTCTCCATACTCTGAATCTTGGTTCTTAAAGTCTTCATATTCTTTAATAAGATTCTCGGCTTCATACTGAATTTGAATGTGAGCAGCAGAGGTGTTCTCCAATAACTCACTAGTAATAGAGGCATTTGTGTGCTAGTTGAGTAGAAGAGGAAGTTGATCCAAGAAAGTATGAAGTTTTGCCTGAGCTATAGGGTTAAGGATGTGGCTTTGAGAGATAATATCACAGGGCCACAACAAGTTCTTGTGAGGAATGTCATCTCGAAGGACCTCAAAGGATAAATGAGAGAAAGCAACAAGCAGAGTCTGGGCTCTATACTGTTGATAAGCAGTAGGAAGAACTAGAGCTGGGTAGGGAGCAAAATGCTGGCTCTCGAAGAGTGTGAGTTTCAATTCTTCAACCCAGTTAGGATTAGAGGGCCAAGAAAGAGCAGTTGAGTCCTCTCTAAATGAAGGTGGGAACTCAGGCTTGTTCACACATTCTAGCCAATCAGAGGAGCAAATTTTTGGTTTTTTGGCTAAGAGTGACGGACTGATTCCCAAGGCCTCAACAAGGTGTGGAGTCCTTCGCACTATTCTGGACGGCAGGGTGGAAGTATACCATGCCGAAAGCAAGTTGTCTTCAAGGCTGCGAAGACGGTCGAGGGGGACGTATGGATATATTACAGAACAACGCATGAAGGGATGAATTGCAATGGGATCATCAAATTCGGGAAATCAATAGTGGATTTGTTCCCTTGTTTGAGGTTGAGTGGGTATGGGCCAAGCATCCCAGCCAGTATTTCCAGAGGACAATGAAGCAACTTCATCCCAAGCAGAGAGTTTTGTAGCAGATAAAGAGCTTCCAAGATCCATTTATGCAAATGCTTGGTCTAGAGGTTCATTTGGTGCAAAAGCTTCCATGACTTGTATAAATGGGGGTGGATAAATGTGGCCAACAAATGCATGACGGTTCTTCTAAGGTCGGTCATCATTGTCAAATACCTCTTCATATGCTCGGTCAATGTAAGAGACAGCTTGATTGGCCATTAGAAATGTATCAGTCTCTTCGTATTCATAGGTAATGGAGGGAAACAGACTAGTAAGGGTGGCCTCAAACTCCGCCACAGGTGTGTTCAGCTGGTTGAGCCGACAAAACTGGTCCCTCAACTTCTCCCTGACAGTGGGAGACAAAAACTTCTCCTAAAAGGCATCAACGAAAGCCTCCCAAGTCCCTCCAATATGACCCTGCACGAACTTCCACCACTGACCCGCATCTCTCTTCAACTGGAAAGACGCCAAGGTCACCTTCAAGCCTCCATCTTTGATGCCAAGCAACTCAAACGTCTTCGTCATCAGCTCAAGCCACTCGTCAGCCTTAAGTGGCTCTTTAGGATCACCCACAAACTTGTCCAGATTCGACCAGAAGAATTCCCTTTTTAGAAAGGATGGCCCTACCACTGTTACATGGGCCTGGACTTGATTCTCAGCCCTGAGAATGTCCATGGATTCCCTTAATGCTCCTGCCATCTCGCGGGCTAAGGCACCCATGGCTCGCTGACCTACTGGTTCGGCCACATTGGCCTGACCAACATCCTCCTGCTGCGCCGGAATCTCATCCGGTATAGGCATCTCCTGCCTTCTAGGCCTACCACGCCTACCACCACATCCTCGACCTGGCATCCTAATAACGGTAACAAGGACATTAGCACATTCACAAATGTGCCGAAGCTATTTCACTCGCGTCCTAATACATGGACAACTGTAATTCACTCCACGTAAGCATATAATCATATAAACACTTCCGAATTTCAATTCCGAATAATAACCGTCCCGTGGCATTGCTAGAGTTCCGGTTAGAAACAGCATTGATCAAGTGCTTTTCCAACAGGACTCCCAGAAACCCAAGGATCCAATCAACATCCTAGAAACTAAATTCCAAACGCACTTAGTCACGTAAACATGTTATCACATAAGCACATAACATCATACATAAGTCTCTAACAAGCGAGACAAACCCACTGAGGTACTAATCACTTCCCACGTACCCAAGTATTCAAACCCGGTACGCTCTGATACCAAGTTGTAACACCCTCAAAATAATACATGTAAACCAATCATTCAAGACACCCATAGACATAAAAGAATAAAACATGTTTCCATTCATCAAAGTATTTAGTTCAAAAGTATTACATGTTGACAACAAAAGTAAATGCCCTATGGGCTTACAACTTTCCAAGCCAACACTTGGTTACAAAAATAGAGAGTTCTAACTCTAAACATAGTAAGCCCTTGGCTTGAATTTACATGTAATACACAAGATAATCACAAAAAGTAAGCCTTCAGCTTCTACAACCTCCCACGCTACATCCTTGGAGGTAGCATATCACCTATACCTAAAAGTGATGTCCCATATAGGGTGAGCCAATGCCCAGTAGAGATATGCTAAACATAATATGAACGATAACTAAAACATTAGCTTTTGATAAATGCTTAACTCAAACAAACAGGCGTACATCTCTTTCATCACCAATCCATATTCACAGATATATATATGCATATGTCAATCCTTTTTCGTTTCATTATCCAAACCAATTCACAGATATGGTTCTCAATTCATCCAGACAGTTTATAATGAGACTACAACTCATATTAATAATACTTCAACACTTCAATTTATCTACGTTATGCAAACGTAATCAAGATTTTGGGACTTTCACCCTGCACACTCTGGCCAACTTAATTATCAACGGAGTCCATCCCCTATCTCCTCCCAAACAGGTTTGAGAGTACATCCTCCATCTTCTCTCAAACCTTGGAGTACATCCCCTATCTCCTCCCAAACAAGATACATATGCAATGTATTTAGACACATATCATGTACAATGATCAAGCAAGCACATATTCAATGTATTATTTCATCTGTCACATTCAATGACATACTCAATTGATTAGTTTTAATTCACCTAATCATCATGCAATGTCTACAACAATCAAGACTATCCTCCATCGATAGCCCAAAACAATTATTTCTAAACAGATAATAAATTCATCAAACAGATAAATTATCAACACTTTCATAGGTGAGTGATTAATCAGTCCAACTACACCATTCCATCTCATAACTTCCCAATTTTATTATTTCCAAACCAATTTCACCTTCGCATAATTAATTTCATTAATTACACCAATGACCCGATTTAACCCAACTAAGGCATTTTCTCCCTTTTTTCAACATTAACCCAAAGGTCCAAATATCACCAATAAACATCAATAACTTCATTTCAAGACCCATATACATATGTATAGTTCAAAAGGAAGTTATTGATGTTTATTCATTTCAAGTTTTTGAAACCTTAACATCCAAAAGTTCCAAACTTTAACATTAAATCAAAATGACTACATGTTTATGTCAAAGACCATAAATATGAGTAGTTATCCCTACCTCAAATTTCAGAGCTCAACAGAGAAGAAGGGCAAAGCTTGAGATGCTTCAAACCCACAACTTCTCAGATCAAAATGAAGATCTTGAGAAGCTCCAACACTTTATACAAGGAACTAGGGTAGAAGATCACTAGAACTAGATGTATTTATAGAGAGAAGATGTAGTCTAGAGAGATGAACTCTCAAACTAGGGTTTTGGAGTGCTTTAGAGAGAGAGAGAGAGAGAGTCAAAGAAAAGTGATCCAAAAAGCTTCTTCTCGGACTGATATACATCACAGTCCGCTTTAGCGTTGAACGCCCCGCTCGAGTGTCAGACACAGATTCCTGCTTGAGCGTGAAAAGCACCGCTCGAGCGTGGAATGCACACTTCCGGAAGTTCTGCAGATGAAGGTCCTCACTCGAGTGTAAAAGTGGACACTCGAGCGTCCGATGTCCTGCAGGGAAAATACTGAAGACTGAATAATCCCGCTCGAGCGTCAAACTACCCGCTCGAGCGGAGGAACAAATGTAAAAGGGCCCACTCGAGCGTGAAAAGTGACGCTCGAGCGTGAAGGCCAAAATCTGGACATTAACCATTTGTTTCTAAACTCAACCGACCTGATTCAAACCTGCCCAACACATCCTAAAACTCAAATACAAAGGATTAAGAATGGGAATACAACATAGACAACAAAAACATCCACGGAACCGAGTCCGGAATACAATAGACAATGGAGGGAAAACCGGGATCGCTATATTGGTGATAAATCCAATCTAAGTAGTGTATAAAGTATTAGGTCCAGTGGATATTTTTTTATTAGTAGAGATCCACCATCTAGGAAATAGTTTAGTGATAACAACAATGGTACAGACTCCCAAAAAACACAATCTCCACTCACTTGTGATTGGTCCAGGAAGGAAAGAAAAAAAAAATAAAAAAAACAAAAACACATGATTGGTCCACATCATTTTGGGAGTCATGAGTGTCCCAAGCATTTTTGTTATTGATAAATCCTTTTTTTTGTTGTGTTGAATGATTTTTTGTTTCTAATTTTACCTCTTAATTTATCTATTGACTTTCGTTGACCACCTGTTCAATTTTTTTTCCTATCTGCTCAAAATTGTTTCCCTATCTTTTCAAAAAACAATTTCTATCTATTTAATTTTTTTCCTATCTGTTTGATTTTTTTCATATTTGTTCAAACTTTGTACCGTATCTATTCAAATTTTTTACCTATCTATTCAAATTTTTTCCCTATCAGTTTAATTTTTTAATCTTTTCAATTCAAATTTCCCTTATTTGATTAAATATTTGTCCGAATACATTTCTATCTCTCCAAATTTTTTAACTATCTATTCAAAACCTTTTTAGATTTATAAGTTTTTCTATTTGTTCTGTGACGGCCTCAAAATAATACAATATAAACCCACATTCTTGACATGTATAGACATAAGAGGATAAAGCATATTTCTATTTATCAGAGTATTCATTACAAAAGTATTACATGTTGACATCAAAAGTAAATGCCCTACGGGCTTACAACTTTCAAAGCCAACACTTGGTTACAAAAAAGAGAGTACTAACTCAAAACACAAAATAAGCCCTTGGCTTGATTTACATGTAACACACAAAATAATCACAAAAGGGAAGCCTTCAGCTTTGACAACCTCCCAAGCTACATCCTTAGAGACGGCATATCACCTGAACCTGAAAATGATGTCCCATATAGGGTGAGCCAACGCCCAATAGAGATATGCTAAACATAATATGAGCAATAACTAAAACATTAGCATTTGATAAATGCTTAACTCATATAAACCAACATACAGCACAATCCAAATCCATGACAAGTATGTCCATGATCCTTTCCAATATCAACAATTTAAATGAGATTATACCTCATAATAAAACACTTCCATACTTCACAATTCACATGAGATAACAACTCATATTAAAACACTTCATACTTCATAAATGATACACAGATTTGCTGTATCAATGGAGTCCATCCCCTATCTCCTCCCAAATAAAATCCGGTTTAGCAGTCCATCCCCTATCTCCTCTCAAACCGTGGAGTACATCCCCTATCTCCTCCCACACAATACAATGTATATAAACAATTATCATATACACGATCAACCAATACACAAATTTGATGTATTATTCCAACCGTCATATTCAATGACATATCAACCGATTAGTTTTAATTCACCTAATCATCATGCAGTGTCTACAACAATCAAGACTATCCTCCACCGATAGACCAAAGAAATTATTTCTAAACAGATAATAAATGCATTAAACAGATAATTTATCAATAATTTCGAAGATGAGTGATTAATCAATCCAACTACACCATTTCATCTCATAACTACCCAATTTCATTATTTCCAACTCAATTTCATATTTCCATAACTTTTCAAAATTTATTATATAAATTAATTTATCAAAAATTGGGGCTTTTCTCCCCTCTTTTCCAATATTGACCCAAAGACTCAAATATCATTACTAATCATCAATACCATCATTTTTAGACCCAAAATACACATGAATGAGTCATAATAACAAAACCCCTCTTTTACATCTTGAAACCCTAACACCCAAATTACTCAACTCCAACATTAAATCAAAATGACCAAAAGTTTATGTCAAAAAGCATAAAAATGAGTAGTTATCCCTATCTCAAATGAAGAGACTCAAAGAAGATGATGAAGAAACTCGGATGTGCTCCAAACCCACAATTTTTCGGATCAAAATGAAGATCAAGGGAAGCTCCACACTTAATATAAAGGAACTAGGGTAGAAGATCACTAGAACTAGATGTATTTATAGAGAGAAGATGTAGTGTAGAGAGAGAAACTCTCAAGCTATTCATTCAATAAACCTTATTAAATAGATTAATGTATCTCATACATTCATGATGCATAATGCATCTTCTATATTAATGAATTCATTAGATAGATTAATGTATCTTACATATTCATAATAGATACACAATGCATCTCTAAGATTCATTCATAATAAATCCATCACATTCAATGTATTAGCATTAGTTTTCTACACATTGTATATATAGGTGCATTCATCAATGATTAGTCACCATCTAATTGATGTACATGTATCTTACTAATGAGATGAATCTAGTATAATCATGCATAAGCTTTGAAAAGTTAAAGAGAGAGAATGGCCCGAAAAAGTGATCCAAAAAGCTGTTTTTCAGACTGATATACAAACAAGTCCGCTCGAGCGTCAAAAGCCCCACTCGAGCGTGATGCCCAAAATCTGGACATCAACCCTTGGTTTTCAAAAACAACCAACCTGTTTCAAACTAGCCCATCATGACCCAAGACTCATATACAAAGAGTAAAGGACAAAAATGGAAATAAGACAACAACACATCCACAGAACTGAGTCCGGAATACAATTAAACAATGAAAGAAAAATCGGTATCACTATAACCTCCTCCCCTTAAAGAATTTTGTTCCTGAAATTAGATAAATAAATTTCAAAAATATGATTTCTCAATTCTCAACAATATTACAATTCAATATTTATCGACTTGACTCATTACCGGTCGTTCCATCTCTTTTCATGAGGCAAATTACAACATATGTTACAACATGCGTCATCAGCATGCATTCCCTCGAAATTCACAAATTTCAACACAAGTTTTCCACAGTTCAATTACATATTCAATGCCAACAATGTATTTGCATTTCTAAAACAGAATTAACATATGCAATGTTAAAATAAATTTCAATTTCTGGACCATATTCAATGGCTATAACATTTTCACAATCTAAAACATATATAATGTTTCCGGAATCCATTCACAAACAAAATTCCCAATACATGATTAATCATTAACAAACAAGTCCGGGTATTTCCCACGGACTTCTAACTCACGTTCCCAAGTGGCTTCTTCCACTCCGTGATGCTTCCATTTCCACTCGGCAATAGGCAAGGGTTGTAACAAACCCACTGGCCTCCGATGTTCGGCCTTCACTTGCTGATAAGTAAGGCACTTCGATATAAAAACTGCCACATCTTTCTTCATACCGCGCCACCAAAATTGGCGACTGTGGACACGCCCTCGGGCCTTATGCCTTCCACAGTTCGGACTCATTTGTCACGGTTCTTAATCTGATCTTGCAATGTGCAATGTGAGATTGATAAATCACCAAAGAGTCCAAATCCGGCAAATCGTTTTGGAAAACAGATTTTTAGAAAGAAGTGCCAAACATGGTCTGCTTTTCCAGATACAGAGTCGCCACCTAAATATTTATTTTGGGGGAATTTAGGAAATCCTGACTCATTGCCTAAGGCCACGTGTCCATCCTCACCAAAGTTGCCTCGGCTCGGGAACTTGGGTACGATTGGGGAAGGTCATCTATGAGCACCCCCGCTCGCCCGATCCAAAGATCGGCCTGAACTAAGCATGATATTTTGTTTTGAAAACATATGTGTTCTTATTCCGATTATTAGCTAGAATTACTATGTGATGCGCACAACACACAAGTATAGACTAGATCGCCTAATTTGGAACAAAGCATCGCATATCCGTTTGTTTGGAAATGGTTTGAAGTTTGCTACTCGCAAGTAGGCTAAAATACAGATTTTAATGAATTATCCCAATTCAAGCAATCCAACCTTCACCCACAGGCATTCAGGCAGATGTATCACATAAGCAATTAGCCTCATGGCAAGCATGCTATCATGTTAACACTCACATACATGCAAGATGCTAAAGCATAAAACACTCACAGTGTACTCCAAGCAAAAACAAAAGGACATGTTAGTAATCAAATGTATGATCCAAGTCCATGTTAATATGGCTAATGCATCGCAGGCAAAATACAACTAGAATAGGCTCGGCTAATCTAAGATGGCATATGAAATGCAACAAATAACATGTATTCAACTTGGAATTGAAATACAATGCATTTAGTATGATGCGCCGAGCCCAGTGCATGCAATACAGATGGATGATGCAAACATGCATAGCATAAGAATGCTAATTGAAACATGCCCCAGAACTAACCATCGTAAGCAGTTAAGTAAAAGGGAGAAAGAAGTGGAGGTTGGAAGACATGCATCACACACATGCACGCTTATTACAAAATTCGCCCTCTCTTGGAGGGGCCAAAAGAATAATACAAATTAACTAATAAGCTAATTACATATTACACAATACTTAATTAATTAATTAAACAAATTAACTAAGCTATTAAAGCAGTAAAGCTGCCTCGGGAAGAAGGAGGAACGCATGCATGCTCAGCTTTGCTCGGAAATCCATCGCCATGTCATGTTGCCTCTGTTTACACTGCTCTGCACCTCTGAGAACTTTGCAAGTTTCAAGGATGCTTCTGACATACCCTCTGAGGGTTGTGGGAGGTCACCGACCAAGAGGGAACACCATCGTCTATGAGAAACTGGTCATCGACCAAAAATGATGATCTCGGCCATCTATGGTTAGCCGATCGGCACTGAAAGAAGCCGACCGGCCATTTCTTCCTGCAGAATCTTGTTTTCCTGCAGCAGTGGACAAACAGAACATGGCGATGCATTTTCAAAGCAATGTATACACCACCACCCTCCTTATCATGTTTGAAACTCAAAGGAGTATGGTTCTCGACCCTCGAGCCACCAATCACGCATTTCAATGCATGGTGGCCCAAGATGCCAAGTGTGCAACTCAATATGAAATGAAATGCACAAAGCATACAAAGGGGCCTAACCTCTATCATGATTGATCAAGAGGCAAGGGATGCACACACAATGAAATGCAACCTAGGCAAGCAAGCAAGCATGAAAATAACTCAAGTGTGCAACAAATCTAATGCAACATGAGCATGTTAACATGCAATATGCAATAGGCATAAAACCTAAACATGTGGACATATATAGCATGCAACAACATGCAAAATGAAACAAACATGCAACAACATGGTGAGATGGACTTATACTACCATGGGTAGCTCTCAAGCATGCCAAAATCAGTGGCCAAAGTGCTAAAGGACAAAAGACAAGGCCACATACAAACATGCATGGTAGTTGGCCTAACATTTGGACATCAAAAGGGCAACTTTTAAGCACACTTAAAAGGAGACAAACATGGACATTAGATCAATATGTTAAGCTCTGAAAACATGTGAAGGATGATGCCAAATCAACCAAACTATGCAAGCAAGGCATGCCATAAAGTCCAAAACTTGAAACTAGCCAAAGGGCTTAAACCGAGGCTACATGTATCAAGCCCCAAAGGGCCAAGGGGACCTAAAATAGTCCCAAGGCAGGTCTGAACAAGACCAAAAGTGAGCTCGAAACTAGCCAATACAAGCTAGATTAAAGGGACAAAATCATGAGGCATGCAAGGCCACCGAAGAGGTGTTACACTACACCTAATACAACCAAACATGGCATGATTTAAGCAACAAAAATCAAAGATATGACATGTTAAAATGAGCCCAAAAACCCACTTAGATGGCATCCCAATGACTAATGCATGGTGGCATATGCAATGACACATTCAAGAAGCATAAAACCCAAACTATCCAAAGCATGGAATAGATGATAAATGCAAGTATTTGAGCATACTATAGGGATTGAAATATCATTATAAGTGATGCCAAACCACTGAAATGATGCAAGTATAGCATGCTAGAGGATTCAATACTCAAGGCCAACAAGCTAGATTGCATGGTAGCTATACAAAGCAAGTCATGGACGACCAAAACAACTAAAATCAGACCTCAAGCATATCAAAACAAGGCTAGAAGCTTCATGAAGTCGAGCCAAAATCATGCTAAAAACACATGTTACAACATGATGCATGTTAAGGCCAAAACATGGAATTACAAGACAAGTGTATGAAGCATACATGGAATGTCTAAACCAACTTGAAACAGAGATATATCATGGAAAAAAAACACAAATACTAGCTAAGACATGGTCAACATGAACTTAACAAAGGTGCTCACACATGAGGCAAAAATGACAGGTATTGAAGACAACAAGGAAAGGGGATGGCCCTCTCCTTCTTGGGACCTCAAAACACCATCCCAAAGGGATTTCAGTGGTGAGAAGGCCAATACAAGGTGGTCCCGAAGCTCACAAAAAAGGCACAAAAACGAGGCCAAACAAGGCCTAGAGGGGGTAAACAACCCCAAACAACAAAGTGATCTTAAACAACTATTTTAAGCACTTAAAAACAGAACTTTTATCAGTTATAAGTTAAGCTTAAAAACGAATGCAAGATAGGTTAAAAGCTTGTGCAAAAATGGGGAATAAAGAGGGTAGGTTTTTACCCTTGAAGAACACTTCAAGAACAACAAGACCAACACCTCCCTTTGATCAAAACCCAACTCAAAACTCTGAAATCAAACCCTTAGAACCTCAGTAACTATAGAAAAGTGTAACACTAGGTTCCTTAGTGTAAAACTATGAACAAAACACCTTTTAGAACACTATTACACACACAAATCAAAAGATAGGGAAATATAGAGATAGATAGATATGTAATCTCTAACCCTAATTCTCTGAACCTTGGAGGAGGGAGGAGGAGCTCCCTCTTTATAGAGGCTCAATTTGCAAAGCTTCTAATAGAAGCTAAGCAAAAGGAAAATCCCTCCATACACATGTATGGAGGGGGTACAAAGTGGATGCCAGCTGTAACAGCTGGCATAAAATATCTGCCAAAAGCAGATGGAAAGGGGTCGACCAGCAGAAATGGCTGATTGACCCAAAAAGGTGATCGACCGACTAACAGAAGTGCTGATCGGCCAAACCTTTGGCCGATGGCAATAAAAAAGAGGCTGGTGGCATCATTCCTTGGCTGGTGGGTTGAGGGGATAGCCAACAAGCCACCCTCTTCCCTTATAAGCAAAAACACAAGTGTTTGGTCCATGACCAAGCACAAAACAAATAAGTTGAGAGATCTTGAGGCAAGACGCGTAGCCGAGACCTCCGAGACCTCAAAACGAACACAAACATGGATGATAACCGAGTGTTCAAACAGTGACGTCCAAGTCTTGAGGACGGTCAAAAAATTGGGTGTCTACAGTGACCCAAATCATGATACATTTTAGTGCCTCCTGGATGCACCGCAAGGCGTGAATGGTGAAACTCTCGGAGTATTTCCTCTCGGCAGGACTCTGGCATAAACAAACAGTCTCGGTATCTCACACTGAGGTCGAGATACACAGTCAAACCCTTCTCAACCTTCCCACTGAAGATCTTCTCTCGGAGGGATTCTACCTCAAAGTCACCTCTCTGTGCCTCTGACACTCGATTCACAAGTGTAGGTTGCACAACTACAGAAAACAAGGCCGCAGCTTGAACAGATTCACCCAAAAGCAAGTCAAAATCGCCAAGTGCACCCAACATCTCTCATTCCCGAATAGCTATACAAGCTACATCACTAATGGATTTCCTACTAAGGGCATCGGCCACAACATTGGCCTTCCCCGGATGGTAATGCAACTCGAAAACGTAATCCTCAATAAACTCCATCCACATCCTCTGCCTCAAGTTCAAGTCTCTCTGTGTAAACAGATACTTCAGACTCTTATGATCCGAGAACACCTCGAATCTCTCACCATACAGGTAGTGCCTCTAAATCTTCAAGGCAAAAATTACAGTTGCTAATTCTAGGTCATGTGTAGGATAATTCCTCTCGTGTATTTTCAACCGCCGCGAGCCATAGGCTACCACTTTCCCCTCTTGCATCAGCACACAACCCAAATCCTCTCGTGAGGCATCATAGTAAATCGCATAACCCAAGCCTCTCTCTGGAATAATCAAAACTGGAGCAGTGGTAAGTCTATCCTTCATCTCTTGGAACGACTTTTCACAAGTCTCACTCACACAAATTTGACCCCTTTCCGCGTCAATTTAGTCAACGGCGAAGCTAGCCTAGAGAAATCCTTCACAAAACAACGGTAATACCCAGCTAATCCCAGAAAATTGCGGATCTCAAAAACACTCTTAGGCTGTGCCCAATCTTGCACTGCCTCTATCTTGCATGTATCAACAGACACCCCTTCCCCGGAGACTACATGGCTTAAGAACTTGACCTCTCTTAGCCAAAACTCACACTTCCCAAATTTAGCGCATAGCTTATGGGCCCTAAGCAACTCAAGTACCACTCTCAAGTGTTCCTCGTGCTCCTCCTTCGAAGGTGAATAAATCAGAATGTCGTCCACAAAAACGACCACAAAACGATCTAAGAATTCCCGGAAGATCCGGTTCATCAAATCCATAAACACTGCCGGTGCATTAGTGAGCCCGAAAGGCATCACCAGAAACTCATAGTGGCCATACCGCGTACAGAATGCCATCTTCGGGATATCCTCCTCCCTGACCCTCAACTGATGGTAACTTGATCTCAAGTCTATCTTAGAGAAACAACGGGACCCTTTTAGCTGGTCAAATAAATCATCTATGTGGGGCATAGGGTACTTGTTCTTAACCGTAGCCCTACTCAATTCTCGGTAATTGATACAAAGTCTCAAAGCCCCATCTTTCTTTTTAGCAAAGAGGGCCGGTGCTCCCCACGACGAAACACTAAGACGAATAAAGCCCTTATCTAACAACTCTTGGTGTTGAATCTTTAACTCAATTAACTCGGCTGGGGCAAAACGGTAAGGTGCCATGGAAATCGGTGCCGTGCCAGGCACTAAGTCAATAAAGAACTTGATCTCTCGATAGGGTGGCAAACTAACAAGATCCTCGGGAAAGATGTCCGAGTACTCACAAACCACTCTCGGCAACTCAATCTGGATCTCATCACACTCACTGCTCATAAGGCTAGTGAGAAGACCACTAAGCTCACTCTGCCCTCGTGGATCATACACCGGTGGCAAAACACTACCAACCTGATCCCCCAAGAAATGAAAACAATCCCCGCTCAAAGTACATACTGTGACCCTCTGGCAGTAACAATCAATAACAGCCCGGTATGACGATAGCCAGTTCATACCCAAAATTACATCAGAACCTGACATAGCCATAACTACAAAAGAAATTGGAAGCCGGCAGTTGGTGACCTTAATATCACAGCCCCGACACCCTTGTTTCAAAATCAACTCACCCCCAACAGGTGATACAACACAAATAGGAGATGCTAACTGTGCCAACTCCAACCCTAAAACAGATGCAAATGCAGTAGATATATAGGAATGGAATGCACCCATATCAATCAACACATTGGCAACCGAGTTGCAAAACAAAAAGGTACCTCTCACAACAGATGGAGCAGGTACAAGATCCTGCGTGGTAACAGCATACACGCGCCCTGAAGGTCTTTGATCAACCTGCTCACTTCTAGGAGCAAAAGACTGCTGCACAGACTGAGACAATGAAGCCCCTTGATTGGCCCTCGAGGCCTGAACTAACTGTGCTGGCTGAAAACTCTACGTCTGCCTTGAACCAGATGCACTAGATGTGCCACTCAACTGCGGGCAATACCTCTTCAGGTGCCCCGCCTGTCCACACTAGTAACAAGAGAACGGTTGGCCTCTGCCCTGACTCTGGCTCTGAGGTCGAGCTGAAGATGAAGCTACTCTCTGCCCACCTCCCTTCTGCGGGCAAGTAGGAGACTTGTGGCCCAACTGACCACACTTGTAACAGGTAATGTCTCCCTGATTGCCTCTCCCAGAGCCTGCACTCGGCACTGGAAAGGTAGACCTCACAAAAGCACCCTAGGACTACTGAGAGTTTGGACCGCTCTGCCTCCTACCATCCCCCTGGCCATCCTAACCCCTCTTGGAGCCCCTCATCCTCTCCTCCTGCTCCTGCATAATAATCTCAAGACGCGCCATGGCATCCACACTCCCGAGTCATGGACCCTCCAACTCTAGTCTTGAGCCCATGCCTCAACTTCTTCTCGAACTCAAGGCAACGACGTTCCTCAGACGCCACAAGCTCAGGTGCGCACCTAGACAAACTGGAAAATGCGGCCTCAAACTTGGCCACTGGCATACTCAGTGGCTTGAGCTGACAAAACTGATCCCTCAACTTCTCCTTAACAGCTGGAGACAGAAACTTCTCCTGGAAAGCATCAACAAAGGCCTCCCATGTGCCACCAATACGACCTCGAACAAACTTCCACCACTGACCCGTGTCTCCCTTCAGCTGGAAGGAAGCCAAGGTCACCTTTAAGGCCCCGTCTTTGATGACAAGCATCTCAAACGTCTTCGTCATCTGCTCAAGCCACTCGTCAGCCTTCAGTGGCTCTTTCAGATCCCCCAGAAACTCGTCCGGGTCGAACCGGAAAAACTCACTCTTCAGAAAAGAAAGCCCTGCCTCAGTAACATGGGCCTGGACCTAATTCTCAGTCCTGAGAATGTCCATGGATTCCCTTTAAGCTCCTTCCATCTCGCAAGCTAAGGCGCCCATGGCCTGCTGACCTACTGGCTCGACCACATTGGCCTGACCAACATCCTCCTACTACGCCAGAATCTCATCCAGTACAGGCATCTCCTGCCTCCTAGGCCTACCACGCCTACCACCACGTCCTCATCATGACATCCTAATAAAGGTAACGAAGACCATTAGCACATTCACAAATGTGCCGAAACTATTTCACTCGCGTCCTAATACTTGGACAACAATAATTCATTCCACGTAAGCACATAATCACATAAGAACTTATGAATTTCATTTCCGGATAATGACAGTCCCGTGGCGTTGCTAGAGTTCCGCTTAGAAATAGCATTGATCAAGTGCTTTTCCAACAAGACTCACAGAAACCCAAGAATCTAATCAACATCCTAGAAACTAAATTCCATACCCAAGTAGTCACGTAAGCATGTTATCACATAAGCATATAACACTACATCTAAGTCTCTAACAAGCGAGACAAACCCATTGTGGTACTAACCACTTCCCACGTACCCAAAGTATTCAAACCCGGTATGTTATGATACCAAGTTGTAACGCCCTCAAAATAATACAATATAAACCCACATTCTTGACATGCATAGACATAAGAGGATAAAGCATATTTCTATTTATCAGAGTATTCATTACAAAAGTATTACATGTTGACATCAAAAGTAAATGCCCTACGAGCTTACAACTTTCAAAGCCAACACTTGGTTACAAAAAAGAGAGTACTAACTCAAAACACAAAATAAGCCCTTGGCTTGATTTACATGTAACACACAAAATAATCACAAAAAAGGAAGCCTTCGGCTTCTACAACCTCCCAAGCTACATCCTTGGAGGCAGCATATCACCTGGACCTGAAAATGATGTCCCATATAGGGTGAGCCAACACCCATTAGAGATATGCTAAACATAATATGAGCAATAACTAAAACATTAGCATTTGATAAATGTTTAACTCATATAAACCAACATACAGCACAATCCAAATCCATGACAAGTATGTCCATGATCCTTTCCAATATCAACAATTTAAATGAGATTATAACTCATAATAAAACACTTCCATACTTCACAATTCACATGAGAAAACAACTCATATTAAAACACTTCATACTTCATAAATGATACACAGATTTACTGTATCAATGGAGTCCATCCCCTATCTCCTCCCAAATAAAATCCGATTTAGGAGTCCATCCCCTATCTCCTCCCAAACTGTGGAGTACATCCCCTATCTCCTCCCATACAATACAATGTATATAAACAATTATCATATACACGATCAATCAATACACAAATTCGATGCATTATTCCAACCGTCATATTCAATGACATATTCAACCGATTAGTTTTAATTCACCTAATCATCATGCAGTGTCTACAACAATCAAGACTATCCTCCACCGATACCCCAAAGCAATTATTTCTAAACCGATAATAAATGCATTAAACAGATAATTTATCAATAATTTCAAAGGTGAGTGATTAATCAGTCCAACTACACCATTTCATCTTATAACTACCCAATTTCATTATTTCTAACTCAATTTCATATTTCCATAACTTTTCAAACTTTATTATATAAATTAATTTATCAAAAATTAGGGCTTTTCTCCCCCCCCCCCCTTTTCCAATATTGACCCAAAGGCTCAAATATCATTACTAATCATCAATACCATCATTTTTAGACCCAAAATACACATGAATGAGTCATAATAACAAAACCCCTCTTTTACATCTTGAAACCCTAACACCCAAAATTACTCAACTCCAACATTAAATCAAAATGACCAAAATTTTATGTTAAAGAGCATAAAAATGAGTAGTTATCCTTACCTCAAATGAAGAGACTCAAAGAAGATGATAAAGAAACTCGGATGTGCTCCAAACCCACAATTTTTCGGATCAAAACGAAGATCAAGGGAAGCTCCACACTTAATACAAAGGAACTAGGGTAAAAGATCACTAGAACTAGATGTATTTATAGAGAGAAGATGTAGTCTAGAGAGAGAAACTCTCAAGTTATTCATTCAATGAACTTCATAAAATAGATTAATGTATCTCATACATTCATGATGCATAATGCATCTTCCATATTAATGAATTCATTAGATAGATTAATGTATCTTACATATTCATAATAGATACATAATGCATCTCTAAGATTCAATCATAATAAATCCATCACATTCAATGTATTCGCATTAGTCTTCCATACATTGCATATATAGGTGCATTCATCAATGATTAGTCACCATCTAATTGATGTACATGTATCTTACTAATGAGATGAATCTAATATAATCATGCATAAGCTTTGAAAAGTTAGAGAGAGAGAATGGCCCGAAAAAGTGATCCAAAAAGTTATTTTTCGGACTGATATACAAACAGGTCCGCTCGAGCATCAAAAGCCCTACTCGAGCGTGAAGCCCAAAATCTGGACATCAACCCTTGGTTTCCAAACACAACAAACCTGTTTCAAACCTGCCCAACATGACCCAAGACTCATATACAAAGAGTAAAGGACAGAAACGGGAAGAAGACAACAACACATCCATGGAACCGAGTTCGGAATATAATTAAACAACGAAGGGAAAATCGGGATCGCTATAACCTCCCCCCCTTAAAGAATTTCATTCCCGAAATTAGATTAATAAATTTCAAAAATATGATTTCTCAATTCTCAACAATATTACAATTCAATATTTATCGACTTGACTCATTACCGGTCGTTCCATCTCTTTTCATGAGGCAAATTACAACATATGTTACAACATGCGTCATCAACATGCATTCCCCTGAAATTCCCAAATTTCAACACAAGTTTTCCACAGTTCAATTACATATTCAATGCCAACATTGTATTTGCATTTCTAAAACAGAATTAACATATGCAATGTTAAAATAAACTTCCATTTCCGGACCATATTCAATGGCTATAACATTTTCACAATCTAAAACATATATAATGTTTCCGGAATCCATTCACAAACAAAATTCCCAATACATGGTTAATCATTAACAAACAAGTCCGGGTATTTCCCACGGACTTCTAACTCACGTTCCCAAGTGGCTTCTTCCACTCCGTGATGCTTCCATTTCCACTCGGCAATAGGCAAGGGTTGTAACAAACCCGCTGGCCTCCGACGTTCGGCCTTCACTTGCTGACAAGTAAGGCACTTCGATACAAAAATTGCCACATCTTTCTTCATACCGCGCCACCAAAATTGGCGACCCAAATCACGATACATCTTAGTGGCTCCCGGATGCACCGCAAGGCGTGAATGGTGAAACTCTCAGAGTACTTCCTCTCGGCAGGACTCCGGCATAAACAAACGGCCTCGGTATCTCACACTGAGGTCGAGATACACTGTCAAACCCTTCTCAACCTTCCCACTGAAGATCTTCTCCCACAGGGATTCTATCTCAAAGTCACCTCTCTGTGCCTCTAACACTCGATTCACAAGTGTAGGTTGCTTAACTACAGAAAACAAGGTCACAGCCTGAACAGATTCACCCAAAAGCAAGTCAAACTCGCCAAGTGCACCCAACATCTCGCACTCCCAAATGGCTATACAAGCTACATCACTAATGGATTTCCTACTAAGGGCATCGGCCACAACATTGGCCCTCCCCGGATGGTAATGCAACTCAAAAACGTAATCCTCAATAAACTCCATCCACATCCTCTGCCTTAAGTTCAAGTCTCTCGATGTAAACAGATACTTCAGACTCTTATGATCCGAGAACACCTCGAATCTCTCACCATACAGGTAGTGCCTCCAAATCTTCAAGGCAAAAATTACAGCTGCTAATTCTAGGTAATGTGAAGGGTAATTCCTCTTGTGTATTTTCAACTACCGTGAGCCATAGGCTACCACTTTCCCCTCTTGCATCAGCACACAACCCAAACCCTCTCGTGAGGCATCATAGTAAATCGCATAACCCAAACCTCTCTCTGGAATAATCAAAACTGGAGCAATGGTAAGTCTATCCTTCAACTCTTGGAATGAATTTTCACAAGTCTCACTCCACACAAATTTGACCCCTTTCCGCGTCAATCTAGTCAACGGCGAAGCTAGCCTAGAGAAATCCTTCACAAAACGACGGTAACACCCAACTAATCCCAGAAAATTGTGGATCTCAAAAATACTCTTAGGCTGTGCCCAATCTTGCACTGCCTCTATCTTGCATGTATCAATAGACACCCCTTCCCCGGACACTACATGGCTTAAGAACTTGACCTCTCTTAGCCAAAACTCACACTTCCCAAATTTAGCACATAGCTTATGGGCCCTAAGCAACTCAAGCACCACTCTCAAGTGTTCCTCGTGCTCCTCCTTCGAAGGTGAATAAATCAGAATGTCGTCCACAAAAACGACCACAAAACGATCTAAGAATTCCCGGAAGATCCGGTTCATCAAATCCATAAACACTGCCGGTGCATTAGTGAGCCCGAAAGGCATCACCAGAAACTCATAGTGGCCATATCACGTACGGAATGCTGTCTTCGGGATATCCTCCTCCCTGACCCTCAACTGATGGTAACCAGATCCCAAGTCTATCTTAGAGAAACAACGGGACCCTTTCAACTGGTCAAATAAATCATCTATACGGGGCATAGGGTACTTGTTCTTAACCGTAGCCCTACTCAATTTCCTGTAATCGATACAAAGTCTCGAAGCCCCATCTTTCTTTTTAGCAAAGAGGGCCAATGCTCTCCACGGAGAAACACTAGGACGAATAAAGCCCTTATCTAGCAACTCTTGGAGTTGAATCTTCAACTCACTCAACTCAGCTGGGGCAAAACGGTAAGGTGCCATGGAAATCGGTGCCGTGCCAGGCACTAAGTCAATAAAGAACTCGATCTCTTGATGGGGTGGCAAACTAACAAGATCCTCGGGAAAGACATCCGAGTACCCACAAACCACTCTCGGCAACTCAATCTAGATCTCATCACACTCACTACTCATAAGGCTAGCGAGAAGACCACTAAGCTCACTCTGCCCTCGTGGATCATACACCGGTGGCAAAACACTACCACCCGATCCCCCAAGAAATGAAAACATTCCCCGCTCAAGGTACATATTGTGACCCTTTGGCGGTAACAATCAATAACAGTCCGGTATGACGATAGCCAGTCCATACCCAAAATTACATCAAAACCCGACATAGCCATAACTACAAAAGAAAATGGAAGCCAGCGGTCGGCGACGTCAATATCACAACCCCGACACCCTTGTTTCAAAATCAACTCACCCCCAATAGGTGATACAACACAAATAGGAGATGCTAACTGCGCCAACTCCAACCCTAAAATAGATGCAAATGCAGCAGATATAAAGGAATGGGATGCACCCGTATCAATCAACACATTGGCAACCGAGTTGCAAAACAAAAAGGTACCTCTCACCACAGATGGAGCAGGTACAAGATCCTGCGCGGTAACAGCATACATGCATCCTGAAGGTCTCTGATCAACCTGCTCACTTCTAGGAGCAAAAGACTGCTGCACAGACTAAGACGATGAAGCCCCTTAATTGGCCCTCGAGACCTGAACTGACTTTGCTGGCTAAAAACTCTACGTCTGCCACGAACCAGACGCACCAGATGTGCCACTCAACTGCGGGAAATACCTCTTCAGTGCCCCGCCTGTCCACACTGGTAACAAGAGAGCGATTGGCCTCTGCCCTAACTCGGGCTCTGAGGTCGAGCCGAAGATGAAGCTGCTCTCTGCCCACCTCCCTTCTGTTGGAAGGCTGGAGACTTGTGGCCCAGCTGACCACACTTGTAACAGGTAATGTCTCCCTGATCGCCTCTCCCAAAGCCTACCCTCGGCACTGGAAAGGTAGACCTCACAAAAGCACCTTGGGACTGCTGAGAGTTAGGACCCTTCTGCCTCCTACCATCCCCCTGGCCATCCTGACCCCTCTTGGAGCGCCTCATCCTCTCCTCCTCCTCCTGCATAATAATCTCAAGATGCACCGCGGCATCCACAAGGCGTCCATACTCCCGAGTCATGGATCCTGCAACTCTAGTCTTGAGCCCATGCCTCAGCTTCTTCCCGAACTCAAAGCAACGGCGTTCCTCAGACGCCACTAGCTCAGGTGCGAACCTAGACAAACTGGTAAATGCGGCCTCAAACTTGGCCACTGGCATACTCAGCTGCTTGAGCTGACAAAACTGATCCCTCAACTTCTCCTTAACAGCTGGAGACAGAAACTTCTCCTGGAAAGCGTGTACAAAGGCCTCCCATGTGCCACCAATACGACCTCGAACAAACTTCCACCACTGACCCGCGTCTCCCTTCAGCTGGAAGGACGCCAAGGTCACCTTCAAGGCCCCATTTTCGATGCCAAGCATCTCAAACATCTTCGTCATCTGCTCAAGCCACTCGTCAGCCTTTAGTGGCTCTTTCGGATCCCCTAGAAACTCTTCCGGGTTAGATCAAAAAAACTCCCTCTTCAGAAAAGAAGGCCCTGCCTTAGTAACATGGGCCTGGACCTGATTCTCAGTCCTGAGAATGTCCATGGATTCCCTTTAAGCTCCTTCCATCTCGCAGGCTAAGGCGCCCATGGCCTGCTGACCTACTGGCTCGACCACATTGGCCTGACCAACATCCTCCTACTACGCCAGAATCTCATCCAGTACAGGCATCTCCTGCCTCCTAGGCCTACCACGCCTACCACCACGTCCTCGTCCTGACATCCTAATAAAGGTAACGAAGACCATTAGCACATTCACAAATGTGCCAAAACTATTTCACTCGCGTCCTAATACTTGGACGACAATAATTCAGTCCACGTAAGCACATAATCACATAAGCACTTACGAATTTCATTTCCGGATAATGACAGTCCCGTGGCGTTGCTAGAGTTCCACTTAGAAACGGCATTGATTAAGTGCTTTTCCAACAAGACTCACAGAAACCCAAGAATCTAATCAACATCCTAAAAACTAAATCCCATACCCAAGTAGTCACATAAACATGTTATCACATAAGCATATAACACTACATCTAAGTCTCTAACAAGCAAGACAAACCCATTGTGGTACTAACCACTTCCGACGTACCCAAAGTATTCAAACCCAGTACGCTATGATACCAAGTTGTAACGCCCTCAAAATAATACAATATAAACCCACATTCTTGACATACATAGACATAAGAGAATAAAGCATATTTCTATTTATCAGAGTATTCATTACAAAAATATTACATGTTGACATCAAAAGTAAATGCCTTACGGGCTTAAAACTTTCCAAGCCAACAATTGGTTTCAAAAAAGAGAGTGCTAACTCAAAACACAAAATAAGCCCTTGGCTTGATTTACATGTAACACACAAAATAATCACAAAAAGGAAGCCTTCAGCTTCTACAACCTCCCAAGCTACATCCTTGGAGGCGGCATATCACCTGAACCTGAAAATGATGTCCCATATAGGGTGAGCCAACGCCCAGTGGAGATATGCTAAACATAATATGAGCAATAACTAAAACATTAGCATTTGATAAATGTTTAACTCATATAAACCAACATACAGCACAATCCAAATCCATGACAAGTATGTCCATGATCCTTTCCAATATCAACAATTTAAATGAGATTATACCTCATAATAAAACACTTCCATACTTCACAATTCACAAGAGATAACAACTCATATTAAACAATTATCATATACACGATCAACCAATACACAAATTTGATGTATTATTCCAACCGTCATATTCAATGACATATTCAACCGATTAGTTTTAATTCACCTAATCATCATGCAGTATCTACAACAATCAAGACTATCCTCCACCGATAGACCAAAGCAATTATTTCTAAACAGATAATAAATGCATTAAAAAGATAATTTATCAATAATTTCAAAGGTGAGTGATTAATCAATCCAACTACACCATTTCATCTCGTAACTACCCAATTTCATTATTTCCAACTCAATTTCATATTTCCATAACTTTTCAAAATTTATTATATAAATTAATTTATCAAAAATTAGGTCTTTTCTCCCCTCTTTTCCAATATTGACCCAAAGACTCAAATATCATTACTAATCATCAATACCATCATTTTTAGACCCAAAATACACATGAATGAGTCATAATAACAAAACCCCTCTTTTACATCTTGAAACCCTAACACCCAAAATTACTCAACTCCAACATTAAATCAAAATGACCAAAATTTTATGTCAAAGAGCATAAAAATCAGTAGTTATCCCTACCTCAAATGAAGAGACTCAAAGAAGATGATGAAGAAACTCGGATGTGCTCCAAACCCACAATTTTTCGGATCAAAACAAAGATCAAGGGAGGCTCCACACTGAATACAAAGAAACTAGGGTAGAAGATCACTAGAACTAGATGTATTTATAGAGAGAAGATGTAGTCTAGAGAGAGAAACTCTCAAGTTTCATGAAATATATTAATGTATCTCATACATTCATGATGCATAATGCATCTTCTATATTAATGAATTCATTAGATAGATTAATGTATCTTACATATTCATAATAGATACATAATGCATCTCTAAGATTCATTCATAATAAATCCATCACATTCAATGTATTAGCATTAGTCTTCTATACATTGTATATATAGGTGCATTCATCAATGATTAGTCACCATCTAATTGATGTACATGTATCTTACTAATGAGATAAATCTAGTATAATCATGCTTAAGCTTTGAAAAGTTAGAGAGAGAGAATGGCCCAAAAAAGTGATCCAAAAAGCTATTTTTCGGACTGATATACAAATAGGTCCGCTCGAGCGTCAAAAGCCCCGCTCAAGTGTGAAGCCCAAAATTTGGACATCAACCCTTTGTTTCCAAACACAACAAACCTATTTCAAACCTGCCCAACACGACCCAAGACTCATATACAAAGAGTAAAGGACAGAAACGGGAATAAGACAACAACACATCCACGGAACCGAGTCCAGAATACAATTAAACAATGAAATGAAAACCGGGATTGCTATATGTTCAAATCCTATCAGTTGTTCATTAACAACTACATGACCAATTCCTGTCTACTCATCATCATCATCTTCATCATCAACAACAACATCAAAAAAAAAAAAAAAACAAAAAGAGATTCAAAGCTACCTTGGGCAAATGTAGACAGATACAAAAAACAAAAACAAAAAAATAGATTAAAAAAAATGAACAGATCAAATCAGGTCAAATATTGCTTTGAGAAATTGATTAGATCATATTAACTTCAACTGATGATCCATGGTAGCGGGGGAGACCGACTTCTCAATTGCAAAACATGTATTGGATATAAATAAGCATATACATATCTATGTGTAATGTGTATATGTAATGGAAAAATAAATAAATAAAATAAGAAATTGTGATTGTAATGAAGTTAAACTCACCCAGACAAACAAGAGTCCTATCCAAGAGAAGCATACAGGTTCAAATCTATGAAAACACTAATTATTCAGGTTTTTCTTTTTTCATATGTAACCCAAAATTTTTATTTATGTTATTGTTTTTTATCTTGGTTCTTCATTTGATTATTTGTTATGTTTCTCATTCTCCTAGAAAATGATTTCAATTGAGAAATGAAGAAAATGAGATCCTACAATTCTATAATTTAAATTAAGTTTGAGTTTGTATAGAATTCTATATGTAATAAATATATATTGAATAAAGTCCATATAAAATAGGTAAAGTTAGTATAATTAAAATTAAATTTGAGTTTGTATAAAATTCTATATGTAACAAAGAAATACAAACCCTTATAAAATAGAAAACCCTATATATATATATGATTGAAACAACCTAAAAATAAAATCACTCTGTTTGGTTTTAAGTTTTCAATCGATATAAAAATAAGGGCACTCGGAATATCACTCTGTTTGGTTTTGAGTTTTCAATCGATACGTTTTGTTTTTTGTTTTTAGTGTTTTAATCAAATAATTTTTTTGTACTTTTTTAGATTCGAAACTGAAATCTCACTCATTTTGATACCTAAATGCCATCTCTATGAGCAATTGGACAATTGCCCTGGATCAATCTAGATTCACATAAAAAGTAAAATAGTTGGTTCAGATGCTTTGCTTCTCTTGGGCCTTTCTTCAGTCTTCCTTTCTTTAGGCTTGTTGTAGGCCGTCCGAAACCCAGGGTTAATTTTGTGTGTGTGTGTGTGTTGGTGTTTTGACCTTTGTATTCACTTGAAGAAAATTTGTACAACTTTGGGATGCAACCAACAAAGTTTCTAGAATATACAGGAAATAAGGTTTGTAGAAGCTTTATGGAAGATTTTTGCAACCAACATTGTTCTATCATACTCTCTAAAACTATCTACACATTTTCTAAAATCGTGCACAAGTCCTTTACTTTCTCAATTTTTCAAAGACTATTTAAGAATCTTTTATTGACTTCCACTCCTCCAGTCTTCATTTTAATTGGGTCTTTGCACGAGGAAATTCAGTAGAATGTGACACTTTCTCCTACCTATGCTGGCGACAACCTCGTCGCATCCTCCTTTCAAAATTTTTGTATTTGCTCTTGGAACTGTCACAAAACTAGGGATAGCCTGTGGTGGTAAATGAGTAGTGGGTGGTGGTTGGAGTTAAGGATGTTCACGGGTTAGTAATCCGCCTCACTCTATATCATATCAGAAAGGGTGGTGGTGGCTGGGCAAGTGTGGGGTGAGAGACAGGTTAATTTTATAAGTTAAAGAATGAAAATATTAATAAAAAATATAGAAAATATAGTATATTACGAATAACAATTTACATTTAACGACAATTTAAGATATAGAATAAAAAATAAATGAATAAAAATTAATATTTTAATGATTAATTTTATTTTAGTAAAAAATAAATAGATATACTTATTATACACATATAAATATGTTTAATAAATATAATCGGGCGGTGGTCGGGTATAACGGGGGGAGGGAAGTAAAATCCATTCCCGCCTAATGGGGCATGGAAAACCTGGGCGGGAAGATGCAGGAGCAGAGCGAGGCGGGAGAAAATAACCATCCCTAGTTGGATGGGATGTGAGAATGAAAAAATAATGATTTTTTTATTCTTTTTATACAAGTGAACCTATTTTATTGTGATTACAAAATTAAAATTAATAGACTGATTACAATTTTTTGAAAATACAAATAGATACCAAAATAGTATTTATTTATGTTTTTTTTAATAATTTTTATAAGAAAAATATTTTATCCACACAATTTCCTCCCCCACAATTCCCACAAATGAGGTGGCAAGACATAATGCAAGTTATACCAATTGAAGTGTGGTCAACTTTTAAAATTTTGGTTGTCACATCATTAGTGGAGATTGTAAGGGAGGAAATTGTATGGATGTAACATTGCTATTTTTATAAATACAAGCATAAGGAGGTGGATTCCTTCTAATCTATAATATGGAAGAGAGGGCATTGTGTTTGGGGCCATGTGGCATATCACGGGTCTCATTTTAATAATTCGAACCTTAATTTTGTCTGGCACTTCGTGCATATCATCAACACAAAATTATAGGTCAATCTGATAATCGTAACCTATTTAGTTTATTGCATTTGTCACAAAGAGATGGTATATTTTAAAAAGTGCACATATTGTTTACTTTTTTAGACTGAAATGAAATAAATTAAACAAGTTATGATCATCTTAACGACTTAATTTCTCTTAATATGATATACACAAGGGGCCTTATAAGAAAAATGGTTCACATCATCAAAAGGGAATCCCTGATAAGCCCTGGGGGTCCAAACAATACTCTGAAAAAAATCCGACTCTTAATTCTATGGGAAGTGTTTGGACAAGGTGCATACCATATGCACTTACGTAAGTTCTCACAAATATACATAAATTATCTCACAAAATCTCATAAGTTCTCACAAATATACGTAAGTTGTGATTTTTGAAATTTTCATGGGTTAACTTACGTATGTTTGTGAAAACTTATGCAATTTTGTGAGGTAACTTACGTATATTTGTGAGAACTTACGAAAGTGCATATGGTATGCACTTGCATGCTAAAGAATTGCCCTAATTCTATATCACTACTAATTCCTATTTTAAAAACTTATGTTTGGCCAAAAAAATTCTACGTTGACATTGAGGAAAAGGTTATTCTCCAATCCAAAATACACAATTTCTTGCAACTCAAATAATGTGACATCATAATTCACCTTCTTAGAATGACTTTTGTGCCTACTCTAGATTTTGAACTGGAAGGAATCCACATTTTTTACATTCAACAATGCTTTGTAACTTGAATTTGAGCTTGCCTCAAATGGCTCGAATTTCATCTTGTTGGTCTTCTGGTAAGAAGACTGACAGCCACGGTCGACAAGGTGACAGCCATGGTAGAGAAGTGTTTCACCGGTCGTCCGGGTAATTGTCCAGTAAGCATACATTCAGGCCATTCGGGAAAGCTTAATTCGAGCTACCAATCTTTATTTTTTTACATTATTGTTTTCCGAAGAGAAATTCCAATGAGTCACTCAATGTACCAAGTGATGACACAACTTATTGAATATAAGATTTTGAATGAGATTTTACAAACTGTTTGAGACAAAATCATTTTTTTTTTCAAAAGAAATGTATGGGTACATTGTTTTTTTTTTGAAAATTTTGTTTTTTGTTTCTCATTTTTTTTTGTTTTTAGTAAATATTTTTAATATCTTATGTTGATTTTTTTTTTTTTTTAGATACACCTAATCTAGATATACCTTTTTTTTTAGAGTGTAATTTAGATACTCTGAAAAAGTATAATATTTGTAAAACAATCACCAAATACAAAAAAAATAAAAAGTCAGTATATTTTTATATTTTGTTATATTTAATAAACATTTTAAAGATTTTTATATAAACTTTATACTTTTTAATATATCAAGATTTAAGTAGATCTAAAAAGTAAAAATAAAATAAAAAAATTGATTAAAATATTTTGGAAAAATTACTAAAAATATAAAAATAAGAATTGAAAAATCAGAAAATTATTTTTGAAAACTCTAAACTAAATAGAGTGAGTTATATTTCACCCTTTTTTTTAAGAAAAAATTACCCATAAATCCTCTATGGAGGAAAGTTAAACCATTTAGTCCTGGGAGTTTTTTAATGGACCAATTAGTTCTATTTTTTGCGTAAGTTTTATTCAGTTGATTTTGGTTCCATTTGAGTTTACATGAATACCCTTTGTGTGATATATTTTCCTAACTGGGTGATTTGGTTTTGGCTGGAAAAGGCAATGTTATCGTGTAAATGGTTTTGATTGTTTAACATTGATTGGATTGTTTGGAGGAGAGAGTGTTGGGTTATTGATTGTGCTATGTTTCCTTTTCTGGTGGTGACCATAGTCTAGTTACGCGACCCTTCATTAAACGGTGGTTGTTGGGTTTGCTCCGGTGTTGCCTGCACCGATCGTATTGTAACAGGGTGTTTTGGTTGTTTGTTGTTTACATTTGTGGTTGTTTGTTGTTTACATTTGTATGTTTATTTGTGCGTAGTATTGGTGCTGTGTCGTTGATTTATGTTCTTATTATGATGCTCTTTTTTCTTTTGTGTGTGTGTTAACTGTTGGTGTGATATGGTGTTTGTGTGTTGTACGCTCTTAACATCACTTACGCACAGTTGGTTTTCTAATTGGCATGTCAAATGTCATTTGTTTTTTTGTTTCATTTCCGTATATGTTGGCGTTGTAATGGGAGCCTTACTACATCATAATGACGCAATTAAGTACAACTACAGCACAATGATGCTATACTTATAAAAACGATTGGGACATTAACATTTAACGCATACGTCGATCCCACCAATTTCACATCAGTACGACACCACCAACTCAACAACTAACACTACCATTCCACACCTCCAACACGGATTACAACCACATCAAAATGACTGCATCACACCAAAACGACACCATCGGAAACAAAATCATAACAAAATGAACTCCACACAACCATAACCCCCCATGGAATTTGCAACCCGTCAATCATTATGTAACATGAGAACTAAATTACATTACAGCAGGACACTACATTTTTGTATACTCAACAAACATAGAGATTTAAGACTCAAATGACAAATTGACCTTAACCGACTTACACCACCACCACAACCACAACACCACTTTAAACAATTACACCTGTCTTACCTAGTTACAACATTGACATCTTTAACATCCAAGGGACTCCAAAACACCAACTTACACTATGATATCCCCAATAGCGATAAGAATATCAAGAAACAAGAGCACCATTAACGTGTACATTACACATGTCAATACAAACATTCCACGTCACGATGAGAAAATGTAGCTAACAAACAACAAAGTCACACAACATAATAATTTGTTTGGCAACACAAAGTTACAACAATGTACTAACTGGCATATACAAATATAGAACCTACAACCGAAAAATGACCACACGACCAAAACCCCAATGTATTCCAAACCCACATTACCACACATACAACAACAGTACGATGCAAACATATAACATTACCGACCCAACATTACATATAAGAATAGACAATGATGTTGACAACACAATCGAGTTTGGGTTATCAAACAACATCAAAATTAATTACTGACGCCATTGCCCACCAACACAATTGCTGCCGTCGACGCAATGAGGAGTGCACACACGCCGGTTACATGTCGGTAACGTCAACCCAAATGATGGACTGATGTAGTTCTCGCTCCTAATCGCACGACTAAGATGTATTCACAAAATAGGGGATTTGTATTTCTAGGGTTCGCGATGAACCAAACGTCAAATTTGGCAACAAAAAGAGAGGGATTTAACATTGCCAAAACTAAATAAATAAAAAACACAACAATCTGCACCCATTAACATTGTGGATCTACAAAACTTCCATCTTCGTCTCTTCCATTTTGATTGGGATGGATGGAAAACAGAAAAGACTATAGTAAGCCTTTTAGGCACAAACGTAATTTCCATATCACTGAATCCCTAATTTACCCATAAAATTTGGGACAACACGCGCTAACATTGGGGACATCAATGTCATTATCACTCAAATGGGACTTATTAGTGTGGGAAATTCTATTTCCACACTCTTTTATCTCTGTGTAAATAATTTCTCAATGCACACCCTTATGAAATTGGTTTTATGTTTTTGTGCTTAGTCCACACCTCACATGTTCTAATTATACCCTAAACTAACATCCTTGTACACACACCACTTAAACCATTTGTTCTACAAAGAATCATTGGTGAAGACCCATTTTTTTATTCCACCCACCTTGAAAACACAACAACATCTTTCGCAAGAAATCCCTCAGCAAATCACTCTATGAATCTTCAGATTATACAACAAACTACCTCCTTTGATTTCTAGTTACATCATCAAATTGATTCCTTCAATCAACAATCTAGTTAGCATCGAAAAAGTCATTAACTGGCATCGACTGGTATCAACATAGATCTTGAAACAACATCGTTTTGTATCGAACTCCATTGAAGACGTACAACTCCAACTATCTCTTATTTTTCATCAACTCTCATTTTTTCTGGAAGTAATTCGATTTTTCTTATTCGGTACTGGTTATCCGAATGACAAAGGTTTATTCGATTTTAACTTCCGAAACATGTAGAAAAATTCAAAATTTGGTTTTCGAAATAAATTCTTAAATTTGAAATTTGAGTTCTGAATAGAATTAATAATTTCGACAGTTGATATCTGAAAAAAGTAACATGTTTCGACACTGGTTTACTGAATTAAAATTGTGAAAAAAAATTTTGCACAAAAAAACTTACGTTTTCATAACTGCTTTTGTTGTAACCGGACGCATTGTTATTTGAATTTGAATTTTCATTGATTCGCAACTCTTCCATCACAAAATCAAGAATTATGGTGGATTCTAATGACAAAACATTATCATCAATGAAGTATAACCATGCATATTGTTATCATCAATGGATTCTTTTGTTGTAACCAGGCATTTTGTTATTTGAATTTGAATTTTCATTGATTTGCAACTCTTCTATCACAAAAATCAAGAATTATGGTGGATTCTAATGACAAAACGTTATCATCAATGGAGTATAAACTTAGAGAGTAAAGCAAACAATGGAAACGCTAGGGCTTATTTTTTTTTTTTTTAACTCAAAAGATGTATATTGAGATTTTTTTTTTATTTTAAAAGATGTGTACAGAAAATTTTTCTATATAATATAATGGATGTTGTTGGATGTCTATTGTGAGCATTTTTATTTAGGATATAATTGTTATTAAATTAATATTTCATAAGTGTGTGCCCTGAGTTAATTAGGTGTGTGAAAATAGAATTTCCCTATTAGTGCATAAGATAAAAGGCAGGATTAAATAGTTCAAAAGTTTATGATTTGTGATTTATTGTTGCATTCCCCCTCTCCCCCCCCCCCCTTTTTTTTTTTTTGTCTATCTGGTTTGATTTTTAAAATTTTATTTTTAGATTTTATTGAATTTTTTTATATTTTAATTAATTAATTTTTTTTTATACTTTAAATGTATCTAATCAAGATATATCTAAAAATTAAAACAAATTGACTAAAAATAAAAAAAAAATATTAAAAACAAATAAAGATTCAAAACCCTAAATCTTAAAGTCTAAAAACTTAAACCTAAACTTGTGCATATTAGCGGTGCTTATAACCCGCATTTTTTAAAAAACGTGGCATTGCAAATAGTTTGAACGTTTTCAAACACTAATAAGTTTATTCTGAAATCACAATAAACTAGCAGTTGACCCGTGTAATGCACGTGTTATTTGTTTTTTCAAATATATTTGATGATATAATGTGTGTTATAAGAAAATAATTTTAATAATTTTTTCAAATAATGATTTTATATGATATATATATATATATTAAATTATAATATTGTAAAAAAAAAACACTCTTAATTAAATTAAAATATCAACTATATAAAAAAATTCAAACACGAATAACCACAAAAGAATCACATAATAACATCTAAACTCAAAAAGAAAAAATAATGAAAGTATCTGAATGATAAATATATCATAGTGTGTGAGGTGATTAATCATCTATAATATGATATAAAAAAACTTACTGTTCAACAATTGAAAAAGTAACTCAAGCAATCCAAAGTTTAGAGGTTCCTCAAGAGTATCATTGGTGTGCAGATTTTTTTCTTATGAGTTGTGAAATAATGTAGGAATACAGTATAATTTCATATATGGAATTACTATAAAATTTAAAAGATAAATCCATAATATAGAATAATATAGAATTAATATTGAGTATAGAATAGGGCACGGGAAAATAAGAAGAAGAAGAAGAAAAAAAAAAAAAAAAAAGAAGGGCAATTTAGCATTAAAAAAAAAAACCCTAATACCCTTGAAAGAATTAAGAAGAAAAACATGAAACTTAAAATTAGTATTGGGTTTATGCATGAAAAATATATGAAAAAAAATATTTATCAAACAAAGTCCATATAAAATAGGTAAAATTAGTATAATTTAAATTAGGTTTAAGTTTGTATAGAACTCTATATGTAATAAAGAAAATATAAACCCATATAAAATGGAAAAAACTATTTTATAAACTCTATATAAAATTAGTAAAATTAGTAAAATTTACATGAAGTTTGAGTTTGTATAAAATACTATTTTATAAACTTCATATAAAATAAGTAAAATTAGAAATTTACAAAAAATTTAACTTTGGATAAAATTCTATATATAATAAAGGAAATATAAATCTATGAAAATACTAATTAGTAAAATTTACATCAAATTTGAGTTTGTATAAAACTGTAATAAAAGAAATATAAATCCATAAAAACACTACTTCTAATATATATATATATATATATATATAGAGAGAGAGAGAGAGAGAGAATTGAAACAACCTACATGAACTCACTGCTCTGTTCTCGAAAGGGTTTAATTGTTTAAATTGAAAACAAATCAAAAGATTAGAATTTAAATTGACAAAATTAAAAAATCAAAATTTATTTTCTTGCAAGACTTACGTTCTGGATTTTTTATTTTTTATTTTTTATTGTTATCGTTGCAAATAAAATATACAAAAATAATACAATTACATTTTCCTTATAGATAATGGATTAAAAAATTAGTGGGTGTTTGGAGTTTGCTTATTTGGTGAATTTATTTTTTTGTCTTTATTGATTTTTTTTTTAAATTAAATTTTTTTTAAATTTCTAGATTTAGCTTGACAAAACGAATCGAAAATGAAAAAAAAATTATAAAAAATATTAAAATGAAAAAGATAAATAAAAAATAGTAAACTTATTTTTTTTACTTTATAAATTCATCTACAAAAGCCAGATCAGGAAAAAAATTGACTTAATTTTGAAAAAAAAATCAAAAAAATAAAATTGACTTATTTAGTTTACTTCAAAGAAAAACATGAAACTTAAAATTGGTATTAGGTTTATGAATTATGTTAATTTATTATGAAAAATATATGAAAAAAATATTTGTCAAATAAAATCCATAAAAAATAGGTATAATAAGTATAATTTAAATTAGGTTTAAATTTGTATAATAAAAGAAATATATATCTATGAAAACACTAATTAGTAAAATTTATATGAAATTTGAGTTTGTATAAAACTCTATAGGTAATAAAAGAAATATAAATCCATAAAAATACCACTTTTAAAAGAAATATAAATCCATAAAAATACTACTTTTAATATATATATATATATAGGGAGGATTGAAACAACCTCACTGCTCTGTTCCGTCTCTCTACTCCTTCGAAAGGGTTTTTTGTTTTTGCGTAAATCAATCGATGGGAATGAGTATGGCAGCAATGGAGGCCTGGAAGAAGAAGTTGGAAGCCATAGATGATATATTCACTGTGATTGATTCAGTCATCAACGTCGCAGCGTGGTATCGACCCGATGATGAGAAATTCTATGTAAGGCAGCCCATCAGAGGAGGTTACTACGGTACCCATGATGATGATGATGATGCTGATGATACTGATGATTCTTTGGATATGGATTTGAATGATGGAGATGTTGATTGGTTGAATGGGATTGTATCAGAGCTGGTGAAAGACTCTGCTTTGGATACAGAAGAAGAGCTGGGAGATTATTTTTCTGATTCTGAGATCGATCATCATGATGATCATCACCGTCATGATCATGATCTCCCAATCCCCACACATGGCAAAGGAAAGCAATTGTCTCTCGTTCAGAGCGAATTATTACAATCACCGAAGAGAAAGAGAAGCACCGAGTTTGAGAACAAGAAAGAGGAGCAATGTTTTGTCCCTTAGGCGATTGCAAAGTGTCCTAGGCAAAGCACCGAGATCAGCAAAATCAATGAAGCGGCCAAATCACCGAAGAGAAAGAGAAGCATCGAGTCTGAGAACGAGAAAGATGAGCAATGTTCTGTCCCTCAGACGATTGCAAAGTGTCCGAGGCGAAGCACCGAGATCAGCAAAATCAATGAATTATTACAATCACCCAAGAGAAAGAGAAGCACCGAGTCTGAGAACAAGAAAGATGAGCAATGTTCTGTCTCTCAGGCGATTGCAAAGTGTCCGAGGCAAAGCACCGAGATCAGCAAAATCAGTGAACCGACCAAAGCGAAAGTGAAAGAACACAAGTCTACGTGCTTCAATGATGCAGAAGCTTATGAACTGAAGATGGAAGCCACAAAGAGGAAACTCCAACAAAGGTACAAGCAAATTGAGAGGGCGAAAAAGAAGATACGTGTGGTACAGGCTTGAAAGATAGCAATTTTTTGTATTAACACACCTGAGAACCTCTTTTCCTCTCTGCAAAACTTCTCCATAGATAGGCCACATTTTTTTGTACCTCTTTTAAATTCATATCCAAAATTTGATGAATTAATTTAGAAGAGACAAGAACAATTAATCACTAAAACCTCAATTTAGGGAATATGATCGGATCACATATTCAATGACTACCATACAAGAGGCTTCATCCTTAACCTTAGCTAGTAATTTCACTACTCATAATTATTTTAAGATACACTCTGAAATCAAACATGAAAATAAAACTTAAAATTGAAAGGAGAAAATTACATCAAAATACAAGACCGAGCTCCACTTCTTTTCCAAAAACTCCCCCCTTTCTCACATTCAGTTCATCCCATTTATAGAGCTCACTACACACTCCTGAAACTGTCTAATCTTTAGAAGCCGGTATTATTGAGATTTTGTGGCTGAAATTGTTAAAATTTGATGCATCGATTTCCATTAACAGATCGCACGACTTCATCTGCATATGCGTTCAATCTTCAATTCAGAGATTATGTTCATGAGCCTGAGGAAATGATTTTATTGCACCTGCAAAATTGCGCAGCTAAGTCAATAGAGTGGTTGAAAACTTTCTCTTTTTTTCTTGTTTTTTTTAATGTATTATAATATATATACTATATATATTTATATAGAAACAAACAAACAAGCAAACGGGTGACTTTCATTTTTTATTATATTTTCTTTATGTTATATTATAATACTAGAGTATGCCCGTGCCTGAAGGCACGGTGCAAATAATATTGGTATACATACTTTACAAAAATCAATTAACGTAAATTATTAATATTGGTATCACATCCTTTATAAAAAAATCAATTCAAAATGATAATAATTTCACTGCTATAGATATCAATTATAATAAATCAGTTCAAGATGACAATAATTTCACTGCAATATAAAACTCCACACATAAGACTTCCGCCACCATCTATGGCCATACCACCGCTGGCCGTGACTTCAGCAAGTATCGTACGGTAGTGGTTCGTTTAAGTTAAAATATAATTTATCAAATTCATTGCTAAAAGTCAAAATGTTTGAGGTGACATTTTTTCTCATTTTTTTCCCTCAAATTCTCATATAATTCTCATATATATATATATATATATATATATATATAATGTATTTAAACAATGTCACCTCAAACATTTTTTTGAGTCGTATGTATTTAAATATTTTTTTCGATTAAAATAATATTAAAGACAAAATGAGTTAAAATAATATCAAATTCATAATTATTTTACATTTGTTTTCTCATATACATCATATCTAATTATAAAAAAAATTTAACAATCTTGCTAAACATAATTATTTCCTTTTCAAATGTCAAGTGTCAATGGTGGTGGACAGTCACGAAGCGGAGGCGGCAATGAATCCCTTCTTTCGTTCATGCTTTCTCTCTATTTTTTTTTTCACTCTATTTTATCTTAAATTTGTGATTTGATTTTGTTAAATCATAAGAAATCAACACCATTTCAAAAGCTTTTTTCAAAACCATAAAAAATCAACATTCATTTTCCATTACGAAATTAAATCCATCCCATAAATCAAACTGAAAATAAAAATATATTTCTAAAATCAAAACCCATTTTATAAAGATCAACTATTATTTCAGACCTAAAACTTTTTAAAAAATTAAATCCAAATCCATAAGCTGCATAAAAAAAAAAAATCTATATAAATAAAAAACAAACAGAACACACAAACAGCAAGATAACACAAAATTTTAACTAATTCCTTAAAACACCCCTGTAATTATTGAAACTTGTCAAATAAAATTAAATCCCACTTATTTTTATGTGTAAACTTTAACATAATTAGTCATTGGAGGTGCATTAAAAAATTAAGAGAAGAAGATGACAAAGAATATGCTTCGGATATATCTCTCTATACACGGAAAACATGGATGAGTCAATTCTCAAAAGAGGAAGATAAGCATTGGTCAGTGGGGACAAATCAAAAAAAAATAATTAATTAAAAAAAATGAGTTTCACATTCCAATTATTCCTTATCCAAACAACCCTCATCTACTAAAGTCAAACTTAGCCAGACGTGGCGCCTCACCACACCACATCCCTTCTCTCTCCTCTCTCTCTAGATCTTATCCATGGCTACCTCTCTTCCCATTTTCCTTTTATTCTCTTTCACTTTCCTCTCACTTTTTCTCTCTCTCTCTCTCTCAGAAACCCAGTTCACAAAACATTGGTATAGTCCTTCCAGTGATCAAAGATGTCTCAACACTCAAATATGTGACCCATATGCATCAAACAATCACACAAAACAGTGGATGTGATTTCTCTCTTTCCAAGTCAGTGTGACAGTGTGTAGGGAAAGAAGGGAGAGTTAAAAAGGCAGGGAGGAGAGTAGGGAGCTCTCTAGAAACGTTGGTTGTAGCCTGATGTCGATCCATCCATAGCAACGGCGATAATGAGTGGTGGTAGTGGTGATGAGCAGCAGCGGTGGAGATGACTGGAGGAAGTGGCGTTGTGCGGTAGCGATGACTAGAGGAGGTGATGAGCAGCACCATGGCTCGGTCACGAGAGAGTCGTCGGAAAGAGATGTATTACCGTTGGAGAGGGAAGTAAGGCAGAGAGAGAGAGAGAGAGAAAGGGTGGGTGTTTTGAAATTTGAAAATTGGGAGTGAAACTGAAAGAAAAAAATAGAAGAGTTTATAGAGAGAGTTCCATGAACGTGGTTCTCTCTTCCATAGGGAGTGGATGGGTGTGTTTTGAAATTTAAAATATGAAAAGGTGAGGTGTGATAGATGAGAATGGGTGGTTGCAAAGTTTGTGGCTCTTGGGCGGGAAGTTCAAGTAGAGTGAGAGAGAAGGTTTTCATCTCAACTGTCCATCTAAATACAGAAATGAATCATGACCGTTAAAATGTCTTAGTAGGACAATTGTCTCTAGGATAACAAAAACACTCTTCCCTTATTATGTAACGCCCTCAAAATAACAACATTAAACCCATCAATATAGACATGCATTGATATAAAAAGTTCCACATTCTTCTATTCATCAGAGTTTCTTTACAAAAAGTATTACATGTTAACAACAAAAGCAAATGCCCTAAAGGCTTACAGCTTTCCAAGTTAACACTTGGTTACAACAAGAGAGTACTAACTCATTTACACATTAAGCCCTTGGCTTGAATTTACATGTAATACATCAAAAGAAATAAGACAACAAAAGTGTGCCCGCCTCTAGCCTCCCAAGCTATGTCCTTGGAGGTGGCATACTACCTGTACCTGAAAATGATATTCCCATATAGGGTGAGCCACAGCCCAGTAGAAATACACTAAACCAACCATGAACAATGACTAAAAGATTAGCAATTGATAGATGGCCAATGCTGATACTTTCTCCCATCACACTTTACAGTTTCATGACATACAAGTCCATATTACAATTCATTTTCCATATCCTCTCAATTCTCAATTTATAACCATGGCTCAGAACCTGGCCAACAACTCATATGAGACAGTAACTCATATCAAACACTTCCCATTTCATAATAGATAAGCATACTAGCTATATCACACAACAACAGATAAGCATACTAGCTATATCACACAACAACAGATAAGCATACAAGCTATATCATCACTTCCACAGATATGCATATGAGCACTATCACACTTCCAATGACAAGCATATGAGCTCTGTCAACACATTAATAGATAAGCATATGAGCTCTATCTATGGAGTCCATCCCCTATCTCCTCCCAACATGTCCAGTTTAGAGGTCCATCTCCTATCTTCCCCTAAACCGTGGAGTACATCCCCTATCTCCTCCAACACAACACAATGCATATAAACAACCATTATACACATCATCACACAACACATAAATTTAACGTGTTCTTTCAATCATCATACTCAATGACTCATTCCAGTGATTAGTTTCCATTTGCCTAATCATCATGCATTGTCTACAACAATCACGACTATCCTCCACCGATAGCCCAAAGCAGTTATTTCTAAACAGGAAATAAATGCGCAATGGATATTCAATCAACATTTCATTTCGGTGAGTGATAAATAATTTAACTACACCCTTTAATCCCATACATTCCCAATCTCAACATTCCTCTTTCATAACCTCATTTCTCACGATTAATTAACCCAATTAATCAAACAATGTAATTAGGGCATTTTCCATAATTAACATTACAACCCTTAAGGTCACATTTTCATCAATGATTCAACATTTATTCCATTTCTCTATGCCAAACATGCATCTAGGTTTATTATAAATAAAACCCCAAACTTTCACAAAGTTACCAAACCAACCCCAACATCTCAAAATACTAAAATTTAAAGACAAAATCCATAGAGAGGAGTAGGATATCCCTACCTCAAATTCGGAGCCCCAAGGGAGAAGATGACAAAACCTAACGTGCTCCAAATCCTGAAATTTTCAGATTAAAATGTAGCCCTCGACGATCAACAACTTTTTTGTAAAGGCCAAAGATAAGCAAATCACTCTTACTAGATCAAAACCTAGAGAGAAGGTAGGGTTCTAGAGTGAGAGGCTCAACAATGGTGTTTTTGGAAAAGTAGGAGAGAGAAGAGAAAGTGAAAAAGTGATTTGAAAAGTCAAAACACGGAGCTTTAACCCAGTCGCCCCGCTCGAGCGTCCAATGCCCCGCTCGAGCATCACTCACAGACTCCCGCTCGAGCGTCAACAATCCCGCTCGAGCGACGGATACACACTCCCAGAACTTTTACAGAACCAGGTCTCCGCTCGAGCTTCCAACTCCCCGCTCGAGCGGCACTCACACAACCCCGCTCGAGCGGCCAATCCCACACAACCCCGCTCGAGCGTCCAACACTGCACAGGAAATACTGGATGGGTGCAATTCCCGCTCGAGCGCCAAAACCCTCGCTCGAGCGGACAGGTCAAAATCTGGGCAACTAGTTTTGGTTTCTAAATTCAACCAACCTGTAACAAACCTGCCTAACACATCCCATAACTCAACTACAAAGTAAAAAGGATGTAAACAAGATAATAATCAACTACCAACCTCCACGGACACATGTCCAAATCACTGTACAACAAGGATAAATCCGGGATCGCTATAACCTCCCCCCCTTAAAGAATTTCGTCCCCGAAATTAAACACAAGTTTTCAAAATAGGTTTTCCTCCATTTTAAACAATGTTACACTTTAACATTCAACAATTCGACCCATTACCGGTCATCCCATCCCTTTAACAAGAGGCATTTCACAATATGTAAACAACATATGTACTTTCAACATGCATCAACATTACGCATTTCCTTTCCAATTTCAACAATATATTTCAACATATATAATGTTACATTCAACTTCCATATGAGGCAAGTCCCAAAACATACTTCCAATAAACCAAGCATTTTCAATGTTTCACAACTTAAGACATATACAAAAGCTCTTAAGTTCAACAATAGTCCAAAATGTAAATACAAGATTACATATCAACAAACAAGTCCGGATATTTCTCACGGACTTCCAACTCACGTTCCCAAGTGGCTTCCTCCACTCCGTGATGTTTCCACAAGACTTTCACTAAAGGAATGGTCTTGCCACGCAGAACCTGATCCCGCCTATCCAAGACCCGAACCGGTCTCTCCTCATACGAGACATCCTCATCTACCTCTAAATCGGTCCAATCCAACACATGTGATGGATCTGGCTCATATTTCCGAAGCATACTCACATGAAACACATCATGAACTCTGAACAACTACGGCGGTAAAGCTAACCGATAAGCGACCTTGCCAATCCTCTCAAGGATCTCAAAAGGACCAATAAACCGAGGGGATAACTTCCCACTCTTCCCAAACCTCATCAAACCTCGCCTAGGTGATATTTTCAGAAAGACATGATCACCTACCTCGAACGCCAAAGGCCTCCTCCTACGGTCGGCATAACTCTTTTGGCGACTCTGGGCTGTAACAAGCCGCCTACGGATAAGCTCAACTTTCTCCGTCGTTTCCCTAACCAACTCCGGACCCAACAAAGGTGCATCACCCACCTCGGCCCAACACACTGGAGACCTACACGGTCGGCCATACAAGGCCTCAAACGGTGCCATACCGATACTAGACTTAAAACTGTTGTTGTAGGCAAACTCTACCAAGGGTAAGTGCCTCTCCCACGTCCCACTAAAGTCCAGGACACAACCCCGAAGCATATCCTCGAGGATCTGAATAGTACGCTCGGACTGCCCGTCAGTCTGAGGATGGTAAGCCGTACTAAAGGTCAACTTAGTGCCCAAGGCACTCTGCAAACTCTGCCACAACCTAGCAGTAAAACGAGGGTCTCTATCTGAGACGATCGTCACTGGGACCCCGTGCAATCTCACTATGTCCCGAATATACAAGTCGGCAAGATGATCTACCGAATCTCTCACGCGCATGGGAATGAAATGCGCCGACTTAGTCAACCGGTCTACAACCACCCAAATAGTATCACTACCCCGCTGAGTCCTCGGAAGACTTACAACGAAGTCCATAGTGACATGCTCCCACTTCCACTCGGCAATAGGCAAGGGTTGCAACAAACCCGCTGGCCTCTGATGCTCGGCCTTCACTTGCTGGCAAGTAAGGCACTTCGATACGAAAACAGCCACATCTCTCTTCATACCCCGCCACCAAAACTGGCGACCCAAATTCAGATACATCTTAGTACCTCCCGGATGCACCGCAAGGCGCGAATGGTGAAACTCTCGAAGTACTTCCTCTCGGCAAGACTCCGGCACAAACAAACGGTCTCGGTATCTCACACTCAGGTCGGGATACACCGTCAAACCCTTCTCAACTTTCCCACTGGAGATCTTCTCTCGGAGGGATACTACCTCAAGGTCACATCTCTGTGCCTCTAACACTCTAGTCACAAGTGTAGGCTGCGCAACAACAGAAAACAAGGCCGCAGCCTCAACGGATTCGCCCAGTAGCAAATCAAACTCGCCAAGTACACCCAACATCTCCCATTCTCGGATGGCAATACAAGCTACATCACTAATGGATTTCCTACTAAGGGCATCGGCCACAACATTGGCCTTTCCCGGGTGATAGTGCAACTCGAAGTCGTAGTCTTCAATGAACTCCATCCATCTCCTCTGCCTCAAATTCAAGTCTTTCTGTGTAAACAGATACTTCAAACTCTTGTGGTCCGAGAACACCTCGAACTTCTCACCATAAAGGCAGTGCCTCTAGATTTTCAAGGCAAAGATCACGGCCGCTAACTCTAGGTCCTGTATAGGGTAATTCTTCTCGTGTATTTTCAACTGACGTGAGCCATAAGCTACCACGCTCCCCTCTTGCATCAACACACAACCCAAACCCTCTCGTGAGGCATCACAATAAACTGCATAACCCAACCCTCTCTCCGGAATAATCAACACCGGAGCGGTGGTCAATCTAACCTTCAACTCTTGGAACGACTTTTCACAAGTCTCACTCCACACAAACTTGACTCCCTTCCGAGTCAGTCTAGTCAACGGTGACGCTAGCCAGGAAAAATCTTTCACAAACTGACGGAAATACCCAGCTAATCCAAGAAAACTGCGGATCTCAAACACACTCTTAGGCTGTGCCCAATCCTGCACTGCCTCTACCTTGGATGTATCAACATACACTCCTTCCCCGGATACCACGTGGCCTAAGAACTTGACTTCTCCTAGCCAGAACTCACACTTCCCAAACTTGGCATACAGCCTATGGGCTCTAAGCAACTCAAGCACCACTCTCAAGTGTTCCTCGTGCTCCTCCTCAGAAGGCGAATAGATAAGAATGTCGTCCACGAAGACAACCACAAATCGATCTAAGAACTCCCGGAAAATCCGGTTCATCAAGTCCATAAAGACTGCCGGTGCGTTGGTAAGCCCAAATGGCATTACCAGAAACTCATAATGGCCATACCGCGTACGGAATGCCGTCTTAGGGATATCCTCCTCCCTGACCCTCAACTGGTGGTAACCCGATCTCAAGTCTATCTTAGAGAAACAACGGGAACCCTTTAACTGGTCAAACAAATCATCTATACGGGGCATAGGGTACTTATTCTTAACCGTAGCCCGATTCAACTTCCGGTAGTCAATACACAATCTCAAGGCACCATCTTTCTTTTTAGCATTGAGGGCCGGTGCTCCCCACGGTGAAACACTAGGGCGAACAAAACCCTTATCTAGCAATTCCTGGAGCTGAACTTTCAACTCAACCAACTCTGCTGGAGCAAAATGGTAAGGTGCCATAGAAATCGGCGCCGTGTCGGGCACTAGATCAATAGAGAACTCTATCTCTCAGTGAGGTGGCAAACTAACGAGGTCTTCGGGAAAGACAACCGAATACTCACAAACCACCCTCGGCAATACAAGCTGGGTCTCACCACCCTCACCTCTCTCAAAGCTAGCAAGTGGACCACTAAGTTCACTTCGCCCTCGCGAATCATACCCCGGTGGTAAAACACAACCAACCCGGTCTCCCAAGAAATGGAACCACTCCCCGCTCAAGGTACATAACGTGACCCTCTGGCGGTAGCAATCAATAACAGCCCGGTATGACGATAGCCAGTCCATACCCAAAATAACATCAAAACCCTTCATTGGCATGACAATAAACAGAAAAGGAAGCCTATGGTCGGCGACCTCTATATCACAACCTCTAACACCTTGTTTCAAGATCAACTCACCACCCAAAGGCGATACCACACAAATAGGAGATGCTAACTGTGTCAACTCCAATTCTAAAACAGATGCAAATGCAGCAGATACAAAAGAATGAGATGCACCCGTGTCAATCAACACACTAGCAACCGAGTTACAAAACAGAAAAGTACCTCTCACCACCGATGGAGCCGGTACTAAATCCTGCGCGGTAACAGCATACACGCGCCCTGTAGGCCCCTGATCTACCTGCTCACCTCTAGGAGCATACGATTGCTGCACTGACTGGGACGACGAAGCCCCCGGATTGGCCCTCGAGGCCTGCACAGACTGAGCTGGCTGAAATCCCTGCGTCTGTCTAGAACCAGACGCTCCCGATGTGGCACTCAACTGCGGGCAATACCTCTTCAGGTGCCCAGGCTGACCACACTGATAACAAGACAACGGCTGGCCTCTGCCCTGACTCTGGCCCTGAGGTCTAGCTGATGAAGATGCAGCTCGCTGACCCCCTCCCTTCTGCGGGCAAACTGAAGACTTGTGACCCAGCTGGCCACACGCAAAACAAGTCAGGCCTCCCTGACTACCTCTCCCCGAACCTGCACTCGGCACCGGAAAGGTCGATCTAACAACTCCACCCTGAGACTGCTGAGGGTTATAACTCCTCTGTCTCCTACCATCACCCTGACCATCTTGGCTCCTCTTGGAGCCTCTCTGCCCCTCATCCTCCTCCTGCATCATGAGCTCCATATGAGCTGCAGCATCCACTAAATGTCTATACTCTCGGATGTAAGACCCACCAACTCTCAACTTGAGGCCCCGCCTCAACTTCCGCTTAAACTCATAGCAACGGCGTTCTTCGGACGCCACCAACTCTGGTGCAAACCTGGACAAACTGGTGAAAGTGGCCTCAAACTCTGCCACAGACATGCCCTGCTGATTAAGCCGGCTAAACTGATCCCTCAACTTCTCCCTAGCCACTGCAGATAAAAACCTCTCTTGGAAAGCATTTACAAACGCCTCCCATGTACCACCAACACGAGCCTTCTCGTACTTCCACCATTGACCCGCATCTCCCTTCAGCTGGAAGGATGCCAAGGTCACTTTCAGTGCTCCGTCCTCGATGCCAAGCATCTCGAACGTCTTACTTATTTGTTCCAACCACTCATCAGCCTTTAGTGGTTCCTTAGGATCTCCAACAAACTCGTCCGGATTAGACCGGAAGAACTCCCTCTTCAAGAAAGAAGGCCCTGCCTCAGCCACCTGATTCCCAGCCCTGAGAATACCCAAAGCCCCTACTATCTCTCGTGCCAAGGCACTCATAGCCTGTTGACCCGCTGGCTTGGCCACATTGGCCTGGCCAACTCCCTCCTGCACTGCCGGAATCTCATCCGGTAAGGGTACTTCCTGCCTCGCAGGCCTACCACGCCTAGCACCTCTTCCTCGTCCTGACATCCTAATAAAGGTAATACAGAACGTTAGCACATTCACAAATGTGCCGAAACTAAACACCCACGTCCTAGTGCATGGACAACTGTAATTCACTCCACGTAAGCACATAAACACATAAGCACTTGCGAATTTCGTTTCCGGATAATGATAGTCCCAAGGCGTTACTAGAGTTCCGGTTAGAAACAACATTGATCAAGTGCTTTTCCAACAAGACTCCCAGCAACCCAAGGATCCAATCAACATCCTAGAAACTAAATCCCATACCCACATAGTCACATAAGCATGTTATCAATTAAGCACATAGCATATGACACTACATCTAAGTCTCTATCAAGCGAGACAAACCCATTGTGATACTAATCACTTCCCACGTACCCAAAGTATTCAAACCCGGTAGGCTCTGATACCAAGTTGTAACGCCCTCAAAATAACAACATTAAACCCATCAATATAGACAAGCATTGATATAAAAAGTTCTACATTCTTCTATTCATCAGAGTTTCTCTACAAAAAGTATTACATGTTAACAACAAAAGCAAATGCCCTAAAGGCTTACAGCTATCCAAGTTAACACTTGGTTACAACAAGAGAGTACTAACTCATTTACACATTAAGCCCTTGGCTTGAATTTACATGTAATACATCAAAAGAAATAAGACAACAAAAGTGTGTCCGCCTCTAGCCTCCCAAGCTATGTCCTTGGAGGTGGCATGCTACCTGTACCTGAAAATGATATTCCCATATAGGGTGAGCCACAGCCCAATAGAAATACACTAAACCAACCATGAACAATGACTAAAAGATTAGCAATTGATAGATGGCCAATACTGATACTTTCTCCCATCACACTTTACAGTTTCATGACATACAAGTCCATATTACAATTCATTTTCCAATTCCTTTCAATTCTCAATTTATAACCATGGCTCAGAACCTGGCCAACAACTCATATGAGACGGTAACTCATATCAAACACTTCCCATTTCATAATAGATAAGCATACTAGCTATATCACACAACAACAGATAAGCATACAAGCTATATCATCATTTCCACAGATATGCATATGAGCACTATCACACTTCCAATGACAAGCATATGAGCTCTGTCAACACATTAATAGATAAGCATATGAGCTCTATCTATGGAGTCCATCCCCTATCTCCTCCCAACATGTCCGATTTAGAGGTCCATCCCCTATCTTCCCCTAAACCGTGGAGTACATCCCCTATCTCCTCCAACACAACACAATGCATATAAACAACCATTATACACATCATCACACAACACATAAATTTAACGTGTTCTTTCAATCATCATACTCAATGACTCATTCCAGTGATTAGTTTCCATTTGCCTAATCATCATGCATTGTCTACAACAATCACGACTATCCTCCACCGATAGCCCAAAGCAGTTATTTCTAAACAGGAAATAAATGCGCAATGGATATTCAATCAACATTTCATTTCGGTGAGTGATAAATAATTTAACTACACCCTTTAATCCCATACATTCCCAATCTCAACATTCCTCTTTCATAACCTCATTTCTCACGATTAATTAACCCAATTAATCAAACAATGTAATTAGGGCATTTTCCATAATTAACATTACAACCCTTAAGGTCACATTTTCATCAATGATTCAACATTTATTCCATTTCTCTATGCCAAACATGCATCTAGGTTTATTATAAATAAAACCCCAAACTTTCACAAAGTTACCAAACCAACCCCAATATCTCAAAATACTAAAATTTAAAGACAAAATCCATAGAGATGAGTAGGATATCCCTACCTCAAATTCGGAGCCCCAAGGGAGAAGATGACTAAACCCAACGTGCTCCAAATCTCGAAATTTTCAAATTAAAATGTAGCCCTTGACGATCAACAACTTTTTTGTAAAGGCCAAAGATGAGCAAATCACTCCTACTAGATCAAAACCTAGAGAGAAGGTAGGGTTCTAGAGTGAGAGGCTCAACAATGGTGTTTTTGGAAAAGTAGGAGAGAGAAGAGAAAGTGAAAAAGTGATTTGAAAAGTCAAAACACGGAGCTTTAACCCAGTCACCCCGCTCGAGCGTCCAACGCCCCGCTCGAGCGTCACTCACAGACTCCCGCTCAAGCGTCAACAATCCCGCTTGAGCGGTGGATACACACTCCCAGAACTTTTACAGAACTAGGTCTCCGCTCGAGTTTCCAACTCCCCGCTCGAGCGGCACTCACACAACCCCGCTCGAGCGGCCAATCCCACACAACCCCGCTCGAGCGTCCAACACTGTATAGGAAATACTGGATGGGTGCAATTCCCGCTCGAGCGCCAAAACCCCCGCTCGAGCGGACAGGTCAAAATCTGGGCAACTAGTTTTGGTTTCTAAACTCAACCAACCTGTAACAAACCTGCCCAACACATCCCATAACTCAACTACAAAGTAAAAAGGATGTAAACAAGATAATAATCAACTACCAACCTCCACAGACACATGTCCGGATCACTGTACAACAAGGATAAATCCGGGATCGCTATATATTATATAGATTATAATATATATATATATATACATATGAAAATATATCATTTGTAATAATTTGTATACAACACTCAAAATTACACAAAATTATAAAATAATACTCATTATCAAACTAATAAAGTGTATATTAGCGGGCTAAATATGTAACGTTATGGCACTTATCATCTTCCATTTTTTTCATTTTACAATGCTTCAGTGGTGTTGTGATTGAAATTGGGTGCATGCTTTGTTGAGAGTCATCACTAACTCTCCTCACTCTCTAGAATCTTATCTCTAGAATATTCTAGAAGTTTCCACATGAATCTAGAATACTACGAAAAGATCTAGAAAATTCTGGAAAGACCTAGAGAAATCCGGAAGATTCTATAATATCCTAGAAGGTTTTGGAACATTAGAGAAGATTGGAGAAAACTAGAGAAATCAAGAAAGTTCCGGAAGATTATAGAAAATTTTGAGAGAAGAATAGAAAGCTCTAATATGTACTAAAGTAATCTAGATTGTTCTAGAGTGTAGGGAAAATATGAGTGTATTCTACAAACAAAGTTCTTCAACTAGTATAAATATGAGATGAGTGCATGTACTAAACAATTGGACAATTGAGTGAAAGAAGAGTGAGTCCAAAGTGAGTTGTCAAGCACTCTCTAGTGTAAGGTGTCTCAAGGTCTTGTGTGAGGAAGACACAAAGTGTGAGTGCTTGAATGTATGTGTGAGTGGATAAGTGAAGTGTATTAGTGTGTGATTGTGCACAAGTGTTTTGTGTAGTATTCTCAATCCCTTCTGTTTTAAGTTGAATTAGAAAATTTGAATCATAAAAACAAAATTGATCTTTGTTTTTAGTCATGCTTTTTCACGTATGCAATCTTCATCAATACATGTAAATGGTTTGAGAGAGAGAGAGAGAGAGACCAATCCCTTTTTTCATTTACTGAAACTCAAATAACATAAATGTGTTTGAGAATTCTTCTATAACATAAACTACATGAGAATTTCTCATAACAAGTACAAAAAAATAACACCCGACAGGCACTCATCGGCAACATTTTTGCACCATGTTAAATGTCTCCAATAAAATTGAAGAGATGATTTATAGGATCAGGCATGCTCTTCCTAGTTTTGGCATCATATGCCTTTTCCAACACCAGATCCATCGGAGTATCCTTGGGGCCAACTGATAAAAACAAACAAAAACAAGCCACCACATCACATTAGACCTTCAATGAAAATTAGATTTGAACAAATGACATCAAGGGCTACTTTTAAATTCAAGTGTCAAACAATTATATTCTCAAAAAAAAGTCTGGCAATTATTTTGTACTTATAACAAGAAACTGTAATTTAAGAACAATTTCTAAATAAGCAGCTATCGGGGGCCTTCAAGAAGATAGCAAGGACCATACTAAAGGTTGCCAATTGAGTAGAAGCTATTCAGAGACAGTATCAAAGTTGAATTCCATCCAAAAGTTACTCATCTTCCTAATATTCTCTTAAGTTTCAGACATGCCTAATAGAAACTATGGCCTTTTCATTTTCCTACTAAACTAAATATGATAAACAGAGAGAATGTTTTGAATGCTCTCATAATTGAGAGAACTGTTTGAACTATACACGTGATCCCTGGCAATATGCAGTCCAGAAATCACAACATACACAACGATTACAAAATCAACACAAAAACCCATGTTGACAGGTTACTGCCTTAGAAAGGCAAAAAAATTATGAAAAGTGAAAGTACTAGAAAGTAAAATCAATAAAAGAAAAATGAAGAGAGAAGTAACTTTTCAAAATGCATTTGGTTGGGTAGCAAGTTTGTCCAAGATGTTATTGGAATATAATGAAATTTAAAATTTTATTGTGCGTATATTAACCCCATCCATATGTCTACAAGAAAAAGGTTAAATATAATCGAGCAACTTAGGAAGGTGCCATTCACCTCATTTTCCCCCTCAACAATCAAACAATTTTGAGAGTGAATGACATGCTTAACAGCTCTAGTCCCACCTCTATCTTTACCCCTGGTTACCATCACCTGCAAATTAAGAGAAGGAAACATTCATTAAGATGAGAACAAGGCAGATAATAGAGCCATACAGGTACAAAGAGGAAAATAATCCTCTCTTTTTCTTACGTTATCTCCTTTGAGAATCTTCTAGTCGTGTATGAGTTTCTGAGCTGCTTTCCAGCACATTTCAAATTAAAGTTATAATCAAGGATTAACCAAGTAGTATTAGCATTTAGCAGTATTAGCATGACATGGCTAATAATTATTTAACCAGTAGATTGTCAAAATTAAATAATAAAATTGAAAAGAACATGTCAATTTACCAAGCATATAAGATTGCAAGTCTAATTCCAATGGAAGCCACTCTTTACAAATCATATAAAGGTAAGAGCTAAACCTAGTCTACCCCCCATCCCAGCACACCCCGGTGTAATGGGATCATTCCGGGTAATGCTTTTAAGATCATAGTTTAAAACCCACATTATGTAACATTTTGCACTAAAAATGGTATAAAAATTCAGACTTTGTTGGGTTATATTCCAAATCTCCCATAGTTGCGTGATTGTGATGCTAAATGTCATGGAACATAAAGCTGATAATCAATTTCTCTTTACAATGGTGGAAGCTAGAACAACTGAAGAATATATACTTTAACAATAAAGGAAAATTCAAGTATAAATTGAAAACATCTGAACACACCATCATCATAACTACACACACAAACTTTATTCAACACAATAATTAGTAATTTACTTTGAACATCAATGTGAGCCGCAATAATTAAAGGTTGCATTGGGAAACAAGCGAAATTAAGATTTACTGACATAAAAACCAAGACTTTTTACTGATTTTTTGTTTTAAATTCAAAAAATTTTAAATTTCTAGATTTGGCTTGACAAAACGAATCGAAAATGAAAAAAAATTATAAAAAATCTAAAAATGAAAAAGATAAATAAAAAATAGTAAATATTTTAATTTTTTTTTTTTACTTTATAAATTCATCTACAGAAGACAGATTAGAAAAAAATCAATACAGAAAAAAAAATCAAAAAAATAAAATTGACTTATTTAGTTTACTCCAAACAACCCTTTAAAAAATCAAACCAATCGATGGGCTAATTATTAGAAGAACATGTATACCATTAACTCTCACAAGTGTTTGTATAGATCAAAAAATCGTAAAAAAAAGTAACATTTAGTGACGTTTTTCATAATCTGTCACTAAAATCAAGTAGGGTGTTATGTTGTTATCTAAATTAATTTATTATATGTATAGGATAGTTGGTCAGTAATTCATGTGACTATCTCTTGAGATTACAAGAAATTCAGTGGTTTAAAATTTGAGTCAATAGAGTAACTGTGACTTTACTAACCTAAGATTGGGTTATCTCACAGATTAACAATCCAACAAACTCCTCAATCCCTAAACAAGCATAATCTTAATCTTTATTTTTCTAAAATACAATTTTTTTTTTACTAAAAAGTGGTCACTTGCCGTCTATCTATTTTTGGCCAAGGCTCCATACACATATATCTCTCTCTATATCTCCTCCATTTTAGCTCAAAAGTGTAAGGTTCTTGGCCCCATTGCACTACAACTCTTAGCCTAACCCTTCCACCTTCGGTCTAAGCATCTTGGAGGCCATTTTCAGAGGCTAAGGGACTGGTTTTTGGGTCCAGAGCTACTGCAGTTCTTGGCTACAAGAGTAACACTCATTTTCCCTCTTTTATTCCCCATTTTTGCACATGCTTTTAGCCTGTCTTGCATGCTGTTTTGAGCTTAGTGTATAGCTGATAAAAGTTCTGATTTTGCATGCTTTTGATCTTTGTTTAAGGTCACTTTTGTGTTTGGGGTTGTTTACCCTCTCTTAGGCCTTGTTTGGCCTCCTTTTTGTACCTTTTTTGTGAGCTTCGGGACCACCTTGTATTGGCCTTCTCACCACTGAAATCCAGAGGGATTTTAGTGGTGGGGATGGTGTTTTGAGGTCCTAAGAAAGAGAGGGTCATCCCCTCTCCTTATTGTCTTGTTTACTTGCATTTTTGGCCTTACAAAGGAGCCCATATTTGCATGCATCCTAAGCTTGGTTCAGGCCCTTTTTGGTGACTCTTAGGACCTATCTAGCCTTTGTCCATGGTTGGTTTGGTCCCCTTTTGTTTGCTTCTTGCATGTGTAGAGTAACCCCTTTCTTGGCTTATCAAAGGAGCACCCCATTCTAGCATCAGTGGGTTTTTAGTCATATTTTGGCATGCCATGAATCTATTTTTGGCTGGTTTGGTGGTCCCTCATTTTCTTCACATGCTTGTAGTGTAAACCATGCTTACTAGCTCACATTACATGTTGTTTTGGCCCTCCATTCTAGCATATTTTGGCCATGTGTCAAACATGTTTTGTTCATATTTTGGGCTGCCTTAGCTTTGTTTTTAGGCCTCTTGGTCAATTGATGCTTGCCATGTACGGTTGTAGTGTAATAGCCTTGCTTACCTTTGAGTTTTGAAGCCCTTTGCGTGCGTTGCTTGAGGTGTTTGCATGTTTTGGTATCATAGGGAATGCTATTTCAGAGCTTATATGTGTGCCATATGCTCATGTTTAGCATGCCTTCGATGCGTCTGAGAGTTGCATCATTATGCCTTGTTTATGAGCCTTTGCATAAGCTTCATTTTGGTGCATGTCAAGCCCTCATTTTAGCTCATTTTGCCACTATTTAGGGACTGCATGAGGTCTGTTAGGAGTTGGTTTCATCATTTGTGCATTGCTTTGCATACCTCTAGTGTAATGTGCTTCACTAGTTTCGGTATTTGAGCCTTCCTACATGTATTGCATAAGTCGTTGCATCATTTCGGAGTCATTTTGTATGCTATTTCAGAGCTGGAGTGTATGCCATTGTACCTCATGTTTCATCCTTGCCATGCTCTTGGAGAGTTACATTTTGTGCCTTAGTCACGGGGCCATTGCAATGTGCACATTTGCATGAGTTTTGGTGCCTTCATTCCATCATCTTTGGCCACTGATTTTGGCATGCTTGAAAGCTACCCATGTTAGTGTAAGCCCATCTTACCATGTTGCATGCTTGTTTCATTTTGCATGTTGTTGCATGCTATACATGTCCACATGTTTAGGTTGTATGCCTATTGCATATTGCATGTTAACATGCTCATGTTGCATTAGATTTGTTGCACACTTGAGTTATTTGCATGCTTGCTTGCTTGCTTGTCTAAGTTGCATTGCATTGTGTGCGCATCCCTTGCCTCTTGATCAATCATGATAGAGGTTGGGGCCCTTTGTGTGTTTTGTGCATTTTATTCCATATTGAGTTGTACACTTGGCTTCTTTGGCCATCATGCATTGAAATGTGTGATTGATGGTCCGAGGGTCGAGAACCATACTCCCTTGAGTCCATAACATGATAGGGAGGGTGGTTGTGCACACATTGCTTTAAAAATGCATTGACATGCCTTGTCTGTCCTCTGCTGCTGTAAAACAGGATTCTGCAGGAAGAGTTGGCCGACCGACCACATTCAGTGCCGGCCGGCTATTCATTTCTGGCCGAGAGCTATACAACTGGTCGATGACCACTTTTCTAGGGCCGATGACTATTCCTCTTGGCCGGTGACCTTCCACAGTGCTCAGAAGGTGGTCCAGAAGCAGCCTTAGGACTTGTGCAGTCTTAAGAGGTGCAGAGTAGTGTAAACAGAGGCAACATGTGGCATGGCGATGGATTTCCGAGCGAAGCGAATCGAGCATGCAAGCATTTGACCCTCTTTCCGAGGTAGCTTTACTGCTTTAGTAGTTTAATTAATTTGTTAATTAATTACAGTTTTGTAATATTTAATTAGCTGGTTAGTTAGTTAATTTGTATTATTCTTTCGGACCCTTCGAGAGAGGGCAATGTTGTAATAAGTGTGCGTGTGAGTGATGCATGTCTTCCAACCCCCATTTCTTTCTCCCTTTTATTTAACCGCTTATGATGGTTAGATTTAGGGCATATTTCAATTAGCATCCTTATACTATGCATATCTGCATCATTCATATGTCTTGCATGCACCGGGCTCGGCGCATCATACTAACTGCATTGTATTTCAATTCCAAGTTGAATACGTGTTAGTTGTAGCATCTCACATGCCATCTTAGAATAGCCGAGCCTATCTTAGTTGCATTTTGCATGTGTTGCATTAGCCATCTTAACATGAACTAGGATCATGCATTGATTACTAACTAGTTTTTGTTTTGGCTCGGAGTACTCGGTAAGTGTTTATGCTTTAGCATCCTTGCATGCGTGTGAGTGATTGCCATGATAGCATGCTTACCATGAGGCTATATGCTTATGTGATATAACTGCCTGAATGCCTGTGGGTGAAGGTTGGGTTGCTTGAGTTGGAATAATTCGTCGAAACCCGTGTTTTAGCCTACTTGTGAGTAGCAAACTTCAATCCATTTTTCGAAACAAATGGATATACGATGCTTTATTCCAACTTAGGCAATCCAGTCTATACTTGTTTTGCTGTGCGCATCACGTAGTAATTCTAGGCTAATAAACCAGAATAAGAACACATATGTTTTCAAAACAAAATATCATGCTTAGTACAGGCCGATCTTCGGATCGGGCGAGCGGGGGTGCTCATAGCTGACCTTCCCCAATCGTACCCAAGTTCCCGAGCCGAGGCAACTTTGGTGATGACGAACACGTGGCCTTAGGCAACGACTCAGGGTTTTCTAAATTTCCCCAAAACAAAATATTTTGGTGGCGACTCTGTATCTGGCAAAGCAGTCCATGTTTGGCACTTCTTTCTAAAAATCTATTTTCCAAAATGATTTGCCGGACTTGGACTCTTTGGTGATTTATCAATCTTGCATTGCACTTTGCGAGATCAAATTAAAAACCGTGACATTTGAGTTCGAACTGTAGTGAGCCCAAATGAACAAAACGGGATTTCTCCCGGGGCGTTCGGGGACGTCTGTAGTTTCTGGCGACTCCACTGGGGAGTTAGAGAACTTGACTCTAACTCATGACATCTTGTTTTGTTTACACTTATGTGTTTCTTTGCATTGCATTTGCATTGGTGCACCTAGGACACCGTGTTTGCCGTATGATATTCCTAAACGGTTTGCTGGAGGCTCGCTTCGAGACGCGTGCCATAAGGCTGACCGGTTGCGGGCTCTACCACAACGGGAACACAAACCCCGGTTTTCACCGGGGCACCCTTTTGACCATTCGACCTAGTGCATATTCGAAATCCATAGTGACCATTCCAAACTAGGACAGGTTGCTTACTCGATTATAGGTTGCTTGAAACCGCTGCGTGCATAGTGAAACCCTAGCTCCTGACAAAATAGGACAGGGAAGCCCTACCCCCAACATAGGGGTGTTTTGTCTCTCACTTGCTTGTTATGTGCTTTTAGAGTGTGTCTCTACAGGGAATGCATGTATCAGTTTGCAAGCCTGGGTATCAGGCCTACGGGCATCAGTATTTGGAAGAATCAGTTTTACCTGAGGGTATCAGTTTATAGGGCAGAATTTTGGGCAGAATTCTGTAGGGAGCGCAGTTATTCAGCTTCGCTCATGATGGTTCTGGTGAAATCAGGCTGAGATGCTGTCTATTTTCTCTTTTGCTAAGTAGTCTTGGAACCATAGCTTCAGAAGGGTCTGATATCCCTCGGGTACTCTGGACCTGTGTTGTTATGTGATCAGGGGATGAACCACCTGCAGGCGGCACTCAGTTTACTCCATATGTGGCGTATGGCACGCACTGTTTTGAGCATTTGTGAATGCTGGTTTTTGTACTTTCTGACTTGGGTATTGAGTCTGTCTTGTTGTATCGAGTCAAACTTGTTGAGTCTGTCTTGTTGTATCGAGTCAGTCTTGTTGAGTCTGTCTCGTTGTATCGGGTCAATCCTATTAAGTCTGTCTTGTTGTATTGAGTCAATCCTGTTTTGTTAGAGTCGGGTGATTCCAGGGGTGTTCCCTCGGGCATCACTATTTTGTTTTGTGTTTGTGTTTTTGCTTTCTCTTGAGTCTGTTTTTGTCTTGGAGCCAGTTATGCTAGAAGTTATGAATGGAACAGCAATGAATTTTCACACTCTTGTGTTTGCTTCTGGCTTGCGCCTGTTGTGCAAGCAAATTTGAGTGAAACGACAGTCCATCTCACCTGCTCTTCTGCACCTTTAAATCATTGCATTGACCTAAGTTTTTCAAACCTTTTTGAACACTACGGTGAAAACAAAGATGAAGGAATTCCTCTGGTTTTGCAAAATTCATGCTAAGCCCTTAATGATTAAAATCATGCTTGTTAGTGTGAGTACTAAGAAGGACCCTGGCTTGATCCAGATTGGTTCTACATTGTCTTTAGTGCGAGCAATTTGTCGCTTTCTCAAAAAATTTCAAAAAATGTTTTTGTGCAGTCCTGTGAAGACCTGTGTGGAATCACTCTTGAGATCGTACAGCTTAGGATCGCTCTCAGCCTCGAGACTCGATCCCTCACTTTCAAACCTTGAACTTAGATTCAGAATGTTCAACGGCCAACCACAATGTAAGGCCCGTGTGGCCAGATCAGAAGCAGCCCATGAATTAGGGGCAAGAATATCATATATGATCAAAAGGAAGCTTGTAAAGCTAGATCAGAAGTGCCCCTGGAACTAGGGGCAAAAATGTCAGATGTGCTCGAAGAGCGAAAGATGAGTCATTCCTGCAAACCAATGAAGACTGGCAAGAGTGCCAAATCCCAAAAATGAGGAAAGAAGAAAGTACTACCGGAGAAAAACTGAGTTCCTATCCACAACACTAGGGACAAATTCACCCTCCATTGGATGGACTTCTACATCATTAGCGAACAACATGCATTCTCCTGGATTCAGATGACTTCAAGATCTCAAAACCATTTGACATGGACAAAGCTACACTTTTACCCTTGAGAGGCTCGCTGAGCCGAAAACCCGGAAGGGCGACCCAGACAAAAGTTAGAGCAAGAAAAAGAACAAAAAGAACAAAAAAAAAGAAAAGAATGAAAAAAGGAAAAAAGAAAAAAAGAAATGAAAAGAAAAGAAGAACAAAACTCGCAAGGTTGAAAACCCAAAAGGGCGGCCTTGGAAAAAGTTAGAGCGTAAAAGGAGAGGTTAATACCCGAGTGTCCCTTAACCCGAACTACGTAAGGCTTGATTCCCATCTTTGGGATACGTAGGCAATTTCATCCTGAAGTCCAGCCATAAACACTTCTAAAAATGACTATGTCCATGTAATGGTTTTGATCATCCTCGCCTTCTCTGTATCCGAGAGTTCAGTTGTGACCATCGCTATGAGGATTGATTACAATGCACTGCGGTGCCATCTAAGCAAGGGGCAACTTTCCGTTGCCAATACGCCGCAACGCCATTCAAACAAGGGGCAACTTTCCGTTGCCATGCAGTGCCGTTCAAGCAAGGGGAAATTTTTCATTGTTATGGATCTGAGGTTGCGCATCTTGAGAGTAGGTTCCATGCTCATTGAGCAGTGGCCGTTTGCAAAAACAGTTTTGAGAATTTTTACTGAGTTTGACTAATTCTCTCGAAAATTATTTCACTTTTCCAAAACTGGACCATTTCTTGGATCCAAAAAGGAAAATTTTCAGTGCTCATAACCTAACTTACATGATTTCAAATCAGAAAATCGAACAAACATGTTAATCTAACTCTCATGTTGGTCAAAATTATTTTAGCAGAACGTCAAAAACAAAAAAATGGTCAAAATAATGAACTAAGGGCAAAGTTAAGTCAGGTGTTCTGTCTTTTCCCCGTTGTCAACATACTTGCCAGAAAAGGGCACTCTACTTGCCAGAAAGGGCACTCTACCCGCCAGAAAAGGGCGCAACTGAAGCTAACAACAAAGGGCTGAAAGCTCTCAGCATTCTCCAAGCAACGAGGTGTCAAGCCAAGTGTGAAGCATGAACTGGAATGGATGAAGATATTCCACTCCCTCGTCTGGACACATTTGATCATGTTCGAACTCCCCAGTAGAACATCGCCAATCGATGTCAGCTGCAGATTGGCTACACACCCAGTTGTAGCACAACCCCTCTGTGGGGAAATTCACTAGTTGTGCACAGAAGAAGAAGAAGAATCGAGCAGAATGCTAGGGGCAAGAGCCTGCAACTTCTTGTTTATCCATCAACCACCCTAGGGAGGGATGAAAAATGAGAGATTAAAGAATAGAGAGATGTGCGCTGAGAGGAAAAGCGAGAAAAGGGTTTTGAGGGAAAAATCGAGCTTGAGGGCCGAATGATGTGAGAATCACAAATGAGAAATGGTAGGAAACAATACCCAGAGAAACAGGCTCCCTGTGCACGTCTGAGTGTCGTGTCCTTTTGTTTTATCTCGATTCTTGTCTTGAGTCGTTTTTTAGTGTCTGTGTTTGTGTTTAGGTTGTTTTTCCTTTGTTTTCCTTTGTTGAGCCGTGGTGCGCTGTGTTCAGTTGTAGGCTCAATACCCGGTTAAGAATTCATCTCTCAATTTCAAAAATAAATCGCTTTGTGCTCAAAGTGCTGTGCCATTCTTCACATATGTGCAAAACAAGATTCTTCATTTCATGAACTGCACGGTTCAACCCAGGTCATGTGAGAACAATAGAACCAGGACCCATCTGAAGCTACATAGGTTCCGGACTGCAAACCAAAAGAAAAGAGAGAAAATTTTGAGCATCTTAGTGTGTTTCAACTTTGGTAAATTCCGAGACTGCATTCCAGGTGCATCTTGTCAGGCCTCGCCTTTCTCTGGAGTATGAGTGTGTCTCGACCCCAAGCTTAAGCCTGCTTCAAGTTACAATGGTAATTAAAGCAGCAGCAAATGTTACCCCTCGCCAACATGAACAGGGTGTACCCTTTTTGAGCTGAGTGTGTTGCAAAGCCCTTTGAGAGATGAATCGGAGGCGCCAGAGTACATGTTTGATGCCCCTCTATTGCATAGAATGTGCTCTTTTATATACACTTCTGTTGCATGCGTGCCACACATCGTTATGATTCATGCATAGAATATGCTTGCTTTCGATTCCGCATAGAATATGCTTTGCTTTCAATATTGCATAGAATATGCTTTCCATGTTGCATAGAAAATGCCGCCTTACTTGCACAGAAGATGCATTTTATCGCACTTCTTTTATGCACCTTCCTCGCACTTTCTGGTGCATTGTATCTCTCTCGCACTGTCTTGTGCATTTTCACATTTCATAGCATTCGCACTATCTTGTGCACTCACGTTGTCTAACGCATCGCGCTGTCTAGCTGTAACAGCGCCCGCGTGGGCCTCATGCTACAGTTCGGACTCGATTTGTGTCACGGTTCTAAATCTGAACCAAAGAGTCCAAATCTGGCAAATCGTTTTGAGAAACAGATTTTTGAAAAAGTAGTGCCAAACATGGACTGCTTTGCCAGATACAGAGTCACCACCTAAATATTTTTTATGGGAGAATTTAGGAAACCCTGACTCGGTGCCGAAGGCCACATGTCCGTCATCACCGGAGGTGTCTCGGCTCGGGAGCTTGGGTACGATCAGGGAAGGTCAGCTATGAGCACCCCCTTTCGCCCGGTCCGAAGACCGGCCTCTACTAACCGTGATATCCAATTTTGAAAACGCTATGTGTTCTTATTCCAATTATTAGCCTAGAATTACTATGTTATGCGCGCAGCAAACAAGTATAGACTAGATTGCCTAATTTGGAAAGAAACATTGCATATCCGTTCATTTTGAAAATGCTTTGGAATTTGCTACTCGCAAGTAGGCTAAAACACGGATTTCAATGAGTTCTTCCAACTCAAACAATCCAACCTTCACCCACAGGCATTCAAGCAGTTTATAACACATAAGCATCTAGCCACATGTTAAGCGTGCTGACATGGCAACATTCACACTCATGCGATATGCTAAAGCGGAAATACTTACATCGTACTCCGTGCCAAAACAAAGAACTTGTTAGCAAACATGCATGATCCAAGTCCATGTTAAGTGCCTAATGCATCGCATACAAAGTGTTGTTGGAATAGGCTCGGCTATCCTAAACATGGTATGTGAGAAATGCACAACTTTCACATATTCAGTTTGGAATTTGACATACATATGCAGTTAGCATGATGTACCGAGCTCAATGCATGTAATACAAATGCATGGATGCACGCATGCATAGCATAAGGTATGCTAATTTAAATGTGTCCTAATACTAACCATTAAAGCGGGTAAGTAAAAGGGAAGAAAGAAGTGAGGTTGGAAGACATACTCACCACCCACGCACACTTATTACAGATTTGCCCTCGCTCGGAGGGACCGAATAAATATTACAAATTAATTAACTACGCAAGCTAATTAATATTACAAATTGCCTAATTTAATTAACAAATTAAATAGACTAAGAAAAACAGTAAAACGCCTCGAGAAGCGCGCCGCCATGCACAAGCTGCCTCTGTTTTCCTTTCTTCACTTCTCTAGAGGCTGTCAAAACCTCAGGGTTACATCTCTGGGCACTGGGGAGTACCATCGGCTGAGTGGAATTATCACCGGCACTGGTATGTGTCCATCGGCACAAAATTGAAGCTGTCGGCAAAGAAAAGGTTGCCGGCCGGCACCTTACACTGCCGGTCGGCAAAGAAAGTCTGCAGGACCTGCAACTCACAGCAACAGAGGGCAAAACAAGGCATGGCAGCACAATTCAAGGCATGTATGCACCAACCATGTCTCTTATCATTGTAATGACTCAACGGGACATGTGCCTCGGTTCTCGGACCACCAATCACGCATTTTCATGCATGATGGCCCAAAGAAACAAGTATGCAACTTTGATTTCAAATGCATGCAAACCAATCAAACAAATTAGGCCCAATTCCTATCACCATTTCAAGGAACAAGGCATGCATGCAAGATGCAATGCAACCTAGGCATACAAGCTAAGAATGCAACATGGCATGGCAAGGCACTTATGCAAGCATACATATGGCAATGCAAATGGATGGCAAGATGGGCTTATACATGAATTAGGCAGCTCTAATAAGGCCTAAAACAGTGGCCATTAATGCCTAAAATGGATGCTAAGCACACATGCACACACACACATGTTAAGACCCAACACTTGGGCACAAAGCAAGCAACATTCAAGCACACTTGAAAGAGACATTCATGGACTAAAAGCATGCAACATAAGCTCTGAAAATCATGCTAAAACAAACCTCAAGAATCATTTAAATGGCATTCAAATGACTCAAAACAAAAGCATGAATAAGCACCAAAACATGGAGCATTGCTACACAAGCTTATGAGGCATTAAAGAGACATGCAAGGCAATCCAACAAGCATGGAAATGGGACTAAAATGGCATGTAGGATGATCCCAAATCACCAAAACAATGCAAGGATGGCATGCTACACATGCACATACTCAAGGCCAATGAGCCCAAATACAAAGGAGCTATATCAAGCATGCCAAAATCGACCCAAACACTTATGGACAGACCTAGAGCATGGCAAGATAAGCACATAATCTTCACAAGACTAAGCCTAAAACATGCTCCAACAAAGGCTAACAACCTAAGACATGTTAAGGCATAAACAAGGCATTACATGGCAACTATGCTAAGCATGCATGGAGTTCCAAAACCAACTTAAAGTCATGTTATATTATGGATATATAAGCATGAAAAACAAACCAAACATGCTCAACACACACTTAAGCATAGGCTTCCTTAAGAGGCCAAAATGTATCCTTTTCAAGGACAACAAGGAGAGGGGGTGGCCCTCTCCTTCTTGGGGCTTCAAGGCATCATCTTCACCACTGAAATCCCTCAAGATTTCAGTGGTGAAGAGACCCCAACACCAAAATCCCGGAGCTAGCACAAAATGGCTCAAAATGAGGCCTTTCAAGGCCTAAGGGTGGTCAACAACCCTTAAACAACAAAACACTCTTAATAAACAATAAAGAGGGCCTAAAAACAGAACTTTTTTATGTTATACAATAAGCACAAAAACAGCTCTAAGATAGGTATAAAATCAATGCAAAAATGGGGAAAAAAGGGACTAGATTCTCACCCTTGAAGCCTCCTTTACAAATGGTGCTCCAATGGCCTCCTTTAGCTTGAATCTAACACCAAAACTTCAAAAACAAACCCTTTAGAACCTCAGCTCCAAGAGGAAGGTGAAACACTAGGTGTTTGTGTGCAATAGTAAGACACAAAACACACACAAGAGTAAATATAGAGATAGGATATGTATGCAACTCAAACCCTAAAACCAGAGCTTCTCTCTGTGTTTTTCCCTCTCTAAAATGTCTAAAAGTCCCTCCCTTTCTTACAAGAGAGAGCCTCTATCTCCTCCTTTTCCAAAACTTGCAAAACTTACAAGTTAAGCAAAACTAGAGGGCCATCCCTCCATACACGTGTATGGAGGGAAAGTCACTGCAATACAGCTGCCTAAAAATATCTCAAAAAGCAACTGAACAGCAATCGGCCGGCCAAAAATGCCATCTTGGCCAAAAGGAGTGCCGGTCGGCAACAAAGAGTGATGACCGGCAACAAAGAGTGCCGGTCGGCAAACTATATTGCCGGTGGCAGAAAAAAACCAGCCGGTGGCCTCTAGCCAATGCCGGTGGTGGGTGGGGATGGTCTACAAGCCCCACCCTGCCTCTCAAGGGCAAGATGCAAGTGTTTGGTGCAAAACCAGACACTAAACGGTCGAGTTCGGAGATCCTGGGGCAAGGCACGCGAGCCGAGGCCTCCGGGAACTCCAAACGAACACAAACATGGAAGATCACCGTGTGTTCAAACGGTGACGTCCAAGTCTTGAGGACGGTCAAAAATGGGGTGTCTACACTAGCGCATCGCACTATCTTATGCAATCGCACTATCTTGTGCACTCGCGTTGTCTAACGCATCACGCTGTCTAGCGCATCACACTATCTTGTGTAATCACACTGTCTTGTGCACTCGTGTTGTCTAACGCATCGCGTTGTCTAGCGCATCGCACTATCTTGTGCATTCGCACTGTCTTGTGCACTCGCGCTGTCTAGCGCATCGCACTATCTTGTGCAATCGCACTGTCTTGTGCACTCACGCTGTCTAACGCATCGCACTGTCTAGCGCATCGCACTATCTTGTGCATTCACACTGTCTTGTGCACTCGCGTTGTCTAGCGCATCGCACTATCTTGTGCATTCGCACTGTCTTGTGCACTCACGTTGTCTAGCGCATCGCGTTGTCTAGCGCATCGCACTATCTTGTGCATTCGCACTGTCTTGTGCACTCGCGTTGTCTAACGCATCGCGCTCTCTTGCGCATCGCACTGTTTTGTGCACATTACATTGCATTGCATCATTCGCACTATTTTGCGCACCTCAATCGCATTGTTTTATGCACCTTACTTGCATCATGCATGCATATTATCGCGCTATTTTGCGCATCGCGCTATCTTGCGCACCTCATCTGCACTTGTTAGTGCATTGCATTTTCATTCGCGCTGTTTTGCGTATCGCACTATTTTGTGCATTACATTGTTTCATTTGCGCTATCTTGCGCATCCCACCTGCACTTGCATCGCATTGTATTACATTCGCGTTGTCCTGCGCAGTCTACCTGCACGTGTTAGTGCATTGCATTGTTACGCACTTTAACCTGCATTGTCATGCATTCTTCACCTGCGTCGACACGCATGTTTCGCTTCCACCTGCATTGTCATGCACTCTTCACTTGCGTCGACACGCATGTTTTGCCTCCACTTGCATTGTACATAGCATATATTGCATGCATTCACTGCATCACCTCCATCTATCACTTTCACCTTTCCAAGTTGAGCTTGGTCTGGTATGTGCCCATACTTTTCACGTTGAAGCACGGTTATGATATTATGTGTACGCACCTAGTGTTGATAGTTACATTTTGTGCCTTAGTCACGGGGCCATTGCATTGTGCATGTTTGCATGAGTATTGGTGCCTTGATTCCATCATCTTTGGCCACTGATTTTGGCATGCTTGAGAGCTACCCATGTTAGTGTAAGTCCATCTCACCATGTTGTTGCATGCTTGTTTCATTTTGCATGTTGTTGCATGCTATACATGTCCACATGTTTAGGTTGTATGCCTATTACATATTGCATGTAAACATGCTCATGTTGCATTAGATTTGTTGCACACTTGAGTTATTTGCATGCTTGCTTGCTTGTCTAGGTTGCATTGCATTGTGTGCGCATCCCTTGCCTCTTGATCAATCATGATAGAGGTTGGGGCCCTTTGTGTGTTTTGTGCATTTCATTCCATATTGAGTTGTACACTTGGCTTCTTTGGCCATCATGCATTGAAATGTGTGATTGATGGTCCGAGGGTCGAGAACCATACTCCCTTGAGTCCATAACATGATAGGGAGGGTGGTTGTGCACACATTGCTTTAAAAATGCATTGACATGCCTTGTCTGTCCTCTGCTGCTGCAAAACAGGATTCTGCAGGAAGAGTTGGCCGACCGACCACATTCAGTGCCGGCCGGATATTCATTTCTGGCCGAGAGCTATACAACTGGTCGATGACCACTTTTCCAGGGCCGGTGACTATTCCTCTTGGTCGGTGACCTTCCACAGTGCTCAGAAGGTGGTCCAGAAGCAGCCTTAGGACTTGTGCAGTCTTAAGAGGTGCAGAGCAGTGTAAACAGAGGCAACATGTGGCATGGCGACAGATTTACGAGTGAGGCAAATCGAGCATGCAAGCATTTGACCCTCTTTCCGAGGCAGCTTTACTGCTTTAGTATTTTAATTAATTTGTTAATTAATTATAGTTTTGTAATATTTAATTAGCTGGTTAGTTGGTTAATTTGTATTATTCTTTCGAACCCTTCGAGAGAGGGCAATGTTGTAATAAATGTGCGTGTGTGTGATGCATGTCTTCCAACCCCCATTTCTTTCTCCCTTTTATTTAACCGCTTACGATGGTTAGATTTAGGGCATATTTCAATTAGCATCCTTATGCTATGCATGTCTGCATCATTCATACGTCTTGCATGCACCGTGCTCGGCGCATCATACTAACTGCATTGTATTTCAATTCCAAGTTAAATACGTGTTAGTTGTAGCATCTCACATGCCATCTTAGAATAGCCGAGCCTATCTTAGTTGCATTTTGCATGTGTTGCATTAGCCATCTTAACATGAACTAGGATCATGCATTGATTACTAACTAGTTTTTGTTTTGGCTCGGAGTACTCGGTAAGTGTTTATGCTTTGGCATCCTTGCATGCATGTGAGTGATTGCCATGATAGCATGCTTACCATGAGGCTATATGCTTATGTGATATAACTGCCTGAATGCCTGTGGGTGAAGGTTGGGTTGCTTGAGTTTGAATAATTCGTCGAAACTCGTGTTTTAGCCTACTTGCGAGTAGCAAACTTCAATCCATTTTTCAAAACAAATGGATATACGATGCTTTGTTCCAACTTAGGCAATCCAGTCTATACTTGTTTTACTGTGCGCATCACGTAGTAATTCTAGGCTATTAAACCAAAATAAGAACACATATGTTTCAAAATAAAATATCATGCTTAGTACAGGCCGATCTTCAGATCGGGCGAGCGAGGGTGCTCATAGCTGACCTTCCCTAATCGTACCCAAGTTCCCGAGCCGAGGCAACTTTGGTGATGACGGACACGTGGCCTTAAGCAACGAGTCAGGGTTTCTTAAATTCCCCCAAAACAAAATATTTAGGTGGCGACTCTGTATCTGGCAAAGCAGTCCATGTTTGGCACTTCTTTCTAAAAATCTATTTTTTAAAACGATTTGCCGGACTTGAACTCTTTGGTGATTTATCAATCTTGCATTGCACTTTGCGAGATTTGATTAAGAACCGTGACATTTGAGTCCGAACTGTAGTGAGCCCAAATGAACAAAACGGGATTTCTCCCGGGGCGTTCGGGGACGTCTACACTAGTCTCTTTGGACTTAACTTAAGAGGGCACATCTGGCCCTACCAACAGATCCTGGGGAGAGATAGCTAGGAGCACCTCCATATTGGTTGTCCACCAATTCTGGTACCGTCTCAATGAAATGTTGTGTGGGATGAAGGGAGTGAAACTGAATTTGACCAAGTCTTGTATCAACTTGGAAGTTTCCTCATCCAGCTTGGTTCTTGGTACTTTCAACCCTTTGGTTGCAAGATTGGGGTTAGTTTGGCCGCTGAGAGGGACAATAATTCCTTTAGTAAGCCCAAATTGCCTAGCAAATTGGGCAGGGCAGTAGGGTTCAATAATACACTTATAAGCTCAAAAGTTCAAGGTACCAATGTAGAACTCCCTTGGAATGAAAATTGAGCCCCACATATCTCTGTGAATGGGGTTGGAACAGGTGTTGTCAGCCACGAAAGTCCTCAGCCATGTTGGCCATGTGTTAGCTGCAAAGGGGCAGAAAAAAAGTAGAAAAGGGAGAAGCTAAGAGTTGATAGAAGAAAGTAAGGTAATAAGCAAAGCTAGAAGGGTAGAGAGAAACTCTGGCATACTTCATTCCATAGGTGGTAGAGTCTTGAACCAAGAATGTCAACCACCTGGAATGCAAGTTAGTGAAGTAAGCAAAAAGGCAGAGTTGCAACACCCAGAGTGGTCCCCTTTGGTTGGCATCTAGAGGTTTCTCACAAAACTAGGAGCAAGCTCTATATACATGACCCAGTACATAAGGAGCTAAGGCTATCTTCTTAGCCAGAACAAGAGTCTTTGCAAGAGGGGCAAACTCAGGCATAATCCTCTGTGAGGAGGTACAAAATAAAAAATTGCAGAGCCAATATAAGAGAATAGAAAAGAACTCTCGATCGGTCACAAGACCTTCCCTTTTATTCTCAGATTTTAATAAATCACTAAAGGAAGAGGTCAAAGGGGAAATAGAGAAGGGAACATTAAGATCAGGATTATTAGGACCAAAGGGAGTACCAGCGAGTGATAACACTAGAAGATGGCACATGTCAAGGACAGTGGGGGCCATCATGCCACACCAAAATTGGAAAAAATTGAAAGCTGGGTGTGGATTCGACTTTCTTTGCAAGCCCCTCTTTCGGAAAGGCCCAAATTGGTCTCCTACAGTTCGGACTCCTGTCACGGTTCTGAATCTAATCTCACAAAGTGCAATGTGAAACTACTAAACACCAAAGAGTCCAAATCCGGCAAATCATTTTGGAAAATCGATTTTGAATCAAAAAGCGCCAAACATGGACTTCTTTTCCAGATTACAGAGTCGCCACCTAAATATTTTGTTTTTGGGAACTTTAGGAAACCCTGACTTGTGCCAAGGGCCACCTGTCCGTCATCACCAAAGTTGCCTCGGCTCGGGAACTTGGGTACGAGAGGGGAAGGTCCTAAAATGAGCACCCCCGCTCACCCAATCAAAGGATCAGCCTCTACTAAGCGTGATATGTTGTTTTTATAAACACATGTGTTCTTATCTAGTTATTAGCTAACTTTATTATGTGATGCACACACAAGTATAGACTAAATCGCGAGAATTGGAACATTTCGACTCATGTTTGTTTTCGAAAATGGTTTGAAGGTGCCACTCGCAAGTGGGCTAAAACGCGGATTTGCCACCCTCATGTGGGCTTAAAACATGATTTTGCCACTTCGCAAAGTGGGCTTAAAACATACATTTGTCGAATTGTTCCAATTCAAGTAATAAAGCCTTCACCCACAGGCATTCAAGCAGTTAATCACATAAGCAAATAGCCTCATGGCAAGCATGCTATCATGGCAACACTCACACTCATACAAATATGCTAAAGCATAAAACTTACAATGTACTCCAAGCCAAAACAAAAGCTAGTAAGAAACAATGCATGATCTTAACTATGTTAAATGACTAATGCAACACATGCAATAATGCAATTAATAGGCTCGGCTACTTTAATCATGGTATATGATACAATTTGAACAACATGTGATAAACACGTATTCAAAGAAGTGTATTGAAATACAATACAGTTTGAATGATGTGCCGAGCCTCGGTGCATGCAGGACAAATGAATGATGCAAACATGCAAGCATAAGGTATGCTAATCGAAATATGTCTCTAATCTAACCATCGAAAGTGGTTAGGTAAAAGGAAGAAAGAAGTGGGGTTAGAAGACATGCACACACGCACGCACACTTATTACAACATTGTGCCCTCTCGAAGGAGGGTCCGAATAAATAAGCTAAGCTACACTAAGCTAAGCTAATTATTACAAACCAACTAATTAACTATTCTAGCTAATTAATTACAAACCGAATTGAATAACTAACTATGCTAAGCTAATTAAAATATTACAACACTTGAATCGAATAATTAGCTACGCTAACTAATTGAAACAATTAAATGGCCTTAGGGGGAGGAACGCATGCATCCTCGGTTGGCTTCCTTCCGAAAATCCACCGCCTTGCCTTTGGATGCCTCTGTTGCACTTTGTTTTGATCTCTGAACATTACACCAATTTCCAGACTACTTCTGCTCTACCTCAGGAATACTTTGAACAACTTTTCCACTGATGGCCGGTCGGCTACCATAGGTGACTGTTGGCCATCCTTTTCCTGGAATTCTCCTTTTTGCTGCAATGGAGAGCAAATAGAGGCAAAGTAGTGTATTTTCAAACAATATATGTACTATTACCCTCCTTAGCATTTCTCAAGCTCAAAAGGAGTGTAATTTTTGGCTCTCAAGCCATCAACCAAGCATTTTCATGCATGATGGCCAAAGAGTCAAGCTTGTACAAAGTCAATGAATGCACAAATAAGACTCTAAGTACCACCACCCGCATGATCAAGGGTGATGGCGACCAAGAAACGTGACACGTTTCATCACTTTGAGTATCTTGTTTATGTTTTACTTTCCTCATTTTGTTTACACATTCTACATTACCGATTAATCCTTTAACCGATTAAGTTCAATGTGAAAGTCCTCTAATTGGAAAGATGGCCTAAGCCACAAGTGCCTTGAGCATGAAAGAGGCTTCATGTTGTTGGTTAGGAGGAACCCTCAAGAGAAGGTTAAAACCATTAGGCATGAGAGCCCAAGTTCACACTCAAGCCAACAAGGGGCTCAAGACCACTTTCAAAGAAAATTAAAAAGTGAAGAACAAAGGGAGGTTGCAGACTTTTTAGTACTGAAATGGCATGAAAAATGGCACTACAACATGCAAGCAACACATGCACAACATGTTCAAAAGCCAAAAGCATTAAACTAGTGAAGAGCATCACACTAGAGGCATGCAATATCAAGCTCAAATGACCACACCAGCTCAAAACATAGCTAAACCATGCCAAAACAGTGGCTAAAACATGTTGAGATTGAAGCATAAAAGGCAAGAAAAACATGCTCACGTGTTAAGCTACAAACAAGGCTCAAGGCACAACTCTCAAAAGCAATGAAAGATTGAAAAAAGCGAGAGTGTGATAGTGCACTGAAATCACATGTAAAATGGTGCTACAACATGCAATCATCTCAAGCAAAACATGTTAGTGGCCTTAAAACACCAAGCTAGTGAAGGCATTTGTACTATAGCTATATAAAACAAGGCTCATATGATCAAGATAGCTCAAAATAGTGCTAAAGTAGGCCAAATCAGAGCCTAAAACATGTTGAGATCAAGTCACAAAAAGGTAGAAAAACATGCTCACATGTTAGGCCATCTACACTTGCAAACAAGACACAAGGAGGGAAGGCCACCCCCTCCTATTTTGGACCTCAAAACCAAGTTTTTACCACTGAAATTCCCTTGGAATTCAGTGGTTTAAATGGCCAAAAATTTTGACTTTAGTATGTTAAAAGATGATGCAAGAAGCTCATAAGCTAAGGGATAAAAAGAGAGATAATCCCCTAACACAAAATAGGCTCAAACCAACATGTTAACGCCTAAAAATTAGAGTTTTTCGTAGTTGAAAACCAGGCCAAAAATAGTGTAAAAAGATGGCAAAGCAAGCAACTAGAACAAAACTTACAAGGTAAAGTCTTATACCTTTGAAGCACAACAACAAATAGCAACAATTCTGAGCTAAAACCAGCCTGTAGAACTCAAACAAGGCCTCCAAGAACCTCAGCTCCAAGGTGAAAGTGTTTGGTCAAGGGTCTTAGTGCAAATGTGTAGAGGATTCTCACTTTCAAGCACAAAATAGGAAGAGAGAGAGGATTCTAGAGAGAGAGGAAATTTGCTCACGAAAATTTCTAACCTTTCAAATGGGGGAGAGACCCCCCATTATATAGAAAAACAAGCCAAAAGCTTGTATTCATCCTTTCATACACGTGTATGGAGATGCGCATCAGTGATCAACAGCTGGCACAGCTGGCAAATAAATATCTGAAAAAGGAGAAAAATGGTCGTCGGCCATAATTAGTGGCCAATCGGCCATCAATGTAGCCGACCGGCCATCTGTGTGGCTGACCGGCCACCACTGATGGCCGGCAGGCACAAGCCATGGCCGATGGACATTAGGGATGGCCGACAAGCCACCCTCTCCTCCAAATTCATAGCAACAAGCTCTTGGCCCACAACTAAGCACAAAACAAATAAGATTAAAGGCTCCAAGGCAAGGCGCTCAGCCGAGACCTTCAGGAACTCAAAATGAACACGAGCAAGCACAATCATCGGGTGTTCAAACGATGACGTCCAAGTTTTGAGGATGGTCAAAAATGGGCTATCTACACTAGGTTCCAAAAACAAAGTGCAGAAGGTATGAGAAAAGGGTTTTCAAGAATAGAAAACCTAGCTAATCGAAGGGCGTCGAGGAGACAGAGTTCTTGGAGGCCTAGCGCTCTAGCAGGAATAACTCGGTCATACCATTTCTCCCATTTCGGCCTCAATGTGGGCCAGCAGCAATGGGAACAGTTCATCTTCCAGCTTTCCCAATCAAGGCCACCCTCGTAAAGGAGGCATTGATCCTTTAAACACGGATATAGAGTAGGGAGTTGGGTGGGAGCTTCTCTGAAAATGGGTCCACGAACAAACTCCTCTTGAGCGTGGTAACGGGGAATAAAGATTCACCCAGTGATAGCACATCGTTCATTGGCCTTGTATTTGGCACATTCTTCATTGATGATTCTCCTCAAAGCCACAGATGGGCTCACACGCTCAACAAGTCGTATTTTGGAAGAAGAAGCCATTAGCGAGGGATTGAAAGAAGAAGGTAAGTGGAAAGGCAAGGAGCGATAGATAGGAGCAACAAGAGTGAAAGGAAGACTCTGGACAAGCGTGCAGATAAAGCACAAGAAGAGGGGGTTTTAAACCTTTCTGTCCAAAGTTACCCATTTAATATACGAGTTAAATGGACTCAGGTTCTAACCCATGTGTAATCCTTGAGAACACAAGGAAGAAAACTATCTCCGAACCAGTATGTAGATACCATATAAAGGAGGGAAACACATTTCAAACACTGAGCTTGGCTTCAAAAATTGTTAGTTGGCTTCAAAGCCAGTTTTCAAATACTTAGCTTAGCTTTGAAAATAGGAAGTTGGCTTTGAAGGGATCTTTGTAGTGACCTATGATTAGAATATGGTTCTTGTCTATTCTTTCAGCATACATAAGCACTATGGAACTAGTTCTTGGTTAAGCAATATAGGAAGTCCAAAGGCCAAAGGACTTATCTTATACTTTTGCTTATATAAAACCCTTCGAAGGCAATATGGCCGTTCTTAAGAGAAATTTCACGCTTCAAAACACCTGAACTAGGCCTCGAAGCAAGATTGGTTAGTTCAAAGTTGTTATTTACACAGATTATATTAACCATACGATTAGAATGTGAAAACCTAAGACAAATACCATCACTCCTATGAGGAATTTTATGATTCGAAGCATTTGAAACCAGGCATCAAAGCAAGTTGGTTGCTTCAAAGCTGCTATTCACAGATTACATAGACAGAGTAAGGAATAAAGTCACATTTGCCACGTATTCGATTATTCAATTGGAATATAAAACCAAATCAAGACAGATGAGATTGGAAGAACCCAGTTTTATGGATATGCAATATTTACATTGGGAAAACCTACTTGGTTACGTTCTTAATTTCATAAAAATAAGGAATAGACAAAGTCACAAGATCATGAAACTTTGTCCAACAAAATTCAATAAATACATACTCTTTTCCTAACCTATCTTCTATCCTATCTAAGTTTGGTTTATCTAACTGATAAGCCCTTAGTTGGAAGAAGAGTTGTTGGGCCTTCATTTCAAATTCTGTTTGTTTAAGAGCCTTCTTTTTTCATCCATTCCTCCTTTCCCATGTGCATCGCCCATAATGGCATCTTCTCCATACTCTGAATCTTGGTTCTTAAAGTCTTCATATTCTTCAAGAAGATTCTCTGTTTCAGATACAATTTGAATACGAGCAGCAGAGGTGTTCTCCAACAAGTCACTGGTAATAGAGGCATTTGTGTGCCAGTTGAGTAGAAGAGGAAGTTGATCCAAGAAAGTATGAAGTTCTACCTGAGCTATAGGGTTAAGGATGTGGTTTCGAGAGATAATATCACAGGACCATAACAAGCTCTTGTGAGGAATGTCATCTCGAAGGATCTCAAAGGATAAATGGGAGAAAGCAGCAAGCAGAGTCTGGGCTTTATACTGTTGACAAGCAGTAGGAAGAACTAAAGCTTGGTAGGGAGCAAAATGCTGGCTCTCGAAGAGGGTGAGTTTCAGTTCTTCAACCTAGTTAGGATTGGAGGGCAGGGAAAGAGCAGTTGGCTCCTCTCCAAATGAAGGTGGGAACTCAAGCTTGTTCACACATTCTAGCCAATCAGAGGAGCAGATTTTTCATTTTTTTTTGCTAGGAGTGCAGGACTGATTCCCAAGGCCTCAACAGGGTGTGGAGTCCTTCACACTATTCTGGACGGTAAGGTGAAAGTATACCATGCCGAAAGCAAGTTGTCTTAAAGGTTGTGAAGAAGGTCGAGGGGGACGTATGGATATATTACAGAACTGCGCATGAAGAGATGAATTGTAATGGGATCATCAAATTCAAAAAATCGATGGTGGATTCATTCCCTTGTTTGAGGTTGAGTGGGTGTGGGCCAAGCATCCCAGCCAGTATTTCCAGAGGATGATAAAGCAACTTTATTCCATGCAGAGAGTTTTGGAGCAGATGACGAGCTTCCAAGATCCATTTACGCAAATGCTTGGTCCAGAGGTTCATATGGTGCAAAAGCTTCCATGACTTATATAAATGGGGGCGGATAATTGTGGCTAATAAATGCATGACAGTTCTTCCGAGGTCCATCATCATTGTCAAATACCTCCTCATATGCTCGATCAATGTAAAGCAAGGCTTGATTGGCCATTGGAGATATATCAGTCTCTCTGTATTCACAGATAATGAAGGGAATGTTCAAAACGTAAGGAAGGATTTAATGAAATTCGGTGCTTCATTTCTAAGAAGACGGTTACACTTTAGCCATGTCCATGCACGTCCTAGGACGTAGATAAAGCCCGTTGATCCACTAATATCACCATGTATTGGGTATATTAGTGCAGGGGGTAAACGTTGGCTATATATTTTGTACAAGCCAATCGTAGCTTAACACGCGGCTCGTGAAGGGTAATTTGGGAAATTAATACAAGTCTCCAATCAGTAATAGACACGTGGCAGTTCATATTGATAATGGTGGGTCTGCATTATATGGAAGCAGTTAGAAGGCGCGGCGTAACATGGCCCAATAGTTACTCAAAAGTTCGAATTCAAAATACAAGAGGGAAGCCTAACTAAAGGAATGGCATAGTGGAAGCTGACTGTGCGAAGCCATGACCAGAGATTGTGGAAGTGCATTTCGACAGTTGGATGCCCATTTCGACGGTTACCTTTGGGAAGTATAAATAGAGGAGAAGGCCCCAGAATGCTGAACCCAGACTCAAATCTAGAAATCAGTTTATTTACTTCATATTTCTTTCTAGTTTTACATTTCCAGTTCTCTACATTTCCGCACTTCAATTCCTATACTGCACCTCATTTCCTATGAGTAGTTTCAAGTAGTCATTGTTGTAAACCTTTTCAAGGCTTGGTCATTTCATTGTAAGTTCCTATTTACAAAGCATGAGGGATATGGCAGAGACAACCCAAAACAGTCCTAGAACATGTCAAAATGATACTAAAACATGCATGAAAGGAAGCCAAAACAAGCTAACATGAGGGGCATAAGGCATGGTGCATACAAGGCAAATAAGGTGCATTACACTACACCTATTAAGACCAAGCATGGGATGACTTAACTAACAAAAATCAAAGTTATATCATGGCAAGATAACCCCAAAATACATTGAAATGATGGCTTGCAAGCTAAGGCATGAAGGCATACGCAATGATTCATATTAAGGCATAAAGGGGGAAACCCTCCAACGCATTGAATGAGTGATAAATGCAAGTGCATGAGCATGAAACATGGACTAAAATCACATAATAAATGATGCCAAATCATTCAAATAGTCCAAGTAAAGCATGCTAGTGGACTTGGTGCACAAAGCTAACAAGCTAAATTGAACCATGGCTATACAAAGCAAGTCATGCATGGACAAAACAAACAAAATCAGAGCTAAAGCATGTTAAAACATGGACAAAAGCTTCTTGAAGTTAAGCCAAAAGCATGCTAGAATGACATGTTAAAGCATGATGCATGTTAGGCTAATTCATGGAAATGCACTACAAGTGCATGAAGCATGCAAAGGCCAACCAAACCAAACCCTAATAGAGGTATGACATGGTGAAATAAGCCCAAGAACATGCTAAAATGGACACAAAACAAGCTAGAATGACATGCTACTTCATGAAGCATACAAGACTAGTGTGTGTGATTTACACTACAAGTGTATAAACCATGCATGGAGTGACCAAACCAAATCAAAACAAATCTGAGACATGCTGGAATAACCCCAAATACATGCTAAGAACAAGCCGACACAAGCTTAATAAACATGCTCAAACATGAGGCATTCAAAGCAAGTATTGAAGACACAAGGAGAGGGGATGACCCTCTCCTATTTAGGACTCCAAAACCACCTTTTCACCACTGAAAATCCTCTGGATTTAAGTGGTAGAAAGGTCATGCAAAGGCTACAACAAGAGCCTAAAGGGATGGCTCAAAGCAAGGCCTAACAAGGCCTAAGAGGGGGTAGATCACCCCCAATGAAAAAGTGACCTTAAACAAAAATTTTAAGCATGCAAAAACAAAACTTTTTCCAATTAAGAGATAAGCTTAAAACAGTATGCAAATAAGGCTAAAAACTTAAGCAAGAATGGGGGATTTAAGGGATAAAGACTCACTCTTGAAGACCTTCTTTACTACTGCAACTCCAGCAGGTTTTTCGAGCTCAAACCAACCCAAGAACACCAAAACCAGCTCCTAAGCACCTCAATAGCAAAAGGATGGTGTTTGAGTGTGTGTTTGTGTGTTAAAGTAAGACAAAATAACACTTTAAGGCACAAAAATGAAGAACCAAGGCAAGATAGATACAAAGCTATATGTATAACTCAAACCCTAATTTTTATGAACCTAGAAGAGGGAGGAGGAGCCTCCCTCTTATAGAGAACAAAAAGGCAAAGCTTCTCCACGAAGCTAAGGGCCAAGGCAATCCCTCCATACACGTGTATGGAGGATGGTCTTAGTGCCCTCCAACTAGCTGGAGGAAAATATCTCCAAAAAGGTGCCAAAAAGCAGCCAACCACTTAAAGTGGTCAGCCAGCTACTTAAGTGGTCGACCGACCACTTTAAGTGGTCTCCCAGAACAACAACTGGTCGGCCATGGTGGGAGAGAGTCCAGAGGATGAAAACAAGCAAATGGCATGGTGGCCGACCACTTTTGATGGTCCAAAGACTAGGGAGACCAGTTGTCAGACCAGAAAACTGGCTGGCAGGAGGAAAAGTGGTCTTCAAGGGGAAATACTGGTCTCTCACCCTTGTACCACCTTCCAAACAAGGAAAAAAAGGTTTGTACCAAAAACAAACCAAAACAGATGCAAGACGAAAGTTCGGGAGGCAAAGCGCGCAGCCGGGAGCCTCGAAAACTAGCTAACAAGCACCAAAAGTGGTTTATGACCACAAAAGTGGTCTCCCAAACCACAGTGGCCCTCTAGGCCAAGGAAACATGGTGTGGTTCAAAAACCACACCAAACAGAGAACATTAAGCGGTCCTGAGACAAGGCGCGCGGCCGAAGGCTCAAAAAATCGAAAACTGGTCTCCAAATGGGAAAAGTGGTCTACCACCACAAAAGAGTGGTCTACAAAACCTCTCCCTCCCTCCAGGGAAGAGAAACAAGGCCTGGTCCATAAACCGAGCCGAAGCACAAAGAGTTAAGAGTCCCGGGGACAAGGCTCTTAGCCAAAACTCTGAAACCTCGAAACGAGCACAACATACACTATCACTGAGCACTCAATCGATGACGTCTGAGTCTTAAGGTTGGTCAAAAATGGGGTGTCTACAGTGTGCATCTATAAAACTTTTGAAGCTTTGCATTTTGCACTCGAGCGACGCTTCTTGCACTCTGGCGAGGTCACTTGTTGTGTCTGGTCGCTCGAGCGACAACTCCTTCACTCGAGCGAAGGTCGCATATATTAGTTCGTAGCAGTTCATTCTTACATAGAAATTTTATATCTTTTTGCCCCAAAACCCTAATCCGGCACTCTCTCTCTCTCTCTCTAAAACACACACTCTCTCTCTACAAATACTCCATGATCTAAGGGTCTTTCTACCCTATTCCCTTTGATAAAGAGTTAGAGCATCTTGTGGGCTTCCTCTTAATCCGAGCAAAATCGAGTTTGGGCACCTTTGAGGTTCTTCTTCATCTCCTTTGAGCTTCTACACTTGAGGTATGGATATTCTACACTTTGTTATGATCTTTAACCTAGTCATTCATTGTTATGAATAAATGATGAGATTTGGAAGTGATTTGGGTAAAGTTAGGGTTTGGATCTAATTTGAAAAAGGAATTTCTATGTTGGGTCCTATGAATCAAAATGGGGTTTTGAATATGAGGCTACCTTGAGTTAAAATGGTGAATTTGGCCTTGGGGTTGATATTTGAGAAGGCAAAAATTTGTCCTAATTTGTGTTGAATAATTACTTTATATATATAATGAAATTGATATGGGAAATGTGAAATTGGGAGGATGTATGAATAAATGGTGTAGTTGGATTTGATAAATCACTCACATATGGAAATTTGATAAATTATCTGTTTAAAAGATTGTATATCTGTTTAGAAATATTTGTTTGCGGCTATCGGTGGAGTATAGCCATGATTGTTGTAGAAATTGCATGAGAATTAGGGAAATTGAAACTAATCATTTAAATTTTGTCATTGCATATGACGGTATGATTGAAACATTGAATATGTGTTGTGGATAGTCATTGTATATGACGATGCTTTTAATACATTGTATATGTATCATTGTTTGGGAGGAGATAGGGTATGGACTCCATTTAAAATTAGGTTGGCTGGAGTGTCTAGGGTGAAAGTCTCGAAATCTTGTGTATATATGGGTGCCGATTCCCTCGGATGAAAATTCCGTAAAATGAAAAAATTGAAGTGTTTGAATAATAGTTGTACTGAATTGTGAATCATTGAGTTGTAGTCTCATTTGGATTGTTTAGGTAACAATGAACTTTACTCATGAATTGACTTGAAAGGAAATGAATTTCACTTGAAATGAATAGATGGAATTGGATTGAGATATGAGTATCAGTACTGAATGGCCATAGAAAGTATGTAAGTTGGTTATAAATATTGAACATTTATCTGACATTCATATCTTAGTTAAACCTCATATATTGTGTTAGTATACCTCTACTGGGCTTTGGCTCACCCTATTTGGGGAACCATTTTTAGGTACAGGTGGTATGCTTCCTCCAAGAACGTAGCTTGGGTGGACTTAAGAGCTGGAGGCTCTATTTTGTCATATTTTTTCATTTTTTGTTGGTGTTTAAATGTTTATTCAAGCCAAGGGAAATATATGTATAGGGCTTATGACTCTCTTTTGTTGTAACCAAGTTATGTCTTGGAGATATGTAAGCCCGCAAGGCATTTATTTTGTGGTTATTAACAAATGTTATATACGGTAGATTCATAATGAATATTTATGAATGTATAATGCATGTAACACCTTTTGTAATATAAACTCTAATGAATGAAATATATCATTTTTAATATGTTCGTAGATCTTATGGAATGGATTAATTGTATTGTATTTTGGGGGCATGACAACTTGGTATCAGGGAATACAAGGTTTGAATACTTTAGGTACGTAGGAGGTGGTTATTACCACAATGGGTTTGTCCTGCTTAGTTGAGGCATTAGTGTGCATTGTATGCTTATGTGATAACATGCTTGTATGATTATGTGGGAATAGGATTTAATTTCTAGGATGCTGATTGAGTCTATGGGTTTCTGGGAGTTCTGTTGGAAAGGCACTTGATCATTGTCGTTTCTAACCGGAACTCTAACAACGCCATGGGACGGTCATTATCCGAAAATGAAATCGTATGTGTTTATGTGATTACGTGCTTATGTGGAGTGAGTTAGTGTTGTCCATTTTACTAGGACTTAGGTGAATTGGCATCGGTACATTAGGAACTGTGCTAATCTTTGAGTTACCCTTACTAGGACACCTAGACGAGGAAGTGACAATTTCCCTCCTTCCACACGGGAAGAATTACGGAAATAGTTTGTAGAGTTACGCCAAGGTACTACACCTTTGGTACAGTTTGAAGCATGGTTTGCTAACCTGTCGAGGTTTGCTCCGGAGTTGGTGGGGATGGAGGAACTGCATTGTTCAGAGTTTGAGAGTAGGCTGTGTGATGACATCTGAGAAAGGATTTCTGGGTCTTGGCATAGAAGTTATAGTGTGCTTGTTAAAGCTGCGGCTCATGTAGAGGCAGCGGTATTAGTCATGGGTCAGAGTAAGGAGAAGGCCATTTTGGCGACCCTAGTGACTCGAGGTGTTAGTAGACCTTTTAAGAGGCAAAGGGGTTTCAACCCACAACAGTTTTAGGGAGAACAGTCTAGATCTACCTTTCCAGTGTCGAGTTCAGGCTCAAGGAAAGGTAAGCAGAGGAGTTTCACTTGTTTCAAATGTGATCAGCTGGGCCACAAGTCTTCAGCTTGCCCACAGAGGAAAAGGGTAGGATTGGTAATCCAACCAGTAGTTACACTGCCAGGATCACCCAATTAGCCAAGATTGGGAGTGATCGAGTGCTCGATGGGGAAGTAGTCATTGGAATCCTCACCAGTTCAGACTTTAAACCAGTCACGTATTCGGGAACCACTTACTTGCTGGTTGTGTAATCAGTCGGGTCATCTTAAACGTTTCTGTACCCAGCCGGGGGCTTCTTCGAGAGTTTTGCAACCAAGTTGAGTTCAACCTTATTCGTCTGGAGAGGGGCAATACCGTTATGAGAAAGAAATAGGCCAAATTTTGAGGGCCTCGGGAGAGTCAAATTCTCAAACCCCTAGTGAGGAATTATGCATTTGTTCTAGGTATAACCAGTTAGGACACATCAGCAGTTCTTGTCCGTGGCTTGTGAGCTCTTAGGGTATTTTGGGTTTGAGAATAACCGACTTTAATGGTCCAGTGAAGGACGGTGGTGGTGGTAGTACTACTGAAATGGTGTTGTTTTGACTATTCTGTTTCGTAACCGGTGGGTTATCGTTGTAATCATTAGGTTCTGTTATGTAATCAATGTGTTTTGGGGATGTTGAGACATCATAACTACTTATATATATGTATCTTTGCTTGTTTATATCCATGAATTAGGCAGATTAGAGCATGTAATGACTCTAAAGTTTTATTAATATGATAAGTTACTGTAGGATCAGAAAATTTTCGTATTAATGCACTGCAGACTCGACTTTCTTCGTGTGCCCCCTTTCGGAGAGGCGCGAATTGGTCTCCTACAGTTCGGACTCCTGTCACGGTTCTAAATCTAATCTCACAAAGTGCAATGTGAGACTGATAAACACCAAAGAGTCTAAATCCGAAAAATCATTTTGGAAAATTGATTTTGAATAAAAAACGCCAAACATGGACTGTTTTGCCAGATTACAGAGTCGGCACGTAAATATTTTATTTTTGGAAAATTTAGGAAACCCTGACTCGTGCCAAAGGCCACGTGTCCGTCATCACCAAAGTTGCCTCGGCTCGGGAACTTGGGTACGAGAGGGGAAGGTTCTGAAATGAGCACCCCCGCTCGCCCCATCAAAGGATCGGCCTCTACTAAGCATGATATGTTGTTTTATAAACACATGTGTTCTTATTCTGATTATTAGCTAACTTTACTATGTGGCGCACACATACAAGTATAGACTCAATCACGAGAATTAGAACAAAACAACTCATGTTTGTTTTTGAAAATGGTTTGAAAATGCCACCCTCAAGTGGGCTAAAGCACGGATTTGCCACCTCAAGAGGGCTTAAAACATGATTTTGCCACTTCGCAAAGTGGGCTTAAAACTCATAATCATCGAGTTGTTCTAATTCAGGCAATCAAGCCTTCACCCATAGGCATTCATACAGTTAAGCATTTAAGCAAACAGCCACATGGCAAGCATGCTATCATGGCAACACTCACACTTATGCAAGTATGCTAAAGCGTAAAACTTACAGTGTACTCCGAGCCAAAACAAAAACTGGTTAGAAACAATGCATGATTCTGACTATGCTAGATGCCTAATGCAACACATGCAATAATGCAACTAAATAGGCTCGGCTATCTAAGATGGCATATGAATGCAACAATTGATACACGTATTCAAATAAGTATTGAAATACGATGCAGTTTGAATGATGCACCGAGCCCAGTGCATTCAAGACAAATGAATGATGCAAACATGCAAGCATAAAGTATGCTCCATCAAAAGTGGTTCAGTAAAATGGAGAAAGAAGTGGGGTTGGAAGACATGCACACACACACGCGCACCCTTATTACAACATTGCGCCCTCTCAAAGGAGGGTCCGAATAAGCTAAGCTACACTAAGCTAAGCTAATCAAACTAATCTAATTAAACTAATCAGACTAATTATTACAAACCAATTGAATAAAGAAATAGCTAAGCTAAGCTAAGCTATTTAATTATTACAACACTCAACTAATTAGCAAACTAATTAATTAAATTACAAAACAAATGCCAACTAACAAGTAAAGCATCAAACTATGCTGCCTCAGCAAGTTGAATATGCATGCACTCGGTTTTTCGCCTCGAAAAGCCCACCGGTTTGCTCTTGAGAGGCTCTGTTTGCAGGGTTACTTCAAGAACTTTCTGCTCTGCCTTACCAATTCCATGTTGAGGAATGCACCAGTGGCCTACCGGCCAGGAGGACTTGCTACCAGCCACCTGCCGGCCAAGATTGGGCTCTGTCGGCCAACAATGAAGCACTGCTGGCCAATGATGAAGTACTGCAGGCCACTGGTGTGCTGATTCACCAAACTGCAAAAGAGCACACACAAAGGAAAAGAGAGGGTTTTTCTAGCACATGTTTATACTGCACCCTCTCCTTATTATCTCAAAACATCAAAGGAGGGGAGCTATTTGGTCTAAAACCACCAATCAAGCATTTTCAATGCATGATGACCAAGGACCCAACTTGTACACATTCAATAAATGTACAAAACAAAGACTCAAGTCCACTACCTCATCATGGATGATCAAAGGCAATGGAGACAAAGGAGATTGGCCCATTTCATCACTTTGAGTATGAAATGGACCAATATTCCTTGTGTTCAATATAACGTCCGATTGAACACAATGCAATGCACACATAACATGCTTATCTTGGTCATGTTTTACTTGGTTCATTTTATTTACCATTCTAGCATTACCAAGCCATTCTTTAGCCGGTTAAGTCCAAGTGATTGTCCTCTAATGAGAGAGAGGGTTAACCAAAGGATGGTTTAAGATATGAGAGAGATCATGCTTTTAACAAGTAGAAACCCTCAAAAGAGAGTTAAAGCCATTGACCACAAGCTCTATCTCATGCTTAAACACAACCTAAGGTTAACCAACCCTCAAAACAAATAGAAAAATGAAGAAATAAAGGAGGTTGCAGAATTTTCAGCGCTGAAATGGCATGAACAATAATACTAAACCATGCAAGCAACACATGCACAACATGTTCCAAAGCTAAAAGCATAAAACTAGTGAAGAGCATTACATTAGAGGCATGCAATATCAAACTCAAATGATTAAACCAACTCAAAAAAATGAGCCCAAACATGCCAAAACAGTGGCCAAAATATGCTGAGATGGAAGCTTAAATGGCAAGAAAAACATACTCGCATGTTTTCTCATAAGTAAGATCAAAGCAAAATTCTCAAAAGCAATGAAAGAGTGACAAAAGTGAGAGTGTGAAAGAGCTATACACACTGAAATTACATGTTAAATGATGCCATATCATGCAAACAACTCAAATAAAGCATGTTAGATACCTTAAAACACAAAGCTAGTAAGGCAATTTACACTACAGCCATGCATAACAAGACTCATATGACCAAGAAGGCTCAAAAAAGAGCTAAAGGATGCTAAATCAGTGGCAAAAACACACTGAGATCAAGTCTCAAATAGGTAGAAAAACATGCTCACATGCTAGGCCATCAACACATGCAAACAAGACACAAGAAGAGGAGTCCACCCCCTCCTATTTTGGACCTCAAAACCAAATTTTTACCACTGAAATTCCCCTAGAATTCAGTGGTTAAAAGGCCAAGAAAAGGTTGTTTCAAAAGCTTTGAAACATGGCTCAAAAGGCTTTACAAGCCAAAAAGCAAAAGGAGGAAACCACCCCCTAACTAAACAAGGCTCAAACCATGATTTTAAAACCTTAAAAATAGAGTTTTTTAGAGGTTAAAACCAGCCTCAAAGTATTGTAAAAAGATGGCCAAACACTTAACCAAAATAAAGCTTAAAAGGGACAAGCTTATACCTTTGAAGCACAGCAACAAAATAGCTAAAATTTTGAGCCAAGACCAAGCTCAAGACCTCAAACCAAGCCTCAAATAACCTCAGCTCCAAGGTGAAGGTGTTTGGTCAAGGTTCTTAGAACAAATGTGTAGAGAATTCCCACTTTCAAGCACAAAATCAAGAGAGAGAGAGAGAGAGAGAAATTTTGCTCACAAAATTTTGTAACCCCCAATATGCAAGAGGGTGGCTTCTATATATAGAAGATACAAGATGCCTCCAAAGAAATCCAGCCATCCACGTGCAAGCAGATGGGTCAATCTGTGCAAACAGTTGTTGAAAATATCACAAAATATCTATTGATGCAGTGGTGGCCGGCAAACCATCAATGATGGCCGACAGTGGCTCATTAATGGCCGGCAGGCCAAGATGCATGGCCGGCAATACCCAATCATGGCCGGCAGTGCACCACAAACAACAAACTGGAAGGACCAAAACATGGTCCAAAAATAAGAAAGAATGGATGCAGGGTTTGGAAAGCTCAAACCTATGGCGTTCCGCTGTGGGTTTTGAGTGCTCAACGAGCAATCACACTTGTCACTGGATGTACCTGCAAGGACATCCAAGTCTTGAGGACGGTCAAAAATAGAGTGTCTACATGCACATTTATGCATGTGCTTTAGTTTGGATAGGTGATGGTTGATGAGCCATAGTTTGAAATTAAAAAGGGTTGTTGAGGGATGTGTGTTTTGGTCAGAATTACCATGGGGCGAGCACAGTTATGCTTGCCGGGTGTACGTAATTTCATGAGCATTTCTTATTTGGTCTAATATGCGTGGTAGAGATTTTTGTCTACTGTCGTGGAAATTTCTCGAGAGGATGTGAAGTGTGCGATTGGTATTAGGTTTTGTACATGTAACATGATGTTTTCAAGGATGAATAGCGTATAGTTTCGTTAGGTATAGACTTGTACCTTCATGGTAGGTAATGTTATCGGATCTTCATATTTTCTGATTGGTTATTTCTTTTGAAGAGATGTTAGTCCCTTATCAAAATTGTGGTTGTTAGCATCGGTGAGTGGTGTGTTGTGAGCAGCTGGTAATATGTTTCGGGTAGTAGTATAGTGGATGTTTCCTAAGTTCTAGGATTCTTTTATTATGTTTGAATGCGATAGGTATGTACCTCAATTCTGGTTAAGTCAGGAGATGCTGTCGAAAAGATTGGTTGGGTATATAACCCGTGGTTAGGGTGTGACCTGTGTGTAGGGTCACAGTGGTATGGTGTTTATGGATGAAGGTTTGGGATGACGGCAAGGAGGGTGAGGACTTTTGCTCTTCTGGAGAGTCAGGATAGTAAGTCTTTGAAAACCTTGTCTGTGACATGCGATTGTGTCGGGGCTTGGTTCAAGGTAGTTGTTTAGTAGTGGCAATGGCTAGTAGATTGACTCGGAGGCTTAGTATTTTGATTGTACTCTTGTTATGAGTAACGAATAGAATGTGGATTAAAGAGTTGACCTTACTGGTCATTGAGGGATGGAAGTGTTATGTTTGCTTGTACTCAGTTTGAGCGGTTACATAGTAACAATGGTGTTGTGGTGTGGTATGCCTTTGCTAGTTAACTTGGGGTGAGGGAACAAATATGTGAATTTCGTTATTGTGAATTCGATCGAGGTTGTGAGTATATTCTCAAAATGAGGGATTCGGTGTGGGTGTAAGATATTGTGCATTAAGTGAGGAGGTTTTGCTAGTATGGTGTGTGGTGGTGTGTGGTCCGTATGTTGTTGTTAGATAATTCGTAAAAAGGAGTCAGTCATAGGGCAATCCCAGGAGAGTGCCTTGGTAAGGCAATAGTGTGGTTAATGATTGAATTGAGTAGTTTAATGTTTTATAGTGCTGGGTCACTTTGGTGTGGGTGTCTATCGTCCAGTTTGGCTAGTGAAACTCCGAGTGAGGTAGTAAGATTGTGTAGAGTGAGTGATGCACTCTATTAGAGTTGTTTCGACTTGTTCAATCCTTGTGTACTTAGTGTAAGGCACTGGTGTGTGCGTTGACTTGAGATGGTATATTGTGCTTGACCTGAAAAGTTCGGTTAGGACCCAGATGTGAAGCGAGGAAGTGCGTACCACATAGGCATACGTGTGAAAGGTGGATGGAAAATCAGAGTACCGTAGTTTAACTTTGAAGAATCCAAAGTGATTCATTGACCCTGAGAGGTTGTGTATGGAACTCCATTTCAGAGTTGGTGAGGTTGGGCAGGATGTTGATGATTGATACAAAGCTGAGTGAAGTTAAATGATATGTTGGTGTTTAAAGACTGGTACGGATGAATAATATTGGATTGTTGATTGGTAAATACTTGGACTGGTTGACATATAGTCAACTCAGGAATAGGTCGAAATTATAAGTTGTGTAATTAAACGGTGTCTTGGTGTGGAATGTAAGTCCCACATGGACAGTTGGAAGGTTGTTTTAGTGTTAGTAACCGGTTTGCGATTTCTATTGAGAACTTTGGTCTTATAGGCACTTTGCACCATTATGTGATTAGTGGGTGTGCAATTTCTTCCCTTGTGTTATTGCGTTGTTAGCATTTCTGAAATTTACAGGGGTTCTCATCGAGAAAATTTGTTTTGGGTATTGTAACACCGCTGTGAGTGTGATAGGTTTTGTGGGATGACTATGTTGTGATTCACTGGAGGGATGTTCATGAATAATTTGGAAGAAAACCAAGTGTTTTGAAACAAATGGGATAGATTAAGCATTTTCTTTACCCTGAACGAAATATCTTATGCCATGTGTTGAGAAGTCATTTTTGATCTAGCCTAAGTTGCTGGTTACATGTTGTATGTCTTTTGGCAAGGACTTGGAATTGTCGGGTATTAATGTGCCATGATGTTATTGGTTATTCGCATTTTACTTTGTGTTCTCATTCTACGGGAGTTGACCGAAAGCCTTGTGTGTGAGTGGTTTCTTTTTCCTATGTTGGAGTGTTAAGCACTCAATGGTGATTTGAGTATTATAGGTAGTCAGGTCATGGTGGATGTCTTGAAGCGCAATTGTTATTGAAGTCGTTACTATTATTATTATCGGGGGTATGTGTTCTTGTCTTATAGACCGCCGCGAGTTTTGCCGGTTGGGGAGGTATTCATGTTCGTTCCTTGTGGTTGGGTCGAGTCTTGTGAAGCAAGATGTTTCTATTAGCTAAGGTATCATGGGTACATCTCGAGGTTAAAGAAGCAACTTGGGAGCGTGAATTGGTAGTTTGTGAAAAATATCTGGACTTATTCATTGGTGTTTGAGCATAAGTTGAGATTCTGACTATGTTAATGAAATGTTAAAACATTGTATATGTTATGGGTATCTTGAAAACATGGATTCAATATGAGCATTGTATATATTCTGGGAATATAGAATATTGTATGTGTTGTATCAAATTTGGAAACATTGTATATGTTTTGGATTATGAGAACATTGTGTATGTTGAATATGTTTCAGAAACACAAGTTTAATTTGAACATTGTATATGTTGTTTAAGTTTTGGGAATACAAATTTATCATAAACATTGAATATGTTTTGGAAATATGAGGTATACATATTGAAATTGGTTAAACTTCGGGAGATGCATATTAGTAATATATATAATGAAACGTATATTGTGGACTTGTTCTTTTGTGAAGGGATTGAATGACCAGTAGGTGGGTTATGGTAATGAGAATTGAATTGTAATTCACTATTGAAACTTATGCATCGAGTTAATGATAATGGATGACCGGAGAATGAGTCACGATGATTGAAATTGATAGGCTATCATAGTTAGGAATAGTTTAATTGGTTTGGCACATGATTTAAAATTTCGAGGATGAAATTCTTTAAGGGGAGAAGGTTATAGCGATTCCAGTTTTGACCCGACCTTTATTATATTTCGGACTTGGGTTCTGTGGTTGAATATAGTATCCATGTCTTGTTTTCCTCCTTTAACTCTTGAATTTGAGTTTTGGAACATGTTAGGCGCGTTTGGAACAGGTTGGTTATTAGTTGGTCTAGATTGTTGTTGCCCTGATTTTGGCTTCTTCGGTCGAGCGAGGCTTCTTGCGCTCGAGCAAGCCTTGTGAAATTTGCTCCTTCGCTCGAGCGACGTTTCTTGTGCTCGAGCAAGAATTTAGAGTCCTCAGGATTCTTTCCCAGACGCAGAATTTTTGGAAAGGTGAAGTGCTTCGCTCGAGCGAGGCTTCTTGCGCTCGAGCAAGTGTGCATTTGTAAAACTTCTGAAGCTTTGCATTTTGCGCTCAAGCGACGCTTCTTACACTTGAACAAGGTCACTTGTTGTGTCTGGTCGCTCGAGCAACAACTCCTTCGCTCGAGTAAAATTCGTGTATATCAGTTCGTAGCAGCTCATTCTTACACAGAAATTTTACATCTTTTTGCCCCAAAACCCTAATCCGGCGCTCTCTCTCTCTCTAAAACACACACTCTCTCTCTCTACAAATACTCCATGATCTAAGGGTCTCTCTATCCTACTCCCTTTGATAAAGAGTTAGAGCATCTTGTGGGCTTCCTCTTAATCCGAGCAAAATCGAGTTTGGGCACCTTTGAGGTTCTTCTTCATCTCCTTTGAGCTTCTACACTTGAGGTATGGATATTCTACACTTTGTTATGATCTTTAACCTAGTCATTCGTTGTTATGAATAAATGATGAGATTTGGGAGTGATTTGGGTAAAGTTAGGGTTTGGATCTAATTTGAAAGAGGGATTTCTATGTTGGGTCCTATGAATTAAAATGGGGTTTTGAATATGAGGCTACCTTGAGTTAAAATGGTGAATTTGGCCTTGTGGTTGATATTTGAGAAGGGAAAAATTTGTCCTAATTTGTGTTGAATAATTACTTTATATAAATAATGAAATTGATATGGGAAATGTGAAATTGGGAGGATGTATGAATAAATGGTGTAGTTGGATTTGATAAATCACTCACCTATGGAAATTTGATAAATTATATGTTTAAAAGATTGTATATCTGTTTAGAAATATCTGTTTGCAGCTATCGGTGGAGTATAGCCATGATTGTTGTAGAAATTGCATGAGGATTAGGGAAATTGAAACTAATCATTTAAATTTTGTCATTAGATATGACGGTATGATTGAAACATTGAATATGTGTTGTGGATAGTCATTCTATATGACGATGTTTTTAATACATTGTACATGTATCATTGTTTGGGAGGATATAGGGTATGGACTCCATTTAAAATTAAGTTGGCCGGAGTGTCCAGGGTGATAGTCCCGAAATCTTGCGTATATATGGGTGCCGATTCCCTCGGATGAAAATTCCGTAAAATGGAAAAATTTAAGTGTTTGAATAATAGTTGTATTGAATTGTGAATCACTGAGTTGTAGTCTCATTTGGATTGTTTAGGTAACAATGAACTTTACTCATGAATTGACTTGAAAGGAAATGAATTTAACTTGAAATGAATAGATAGAATTGGATTGAGATGTGAGTATCAATACTGAATGGCCATAGAAAGTATGTAAGTTGGTTATGAATATTGAACATTTATCTGATGTTTATATTTTAGTTAAACCTCATATATTGTGTTAGTATACCTCTACTAGGCTTTGGCTCACCCTATTTGGAGAACTATTTTCAGGTACAGGTGGTATGCTTCCTCCAAGAACAAAACTTGGGTGGACTTAAGAGCTGGAGGCTCTATTTTGTTTTTTTTTTTTTTTTTTGTGTTTAAATATTCATTCAAGCCAAGGGCTATATATGTATAGGGCTTATGACTCTTTTTTGTTGTAATCAGGTTATGTCTTGGAAAGATGTAAGCTTGCAGGGCATTTATTTTGTGGTTATTAACAAATGTTATATGTGGTAGATTCAAAATGAATATTTTTGAATGTATAATGCATGTAATACCTTTTGTAATATAAACTCTGATGAATGAAGTATATCATTTTCAATATGTTCATAGATCTTGTGGAATAGATTAATTGTATTATATTTTGGGGGCGTGACAAATGCGATATAGAAATTAACTTCTTTTGATAAAACTTCCTTGTTGTACAATTGCAATTGCCACTTAGGGATGCCATTTCAAAATTAATTGAGAGTTGAGAGAGATTGAGAGTTTAAGAGAGATTGAGAGAGTTTAAGAGAGAATTATTTGTGATATTTATTTTGGAAAATAGGAGATATATATATATATATAGTAGTTTGAAAGGTTGAAGTATATGTATAAATAAATAAAAAATATTACCGTTGTATGAAACGGTAATATAACCGTTAAAACTTAAATTTTTGTTTTTTAAGTCTGCAGAGGTGCAGTCATTTTTTTTTTTAATTGCAATTTGCAACTTAACTTCATGTGGCATGCAAAGTGATGTGACACATGATGCAAAGGAAGGGCAAGCATTGACTGGGGGTAAGGCGAGGGCACTGGGCATCAAGTCACCTTTTGACAATTTGTTTATATATTTTCTTTTTCATTGCAAGTAGTTGCAACTTGCAATTTTATTTTTTTCATTTTTTTTTTTGCAAGATTAAGTTTTTATTTTTATTTTTTTATTATTTTTTTAATTATTTAACTGTTGTAAGTTGCTTTTATTTTATTTTTTTTGAAATTTGACCTTTGGCAGAGAGAGGGCCCTGTGGACTGGGTTGGGCCAAGCCCAATGGCCCGACCGCAAGGCCCAATTTTTTTTTCCGGCTGAGCTAATGGGTCGATCTGGGCTTCAAATGAAAGGCCCAAGCCCAAGCCCAAGCCCAAGGTATTGGGCTGGGCTCAGGCCTAACCTGGCCGAAACGGGGCTGGGCGCACCTCGGGCCCCGAACGGGGCTTTGGGCTACCCACGGGGCTCGAGCCATTTTTACACCCCTAACTAAGAGGTTAGTAATATCTCCACTTACGTGTGAGTCTTTATTCCTAGTGTATTTGTTAGTTCTTTTTCTTATTTTGAAAGTTTCTTTAAATACGTATTATATTTAATATTTATTATTATTAGAAATATAATTGGTTCGGTACGATCGGTATTTAAATAAAAAATTTCACCGAATCAATCATATCGGTTTTATTATTTTAAATACTGATACAAACCGCTTCTCCCATTAAACCACACGAACCAAACTGATTGAAACACACCAAACCAAACTAATTGAAATGGTTAGGTTTGGTGCAGTTTAATCGGTTTATGACCTTTCAAACTTGAGTCAATTTTAAATATAATTACTAATCTATACAAAATATTAAATTAGTTATTTGTCCACCATTTCAAATATATCCTGTGGGGATGTATTTTCTGAATACCAACACATGGCAAGGTGACGCCAACATGTCAGCCGAAGTGCCACGTGTCCTGGTTGTGACGCCGAGGTTGTCTCGGCAAGGCCGAGGTTGTCTCCGAAGATATCGGAATCCGAGATAAGCGGATAATGGATAAGGGGCAAGAGTCCTAGAGTAAAGAGAAGACTTTGCTAAGATAAGGATAAAGCTCTTAGGGAGTTTATCTTTATCTCTTGAGAAATCCAAAGTAAGCACTGAATGGGAGTCCATAGAAGTCAGGCTTCTAGTGGGACTAGGATTGAGTAAACTATAAAAGAAAGGCACCCCCGTGGGTCTAAGGTACACAGTTTTATGCTTTGAGTAGTGAGTTTAGCACTTGATTATCTTTGAGAGATATACTGACTTGATCGTCGGAGTGCCCCCGGGTGGAAGAGCCACCGCCGGAGCCTTTTCTTTCTGTTACAGGTTTGCTAAAGCCATCTATTCTGCCGGTGCTCTCCAGCTGATTACTAGGCGGGCAGTGTGGTCAGAAAATCACCCACACAATTTGGCACCATCTGTGGGAATCTTAGAAGAATAGATGGCCAGTAACGGACAGAAAGAAAACATTGGGGGCGACACTCCTGCTGGGAGTGGCAGACCAATTGACCTTGACGTTGAAGGAGACAACCATAATGCAGAAACTCATGACCAAGGCCACGGTGAAAAAGACGTCGGCCAGGAGGGCGATACTTCAAAGAAAATAGACCAAGGCAAGTACTATCACGAAGACAACCTTCACGTATGGAGGGAGATGTGCCTACGGAGGGATGAGGAAGTAAAAGAATTGGCGAACAAGTTGGCAGACCTACAGTCGGTCGTAACTTCATGATGCAAAACAATGTCATGCAGCCACCATACCCGCTGCAGGACACGCCGATGCCAGCAACCAATTCCCAGAAGGGAGGAGGAAGAACAATTCCCGAAGTCCCTCAGCATGCCAGGAGCGGAAGAAACTCTCACCGACCTTCCAGGGAAGTCAGACGAGAGGAGCCGAGATGAGAGGAGTCCCGAAGAACGTGTCACACGAAGGACCCAGAGCCCAAAGAACATCGGCATGTTCAAGGGCAGGCGCTCTGCTTTGACACAACACGTGGAGAGAGATCAAAACGAGCCCACCACGAGGCAGAAAGTAGTGTGCCAAAAAGATTGAAGTCCAAAGATAGCCGAGCTCCAGGGAGGAGTAAAGAAGACTTAAGAGATTACCTCAAGAAGAAACAACAGAATGCTAAAGCCGAGGTAACTTCCCCAGTTAAGCCGAAGACACCGTTCTCGGTGGAACTGGACAAATTTCAAGAACCAAAGCGATTCAGTATACCGAGGTTCCAAATATATGATGGTAAGTCAGATCCCAACTTCCACGTCGGGCTATACCTGAATTCAATGGCATTATATAGTGGGAACAAGCCGTTGCTCTGCAAAGTGTTCCCCTCGTCCTTTAGGGAAATTGCATCAGATTGGTTCCATAAACTACCGAAGGGAAGCATAAAGACTTAGGAAAGCCTGGCCGAGATGTTTGTGGCCAGGTTTGTGATGAACAAACTGCAGCCATTGAGGGTGGACGCATTGATGGCCCTGAAGATCAGCAAAGACGAAGGCCTCAGGGCCTATGCGAAAAGGTACTACGAGGTGTTCAATCGAATACCAGAATGTAATCAAGAAGTAGTGGTCGTGTCATTCAAGAACAGCCTGAAAGACAATTGTCCACTACGGAAGTCTTTGGCAAAAACTTTGCCAAAAAGCATGGAAGAACTCATGGCGAGAATTGAGAAATATGCCAGAGCCGAGGAGGACACATCAGGGAATAAGGAGGTAAAGCAGGAAAAAGGGAACGGCGAGCCGAAGCGAAGCCGAGGTGACAACAGATTTAACAAATCGGAGATAGAATTGAGGGGTAAACAGGCAGTGACGACTGTGTTCCGAATCCCAGTACACAAAGTCTTGGAGCAAATCTGAAATCAACCTCAGAGCACCAGTAAAGGCCCTAGGGAAATACATGGGGAGGAACGTTGGTAGGCGTTGTGCTTACCACAATGAAGAAGGGCACCCAACTCAGGGCTGCAGAGCCCTAAAAGCATACTTAGAGGACTTAGTAAGGCAAGGTCATCTGAGGGACCTCGTCGACGAAGCCAGGACAAGAGAAGAGCAGGCAAGATTGCCTCAAGCACCAGCGGCCCCGCCTCCCCCAGCACAGCAACCACAGGGAGGGGGACCTAGGGTGGTTAATGTAATTCACTCAAAAGTGAACAAAAGGGACATTCGGGGAGAAACCCAAAGAGTAAAACACCTGCAGCACGTGAACCAGGTCGGACATAAAAGACCTCGGCCTGAAGAGTGCCAAGGACCGATGATAGCCTTCACTGAAGCCGACCTAGAGATAGTCTAGCATCCGCATAATGATGCCTTGGTAGTATCCCTCCAGGTTGGGGAGTGCCAAGTGAAACGCATCCTAATAGATCAAGGCAGCTCTTGTGACATCATGTACATTAGATGTTACAGGGAGCTAGGCCTTCACCCAGACGACATGGAGTAATCGAATGGCCCGATGGTCGGCTTCAATGGAACGACGACGTGGCCACTGGGCGCAACAAGCTGGGAAGTACAAGCTGGCACTAAGAAGATCAGGACATAATTCATGGTGATTGACACACCTTCACCATATAACATCATCTTGGGAAGACCATGGTTGCATGCAATAGGGGCAGTTCCCTCAACATTGCATCAGCTACTGCGGTTCCCAACAGAGCATGGGATTGAAGAAGTTAGAGGAGATCAACTGCAGGCAAGAAGTTGCTCCATGGCAGCAATGAAGTCTACTTGCAGCATTCGAGAACCAAAAGAGGCAGAAATTGAAGATGAGGACGTAGAAGTACTAGAAGACGTCGGCAAAGAACCAGCCAAGAAGAGCGAAGAGGCGCTAAAGAAAATCCTCGTCCAGGATGGAGACAAAGAACGCTTCTTTCTTCTCGGCTCGGGCTTATCCAAAGAAGAGGAAAAAGAGTTTGAGACTTTTTTAAGAGCCAACATTGAGGTGTTCGCCTGGACACCTTACGAAATGCCTGGCATTGACCCCGAGGTCACTTGCCATAGACTGAATGTCGACAGGTCGGCAAAATCTATGATTCAACGAGCCAGAAGACCGACGTTGATGCACGTTGAAGCAGTAGAATGAGCTTCCTGGACACTTACAAAGGATACCACCAGATAGCCATGTACCCTCTAGATGAAGAGAAGACAGCGTTTATCACCCCGAAAGGACTGTATTGTTACAAGGTAATGCCTTTTGGGTTGAAAAACGCAGGAGCAACTTACCAAAGGCTGGTAACCAAAATGTTCAAACACCTGATTGGTCAAACAGTAAAAGTATACATCGATGACATGGTCGTGAAGACCAAGGAGCCTAAGAATCATCTTGCCGACCTAAAAGAGGTATTCAAGATCCTCAAAACGTATCGGCTCTGACTCAACGCATCAAAGTGCGCGTTTGAAGTTGGATCTGGTAAATTTCTGGGGTACCTAGTAACAAGGAAGGGCATAGAGGCCAGCCCAGATCAGATCAAGGCCATTCTAGACCTACAGAGCCCAACATCGGCAAAACAGGTACAAATGCTTACTGGAAGGGCCGCAGCCCTAAACAGGTTCATAAGCCGAAGCTCAGACAAATGTAAACCCTTCTTCAACCTGGTGAAGAAGACCACGGACTTCCTATGGACTGAGGAATGTGAGGCCGCTTTGGCCGACCTAAAGAAATATCTGACCACGGCTCCGGTCCTCTCGACACCTAAACTTGGGGAAGAGCTATTTTTGTACTTAGCTGTGTCAGAACACACAGTAAGTGCAGTGCTAATCCGAGAAGAACAAGGAGAACAAAAGGCTGTTTATTATGTAAGTAAAACCTTGGCCGACGCAGAAACAAGGTATCTACCACTGGAGAAATTAATGCTGGCCTTAGTAATGGCCTCAAAAAAATTGAACCATTACTTTCAGGCGCACAAGATTGTGGTGCTCACAGAGCACCCACTGAAGTCCCTGTTGTAACAAGGAGACTTAACAGGAAGAATAGCAAGATGGGCAGTTGCCTTGGGCCAGTATGACCTGGAGTTCAGGCCCAGAACAGCAATAAAGGGCCAAGTTTTGGCCGACTTCGTGGCAGAATTCATGCCTGAAACCATCAAACATCAGGCTCCGTTGAGCCAGGATGAGCATCGTCCCAGCAAGCAAGAAGAATCCCAGCCTAAGGAAAAAGAGCAAAGGAAGGAAAAACTCAGACCCTGCAGCATCTACATCGGCGACTCATTCAGACTATTTGTCGATGGAAGTTCGAACCGACAAGGAGCGGGGGCAGGAGTACTGCTGATATCTCCAGATGGAGAAATAATAGAACAGTCCTTCCATTTGGGGTTCAAGGCCTCAAACAATGAAGCGGAATACGAAGCATTAATTGCAGGGCTAAAACTGGTAGCAGCAGCAGAAGCAGATGAGGTAATAATTTTTTGTGATTCACAGCTTATTGTTGACCAGTCAACAGGAGAATTTGCAACCAGAGACGAAAGGATGTCGGCATATGCAAAAGAGGTCATCAGATTGGCAGCCCTATTTCAGAACTGCCGACTACTCCAAGTTAGCCGAGATGACAACACCCACACCGACGCGTTGGCTAACCTGGCAAGTTCAATGCAGACTAGAAAAACAAGGACAATTATGATCGACTATATGTCGGGCCCGAGCATAGAACCACAGAGCACAGAGCAGGAAGGAATGTGTGTGGACATGGGGCCAAGCTGGATGAATGCAATTGTTGCATTCCTGAAAGAAGGAAAGCTGCCAGAAGATCGTAAGGAGGCTCACAAAGTCAGATTGAAATCGGCAAGATTCAGTCTGACAGCAGATGGACACCTCTACAGAAGGTCCTTCACTGGACCCCTTTTAAGGTGCGTACACCCTTTGCAGGTTGAAGATTTCCTATATGACATTCATGAAGGAATTTGTGGAAGCCATGCTGGGGGCAGATCATTAGCCCACAGGGCCATTACCCAGGGGTATTGGTGGCCCCACATGCAAAAGGATGCTGAAGCATACGTGAAGAAGTGTGAACAATGCCAAAGGTTTGCACCTTTAATACATCAGCCAGCTGCTGACCTAAACCCAGTATCCAGCCCTTGGCCGTTTGCCCAATGGGGCATGGATCTTGTTGGGCAACTTCCCCAGGCAACGGGGCAGAGAAAATATTTGTTGGTAGCAACAGATTACTTTACGAAGTGGATAGAGGCAGAACCTCTTGCCAAAATCCGAGATGTGGACGTCAAGAACTTTATATGGAGAAACATCATCACCAGATTTGGCATTCCAAGAGCAATAGTTGCCGACAACGGAATGCAGTTTGACAGCAAACTCATCAAGAACTTCTGCGCAAAATTCAAGATAAAAAATTACTTTTCAACACCAAGTTTTCCCCAAAGCAATGGGCAAGCAGAAGCATCCAACAAAGTAATTTTGGATGGGATAAAGAAGAGGCTGCAGGCAGCAAAAGGAAAGTGGGTAAACGAGTTGTCCAATGTACTCTGGGCATATCGGACTACGCCGAGAAGATCAATAGGGGAAACCCTCTTTGCCATGGCTTATGGCACAGAAGCAGTCATCCCTCTGGAGATCGGCATCCCAGGGATCAGAACCGACGGAGTAGAGAATGGCAAAAATGATATACTCTTAGCCCGAAATCTGGATCTTTTGGAAGAACGAAGAGAGAAAGCTGCAATTCAGCTCGCAGTATACCAGCAACAGCTTGCCAGAGCTTACAACAAGAAAGTCAATCCAAGAGATTTTCAAGTCGGCGACCTAGTCTTGAGAAAAGTCGTCGGCAACAAGAAGGATCCCAGAGAGGGCAAGCTTGGCCCAAACTGGGAAGGACCCTACAAAATTACTTCGGTATTAGGCAATGGAGCTTATCGGCTTGAAGATAACGAGGGCAAAGCACTGTCAAGACCTTAGAACACTTGTAATTTGAAATTCTTCTATCATTAGATGTACATTATTTTTGGCCGAGGTCATCAATAAAATCTTTTCCCTTTTCTTTAAACACATATGATTGATAAAGTTACATATTGGTGTTTTTGGAGACATGAATAATGAGAACCCAAGTAGAACTCAGGTTCACATTTGGGGCAAAGAGAAAACAGAGACACTTACTTCACTTGTTGAAATTTGTAGCAATTTACAAGTTGAAGTTAAGCCGAGATGGTTCCTTATCTTCACTTGTTGAAATTTGTAGCAATTTACAAGTTGAAGTTAAGCTGAGATGGTTCCTTATCTTCACTTGTTGAAATTTGTAGCAATTTACAAGTTGAAAGTTATGCTGAGATGGTTCCTTATCTTCACTTGTTGAAATTTGTAGCAATTTACAAGTTGAAGTTAAGCCGAGATGATTCCTTATCTTCACTTGTTGAAATTTGTAGCAATTTACAAGTTGAAGTTAAGCTGAGATGGTTCCTTATATTCACTTGTTGAAATTTGTAGCAATTTACAAGTTGAAGTTAAGCCGAGATGGTTCCTTATCTTCACTTGTTGAAATTTGTAGCAATTTACAAGTTGAAGTTAAGCTAAGATGGTTCCTTATCTTCACTTGTTGAAATTTGTAGCAATTTACAAGTTGAAGTTAAGCCGAGATGGTTCCTTATCTTCACTTGTTGAAATTCATAGCAATTTACAAGTTGAAGTTAAGCTGAGATTATTCCTTATCTTCACTTGTTGAAATTTGTAGCAATTTACAAGTTGAAGATAAGCCAAAATTACTGTTTCTCTTCGCTTGTTTAAATTCGTAGCAATTTACGAGTTGAAGCAAAGCCGAGGTTATTGCTAAACACTTGTAGCAATCTACAGGTTGGTTAAACCAAAGAAGATGCTTAACACTTGTTGAAATTTGTAGCAATTTACAAGATAACGTTAAGCCGACATATGATCATCTGTTGAAATTTGCAACAATTTATAGGTTGAGGAAAAAGCTAAGTATATTGTTTAACACTTGTTATGTTAATCCTTGTTGATCCCTGTTACAGTATATGTTAATCCTTGTTGAAATTTGTAGCAATTTACAAGTAGGCTAGACCGAGATCACTGTTCAAACACTTGTTGAAAATTGAGAAAAAGTCTGCAAAGATATGTTTTACACTTGTTAGAATTTATGAAAAGTTTACAGGTTAGTATCTTGCCGAAGTAAAAGTTTTGTAGCTATTATACCCGAGGTATGTAACCCCGAGAAGATTACACAAAGGAGGCAAAGTATGAAAGGCATACAAAAAATTCAAAGTATAGAATCAAACAGAGGCAGTCAAGGAAAAGGCAAAAAAGAATGCAGTCATTCAAAGAAAGATAGTTATGTTAAAATATCCAACACAAACAGAAGGCACATCAGCCGTATAGAGAAGCTTCTACTGTCTAAGAAACAAAAAAGTACAAAAGACAAGAAAAGAGGGACATCAAAGTTATGATTCTTCTACTTCAGGCACAATTTGAGACTGGACCTCGGCTGGTTCCTGAAGAGCTACTTCGGCAGTCTTTTCCGCCTCGATTTCGGCGTCAATCTGCGCAAGGGTTTCATCAATACTTTTTCGGCTGGAGGAACGTCAGATGAGGCCTGTTCAGGAGTAGTTTCCTTGGCAACTGCATCACCATCATCATCTTGAGTCAGGTCCAAGACCTGCTCATTCAGAGAAGGAGACCTAGGCCCAACAGCATCCTTGGATTTCCTTACTAAAGCCTCATCCTCACCTTCCTCCTCATCTTCAGACTCAGATTCAGATTCTTCTTCAGCTTGACTTGGAGGTGGAGGAGGAGGAGGGAATGGGAGAGGAATAGCTTCGGCCTTGCGTAGAGGTGAATCTTCAGGAATATTGAGCTTTTTGGCCAGGGACATCCAACCAAGGGAAAAGCCCCTATTGCATGCCTGCCTAACTTGTAATTTGTATTCCTCTGTAACATCGGCCATTCCTTGGGCATAGGCTTTTTCGTCGGCCGCTTTGATTTCAGCATCTTTAGTGGCCAAGGCCTCCTGAAGTTCCTTTTCGGCCTGGGCCTTTTTGTCCTCGGCTTCTCTCTTCTCGGCCTCGACAACCTTCTTGATGGCCTCAGCAGATTCGGCCTTTTCTTCGGCTAGGGTTTGGGCTTTGGTGGCAGCCTCAGCCTGGTCTTCTAGTTTTTTCATTTTTGATTGAAGAGTTTCATTCTCCTTTTTTAGGACAGAAACCTCCCTCTTCATGTCGGCCAACTTTGCCCTATTTTCAAAAGCTTGCATAAAGAAAGAGTGGGCATGTTGAATGGCCTGAAAGAGCACAGGGAAAAAGTTATTACAAAATTTTACAAAGTAAAAGAGAAGACAAGTTTCCATGTAAAGACACTTACTTGGACAGAACGTTAGAGCATAAAGACATAGTTCTCGTACTCACTCATCTTGGCATTCTGCTCAAGATCACCTGGGAGAAGTAGGGCGGTACTGAGTGCTGCGCCGACATTAATGTCATCAGCACTATCGCTGGAAAGAACAGGCTTATCTTCCAAAGTAATTTCAGGCGTCCAGGGGACTTTTGGTATTCTGGACCCCGAGGTCGTCGCAGACGATGACCTCGGCTTCTTTGATTGGGTAGACTCTGATGGCTGTGTCTCAGCAAACCTTTTTTTGGGAACGGAAGCCGTCTTCTCACTCCCTGCCAATTGTGAAATTATCAGGGTATCCTTAGCCTTAACTTCAGTGGCTTTAGCCTTTGGCTGGGCTTTCTTGGTTCGTTTTGGCTTTGGTGGGGGCATGGATTGCGTCGGTTGAGCATCGACGTCAGCAGGGAGATCGGCAAGAAGGTCTTGAGCAACGGGCTTTGGGCAACCCATCTCAGCAGTTTTGACAAGTCTTCGCCGACGTTTTCGTTCTTGTATTGGGACCAAGTATGGGGCCGAAGTAGATGGTTGATTGGTTAGGTCAGATGTTGACTCTTGATCTGTTCGTGATGTAGAGGCGGTTTGAGTTGTGGCAGTAGGAGGAGAAAGGCTTTTCTTCTTTCTTTTGGGGACGTCGGGCAAAGTCGATTTGTATGTAGGAATAAAGTTGAGAAGAAGAGGTGCTTTTCTTTTGTGAACTGGCAAGTCTAGGAGTTTTTTCAGGTCCTTACTGGGAACGTAAGATTGGAGAAAGTTTTTCGCTAGCTTGCGAACGTCTGCAAGAAGAAACAGACATTAGAAACAGATAAAATATTAAAGACTTGAACAGAAAACAACTAAGTATTGACATTGGGCTCTTACCCTTGCCCTCTTTAACTGATCGGGGAAGAGGGTAGAGATGGGCGTCCTCGTCTACGCCAAACTCCCAATTTCCCAAAACAATAACATAATCATCTCCAGCCCCCTTGTTGGAGTCTGGGAGGTCAGCTACGATTTTAAATTCTGTAGACCTCAGCTTAAGATAATAAATGAAGCCTTTTTCCTTCAGATTAAGGGCGCACATGGTATAGCAGTATTGGATGTCGGCAAGGGTGATCCTAACGTTCTCCTGCCTAGCTAAGGCGATAATACCAAAAATCACTCGATAAGAATTGATTGCCAGTTGCATGGGGTTGAACTTATAATAATGAAGGATCTCGCGAAAAAGGATGTTGAGTGGGAGCCGGAGTCCGCACTCAGTAAAAGCTATAATGGGAAGGGGCATGGCGTTTTCTGTAGGCATGATGGAGTCGTCATCCCCAGCCAGTCTAAGGTGGACATCGGCAGGGATGGAGAACTCCTGCCTAAAGTACTCAAGTTTGGTCGGGGTATCTACCCTATGCCTCGACATACCCATAACGTCGGCCTAATATTAGAGGGCTAGGTTTTAGAAAGAAGATGCTCTTAAGGGGTTATCGGGACCTCGGCGAAACCCTAGGTATATGCTAGTAAGGATTGTTTCAGTTTTTTCCTAAGAATTGATAGATTCTATAGACAAATCCCAAACCTAAATCTATGAAGGCAAAGATTGAAAGCAAAAATTGAAGGCAGAGATCTGGAAAACAACACAGGAAACAAGAAACCAGAACACAGTTTCAGAATGAAGAACAGAAGTGGGGTTCTCAAAAGCATAAAGAAAACAAGAACTGCAAGGCCAAGAATAGTGGCAAAAATGCAAGAAGTAGTGAACAATAAATATGATTCACGGAATTAACAGTTTAAACAGAACAGTAATGGCAGCAAGAAGATAGAAGAACATCAGTGAACTGAATACATAAAGAATAGTGGCTTACCAGAGAAATTGAAGCCGGAATGAAGTTCGCCGAAGACAGACGACAGTTACAGAAGTAACAAAGTAGCGAGAGCCTCACTAGAGAGACGAATGAAGTTGCAAAGCCTGGAGCTTGAGCAATGGCGGATTTGAAAGAAAGAGTTTTAGAGAGAGAAAAAAGCAAGAGAACTCAGATGCAAAAGTGAAGAGGCGAAAGAAAGGGGGAAAGATTTTGTCAAAAAAATGAAAACGGCGGCAAAAGCAATCAATACGCCTAAAAGAGCGCATACGTCAGACGGCGCATTTGAAGAAGAGATGACTTATGTCACAGGCACGAGCTAGTAAGAAAGAAACGCGTGTCTAAAACCGTTGAATTGAAGTACATGACAGCTCATGTGCGTAAAAGGTTCCTTAAAAATCTTTGATTTTTTAGGGAAAGCATGTCGGCCAGAAATGAATGATCTCGGCTGTCAAATCTGAAGCCGATTTACTGGAAGAAAATACAGATATAGGTTCCATCACCTCAGAATGCCGAGGTAATAGAACCTAGGGGGCAGTTGTGGGGATGTATTTTCTGAATACCAACACGTGACAAGGTGACGCCGACGTGTCAGCCGAAGTGCCACGTGTCCTGGTTGTGACGCCGAGGTTGTCTCGGCAAGGCCGAGGTTATCTCCAAAGATATCAGAATCTGAGATAAGTGGATAATGGCTAAGGGGCAAGAGTCCTAGAGTAAAGAGAAGACTTTGCTAAGATAAGGATAAAGCTCTTAGGGAGTTTATCTTTATCTCTTGAGAAATCCAAAGTAAGCACTGAATGAGAGTCCATAGAAGTCAGGCTTCTAGTGGGACTAGGATTGAGTAAACTATAAAAGAAAGGCACCCCCGTGGGTCTAAGGTACGCAGTTTTATGCTTTGAGTAGTGAGTTTAGCACTTGATTATCTTTGAGAGATATACTGACTTGATCGTCGGAGTGCCCCTGGGTGGAAGAGCCACCGCCGGAGCCTTTTCTTTCTGTTACAGGTTTGCTGAAGCCATTTATTCTGCCGGTGCTCTCCAGCTGATTACTAAGCGGGCAGTGTGGTCAGAAAATCACCCACACATATCCATTTAATAAATACTTTTCAATTCCAAGATTAATAAAAATAAAAGCAAAAATTACTAGTTTCAAGAATAATGAGTTGGAGTTCAGATTATATATAATGTGAGTTTACAAACTTAGGTTATAAAGATGATAAGGTTAATTAATTATGGTTAATAATTTATTATACTGATTAATATCATTATATTATTAGATTATATATATATGTATATATATTATAAATATAATAAATGCCGAAACGGTCGGTTTTGGTTTAGTTTGGTGCACAAGATGCTTGAACTGATACCGAACCGAAAATCAAATTAAAATGCTGCACAGACCGATTCTTATTAAAAAAAAAAAAACAAATATGACTGGTTTAGTCCGGTTCGATCGGTTTGGCCATTTTTCTCCCCTACATTTCTATTTATTACTATAAATATAATTTATTAAATTTTAATGTAATATTGTATATGAATAAAACAAAATATTGCCGCTAATGTTTCACCATAACCCATATTTGTTAAAGAAGACATTTGTTGATAATTATAGAAATGGTAAATTACACTGACACCTCTTGAAGTTTGGTCTAATCACATCTCACTCCCTAATGTTTTGAAAATTACATTTTCACTCCTGTGGTTAATAATTTCATTTCACAAACCTTCCTGCTTATATAACAGGCAATAACTCCTAGTAGAAAAACAGATAAAATTACATTGAAAAAAAATAAAGCAAAGCAAAGGAAAAAAAAATAGAATTAAGTAAAACAAAGTAAGAAAAGAGAGAGTACACAAGTTTAATATTTTTATTCCGTCTAAATAATTAAATGATAACAGTTAGAGTAATTTTTCAAATGTTAGAAAATGGTATGTATTAAATTCAAACTTTAAGGAGTTTAAGTATAATTTACCCTTACAGAAAAAATGAGAAGAGAGATGATATTAAGAGTTCGTTTGGGATGTGGGTTGACTTTTTAGCTATTTTAGCCTAGGGCTAAAAAGTCTCATCTGGGATAGGCTTTTTGGCTTTTTTGACTTTTGTAAGAGAAAAAATGAAATGATTATGGTTTAAATGTGATATTTTGTCTTATTGGGCTAAAAAAACCTATTTTGTCATTTTATGACTATTTTAGCCAAAAAACCTCGTTTTTGCTAAACGAGGATTAAGGGGTGTATGTTGGGTAGCTTTTTTTTCCCAACAAGCTAGGAAATTTTGATTATCGTTTGGGATGTCGGTTAACTTTTTGACTATTTTAGCCTACGGTTAAAAATCCTCAATTTTGAATAGACTTTTTGGCTTTTTTGACATTTGTGAGAAAAAAATAAAATAAATATGGCTTGGATGTGACATTTTATCTTATTGGACTAAAAAACTTATTTTATCTTTTTGTAACTATTTTAGCCAAAGAGCCTCCATTTAGCTTATATCAAACGAGGGCTTAATGGCCAGAAAGACCTTTCAAAACGTGTTAGGATTTGTGTGTCACACCCCGTCAAATGAGATACAAAAGTTTAAGGCTACGGTTGATTTGGTTTTAGAATTATAATTTGAGTGTAAAATTATAATTTAAGTGTGAAATTATAAGTTGAGTATTGAAAAGAAAAAATTTGTTTGATTATGAGTTTTAAAAAGAGTTTTTAAATTTTGAAAAAAAAAATTTGAGTTGTATTTTGAGTTTTAAGTTTTTGAATTTTTTGTTATATGTTGAAATTTTTTAGATTTATTTTTTATTTTAAATATATAATTTTTATTTAAATTTTTTATTTTAAATATTTTATTTTATTTTGTAAATATTTTAATTTTTTTAATTTTAATATTTTAAACTCAAAATATAACTCCACACTCAAATGGTAACTAAACACATAACTTGAAACTCAATTCAAAAGCTATTTTCAAAACTCATAACCAAACATATAATTCGAAACTCCACACTACTTTCAAAATTCCATAATCAAATTGTAACCAAACACATAACAAAAAAATTAAAATATTTAAAAATATATTTATAAAATAATATAAAATATTTAAAATATAAATTATATATTTAAAATAAAAAAGAATTTTTTTAAAATTTTTTTAATATTTCAAAAATATATTCAAAATATTTTTAAAAAATACAGCACACAAATGTATGAAATATAGTCCACATTAAAATAAATAAATAAACAAATATTTAAAATATAAAATACTTACCCTAAAAAAATTAAATTAAGAAAATTTTAAAATATTTAATAAAAATCTAAAAAATTTCAAAATACAATTCAAAACTCATAAACAAATGTGGGGCCGAATAAAAGTGACCGCTCAAGTGAGCTGCTCAAAGAGAGTGTCGAGAAGACTGATGAGGATAACTTGGCATGACCAAACCCATTTGAACAAGACCAAGGCCGAGTAGAATCTATCCATGGGCCAAGTATCCCGTAAATCTTCTGGCACATCTGGGGGTCCCAGATGTGATGGTAAAAGGTAATAATGGGAAAGTGGGTCACTAGAGAGCAATATAAAAAGGAGCATCAGCCAAAGTGAGGTATGTGTAAACAAAAAAAGTAACTTGAAATGGAAGTAAAACTTGAGAGGATATTGACTTGTCCGTCGGAATGTTAATTCTGACACCTCCGACCGAAGTGTTCATTCCTATTTCAGGTAGCAACCCGAGAATCAAGAGCGTTTACCTGGATCCAAGAGTATTCCTAAAACCCCTTTTACCACAACAAACAATTTTTTTTTTTTTTTCAAAACTCAACTCAAAACTCATAATTCAAAACATGGCTCCACACTCAAATCATGATTCTAAAAGTTATTTTAAAAAACAAAACAAAAAAATATTTTTTAAATAGAATTTTGAAAAAAGTGTGGTTTTAAGTTTTGAATTGAGTTTTGAATTGTTTGTCTAATTATGAGTTTTGAAAATAATTTTTAAATTGAGTTTGGAGTTATATATTTAGTTATAAATTTTAAAAAGAGTTTTAAATTTTTTTAATTGAAATCATAATTCCAAAAGAAAACTTACAGAGTGTAAAGTGGTGATTTTTAAATGAGAGCAGTAGGATCGAGAAGTCCTTTTCAAACATCTGCTTGGCCGTCAAGGGCGCATGTCTCACACCCCATCAATTGGGATGGAAAATTCAAGTGTACAACACATGGTGTAAAGTGGTGATTTTTAAATGAAAAAATGTTAAGGATTTTAAATATTTTATATGGGTGTAAAATTTAGATGAAACTCATATGGTGTGGATCTTACATTCATATGAGATATTTGATAAAATATTTGAGATATCTAGAATTACTCTTTTAAATGAGAATGGCTGAGCATACATAAAATCATGGAGGTAGAGTGACATTCAGGGTGTTTGGTATTGAATTTTTTTATTTTCTGTGTTTTTTATTTTTATTTTTAATGAATGTTTTCAAAATTTTAAGTAATTTTATTTTATTTTTTTATATGTACCTTACTTAGATGTATTTAAAAAGTAAAATATTTTTAAAAAAATATTTTTAAAAAATCAATAAATACACAAGAATACAAAAAATATATTGAATTTTTATATTTTTGATATTTAGTGAATTTTCTAAAGATTTTTTTCACAAATATTATACTTTTTAATTATATTTATGTTAGGTGTATCTAAAAATTTTTTAAAAAAAATTCTTAAAATATTAAAAAAATTCAGTGAAAATAAAAAAATATAAAAAATAAAAAATTTTAATTTTCTGAAAAGTGAATCCTAAAATCCAAACTAAACAAGCTGTGTTTTTAATTTTAAGTCATTGAAAAATTCTAAAATGGAAATTAAGAATAGGTAAGAGAACCCTACTTTTGATGAATACAAGATAAGGTAAATTTTATTAATCTCTGATGATTGGTTTAGGTGTGGATTACTTTTTTATTATTTAGAAACAATTACGTAAAGATAGTTCATGAATTTATTTTTTTTCTCAAACAAATGTGATTGAATCAAATGAGTATTAATGTATGATCAACTTGATTTTTGATATAAATAATATGATTGACGCGTGAGATAAACAGCTCAAGTAGTCATGACGGATAGGAGTGAAATGAATTTTGAATAACATAATTAGAGGTGTATATGGTACGCATTTTTTAAAGAATTGTGTATTAGAATTTCCCTACAAAAATAAATAAATAAAATAAAATAAAATTATTAAGAGATTGGGATTGGCCCAAGTGGAATAACTACCACTTGCATAGTTGTAATCTAATTTTATTAATACACTAACTGCTATTTTGTGATTTAAAAAAAATCTATACAAAATTAAATAATAATTTTTTTTTTAAAAAAAGTATAAAAAATAAAAAATCATATGACCTATTATAATCCACTCTGTTAAAAAAAAAAAAAAAAAACGAAGCCTATTATTTTAAGAGGGAACAACTTCTCTCCGTATTTTCTAATTTTCTTATTTAATTATGATATTATTTTAATTATAATCTATAAATTCTTGAGTTTTATGTTATGTGTTTAATTTTTATTATGTTATTTTTTAATTATCACTCAAAAAATTAAAATTATGTTAATTATAAAGTGCATATATACACACACCTAAAGTATAAAGTTGGGGTGCTCGCGGTTCGGTTGCAGTCGGAGAACCTTCAATCCGCCATCCGTCTATCGGATTGGCGATTTAGAAAAAATCAATTTGCATTTATCCATCAGATTGACGGATGCAGATTGAGTAGATTGACAGATAGATACGAATCGGTTGGGCGATTTAAACTTTTACAAATTTTAAACACAATACAACTTGTTATAACAATCTAACTTAACATAACCAAAAGATTATCAAATAAATTGTCATATACCAATAATAAATACATATAAAAAAACATGTATTATCAAAACTATTTCATTACGTTTTTTATTTATTTATTAAAAAACTATTTAATTTGACTTTTTAAAAAAATGTCAAAATTAAGTTTTATATTTTCTACACAAAAATATTAAATATTAACACTTGTCATTTGATAAAAGAATTTCTAAATTAAAAATACGATAGAATATTTAAACTCATTTTTAATTGAAAACACAAACAAAATATCTAAACAAATTGAAAACGTAAAGTCTTACAAATTACTAAGGATACTTGTCTCTCAAATCCTTCATCCGTCCAAAACTAGATGAATAAAAAAAAATCAATTTACAACTATCTATTCATCATCACACATCTATCCAAAATGCACGAGATGAATTCAATTCAGTTGACTTAAACGGATTAACATATCCGCGCGGATCACCCATGGTATAAAGTGCCAAGTTAATATCACGTGCACGTAACCTTCTATATTATTTTATACTATAAAAACACGTGGCCATTCTCTTGTTCTAGCATAGCAAAACCCCTAAACCGGCCAATTTTCCTCTTTACGGCATTTTGAACATTTTAGTCCCAGGTTAGGATGTGTTTTTAATTTTATTCTCATTTTAGGGTAAAATGATTTTTGTAATGTCGTTTTTCAGAAAATAGTTTTTGAAAAAAACTACATTTTGTGATTAAAATAATAATAAATTTTGGACCTAGAAAACGGCTTTACAAAAGCCGGTTTTACTTAATTTTTAATTAATTCTGAATTAATTAGAAACGGTTTTGGTAAAACCGTTTTTACATTACTTTTTTTTTAATTTATATTTTCAACATAATTTTTTTTTAATTTATATTTTCAACATAAATATTTTTTACCAAAAATATTTTTAATAAAATACGGTTTTAGAAAAGCTGGTTTTTGACAAAAATTTTTTTTAATTAAAAACGGTTTTACAAAAGCCGTTTTTTGACCAAATATTTTTTTAATTAAAAACGCTTTTCATTACAAACAAAACAGCCCCCCTTCTCCCTTTCAACTTACGAAAGCCGTATTTGATATCCAACCCATCTTCTTCTCCCTCACTCAACCGACGACGAAGAGGAACACCACCGGCAAAACAGTACACCACCGGCAAAACCAGGAACACCACTCTCCCTCACTCAGGTTTGTATTGCATAAATAAGGGTTTTCATTTTAGATTTGGGATTTTAAATTTCGAAATTAGGAATTCAGATTTCGGATTTTAAATTTCGAAATGAGGGTTGTAAACTTTTCATTCAACAACGCAGGAATTTTTTGTATAAATCCTGCGTTGGTTGCAAACCCCTTTCTCTCGTCAGTTCCCTAAAAAACCCTAGCCCAACAAAACCTCTCTCTCTCTCTCTCTCTCTCTCTCTAGTTGTGATAAAAACAAAAACACAGAGATGGAGTAGTTTTTGTATACTGATATCGAATCTTTATGTGCAAAACTCAGGTATCAAGAAAAGCAGCTCAAACTCAAAAGAAGGTCATTGCTTTTTTTAATTTTTTTTCCTCCAATTTTTATTTCTTCAAATTATATGATTACATGCTCTCAAAACCCAACTATATGTATGTATGTATGTTTGTGCTTGTATCTATTTCTTTTAGTCAATTTAACTGCTTCTTGCCATCAATTTATAGAATTATGCAGGAAATTCTGCTTTAATTTCTTCGTATTCATTTTGTTCCTAACTAGTAATCTTCACCTGGCCAATTTTTTCCTCTTTTTCAGTACACTCTTAGCCAGAAGATGTAGTGGAATTTTGAAATATTGAAATCTTGAGACATAATCTTGTGTTTGGAAATGTATTGGGAATATATGCCAAAATTGTAGAACAAAAGTAGGAATAGCAATGAAGTAGAGTGGGATTGGATTTGTGGTGTTCTATTCCTACACCATTCCTAGTTGGGGCAATACTACTGGCCTTGGCTCATTACTAGGATCCTTGGGGCATCTCCAATGGAGATGCTGAGCACACTACACACAGATTTATACTAGTATACACAACACACGTTTGGCCATAAGCTAATACACCTAAAAAATCAAAATTTTATATATACTAGGGTAATACACCTAAAAATCAAAATTTTATAAAAATCAAAATTTTATATATACACCTAAAAAATCAAAATCCTAAAAATCAAATTTTTGTAAATACATAGCCGTATGTCTTGTGAGCATAAAATTGAAAATTAGATAAGGTAGTTCATGTCTCATAAAATGAACCCATATATATATATATACTAGGCAGGGAGGCAATGGCCTTCCATGGTTTGTGTGCATGTGGTACTCACCCTGATGGACTTTCAGGATGGTATAGAGTTTGAGTTGGAAGTAGAGAGAGTTTGAATTGAAAATAGTAAGTTCAGAAGAAGTAAAGTTCGAATTGGAAGTACGGAGAGTTTACCATTGCTTTGTTAGTCTGGCCAAATGATGCCTTTGGCCTTCAAATCTTCAATTAATAGTCTACATATATATACAAATATCAACAATACAATGGTGTGGAAACTAACTAATTCTTCCATTTTATAACCAAATGATTGCTTATTATATATTTTAATTAATAGTCTACATATGTATAAATTTCAATGATCTAGTAGTATGAAAGCTATCTACATCCTTCCACCACCTTATGATGAATAAATTCTACAATTATCTACCTAATTATAGGGATTCCTACAAAATTTTACATAAATCTAAAATCGAATTCGTAACTCAAATATTTGATAAAATTCCCAAGTTGTGACATTATTCCCCGCCTAATACGACCACATCCTTAACGCAAATTCCTTGTGAAGGCTTTTGATCTTCTCTTCGAATTGATGCAAGAGTTTTGCTAACTCGCTAACTCTCAACTTGTCAATTTCAAGTAGTGCATCTATTTTACTTGGTATTTTTAACACATCATTGGAGTTCCTAGTGATTCCAAACCTTTAAAATATCCAAATTCAACCTTTTAAATCTCCACATTCAAGACGTATTAGTAGTATAATTTTCTCTCAATAAATGCAAATTATACAGATAGCATTTTTAAGCAAGAGACTATCTTATTTACGATTGACCCATATAAACACTAGCTTTATAGTCAGTCAGTAAAGAGATGAGACATAAGCAAAAGAGTGGACTCTATGATTTCTTCTTCTTCTTCTTCCCTTAATCCCACTGTCCCACTACGTTGGGATTGATCTCTCATATTAGTTAGTCAATACGGCCGGATACCAATCCAAATATATATATATATATATATATATATGTATTTTTGAGATCATATTAGCCAGTCATTACGGCCGGATACCAATCAAAAAATATATATATTTTTGTAAGTGGGTTGAGGAAAGATTAAAAACAAAGGACAACAAATGAGCTGCTTGGAGCTTTTGGTGATTGAACATCACATTGTTGTCCTCGAACCCCCTACGGCCATTGATGGACACTTGGACTTCATAATTTTTTGAGACTTTACCTCTTGAATAATCAACATGGAATTAATATGCCAAATGACCAAGGAATGGAGGGGCATATTTTAGAAGATTTAATTTTAATTTCTACATTTGGATTTTAAATTTGTTAATAGAAATGGGAAGAAAAAAAAGAAAAAACAAGATAAAAAAGTTCATAATTCTAAAAGTTTGGGAATAACAAATGCCTTCAAATAATAATATAATAAGTTTGAGAAAACTTCACAACAAACTTAACATATTTTTCCTTGTATTTTAATTACATTTTTTTAGTACATAAAAAGAAAATTATAAATATGTGCAAGAAAGATCCTCAAAACAAATATAAAAATAAAATTTTCAAGTCATGTGACTTGGTGCACAGGCATTGGTTTTCTCAATTTTTTGCTCGATTTTTTTATTATAGTGACAACTCATCTCTTATTGATGTATGTGGGATTCTCAATTCAGAAAGTCACATGGCAACAATGAATTCACTGATTTACCTTACAGTGAGCATGCCCTTATTTTGTCCGTATATGCAGATGGATTGTCAAGTCAAGTGACTTGGTGCACAGGCTTTGGGTTTCTCAATTTTTTGCTCGATTTTTTTATTCCAGTGACAACTCATCTCGTATTGATAAATGTGAGATTCTCAATTCAGAAAACTCACATGGCAACAATGAATTCACTGATTTACCTTACAGTGAGCATGCCCTTATTTTGTCCGTATATGCAGATGGATTGTCAAGTCATGTCACTTGGTGCACAGGTTTTGGTTTTCTCAATTTTTTGCTCGATTTTTTAATTATAGTGACAACTCATCTCTTATTGATATATGTGGGATTCTCAATTCAAAAAGTCACATGGCAACTGTGAATTCACTGATTTACCTTACAGTGAGCATGCCCTTACTTTGTTGGTATATACAGATGGATTGTCAAGTCACGTGACTTGGTACACAGTATTTGCTTTACTCTGTTTTTCATTCTAGTGACAACTCATACCTTGTTCGTATATGTGGGATTGTCATGCAGAGGCATCTTTCTAAAGCCGTTCATAACCAACTATATAAATGACTAAAGGTGAAGACACAACCTTACAACTCATTTCGCCGTACAAAATTATCATTCATTTGTTTTAAAAAATTAGCATGGCTACATGGTTCATTGGAGGGAGTGGGAATCGCAGAGGAGGTAGGAACTTGCAAAGGGGTGACAGTTCACGACGAGGAGGGGGAAGGGGAAGTGGCGATGCTGAAGATGAAACACCATTTACTTTGTTAGATGCCTCTTGTGCTTATCATGATAGGTTTGGGAAGCAACATTTTGTCATGCCCAAGTACTATCGAGATCCATGTGGTTTGGTGAAGGATCCATCAGATAATCAAACAGGATATGGTTTAGCAAACGCTAGACTTCTGAAGTGGCCCGCACTATTTATAGAGCGAGTGCAAATGGAAAGCTTATGTCAGGAAAATCGACTGAAGGTGCCAAAAGCACGTTCTGTTGAGATCGAAAAGGAAGATCCTGATAATGTTGATCAACTATGTGAAAGACTACAACGTGAGATTTCTCAAATGGGTCGTAGGTTAGCCCGCGATATGCAACTGCACATAGTTAAGAAGGATGCCCAGAAGAACATAACAGAACCAAATGTTGCAGCTAGCAAGGGTATCATGGAGGATCCTGAACTTGTCTCTGACTCTGAGCTTTTGGATTATTTAGACTCTGAGCCACTTGCCAATTTAAGCGCGAATTAGGTGTTAATGTCTACACTTCGCCAATATAACAACTTGCATTAATATGTAATGTCTGTGTTAGACTAAGTGTTTCCGTAATGAGTTTATCAGATTGTCTGCCTAATATTTGTCTGTCTAACTGTTATGTTTATGTATTGTGTGTTCAGTTCAGGGTGTCTAGGATGTATGTATTGTGTGTTCAGTTCATGGTGTCCAGAATGTATTTTTGTGGGAGACTTATGTCTGTACTACCTATGTAACTGAAAACTGTTACATTTGCAACTTTAGTTATGTTGTTTTCATGTATGTATGAGTATTTAGTAAATTAGTGACTTCTTATATTATGTATTAAGTTTTATTACAAAAATATTGACAAAATTTATTTTAGGAGAAATACACATTCTCTTAACTTGTTCATATTCTCAATCGTGAGAACCCAATAATGTAACCATTATTCATTGAATATAACAAATAACGTTCTCATTCTTACAAAAAACTACACTACCAATAGTTCTTTCTGAATTTAAAAAAAAAATTATGTTAAAGGCGTGGTTTGCAACCACGCTTTCTTAATTAAAAGCGTGATTTCTAATAGCACTTTCAATGTTCATCAAATTTTCGGCCCCAAACAGTGAAAGCGTGTTTTGTAATAACGCTTTAGCCTAGTTTGGGAATTTTGTCCAAACTAGGCCTAGTTTGGGAATTAAGATGATAATTTGGCTTGATATGGGAAAAGCCCCGAAATATAGTGCACATTAAAAAAATAAATAAATATTTAAAACATAAAATATTTATTCCCACTCCAAGGTGGGTTTTGTAAACACTTTGAAATTTTGAAAATTTTTGAAAAGTGATTTTGGAATTTTTTTTTTCAAAAAATTTGAACTACAACAAATTTTTAAAAAATTTCTCAAAAATTATATCTCGAGATACAAACCAAACAAGCCCTAAGTTTCAGTTTTCTGAATTAAGTTTTTTGAAAACTGAGTTTTTTGTTTTTAGTGAATATTTTTAAAATTTTAAGAAATTTTTTTTTTTACTTTTTTAGATGCATTTTACTTAGATGTGTTTAAAAAGTAAAATATTTGTAAAAAAATATTTTCAAAAATTAATAAATACACAAAAATATGAAAAATGTAATGAATTTTCGTTTTTTTTTTTGTTTGTATTTTTGGTATTTAGTGTATTTATGCTAGGTATGTTTAAAAACTTAAAATATTAAAATATTCAACAAAAACAAAAAATACGAAAAAATAAGAAAATAGAATTTTCTAAAAAATGTTTTAAAAAACTCAAAGCAAGCATTACGTTTTAATTTTTATTGTTATTTGTGCTGTAATTTTCTAAAGAAACCCATCTTTGAATGCATTAAAATTGCTGTTCTCTTACTCATCTTTTCATTCCCAAGTCCAACCTTCCCACATGAGAAAAAATAATTAAAAAAAAAAAATTTCTAAAACCATTTTTTATTAAAAATATTTGTGGTAAAAAAATATTTATGTTGAAAATATAAATTAAAAAAAATTAATGTAAAAACGACTTTTTTAAAACCACTTTTTATTAAAAATATTTTTTGGTAAAAAATATTTAAGTTGAAAATATAAATTAAAAAAAATTAAAAATTAATGTAAAACCGGTTTTAGCAAAACCGTTTTCTAAAATGACTTTTCGAAAACCATTTTTTATTAAAAAATATTTATTTATTTAAAAAAAATTAATGTAAAAATGACTTTTCTAAAACCGTTTTTAATTAAAAAATATTTTTGGTCATAAAATATTTATTTAAAAAAAATTAATGCAAAAATGGCTTTTCTAAAACCGGTTTTTATTAAAAAAAAATTTGGAACAAAAAATATTTATGTTGAAAATATAAATTAAAAAAAAATTAATGTAAAAATGATTTTACCAAAACCGTTTTTAATTAATTCAGAATTAATTAAAAATTAAGTAAAACCGACTTTTTTAAAACCGTTTTCTGTATCCAAAATTTATTATTATTTTAATCACAAAATACGATTTTTCAAAAACCGTTTCATGGAAAACGGCTTTTCCCTTATAATGGAAATAAAGTTAAAAACACACCACAAATGGGACTAAAATGTTCAAAACGCCACAATCAGGGAAAAACGCCCCCCTAAACCCCCTCTCTGTCTATCTCAAAAGCTTTTTTGGGATTGATATCAGATTCTGTTCGATCTTGAAAAAAGGGAACACAAACAATGCCTCGAGCGTCGAAGAGAAAATCAGAACCCCTCAAATCATCTAAAGTCGATGGCGTTCGTTCTGGTAATCAGTTTATATCCGATATATCTATAATGTTATAGGCATTAATTACTAGTTTTGCAAAGTAAAGTACATATCATATTTTTATCATGAAACCCCTAATTTTTCTTTCTCTTTTTTATACAAATTTGCTTTGGTTGTTGTTTATATGATGTGGGTTTTAGCTTATGCATACATGGCTCTGTTTTTGGCTCTTCAATGTAGGTGAAGTTCAGATTTTGGGGATAGATGTATGGTAAAAATAAATAATAATAGTCAAAGTTTTCAAATTTGGGTTATAGATAATATGATATTAGTTTATGTTTATGATTTAATGGTTTTTCGTTTGGCTTGCTAATAATTTAGTTTAATTAGTTCAATGATAAGTGGAAATTTTTTTCTTGAAATCTTGTAAAAAGTGTTATGGGCATGCCAAGGTCCGTAATTATTAGTTTGTGATGATATGGAGTGGGATTTGTTCTTACCGTGGCCATTGGCTAGCCCCAGTGGGTGTGGGATTTGTTTCTCAAAATGGGTCTTTTGTTGCATTGAATTTTAATATTTAGTCCACCAAAAGGAACGGCGTGAGTTGTAGGAATTTTTCTTATATTTGATTTCTGTTTTGTTAGTAAGCATGCTTTTTGGTGGATTGTGCTAGCATTGCCTCTTGTGGCTCTTAACTGAAAGAAACGAGGGTACGAAGAAGCTTCCCAAAGAATCTATTGGATGAAAATATGAGCTCGAAACCTCCTTTTATGATGATGAATCATAATTACACAGTATCTTTGAAAAAATATTTTTACTTTGTTGTTTGATGGTGTATAGTGTGGTGAATGGTAGAACTTTAGACTTCCTTACAATGTCGGGTGACCTCAGTAAATTTTGGTTCTGTTTATTTTTGTATCTTTTCTTGATGCGAAGTGGAAGAATGATTGTTGTTGCAATTAAAGTGTTAACAGTCACCCTAATGATTGTTGTTGCAATTAAAGTGTTAACAGTCACCCTCGGCTTACTTTTGGTATCTGTTGTAGAACAGATAGGTTGAAGCCTCTTGTAAGTGACATCTCTTTGGACTTGTTTGCGGAACTGGTAGACTGAAGGTTAAGACCATGTGCATATGAAGAACTTGCCTTACTATTTAGTATAGGAATTAGATTACTGTAAATTTAGTAGTCTCCATTGGGTACTTTTCTATTGACTTCGGCAAGATGCTTTTGCAGTGACAGTCAGCTAATTCTTTGAATTTCTTTCATTGGCGGAAAGACTGTTAATATTGGGTATGAAAATAAAAGATTGCACAAGTTCCATGTGTTGAAGAGACTGCCTTGATGACTAATGAAAACCTAGGACAACCATTACGATCTTTCTTTTGCAATTTATTATATGTAATGATGTACTCTTTTTTTTTTTTGATAAATAATGATGGTACTTTTTTTTTTCCCGTCTCTGATAATAAAGATGGTCATGTTCTTTTTCATTATCGTAGTTCATGTTCATTGATATTTGCTCTTGTTTTGGAACCTTGAAATTGGATGTGATCAGCCCTCCATTATCGTAAAGAATTGCTATTATTTTTTACGATATTTAAAAAGAAGTAGAAGCTCACATTTGAAAGTAAAGAAAAATTTCTAACATCTTGTATGGATGGAAGAATTTCCCCACTAAATTCCATTTAATTGTAAGTAGATTCCTAAATAATAATTGCATCTTCTGTCATAATATTATACCATTACAATATAATTAAATGTTTAGGACATGTCCATGCTAATAGAATACAAGTGATCGCACCAGAATGGTGCACCCTCCTACATCCTATCACTACCCTTGGGATGGTGAGAAACTTCCCACATAGGCTTTGTCTGGTATTTGAGTTTAGTTTAATTCAAACACAAACACAATAGACACAAACAACCTGTTACAAGAGATGATACAACTCTGTGTAAGAGTTATGTCTGTTGCCCAAAGGTTGCCTAAAAATCTATAAATAGATGCATAAGCCTATATCTTAAGATTTAGGGTTTAGGGAAGTATTAACCCTTGGACACACTTCCACACCCACACCCACACCCACACCCACACCCACACCCACACCCAATACTTGTACTTAAGTCCATGTGATCAAACTACTATCATTGTCCAGTTGTCACACTTATCCATTGATTATCCTATATTTATAGTAGGCGTAGTAGCAGTGGCTTGACAATGACTGTTTGGACCAAGTTACTTGTGATGAACACATCAAATGCAAGTTTTGAGAAATGCATGAACAATTAACTTTTTCCTTTTGGTATAAAAGCCAAATGGGCAGAGTGCAAAGAGTAGAGATATTTAAGATATCAATTGCACGCAAATTATATATATAGCACGAACAATAGTATGACTACTATTAGTGAGATTACCAACTTCATTATAATGCAACTTCTTATGTACTAGTTTTTAGTTGTTGTTTGGATGTAAGGCATATTCCTCTACCCATGAACCTTGAATGTGCTGAGCTGTAAAGAATTTTTTTTTGTATCAAGTGGTTAAAATTTTCTGTATCCAATTGTAATTTATTAATGGAAAAAAGTTCTTATTGAACATTTTCTAATTTTGCACTAATTTTAACTTTTATCACCTAATGTTCTTTTCATATGCTATTATGTTGTTCAGCTTCAAACAAAGCTACAATGCAGAAGGGGGAACCTATAGATGATCTTTTCCATTCATATGCAAATAGGTCATTGAGCATGATTGAGTAGTATATTTTGTATTAGTTCACAATCTTAAACTATTTTATTAATGCAAACATCAATAACCATTGAATGTTCAAAATTGTGTAATGCTTAAATTTATCGATTCATAACTCATAGCTTTTCGTAATTCACAGTAGGAAAGTTTACTCTTAATATGTTCATCTATAATGTGAAACCAATGCTTTATTTTTCAATTTCTGCTATGTTGGACACCCATGATGGTTGGTTTCATGTTTCATAATGGTGAGAAAAGACTGATCACCACTCCTGTTTAGAAACCTGCATCTAGAAAGGTATTATTTGATATAGAGAGATTTTAAGGCAGAATTTGGGCTAGATTTTGGTTGGACAATGTGAAACTGATTTCCATACTTGTAGGAAATATTGCTTGTAAATAGTTCATATATGTCAAGTTTTAACTGGTGAATCACGTGTTACTTTTTGGTTGTTCTGATATATTGAAATCTGAAAACCTGTAATCCAAATTAATGGGTTGTTTCCAATTGCTCCGCACAACAACATATGTTATGTTTACACATGCAACATAGATACGACATGGACATATTGATTTTAAAAAATGCATGACACGATAAGTGAGGGACACAAAAAGCATATGATATATATATTTATTATATGTTATATATATGAATATATCATTCAAAGATGATAAATAAATACAACATACACTAATTCTTCTAACTGTATTTTGTTTTTCTTTTATCAGTGTATCGTAAGTTATTTTGTTCAAACTTATAATTAGTTTCGAGTAGGTTTAAGCAAGGGACACGTGTATCCTCCAATCCAAGTGTCTAAAGCTTGTCGAGGTCTAAAACAAAATTAAAAAAGTAGGACAAAATTTGACGAGTTTGGACACATGTCAGGAAGTGTCCGGTGAGTGTCTGTGACACAGACACAATATGAACATGCCACCTTCTCAGAAGTGACTATGTTCCTTAGGTTTCAATTTTTATTATGAATAATGAAATGTGCAGTGGTGATGTTTTTGGCTATGCCATGCTTATATTTAGGGGCCTAATTTTCATACCATGCTATTCTTGATTCCTGTTAGATTTTCTGAGAATAATTGATATGCCCGCTTTTCCTACCTTTTTTAATAATTCTTTTGCACATAGTAAGATGTTATTATCTCAAAAGATTTCTGTTTTATCAACATACTATGAAGATTGAATGATCCTTTTCATTATTATGAACCTTCAGACAACACTCGTTGTCAATCTAGCTGCCTAGGTCTTTTGTTTCACCCATTGTAACTGGCCATTTGTGTGCCCTTCTATCTGTGGCAACACAATTATCCGCTATGTTACACAGACTCAGCACTTTGGGGCGAAGTACCCGTGTCGATACGACACGACACGGGTGCAGGTTTGGGATCTGTGTCGGATTTGCCTCTTCTCTCTCGGACACGGCTAATCAAAAAGGAAGAAAGTTACTTACATTGATGTATGGGTTCAAGATCTTGATCTGTGTCTTTCGATCTTCTTCTCTGTTTCGATCTCCTTTTTTCTCTTGATCTTCTTTTCTCTCTCTATCGCGATCTCCTCTCTCTCAATTGTAACGCCCCAAAATATACATACCATTTAAATATAATAATAAACATAGCTCAAAAGAGGTGCCGGAAACATATCCGACGTGTTCCACTACATAATTCGAATGTTTATACAAATGTGATCTCACATGTGGTTATACATTCATTGAAACTAGTACATGAATCTATAGCATGTAAAATCATCCAAATCAAAACGAATGAATGCCTCCTTGGGCTTACAAGTTCCAAGGCACAAGCCCGGTTACACAAAATGGTCTCTCGGACCCATACACGATTAGCCCTTGGCTTACAAAAAATTTACAATCACAACAAAGAGCCTTGTGCTCTCAATATATAGTTCCACGCCCTAAATTGGTGGGTTCACCACGTCCATTCCTGCACCAAAATCCCATAGGGGTGAGCATAAGCTCAATAGAGAATCCTTAACAAAGTATATACAGTTATGCAAACTTCCAACGTTAAATGCAAATACAAATGCCATGCAATGCCATTTTAGAGAGAATTTTATCACATGCTCCTCTTGAAAATCACCATGCTTTCATTGACAAAAATTCGAAACTTCCAGTTTTAATCAATAGGGCCGGTAAATACGACTCAGGTAATCCCTAGGTCGGTGTCTGCAAGGAGGTTTAACAAGCACTACCAATAACCCCACTTTACCGGTTGCCAATCGGAAGGGAAGTGGTACCTCCTCCGCGCTTGTTTTCGGTTTTTCACCCCGGACACTCTGGCCAACTTATCAATTCATCTGCACCTCCTATCCGGACTTATCAACGTATTTACCCCATAACATTTCAATAGTTCTCATTCAAAATATCTTTTCTCAATTTAAGCGTTTCCAAAAATTCAATTCAAGAAGCATAATAATCATAATAAATTGAATGAGTATGCAATGCAATAATTAATATCTCATGACATTTCTCCATCTTTCCTCCCTCCAATGACATTTAACAAAGTAGTCATATGCTCAATCAATGCTATCAACACATAGCAATAATTTCTCATTAGACACAATTCTTAGCATTTTAATCTCTTCGAGACTATATGCCATTTTTCGAATGTCAATTTCCAAAATTTCAATTCTCATAATCCATGGTACTCAACAATTTGTCATCTCACAACTATACATACTCATGCATTCAACAATGACTTTAAAATAAATTCTCAATCCCCATACATCACAAGATTGCCATTTTTGCAAAACATAATATGAAATCTACACTCATTCATTCATTTAACACAAGAAAAGAAAGAAAACCCATAGGTTTTTCCCACAAATTCCAAAACCCCCAAATTTCTAGTGTTCTTCATCAAAACCAAAACATCTCCTCATTTTCCTTGGTGAAATCTCTTAAAAATCATCTTTCTCAAATTATTGAAAATGAAACCCTCAAGGATCAAAAGGTTGAGATTTAAACCCCATTTTTAAAAAATCTCTACATAGTTGTACCATAAGATCAAAAGAGATAAATTAACTTCAAGAAAACCCTTAAAACACATTCCCATTGCAAAACATGTATATATAACTCAAAAGAATCCCTACCTCAAGGTTTGATGAGGAAAAGAAGACGAAACCCTAGAAATCAGGGATGCCCAAACTCAATCTCCACCGTGCACAATGTAGCTCTTGAGGAGCTCTTCCACTTTGATGAAAGGGTTTGGGTTGGAATGCATTAGATCCAAAGAAATCAAGAACCCTTGGTGTTTTGGTATATGAAATGTAGAGAGAAGGGAGAGGAGATGATTTTTAGACAGAGAGAAATGAGCCAAAAGTGATACAAACACAGCCCCAAAAGAGAGAAAAAAAAACCGCGCTCTGCACGTGCAGAGCCTACCTCCCACGCGTGCGGTCCTCTACCCCGCATGTGCGGCCTTCCCTTGCCGCACCTCCTCTAGCACCTGCGTATATTGCAGTGTGCTGCCCCAAATTTCCCCTGAATTCCGCACGTGCGGCCTCACCTCCTGCACGTGCGACCCTGGTTTCCCCAGCCCAAAATTTTCCTCAGCTCAATTCTAGGTACTTCGGACCTGACCTCGCACTCTCCGAAACAAGTGAAAATCATCGCCGAATAAACAAGAATAAGAATTTATTTGAGAGACAACTTTCGGACACCACAAACCTAAATAATTAACAAGACTTCAAGTGAAACCCGACACACTAGCGTGGCGAATCCGAGGTTAAACAAAAGGAATGAGATGGTTAACAAACCAGATAATCACATCAATATCTCTCTCGATCGTGCTATGTGTGTGTGAGAGAAGAGAAGAGAATAGAAGAGATAAACTCTATCTTGTGTTGCTATGCTGCTGAGAGAGAAACGAAGAGGAGAACGTTTGACTGGCTGCTGCTTGTTTGTATCAAACTCTAATGGGCTGGACCAAATAAATAAATAAAAAGGTTGGGCTTATTGGCTAGTTAATATTATAAACCTTAATGGGTTGGACCCAAAAAATTAAATAAAAAGCTTGGGCCTATTGACTGGTTTGTATCATAATAATTAATATTATAAACCATAATGCGATAGACCCAAAAAAGCTTGGGCCTATTGGCTGGTTTGTATCATAATAAACCCTGATGGGTTAGATCCTATGAAGCATAGGTGCGAGTGCGGGTACAGGTACGATACGGGTACGCCGATACGGCAAATTCTTTAAAAAGTAGGGTACGGGTACGGCTGGAGTACATTATTATTATTATTATTATTTTTTTTTAAATTTATAGCTAAACATCCAAATACGAATCAAAGTTTCAATATCAAAAATAAAAGGAGAACAACTTGTCTAAAAAGTTATATAATTATTTCTTTTTCTTTTTTAATTGTCTAAAATAGGATACAAAAGAGAGTAAAACTATGACTCATGGGTAAAGCGTGTTGGAAATAAATTACTTGATATTTTCAAAATTGAAAGAAGAATAATAAATGCTGCAATAAATTCTAGCATCTGAAAAAAAAAATTCATTTTGCCGTACCGGTGTTGTACCCACGACGTACCCATGACATACCCAAATGTATTTGCTGTACCCAGCATGTATTCGGCATACCCGGTACGCGTATTGCTGTACCGGTACGCGTACCCGCACCCGGTACTCGTACAACACCATTTTTGAAGTACTCGTGCTTCATAAGTTGGATCCAAATAAATAAATAAAATATTTGGGCGTATTTATAAACTCAATTCAACAATAACATGGGTTGTTCTATGACTTATCCATATGTTTGATTCTATTTATAAAAAAAATTGTTGGGTCAACTTTTTTTAACTCATCTTCATATAATAAATATATTTAAAAAATAACTATTTAACACATCTTTATATAATAAATATATTTTTAAAATAACTATTTAACGTATCCCCGTACCCGTATCCACATTTGGATCCGTATCCACGTATCCTCAATTTTTAGTTTTGAAGTGTCCGACCCTCAGATACGCACCCGCATCCGATATCCACACCCGAGTTTGTCTAATGTTGATTACTTGTTTTATAGGTTATAGGTTAGCAGGTACTACCATCTTTCTATCTTGGTTTTTACCTATGTCGCTCTAGATGATGAGGGCTGCTGATGGCAAAATTTTTCAATAAATGGTACCTAAAAAGCATAGACACAGACACATGACATGACACCAACACATTGGCACCGATTTTTTTTTAAAATGTAGGACACGACATGTGGAGGACAGGTGCAAAATATAAAATTTTATATATTTATTATATATTATATGTGAATAAATAATTATTAAATGTCATATGTATAAATATTTTAATCCAAGATAATTTAAATGGGGAGAATAGGTACAAACTTACATTATTTTTGTTTTATTATTTGATTATAAGTTATTTTATTCAAACTTGTAATGTGTTTCATTTGTGTCCAAGTGTTGGGAAGTATTTTGAGAGTGTCGTATTATGTCAATGTCAAACCTCTGTGTGATAAAACAATTTCCTTGTCACTGAAGAGAAATAATTGCGGGAACTGATTTATGTTCATCAGTACCTCATTATGACGATCTATGTCTTGCATTGCTATGAAGTTACTGCTTCTATAAGATCAATGCTATATAGATTTTTAGAAGATTAAAACATAAAAAAGGTTCTTGTAGTTTTGTTTATTTATTTGTTTGTTTTTACCATTTAATGTCTCCTTTGTAATGAGTGATTTATATATCATGAAATTGGTTAAACTTCAGGTGGATAGGTGTTCAAGAGATTGATGTAACACTACTAATCCAAGCCAATTTTGTATGTGTGCTTGTGCAGTCCGGAAGGAATAGAGGCACTTTGTTCAGATTTGGGAGTGGATCATACTGACGTCAGGATATTGATGCTCGCTTGGTATGTCAGTTTTGTTGACATGTAATACGTATATGACCAAAACCAATTTTAGTTCCAATTTCTCCTAATTCTGCTTAATATAGCTGACAATCTGCATGCAACAGGAAAATGAATGCCCAGAAGCAGGGATATTTTACACAGGTAAGTACATTAATTATTACAACCATTGCCCTTACTATTATTATTGTTATTGTTGTTATTAGGAAAAATACTACACAAACTAACAAATCTTACTAACTAATGTGTCATGCAATAATTTGGAATCTGAAATAGGACCGACTTCAATCAATAATATGGCAGGTGTCACATCAGTGAGTGAGAAAATTTATAAGATTTGTTAGTTTGTATAGCATTACTCTTATTATTATTGTCATTTTAACATTTTAAAAAATATATATATATATATATTAACACTACTATTCTGTAGGTATAAGATAAATTGTTTGGATGGTATCTAATTTTATCTCTTTTCTTGGATATGTATAATTTTTGTCCTTTGTCAAAAGTAGACTATTTGGAAAATTGGAGAATATTACAATACAGGACCATGAAAAATACTAAAATACCTATTTGAGCTGTATATGAAAATATGTACAAAGAAAATAGTAGAGCCTTGCGGTAATAGATGAGTATATGTATGTTCAGTTTCATGCATATACGTCAGACAAAAGCTAAATCCAAATGCCCATAAAAAAGTTTTCATATTGTAGAACAAGATGTCTTCTTTTTGTTCATATGCATTATGGGTAGTCAAGGTAACAGCTACTGTTATTCTCCTCTATGCATTCGTAATACTGGCCTTGTTTGGTTTGTATTTGAGAAACATGTTTTGAGATAAAAAGTACGAAAATTTGTTTGGTTTGGTTTTTTTTCAAAAGATGTTTTGAAAAATTATTTTGAGAGAGAGTTTTGAAAAAAGTGATTGATTTGATATGTATGAGAGATAGATTTGTTTGGAAAATTTGTAAACCAAACAAGTTTTGGAAAAATTTTTTGGAAAAATTTGTTTGGTTTGATTACTTTTGAAAACTTATTTGTAGAGTTTTTCCCAAATTTTTTTGAGAAACACAAACCAAACAAGGCCACTATGTTTGGATTTGGATTTTTGGGGGTAAAGGTGTTAGTGTATATGAGTTGGCAATTTCCATGGGCAAATTTTGAGCTTGCTTGTAATGGATTGATAGGTTAGATTGAGTGTTCAAATGTGTTTTGGTTTGAAGATCGACATAAGCTATGCAGAGATGACTACATACTCGTTATAGATATATACTGCGTAAGCCATTAGTTTTAATTTCAGAAAATTGACCTGTTTGACTCATTCCCAGTACCGGTAGGTTTTGGAGTCAAAAATTGGAAAAAAATAAGACCAAGGGGTAAAATCCGAGGGCCCTTCCTGAAGCGGCTTGTACTCGAGCAGTCTCGACAATGGTTTATGTTATATGGCTTCCAGCACGGGACCCCAATCCACGATGGTCAACTTAGCATGGATATTTCAAAATGTGGAACTTGATTTGCATTGAATTTAATTCTGGATGTCATACCTTTTTTTCTCTGTTCTAGATATTTATTTGTTGATAACTGCCCACTTATTAAGTGTCCAATTGGTTGACTAGTTTTATGCTGTAATGTTTATGCTCTGTGTAATTACCTTGTTTGTGTACCCATGGAAGGACTAGTCTTCATCATCACTTTTCTCAAGTATTCTATTATATTTCTGTTTTGGAGATGGATGAAAAATCCAGCTAGAAAATACTCTTAAAATTGATAGTTTAAATTTCCTTCTTTGTAACAGGATGAGTGGCAAAGAGGCCTGAAAGCTCTTACTGTTGAAACTGTAAATAAATTGAAGAATACACACTCTTGGAACTACAAAATGAGGTATTTTATTCTTGTAGTTTTCATCTGGTTGATTATTGATGATTCCATGATGATGAAGACTTCTTAATAGTGCTATTCCTGATCGTGTACTGTTTTCTGAAAAGGTTAGGATGCCTCAAAATTTTGCAGATTTCTATTCTTTTGCATTTCAATACTGCCTAACAGGTGAGCTTTTAGACTTGTCAAGAACGTGTTTAAGTGAATGGAAGTGCACTGCATTGTTTCATGACATTATCTTGTTTCAGTTTTGAGTTTGATTTAAATTTTTTTCATTTATTTATTTTTAATTTTGCTGGCCATTTTTTCCCTCTTTCAGAAGATAAGCAAAAATGGATAGATGTTGAATGCATCTGCGAATTGCTAGATATTGTTATGGGGTCCCAATTTCCGTCCCAGGTTGCCTTATTCACCAAGTATTTAAAGGTGGGCAGCACTTATTTCTTTCTATCCTCATGATTCTTAGGTGTATACAAAACAACTTTTGAGTTTTTTTCTTTTGGTCTATGAGATTATTCATTTTGTATTTGCCTCACTATCCCTATTCGATTAATTGAAAATGGTACATTCTCACCGTTTCTGTAGTTTTGTTGAATTAATAATATATTAAAGACTTTGTTGTATATGTAATTCGACAAGTTTGAAGTACTTGTGATGTTATTATTGCAAATTTATGATATTATGCATATTAGAGTACATGTGGAAATTTATTGTTGATGAGTTTTGTAAAACTAAAAATATGATGTAATGACATTGACAATAACTAACCGAATAACACTATACAACGGATTTCTTACCACTAGAAATGAAGGTAGTGGGGCCTCTATTAATAAATACATGTAGGTCCCATCGCCTTGGTGTCTAGTAAGAAAATTGGTAAGCAATCCATTTATGAATATGCATTACTCTTTCTCTTGATCTTGTGGATCATGATCAACGTCTTAATTATAATCCTATCCAATGATTTGATTTGTGATGTTTGGACTTGATTTTTCATCAGATCCAGAATGATTATAAGGTGATTTACATGGACCAATGGACAAGCTTTCTACAGTTTTGCAGTCAGGTATCTCGATTTCTTAGTTTTACCACTTATTTTACTTTGCGCTTTTGTTTATTTCTGTTGTTTAGACTGCTGTACAATCATTTTTGTATCTTTTTTGGTTGGTAGATCTATATATTGAGCTCTTTCGCTGAAAAGCAACAATACATAACAAAATTTTGTCTATAATTTCATTCAAAATCAATTTCATTCTAGATATAGTCCCCCAATACTCTATTACAATCTGAACCACTTTTATTTTGGGTAATATTCAATGTGTTTGATTTTAGTTTTTTGAATTCAGTTTTTTAAAATTGAGTTTTTTGTTTTTCATATTTTTTTGTTTTTAGTAAATATTTTTAAATTTTAAGCAATTTTTTACTTTTTTCAGATGCACCTTACTTAGATATAACTAAATAGTAAAATATTTGTGAAAAAATATTTTAAAAAATTAGTAAATACTCAAAAATATGAAAAATATACCGAATTGTCTTATTTTATTTATTTATTTATTGTATTTTTGGTAATTAGTGAATTTTTTAAAGATTTTTTTTACAAATATTGTACTTTTGAAGTGTATTTATTTAGGTGTGTCTAAAAATTAAAAACAATTGCTTAAAATATTAAAAAAATTCATTGAAAACAAAAAAATATGGAAAATAAAAAAGTACAATTTTTTTAAAAGTGTTTTTTGGAAATCAAAACCAAACAAGTTAATTATGGACGAGGTTTCTGGGTATGTTAGCTTTTCTTTCACTTTGCTGAATGTACCTCTCATTAGTACCCTTTTGTGCCACATGATGTGGCACTGGCATTAATATTTTGTGTGCCTGTTTGTTTCCCACTTTTTTAGGTGTGTAATGTGCTCAAAACTGATCGAAATTTTGGATTTTGGTTTGTTTTTCATAACGTACGGCCTGTTTTGGTTTTGAAATTTTTTCCACTGATACAAACTGAGCCGACTAAAATATTATATTTAAATATTTTTATATTTTAATTCTTTGAGCATTACAAGATAAGTGACTAATATAATACACTTTTTTGTGATAACAACTAGGGAGTATACATTTATAGAGTTACATTCATTCTTTTTGTTTATTTGTTCTCAATAACCTCATGTAAATCCCTCTTCTATGCCAAACTAGCAAAACTGAACCGTACGATGTAGTTTGTGTCGGTTCCTCAATTGTCAAAACCGAAAGGTTCAGTTAGGTGCTAAACTTGCCCTCAACTCTGACCTAACCGAACTGCTTATCTACACGTTTGCAACTTCTCTAGCTTGAAATTTTAAAACACATGCTTTAGTACTCGTACATAAAGATTTAGGTTTTTTTTTTTTTTTTTTTTTTTTTTTAAGCTAGCTCTTCTTAAAAGTGGAAACAAACAAGCTCCATCTTTGACTACATTAGACGTATTATTTCTATTATTTTGAGCCAGTTGCAGTTGCATTTATGAAGAGTTCTTCCTCTTACTCTTTCCTATTTATTGCAGATAAGCTTTCCAGACCTTAAAAATTATGATACAACCGAAGCTTGGCCATTAATCCTTGATGATTTCGTCGAGTGGATGAGAGAAGAAAAGCTAGCCACAGCAGAATCTTAATACCCTTTCTATAGATTATAGTGCTAATCAGACGAGGTAATCATAAAATCCACATTTCCATTTTTTTTTCTTTTCCTTCTTTTCCACATCATTTAGCAGTTAAAGTTAATTTACATGTGCTCGACCTTACAATCAAAAGATTTGTATGTTTTAAACAGGATTGACCAATTGTAACCGACTTTGTTGTGATTGATCTGTTTGCCCTTTGCAGGACTCTGCCAAAACCTTTCAAATGGACTTTTTTTCAAGACTACTCGACTGGAGCTCTCTCTTGTATGCCAAACTACTTAAAAATTCTTCATATAGTTTTTTTTAACAATATCAACTCATTGGACAATTAATTGGTACCCTCTTTTTTTTTTTTTTTTTTTTTTTTTTTTTTTTTTCTGTTGAAGGGAATTGATTTATTGTAAGGTACGGATGAATAAACATTAATAGAAAGAAGTAATTGAAATTCAAATTACTAGCTTCATTTCCTTGTTATGAAATTACCAAAAAAAAAAAAAAATTCCTGAGTTTGACTATTGTAACAAAATAAATTTTGAGTTTTAAATTTTATCATTTAAACTCTAAACTTTTGATTTATTTTTATAACCTAAACCATTTGCCTATTTCCATTGAGTAAAATCGAAGGGAAAATAAGTATGTCATTAAATTCAATGAAAAAGGGTATTTTAGACACTTTATGTATACCCACATTGATTTTAATAGCTAAATTACTCATTTTCTGTCTATTTTATTAAACAGACATAGGCAAATCATTTAGATTGAAAATAAATCAAAAGATTAGGATTTAAATTGATAAAATTAAAAAAACTTAAGGTTAGTTTTGTTACAAAGCTCAAATACTGGGTTTTTCTTGTTATTGTCCCTAATTTTTATTTATTTATTTATTTTTGGTTGGTTAAAAGAGAATAGGAGGAGGTGACCAACTTATGGCAACCTTTCTTGGGTGGGAAGAAGATCCTTCCCATTGGGGTACCAGACATAAAGGGTCTAGACAAGCCTAAACATGAGTCGTAAATGTTTCTTCTACGTGCGGATCCTCTAGAAGTGAGGGTTGTCTAGAGTTTGGTAGAGTGATACAAAACGATGTTTTGTTTAATATAAAAGAAAAGAAAAGAAAAAAAAAAAGAAGAGCTGAACAAAGAGAGAGAGAGAGAGAGAGAGAGAGAGAGAGAGAGAGAGAGAGATTGTAAGCGTTAGTTTTTCATCAATAACCTCTCTCGCTAGCAGTAGCTGTCTCTGCTCCCCACCCTATCTACCATTGCCAATCTTTACCTCACCTGTCTTTTTTTACCCATCGAATCCCCCCTCCAAAAAAAAAAAATAAAAGAAAAAAAACACACGCACAAAATGAAGTGAGAGATTGCTTGAAACCATAGTCGGGAAACCATCACCGAAAACCACCACTACACCATAACACCACCCTCCTCTTTTTCTCCTTCTCTACTACTTTTTCTTTCATCCTCTTCTTCTTCTACTTTCCCTAAACCCTAGATCTATTTCTCTCTCTCTCTCTCTCACACACACACACACACATACACACATACACACACACACACACACACTATCTCTTTTCTTTTTTCTTTTTTTTTTTTGGGATTCAGTGGGTGGTTGGCGGAGGGTGGGGTAAAGATTGGTAGCGGTTAGCGGGGTGGGAAGAGAGGAGGCTGTTGCCAACGAGAGGCTGGTGATGAAGAACCATCATTGGCGATCTCTCTCTCTTTTCTTTCGTTCGTTTTGCCCCCTTCCTCTTTTTTATTTTTATTTTTTGGCCTTAAACAAAGCAATTTTTTTTTTTTTTTTTTTTTGAGAAATAAACAAAACGATGTTGTTTTGTATAAACTAATGCTATTTTGTATCACTCTACCAAACTTTAGATAACTCTCACTCTAGAGGATCTTGGCTCGCTTCATCTAGGCTAGTTAAATCGTAACTTGACCCAATCCTCATCAAAGGGGCATATAATGGTAAGGAGCCAGTGGCTCTAGAGCCTCGTGCACCCAACGACCACTAATGAGACTCAAACCCATTACTTTATGTCCACCAAATAATTTAGAAGAGCATCTCTAATAGGAGAGGCATTTGGAGTAGACATTTTGTCTAGTGTCATTATAAAATGGAGCTCCAACAGGGCAAGCAATATGATAAATATTTTTACCTCATCGTCTCTTATATGTAGAGAGCCTTGGAGGGTAATTTTAGAAGTATAGGAGATACTAAATGACTTTAATATTAAAAAAACTTGTAGCGTATACAGAAATAACATATAAAAATGACTTGTATTCAAGAAGATTATCATAAGATTGAAATTATTTTATGACTATCCAATGATATTTCCACTAATATGGCACAAATGGCAGTGCCCATGTTAATTAATTGGAATTGTGAATGTTATAGCTAGGTTTGTAATCCTATTTCTACAGGGGATGATGGGTGAGCCCTAATGGACTTTGATTAGATTTTGTGCTTGTACTCATGATATATATATATATATATAGCTCGTTTGGGAAGGAGGGTTGGGTTGGGTTGGGTTTGGGGCTATTTTAGTAACAAAAAGACAAAATAAACTTTTTAACCCAATAAGACAAAATATCACATTCAACCCATAATCATTACATTATTTCTCTCACAAAAAGTCAAAAAAGCCAAAAAGTCCTTCTCAAATAAGGCTTTTTAGTCCCAGGCTAAGGCATCGTTTGGGAACAAGCTTTTTTAGCAACGTTTTGGCTAAAATATGATGTAAAAAAAAACTAGTATATTTGGGATGACTTTTTGATTTTTTATGAAAAGATGTGCAAAAAGTAAATAGAAAAGTGAATCTTTGACTTTTTGATATAGGTTATTGTCTTTCTTTTTTTTTTTTAGTGACTTTTTGACTTTTAGGCTAAAAAGTGATATTGCCAAACGAGGCCCAAAATAGACAAAAAGTCAAAAACCCAATCCACTTCCCAAACGAAGGCTTAGTAGGCATTACGCGTACCATTATGGTTTTACTTTAGATCTGTTGAATTCATTTGTTAATCATTTTAGTTTATTATGGTCTCTGTTAGAACATGGGTGTCAAAAGTGCAGTGAACCAGTAGTCATTTGAAAGGTTATAAATAGAGTTACAAAAAACTTGTACAACTCACTTGCTTCTATGGTTGGCAAAGTGTGTACATTGCCAACTTGTATTATAATTAACTAATCAACCACACACAAATTAAAAAAACAAACAACTAATGAGTTCAAATAAACAGAGAAGGGGAAACCAATCCCCGTGCCTAAAGCAGCTCCCAATCACTAGGCTACCCTTTTGTCTCAGTCGGCGCCATACCAATAGAGCCATGTTTGTTTGGACGGACTGGATTAGGTTGGATTAACATTCCTATGACTAATAGTCCTAGGACTAGGAATCCCTTTGGATTGTGTATCCTATCCTATGTTTGGATTGAGTTAGGGTTATAAGGAGGGACAAATAATTTAGACTTTGGCTTAGTCCTCCAATTTATAACCCACCATTCTCTGTGAGATTGAATAATCCATCATATGTAGGATACCATATCCGGATAGATTGTTAGTCCGTACTTCAATTGTTTAATCAAATATCGGATTAATAATTTTATTGGACTATTAGTCCAATCCCAAGCTCATGTCCACCCAAACAAACATGGCCTAGGTGTAACTTGTTTCACGACTCAACATCTAGTCTAGTTAGTCATGGGAGAGGTGAAAGTCCCTACCAAGAAATCATCACTTCCAATAAATCATCAACTAAATTGGTTTAACTAAAGCAGAAATACAACCAAAAATCGATTAATTTAAAATATCAATTAGATTTGTTGGAGAAATATTAAATAATTAACATACAAATATGCAATAAAAATTAAGGAAAAGAAAAAGAGAAAGAAAGAAGAAAGTAAGGACGGACAAAGGGGACAACTCATATGAGGTGGTCAAAAACTCCCTCCTCCGTGGGCTTGACACTTTCGCTACTCAAGTTGGAGGTAGTTCGAATCAAGGGGCAAGTCGGGAAAAGGGCTGTTATACCAAAAACGCTCCTTTCAGCTTCAATCCTACACTCGGAAGAGATCATTAAACCCAATCAGCACCTGCCAACCCCTTTGCTGGTATATCCACTACCCCGCAACCTACAAAGTACCCATCCCGTGGCCAGAGGGTCTTCAAACTCCTTCACATGACTTTGTCCAAAGCTCTTTAAATCCTCATAGGACAAGGCCATCTCATACCCCTTGAGCCTTGGCCTCTCCCGAATCCCCTTCCGGCTAAGCATGATGCTGCCAAGTACTGTGCCTTCCATCAACAAGCCGGCCATGACACTAACATGTGTTTTCGTCTTTGCCATGAAATACAAGATCTGATTGATGAAGAGATCATCGTAGCACCGAGTTCTGCAAAGTCTATCGGTACTGGATTGATGAACTTGGGGGATAATGTGACTATGTGAACGGGGGATGAACCACCTGCGGATGGCACTCATTTTACTCCAGATATAGGGATGGCATGCACTATTTTGAACAATGTGCAAATGCTGTTTACTTTACTTTTTGACTTGGGTATAAGGTTAGTCTTGTTGTATTGTATTGAGTCAGTCTTTTTGTACTGAGTCAGTTGAGTCTGTCTTGTTGTATTGAGTCAGTCCCGTTGTGTTAGAGTCGGGTGATTTCGGGGGTGTTACCTCCAGCATCACTTGCTTGTTTTGTGTTTATCTTTTACACTCTTCCTTTTGCATCTGTTTCTAGCATAGAGCCAGTTGTGCTAGAAGTTCTGAATGAAACGACAGTGCTTTTCACCTACTTTTATGTGCCTTGAAATCATTGCATTGACCTAAGTTTTTCCAAACTTTTTGAACACTGTGATGAAAACAAAGAGAAAGGAATTCCTCGGGATTTGCAAAAATTTGATCAATTGAGAGGAAGAGAGGCATGCTAAGCCCTTAATGAATGAGATCATGTTTGTTAATGTGAGTACTGAGAAAGATCCTATCTTGATCTAGATTGGTTCTACATTGTCTTCAGTGCGAGCAACTAGTCGCTTTCTTAAAAGATTTCAAAAAATATTTTGCGTGGTCTTGCGAATTTATGCGTGGAATTGATTTTGAGATTGTGCAACATAGGATCGCTCTCAGCCTCAAGACTTAACCCCTTTTGCTTTCAAACCTTGAACTTGGATTCAGAACGTTCAACGGTCAACCACAATGTGAGGCTCGCGTGGCCAGATTTGAAGCAGCCCATGAACTAGGGACAATAAGGTCGCATGACATCAAAGGAGGCCCGCTAGGTCAGATTTAGAGTAGTCCTCGAACTAGGGGCAAGAGAGTCAGATCAAGAAGATCAGATGTTATCAACGGAAGCTTACAAAGCTAAATTAAAAGTAGCCCTTGAACTAGGGGCAACAATGTCAGATTTGCTCAAAGATTCAAAAGATGGGCCATTTTGCAAACCAATGAAGACTGGCAAGAAAGCCAGATTCGAGCAGCTGAAAAAAGAAAGTTTATTGTTGAAGGACAATCAATTTCCTATCCGCAACAGTAGGGGCAAATTCAATCCCGATTGGATGGGTTCCTACATCATCAACAAACAACAGCCATTCTTCTGGATTCAGATGGCTTTGAGATCTCAAAACTGATCAACATGGACAAGTTAAACTTTTTTTTATCCTTGAGAGGCTCGCTGGGCTAAAAACCCAGAAGGGTGGCCCAGGCAAAAGTTAGAGCAGAGAAAAAGATGAGAAAAAAGAAAAAGAAGAAAAAAGAAGAAAAGAAAAGAAGAAAAAGATGAAAAGAAATGAAAAGAAAAGAAAAACAGAGCTTGCAAGGTTGAAAACCCAGAAGGGCAGCCTTGGCAAAAGTTAGAGCGCGAAAGGAGAATGTTAACACCCGAGTGAACCTCAACCCGGAACTACGTCAGGCCTGATTCCCATCTTTGGGATACATAGGCAACTTCATCCTGAAGTTCGGCCCCAATCATTTTTAGCCTGCATGGCTCATCCATGTTGATTGGTTTATCCTTGTTCAACTCGGCTTCTGTCTATGTGAAATGGCTTATCTTCATGATCATCTTCGTTTAGACTCGGTTGTCCTACTCTGTTAGAAGGTTCAGCTGCAAGACAATTCAAGCTCAGATTTGAGGTTGTGCATCTCAAGGGTAAATTCTATGTTGTTTGAGCAGTGGCCATTTGCAAAAATAGTTTTTAGAATTTTTAATGAGGTTGACTAATTCTTTCAAAAATTATTCCATTTTTCAAAAATCGGACCATTTCTTGGACCCAAAAAAGGAAAATTTTCAGTGCTCATAACCTGACTTGTATGATTTCAAATCAAAAAATTGAACAAGTATGTTAATCTAACTCTCATGTTGGTTAAAATTGTTTTAGTAGAAAGCCAAAAACAAAAAATGGTCAAAATGATGAACTAGGGGCACAGTTGAGTCAGGTTTTCTGTCTTTTTCCCGTTGTCCGTGGATTCGCCAGAAAGGGCACAACTGAAGTTAACAGCAAAGGGCTGAAAACTCTGTCGTCCTCCCAGCAGTGAGGTATCAAGCCAAGTGCGAAGCACGAGCTGGAAATCGAGTTGGATATTCGACCCCCTCATCTAGACGGGTTTGATCTCTCTCAAATTGGTATCTGACCCGGAATGGGAGCTTAGAAAATGCAATGTGTGAGGCCAATCAATTGTATACCTGGCTGGTGAGACGTATTGTAATTCATCTCGGTCAAGCTAAGCCAAGGGCATCGTCAATCGATGTTAGTTGCAGATCTGCTATGCATCTGGTCACATCGCAACCCCTCTGTGGAGAGCTCACTAGTTGTCAGCGGAAGAATGAGAATCTAGTAGAATACTAGGGGCAAGAGCCCACAACTTCCTACTTATCCATCAACCACCCAAGGGAGGGATAAAAAAAAGAAGAGAGATTAAAGAGTAGAGAGATGTGTGATGAGAGAAAAAGTGAGAAAAAGGGCATTTTTAGAAAACAAGAGATAGAGTGCCAGAGTGATGTGGGAATCACAAATAAGAAAGGGTGGGAAACAATACTCGACGAAACTGTAGACTCCTTGTGAACTGAGAGGTCTCTCGCCATTGGAACAAGTTCAATTGTTTATTTGTTGTTTTTGATTCTTGTTTTGAGTCGTTTCGGGTGTCAACAGATGTGTTTAGGTTGTTTACCTTTGTCTTTCCCTTTGTTGAGTCGTTTTGACTGTGGTCAGTCGTAGGCTCAATACCCGGTTAAGAACTCAGTCTCACTCTCAATTTCAAAATAAATCATTTTGTGCTCAGAGTACCATGCCATTCTCCACATATGTGCAAAACAGAATTCCTTCTTTCATAAACTGCAAGGTTCAACCTAGGTCATGTGAGAACAATAAAACAAGGACCTATCTGAAGCTACATAGGTTCCAGACTGCAAAGCAAAAGAAAAGAAGGAAATTTGGAGCATCTTAGCATGTTTCAACTTTAGCAAATCCCGAGACTGCATTCCAGGTGCACCTTCTCTGGCCTCTCCATTTCTCTGAAGTATGAGTGTGCCTCTACCTCAAGCTCAAGCTCAAGCCTGCTTCAAGCCAGAATGGTAATCCAAGCAGCATGCAAATGTTACCCCTTGCCAATTTGAACAGGGTGTGTCCTTTTTGAGTAAAGCACGTTGCAAAGTCCTCTGAGAGGTAAATTGGAGGCACCAAAGTGCATATTTGATGCCCCTCTATTGCGTAGAATGTACATTTTCATCTACACTTTTGTTGCATGCGTGCCGCACATCGTTTATGATTCTTGCGTAGAATATGTTTTTGTCTCTTGCATATAATATGCTTGTTTCATGCATAGAACATGCTTTCAATTAACATCGTGTATCTATCGCACAATGATCTCACTTAGTGCATCTATTTCACAATTTCGTATCACTCGCACTGTCTTGTGCACTTTGTGGTTGTGTGCCACTCGTACTTTCTTGTGCATCGCGCTTTCTTGCGCAACCTTTCTCCACTCGCGTATGGCGCATTTGGATGTACTTGCACTTTCTTGTGCATCGCGCTTTCTTGCGCAACCTTTCTCCACTCGCGTGTGGCACATTTCGATGTACTCGCACTGTCTTGTGCATTGCGCTTTCTTGCACAACCTTTCTTCACTAGCGTGTGGCGTGTTTGGACGTACTCGCACTTTCTTGTGCATTGCGCTTTCTTGTGCAACCTTTCTCCACTTGCACGTGACGCATTTGGACGTACTCGCACTCTCTTGTGCATCGCGCTTTCTTGCGCAACCTTTCTCCACTCGCGTGTGGCGTGTTTGGACGTACTCACACTTTTTTGTGCAATTCACACTCGTGCTTTGTTGCGCATTGCACACTTGCGTTTTTTTCATACCCCTTCTCCTCTTGCTTGTGGTGCGTTAGAACGTCTTTGGTTTCGAACACTCGGATGCGTTCCGGTGTTCATTCATACCCCTTCTCCTCTCGCATGTGGCGCGTTCGGACGTCTTCGGTTTCATACAGTCGGATGCGTTTCGGTGTTCATTTATACCCCTTCTCGTCTTGCATGTGGGCCATTAGGACGTCTTCGGTTTCAAACACTCGGATGCGTTCCAATGTTCATTCATACCTGTTCTCCTCTCACATGTGGTGCGTTAGGACGTCTTTGGTTTTGTACACTCGGATGCGTTTCGGTTTTCATTTACTCTTTTTCTCCTCTCGCATGAGATGTGTTTGGATGTATTCACATCACTCTCTGGTCTAGGAGACCTTAAATCCTCTAAAGGTGCAATTCCTTTGGTGTTTATCGTGCCCGAACGTCTTTCGGTGGTCTGGTATAGCCACCTGCCTGTGTTTGCGGTGAGTTCCTAAGAGATCAACTGAGACGGTGGAAACTAGAGTTCGAATGGCCGATGCCTAGTACGCAAAGGTTTGGAATTCCTGAGACAAAAGTCTGGTTTAAATACCCAGGGGTGTATCCCTGGCTTGAAATCTGTATAGAAGCCCCATAGGTTAAGGTAGCGTGTATGTGCCTCAATTTTGGATACTGAACCAACCTAGTCCGCCACCCTGTTGGAGAATAGGGAAAGCTGTGACCATAGCCAGGGAGAAAAGTAGTACCTGTGGTTCGGAAACGCAAGATGCAGAAGAGGAAGATCCCCAGTAGCATGAGGTGAGTCATTGCCAATTGCCCCTGTAAGGTACCTTCACTTCTTAGCTACTATGTTATCTAGTAAGTCTATTGCTTTGCATATAGCATCTATCGCATGCATCTACTGCATTGTTTTATCATACTGTCCTTTCCATGTTAAACTTAGTCTGGCATGTGCTCATACATTTCCTTCGTTGAAGCATGGTTCTGTGATAATGTGTACGCGCCTATTCCACCAAGAGAATTGTGGTCTGAGGGTGTCGGCACCTTTTCTGTGTTAGACATGGTTTGTTTTGTGTCCATGCCTTTTCTAGGCAAAATGTAGTTTGGCCGCGCGCCTTATTTACTGCATCCATTGCATCGTATTTTGTTTGGTTGCATTTAGCATTTAGGATCACGATCTTTCCTCAGCAGATCACTCCTCACTTATATCATCCCACCCAAATACTTGTATTCTTTCTGCGAAACACGCAGTTCTGCATGTGCATACGCCTATTCCACTAAGAGAATTGTGGTTTGAGGATTCCGACACCTTTTCTGTGTTAAACGTAGTTTGACTTTACATCTCTATCCCTTTATGATATTTGTATGGTTTGCTCTGCTTGTGGTTTGATTATTTGTATTACATTGCATATCGTTTGTATTGTTTCGTTACATTGTATATCATTTACACTATTTTTTTGTATTGCATATCACTTTGCATCCTGTCCTGAACTATGTTGGTTTGATTCCTTGCAAAGGGATACGTAGGTAGCCTACGGGCACAACCATTTGTAACTGCATCTATATTTTATTTGTTTGTCCAAGCCTTCGGCCTTGTCAAAAATGGGTAGTCTCTGGGCTTTGAGATTCACTTACGTCATTTCATGACTCTGAGCTCTGTCAAAGAGGGGCAACTGTAGACACCCCATTTTTGACCGCCCTTAAGACTTGGGCGCTACTGATTGTTTACTTGGTGATGAAAGGTGTGCAGTGCAAAGGATCGATTTCTTCGGCAATGAGAGAGTCAAATCCCAACCTCACACCCCAGTTGTGGACCAAAATTATATTGACCAAAGATTTTAGACCTTAAAACCCTCTCTTTCAAAACATTTTTGAAAGAAGTTTCTACGATGTTGTAACGCTCTACTTTGTTAAATGTTGCACTTTTCGGTAAACCGAGCAAGGACAAAGTGGAAATGAATGAAAGAGAGGTGAACTCTTTGAAAAATCTTTCAAAACACCTTATTTAAGGGTTTAGGGTTGAAGAAAAGAGGAGAGGAGAGAAGAAACCAAGTTTGAGGAGAAGTTTGGCATGAATCCAGATAGGATCGAAACTGAGAAGTTTTTACTAAAAGAGGCATATCTCCTTGAACACTTGGAATTTTGATGTGAGACTGCTACCATTGGAAAGAAGACTTCAAGGGCTTCAATTTAGGCTCAAGAATGACCTGCAAAGGAGTCAAGATGAATGAGTTATGTCCGGTTGAAGTCGGGCCCAAAACGGAGATTTTTCTGGCCAACCAGAGGTAGTGGATGCTGGCCATAAATGGGATTTTCTGGCCATGTGCCAGCCATGACAGGCCTATGCTGGCCTCCTGCCGTCCAAGGGTGATTCTTGTCGGCGATTGATGCAGAGAGTCAGATTTTTGCAAATATTTATCTTCCAACTATTCCAGCTGTCCCTTTTGGGATATTTTCGACCTGAGCCTCATTCTTCTATATATAGAGAGCCTTCTCTATGGTTTTAAAGGTTAGAACAATTTAGCAAAGGTTTGGGAGCCTCTCTCTCTAGATTTCCCTCTCTCTTCAGCATTTGTGCTTAAAGGCTTGCATTCATCAAACTTTAGCTTATACATCCATGATGAAAGTGGTTCATCTTTGGGCTGAAGTTCTTGAAGCTATTTTGGAGCTCCTTAAGAGGCTTTTGTCTTGAATTGGTGCCAAGAATCACGCTTCTTATCAAGAGGTATAACTATCACCCTTTAAGCTTGTTTTCATGCTTCTTTGTGCCATCTTTTTGTGCTGTTTTTGGGGTGGTTTTGAACTGAAAAAGTTCTGTTTTTAAGGTCTTAAAATGATGGTTTAAGCCTTGTGTGGTTAGGGGGTGGTTTCCTCCCTTTGCTCTTTGTCTTGTAAAGCCTTTTGAGCCATCTTTCTAAGCTTTTGAAACACCCTTTGTTTGGCCTTTCTACCACTGAAACTCAGAGGTTTTTCTGTGGTAGAAACTTGGTTTTAAGGTCCAAAATAGGAGGGGGTGGCCTCCCCTTCTTGTATCTTGTTTGTATGTATAGATGGCCTAATAGTTGAGCATGCTTTTCTACCCTTTCGTACCTTAGTTCAAGCATGTTTTTGGCTTTGTTTTGACATACTTCAACTCTGTTTTTGGTTGGTTAGAACATTTGTTGCTTGCTTCTTGCACTTGTAGTGTAATGTGTTAGCCTATCATTCTAGCTTGTGTTAGCTTGATTCCAGCACATTTTTGCTAATGTTTTGACATGATTTAACTCTGTTTTGAGTGGTCTTGGTCATAGGAGTCATGCTTTGTATAGCTGTAGAGTAAAAGGCCTTCACTAGCTTTGTGTTTCAAGGCCTCTAACATGATTTACTTGAGTTGATTGCATGATATAGCATCATTTAGCATGTGATTTTAGAGCATACACCTTTGTCACACTCTCACATATTCCACTCTTTCATTGCTTTTGAGAGTTGTGCTTTGGGCCTTGTTTGTAGCCTAATACATGAGCATGTTTTTCTTGCTTTCTATGGTTCAATTCCAGCATGTTTTAGCCACTGTTTTGGCAAGTTTAAGCTCTGTCCAGAGCTAATTTGGCCATTTGAGCTTGATGTTGCATGGTTCTAGTGTAAAGCTCTTCACTAATTTTAATGCTTAAGTCTCTAACATGTTGTACATGAGTTGTTTGCATGTTATAGTCTTGTATTTCATGCCATTTCAGCACTGAAATCTACAGCACTGAAATCTGCAACCTCCCTTATTTCTTCATTTTTCCATTTGTTTTGAGAGTTGGTTAGCCATGAGATTGTGTTTAAGCTTGATAGAGTTTGTGCTTAAATGGCTTTAACCCTCTTTTGAGGGTTCCTCCTTGCTAAAGGCATGATCTCTCTCATGCCTTAAACCATTCTTTTGGTTGACCACTCTCTCATTAGAGGACTTTCACATTGGACAAATCAATTAAAGAATGGTTTGGTAACTTAAAATGTGTAAACAAAAGCAACCAAGTAAAACATGGCCAAGATAAGCATGTTGTTTACATTACATTGTGTTCAATCGGACGTTATATTGAACACAAAGTAGATTGGTCAATTTCATACTCAACGTGATGAAAATGAGCCAATATCCTTTGTCTCTATTGCCCTTGATCATGCATGATAGGGTGGTGGTCCTAGAGTCTTGTGTTTGTGTATTTATTGGATGTGTACAAGTTGGATCTTCGGCCATCATGCATGTTTACAATGCTTGATAGATGGTTTTCGATCCAATGGTGTAACTCCTTTGATGTTTTGAGATGATAAGGAGTGGCACAGTACATATATACCCTTGGGAGACCCTCCATTTTCCTCTGTTTGAGCTCTGTTGCAGAATGGTGATGTAGCACACCAGTGGCCGGCAGTGCCTCTCTTTGGCTGGCAGGTGGCCGACAGTTGCTTCTCATGGCTGGCAGGCCACTGGTGCATTCCTCAGCATGGAATTGGTGAGGCAGAGTAGAAAGTTCTTGAAGTAACCCTGCAAACAGAGCCTCTCAAGAGCAAATCGGTTGGCTTTTCGAGGCGAAAAACCGAGTGCATGCATATTCAACTTGCTAAGGCAGCATAGTTTAATGCTTTACTTGTTAGTTAGCATTGGTTTTGTAATTTAATTAATTAGTTTGGTAATTGATTAAGTGTTGTAAAAATTAAGTAGCTTAGCTTAGCTATTTCTTTATTTTGGTCTATAATAATTAGTCTAATTAGTTTAATTAGATTAGCTTAGCTTAGCTTAGATTAGCTTAGCTTTTTTTCGGACCCTCCTTCGAGAGGGCGCAATGTTGTAATAAGGGTGCGTGTGTGTGTGCATGTTTTCCAACCCCACTTCTTTCTCCCTTTTACTTAACCGCTTTTGATGGTTAGTTTTAGGGCATTTTTCGATTAGCATACCTTATGCTTTGCATGTTTGCATCATTCATTTGTCTTGCATGCACCGGGCTCGGCGCATCATTCAAATTGCATCGTATTTCAATACCTATTTAATACATGTATCAAATCGTTGCATTCATATGCCATCTTAGATAGCCGAGCCTATTTAGTTGCATTATTGCATGTGTTGCAATAGGCATCTTGTATAGTTAGGATCATGCATTGTTTCTAACTAGCTTTTGCTTTGACTTGGAGTACACTGTAAGTGTTTATGGTTTAGCATGCTTGCATGAGTGTGATTGCCATATCACCATGTTTAGCATTCTTGCCATGAGGCTATTTGCTTAAGTGATTAACTGCTTGAATGCCTGTGGGTGAAGGCTTAATTGCCTAAATTGGAACAACTCGATGGATGTGTGTTTTAAGCCCACTTTGTGCAAAATCATGTTTTAAGCCCACTTATGGGTGGCAAATCCACGCTTTAGCCAACTTGCGAGTGGCACTTTCAAATAATTTTCGAAAACAAACATGAGTTGAATTCATTCCAATTCTCGTGATTGAGTCTATACTTGTATGCTATACGCATCACATAGTAAGTAAGCTAATAATCAGAATAAGAACACATGTGTTTATAAAACAACATATCATGCTAGTAGAGGCCGATCTTTCGATCGGGCGAGCGGGGGTGCTCATTTCAGGACCTTCCCCTCTCGTACCCAAGTTCCCGAGCCGAGGCAACTTTGGTGATGACGGACATGTGGCCTTTGGCACGAGTCAGGGTTTTCTAAATTTTTCAAAAATAAAATATTTCGGTGGCGACTCTGTAATCTGGCAAAGCAGTTTAGTTTTGGCATTATTTGATCTCAAATCTGATTTTCCAAAAAGATTTGTCAGATTGGACTCTTTGGTGTTTATCAGCCTCGCATTGCACTTTATGAGATTAGATTTAGAATCGTGATAGGAGTCCAAACTATAGGAGACCAATTCCCGCCTCTCCGATAGGGGGGTGCGTGAAGAAAGTCAGGTCTACGTCTGTCAGCCACCACCATAGGCTGTCAGCCATGGATAATGGTTGTCGGCTAGGGGTGTGGCCGGTCGTCTACCAGTGCTGGCCGACGGCCACCAATGCCTTTTTTCAGATATTTATTGATAGTTGTGCCAGCTGTTGCACATTGAGTTACATCTCCCTACATGTGTATGGTGAGATGTTTCTAAGCTCAAGGGTGTTTTTCTATATATAGGGGGGTTCTTTTCCCATTTTGGAGGGTTAGAAGATTTGAACCAAAAATTATTTCTCTCTCTCTTAATATTTTGTATGCATTTGCTCACAAATCTATAGCTTTTGCCTATAACCGCTAAACCAAATCCTCTCACCTTTGATCTGAGATTCTTTTAGACCTTCTTTGGGCTTTGGAAGGTGGTTTTAGCTTGGATTTGTGCCTTATTTGTACTTTGCTTCAAAGGTATAACACTTGCCTTATTTATACTTGCTTTGTATACTTGCTTTGCCATCTTTTTCAATTGTTTTTGGCCCGGTTTTGAATTGTAAGGAGCTCTGTTTTTGTAACTTAAAAGTGGTGGTTTGAACCATTTTTTGGTTAAAGGGTAGCTCACCCTTCTTGCTTCTTTGCTTGTAAAGGTTTTTGTGCCTTTGTTCATCACTTTCAAACCAACTTTTTTTGGCCTTTTAACCACTGAATTCTAGAGGTTTTTTAGTGCTAAAAAACTCATTTTGAAGTCCAAAATTGGAGCGGTTAGTGTTCCCCCCTTGTGTCTTGTTTGCATGCCTAGTTAACTCCATGTATTAGCTTATTGTTTTAGCTTTTTGTGGTTGAAGTCCAACATGTTTTAGACTATATTTAAGGCTATTTTGCCTCTATTTTTGGTAATTTGTTTCATTTGAGCCTTGCATGGCATAGTTGTAGTGTTAATTCCTTCACCAGCTTAGTGTTTTACGGCTTTAACTATCATTGGTTTGAGTTGGTTGCATGTTTTAGTGCTTTTAGTACTCATTTTTAGCACCTAATCATATCTGCAACCTCCCTCCCTTTCTTGGTTTTATTTTGTTTTGAAAGTGGTTTAAACCATTTGCTTGTTCAAAGCATGAAATTGAGATGTTTGTGCTTAATGGTCTAATCCCTTTTGGGGTTTGTTACCAACGGCATGAGGTCTCTTTCATGCCTAAAACAACCTTTGGTTTGAGCTTTGTTTCCTTCTAGAGGACACTCACCAATGAACAATTTATTAAGGAATGGCTTGGTAATTAAAATGAGTAAACAAAAATGACAAGTAAAAGAGGCAAGATAAAACATTCTTTGTGTTACATTGCATGTGTTGAAATCGGATGTTAATTCGAACACAAGGAAAATGGGACATTTCATACTCAATAGTGATGAAATGTGCCATTTTCCTAGGTCACCATTGCCCTTTATCATAGATGATAAGGTGGTGGTCATTTTGGCCTTGTTTGTGCATTTATTGAAATTGTACAAACTTGGTCCCTTAGCCATCATGCATGGAAATTGCTTGATTGATAGTTTGGGGACCAGGAGTTTCACTCCCTTGAGCTTGTGTGATGATAAGGAGGGTAAACAGTACAAACAACTTGTGAGAATACACTTTTTGCTCTGTTTCGCTCTCTGTTGCACCAAGGAAGTTCAGCTCATCAGTGGCTGACAGCCACCACCACTAGCCGACCGGCCACCATTGGTATTCGACCGGTGTGGACGCGCCCCGAACGTCCTGGGAGAATCCCATTTCGTTCATGTGGGCTTACCACAGTTCGAAGTCAAATGTCACGGTTCTGAATCTAATCTCACAATGTGCGATGTGAGACCGATAAATCACCAAAGAGTCCAAATCCGGCAAATCGTTTTGGAAAACTGATTTTTAATAAATAAGTGCCAAACATGGACTGCTTTGCCAGATACAGAGTCGCCACCTAAATATTTTGTTTTGAGAGAATTTAGGAAACCCTGACTCGTGCCTAAGGCCACATGTCCGTCATCACTAAAGTTGCCTCGGCTCAGGAACTTAGGTACGATTGGGAAAGGTCATTTAATGAGCACCCCCGCTCGCCCGATCAAAGATCGGCCTGTACTAAGCATGATATCTTGTTTTTGAAAACACATGTGCTCTTATTCCGATTAATTAACTAGTCTTACTATGTGATGCGCACAGCAAACAAGTACAGACTAGATTGCCTAATTTGGAACAAAGCATCGCACATCCGTTTGTTTGGAAAATGGTTTGAAGTTTGTTACTCGCAAGTAGGCTAAAATGCAGATTTCAATGAATTGTTCCAATTCAAGCAATCCAACCTTCACCCACTGGCATTCAGGCAGTTAATCAACTAAACAGTTAGCCTCATGGTAAGCATGCTTTCATGGCAACATTAACACACATGCAGTATGCTAAAGCGTAAACACTCACAGTGTACTCCGAGCCAAAACAAAGAACTAGTTAGAAATCATGCATGATCCTAGTTCATGTTAAGATGGCTAATGAAACACATGCGAGAATGAAACTAAAATAGGCTCGGCTATTCTAGTCATGTCATGTGAAATGCAACTTGATACATGTATTCAAATAGGCATATTGAAATACAATACAGTTAGTATGTTGCACCGAGCCTGGTGCATGCAAGAAAGATGAATGGATGCAAACATGCGAGCATAAGGTATGCTAAATAAAATATGCCCTAAAGCTAACCATCGTAAGCGGTTAAGTAAAAGGGAGAAAGAAATGGGGGTTGGAAGACATGCATCACACACACGTACGCTTGTCACAACAATACGCCCTCTCGACGGAGGGACTGAATAAGAAGCTAACTAGCTAATCTAAGCTAATTAAACTAATTATTACATAACAAATTAATTAACTAATCCTAGCTAACAAATTATTACAAAACGAATTGAAATAGCTAACGCATTAACTATTAAGAGTACAAACCAAAGCGTAAATTAGCTATCTAAGCATGGAAGCTAAGGAAAGCAGTAAAATAGGAGGTTCTCGGAGGGAGAAGACTGGATGCATGTTCGGTTGCCTCGTTCGGAAATCCAATGCGAGGCCCCGATTTGCCTCTGTTTTCATTTGTTCTCAGAAACTTGCACCAAGCTCCAGAAAGCTGAAACCTCACCTTGAGAGTCTTGTGGGAGGGTGGCCGACCACTTTTGGTCTCTCCAGACACCTGCCGACCACTTTTGGTTGTTGAAAAACTAGAAAAGTGGTCGGCCAACTAGTTTTTCTGGCTGGCCGGCCAGTTGTTGCTGTTCAACTACAATTTGCTGCAATAGAGAGCAAGAAAGGGCATGGCAATGTATTTACAAGATATATGTGCACAACCACCCTCCCTATCATGTCATGAACTCAAGGGAGTGTAGTTCTCGACCCTCGGGCCACCAATCGTGCATTTCAATGCATGATGGCCGAGAGGTGAAGTTGCACAATTCAATATGAAATGAATGCACAAGTAAACACATAAAGCCTAAAACTCTATCATGTATGATCAAGAGTGTCGGCGACCGGGAATTGAGGCATGTTTTTATCACTCTAAGTATGAAATGTCCCTCGTTTTCCGTATTTGGACTAACACCTATTCCAAACACAATGCAAGCAAGAAACATGGCATGCATAATGCTAATCTTAGCATGCAAATATGCAACTACATGGCATACTCAATGCAACTAGCAACCTAGCATATACAATGGAAGGCATAACATGGCATACACAATGCTAAATGCTAAGAACTAGATGGCATACTCAATGCAAGGCAATCATAAAGGTTCTTAACACAATGTAATGCATGCATGCACAATGCAATTCAACAAGGGCAACAATGTGCAATGCACCAAACATGCAACAACATGCAAACAATATACTCAATGGACTTAAACCGAAATGGACAGACCTCAGTCATGCCAAAACAGTGGCCATAATACTAAAATGAAGGCACCAAAAACACATACAAACATGCATGCCAATTCGCTCACCAACTGAGGCACTAAGGTGCAACTCTCAAGAACACTTAAAGAGTGAAAAGCATGGAAGTGTAGCAACACTAGGTGCACTGAAATTAGACAAGAAATGATGCCAAATCACTTAATCAACACAAGCATGGCATGCGATGGTCCTTAAAGCTTAAGACAAGCAAAGAGGACTACACATGAGGCATGCAATACATGGCACAAATGCATAAACCAACCATGGACAGAGCTTAATTAGGTCAAAACAAGGACCTAAACATGCTGAGATGAGGGCTCAAATACCTAGGCATGCAAGCATACAAGCTAAGGCATAAGCTAGGCAACAATGCATAACACTCAAAAGCACTTAAAGCATGATTGAGGTAAGAACATGGCAGTGCTAAATGCTCTGAAATGTCATGTTAGGTGATACCAAATCATATACACAACACAAGTGAAGCATGCAATGGTGCTCAAAGCTTGAGGCAAACAAGAGCATTTGTACTACAAGTATACAAAACATGAAGCATGTGACCAAGGCAACTCAAAACAGTCATAGAACATGTTAAAATGAGTCTAAAACACGCATGGGAGAAAGCTAAAACAAGCTAGCATGGAGGGCATAAGGCATGATGCATACAAGGCAAATAAGGCGGATTACACTACACCTATTAAGACCAAGCATGGAATGACTTAAGCAACAAAATTCAGAGTTATATCATGGCATAATAACCCGAAATAAGCACTGAAATACTGGCTTGCAAGCTATGGCATGAAGGCATACACAATGGCTTATGTTAAGGCATAAAGGGGCAAACCCTCCAACACATTAAATAAGTGACAAATGTGAATGCATGGCCATAAAACATGGACTGAAATCACATAATAAATGACGCTAAATCATTGAAATAGTCCAAGTAATGCATGCTAGAGGACTCAACACACAAAGCTATACAAAGCAAGTCATAAATGACCAAAACAACACAAATCAGACCTTAAACATACTAAAACATGAACAAAGTCTTCTTAGAACTAAGCCAAAAGCATGCTAAAATGACATGTTACAACATGATGCATGTTAGGCTATTTCATGGAACTACACTACAAGTGTATGGAGCATGCAAGGGCCAACCAAACCAAACCCTAACAAAGGCATGACATGGTAAAAAAATACCAAATACATGCTGAAATGGAAAGAAAACAAGCTAGAATGACATGCTATTTCATGAAGCACATAAAGCTAGTTTGTGTGATTTACACTACAAGTGTATCAACCATGCATGGAGTGACCAAACCAAGCAAAAACAGTGGTATGCCTCAGCAAAATAACCACAAATACAAGCTAAGATATGGCCAACAAAAGCTTATCAACGGTGCTCAATCATGAGGCATATGAAGCTAGTATACACAATACAAGGAGAGGAGATGACCCTCTCTTATTTAGGACACCAAAGCCACCTTTCCACCACTGAAAATCCTTTGGATTTCAGTGGTAGAAAGGTTATGCAAAGGCTTCACCAAGAGCCTAAAGGGATGGCTCAAAACAAGGCCTAACAAGGCCTAAGAAGGAGTAAATCACCCCAAACAAAAAAGTGACCTTAAACAACTATTTTAATCATGCAAAAACAACACTTTTTGTAGTAAGAAGTTAAGCTTAAAAAAGTATGCAAAAGGGTCCAAAAGCTCAAGCAAAAATGGGGGTTTAAAGGTCAAAGACTCACGCCCTTGAAGACCTTTTTTAAAGCTGTAACTCCAGCAACTTTTTCAAGCTCAAGGTAACCCAAGAACACCAAAACCAGCTCCTAAGCACCTTAGTAACAAAAGGATGGTGTTTGAGTGTGTGTTTGTGTGAAAAAGCAAGACAAAACTACACTTTTGAACACAAAACAAGAGCAAAATGAAGAAGTATTGATATAGGCTATATGTATAACTCAAGGGAGTTTTTCTGAACCTAGAGGAGGGAGGAGGAGCCTTCCTTTTATAGAAGAGGAAAGGTAAAGCTTCTAGGAGAAGCTTAGCACTAAGGCAATCCCTCCATACACGTGTATGGAGGATGGCCCTAATGTTCTCCAGCTGTGCTAGCTGGAGGAAAATATCTCCAAAAAGGTGTCAAAAAGCAGTTGACCACTTGAAGTGGTCGGCTTGCTACTTAAAGTGGTCGGCCGACCACTTCAAGTGGTCTTTGAGAGCAAAAAACTGGTCGGCCATGGTGGGAGAGAGTCCAGGGCATGAAAACAATGCAGTGGTGTGGTGGCCGACCAGAAAAGATGCCCCAAAGACCAAGAAAACCAGTTGTCTGACCAGAAAACTGGTTGGCAGAAGAAGAAGTGGTCGGCCAGGAGAAATACTGGTCTCCCACCCTTGTACCACCTTCCAAACAAGGAAAACAAGGTTTGTACCAAAAACAAACCAAAATGAATGCAAGACGAGAGATCGGGAGGCAAAGCACGCGGCCGAAAGCCCCGAAAACTAGCTGACGAGCACCAAAAGTGGTATGCAACCACAAAAGTGGTCTCCCGGACCACAATGTTCCTCTAGGTAGAGGCAACAAGGTGTGGTTCAAAAACCACGCCAAACGGAGAACGTTAAGCGGTCCCGAGACAAGGCTCACGACCAAAGGCTCCAAAAACCGGAAACTAGTCTCCAAACGGGAAAAGTGGTCTACGACCACAAAGAGATGGTCTACAAGACCTCTCCCTCCCTCCGGGAAGAGAAAACAAGATTCGGTCCACAAACCGAGCCAAAACACAAAGAGTTCAGAGGCCCGGAGGCAAGGCTCTCAGCCAAAACTCTAAAACCTCTAAACGAGCACAACATGCACCATCACCGAGCGCTCAATCGATGACGTCTGAGTCTTAAGGTCGGTCAAAAAGAGGGTGTCTATAGTTGTCCCTCTTTGATAGAACTCGGAAGCCACAAGTGACGGGTGTGAATGTCAAAGCCCAGAGACGACCCATTTTTGACAAGGCCGAAGACTTAGACAAACATGCAAGATAATAAAGAGATGCGCCCGCAGGCTGGGGCAAGATGCAAATGACATGCACAAAGCTGAACATAACTTATGATCATGTAAAGAAAGCTGTAACGAAAGCAAATATGCACAATAAATGCAACAGTTTAAGCAAGCGAATACGAACCAAACTATATTACATGCAGAAAGTATGTAAGAGAATTATACAATTCTCGCTACATCTCATGCAGAGAATACAATACCGTCGGGTTCGTCTGATCGTGCCAGCTTCGAATGAACCATACATACAATATCATGCCTGCAAAAGAAAGAAACTCAACAGGTACAATATCGTTAGAAACATGGATAGCAATGTAAGTGAAAAGTGCGTGACAACGCAAGTGGGGGGGCGCATGTCAATGCAACCTAAGTGTGACGCATAACAATGCGGGAGGGATGCAAAACAATGCAACCTAAGTGTGACGCATAACAATGCGGAAGGGATGCAAAACAATGCAACCTAAGTGTGACGCATAACAATGCGGGAGGGATGCAAAACAATGCAACCTAAGTGTGACGCAAAACAATGCGGAATGCGGAAGGAACAAGCATAACAATGCGAGTGAAGTGCAGGACAATGTAAGCGAAGTGTATAGCAATTCAACAAAAGTGTGTGTAATAAAGCGCCTAGTAATGTGCATAACAATGCAACAAGTGGTCGGCATAACAATGCAGGATAGGAAAGTGTGACGAAATAGCACGTTTGAATGAAAAATAAGTACAAGCCTTAAAGAGAGTAATTCAACCGTAACCTCCGATTTACCTCTCGGAGGGGTCACATGTACTTAAAAAAGGATACACCTTGCTCTTGACGAGTAACGATGAGCTATGCACCGAAGACTTGAATTGAAGTTCCCGTAGGGACATTCTTGAGCCGAAAAGTGTACTTTTCTTGTACGTTCCCGAGGGCCGAGGACTCCAATCATCACCAAAATGCATAGGGAGAACAATGGAGCCTTGAGGATCATCTAGGAGGGTGGCCGACCAGTTATATCAGTGGCCGACTAGTTATTGCCCATCAATGTGGTCGACTGACCAGAAAAACTGGCTGGCCGACCAGTTTATAGAATTTTGGGGCAGTTTGGTCTTTTAGCTTCGGTTCTTTAAGTACACAACTCTAAATCAGTTTGTACCACACCTCCAAGTCCGAAATACATTCTCCTTTGCTCCTAGACCCTTTTCTCTCTCAGATCTGCACTTTATATGCGTTTTCCAACACCCCACGTGAAGTTGTTTCGTGAAAACTTTCGATTCTCTTCGTTTTGAACTGATTAGAATTTGTTTTCGGAGCTTCTTTCTCCATTTTCACCACTTGAGGTATGTTTGCCTCAAAATTTAGCACCTTTTTCAGGCGTTGACTTTTGTTGACTTTTTCTCTTCCCGAGAGTTGACTTTTGTTGACTTTTTGCAATTGTGGCTCATTTCGCTCATTTTTGTATCTTTTGCAGATTTCTTCAGATGGCTGACGATATCTCGTATGGCGGAGGTCCTCCATATGCAGAGGACGAGCCCGACATCATATCGTTGCCTCTGAGGATACGGCCGTTTGTCCCAGAGGAGTACGACCCGGAGGAGCACATCCTTTCTCCTAGCACCTTCTACCACTTCATGGACTTCGTGCGGCGGGCACCTGCAGACCTGCTGCTACGAGAGCCGGAGTCCCATCTATCTCATCACGTGCATGAGGTACGTACTTCACTTTTGCATTTCCTGCGATGTACTTTGCACTTTTTGCACATTTACATACACAACACTTCACTCGTTCCGAACGCACAGTTCATACACAGCACTCTGCTCACTTGGCACGCAGCTCATTTTCGGCACACAGCACACCTTGGGCACACAGCTCATAACATTTCTCAATCTGAACACGCAGTCTGTAACACAGTATTCAATTAGTTGGCACACGGCTCATAACGCTGCTCAATCTGAACACGCAGTTCATAACACAACATTTTGTTTAGTTAGCACACGGCTCATAACACTGCTCAATCTGAACACCCAGTCCATAACACAGTATTCGATTAGTTGGCACACGGCTCATAACGCTGCTCAATCTGAACACGCAGTTCATAACACAACATTTTGTTTAGTTGGCACACGGCTCATAACACTGCTCCATCTGAACACCCAGTCCATAACACAGTATTCGATTAGTTGGCACACGGCTCATAACACTGCTCCATCTGAACACGTAGTCCATAACACAGTATTCAATTAGTTGGCACACGGCTCATAACACTGCTCAATCTGAACACGTAGTTCATAACACAACATTTTGTTTTGTTTTGTTTTTTTTTTTTAGTACGCTGCTCAATCTGAACACGCAGTCCATAACGCAGTACACTTTTTCATAACATAGCACACCGCTCAATCTGAACACGCAGTCCATAACACAACATTTTATTTATTTTTTTGTTTTTTCTTTAGCACACTGCTCAATTTGAATACGTAGTCCATAACGCAATACACTTTTTCATAACATAGCACACCGCTCAATCTGAACACGCAGTCCATAACACAGTTTTCATTTTTTTAGCACGCTGCTCAATCTGAACACGCAGTCCATAACGCAATACACTTTTTCATAACATAGCACACCGCTCAATCTGAACACGCAGTCCATAACACGGTATTTATTTTTTTAGCACACTGCTCAATCTGAACACACAGTCCATAACGCATTACATTTTTTCTTAACATAGTACACCGCTTAATCTGAACACGCAGTCCATAACACGATATTCGTTTTTTTTAGCACACTGCTCAATCTGAACACATAGTTCGTATCGCAGTACACTTTTTTCATAACATAGCACACCGCTCAATTTGAACACGCAGTCCATAACACGGTATTCTATTTTTTTAGCACACTGCTCAATCTGAACACACAGTCCATAACGCAGTACACTTTTTTCATAACATAGCACACCGCTCAATCTGAACACGCAGTCCATAACACGGTAATCGTTTTTTTAGCACACTGCTCAATCTGAACACACAGTCCATAACGCAGTACACTTTTTTCATAACATAACACACCGTTCAATCTGAACACACAGTCCATAACACGGTATTCATTTTTTTAGCACACTGCTCAATTTGAACACACAGTCCATAACGCCGTACACTTTTTCATAACATATCACACCGCTCAATCTGAACACGCAGTCCATAACACGGTATTCAGTTTTTTAGCACACTGCTCAATCTGAACACATAGTCCATAACACAGTACACTTTTTCATAACATAGTACACTGCTCAATCTGAACACGTAGTTCATAGCATGGTATTCAGTTTTTTTAGCACACTGCTCAATCTAAACACACAGTCTATCATGCAGTACACTTTTTTATTTTGAACACGCAGCTCATGCTTTTTACTTTGAACACACAGCTCATACTTTTTACTTTGAACACGCAGCTCATACTTTTCATTCTAAACACACAGCTCATACTTTTTACTTTGAACACACAGCTCATACTTTTCATTCTGAACACACAGCTCATGTTTTTTTGTTTTGAACACGCCGCTCATACTTTTCATTCTGAACACACAGCTCATACTTTTTACTTTGAACACGCAGCTCATACTTTTCATTCTAAAAACATAGCTCATGCTTTTTACTTTGAACACGCAGCTCATACTTTTCATTCTGAACACACAGCTCATATTTTTTACTTTCAACACACAGCTTATACTTTTCACTTTGAAACTGAATACATCTGTTCATTCTGAATGCAGGTATCTTCCCGTTTCACACGGGGTTATGGGTCCATCCTCGTGAGGGAGTGGTACATGGAGCTCCCAGACGCTGTCCGGCATATAGTGGACGAGGCAGGGTTTGGCCTATTCTGTGTAGGATTGTCACGTCATCCAGCGAGTAGGACCCTCCTGGGGGCACTTGTGGAGAGATGGTGGGACACCACTAACTCCTTCTATTTCTCGGCCATTGGGGATATGACGATGACCCTATACGACTTCTCCATGCTGACGGGCCTTGAGGTGGGAGGCCGACCGATCCCATACGATGCAGATATGGGTGAGTGGGAAGCCGCTTGGGTTTATTTGCTCAGATCCCGTCCTCCGATCGACAGATCATCAGGCAAGGTCAGGTACACCTGGTTCTCCGAGCGGTACAGGGGGACTTCGCCCTAAACCATTGAGACCGTACAACAGTACGCCCAAGGATTTTTGATGTTCTTCTTCGGGACCACACTGTTCTTCGACAGGGGGAACACAGTTGGGCTTTATCTGCTCAGTGCTCTGGTGGACCTATCACGGGTCCAGCTCTTTGATTGGGGTGGCGCTGCTCTCGCTACTCTTTACTGCTACATGAACACGACCTCCCGTGAGCGGGGGACCATAGTTGGAGGCTACTGGCGAGCCTGGGAGGTACATTCTGCCCTTTTGATTTACAGTTCTGCTTTTCATTATCTGTACATTGCACACTGCACACATTACATTCTGCATTCTGCATTCTACATTTCTTGTATTTTCTGTATATTGTACACTACACACTGCATTTTGCACTCAGCATTCTGTATTAACTATACTGTACACGGCATTCTGCACTCAGTGTTCTGTATTTGCTATACTGTATACAGCATTCTACACTCAGCATTCTGTATTTTCTATACATTCTGTATACTGACAGCCGTTGTCTTGCCTTTCACAGCTGTGGGTTTATGCATACTTCCCGACGCTGGCCCTTGAGCTAGAGGTCGAGGCACCCCTTGAGATCCCTTACTCGCGTAGATTTGAGGGTCGGTGTAGGCCCAGGCCCCGGGAGACTTTGCCCTTTCTCCGGCAGTTCTACGATACTGTACGGGTGACGGAAGTAATTTAGAACTCTCAGTTTTTCATGCTTTCAACTTTGATTTATCTTGCATATTTATGACATCTAATCAATTTATGCACTTGCTACCCACAGGTGTCTTGGCAGCCTTGGATAGCCATGCCAGGAAATCCTCGATTTCTGTTTGATGGGACATGGGACACTTTGCGATACGGGGTTCTGCTTGAGGGACCAATTGACAGAGGCTGGTTCCTCAGAGAGAGCTTCATGCACCAAACGATGGGCAACTCCGATCAGGACATTCCCTCGTTACCTCTACCAGAGATGCAGTCCACAGGGGATCATACGCCCTGAAAGACAAAGGACCTCATGCTGGGTATTGATGCAGTCCTTTTTCTGGAGGAGGGGGATTACGCGACATATCGCCATACGTACTTGATGCCTCCGTTGTCAGGTGTCCGTATCCCCAGGGGGAGAGCTACTGACATGCCTTCCTCGAGTCGCGCCTGAGCTAGAGGCGTTCCTTCAACCAGCGGGGCAGGCTCATCGAGAGGCGGGATCGGATGGATGCCCTCGACTTACCAGTATGTTGGATGGCCAGATCTTCCGACCGAGCTGACGAGCTGGCAGTATGGGAGTTCTTATCTGATTCCACTGGAGCCTCCGATGCTCGACCATCGATACGTTAGTGACCTGGACTCACCACCGATATGTTTTAGAGTTTCCATTTATCACTCAGATATTTAGACCTTCATTCATTCACTGATGACTTGAACCAGTGTGTGCAGCCTCCTAGAGAGTATACTGAGGGGTTACTCAGAGTGGTGGCTTCACTCGAGGGCATGGTTCTGCGGAGGGAGACGATGCTCTGTGCCTCCGGCGTTCAGGTACTTTTCAATTTCCTCTCATTTATCATGCTTCTGATGACATATGGAAACTGAACATTTCACTGTATTGATTCATTACATGTGTAGAGCACATCTGACATATCGCATTCATACACTATATCTACATGCACCCACTCTATGTAATTCTTGCATCTGCATCTGATATACATATTGGCTGACGCATTCAAATTGTCCTTTTCAGGTCCCGCCTCTACAGATTGGGCCATCTAGGCCTTCTTGAGCAGCTAGGAGAGGAGTCTCAACACGCGGTCGAGAGGGACGCAGGGCACCTGTCAGACAGGATGACGAGTCTAGCGAGGAGGAGGAGTAATCACATCTATAGTTAGAGACATCTGCAGGTAGGGATGACGACTCTAGTTTCAGTGCTGAGGACGGAGGCGACGTCGAGGAGGATTTCGATGATGGTGACTCCGTTTTAGATGATGGTGCTGGTGCCGGTGGCGCGGAGGCTACTCAACCGAAGAGGGTGAAGAGGGCCTCTCGGTCTTGAGCTTGTTGGCATTGATGCAGATGTTCCTGCTTTATTTTTCTTTTTACATGTAGTTGTAGCACATTGTACAACTTAGGCAGTTTTATTTTTGTTCCAAAACTTGTACCCTTTTGTAAAATGTTGTAAAAAAGAAGCTATGGTTGAATGAAAATGGCCTTTCGTTCAAAGAGTGTTGTGTTTGTATTCTGAGCCTCACATCGCACCCTTTTGCACAAAAATGAAATTTGAATAAAAATAGAACAACGTATATTGCCAAGTCAAGTAGTGAACCGACGCAACAAACTAAACAACTCGACTAAAAAACAATTCGTTAAACGAATTAACTCGATAAACAAATAAACAACAACTCGATAAACAAAATGAGCAACAACTCGATAAACAAATGAGCAACAACTCGATAAGCAAAGCATTTTAGACGAACAAAGCGATGAAACGCATTCGAAACAGAGGTGAACTCGAACCTTCAGAACTCCCAGCGCATGGGGAAGTTAGAGACTCACTCGTGGAGGCAAGAAACAGTTGCAAACCACCTTCTTGCTCATGGTCGACCACCATAGGAGCCTACCGACCAGTTTTTCTGTCTATAGCCCAAAAAAGTAGCTGGCCGACCAGAAAAAGTGGTCGGCTGACCACTTGACCTAGGAACCTCCAGTTTTCTGACACTTGTCCTCCAAATAGTGTCTTATCCTTTATAAAGGTTCCAGCTTCGTGGTTCCCTCATCCAACTTAGTTTTGCACCAAAATGGAGGCATTTCTCATCCAAAATCTCACAAATTGGGTTGCTTCCTTGGATGGCTTGGAAAAGGTTAATTTTCGGGGCTTTGGCATAAATGCACTATTCACGTTGAGCCGTACCCCACTGCGTTTTACGTTTCTTCATGCCGCGGCAAGGTTTTAGAACCTGGTAACACACGTCTTAAGCTTTGGCGGACAAGAGGTATGTCCTACTTTCGAATACTTCCAAGTCCTGAAGGAGTTCGATCGCGAGAAAGAGATTTTGCCACAATTCCGCTTTGGCCACGTCTAAGCCTTAGGATGGATGTGTGGGCTCACTTTGCATGACACTTGGTCATTGATTCGCGATGGAGTGCTGGATATCCCCAGCTTGATTCGTCAATTTTCTGATACCGGTGACCGCGGCGATCTTGACTGGCAGGGTTATCGGCAACGTGCACTTTGCTTGTGCATGTTGTCTCATTTCTTGTTTGCCCCAGGCTCTGGTGGGTTTAGCACTCGTTTGATTGAAGTCGCGCAAGGCTTAAGAGAGGGCAAGAGCTGCATCACCATGACATTAGCTGAGACATTGATAGGCTTGGATGCTTTTCATCGCCGGGAGACGGCTAGCTTGGCGGGGAGTCCACTACTATTGCAGGTAATGTTTCCCACCCCATCTCACATATATTTCTCACATCACACGGCCCTCAGGCTCAGTTTTTTTCTCAAAACCCTTTTCTCACTTTTTCTCTTGACGTACACCTCTCTATTCTTTAATCTCTCATTTTTAATCCCTCCCCAGATATGGTTGATGGACAAATTGAAGATTGTGGACGCCTGCCCCGCGTACTCAGCGTGTAGCTATTTCTTCCGACGACGTCTAGTCGATGCCCCAGACGAGGGATGGTGGTGCAGTTGGATGCGCAGTTTACCCGCAGACCGCATTGCTTGGCGTTGTCCTTGGCTCAATCTGCCAGCAATAAGCTATAGTATGACTCGCCAGGCAGGGATTCAGTTGATTGGCATGACACACTGTGTGTTCTATTTTCCTTTCCAATTCCGCGTCAGTTCGGACATGATCAGACTTGCCCGGCAGAAGGGATAGAGTACCCTACTGCATTTCCGGTCCGAGGCACTTAGCTAGCTCGGTATGCCATGGCATAGAGGACTAGAGAGCTTCTGGCTCCCGCTCCCACTTTCAATTGTACTCTCTCTGATGAGTGTATAGCTTGGCTTTTTGAGGAGGCGCAAACTGGGCCTACTTTAGTATCAGAGGCTTCGACCAGCTCTGGGAGGGGGCGCAGGAACACCTGACTTATCCATGCCCCGAATTTATTGCTTTATTAGTACTTTCAAGTTTTCTTTGTAAATGTAATAAAAGCAACTTCAATTTGTATTCAAGAGTAGGAGAACTCTGTGTTGAAATCAATGAAATTGAATGTTGTGGGTACTGAAAATTTTCTGTTTGGTCCAAAAATGGTCTAAGTTATAAAAAGGTTAATTTGAACCAAATCAACTTTTATAAAAACTTTTCAAAACCATTTTCAATATGGATCAGAACTGGACACGCTTGAGATCTGTCACTGAGATGCACAACCCCAGATTCCAGCAACTGGAAAGTTGCCCCTAGTTTGAATAGCATTACACAAGAGATCACAACCGAGCTCTTGAACGTAGAGTAGACAAAGATGACCAAACATGATCACATGGACAAAGTTGATCGGGGAAGTGTTTATGGCTGGACTTCAGAGTGAAGTTGTCTACGTGTCCCAAAGATGGGAATCAAGCCTTACGTACTTCGGTTCAGGTTCACTCATGTATTAACACTCTCTTTTTGCGCTCTAACTTTTGCTAAGGCCGCCCTTTGCGGGTTTTCAACCTTGCGAGCTCAGTTTTTATAGTTTCAAATTTTCTGTGCTCTAACTTTTGCCTAGGTTGCCCTTTCGGGTTTTCGGCCTAGCAAGCCACTCAAGGATAATATTTCTTCAACTTGTCCATATTGATCGGTTGGGAGAACTCTAGGCCATCTAGGTCTATCAGAACGACAGCTCATCTCGACCAGATAGACTTGATGATGTAAGGACCAGTCTAATTGGGTCTGAACTTGCCCCTGGGGTCATGGATGGGAGCTCGGTTGTCTTTGAGCACTAGATCCCCTTCCTTCAAATTCTTGGACTTAACCTTCTTGTTGAAAGCCCTGGCGATTCTCCGTTGATAAACCTGAACATGGTACAGTGCTTTCAGCCTTATTTCATCAAACAACATGAGTTCTTCAAACCTGCTTTGCTGCCAATCTGCCTCAGCTATCTGACACTCAGCCAATACCCGTAATGACGGAACTTCAACTTCGATAGGCAAAATAGCCTCCATCCCATAGACCAATGAATACGGAGTCAACCCAGTAGAAGTTCTAATTGAAGTCCGGTAGCCCCACAGAGCAAATGGCAACTTATCTGGCCAGTCCCGGTAGGTTTTTACCATCTTCTGCAGTATGTGTTTGATGTTTTTGTTGACAGCCTCAACTACTCCATTGGTTTGTGGCCGATATGCAGACGACTTATGAAAAGCCACTTTATACTTGTCCAACAAGTCGATCACCTCCTTTTTGAAGTGGGAACCATTATCTGAAATGATCTCATTCGGGACCCCGTAGCGATAGATGATGTTGTTTCTGATGAACTTAGCAACGTGCAAAGCCTTCAACACTGCATAAGATTGGGCCTCAACCCACTTTGTAAAGTAGTTTATTGCTACCAAAATGTACTCATGCCCATTGGACCCCTTCGGAGTGACAGCTCTAATCACATCGATCCCCCAGATTGAAAATGACCATGGCGAAGTCATGTTGTACAACTTTGACGGTGGAATGTTCATGTGGTTGGCGTGGATCTAACATTTGTGGCATCACCGGACAAAACCAATACAATCCTCCTCTATGGGGGACCAGTAATAACCCTGTCTAAGGATCTTCCGGGGTAGCATTACCCCATTCATGTGCGCTCCGCACTCTCTTCCATGGATGGCCTTCATCAGGCACTTCGATTCTTTGGCATCAACACACAGCTTATGCATCCCGAGATGACCTCTCTTTTACAGTTTATCGGCACAGATGATGAACTGAGCAGCCATTCTTCGAATTGCCCTCGTATCTTTGGCGTTTGCCCTTGGTGGATACGCTTCCTTTTCCAAGAAGTTCCAGACATCGTAATACCAGGGGTTCTCATCTTGTACCTCGTCTATGGCAGCTAGCAGCTCGTAGGCCAGCACAAATTTTTGTTTGATGATGATCGGACGCATCCGGACTCCGAAAGGGATGTCTATCCTGGAAGATAGAGTTGCTTGTGAATCTGTGAACCTGTTATTTTCTCTTAACAGATGAGCGAAGTTCAACTTCTCAAACTGAGAAATTAACACGTCCAAGGTCTAGTGATAGATTCTCAACTTTTCTTCTTTAACTTTCCAATCTCCTTTAGCTTGACATATAACAAGGTTTGAGTCCCTGATGACGTCCAACCATTTTGCCCCTAGTTCTAGGGCGGCTTCTAAACCGGCAATGCATGCCTCATATTCTGCTTCATTGTTCGATACTTTGAACCGGAGTTTGAATGCTAGAGGTATACGAGAATTGTCGGGTGCTATCAACAACACCCCTATCCCATACCCATATTGGTTTGACGCTCCGTCAAAGTACATCGTCCAAGTTTCGTCTTCGACATGTAGAATGGCCTCATCTGGGAATAGGTACTCAGCTACTTCATCCCCTTCAACTGGGTTATCGGTTAGGAACTCCGCTACCGCTCCCTCTTTTACTGACTTGTGCGTCACATACTTCAGATCGAATTCGGAAAGTAGAAGCAACCATCGGGCTAACCTACCCGTAAGTGCTGGTTTCTCGAAGAGATATTTGATGGGATCCAATCTCGCAACCAGCATTACAGAGTGAGCTAACAGGTAGTGCCGCAGCTTCCTGGTAGCCTATACTAAGGCTAGACAAGCCTTCTCCAGCGGAGTGTAGCGGGTCTCGTACTCCAGCATTTTCTTGCTCAGATAGTAGATAGCCCCCTCCACTTTGTCCTTAGACTCTTGCGCGAGCATGCAGCCCATTGTAGTTTCAGTCACTGAAAGGTACAAAATCAATGGTTTCCCCGGCTCAGGCAGTGACAACACAGGTGGGTTATGTAAATATTGTTTGATCTGTTCAAAAGTAGCTTGGCATCGGTCATCCCATTAGAATTTTTTTCCTTTCTTCAGGAGACCAAAGAGTGGTTCACAAGTCAAGGTTAATTTTGAAATAAACCGTCTTATGAATTGCACTTTACCCAAAAAGCCTCGCACCTCCTTTTCAGTCCTTTGTGGTGCCATTTCTAAGATGGCCTTGATTTTGGAAGGATCGACCTCGATACGTCTCTGTGTGATCAAGGACCCCAGTATTTTCCCTACTGTGACACCGAATGTACACTTCTGAGGATTCAGCCGCAACCTATACTCTCTGATCCATTGAAAGAATTTTTGCAAGGCGGTGTAGTGGCCCTCTCTTTCTTTGGACTTGACAATCATGTCACCCACGTACACCTCAACCTCCTTGTGGATCATGTCGTGTAATATTAGTATCGCAGCCCATTGATACGTAGCTCCAGCATTCTTTAGCCTAAACTGCATCACCCTATAACAATAGGTTCCCCACGGGGTGGTAAAAACAGTCTTCTCCCGGTCTTCGGGTGCCATCAATATCTGATTGTAGCCTGAAAACCCATCCATGAACAAGAGCAACGCATGCCCAGCAGTAAAATCCACTAACTCATCGATATGCGACAGAGGAAAGTCGTCCTTCGGACTGGCTTTGTTCAAATCCCTGAAATCCACACATATCTAAATTCTGCTGTCTTTCTTTGGCACTGGAACAATGTTGGCCAACCAAGTTGGGTTTTCGGATACCAACAGGAACCCTGCGTCAATTTGCTTGGTGACCTCTTCTTTGATCTTGAGAGCCCAGTCTGGGCAGATCCTTCTGAGTTTCTGCTTAACAGGTCGGGCCTTTGGGTCAAGAGGGATCCGGTGTTGTACAATCTCAGGATCGATTCCAGGCATATCTTCGTAGGACCACGCGAAAACATCTTTGAAATCTTTTAATAAAGCGACTAAGCCTCGCGCTCCTCCAAAGACAACGTGGACCCGATCTAGACCAGCCGCGGGTCCTTCTCAGTACCAACATTAATTTGGGTGATTTCATCAGCCAAGGGTTTAACAAACCTCTCCTGATCTTGATCAAGCAAATATTGCAAAATTGAAGGAGTTTCTTCCTCGTCGTTTTCATCAAAATTTTGAAAATCCTGATTCATGCAATAAATTAAGGGCATAGAAAAGTAATCGAAGGCCACAGCCGCACAATTCTAATTAAGTACTTCCAAGTCACCTGGTTCCTCTGTTACAACAGACTCAAATGAGAAAGAAAAAGACGACCTGGACAGGACTGTGGCATCCAGGTTATCACTCCCAGGAATACCGGACTCAGACTTAGAAGAGTTGGAACCTGATTCCGACTCACAAGACTCAGTGGAATCAGATTTTGGCTCACTACCTGACCCGGTGCTGCTCGATAAGAAGCCTTCTTCGTATTGCCAGACGAGGGAGGGTGCAATGGATGCATCCAAAATGTTTGAAGGTGGGTTCGCAGCCATTTCATTCCCAATCATGGACACTGAGAGGTCATCCCCCAAGCACTCATGTACGATTGGAGGATCTGAAAGTAGACAAGCCAGTGCTACCCCCATTTCAATCTCTGGGCCCTCGGAAGCCTCCTCTTTGTACTGTTTAGCCTCAGCTATCGGGTTTGTTTGGTCCTCGACAACATTATCCTCAGACAATTGCAGGTCAAAGAAGATCTCGAACCCCGGCAAACGTCTCCTCTCTGCATTCAACCATGGCTCTGGGAAGCCGCAGAACGGGAAGTCTTCCCCCTCCCGGACAAAACGTCCGTTCAGGGTACCTTGAATAGGTCGGTGCATTAACTCAAAATGCTTCCCCGCCTGCTTAGCTCTGGTCCTTCCGAACATTTCTTTGCTTTTCCTCACCTAGTCTTCCTTGGTGGATAGGTAACCTAAACCGAAGGTATGTGGGTTATGCGGCACTTCGGCTGATGCTGCAACGCCTTTCCGGCCACTTTTCCCTAATCGCATCCCGGGAATGTGCTGCAGTTTGTTCATGAGATACACCGATTGTGCACTGACATATAACCCCTCGTCGATAGCTAGTATGTTCTGTACGACTCGGGCCTTGGCTAGGGTGAACCCTGATAGGAACACATCCTCCGCACCATGTTCGATTTCCAACACTGGCGTAGAAACCTCTGGAGGCGGATGGATTGAAGAATTCCCAAAAACTATGGCCACCTCCTTCTCGTGGGGGTACTTCAACACCTGGTGGAGGGTGGAAGAGACTGCCTTTACCTGGTGCAACCACGGCCACCCTAGGAGTAGATTGAAAGTTGCAGGAACGTCCAAGACATGAAAGTCAATATCGTGTTGTCCTGGACCGACCTTAGTCCGAATCTGCACAGTCCCCATCACTTCTCTGCTAGTATTGTCATATGCCCAAATTACCTGGGCAGTAGGTACAAAGTCCATGGGTTTCAACCTGATTACATATGCCGTCCTCGACGGACATACGTTATGGCGGATCCTGTGTCGACAATAACTACTGGTACCCACTTGTCTCTATACTCCACAGAGATATAGAGTGGTTTGTTATGGTTTGAACCCTCTAGCGGCATTTCCTTATTAGTAAAGGTCAACGTCGGGGAAGCTCCTCCCAGAAAGACCAATCCTACCAGCTGCTCAGGCGTGGTGCCAATTGAAAGTTTAGCTGTGTCCATTGCAGAAAGGACAACTTGTCTGTGTACTCTTGAAGCCATAAGCAGTCCCCAGATGGAGATGTCTGCCTGTATCTTCTTAAGCTGTTTCAACACAGCCTCCTCTTCGAGTAGTTTTTTCTTCTGCCTTTCCGCTTCCTTGTCCTTTCCGGACGTCTCTGGTTGATCTAGGTGTGGGGGCTTGAAATACCGCCCACTTCTAGTCATGTGGTCAACTTCCTCAACTCCATGATGTTTCCATAGCACCTTAACTAATAGAAAAGTCTTGCTTCACAAGACTCGACTCAACAACAAGGAACGAACATGGATGCCTCCCTAACCGGCAAAACTCGCGGCGGTTTATGAGACAAGAACAAATACTCCTCGATAACAATAATAACAGTAACAACAACAGCGCTCTAAGACATCCACCACGTCTCGACCACCTACAATACCCAAATCACTATTGAGTGCTTAACACTCCAACATAGGGAATAAGGAAACCACTGGCACACAAGGCTTTCGGTCAACTCTTCGTAGAATGAGAATGCAAAATAAAACACGATTAACCAACAACGTTATGGCACACCAATGCCCGACAATTCTAAGTCCTTGCCAAAAAGACACACAACATGTAACTAGCAACTTAGGCTAGATCAAAATGCGACTTCTCAACACTATATATAAGATATTCCGCTCAGGGTAAAGAAAATGCTTTATTTATCCCCATTTGTCTCAAAACATTAGGTTTTTCCCAAAATGTGTTCAAACTTACACCGTACCACTCAAATACATTATCAACTAGCCACAGTAAAACTTAGAGATTTCCATACTATTTTTCTGAAAACCAAAACCACAAATTCACGTTTTAACCCAAAACCGTTTTAGTTTATGAAAAGTACCCAAGGCCACAATACTAAAAAGGAGAGTTTGGTTTTCGTCCAAATCATTTATCAACATTCCTGTAATGAATCACAACACAGTCACCCAACAAAACTCATCACACTCACGGTGGTACCACAATACCCAAAACAAAATTTCCACGATGGGAACCGTTATAAATTTTCGAAATGCCAACAACGCAATAACATAAGGGAAGAAATTTTATACCCACCAATCACATAACGGCACAAAGCGCTTATAAGACCAAAGTTCGCAACTAAAATTCTAAACCGGTTACTACTACTCAAAACAACCTTCCAACTATCTATACATGACTTCCGTCTCTCACCAAGACACCGTTCAATTACATAACCCTCAATTTCGACCTATTTCCGAGGTGACTATATGTCAACCAACCCAAATACTAACCAATCAACTTTCTAACACTATTCACCCGTACCAGCCTTCAAACACCGACATACCACTTAACATCACCCAACTTATTATTAATACCAACATCTTGCCCAACCTCACCAACTCCGAAATGGAGTTCCATACACAACCTCTCAGGTCCATTGAATCACTCTGGATTCTTCAAAGTTAACCCACGGTATTCTGATTCTCCATTCACCCCTCAAACATATGCCTAAGCGGCATGCACATTCTCACTTCACATTTGAGTCCTAACTGGACTTCTCAAGTCAAACACAATGCATATTTTCAAGTCAACGCATACAGTAGTACCTTACACCACTACACATGGACCGAATAAGTCAAAACAACTCTGACAGAGCGCACTATTCATTCCGCACAATCTTACTTCTTCACTCAGAGTTCCACAATTCAAACTAGATAACAAACATTCATACCACAGTGACCCAGTATCATCGAATATTAAACTACTCAATCCAATTATTAACCACACTATGGCCTTACTAGGGCACCCTCCTGGGGTCGTCCTGAGACCGATCCCTCTATACACAACATCTATCCACAATATATGTTTCATACATTGCCACACACCATACTATTAAAACCTCATCACTTATCGCACAACATCTCATCCTTAACTCCAAATGGATTATCTCCGCACTGAATCCCTCTTTCTGTGAATGTACTTATAGCCCCGACCGAATTCACAACAACGAGATTCACATACTTATTCTCTCGCACTGAGTCAACTTGCAAAGACCTACTACACTACAACGCCATCGTTACCACGTAACCACCCAAACTGATCAACAAGTAAACATAACACCACCATCCCTCAATAACCAATAAGGTCAACTCTGTAATCCATATTCTACTTATCACTCCATACACGAGTACAACCAAAACACTAAGTCTTCTAGTCCATCCACTAGCTGTTGATACTTATTGAACAATTGCCCTGAACCAAGCCCCGAGCACATACACGACACTTACAAGGCTTTTAAAGTCTTACCATCCTAACTCTATAGAAGAACAAAAGAAGTTCTCAACCCCCTTACCGTCATTCCAAACCTCGACCCATAAACACAAAACCACTGTGACCTTACATATAGGTCACACACTAACTATAGGTTATACACCTGACCAATCCTTCCAACATCTCTTAACTTAACCAAAATTGAGGTACACACCTCTCATACCCAAATACAATAAAGGAATCCTAGAACTTAGGAAACCCCTACTATACCACTATTCAAAATATAATACCAGCTACTCAGAATACATCACCCACCAACGCCAACAACCACTACTACGATAAGGGACTAACATCCCTCCACAAGAAACAACTAACCAGATAATACAAAGATCCACTACCATAACCTACCATTAAGGTACAAGTCTATACCCAACAAAACTATACGCGATTCACCCTTGAAAACAACACGTTGTATGTACAAAACTTAGTGCCAATCGCACACTTCACATCCTTTCAAGGAATTCTCACGATAGTAGACCAAAACCTTTACCATGCACATAAAAGCAAATAAGGAACGCTAACGAAGTTACACGCACTCGGCAAGTATAACTGTTCTCGCCCCATGGTAATCTCGACCAAAACACGCATCCCTTAACAACTCTTTTTAATTTCAAAATATGGCTCACCAGCCATCACCTTCCCAAACCAAATCACAGGCGTATATATGCATCAATACAAAAAAGAATCGATTCCACAACAACTTATCATATCAATAAAACTTTGAAGTTATTACACACTACAATCTTCCCAATCTATGGAAATAAACAAGCAAAGGTAGATATATATAAACAAGCAGTTATGATGTCTCAACATCCCCAAAATACATTGGTTACACAATAGAACCTAATGATTACAAAACGATAACCCACCGGTTACAAAACAGAATAGCCAAAACAAAACCATCCCATTGGTACTACCGTTACCGTCCCTCATTGGACCGCTAAAGTTGGTTATTCTCAAACCCACGATACCCCAAGAGCTCACAAGCCATAGACAAGAATTGTTGATCTGTCCTAACTGGCCACACCTGGAACAAATGCGTAATTCCCCACTAAGGGTCTGAGAATTTGGCTCTCCTGAGGCCCTCGAAATCTGGCTTGTTTGGTTTCCATAACAGTTGTTACCCAAAAAGCAACCTAAGAGGGGTGAATTAGGTTTCTACAAATTAAAATTAATAATACCCCAATAAAATTAACTACTAGTACAACAAATTATTAACAAGCACAATGATGAACTTAGCAGTAAATGATCAAGCAAAATAACAATGAAGTATAACTAACATACAGGGTAAATCAAATGATTAACACATGAATATTAGATAGCTATAGCAGTAGTAAGAAAGTAAAGAGATTAGGGAAGAGGAGACAAACAGATTTATAGTGGTTCGGCTTCAACCAAGCCTACATCCACTGCTCAAGCTTCACTTGAGATTTTCCACTATCTTCTAGCTTCACAGGGGTGCTAGCAACCTCTTTACAAATGGAGCAATCCTCCATGGATTTTACACAGACTTCACAAGTCCAAACCCTTGCAAATCTTAGGTGATTCACAATCACTCTCAAGATTTCAAGAGCACAGTGTTTGTAACACTTTTACAAGATGAAATGGCATTTTTGCTTTCAAAGAAAGCTTACAATAAATATCTCTCAAAGATAGATATATAAAATGAAGCTTCGATTTTTCTGTAAATCTCACACAGGAAAGATGGGCTTAAAGCTATAAGGCTCAGTGTATAATTTTTGAGAATAGATGTGAGTGATTATAGATCAAAGAATATTTTTAGGTTTTTTGTAACTTGTTTACATTAGAGGCTTTGGTATATATAATGAAAATTATAGCCGTTTATAGCTGTTGTATACATTTGAATTTATGGCCGTTTATAGTCATTTGAATTTATAGCCGTTTATAGCTGTTGTACTTCCATCATTACCAATTTGAACATCTTCCACTCCATCATTACAAATTTGAATATCTTCCACTTGAACCTTTTGAACCTTTTGGCCTTTTGAACCTTTATAGCTGTTTATAGCCGTTGTACTTCCATCATTACTAATTTGAATATCTTCCATTTGAACCTTTTGGCCTGCTGCTGTGCTAGGTAATTTGAACCTTTGTTTTGGGCTGTTTGAACTCCTGATTTAATCAAATATTAAATACATTCTAACAACATTTAGGATAAAGGTTTAGGTGAGAAATAATGGGACAAAATAAATTTTGATTCTATTTTTCTCTTTCAAATAAATCATCAAAATAAATTTCGATTCTATTTTTCTCTTTCAAATAAATCATCAAAATAAATTTTGATTAAAATATAAGTAAAAAATTCATCAAAATAAATTTTGAATTCTATTTTTTTGTTTCAAATAAATTAAAGCATAATTAAATAAATCATCAAAATAAATAAGTCTAACAATCTCCCATTTTTTGATGATGGCATACAATGATGTTTTGATTTGATTTGGGAGTAAGAAAAGCTCCCCCTCAAGTCATGCTCCCTGAATTCATTTCTAAATACATAGGTTAGCACATGTGTAATAAATTGTTAGACTTATTTATTTTGGAAATAAAAAATGTGTTTTTGACAAAGTAGGCATTGGTTTTGATCATCCTAAACCTTTTATGAGATTAAATGCTCTTGAGACTAATCCCTATGGACCCAAGAAAGTATGGGTACCAAGACAGAAATCAAGATATTTTGTAGGTGGAATCTCAAAGAACACCAAGGACTTCGAGAGGAAATGCACAACAAGAGTGTTCAATCTAAAGAGCAAAATCAGCTCCTACAAGAAGAAGAATGATGAAATGAAAATCACCAAGATAAACAATAGAGGTAATATATGGGTGAAGATTCCAAAGAGGTAAATGAAGGTATAACTCCTAACACACCTTTAAGCGTAAAGTTCTATATTCTTTAAGGTGTGATTTGTGTACAATAGGTTGTGTCTAATCATTGCTTCCATGTATCCTAATTGTACTAAGTTTTCTAAGTCATGTTCTGCTAGTTTCTTTCAAACATTCATTGAACTAAAAAATGAGAATTATATTATTTTGATGAATGCCTATTAGAATATGAATGATTCATGTATTCATTAACATTGTATATCATGTCATCCATTGCTATGAAAAAGAGATAAGAAGTGATAAATATGTTTTGTGAGCATACTTTTCACATCTTATATATGACTTCATACTAATATGTTAATTCCTTTTTGAATCATATCTTTGTAGAATCAATTTTGATATCATAGCATGTTTTTCAGATGTATACTATCTATATTTTGAATTGTACATTTATGATCTCAAGAATATACTCAATATGAAAATTTCATGCTTATATGCTTTACATTGGAATATTTGAATAAGTAATGAAATTCGTTGATTATGATCCATCAACAATGTCTAAATGAAAAGAAGTGTCATACGTTTGTAGAGACATTGCATCTATCCTATTGAATATCTTTTGAATATGGATTATATTGGCATACATCTCATGAAATGCTTTTGATTGATAAATTGTAGAATTAATTGTTTATAACATTCATGTTGTGTTCCACATCAAGTAAAATGTTTTATCACACTTGAGTATGTGGATTGAATTGATGAAAATGCCTCTTGATAATGTTATGCGATTGAATGAGATTGTTGCATCATTTCTTAATAAAACAAAGAGCATAACACTATTTTCTTATGCATATTATGCCATGTGCTACAACTTGAAAATTTTGAAAAATAGCATTCCAAACTCTTGTTTGATTATTGAATTATTTTTCACCTTCTGAGTTTGTGATAAGAAGCGATTTGTGCTGTATTTTTATTGAGTAATAGTGATTGTTCTATGAATGCTATATTTACACAAAATCATATTAGAAAAAGGTAACACCAACTTAGGGGGAGAAATCATTTTGTTGACATACTTGTTAAACCCTTTTGAGATGAACTCCTCATGAAAGAAAATTGAAGATTGAAAAGCTTCTAACTCATGAACCAAATGTATGTCTCCTACACTCTCTTAAGCTTTTGAGGTAAAAATTCTATCTTATATCCTTTGAGCTCATACTTTTATTACTTTGATATGAAAAAGATTGATTATACTTCATATGATTTGCAATGTATACTCTTTGATAATGCTCTTACCTAAGAATCATGCCTATGCTTAAATGTGTGCTATATATTGAAATTCATGATTTTCATGGCATATGGATTGCTATACCTTGAACATGCTTCATTTTTTGGAATTACATTAACGTCATGAGATTATATTGAGTTTAACCTATTATGAGAAATATTTGGTATTCTACATAATGTTTGAGCTATGATTGTTAAATCTTCTAGATTGCATATTGGTATCCTTAGTAGATTGCATGTTGGTATCATTTTGGCATCCTTATTGGTAATATTTGGCATCCTACTTGATATTATTGAGGAGAACATTTCAGTTATGAGCTTTTATTTATTATATCTCTTATTGATTTTTCCAAATGAAACAAGGGGAAGAATTTAGACTAGATTATTTTTTTAAAAAAAATCCCCTCAGATTTTATTCTATTTTTGATATCACACTTATGAGTTTGCACCTCACATATTTCTTTTAATTATCTTGTATAAATCTGTACGCTCTTTCTAGAAATTGATTGTTAGATCATGCTCAACTGCTTCACATATACTTTTAACAATTTGGTATCTCATTGGCTCTTGCTTGAAAATAGATTGAAACAACATGAATTCTTCATAATGGATAAGCTCATTGATTCATTGTTGTCATATTATCTTGCTAGAACATCATGTGTGTCTCATTCTTGACCCTTGGAACTTCTCCTTATTGTACCCATGGCATTTATCTAAACTTGATGCTACATTGTGATAATACTAGTGTCATCAATTTAAGCAAAAATCCGGTTCAACGCTCACGAACAAAACATATTGAGATTTGACATTATTTTTTAAGAGATTATGTTCAAAAAGGGGATATTGTATTTGAATTTGTAAACAACGACAAGCAATTGGCGGATATTTTCACAAAACCCCTAAGCGAGGATCACTTCAATTTTATTCGTGGCGAGCTTGGAATGTCGATTTCTACTTAAAAAGTTTTGTTATGACTGTGAAACTTGAATTTTTGTTAAAATGATATATGTGTATTGCTACATTGATATGAAAACATTTATATCAGTTGCATGCTCTCAAGTCCTTCATACATTTGTTCTCCTTAACAGTTTGTTATTCTCAACTGTGTAATTTTTCTTTGGGTTCTGCATCTTGAGGTAAAATTAACTTTGCATACATTGATTTTTTTAAACCCTCGTGATATTTTTTTCATTACCATTCCAGCAACACCAACGTCTCATTAAGTTTAATTTATGCTAGTTTATTTTATTTTATTTTAATTTTTTTTATTTTTCTATTAGGTTTAATTTCTTTTATTTTTATTTTTATTTTTTTCCACTATTATTTTTTGTTTGGGCTTAATTTTCTTTTTTTTTTTTTTGCTTTTTAATTTCATTTTTTAGTACTTAAACATAAAAACAAAAAAAATAAAAATACAAATATTTACATAAAAAAAAACACCCTTCATTTTTTTACGGCCACACGCCGATCAAAATAAACATAAAAAAAAAAAACAACACCCTTCATTTTTTTCCGGCCATACGCTGATCTTACTTACTCGTATCTTCCATCTTTTTCTTCTTCTTTTTATCACCTTGGGCGACCCTTGACGCCCCTGCCCCCGTGCTTTCGTCGAGAGCGACAACTCCCCACTGACTATCAAAGGCCAAGAACGACGTTGCTCCAAATCGGGCCATGGAGGTGGTCTTCCGTTTAAGCTCTTTATTTTCGGCCTTTAGTGCGCCTATTTCTGCTCACGCATCCTTGTACATGCATTGGAGCAGAGCAAGTTGGGCGTTGACCTGATGGAGCTCACTCGTCCTATTCTGCAGTCGGTGAGCCAATTTTGTGACTGCAGTCACCATCTCCATACAGGACGTCAGTGTGAAATGATTTGCTTCAATGTCTGATTGAGCTGCCATTATTTGCTCAATCAACATCATAGGAAGGTTGGGAAGAGTGGGAGTCGGGGCACTCAGCCCAGCAGTGTTTCCTGGATCATTCAGGTCCGGAAAGAGAGTAAGGGGACGGGACGAGGCCATGTAATAGGAGAGAGAGATGTAATCGAAAGGAGAGTAGTTTTTGGCAACCTTTCTGCTCTGCTCAGTCTCTCTATTTTGTCTCTCGAGGAAGAAAAAGATCGAAGAGAGTGATACAAAAGAGATAAAAGAAGAGATAGAAGCAAATAAGGAAGAAGAAGACAAAGAGAGTGATTAAGAAGAAGACGGAGGAGAAGACGACAAGAGGGAAAGAGAGCCGAGGAAGCTGATTTACTGATTGACCCGTCTCGCTTTTGTCGGTCGGCTGACGCAAAAGCGAGGACGCGTGTTCGACATGATTTTCGAAAAAAAAGGGGACGCGGGCGAATCTTATATATAGATATATATGTTTTCATTCTCTATTTTGTGATTCCATTTATCACTATCATTTTCCTCCTCCTTCTCTAGATTCTGGCCCATGATTTCCTTTTGATAATGTCACAAGGGGAGAAATTATATGATGTTATGTATTATGGTATTATTTTCAAATTATGGTATTATTTGAAAACTAATCTGATGATTATGTATTTATAGTTTGATATCTTAGTCTCATATAATGTCTCTAATTAAAGCTTATTTATTACACATGTGCTAACCTATGTATTTAGAAATGAATTCAGGGAGCATGACTTGAGGGAGAGCTTTTCTTACTCCCAAATCAAATCAAAACACCATTGTGTGCCATCATCAAAAATGGGGAGATTGTTAGACTTATTTATTTTGATGGTTTATTTAATTATGTTTTAATTTATTTGAAACAGAAAAATAGAATTCAAAATAGTATGGTTTCCATAATAGTATTGCCCCTGCCCGGACGAATAAGGTTGAACCCGACTAGGTTGTGAAACTCTCAGAGAAGTCCCTGATTAGGTACAGAAATGTTTAGCATAACCCAGCTGATTACACACCTAACAAATAAGGGGTCCTCGAATACGTGACTAGTTCAAAGTCTGAACTAGTGAGGATCCCAATGACTGCTCCCTCGTTGAGCACTCGATCACTTCAAGTCCTGGCCGATTAGATGATCCTGGTGGTGCAACTGTTGGTTAAACCATCAACCTTACCCTCTTCCTCTGTGGGCAAGTCGGAGACTTGTGGCCCAGCTGACCACATTTGAAACAAGTGAAACCCCTCTGCCTACCCTTCCTCGAACCCAAACTCGGCACTGGAAAGGTAGACCTAGATTGTGCCCCCTGGGACTGTTGTGGGTTAGAACCCTTTTGCCTCTTAAAGGGTCTACCAAAACCCCAAGTGTAGACACCCCATTTTGACTGACCTTAAGACTCAAACGTCATTGATTGAGCGCTCGGTGATTGCGCATGTTGTGCTCGTTTCGAGGTTTCAGAGTTCCTGGCTAAGAGCCTCACCTCCAGACCTTGGGACTCTTTGTACTTTGACTCGGTCTGCGAACCAAGTCTTGTTTTCTCTTCCCAGAGGGAGGGAAAGGTCTTGTAGACCATCTCTCAGTGGCCGTGGGCTACTTTTCGTGGTCGTAGACCACTGTTCCCGTTTGGAGACTAGTTTCTGGTTTTCGGAGCCGTCGGTCGCGCGCCTCGGCTCGGGACTGCTTAACATTCTCCGTTTGGCATGGTTTTTGGAACACACCTTGTTTCCTCTGTCTAGAGGGACACTGTGGTCTGGGAGACCACTTTTGTGGCCATACGCCACTTTTGGTGCTCAACAGCCAGTTTTTGGAGCACCCGGCCGCGCACTTTGCCCCCCGAACTCTCGTTTTGCATCGGTGTTGGTTCATTTTTGGCATGAACCTTGTTTTCCTTGTTTGGGAGGTGGTACAAGGGTGGAAGACCACCTTTTCTCCCCGCCAGCCGGTTTTCTTGTCGGGAAGCTGGTTTTCTTGGTCTTTGGGCCACATTTGCTGATCTCCCACCACACCACTAGCTTGCTTTCAAAGTGGAGACCACCAAATGGAGCCACCGACGACTTTTTTGTATAGGAGACCACCTACCCTGGTCGGCCGACCAGGGGAAGTGGTCGGCTGACCACCTTTTCTGGTCGGCCAGCTCCCTCTTGTTTTGTCTGTTTGAGTGGGTGCCAGCTGGAAGGCACAGACTGTATCCTCCACACACGTGTATAGAGGATCTTGAGCCTTGTTTTTTAGCTTCTTGAAGAAGCTTTGGCCTTGTTTGTCTATAAGAGAGGCCCTCCCCCTCCTTGAACCAGGTTCAGAATTTCTCTAAGGCAAAACAATACATATCTCTCTATATCTCTATATTTTGGCTCATAAGATGCATTCTTCTTGACCCTTTTGCACTACACCTCATAGCCATACACTTCCACCATTGATTTGAGGTTCTTGGAGGTTGTTTTCAGAGGTTAAGGAGTTGGTTTTTGCTCCCAAAGTTTGTTTGTTTTGCTAAGCTTCAAGGGTAATCACTTTTCCCTCTTTTAAGCATTATTTTGATCCTTCTCTTAGCCTCATTGGCATACTTATTTGAGCTTTGTTGTCAACTGAAAAAAGGTTCATATTTAAGTAATTTTCATGTTTTTTTAAAGCTCTTTTGGTGTTGGGGGTCATCTACCCTCTTGCATGCTCTATTTAGCCTTGTTTTGAGCCATGCCATGACACCTTTATATTGAGCTTTGCTTGGCCCTTTAGCCACTGAAATCCAGCAGATTTTCAGTGGTTGGCATGTGGTTTTGAGGGCCAAAATCAGAGAGGGGTGACCCTCTCTCTTTTGGCCTTGTTTGCTTGCATTTTTGGCTTTCCAAAGGAGCATATATTTCCACACTTCCTAGCCTTCGTTCAGGCCCTTTTTAGTGACTTTTAGGACCTGCCTAGACTCTGTCTATGGCTGGTTTGGTCACCTTTTGTTTGCCTCTTGCATGTGTAGAACAACCCCTTGCATAGCCTATCAAAGTAACACCTCATTCTTGCATGTATTGGCCATGTTTCAGTGGGTTTTTGGCCATCATTTGGCATGCCATGATTTTTTTTTTTCTGGTTTGGTAGCCTCTCATATGCTTCACATGCTTGTAGTGTAAATCATGTTCACTAGCTTATAATGCATGTTGTTTTGGCCCTCTATGCTAGCATATTTTGGCCATGCTCCAAACTAATTTTGTTCATATTTTGGGCTGCCTTAGCTCTGTTTTGAGGTCCCTTGGTCGAATGATGCTTGCCATGTATGGTCGTAATGTAATAGCCATACTTAGCCTTGAGTTTTGAATCCCCTTGCATGCTTAACTTGAGGTGTTTGCATGTTTTAGCATCATTGAGCATGACATTTCAGAGTTTATTTCTTAGCCATATTCTCATGTTTGTCACTCTTTCAATGTGTTTGAGAGTTGCATCATTATACCACATTTATGAGCCTTTGCATTGAGCTTCATTCTTATGCCTTTCAAGCCACCATCTTGGCTCATTTTGCCACTGTTTTGGGCCTGCTTAAGGTTTGTTTGGAGTCAGTTTTGTCATTTGAGCATCGCCTTGCCTGCCTCTAGTGTAATGTGCTTCACTAGCTTCGGTACTTGAGGCTTTCAACATGCATTGTGTGAGTTGTTTGCATGATTCAGAGCCATTTTGTATGTCATTTCAGAGCTGGAACATGTGTCATTGTATGCCATATTTCATCCTTTCAATGCTTTTGTAGAGTTGCATTTTGTGCCCTTGGGCTTAGGTCCTTGCATTGTGTATGCTAGCATGAGTTTTGGAGTCTTGTTTTCATCATGTTTGGCCACTAATTTGGGTGTGGCTGAGGTCCATCCATTTTGGTTTAAGTCCATTTTGCATTGAGCATGCCATCGTAGTCCATAGTATTGACTATGCCACATTGTCGCATGATTGATCATTGCATTGTGCATGCCTTGTTCATCTCATTGTGTATGTTAGTTCTTAGGTGCATTGTGTATGCTAAGTACCACGTGCATTGAGTATGCCATTGTTAGTTCATAGCATTGTGTATGCTAGTTGCATGTTTGCATGTCATTCTTTGCATGTTTGCATCATTTAGTTGCATAGCATTTAGGTTGCATACTTAAAGTCGCATTGTACATGCCATTGTTTGTTGCATTGTGTTCGAAATAGGAGTTAGTCCGAACACGGGAAACGAGGGACGTTTCATACTCAAAGTGACGAAATGTGCCTGGATTCCCGGTCGCCGACATTCTTGACTACCCATGATGGAGTTGTTGGCTTTAGGTGTTGTATGTGCATTCATTTCACATTAAGTCGTGCAATTCAGCTCCTCGGCCATCAAGCATCGAAATGCGTGATTGGTGGCCCGAGGGTCGAGGACTACACTCCCTTGAGCGTATGCAATGATGGGAAGAGTGGTCGTGCACACATATGTTGCAAATACTTTGTTGTGCCTCTCTCTTTCCCTTTGTTGCAGAAAAACCAGAAACTAGGAGAGGAAACTGGTCGGCCGACCAGGTTTACTGGCTGGCCGACCACTTTTTTTGGTTTCCACCACAAAAGGTGGTCGGCAGCCTTCCCACAATTTCCCGGGGTGGAGTTTCATCTTTCTGGAGCTTTGTGCAAATTTCTGAAATCAATTGCAAACAAAGGCAGGCCGGGGCATCACGATGGATTTCCCGACAAGGCGACTCGAGCATGCATGCATCCTTTATCATTCAAGGCAGAGTTGAGGCAATCCACATTCATGTAGTTTGCATGATAGTTTAATTACGTACTTAGTTAGTTTGTTAATTAATTAGAGTTGTGTAATAATTAGCTGTAATTTATTATATATTTTGGTTGTGTAATAGCTAGCTTAATTAGATTAGCTTAAATTAGCTAGTTGGTGTTGTATTATTTATTCGGACCCTCCGTCGAGAGGGCCAACTGTTGTAATAAGTGTGCGTGTGTGTGATGCATGTCTTCTAACCCCCACGTCTTTTTCCCTTTTATTTACCAGCTTATGATGGTTAGTTTTAGGGCATGTTTCAATTAGCATCCTTATGCTCGCATGATTGCATCTATTAATCTGTCTTGCATGCACCGGGCTCGGCGCATCATACTAACTGTATTGTATTTCAATTCCAAGTTGAATACATGTTATCTGTAACATCTCATATGCCATTTTAGAATAGCCGAGCCTATTTTAGTTGCATCCTGCATGTGTTGCATTAGGCATCTCAGCATAGTTAGGATTCATGCATAATTTCTAATTAGTTTCTGTTTTGGCTTGGAGTACTCGGTGAGTGTTTATGCTTTAGCATCCTTGCATGTGTGTGAGTGACTGCCATGATAGCATGCTTGCCATAAGGCTAACTGCTTATATGATATACCTGCTTGAATGCCTATGGGTGAAGGTCAGATTATTTAAATTAGAACAATTCATCGATCGCGAGTTTTAAGCCCACTTGAGAGTGGCAAATCACCTTGTTTTCTAAGCCCACTTGAGGGTGGCAAAATCCGCATTTTAGCCTACTTGCGAGTAGCAAACCGCTTTAAAAAACAAACATGAGATGTTTTGTTCCAACTTAGACGATCCAGTCTATACTTATATGCTATGTGCATCACATAGTAATCCTAGGCTAATAAACCGGAATAAGAACGCATGCGTTTTCAAAAACTCGATATCATGTTTAGTAGTAGCCGATCTTTGATCGGGCGAACGGGGGTGCTCATTAGATGACCTTCCCCAATCGTACCTAAGTTCCCGAGCCGAGGCAACTTTGGTGATGACGGACACGTGGCCTTAGGCACGAGTCAGGGTTTCCTAAATTCTCACAAAATAAAATATTTAGGTGGTGACTCTGTATCTGGCAAAGCAGTCCATGTTTGGCATTTTTTTCTGAAAATCAGTTTTTCAAAACGATTTGCCAGATTTGGACTCTTTGGTGATTTATCAATCTCGCATTGCACTTTGCGAGATTAGATTAAGAACCGTGACATTGAGTCCGAACTGTAGTAAGCTCCAAAGAACAAAATGGGATTTTCCCGAGACGTTCGGGGACGTCTACACCGAGTCACATGGGTTGCCAAAATGGCCTCCTCCATACTCCGTCCTATGACTAATACCGTGCCTCTACATAAGTCACCGTTTCAACAAGCACACTATAACTTCTATGCCAAGACCCAGCAATCCTTTCTCAGATGCCGTCACACAACCTGCTCTCAAACTCCGAACAATGAAGTTCCTTTGTCTCTACAAACTCTAGAGCAAATCTCGACAGGTTAGTAAACCTTGCTTCAAACTGTACCAAAGGTGTAGTACCTTAGCATAACTCCAAAAACTGTTTCCACAATTCTTCCCGTGCAGAAGGAGGGAAATTGTCACTTCCTCGTCTAGGGATCCTAATAAGGGTAACCTAAAGATTAGCACAATCACAAATATGTCGAAGCCAATTTACTCAAGTCCTAGTACAATAGACAACATTTAATCCACTCCACGTAAGCACCTAGTCACATAAACACATACAAAATTTCCTTCCTGGATAATGACTATCCTGCGGCGTTGCCAGAGTTCCAATTAGAAACAGTCGTGATCAAGTGCTCTTCTAATAGGACTTCTAGAAACCCATAGACCCAATCAACATGTTAGGAGTGAAATCCCATACCCATATAGTCATATAAGCATGTTGTCACGTAAGCGTACTATACATACTAATGTCTCTGCTAAGCGAGACAAACTCATTGTGGTAATAACCACTTCCTACGTACCCAAGCATTCAAACCCGGTACGCTCTAATACCAAGTTGTAACGCCCCAAAATAAATACAATAAACCCATCTCATAAATGGTGGTATATGTGAAATGACATACTTTCATTAATCAGAGTTTAATATACATCCATAACAAAATGGAAGTTACACAGATAGTCATATGCCTAGATGGCTTACATTTTCCCAAGCCACTGCTTGGGTACAACAAAGGTGAGTCATAAGCTCAATACAAACAAAGCCCTGGGCTTGTACAAATAAGAAATACAAAAGACAAGCAAGATAAACAATATGAGCCTTCAGCTCCATAGTCCTCCCAAGCTAAGCCCTTGGCGAAGACATAGCACCAACACTTGAAAATGGTTTTCCCATATAGAGTGAGCCAAAGCCCAGTACAAATAATCCCGTATAACATATGAAACTTAACGAAGATATAAGGGTAATATATAATTTCAATATCATTGATAAACCGTTTCATAATTCTTTTGCAAACCATGCAGTACCAACTGTATTATTTCAACTCATGACATCAGTTCCATTTCATTCAGACAACCAAACTGAGAATACAACTCAATAGGTCTCTAATCAGTACTACCATCATATAATCATTTCTAACGGATCTTCCATCTGCCGAAATTGGCCCCCATATACCCGCGGTGTTTGGGACTTTCACCTTGGACACACAAGCCAACTTAATTCAATGGAGTACATCCTCTATCTTCTCCCAAACATGGAGTACATCCCCTATGTTTTACCAAACATGGAGTACATCTCCTTTCTCCTCCCAAACATCATACATATACAATGTATTTAAAGATATAATAATCATATTTAATGACAACGGATGAGAAATTACTTTCAATTTACCTAATCCTCATACAATTTCTACAACAATCATAGCTATCCTCCATCAATAGCCCAAAACAGATATTTCCAAACAAATACAAAATCTCCAAGATAGATAAATGTAGACACCCCATTTTTTACCATCCTCAAGACTTAGACGTCATCGCTCGTGCGTTCGATGATTGCGTGTTTGTGTTCGTTTTGAGCACCCGAAGTCCTCGGTGGAACACCTTGTCTTTGAGCCTTTAAACCTTATTCTTTCTATGCCTTGTTTTGGACCACAACTTGGTGTCTGGACCTCTTGGTGACCTGACGGCCACCCCCTAAGGCTGTCGGCCATGGGATGTTTCTATCGGCCATGGGTGTGGCCAGTCGGCCACCAATGGTGGCCGGTCGGCTATCAGTGGTGGCCGACAGCCACCAGTGCCTTTTTCTAGATATTTGTTGACAGCTGTGCCGGCTGTTGCACACTGAGCTGCATCTCCATACATGTCTATGGTGAGATGTTTCTTAGCTCAAGGGGTGGTTTTTCTATATATAGGGGGGTTCCTCCCCCATTTTGGAGGGTTAGAAAAATTGGAGCAAAAAATGTCTCTCTCTTTAGCTTTCTCCCATTCTCTTGATATTTTGTACACATTTGCTTAGCTTTTGCATATCAACCCTTAACCAAACACTCTCACCTTTGGGATGAGATTACTTGGAGTCTTGTTTGAGCTCTAGAAGGTGGTTTGAGCTTGAATTTGTGCGTAGTTTGTGCTTTGCGTCAAAGGTATAGCACTTACCTTGTTTAAGCTTATTTTGTATCTTTGTTTTGCCATCTTTTCCAATTGTTTTTGGGCTGATTTTGAACTGTGAAAAACTCTGTTTTTATGGTTTAAAAGTGTTGGTTTGAGGCTATTTTAAGTTAGGGGATGGTCCATCCTTCTTGCTTTTTTGTTTGTTAAGCTTTTGTACCATTTTCCATCACTTTGAAATCAATTTTTTTGGGCCTTTTAACCACTGAATTTCAGAGGTTTTTTAGTGGTAAAACCCTTGTTTTGAAGTCCAAAATTGGAGGGGTTAGCCTCCCCTCCTTGTGTCTTGTTTGCATGCCTAGTTAGCCTCACATGTTAGCTTACTATTTTAGCTTTTTGTGGCTCTAGTCCAACATGTTTTAAGCTCTGTTTTGACCTTTTTTGCCTTTGTTTTTGGTTGGTTAATTCATTTAGGCCTTGTATTGCATAGTTGTAGTGCAATTTACTTCACTAGCTTGATGTTTTAATGTTTTAATCATCATTGTTTTGAGTTAATAACATGTTTTAGTGTTGTTTCACACTTCATTTCAGCACTAAAATCTCTGCAATTTCCCTCCATTCTTCACTCTTTTATTTGCTTTGAAAGTGGTTTCAAACCACTTGTTTGCCTAAGTGTGAAATGGAGGTGCTACACCTAATGGTTTAATCCCTTAGGGTGTTCATTACCAACAATGTAATGCCTCTTTCATGCCCAAAGCAACTTGTTGTTTCAGCCATCTTTTCAGTAGAGGACACTCACTAATGGACTCAATCCATTAAAGAATGGTTTTGGTAATTAAAATGAGTAAATAAAATTGGACAAGTAAAAGGGGCAAGATAAGCATCTTTCGTGTTGCATTGCATGTGTTCAAATCGGATGTTAATTCAAACATAAGGAAAATGGGACATTTCATACTCAAAAGTGATGAAATGTGCTACTTTCTTTGGTCACCATCACCCTTCATCATGCATGATAGGGTGATGGTCTTTTTGAGTTTTGTTTTGCACTCATTAAACTTATACAAACTTGGTTCTTTGGCCATCATGCATGAAAAATGATTGATTGGTGGTTTGAGAGCCAAGAGTTTCACTCATTTGAGCTTGTTTGATGATAAGGAGTGTAAATAGTACACACAAACCTGTGAGAATACACTGTTTTGCTCTGTCTGCTCTCTGTTGCAGCAAAAAGAGGAGTTCATGTCACCAGTGGCCGACCGACCACCACTAGTAGCCGATCAACCACCAGTGGTAGCCGACAAGTCCCATGTCGGCCACCAATGAAATTTGCACAGTGTGTTCCTGAGGTGGAGCAGAGGTTTTGTGGGAGTTAGCAAAATTTTTGGTGTTCAAATGTGCAAACAGAGGCTCATAGCAGCAAAACGGTGGCTTTTCGGGTGGAAAAACCGAGCATGCATGCATCCCTCGTGTCCCGAGGCCGTTTAGTTAACTTGTCTAGTAGATTAGTTGATTAATTTATGTTGTACTTAATTAACTTAATTGCTTTGTAATTAGTTAGTTAAGTGTTGTAATATTTTATTAGTCAACTAGAATAGTTAATTAGTTTCGGTTTGTAATAATTAGTTAGCCTAATTAGTGTAGCTAGTTAGCTTTCATTCGTTCGGACCCTCCTTCGCGAGGGCATAATGTTGTAATAAGTGTTCATGCGTGTGTGTATGTCTTCCAACCCTAAGTCTTTCTCCCTTTTATTTAATCACTTTTGATGGTTAGATTAGGGACATATTTCAAATCAACATAATTTATGCTTACATCCATTCATTTGTCTTGCATGCACCGAGGCTCGGCGCATCATTCAAACTGCATTGCCAGTTCAATATCTTATTTGAATATGTCTTTATCGCATGTTGTTCAAATCGATTCATATGCCATATTAGTAGCCGAGCCTATTAATTGCATATTGCTTGCGTTGTATTAGACATCTTGTATAGTTACGATCATGCATCTTTCTAACTAGTTTTTGTTTTTGGCTTGGAGTACTAGGTAAGTTTTTATGCTTTAGCATACTTGCATAAGTGTGAATATTTCCATATCTAGCATGCTTACCATGAGGCTATGTGCTTAAATGCTAAACTGTTTGAATGCCTGTGGATGAAGGCTTGTTGTTTGAATTGGAACGATTCAACGAATGTGCATTTTAAGCCCACTTTGTTAAGTGGCAAATTATGTTTTAAGCCCACTAAGTTTGGTGGCAAAACCCGTATCTTTAAGCCCACTTGAGGGTGGCAAATTCAAACCATTTTTGCAAACAAACATGAGTTGAATTGTTCCAAGTCTTGAAAACTAGTCTATACTTGCTTGTGCACGTCACGTAGTAAAGCTAGTTTAATCACCGGAATAAGAGCACATAATGTTTATAAAACTCATATCATGATTAGTAAACGCCGATCTTTTGATCGGGCGAGCGGAGGTGCTCAATTCATGACCCTCCCCCCTCGTACCCAAGTTTTCGAGCCGAGGCAACTTTGGTGATGACGGACACGTGGCCTTCGGCACGAGTCAGGGTTTCCTAAAATTTTCAAAGATAAAATATTTAGGTGGCAACTCTGTATCTGGAAAAGTAGTCCAATTTTGACATTATTTGATTTAAAATTGATTTTCCAAAACGATTTGCCAGATTTGGACTCTTTGGTGTTTATCAGTTTCACATTGCACTTGTGAGACTAGATTCAGAACTGAGGGAGTCCGAACTGTGAGGCCTTTCTTTTTGAACCTTTCTGAAAGGCGGGACGTGAGAAAAAGGCGAGCCTACAATAAACTACCCATATTTCCATAGGTAAGTGATAATACATATCTAACTCCACCATTTATAAAAACATCCATCCAATTTCACATTTTCAATACCAATTCCATTTATTTATACAGAATAAATATTTGAGACATTTTAGGGAAAACTCCCTTTTTCTTCTGAAATACACTCAAATATCAAAATTAATAAGTTTTGTTACACCACAACCTCATATTCACTCCCATAACCATTGTCAATACATCCATTTGTAAACCCCTCTTTTGATTTTAAACCAAAACTCTAGGTTTGTTCAAAATCCTCCAAAATCATAACAATGTTTATACAAAACAAATAACTAAGTTAAAAGTCATATAGGAGTATGGAAAATCCTTACCTCAAGTTTAGAAGACGAGCAAAGCAAGGAAGAAACTTCAAAGACGCCGAAACCAGACTTTGTTCGAACCAAAGTAAAGCTCTTGAGATGCTCTACCTCTTTTCCAAGGACACTAGGGTAGAGAAACAACGAATATAGGTGAAAATATAAAGAGAGAATGAGTTTAGAGAGAGAAACTCTAGATCTAGCGTTTTTAGAAAGTTTAGAGAATGAATGAAAGTGAAAAAGTGATGTGAAAGGTCATTTTCACGAACTGATATACGCATAGTCCGCTTGAGCGCAAGAAGTGACGCTCGAGTGTCAGACACAATAAGTTGTTCCGTTCAAGCGCAAGAAGTGATGCTCGAGCGTAGACTGCACACTCCCAGTAGTTTTGCAAGCAACAGACCAACGCTCGAGCGCAATAAAGGCCGCTCGAGCTGACCTCATTCGAGCACAAAAAGAACTGCTCGAGTGTAGAATACACTCTTCCAGTATTTTTGCAGACCTGCCAAAGTACTAAGAGTTTGCAAAGCCCGTTCAAGCGCAAGAAGTGACGCTCAAGAGGAGGAGCCAAAATCTGGGCAAAAAAAGTTTGGAAACTAAGCAACCAACCTGATTCAAATGCAACCACAACAATCCAATAGCCAAATTCAAAGAAGTATAATGGAAATAAGACATGAACAACAATGCACAGCCATGATACTTGAGTCGAGAATATCAAATGGGTCAGGTCTAAAACCAAAATCGCTATAGCTGATTCTCATCTAATATCCCTCTTCTAATAATTGGATCATCATCTAGGAGCAGAAGTAGTAGTGTTTGGGAACATTTTGAAAAAATATCTATAAATAATCCTGATGGTACAATTACATTCAAAGAAAAATGTAAATATTGTGCACATTTACTTAGTGTTGCATGTGCAGGAGGTACTAGTCATCTAAAAAGGCATGCTAACAAGCATTTAGAAAGTCAACAACCTAATATTTGAAGTCAAATGCAATTAGGGCCTTCATCAACTGGTAATTTGCAAACATTTTCATATGATCCTATATGTGCACAAAATTCTGTAGTTGATTATACTATTTAAAAGAATAACCTTTTACTACTAGTGAATGTCACGATTTTACCGAAATGATTCACGAAAGTTTTGCACCGCAATATCAAAGTTTTTCAAGAAATACTACTAGAAACAAGATTTTAAAGAAATTTGAGGTTGTTAAAAGTGAATTATTTGACATCTTTAAAAATTTGAATGGAAGAGCTTGTTTAACATCTGATCTGTGGTCAAATAATGGTTTTGAATATCAATGTATCACTGCACATTTTATTGATAATGATTGGAAATTAAATAAAAGAATTATTTCATTCAAATTAGTTGAACTTCCAAAAATTGGTCATTCGCTTGGTGTAGAAATAAGAAATGTATTATATGAATGGGCTTTACAAAATAAAATATTTACAATTAGTTTAGATAATGCAGCATATTATAATCATACTGTAGCCTATTTAAAATCCACTTTGCAATTGCTTGTTGATGGTGATATAGTTCATGTTCGTTGTTGTGCCCATATTTTAAATTTGATTGGTAAAGAAGCTATGCATGTATACAAGACTTCTGTACTTGTAATAAAAAAATGCAGTTGTTACTATTATGTCTTCTGCTAATCGAATTTCAGAATATCGAAAAATTTATCAACGAGATAATATGCCATTTAAAAAATTAATTTTAGATGTTGATAGCAGGTGAAATTCAACGTATAATATGTTAAAAATTGCTTGTAAAACAAAGAAGAGCAATAGATTTATTTTTTGCAACGACATCAATAGGAGGAGTATTAATTCTCACAGAACTTAATTGGCGCCAAGTAGCCTTGTATAAAGATTTTTTAAAAGTTTTGACACTTTAACAAAATTATTTTCTTATATATATATATATTTCTACTTCATCATTTGTTTTACATATGCTAGCAGAAATAATTAAAGTTTTCGTAACATATATGGGTAATGAATATTATGTAACCATTATTACTTCAATGAATGCAAAATTTGATAAATATTTTGATCATTTGCCTCATCTATTAGGTTTAGCCATAATAATTGATCCTAGGTGTAAAGAAATTGGTTTACAAGAATTTTAAGAATGTCTTTCCGGTGATCAAACACAGTTTGCCCCTATTATGCAAACATGCAACATATTATTTGAAGAATACAGTGCAGCTACATCTGTAAATACATCTACACACACTACACCAGCAGTATCATCTCGAGGAGGGAGATTAAGTGTTTTTTCAACAATAAAAAGTAGAAGAATATCTCAACATACAAGTGTAATTAGTTCTGAACTACAACGTTATTTGGAAAGCCCGTCAGTGGATGATTCTGATGATTTTGACATTTTGGAATAGTGGACACAAAATGAAACTATATGGCCTGTGGTTTCTATAGCGATTCCGATTTTAACCCGACCCTTTTGTATCTTGAACTCTGGTTTCATGGTTTCGTACTGTTGTTCATGTCTTTTTTCCTCATACTTTCTTGAGTTTGGCTATTGGATTGTAATGGTTGTATTTGGAATAGGTTGGTTGCTTGGTTTTCAAACTTTTGTGGCCCAGAATTTTAATCCTCCACTCGAGCGACACTTCTTGTGCTCGAGCGGGCTTTATGAACTCCCAAAACTTTTACAGGTCTGCAAAACTATTGGGAGAGTGTATTCTACGCTAGAGCAGTTCTTTCTGCGCTTGAGCGGTCTCAGCTCGAGCGGCCATTCTTACGCTCGAGCGTTGGTCTGCTGTCTACAAAACTACTGGGAGTGTGTATTTTGCGCTCAAGCGGAACAACTTATTGTGTCTGACGATCAAGCGTTACTTCTTATACTCAAGTGGACTGTGCATATGTCATTTCGCAGCATCACCTTCCTACATCACTTTTTCACATCTTTTTCTCTCAAAACCTTAGATCTAGAGCCTCTCTCTCTCTCTCTAAAACTCATGCTCTCTCTACATTTTCACCTAGATTTCGTAGTTTCTCTACCCGCGTGCCTTTGTTAAAAAGGAAGAGCGCCTCAAGGGCTACGTTTCTATCCTAATAGAGTTGGGTTTCGGCTCCATCTGAGTTTCCTCATTGCTTGCTCATTTTCTAGCTTTGAGGTAGGGACTTTTTGCATTTTTTTATGGTTCTTAACTTAGTTATTTGTCAATGTGTAAAGAATATTGAAATTTGGGATGATTTTGAACAAACTTAGGGTTTTGGTTTAAAATTAAAAGAGGGGTTTTCAAATGTATTTATTAAAAATGGTTATGGGAGTCGATGTGAGGTTGTGTTGTGATAAATTTGTTGAATTTGATACCTGGGATGGATTTTGGAAGAAAAGGGAGTTTGCCCTAAAATGTCTCAAATAGTTATTTTGTATAAATAAATGAAATTGGCATTGGGAATATGAAATTGGATGGATGTTTATATAAATGGTGGAGTTGGATATGTATTACGTCTCAGCTATGGAAATTTGACTAATTTATCCATCTTGGAGATTGCATATTTGTTTTGGGCTATTGGTGGATGATAGCTATAATTGTTGTAGAAATTGCATGAGGATTAGGTGAATTGAAACTAATCTCTTATCCATTGTCATTGAATATGACTATGTCTTTGATACATTATAAATGTAAAATATTTGGAAGAAGAAAGGGGATGGACTCCATTGAATTAAGTTGGCCTATGTGTCCAGGTGAAAGTCCCGAAAATTGCGCGTATACATTGGTGTCGATTCCCGCAGACGAAATATTTGTAAAATGGCAAGATGGAAGTATTTGTATAATGGCTGTGTTGGTTAGAGACCCATTGAGTTGTACCCTCAGTTTGGTTGTTTGAATAAAATAGTGAATGAACCATTTTCAAGTGTAGGTAATGATTTTATCATAGGCATTGGATATGCATGGCATGCATTTGTAAAAGAGTTATAAATGATTTTATCATAGGCATTGGATATGCATATCATACTTATATCTTCGTTAAGATTCATACATTGTATTAGATTGTTTTTACTGGACTTTGGCACACCCAATTTGGGAAAAACCATTTTCAAGTGTAGGTAATATGCATTCACCAAGGCAATAGGTTGGGAGAAATCAGAGCTAAAGGCTTCTCTTTTGTGTATTATATTATTGTTTTGATTCAAGCTGAGGGCTTTACATGTATTAGATTTATATTCGCTTTTGTTGTAACCAAGCATGGTTTTGAAAAGATGCAAGCCTATAGGACATTTATTTTGTTGAACTCTTGTACCATTAACCTTCATGAAAAGAAAGAACATTATACTCTGATTCGTATTGTTATTTACATATGGTCTTGGATGGATTTATGGCATTTATTTCGGGGCGTTACAACTTGGTATCAGAGCATACTAGGTTTGAATACTTTGGGTACATGGGAAGTAGTTATTGCCACAATGGGTTTGTCTCGCTTGATAGAGACTTTAGTATGTACAATGTGCTTACATGATAACATGCTTATATGGTTATATGGGTATGGGATTTAGTTTCTAGGATGTTGATTGAATCTACGGATTTCTAGAAGTCCTATTACAAGAGCACTTGATCACTACTGTTTCTAATTAGAACTCTGGCAACGCTGCGGGACGGTCATTATCCTAAAATGAAATTTGTATGTGTTTATGTGGCAACATGCTTATGTGGAGTGAATTACTGTTGTCCACCGCATTAGGATGCAAATGAGTTAGCTTCGACACATTTATAAATGTGCTAATCTCATGTTACCCTTATTAGGATGTCAGGACGTGGATGTGGTGATGGTAGGTGTGGTAGGCCTAAGAGGCATGAGGTGCCTTTACCGGATGATATTTCGGTGCAAGAAGAAGGGGTTGGTCAGGCTAATGTGGTCGAACTAGTGGGTCAGTAGGCCATGGGCACCTTAGCTCGCGAAATGGCTGGAGCATAGCGGGAGTCTATGGACATTCTCAAAGCTGAGAATAAAGTCCAAGCCCAAGTAGCTAAGACAGGACCGTCATTCCTAAAGCTAGAGTTTTTTTGGTCAAATCCGGATGAGTTTTTCGGTGATCTCAAGGAGCCACTGGAGGCAGATGAGTGGCTAGAGCAGATAGTGAAGACGTTTGAGATACTTGGCATCAAGGACAACCAACTGAGAGTGACCTTGGCATCTTTCCAACTGAAGGAAGATGCAGGTCAGTGGTGGAAGTAAGCACGTGGGTGCATTGGGGTGACCTGGGAAGCTTTTGTTAGCACCTTCCAAGATAAGTTTTTGCCTCCCACAATTAGGAAAAAGCTGAGAGATCAGTTATCCAAGCTTGTGCAATTGAACTCTTTGGTGGCTGAGTTTGAGACCACATTTACTAGCTTGTCGAGGTTTGTACCAGAACTCGTGGTGACTGAGGAGCGCCATTGTTTAGAGTTCTAGAAGAGGTTGAGGACCAGACTCATGTTCAAAGTGGCTGGGTCAATGGTTAGAAACTATGGACATCTTGTAGAGGTGGCGGCTCATTTAGAGACTATAACGTAGATGGAGAAAGAGAGGATGATGGGCTACATGAGAAGTTAGGATATTTAACGAGACAGTAAGAGGTAGAGGACTTCTATTCCACAGCAGTCCCAGGGAGCTCAGTCGAGGTCCACTTTTCCAGTACCAAGTTCGGTTTCTGGGAGAGGTGATCAAGGAGATGCCACTTGTTTTAAGTGTGGTCAGTTAGGCCACAAGTCTCCAGCTTGCCCGCAGAGAGAAGGAGGGCAACGATCTGCATTGTCTTCGACTCGTTCATAGAACCAAAGTCAGGGGAGAGGCCAGCCGCTCACTTGTTATCAGTGTGGGCAGGCGAGGCATATGAAGAGGTTTTGCCCTAAGTTAGGTAGCACACCTGGTGTGTCTAATTTGAGGCAGACATAGAGCCACCAGTCAGCACAGTCAGCACAGGCCTCGAAGGCCAATTAGGGGGCCTCTTCGGCTTAGTCAATGCATCTGGCTTATGCTCCGAGGGGTGAGCAGGTTGAGCAGAGACCTACAGAGTGTGTGTATGCTGTTATTGGGATAGATCTTCTACTAGCTCCTTCTATTGTGAGAGGTACATCCTTGTTTTGTAATTCAGTTGCAAATGTGTTGATTGATACGAGTGCATCCTATTCATTTATCTCGTATGCATTTGCATCAATTTTGGGGTTAGAGTTGGCTCGGTTAGCATCTCCTCTCTGTGTAGAGTCACCTATTGGTGGTGAGATTGTTTTGAACCAGGGGTGTCGGGGTTGTGACATAGAGGTTGCCGGTCGTCGACTTCCTTTTGTATTTGTGCTGATTAACATGTCTGGTTTTGATGTTATTTTGGGTATGGACTGGTTGTTATCATATCGGCCTATCATAGATTGCTACCGTTAGAAGGTTACTGTATGTACCTTGAGCGGTGATTGCTTTTATTTCTTGAGGGACTGGGTTGATAGAGTCTTATCACCGGTGTATGATCTATGTGGGCGGAATGAACTTAGTTGCCTTCTTGCCAACTTCTTGAGTAGAGAGTGTGATATAGTCCGAGTTGAGTTGCCAAGGGTGGTTTGTGAACCCGGATACTTTTCCTGAGGATCTGATCAATTTACCACCTCACCGAGAGATCGAGTTCTCCATTGATGTAGTGCCTGGTACGACACCAATTTCTATGGCACCATATAGATTTGCACCTGCTGAGTTGAGTGAGTTGAAGATTCAACTCCAAGAATTGTTAGATAAGGGTTTTATTTGCTCTAGTACTTCACCTTAGGGAGCACTGGCTCTTTTTGCCAAAAAGAAAGATGGTGCATTGCGACTTTGTATAGATTACCGAAAGTTGAACTGGGTAATTGTTAAGATTACCAACTTTGTTTGATCAGTTGAAGGGGTCTTATTGTTTCTCTAAGATAGACCTGAGATTGGGTTATCATAAGTTGAGAGTAAGGGAGGAGGATATCCAGAAGATGGCATTTCGTATGCGGTATGGCCATTATGAGTTCCTCGTGATGCCCTTTGGGCTAACCAATGCACCAGTTGTGTTTATGGATTTAATGAACCATATCTTCCGTAAGTTCCTAGACCGTTTTGTGGTCGTCTTAGTGGACTCACCCTCTGAGGAAGAGCACGTGGAACACTTGCAAATGGTGCTTGAGTTACTTAGAGCCCACAAACTATATGCTAAGTTTAGGAAATGTGAATTATGGTTGAGGGAAGTTAAGTTCTTAAGCCATGTGGTATCAAGGGAAGGGGTGACTGTAGATTCATCCAAGATAGAGACAGTGCAAGATTGGGAACAACCTAAGAATGTGTTTGAAATCCATAGTTTCTTGGGGTTGGCTGGGCATTATCATAGATTTGTGAAGGATTTCCCTAAGCTAGCCTCACCATTGACTAGACTAACGAGGAAGGGAATTAAGTTTGTGTGGAGTGAGACTTGTGAGAACGCTTTTCAAGAGCTTAAGGTTAGACTCACCACTGCTCCAATTTTGATTGTTCTGGAGAGGGGTTTGGGCTATTTAGTGTATTGTGATGCCTCAAGGGAAGGTTTGGGTTTTGTTTTGATGCAAGAGAGGAAGGTAATAGCCTATGGCTCACAGCAGTTGAAGACACATGAGAGGAACTACCTTACTCATGACCTAGAGTTAGTGGCGGTGATCTTTGCCTTAAAGATTTGGAGGCATTATCTGTATGGTGAGAAGTTTGAAGTGTTTTCTGATCACAAGTGTTTGAAGTATCTGTTTACACAGAAAGACTTGAATCTGAGGCTGAGGAGGTGGATGGAGTTCATAAAGGATTATGAATTTGAGTTACATTACCATCCAGGGAAGGCCATTGTTGTGGCCGATGCATTGAGTAGGAAATCTATTAGAAGTGTAGCTTGTATTGCCATCCGAGAATGGGAAATGTTGGGTGCTATTAGTGAGTTTGACTTGTATTTTGGCGAGTCTGTTGAGTCTGCAACCTTGTTTTCGGTAGTTACACAACCTACACTTGTGAACCGAGTGATAGAAGCACAAAGAGGTGACCTTGAGGCAGAATCCCTTCGGGAGAAGATCTCCAGTGGGAAGGTAGAGAATGGCTTGTATGTGTACTCTTACTCGAGTGTTAGATACCTTGATCGCCTCTTCGTACCGAAGTCTTGCCGAAAGGAAGTAATCTAAGAGTTTCACCATTCACGCCTTGTGGTGCATCCAAGAGGCATAAAGATGTATCATGACCTTAACCGCCAGTTTTGGCGGAGGGGAATGAAGAAGAATGTGGCTGTGTTTGTGTCGAAGTGTCTTACTTGTCAACAAGTGAAGGCCAAACATCGGAGGCCCGAGGGTTTATTGCAACCCTTGCCTATAGCCAAGTGAAAGTGGGAGCATGTCACGATGGATTTTGTTGTGGGCCTTCCAAGGACTCAACGGGGTAGTGATGCAATTTGGGCGGCAGTTGACCAGTTGACTAAGTCGACGTACTTTACACCTATGCGTGTGAGTGACTCGGTAGATCATCATGCCGACCTCTATATTAGGGACATAATAAGGTTGCACGGGGTCCCTATGACGATTGTCTCAAATAGAGATCCGCGTTTCACAACTAGATTATAGCAGAGCCTACAGAGTGCCTTAGGCACGAGATTGACTTTTAGTACTGCGTATCATCCTTAGGCTAACGGACAGTCCGAGCGTACTATTCAGATCCTCAAAGATATGCTTCGGGGTTGTGTTCTTGATTTTAAGGGGTCATGAGAGAAACACTTGCCCTTAGTGGAGTTTTCCTATAACAATAGCTTCCAATCGAGTATTGGCATGACATCGTTCGAGGCCTTGTATGGTCGACCGTGTAGGTCCCCTGTGTGTTGGGCCGAGGTGGGTGATGCACCAATGTTGGGTCGAGAGTTAGTTTGGGAAATGACGGAGAAAGTTGCACTTATTCGTAAGAGGTTGGTTACTGTCCAAAGTCGCTAGAAAAGTTATGTCGACCGTAGGAGGAGACCCTTGTCTTTTGAGGTGGATGACCATGTCTTCTTGAAGATATCACCTAGGAGGGGTTTGACGAGGTTTGGAAAGAGTGGGAAGTTGTCCCCTCGATTCATTGGGGATTTTGAGATCCTTGAGTGGATTGGAGAGGTAGCTTATTATTTGGCTTTGCCACTACAGCTTTCCAGGATTCACGATGTGTTTCATATTAGCATGCTTCGAAAGTATGAGCCAAATCCATCGCACATGTTGGATTAGACAGACTTAGAGGTAGATGAGGATGCCTCGTATGAGGAGAGACCGGTGAGAGTCTTGGATACTCGGGACCAAGTCTTGTGAGGCAAGACAATTCCCTTAGTTAAAGTATTATGGAAACATCATGGGGTTGAGAAAGCAACTTAGGAACGTGACTTGGAGGTCCGTGAGAAGTACCCGGACTTATTTGTTGATGCTTGATCATGTACTAAAATTTTGATTATGTTAATGAAATATGAAAACATTGTATATGTTTTAAGTATCTGGACACATTGTATATGTTTTGGAAACACGGATTTAATGTAAACATTGTATATGTTTTGGAAAAATGTGAATTGTGCTTTCAATGTTGGAACTTGTATATTGAGCTGAGAGTGGGTGATCAGAGGATGGGTCATGTGATGGAATTGATTAATTATCTTTATGGTGATCGGTTTAAACATAGTTTTGAAACTTTATTTGAAATTTCAGGACGAAATTCCTTAAGGGGGGAGATTATAGCGATTCTGGTTTTAATCCAACCCTTTTGTATCTTGGACTCAGGTTTCATGGTTTTGTAGTGTTGTCCATGTCTTTTTCCCTCATACTTTCTTTACTTTGGCTATTGGATTGTAATGGTTGTGTTTGGAACAGGTTGGTTGCTTCGTTTTCAAACTTTTGTTGCCCATAATTTTACTCCTCCACTCAAGCGGCACTTCTTGCGCTCAAGCGGGCTTTTTATACTCTTAGTACTTTTGTAGGTCTACAAAACTACTGGGAGAGTGTATTCTACGCTCGAGTGGTTCTTTCTGCGCTCGAGCAGTCTCAGTTCGAGCGGCCATTCCTGCGCTCGAGCATTGGTTTGCTATCTGTAAAACTACTGGGAGTGTGTATTCTGCGCTCGAACGAGACTTCTTGAGCTCGAGCGGAACAATTATTGTGTCTGACGCTCAAGCATCATTTCTTGCGCTTGAGCAAACTATACGTATATTAGTTTGCAGCAGCACCTTTCTACATCATTTTTTCACATCTTTTTCTCTCAAAACCCTAGATCTAGAGTCTCTCTCTCTAAAACTCACTCTCTCTACATTTTCACCTAGATTTGGTGGTTTGTCTACTTATGTGCCTTTGTTAAAAAGGCAGAGCGCCTCGAGGGCTACTTTTCTATCCGAATAGAGTTGGGTTTCGGCTTCATCTGAGTTTCCTCTTTACTTGCTCGTCTTCTAGCTTTGAGGTAAGGACTTTCTACACTCTTTTATGGTTCTTAACTCAATTATTTGTTGATGTGTAAAGAATATTAGAATTTGGGATGATTTTAAACAAACCTAGGGTTTTGGCAAAAAGAGTTTTTCAAATGTATGTATTAAAAATGGTTATGAGAGTAGATATGAGGTTGTGTTGTGATAAATTTGTTGATTTTGAAACCCAGGATGGATTTTGGAAGAAAATGGAGTTTGCCCTAAAATGTCTCAACTAGTTATTTTGTATAAATAAATGAAATTGGTATTGAGAAGATGAAATTGGATGGATATTTGTATAAATGGTGGAGTTGGATATGTATTACCTCTCATCTATGGAAATTTGGATAATTTATCTGTCTTGGAGATTGTATATATGTTTAGAAATATCTATTTGGGCTATCGATGGAGGATAGCTATGATTGTTGTAGAAATTGCATGAGGATTAGGTGAATTGAAACTAATCTCTTATCCGTTGTCATTGAATATGACTATGTCTTTGATACATTGTAAATATATGATATTTTGGGAAAGAAATGGGATGTACTCCATGTTTGGGAGAAGAAATGAGATGGACTTCATTAAATTAAGTTGGCCTATGTGTCCAGGGTGAAAGTCCCAAAAACTGCTCGTATACATGGGTGTTGATTCCCGTGGATGAAATATCCGTAAAATGGCAAAATGGAATTATTTATATAATGGCTATGTTGGTTAGAGACCCACTGAGTTGTACCCTCAGTTTGGTTGTTTGAATAAAATAGTGAATGACTAATGAATTGAGATATGAAGCTTGGCATGACATGCTTTTATAAAAGAGTTATAAATGATTTTATTATGGGCATTGGATATGCATATCATACTTATATCTTCGTTAAGATTCATACATTGTATTAGATTGTTTTTAATGGGTTTTGGCTCACCTTATTTGGAGAAAACCATTTTCAAGTGTTGGTGATATGCCTCCACTAAGGCAATCGCTTGGGAGAAATCGGAGCTGAAGGCTTCTCTTTTATGTATTATGTTATTGTTTTAATTCAAGCCGAGGGTTTTACATGTATTGGATTTATATCCGCTTTTGTTGTAACCAAGTATGGTCTTGGAAAGATGTAAGCTTATAGGGTATTTAATTTGTTGAACTCTTGTGCCATTAACCTTCATGAAAAGAAAGAACATTATACTTTGATTCGTATTGTTATTTACATATGGTCTTGGATGGATTTATGGCATTTATTTCGGGGCGTTACAATTTCACAGATGGCCCATGATATACTAATCATTCTTATTTCTACAATTGCTTCGAAAACAATTTTTAGTGCAGGTAGACTGGTGCTAAGCGATTACCAGAGCAGGCTTTCACCCCAAATGGTTGAGACACTGATGATATCCATAAATCATATGCATGCGCTTACAAGAAGACAAAATTATAGTGAAAATGAGCGAATTCATAATGATTTGGATGACATATCCTTGGGCAATGTGATTGAAATGTTTGTCTCTTCCGATGATTGATTAACAATTTGTTTTTTACTATTTCATTTCTTTTTTTTTTTTTGGGTATTAGATTATTAAGTTGGAGTATGATGCAAATGATCGGTAGGCTAGTAGGTGTCAACCTAGTTGGGACGTACATGACCTATAGTGATGAAATTGCTCTACCATCATCAATAATCTACACTTATTTTATTTAATAATATCAATTTTTGTAATATTTTATTTCATTTTGAAATAAAAAATTTTCATTCAATAAATGTTATATAAATAATTTAATATTGTAATATTGAAAGTTTCATTTTCATATATATAAAATTATTCATTTTGAAAGAAAAAAAATTACATAATTGCATATTTTTTTAGTTATAAGTTCATAATTAAAAAAATATAAGTCATACATAATTAAATTTAAATATCACCATGAAACATAACCAAACAAAACATCTCATTAATCTTAACTAAAATACTCTAGTGTAATTTTCTTTTATTTTTTATTTCTAATAAATAAATAAATAAATAAATAAAGGCCTAACTAGACTCGACCAGCGTACCAGGCCCTAGGCCCGAGCCCATGCCCTAGGCCCTATTATGAGTGGGCTTGGGCTTGGGTTTGGGCCCCACTTTTTGGCCCATGGACTGGCCTGACCCACTAAAAAGGAGGGAGCCCGCGAGGCCCACTTGGCCGGACCATTATTAAATCCCTAGTGCGATGCAGCCCATTGATTCACTAGAGGCAATATTCATCCGCAAAAAACCGAATGTATTTTTTAGTGTTAATCTTGAAATGAGATTATACAATGTAGTATAATGAAATAAAGTTGCACTATGATGTATTGAAATGAAGATAAATGAAATTATACAATGCAATGAAATGAAATAAATAAAGGTAAATTATACTTACTTCTAAGGGTCATCAATGGGACAAGATGAGCTTATCCAATCCGTAACTATTGTATCCAAATTTCATAATTTAATGAATTTTTTAGGTTTTAACCAATCAATCGGCTAGTACGGGCTAGGCCTATTTAGAAAATTAAAATGATAAATCCAAATCTTACGGGCCAAAATCAAACCAAACTGGGTTATACATTTTTCATTACACTTATATTATTAAGTTCTACACATTTTTCATTCGCATATTTTTAATATTTTCATTAGTTATATTTCTTGCTTATTTTCTAACATAATTGAACTATTTTATTTTATTTTTTTTTACCTTTTTACATCTCATATAATTAAAAATAATAATTAAGTAACATATAATACCTACAAGAAGAGGGAAAAAAATGGAAAGAAAAAAAATTTTAAACATGAGAACAAAAAAATCAAACTAAACATTAAACCAAAAAAAAAAAAAAAACTAAACATTCGACTTACCCATGTGGGTTCTTACAGGCCTTGTTTATGGGCGGGCGCAGGTAACAAACCTTTATCTAAATCCCTAAGTCATCTTTTATAGGTTAGGACGAGCTGGACACTCAAACGGGCTAGGACAGGCCATGAGACTAGTTGGGTAATATCAAGTATTTTGTCCACGGGCCATTTTGGGACCCTTACTTACCTCTCTTGAAGTTTTTGACAATTACAAAGACCTTCCATGTAGTTTCAATAATTACAAAAACCTCTCCTGCTTTTGTTGACATTGTCAAAGTTCTTTCAATCCGTTAAGTTAGCACTAGGGGCGTTCATGGGTTGGTTCGAACCGGTTTCACCGTCAACTAGCCACCCGAACCGACCATCACGGGTGGGGAAATTTAACATTCGATTTCGACCGCAAGCAGTTCAAAATCGCAAGCATCAGGCCATATGGTTTGTCGGTTGGAATCGGTCGAATTCTCAGGTGATTTTTTCATCAACAGCTTATCCTCCTCTCGCGCATAAACAAATATACATACAGACAGATTTGAGAAAGACTAAGAAAGTGAGTAGAAGGGTGTGGTATGTTGTTGACATTCATAGCTTTTTGATCTAAATCCAAGAGCATAAAAACAGAGCGATCTGGAAAATGGTTGTTGATGACCGAATGGATCTAGATGCAATAAACCATCAGAATCGGAGAATGGTTGAAAGAGAGTGTGTTTGAAGAGAGGAGGAATGAGAGAGAGAGAGAGAGAGAGGGCTATTACAGTCCTGCGAGAAGAAAAGAAAAGTAAGCAGCAGACAAACAATAATATATAAAACATGTATATATATCCCAAACACATGTATCCATATAATTATATATATATATATATATGATGTGACTATAATTATATTTATTAAATATATATATAAATATAATTAATCACATGTATCCATGTATTGAAATTAGCAATCTGACGGTGTTATAGGGTTAGGCACTAGACTACCTTACTATTGGTCAAATATTTATTATTTGTTTTTTCTTCCATTTGAAATATGAAACTGAGAGGGTAATTTTGGTGAAAATTGGGCCGAGTTATGAGATGGACTTTATGGCCCAAAGTACGAAGAACTGGGTAAAAAAGTCGAAAAGTTGCTCCGGTCCAGGAGAGATAAAGTTACTCCGGCCCAAGAATTGTAAAGTTACTCCGGTTCAGAAGTGACTTGGAGTTAGGCTGGTCTCAGAGTTAGTCCGGTCATGACGTATTGTGGTTAGAACGGTCAAAACCTTGCTACTTGGTAGCTCAGTCTAAATACACCATGGGTTGAACAGGAGAGAACCGAGATAAGGAGGAGTAAAAGGAAGAACCGAACTAAGGATAGTTCGGCCTACTCAGTGGCTCAGCATAGCCAGTTTTATTTCGGTCATATGATAGTTCGGCCATGGTAAAAACCATCCCACTTGGTTTAAGCAGTGGGGGGGTGTTAAAGGATAAGCATTATCCTACAGGAGTATGAATCCTAGGAGGACTCTGCATGGAGGAGTAGAAGTCCTACTAGGATTGTGCCACATGAAACCTATAAAAGCTCACAAACATCACCTTTGGGGAGGTAACACACAACTTTGCTTTCTGAATACACAGAGCTTTTGTCTATTTGTCAAGCTTACTGACTTAGGCATCGGAGAGGTTTCCGGCACACACCCGCCGGCTAGCTCACGTTTGTGTTTTCAGGTGATAAAGCGACGTCGTATGGAGGAGCACGGACTTGATCAACAGGATTATACGAGAATGTGTATTTCTTTCCCGTACAGAAACGAAAGCGAAAAGAGAGGTTGACATTTTTTTTGAGCCATGTGCTACTGTTTCTGTAATTGATACAGAGATTCAGAGTTTTAATTATTATTATCACGTGAAGAGGAGTGAAGGTATTCAATTCCTATAAGCCTATTGGACTATTTTTCGGGTGGTTCGGATTTAGTCGGTTCCCAAGGAACACAACTGTTAGCCGACCGAAATATTGATAAATTTTACATACAAGGACCGAGCCGACCGTGGAGGCTTTTCAAAACCGACCATAATCATTCGGTTCGGTTCGGATTGGTCGGTTTCATAGGATGATCTGGTTTTTTGAACACCCCTAGTTAGCACAAACGACGTTACTTGGGCTTACAAAATGACCATATTACCCTTTGGCCTAAGCATGAAACCACAAGGGAAGTATTTGTAATTTTCAGAAAGCTCAGGGAATGTAAGTTTAATTTACTCCTCTCATCTTCTTCATAATTTTACCTCTACCAATTCAAAATTTTTTATTAGCAATTATCTCTCAAAATAAGTATATATGTTTCATAAACAAAATTCAAAATAGCTATATGTATTTTTAAAATAATTTTTTTATTAAGAATAGATATTTCAAAATTTTATAAAAATTCTAATTTCTCCATATAGCTATTTTTCATACCCCACTCCCCTAAAAAAATCAAATACCTATATGTATTTTTAATTTTCATTCATACTCTAATTTCTCAAAATAGGTATTCATAAAAAAATTTCAAATTCCTATATGTATTTTTAAAATTTTATCCAAACTCTAATTTCTCAAAATAGGTATTTATCATATAAAAAAAAATCAAATACTTATACTCTAAGGAAGCCACCTACCTCCTTTAGAGCCATATCTACTACACAACAAACATTTCCATGTGGCATTATCATCTATCCCATATCTCTACCACCACTTCATAAGAAGGCAAGCATTCATTTCCCGAATTCTCCTAATACCTAGACAACCAAGACCTTTTACATTTGGTTACCTCTTCCTACTTAATTAAGTGGACTTTTCTTCTCAACTCTGAACACCCCATAGGAATGCAACTTGAATTTTGTCAATTGCCTTCGCAACACCTTCAGGTAACTTGAAGATAGACAAATAGTAAATATGTAATGCCCCAAAAAAATTTACAATAAACCAACTCCAAACACTAGTAAAATGTGATAAAAAAAAAAAGAAAAAAAAAAGAAGCTTTCATTAATCAGAGTTAATATACAAAAGGTGACACATGCGATATACATTTATAAATCGTTCATCCTGAATCTACAACATGTGTTACAAGCTGGTAATAAGAAATGAAAGCTAAACAGATATTTATATGCCCTAATGGCTTACATCTTTCCAAGAACGTGCTTGGTTACAACAAAATGAGTTATAAGCTCCATACAATTAAATCCCAAGGCTTGTGAAAAGTAAATACAAAAATAAGTAGCAATTGAGCCTTCAGCTCCACATGTCCTTCCAAGCTAAGTCCTTGACGGAGGCATATCACCGGCACCTGAAAATGGTTTTTCCCAAGTAGAGTGAGCCAAAGCCCAGTAGAGACAATCTAGCATAATATATGAATCTTAACAAAGATATAAGTATGATATGCATATATAATGCCCATAATAAAATCATTCGCGTTATTGCAAGTTCATAATATGCCAAGTTTCATATCTCAAGCAATTTTATCTAAATTCATTTCATGGCAATTCATTTCACCTCAATCCATGAGTCAAGTGTATTGTTATCCAGACAATCCAACTGAGGCTACAACTCAGTGGTTATCTAACCAATATAATTATTACACAAACACTTCAAATTTGCCATTTTATGAAAATTTTGTCTGCGGGAATCGGCACCCTTGTATACACGCAGTTTTCAGGACTTTCACCCTTGATATACAGGCCAACTTAATTTAATGGAGTCCATCCCCTTTGTTCTCCCAAACATAGAGTACATCCCCTTTCTCCTCCCAAATATCATACATATACAATGTATTAAAACACAGTCATATTCAATGACAATAGTTAAGAGATTAGTTTCAATTTACCTATTCCTCATGCAGTTTCTACAACAATCATAGCTATCCTTCACCGATAACCCAAAATAGATATTTCAAAACAGATATACAATCTCCAAGACAAATAAATTATCCAAATTTTCATAGGAGAGAGATAATACACATCCAATTCCACCATCTATATAAACATTCATCTAATTTCATATTCCCAATACCAATTTCATTATTTATACAAAATAATGATTTAAAACAATTTAGGGCAAAACTCCATTCTCCCCCAAATCCAACCCATGTGTCAAAATCAACAAATTTAACACAACATATCGTCATATTTATACCCACAATCATTTTCAATACCTTCATTTGAAAACCCCTCTTTTGATTTTAAACCAAAACCTTAGGTTTCTCTAAACTCCTCCAAATCCCAATATTGTTTACACAACAACAAATACTAAGTTAAAAATCATAGGAGAGTGTAGAAAGTACCTCAAAGCTAGAAGTTGAGCAAAGCAAGGAGAAAACTTCAAAGATGCTCAAACACAACTCTATTCAGATAGAAATATAACCCTTGAGACGCTCTACCTTTTTATCGAAGAGAGTAGGGTAGAGAAACCACTAGATCTAGGTGAAAATATAGAGAGAGAACGAGTTTTAGAGTGAGAGGCTCAATATCTAGGGTTTTGAAATGTTTTAGAGAGAGAAAGAGATATAAAAAGTGGTTGTTACGAACTGATATACGCACAGTCTGCTTGAGCGCAAGAAGTGACACTCGAGCGTCAAAAGTGATGCTTGAGCATTAGACACAATAAGTTGTTCCGCTCGAGCACAAGAAGTGCAGCTCGAGTGTAGAACGCACACTCCTAGTAGTTTTGCAGGCAATAGACCAATGCTCGAGCGCAAGAAATGCCGCTCGAGCTGAGCCCGCTCAAGCTCGGAAAGAATCGCTCGAGTGTAGAATACACTCTCCTAGTAGTTTTGCAGACTTGTAAAAGTACTGAGGATTCACAAAGCACGCTCGAGTGCAAGAAGTACCCTCACGAGCCTATGAGCAAAATTCTGGGCAACAAAAGTTTGGAAACTAAGCAACCAACCTTTCCAAACGCAACCACAACAACCCAATTTAAAGAAATACAAAGGAAGTAAGATATAAACAACAATACAAAACTATGAAACCCGAGTCCAGAATACAACAAGGGTCGGGTCAAAATCGGAATCGCTATAATCTCATCCCTTAAGGAATTTTGTCCCTGAAATTTCAAATCAAGTTTTAAAGTTATGCTTGAACCAAACACAATAACGATAATTAACCAATTCCATTACCATGACCCATTCTCCAGTCATCCATTCTCATCAACTCGATACACAAGTTTCAACATTGAAAGTGCAATTCATATTTTTCCAAAACATATACAATGTTTATATTGAACCTGTGTTTCCACAACATATACAATGTTTTCACATTTTCAAAACATATACATTACTTTCATATTTCATTAACATAATCAAAATTCCAATGCATGCTCAAACATCAGCAAATAAGTCTGGATATTTTTCATGGACTTCCAACTCACGTTCCCAAGTTGCTTCCTCAACCGTGTGATGTTTCCACAATACTTTAACCAAGGGAATTGTCTAGCCTCGCAAGACTTGGTCCCGAGTATCCACGAATCTTACCGGTCTCTCCTCACATGAGGCATCCTCATCTAACTCTAAGTCGGTCTAATCCAACACGTGCGATGGATCCGGCTCATACTTTCGTAGCATGCTAATATGAAACACATCGTGAACCTCGGAAAGCTATGGCGGCAAGGCCAAATGATAAGCTACCTCATTGATTCGATCAAGGATCTCGAAAGACCCAATGAATCGAGGAGATCGCTTTCCACTCTTTCCAAACCTCATCAAACCTCTCCGGGGTGATATCTTCAAGAATACATGATCTCCCACCTCAAAAGACAGTGGTCTCCTCCTACGGTCGGCATAACTTTTCTAGCGACTCTGAGCTGTAACTTTTCTAGTAACTTTTACGTCATCTCTCAGACTAACTCTGGACCCAACATAGGTGCATCACCCACCTTTGCTTAACACATAGGAGATCTACACAATCGGCCAAACAAGGCCTCAAACGGTGTCATACCAATACTCGGTTGAAAGCTATTGTTATAGGCAAATTCCACTAAGGGCAAGTGCCTCTCCCGTGAACCCTTGAAGTTAAGTGCACAACCCCGCAGCATATCCTCGAGGATTTGAATGGTACGCTCGGACTGCCTGTTAGTCTGGGGTTGATACACAGTGCTAAAAGTCAATATAGTGCCTAAGGCACTCTGTAGGGTCGGCCATAACTGAGCCGTGAAACGCGGATCTCTATCTTAAACAATCGTCACAGGGACTCCGTGCAACTTCACTATGTCCCTAATGTAAAGGTCGGCAAGATAATCTACGGAGTCACTCACACGAATGGATATAAAGTGTGCTGACTTAGTCAACCGATCAACTACAACCCCAATTGCATCACTATCTCGTTGAGTCCTCGGAAGGCCCACAACAAAATCCATCGTAACATGCTCCCACTTCTATTCGGCTATAGGCAAGGGTCGTAACAAACCCGCTGGCCTCTGATACTCGGCCGTCACTTGTTGACAAGTAAGGCACCTCGATGCAAACATGGCTACATTCGTCTTCATTTCCCTCCACCAAAACTGATGACTAAGGTCGCAATACATCTTTGTGCCTCCCGGATGCACCGCAAGGTGTGAATGGTGAAACTCTCAGATTATTTCCTCTCGGCAAGACTCTGGTACGAACAGACGCTCACGATATCTCACACTCAAGTCGGGATACACATTCAAGACTTTCTCTACATTCCTACTAGAGATCTTCTCCCGAAAGAATTCTACCTCAAGGTCGCCCTTCTATGCTCCAATTACTCGGTTCACAAGTGTAGGTTGTGCAACTATTGAAAACAAGGCCGTAGACTCAACAGGCTTGCCAAAATGCAAGTCAAACTCCCCAATGGCACTCAATATCTCCCATTCCCGGTTGGCAATACAAGCTACATTGCTAATGGATTTCCTACTCAAGGCATCGGCCACAACATTGGCCGTTCTCGGATGCTAATGTAACTCGAAATCATAATCCTCTATAAACTCCATCCACCTCCTCTGCCTCAGATTCAAGTCTTTCTATGTAAACAAATATTTTAGACTCTTATGATTAGAAAACACTTCAAACTTCTCACCATACAGATAATGCCTCCAAATCCTTAAGGCGAAAATCACCGCCATTAACTTTGGGTCGTGGGTAGGGTAGTTTCTCTCATGTGCTTTCAACTACCGCAAGCCATAGGCTACTACCTTCCTGTCTTACATCAACACATAAACCAAACCTTCCAATGAGGCATCACAATACATCGAATAGCCCAAACCCCTCTCCAGAATAATCAATATCGGAGTCGTGGTAAGTCTAACATTAATCTCCTGAAAAGACTTCTCACAAGTCTCATTTCACACAAACTTAACTCCCTTCCTCGCCAGTCTAGTTAACGGTGAAGCTAATTTAGAGAAATCTTTCACGAACCGACGGTAATACTCGGCCAACCCCAAGAAACTACAGCTCTTAAAAGAATTTTTAGATTGTTCCTAATCTTGCACTGCCTCTATCTTGGATGAATCTACAGTCACCCCTTCCCCGGATACCATATGGCCTAAGAATTTAATTTCCCTCAGCCAGAATTCATATTTTCCAAACTTAGCGTACAGTTTGTGGGCTCTAAACAACTCAAGTACCACTTGCAAGTGTTCCTCGTGCTCTTCCTTGGAGGGTGAGTAAATCAAGATGTCGTCCACAAAGACGACCACAAAATGGTCTAGGAACTCACGGAAGATCTGGTCCATCAAATCCATAAACACGACTAATACATTGGTTAGCCCAAAGGGCATCACTAGAAACTTGTAATGGTCATACCGCGTGCGGAATGCCGTCTTTAGGATATCCTCCTCCCTTACTCTCAACTGGTGATAACCTGATCTCAAGTCTATCTTAGAGAAGCAACAAGACCTCTTCAACTGATCAAACAGATCACTTATACAAGGCGTTGGGTACTTGTTCTTAATAATTACCCGGTTCAACTTTCGGTAATCTATACAAAGTCACAACACATCATCTTTCTTTTTGGCAAAAAGAGCCGGTGCTCCCCAAGGCGAACTACTAGGGAAAATAAAACCCTTATCTATTAATTCCTAGAATTGAATCTTCAACTCACTCAATTCAGCAGGCGCAAATCTATACGATGCCATAGAAATCGGTGTCGTGCCAGGCATTAAGTCAATAGAGAACTCGATCTCTCGGTGAGTAGATAAATTGGTAAGATCCTCCTGAAAAACATCCGGGTATTCACAAACAACCCTTGGCAACTTAACTTGGAATTCATTACACCTAGTACTCAAGAAGTTAGCAAGAAGCCAACTAAGCTCACTCCACCCAAGTGGATCATACACTGGTGATAAGACTCTATTAACCCGGTCCCCCCAAGAAATAAAAACAATCACCGTTCAAGGTACATATATGTAGACGTCCCCGAACGCCCCGGGAGGAACGAGCTCCCGTTCTGTTCATTTTGGGGTCACTACAGCTCAGGACTCTCAAATTTGTCACGATTCTGAGTCTGAACCAAAGAGTCCAAATCCGGCAAATCGTTTTGAGAAAAATAGATTTTTGAAAGAAGTGCCAAACATGGACTGCTTCGCCAGATACAGAGTCGCCACCTAAATGTTTTTTTTTAATGGGAAATTTAGGAAACCCTGACTCGGTGCCAAAGGCCACGTGTCTGTCATTACCAAAGTTGCCTCGGCTCGGGAACTTGGGTACGATTGGGGAAGGTCACTTCGTGAGCACTCCTGCTCGCCCGATCAAAGATCGGCCTCTACTAACCGTGATATCTATTTTTGAAAACTTTGTGTGTTCTTATTCCGGTTATTAGCCTAGGTTACTATGTGATGCGCACAGCATACAAGTATAGACTGGATCGCCTGAATTGGAACAAAACATTTCATATTTATTTTTGAAAGATGGTTTGCTACTCGCAAGTAGGCTAAAAATGCAGATTTTGTCACCCTCGGACGGGCTTAGAAAAGATGGTTTTGCCACTATCTAGTGGGCTTAAAACAAATAGTTGATGATTTATTCCAATCCAAGTAACCCAACCTTCACCCACAGGCATTCAGGCAGTTATATCATATAAGCACATAGCCTCATGGTAAGCATGCTATTCATGGCAGTCACTCACACGCATGCAAGGATGCTAAAGCATAGAACTTACCGAGTACTCCAAGCCAAAATAGAAACTTCATTAGAAATCATGCATGATCCTAAGTATACAAAAATGCCTAATGCAACACATGCAAAATGCAACTATAGCAGGCTCGGCTATTCTAAGATGGCATATGAAATGCTACAACTATCATGTATTCAATTTGGAATTGAAAGTACAATGCAGTTAGTATGATGCGCCGAGCCCGGTGCATGCAATACAGATGAATGAATGCAAACATGCTGTCATACTGTATGCTAATTTAAACATGCCCTAATCTAACCATCATAAGCAGGTAAATAAAAGGGAGAAAGACGTGGGGTTGGAAGACATACAACACACACACGCACACTTATTACAGTTGTGCCCTCGCGCAGAGGGTCCGGATAAATATACAGTTCCGAATAAAAGAATATTACAATCCAAATATTACAGTCCGAATAATATACAAATTCCTAATTAATTAACAAATTAACTAAGAAAATAAATAAAACTGGCATGCAAGCCAGGGACTGCCTTGCTTCTGATGGATGATGCATGTCCGGGTTGTCTTGCGCGGAAATCCACTGGGATGCCCCAATTAGCCTTTGTTTAGCAGTTATTCTTGAAAAGCGTGCCAAGCTCCAAAACGTTGCTGATTCTTCATTTTGCTGCAACAGAGAGAAGGAAAGGGGCATAGCAATGTATTTTCACAGATATATGCATGCCTCGATCCTCGTGCCACCAATCACGCATACCGAGGCATGATGGCCGAGGAGTCGAATTGCATAACTCAATATAGAATGAATGCACGTATAAACACAACAAGAACCTAACTCCATCATGGATGATCCGGAGTGTCGGTGACTAGGGAATTGAGACACGTTCCGTCACTCAGAGTACGAAACGCACCTCGTTTCCCGTGTCCGGGCTAACTCCTGTCCCGAACACGATGCAATATGCATGACATGCATGAAATACGACTAAGATACAATCCTAACATACACAATGCTATGAAAATGAGATGCCTCGAAATGCGTCCACACGGGCACGCAAACTGAGAAAATGACAGAATGCGATCTAAGATACAACCTAGTATGCACTATGCTGTAAAAATGAGATGCCTCGAAATGCGTTCACACGGGCACGCAAATCGAGAAAATGACATACGCAATGCAAATGACATGGAAATATGATATGGACTTACACTAACATGAGAGAGCCTCAGCCACACTCACATAAGAGGTCGATAGATGAAAATGAAGTGCCTCGAAATGCGTGCACACGGGCACGCAAACCGAGGCAATGGCATATGCAATGCAATATGGCAAAAATGGCATATAGAATGCAACATGGACTTATACTAACATGAGAGAGCCTTAGCCACACTCACATAAGAGGCCGATGGATGAAAATGAAGTGCCTCGAAATGCGTGCACACGGGCACGCAAACCGAGGCAATGGCATATGCAATGCAATAGGGCTAAAATGGCATATAGAATGCAACATGGACTTACACTAACATGAGAGAGCCTCAGCCACACTCACATAAGAGGCGATGGATGAAAATGAAGTGCCTCGAAATGCGTGCACACGGGCACACAAACCGAGGCAATGGCATATGCAATGCAATGGCATGGAAATGATATGCAAACATGCTAATGGAATTTCAGCACTGAAATGTGGGGGAAAACAGCCCCGAAACGAGGCGAAAGCACACCCGATGCATGGAATCTTTCCCGAAATGCAAAATTAGGCACATAGAATGAACTGCAGCTATACAAAGCATACATAATTGGTACATGAGATGAAAAGACAGAGGCAAGGCAGCCTCAAAATAAGCATTTTTACAGTTTAAAGAATGGCCAAACAGCAAACATAAATAGGGCAAAACTAGTATGCAAAAATGACCCTAAATATGAGGTAAAGAAGCAACCCACAGTTGCTGATCCCAAACAGGTTAGGTCCCTTCAACAAAGTTGAAGAGGGGCCAAAAATAAGCCACTTTACAGAACTGTAAAAACCTCAAAAACAAACAAAGATATGGCTAAGCTCTTATGCAAGAAAAAGGGCCAAAAGGTGGCCAAAGAAGCAAGTGGTACATACAAAGCCCAAACTGAAAAATTCCCTTCTGCAACATTGAAGAGGGACCAAAAATATGCATATTTACAGAACTGTAAAAACCCCAAAACAGTATACAAACATGCTAGAAATGCAATGCAAAATGAGGCTCAAAAGTGGCTATAACATGAGGTATACAAAGAATTCACCAAACAAGAAAAGACCCTTAATAAAACATGTTAAGAAGGTCAAAATAAGACTTTTTATGGCTCTGTAAAACGACCAAAAACCAAAGCATGATAGGCTTCCAAAACATGCAAAAATGGGGACCAAAGAGGGGATATAACATGAAGTGGCACATGGAGGTCCCAAACAGTATTGAGCCCTTCTTTAATGTTGAAGAGGGGCTCAAAATAAACCTATCTTTAGTTCTGTAAAACGCCCAAAAATGGAAGCATAATGGGCTGCCAAAGCATGCAAGAAAATAGCATTTAAGGAAGATATTGAAGCAAGTGCAAGATGGGGGGCTCAAACAGGGTTGAGCCCTTAAGAAAAAGTGAAAAAGAGCTCAAAATAAGGCCACTTTCAGTTATGGCCGGAGCTCAAAGCAAAGAGCATATATGGCTAAGAAAAGATACCAAAATAAGCTCAAAAAAAGGGAAAATACCACTTACCCTTGAAGGCTTGACTTTGGTTGCCTCTTGGCTTGAGTTTGTGGCTCCTTAGGCCTTGGAGAACACCTTCAAACTTCTGGAATGGAGGATGGAAGGGTGGGGGTTGGTGGTGTAGAAGAAATGGTGGTGTAAGACTTGGAGTTTTTTGCTTGAAAGAGAGGGATGGAGAGAGATTTTTGTATGCAAGCTTGAAGACCAATTTCTCTAACTCCTAATACCAATGCTTGCAGCTGGTTATAAGGAAAAACAAGAGGGAGCAAAGGGAGGCAAAAGGTGGAGGAAAAGTAGGCAAGTTTTCCCCCACAAAATATCCCCCCGGATTGGGATATTTTCTGGGGCAAGCAGCTATACAGCTGTAAAGTGTACTGTGTGAGGAACATGACCGGCCAAGTTTTGGGACTGCAGGTGGCCGGCCGGCCACCTACCCTAGCCGGCCGGCTAGGGGTCAAAAAGGCCAAGTTGGAATAGTGGCCGGCCACCACAAAAAGGTGGCCTCCCAGGTCTCCTCTTCACAACCCTGTGGTTCGAATTTGGAAACTCTAAAACAGGAGAGAGAACAAGCCATTTTGAGGAGGGGTTCAAAAGGTTCAAATGGAATTAATGGCCGGCCATAAACTTTTAGGGTCCTCCCATGTGTGTACAACACAAATATGTGGTTTGGGGTTGAAGAAAGTGGCCCCAAGGTGTTCAACATTGGCTCGGAAGGAGGGGTTCAAAAGGTTCAATTGGATTTTCTGGCCGGCCATGAAATTTTAGGGTCCTCCCATGTGTGTACATCACAAATATGTGGTTCAAAGTTCAAGAAAAAGGGCCCAGGTTGTTCAACATTAGCTCGGAAGTGAGAAAAACGGGCGTCGGAGGGCGCCGGAGGAGCAAAAACTAGTTCTAGAAACAATTGCTGGCCTCCCACCCCTTCTACGGCCTTCCCGGTGATAAAACAGAGGTACCTGCCAAAAATGAACAAAAACCGATGCAAAACGAATGCTCGGGGGCCAAAACGCGCAGTTCGAGGCCTCGAAAATTGCTGTTAAGCACCGAAAGTGGCATTCGGCCACGAAGTGAGTTTCTCAGACCCCGGTGTCCCTTGAAAGGGAGTAAATAAGATGCATGCCAAAAATTGGAGCGATAAGAGATGGTTAAGCGGTCCCGAACAGAGGCACACGGCCTGACGGCTCCGAAAACCGGGAACCGGGTCCCGAAATGGGCAAAATGGCCTATAGCCACAAAATGTAGCCCACGGCCACTGAGAGATGGTCTACGGGGCCTCTCCCTCCCCTTAGGAAAAGAAACAGAGAAAACCGAGTCTGGTTCACAAACCGAGGCAAGGCACAGAAGAGGGTTCGGAAATCCGGAGGCAGGGCTCACGGCCGCGACTCTGAAACTTCTGAACGAGCACATTATGCAACATCACCAAGCGCTCAACTGGTGACGTCTGAGTCTTAAGGTCGGTCAAAAATGGGGTGTCTACAATATAGTAACGCTCTAATGGTAGCAATCTATAACAATCCGATAGGATGACAACCAGTCCATACCTAATATAACGTTGAAACTAGACATATCAATCAACACAAATGCAAAAAGAAGTTGGCGACCGGCAACCTCTATATCACAACCTCGGCACCCCTGCTTCAAAACAACCTCATTACCAATAGGTGATTCTACACAGATAGGTGATGCTAACTGAGCGAACTCTAACTCCAAAACTGATGCAAATGCAGATCAAATAAATGAATGGGATGCATGCCTATCAATCAACACATTAGCAACTGAATTGCAAAACAAGAAGGTACCTCTCACTATTGAAGGCACTGGTACTGGATCTGGCGTGGTAATAGCATACACATGCCCTGGAGCATAAGCCTAATGCACTAACTGAGTCAAAAAGGCTTCCTGATTGGCTCTCGAGGCCTGCACTGATTGTGCAGGCTGGTGGCTCTGTGTCTGCCTCGAACCAGATGCGCCAATTGTGCCACCCAATTGAGGGAAAAATCTCTTCATGTGCCCCGTCTGCCCACACTAATAACAAGTGAGCGGCTGCCCTCTCTCCTGACTCTGGCTCTAAGAACGAGCCGAAAATGATGCAAACCGTTGTCCTCCTCCTCTTTGCGGGCAAGCTGGAGACTTAAGGCCTAACTAGCCACAGTTGTAACAAGTGAAGTCTCCTTGACCACCTCTCCCAGTACCTGAACTCAGCACTAGAAAAGTGGACCCTGACTGAGCTCTCTAGGACTGCTACGGTGTAGACACCCCATTTTTGACCGACCTTAAAACTCAGACGTCGCCAGTTGAGCACTTGGTGATATAGCATAATGTGCTCGTTCAAAAGTTTCAGAGTCTTGGCTGCGAGCCCTGCTTCTGGACTTCCGAACCCTCTTCTGTGCCTTGCCTCGGTTTGCGAACTAGACTCGATTTTCTCTGTTTCTTTTCCTGAGGGGAGGGAGAGGTCCTGTAGACCATCTCTCAGTGGCCGTGGGCTACATTTTGTGGCTGTAGGCCATTTTTCCCATTTCGGAGCCCGGTTTCCGGTTTTTCGGGACCGTTGGCCGTGTGCCTCGGTTCGGGACCGCCTAACCATCTCCTGTCGCTCCAATTTTTGGCATACATCTTATTTTCTCCCTTTTGAGGGACACTGGGGTCTGAGAAACCCACTTCGTGGCCGAACGCCACTTTCGGTGCTTAACAGCCCATTTTTGGGACCCCGAACTGCGTGTTTTGGCCCCCGAGCATTCGTTTTGCATCGATTTTTGTTCATTTTTGGCAGGTACCTCTGTTTTATTACCGGGAAGGCCGTAGAAGGGTGGGAGGCCAGCAATTATCTTGGCAACCTGTTATGTTCCATTTTCGCCCTCTGACGCCCGTTTTTCTTCAAACCCAAACCACATATTTGTGATGTACACACATGGGAGGACCCTAAAAGTTCATGGCCGGCCACTAATGTTTCTTGACCCTTTTGAACCCCTCCTTTCGAGCCAATGTTGAACACCCTTGGGCCACTTTCTTGAACTTTAAACCAGATATTTGTGATGTACACACATGGGAGGACCCTAAAAGTTCATGGCCGGCCACTAATGTTTCTTGACCCTTTTGAACCCCTCCTTCCGAGCCAATGTTGAACACCCTTGGGCCACTTTCTTGAACTTTAAACCACATATTTGTGATGTACACACATGGGAGGACCCTAAAAGTTCATGGCCGGCCACTAATGTTTCTTGACCCTTTTGAACCCCTCCTTCCGAGCCAATGTTGAACACCCTTGGGCCACTTTCTTGAACTTTGAACCACATATTTGTGATGTACACACATGGGAGGACCCTAAAAGTTTATGGCCGGCCATTAATTCCATTTGAACCTTTTGAACCCCTCCTCAAAATGGCTTGTTCTCTCTCCTGTTTTAGAGTTTCCAAATTCGAACCACAAGGTTGTGAAGAGGGGACCTGGGAGGCCACCAATATGTGGTGGCCGGCCACTAAAGCCACTTGGCCTTTTTGACCCTTGGCCGGCCGGCTAGGGGGGTGGCCGGACGGCCACATCCAAGTCCAATAATGGGTCGGCCATGTTCCTCTCTCTGCACACTTTACAGCTGTATAGCTGTTTCCCCCAGAAAATATCCCAATCCGGGGGATATTTTGTGGGGGAAAGCTTGCCTCCTTTTTCCCCCACCTTTACACCCTCTTTTTGTGCCTTATAGCCAGCTCCCAACACTTGTATGAGGAGTTGGAACAAAATTGCTTTGAAGCTTTACATACAACTCTCCCTCTATCTCTCTCATTTTCTCAAAAATATCCAAGTTCTACACCTCATTTTCTTCATCATCATCAAGCTCTACCACCACCCCTCCATTCCAGCAGCAAGGGGAGGAATTCCAGCAGCTTAAAGTCATCAAAGTTGGTCCAAGAAGCAACAAAAGCATTGGTCTTCAAGGGTGAGTAGCATTTCCCCCTTTTTGGTCCATTTCTTGGACCATTTATAAGCCATACATGCTTATTGATTCGAGCTCCGACCAAAATTGAAAAGGTCATTTTTTTGAGCTCATTTTCCTGTTTCATTAAGGGCTCAACCCGGTTTGAGCCCTCCATATTGCACTTGCTTCAATATCCTCCTTGAATGCCATTTTCTTGCATGCTTTGGCAGCCTATCATGCTTCTGTTTTTGGTATTTGGTCTTTTTACAGGCCTATAAATAGTCTTATTTTGACCTTCTTAACATGTTTCATTAAGGGTCTTTGGCTGTTTGATGAATATTTTGCATACTTTGTGTTATAGCCTCTTTTGAGCCTCATTTTTGCATTGCATTTCTAGCATGTTTGTATACTGTTTTGGAGTTTTTACAGTTCTGTAAATATGCTTATTTTTGGTCCCTCTTCAATGTTGTAGAAGGGAATTTTTCAATTTGGGCTGTGCATATACCACTTGCCTCTTTGGCCACCTTTTGGCCCTTTTTCTTGCATGGGAGTGCAGCCATACTTGTGTTTGTTTTTGAGGTTTTTACAGTTCTGTAAAATGTCTTATTTTTGGCCCCTCTTCAATGTTGTTGAAGGGCCCTAACCTATTTGGAGTCAGCAGCTGTGAGTTGCTTCATAATCTCATGTTTAGGGCCATTTTTGCATGCCATTGTTGCCCTATCTTTGCTTACTATTTGGCCATGATTTGTACCGGAAAAATGCTTATTTCGGGGCTGCCTTGCTTCTGTATTTTCATTGCATGTCCATATTGTGCATGTTTGGTATAGCTATAGGCCATTTCGGGTCCCAAAATTCATGTTTCGGGACTATTCCATGCATCGGGTGTATTTTCGCCTCATTTCGGGGCTGTTTTCCCCCACATTTCATTGCTGAAAATCCATTAACATGTTTGCATGTCATTTTCCATGCATTTGCATTGCATATGCCATTGCCTCGGTTTGCGTGCCCGTGTGCACGCATTTCGAGGCACTTCATTTTCATCCACCGGCCTCTTATGTGAGTGTGGCTGAGGCTCTCTCATGTTAGTATAAGTCCATGTTGCATTCTATATGCCATTTCCATGCCATTGCATTGCATATACCATTGCCTCAGTTTGCGTGCCCGCGTGCACGCATTTCGAGGCACTTCATTTTCATCCATCGGCTTCTTACGTGAGTGTGGCTGAGGCTCTCTCATATTAGTGTAAGCCCATATCACATTTCCATGTCATTTACATTGCATATGCCATTGCCTCGGTTTGCGTGCCCGTGTGCACGCATTTCGAGGCATCTCATTTTTACAGCATAGTGCATACTAGGTTGTATCTTAGATCGATTCTATCATTTTCTCGGTTTGCGTGCCCGTGTGGACGCATTTTGAGGCATCTCATTTTCATAGCATTGTGCATGCTAGGCTGTATCTTAGTTGCATTCATGCATGTCATGCATATTGCATCGTGTTCGGGATAGGAGTTAGCCCGGGCACGGGAAACGAGGTACATTTCGTACTCCGAGTGACGGAATGTGTCTCAATTCCCTAGTCACCGACACTCCGGATTATCCATGATGGAGTTAGGTCCTGTTGTGTTTTCATGTACATTCATCCCATATTGAATTGTGCAATTCGACTCCTCGGCCATCATGCATCGATATGCGTGATTGGTGGCACGAGGATCGAGGCATGCATATATCTGTGAAAATACATTGCCATGCCCCTTTCCTGCTCTCTGTTGCAGCAAAATGAAGAATCAGCAACTTTTTGGAGTTTGGCAAGCATTTCAAGAACAGGTGTAAACAGAAGCTAATTGGGGCATCCCGGTGGATTTCCGCGCAAGACAACCCGGACATGCATCATCCATCAGAAGCAAGGCAGTCCCTGGCTTGCATGCCAGTTTTATTTATTTTCTTAGTTAATTTGTTAATTAATTAGGAATTTGTATATTATTTGGACTGTAATATTCTTTCATTTGGAACTGTATTATTTATTCGGACCCTCTGCGCGAGGGCACAACTGTAATAAGTGTGCGTGTGTGTGATGTATGTCTTCCAACCCCACGTCTTTCTTCCCTTTTATTTACCCGCTTATGATGGTTAGATTAGGGCATATTTCAATTAGCATACAGTATGACAGCATGTTTGCATTCATTCATCTGTACTGCATGCACCGGGCTCGGCGCATCATACTAACTGCATTGTACTTTCAATTCCAAATTGAATACGTGTTAGCTGTAGCATTCCATATGCCATGTTTAGAGTAGCCGAGCCTGCTATAGTTGCATTTTTGCATGTGTTGCATTAGGCATTTCTGTATACTTAGGATTCATGCATAAGTTCTAATGAGTTTCTGTTTTGGCTTGGAGTACTCGGTGAGTTTTATGCTTTAGCATCCTTGCATGCGTGTGAGTGACTGCCATGATAGCATGCTTGCCATGAGGCTATTTGCTTATGTGATATAACTGCCTGAATGCCTGTGGGTGAAGGTTGGGTCATTTGGATTGGAACAATTCATTAAATGCGAGTTTTAAGCCCACTTGAGAGTGGCAAATCATCATGTTTTCTAAGCCCACCTGAGGGTGGCAAATCCACACTTTAGCCTACTTGCGAGTAGCAAATCGTTTTCAAAACAAACATGAGATGTTTCGTTCCAATCCAGGTGACCTGGTCTATACTTGTATGCTGTGCGCATCACATAGTAACCTAGGCTAATAACCGGAGTAAGAACATATAATGTTTTCAAAAATAGATATCATGGTTAGTAGAGGCCGGTCTCTGACCGGGCGAGCGGGGGTGCTCACGAAGTGACCTTCCCCAATCGTACCCAAGTTCCCGAGCCGAGGCAACTTTGGTGATGACGGACACGTGGCCTTTGGCACCGAGTCAGGGTTTCCTAAATTTCCCATTAAAAAAACATTTAGGTGGTGACTCTGTATCTGGCAAAGCAGTCCATGTTTGGCACTTCTTTCAAAAAAATCTGTTTTTCTCAAAACGATTTGCCGGATTTGGACTCTTTGGTTCAGACTTAGAACCGTGACTACGAATCGAGTCCGAACTGTAGCGAGGTCCCCCGCGGGCTGGTTACATACGGGGTAGAACCCCTCTGCCTCTTACTGTCTCCCTGAATATCCTGACTTCTCTTGGAGCCCCCCATCCTCTCCTTCTCTATCTGCATTACGGTCTCAAGATGAGTCGCCGCCTCTACAAGGCGTCCCTAATCTCTAATCATTGATCCGACAACTTTGAACATGAGCCCGGTCCTCAACCTCTTCTCGAACACTAAATAACGGCATTTCTCGGACGTCTCTAACACTGGTGCAAACCTAGAGAGGCCAGTAAACGGGGCCTCAAACTTGGAAAACTGGTCTCTCAAGTTCTCCCTAATAGTGGGAGGTAGAGACTTATCTTGAAAGGCACTGACAAAAGCCTTCCAAGTCACCCCAATGCGCCCACGTGCATACTTCCACCACTGACCCGCATCACCCTTCAATTAAAAAGATGCCAAGGTCACTCCCAACTAGTCGCCTTCTATGCCAAGCATCTCGAATGTTTTCACTATTTGTTATTGCCACTCATTTACCTTCAGTGGCTCCTTGAGATCACCTACAAACTCATCCGGATTTGATCGGAAAAATTTACTTCAAAAAAGACGGTCCTGCCTTAGCTACTTGGGCATGGGCATCATTCTCTGCTCTGAGAATGTCCATAGATTCCCACAATGCTCCAGCCATTTCATAGGCTAAGGTGCCCAAGGCCTATTAACTAACTGGTTCAGCCATATTAGCCTGACCAACCCCTTCTTCCTGTGTCAGAATTTCATTCGGTAAAGGCACCTCATGCTTCATAGGTTTACCACGCCTACCAACACCACGTCCATGTCCTGACATCCTAATAAAGGTAACATAAGAGATTAGCACATTTACAAATGTGTCAAAGCTAACTCACTTGCATCCTAATGTGATGGACAATAGTAATTCACTGCACATAAGCACGTTGTCACATAAACACATACGAATTTCATTTCCAGATAAAGACCATCCCACGGCGTTGCTAAAGTTCCAATTAGAAACAGTAGTGATCAAGTGCTCTTCTAATAGGACTTCTAGAAACCCGTAGACTCAATCAACATCCTAGAAATTAAATCACATACCCATATAATCACATAAACATGTTATCATGTAACATTGCAAACATATAAACATCTCTGTCAAACGAGATAAACCCATTGTGGTACTAACCACTTCCCACGTACCCAAAGTATTCAAACCCAATACGCTCTGATACCACGCTATAATGCCCTAAAAAAATTTACAATAAATCGACTCCAAACACTAGTACAATGTGATAAAAATAAAATAAGAAGCTTTAATTAATCAGAGTTAATATACAAAAGGTGACACATGCGATATACATTTATAAATCGTTCATCCTGAATCTATAAAATGTGTTACAAGCTGGTAATAAGAAATGAAAGCTAAACATATATTCATATGCCCTAACGGCTTACATCTTTCCAAGGCCATGCTAGGTTACAACAAAATGAGTTATATGCTCCATACAATTAAAGCCCTAGGCATGTAAAAAGTAAACACAAATATAAGCAGGAATTGAGCCTTCAGCTCGACATGTCCTCCCAAGCTAAGTCCTTGGCGAAGGCATATCACCAGTACCTGAAAATTGTATTTCACAATTAGGGTGAGCTAAAGCCCAGTAGAGACAATCTAGCATAATATAGGAATCTTGACAAAGATATAAGTATGATATGCATATACAATGACGATAATAAAATCATTCGTGTTGTTACAAGTTCATAATATGCCAAGTTTCATATCTCAAGCAATTTTATCTTAATTCATTTCATGACAAATTCATTTCACCTCAATCCATGAGTCGAGTCCGTTGTTATCCAGATAGCCCAACTAAGGCTAACCCTCAGTTGTTCTCTAACCAATATAATCATTACACAAACACTTCAAATTTGCCATTTCATAGAAATTTCGTCCGCGAGAATCGACACCCATGTATACATGTAGTTTTCGGGACTTTTACACTGGATACACATGCCAACTTAATTCAATAAAGTTCATCCCCCTTCTTCTCCCAAACATGGAGTACATCTCCTTTCTCCTCCTAAATATCATACATATACAATGTATTAAAACACAGGCATATTCAATGACAATAGTTAAGAGATTAGTTTCAATTCACCTAATCCTCATGCAATTTCTACAACAATCATAGCTATCCTCCACCGATAGCTCGAAATAGATATTTCTAAATAGATATACAATCTCCAAGATAGATAAATTATCCAAATTCCCATAGGAGAGAGATAATATACATCCAACTCCACCATCTATATAAACATTCATCTAATTTCATATTCCCAATACCAATTTCATTATTTATACAAAATAATTATTTGAAACATTTTAGGAAAAAACTCTATTCTCTCATAAATCCAACCCATGCATCAAAATCATCAAATTTAACACAACACATCCTCATATCTATACCCATAACGATTTTCAATACCTTTATTTGAAAATCCCTCTTTTGATTTTAAACCAAAATCCTAGGTTTGTCTAAAATCTTCCAAATCCCAACATTGATTACACAACAACAAATACTAAGTTAAAAATCATAGGAGAGTGTAAAAAGTCCATACCTCAAAGCTAGAAGTTGAGCTAAGCAAGAAGAAAAATTCAAGGATGCTCAAACACAACTCTATTCGAATAGAAATGAAGCCCTTGAGACGCTCTACCTTTTCATCGAAGAGAGTAGGATAGAGAAAACACTAGATCTTGGTGAAAATATAGAGAGAGTGAGTTTTAGAGTGAGAGGCTCAAGATCTAGGGTTTTGAAATGTTTTAGAGATAGAAAGAGAAGAAAAAGTGATGTAAAAAGTGCTTGTTACAAACTGATATACGCACAGTTCGCTCAAGCGTAAGAAGTGAAGCTTGAGCATCAGACACAATAAGTTGTTCTGCTCGAGCACAAGAAGTGCCTCTCGAGCACAGAATGCGCACTCCCAGTAGTTTTGCAGACAATAGACCAGCGCTCGAGTGCAAGAAGTGCCACTCGAGCTGAGCCTACTCAAGCTCTGAAAGAACTGCTCGAGCATGGAATACACTTTCCTAGTAGTTTTGCAGACCTATAAAAGTATTAAGGACTTAAAAAGTCCGCTCAAGCGCAAGAAGTGCCGCTCCAGCAGAGGAGCAAAATTCTGGGCAACAAAAGTTTAGAAACTAAGCAACCAACTTGTCCCAAACGCAACCATAACAACCCAATTTAAGGAAACATAAGGGAAGTAAAATATGAACAACAATTCGGAACCATGAAACCCGAGTCCAGAATACAACAAGGGTCGAGTCAAAACCGAAATCGCCATAATCTCCCCCCTTAAGGAATTTCGTCCCCTAAATTTCAAATGAAGTTTTAAAGTAATGCTTGAACCAAACACAATAACGATAATTAACCAATTCCATTACCATGACCCATTCTCCAGTCATCCATTCTCATCAACTCGATACACAAGTTTCAACATTGAAAGTACAATTCATAATTTTCCAAAACATATACAATGTTTATATTGAACCTGTGTTTCCACAACATATATAATGTTTTCACATTTTCAAAACATATACAATACTTTCATATTTCATTAACATAATCAAAATTCCAATACATGCTCAAACATTAACAAATAAGTCCGGATATTTTTCGTGGGCTTCCAACTCACGTTCCCAAGTTGCTTCCTCAACCGTGTGATGTTTCCACAATACTTTAACCAAGGGAATTGTCTAGCCTCGCCAGACTTGGTCCCGAGTATCCAAGACTCTCACCAGTCTCTCCTCATACGAGGCTTCCTCATCTAATTCTAAGTTGGTCCAATCTAACACGTACAATGGATCCGACTCATACTTCCAAAGCATGCTACTATGAAACACATTGTGAACCCCAGAAAGTTATGACGGCAAGACCAAACGATAAGCTACCCCTTTGATCTGCTCAAGGATCTCGAAAGGCCCAATGAATCGAGGAGATAGCTTCCCACTCTTTCCAAATCTCATCAAACCTCTCCAAGTTGATATATTCAAGAATACAAGATTCCCCACCTCCAAAGACAATGGTCTCCTACTACGGTCAGCATAACTTTTCTAGCGACTTTGAGCTATAACCAACCTCTTATGGATAAGTATAACTTTTCTGTTGTCTCTCGGACTAACTCTGGACCCAACATAGGTGCATGACCCACCTCTGCCCAACACACAGGAGATCTACACGGTCGGCCATACAAGGCCTCAAACGGTTCCATACCAATACTTGACTGGAAGCTATTGTTATAGGAAAATTCCACTAAGGGCAAGTGCCTCTCTCACGAACCCTTAAAGTCAAGGATAGAACCCCGAAGCATATCCTCAAGGATTTGAATGGTACACTTGGACTGCCCATCAGTCTGGGGGTGATACGCAATGCTAAAAGTCAATCTCGTGCCTAAGGCACTTTGTAGGCTCTGCCACAACCTAGCCGTGAGACACAGATCTATATCTGAAACAATCGTCACAGGGACTCCATGCAGCTTCACTATGTCCTTAATGTAAAGGTCGGCAAGATGATCTACCAAGTCACTCACACACATGGGTATAAAGTGCGCCAACTTGGTTAACCAGTCAACTACCACCCAAATTACATTACTACCCCGTTGAGTCCTCAGAAGGCCCACAACAAAATCCATTGTGACATGCTTCCACTTCCACTCGGCTGTAGACAAGGGTTGTAACAAACCCGCTGGCCTCTGATACTCAGCCTTCACTTGGTTGATAAGTAAGACACCTCGATACAAACACGGCTATATCCTTCTTCATTTCCCCCCACCAAAACTGGCGGCCAAGGTCGCGGTACATCTTTGTGCCTCCCGGATGAACCGCAAGGCGTGAATGGTGAAACTCTTGGATTACTTCCTCTTGGCAAGACTCGGATATGAACAGACACTCACGATATCTCACACTCAAGTCGGGATACACATCAAGGCTTTCTCTACCTTCCCATTGGAGATCTTCTCCAGGAGGGATTCTACCTCGTCGTCACCCTTCTGTGCTTCAATTACTCGATTCACAAGTGTAGGTTGTGCAACTATCAAAAACAAGGTCGCAAAGTCAACAGACTCGCCAAGATGTAAGTCAAACTCCCCAATGGCACTCTACATCTCCCATTCCCGGATGGCAATATAAGCTATATTGCTAATGGATTTCCTACTCAAGGCATCAGCCACAACATTGGCCTTTCTCAAATGATAATGTAACTCAAAATCATAATCCTCTATAAACTCCATCTACCTCATCTGCCTCATATTCAAGTCTTTTTGTGTAAACAGATATTTTAGACTCTAATGATTAGAAAACACTTCAAACTTCTTACCATACAAATAATGCCTCCAAATCTTTAAGGAAAAAATCATTACCGTTAACTCTAGGTCATGGGTAGGGTAGTTCCTCTCATGGGCTTTCAACTGTCGCGAGCCATAGGCTACTACCTTCCCATCTTGCATCAATACACAACCCAGACCTTCCCATGAGGCATCACAATACACCGAGTAGCCCAAACCCCTCTCCAAAATAATCAATACTGGAGCCGTGGTAAGTCTAACCTTAAGCTCCTTAAAAGACTTCTCACAAGGCTCATTCCATACAAACGTCAGTCTAGTTAACGGTGAAGCTAATTTAGAGAAATCTTTCATGAACCGACTGTAATACTTGGCCAACCTCAAGAAACTACGGATGTCAAAAGGATTCTTAAGTTGTTCCCAATCTTGCACTGCCTTTATCTTGGATGAATCTATAGTCACCCCTTCCCCAGATACCACTTGGCCTAAGAATTTAACCTCCTTCAGCCAAAATTCACATTTTCCAAACTTAGCATACAGTTTGTGGGCTCTAAGCAACTAAAGTACCACTCGCAAGTGTTCTTTGTGCTCCTCCTTAGAGGGTGAGTAAATCAAGATGTCGTCCACAAAGACGACAACAAAACAGTCTAGGTACTCACAGAAGATCTGGTTCATCAAATCCATAAACACAGCTGGTGCATTGGTTAGCCCAAAGGGCATCACTAGAAACTCGTAATGGCCATACCGCGTATAAAATGCCGTCTTCGAGATATCCTCCTCCCTTACTCTCAACTGGTGATAACCTAATCTCAAGTCTGTCTTAGAGAAGAAACAAGACCCATTCAACTGATCAAACAAATCGTCTATACCAGGCATTGGTACTTGTTCTTAGTAGTTACCCGGTTCAATATTTGGTAATCTATACAAAGTCGCAATGCACCATCTTTCTTTTTAACAAAAAGAGATGGTGCTCCCACAGCGAAGTACTAGGGCAGATAATACCCATATCTAATAATTTCGGAGTTGAATCTCGAACTCACTCAATTCAGCAGGCGTAAATCTATACGGTGCCATAGAAATCGGTGTCGTGCCAAGCACTAAGTTGATAGAGAACTCGATCTCTCGATGAGGCGGTAAATTGGTAAGATCCTCCTGAAAAATATCCAGGTATTCACAAACTACCCTTGGCAACTTAACTCAGACTTCATCATGCTCAGTACTCAGGAAGTTGGCAAGAAGGCAACTAAGCTCATTCCACCCACGCAGATCATACGCTGGTGATAAGGCTTTATCAACCAGGTCCCCTAAGAAATAAAAGCAATCACTACTCGAGGTACATACAGTAACCCTCTGACGGTAGCAATCTATAACAGCCCGATTGGATGACAACCAGTCCATGCCCAATATAACGTCAAAACTAGACATATCTATCAACACAAATGCAAAAGGAAGCTAGCGACCGGCAACCTCTATGTCACAACCCTGACACCCCTGCTTCAAAACAACCTCACCACCAATAGGTGATTCTACACAGATAGGAGATGCTAACTAAGACAACTCTATCCCCAAAACCGATACAAACGCAGACGAAATAAATAAACAGGATGCACCCGTATTAATCAACACATTAGTAATTGAACAAAACAAGATGGTACCTTTCACTACTGAAGGCACTGGTACTAGATCTGGCACGGTAATAGCATACACAGGCCCTATAGGTCTTTGTTCAACCTGCTCACCCCTCGCAGCATAAGCTTGATGCACTGACTGAGCTGAAGAGGCTCCCTAATTGGCCTTTCGAGGCCTGTGCTGATTGTACAAGCTGGTGGCTTTGTGTTTTCCTCGAACCAAACACATCGAGTGTGCCACCCAATTGAGGGCAAAATCTCTTCATGTGCCCCGCCTACACACATTGATAACAAGTGAGCGGCTGCCCTCTTCCCTGACTCTGGCTCTAAGAACGAGCCGAAAACGATGCAGACCGTTGCCCTTCTCCTCTCTGCGGGCAAGCTGGAGACTTGTGGCCCAACTAGCATACTTGTAACAAGTGAAATCTCTCTAACCACCTCTCCCAATACCTGAACTCGACACTAGAAAAGTAGACCTCAGCTGAGCTCCCTAGGATTGTTGTGGGGTAGGACTTCTCTACCTCTTATTGTCTTCCTAAATATCCTAACTCCTCCTGGAACCCCTCATCCTCTCCTCTTCCATCTGCATTACGGTCTCAAGATGAACCGCTGCCTCCACAAGACGTCCGTAATCTCTAATCATTGATCCAACCACTTTGAACATAAGCCCGATCCTCAACCTCTTTTTGAACTCCAAACAATGACGCTTCTCGGTCGCCATTAACTGTGGTGCAAGCCTAAAGAGGCTAGTAAATGTGGCCTCAAACTCCGCTACGAGAGTGTTCAATTGGACCAGCTTGGAAAACTGGTCTCTCAACTACTCCCTAACAGTGGGAGGTAGAAACTTGTCCTAGAAGGCTTTGACAAAAGCCTCCCAACTCATCCCAATGTGCCCACGTTCATTCTTCCACCACTGACTCACATCTCTCTTTAATTGGAAAGATGCCAAGGTCACTCACAACTGGTCGTCCTCATTGCCAAGCATCTCGAACGTTTTCATTATTGCTCTAGCCACTTATCTACTTTCAGTGGCTCCTTGGGATCACGCACAAACTCATCCGGATTTGACCGAAAAAACACTCGCTTCAAGAAAGATGGTCTTACCTCAGTTACTTGGGCCTAGACTTGATTCTCTATTCTGAGAATGTCCATGGATTCCCATAATGCTCCATCCATTTCATGGGCAAAGGTGCCCACGGCCTGATGACCTACTGGTTAGGCCACATTGGCCTGACCAACCCTTTCTTCCTATGTCGAAATTTTATCTGGTAAAAGCACCCCATGCCTTCTAGGCCTACCATGCCTACCAGCACCACGTCCACGTCCTAACATCCTAATGAAGGTAACATAAGAGATTAGCATATTTACAAATGTGTCGAAGATAACTCACTTGCATCCTAATGAGATGGACAACAGTAATTTACTCCACATAAGCACGTTTTCACACAAACACATACGAATTTTATTTCCAGATAAAGACCGTCCCACTGTGTTGCTAGAGTTCTAATTAGAAACAACAGTGATCAAGTGCTCTTCTAATAGGACTTTTAGAAACCCGTAGACTCAATCAACATCCTAGAAATTAAATCACATACCCATATAATCACATAAACATGTTATCACGTAACATTGCAAACATATAAACATCTCTGTCAAACGAGAAAAACCCATTGTGGTACTAACCACTTCCCACGTACCCAAAGTATTCAAACCCGATACGCTCTGATACCAAGCTGTAATGCCCCAAAAAAATTTACAATAAACCAAATCTAGACACTAGTACAATGTGATAAAAATAAAATAAAAAGCTTTCATTAATCAGAGTTAACATACAAATGGCGACACATGCGATATACATTCATAAATTGTTTATCCTGAATCTACAACATGTGTTACAAGCTGGTAATAAGAAATGAAAGCTAAACAGATATTCATATGACCTAACGGCTTACATCTTTCCAAGACCATGCTAGGTTACAACAAAATGAGTCATAAGCTCCATACAATTAAAGCCCTAGGCTTGTGAAAAGTAAATACAAAAATAAGCAGGAATTGAGCCTTCAGCTCCACATGTCCTCCCAAACTAAGTCCTTGGTGGAGGCATATCGCCAGCACCTGAAAATTGTTTATCCCAAGTAGGGTGAGCCAAAGCCCAGTAGAGACAATCTGGTACAATATATGAACCTTAACAAAGACATAAGTATGATATGCATATACAATGACCATAATAAAATCATTCGTGTTGTTACAAGTTCATAATATGCCAAGTTTCACATCTCAAGCAATTTTATCTTAACTCAGTTCATGGCAATTCATTTCACGGCAATTCATTTCACCTCAATCCACGAGTCAAGTTCGTTGTCATCCAGACAACCCAACTAAGGTTACAACTCAGTGGTTTTCTAACCAATACAATCATTACACAAACACTTCAAATTTGGTATTTTACAGAAATTTCGTTCGCAGGAATCAGCATCCATGTATACACGTTGTTTTTGGGACTTTTACCCTGGATACACAGGCCAACTTAATTCAATGGAGTCCATCCCTTTCTTCTCCCAAACATGGAGTACATCTACTTTCTCCTTCCAAATATCATACATATACATTGTATATTATACAATGTATTAAACACAGTCATATTCAATGATAATAGTTAAGAGATTAGTTTCAAGTCACTTAATCCTCATGCAGTTTCTACAACAATCATAGATATCCTCCACCGATAGCCCAAAACAGATATTTCCAAACAGATATACAATCTCCAAGACAGATAAATTATCCAAATTTCCATAGGGGAGAGATAATACACATCCAACTCCACCATTATATAAACATTCATCTAATTTCATATTAACAATTCCAATTTCATTATTTATACAAAATAATTATTTGAAACATTTTAGGGCAAAACTCCATTCTCCCCCAAATCCAACCCATGTGTCAAAATCAACAAATCTAACACAACACATCCTCATATCTATACCCATAACGATTTTCAATACCTTCATTTGAAAACCCCTCTTTTGATTTTAAACCAAAACCCTAGGTTTGTCTAAAATCCTCCAAATCCCAACGTTGTTTACACAACAACAAATACTAAGTTAAAAATCATAGGAGAGTGTAAAAAATCCCTACGTCAAAGCTAGAAGTCGAGCAAAGCAAGAAAACTTCAAAGATGCTCAAACACAACTCTATTTGGTTAGAAATGTAGCCCTTGAGACCCTCTACCTTTTTATTGAAGAGAGTAGGGGAGGGAAACCACTAGATCTAGGTGAAAATATAGAGAGAGAGTGAGTTTTAGAGTGAGAGGCTCAAGATCTAGGGTTTTGAAATGTTTTAGAGAGAGAAAGAGATGAAAAAATGATGTAAAAAGTGGCCGTTACGAACTGATATGCGCACAGTCCGCTCGAGCACAAGAAGTGACACTCTAGCGTCAGACACAATAAGTTGTTCCACTTGAGCACAAGAAGTGCCGCTCGAGCGCAGAATGCACACTCTCAATAGTTTTGCAGACAATAGACCAATGCTCGAGCGCATGAAGTGCCGCTCGAGTTGAGCCCGCTCGAGCTCAAAAAAAATCGCTCGAGCGTAGAATATACTCTCCCAGTAGCTTTGCAGACTTGCAAAAGTACTAAGGATTCACAAAGCCCGCTCGAGCGAAAAAAGTGCCGCTCGAGCGGAGGAGCAAAATTTTGGGCAACAAAAGTTTGGAAACTAAGCAACCAACCTGTCCCAAACGTAACCACAACAACCCAATTTAAAGAAATATAAGGGAAACAAGATATGAACAACAATACGGAACCATGAAACCCGAGTCCAGAATACAACAAGGGCCGGGTCAAAAATGGAATCGCTATAAAATAGGTAGTCCAAGAAACTTCATTGGTAACTTGTGGCTAACACAGTTAAACTTTCCAACAAATTCAGCAACAAGATCATCATTCACCCCCACTCTTTAAATCACCCTCCTATGGAAGTTAATTTTTAAGCCTGATAGGGGCGGAGGGAGGGGGGTCATGGCCCTGCAAACTTTTGAGAATACACTGCATATACTAGGCAACTTCTATATATTTTCATGGCACTGCAGTAAATGGCCCCTCCAAATTTATTTTGGCCATCCATTCCTTGTGTCTAAGTGAAGCCCAAAAGATCTTAACCTTTTATCTTACTTTTTGTTTGGTATTTAGTAAGTACCTTGTACTCTCAAAAGAGTTTATTAAACAACCTATTCTCCATGTATTTTTGGAGTAGCTTTAAACCTTTTTTTTATAATGCAATTCATTTCTTGCATTTTAATTAGTTTAGCAATGTTACAAACTTAAAATAAAATAAAATACTCAAAAAAAAAAATTAGGAAAAAATCAATGGTTTATATTCATTGTAAGTGTGACTCATATCCCTCTAACATTAAATCTACATCACACACACAATTTTGGGATGAAATTCAAGATAAATTTTCATCGTTCATAACATGTTTCTCTGCTTTTTTCTTTACCTCTATCTACAATTCTGACATAATATTGAAGCACCTAAGAATTCTTTTCCAACCAGTTTGCATCACAGAACATAATTGTATCATGCGCGAATTGTAGATTAGATACAACTACGTTATTTAACCCCCACTGTTACCTCTCTTATCAAACCCAACTCTCTTGCTCTGACTAATTATATGTTTAAGCATTCAACAACAATGTTAAATAAGAATGGTGATAAAGGATCTCCCTGCCTAATACATTTTTTCATGACAAAGTTCAGATGTTGGCGATCCATTAACCAAAACAGAAATTCTGGCACTCGAAACACAGACCTTCATCCAACACAGCCATTTTGCTCGAAACCCAAAATTAGACGTCATTGAAAACAAGAAATCCTAATTTATAAAATCATAAGCCTTTTCAAAAATCTAACTTGATGATCAACCCCTTCCTATGAGATTTTTTCCACTAATCCACAACCTTATTGAATGAGCACTCCATCCAATATATTTCAGTCCCTTGTGAATGCTCATTGTACATTGCTAATAATGCCTGAAAGAACTTGCTTCAATCTATTTAATAAAACTTTGGCCCTAAGTTTATAAATTGAACCAATTAGGCTAATTGGTTGATATTCAACTAGAATAACAGGGCTATCATTTATTAAGGTAACAAAGGAGCTGTTGATACCCTTATCCAAATTGCCATTTGCGTGAAACTCCTTAAAGAATTGAATCATATCATTCTTCAACACCCATTTTTGAAAGCATGCTAGATTGGCTCAATTCGCTAAAGTCAATTCGAACATGTCAATTTTGAAATTGGCTCAATTCGCTAAGTAAAAAGTCAATTTTAAACATATTTTAAGTTCATTAAAATTTTCAAATCAAGTTTAAATAGTCAATTGCTTAGTCAACTTGGTTTGATAATCTTAAACTACATAAAAATATCAAATTACTTTCTTGGTTCAATAAAGACTCATTTGAAATTAGTTAAAAAGTTTAACAAATCAAATTTGAAAAAAAATTTGAAATTCATTAAAGTTTTCAAATCAAATTTGAACAATTAACTATTCATCTTGTTTCTAAACACACACACACACATATATATATTAAAAAATATGAACAAATTGTTCAAAGGTAAAACGTCGATTTTGAAATGCCTAAATTGGTCAATTTGATTTTTTTCTTTATTTGCAAATTTCGCTCCAAATTGTGCTGATATATGTGAACTAATAATATAGCGATTCCAGTTTTGACCCGACCCATCTTGTACTTTGGACTCGAGTTTTATGGTTTCTAAATGTTGTTCATGTCTTTTTCCCCCCTTATTCTTGCTTGAGGTTGGCTTTTGGGTTGTAGTGGCTGTGTTTGAAACAGGTTGGTTGCTTGGTTTTCAAACCTTGTGTTGCCTAGATTTTTGCCCCTCTGCACAAGCGGCACTTCTTGAGCTTGAGCGGGCCTTGCAAACTCTCAATACTTCTGCAGGTCTGCAAAACTACTGGGACAGTGTCTTCTACGCTCGAGTGGTTCTTTCTGCGTTTGAGCGGCCCTTATTACGCTCGAGCGATGGTCTATACTCTGTAAAACTACTGGAAGTGTGTATTCTGTGCTCAAGCGTCACTTCTTACGCTCGAGCAGAACAACTTATCGTGTCTGGTGCTCGAGCACCACTTCTTGCGCTCAAGTGGACTGTGCGTATATCAGTTCACAGCAGCACACTTTTCATCACTTTTTTAAATCTATTTCTCTCCAAACCCTAAAGTTGAGACCCTCTCTCTATAAAACCTACCTTCTCTCTACTTTTTCATCTAGATCTAGTGATTTCTCGACCCTTGTGCCTTTGTTAAAAAGGTAGAGCACTTCAAGAGCTACGTTTTGATCCGAATCAACCTTGGTTTCAGCGTCTTTGGAGTTTCTCGTTTCTCCCTTGGTCTTCTAAACTTGAGGTAAGGATTTTCTACACTCTCATATGGTTTTCAACTTAGTTATTCATTGATGTGTAAGACACTTTGGGACTTAAGGTGATTTTTACCAAACCTAGGGTTTTAGTTTAAAATCAAAAGAGGGGTTTTCAAATGTATATGTTAAAAAAATGGTTATGGGAGTAAATGTGAAGTTGTGTTGTGGAAAATTTGTTGATTTTGATACCCGGAGTGGGTTTTGAAATAAAAAGGAAGTTTGCCCAAAAAGGGTTCAAATTGTTATTTTGTATAAATGATGAAATTGGTATTGGGAATATGAAATTGAATGAGGGTTTATGTTAATGGTGGAGTTGGATTTACATTATCACCCACCTATGAAATTTTGGATAATTTTATCTATTAAAGAGATTGTATATTTGTTTAGAAATATCTGTTTTGAGCTATCAGTGGAGGATAACTATGATTGTTGTAGAAATTACATGAGGATTAGGTGAATTAAAACTAATCTCTTATCGATTGTCATTGAATATGACTGTGTATTTTAATACATCGTATATGTATGTTGTTTGGGAGAAGAAAGAGGATGTACTTCATTGTTTGGGAGAATAAAGGAGATGTACTCCATTGTTTGGGAGGAGAAATTGGATGGACTCCATTGAATTAAGTTGGCCTATGTATCCAGGGTGAAAGTCCCAAAATGTTGTGTATACATGGGTGTTGATTCAAGTGGACAAAATTTCTATAAAATGGTAAATGGAAGTGTTTATGTGATGACTATATCGTTTTGAGAACCTTTGAGTTGTATCCTCAGTTTGGTTGTTTGTGATAAATGAAAATAACTCATGAAGTGAGATAAAATGAATTGAGATAAAAAGGAGATTAAGATAGCATGAATTGTGATATAAAACTTGGAATGGCGTGGTTTGCAAACGTGTTGTAAATGATTTTGTCACCGGTGTTGTATATGTGCATCTATTTATATCTTTGTTAAGATTCATGTATTGTGTTAGATTGTTTCTAGTGGGCTTTGGCTTACCTATTTGGGAAAACCATTTTTAGGTGCTGGTGACATGCCTCCACCAAAGACTTAACTTGGAAGGATTGTGGAACTGAAGGCTCAATCTTATTATTTTTGTGTTTAACTTTTGTAAATGCCTAGGGTTTTAATTGTATTGAGCTTTTGACTCATTTTGTTGTAACCAAGCATAGTCTTGGAAAGATGTAAGTCTTTAGGGCATTTGGATATCTGTTTAACTTTCATTTCTTATTACTACTTGTAACACACGCAGTAGATTCAGGATGAATCATTTATGAATGTATAATGCATGTGTCCTTTTTGTATATTAACTCTGATTAATGAAAGTATCTTATTTCAACTTTATTTCCTCTTATGAGACAGATTTGTCCTATTTATTTTGGGGCATTACAAATAACAACCAATACACCCTAGTCTAAATTTTCCTAGAAGTACTCAAAAGTGCAAATTTTTCTTAGAGGAATTGCAAAATTGTGGGACAAATAAAAAAAAATTACAAAAATATGTGAGATGTAAGTGATTTTGTGATAGGGGTACAAGTGAAAAGTTGTCGAGACTTGCACCCCTCCATATTTGTGTAAAAAAAAAAAAAAACATTCTTCCACTGGGGTGTAATTCTCCCATTTTTCTTTTTGCTACCAATGAGAAGTTATTTGGTGGCTTTGGAGTATGATTATCTGTTACCCCGAAAGAATTGTAATTAGTAAAGGAAGAACGATCCACAATTTAGTATTTAATAATAGGAAAACAACAAAATATATGACATTTCGTGATTGGTAGAAACATTACTAAGATAGTGTTCCAAGACCACCTTATAAATTTTTATTACCAACTTCAAGCCCCATACCTCATGGTAGGGGTGTAATAATGGCCTGGGCCAGGCCGATCTACTCGGGCACAAGCTCTAGCTAGCCCATGGTGGGACAAAAAGTGGGGCTCAGGCCCACTTAGATTAGGGCCAAGGGCCTAGGCTTGAGCGTGGGCCAGGCTAAGTGCATTTTTTTGGGAGGGGAAAAATAAAACGATAAATATATTAAGTATATAGATTATTTATGAGGGAGAAAAAATACAAGAAAAATTGTACTAGAGTATTTTAGTTAAGATTAATGAGATATTTGGTTATATTTTATGTGTGATGGTATTTAAATTTAATTACGTATGACTTGTGTTTTTTTGGTTATGAACTTATGACTAAAAAAATATAAAATTATGTAATTTTCTTATTTTGAAATGAATAATTTTATATATATCAAAATGAAACTTGCAATATTACAATCATTAAATTAAATAGATAACATTTATTGAATGAATAATTTTTATTTCAAAATGAAATAAAATATGGGAGGCTTACGTACAAGTCCTAATAGATGGACTTATTATCCAATAGGTCTTGTGAGAATTAATAGCATTTTTCATTAAACACTATTAAAAAATGTCACTAATTGTTAATTTTTAGCGACATTTTAAAAATTTTGTCACAAAAAATGTTACTAATTATAAGTTTTAGCGACAATTTTTGTTAAAAAAAATGTGATAGAAAAACGTCACTAATTGTAAGTTTTAGTGCCAATTTATAAAAACTGTGACAAAAAAAAAAAGTCACTGATTTTTAATTTTTAGTGACATGCAAAAAATCGTCAAAAAAAATTATTTTTAGCGACGATTTTATTACGACTTATTTTCAATAGGACTTGATGGGAATGAAGCCTAACTATTAGGACCTATTGATAATTTACAAATAAAAGATTACAAAAAAATTTATCATTAAATAAAATAGATGTAAATTATTGATGCCTACTAATCATTTGCATTATACTTCACCTCAACAATCTAATACAAAAAAAGGGGGCATTTACACACAAGTTCTAATTTATGAACTTATACTCCATTAAGGCCTAACTAAGATTTTTTGGACCTTCAAGTCCCATTAAATTTTTAATAATCAGAATTGTCCTTCCAACAATGATTGTTCATCATTTATGATTATCTATGAACATGATGGTTTAACATTTATTTTGATTTTCAAAACTTTAAAACATCAAATTTCAAATTGAAAAAACCAAATATATATATATATATATATATACACATATATATTTGAAAAAATTGAATTATTTTTTTGTGCAAAACTGAAAATTTTGTGTTTATAAAGGAGCATAATGATGGAACATTGATGTGCAAAACTAAAAAAAAAAACTTCAAAAATGAAAAAATTGATAATGTTCTCAGTTTTAAAACTAGAAAAACTGATAATGTTTTCATTTTTATTAAATAGTTGAATCAAACCAATAAGTAGAATAACAAAAACCTTTAATCTCATGCTTTGTTTTTTTTTTTTTTATCAGTTAGTGAAATAATTATCTGAAACATTACTATGCAAAATTAATAATGTTCTTAGTCTTAAAAATTGAGAAAAACTAATAATATTCTCAGTTTTACTAAATAGGACATATTGATTCAAAAAATCTTAGATAGGACCTGAGAAAAAAGGACTTTTAGGTAATTAACTCTACAAAAAAATAATGAAATGAAATACTGAAAAATAAATTGTTGATCAATTATCAGATGAGGCTGATAATTCACTCGTGTTGCCCGATGATATGTCATCCAAATCGGTTTGAATTCTCTCTTTTTTCACTATAATTTTGTCTTCTCATAAGCTCATGCATATGATCTCTGGATATCATCAGTGATTCAACCATTTGGGGCGAAAGCTTGCTACGGTAATCGTTGAGTACCTGTTCACCTGCAGTAAAAGTTGTTTCCAAAGCAACTGTAAAAATGTGAACTACTAGTATATCATGGGCCATCTATGAAATCAGATGCCACATAGTTTTATTTTGTTTCCACCAATCCAAAATGTCAAATGTTTTGAAATCATCCACCGATGGGCTTTCCAAATAACGCTATAATTCAGAACTACTTACGCTTGTATCTTAAGATATTCTTCTACTTTTTATTGCTGAGAAAACACTTAATCTTTCTCCTTGAGATGAGGTTGCTGATGTAGTGTGTATAGGTGTATTTACAAATGCAGCTGACTTGTATTCTTCAAATAATGTTTTGCAGGTTTTCATAATAGCGCCAAATTATTTTTGATCAACAAAAATACGTTCTAAAAATTCTTGTAAATCAATTTCTTTACACCTAAGATCAATTATTATGGCTAAACCTAAAAGATGAGGCAATGGATCAAAATATTTATCAAATTTTTGTTTCATTCTAGTAATAATGGTTACATAATATTCATTACCCTTATATTTTATGAAAACTTTTATTATTTCTACTAACATACGTAAAATAAATGGTGAAGTAGGAATATATATATATATATATATAAGAAAATAATTGTTGCAATATAAAAAAAAATTAGACAATCTTTAAACAAGGCTACTTAGCACCAATTAAGTTCTGTGGGAGTTAGTACTCCTACTATTGATGTTGTTGCAAAAAATAATTATTGTTTTTCTTTGTTTACAAGTTCTTTTTAACATATTATATATTGAATTCCTCCTATTGTCCATATCTAAAATTAATTTTTTGAATGGAATACCTTCTCGTTGACAAATTTTTCTGTGTTTTGAATTTCGATTAGCAGAAAACATAATAGTAACAACCGCATTTTTTTTTTACGAATACAAAAGTCTCATATACATGCATAGTTTCTTTAACAATTAAGTTTAAAATATAGGCACAACAACGAACATGGCATGTAACGCCCCGAAATAAACAACATTAACGATTATATAACAGTGTCACCATAGATCAACAATCTCATATCTTCTATTCATTAAAGCTTGGATCATTACAAAAAGTGGCATATACAATATATATTCACAAATCCTAGATCCTGAATCTATAGCATTTGTCATCGATACAAGAGTACAAAAGAAATTAAAATCAGATAAGAGATGTCCTAATGGCTTACAATTTTCCAATATGATACTTGGTTACAACAAAATGAGTTTAAACTCAATACAAGTAAAGCCCGAGGTTTGAATGAAATACTTACATCAAGAAACAAAAAGTGAAGCCTTAAGCTCCGAGTCCTTCCAAGCTATGTTCTTGGCGGAGGCATATTATCCGCACTTGAAAGTTATTTTCCACATAGGGTGAACCAAAGTCCTGTAGGAATACTCTAACACAGTATATGAATCTTAGCAAAATTATAAGGTAAATGCACAATGCATGCCATTTTCCAAACATTTCTCATTTTTCCATCTCAAAACGATGCAATGCCAAACTATTCATCAAACCATGAAAATAATCCTTTAATACAGAAAATAGGGTAGTGGATACAACACACTAGGAATCTCTAGGTACGCGTCTGCCCGTAGGCTATACAAGCACTACCAAAGCCATTTTATCGATATTAATCGAAGGATCGACACCTAACTGCACGGGTTTCTGGACTTTCACCAAGGACACATAGGCTAACATAATAAAACCACAACTACATCCCCTAACCAAATTCATATGATATTCACCTTGTTTTCTTAAAAATCGATACATTTATAATGTTCAATGTGTAATGATGCTCAATGCACAATGAATGAGAAATTAATTTCAATTTAACCTAAGTCTCATGCAATCTCTACAACAATCAAGACCATTCTCCATCAATAACCTAAAACAAATATTTTTATTCCACAGATAAATTTAATTCAAAATATACAATTTGATCAACTACAATGAGAGTGATATTACATATCCAACTCCACCATCATCATCAACATCAACCGTGTTCCAATTTCACAATATCCAACAACATTTTCCATTTTCTTTCACAATTTCCAAACATTTAAAATTGGGGCAAAACCCCTCATTTTCTTATAAAATCAATTTTAAGAAAAGATTTTCCTCATCTCAACCCAAATCATCCATAACCATGTTCCTACAACCATTTTCAAGAATCAATTTGGAAAACCCCTCTTTTTATTTCAAACCAAACCCTAGGCTTTACCAAAAATTTCCAAATAAATAACCCTTTTCAAAGAACAAATAATTAAGCTAAAAATCATATAAAAGAATCAAAAAAATCCCTACCTCAAAGAAGAAGACACGAAGGAAAGATGGGTAGAACTTGACGGTGTCAAAAACGCTAAATGCTCCAACTAAAACGAAGCCCTCATCGTGCTCAATGTTTTTCTCTAAAGGACTAGGGTGAGGAAAATCACGGATTGAGAGTATTTGTGGCTAAAGATCAAGAACTAGAGAGAGAGAGAGAGAGAGATGAAAAAGTGATCCAAAAAGTACCCCTCTCGGATTGATATATGGACAGACCGCTCGAGCGACCAAAACATCGCTCGAGCAAACAGACACGGTAAGTGTCATTGCTCGAGCAAACAAAACCACCGCTTAAGTGTACATTGACCCCCTTCCAATAGTTCAGACCTATAAAAGTTCACTCGAGCGCAGGAAGAGTCGGTCGAGCGCAGATATCAAACTCTCAGTAGTTTTACAGACTGTAAAAGACAGCTCGAGTGTAGGAAACGTAGCTCGAGCGAACAAACAAAATTCTGCGCAACAACACTTTGAAAAACTAACCTCCCAACCTGTTTCAAATACAACCAAAGCTCCCAATAGCCAAACCCAACAAACAACAAGGTGGAAATGACCTGAACAATGGTTAAATACACGGTTCTCTGATCTAGAACCAATAAAAGGGGTCGAGTTTAAACCAAAATTATTATATGACATAAACCACCACCAACAAGTAAATGTAAAGTTGATTTCAAATGAGTTATATTCTGATTGTAATATGTTGCATTATCTAAATTAATAGCAAATATTTTATTTTGCAAAGTCCACTCATATAATACATTTCTTTTTTCTACACCAAGCGAATGACCAGTGTATGGAAGTTTAACTAATTTCTTTTATTTAAGTTTCAATCATTATCAATAAAATGTGCAGTGGTACATTAATATGTTAAACCATTATTTGACCATAGATCAGATGTTAAATAAACTCTTCCATTCAAATTTTTAAAGATGTCAAATAATTGACCTTTAATATCCTCAAATTTCTTTAAAATCTTATTTCTAGTAGTATTTCTTGAAAAACTTTGATATTGCACTGCAAAACTTTCGTGAACCATTTGTAAAAAATTAGGTCATTCACTAGTAGCAAAAGGTTTTTTTTTTCATAATGTAATTAATTACAGAATTTTGTGCATGTATAAGATCATATAATAATGTTTGCAAATGACCAGTTGATAAAGCTCGTAATTGCATTTGACTTCTAATATCATGTTGTTGACTTTGTACATGTTTGTTAGCATGCCTTTTTAGATGACTAGTACCCTTTACAGATGCAACACTAACTAAATGTGCACAATATTTACATTTTTCTTTAAATGTAATTATACTATCAAGATTATTTACAGACATTTTTTCAAAATGATCCCAAACACCACTAGTCGTGCCCCTAGATGATGATCCAGCTATTGGAAGAGAGATATTAGGTACATTAGAAGAAGAATCAACATATTTATATTGTGTAGTATATGCATCAATATCGACATAAATATTAGAAATATTATGATCCATATTAATGTAAGGAAAATAATATATAAGAACTAACAATTCATTTAAATAATGAGTAAACAGTAACGACTAATATATGTTAAGAAATAATTAATGAAAAAAAATAAGTAACTAATAAATTTGATTTAACTAATTAATGTTAACGACTGACGAATGCGATACAAAAATTAATTTCTTCTGATAGAAGTCTATTTTTGCACAATTGCAATTGCCACTTACAGATAAGACTTCAAAATCAATTGAGAGAGTTGAGAGTTGAGAGTTGAGAGAGATTGATAGAGAGAGAATTGTTTGTGGAAAATAAAATGAAGGAAGAGGATATTTATAGGAGTTTGGTAGGGCGGGGGTCAATTTGTATAAAAAAAGAAAAAGAAAAATCGACCGTTGGAGTAAAACGTTCAAATGACCATTTGATTATTATTATTATTGTTTTGAATCCTGATCGTTGCAGGTTGAATATATATATTTCGAATTTGATTGTTTCAGAGAGACGTTAGGGGGTGGGGAAGACCGCCGGTGTCACGACCCCGAACCGCCCCTAGTAGTTTGGTGCCATGATGGCAAGTAATCCGAGATTACCGAAGGCCAACTTTCAAAATTCACACACAATCAGAGTATAAATATATGAGGCTCACAAGTGCGGAAGCAATAATCTAAAATACAAGTGGTCCATAAGAGCAGTGCATAAGTCAAATGAAATGGCATACATCTTTTCATAGCTTTACAATTTGAATACAAATAGAAATGGAGTACAAAAATACATATTACATCTTGGTAAAAGGCTTTTCAAGCCAACATGTTCAAAATACATAGGCTTCAAGATTGCCGACATAAACAAAAACACTTGAGCCACAAATCATGAAACATAATCTTCTAGTTTGCCGACATCCTCACTGCCGACATAAAATACATGCAAAACACACATCTCGGCGTAGCCGACTTCTTGCTTGTTACCTACATACATACATAGGGAGGGTGAGCTTGGATACTCAGTGAATGGTACAAGTAATAAAGGGGTTAAATGAATGATTCCCGAGGTCTTCTCAAAACAATACATAGTATATCTTTGCCAAAACCATACATAACATAGCTTAGCTTGGCTTAGAACAAAACATCATTCGAACCTTAGTCTTTCAAAACTTGCTTACTTAACATACGTCAATTCAAAACATGGGGTGATGACATCCCGGCAAAACAAAAGCATAACCTCGGCATAACTTTGGTCCTTCAAAACTACTTACTTACTTACAAGACCCACGCGGTAAACCGTTAGTGGCAAAACAAGACAAAGCAAGGGAGATATCTCAAACAAGGGTGCTACGAAAGTTTAGAGTCGTCCAGCACGAGGGACCTATGTTACAAAGGCCCGTAGCCCTTTAACACTTGGGTGCTGTGCAAGTTTAGAGTCCTCCAGCACAAGGGATGTAATAACCCACGTTCATGTCTTAGTCATGTTCATGTACATTGCGTGATTTTGTCTTGTTAAGCTTGCATTTGCAGACTTTGACTTGTTTTGCCTAAGTAAAGGTGCCTGTCTTGTTTTGTGCTTATGAGATTTGCCTAAGTGTTGTATGCATGTTTTGTTCCTTCCTTGCTATGTTAAGCCTAGGTCATGTTAAGCCTAGGTCATGCCAAGCCTAGGTCATGTTAAGCCTAGGTCATGCCAAGCCTAGGTCATGTTAAGCCTAGGTCATGTTAAGCCTAGGTCATGTTAAGCCTAGGTCATGCCAAGCCTAGGTCATGTTAAGCCTAGGTCATGTTAAGCCTAGGTCATGCCAATCCGAGGTCATCTTAAGCCTAGGTCACACCTTTGAACCTCTTACACCTTGGACCATCTTGGAACCGCTTTTGTGACCTCCACCATCACCTAGGCATATTGGCCGAGGTGTTATCACCTAGGCATCCGAGATCCTTAATCCTTGCACCTAGTGATCTTGTTCTGGGACTGGAATGACCTAGACCGAGGTGTGGCACATCTAGGCCAAGGTGTGGCACAGCTAGGTCAAGTGTTATCCTTCCTAGCCGAGGTCATTGGAACCTTACTTGCCGAAGCTTTGTCCTAAGCCGAGATCATTACTTGCCGGAGTTCCCTTGCCATCTAGCTTGTTGAGTACGCCTTGTCAGGGCCTTGTCTTGTCAATCTATCACCTTTTTGAAGAGAACCAACCAACCGTTACCACGTGTCCGAGCTGAGAGTTAAGTCAGCCGGCAGAGAGAGAAACCCCTCATTTGTTGTATCTTGTTTTGAAGAGTAGAGAGAGAAGCTCTAGAAGGGGGAGAGGAGTTCTTGAGGAAGAGTAGATTTGCAAGCTTGATCCCTAGAGATCGAACCGTTAGATTCGTGTTCTAAGGTTAGATTCTTGATCTGCTCATGTTGTTCTTTATGTTCATGTTATTGCATTGCATGATTGAATATGATTTGTAAGCCATGCATTGCTTTGAAGTTCGGTTTTAGAAAGAGAAAATGGTTTTCATGTGTTCTTCAAGAAAAGTCATGTTTTGATCCGAAAGCTCATGCCAAGATCCATGTTTTTGTGTTTGTTTCCACATGATTTTCAAGTATGGGTACCCAGGTCCATGTTTTCGAACTCATGTCATGAAATCCCAGATCTCGTAATAACAAGTTATGATTTTAGCATTCATGTTCTTCATGTTCTTCATGCTCATGTTCTTCATGTTCTTCAAGGAGGAAACCCAGATTTCCAGGCTTCATTTCCCTAGGTGTGATCACCGAGACCACTCTTGCCTAGATCACACACCTTGGTCTACCTTGCATGATCACTTGCACGTTAGTTTATCTTGCATGCACACCTAGGCTAACCACTGCACACCTAGGCCAACCATGGTACACCCATGTCGGCACCTTGTAACACCTCGGCAGACAGCTGCATACTGAAGCCTAGGTAACCACACCTCGGCCAAGAGGTGTGGGACCTCGGCCAAGACCTCCTGAGTTCACCCAGCTAGGTCGTTTTAGCCTAGATCATCTCTGTGCATCCATTCCAAGACCTGGTTGGTACCCAGCATGTTTTCCCTAGATGTTTTCAGCATGTTTTCCCTAGGTATTTTCAGCATGTTTTCCCTAGATGTTTCCAGCATGTTTTCCCTAGGTATTTTCAGCATGTTTTCCCTAGGTATTTTCAGCATGTTTTCCCTAGATGTTTTCAGCATGTTTTCCCTAGGTATTTTCAGCATGTTTTCCCTAGATCATTTGCATTCATGTGAAGCTTGTTTTTAAGAGTGCATTCAATAGACTTTGACATGTGTTTGTAGGACTTGGACCTTTGCCTTGATCCCGACGTCCCAAGAACTAGGTGAGTGGTATTTCTAATAAAGATATGTTCTTAAGGTTTTGATAAAGCTTTGCTTTGGTTTGATAAAAGTATTTGTGAAGCATGAATGATATCCCTATTATATATATCAAGTATAAGCTATGTTTTGAATGACAAGTTATCAAGTATAAGCTTTGTTTTAATGTCAATCTTTGAAAGTCCGTACGTGCTAGGGGACTTTAAGCATTAGTAGCACACATGTGAAGTCCGTACGTGCCAGGGGACTTTAAGCATTAGTGGCACAAGTCCGTACGTGCTAGGGGACTTTAAGCATTAGTAGCACACATGTGAAGTCCGTACGTGCCAGGGGACTTTAAGCATTAGTGGCACAAGTCCGTATGTGCTAGGGGACTTTAAGCATTAGTAGCACACATGTTAAGCAAACAAGTTTTGAAGGACCAAGGTTATGCCGAGGTTATGTTATAAGTTTTGACGCATGTTAAGTATGTAAGTTTTGCAAGATTAAGTTTGATGAACAAAGATTTATCTCATGTTTTGTACAAGCTATGATAGGTATGGTTTTGACAAGATATATTATGTATTGTTTTGAAAGACCTCGGGAATCATTCATGTAACCCCTTTATTACTTGTACCATTCACTGAGTATCCAAGCTCACCCTCCCTATGTATATATGTAGGTAAAAGGCAAGAAGTCGGCTACGCCGAGATGTGTGTTTTGCAAGATGTTTTGGATGCATGTTATGTCGGCAATGTTTATGTCGGCAATCCGAAGATTATATTTCTTAACTTGCATTTCATGTATTTTGTTTATGTCGGCTTGTGAAAGCCCTTTGTAAGATGTAATATGTATTTTTGTACTTGGCTTTAATTGTGTTCAAGTTGTAAAGCTCTGTAAAGATGTATGCCATTCCATTTGACTTATGCACTGCTCTTATGGACCACTTGTATTTTAGATTATTGCTTCCGCACTTGTGAGCCCCCTATATCTATACTCTGATTATGTGTGAATTTTGAAAGTTGGCCTTCGGTAATTACGGATTACTGGCCATCACGGCACCAAACTACTAGGGGCGGTTTGGGGTCGTGACAAGGGACCTATGTTACAAAGGCCCGTAGCCCTTTAACACTTGGGTGCTGCGCAAGTTTAAAGTCCTCCAGCACAAGGGACCCATGTTACAAAGGTCCGTAGCCCTTTAACACTTGGGTGCTGCGCAAGTTTAGAGTCCTCCAATACAAGGGACCTATGTTACAAGGGCCTGTAGCCCTTTAACACTTGGGTGCTGCGCAAGTTTAGAGTCCTCCAGCACAAGGGACCTATGTTACAAGGGCCCGTAGCCCTTTAACGCTTGGGAGCTGCGCAAGTTTAGAGTCCTCCAACACAAGGGACCTATGTTACAAGGGTCCGTAGCCCTGTAACACTTAGGTGCTGTGCAAGTTTAGAGTCCTCCGGCACGAGGGACTTTCCGAGAATGTCATCAAAACAAAGCTTATTTGATACATTGTCATTCAAAACAAAGTTTATACTTGATACATAAAATAGGGATATCATTCATGCTTAACAAATACTTTTATCAAAACAAGGCAAAACTTTATCAAAACCTTAAGAACATAACTTTATTAAAAATACCACTCACTTAGTTCTTGGGACGTCGGGGTCAAGGCAAAGGTCCAGGTCCTACAAACACATGGCAAAGCATACTGAATGCACTTCTCAAAACAAGTCTTACATGCATGCAAATGATCTCAGAAAAACATGCTGGAAGTCAAAACACTGTTTTACATGTCAGGAAGACATGCTAGGTACCAACCAGGTCTTTGCCGAGGTCCCACACCTCCTGGCCGAGATGTGGCTACCTAGGCTTTGGCATGCGGCTGCATGCCGAGGTACGCACAAGACAAACTAAAGGTGTAAGTGATCGTGCAAGGTAGGCCAAGGTGAGATACGATGCTTGGCCAAACTGTGAGGTCTAGGTAAGAGTGATCTCGGCGACTACACCTCGGGAAGTGAAGTCTAGAGACCTGGGTTTCCACCCGTGAAGAACGGGAAGAACATGAACATGAAGATCATGAAGAACATGGATGCTAAAATCATAACTTCTTTATTTACAAAATCTGGGATTTCATGCTATGAGTTCGAAAACATGGACCTGGGTACCCATACTTGAAAATCATGTGAAAGCAAATACAAAAACATGGATCTTGGCATGAGCTTTCGGATCAAAACATGGCTTTTCTTGAAGAACACATGAATGCTATTTTTTCTTTCTAAAACTGAACTTCAAAGCAATGCATGGCTTACAAATCATATTCAATCATGCAATGCAATAACATAAACATAAAGAACAACATGGGTAGATCAAGAATCTAACCTTAGAACACGGATCTAACGGTTCGATCTCTAGGGATCAAGCTTGGAAATCTATCTCCTCCCAAGAACTCCTCTCCCTCTTCTAGAGCTTCTCTTTCCTCTTCAAAACGAAGATACAGAAATGATAGGCTTTTCTCTCTCTATTGGCTGACTTAACACTCAGCTCGGACACGTGGCAACGGCTGGTTGGCTCTCCTCAAAAAGGTGATAGATTGACAAGACAAGACTACGACAAAGCGTATCTAACAAGCTACCCTGTAAGGCACTCCGGCAAGTGATGACATCGGCTAACAACAAGACTTCTGCAACTAAGGTGACAATGACCTCGGCTAGGAAGGACAACTCTTGACTAAGCTGTGCCACACCTTGGCCTAGATGTGCCACACCTCGGTCTAGGTCATACCACTCCAGGACAAGGTCACTCAGGTGCAAAGGTAACATCTCGGCCTAGATAATACACATCTCGGCCTTAGTGATTCACACCTCAGCCTAGATAATGACATCTCGGCCAATATGTCAAGGCGAAGATGGAGGTCAACAAAGGGGTTCCAAGACACTTCTAGACTGAAGATGACCTCAGCTTAGAATGATCTAGGCTTAACATAACCTAGGCTTGGCATGACCTAGGCTTAACATAACCTAGGCTTCACATGACCTAGGCTTAACATAACAGGAAACGGACAAAGCATGCATACAATACTTAGACAAATCACATAAACACAAAACAAGACAAGATTCATAAATGCAAACTTATCGAGACAAAGTTATGTAAATGAACATGAATATGACCATGACATGAATATGGGTCGTTACAGCATCTTAACATGGAAAAACATACAAATGTATGCAAACATGACTAGGACACAAAATGTGGGTTGTTACATCCTTCCTCCCTTAAAGAAGTTTGGTCCCCAAACTTCACTTACCTTGTTCCCAAAGCGACTCCGGATGTCAAGCTCTCATCTCTTCTTTTCTTTTCTAGCCTTTGCCCTCGGACAGTCCTTCACAGGGTGACCCATCTCGCCACGTTCAAAACACGCTCTAGATGCTCGGCGACAAACTCCAAAATGTCGCCTGCCGCAACTTGTACATGTCGGCTTAGCATTACCTTCCTGCTTTGAGTTGCTGGAACTGCCCATGTTCGCCTTTCTCTTAGCATTGAACGGTACTTTATGATTCTCATAGTGCTGTCTCTTTTTCTGTTTCTCCTCCAAGTTCTGACTCTTGTTCAAGTTGGTTTCTACCAGGATGGCCTTGTCTAGTACTCCGGCATACGTCGGCATGCTGAACAATGTGCCCTCTCTATACGAGGCTGACTGCGGCTGCACTTGTGGTACTGGAGGAGGTGGAGGTGGTACTATTTGTCGGTCATCTGTCTGCTCGGCCTGAGTGGATGCGGTATCAGTGTTCTGTCGTCTTACCTGCCTTAACTCGCGTGCCAAACCTTTGACCAGTCCTTCCAATCTGTCTATTCTGTCTTCGAGATAATCTCAGCCAACTGGGGGTTTACCTCTTCTCATGGTGCTGGGGGTATGCAGGATGTGACACTTAGAACAAGAGGAACAAATGAACATATATGCAAGTGAACATGATCATGCCGATGTAACAAATGCTCATGCCGAGATGATGCACACCTTCTCAAGTAGCAAGCAACATGATGCAAATCCTAAAATCATTCTAAGGGACATCCTATGCTCTTTAGGACTCAAAGTGTGTGAATAACATGCTATAAGGAACTTGTGCTCTGATATCATTCTGTCACAACCTCGAACCACCCCTAGTAGTTTGGTGCCGTGATGGCCAGTAATCCGAGATTACCGAAGACCAACTTTCAAAATTCACACACAATCAGAGTATAAATATATGAGGCTCACAAGTGCGAAAGCAATAATCTAAAATACAAGTGGTCCATAAGAGCAGTGCATAAGTCAAATGAAATGGCATACATCTTTTCATAGCTTTACAATTTGAATACAAATAGAAATGGAGTACAAAAATACATATTACATCTTGGTAAAAGGCTTCTCAAGCCAACATGTTCAAAATACATAGGCTTCAAGATTGCCAACATAAGCAAAAACACTTGAGCCACAAATCATGAAACATAATCTTCTAGTTTGCCGACATCCTCACTGCCGACATAAAATACATGCAAAACACACATCTCGGCGTAGCCGACTTCTTGCTTGTTACCTACATACATACATAGGGAGGGTGAGCTTGGATACTCAGTGAATGGTACAAGTAATAAAGGGGTTAAATGAATGATTCCCGAGGTCTTTTCAAAACAATACATAGTATATCTTTGCCAAAACCATACATAACATAGCTTAGCTTGGCTTGGAACAAAACATCATTCGAACCTCAGTCTTTCAAAACTTGCTTACTTAACATACGTTAATTCAAAACATGGGGTGATGACATCCCGGCAAAACAAAAGCATAACCTTGGCATAACCTTGGTCCATCAAAACGTACTTACTTACTTACAAGACCCACGCGATAAACCGTCAGTGGCAAAACAAGACAAAGCAAGGGAGATATCTCAAACAAGGGTGCTGCGAAAGTTTAGAGTCCTCCAGCACGAGGGACCTATGTTACAAAGGCCCGTAGCCCTTTAACACTTGGGTGCTGCGCAAGTTTAGAGTCCTCCAGCACAAGGGACCTATGTTACAAAGGCCCGTAGCCTTTTAACACTTGGGTGCTACGCAAGTTTAGAGTCCTCCAGGTGCTGCGCAAGTTTAGAGTCCTCCGGCACGAGGGACTTTCCGAGAATGTCATCAAAACAAAGCTTACTTGATACATTGCCATTCAAAACAAAGTTTATACTTGATACATAAAATAGGGATATCATTCATGCTTAACAAATACTTTTATCAAAACAAGGCAAAGCTTTATCGAAACCTTAAGAGCATAACTTTATTAAAAATACCACTCACTTAGTTCTTGGGACGTCGGGGTCAAGGAAAAGGTCCAGGTCCTACAAACACATGGCAAAGCATGCTGAATGCACTTCTCAAAACAAGTCTTACATGCATGCAAATGATCTCGGGAAAACATGCTGGAAGTCAAAACACTGTTTTACATGTCAGGAAGGCATGCTGGGTACCAACCAGGTCTTTGCCGAGGTCCCACACCTCCTGGCCGAGATGTGGCTACCTAGGCTTTGGCATGCGGCTGCATGCCGAGGTGCGCACAAGACAAACTAAAGGTGTAAGTGATCGTACAAGGTAGGCCAAGGTGAGATACGATGCTTGGCCAAACTGTGAGGTCTAGGTAAGAGTGATCTCGGCGACTACACCTCGGGAAGTGAAGTCTGGAGACCTGGGTTTCCACCCGTGAAGAACAGGAAGAACATGAACATGAAGATCATGAAGAACATGGATGCTAAAATCATAACTTCTTTATTTACAAAATTTGGGATTTCATGCTATGAGTTCAAAAACATGGACCTGGGTACCCATACTTGAAAATCATGTGAAAGCAAATACAAAAACATGGATCTTGGCATGAGCTTTCGGATCAAAACATGGCTTTTCTTGAAGAACACATGAATACTATTTTTTCTTTCTAAAACCGAACATCAAAGCAATGCATGGCTTACAAATCATATTCAATCATGCAATGCAATAACATAAACATAAAGAACAACATGGGTAGATCAAGAATCTAACCTTAGAACACGGATCTAACGGTTCGATCTCTAGGGATCAAGCTTGGAAATCTATCTCCTCCCAAGAACTCCTCTCCCTCTTCTAGAGCTTCTCTCTCCTCTTCAAAACGAAGATACAGAAATGATAGGCTTTTCTCTCTCTATCGGCTGACTTAACACTCAGCTCGGACATGTGGCAACGGCTAGTTGGCTCTCCTCAATAAGGTGATAGATTGACAAGACAAGACTATGACAAAGCGTATCTAACAAGCTATCCTGTAAGGCACTCCGGCAAGTGATGACATCGGCTAACAACAAGACTTCGGCAATTAAGGTGACAATGACCTCGGCTAGGAAGGACAACTCTTGACTAAGCTATGCCACACCTTGGCCTAGATGTGCCACACCTCGGTCTAGGTCATACCACTCCAGGACAAGGTCACTCAGGTGCAAAGGTAACATCTCGAACTAGATAACACACATCTCGGCCTTGGTGATTCACACCTCGGCCTAGATAATGACATCTCGGCCAATATGTCAAGGCGAAGATGGAGGTCAACAATAGGGTTCCAAGACACTTCCAGACTGAAGATGACCTCGGCTTGGAATGATCTAGGCTTAACATAACCTAGGCTTGGCATGACCTAGGCTTAACATAACCTAGGCTTCGCATGACCTAGGCTTAACATAACAGGAAAGGGACAAAGCATGCATACAATACTTAGACAAATCACATAAACACAAAACAAGACAAGATTCATGAATGTAAACTTATCGAGACAAATTTATGTAAATGAACATGAATATGACCATGACATGAATATGGGTTGTTACAGTATCTTAACATGCCAAAACATACAAATGTATGCAAACATGACTAGGACACAAAATGTGGGTTGTTACAGCCGGCAAAACGGAATTTTTTTTTAGGCCAAGCTGGGTTTAAAAATGACGGCCCAAGCCTAGGGTCTCGGGTTGGGCTCGAGCCCACCTTGGGCCACGGGCCATTTTACACTCCTGTGTCATGGCAAAACACGCCATAGTCATTATTGTGATGACTCGGATTCTAATACGTATCGGATTGGTGTAAATTGGTGCCCATCACCTTAAATCTTGTATGGTTGTCAGACTCTTGGTATTGATGAGTTGGCAAAGTGAACCTTAAATATTATAACTGAGGACCCTTGGGTGATGTTTGGAACCTTGATTGAAGCCTTAACAAGGTATTTAGGTAAGATTAGATCAAAATCCCCAAATTTGAATTTTTGTTTTTAACCAACCTTCACTCTTTTGCCCTTTTCTCTTTCCACACTTTGCATTTGGATGTGAAACTAGAACCATTGGAAATCTTGTTTCCGGGGCTTTGATTTGGACACAAGAACGACTTAAAAGGAAGTCTGAACGAGAGAGTTATACATGTTTGAATTTTGACTTTCTGTGCTGGATGCATGCTCGCTCAAGCAAACTGCGCGATTTTCAGAGATTCTGGGAGCTTCTTTTCTATGCGCGAGCCAAGCTTCCTTCGCTTGAGCGACCAAGTCACTAACAGACAATGTAAAGTGACTTTTTGGCCCAAAAATTTTATTTTTCTCCCTCTCTTCTCCTTCCATCCTCCAAACCTGTAACGCCCCGAAACAATTCGACAAGGACTACCCACTTCCAAATATGATATTAACCAATTCCCATTACACAAGATCAAATGTTTTACAAAATAATCTCACATGCGTTTATACATTCATTGATAAACTAGTACATAAATCTATAGCATGTAAAATCATCGAATCAAAATGAATAAGGCCCTCAAGGGCTTACAAGTTCCAAGGCAATGGCCCGGCTACACAAAATGGTCTCTCGGACCCATCCACATTAGGCCTTGGCTTTACAAAAATTTACACAAAAATATAAGAGCAAACACTCTTCACAATCACGTCCACGCCATCAACTTGGCGGGATCACCACATCTTTATGTGCACCAAATCCCATAGGGGTGAGCATAAAGCCCAGTAGAGATATTCTCACAAAGTATATACAGTTATGCATATTCTTAAAACAATGAAATGTTAATGCCATGCCATGCATCCTTCAAGGAAAATTCATTTCATGCACATTTTAAAAGCTTTCTATCTTTCCAACAATCATTTGCCATCTTAACATTTTTCCAAAATTTCCAATCATTAATCAATAGGGGTGGTAAATATGACACTGGTAATCCCTAGGCTGGTGTCTGCAAGTAGACTATACAAGTACTACCAAACTGTCATTTTTACAGGTATTAACCGGAAGGCTCGACACCTACCGCGCGGCTTTCTGGTCTTTCACCATGGACACTCAGGCCAACTTATTAAAAATTCATCTACACCCCCTAACTGGACTTACCAACGTATTTATCCCATACCATATTTCCGTAATTCTCTTTTCAACAACAATTTCTTTCATGAAATAATTATCTCCAATCTAAGTTTACAATGCAAAATAACAATAATTGAATGGAAATACAATATAATGATTCTTCCATGACTCATAACATTTCTCTATTTTCAAAGCCTCTACAATATTATCAACAATCATATTTCCCATTAACTCTTTCAATGCTCATCCAAGGTAACCATATGTTATCTATACTTAGCCAAAATTTCACTTTTAGCAATCCTTAGCAATAGAGTCTCATCAAGACTTCATGTAATGTTTTTCAAACATAAATTCTGAACATTTATAATTCTCATAATCTCATAATGCACAATGATTATCATCTTACACATAAATATTTCCATGCATTCAACAATAATTTCAAAGTGAGGTCCTCAACTCTCTTATCAAAAAGGTTATCATTTCTTCATATCACATTTAGAAATCCACACTTATTGACTCATTTAAACACAAGAGAAGAAGGATTTCATAGTTGTTCCCATATTTTCTAAAAACCCCCAATTTCTAGGGTTCTTTCTCAAGAAGTCAAAACACCTTCCATTACATGTGAGAGTTCATCAAAATCATCTTTCTTATGTCATAGGTAAAAGACTTCAAGAGTCAACTTAAAACATTTAAAGTTTAAACCCTCATTTGAGAAATTTTGATCATCTTTGAGTTAAGAAACAAGCTCTCAAAATAATTTCAAGAAAAGTAACAAAATCAACATATATCTTGCAAAAAATATATATATGACTTAAGAATGTCCCTACCTCAATGTTGATGAAGGAATGAAGGTGAAACCCTAACTTCAAGGATGGAAAGCTTTGATTTCTACCACACCAAGTGAAGCTCTAGCTTGATCTTCAAGATTTGCGGAGATGATGAAGATCTAAACCCAAGAGTTTGCAAGGAAATCAAAGTTTTTAGATGTTTGATGAAGGTTTTTTAGAGAGAAGGAGGAGAAATATGGTTTTTAGAGTGAGAGAGAAGGGTTAGAAATGAGATATTTTCGGCCTCAAAATGACAAAAAAATAGAGTTTTCGGACTACCAGAGTGTCGCACGTGCGGCATCCATTCCCGCACTTACGGAGCACCCCTTCCCGCACGTGCGAAGCGCCCCTTCCCACACGTGCGCCCTCACCCCCGCACGTACGAGGCTCCTCCCGCATCTCAGCCCACATCTGCAATTTAAGCAGTGTCCTCAACCAAATAGTCCTAGAATTCTGCACGTGAGGCTTCACTCCCCGCATGTGCGGCCCAAGGCCCCCGCACATGCGGCCCCTGGCTTCCAGCCCAGAATTTTCTGGCTTCACTCCCGGGCACTCCAGACGTGGCTGCGCGCACTCCGAAACAAGAGAAGTTTAAGTCCCCAAACAAAACGGAGGTAAAGACTATTATTTAGAGAACCAATTCCAAACGTGATTGATCCAACGAAAGGGAAAGAAGAAGGGAACGAAGAAAAAGAAGTAAAGACTCGGTCACCACAAAACCCGAAACCCTAACCTTCCAAACTCTTGATTTCTCTTCTTTTCACCCAAGATTCACCCCAAATCTTTAAAGAAGGTTGAAGAGCAAGCAAGATCAAGACTTCTACCGATTGTTTTTCGATTTCATTGGAGTTTCAGGTTAGGTCTTCATCTTTAGCTTCCAATCTTGAGGTAGGGAGTTCTCTTAGCCTTAAATATTTATGATTCAAAGTGATTTTGGTGATATGTTGGGATTTTGAGTTGATTATAGGTTAGAAAACATTAATGGCTAGTTGTTTAAGTAGAAATGGGGGTTTCACTCAAACTTTTAAAGGGTGTTGAATGTTTTAGTATATTGATAAACAATAATTGATTATTTGAGGATTTAACTAAGAAAAGAGAAAAACTCCCAATTTTCTTCAAAACCCTAGGTTTGAAATGTTGAGTAAAAAGGGGATTTTGAAACTAATTGATAGTTTTAAGTAAAAATTGACATTAATATGGTATTGGAATACATGGAGATTATGGAATGGGTAAATCCTAATAATTTGATGAAACTAGTGTGGGGATAGAAGTTGTGGATTAAATCATTTTGGAACCTTAGCTTGGAAGTTTAATGGAAAGGAGATAACTTACCTAAGTAATGTTTAAAGGTGGAATTGGAGTTGTTTTGAGTTGATATTCACATGATGTTGGAACGATGGAGAATTTGGGATTGATGTTGCTATATTAGATGATTATGGAAATTGTTGAGATTACCTTGCTTATGTTTCATGTTAATTATTCATGTAGTAATGATTTGAACCTTAGGCAAACTATGATATTAGCAAACCAATTGCATTGCATTGCATTGTATCTTCATGGCTTTGGGATCAAGTGTGTAGAGTTAAATAAAAAAAAATGGGTTATTTTGAAATATGTTATGTGTGTTGAGGTACCCAATTGCCCTTCCGTGCTTGTAGGGCGGAAAATGTGGGGATGTTATTGGTACATTGGTAAAGGTGCCCAATTGGCCTACTGTGCTTGTAGGTCGGTAAATATGGGGGAAAGTTACAATGATTGATAGGTGTCCAATTGCCCTTCTGTGCTCGGTGGCCTGAAAATGTGGAGATGTTTTAAGAATGAAATGGGTGTCCAATTGTCCCTCCGTGTTTGGTGGCCGTAAATGTGGAGGTTTTCTAAAAGTAAGAGGTGCCCACTTGCCCTACTGTGCTTGGTGGCCAATAAATGTGGGAAGTGTTTGTGGCATGTAACATGAAGTTTGTTACAAAATGAACGTTCATGGTTAAATCAATGGTTAACAAATTGGGTCAAACTTGGAATACGAATTTAGCATTTTACAAATTGGCTTTCTAATTAAGTTAAGTTGTATGCATGGCATGACATTGTATGAACATAATCACTTTGAGCATACTTATTTGTTGTTAAGTTTATTTCCTATTGAGTATCAAAGCTCACTCTCTTTTTATGGGTTGGATATCCTAAAAACTCCAGGTGTTGAAGATGTACCATGACAGTGTCGAAAAGCGAATGAAATTCAATGTGGAGCGCCGAAGCTTCTTTGATGTTGTTCGCCTATAGCCATTGAGCTTGTTTGTTGAGTTAGGAATTTTATTTGTTGAATCAAGGCTCTTAGTCTTGAAAGGTGTAAGCCATTGTGGCAATTTAGATGGATATTTTTATATTACCGTGTATTGTAATTTTATTACTCTGAGCTTGACAAGAAATTTATGAGAATGTAATAGATTCCAGTTATTGAATTGTGTACCTTTGCTTCTCGTTCATATATTGGGCTGGTAGCATATCGTGGTATAAATATCGGGGCGTTACAATTATCAAAGGAAAGAGCCTTGAACCCATAGGCGGAGCTATGCATGAAGTAAGGGTTTCAATTGAACCAACTCAATTTTGAATTTTTTTTATTTTTTTTTTAATATAGAATTACGTAGTATTATATAAAATTTTTAAAAGGTTGAAAATTCTAAAAACCCTAGAGATATTGATTCGTGATTATGTTTCAATTTTAAACAATAAATATCAATTCTAATCAAACAATCAATAACAAATTGACACAACAATTTAACGTAGAAAATATCACAATTGGACTCGTCCAATTATAATAAAAAATTATGAGTCAAAACCACACACCAATCCACCAAGAAGACAAAAAGGAATTACAGACAAGTACCCTCAATTACCTAGTGAATCCACGCCCAAATTGAACCAAATCCAATGTGCCTCTTCTACCACCGTCTTCGCCTCCAAATTACTTTACCCAATGTTAAATCCACAACGCCGATATTGAATTCACGACGATAAGCCACCCCAGAATCCACCAAAGCTTCACGCCCAAGTTCTCCAGAATCCACAGACAAACACCTCTCTCTTTTTGTGAATGAAATAACAAAAACAACTCTTGATGTTTGACAATATGTAGTTTGTTAATCAATCAATCACCCTCATCTGAAACACCCTCACCTTCTATACATCAAGGAAACTCATCTGAAACACCCCCAATATAAAACACTTTGTTTTCTCTTTCTCTTTAAGAATATGGGCAGGTTAAACCCTAAAAACAACAACGACGCACTTTATACTAAACAGAGTCGCGAAGACTGCTTGAGCCACCACTTTACCGCTCAAGCGGTGTGAGTAAAGGTAGTACAAAGATATAGGCCAACCGCTTGAGCGCAACATCTACCGCTCGAGTGGTAAAACTTGTCTCTTAGAAGTTCAAAACGCAAGAAAAGATACTAGACGAACCATTTCATCTCTTGAGCACACAAATGACCGCTCGAGCGGTCAAACAACTTTGACTGCTTCTTGGCTTTGGGGGCGCTGGCCCTCGACCCCACCTGGGCGTTGGCTTTTGGATCCGCGTAAGTTGATCGGGCAACTCAATCCCCCATACATAGTCAGTGGAGTGGCAAACAAAGAATGCTCAAGATACGGAATGTTAGCACAACCTTCTCTACACATGCACAATTTAAGCTGAATTTGCATCTAAACACTCACAACTTTACTAAAATAAAAGAGATTAAAACTAAAAGAAGTTTTGTTAAATGGGTAACAATTTTTATAAATTGACACTTTAAAAAAAAATAAAAATAAATTGTTTTAAAAAAAATTAATTCTATGTTTATCATAATTTTATACTATTTTTTGTTTAGCACGCATAACTATTAATGGTTGAATTTGAATATAAATATGAATATGAATAAGACTTATAGATATCATTACAATAACCATTGTGTATGTCACAAATTAGATATCATGTAAAAATATGGTGAGTGTAACCTTTAACAATGATATATCATAATATTATTTTCTTAACAATGATATATATAAAAATAAAATCATACATTATTTATGTATAAAATGATGTAATTTCAAATGGATCTTTCACTTTAAAATAAAACACCCATGAAGATGTTTTTTATTTATAACATCATTTTTGTGATCTTTTTTATTTATAAATTTTATATATAAATAGAGTTTATATAAAAAAAGGAAAGAAAGCCACAAAAAAAAAATACTTCTTTTAAATAATGAAATTTTTAGTTCCTTACAAAGACTTTCTTTTTTTTCCCTCAAAAAGAATCATTTTGTCTCATCTCTATTTGATTGATTCAAAATCGTAATCTCATTTTCTTTAGATTCATTGAACAAATAGTATATTAGTGTACCTAAATATTGTTGTAAAACTTAACTAGTTTGAATTATTTTATAATATTACTATATATGATATTTCAGTAAATTTATAATAGATATAGAAAAATCTCAAAATCTTCAAGATATCGATTTGTATTTATGTATCAATTTTAACCAGTAAAGAGCAATCCCAATCAAACAATCAAAGACAAATCGACACAACGATTTTACATGAAAAAATTACAATTGGAGTGCCTCCAATTGTAATAAAAAAATCATGGGCAAAAGCCACAAAACAATTCACTAAGAAGACATAAAGGAATTACACAAGTGTACTCTCAATTATCTAGCGAATCCATGCCCGAATCAAACCGACACCTATGTGCCTCTTCCACCACTGTCTTCATCTCAGAATTGTCTTGCCCAACATTGAATCCACAACGCCGATATCGAATCCACGACAATGAGCCACCCCGGAATCTACCAAAGCTTCAGACCCAAATTCCAAAGAATCTACCAAAGAATTACTCTCTCTTTTGTACTGAATAAATAAAACAAACGAACCCTTTGATATAATCCACTCAATTTGTGATTTAAACTCTCACAAATATCAAAGGAAACAAATAAGGAAACTTCAGAAGAAAACCCTAATATCCAAGAAGAATATTTGAAAGCCATAACCCTAAAATTTGATAGAACCACATATTTATAGAAAACAGGGCCGCTATCTCCACTTGAGCACAAGAATGGCCACTCGAGCGGACTGACTAAAACGAGTGTTTCAAAACAAGGATCTACTCTTGGGTGCAAGAAAGGCCACTTGAGCTCAAAAACACAACTTCCAGTACTTTTGTAGACAGTTCAAACTTCTGGAACCAAAGATTCTTCACTTGAGTGCACAAATGGCCGCTCGAGTGCACAGATCACAAGCTCCTTTGCATAGGCACAATTCGGGTTAGATTCACATCTAAAAACTCATAGCCTCATTGAAATAAAAGATCGAATAAAATTACAACTGAAAGTGTTTTGTCAAACGGGATTGCAAATAACAAAAACCTAACAGATATGTGCAAATTTATTTTGATAAGTATTCTAGAATTAAAAATATGATGTAATGATAGCGCTAATAATTGATTAAATGTTACAATCGAAGGAAAAAAAATTGGTGACGAAGAATTTTTTTTGCCACACTATTACTTACAAAAAATCTCCCCTAGAGGGGGGGCGTTGGAACATTGGCAAATACTGGAAGATTTCATAACCTCCCACAAAGTTTGAGAGAATGTAAGAATATTGTACAAAATTCCAGAACTTGGACATAATACTCTAAAGCAAATTCTAAATAGTTCTAGAAAATTGTGGAAGGCTTCAAAAGAATTCCGCACACCACATTAATTGTACATTCTAGATTGTTTCTAGTTAGAGCAAGGTTGCCTATATAAAGGGGAGGTCTCATTTGGCCAAACTAGGGATTGTCATTTCCCCTCGCTCTACTTTGCCCCCACCCCACATGGGTTTTTCCCACTTTGATGAGAAAGTGGAGAGGGGGCGAATTTTGCTTTCCCTATCCCAATTATATTTATTAAATATATTTATATTTGTATGTATATAATATATAATTTAAATGATATCGATGATACTTAATTAAATGACACAACTTAAGACGGAGATGGAAGTGTGCCAACCGTGGGAGGTGGAGGAGATGAATAAAAAAAATGGGCGGTGGGAGTGGTGGCGGTGCTAGCACATTGTACATTTCATCCGAGAGAGTCGGAGAAGACAAGCTTACTAAGACACAAACCAACCAGACCAACCAGGACAGCTTCATCATATTGATTGAAATTGCTATGGAGATAGATTGAAGTTGTTTTTGGAGTTATGAGATATCTCTACTTGTAGAGGTTAAGAGGGAACGGGGTCACGTATGCCCTCAGTTGAGTTGAGTTCTGTTTTCTTTTTCCTTTCTTTTCTTTTTTTAATTTTTTTTTAACACATCGTCCGTAAAACATTGTTTACAAGTATGCTTTTTATCTCTCTCTCTCTCTCTCTCTCTCTCTCTCTCTCTCTCAAATGGAAGTTAAAAATATTGATTTATGATGATTTATGTTATGAATGATATGTTTTGATTTGCTAAAATTAAAAGTTATAATTTTGTGACTTTTGTGTTAAAATTATAATTATTTTTTTTTTATTTTTTTTTTTTGGGTTTGATAAAATATAAACTAATTTGACAAAAATAAATATCAAAAAAATGTTTTTGAATTTTTTAAAATTATTTTTACCACTAAAGATAAAATTATGTAAAATTGATAAATTTTTTAGACATCTATTTATTTATTTTTTTACGAAATTAATTTTTATTATGTGATTGGATGATAATCATATAATGGGTGGTTGTTTTTATTTTCATTAAATTAGTTTTTATTTTTTCAAAAGTCAAATATTGCGACAACTTTAATATCATTATTCTACTAATCCATTAAATCAAAAAAATCTAAAACAAAAAACATTTCATATATTACATATATCGATTACATATTAAAAACCTGACAACCAACCATTACATGATTATCATCACAAAATAAAAATTAATTTGGTAAAATAAATAAATAAATAAATAAATATCTAAAAGATTTATCAATTTTATATAATTTTATCTTTGGTGTGTAGAAATTATTTTTAAAAATTGAAAAATATTTTTTTTGACATTTATTTTTGTCAAATTAGTTTATATTTTATCAAATTGATGGTTTTGCCCTTGAAATTGAGCAATGACATCTTCAATTGTCCTTATTTGGAACAAAATTAAAAAATCATTAGAATAGTGATGACTCATACTGGACAAACTTCGGCTGAGAGGTCTTTGAAACTTAAGATAAACATTACCTCCTTGTGTCTGGATAACAGCATCAATAGTTTGTCGGATAATTGGTCTGACAGGCATAGCATTTTTAATTTGCCATCTGTACAGAAATGTAATATTGTTCCACGGAATCATTTTAGGAACTACAACCTGGCTACTAAAAAGATTAGTGTCAATAAGGACAGCTTGTCCTAACTCACTGTGTTTTCTGATATACGGGTTTAAAGTACTTAAAACTTTAAGATGAATCCTGAAAATAGCAGATAACGGTGGGGACCCTGGTAAATACTGATAGCCATTAGTCAAAATTCATAGTTCAAGAACTTTAGACAGGTTAGGGTTTATGAGTGCTATACTCAAATTCAGATAAAAATTAAAATATACTGGTCCATGAGACAAACTGGTTTCAACGTATAGCGACCCCGGTCTTTTCCCATTTGATTATTGTATCCGGACTTAGGTTCCGTTTATTCTGTCATTGTATAATTGTTGTCGTCGTCCTTTATTTTCTCATTTGGAGTTATAGGATGTGTTGGGCAGGTTTGTTTCAGGTTGGTTGGGTTCGTAAACCAAGTGTTGCTGTCCAGTTTTTGGGTTGGTCGCTCGAGCCAGGGCTTGGTCGCTCGACCGAGGGTTGTTTTTTGTGTCTTCTGGCTCGATCCAGCTTTGCTTCGCTCGAGCGAGCGTTTGCGTCTAGTATAGACCTGAGGGCAGTGCTTATTCGCTCGAGCGAGATTTTCTTCGCTCGAGCGAGCGAGGTGTATGTTTTCGAGTTCCTCGCTCGAGCGAGATTTCTGTCGCTCGAGCGTGCTGCTGGGTTGCAGACCTGAAGCATTACATTTTTTGCTCGAGCGAGGTTTTCGTGTGTCTGGTCGCTCGAGCGACCAAGTCTTCGCTCGAGCGAGTCTGTCAGGTTTAAATAGGCAGCAGCGTGTTTCAGATCAGTTTTTGATCCACTTTCAGATTCCAAAACCCTAGGTACGAGTTCTCTCTCCCTCTACACACCATCTCTCTTAGGATTGATCTACTTAGAGTGAGTTTCTACCTTAGATCCTTTATTAAAAAGATAGAGTGAGTCGAGGGCTTCCTTTTAATCTGAACGTTTGGTGATTTGGAGCACATTAGAATTTGGGTCTTCATCTCTGTCTTCTCCATTCGGGTTATTTTATTCGAGGTAGGGATTTCCTACTCCAATGTATACGTTTTGTTCTAAGTTCTAGCATTTTAATAGGTTGGGGGTATTTTGGTAATTTTGGGGAAAAACCCTAGATGTTTAAATAAATTGAATTGTATATTTAATTTAAGGAACATTGGGGAAACTAGTTAAATTCATGAGTTTGAGCAATCTATTGATTAAATGGGGTAGTTGGTTAATTTAAATCACTCGTCCATTTAATTGTTAAGTTATTTATTTCCAAGTCTAGAAATAACTGTTTTGGGCTATCGGTAGAGGATAGTCGCGATTGTTGTAGACACTACATGTGGATTAGGGATAACTGAAACTAATCATTGATTAAGTCATCAATTTTGACTGTTGAATTAATACAGACACTATGTGTATTGATTGTGTGTTGTATATGTTATGTGTTTACATACATTGTTTTGTGTGGGAGGAGATAGGGGATGTACTCCACGGTTTAGGGGAAGATAGGGGATGGACCTCTAAACCGGATTTTGTTTGGGAGGAGATAGGGGATGGACTCCATTAGCATCACTTTTATGTGTGCTTATTTATATTGAAGTGTTTTTATTGATACAACACTAAAATGTGTATCAAACTGGAAGTATGAAGTGTTTTGATTTGAGCCTGAGTCTCATTTGTTTGTAGACATTGGAAGAATGTGAATATGATATATATATAGTTCACTGTTGTAAGTTTGGCCAGGTTCTGAGCCTATTGTTAATGTTGGAAAGTAAAACGTGTCTTAGACATTAGTGTCATGAGACAGTTTAATGATATAATTGATTATCTAGGTTAATCATCTATTGAATGCTATCGCTTTATTCATTGCTTATATTTGGTTTAGTATATTTCTACTGGGCTGTGGCTCACCCTATATGGGAACATCATTTTTAGGTTCAGGTGATAAGCTACCTCCAAGAACTTAGCTTGGAAGGACTTGGATTTTGAAGACTATTTTCAGTTATTTGTTTTTATTTGTTTGTACATGTAAACACTCAAGCCTAGGGTTTTATTTGTATTTGAGTTAGAACTCATACTTTTGTGTCCAAGTGTTGGCTTGGAAAGATGTAAGCCTGTAGGGCATTTAATTTGATGTTACATGTAATGTTTTTCATTTAGTAGTACTCTGATGAATGAGATAATAAATTTCTTTCTTTTAATATTGCATGTCAATGATATGTATATATATATATATATTATGGGTTTATTTTGAGGGCGTGACAACTTGGTATCAGAGCGTACCGGGTTTGAATACTTTGGGTACGTGGGAAGTGATTAGCATCACAATGGGTTCGTCTCGTTTGATAGAGACTTAGTGTAATGTTATATGCTTACATGATAACTTGTTTATGTGACTATGTGGGTATGGAATGTAGTTCCTAGGATGTTGATTGGACCCTTGAGTTTCTAGTAGTCTTGTTGGAAAGGCACTTGATCAATGCTGCTTCTAACCGGAACTATAGTAACGCTTCGGGACTATCATCATCCAGGAATGAAATTCGTAGGTGTTTATGTGATTATGTGCTTACGTGGATTGAATTATTGTTGTCCAATGCTTTAGGACGCGAGTGTTTAGTTTCGGCACATTTATTAATGTGCTAACGTCTTTGTTTTCCTTTATTAGGATGTCAGGACGAGGACGAGGACGCGGTAGGCGTGGTAGGCCGGGTAGGCAGGAGGTGCCTGTGCCAGAGGAGATTCCGGCAGTTCAGGAGGGATTTGGCCAGGCCAATGTGGCCGAGCCAGTAGGCCAGCAGGCTATGGGCGCTCTAGCCCGAGAGATAGCGGGGGCATTCAGGGAGTCAGTAGGCATTCTCAGAGCTAAGAATCAAGCTCGGGTTGTTGTTGCGGATGCAGGACCTTTCTTTCTGAAGAGGGAGTTCTTCCGATCTAATCCGGATGAATTTGTGGGTGATCCTAAAGAGCCGCTTAAGGCAGATGAATGGCTCGAACAGACAACGAAGACGTTTGAGATGCTTGGCATCGAAGACGAGGGGTTGAAAGTGACCTTGGCATCTTTCCAGCTGAAGGGGGATGCGGGTCAGTGGTGGAAGTTCACTAAGGGTCGTATAGGAGGTACATGGGAGGCTTTTGTGAATGCTTTCCAGGAGAGGTTCTTATCTCCAGCAGTTAGGGAGAAGCTGAGAGACCAGTTCTGCCAGCTTAAGCAGTCAAGTTCTTCAGTGGCCGAGTTTGAGGCTGCATTTACTAGCTTGTCCAGGTTTGCACCTGAGTTGGTGGCGTCTGAGGAACGCCGTTGTATCGAGTTTGAGAAGAAGCTGAGGCGTGGCCTCAAGCTGAGAGTTGGGGGAACTATGATTCGGGATTATGGGCGTATGGTTGATGCTGCAGCCCACATGGAAATCATGATGCAGGAGGAGGAGGAAGGACAGAAGGGCTCCAAGAGGAGTCAGAATGGTCGGAGTGATGGTAGGAGACAGAAGGGTTTTAATCATCAGCAGTCTCAGGGTAGCTTTTCTAGATCGACTTTTCCTGTGCCGAGTGCTAGTTCGGGGAAAGGCAGTCAGGGAGACATTACCTGTTTCAAGTGTGGCCAGCTGGGCCACAAGTCTCCAGTTTGTCCTCAGAGGGGAGGAGTGCAGAGAGCAGCATCATCTTCGGCTCGATCTCAGAGCCAGAGTCAGGGTAGAGGCCAACCACTCTCGTGTTATCAGTGTGGTCAGCCAGAGCATATGAAGAGGTATTGCCCGCAGTTGGGTGGCACACCTGGTGCATCTGGTTTGAGGCAGATTCAGGGTCAGCAGCCAGCTCAGTCGGGTCAGGCCTCGAGGGCCAATCGGGGGGCTTCATCGTCCCAGTCGGTGCAGCAATCTTATGCTCCTAGGGGTGAGCAGGTTGATCAGAGGTCGTCTGGGCGCGTGTACACTGTTACTGCGCAGGATCTTGTGCCGGCACCATCAGTTGTGAGAGGTACCTTCTTGTTTTGCAACTCGGTTGCTAGTGTTTTGATTGATACGGGTGCATCTCATTCCTTTGTGTCTGCTGCATTTGCATCTGTTTTGGAGTTGGAGTTAGCACAGTTAGCATCTCCTATTTGTGTAGTGTCACCTCTTGGGGGTGAATTGATCTTGAAACAAGGTGTTAGGGGTTGTGATATAGAGGTCGACTATCATAGACTTCCGTTTCCTTTTGTAGTTATGCCCATGAAGGGCTTCGATGTTATTTTGGGTATGGACTGGTTATCGTCATACCGGGCAGTTATTGATTGCTACCGCCAGAGGGTCACTTGTTGTACCGTGAGCGGGGAGTGTTTTCATTTTCTGGGGGACCGGGTTGGTAGTGTTTTACCACCGGGGTATGATTCGCGAGGGCGGAGTGAGCTTAGTGGTCTACTTGCTAGCTTTTTAAGTAGTGAGTGTGATGAGACCCAGATTGTATTGCCACGGGTGGTTTGTGAGTACTCGGACGTCTTTCCCGAGGATCTTGTTGGTTTGCCACCGCATCGGGAGATTGAGTTCTCTATTGACCTAGTGCCCAGCACGGCGCTGATTTCTATGGCACCTTATCGTTTTGCCCCAGCCGAGTTAGTTGAGTTGAAGATTCAGCTCCAGGAGTTACTAGACAAGGGTTATATACGTCCTAGTGTTTCGCCGTGGGGAGCACCGACCCTCTTTGTTAAAAAGAAAGGTGGTGCTTTGAGACTTTGTATAGATTACCGGAAATTGAATTGGGCTACGGTTAAGAATAAGTACCCTATGCCTCGTATAGATGATCTGTTCGATCAGTTGAAGGGTTCCTGTTGTTTCTCGAAGATAGACTTGAGATCGGGTTATCATCAGTTAAGAGTCAGGGAGGAGGATATTCCGAAGACGGCATTCCGTACGCAGTATGGCCACTATGAGTTTTTGGTGATGCCATTTGGGCTCACCAATGCACCGGCAGTTTTTATGGATTTGATGAACCGGATATTCCGGGAATTTTTAGATCATTTTGTAGTCGTCTTCGTGGACGACATCCTTATCTATTCACCTTCTGAGGAGAAGCACAAGGAACACTTGAGAGTGGTGCTTGAGTTACTTAGAGCCCATAAGCTTTATGCTAAGTTTGGGAAGTGTGAGTTCTGGCTAGAAGAGGTCAAGTTTTTAGGCCATGTAGTTTTTGGGGAAGGAGTGTCTGTTGATACATCCAAGACTGAGGCAGTGCAAGATTGGGCACAGCCTAAGAGTGTGTTTGAGATCCGTAGTTTTCTGGGATTAGCTGGGTATTATCGTCGGTTTGTGAAAGATTTCTCCAGATTAGCTTCGCCTTTGACTAGATTGACTCGGAAGGGAGTCAAATTTGTATGGAGTGAGACTTGTGAAAAGTCGTTCCAGGAGTTGAAAGTTAGACTGACCACCGCTCCAGTCTTGATTATTCCAGAGAGAGGGTTGGGTTATGCAGTCTATTGTGACGCCTCACGAGAGGGTCTGGGTTGTGTGTTGATGCAGGAGGGGAAAGTGATTGCCTATGGCTCACGTCAGTTGAAAACTCACGAGCAGAATTACCCTACGCATGATCTAGAGTTAGCAGCTGTGATATTTGCCTTGAAGATTTGGAGGCATTATCTTTATGGTGAGAGATTTGAGGTATTCTCAGATCATAAGAGTCCGAAATATTTGTTTACACAGAAAGACTTGAACTTGAGGCAGAGGAGGTGGATGGAGTTCATTGAGGATTATGACTTTGAGTTGCATTATCATCCGGGAAAGGCCAATGTGGTGGCCGATGCCCTTAGCAGGAAACCTGTTGGTGACATAGCTAGTATAGCCATCCGAGAATGGGAGATGTTGGGTGCACTTGGGGAGTTTAATTTACTTCTGGGCGAATCCGTTGAGGCTGCGGCCTTGTTTTCTGTTGTTGCACAGCCTACACTTGTGACTCGAGTGTTAGAGGCTCAGAGAGGTGACCTTGAGGTAGAATCTCTCCGTGAGAAGATTTCCGGTGGGAAGGTTGAGAAGGGTTTGACGGTGTATTCCGACCTGAGTGTGAGATACCGAGACCGTCTGTTTGTGCCGGAATCTTGCCGAGAGGAGGTACTCCGAGAGTTTCATCATTCACGCCTTGCGGTGCATCCGGGAGGCACTAAGATGTATCGAGATTTGGGTCGCCAGTTCTGGTGGCGGGGTATGAAGAGAGATGTGGCAGCTTTCGTATCTAAGTGCCTTATTTGTCAGCAAGTGAAGGCCGAACATCAGAGGCCAGCGGGTTTGTTGCAACCCTTGCCTATTGCCGAGTGGAAGTGGGAACACGTCACTATGGACTTCGTTGCGGGTCTTCCGAGGACTCAGCGGGGTAGTGATGCTATTTGGGTGGTTGTAGACCGGTTGACTAAGTCGGCGCACTTTATTCCTATGCGTGTTAGAGATTCAGTCGATCATCTGGCCGATTTATATATTCGGGACATAGTGAGGTTACACGGGGTTCCAGTGACGATCGTCTCAGATAGAGATCCTCGTTTTACTGCCAGGTTGTGGCAGAGTTTGCAGAGTGCCTTAGGCACTAAGTTGACCTTTAGCACGGCTTATCATCCTCAGACTGACGGGCAGTCCGAGCGTACTATTCAGATCCTTGAGGATATGCTTCGGGGTTGTGTTCTAGACTTTAGTGGGTCGTGGGAGAGGCACTTGCCGTTGGTGGAGTTTGCCTACAACAACAGTTTCCAGTCTAGTATCGGTATGGCACCGTTTGAGGCCTTGTATGGCCGACCGTGTAGATCTCCTGTTCGTTGGGCCGAGGTGGGTGATGCACCTCTGTTGGGCCCGGAGTTGGTGAGGGAAACGACGGAGAAAGTTGAGCTGATCCGTAAGAGGCTTGTTACAGCACAGAGTCGTCAGAAATCTTATGCCGACCGTAGGAGGAGACCTTTGGTGTTTGACATGGGAGATCATGTCTTTCTGAAGATATCACCTAGACGGGGATTGATGAGGTTTGGGAAGAGCGGGAAGTTGTCCCCTCGGTTCATTGGTCCTTCTGAGATCCTTGAGAGGATTGGCGAGGCTGCCTATCGTTTAGCTTTGCCACCGCAGTTGTCCGGAGTACATGACGTGTTTCATGTGAGTATGCTTCGGAAGTATGAGCCGGATCCATCACATGTGTTGGATTGGACCAATTTAATGGTTGATGAGGATGTCTCGTATGAGGAGAGACTGATTCAAGTCTTGGATAGGCGGGATCAAGTTTTGCGAGGCAAAACCATCCCTTTAGTCAAAGTTTTGTGGAAACATCACGGAGTGGAGGAAGCCACTTGGGAACGTGAGTTGGAAGTCCGCGAAAAATAGCCGGACATGTTTATCGATTTGTAATCTTGTATTTAGATTTTGTAATATTGTTGAACTTAAGAGCTTTACATATGTCTTAAGTTGTAAAACATTGAGTATGTTTTGGTAAATGGGTGTATCTTGAAACTTGCTTCATTATAGAAGCTTAGTGTAACATTGCATATGTTGATTACATTGTTGAATGTGTTGTATATATCATGCAATTGAATTTGATATGGGAATTGCTAACATTGAAAGGAATAATGCATAATAGTGATGCAGGTTGAAATATATGTTGTTTTATATATATATTGTGAGATGCCTCTTGATAAAGAGATGAAATGACCAGTATTGGGTCAAGTTGTGTACTATTGAATTGTCATATTTTAAAAAAAAAAAAAAAACTTATGCTTAATTTCGGGGACGAAATTCTTTTAAGGAGGGGAGGTTATAGCGACCCCGGTCTTTTCCCATTTGATTATTGTATCCGGACTTAGGTTCCGTTTATTCTGTCATTGTATAATTATTGTCGTCGTCCTTTATTTTCTCATTTGGAGTTATAGGATGTGTTGGGCAGGTTTGTTTCAGGTTGGTTGGGTTCGTAAACCAAGTGTTGCTGTCCAGTTTTTGGGTTGGTCGCTCGAGCCAGGGCTTGGTCGCTCGACCGAGGGTTGTTTTTTGTGTCTTCTGGCTCGATCCAACTTTGCTTCGCTCGAGCGAGCGTTTGCGTCTAGTATAGACCTGAGGGCAGTGCTTATTCGCTCGAGCGAGATTTTCTTCGCTCGAGCGAGCGAGGTGTATGTTTTCGAGTTCCTCGCTCGAGTGAGATTTCTGTCGCTCGAGCGTGCTGCTGGGTTGCAGACCTGAAGCATTACATTTTTGGCTCGAGCGAGGTTTTCGTGTGTCTGGTCGCTCGAGCGACCAAGTCTTCGCTCGAGCGAGTCTGTCAGGTTTAAATAGGCAGCAGCGTGTTTCAGATCAGTTTTTGATCCACTTTCAGATTCCAAAACCCTAGGTACGAGTTCTCTCTCCCTCTACACACCATCTCTCTTAGGATTGATCTACTTAGAGTGAGTTTCTACCTTAGATCCTTTATTAAAAAGATAGAGTGAGTCGAGGGCTTCCTTTTAATCTGAACGTTTGGTGATTTGGAGCACATTAGAATTTGGGTCTTCATCTCTGTCTTCTCCATTCGGGTTATTTTATTCGAGGTAGGGATTTCCTACTCCAATGTATACGTTTTGTTCTAAGTTCTAGCATTTTAATAGGTTGGGGGTATTTTGGTAATTTTGGGGAAAAACCCTAGATGTTTAAATAAATTGAATTGTATATTTAATTTAAGGAACATTGGGGAAACTAGTTAAATTCATGAGTTTGAGCAATCTATTGATTAAATGGGGTAGTTGGTTAATTTAAATCACTCGTCCATTTAATTGTTAAGTTATTTATTTCCAAGTCTAGAAATAACTGTTTTGGGCTATCGGTAGAGGATAGTCGCGATTGTTGTAGACACTACATGTGGATTAGGGATAACTGAAACTAATCATTGATTAAGTCATCAATTTTGACTGTTGAATTAATACAGACACTATGTGTATTGATTGTGTGTTGTATATGTTATGTGTTTACATACATTGTTTTGTGTGGGAGGAGATAGGGGATGTACTCCACGGTTTAGGGGAAGATAGGGGATGGACCTCTAAACCGGATTTTGTTTGGGAGGAGATAGGGGATGGACTCCATTAGCATCACTTTTATGTGTGCTTATTTATATTGAAGTGTTTTTATTGATACAACACTAAAATGTGTATCAAACTGGAAGTATGAAGTGTTTTGATTTGAGCCTGAGTCTCATTTGTTTGTAGACATTGGAAGAATGTGAATATGATATATATATAGTTCACTGTTGTAAGTTTGGCCAGGTTCTGAGCCTATTGTTAATGTTGGAAAGTAAAACGTGTCTTAGACATTAGTGTCATGAGACAGTTTAATGATATAATTGATTATCTAGGTTAATCATCGATTGAATGCTATCGCTTTATTCATTGCTTATATTTGGTTTAGTATATTTCTACTGGGCTGTGGCTCACCCTATATGGGAACATCATTTTTAGGTTCAGGTGATAAGCTACCTCCAAGAACTTAGCTTTGAAGGACTTGGATTTTGAAGACTATTTTCAGTTATTTGTTTTTATTTGTTTGTACATGTAAACACTCAAGCCTAGGGCTTTATTTGTATTTGAGTTAGAACTCATACTTTTGTGTCCAAGTGTTGGCTTGGAAAGATGTAAGCCTGTAGGGCATTTAATTTGATGTTACATGTAATGTTTTCATTTAGTAGTACTCTGATGAATGAGATAATAAATTGCTTTCTTTTAATATTGCTTGTCAATGATATATATATATATATATATATATATTATGGGTTTATTTTGAGGGCGTGACACAACGGCTCCCGTGAAAGAAGCTTTCCAATCAAGGCATCTGCCATCCCTGAGAGTACCAGTAAAACTGGCATTTTGTCCTAACAGAGTTAAGGGTTTAAAAGCTACCTGGACAAGTCCTATGTGGACATGTTTATATTTTTTCAGAAAAGGTACTGGATTCTGTATTTGTAGTAATTGAATTACTTCATCTTCATTCTGTAAAGGAACTTCATGTTCAAAAGTTTTAATGATATTTCTACTGGTGAAATCAAAAGTTTCAATTTTATAGATAGTGTCTAGTTTTACTTTTGGGATTGTCCATTTATCAATAGCAATAGTATTTTTCTTTATAATATATTGCTTTTCCCTTCTAACAATAGTCACCAGCTCTAAATATCTTTGTTTTTCCATAAGCAAGTTGCCTTTGAACTCCCACAAGTGGCTAATGGAGCCACCTGGCAGTATGAGGTTTGATCTTTTGCTAGGTTTATTTTATGGGGAAATTTACAATGTGCACCTTTTCAAATGGTGCATATCGTTAAAAAGTTATGATTTTTTATGATAAATGTTATGATTGTCTATGATATGTGTTATGACATTTTGTAGTAAAGTTATGAATAACAAATTTATGATGTGCATCCTAAAATTAGGGATGATAACGTTATAACATCTTGTGATTTTTGTTGTGACACTTTGGGATTTTGTCATGACATTTTTCAATGAAAAAAAGTTATAACTTTTGTAGCTAAAAAGTTATGACATTTTGTGTTTAAGTTATGAAATTTTGGAAAAAAATTATGAAAGACATATCATATGCACCTTTTTGAGGGTGCACATTGTAACATCTCCCTTATTTTATACTTTGATTATCAGGCTTGCGCTTGCTTTGGGAAATGGATATAAACTTGATGATGTTTCCATGTCCACGTTTTCCAAATATAAAAATAATATTTTGTGCTATATACTGGAACAACTATTTTTTTCAACATTGTTCAATACCATTGTATATTATGACTATTAAACACTCGTCAGAGAACTGATCTAGGAGCTGAGCAAAACATTCTGTTCTCAAGCGTCTCTTCCTCTTCAAATGTTGGTACTAGCACTTCCAAGTTGGGGATTACAAGCCAAAATGTAATGCCTTCAAGCACCTTCTCCATAAACTACAATTCTCAGAGTGGCTTTATTGGTGATGTCCATCTATCTTCTACTCTTGGGTTTCCCTCGAGAAATCTGGTCGAAGAATATGAAGAGAGGCTGTCAAATTTTCGTAAGCCGGTCATTCTAAGGCCTATAGATTCAATGATGAGAGAAGAAGAACATAATGCTACTCTCCCTTCAATTATGGCTGCATTGGAGTAATTCAGTGCTGATCGGCAGAGTGCTCTACGGGTACTTGAAATTTACTTATTCCCTTCCTATGGATGATGTTGTTGCTATTTTGTTTGAACTTTTGTTGATGCATCTCAAAAACCATGATTTTGGTTTCAGTTCATTCATTTCTCTTATTGATTCTTTTATGGGATTATTACAGTTAAAGCAAAAATTAATAAATTATTTATCAAGAAGTTTACTTAATGAAAATATTTTGTTTTGAAGTGATGTAAAGAAAATTATTTGTATTGTAGATAGTAAAAAAAATATTAGTAAAAGTCGTTTTTGTCCATATCCTCAGTTTCTAGGGCAATGTTGCAACTCTTCTCCCTCTCTCACAGTCTCGACCCCCTCTATTCTTGTTGATTTATTCACTCCATCATATCACCTATTCAAGGAATTGTATTTACTAAAGATAGATCTTGACAAAAATTAGTAATGGACATGATTCCAGAACAGCAGATTAATGTCTTGGAAAATATCCAAAGGACATGGACTACAATTAGTGGTCAAGCCATAGTATCTGTTCATCCACCACCATAATCTTTAGAGTTAGCCCCTAGTGATGTCTCTCATCAACCGTTAGTCATCACAGCTTATGTGGAAACTCCCTTCAAAATGGCTCAGAAAGAATCTTTACAAATTAAAGATATTATACCAATAATAAAACAGAATAATTATACTAATTTATGTTTTCAAACAGTTGGCAAACAATTAATCAGAATTGAGGAAACCATTTATACTTTTAAAAATCGTCAATTGGTTCCCTCTCCAGTCTCTACTCTTCAACCTGTAAACATAAAACCACCAGTAGAAATAACAAACTCTAGGCTACGTTCTAACAAATAGGATAATGAATTCATGGATACCTTATTGAGAAAAATGACTGATTTAAAGTTGGGGAAAATCAGTACTTGGCAGCAGCACTATCAATATGTTGTCTACTCAAACTCCAGTGTTAAATCAAGAGGATGATGAAATTACACCTTCACTAATTTATGAGATACAGAATAATTTTCAAGATATGGAATCTGTTAACCAAATCATTTTCCCTAAGCAAACAGGGTAAACAGCCTTAACAGGACCTAGTAGGTATTATTACATAGACCTACCCCACAAGATATTCTTTATGAAGAAGATTTCTTTCATGCCTAAAACTCTTACCACGGGAAAACCATCTATGAATGGAATTTAGATGGTTATTCTGAATACCAGATATTTGCATTAATACATCAAATCATTATGTATGCCACAATATGCAAACAAAATAATAATTCTGACCATCAGATAATTAGATTCATTGTCCATGGATTTATAGGTATTCTGAAAGGATGGTGGGATAATGTTCTCACTTACACTCAACATAATGAAATTTTAAATGCTATTAAAACTAAAATTGATCCGACCACTAATACTGCTATTCACCATGAAGATACAATTTATACTTTAGTCCAAACTATAATATATCATTTTATTGGACTAAGCAATGTTAGCAATGACTGTAAATCGTGACCTCCTCTAGAATCTTTGTTGTTCTTCTTTAACCCATTTTCGCTGGTATAAAGATGTGTTTTTGGTGAAAGTTATGCAGTGCCCTGATGCTAACAGTGAACATTGGAAGCCAAATTTATTGATGGTCTTCCTACCCTTTTTGCTGAAAAGGTTCGGAAAAAACTTAAGGATCTCCATGATCGTATGGCTATTCCTTATGATCAGTGCACCTATGGCTAACTTATAGCCATAATTTTAGAAGAAGGTCTTTCTTTGTGTAATGACCTTAAACTCTAATACCAGATGAAAAAGTGGAATCTTACAGGGAAAAAAGAACTTGGTGAATTTTGTGATCAATTTGCCTATGACACCAAAATCCAGTATCCCTCTAAAACCAGAAAATCTTATCACAACAAACCTTCCAAACAATATTGTAAATACAATAAAAAAATCTAAACATATTCCTTCCACCTCTCACCATAAATTTTTTTTCCCTCCAAACAGGAAACCTACCGCTAAAAGACCAACATCTAAGAAAGATATTAAATGTCATAAATGTTGCACCACCAATCATTATGCTAATCAATGTAGATCGAAATTAAAATAGAAAATTAATGAAATGTCTTTAGATACTATTATAACTCAACAGTTATTACAGACGTTATCAGAAGAAGAATCTGATACTAGTTCTAAGTCCGAAGGACTTGCTGAGCTATATTCTCCCTCTACCTCTAGTGATGAGATAAAAACACTAGAAACTAATTGTTCTTGTTCTACTAATTTCAATCAGATTTGTAAAATCAATTATTGGAAATCTCTTGTTGAAGTGAATGGCTTGGACCTTGGGGGTCCTAGTATTCAAGTTCTAACTGATGATCAGAAATCAATCTTAGAACTTGCTGAGCAAATTAATGATCCAGAAATGAAATTCAAATTTTTAGACATTTGTTATCAACGATAGAAGGCTGCTATTGAACCTCCTTTAATTCCTATCCAATCTTATAGCATGAAGGATGTTTTAAATAGAATACAGTCTACACCTGTTATTGAAAAACCTATTACCATTCAAGGATATTTTCCAAGACATTAATCTAATGTTCTAGAATTATGTCCATTACTATACTAAACTCATAATACCATTCTGGAAAAGATCTAAGGGTTTGATTTTTCTCTAGATGATAATAATATTGATTTTTTAACTATTGAAGTTCATATTGAGTATGGTTATTAAAATACCATAATCTAAATTCCTGATATTTATCTTGCATAAAATCCTGGTTTAATTGTTTTCTAATTTCGCTTCCTGGTGTAAAATCCATTTAAATTTCAAAATTCATATCGCTAGCAGTTGGGCTTTCAGGCCTTCTAGTTCCATAAACACCGTGAGGAATTTGGTTTTCGGATATGTGAATACCCTGGATTAGAGTTTCTGGAAGAGGTTTAGGAGAAGACTGACTCGGAGGCCTAGAAGGCATTCATTGGTTTACAGATTCTATAGGTTTTGTGGGTTCAAACATAGAATGTCGAGCGGATTCAGGTAAATCTACACGATAGGGTAGATTAGAATAGTGATGACTCATACTGGACAAACTTCGGCTGAGAGGTCTTTGAAACTTAAGATAAACATTACCTCCTTTTGTCTGGATAACATCATCAATAGTTTGTCGGATAATTGGTCTGACAGGCACAACATTTTTAATTTGCCATATGTCTGGAAATGTAATATTGTTCCATGGAATCATTTTAGGTACTATGACCTGGCTACTGAAAAAGATTAGTGTCAATAAGGACAGTTTGTCCTAACTCACTATGTTTTCTAATATACGGATTTAAAGTACTTAAAATCTTAAGATGAATCCTGAAAATAGCAGATAACGGTGGGGACCCTAGTAAATACTGATAGCCATTAGTCAAAATTCATAGTTCAAGAACTTTTGACAGGTTAGGGTCTATGAGTGCTATACTCAAATTCAGATAAATATTGAAATATACTAGTCCATGAGACAAACTGGTTTCAATAGCTCCCATCAAAGAAGCTTTCCAATCAAGGCATCTGCCATCCCTGAGAGCACAAGTAAGACTAGTATTTTGTTCTAACAGAGTTAAGGGTTTAAAAGCTACCTAGACAAGTCCTATGCGGACATATTTATATTTTTTCAGAAAAGGTACTAGATCATGTATTTGTAGTAATTAAATTACTTCATCTTCATTCTGTAAAGGAACTTCATGTTCAAAAGTTTTAATGATTTTTCTACTGGTGAAATCAAAAGTTCTAATTTTATAGATAGTGTCTGGTTTCACATTTGGGATTGTCCATTTATCAAGGGCTTCCCTTACATCCTAATAAGCTACTAATTCTGTTGCCTCTGATGTAGAAGCTACTGTATTGGCTACTGTTGTAATGGTTGCTTCTTCTGCCGTAGGTTGTTTGTGACCATAGATGCATAATTTAGATATCATATATATATATATATGTGTGTGTGTGTGTGTGTGTCTTTCGTTCATGTATAAATATGGTTCTGATACCAACTAAGTGCTCAACAAGGGCTAGACTAAGCATGTCTGGCAACGGTTTATAAGGTATAAGTGTCCTGTAAGCAATCCCTGCTGGTGGACTAACCTAAACGCGACTTGGGTGACGTCTCACTTCTCCTAACTCCATTCTACCCTTATTTGGCACAAACCCAGGAATATAAATACACATAATACAAGTATATAATGAGCAAGTTATTACATATATGGTCTCATGATTTACTGTTGGGGTGAAGGCCAAACGACAGCCGCCCACACACAGATATGCGCCCACACACAGATATGTTCCTGTATTTGCTGTTGGATTCTGTGTATTTGTTGTTCACAGAGCTCTGCATGTTGTGTAGCCCACTGCTGAAGATACGGATCTTGAAGAAAACTTAAATAATTAATACGGCTTGTCATATAAAATTCTAAAACATTTAATAAATCAACAAGCATATCTACAGAGGGCATACATTAAAGAAAGGAATACTTACAATCACAATCTTCAAAGCAGCTTAATTCTTCAATACTTAATTTATATATTGGAGAAATGTTTACAAGATGAGAGAGGGAAAGCACACAGATATTTTAATGGAGACTAAAAACACTCTTACTGAAAGAAAACAAACTTCTAAAAACTCTGCCTTAACAAGGGTGAGGTCCTTCCCCTTTGTAATACAAAAATAAAGATAAGATAAGGTTGAGGACAGGTGGTGTATCCTAGATGGCTGGAGTCGATCTTCCTTATCCTTAAGCTGAGTAGATATTATTGTTGAGTCAACATCCTTATCTTTAAAGTGTCGGCAATGAAATAGATGTTAGTCTTAGTCCTGGTTGGTAGACCAAACATCTGCTTTTTGAAAAGTTGATATACTGGTTTTTGTCGTTTTATACGGACAATTTTGCTGGTGGGAGAAAAATTTTATCATGCTTTGCCTTTTTCCTTTTTTATCTTTTTATTTGTCAATTTTGTCGGCAATCATGCTGGTGAGTGAATCCCAAAAATCTCCAAAAATTGGGTTTATCATCTTTTGGTGCCTGTGATTCTCCAGCTTATACTGCAAAATCATTTTCATCCTAGTCAGGATCTTCATGATCTTGGCTACTAGTAACAAATTTCATGGAGGCATCATCACTGGAAATAGTTTGGAGAAATTGTTCCTTCATAAAATCCATACTTTAAATAATTAATTCTGTTTCTGACAAATTAGGATATTTTTGTCTTAATTCTGTTTGAATTTGTAAAAATGGATTTTGAGTAATTGGTTGGCTGGAAATAGTTTTTGGAATAACATCCCAACAGGCTTGAGAATATGCCTTGATTTTCCAAGCAGTTTCTGGTAAAGTAGGGTTCATACCCTTATCCTACCATTTCACAAAGAAAACCCATTTGAGATGTGGGATCTTATTCTGATAATCACACTGAAAGTCCCATTCCCAAATCCATGGAATACCAAAACGGATTGTGAAGTAGACTAAGGATTTTGTGATAGAAATATCCTTGCTTACTGGTAAATAGGAATATGCCACATGCCATTCACTATATGCTTCCTTGCTTGGTACTGCTAGAACTTCTAACTGTAAACCAAATTTATCCCACCAAATGAGAAACCAGGAAGGGACATCGTTTTTAAGGACATCGGGGCAGATACGGATAAACCATGAATGATTGTTAATGGGATTCTGGTAGTAAAAAGTTTGAGTAACAACATCAATATAGTCCCAATAACTATATCGTGTTTCTCTATTACGGATGTCAAGTTGGCGAGTTGTATGCGGATGGATGCCCCATGTGGTAATGGGCATAATGTTTCTGATCGTTATTTTGCTATACTAGATAGGGCTAGTTGTTTTAGAGCATGCAAAGTATGCTTGATCTCAGCAGTTGCAGTTTCGATAACGATCTGTTTATAGACAAAACGATACTGGTCAAAATGAGGAGGAAATTGTTGCTTGGTAAGATACCGGCACGTAATTTCCTATGGATCGGACATCCATTGTTCATCTGCTGGTTCAATATAGAGAAAGGTGTCCGCAGTTATACTATTAGCGGTATATTGTTCTTCTGGTGTAAGGAGAATATCCTTAACCGTATGAGTGGATTCACCTTTACTGTTAGAGGATTGGAGTCATGGAAATTTGGTTTGGTAGGGATTGAATCCCCGACCATGGCCTCTACGACCCCAGCCTCTACTGGTCACGAGTTTCTTGAGCCCTGCAAGTATTCATGAGTTAGAAAGTCTGGTAAAGAATTTTGTTCACCTTTAATATATTCAATTTCAAAGTCAAATACTGATAAAATACTTTGCCATGTAGCAAATATATGTTTAGATGCTACGTTTAAAACATCTTTTTTTTTTAAAAAAAATCTAATTAGTTGTAGAGCAATCAACTCGAATAAGGAAATATTGATTGAGAAGATCATCCTAGAATTTTAAAACACAATTAACAATGGCTAAACAATCCTGTTTAATGGTCGGATAGTTTAAAGCAGGTCCTTTCCAACTACCGAAGTGAAAACGTAAAAGTTCTTTTGTTGAAGTGGTAGGGTTAACTTGTTTCAAAATACCACCATAACCCTGGTTAGAAGCATCAGTTTCAACAATTTGTTTCCATGATGGAATAGGAAGATAAAGGCAAGGAAGTTGCTTAACTTTAGCCTTAATTTTCTGTACTACTTGGGTATGTTTTACAGACCAAGGGGGAGGATTTTTCTGTAATCTGGTATAAAGAATAGCAGCGTCCCAGGATAACTGATGATAGTAGTCTCGAATATAATTTGAACTACCAAGAAATTGTTGTAATTGAGTTTTATCTTTGATTTCATCAGGAAATTTAGATGCAAACTCGATACTGTGATTAATGGGTATAATACTTCCATTTTGAATGTTATGACCCAAAAATCGTACTGTTGTTTGGAAAAGTTTCATTTTTCGTGCGAAAATAACTAAACCATTTCTAATAACAACATGCTTAAATATGTTAAGATGTTTAATATGCTGATCAATAGAAAATGAAAAAATAAGAACATCATCGATATAACAGATAGCAAATTCTGTATACGGAGTAAAAATGTCATTCACGATATGTTGAAATTCTGAAGGAGCATTTTTTAGACCAAATGGCATAACATTCCATTCAAAATGCCCAAAAGGTACTGTAAAAAGCAGTTTTATAGAGGTCCTGTTTAGCAATTTGTACTTGCCAATATCCTAATTTAAGATCAAATTTAGAGAATATAACAACATCCTGTAAACGATCTAAAAGATCTTTTTTATTCAGAAGTGAATATCTAATCCATTTTAAAGCATCATTAAGAGGTTTGTAATTAATTACTAATCTTGGCACACCTTTTTCTATTTCTGCATTTTTATTAACGTAAAATGCTATACAACTCCACGAGGAGTGGCTGATTTTGATTAATTTTTTTTGGAGAGAATCAATTTCTATTTTGCAAAGTTCAAGGTAGTCTTTTTTCATTTGACTAGGTCGAGCTTTGGTAGGGATGGATTTTTCATCAAAATCAGGTTCATAGGGAGGAGAGACAATATGACGCTTTCTTTCCCAAAAAGCATTCGGAAGATCACTACAAATGTCTGTTTGAAATCCTTTTTCAATAAGCTTGATTTTATTCTGTAAAGAAGGTTGTTGTAATCGTTGTTTAGTTGTAAGAGAATGAATTTTGGTTTGAGGAAAATTAATTTGTTTTTCTTTAAAAGTAATTAGATCACGAATTTGATCGAGCTCTTTTGTATAGGGTTTTATTATGAATTCAAAAATAAGTGGTTGATTACTGATAGTTGTGTGAATGCCTATAGGATCAATCTTAGTAATAGGCATCAAGAGACATAAAAATGGTGTTCCCAAAATAATAGTTGGAGACATATTTTTGATAAGGACAAAGGATGTAGATAAACATATGCCCTGGTTATAGATAAGAGCTTCAGGTATTTTATACTTGATATGCATAGAATTAGCACTAGCACTGGTAAGTGATTGAGTAGTTTTCTGAAAATATCTGGCTGGAATTAATTCTTCATGTATACAATTCATGTCAACGCCACTATCAACAAGGGCAATTACATCTTTGATAATAAAATTAGGTTGAATGACAAGAGCGACACAAATATACCATTTTTGAAATGTAACCTGATTAACAAGCATCAAATACTGATTATCTTTCTATTCAGAAGTTTCGAGAACAATATCTTTACCTTTGTGTTTTACTATAACGCCCTCAAAATAATACATAAAACCCATCATTTTAGACATGCCAAGATATAAGAGAAATCAACACCTTTCTATTCATCAGAGTAGTTCTTACAATAGTATTACATGTTAACAACAAAAGCAAATGCCCTACGGGCTTACAGCTTTCCAAGTCAACACTTGGTTACAAAAAAAAGAGTACTAACTCTATACAAAATAAGCCCTTGGCTTGATATACATGTAATACAAACAAAATAATCAAAAAGAGTCTTCAACTCCTATAACCATCCAAGCTATGTCCTTAGAGGTGGCATGCTACCTGTACCTGAAAATGATATCCCATAAAGGGTGAGCCAACACCCAGTAGAGATATGCTAAACACAATATGAGCAGTAACTAAGACATTAGCAATTGATAAATGTTTGACTCTCATAAACCAATTCATACACCATTTCCATTACATGACAACTGTGACCATGTTTCATTTCATTTTCCATTACTTATTCAATTCTCAATTCACAACCATGGCTCAGAACCTGGCCAAACACTCTAAATGAGATAATAATTTATATTAAACGTTTCCTATTTCACAATAGATAAGCATACTAGTTGTATCACCATCTCAACAGATAAGCATATGAACTATACCAACACTTCCATAGATAAGCATATGAGCTATATCAACACTTCAACGGATAAGCATATGAGTTGTATCACCAGAGTCCATCCCCTATTTTCTCCCAAACATTAACCAGTTTAGAGGTCCATCCCCTATCTTCCCCTAAACCGTGGAGTACATCCCCTATCTCCTCCCACACAACACAATGCATATAAACAGTTATCATATACATCATCAAACAATACATAAAGTTAATGTATTCTTTCAACAGTCATATACGATGACACATTCCATTGATTTGTTTTAGTTTGCCTAATCATCATGCATTGTCTACAACAATCACGACTACCCTCTACCAGTAGCCCAAGGCAATTATTTCTAAACAGATAATAAATGCATCAACAGATAATTTATCCATATTTCCAAAAGTGGGCGATTAATAATTCCAACTTCACTAATCCATCTCATAATGAACCAATTTCATTATATTCAACTCAATTCCATATTTTCTCAACAAATGCCATTAATTACACTAATGACCCAAATATACCCAAACATGGCATAATTCCCCTTATTCTCAATATTGACTCCAAGAGTCCATATATTACCAACAACATCAACATACTCATTTTGAAACCCAAATACATGTTTATGGTCCAAAATGAACAAAACCCTCTTTTCAAAATTATGCATTTGAAACTCTAGTTTCCAAAACCCAAAACCATTCATACAAAAACTCAATATCTAGGTCAAAACCCGTAAGAGTGAGTAGGAATCCCTACCTCAAATTCGGAGCCCAACGGAAGGAGATGAAGAAAACCAAAATGCTCCAAACTCCAAGATCCACGGATCAAAACGAAGCCCTCGACGATCAACACAACTTTTACAAAGGCCAAAGGAAAGGGAAGCACTCTAACTAGATCAAACCCTAGAGAGAAGGGAGTTTTTAGAGAGAGAGGCTCTCAAAATCGGTTTTGGGAAAGTAAGAGAGAGAGAGAGAGAGTGAATGTAAAAAGTGATTCAAAAATGTCTAACTGTTTTCTGATATACGACATTCCCGCTCGAGCGGAGAATAGGACGCTCGAGCGTCACGCACAAAAATCTAGACACGCTCGAGCGCAAGAAGACCCACTTGAGCTCCAAGACACAAGAATAAAGTACATCCGCTCGAGTGCGAAAACCAGTCCGCTCGAGCGTAGATTTCCCCCTCCCAGAACTCACACAAAAAATGTACTACTCGCTCGAGCACCAACAAGCCCGCTCGAGCGCGACCCGCTCGAGCGCAGGAAATCCGCTTGAGCGTAGGAATCACACCTGCAGAAGTTTTGCAGAGCACCAAAATACTGGGAGTGTGCAATCTCCGCTCGAGCGAACCTCCTAAAAACTGGACAACAAGGAATTGAAACCAAGGCATAACCAACCTATAACAACCCTACCCAATACATCCTAAAACTCAAACATGCGGAATTAAAAGATGACAACAAGGTATACAACCACCAATATCACGGAACCAAAGTCCGGAAAACAATAAATACAGAAAGGGAAAATCAGGATCGCTATATTTACAGTTTTGAGCTGTTGAATATCGGCTTGTACAGCTTGGTTGGCAATTTGAAGATGCCTAATTTAAGTTTTTAAGACATTAATTGATCATGTGGTTAAAAAATTAGGAATAGACTATTAATTAGTGGTTACAAAACAAAATAAGTTCTCAATAAAAATATAAATAAATAAATAGACTATAGTAAGTTAGAATACGGTCTGCCTTTGAGGTGTTTGGACTTTGTTGAAGAAGGTGACCATGATGTCTTTACGATGTTTGCTGCTGAAGAGTATCCAACGCCACTTGCTTTAAGCCATTTGAAGGTGCCACGCTACTCTTGCAGTCTTTAGCTTTGAATTATAATCTGAGCCTAACCACTCTAAAATTGATCAAAGTAAAACTCAAAGTGGTTAAAAATGCTAAAATTGGCCACTTTATGCCAAGTTAAATGAAGTGCCAAGTTATTAAGGACTTTCGGCTTATTTCTAGAGTGGACCCCAACTATTAAGGGCTATAGCTTATTGATTTGTTGACTCCAAGTGTACAAAGTGCCAAAATAAGTTTATTTTGGGCTTAATTTATCGAGATGCCAAGTCATATGGAAACTTAGGCCTTTTTAGGAATTTAAACCAACTAAATAGGACTTTAAGAAGTCTAGAAAGCTAATTAGACTATGAGTCCATGAATTAAAGGTCGATATCAAGCCAATTTTTATATGTTTAGTAGCGTAAAATTGGCCAATTAGCTTTCTATTTTCATTACTAGATATATAAAACAAACGTTTTCTATTGAATTTAAACACATTTGTTAAAAATGAAACAAATAACGAAAACAAAACCAATCCATCCTAAATTTGAATTTTCTATTGGATTTATGAAATTTAAGTTTCTAATTGACATCCGTGACAAAAACAAAAAGAAAAATTTATGGAGTAGCCATTGGTAAAACTATTTATGGAAAGCTTGTGAGTGTTTTGTGGGCAATATGCAAACCCTAGCATTATTTAAAAGGAAGAACATTTACAGAGAACCATCAGTGTTGATTTTGAATATTATGAGTGTGAGGTCAAGTTTGTGTATTTTGAGTGTGTATTTTGAGTGTGAGGATTGATTTAGTGATTTGTGTTCATAGAATCAGTGGGAATGGCTTTGGGTGGTTTAATTTTAATCAGTTGTATGCTTTATTGCAGAGTGTTATTAGCTTTTCTCTATATTTTAAAAATTTATTTATTATTTTTATAATTTCAGATTACCTTGATGAAGTAATGTTGATTCCGAGAAACAACTCTATTCTACTTCGTCGAGTTCCTAGAAGGCCTTGCATGTCCATAGTCATTGCACTAGTTACTAAACATAAAGAGTGCTATCTCTATCCTTAAAAAAAATCTTTCGACCACTTAATTGTATTTCATTCTCTTTTTTCTTAAAATATATAAGTTATAATATATATATATATATATATATATATATATGTTCATAATCTAAAAGCTTTTTGGATGTTTTATGACAAGTTTTGAATGTTGGTTTAAGTGTGTTATATGTATATTGTTATGCAGGGAAAAGGTGGAAAACATGTAAACTTTTTTAATTTGTTTTCTCATTTTTCTCTTGAAAATTTGTGGATTTGTCATATGCCTTTTTAGCATGGTTCTAGTCCTTTAGCATAATTACTTAATCTATTGTTTCGCTTTGCAGTTTGAAGATTCTGAATGGAATGATTTTGGAAATGATATTTATGCAATCATTCCAATTCAGAATGCTACTACTTCTCTTTCAAAAGCTAATGAAAAGATTACAAGTTCAGCTAGTACTCCAATCCCAGATTGGCAATGGTAATTTATTTTGTACAAATGTTAAGATGAGTTGTTACTAAGAAAGCAATTAAAAAAATAACTGCCATTCATGCTTAATGACATATTAAAGAACTTTGACGAAGCTGCTGTACGATTTTACAAAGACCCCTGTTTTTTGGTTGACATTATAGATAAGATGTAGTATTGCAATTCTCTAATCTTCACATATATATTCAATAAAACACACTCAGTATGAGTCTTCTTTTCTTTTTCTTTTTCTTTTTCTTTTTCTTTTTCTTTTTTTTTTCCATGTAAAACATATAAATTTTGTCGCTGTCTCTATAACTTTTGGTGAATCTGATTGTAGTTTACGTTTTGATGTAGTGTAGACCAATGAAGACTATAGCTTTTACGCTAAAACATGATTTTTGAATATGTTATTTTGTAGTTAATGTTAAAACGTGATTTGTAAATATGTTATTTTGTGGTTAATGTTAAAACGTGATTTGTGGTGATTGGATATTAAATTGAATGAGAAAGTAAATTAATACTGCATTTGCTATTTGAATGGGAGTTATTGTTTCATATTAATGATATTTTTTAATTTTATTGCAGGTATTTTTTTAGTTCAATCACATAAAATTAACACAATTAAAAAATAAAAAAAAATCACAGAGTTTCTAAATACGCCACTAGATTTTTTTTTTTAAAAGATATGACGGCGTTTTAAAAACGTCGCTAAATATCATCGTGACGTCATATTACCGTTAAGTACAAAATTAATCTAATGATGTTTTTAAAGTACCATAACGCTATAGCGACGGCCGTGTCTTCGGTGTTTGGTATTAAACATCACAAAAAGAATTAGCAACGTTTTTCACACCTATAGCAGCATTTTTTAATCACCGCTAAATGCGAAATTTCCAGCAGTGTGGTGACTATATTACTAAAATTATAACGATGAAAAGTGCCATCAATAAAGCCAAAATGTAGTTTTGTATCACTTATTGAGTAATGGTATAAAAATTGATCAATGATACAAAATTTTGTTAATAATTGATGTACCAGGTAATATAAAATTTAAAATTTGAAACATCACTCCCTTTAATAAAATGATAGGTGTTAGAAATTTTAAACTTAAAACATTACTCATCTCAATAATATAGTAAGTGTCATACCAATTTTTACTAACTAATGCAACATTCAATAAAAAAAATTAAACAAAATGTAAAACATAACCCACTTTAATAATGTGATAGGTGTCAAGAACTTTAAATGTGAAACACGACTCACCTTAATAATATAATAAGTGCCACATCAATTTGTTAATTTGTACTAACATTTCCTTTAACTTAAAATAACGTTAGTCACGATCATCTACTTTGTATATTACCGAATCTTTTTAAAAAAATAAATCCTTGTAAGATCATATAACCATAATCAGATATTTAGTTCAACTTACTTTGGTACCGACCTTCTGATCCTACTGATTCCGAAACTTGTACCTCCTTTGATAATTCTATATAGAATGATGATAATGGTTAAGTGTTTATTCACATTAACTTACAATTTATCAATGATAATATGACCACCAGAGGATTTGAAGTATGTCCAAAACATGTCCTAAACTCTTAAGTGCTTAAACCAGCAAAATAGACTTCAACAACCAAATTTGAACTTGGCCAATTGACTTACCAATTGTTTGCCTGACTCATGGCCCGATTGTTCGCACCCATTCTAAGAACAAAGAACGACAACCAAGGAGCTACGAATTTCAGTCTTCTTTCTTCTAATTCATATTTCTTTTATCAAAACAATTACAATAGTACTTTAATTATATCTATATTTGTACAAAGCTCACAACTCACATATACATGAGGGGATTTAGTACGAACTAAAATCCATAAAATACCATGGATAATTCTTATCATTCCTTGTTTAGGTTCCTTTTTTTTTTTTAATCTCAGTTCTCTTTCTTCTTCTTGCTTGCTTTTCCCCTTTCTTTTTTCCTCTTACTATGCTATGTGTGTATAGGACTACGTAGAATACCACTTCATTTGCTGCGCTCTAGGTGATTTGGACAAATTGTCAGTGCAAGTTGTGCTCGTGGAGAGGATTTTAGAGATAGGGTGATTCGTGGGTAATTTAAAATTTACAACATGCACATTTAACCTACGTAGCCCAACTCACTATATTTTACATAAATAATTAAAAATATATAACATTAACAAATTTACACTGGCACACACTCAAATAAAACCCTAAATCTACTTTGCAAAAGCATCAAATGACGAGAAGAAGAAGGAAGAAGAAGAGAAAGAGAGGGGGCGCTAACCAAAGATAGCTCTGACAATTGTGCATGCACTAGTTTTGTTTTGGTTTTTTTTTTTTTTTTTTTTTTTTTTTCTGGTTTTGATTTGTTTTGTTTTTTCCCCCATAAGTAAAAATATATCATTTAAATCAAAGGGGAATTTTTTTTCAGGTCCCTGGTATTAAGACTTTACAGCATAAAGGACACTCAATATTTTCATAATGTCTAAGGTCCCGCAAGTTGATCCAGAGAAAATTGGTCTAGAGAAAATTCCTCAATATTTTCATAATTTCTTCACCTGTTTGAATTTGCAGCGTTACCACCATGGGTTTGTTTACATGGACTAGAGAAATTCTTTGGTTTAGATTGAATTTTCTTTGGTCTGAACTGAATTTTCTCTGGATTTTCGCTGGGTTGGTCCAGAGAATTTCTCTGGTTTGGTTGGTCTGAATTTTCTTTGGGTTGTTGGACTGAAATTTGAGAGGCTGATGCATACTTACCTTGATTGAATTACCCATGAGATTTGTGATGATTTGCCGAAATCTACCTTGATCTCCATAATACTGAAATTCTTGAATGGGGAAAATTCAGTTTAAAAACCAAAGAATTTCTCTGGACCAACCTAGAGAAAATTCAGTTTAAAAACCAGAGAATTTCTCTGGTTTCAACCCAGAGAAAATTTAGTTTAGGTGCATGGCCATGGCCATGGGAGTTTCCTTGTCTTGAAGCTGTAGCAGTGTTGATGGAATGTGAAAATCCAGTGAATTCTCCACTATACATGAACACCAATAGTAGTGCTTTATACTAGTTGTATTAATAAAACAGTCAAGTCTTCTTCACAAACCCATTATTAACACCAATAGAAGTGAGGCAACAAAGGATGCTGGTGTAATTGCTGGTCTCAATGTGATGCGTATCATCAATGAACCCACTGCCGCTGCCATTGCTTATGGTCTTGACAAAAAGGCAACCAGTGTTGGTGAGAAGAATGTTTAGAAACTCTAGAGCGGTGCATTGGTGGATTACACACAAAATAATAATAATAATAAATAAATAATTAGAATTAAAATCGAACACATGCAATAAGAAAATGAAGACGCAGTGATATCTATGTAGTAGTATTGAAATTCAAATACCATTAGTCCAGAGAAAATTATCATTTTTGTAGCTAGTTATAACAATCTATATATATATATATATATGCACATTGATCATATGTTTTCTTTCTTTCACAATTTCAAAAACCAAACCATGCACGAGGTGAAAACTTTTCTACATTTGTATATTTTTCAAGGATTATCAGTGTGAACTGAGTGTATGTACAATCCATTATAGGCCTTTTCCAGTTTCTCTCTCTCTATTCAGGGAAAATCAATCATAGGAAAACCCAATCTGGATCTGGGTATAGTCATAACAAAACAACACAAATATTTGATATTTGGCCAAGATGGCAATGACTCTGCATATTGGTGAAAATCTGAAGCTTATCAAGGGAGATCATGGAAAGTGGTGTTCTTAGAATACTCACATTTTGCTTACTACACACAGTTTCATTCTCATGATACTGTTAAAGGTTTCAAAAAACCTAGTATAGTGATCACAAATAATTTAAATTATTCCAACTCATAACTTCAAATCCATTGCCTACCAAATACATCATAGGTAAAATAAGTTACTAGATGGAAGGATAACTAAATGAGAGACTATACAATATAGGAGCATGCATATATATATTGGTGAAAAGAAGAGTAACAACACCAAAATGCATGGATACAACAGAATCGTTCTACAGCACAGGCATTGTATAAATGATTCAATCATAGAGAAAATTCAAATTTCTCTGGGTTCAGTTTGACCAATTTTCAAACCAGAGAAAATTGATAAATTCTGGACTTCCCAAGCCCAGAGAAAATTGGTACAATTATTAGAATCTTGAATTTGAAGTTGTGATTTCAAATCTTCCACTTGGTTGGGTCATGAATAAAATTGGTTTTCAAAAATTCAGGTGGCCTCCTTTCTCTCTCTAGCCCGAGACCATCCATCACATGCAAGCAAATCCTTTAAAACCACCATGGACGATGCTGCTGTTCGGGTGAAGCAAGAAACCAAGCGACTGAGGTTTGGATGAATAGACACAAACCCAGACCTCTCTCTCTCTCGGGTGGGAGAGACACCATTGTTTGTGAGACACATGCATGATCTCTCTATCTATCACCTTCTCTCTCTCCACAGGGGCAAAACCCAGCTTGCTCATAGTCCATGGCTGCCACTCTAGGGGCTGTCGTCATCACCGAAGCCCAAGCCACCTTGTACACCATCGGCAGTCATAGCTTCGGTTACCATTTAACGTCGCGATAGCTCTGGCTACCATCGATTCATGCCGATACCATCTCCACCTCATCTTGATGCTTCACTTCAGACTATCACTCGTCGGAGTCGGATCCATCGATGGCTATTTCCATAGGCGTAGCAGCAGAAGAGGAAGACGCAATGTTATTGTTGTTGGGCTCGGCCATATCTGATGAAGAATCAACAACGCGAAGTCGAAGAGAGAGATGAATTGTGGGCAAAGAGTCAAATTTCTCTGATATATGTTTAGGGACCTTAAACATCAAAAAATAATTTTGTAGATCTTTTCCATTACAAAAAGTGGGGGAGGGACCTTAGACTAATTTTTCCTAAATCAAAATGACTCCTTTTGATCTCTTGTAAGATAAATATATAAAATTTTACTATAGAGAGGATCCGGAAGCCTTATAAAAATCATCGTAAAACACATTTGCATGATTGTGGGATAATTGAATACATACACACATAAAATGAAAATTATTATTTCACAAAATGATTATAAATTCATGAAAATTTTAATTATTAAACTTGTATCCCTTATTTATAAAGAGAAATTACATATTAGTGGAATGATAAAAAAAATTTTCACTTAATTTTTATTTATTTATTTTTTTTGGTCTTAGTGGATATGTAATTCCATTCCACCCTATTTATAGTTTAACTTTTCAGTATATTCACTTTTGTTCTTTCTTCTTCTTTCTTCTAGTATCCTCTGCAACGTTCCTCCGCGGTCTAATAGGATCTAACACTAACGTACGCTCGGGCCTTACAATTTTGCCACAACTCTCGTTCCACAGATCCTCTTCTGTGTCACAGCCGTGGTCAGTTCAAAACATCCAAACCCTAACCCTAGAGTTTCAAAATTCAACTGTCGATTCGCTTCAGTTACATCACCAATGGGCGAATTGAATATGGAAGAGATGTCTCTACCTGTTCTCTTCAAGCAGGCTCGCCAAATTCATCTGTCAGCTTCCGAATCTGGCATCGATCAGGTAATCCATATGTATGTATTGACGCAAGTGTTTTTCATTACGAGTAAATCAGAGGATTTGATTATGGGGGCATTGTAGGAAACTCTGAGAAAGGGATGTGAAGCTTTGCAACAGTGCGAGGAAATGATTGGCAAATTGGGGTTGTTTTCATCGAACGAGACCAAAGATGATATTAGCACAACCAACCTCAAATATCTTTTGGTAATGATTTTTTATTATTATTATTATTATTAATTTTTTATAGCATTTTTAAAATCAAGAGATTTTTTTATTTTTATTTTTTTGTTAGATTATTGGAGTTTTATTTCAGAGTTCTTTTCCTTTTCTTCTGTGTACATGCGTTGTTTAATTAATGAGTTAAGTGAGGAAAATGATATAGAATGTACTTATCAGAATCTTAAATTTTGATTTTTGTTTGTCTATTTTGAGGGAGTATTTGGAAACCACCAACCAAACAGGATTTAATTTGTATTTAAATGGCATTCCAGCTTGCTATTGGACAGCCATTGAGAGAATTGGATTCATTCTGTTGATCATAGTGCAAAGAAAGAAATTGACCGACTTGAATGGGTCCATTATGGCATGTATAGATATTTTTTACAGTCAATAGTCTAAGAAGCACGGACACTTCTAAAAGGGGTATCTGTTTCGGACACTTCGCAACACTTGTCTGACACTCATTCAAACATGCCTTATTTTAAAAAATAAAAATAAAAATAAAAATTAGACTCCGACACTTGAAGGATACACGTGTCAATTACTTAAACACGTGTCAATTGATTAGACACACAGGAAACTAATTATAAGTTTGAACAAATTGACTTAGAATATGATGATAAAAGAAAGTCACTTTATAGAAATTAATGTTATATTGCATTCATTTATTGTTGTGAAATGATATATTCATATATATGTATGATATATAATAAATATATAAAATTATATATTTTGTGCCCCCTATGTGTTGTGTCTTGCATTTTTTTAAAAATTGTCGTGTTGGAATGTCTGTGTCCGTGTCATGTCACGTGCCCGTGCCCCTACTTCTTAATCAATGGTAAAACTTCAAGCTATTATGTTAGTTGTTCTAGATGTCAAGTTCTACAATTTGTGGATTCTGACCACACTCTGGGATGAAAAATCCAAAGTTTGTGCCTTCGGACCAGCTTGCAGGATTTTCCTTGTGTAACTGAAAAAATGGGGAAAAAACATTACTTCTTGTGGCTTATCTTTAGGGAGATGTTAGGGAGGCTATGAAAGCTGATAATTTTTTCGATAAGATGGAAGCTTCACCTCAATTATACCAAATCATTGTATTTGTCTTAGTTGGGTGAAGTTTTTCTTTTGGGTCTCAAACAATGGTAATTTAAGAGTTATAGGGTATGTTTGGTTTGATTTTGAGAGAGTAGTTCTTAAAAATTGTTTTGGGAAGAAAGTTTAGAAATTTTTTTGATTTGTTTGGTTGTGTATTTTGAAAGTAGTTTTAGAGTTTGGGAGTTTGGAATGATTTGATATTTTGTTATAATTGAGTAGATGTGTATGAGAGAAAAAGTGATTGAGAAGGAGAGAGGAGAGAGAAAAAGTGATTGATTGATAGGTAAGAGAGAGTGTGATTTTGGAAAATTTACAAACCAAACAAATTTTTTAGAAATTTTTTTCCAAAATCACTCTACAAATCCAAACCAAACATACCCATAATTTCAGTGAATTTTCTTTTGTTCCACTTTGTCAACAGCCAAAAGGAGCCTATTGGTTTTATATTGGGCACTAAAGGCTTGCTATTTGATGTTTGAGCGACTTCAAAATGCTCCTTTAGCTATTCAAAATGTTATAATTAGGAAACCTGACTGATCTAGAGGGAGAGTGCAACATGCCCGGGGGTTATTCGCGCCCGTTAAACAGTTTCGGACCCTCGATTTCTTTGATTTAGTCTCACGAGTGCAATGTGACACATAGATGAGAGTCTAAATTTGACAACTTCATAGAAAATCCATTTTATTACAAAACCACTTGCTAGAAATGGACTGGGTCATCTGATATCAAAGTTGTCACCGAATGTTTTGTGAAAACTAGGAAACCCGTGACTCATGCCAAGGCTACTGCTCGTCATAACCAAGGATGTTTGGCTCGGAACCTTAGGTATGAGAGGAGAAGGTTATTAATTGAGCACCTCAATTCATCCGATCAAAAGATCGATCTCTATTAAATTATGATATGAATTTTATTTCCTTTATATGTTCATATTTCGATTATTTAATAAATTCTAAAATTTAGTATGCGAAGCATACAAGTATAAACTATGTCATTTATTTTGGAACAATTTGATTTCATGTGTTTTGAAAGAATTTTGAAGATGTACAACTCAATGAAATTGAGTTTACAAACATGAAAATTAATATTTTTCTAAATTAAGTGACACAACCTCCATCCACTGTCATTCATATCCTTATATCAAGTAAGGAAGTAGTCTCATGATAGGATACTAAACATAGTAAAAAAAACATTTACAAGCAAGATGTTAAAGTATAAAAATTTACATATTTACCGACGTCCCGCGAACAATTTCAAAACAAAGTTAGTAAAATATGCATGATTTTATATACAAAATCCTAATGCAATTCATTCATGAAAATGCAACTAAAGATTCAGCTTCTACTATATGACATGTGAATCATCTCAAGAATATGAGGTAGTGCACATAATCATATAAGAGTTGATTAAAATCTATAGATGCAAATTTAGGCGAGTTTTATGGCATGAAACATGGATGCAAAGCATGGATATGAAGACAAGAAAAATATACTACATATTTAAAGATATGGAAAGCAAATAAAAGAACGGGATAGAAAGAAGCAGGGGTGGGGAATTATTACAACACTTTTAAATATTACAAATCCAAATAAAAGGAGGAGATGAGAAAATAAATATTACAAAAAAATATAAAAATCCTCACAACTCTCAAATTAAAATAATAAAAAAAAATATAGAAAGAAAACAAAGTCTTCATATGCCTTGGAGATCACCGTAAACATGTTCGGTTTGCCATTGGAAAGACTGTTCGGTTTTGTCTCAAGGTCGTGGCCACGGTGGGCTAGGGAAAAGGGGCTGGCCAGCCAAAGAGCCGAGATGGACATCCAAGCAAATTAGTCCGCCGGCCAACTAGGCTAGGCGAAAACTTTGTTTTGTTTAAAAAAACCAAAGATAGAACAAACAAAGGATATGGAAGCAATTCAACTCATCACTTCCAGTTAGATTACAATAGATTATAACACGAAATTAGGACAAGAAACAAGATGGAAATTAAGGCAAGAGACTTGAAACAAGATGGAAATCAAGACAAGAAACTTAAAACAAGATGGAAAATACAAGGGAATGAAAGAGTGCGAAATTCACCTTCCAAGGAGAGATGAACTTCTTGATTCACAAACTTCCTTTTTGATCACCCTTAAGCTTAGGAAGCGTGTTCTCAATCCTCAATTCGAAACTAGAATGGAGCTCTAGGAATGTTTGATGGTATGTGTGGTGAAAAAGTGGCTAATTCTCTTATTTTTCCTTACTTTCAATAACACTCACTCTTTCCTTTGATCAATCACTACTGAAATTCAGCTATTTCAAAATTTTTGGAGTTGTTTTGGATGTATAAAAGGTGGAATTTCCATGTGTATAAGCCATAGAAGGTGTATACGGAAGATGGAAGTGTTTTTAGCTCAAAACTTGAACTCTCTCTCTTTTTTCTCTCTTGTTCTCACTCTTTTCTATTATATTTCGTGGTTCTTTCTTTTCTCTATACAACCTGATTATGTATATAGACAATGAGGAAGAGTTGAGGTCAAAGAGAAGGTGGGAGACAAGAATGTGATAGGAGGACAAAGTTTTCAAGGTGGTTAGATTGGATTTCTCTTTTATGGATGCAAACAAATTTCTTTTTGACAATGAGGGATGATTAGGTACGTATTTGGTGATATATGGGTTGGCCAATGAGGTAGGGGAGTGTCCCATACACAAAAAAAAAAAAAAAAAAAATACACCTTCTCTGCCTGCTGGTTTGAAGTGGTCAAATATTAGTTGGGGAAAATATAACACAAGGTGATGCTTTGGCGTAGTAGTTAAGGTTTAGGATGTGGAGTCTTAGGTTGGGGGTTCAAGCCCCTTGTTTCTTTTTTTGGGTAAAGACATGTCAGCGCCATATCATCAGCATAGACCAATCTAGTCATGCCACGTCAACAAGACCGCTACGTCAGTGTCACAGTCAACATTGACAGAATATTCTGCATATGGACGAAATATTCCCTGACTTAACAGAGTATTCCCTTAATAGAATATTTGTCTCTCTAACGAAATATTATCCTGGAAAGATAATTTGTGACTGTTTTTTAGATGGGACCATTTGTTCCTAATCAAAACACTTGGCCAAAACAGGTTTAGGGTTGGAAATAAAGTTCAAATTCTATTTTATTACTAAAAATTTTATGAGAAACACTTTGTTTTCATCATCAGGTGATCAAAAGAAAGCGCCCAAGTCTTAGGGTCGGTCAAAATGGGATGTCTATAGTTTCCCCTCTTTGATAGAGCTCAGAGTCATTTCTTGACGTGAGTGAATGTCAAAGCCCAAAGATGATCCTTTTGACAAGACCGTAAGACTTTGGGTAAACAAACAAAATGCAATGCAATTGGCTGAATCCAAGGGTTGCCTACGCATCCCTTTGCAAGGAATCAAAGCAGTTTAATTCAGGGGCAAAATGCAAATGATATGCTCGAAATATAAATTGGACTTACACGCTTTGCGAAGCCGATTACATGATGCTAATGAGATGATGTAATGCAACAAGACAAACTTTAAACATGCGTTCTACATGATATGGCTAATATTTGAAACAAACTGGGACACAAACTTGCGTGTCCCAAGATGAACCTGCTCGAGGACATGTCATCACGTTTTGCTGAGATAAAAATCGCTCGGGATCGCGTTCTTGCACGCCTTGAAATAAAGACCACTTAGGGATACGTCTCATGCATCCCGAGAAAAAACCACTCAGGTTCGTGTTCTTGCACACTTCAAACGTGTCTCACGCGAGTAGAGGGAACTCAAAATCCAAACGTGTCTCATGCGAGGGAAAGAGAGACGAATCCCCAAGTGCTCTTTTGGAGAGACGAATATTTTGTTAAGGCAGTGAATATTCTGTTAAGTCGGGGAATATTCTGTCCATATGCAGAATATTCCGTCAATGTTGATTGTGACACTAACGTGGCAGTTTTGTTGACGTGGCATGACTGGATTGATCCGTGCTGATGATGTGGTGCTGACATATTTTTACCCAACAAAAGAAATAAGAATGCTGGTGAAGGGGCTTGAACTCCCAATCTAAGACTCCACATCCTAAACTTTAACCACTGTACCAAAGCATCACCTTGTGTTATATGTCCCCCAAATAATATTTGACCACTTCAAATCAGTAGGCAGAGAAGGTGTATTTTTGCATTTTTTTTTGTGTATGAGACACTCCCTTATCCCATTGGCCGACCTATATATCACCAAATACATACTTAATCATCTCTCATTGTCAAAAAGAAATATGTTTGCATCCATAAAAGAGGGATCCAATCTAACCACCTTGAAAACTTTGCCCTCTTATTACATTCTTGTCTCTCACCTTCTCTTTGACCTTAACTCTTCCTCATTGCCTATATACATCTCCCACCTTGTCTCTTCCTCATACCTAACCTTGTCTTCCTCCTATCACATTCTTGTCTCCCACCTTTTCTTTGACCTTAGCTCTTTCTCATTGCCTATATACATCTCCCACCTTGTCTCTTGCCCATGCCTAACCTAGTCTCCCACCTATCACATTCTTCTATCTCACTTTCTCTTTGACCTTAACTCTTCCTCATTGCTTATGGAAGTTTTCATGTTTTAGCATCCCGCGTGTGTATGTTTTTCTTACTGTGTAGTATCCTACGATGAGGCTACTTGCTTACGTGACATAACTGTATGAATGCCTGTAGATGGAGGTTGTGTCACTTAATTTGGAATTACATTGATTTTCATGTTTGTAAACTTAATTTTATTGAGTTGTATATCTTCAAAATTCTTTCAAAACACATGAAATCAGATTGTTCCAAAATGAATGGCATAGTCTATACTTATATGCTTCACATAGTAAATTTTAAGATTTATTACATAATTGGAATATGAACATATAAAGGAAATAAAACTCATATCATGGTTTAATAGAGGTCGATCTTTTGATTGGGTGAAATGGGTTACGACGGATAGTAGTCTTGGCACGAGTCACGGGTTTCCTAATTTTTGTAAAACATTAGGTGGCGACTCTGAGATCTGATGACCCAGTCCATTTCTGGCAAGTGGTTTTGCAATAAAATGGATTTTCTATAAAGTTTGCCAAATTTGGACTCTCATCTGTTCACATTGCACTTGTGAGACTAGATCAAAGAAATCGAAGGTCCGAACTGTTTAACGCACGCGGGTAACCCCCGGGCATGTTACAGTTTCTGGCAACTCTGCTGGGGGTTTTATGAAACCTTGACTCGAACTCCATGATATGACTTTTATTTTCAATTATATGTTTATTGCATTGGTGCACTTAAAGTCCCTGTGTTGCCTAGATACTGGTGGAAGCACAAGCAAACTTTTTGGGACACTGTACCTATCTCTATGTTACTTTTGGGGCCTTGTGCTATAACCTTTTGAGATCTGTCAAAAAGATAGCTCGGCTATTTAAGGTTCTCAAACTTCGAAGAGAGGCTATATTGACTCTTCTAACTTCCTGGGATCTTCATTGGTTATTACTCAAAGGAATCTTTGGTAACGTCACCTTGACTTCAACCCCTAGAGTAGAGTCAACCTTGTACATATAGTAAGCTATGGTACTTCCAAAATTAGGACAGGATGCTCTCCCATTTCTAGGATATATAATACCGCTTGTTTGAATAGTGAAACCCTAGATCATTTCAATGCTAGAACAAGGTAACCCTAGCCCCCATAAGGGTGTTTGTTCGCTTTCCTGCTATGTGTTATATGCAATGTATGGGGATTCTCAGATTTAGATGAGTGGTTCAGTCATTTCAGTTTATGGGGTTGAGTTCAGTTTTTCAGCATGATTTAGTAGTAATCAGTTGAGCCGATATACTAATGAAATTTTGATTAGGGGTCCCGTTTTGTTTCTGCAAGGTAGTCGTAGCACAATAGCTTCAGAACGGCCTGATATCCCTCAAGTTATTTGGATTCGCGCTGGTAGACTTTGTAAGATCGCAGATCTAGTTGAGAGACAGTCAGTGTTAGTTTCTTTGCCACCGATTACACGAAAGAGAAGAACAAAAGCCTCATCAACTGTCCAGAATACCCTTCTTCGCCCGCTAGATCATCACCACTCAACTCACTAGAATTAGTGATAGCTCAGATTCTAGAAAATTTAGTAGGCATATTTTTGGCTCTTCAACGGAGCATGGATACCATTGTCACTATGGTTGCCACCCAAGGCACTACTCTTGCCGCTCAAGGCAATACTCTTGCTGAACTGCAACGCCCGTCTGGGGTGTCCACTACTCAACCACCTCTGGTGACTCATCCAATTCCACCTCCCACCTCCCACCTCCCACCTCCACCAGCTGATGAGTTTCTCGAACCCAACTCACCAGAAGATCTGAGGGTTCACACGCAATCTTCGGGAGGACCTTTTCTCCCTGCATAACCAACGGGAGGGCTCTTTTCCCTAGAAACGAATGAGGTTGATCCGACTGTGATGAAATTGGCCAAGTTGGAACAGATGTTTAAAAGGTCGTTGGGAATCAACTCTATCCTAGACATTGATGATGGGTATACGGAAACAGCTGTCAAATTGCTAGAACTGTTTAAAATGTCACATATTGACAGGTTTGATGGAGCTGGAGACCTTATGGTCCACATTCGCCTCTTCTTGGATGTCCTAAAGCCCATGGGCTTGACTCGACCTCAAAAACTTTCCTTGTTCGGAAGGACTTTATCTGGTGTAGTTGCCATTTAGTATGCCAAGTTAGAGGACTCAGTGAAACAAAGCTGGGAAGAATTAGCCGAGACCTTTATTATCCAGTATGCCTATAACACTCAGATTGAAGTGACAACTCGAGGGTTAGAGGTAACCCGCCAGGAGCCGAATGAAAGTTTTGTACCCTTCATCACCAGATGGAGGGCCAAGGCGGCGATGATGACCTATGTTACACGGACTCGGGTACGGGTATCGGGTGCGGGTGTGTATCTAGGGGTCAGATACTTCAAAATTAAAAATTAAGGATACGTGGATATGGATCCAAATTTGGATACGGGTATGGGGTTATGTTAAATAGTTTTTTTTTTTATAAATATATTTATTTTATGAAAATGATTTTAAAAAAAATAAGGAATAAATAACATTTTGTTAAATAAAACAAATAAAATATAAATAACAAATAAAAAAAATTATAAAAATTATTTTAGATATAAAATAAATTATATTATATATGATAAAATAAGTTATTTTTATTTTAATAAAGATGTTGGCCAAATACAAAATACTAAAAAACTAAATAAGCCCAAACTTTTATTTTATTTATTTGTGTCTAGCCCATCAGCCAAACCCAAACCTAGCAAATGTTCTCCAGCTGTATATAGCCAGTCAAACTCTCTCTCTTTTCTCACCCTTTTTCTCTTCTTTCGTCTCTCTCAAATACGCACAGCAGAGTTCAAAAACAAAAAAACAAAAAAAAGAAGAAAGAAATACGCATAGCACAGCACGATCGAAGCTCTCTTCTCTTTCTTCTCCTTTCCACTTGGTGATTATGACTCTCTCTCTCTCTCTCTCTCTCTCTCTCTCTCTCGGTTCTATCTCTAGATGATGTGGTTATTGTAGCCGACATTCACTCGTCGATGAAGCTATGATCCAACAAATCCAATCTCGAACCCAACACATCCATGTAAGTATTTCAATCTTCTTCTTCCTTTTCAATTAGCCGTGTTCGAGAGAGAGGACACGAATTTGACACAGATGCCATACCCGTACCCGTGTCGTGTCGTGTCGACACGAGTACTTCGCCTTCAACTGCCAAGTCCATGTAACACAGATGATGACCACTAGACCACCAAAGAAAGATCAAATTCGAATGGTGGTAAGGAATTTGCACGGTAAAATGCTGCAGAAGATGATAGTTCTCCTACTATTCACTTTTAAAGAACTATATGATATGGGGGTGGGGGTCCAGATAGAAAATGCCATCAAGTAGGGAATCATTGTCGATGACAAAGAACATGTATGAAAAACCTTTGGGCGTGGTTCCAATGCTACCTACCAGTAGTAGCACAGCTGTAAAGCCTTCTGAGGTCAACTCAGTCACTACCGCCACCACCAAAATAGCCGACTCCTTTGCCCATGTCGGTCCGCAAACAGCAAACTCAGCCCGAGCCTCAAATAGAACATTCACCGTACTCTATATGTCCCTTACCAAAGCCATGAAGATCTTGGTAAAAAGAGGGTTTTGTCAAACCTCTTGACCCACGACTTCTTCCAGATCCTCTCCCAGCCAAACACGACCCGGCCAAATACTGTGCCTTTCACCAATAGCCTGGACATGATACCGACCGGTGTTTCCATCTTCGTCATGAGATTCAAGATCTCATTGACAACAAAATCATAGCTCCCCCACAGCCGCCAAAACCTGATGTCACAATCAACCCATTGCCACCCTACGACAAAACCTCACCACCACCTCGCCTCAACTGTATTCATGCACTTTTGCCCACTTTTGACCCCAGTATCTACATCACACCCAACCACTTACCAAAACCCGAGATACATATTCTTGAAGGTACCGAGTTGTGTATGGTGGATGCACCTCCAACCCAGCCAAAACCCAAAAGCCCTATGGTGGTGGTGTTAAAGGAAACAACCGAAATACATGTGCTTGAGACTGGCAAACTATCAGAGAAAGAGTATGATCCTAGTCGGTATATTGTTCCTAGTGGTTAATTAGAGCCTGAGGTTGATCTGCCTAACTCATTTTCTATCCATGTTGTCAGAGAGGATGTACTTGAACAGGGGTTGGATGATTTGGCCGACCTAGAGGAGGATTTGGCCAATCTCCATTTCTTTAAAGAATTTGACCTTGGGAATGTGTAGATGGGATGATGGGAATCGAAGAATTCCAATTATGATTGGTCAAGCGGTGATGAAGTTTTTGATGCGGAAACTGAGAGAAAAGGGGATGAATTGAGATTTGATTCCGGAAAACCTATTGAAAGTGGTGAAGGAAAGAGTTCTAGAGGAAAAGAAGAGGAACCGAAAAGCCATTCAAAGTATACTGTATGTAGGCAATGAGGAGACAATCTGATGATGATTGTCTCCCATCTTGTCTCTACATAATTTGATGATGTATATAAGCCATTCACATTGTGTACAAATATGATGACCTTAGCTCTTCCTCATTGCCTATCACATTGTGTATATAAGCTATTCTGGGTATACTGTGGGAATGATTCGAGCAAAGCTAGATAATTGTCTTTCAGTCAACGAAGGCGAATGGTGGGATGATAATGACCTGCAGCTCGTCCACACGGATGATGAATGGGTAAGCCATGTGCCGGATGAGACTTGGTTTGTAGATGAAATTGATCATTTGACCAGGAGTGGGTGCTACTTCAAGCCTCCACATCTAGACCAAGGAGAGTCCTTTGGCAAAGATAAAGAGGTAGACAAAGAGAGAGAAAGAGGTAGAACAAGACCTAGTTCTAAAACAATTGAAAAAGGTACAGGCAAACATTTCCATCTGGGGGCTTCTTATGGCTTCTCGAGAACACCGACAAGCAATGTTATTAGCTTTAAGCAAGGCTAAGTTGTCAATTGATACAACTCCTGAACAGTTAGTGTCACTAATCACCCCGAGAGAAACAGTCCCAATAATAACTTTTGCCGACAAAGAGCTGCCACCAGAAGGGTCAGGACATAATAAGCCTTTATATGTGTCACTGGAGTGCAGAAAGAAATGGGTCCCGATCGTTCTGATTGATACCGAGTCAGCCACCAATGTTTGCCCTACGCGCACTACCTATACGATACGGCTAAAGTCGGCAGATTTCACGCCCACTACTCAATTGATCCGGGCCTATGATAATACTAATCGGGAAGTGATAGGGGCAATCAAAGTACAAATAATAGTGGGTCCATTTGAGCACGAGGCTGAATTTCATGTCATGGATGTTTCTGCAACATTTAACTTGCTATTGGGAAGGCCCTAGCTTCATCAGATGAAAGCTGTATCATCCACATTACATCAATTGGTAAAGTGCCTGTATGACGGAGGAGTTGCCACTGTCTTCGGAAACTCATCCATTCATCCTCCCCTAGAAATAACAACACAACTGCTAGAAATATAACATGGGGAAGATGATGTGTTCCTATCGGGTTTTACATTGGCAGTGGCCCAACTAGTTCAAACACTCACGGCAGAAGACGAAGGTGTATATACGTCAGTGCCCAATCAATCTTGTTCATAAGTAAGTTGGGTCACATTCCAGGGATGGGGTTAGGACAAAGTGGTAGGAAGGGTATTGCTACAGCCGGTAAAGTGCCTTACAACCCGCATGCATTCGGACTAGGGTATGCACCTATAGCAGTTGATTGAAAAAGGAAAAGCGAAGAGATCAAGGAGAGGATCAAGGCAAAAAGAATCGGGTGACAGTTTGAGTTGGTCCATAAGCCAATTTGTGGAACCTTGAACGGGCGCTTTGTTCGGAAAGGAGAAGATTTCCCTTTCTGTGGGTTTCCGGAACCATGAATTGACCAAGAGGACAAGAAGAGATATCTCGGGTTTGAAATCTTCTTCGATCATCAGCTTTCTGATAGCAATGAAGAACAGGCAAATCCCAGCATTGACATCAGTCAAGACAGTGATGTTAGTTCCAAAAGCAATATAGAGGATGTTCTGGGTCTAACACTCGCTGATTTGCTACAAGAGTCTGATACTAGTGCTGGACTAGTGAACTTGGGGGATATGACTGTTTTTGTGATTGGGGAAGGATCACCTGTTGATTGCTGAAGCGTCATAGTGGATGCAGTGAATGGTACCCAAGCAAATTGGCATGTTAAGAAAAGTTTTATTGAGAATTTTGAATTGGTTATTGAGTCTGAGTCTGTTGGGCTTGTTTGTTTGGAGTCAGATTTGAGTTTGTCTGAGATGTCAGAGTCATCTTTTGTTTTTTCTTTTTCTTTTAAGTCTATTGCCACAATTGAGCCCGAGATTATGAATGAAGATGATGTGAATTCTGCTTACTTCTTTGTGCCTATAGTTCATAGCATTGACCAGAATTTTCAAAATTTTGATGAAAACGAAGAGGAAGGAATTCCTTGGGCTTTGAAAAACTTAATCAACTGGGAGGAAGAAAGGCGTGCTAAGCTGTTGGTTGATGAAATTGTTTCCGTTAATGTGGGTACTGAGAAGGATCATCGCTTAGTCCAGATTGGTTCTGCTTTATCTTCGGAGGAACGCGAGCAATTAGTTGCTTTATTAAAGGAATTCAAAGATGTTTTTGTGTGGTCCTACGAAGATATGTCTGGAATTGATCATGAGATTGTACAACATCGGATCCCTCTTAATCCGGATGCCTGACCTGTCAAACAGAAGCTTCGCAGAATTCGTTCGGATTGGGCACTAAAAATCAAAGAGGTTACTAAACAAATCAATGCCGAGTTCTTGCTTGTATCCGAGTATTTGACTTGGTTAGCCAACATTGTGCCAGTTTCGAAGAAAGCCGACAGAATCAGGGTGTGTTGATTTCCGGGATTTGAACAAGGCTAGTCCGAAAGATGACTTTCCTTTGCCACATATTGATGAATTGGTAGACTTCACTGCAGGGCATGCCTTACTGGATGGTTTTTCGGGGTATAATTAGATCCTTATGGCTCCAGAGGATAGAGAAAAGATTGCATTTACTACACCACGGGGGACGTATTGTTACAGGGTCATGCCATTTGGTTTGAAAAATGCCAAGGCCACTTATCAGTGAGCCGCCACCCATTGCTGCATGATATGATCTATAAGGAAGTCGAAATGTATGTCGATGACATGATTGTCAAGTCCAAAGATAGAGTAGTCCATTGCACCGCATTAAAGAAATTCTTTGAGAGAATTAGGAAATACAGGCTGAGGTTGAATCCGCAGAAATGCACCTTTGGGGTAACTGCGGGCAAGATGTTAGGATTTCTGATCATACAGCGAGGAATTGAAGTTGATCCATCCAAAATTAAGGCCATCTTAGAAATGCTGCCACCAACAACTGAAAAGGATGTGCGGGACTTTCTGAGAAAAGTGCAATTCATAAGAAGGTTTATTTTTAAATTAACCTTGACTTGTGAACCACTATTTGGTCTATTGAAGAAAGGGAAGAAGTTCCACTGGGATGATCGGTATCAGTTTGCCTTCGAGCAAGTTAAGCAGTATTTGCAGAATCCACCTGTGTTATCGCCACCTGATCCAAGGAAATCGCTGATTTTGTATTTATCAGTGACTGAAGCAACCATGGGATGTATGCTTGCGCAAGAGTCAGATGAGAAAGTGGAGAAAGCCATCTACTACTTGAGCAAGAAGATGCTTAACTATGAGACCCGCTACACTTCCTTAGAAAAGGCTTGCTTGGCTATTGGTTTGGGCCACCAGGACGTTGAGACACTACTTGTTAGCTTACTCAGTAATTCTGGTTTCAAGATTAGACTCCATCAAATATCTCTTTAAGAAACCAGAACTTACTGGTAGTCTAGCTCACTGGTTGTTTTTGCTTTCTGAATTCGACCTCAAGTATGTCGCTCGCAAATTTGTTAAAGGAAGGGTCGTGGTAGAATTTTTGGTTGATCACCCGATTAAAGAAAACGAAGCTATGGATTATTCGTTCCCAGATGAGGAGGTCATGCAGATAGAAGAAGACACTTGGAAATTGTACTTTGATGGAACGTCCAATGAATTTGGCTATGGGATAGGTGTGTTGCTCATAACACCAGATGATTCTCATATCCCTTTAGCCTTCAAACTCCGATTTAGAGTATCCAAAAACCAAGCAGAGTATGAGGCCTGAATTACCGGACTGGAAGTAGCTCTAGAACTAGGAGCAATAAGGTTGGATGTGATTGGAGACTCGAACTTGGTCGTCTCTCAAGCCAACAGAGATTGGAAAGTTAAATAGGAAAAAATGAAAGTCTATCATCAAACCTTGGACACATTGATCCCAAGGTTCGAAAAACTAACTTTTATACACCTGGTAAGAGAGAACAACCGATTTGCTGATGCGTTGGCAACTCTGGCATCAATGATAGATATACCAGTCAGGGTCAAGATGTGCCCAATCCTGATAAAACAAAGATATAAACCTCCATATGAAATGGTAGTTGCAACAGAAGAGGTTCAAGATGAAAACCCCTGGTACTTTGATATTTGTAACTTTTTGGAAAGTAGTATATACCCGCAAGGAGTAAATGCCAAGGACAAAAGGGGAATACAACGTCTGGCTGCTCAGTTCACCATTTGCAGGGATAAGCTGTATAGAAGATGGCATTTGGGACTGCACAAGTTGTGCATACGTAGAGGAAGAAGAGGCAAGGCGTATTATGGAGGCCATCCATGGAGGAGAGTGTGGAGCCTAAAAGATCCTTATGTAGGGATATTATTGGTTAACCATGGAGAGTGATTGTATTGATTTTGTTAGGAGATGCCATAAATGCCAAATACACGCCAATCGCAAGAATATCTTGCCATCAAAACTCTACAACATGACTTTGCCTTAGCCTTTCTCAGTCTAGGGCATAGATGTCATCGGAGAAGTCACACCGAAGGGTTCAAACGGGCATAAGCTTATCTTGGTTGCCATTGATTATTTTACTAAGTGGGTTAAAGCACAGTCATTTTCAGTGTTAAAAGCATCCCATGTGGCCAAATTCATCAGGAATAACATCATCTGCAGATACGGGGTGCCAAACGAAGTAATTTTAGACAATGACTTACATTTCAAAAGAGAAGTGACAGTTCTACTTGAGAAGTATAATTTGGCTTTTCACAAGCCATCAATTTATTTAAAGATATGGAAAGCAAATAAAATAACGGGATAGAAAGAAGTGGAAGTGAAGAATTATTACAACACTTTTAAATATTATAAAGCCAAATAAAAAGATAGAAGAGGAGAAAACAAATATTACAAAAAAATATAAACTCCTCACAACTCTCAAATTAAAATAAAATAAAATATAGAAAGAAAACAAAGTCTTCATATGCCTTGGAGATCACCGGAAACATGTTCAGTTCGCCGTTGGAAAGATTGTTTGGTTTTGTCTCAAGGTCGCGTGCACGGTGGGCTACGAAAAAGGGGCTGGCCAGCCAAAGAGGCAAGATGGACATCCAAGAAAATTAGCCGGCCGGCCAACTAGGCTAGGCCAAAACTGTGTTTTGTTTAAAAATAACAAAGCTAGAACAAACAAAGGATATGGGAGCGATTCAACTCATCACTTCCAGTTAGATTACAACAGATTATAACATGAAATTAAGACAAGAAACAAAATGGAAATTAAGGCCGGAGACTTGAAACAAGATAGAAATCAAGACAAGAAACTTAAAACAAGATGGAAAATACAAGGAAATGAAAGTGTGCGAAATTCACCTTCCAAGGAGAGATGAACTTCTTGATTCACAAACTTCCTTTTTGACCACCCTCAAGTTTAGAAAGTGTGTTCTCAATCCTCAATTCGAAACTAGAATGGAGCTTTGGGAATGTTTGATGGTACGTGTGGTGGAAAAGTGGCTAACTCTCTTATTTTTCCTTACTTTCAACAACACTCACTCTTTCCTTTGATCTAACACTACTGCAATTCAGCTATTTCTAAATTTTTGGAGTTGTTTTGGATGTATAAAAGGTGGAATTTCAGTGTGTATAAGCCATGGAAGGTGTATATGGAAGATGAAAGTGTTTTTGGCTCAAAACGTCAACTTTCTCTCTTTTTTCTCACTCTTTTCTCTTCAATTTTGTGGTTTTTTCTTTTCTCTACACAATCTGATGATGTATATAGGCAATGAGGAAGAGCTAAGGTCAAAGAGAAGGTAGGAGACAAGATTGTGATAAGAGGGCAAACTTTTTAAGGTGGTTAGATTGAATCGCTCTTTTATGGATGCAAATAAATTTCTTTTTGACAATGGGGGTGATTAGGTATGTATTTGGTGATATATGGGTTGGCCAATGGGGTAGGTGAGTGTCCCATACACAAAAAAAAAAAAATGCAAAAATACACCTTCTCTACCAACTAGCTTGAAGTGGTCAAATATTATTTGGGAGAAAATATAACACACGGTGATGCTTTGGCAAAGTGATTAAGGTTTAGGATGTGGAGTTTTAGGTTGGGGGTTCAAGCCCCTTCAACAGCATTCTTGTTTCTTTTTTTAGGTAAAAATATGTCAACGCCACATCATTAGCATGGACCAATCTAGTTATGCCACGTCAACAAAACCGCCACATCAGCGTCACAGTCAGCATTGACAGATTATTATGCATATAGATGGAATATTCCCTAACTTAACAGAATATTTGTCTCTCTAACGGAATATTCTCCTGCAAAGGTAATTTGTGATTGTTTTTGAGATGGGACGACTTGTTCCTAATCAAAACACTTGGCCAAAACAGGTTTAGGATTGGAAAAAAAGCTCAAATTCTATTTTCTTATTGAGGATTCTATGAGAAACATCTTGTTTTCATCATCAGGTGATCAAAAGAAAGCGCCCAAGTCTTAGGGTCGGTCAAAATGGGGTGTCTACAGAGAGCATTTGGGATTTCTATGCATGCAAGTTTATTTTATGGCTTGTTTTGGAAGTATTCCCAACAGGCCTAAAATGTGAGTTTCATTTGCATTCTACTTTTGTGTTGGTCTTTCTGATTTTAATTGTGTTTGATCACCATTATAGCTCAATACTTCTTTGTGGTTTGACATGAGATGTATATGCATTCACGTTTCTTCCTTTTAGTTTTAATTTATTTATTTCATTTGATTGAGGGTGACAAATAATGTCTATATTTGGGTTGGAGATTTTCTAAGTCGTCTGTGTCTTACAAAAGGTTAATCTCAAATCAGTATTTTTGTTTACATTTTAATCTTAGAAAATGCTTACAATTCTTTACTGCAGGTGCCATGTTATCTTGCTGAATTGACAGAAAAAATTGCACAGGATGACAGGATACAAATTATTAAAGCTTCAATGGCAAAGTTAAAGGTTATTTTTGTTCTGTGCCAAAGTCATAGTTTTAAGTTTACTTGAAATAAAAGAATTATAGTCTTTGGACATTCAGTTTCTTTAATTCTTGATGTCTGCAAAGAAAGTTTAACTTCTGTTTTGAAGTATGTTGTGTTTCGCATAGTTATTGAAAATTCTGAACATGGTTGCATCTGTAGGAATTCATGTCATTTTGTGAGGCGATGGAGCTTGTGCCGGAAGAGGAGTTAGAATCATCTGCACAAGGTGGTTCAAATTCTTTTGCAGACCGAAGGGCTAAGAAGGTAAGCGGTGATCTTCAACCATAATTCCATTAAGCTTCATGCCAGTCATAATTATTTTGTGCAACTTATAATTAAATGTATCTGGAAGCCTTATAACTGAGTACTGAATCTGATTGTTTCACTTTAGATTGCTCGGTTCAAACGCCAAAGAGCTGCAGAATCCAAGCTTCTTGAAATAAAGGAGCGTAAGGAGCGACGTGGACGATCAACTAAAGCATCTGCCTTATCTACGCCTGTGGAGGCAGCAGAGGAAGATTTGTTGGATGACGATGTAGAGGAAGAAAGGGAGGTCAATTTTTATCTTCACTGATTATGTTATGAGAAAGGCTTTGACATTTGGACCTAATCCAGAGATATATTTCAAATCATATCTTAGTTTTAATTTGATTTTATTTCATGTTATGTAGAATATAATCAATTTAGCTTATAAACTGAGTATATCAATAACACTACTGTTATATCTCTGCCTCTAAACTATTTGTGCGTATCAAAATTCTTTCAATGAAATCTAATTAAAGCTACCTCGAGTCATGTGATGCTAGTTTAGGGCTATGATCTCCGACACCATTAACATAATTGGTGTCTATTGAATGATGTTAGTGCAATGTACTTGTATAAAGCTTTGTGTTATCAAAAAACACAAATACTACAACGATTTATATTTTGGAATGCATGTTCCAAATTATGGCACACCCTCATTCCAAAATGGTGAATGTAAGGATCCAAAACAATCCCCAAAATTTTCGTATTTATTTCCTTAAGATTTTTCTTAGGAGGAAAAATCAAAGTTGAACCAAACTAAACCGAACCAAACTAAACCAAACCAGACCAAACCAAACCAAGCCTTGCCTTCTATCCCAATCAATTGGGGTCGGTTACTTACATCATTTTTTTTTTTTTTTGGCAAGACTTGCATGCTTTGTTAGATTAAATAAATTCATATATATATATGTATATATATATTAATAAAACAACATACCATTTTAGTTTGGTCTTTCCCTCTTAACATTTTTAGTGACCATATCACTATTCTTTACCATTATATCTATTGGTGTTATATATGATCAAACCATCTTAATCTGTCATTTCTCAACTTATTTTCAATTGGTGCTACATTTACCATTTCACGAATATATTAATTTGTAATTCTATCTTTCCCAGTCTACAACACATGTATTTTAGTTTCCTCATCTCAATTACACTAATTTTAATGACGTGTTATTTTTCTATTGCCCAACATTTTGTCCCATAAAACATCATTAGCCTTATAAGTTATAACTGTTCTATAAAATTTTGTTTTCCATTTTGTTGGTATTCACCGATTGCATAATATGCTCGAAGTACTCTTTCACTTGACCTAACTTATTTTGATTTTGAGTTACGATTGATAATACTACAAGTTGGCTAGTATGAATATTCACTTTGTCATGAGTTCCCTTTGTTCCTTCAAAAGCTTGATTATGCTACACGTTTGCTTTTGTCGAGGGATGTCATTTATAAGGTTTAAATTATTGTACCTTGAATAAACACAAGAATTGTCAGCTCTGATCAATTATTTTTGTTGTCTCAAAATACTTGGTTATCTTGAGAATTTTGAGTTTCTCTGAAATCAAAGTGCTGTTTTTGGGCAGGCATGGCTTACTTCCGTCTCCTTGGCTATTTGTAAGGTTAGCTTTATAATTTCCTTGGATGCCTGGGATTTTCCTTATGTCTAGTTTTTTTTTATCTTGATAAAAGTATCTTGCCATGGAATCATATTGCAGGCTTTTGATCTTCTGGAAATGCTAACGAAAGAAGAAGAAATGCTTTCTGCTATAAAGGAAAGGCAATTACAGGTATAGTTATGGATAGCTTGAGGTAGCTGAAAATATTCACTAGTTCCCCTTGGTGCCTCTTGAATAAAGTCTTTTATTTATGAAAAAGGTGATATCCAAAGTTGCACCAATTATCAAGGTATTAAACTTATGAGTCATACAATGAAACTTTGGGAGAGAGTAATTGAGTGGAAATTAATATTTGGTTTCATGCTTGAGAGATCTACAATGAAAATCATTTTTTTACTTAGGCAACTGATGAAAAGGAACGAAAACCTTGATATGGTGTTTATTGATTTAGAAAAAGCATATGATACTGTTATGAGAGATAATGTGGATGTTTTGGGAAAGAAAGTAGTAGCAGGTGGAGAAACAAGTGAGTTTTCAATAAACAATAGGTTTATATCAATTCTTACCTTTTGGCGTTAGTTATGGATGAACCTACTAGAAAAATTCAAACTGTTATTCCTTGAGGTACGTTGTTTGTATTTGTATATGATATAGTTTTAGTTGATGTATTTAAGCTAGAATTATGGAGAGATACTTTAGTATCATTTTCGAAAAATGTTTTCTATTATTGAAAACATAAAACACAGATATTGATATGGAAAGCTTCTTTGACAAACTGTTATAAGAATTTTTTTTCAGATAACTTTTGTTAAAACGCCCCATTTTTTAGGAAACACTTATAAGTAGTTTTCTGAATTTTCAAAAATTGTTTTCGCACAAAAATGAAAATGATATGAAAGTGATGGGTGTTTTTGAAGCTTTCATTATTTTGTCTCTGTAAATACAAAAAACAAAAAATAAAAATGAAAATAAAGAAAATGAAAAAAAGACCATGTAGACCATAAAAAGTTTTTATTTTAACAAATATATGGAGTGTATCTTAAGCAAAAGTACAAATATAGATGCAAACATAGTAAAACCTGATGGCATACTTAGAGATTCGTAAGAGTGACCGTTTTCGATATCTTGGATTAATTTTGGGTTAATTACACTTTACTCCTTTTTCTTTTTTTTTTTTTTGATCGGCAAAGTGAAAATTTCATAAAAAACATGAAATTACAGCTACAAGGAAAAGAAATGCATTGAGAGATATTCAAAGAGTGCTAACTCCCCTACTGCAGCTCACATTCCTACAATCATCCCCTTGACCTCACGATTTTTTAAAAAAATAACAGAAATAGAAATAAAACAAAAAACGAAAAAGAATAAACAGAAAAAGTAATTAAGAAGATCTTAACTACATCACAGAAAACAAAGCTAGAAAATCCATAGCAATAAAAACCCACTGCCTAGAAAACCCATAGCAATAAAACCCACTGCCTCCCATGCCTGTTTCCCACTGATCCACAACACCAAAAAAACAAGCTGCAGGCATAGAAGACGAAAACCATGCTGTTTTGACCACCCTCAACAACTTCCTACGCTGCTCTGACCACCCAAGATCACCGCCAAAACACCCCAACAACCGCTGACCACCCACCAAAACTTGTGGAAGATGAAGACCACGCAATTCCGACCACCTCAACAACCACCTGTGCTGCTCCGACCACCCAAGAACACTGACGAAACACCCCAAGCAACTGCCGAAACGCGTGAAAGATGAAGACCATGCAACTCCGACCACCCCCAACAACCACCTGCGCTGCTTCAACCACCCTTGTAGGTTTTGAACACATAATCTCCTTGTGTTTTGGGGTGAAGTGTAAAGTTCAACTACGTTAATGATTTTGGCAAAAAGTCAATATTACTCTTTAATTTTTTTCTTCAATTTTTTTATTTATGCCATCACCACCATAACTTCTGAAATTGGACTACCCAACCATCTCTGCACACAGCCACTACAAGGCACCAACTGCTCTGTAATCACGGCAACAGTCCAGTCCCTATACAATGGTTCCCCTCCTACACCAAGTCATCCACTCCATGCCTGCCCCAAGCAGCCGTCACCACCTTCCTGCACACGACCCCTTAGGATCTTCACGGATTTGCTTCACAAGGCGATGCATTTTTTGAAGAGCACAAGAAGCCCATTGTTGTATTATATATATGTGTGTGTGTTTGCGTATACACGGATAGCGGTGAGCCTGGTGGCTGTTTACTACCGAGTTCATGCAAAGAATCTCTCTTCTATTTTTTTCCCTCTACTTAACCTGTCAATGCTGTTAATGTTGTCAAACTATTTTGCTATTGGCATTATAAAAGCCTTGATTGACATACTTTTACTGGAATGTCTCTTCAAGTTTAAAGTTCAAACCAATTTCTCTCTTTTTTTTTTGGTTGGAAACTGGTGAGATTACCGCAACTATACATTAATCAATAATTTATTTGAATGAAGTTGTTAGAAAATCATTTTGTGAGCACCCTGTGGTGAATGTTTCTGCCGGTTTATATATGTATATATATATGCGTGTGTGACTATGTGTTGCCAAGAGAAAGTCGTGAGTGATGATGGTAGTGCTTCGATGAGAGGGGATGTAGCCATGGGTTGTGTGGTGGTGATGTCACAGCAGCGCTGGTGAGAGGGAACAACCCAATTCTTTTGGTAATTTACAGTCAGAATACACACAAATCCTGGTGCTGTCAATGATATTCTATTCTTTGCAGGAAGGGGACAAGGATATTTCACAGGTTCTTGATAAGCGCACCAAGAGAGCAGAAGCCTGGCATCGTGATGCTGCAGATCGAGCTCATTATACGAGACCGGCACAACCAATTACATGTGCTACTTTTGCTCAAGATGTTATAGAAGGGAGAGCAAAGGTTTCACAGGCACATGAACACAAACACCAGCCTATGATATTTGGGCCAGCGAGTCTTGTGGGTGGAAAGCCAACAAGTGAAAGGGAAAGGATGGCAGCGCAGGTTTTCCAACCTAGTTACAGGTATATTTTCTCATACCTTGATAAACAAATAATTAAGCAGTTCAAAGGGAAAGTTGAAGTCCTAGTTAATTTTATTATTATTTATGTGGAATAAATAGATTGCCAACCATGAGCATCGAGGAAGCTGGCTTAAAGGAGATGGAGATTATGAATAAATTTCAGGAGAGAAATGCCAAGCTCATGGAAGAAGCCAATTCGTCATGGTACAAGGACAATCGGAAGTCGAGGCCAGGTGAAGAAGAAGATGAAGATGATGATGCTGCCCAAGATAAGGCAAGGGCATGGGATGACTGGAAAGATGACAATCCTCGAGGTGCAGGCAATAAGAAGCTCACCCCTTGTGGGTAAGAGTAGCAGGTGGTGGTTCTACGTCCCTCCCGCGTTCTTTGGAAGTCTATTGAGGTACTTTCTCATGAACAAGATCTCACTCTCTGGCTAATGGGTAATAGTTATACAAAATTTTGTTGTTAGTATGGTTTCCCAATATGAACTTATTTCCATGTATATAGTTCACCTATTTGTGGATGGAGCTGCTGTAGCTGTAATGTAATTTTTTCATAATCTAATTATGATGGGTTTTCTGGTTTTGTTAAATATCGAGTTGATTGATATCCATCTTACTAATTTGAGGGGACGTTTATTGTGATTATTGTTACTTGATCCTTATCGTTTGACAAATTGAATTAGTTTCAACCTATTTGATAAGGCATGCATGTGTGGCATAAAACCTTGAATAGCTGTGATTTCCCATAATTGTTGTACCCAATCTAAATGACATGAATTTTGAGGGAAATAGGAATGTGATTATGAGTTTTCATGTGATTTCATTGTTTGAAATGGATTAGAAAGGGAACGCAATTCTCGATTGCTTGTTCAACTTGACATTACGCTGAACCTATAATCGAACTCTAGTATATGGTTGTTTCGGTTCCACAACCAACAGAATTGAAAATTTCAATTTGGTGCTAGAACTTTTTTTTTTTTTTCAATCCCAGCGGAATTGAACTGTGACGATATCGTGTGAATATTATTGCATAAAGCTGAGTATTGATTGTGTTTCACGCCCTTTCAATGCTTGGACTTAATTCATCTGCTTTAACTACTGTCAAGTTATGTGTTTCTTCACTCTCAGAAGTTCTACACGTTATTGTTCTAAATATGGCCATCAATGATCTATAATGTGAGGTTTTTCATGAGGATAAATTACTAATTGGTTCTATTTTTAGGATTTATTACCCATCGAGTCTTATTGATTAATTTATCAAGTGATAAATTTTGATAAATTTATCAGTTTCTCTTGTTTTTATGAATGAATATACAGTGATAAATTCATCAATCAGGACATGTAGGTAATTTTTTTTGGGATAAATCAGGACTTGTTAAATAAGTTTAATTAATAAAACTGTTTGGTAAGTGTTCATTTTCATAACTGTATTTCACATTTTTGATTCTTTCGTTTTTTGTCCCCTTTTTATACTTTATTAATTTTTCAAAGCACCTTCAAACAATGATTACACAATGCATTTCATTCAAACTTTCTACAGCGGCAAGCCACTGAACCATCTTTCTACATCCTCACCTTCCTCAGCTTTGTGCCATCATCATCAAGAATTGTGTATACAATAGTCTTACCGTTATGTCCAGTGTCTTCTATGCTTGCTTCAATGACTTGACATACTTTTTTTCAAATTCATTAAAAATTATTTTTGATGTAAAGATCCCCCTAGCTTTCTTCAACTTATTCACATCTATTTTCACTCTTAACAACTTTTGGCAAAAAGCATATTTGGCTTTTAACTTGTACCCGCTTATTAAAAAGAACCCAGTCGAAATGTATGAAAATTTACAACAATTAATGACCAGATTGAATGTAATTCTTTAAGAAAGCATTTAAATGATTCACTAAGGTGGGTGTTACTCATTCTTGTACCCTCTGATGATGATCTCACATGTGGTCAATCTCATTTTTTCTTTACCCCAATTGTCAAACTTCAACCAATGATTATCTTATATTTCATACCAATGTTTTAAAAATCGAATTGGTGAATGAACTGAAAAAAGAATCGAGTAGACAGGCTATCAATTCAACTGTCGAGTTGAATTGAAATGACGTAATAATTTTTTTTAAATATTTTCATAATTTAAAAATAAATAAAATACATTCATTTAAAATATTTTTATAATTTAAGATATATATTTATCAAATTTTTATGTTTATATTTAATTTTTATATTAATATTGTTTATAAAAATATTAATTATACATGTGTTTGAAAGAAATTACTTTGAAAACAATAAATATTGTATATATCATATATATTAACGAGGAGTCTTGGTGGCATAGTGGAAATTTATGCTCTTTAGAGCATCTCCAATGCACTAGGCATATAATACTTGTTAGTTAAAATGCCTAGTGTGATTCACTTTTTTCAATTCTAATGCACTAGGCATATGATTAGGCATTTTGCCTCAGCTCATATTCACTAGCTACATGTAGCTAGCCTTCAACGCTAGGCAAAATGTATTCAATTATTAGGATCATTTCCCTCCATCTTTGTTGCTGACGTGGCATTCTATAAAATAAATAGTATTTGGATAAATAGCTAAAATAAAGAGCATGGTTGGAGTAAAAACATAAAACAGTCGATAGGCAAAATAAAATATATACTTTATAGTAATATTTAGATAGGTAAAATGCCTACTACCGTTGGAGATGCTCGGGGTGCTAAATTCAACTCTTTGTAGTATTAATTCTTTCATTATTGGACCATATATAACAAACTAGTCTGTTTCGCTTCAATCCGATTATCAATTTAATTGCGAGTTTGGCCAGTTTAACTTAAAAAGGCCAGTTCTCAAGCTAGTTTGGGTTTGAGGGTTAATCCGGATCGGAACTTGGTTCGGTTGACGGGTCAACCGAACTGGTCGTGTCCGGTTTTCAAAACATCGCTTAATACTTATCAAGTATTTCTTCCCACGCTTATGTGAACTCTTTTTCATTCTCAATGTCATAAAATTTTTGAAAAAACACTCTTGACACTCTTATCCTTGAAGATGCAATTTATGTGGTTTCATGCATTTTGTATCAAATGCCACGTGCAAAGACAATGGCTGGTGTCAGGTGTCACACCATGTATGACCTTAGTTATTGCAGCATCTTAATTCATAAAAATTGTTTTTGAAGCCTTTTTTGGCATCACCTCCAAGAATGTTCTAAAAAGTCATATGAAAGAATCGACAACCTCATCATACATTAAAACCGTGTCAGATACAATTGTTTCTCAACGATGATTTAATCTAATGAAAGAAGCAAATGGTTTATGTTCACTATTTAACTTGTAGGTTGTGTAAAAAATAACTACATCACCAAACTGTTTATAATTCATGATCATGTGAGCATCAACTCAATATGTTAGTGATCTCCTCATTATCTAATTGAACCAAGTAAAAAAAGAAAAGTTGGTTCTCCAATGTTTTTTCACAAAAAATTCCAACACACTACATGCCTATCCATATTGCCTCTTGGTTCTCAAATAAATTTTTTAATCCAGTTTTGTGAACAAAGCGACTCCCTTCCACCAACTTCCCTACTATGTTCACTATTTAACTTGTACGTTGTGTAAAAACTAACTACATCACCAAACTGTTTATAATTTATGGTCATGTGAGCATCAACTCAATATGTTAATGATCTCCTCATTATCTAATTGAACCAAGTAAAAAAAGAAAAGTTGGATTCGCTAATGTTTTTTCATGAAAAATTGCAACACACTACATGCCTCCCATATTGCCTCTTGGTTCTCAAACAAATTTTTTAGTCCGATTTTGTGAACCCAAGCAACTCCCTTCCACCAACTTCCCTACCCATGAGCTCCAATGCAGCACTAAGACAGATTTCATATTGTTCGGCTAGTTTTACTTCGGTTTCCTGTGGATGGTGGAGGGCTTCATTCTTCTCTCTTAGCTGCGTCTCTTTAATTTTTGTTTCTCTCTTTGATCGACTTAGTTCATTTCTCTCTGTTCTAGTTTGTTAACATTATCCTCTTTTCTTTTCTGAACTACATCAAAACACAGCGTTTTTTGGAGCTTTTAAAATTTTGACTGTTGGTTGTTAAGTTGACAACATGTCAGGCTGAAAACAAAAGCACTCGAGGATTTGAATGCCTTTTGCGAGCCATGGACAAAGAGAATTAGCCATTCTTCTTCATCACAATTGTGTTATTTTAAGGGTTAATTACACTTTATATCTCAAATATCAAAAATGTTTCAGACCCCGCTGGGGTGGCCCCAGGACCCCTAGTGGGGTCTGATTGGTCAGAATTTTTATTTTTTATTTTTTATTTTTTATTTTTATTTTTTTTCAAATAATCAACCCCCACGTGTGTGTGAGTGGTGGGGGTGGGGAGAAAGTGGGGGTCTCAATCACGTTTACTCAAATATTATCGTATTGTTTGGATAAAAAAATTACAACTCAATAAGAAAGTGCCACGTGGCGATTGTGTAAATGAAACTGTGTCATTTTATCAAGCCAAGAAGGCATCAACAATTGCCCCTATCATTTAGGGGATGATGGAGGATTAAATCCCATGACTAATTAGATCCCTATCATGTAGGAGCAGCAGGCCTATATATGAATATATATAGTTGAAGGAAAATGTTTGGGAGCTTTAGAGGAAAAATTCTATAGAGAGAACTAATAGCAGGTCCCACTATGTGATGTGATGTTGTGATTTGTATTTTTATTTTTTGTTTTGTCACATCACTAGTTTTGTATCATTACTCATATTTGAAGGTTGTAGCATGGACAAAAAGGATTCCACTATTTTTCTCCAGCAATGCTACAGACCCCCAGTTGGGGTGACCCCCAGTGACCCCCAGTGCCACGTGTCGGCCTGGGGTTGGTTGAAAACTCAAAAAAAAAAAAGAAAAAAAAAAAACTGTTTTTTTGGACCAATGGGAGAGGACCCCCAGTACCCCCACTGGGGGTCCAAAGCTTTATTCATTTTTCTCATCCAACGGTCACATTTTGAATGCCCTAACAGTTACTATATTTAAGGGATGTGCTTTGACTGAATTGGACACTAGGCAACCATCTAGGGCCCATCACTTACCACCCAATGGCTAAGATCATGAGAAGGTTTAAACAGTCCATATTCTTAAGGAGCACTCCAAAAATGGAAGCTGAAGGAGGATTGATTGTAACACTGGCGCCTAAGGAGTCATAATAGCAACCCACCAACAAAAGTAGTTGAGAATTTTCAGGAGATCATTCCTAGCTATCCAGAGATGGCAGCTACTATAAAAGTCATTTTTGAGTCAACCAAATGGTATCTAGACCAACACATCTTAAAATTACACTCAATCTAACACTAGTGTCAACATAGCTCTAGTCTCTAGCATTAGTTTGTCATGAAAGGCATCAGTGCCATAATTTAGTTTGTTGGGCATCAGTTCCACTTTGACATCCATGTCATTTTAGGTTGTTTTTGGTCATCAGTGATTGTTTTGTTTTGTTTTAATTGTGTTTACAATCGGTTGTAACTCAATTTCACTTTATTTAAACTTGTTTCTTGTCATTTTATATGTTCAATCCACTTGAGTACATAAAATTTGGCAATTCCTTGTTATCCAAATTACAAACACTTAGGAGATTTTAAGTTCTGGCAAGCAAAGAACTAAAAGGCTTTTGTCCCCTTAGGTCTTATATAATCTACTGGGAAAAAGTTAGAAGACAAATCATAATTTTCACGTCGGCAATACTTTGTCTTAGTACCCAAACTTCCTGTGTTAGCCAATTTTTGTGCAAACACTTGTTTATTTAATTTTAAAATTGCACATTTAAATCCCTCAATTATTAAAAATTTTACAAAAGCCTTTTTTCTTGAAGGGTTGAAAGTGAAATAATTTGATAATTACTGTTTTAAGGTTGAGGAGATAAGATGAGTTTGAAAATTGCTTTTTATTTATTTATTTATTTTTGCTTTTTTTTGGATATAAAAAAGTTCTACATTTGGTAATTGTTAAAAAAGTTTTTTTTTTTTTTTTTTTTTTTTTTTTTTTTTTTTTTTTTTTTTGTTATAGATAAGGTTTTGTGTGCCTTTTCACACTTTTTTTTTTGGTGGATGTATCATTTTAAAGGCCCTTAAACCCTTAACATAATTAAAGCAATATAGTGAAATTTCACAAATTATGGAGGGTAAATTTATCTTTTAACAATTTTGTTAACATTTCTAATATTTATTTATTTATTTATGGAGTTTTCATTTATCTATTTTTTTTAGCGAAACCAAACAGACTTGTGATGTTAGCTTCTTAGACCAAAAAAAATGTTGTTAAAATTGTACAATTAAACAAAATAAATAGATTCATGATTTGTTAAATTAAATAATAGAACATCAAATAAATCCATATTACATTGTAAAGTATAATACAAAAATACATATCATATAATATACTGAAAGACGAGGAATCAAATCAAATTCTATGTGATACCACAGTGTCCTTAAAACAGATTAGCCGCCTCACTGTGGGTACTAGAAGAATGTCGACTTCTGTCTTCCAGGATAAGATGACTTAAACCGGCTAACACAAAAGCACCTTCTGTTAGCTTGGTGAACCGACAATAGCAACACTCTCTCTCACACAGGAAGGATTATTATACTAGCAAGCAAACTGATTATATGATTGGAAGGCAAAAACTTCTGTACCAAACCAAGGGAGATGGGTCTCCTCCTATACACAATAGGGAAGAGATGAGGAGTCTCCAGCCATCAAGGGTAGCCACTAATAGTGGAGTAATGCACAAAACTGATGGGAATTCAAAGTGTGAGTCACACACAATATACACATATGTGTATAGATATTTCTGCAACAGACTTGAGCCTACAATAGACTTGGCCCAAAAAGAATAAGTTGGTGGACCACCAATCCGGCCCAGCCCAAACCTAACCCGTTTCCTTAAGCCTCAACCCCAAGCCCAAGTCCCAAGTCCCAAGATCCACGACCTACGGATCACGGACCACAGACCTCGAACCCGGACCCAGCCTGATCCGAGCAGCACACGCGCGCACGTGTGGCAATTTTGCCATAACCAACTCGGACCATAGTCTTAACCCAAGCCCATCCTTAAAACATCCATTCCTCCATTCCTTCGGAAAATTTGGATGCCCCAAAAGACTCATGCCCTTCTCATAATCTTGAGGCTTAAATACCTATCAAAGTTTTCCTTCACAATCAATATGGGATTGGTAGTTATACACAATTCCCAAAACCTCATTCATGAGGCCAATTTTATGAGACAATTTCTCGTTTAATTCTCAATGGTTTTTTATCATTCTTTTTGTGGTGTAAAGACCTTGTTACAAATAATCTAAACCCATTTAATCACACCTCAACCAATGGTTGGGATCTACTTTAATTTCACATTAAAGTTTACCAAAACCCATTTTTTTCCAACAATCCCCCACATGAATAAAAATTGACCGAATAAGATAGACTTCAACTGAACATGATATCTTGAACTGTTCTGCCGTTTGTTTAAACCGAGACAATAGACTTCACACAGGAGTTAGTCCAACCATTGTTCTTGTTTTCACTTGTGTGTCCGGTATGGCCCTGGAACACTATCCTGATTCAGTGAGTGGTTTTAAAGAATTCGGCCTTACTAATTCTTAAAGAAACGGCCCCACTTCGCACTCACATAGGTGACCTATATAAGGTATCTCATTATACCACGGTTGGCTATCATATCACTTAGGTCATTAAAAGCATTAGCTTAACCTTTTACCCCCATCGGGTATCACTGTACGAAGGAATGAGAAAGAGGATTTACCTCTTCAGTGACTCATCCATTACACGAAATTAGGTTGTCCCTTTGAACATAGATCTTGGGATCTCCAGTCAACTAGGTTGGGTTTTTCGTTCTGGTAACATTACTAAAGGCCTTAACCCCATTTCTCTTGATGACGTTTCTACTAACTCTCGAGTTAACCCTTTGGTTAGCAGATCCACAATGTTATCTTTAGACTTTACATAGTCTAGAGAGACAATTCCATTAGAGAGTGGTTGTCGTATGGAATTATGTCTATGATGGATATGTCTAGACTTTCCATTATACATATGACTCTGTGCCCATCTAATCGCCGATTGGCTATCATAATGAATATAGATAACAGGCACAGGTTTTGGCGAACATGGAATATCCTCAACGAACTGGCAAAGCCATTCAACTTTTTCAGTTGCTTTATCCAAAGCTATAAACTCAGATTCCATCGTTGATCTCGATATACACGTTTGCTTGGAAGATTTCCAAGACATAGCTGCCTCTCCAAGGGTAAACACATAACCACTAGTGGATTTGAAGTATTTTATATCAGATATCCAGTTAGCATCGCTATACCTTTCTAGTAGTAGCGTAGATAACCCAATACCCGCATAATGCCTCTCCAATGAGTGCCATTCGGATTACTTATGTATCTACTAAGCCTGTTAATAGAGTAAGCTATATCCAGCCTTGTATAACTCATCAGATACATCAAACCTCCAATGACCCGAGAATATTCTAGCTGAGAGACACTCTCACCATTATTCTTGGTCAAATGTAGACTCACGTCTACCGGTGTCTTAGACACACTTGTATTTGATTTACCAAATTTCTCAAGTATCTTCTCAACATAGTGAGACTGAGAAAGTACAATACCACTAAATGTTCTGGTAATCTTAATACCTAGAATGACATCTGCAAGGCCCATATCTTTTATGTCAAACTTTGAGTTTAACAATCTCTTGGTAGTTCGAACCATTTCATTATTACTACCAACAATGAGTATGTCATCTACGTATAGACACAAAATGACATAACCTCTGCCAGTGTCTTTAACATATATGCACTTTTCACACTCATTGATTCTAAACCCATTTGACAACATAGCGTTGTCAAACTTCTCATGCCATTGCTTAGGCGCTTGTTTCAAACCATATAATGACTTGACAAGCTTACAAACTTTCTTATTTTTCCCTAGAGTTGAAAACCCCTCGAGTTGTTCCATGTAGATTTCTTCATCTAAATCTCCATTTAAGAAAGCTGTCTTTACATCCATCTGATGTATCTCTAGACCACGTAAAACGACTATTGCAATCACCATGCGAATGGATGTAATCCTTGTCACAGGTGAATATGTATCAAAGTAATCCAGGCCTTCTCTTTGCCTATATCCTTTGATAACTAGTCTAGCTTTATATTTATCAATTGACCCATCAGCCTTCATCTTTCTTCTAAAGATCCACTTACTCCCCAAGGCCTTACTGCTTGGGGAACTAACTCCCAAGTATGGTTCTATAAGATGGAGTCAATTTCACTTTTAATAGTTTCTTTCCATAAGGGCCTTTCTGGTGAAGTCACAGCTTCATGGATAGTTCGAGGTTCTCCCTCTAAAATATAAGTTAAGAAGTCCAGTCCTAGCCCTCTTACTCCTTCTTGGCTCATCTACTTCCTCATCTTGATCATCTACTTGATCATCATGTTGATCATTATCTTCAAGTTCCTTCTCAGAACTTGGATCCTCTCATCGGGTTTGGCAAGGGAATATGTCTTCAAAGAAAGACGCATTCATTGACTCCATTATGGTATTCTTGTGGATATCTGAAATCTCAGACTTGTGCATAAGAAACCTATATGCACTACTATTCTGTGCATAACCAATGAATATACAATCCACGGTTTTCGGACCTATCTTGGGTGTAGGTACCGCCACTTTTGTAAGACACCCCCACATTCGTAGGAAATTATAAGAAGGCTTCTGGCCTTTCCATAACTCATATTGAGTCTTGTCTACTTTCTTCCGAGGGATTCTATTTAGAATGTAATTTGTGGAGAGAATTGCTTCCCTCCACAAGTTCTGTGACAATCCAGAACTTAGTAACATTGCATTCATCATCTCCTTTAGCATCCTATTCTTCCGTTCAGCAATCCCATTTGACTGAGGATAATAAGGCGCCATGGTTTGGTGGATAATCCTGGATTGAGCACAAATCTCAATAAATGGTGATTCATACTCACCACCACGATCACTTCTTAAAGCTTTAATCTTGTGGGCTAATTGATTCTCAACTTCATTCTTATAAAGAACAAATTTGTCAATAGCCTAATCTTTGCTCTTGAGCAAATAAACATAACAATACTTAGTGCAATCATCAACAAAAGTGATGAAGTACTTATTACCACAATGTGATTGTATAAACTTTAAGTCACACACATCACTATGCACTAAGTCCAACAGCTCTGAACTTCTTTCAATAGAATGAAACAAAGATCTTGTCAACTTCGCTTCAACATAAGTCTCACACTTGTGTTTTGGATTAACCTTAAAAGATGGTATGTGATCTAACTTGATTAATCTACATAAAGATTCAAAGTTCACATCTCTTAGTCTACCATGCCACAAATTGGAAGACTCAAGCATGTAAGCAGAAGAAGATGCATCTTTATTCATCTTTGGGATAATAGTTATTACATTGAGTTTAAACATACCCCCCAACATATAACCCTACCCACATACACTCCGCTCTTGGTCAAAATGACCATGTCAGACTGAAAGACCATGCAAAAACCATGTTTGCTGAGAAGAGACCCTGAGACAAGATTCTTACAAATGTCTGGAACATATAAGGACCACATTTCCTTTCCCCTCAACAATTGAGGTAGCAAAGTTTCCCATAAACAACTTCTCACCGTTTGTAACTGGCTCGAAAGTTGTAAACAGCTTCTTCTCGGAGCAGATGTGGCGTGTAGCCCCTGTATCAATCCACCATTCTCTTGGGTTTGAACCCACCAGATTCACCTCAGAGACAACGGTAGACAAGTGCATGTCATCCTCCTCATGGAAGTGCTCTTGTATATCTGCCATGTGAGCACAAGGTTTAGTCTTGTATGGCTTCTTCTGCTTGCGACAGTCACTAGCCCGATGCCCCTCGCTACCACAGTTGTATCACTTCCTTAAGAACCGATAACCAAGTTCTTACGGCTTGTGTGCTAGCTTCTTTGCAACACCACCCCTTGGCCCCAGCTTTGAGCCCTTGCTCACAGGAGGCTTCTTCCTCACCCCAGAAGATTTGCCATACTCAATGACATTGGCCTTCACAAAGGAGGTACTCCCTCATTTCTTTCTATTATCCCCCTCAATTCGAAGTTGGACAATCAGTTCTTCAACGGACATTTCCTTGCGTTTATACTTCAAGTAGTTCTTGAAGTCCTTCCAACCATTGGGAAGTTTCTCACTGATCATAACAACTTGGAATGACTCGTTCAACGGCATCCCCTCAACATGAATCTCATGCAAGATCACTTGGAACTCTTGGACTTGGCTTATCACAGTTTTTGAATCGATCATTTTAAAGTCCAAGAATCGGCCAACGACAAATTTCTTTGCCCCGGCGTCCTCAGTCCTGTATTTTTTGTCCAGAGATTCCCATAACTCCTTTGCTGAGTTCTTGGCACAAAACACACTGTATAGTGAGTCTGCCAAGCTATTGAACACATAGTTTCGACAAAGATAGTCTAGCTGCTTCCATGTGTCAAGTGCCATGCCTTTTTGCCTGTCTGGCCCATTCTCTGCCATGGCTGGAGGATGCTCACTCAAAACCTTTGCAAGGTTCAGCGTGGTCAAGTAGAACAACATCTTTTGCTGCCACCTCTTGAAGTTCACCCCAACAAATTTCTCTGGGTGCTCATATGAATGAGCAGTTCTTCCGGAATAGCCGGAGTAACGCCAGGTGTAGACCGCCCGGAGAACTCTGCTCTCCGCGCGCGAGGGCGCGAATCGTTTTGTTCTTTAGCTACTACAGTTCGGACTCGTGTCACAGTTCTGAATCTAATCTCACAAAGTGCAATGTGAGACCGATAAATCACCTAAGAGTCCAAATCCGGCAAATCGTTTTGGAAAACTGATTTTTATAAAGAAGTGCCAAACATGGACTGCTTTTCCAGATACATAGTCGCCACCTAAATATTTTATTTTGGAGAAATTTAGGAAATCCTGACTCGTGCCTAAAGTCACGTGTCCTTCATCACCAAAGTTGCCTCGGCTCGGAAACTTGGGTACGAGAGGGGAAGGTCATGCAATGAACACCCCTGCTCGCCCGATCAAAGATCGGCCTTTACTAACATGATATTTTGTTTTTGAAAACACATGTGTTCTTATTCCGGTTATTAACCTAGAATTACTATGTGATGCGCGTAGCATACAAGTATAGACTAGATCGCCTAAGTTGGAACAAAACATTGCATGTTCGTTTCTTTGAAAATGGTTTGAAGTTTGCTACTCGCAAGTAGGCTAAGCCGCGGATTTCAGTAAATTGTTCCAATTCAAGCAATCCAACCTTCATCCACAGGCATTCATGCAGTTAAACACCTAAGCACATAGTCTCATGGCAAGCATGCTAAACATGGCAGCACACACATCTCATGTAGTATGCTAAAGCGTAAACATTCACGGTGTACTCTGAGCCAAAACAGAGAACTAGTTAGAAATCATGCATGATCCTAGTTCATGTTAAGATGGCTAATGCAACACATGCAAAATGCAACTAAAATAGGCTTGGCAATTCTAAGATATCATGTGAATGCAACTTGATAACATGTATTCAAATTGGAATTGAAATACAATGTAGTTAGTACGATGCGCCGAGCCTGGTGCATGCAAAACAGATAAATGATGCAAACATGCAAGCATAAGGATGCTAATTGAGATATGCCCTAAAACTAACCACTGAAAGTAGATAAGTAAAAGGGAGAAAGAAATGGGGGTTGGAAGACATGCATCACACACGCGCATGCTTATTATAACAATTGGACCTCTCGACAGAGGGCTCGAACAATGAGCTAACTAGCTAATCTAAGCTAATTAAACTAATTATTACATGACGAAACGAATTAACTAATAAGTTAACTAATTAAGTACAAAACTAAGCTAATTAACTAACAAGTTAACTAATTAGTTATTACAACACAAATAAGCAGCTAAACGCATTAACTACTTAAATAAAGAACCAAAGCATAAACCAGCTAAGTAAAGTAGTAAAGAGAGGTCCTCGGGAAGAGGAGTACATGCATGCTCGGTCGCCTCTTTCTGAAATCCATCATGATGCTCCGATTTGCCTCTGTTTGCAACTGTTCTCAGAACCTTGCACAATGCTCCAAATAGCTTCTAACTCACCTTGGGGACCTGTAGGAGCATGGCCGACCACTTTTTGGGGGTGCCAACCACCTACCGACCAGTTACCATTGCTGCAGACCAGAAAAAGTGGTCGGCCAGCTAGTTTTTCTGGTCTGCCGACCACTTGTTGCTGCACTTCTCCAGTTTGCTGGAACAGAGAGCAAGAAAGGGCATGGCAATGTATTTGCAACATATGTGTGCATAACCACTCTTCCTATCATTTCATAAGCTCAAGGGAGTGCAGTTCTCGACCCTCGGGCCACCAATCACGCATCTCAATGCATGATGGCCGAGGAGCCAAATTGCACAATTCAATGTAAAATGAATGCACACATAACACATAAATACCTTTACCTCTATCATGATTGATCAAGAGGGTCAGCGACCGAGAAATGGGGCACGTTTCATCACTTCAACTATGAAACGTCCCTCGTTTCTCATGTTTGGACTAACATCCTATCCAAACACAATGCAAGCAACAACATGGCATACTCAATGCAATGTAACATGGCATACACAATGCAAACAACAACATAGCATACACAATGCAATGTAACATGAGCATGCAAACAATATGGCATGCACAATGCTAAGAACAACATGGCATACTCAATGCAATGTGACCTAAGCATGTAGACAACATGGCATACACAATGCTAAATGCTAAGAACGTGGCATACTCAATGCAATGTAACATAAGCATGCAAACAACATGCAAACAAACATACTAAATGGACTTAAACTGAATGTGGACAGACCTCAGCCATGTCCAAATCAGTGGCCATAATGCTAAAATAAAGGCATGAAAGCAAGAGAAAAACATGCACATGCATTGGCCTATCAACTAGGCCTAAGAGCACAACCCTCAAGAGTGCCCAAGGAGTGATAAATGTGGAAGTGTAACAACACTATAAGCATTGAAATAAGGTATGAAATGATGCCAAATCATTCAAACAAGACAAGCAAGGCATGCTATGGTCCTTAAAACATGAAGCTAGTAAAGAGGACTACAAAGGGGGCATGCAATACATGGCATAAATGAATGAAACAATCATGGACAGAGCTCAAATAGGTCTAAACAAAGACCAAATTCTACTGAGATGGGGGCTGAAATGCTAAGGCATGCATGCATGCACACTAGGCCATAAGTAAGGCAACGATGCACAACCCTTAGAGGCACTCAAAGGGTGAAAGAAATGGGAACATGGCAATCCTATATGCTTTAAAATGTCATGTTAAATGATGCCAAATCATGTACATGATACAAATGAAGCATGCTATGGTGCTCAAAACTCAAAGCTAGCATAGGCACTTGCACTATAGCTATGTAATACATGAAGCATATGGCTAAGGCAACCCAAAACACTCCTAGAGCATGTCAAAATGATGCTAAAACATGCATGGAAGGAAGCCAAAATAAGCTAGCATGGTGAGCATGAAGCATAAAATATGCAAGGCCAAAAGGCAGGATTACACTACACCTACCAAAGCCAAGCATGAGATGGCTTCGCCAACAAAAATCAGAGTTATATCATGGCAAAATAACCCCAAAGATATACTGAAATGATAGCTCACAAGCTTAGGCATGAAGGCATACGCAATGACTCATGTTAAGGGCATAAAGCACAAACTTTTCAAAACATTGAAAGAGTGAAAGATGTGAATGCATGAACATGAAACATGCACTGAAATCACATATGATGCCAAATCATGAAAATAGTCCAAGCAATACATGCTAGTGGACTCAATTCACAAAACTAACAAGCTAGAATGCACTATAGCTATACAAAGCATGGCATGCATGACCAAAACAACACAAATCAGAGCTTAAGCATGCTAAAACATTGACAAAAGCTTCTTAGAGTTAAGCCAAAAGCATGCTAGAATGACGGTCAAAAGCATGACACACATTAGGCTAGTTTGTGGGATTGCACTACAAGTGCATGGAGCATGCATGGGGCTATCAAACCAAACCTTAACAGAGGTATATCATGGAAAAACAACACCAAGAACATGCTAACATGGACTAAAAACATGCTAGAAAGACATGCTACTTCGTGAAGCACACAAAGCTAGTTTGCAAGATTTACACTACAAGTGTATAAAGCATGCAAGGGATGAAAAAATCAAATCAAAACAATGGTATGCCATGTCAAAATAAGGCCTAAAATAGGCGGAGATGTGGCCAACACAAGCTTAACAAACATGCTCAAACATGAGACATACAAGGCAAGCATACAAAACACAAGGAGAGGGGATGACCCTCTCCTATTTGGGACCTCAAAACCACCTTTCCACCACTGAAAATCTTTTGGATTTCAGTGGTAAGAAGGCCAAAAAGAAGTGGCCCCAATAGATAAAAAAAGAAGGTTCAAAACAAGGCCTAACAAGGCACAAGAGGGAGTAGACTACCCCCAACACCAATGAGGCCTCAAACAAACATGTTAAGGACTGAAAAATAGAAATTTTTGTAGTTTAAAGTTAGGTCTAAAACAACATGCAAGTAGAGTCAAAAGCTTAACCAAAAATAAGGGTTTAAGAGGTTAGTTTCTCACCCTTGTAGAACAACTCTAGAGCAACAACTCCAGCAGCTTTTTTTGACCAAAACCAGTCCAAAAACTTCAAAAACAACTCAAAAGGACCTTAGCTCCAAGAGTATGGTGTTTCACTATGTGTTTGTGTGTTAAAGTGTGATAAAAAGGCACTTTTGAAGCACAAATGTGAAGCAAAGAGTAAGATAGAGACAAATGTGTATCTATATCTCTCAAGCACAAAATTCTGAACCTGGCGAAGGCGGGGGGAGGTTCTCTTATATAGAGAACCAAAGTGTAAGCTTGTTTAACAAGCTTAAGGAGGATGGTTTTTGAGCCCTCCAGCTGTTACAGCTGGAAAGAAAATATCTCCAGAAATGAGCTGAAAAGCTGCCGACCACTTGAAGTGGTCGGCCAACTACTTACACTAGTCGGCCGACCAGTGGAAGTGGTCGGCCAGGGAAAAAAGTGGTCGGCCACAGGGGAGAGGTGGTCTGCAGCATGAAAGCAAGGCAGTGGTGTGGTGGTCGACCAGAAAAGGTGGTCTAAAGACCAAGAAAACCAGTTGGCCGACCAGAAAGCTGGCTGGCAGGAAGGAAAGTGGTCTCCAAGGGGAAGAACTGGTCTCCCACCCTTATACCACCTTTCAAACAAGGAAAACAAGGTTTGTACCAAAAACAAACCAAAAAGGATGCAAGACAAGAGTCCGGGAGGCAAAGCGCGTAGCCGGGAGCCTCGAAAAGTGGTCTACCGGCACCAAAAGTGGTCTCTTGGACCACAGTGTCCCTCTAGGCTACAAGGCATGGTTCAAAAACCAGGCCAAGCGGAGAACGTTAAGTGGTCCCGAGACAAGGCGCGTGGCCGAAGGCTCCGAAAACTGGAAACTAGTCTCCAAGCAGGAAAAGTGGTCTACGACCACAAAAAGATGGTCCACAGACCTCTCCCTCCCCTCCAGGCAAGGAAAACAAGGCTTGGTCCACAAACCGAGCCAAAACACAAAGAGTTCAGAGGCTCGGAGGCAAGGCACTCAGCCGAAAACTCTGGAAACTCAAAACGAGCACAACATGCACTATCACCGAGCGCTCAATCGATGACGTCTGAGTCTTAAGGTCGGTCAAAAATGGGGTGTCTACACCAGGGTTGACCATAGAGGTCACAGCAGTAGGGGTTGGCAACCCAGTTGCCTTGGGGTTCAGATCCCCACCAACATTAGCAATATTAGCGGTATCGGTGACAGTTGCCATTTTTGAAAATTACATCAGAATATCACTTTCTGTGTTTTTCAAAAATTAAACTTAACACTAGAAAATCCCATAGTTGAAAAGTTAATTCAAAATTAGTCTCACCACTAAACCTAGAATCGAACATGGTCAAGAATGTTTCCAGGAAGACTGAAGGAGTCACATCGGTCTCACTTAAAATCCAGTTAACCTTTTAACAAAACTTTCAAAAGCATGTTGACTCCTAGTCCGTGGGAAACAATTTTCAGAATTAAGTTTTCCAAGGGATGAACTAGGTTAAAACAAACCAAGGTTCAACACTTTTATGCAATTTAAAAATTGCTACAACAATATAAGCAAATAAAACTTGCTTTTACAACTTGGTAAACAAACCAAATAAATCTCAAGCAAAAAATTGCTTCAAATATAAACAAAAGTGAACTAATACAAATAGGATCATCATTTGTCTAAAACTCCTTTCCTCGCTTAGGTATTTCTGTTCAATCAAAAAGTTAGAAGTCCAAATTCTTAGTGTAATCCCAAATTTAATTTATTTGGATTTGTCTTGTTTCCATTCCCTTTAGCATAGGTATGCCTACAAAGATGGTTAGTAGCAAACTACAATAAAATACAAACACATAATCTAAAGAAACTTGTAAAACTAATCATTTAATTTAATAGTCAAAACTAATTATGTTAGACAAGTTATACAAATCAGCAGTGCTTTAGACCCCCTCAAACTTCAATCTCCACCACCTCCACACACACGTGGCGGGTGGTGATTGGAGGAGAAGAAAAAAAAAGAAAAAGAAAAATAAAAAGTGTCCAATCAAAAAAGAATGGGGTCAAAGGGGGTGAGGGGAAAGGGGGTCCCAATCTTTATTCTATACAAATAGACTTAAAACTCCCAAATAAATTACAAACTTTCGAACTCTAAAAATTAAACTAAATTAATTGACAAGAGTTTATTATAACACAATAATCATGTGCATAAATATATCCAAGTTACAAAAATGTTATAACTCCAAAATTAAATTAAAAATAATTGCCATGAGTTATAAATGAATTTAATTCTCAATAAATATGTAAATAATTCTAGCATTTCAACATGTAGCCTATACCACAATCTAGAAAATAAAGAACATGCAAATTATAGGAAATAATAAGCATGTGAATTAAACTAAAATGCAGTAGATATTGAACATATTGTTTATAATAGAAACTAGAAACTAATTAGGAGCATGTAATTTTAGGAGGCAAGTTTCATGTAAATATTTCTAGATAACTATAAGCAATTTAACATGCAAATTATATTATAGAACTAGAAGCATGTAAATTATGATAAAGATCTAGAACTACAAGGCATGGAAAAATTATTTGTTTATTTAAATAACCTAAACAATAGATTATAAATCAATTAGTGAATTATTAAATAAATAGACTTGCAACAGTAGCATACAAAAGCAGTGACATGTAAACCAATTGAATCTGAAACATGCAGTTTGCATATACATAGAAAATTGGTTTTGGTGGTATAGCAATCAGTAGCATGCATCTATCTATATTTATATATTTTATTATTATTAAGGATTGACATAAGCAACAACATATGTACACAAATATCTTAATCATGCATTCAACACCAACCAACTGTTTTCCAATCCTTATTTTATTAATTTACTAAACATAACAGTGGCCTCCTTTGAATAGCATGTAGAGAATTCCCATACAACACAGTGGCCTATTCTAGAAAATGAACAAAGTAGTATTAACAATTAATTCAATTTCTTAAGCAACTACACAAGCAGATTTCGGGAAAATAATTAATCTAGTATCTACTACAACTATGCCACAGAATAAATTTATCTTATATGAATTTATTTTTCTAATGAGAAACACTAATCTGTTTTGAGTTTGTTGTTAAAATTGTACAATTAAACAAAATAAATAGATTCATGATTTGTAAAATTAAATAATAGAACATCAAATAAATCCTTATTACATTGTAGAGCATAATACAGAAATACATATCATATAATTTACTGAAAGATGAGGAATCAAACCAAATTCTGTGTGATACCACAGTGTCCTTAAAACAGATTAGTCATCTCACCGTGGGCGCTGGAGGAACGTCGACTTTCGTCTCCCAGTATAAGATTGCTTAAACCAGCTAATGCAGAAGCACCTTCTGTTAGCTTACCAAACCGACAATGGCAAGACTCTCTCTCTCACACTGGAAGGATTATTATACAAGTAAACAAACCGACTATATGATTGGAAGGCAAAAACTTTTGTACCAAACCAAGAGAGATGGGTCTTTTCTTATACACAATGGGGGAGAGAGGAGGAGTCTCCAACCATCAAGGCTGGCCACTAATAGAGGCCATTACTCTTGCAAAACTGCTGGAGTAATGCACAAAACTTATGGGAATTCAAAGTGTGAGTTACAAACAATATTCACATATGCGTATACACATTTCTGCAATAGATCTGGCCCAAAAAGAATAAGTTGGTGGACCACCAATCTAGTCTAGCCCAAACCCAACCCATTGCCTTAAGCCTCAGCCGAAGTCCGAAGTCCCAAGATCCACGACCCATGGACCCCTAACCCCAACCCAGCCTGGTCCGAGTGGGCGGGCGGCGCGAGCGGCAATTTTTCCATAACCAACTTGGACCATAGTCTTGGCCCAAGCCCATCCTTGAAGCATCCATTCCTCCCTTCCTTCGGAAAATTTGGACTCCCCAAAGGGCCCATGCCCTTCTCATAATCTTGAGACTCAAATACCCATCAAAGTTTTCCTCCACAATCAATGTGGGATTGGTAGTTATACATAATTCCCATGAGGCCATCTTTATGAGACAATTTCTCATTCAATTCTCAATGGTTTTTGGTCATTCTTTTTGTGGTGTAAAGACCTTGTTACAAAGAATCTAAGCCCATTAATCCCACTTCAACCAATATAGCGATCCCGGTTTTGACCCGACCTTTGTTGTATTCCGGACTCGAGTTTCATGGTTTAATAATGTATCCATGTCTTGTTTTCCTCCTTTAACCCTTTGAATTTGAGTTTTGGAACATGTTGGGCGTGTTTGGAACAGGTTGGTTGTTAGTTGGTCTAGATTATTGTCGCCCAAATTTTGGCTTCTTCGCTCGAGCGTGGTTTCTTGCGCTCGAGTGAGTTTTGAGGGTTCTCAGGATTCTTTCCCAGACGCAGCATTTCTAGAAAGATGAAGTTCTTCGCTCGAGCAAGGCTTCTTGCGCTCGAGCAAGGGTGTGCATTTGTGAAATACCTGAAGGTATATATTCTATGCTCGAGCGACACTTCTTGTGCTCGAGCGAGGATCGCGTATATCAGTTCACAGCAGAGCATTTATGTATCACTTTTGTATCTCTTTTCACTCAAAACCCTAATCCGGTATCCTCTCTCCCTCTCTCTACAAATACTTCAAGATCCAAGCATCTCTCAACCCTAATCCCTTTGTTAAAGAGTTAGAGCATCTTGTGGGCTTCCTCTTGATCCGAATAAAATCAAATTTGGAGCATTTTGAAGTTTTTCATCATCTCCTTTGAGCTTCTACACTTGAGGTAGGGATATTCTACACCTTGTTATGGGTTTTAACCTAAATATTTGTTGTTATGAATAAATGATGGGATTTGGGAGTGGTTTGGGTAAACTAGGGTTTGGGCTCAAATCAAAAAGGGGGGTTTTCTATGTATGGTTCCATAAATGAATATGGGGTATTGAACATGAGGTTACCTTAGGTTAAAATGGTAAAATTTAGCCTTGGGGTTAATATTTGGAAAAGAGGGAAATTTGCCCTAATTTGAGTTAAATAAATTATTTTGTTTAAATGGTGAGATTGATAGGGGAAATATGAAATTGGAAGAATGCATGAATGAATGGTGTAGTTGGATTTGTTAAGTCACTCACCTATGGAAATTTGATAGATTATCTGTTTAAAAGATTGTATATCTGTTTAGAAATATCTGTTTTGGGCAATCGGTGGAGGATAGCTATGATTGTTGTAAAAACTGTATGAGGACTAGATAAATTGAAACTGGTCATTTGAATTATGTCATTGAATATGACGATTTGATTAAACCATTGAATATGTGATTTGGATAGTCATTGCATATGACAACGCTTTTAAATACATTACATATGTATCATTGTTTAGGAGGAGATAAGGGATACACTTCATTGTTTGGGAGGAAAAAGAGGATGGACTCCATTTTGAAATTAAGTTGGCCGAAGTGTTGTAGACCGCCCGAATTCGCTCCGCTCGCGAAAGCACAAATTGTAGTTCTAGCAACTACAGTTCGAACTCTTATTACGGTTCTAAATCTAATCTCACAAAGTGCAATGTAAGACTAATAAGTCACCAAAGAGTCCAAATCCGGCAAATCATTTTGGAAAATCGATTTTAATCAAAAAGCGCCAAACATGGACTGCTTTGCCAGATTTCAGAGTCACCACCTAAATATTTTATTTTGTGAAAATTTAAGAAACCCTGACTCGTGCCTAAGGCCACGTGTCCGTTGTCACCAAAGTTTCCTCGACTCGGGAACTTGGGTACGAGAGGGGAAGGTCCTGAAATGAGCATCCCAGCTCACCCGATCAAAGATCGGCCTCTACTAAGCATGATATGTTGTTTTAAAAACACTTGTGTTCTTATTCCGGTTATTAATCTAGAATTACTATTTGATGCGCACAACATACAAGTATAGACTAAATCGCTCGATTTGGAACAAAACGTCTCATGTTTGTTTTTCGAAAATGGTTTGAAAGTGCTACTTGCAAGTAGGCTAAAACGCGGATTTGCCACCAAACAAGGTGAGCTTAAAACATGATGATTTGCCACTTCAAGTGGGCTTCAAACTCACATTTGATGAATTATTCCAATTCAAGCAACGAAGCCTTCATCCACAGACATTCATGGAGTTATAGCAATTAAGCAATTAGCCTCATGGCAAGCATACAATCATGGCAGTCACTTACACACATGCAAGGATGCTAAAGCCTAAACACTTGCAGTGTACTCCGAGCCAAAACAGAAACTAGTTAGTAATCAATGCATGATCCTAGCTATGTTAAGATGCCTAATGAAACACATGCAAAATGCGACTAAAGTAGGCTCGGCTATTCTAAAATGGCATATGAATGTGACAATTGATACATGTATTCAAATAGGAATTGAAATACAATGCAGTTTGAATGATGCGCCAAGCCCGATGCATGCAATACGAATGAATGATGCATGCATGCAAAACATAAGTATGCTAATTGAAACATGCCCTAAAACTAACCATCGAAAGCTGATAAGTAAAAGGGAGAAAGACGTGGGGTTGGAAGACATTCACACACACACACACACACTTATTACAGCATTTGTCCTCTCGACGGAGGGTTCGAATAATAAGCTAACTAGCTACGCTAATTAAACTAATTAATTACAAACTGACTAATTAACTAACTTAGCTAATTAATTATCACAACACAAATGAATTTGAACAACTAACTAATCTAAGCTAATTAAATACAAACCAAATTAATTAATTAAACACTTAACTAATTAATTACAAAATAACTAAGCTAATGAACTAGTTTAGCTAATCAATTCAGACAAATGGCCTCGGGAAGCGAGGGGGATATGCATGCTCGGTCAGCTTCGCTCAAAAATCCACTACCGTGCCTCATGATGCCTCTGTTTGCACTCTTTTAGACTTCTGAAAATTGTGCCAACTTCCAAGATGCTTCTGACCCACCTTAGGAACATACTGAGGGATGGTCGGCCGAGAGGGATGGCCATCGGCCAAAGTTGATGGCCATCGGCCACTTCTGATAGCCGATCAGCAGCCTTGGTAGCCGGTCGGCAGCTTTGATGGCCGGTCGGCCACTGTTTCCTGCAATTTCTCCTTTTGCTGCAACAGAGCACAAACAAAGGCATGGCAGTGTATTTGCAAGAAAATGTGTGTGCAACCACACTCCTTATCATATCTGAAGCTCAAAGGAGTGTAGTGCTCGGCTCTCGAGCCATCAATCACGCATCTCAATGCATGATGGCCAAAGAGTCGAGCTTGCACAATGTTGATGAATGCACAAACAACACATAGAACTCGAGAGGCCTCCACCCTATCATGCACAATCAAGGGAGACGGCGACAAAGAAATGAGGCGCGTTTCATCAATTCAAGTATGAAATGCCCCTCATTTCTCGTGTTGGGATCAACATCCAATCCAAACACAATGCAATGCAACACACATGCAAACCACATGCTAGAACACTTGAGCATTAAACACTAGTGAAGGATACAACACTAGGACCATGCAACACAATGCTCAATGGACTAAACCAACACCAAACAGACCTTATGCATGCCAAAATAGTGGCCAAAATGATCTGAAATGATAGCATGAAAGGCAAGATAAAGATGTTCATGCATTGTCTCATCAACAAGGCATAAGGGCACAACTCTTAAACACGATTAAAGAGTGATAAACATGAGAGTATGACAGAAGTTTATACTCTAAAATCACATGAGAAATGATGCCATGCCATGCAAACATCACAAGTATAGCATGGTAGGAGGCTTAAAGCACAAGGCTAATAAAGGGCACTACACAAGAGGCATGCAATACATAGCATAAATGTCCAAACCAGCTCTGGATAGAGCTCAATTAGGCTAAAACAAAGACCAAAACATGCTGAAATGGTAGCCCAAAAACCTAGACAAACATGCATAGGTATTGGCTCATAAACGAGGCATAAGGCACAACTTCTCAAAAGCATTGAAAGAGTGATAAATGCAAGAATATGGCAGAGGCATATGGTCTGAAATAACATGCCAAATGATGCCATGCCATGCACAAAGCTCAAATATGACATGCTAGAGGTCCCAAAGCTTAAGGCTAACAAGGCCAATTACACTAAAGCTATACAAAGCAAGGCATGCATGACCAAAACCACTCAAATCAGACCTAAAGCATGTTAAATCAAAGCTAAAAATGTGCTGGAGTAGAGCATACACATACCAGATCAATAGGTCAAAAAACACCAAACAAGCTAGGCTAGTGAACGAGTTTGCACTACAAGTGCATAAACCATGCAAGAGGTGACTTTGTCAACCAAAATCAGAGCTAAGGCATGCCAAAATATGAGTAAAATCCTACTGGAGTGGAGCCAAAAAACATGCTAAAATGGTGGTCCAAAGCATAGAGCATGTTAGGCTAACTAAGAGGATTGCACTACAAGTACATGAAGCATGTAAGAAGCAACCAAACCAACCCAAAACAGAGTTATATCATGGAAAATAATGGCTAAAAACATGCTTGAACTAAGCAAATTCAAGGCACAAAGACATGCTACTTTGCAAGGCTACAAGTAGGATTACACTATAAGTACTAGAAGCATGCAAGAGGTGACCAAGACAGCCAAAAACAGAGTCATGGAAGGTCTAAAAAGTCACAAAAAAGTGCTGAAACAAAGCCTCAAGAAGATAGAAACACATGCTCTTTTGATGGACCATCAACACAAGCAAACAATAGAAGAGGAAGGGGGACAACCCCCTCCTATTTTGGACCTCAAAACCACATTTCTACCACTGAAAATCCACTGGATTTCAGTGGTTAAAAGGCCAAACAAAGATGGTTTCAAAAGCTTAGAGAGTTGGCTCAAAAGGCTTTACAAGCCAAAGAGCAAAGGGAGAGACAACCCCCTAACACAAAAGGGGCTTAAACTACCCTTTTTAGGACTGAAAAATAGAGTCTTGTTCAGTTTAACACCACCCCCAAAACAGCCCCAAAGTAGTGTGAAAAGATGGCCAAGCAAGCATGCAAAATAAGCTAAAAGGGAGAGAGTTTTTACCCTTGATGCACAGCTACAAAACAGACACAAATATGAGCTCAAAACACCTTTTGGAGCTCAAAAAAAGTCCCAAAGAATCTCAGCTCAATGGTGGTCAAGTTTGGTTAAGGGTGCTTAGGCAAAGGAGAGGTGTGTCTAAGCTTTCATGCACAAAATGGCAAGAGGAAGTGAACTTCTAGAGAGAGGGGTAGAGATTTAACTCTGAAAATTTTCTAGAGAGAGAGGATTTTTTAGAGAGAGAGGCTCCCAAAATTGCTTCAATGTTCTTCTCCTTGCAAAAATGGAAGAAATGCCTCATATATAGTAATTCAAGAGCTTTTGGTCGAAAATATTTGAGTTGGGACAGCTAGCACAAGCTGGAAATAGCTGGAGGAGAAATATCTTCAAAAATTTTGAGTTTGGGTCACTCTTGGCCGGCCGGCCATCTTTGGGGCCGACCTGCTACTTGTGATGGCCGACCGGCCATCTCCATGGCCGACTGTGCACATTTGTGCCAGACAGGACATTCTGCTTTGCAGGTCCAACTTCAAACGGGCATAACTCCTTCATCTAGACTCCTTTGCAGGTCATTCTTGTGTCTAAAATGAAGCCCCGGAAGTAAGCTTTCCAATGTGGCATCCTCACCTCAAAATTCCAAGTGTGCTAAGAGATATCCCTCTTTTAGTGAAGACTGCTTATTTTCGGCTCAATCGGATTGATACCTAACTTCAACCAACCATATCTCCCCCATCCGGACTCAGCTTTAGAAGATTCTTGAGTGTAAAATGAAGCTCCGGAAGTCTTCTTTCCAACGGCGGTGGCCTCATAGCTGAAATCCAAGTGTGCAAATGGATAAGCCCGATTTAGCGAGGACTACTCGTCTTTTGCTTAACGATTCATGCCTAACTTCTTCCTCCACTCCTCTTTTCTTCAACACCAAACCCCTAAACAAGGTGTTTTGAAAGATTTTTTTAAATATTTCATCTCTCTTTCATTCATTTCCACTTTGTCCTTGCTCGGTTTACTGAAAAGTGCAACATTTAACAAAATGCGAGCGTCGGAACATCGTAGGAAGATCTAAAATCTAAAATCTTTTTGAAAGAGAGGATTTTAAGATCTAAAATCTTTTTGGTCCAACAATGGGGTGTGACGTTTGGATTTGGAGTTCTCCTTGCCAAAGAAATCAAACCTTTGCATGGCATAGCCTGCATCACTAAGTAAGCAATTAGCGGCACCCAAGTCTTAAGGGCGGTCAAAAATGGGGTGTCTACAAGTGTCCAGGATGAAAGTCCCAAAACCTTATATGTGTATATTTGGGTGCTGGTTCCCTCGGACGAGAATCCGTAAAATGGCAAGAAGTTTGAAGTGTTTGAGTAATGAATGTTATTGAATTGTGAATTAATGAGTTGTAGTCTCATTTGGGATTGTTTAGCTGATAAGGAACTACACTTATGCATTAATTTGAAATGAATGAATGGAAATGGATTAAGATGTGATTATTAATATTGAATAGCAATGGGAGAATGTAAGTTGGCCTTGAGTATTGTACTTTTATCTGATATTTATATCTTAATTAAATCTCATATATTGTGTTAGTTTATCTCTACTGGGCTTTGGCTCACCCTACTTGGGAAAACATTTTCAGGTACAGGTGACATGCCGCCTCCAAGGGCGTAACTTGGGAGGACTAGGGGCTGAAGGCTTTACTTTTGTTATGATATGTTTAAATGTTTATTCAAGCCGAGGGCTTTACTTGTATCGAGCATAGGACTTTTCCTTTTGTTGTAACCAAGTGATAACTTGGAAAGATGTAAGCCCGTAGGGCATTTATTTTGTTGTTGTTAATCTACTATTACATACTATAGATTTAGGATGAACATATATGAATGTATAATGCATGTAATACCCCTTTTATAAGATAAACTCTGATGAATGAAGTATACCATTTTATGATGTTCATAGATCTTATGGAATGGATTAATTGTATTATATTTTGGGGGGCGTGACAACCAATGGTTGGGACATACTTTAATTTCACATTAAAGTTTACCAAAACCCATTTTTTCCAACCAAAAAAAATTGCTTATTATTGACAAATAGGACCAATGATATTTAAAGGAGGTAAAATGTGATTTTAATCATATTAATGTCCTTTTTTAGTATGCCATAGTGTAAAATCTATTTTGTGAGATACATATCAACAATACATATTTTATTTTCTTAAAGCACCATATAATTTTTTTTAATATTATCTAATTATATATTTAATTTAAAAAAATTGCATCTGGTAATTAATATTTTTAAAATTTTCATTTTATTTGATTAATTCAAACTTATGTTGAAGAAATTAATTATTAATTGTTAATATTTTTCGTAGTTTGAAGTTATTTTTTATTTTAATTTTTTTAAATACAACAATTATTATTTACAAAAATATTATTGAATTGATATAAAAACTATATAATGTGACTTCTTTTGAGACTATATATTAAAGGGTTAATCCATTTTATCCCCTCATAATTTGGGGTTGGAGCACTTTACCTCCTTATGATTCAAATATAACAAAAAAAGTCCCCATATGATTTTAGACTAAAGTGTCAATTTTAGTTTTTTCATCCAGACTAACAGAAATTGAATATGATTTTTTAGAGTAGGTTTGATTTTCTACAAAAATAAAGTGAAATGATTACAAGAAAAAAAAATAATAATAATTTTACCCCAATTTTCTCCAAACTTAAAGTTAGATTAATGTGTTAATTAAAATATAATTAAGGATTGATCCAAAATATAAAATATAATTAAAGATTGATTTAAAATAGAATAATAAAAAAATGAAATAAATAATAATTAAGAATTTATCTAAAATATAATTAAATTAAAATTAGAGTAACATGTTAGGAATCACAATAAATAATTAAAAATTTAGGGTTAATTGTGATCTAAAATATAATTAAATTAAAATTAGATTAAAAGATACGAATTACAATAACTAATTAAATATTTAGGATTAATTGTGATCTAAAATTTCAAAATTTCATTACTATCAATGGTTAAATATATTTTTTGTTTTTTTGTTTCTCTGATGATTACCAATTTTGTTTATATCTTGTTGATAATGCATGCTAAACACAATATACATAGAGAAAATAATATTTGTAAAGAAATTTCTCTAGTTTGAAGTTACCAGAATTTTACAGAGAAATTCTAGTAACAAGAATGATGATGGTTAATACATATCTTTTTTGGCTAATGTAAACTTCAAAATTTCATTCTTATCAATGGTTCAATATATGCATGCTAAGTGGTGATTATCAACACAATGTACATGGAGAAAATCATATTTGTAAAGAAATTTCTCTGGTTTGAAGTTACCAGAATTTCACAAAGAAAATTCTAGTAACAGAGAAATTAATCTCATATGATGCAAAGAGAGGGCCTATTTGATCATGTAATTTGTAGTACATTGTGTTGGTACAAAATAATACACCAAGTAATTCACACCATCCAATTCAAAAAAACACAATGTACAAAGTAATTTTCTCTGGTATTGGGAAATTTCTCCATATGAATTTGACTGGTATTATAAACACAGTGCCCAAAATATGTTTTGTATTGATCCAAAAATTACAGAGAAAATTCAAAAAAAGTTTAGAGAAAATTACTAAACACAATGCACAACAGACACATTATTTTTGTAATATGATCCATACATATACAAATTTCTCTCTGTTAACCAATATCGAAAAATTAAATATAAATTCCTCTAACATCCTCAAATGTATTATTCAATCAATAAAATGTAATGTAAACAATTAAAAGGGATGGATATCCTCAAGTATTTAATAAAGGTTCCTTGCATGTCCTCTTATTATGGAGAACAATACTCCCATATCGACTACACTTCATGTCACGCCCCGAAAATTCCCAAAATAAATGTTCACCAACCCCCATTGTTAAATATAAACATAAGTGTTCAATGTTAACATCATCTATAAATCTCCAACATTTATATTCATTAATCATTAAGAGATTTACAAAAAGTATTCAACATGCAAATATACATTCAACATTCCTAGTATATGAATCTATAGCATGTGGCATAGTAGTTCAAATACAATTAAATGTCCTCAAGGCTACAATTTCCAAGGCTTAAGTCTGGTTACCCAAAAATGGTTTCAACCCATACATATAAAGCCTTTGGCTTGCCAAAAATAATTACAACTAAAGAAAAAAGCCTCGTGCTCTCAAAAACATATCACATGCCTCTAACTCGGCGGAACCACCACATCTTTTTCTACACAAAATCCCATAGGGATGAGCACAAAGCCCAATAGGAAAACCTTCACAAAGTATACAAATTTGTGTCAAGAAAGGGAAATTATCACCCCGGTACATAGGGCCGTTTCAGATTCTAGAAAGATTGGGTTCGGTTGCCTATCGGATTGCTTTACCACCGGGCATGGAGCAAGCGCACAATGTGTTTCACATATCAATGTTGCAAGGCTACCTTCGGGACCCTTCTCTCATTATTGACTATCATTAAATTGTGCTAGATGACGACATGGTTTATGAGGAAAAACCCCTTTCACATCCTTGATTGGCAAGTTAAGCAACTACGGAACAAGACTATCCCAATGGTAAAAGTGGAATGGAGAGAACATCAAATACGGCAACGATACTCAGAATTATTTTCAACTTGAGGTAAACAAGTTTGGAGGACCAAACTTCCTAAAGGAGGGAGATTGTGATAACCCAACCCATACTATGCTCAATTATATATGTGATTATGTGTTTTATATGAATTTGCAAGTTTGAGTATGGGAAATATGTGAATTTAGAAAAATATATGTTGAAAGTAGGATTACCTGTTGCAATTGAAACTTTGAACTAAAATTGAAGGCCATAGAGGTGCGATAAACAAAAACCGACTTCATAGCTATGATTAGCATGATTTTTAGATCCTTTGGTGAGATTTTGAAAAATTATGATTCGTAATGAATAAATTAAGATTTTTGAGTTAAGTGTATATGTTTAGCCTTTTGTTCTTCATTTTGTTGAAAGAGAGCTCAAAGTGTGAGTTAAAGAGAGAATAAGAGGAGAAAGCTAGGGATTTAAAGGGAATCAAGGGGCAAACCATAGATTTGAGTTAAGGTATGGAAATTTACTTACAAACTTTGTTTCTAACTCATCTTTGTCTTGAAATCATGAAGAAATTAGGAATTTTGAGTTGTGTCGTGGCTTGAGCTAAAGGCATGAAATTCAACCCTAATCTCTCCATCTTTGTTTGATTTAAGTTCACTCTTGTGATTGACCCATGAAACAAACCCTAGATAATTCATGAAAACAAGATTTGTTGAAAGATTGCTTATGGATCATGTATTTTGAATTTGTTTATGTAATGTATGAATATGGGAAAGAGATGAGTCTGTGAATTTGTTGTTGATGCAAGGTTGATATATTTAATGTGGAATTACACTTGTATCATACTTATATATCACGTTTTTGAGTTGTTTTTACATGAATTTGGGCTTGGAAATGAGTTTAGGAAGTTTGCATCTTTGAACCATTTTCGGACTGTCTGATTTTGCCAAGACTGCACGAGCGGCCACAGGCACCACACAGGCAAAATATAAAGAAAAAAAGAAGTTTTCATTCTGCTCCTTGGGCACTCGAGTGGCCGGTGTTTCTGCTCGAGCGGATTTTGGCCGCACGTGCGGAATCCTTGTTTCAGCCCAACTTCAAAAAGGCATATCTCCTTCATCCAAACTCCATTTTAAGCGATTCTTGAGCCTAAATTCAAGCCCTCGAAGTCTAATTTCTAATGGTGGTGGTCTCACATCCAAATTATAAGTACACAAATAGATATGCTCAAATTAGTGAAGGCTGTTTACTTTCTTTTAACCGTTTCATACCATTTCCTACCCTAACTTAGTTTCCTTCACTTCTTGCTATTTCCTTAAATCTTAAATAAGTAAACATGATATGTTCAATTAAAAACATATGAAATTATTGTAGGAAACATTAATTTAATTCATGAACATTTAGGGCCGTTTAAAGTACATCTTTGGAACATGCTTTGTACGTGGTTCACATGTAGAGAAGATTAGCATTGAACACTTGAGAGAAATTAAAGAAAAGTGTACGAATTGAAAAAAAATGATTTATCAAATGTGTACGTAACATGTTTTGTGTAGGTCGTGTGCCAGAGGCAACGCCGCAAGACCAAACGCACTATGAGTAGTAATATAGTACACTTATACTCTTTGTTGTGTATCTTGAACCATGAACGGTGATTGGTGCCAACATTATGAATTGATTGAAAATGATGAAACTTCATTGATATTATATGACATGTGCTAAATGATTGGGCCTGAGGCCGCTTGTTAAATGATTGGGCCTAAGGTCACTTGTTAAATAATTGGGCTCGAGGGCGCTTGATAAATGATTGGACCCGAGGCCGCTTGTTATATGATTGGGCCTGAGGTCGCTGGTTATATGATTAGGCCCGAGGCCGCTTAATATATGATTGGGCCCGAGGCCGTTTGTTATATGCTTGGGCCTAAGGCTTCTTGGTTTATATGATTATGGATATTGTGAGAACCTTATGATCATCTACTTACACTGCTTTACTGTATTATTACTCATTGAGCTTCACTTACTGAATTTTATGTATGCACATGTAGGTGATCAGCAGCATAGAGTACACCCCTAGAGTCAGCTTCAGGAGTCTTTTGTGACCCAATCGAGTCGTGCCTTCGAGACGAAGTTTTGTCTTGACTCACACCACACTTTGACCTTATTATGTTTTTGATTTCACGGTCATTGGCTATAAACATTATGTACAATTCTCGTCTGGCTCTTATATTTTTGATGGGCATGTATATGTATTATTGTGTTACGTGGTTAACTCTATGATTTTGCTCATGATTGGCACAGCTCAATAGACTTCTCTTTATTATATGCTTCCGTTTATGGCCCCATTAGCACAAATATTTTGTATGATCGTTTGAGGCCTTTGGTAATCTATGGATTACTAGCTGGTTATGACCCAAACTTTTAGGGGCAGGTTCAGGTCATGACAAAAACAAATCACCAATTTTTAGGGTTTCCACAAAGCTAGGTTTTTCATTATTTTTGGAAGGATTTTCCAAAATAACATCCCTCTTCAACAATATAGTTCATACCCCCAAAATTTTTTAGAAAACATTGAGAAAAACCCTTTTTAAAATCATCAAGAACTCATGAATCAAAATTAAAGTTCCATACTACAAGAGGAAGTTTCAAAATCAACATAAACTTGCAAAAATGTATATATAACTCAAAGATTATCCCTACCTCAAGTTTTAGAGAAAAAGAGAGAAGAAACCCCCAAAATCAATGGTGTTGAAACCTGATTTCCACCACACAAAACGTAGCCCTAGAAGAGTTCTCCAACTTTGATGAAAGGACTAGGATCAAAACTTTAATGGCTTCGGAGAAATCAAGTATTTAATGTAATTTGGTGAGAGCAATTGTAGAGAAAATGAAGAGAAAAGTGTTTTAGAGAGAGAGAGATAAGTGAAAAGTGAGGTACACTCAGCCCAAGGAGAAGAGAAGGGAAAAAAATTTTGACCCAACACTTCCCGTACGTGAGTGCCTTCTTCCGCACGTATGATATGTCCTTTCCCTCACGTGCGGCCTCCTCCCTTGCACGTGTGGCCCATTTCCCGCGCGTGCCCCTGAGTTTGGTTTTTCGCCCAAAAAGTGCACTAGCAAGACCACAACACTCCGACTCCAACCCACGCTGACTAAAGTGAGCAAAAAAAAAATCTTACTCTGGAACAAAATAAGGATGAGAATCCAAGAAAGGTTTTCAGGGACGATGAACCTAAACGGTCGACAAGACCTTAGGTTAATACCCCACACTCCCAATGCAAATAAGATAAACATAATTAAAAGAAAACAAGATGGGTTAGCTACTCGGGCATCACAACATCAACTTTTTAAACTCTCCCGTAGAAGCAATTCCGTTCTTCTTCGACCTCCCAACTAGTCTCTTACTCAATGGAGGTAAAATCATAGCATCATCAATGGTATAGACAGGTTTTTCAACAGTTGGAACTGGGCAATCGAAAACGAGTATCCTTGATGATACATATTAGAATGAAAAAATGGTTCAACGAATGAATTCAAATTATTTCCACTCCTAAAAATCGCAGCAACATGTTAACATGAATACCTATTTATTTCCCATTTCTGACATGAACAAGTTTTCAACGCAAGATCAACCATAACCAAAGAAAAACAATGCACTTTAAACACATTATCGGATGATAAACTCACATTCCACATCCTTTCATCCATGAAAGCCTTCTCCAACACACTATCCAAAAGGACAAAGGACTTTATTCCATTTACTATAAAGTAGCCCCCTATCAAACCTCATATTCATAATTTGCAACCGTATCATGTCCACCAAATATGTTATTGGCAAGTGTTGAGTTTTTCGTATCCATGAATTGAATGACTTAGCAACATTTGAATACATTTTTCCATAACGTTTCTCCTCAAGATGTGAATGACTCCAATTTTCATATGGTAAACTTCTCAAGAAAACACTCACAATGTCTCCTCCCTCACTTTTTAATTCATTTAACTTGAAATGGAATGGCACCTTTGTTGGAGCATATGCATATTTTGAAAACTTGAACGCGATTGTCTCGCTAACCAAATTTGTGTTTCCACATGATAACCTATCCCTCAAATTTCTCTTTAGATGTTCAAGACAAAATGCATGATAGTAATTAGGGAAAAACCTTGCAATTCTTTCCACAATACCACAATGTTGATCTGATATGAAACTTATCGTCCTCTCTGGTCCCAATAATTGACATAAATGTTCAAGGAACTAACATCAATTGTCTTTATTCTCAGCGTCAACAATGGCAAAAACTAGAGGAAAAAACCATACAAAAAAAATAAGAACAAGCATATTAGATATACACATGCAGAGAAAATTCGCACATTGAACAACCAGAGAAAATTACAAACAGTGAACAACTAGAGAAAATTCACTCAGTGGCCAAATCTAGAGAAAATTCACAAAATTTACAAAACATGACCACAAACACAGAAAATTCACCCAGTTCCCACATCTACATAAAATTCACATACTTAGAAGAAATTAGATATATTTCCAATTACCTTCATTTCTATCTTTCCCTGTCGCAACAATCATAACCCCTTTGTATCGTCCTTTGAAAAAAGTTCCATCAAGGAATAACAATGACCGACAATAGTTGAAACCAGCAATGCATGCATGAAAAGCCATAAACACTCTTTTGAAATGCTTGTTATCTTCAAAATCCAACTCAAAACGACTACCTGGATTGTTCTTCCATGCCACATCAAAATACCAATGTAATTGATCAAATAACAAACAAGAATCCTCATATGTACTACCTTTTGCTTTTTCAACCCCCAACCAACCAAAATTATAACTGATTGAGGCCCCATATTTATCTTTCATTTATTTGACAACATCCCCTGAACGAGTTAAAGGCTTTGTACTTACCTCTTTAAGTATCAACCCATAAACTAAGTTGGAAGTCATCCTGCCATGTTTACTCATACGAATCGCCATACTACATGTATGGTCATTGTTCAAAGTTCTTATGTAAAAGAACCCATTTATTTTTTCAACTAAAGCATGTACATGCCACATACATCCCCTTGATTTTTTATATCCACATTTTGTTGTAACCCTTAGTTTGTCATTTTTAACATATGTAAACTCAAAACCAACCTCTATAGCATATTTGCACAAAATAGTAAAGAACTCAACCACGCCACCCTCAAACTTTTGTCTAACACTTCTAATATTATTTCGCCAACCAGCTGACAATAACACCTTTTCTTGGTGAGAACAAAACTTAAAGAGTAAATTCCTTTCAATATCCACAAGCCTATCACATTCACCAGGCACAACATCTACCCAATTAGACCACACTTCATCCTCTTGATCAAAAGCACTACACCTAATAACTGAAACATCAACTATATCAACACCATATGGACAAACAACTCTCAACATATTCAAAAAAAAAAAATCAATATTATTTTGAACCATTCAATTTAGATGCCAAGCAATACAATATGAAATAAAGATTGTCTCAAGTTTCAAATTCTCTCATGTTTTGCACAAAATGCCAACCAATTCCTCATAAAATGCCAACCAATTCCTCATAGTTCAATTTGCATGAAATATTAATGACAATAGTATCATTCCCATATTTACATAGCAACAACACTACACTATCCATCTAAACTAGAAAAAAAAAAAAAAAAAAAAAAAAAAAAAACTTGTTCAATATAAAAACACATAAAAAGCGCTCAAAAAAATATTGAAGGGTTGTTCCTAATTACATTAGTCATTTACTAGTTAGTCTTCCTTTCAGTAGTGTTCTTTCACTGCTCTACTTTTGGTACTTTTTCTGGTGGTATTTCAATTGGTTTTGTCTGTGACCGGCCAATTTCGATTGCAAATCTCTCTATGATTTATGCCTTCATTAACCTTACATTTTTTGTTGACAATGTCGAGCTGATAGGTTCATAGTTGATGTATTGTCTCATTATGTAGCATACAAAAATGCCCCAATCCACACTGTATACAAATTATAGATATAGCTAGTTTTAAGAAACATGCAAATTAAATTATCTCATTTGTAGATATTGTATGAAACTTACGAATCATTAGCTTGTTGTGGAGCATTCTCGACATATTCAAAATCATAATTTGTGCTTTGTGAGTCGATCAATTTGAATGAGGGTTGTGATTGTGCCTCTCTTTCATGGCATGCTTTCAAAAACTTCTCCAGGTAATGTTGCTACAAAAAAGATATTAATTATGTGAGTTGTGTGCATGTGATTACCCGGATAATTTCCAAATAACAGAGAAATTTACACACAAGAACACAAAGACACAAATTAATGGGAGTCTATCCTAGCCAAAGAAATTTTAGATGCTAGAGAAAATTACATACACAAGCACATGGACACAACTGAGACAAGCAACAAAATGTGATGAGTCAGATAATTTTCAAATAATAAGGAAATTTACACACAAAGACACAAATTAATGGGAGTCTTTCTTGGCCAAAGAAATTTCAAATGTTAGAGAAAATTACATACACAAGCAAAAGGACACAACTAGAACAAGCAATAGAAATTGTGAATGAAAAATTTTCCAGTAGAAATTTCAAATAACAATTAGAGGGTAGTATGTTAGTGTAAACCTAAAAATCCAAATTGTGTTCAACAACAACTGGAGTGTTGACCAACCAATTGGGAATGAAAATTTTGATAGCAGCAAAAGTGAGGTTAATGCAGGCAAATTACAATATTAAATGACAACTCAAAAATAATTTCCATAGGCAAATGACAAACAGATAAAATTCACAAGCACAAACACATTTTGAACCTAATTTAACCACAAATACATAAACTTCACTTTCACAATTCAACAACATTATCATCACATAAAGGACATCATGGATCAGAGAAATTTGCACTCAATACCAATTGTTTTGCATCTTTGAGATATTTGTCATGTACATCATCCCTTCTTGGCCTTGGGGAGTTATATTACTTTCATAAATTGTCTTTTTTGTCCAAGACAAGCAAGATCTAATGATTTCCATTGATTGACTTCTCATTGTCACTGCTATTTATTAGAAAATGGAGGAACCGATAGTTTCTCCATGCGGGTTCAAGATGCTTGTCAAACAATGACATTCAGAAAGATGATTTTCTGTCATCTTGATAAAGTTCTGTGGTCAAAGAAAATCAAACAATGGTCAAAGAAATTTGAAATGACAGAAAATTTTAGAAATATACACAGAGAACTTTGAAGTAGCAGAGAAATTTTAAGACATGCACACAACCAGCCAAAGAAAATTAGACGAGACAAATAACTGGTTTCAAGAAGTAGCTCAAAAGGAGAAAGTAGTAAGTAAATTCCAAAGAAAATCAAATAAAAAAGTAGTAACATACCAAGCCCATGCATGTGGGAAAAAAAAATGAAGTTGCTTGTTGTCATTTTCTCCTTTGGTCAGCAAGGCGTATCTCTCCATAGTCATCAATGACCTAAAAATATCATTTATAACTGTAACATTGTTTTATAAAGGCTTATGGAACATAACAGAGAAATTTAATGAAAGACTTAAATTGTAGGCAATTTCTTTTTCCTTTATTAGGTTTTTGATATCTTGAAAAGAAATGAGATTCAACTCACTTGTCTAGATGAAAGCCCTACAAGATGACAAAGAAGGGATTTAACAGTTGTTAATGCAATATAAGTTAGTAAATTGTTGTTTCTTATCTTCTATTTTAATTGTTGTACTTACTCTAGCCCAGACACATTCGATATGTGTTGCAAGATATCTTTAACATGTTCTTTGACCAACTTTGCAACCGGTAGACTTGATAGAAAAATCCAAGATTTTCTGAGGTTTGTTGGTTGAGGCAAGACATAGTCATTAGTATCAAGAATTTTTTCATCTTCGGTGGTTTGTTCTATTGGCTTTTCATCTTGCTTTAAAGCTCTAGTGATCTTTGCAACTCTAGGATATTCGAAGTCCGAGTCTTGCTTTCCTTTCCTTTTCTTTACCTTTAAATTATGTAAGATCTTTTTTCACTGTAGCAAGACAGTGAAATTTTAATTAAATTTGTAAATTGCTTTGAAGTAACATAAATTTCTCTAAAGTAACAGAATGGGATTTCAATATGTAAATTTGTTTAATTCAATATTTTTCATTTACCATAGACTTTTGTCTTTGCTTTTGCTTGTTGTTTGTCTGCCACTCTTTCTTCTTGGCTTCTTGGTTGTTGTTGTACTTGCATTCCAACTGTACACAGTAAAGATCAAACAATCCACAGAAATTAGCATGGTCAGAGAAATTACAAAATCTAGAGAATTACACACATATAGAAGCAAATAGATAGAGAAAAACAAACAAGCCGCAGAAATCAAAGTGGTCAAACTAATATGGTTAGAGAAATTTAAATTCCAGAGAAAATTACCATTGTCTTTGTCCTTGTGTGGTTCTTGTTTTGGTTTGCCTCTTGCCTCTTGTTTTACAATGAAAATTTAGTAAATTGAATTTTCTCTGAGTTATGTTGACACAATAACATAACTTTCTGTGGTTCAAGATTTTCACTGACCTTGGGGGTGAACTTGTTTTGGTGTCTGGTAAGGTTGTGTTGCTAGTTGAACAGATAGTTCTTCAATTTATTCATGCAATCTAGTATTTTCAGTTTCAAACTCTGAAATTGAATCCCTCAACTGTTGCATTGTTTTTTCATTATCTTCTTTTTCAACCTCCAACATCCTTAATCTTAGTTGGTTTGTGCTCTCTTTCTTGAAGCTCTAAATTTTTTGATGTCAAGGTCCTTATGGCAATATCCTTCTCTTCAAGTAATTGATTCCAAGTTTTCTCTTCTTGTATTTTGGAATTAGAAAGTGCCGTTAGTTTTTCACGTAGATTAGCAATTTGAGCATCCTTTGATCGCTCAAAATCTCAAGGTCGTTCCATTGTCAAGCCACAAATGCTATCATAATGTTGGTTAATGCGCTCATTGTTTTGTTCTTCATCCCTTTCCTCTTTGTTTTGTTATTCATCCCTTTCTTTATTGTTCTCTTCTTTTTCTTCAAATTCAATGCCATCATCTTTTTCTTCTTTGTCTTCTTCTTCTTTACCTCCATCTTCTTCTTTGCGTTCTACTTTTTCATTTTCTTCTCTGGCTTCTTGTCAAGACCCGAACTCGCCCCTATAGGTTTAAGTCATGACCGGCCAGTAATCCTGGATTACCTTCGGCCTCAATGACAAAATAAATCATAATATAATAATGGAGCTTAGTGGAAGCAATAAAATAATATCAAAAGAGACCATTGAGCAATGCATACATACCAAATATTAAAAACCTTACACTTCAGAAAATCTCATAAATAATATTCCAAAGTTAGACTTCTCATATAACATCATCCATACAAGTTCCAAAATATCCAAAGAAACAAAATATTACAAAAGATGAGTTAATAAAGCTTGACTCCTCTCGAGTCCAAGCATGCCCCTTCACGGCCGCACCTTCCAAAACGGCTTCACAGGAGTAGACATCGAGGCGGCCTTAAACTTGGCATCCCGCTTTCTCACCTATATATATATATATAAAGGAAGAGGGGTGAGCTGAAGCCCAGTGAAAAATATCAATATAAAGGTTTTATATGAATGAAGTCCAGCATGTTACAAACACATTTATCATTTTCGATACAACTCATGCCAATAAGCAACCATTAGAGTAAACAATCATATCAATCTCTTCTTTGCGATAACAATAATCAATTATTCAATTTATGTGGCACATCCAATAGAGTATCATTATAACAATGTGCTGAAGCCAATAGAACCACTAGGGTCAATCCAATGGGACCACAACAGGTCAATCAATAAACCATAATTCAATGTGGACCATTAAAGTCTAACATTAGAGATCTTTGTGTTTCAATTAACCCAATAGGCCATAGTATTGTTTCCCCAAGCAAGGGTCTATTAATCAATGGACCATGGTATTGTTTCCCCTACTCAAGGGCCTCACTAAAGTATGTCATGAATACATTTCAAAAAGGGGACATTCATTCATAGATAACAAAATAGAATTCAAAATACTAATCTTGAATAATTTCCAAATACATTTCGAACATAGCTGTATAAAGACATTACTCACAATGGGTTAAATCGATATTAGGCCTCGAACGTCCACCTACACAATACACACATTGAAGCACAAGTCTCAATCAACCATTCCATAATCCAGTTTCCGTTTTATGTGTTCCTAATTCATTTCCCTATTTAGGATGCTTAAACAATGTCCAAGGATGCCTAAAAGCGCATGAGGATGCAAATATACATTTATAAGTGTTAGTCAAAATTTGCTGAAAATAGGGTCTTTGCTCGAGCGCACACTTAGTTGCTTGAGTGATGTGGCTTAACTGCAAAAGTACTGGTTACTCAAAATGTGTGCTCAATGGTTGCTCGAGCCAAGTGCTGACCAAAGGTGAGTTTGCTCAAGCGCACACTTGATCGCTCAAGCCAAATGCCAAAGGTCTGCAAAAATACAGGATGTATGCGAAGTTCGCTCAGGCCATAGATCCTTCGCTCGAGCGAATTGGGCGAATTCTGGATTTTCCAGAATTGAGTTTGAAGTTCAAAAACACATTTTTCATGTTCAAAGCTTGCATGGTTAGTCTCAAAAGCTTAGAAACTCTTGTGAAACATGAATACTTGGAAATTATGAAACCATGATCCCAAATTCTCTTTCAATTTTCCAAAACAAAGTTCAAACACTATGCTCTTGCCATGCATGTGTTAAATTCAACTCTTTTCTTTACAAACCATGATCATATGAGATGAAATCATGAAGAACCTTAAGAAATAACATGTGTAAGTCCCATACATGTATGAATTTGTAGAAAACCAAGTTCAAAGATAGAGAATTATGCATGCATGTACACAATTCACTCAATTCTTCTATAAACAAGTTGGTTCCTTCATTTTCTTTCCACTTACATGCAAATGATTATAGACTACACGAATTCAACTTCTACACGGATTATGTACAAGGATTATGGTTGTAATTCATACATAGAGCTTCAATTCAAGTGTTAAAAGCTTAATTTCTTCAAGTCTTGTTTCAATTCTCTAAAATCTCTCTACTTCTCTCTCTATAGTTGATGTTCTCACTCTCACTCTAAAATTTCAGCTTAAGAGTTATAGAAAATTAGTTAATTAAGCTCATATGGCATATATATATATATATATATATAAGTGGATTAGGTTAGACTAATTAAGTGGGATTAAGCTTAACTAATTTGGCTTAAAATTCTAATTAGTTTATTCCAATTATTTTGATCCGAATCAAATTTTAATTAAACTTACCATATGGTTCTAAATATTCTAACTAACTTATTGAACTAATCAATTTCGATTTCTGAATCCGTTTGGGCCTTCAATTTCGAATTCTAAGTCAGTATTCTAACTAATAATTCACAAACAAACAGATAAGCATCAATTAAGCACATAATCATGCAAATATGCTCAATAAAATAATATATAAAAAATAATATGGAGGTCGGGGTCGTCACACTTCCTCTTCTGCACTGCTTTCTTCTTCTTCTCCATTGCTTACTTCTTGTTCTTCTTCATTGGCTTTTTCTTCTTCATTCCCTCCCTCTTCTTCAAATGAATCTTCTATTGTCTGCTTGAATTTGGCCAATGCTTTTTATGCTTCTTTCTTATTGTTTTTACAAAGACAAAACTCTTCTGATGGGTTTTTAATTAGCTCTTCTTTATCTATTTGTAATATGAGGGTTTTTTGTTAGAGAAATATTAAAATTTCACTGAGAGAAAATTCAAACAAGATCAACCAAATGCCAGATAAAATTCATCTCAATCAAACTAATGGGAAAGAAATTTCAGAGAAATTCTTTTCAACCAAACCACTAGGTTCAACAAGATCAAGCAAGCACATAAACCAAAGTGAATCCAACGTGTTTAGAGAAAATTGTGATACTAGAGAAATTTGTCTCAAGGGGAAAATTACACACAATGAGACAATTAAGTAGTGAATATGAAACAAGAAACATAATTTGATGGGTCAAGCAAAATTCAGATATCAGAGAAAATCAATCAAGGCACATTAGTTAATGTTACTATAATTGTGGTTAGAGAAATTTGGATTATAGAGAAAATTCATTACAATGACAAAAATAATCAAACAAGCAATATAAATTGAAATCCCAAAGAAAATTCATCTCAATCAATCAAGACACATAAGTTAATGTGATTATAATTATGGTCAGAGAAATTTTGATTCCATATAAAATTCATCACAAGGAGGGAAACAAACCAATGGTCAGAGAAATATTGAAATTTCACTGAGACTTGAGTGGTGATAGAAATCTAACCTATCGAGGTGCAAGAGATTGGATTGGCGTCTTCTGCAACTGTTTGGTCAAGCTTTGTAGGTTCCACTTGGCACATCTTGGGAATTCAGTTATGTTACTATCTTCCCAGTCGATGATAGTTGCATGTTCACATAGTTAATACTGTGATGTAAATTGAAATATTTTAATTTTACTAAACACACAAATTTTTAAGTATTGTAAGTGTAAATGTAAATAGAAATTCTACTTACTCGTAACTTTCTCTGGAGTTTTGTGCAATGCTCTTATAGAACCAATCAATGTTGTTGTTATTGTTTCTCGCCAATCATACTTCTTCATTGATTCAAGCAGTTTCACATACTTGATAAAAACCCACCCTATTGAGTTCCCACTTGTTAAAAAAAATAGGGAGAGACACAAGTACAAGGTAACAATGATCGCTACGTCTTCAAAGTCATTTGGTTACTTCCTTTTGATTGCTTTGATCAATGCCTTCTTCCATGCAAGACTAGGTAGCCTTGTTTCCTTTGGGAATCTTCGCCTTAGGAATGGTGTGTTTGGCTTGTTTGATTATCTTAATGACATGGCACCTTTACCACCTTCCAAGGCAAAAATCAAGGTCATGTCATTGGTTGTAAAGGTCAAATTTTTCTTACCAATTGTGAATGCTTTAGTTTTTTCATTGTATTGTTGGATGATTGCAACTACATCATCATCTGACTTCTTACTTTTCCTTGCATCCATTCTTTTCGCGGTGAGAGCTTGGATCAAACACCGAAAGGGGTCTTTTAAAGCTCTACAACTTGACTTGAATTGAATGGAAGTGTTTCAAAAAAGGACACAATGGATGAGAGGTTTGATCGGTATTGAATGCTGTAATTAGCTCTCTTCCTTTGAAGTTTCACAAGTCTTTTTCCTTTTGAGATTAAGACATTTGGAGTTGGTGTCTTCTTTTTTATACTAGTTGCCTCTTGGACTTAGACTTTTTTTTTTTTTTTTTTTTTTTGGTATGGAGTTTGTGGTATTTTGCTGCTGCTTCATTTTGATCTTAGATCATAAGTGGCAGACTTAGAGACATCCTGTTTCTTTTTTGGTGTTTCTAGTGTTTTGCTGCTGTTGCGTTTTGTTATTTCTAGACAGTGAAAACATAAAAATGTCAACATTAAATTCCAGAGAAAATTACAGTTACAAGCACACAACTAGCCATAGAAAATCAAAGAAGCAATATAAATTAATGTGGTCAGATAAAATTAAACATGCCAAAGAAAATTACGCATGGTAGAGAAAATTAAACATGTCAGATAAAATTACACACACTAGAGTGTTAACTAGTTTTTAACAAGATAAATCAAACATGGCAGAGAAAACTATACATGCTAGAGAAAACTAATGTGACCAGAGAAAATTATACATGTCAAAAAAAATACACACACACACGAGAGTACTAAGCGCTTTTTAACTAAATAAATCAATCTAGCCACAAAACTTCTATTCCCAAAGAAATTTTCAATAACTAAGAAAATTAAACATACAAGTACATAACTAGCTAGAAAAAATCTACAGTAACATGAATTAATGTGGTCAGAGAAAATTAAACATGTTAGAGAAGCACACAACTAGAAGAAAGTCAAAGAAGCAACATAAATTAATATGGCTAGATAAAATTAAACATGCCAAAGAAAATTACACACACGAGAGTATTAAGGGGTTTTTAACAAAATGAATCAAACATGGTAGAGAAAATTAAACATGCTAGAGAAAAGTAATGTGGCCAGAGAAAATTATACGTGCCAAAGAAAATTACACACACAAGAGAGTATTAAGTGTTTTTTTAACCAAATAAATCAATCTAGCCACAGAAAATTTCCATTCCCAGAGAAATTTTCAATAACTAAGAAAATTAAACATACGAGTACACAATTAGCCAGAGAAAATCAATAAAGCAACATAAATTAAACATGCTAGAGAAAATTACACAATAGAGAAATTTGAATGAATTGAACTTGAATCAAATATGAAGGAAAGAGAGGTTGGTGTATATTAAAAAATGTAAGGAAGCAAAGAAATTTAAAAACCACGGAGAAATTTTCAATAGAAAATCAATTCCACAGTAAATTGCACCAAATAAATAAGGTAGCCATAGAAAATATAGAGAAATTTTCAATAACTGAGAAAACTACACATAAAAGTACGAAAGAAAATCAAAGTAGCCACATAAACAAAAATCAATTAGGGAATAAATATGCTAGAGAAAATTCAAAGAAGAAACATAGATCAAGCAAATGCTAGAGAAATTTACAGACATAAGCACACAACAAGCTTCAAGAATAAGCTCAAAACGCAGAGAAATAACATTTTTCAAATTTATGTGACTTTATTACAAAACTGAAACCCTAGTTAATGGAAGGCTAAAATAAAATACAATTAACTGTGTTTCTAGAGGAAAACTAGTTGATTTGTAGAAGAACTTGTCAAAGTGAGGATGAAACCCTAATTACGAACTGATATTCCCTGAGATGAAGATGCACTGTGATGAAGATGAACTGAGATGACAATGAACAGTGAAAATGCATCAGAGAAATTTGTCAGAAAGGAATTGAAAAGATTTTCGCAGAAGATAATGAAACCCTAATGTTGATTGTGAAGATGATTGTGAAACCCTAATGTCGTTGTTCTCTTGCTTGTGGATATCAGGTCTGGAACTTAGGTCGTCGAAATCAAGTTCAGTTTTCTCGGTTGATTGTGAAGGGTATTTTGGTCCAATAAATGAATAAAACACGCCCGTGTTTTGGTTTAGGGACCTGAGGCATCACCCATTTTTTTTAGTGTCCTTTATCCTCTAAATTTCTATTATTAGGGACCTTTAAAAAAAAATATTCTATAAATTATGTAGATGAGAGAAGAAAGGTAAAGAAAATAGCAAAAAAAAAAAAAAGTATAGAGTTAAAGAGTATTATAGTTATTTTACATTTATAGTTACCGGTGTCAACACTTTGATCCAAAATTATATGGGGACTTTTTGACCATATTTAGACTATAAGGTGTTTTCGTATCAAATCACAAAGGGATAAATTAATTTTACCCTATAGTTTTTTTAGATGGAATTTTTACTCTATATCAAATTTAAAGAAATTAAAGATCAAACATTTATAGTACTAAAAATTGGGCATGATATGCCTCTCCAATAGCTACATTACTTTTACAATTTTCCATGGCACACTTTCAATCATTAGTATGATAGATGTCACATAAACTTCATTGATATGGAATGAGTGTACCAATTGAGATAGTAATGGTTAATTACACTAAAAGGAATTGAATTTTAGTGTACCAATTAATAGAATTGTAACCACCGTGGGGCGGTAGCATGGAAAGACGCTGGCCTTCCACATAGGTGAGTAGGGTTTGATACTTAGGAGCACAACTAACGTCTCATTTATTTAGTGAAGCTGATCGTGTTATACTCTGCTCGTGATTCTACCCCCTATACGATGCATTCCCCGCTTACCTCGGTGATGGGTTCCTTTATGTGAATTGAGGTAAATTTGGCCATCATACCGGAGCCTTAGGGATTGCAATAATGCCTCCAAAGAGCACCCCTCTTTGGAGTTTTTTTTTTTAAAAAAAAAAATTAATAGAATTTTAGGTTAGTTAAACTAAAATTGTCATGATTATTAGCCAATATCATCTTATTTTTTTCCATTTATGAATGGGCAAATTTCATTTTATTTCTTGTGATTTGGGTCATATACGATTTACCTTTTAACATTTGAAAATGACGTGCACACTAACTTCCATTAATAGAATATAAGAATTGACCATTATACCATCTTCCTTTTCCTGTTCAAAATTAAACCTATACATACATATATATACTCATTTCTTCTTGTAAACCTCTTGTCCACAAAGCCCATTCTCACTTAGCAATTGTAACATCCCAAAATAAATATGACAAACCCATTTCTATTGCGGAAATAAAATTAAAACAACATCTTTCATTCATCAAAGTTGATAACATTCATAAATGTCCTATCCTGAATCTACGACATGTGTTACTAATAATCAAAAAGTGAAAGTTGAACAGATATTTAAATGCCCTAATGGCTTACATCTTTCCAAGTCATTCATTGGTTACAACAAAATGAGTCTAGCTCAATACAGTTAAAGCCCTCAGCTATACAAATTAAATACAACAAAATGAGCCCTTACTCTAAGTCTCTCCAAGCTACAATCTTGGCGGAGGCATGTCACCAGTATTTGAAAATGGTTTTTCCCGATAGGGTGAGCCAAAGTCTAGTAGAAATAATCTAACACAATATAAGAATATTAACAAAAATATAAGTATGAGATGCATGTCCAATGCCCATGATAAAACCATTTGCGACTCTTTTGCAAAACTATGCCAAGCCAAGCTTTAAATCACAATTCCTTTTATCTCAATTTATGAGTCAATTCTATTCATTTCAGACAACCAAACTGAGAACACAGCTCAGTGGGTTTCAAACCAACATAACTATCACACAAGCACTTCCATTTGCCATTTTACCGAAATTTCATCCGCGGGATTCGGCACCTATGTATATGCGCAGTTTTTGGAACTTTCACCCTGGACTCATGAGCCAACTTAATTTAATGGAGTTCATCCTCTTTCTCCTCCCAAACATGGAATACATCCCCTTTCTCCTTCCAAATATCATACATATACAATGTGTTCACATCATAATCATATTCAATGATAATGATCAAGAGATTAGTCTCAATTCCCCCAATCCTTGTGCAATTTCTACAACAATCATGGCTATCTTCCACCAATAGTCCAAAACATCTATTTCTAAACGGATATACAATTTTTACAACAGATAACTTGTCTAAATTTCCATAGATGCGAGATAATACATATCTAATTCCACCATTTATATAAACATCCCTCCAATTTCATATTCCCATTACCAATTTCATTATTTATACAAAATAATTATTCAAGACATTTTAGGGCAAAAACTCATTTTTTTCCAATCTCATCCCAAATACCAAAATCAACCATTTTAACACAACACAAGCTCATATATACTCTCATAACCATTTCCAATACATTCATTCAAAAAAAAAAAAAACCCCTCTTTTGATTTCAACCCAAACCCTAGGTTTGTTCAAAATCACCTCAAATCTCAATGTTTTTTACACATCAACAAATATTTAAGTTAAAGCTCATAGAAGAGTGCAGAAAATCCCTATCTTAAGTTTAGAATACCAAGGGAGAAGTGGAGAAACTCCAAAGACACTGAAACCAAAATTGATTCGAATCAAAACGTATTGAAGTGCTCAACCTTTTTAACAAAGGCATAAGGGTGGAGAAATCACTAGATCTAGATGAAAAAGTAAAGAGAATGCAGGTTTTAGAGAGAGAGTCTCAACTTTCGGGTTTGGAGAGAAATAGATATGAAAAGTGATGTAAAATGACCTTTTTACAAATCGATATATGCACAGTCTGCTCGAGCGCAAGAAATGACGCTTGAGCGTCAAACACAATAAGTTGTTTCGTTTGAGCGCAAGAAGTGACGCTTGAACACAGAATGCACACTCCTAGTAGTCTTACAGACAACTGACCAATCACTCGACCGCAAGAATGGCCGCTCGAGCTGAACCCCCTCGAGTGCAAAACACACTCTGCCAGTAGTTTTGTAGGCTTGCAAAAGTACTGAGAGTTTGTAAAGCCAGCTCCAGCCCAAGAAGTTTCACTCAAGCAGAGAAGCAAAATTCTGGACAACAAGAGTTTGGAAACCAAGCAACCAACCAGTCCCAAACGCAACCACAACAATCCCATAGCAAAATTTAAGGAAATACAAGGGAAGCAAGATGTAAACAATAATATGAAACCATTAACCCGAGTCCGGGATATAACAAGAATCGGGTCAAAACCGAAATCGCTATTGCAACCACCACCCAATCACAACTTCCCAACAATTTGAACACAAATTCACAGTGATTGCAAATTTTGTTATATTATTACTTTTTATTTAGAGCTTCTATTTACTGTGGTTGTTAACCTCCCAGTGCAGCCCATTCCCACCCAACAACCATCATCCAATCACGACTTTCCAATGATCTTGGACCCATTAATTGTAATATTTATTTATTTTATTTTAAATTAGAGCCTTTGTCCTATTAGTGTTGCACCCATTAATTGTAATATTTATTTATTTTATTTTGATTTAAAGCGTTTGTTCTGTTAGTGATGTACCTGATAATTCAGCTCAATGAATTTTGTTGTGATAGTTATAGTTTCTGTTTGTATTATTAATGGGTTGTGAGTGAAGTTTTGTTATGATTGTTGACAAGCAATTATAATTGTTGGAGTGAGTCTATATGAAGTGTTGGTATGCATATAGAACAGCTAAGAAAATATACAGAGATTCATTTCTTGGTTCTCTCTAGAATTTGTTTCTGTTAGTATTTTTCATAACACCCAGTTTAACTAATCTTTGCTAAACCAAACCAAACCAAGATTAGTTTAATTAATCTTTGCTATAAATAATATAAAAAAAAAAAGAAAAAGAAGCTATATATGTGAATGTACATATATATATATATATATGCATAACTGCAATTGGTTTAACACCTATTTTAATCCATAATAACTATATATATATATATATACATGTATAATTATTATCATAATTAAATTAGAATTACTTTTATAAAGTAGAGACAGAAACAGAAGTGGCGGGAGATGGGTTTCCATAGCAAACAAATGCAACAAATCACATTCAAAGATGTGAGGCCATTTTACAGCCAATAATAGGTATATTTATATGAGCTGAATGGTTATTGTGATGTTTTCCACCAAGTATAGGAGGTGTTGATGGCTTGTAGAAATGGAGTAGGTAGAGATATAGTAGAGGGAGAAAAAAGAATGGTATTTTCTATAAATTTGAAGTTGTGTAAAGGGCACTTTTGTCTTCAAAATGAGCCTACTTTCCACATAAGCAAATGGTTCTCATATTTTGTTATGTTAACAGAAAAACTAACAGTTGAAGTTGGTAAAATGGTTCTCATATTTTGTTATGACTTAAATCATAAGGGATAAAATGAAATTTACCCTTCATGAATATGCGCATTTTACCCATTTCAACTTTCAAAATGTGTTATTTCCCATTTTTATTTTTTACAGGTTCAACTAATAATTATTAGTGTACTTAATCCTAGAATTTTTCTAGAATGTGAGCATCAAATTCTTAGTTGAATAAATTACCCTTGAATTTTTATAGATTAGAGTGTTGTATGACAAAGATCAAATAATTGACCGCGCTGATTGAGACACTAAAAAAAAAAAGCACTAACGGTTCTAATGAGCTGGGAAAAAAAAAGAAAAAAAAAAAAAGAACAGAGACAACCATCACATCAAGGGAAGAATCAGCTCATTAATGTTTCCCCTAATGCTCCTCTTAGTACTCTCTTTTTATTGCTCCCAAGCATTAATCAATAATTAACTTTAGTAGATGAGATGTTTTATCAAATTCTTGAATTCATGTCATTTACCTTGTTATACAGTAAAAGTAGAATCCATCATTTATAGCCGTTCGTGCTATTCAATCTCTTTTCCAATGTAAATTTAATTTTGATGATAAAGCAGTTATAAAGACAGAATAATGTTATATGTAATAATTAATGTACACATTAATATATTAATAAATGACATAACATTATTTGTATGATTTTAAATATTTGTAATTTATATAATAAATATGATCAATAATAATATCACGACATTAGTTAGTACACTAATATATATACTAATTAGTACATATAGCACTACCTTTTTTTAAGGTAATGAAAAATCAAATCAATTCCCCCTTACAAACATACTTTTTATGCATACAAATTTAAATGGGTTTAACTTCTTTCAAATTGGTCGTCTGAGGCTCCGTTTAGCAAGGGCTTTTGTGACTATTTTAGCGACAAAAGAGAAAACAAGCAATTTTAACCATAACAAACAAAACATCACATCTAACCCATAATTATTACAATATTCTCTCACAAAAAAAATCAAAAAAGTCAAAAAAATCAAAAAACGCTTCTCAAACCAAGCTTTTTAGCCTAGGTTAAAATAGTCAAAAAAAAAATCAAAAAGTCAAAAAACCAACCCATTTCCCAAACGGAGGCTTAATTTGAGAGAATATTTAGACTTAGTAAGGCCATTTTGGAAAATCAATTTCAGCAATTCAAACAGTTTACTTTTTAAAACTCGTTGAATAAAATATTCATACAAAAAATCAAAATGATCAAATATCAATAATTATATGTTTAAATCAAATTGTATTACAAAAAATAGATGACTATTTTTGAAATTATGCCTTTCATTTTTTAAAAACAAATATAATTCAAACATATAGCTACTAATATTCTACTCAACGAGTCCTGAGTCTTAAAAAGTAAAAAGTTCATATCATCAAAATTAATTCCAAAATAAGCTTACTAAGTCCAAATACTCTCTCAAATTGAGATGACAATTTAAGACAATCCAAATCCAAACCCAAACCCAAATTGAATACCAAAGAAATTTATAGAGTAAGATAAACAAGGAAGAACAGTAGAAATCAGCTCACAAGAAAATAAACCACGAACATACAAAAATATGTCGGTCTAGGCATCAAAATTACACAAACATAAAACCTAACACAAACATATATCTGCAGAAAATTAATATAACATAATCTGCAGATTACGACTCATCTTATTGCACCCAAAAAAAAAAAAAAAAAAAAAAGGTTTGGGTAATTCTGAAAGTAATCAAACCAAGTTGAAAATTTACTAGGTTGTTAGGATAGGAGGAAGGTAGTCAGATTTAGCACCCAGAACTCGAGCCTTGGTGTCAGGGAAGAACTCAGATTGTGGAAGCTCAGTGACATTGCCTTCACTAGCAACTCCAATGGGGTAGCGAAGCAGGTGACCAGGTAGGTCATGTTCAAGACTCTCACTTGAGTACAGATCCCAATATTTATCAGCCATTTGATTCACCTTTTGGACACAATCACGACTTTCTGGATGGAGGAATGTGTCATCGAGCATGCCAAGGTGTTCATACCATAATGACATACGGAAACCATGAATCTCACCCCGTGCTGGCTGCTGCCTGTTTGCCAAGTAATACGGTTGGTAGGCTCCCATTGCTATCTCGGAGTCCCTGGCACCGTCCATTGACCTCTGGTTGATGTTGGCAGATCCAACTATTATGTATTCATCGTCAACTGCAATAAACATTGGTTAATCACACAAATCTAAAATTCTCGTGTGCACAGGTGTGTCACATGTGGGGTGTATATTTGAGAGTGTGCATTGCGGCAAAAAGAGAAACATTACCAGAGAAAATATAGACATCTTGAGATTTATCTACCTGGCAAAGTGGTAAATTTCAACAAAATCATAACATACGAGCCATTCAAAAGTTTATGTTATAACCTACTACATATAAACAATAAAATATCCCAAAACTAATAAAAAGAAACAAGGACTTGTAATCTTTTTTAATCTCGTATTAGAGTTTATATCCTAAATTCATTTCAACGAAGGACGCGTAAGATGGATGAGAAATGGGCATAGCCGATTGGGTGCCTACATTATCCGTGAATGGAATCAAGTCTAAATGTTGTTCAGGGATTTGGACATGAGACACGTCTACCGAGGTAGTTTGAGAACTTTGGCACATCAAGACAACAAGAAAAATGGAAGGGTAACTGAGCCTGATGGATGCTTATGTATCTGTGAAGGGAGTGAGGTCCAGAGGTAGTTTGGCCTTTTGGAAAAGTAGCTCACATTTGCAAGACATTTGGGAAATAAAGCAAGCAGAATAAAGTTGAAGAAGGGCTTTTTATAGAATCAAACCCTAAAAGGAACCAAATTAATGTACTTGGATGGAAGGCTTGACTCAAATTGCATATTAGTTTCCTCAAAGAATTATAAGACCAATCATTGGTTTTTTTTTTTTTTTTTTTTTTAATAAAAAATAAAAAATAAATCCTTCTAGAAAATTCATTCAGTTCTAACACTGCATTGATACCATATCAACACTGTTAATCTGACTAAATGGAAATTATGTACAAAAAGTAGGGACTTACCAAAACAGAAATTTGGGATTGCAAAGTAAAAACTTTCAAAGCTGCCACTTACCTATCATCATTTTTGCATGAACATAGATCATGAAGCGCCTAGCCTCCTGTGCTCTAATATAATCCGAGTCAGGCTCTGGCTTTTCTGAAGGTTCATATTCTCCACTTCTCTTCACCTCCCGATTGCCAAGACAGAAAAATGTCAAATAGTTCCTAGGGTCCTCTTCAATGCCCTTGGCGTGGAGAGCTTCAATAACATCTTTATACATCATCTCCATTGTCCTCCTCTGCCAATCTAATATTGCCTGAACCGATGCGCTCTCTGGGATTCCCTCCGGCCACATTGGGACCACAACATAGACAGTGAACCTCTCCCCGGCCTCAATCTTGCTAACAATCTTTAAGGAAAGTTCCTTTGGAATTAGATGCAAACAACCAACATCCTCAACCTTGATATCATCTGAACGCCAGCCAAAAGAGCTTCCAAGAAAATACTGATTTTCAATATATATGAAGTTCTTAGCGCGTCGGATAGCATGAATGTAAGCATCCTGAATGCTTCGGTCAATGATATTATCCTTCCCACTGACAAGCCCAGCTTTTGCTGCCTCTTCAGGTGTGTCAGGGAAGCCAAAAGCAGCCCCACCATCAATGGATCTGAACAACTGAACATTCCATGTCTCATGGTCATCGGGGAACGTCGCTGGAGATGGAGGAATGATAACATCATCAAGCTCTCTCAAGTTAAGGAGTAAGTCCTTCCCACCTTGCTTTTTCCATCTCTGTTCAAAGTTAAACAAAACATCCCAAGCAATGGGTCCTTCAAGTCTGGAATGAATGTCATGCCAAGGTTCCCTTGGTCCACCTTTTGTGATTGAAGCACCAGGGTAGTTAGGCTGGTGAAAATCATCATGATGTGCCGTGTCCAAAGTCCTGAAAAGGGAATGGAATTGGGTATCATATCTGCCATCGCAAAGATCAATACCCCCAACAAAACTCATAATCCTCCTCCTCTGTGATCCTCCAGAAGGCAGCTCACTGTCCACCACCACAATTTTCTGATGATGTGTGAACATGGTAGATATTTGTAAATCTTGGACTATGCTTCCACCATCATCTGGATTACGAGGGCATAAGACACAATGAACATCAGTGTTTTGGAAGTAATGTTCAGTTTCTTCATCATGGGTGGCCATTAATCCATCCTTCTTCAGTAGACCCACGGAGGTTCTATCATCCCAAACAAGCATTAGAACCCTGACACCTTCACTTGCCTTCTTCTTAAGCAGCTCACCCAGCATGATGTCTCCTCCTGGCTTTTGCCTCCTTGTGTCCCTTATCAAGGAAATTTCAGTATAAACAGACCAGCCAGTAATGTAAATAAAGTGTTGTGCATTAGATATTGCATCAAAGACATCTTCCCAACATCTGTGGGGCTCATAATACTTTCCTCCAGCAAGAGGAATTTTTGGAACAAACTTGTCAGGCACGTGAGCATCTTGATACAAGGAAACCCGACATCCTTGTCTCTGTGAGAAAAATGTGTATGGAACTCCAGGGAACTTAGAACTTCTAATTCCACGAGCCCAACTACGATCTCGAGTGACATCAAAATATTGTAGCTTCACATGGATCTTAGAACCCGCTTTTATAGGATTTTTGTCACCATCCAAGATCTCAGCCCATGTATCAATTTCTTCCCCATCAATGAGGTCTCGAACAGGTACATAAGCTCTTCCAATCAGAGTTGCCCCAATGGGATTATCATCTTTGACAGTAAATATAACATGTGAAGCCGGATGGGCACAGTAAATGTGAAAAGACTCGTACCACTTAGGGTTGTTCGGTTCATTTTCTATGAGTCTGGTCCGACCAACCCTAGCCTTCTCCAGATCAATAGTTGCATAGATTTTGGGAGTTCCTTTTCCAAAACCAACAGTCTCCTCAATGTTTTCCATAAGCTACAAGAATAATCCACCAATTAGAAATATAAACTAATGAAGAAAACATAATGAAAAATTAAATTAATTTACACTGAATTAATTTGCACCACAAAAGAATCTCTTAAACCCGGAAATCAACAATTAAATTAATTTTCCAAATGCTAGTCAATGAATAGAATGACCATGCATCCAAATAGAAACAAGGAGAAATTATCAAAAAATAAAATTTCCTCAAAGAGGTGTGCTCAGAGTAAAAATAACTGAACATGAAGACCAGAAGTCCAAGCCAAAGAACTATAAAAGTGTATCAGATGCACACACAACCTCAAAATTTGTACAAGTTCCAAAGGAACAAAGAATTCGAGGTCAGGTATGAAGCAGGTAAATCAATAGAGAAGGTTAAACAAGAAACAAATAAAAACAAAGTTATTAGTCAAATCATCCAATCAGTGATCAAGTAATAACAAGGGCTCATACTGGCTGCCAATTAACATTCAAAAGTTTCCAGCGTTGAAGGACACTGGAAAATCATTAAGTGATAGAATGTAAACTTTCAGGCAGCAAGAAGTAACAAAATGAGCTCTCCATGAAGAAACCAACCAAAATGCTCCGACATTACAGCCAAAAACTTGCACAAACTTGCCTAATGCTGTAGCTATAGAACTGCAATGTTTAAGCATAGTTGCATTTTGCACAAGTTTAACTTTGAATGTTGGTTTGAACTGGCTTTCTCATCTTCGCACTTTAGTTAAAATTTAAATTAACTTAACCAGCAGAATAACATGAATACACCATAATCCTTATAATCAGGAGAACCATTCCATTCCTTCTTTTAGATAAACATATTAAGTAAAACCGAATGGACGGGGGGCACAGCACATTTATGGAGTAGTACTAGTAAGCATCAACTATCTATCAACATGATTTCAGGAATATAGATCTAAAATGAAACCACGTAGGCTATACACTAAACCATATTCTAAACGTACAATACAACTGTAAACCCAGTAGTATAACCATTCCTATAAATTTATATTCTCTCGATGTCTCTCGCACATTATATAAATTATTTATTTTGGTCTTATTATCGATTTTACCCCCAGGAAATATGTTAGTAGGGTATAAGTTTTAACAAATCAATTAGCCTAGAAAAACTCAAATTGGTTGGCAACTCAGGCAATATGGTCTAGCCTAAGTTTAATTTACTATTTTCCGGTAGGACTTGGGAAAACAACTTCAGGTTACAAGTCGGGCTTGGCTAATTCTCAACACAACTAGCAATGGAGTTGAACAATATGTCAGTGATATGTAATTATTTTGATTTAAAAAAAAAAATGCATCTACCATATGCAACATACTTTTTGGATTAGTTTTGATGATTTTGACATATATAGATTAGTCTGATTGTTACATCCATGAACAACTATCTCGGCACTACAAAAACAAAGAGAGCTCAATAATTAGATATTTGCAGATTCAACAGTGAACAGGGTTTAGAGTGTTGTGTAATGTACCAAAATATTCAAGCAAACATCAAACACCAGGTACTCTTTAAAAAGGTAAAATTAACTTAAAGTTGTATAGCGATCCAAAAATTATTAGATACTCTTGAAGTATACCATGACAATGTTTACATGGTATTTATGACCAATGACAAATCACAATACACACTAGGTGGACCATCCTTGATCTCCTAACTAAATAACAAAGGCACCTATAAAATTTTCCATAATTGATTTGGATCACCAAGTAAACAGTGTCATGTTGTCTACTGGGACTACTGAATAAATATTCAGATCTCAACATGTACATCACGCATCAAAATTAAAAGAAATACCTCATTCGATTACATTTTCTGCTAGCTAATTTAAAGAAGACAAAGTAAGGCTGTGTTTGGATAAAGTATTTGAGGAGCGAAGCGAAAATAAATAAAAATAATAACAATAACTTGTATTTCATTCAATTTTTTTCTTTCACTCGGCAGATTAGCATTCAAAACCTTAAAATTCCAAACACAACCTAAAAAGAAAATAAAGGAAAAAGGCAAAAATTGCTTTCAGAAACAAGGAAGACAAAAAGGCATTATCCAGATGGAGCTTTAAGAAAAAAGACTAAACCAGTATGATTCTTTCCGATCCATGAGAATTCGAATCACATATACCTTTTTGAAGATATTCGGCCCACCGCCACCGCTGTGCAGCCTATCAACCTCATAGATCGTGACATGAAGCGTGCCATGAAGTAGGATCTGAGCCATTTTTCACCTGTAAAACCACACACACACAAAATGTCATACTCAATTCTCAATATGATCACACCAAAACAGCCACAACACAATTTATATAACATAAATTTTTTAAAAAAATCCAAAAATTTCCAGAACATACACAAAAGCAAAACTATCGCAAATCGAGTCACGATAAAACCTCAAAGCAATTGAACTGAGTGACTTTCGACTCAGTGATCGCACGAAATGACTGTGTTGTGTGTGTCTTCATGGAAGTAATATAGAAGATGAACATGAAGAGAACTTACTCTGGAGAGAGAGAGAGAGAGAGAGAGAGAGATCTGAACTCCAAAACGATTGAAATCAATGCTGTTCCAGTTCGTGAGTCCGATCCGATATCTGCTACAAGGAAAGTGAAGAGAGAGAGAGAGAGACAATGAGAGAATAGTGATCCGCAAAAGCTGATCTTAAAGGCGCTTCAATGACGAAGTAGCAAGGAAATAAATTAGAGAAAATATCATTTGGCCTCCAAATTTTCATCTATTTTTTAATTTACTGTTAGATTTTGATTAATATTAATTTCATATTTAAATTTTTTAAATATTGATCAATTTAATTTCTGTGATTACATTTCATTTATAATTAGATGAAATGTGCTGATGTAAGAGGTAAATTAATTTTTAAAATGTAGTTTGGCGATAAAATAAAATTTTAAATAAATTTTAATATTACATCAGCACATTCCGTTTAATTGTAGATAAAATAGAATGGTATGAGCTAAATAGATCAAAATTAAAATATAAAATTGATATTAATCAAAATTAACTGTCATCAAAATTAAAAATCAAATTACAATATATAAAAAAATTTAAGAGGCAAAATAATAGTTCCTTAATAAGTTGATAGAAGGACCAAATCGTTCATCATGCTATTTTTTTTACAATGCTCCATTCTTTCCGTCATGTACACACTTTGTCAAAGTTTGTGATTGCATTAAGATATAGGCCTAATTGATGTAGTTATTGTAACCTATATTATAATAAATTATAGTTTTTTTTTTTTTTTTTTTTTTTTTTTGTAGATTATAGTTTTTTTTTTATAGGTAAAGTACAATGAAATTTATTTATAATATAAATTGTGCTATATAGTTTAAAAAATTACAAACTATTTTCTTGTTAAAACATTTTATTCAACAGAAATAACTAAATAAAATAAAATTTTAAACTGTTCTCCTATAAAATATTGAGTCTCCGTTTAGAATGTGTGTTGACTTTTTAACTATTTAGTTATGACTTTTTAGCCTTTTTAGTTCGTGACTTTTTGACTTTTTAGCTTTTTAGCTTTTGTAATTTGAAATTTTTTTACGTTTTTGACTTTTGTGAATAAAAAAATGAAATGATTATGATTTGAATGTGACATTTTGTCTTATTAATTTTTTAACCTATTTTGCCTTTTTGTCACTATTTTTGCCCAAACCATGTATGCCAAAAGCCTAAAATTACTTGAATTATTAATTAAAATAAATTTATAATATCATTAAAACTATTAATTAAACCAATAATTTATTAATAAAGGGAATCATTTGTTTTGAAATTAAAAATTTCAGGAGGGGAGATGTCATTTTCAAAATTACAAAGAGTAATTCATATTTTAAATAAAAGATATATTTGTAATTTTTTCTATTTATTTATTATTATTTTATTTTTTTTGGTCTTTATAAACATAAATTATAGATTGCAACACCACTTTTAAACGGAAATTCCATGCCTGTGGAAGTTTTAAAAAATAATTATAATTAACTGATAAATTTTAAAAATATTAATAATTAAAATTATAAAATTTTTTTGTAAATATGTAATAAGTTTTAAAAATTATCACTAAATGGTAATTTTCTTAACTTTTAATATACTTGCACCATTTGTTCGATTATAAGGGTTGATTTGGAAAGTAATTTTGTTTATTTTTTTAGTAAAATATAAGATGAAAAAAAGTTGAAATATTCTGGAATTATTACTAACAGACATGTTAAAAATAGAAAGAAAGACCAAAAAAAAATCTTTTAACTTTTTTGTATGATTTTTTGACATTTTTAATAGTTTTTAAATTTTTTAACTAATTTGGTCACATCTCAAATGTAGATTGAATTTGAAAAACAAAAATACTAAAAATGATCCTTGAAAAAGTAATTAAAAAAATATAAATAAAAAAAATTGTATTGAATTGTGTTAAAAAAATTCAGATTATAAATATTTTGATAATTTACACTTTTTATTTCCCGCTCTTAGAGATAATAGGACTTTATATATTTAAGGGTAAATTACAAATATACCTTTTGAGATTTACTTAAAATACGAATTATTCATTGTCATTTGAAAAATTACAAATACCTCATTGGTAGATTTTTTTTATTTAACAGAATTAATTAAAAAAATAAAATTCCTAACTGTTCTCCTATATAATAATAAAATTACTTGAATTATTGATTGAAATAAATTTATGATATCATTAAAAACTGTTAATTGAGTTCATAATTTATTAATAAAAGTAGTTATTTGTTATAAAATTAGAAACTTTAAAAGGGCAAAATGTAATTTTTAGAAACACAAAGAATAATTTATATTTTAAGGAAATCTCAAATGTCGTTTGGAAAAATGCTATTTTAAAATATGAGGCCAAAAAAATTAATCAACTGGTTTGGTTTGGAATTTCAGGATTTACTTTTCAGAAAATTGAATTTTTTTATTTTTCGTATATTTTTATTTTTACTGAATTTTTTTTAATATTCTAAGCAATTTTTTTAATTTTTAGATACACTTAAAAAGTACAATATTTGTGAAAAAATCTTTAGAAAATTTACTAAATACAAAAACTATAAAAAATAAAAACGAGACTTTAGTACATATTTCGTATTCTTGTGTATTTATTGATTTTTTTTTAAAAAATTACAAATATTTTATTTTTTAGATACATCTAAGTAAGGTGCATCTAAAAAAGTTTTAAAAAAAAATTTAAAATTTTAAAATTTTAAAAATATTCACTAAAAAAAACACGAAAAATAAAAAACTCAATTTCCAGAAAATTAAATCCAAAAAATTGAAATCAAACACGCTGATTATGTTTGGAATGACTTTTTGATTTTTTACGAAAAGATACGTAAAAAGTAAGAGAAAAAATTCTTTAACTTTTTTATATAAATTATTAGTTTTTTAATTTTTTAGTAACTTTTTAATTTTTAAGTTAAAATATTGAGTTGTCAAACGATGACTTATCCCATATTTAAATTGCTTGGTACTCGAAGGCCACGTTTGTTATTCGTCTATGAGAATGAAATTGGATTAATGCTGATATGGGCAAATCTTGTTTGGTAAGGACAAAAATACATGGAATTAGTGAGGTCATGTTTCCTTGTTGGAATGATTAGATTATGTGGGATTAATAATACTGTAAAATTAAATTATAAAATTATTAATGTGGCGGTATTAGATTAAAAATATAAGATAAATTGTATTTGTTAGTATACTAATGTGGTAATATTAATTTATTGGAATTAAATATATGAAATTACATAAAAACACTCAATATATAGAATGTAACTTTCACTTTGCTTGTTTTTGGTTTTCCAAAACACTTTTCAGAAAATTTTACTTTCTTATTTTTTGTGCTTTTTTTGTTTTTTACTGAATTTTTAAATATTTTAAGCAATTTTTTTAATTTTTAGACACATAAAAAGTATAATTTTTGTTAAAAAAATCTTTTAAGAATTCACTAAATACCAAAAATACTAAAATAATATGATAATTCAGTATATTTTTCATATTTTTATGCATATATTAATTTTTTAAAATATTTTTTTCACAATTTTTTTATTTTTTAGATACATCTACGTAAGGTGCATATAAAAGAGTAAAAAAAAAATGTTTAAACTTTTTAAAATATTCACTAAAAACAAAAATATACGAAATACAAAAAATTTAATTTTTAAAAAACTTAATCCAAAAAACTCAAACCAAACACACACTTTGTTATTTTTGTGAAGTATGGGGCACAATAGTTATTTTATCTCCAATCTATAGAATTGGATTAGCAGTAAGGAAATTCTATTTACACAACATTATTTGTCTCACTGCATACCATTTGGTTATCATTTACTCAATTCACACCATACACAAGTGAATATATTAATTTTGTCTCAATACACACCACAAAGTTTCATGTAGTACCAAATTACTATCATCTTCTCTGACAAACCCAACCCTAGCCCTAAATAGTGCCATAGTCGGCCACTACCTCTTCTAGTTATTGCTTCCTTTCATCGTTACTTTCTCCACCTCTTTCTTCTTCTAAGCAAATGGATAAGAAAAACCTAGATCTAGGTTTGCAATGCTAATAGAGAAAGTTATAGAGTAGCGATTGTGAAGGGGTTTCTATGAAACGTGGCAGCAATAGCGATCGAAGAGGGCAATGTGAGTTGCAAGAGAAGAAGAAGAAGAAGAATGGGTGAGAGAGAAAAAAAAAATATATATATATATATATATAAAGAGAGAGAGAGAGAGAGAGAGAGAGAAAGAGAGAAAGAGAGAGAGAGTGGAGAGAGCAATGGAAAGAAAAAAAGAAGAACAAGAAGAAGAAAATAAAGAACAAAAAGGAAAATAAGAAGCACATGGACTAGAGAGGAAGGAGAAAGCATCAGAGGTTTGGGAAAGGCAGTGGTAGAGGCGGAGGCGGAGGCGGAGTGAGTAGTAGGTTGTGATCGCTAGAAACGTTAGGGCTACAATTTTGTTCAAAAGTATAATTTAATTGAGGGATTATAATAAAAAAATAAAAGATAACGGATATTGAAAAAGAAGTCAGATGCCTTCTAATCTAAAATTTGGATTAGTGAGTACTATTTGGGCCTATGCGACTTAACATGGGCCCCGTCTCGGTTCTGTCTCGATTATTTGAATCGTTCATTTTGTTTGACACTTTGTATATTTCATTTACACAAAAACTTAAATCGATCAGATAATCATAACCTATTCAATTTAATGTGTATATCACCAAAAAATGGATGACAATTGTATTTTTAAAAATAAACCATATATTTTTTTGGTGACATACCTAATAAATTGAACAAGTTATAATTATCATATCAATTTAATTTTTTTGCAGATGAAATACACGAGGTGCTTGACAAAACAAACTGTTCAAACCATCGAAACTGGGCTTGTGTTAGGCATCACGGGCCCAAACAATGCCTAAGGGTATGCGTGGTGCAGTTCGGGTGATTTAAAAGTAAAATTATAAATCAAATGACAAATTGGTAGATTGACAAATAATTAAATTGCGGTTTGAGCAGTTTAGGACGAATTGATGGATTGCCTAATATTTTTAACTAAATATCAAGCATTTGCATAATATATAACACTAATTTACATAATATTTTTCATATATATAATACAAACTAATTTTACATAATATTTTTTATATATATAACTATTAATTTGTAATAAATTTTACTTCTTAAATGTCTCTTGCACTCACTTTTATTTTGATATTTTGTTAGAGACTAAAACTTATACATGTATTAATTATAGTGAAACGGAGTGGAATTGAACGGCTTCAAAAGTGAATTATAAATTTTAAAATTTAATCCGTAATTAACGAATATAGACAGACTAGTGCAGACCAGTACTATTTTAAGGAGTTAAACGATATTTTGTACAAATTCTGCAGCACCCTCGAAACTAAATTTTAGACTAAAAGAAGTCTGCCTCCATTAAAAGACATAGTGGTAAGTAAATTTACCCTAGCAACATCAGCTCCCATAGAAATGCTAATACTTAGGTATCCATAATCACATAACATTTTACACCCGTTCCCACACACACACACACGCACACGCACACACGCACACAAAAATATCTTACACAACCAAACATGTTTCTGACGGAGCTCGCATTTATGGGGCCGACATAAATGGTAATCCATTCTCATAGCTTGGGGAATAAACAAACATGTCTGAAAATCACCATTTTGTAGACAACCAAACCCCGATAAGAACAAAATTCTAGATTCCATATGATATAATTCCTTCTTAGATAGAAAAATAAAAATATATATATATATATGATTTTTTTTTCCCCAAAAATGTAATAAAAATGAAAATTTTGTTTGAGTATATTTTGGATCATGAATTTGTTAAAAAAAAATTGGAGGAAAACTAAAAGAAATAATAAAAAAATAAAAATTAAATTAAAGAAACTATGTCCTTTTTCTTCCAGTTTTCTTTATTTTGATATATTCAAATCTTCATTTGCCTAAAACTATAAAGTCAATTTTTTTTTTTTGACTTTTGTTTTTTTTGTTTTTTTGGAGATTCAACTTTGCGTCAAAAAATTTTAGTTTTAGGTCCATCTAGAGGACTCAAAAAAAAAATTGAGGTAATTTAGAAAAAAAAAAAAAAGTTAAATTTTATCAAAAAAGTTAAAAAGAAAATTTTAAGTTTTTAAAACTTTAAGATCGTTTTATCGAGACGGGTCTAAACATTAAATCAATTTGACATAATATTTTTAAAAAATTATTAAAGACAATAATAAACCAAAACAAGTAAAAAAAAAAAAAGAGATAACTTTTCTAACTTTAAAATAAATTTATAAAATAGCTTAAAAGTCAAAAAATAATTATAAAAAAATTAATTTTTCTCTTTATCTTTTTTACACATCTTTTATAAATATCCGAAAGATTAATAAAGAAACTTATTTCCAAAACAATCCACAATTGTCATTGTATTATTCAAAAAAAAAAAGGAGGAAGTTCTACAACTATTGGATAGGGGTCATGGATTAAAACAAATATAGTATTAAACAAGTTTTAAATTTGTAGTCAGAATAAAAATTTTGAAGAATTTAGGGTATATTTCGAATATCATAAAAATAGGAGAGGTTTCGACGAATATACATGAAGAGGATAAGGTTGTTTTTTCAAAATGTCCACCCAATCACGGATCCCCATGTCATTGCCATAACTTTCCACGTCCATACCGGGTGGACAACGCGTTCCTGTTTCGCGAACACGTCTATAAACTGTTTCTCAAGCTTAATCACCGTTAAAGAATATATCAACGGTGGTAGATCACAGTAGTTCTGTAGCTGGATAATCATAAAGCAAAGCGCGTGTCGCATTCGATAATATCCCCACGGGTAATAAAATCTTGCCGACACCCCCCGATTTATATCCCCCCTTCAATTATTATATAATCATATTACATATATCAATTAGTATATTTATTAAAATATTAATATTAATTATGATATTATTATTAATCTCACTTATTATATAAATTATAAATATTAAAAATATTTTAAATTATTCTATATTATCAATTAATACATATAATATTATACTTATTTAAAATATCACTATTTATCCTCGTTCTAGATTGCTTAATAGCAATCACTATTTTTCTTACTTTATAAATTTATGTAACACGTCCTTTCGTTAATCAATGTTTATTGACTTAACACACATCATTAATCAATGTTTATTGACTTGACAAACAATGATGATAATAGAAAAAATAAGGCATACCATACCAACTTTGTCCTTACAAGTTTTTTCTCTTCCCTTTACTTTTTGATTTTATTTTGATAATTTATGTAGTTTATATTTTAAAATTTATTTAATATATTATTTATGTAAAAAATTAAGTCAATCAGATAAAAAAATTATGTATTCAGATTAATTTTGTATGAATTATTTATTTTCTCAGCATTTATTTTTTTCATATAAAACTAATCTGAACATATGATTGCAGTTATCTGATCGACTTGATTTTTTTTTTTTCTTTTCGCCGAAACCACCTCTGCCATCTCTTGCCGTCCCTACTCCCTTCACCACCCTTTTCTCTACAACCCACTAGTGATCTCGTTGCTAACTCATCTCCTTACCTCATCTTCATTCTTTTCTTTCTCTTCCATTTTTTTTTCTTTATTCATCTACTTCCTAAACTTTGGATCTAAGGGTTTTCAAAATTTTCGAATTTGAAACCCTAGATCTAAAATTTAGGAAGGAGGAAAAAGAATAAAAAGAGTGAAGGGCGTTTGTGATAGGAAATGGGTGGGGTTGGAGCAATGTTCATGAATGGAGGGTTGGGCTGGAGATTCATAGCGAAATGGGGGTCATGATGACGAAGGATGAGGAGGAGTTAATTGTGTCAAAGAATGTAGAAGATGAGAAAGAGTTTCCAGTGACAATGGGAAGATATAGAAACATCAACAATGGGAAGAGGAAATGGTAGTGGAGGTAACGACGATAAAAGAAGGCAATGGTGACGGAGGTAACAACTGTAGGAGGAGGTGGTGACAGTGATAGAAAGAGTAAGTGGTGGTGATGGTAGCGAGAGGAGCATGTGGTGGTAGCAATAATGAGAGGAACATGTGGCAGTGGTTATTGTAAAGAATGGCTGGAACTGCTAGTTAGCGCTGAGGTGTATATAGCGATCCCGGTTGTCTCTTTACTGTTCTGTTGTATTCCGGACTCGGTTCCGTGCAGTTGGTAGTTGTATCTATCTTGTTGTCGTCCTTTAATTCCATTTGTTTGAGTTTTAGGATGTGTTGGGCATGTTTCGAACAGGTGGGTTGAACCTTGGTCTAAAATCTTGTTGCCAAGTTTTTGGTCGTTCCGCGAGCGGGCCTTGTTGCGCTCGAGTGGAGATTGCACACTCCCAGTTTTTCGTGTCCCTGTAAAACTTCTGCATGTGTGATTTTTACGCTCGAGCGGGTTTCTTTACGCTCGAGCGGTCGCGCTCGAGCGGGTACTCTGGCGCTCGAGCGGGTAGTACTTTTTGGTGTAAGTTTTGGGAGGGAGAAATCTACGCTCGAGCGGATGTACTTTATTCTTGTGTCTTGGCTCTCGAGTGGGCCTTCTTGCGCTCGAGCGTACCTAGTTTTTTGTTCTTGACGCTCGAGCGTTGTGTTATCCGCTTGAGCAGAAATGTCGTATATTAATTGGCAGCTGGGCATTTTAAAATCACTTTTTACATTCTCTCTCTCTCTCTTACTTTCTAAAAAGATATTTTGAGAGCTCCTCTCTCTAGAAACTCCCTTCTCTCTTAGGGTTTGATCTAGTTAGAGTGTCTTCCTATCCTCCGACCTTTGTAAAAAGTGTGTTGATCGTCGAGGGCTCCATTTTGATCTGTGGAACTTTGAGTTTGGAGCATTTTGGTTTTCTTTAACTTCCCCATTTGAGCTCTAACTTCGAGGTAGGGATATCCTACTCCTCTTTATGAGTTTTGTCTTTGAATTTTAGCATTTTGATATGTTGGGGGTTGTTGGGTAATTTTGAGAAAGTTTGGGCCTTTGTGTAATTTTACTAAAGATGGGGTTTTATTTATATTTAAACCTATATGCATGCTTGGCATAGAGAAATGATATAGATGATGAACTATGGATGAAAGTGGAACCTTGGGGTTGTTATGTTAATTATGGGAAGATGCCCTAATTAGTTGGATAAATTAATTTGTATAATTAATTTTGAGAAATGAGGAATTGAATTGAGAGTATTCAAATTGAAAAGATTATGGGATAAACGGGTGTAGTTGGATTCATTTAATCGCTCACCCAGATTGAATGTTGATAATATATCCATTTGGTGCATTTATTTCCTGTTTAGAAATAACTGCTTTGGGCTATCTGTGGAGGATAGTCTTGATTGTTGTAGACAATGCATGATGATTAGGCAAACTAAAACTAATCAATTAAGTATGCTGTTGAATATAGCGGTTAGAATAATACATCGACTGTATGTATTGATTGTTTGTGTATATGATCTATGTTTATATACATTGTGTGTGTGTAGGAGGAGATAGGGGATGTACTCCACGGTTTAGGGGAAGATAGGAGATGGACCTCTAAGCCGGATTGTGTATGACATTGATACAGCACTACCATGTGTATCAAGTGTTGATTATGGAAGTGTTTAAATTGATTTGATATAGCACCAAAATGTATATCGTTATCAATTGTGAGATATAGAAGTATTTCTATGTCATGTTGATACAGCATCAAAATGTGTATCGTTCGTATAGTATGGAAGTGGCTTATGTGTTATTGATACAGCATCAAAATATGTATCCACTATGAATTTCGAAAGTGTTTTAAGATGAGTCTTATTCTCATCAAGTTATTTGGCTAAGTTTTGAGCCTTGTTTTCAAACTCAAAGTTGAAAAAGAAATGAGAAATGAAATGTAACATGGACTTAAATGTCATGAAACCGAGATGTGATATAAGTGAGTGTATCGGTGTTGACCATCTATCAACTGCTAATCTTTTAGTCATTGTTCATAGCTGGTTTAGTGTATTCCTGCTGGGCTGTGGCTCACCCTTTATGGGACATCATTTTCAGGTAGAGGTAGCATGCCACCTCCAAGGACATAGCTTGGGAGGCTAGAGGCAGACAGACTGCTTTGTTATTTGCTTTCTTTTGATGTATTACATGTAAATTCAAGCCAAGGGCTTAATATGTATTGAGTTAGTACTCTTCTTTTTGTAACCAAGTGTTAACTTGGAAAGCTGTAAGCCCGTAGGACATTTACTTTTGTTGTTAACATGTAATACTTTTGTAAGAACTACTCTAATTAATGGAAAGATGGTTGGTTTCTTTTATATAATGCATGTCTAAAGTGATGGGTCCTATGTATTATTTTGAGGGCGTTACAACTTGGTATCAGAGCGTACCGGGTTCGAATACTTTGGGTACTTGGGAAGTGATTAGTATCACAATGGGTTTGTCTCGCTTGTTAGAGACTTATGTGCGACATTATGTGTTTATTTGATAACATGTTTATGTGACTACTTGGGTATGAGATTTAGTTTCTAGGATGTTGATTGGATCCTTGGGTTTCTGTGAGTCTTGTTGGAAAAGTACTTGATCAATGTTGTTTCTAACTGGAACTCTAGTAACGCCTCAGGACTATTATTATCCGGAGATGAAATTCGTAAGTGCTTATGTATTTATGTGCTTACGTGGAGTGAATTATAGTTGTCCATGTATTAGGACGCGAGTGTTTAGTTTTGGCACATTTATGAATGTGCTAACGCTCTTCATTACCTTTATTAGGATGTCAGGACGAGGACGTGGCAGACGTGGTAGGCAGGAGATGCCTTTACCAGATGATATTCCGGCACAGCAAGAGGGGGTTGGTCAGGCCAATGTGGCCGAGCCAGCAGGTTAGGAGGCTATGGGCGCTTTAGCCCGAGGAATAGCCGATGCTTTGAGGGAGTCTATGGGAATTCTCAGAGCTGAGAATCCAGTTCAGGCTCCGGTTCAGGCTCCAGTTTAGGCCCAGGCTGTTGAGGCAGGGCCTTCCTTCTTGAAAAGAGAGTTTTTTCGGTCCAACCCGGACGAGTTTATTGGGGATCTGAATGAGCCACTGAAGGCTGACGAGTGGTTAGAGCAAATGAGTAAGACGTTTGAGATAATTGGCATCGAGGAAGGAGCGTTGAAAGTGACCTTGGCATCCTTCCAGCTTAAAGGAGGTGCGGGTCAGTGGTGGAAATACATGAGAGGCCGTATTGCTGGCACGTGGGAGGCTTTTGTGGAGGCTTTTCAGGAGAAGTATTTATCTCCAGCAGTCAGGGAGAAGTTGAGAGACTAGTTCTATCAGCTTTTGCAGTTGAGTTCTTTAGTAGCCGAGTATGAAGCTGCTTTCACTAGCTTGTCCAGGTTTGCACCTGAACTTGTGGCGTCCGAGGAACGCCACTGTATTGAGTTCGAGAAGAGGTTGAGGCGCGGCCTCAAGATGAGAGTAGGAGGTTCGATGATCCGAGATTATGGGCACTTGGTTGATGCTACAGCCCATATGGAGATCATGATGCAGGAAGAGAAGGGACACAGAGGCTCCAAGAGGAGCCAAGATGGTCAGGGTGATGGCAGGAGACAGAGGGGTGCTAACCTTCAACAGTCTCAGGGTGGTGTTGCTAGGTTGACCTTTCCAGTGCTGAGTACAGGCTTGGGGAGAGGTAATCAGGGGGAGTTCACCTGTTACAAGTGTGGTCAGTTGGGCCACAAGGCTTCAGTTTGCCCACAGAGGGGAGGAGGTCAGAGAGCTGCTTCATCTTCAGCTAGACCGCAGAACCAAAGTCAGGGCAGGGATCAACCCTTATCTTGTTATCATTGTAGTCAGCCTGGGCACCTGAAGAGGTTTTGCCCACAGTTGAGTGTCACTTCGGGCGCGTCTGGTTCTAGGCAGACACAAGGTTTTCAGCCAACTCAGTCTGTGCAGGCCTCGAGGGCCAATCCGGGAGCTTCATCGTCCTAGTCAATGCAGCAGTCGTTTGCTCTTAGGGGTGAGCAGTTGGATCAGGGGCCTTCAGGGCGCGTGTATGCTGTTACCGCGCAGGACCTAGTACCGGCTCCATCAGTAGTGAGAGGTACCTTTCTGTTTTGTAACTCGGTTGCTAGTGTATTGATTGATACGGGTGCATCTCATTCTTTTGTATCTGCTGCATTTGCATCTGTTTTGGAATTGGAGTTGGCACAGTTAGCATCTCCTATATGTGTAGTATCACCTGTTGGTGGTGAGTTGATCTTGAAACAAGGTGTTAGAGGTTGTGATATAGAGGTCGCCGACCATAGGCTTCATTTTCCTTTTGTTGTCATGCCCATGAAAGGTTTTGATGTTATTTTGGGTATGGACTGGCTATCGTCATACCGGGCTGTTATTGATTGCTACCGCCAGAGGGTCACAGTTTGTACCTTGAGCGGGGAGTGTTTCCATTTCTTGGGGGATCAGGTTGGTAGTGTGTTGCCACCAATGTATGATCCGCGAGGGCGGAATAAGCTTAGTGGTCTACTTGCTAGCTTTATGAGTGGTGAGTGTGATGAGACCCAAATTGTATTGCTGAGGGTGGTTTGTGAGTATTCAGATGTTTTTCCCGAGGATCTCGTTAGTTTGCCACCTCACCGAGAGATAGAGTTCTCTATTGGTTTAGTGCCCGGCACAACGCCGATTTCTATGGCACCTTATCGTTTTGCCCCAACCGAGTTGAGTGAGTTGAAGATTCAGCTCCAGGAATTGCTAGATAAGGGTTTTGTTCGCCCTAGTGTTTCACTGTGGGAAGCATCGGCCCTCTTTGCTAAAAAGAAAGGTGGTGCCTTGAGACTATATATAGACTACGGGAAGTTGAATCCGGCTACGGTCAAGAATAAGTACCCTATGCCCCATATAGATGATCTGTTTGACCAGTTGAAGGATTCCCGTTGTTTCTCTAAGATAGACTTGAGATCGGGTTACCACCAGTTGAGGGTCAAGGAGGAGGATATTTCGAAGATGGCATTCCGTATGCGGTATGGCCATTATGAGTTTTTGGTGATGCCATTCGGGCTTACCAATGCACCGGCAGTCTTTATGGACTTGATGAACCAGATCTTCCGGGAATTCTTGGATCAATTTGTAATCGTTTTCGTGGACGACATTCTTATCTATTCGCCTTTTGATGAGGAGCACGAGGAACACTTGAGAGTGGTGCTTGAGTTGCTTAGAGCCCATAGGCTGTATGCCAAGTTTTGGAAGTGTGAGTTCTGGCTAGGAGAGGTCAAATTCTTAGGCCATGTGGTATACGGGAAATGGGTGTTTGTTGATACATCCAAGGTAGAGGCAGTGCAAGATTGGGCACAGCCTAAGAGTGTGTTTGAGATCCGCAGTTTTCTGGGATTAGCTGGGTATTATTGTCGATTTGTGAAAGATTTCTCCAGGCTAGCTTTGTCGTTGACTAGATTGACGCGAAAATGGGTCAAGTTTGTGCGGAGTGAGACTTGAGAAAAATCGTTCCAAGAGTTAAAGGTTAGATTGACCACCGCTCCGGTTTTGATTATTTCGGAGAGAGGGTTGGGTTATGCGATTTACTGTGATGCCTCACGAGAGGGTTTGGGTTGTGTGTTGATGCAAGAGGGGAAAGTGGTTGCCTATGGCTCACGTCAGTTGAAAATACACGAGAATAATTACTCTACACATGACCTAGAGCTAGCAGCAGTGATCTTTGCCTTGAAGATTTGGAGGCACTACCTTTATGGTGAGAGGTTCGAGGTGTTCTCGGACCACAAGAGTTTGAAGTATCTGTTTACACAGAGAGACTTGAATTTGAGGTAGAGGAGATGGATAGAGTTCATTGAGGACTATGATTTTGAGTTGCACTATCACCCGGGAAAGGCCAATGTTGTGGCCGATGCCCTTAGTAGGAAATCCATTAGTGATGTAGCTTGTATAGCCATCCGGGAATGGGAGATATTGGGTGCACTTGGCGAGTTTGATTTGCTTCTGGGCGGTTGGTGCCTTGTTTTCTGTTGTTGCGCAGCCTATACTTGTAACACGAGTGTTAGAGACACAGAGAGTTGACCTTGAGGTAGAGTCCCTCCGAGAGAAGATCTCTAGTGGGAAAGTTGAGAAGGGTTTGACGGTGTATCCCAACCAGAGTGTGAGATACCGAGACCGTTTGTTTGTGCCGGAGTCTTGCCGAGAGGAAGTACTCCAAGAGTTCCATCATTCACGCCTTGTGGTGCATTCGGGAGGTACTAAGATGTATCGGGATTTGGGTCGCCAGTTTTGGTGGCGGGGTATGAAGAGGGATGTGGCTGTTTTCGTATCGAAGTGCCTTACTTGCCAGCAAGTGAAGGCCGAGCATCAGAGGCCAGCGGGTTTGTTGCAACCCTTACCTATTGTCGAATGGAAGTGGGAGCATGTCACTATGGACTACGTTGTAGGTCTTCTGAGGACTCAGCGGGGTAGTGATGCCATTTGGGTGGTTGTAGACCGGTTGACTAAGTCAGCGCACTTCATTCCTATGCACGTAAGAGATTCGGTAGATCATCTCGTCGACTTGTATATTCGGGACATAGTGAGATTGCACGGGGTCCCAGTGACGATCGTCTCAGATAGAGATCCTCGTTTTACTGCTAGGTTGTGGCAGAGTTTGCAGAGTGCCTTGGGCACTAAGTTGACCTTTAGTACGGCTTATCATCCTCAAACTGACGGGCAGTCCGAGCGTACTATTCAGATCCTTGAAGATATGCTTCGAGGTTGTGTCCTTGACTTTAGTGGGACGTGGAGAGAGGCACTTGCCCTTGGTGGAGTTTGCCTACAACAACAGTTTTCAGTCTAGCATCGATATGGCACCGTTTGAGGCCTTGTATGGCTGACCGTGTAGGTCTCCAGTGTGTTGGGCCGAGGTGGGTGATGTACCTTTGTTGGGTTCGGCGTTGGTTAGAGAGACGACGGAGAAAATTGAGCTTATCCGTAGGAGGCTTGTTACAGCCCAGAGTCGCTAAAAGAATTATGCCGACCGTAGAAGGAGGCCTTTGGCGTTTGAGGTAGGTGATCATGTCTTCTTGAAAATATCACCTAGGCGAGGTTTGATGAGGTTTGAAAAGAGTGGGAAGTTATCCCCTCGGTTTATCGGTCCCTTTGAGATCCTTGAGAGGATTGGGGAGGTCGCTTATCGTTTAGCTTTACCACCGCAGTTGTCCAGAGTGCATGACGTGTTTCATGTGAGTATGCTTCGGAAGTATGCTTCGGAAGTACGAGCCGGATCCGTCCCATGTGTTAGATTGGACCGACTTAGAGGTAGATGAGGATGCCTCGTATGAGGAGAGACTAGTTCGGGTCTTGGATAGGCGGGATCAAGTCCTGCGTGGCAAGACCACTCCTTTGGTAAAGGTTTTGTGGAAACATCATGGAGTGGAGGAAGCCACTTGAGAACGTGAGTTGGAAGTCCGTGAGAAATATCCGGACTTGTTTGTTGATGTGTAACCATGCATTGGTAATTTTCTAATATCGTTGAACTTTAAGAGCATTATATATGTCTTAAGTTGTAAAACATTGTGAATGTTTTGGTTAATGGAAGTTTGTTTTAACAATGCGTATGTTAAGTATATTGTGGAAATGCAAGCATGATATTAATGCTACACATGTTAAGAAATTGTGGGAAACAGGTTGAAACTGGTAATTTTCAAAGGAATGCCTGTTGATAATGCAGGCTGTTATGTATAATGTGAAATGCCTCTTGAAAGAGATGGGATTGACCAGTAATGGGTTGGATTGTTTAATATTATGTTGTAACATTGTTGAGAATGGAGAAAACCTGTTTTTGAAAAACTTGTGTTTAATTTCGGAGACGAAATTCTTTAAGGGGGGGAGGTTATAGCGATCCCGGTTGTCCCTTTACTGTTCTGTTGTATTCCGGACTCGGTTCCGTGGAGTTGGTAGTTGTATCTATCTTGTTGTCGTCCTTTAATTCCATTTGTTTGAGTTTTAGGATGTGTTGGGCATGTTTCGAACAGGTGGGTTGAACGTTGGTCTAAAATCTTGTTGCTAGGTTTTTGGTCGTTCCGCTCGAGCGGGCCTTGTTGTGCTCGAGCGGAGATTGCACACTCCCAGTTTTTCGTGTCCCTGCAAAACTTCTGCATGTGTGATTTTTACGCTCGAGCGGGTTTTTTTACGCTCGAGCGGTCGCGCTCGAGCGGGTACTCTGGCGCTCGAGCGGGTAGTACTTTTTGGTGTAAGTTCTGAGAGAGGGAAATCTATGCTCGAGCGGACTGGTTTTCGCGCTCGAGCGGATGTACTTTATTCTTGTGTCTTGGCGCTCGAGTGGGCCTTCTTGCGCTTGAGCGTACCTAGTTTTTTGTTCTTGACGCTCGAGCGTTATGTTCTTCGCTCGAGCGGGAATGTCGTATATCAGTTGGTAGCTGGGCATTTTAAAATCACTTTTTACATTCTCTCTCTCTCTCTTACTTTCTAAAAAGATATTTTGAGAGCTCCTCTCTCTAGAAACTCCCTTCTCTCTAGGGTTTGATCTAGTTAGAGTGTCTCCCTATCCACCGGCCTTTGTAAAAAGTGTGCTGATCGTCGAGGGCTCTATTTTGATCCGTGGATCTTTGAGTTTGGAGCATTTTGGTTTTCTTTAACTTCCCCATTTGAGCTCTAACTTGGAGGTAGGGATATCCTACTCCTCTTTATGAGCTTTGTGTTTGAATTTTAGCATTTTGATATGTTGGGGGTTGTTGGGTAATTTTGAGAAAGTTTGGGCCTTTGTGTAATTTTACAAAAGATGGGGTTTTATTTATATTTAAACCTATATGCATGCTTGGCATAGAGAAATGATATAGATGATGAACTATGGATGAAAGTGGAACCTTGGGGTTGTTATGTTAATTATGGGAAGATGCCCTATTAGTTGGATAAATTAATTTGTATAATTAATTTTGAGAAATGAGGAATTGAATTGAGAGTATTCAAATTGAAAAGATTATGGGATAAACGGGTGTAGTTGGATTCATTTAATCGCTCACCCAGATTGAATGTTGATAATATATCCATTTGGTGCATTTATTTCCTGTTTAGAAATAACTGCTTTGGGCTATCGGTGGAGGATAGTTTTGATTGTTGTAGACAATGCATGATGATTAGGCAAACTAAAACAAATCAATTGAGCATGCTGTTGAATATAGCGGTTGAAATAATACATCGACTGTATGTATTGATTATTTGTGTATATGATCTATGTTTATATACATTGTGTGTGTGTGGGAGGAGATATGGGGATGTACTCCACGGTTTAGGGGAAGATAGGGGATGGACCTCTAAGCCGGATTGTATGTGGCATTGATACAACACTACCATGTGTATCAAGTGTTGATTATGGAAGTGTTTAAATTGATTTTATATAGCACTAAAATGTATATCGTTATCAATTGTGAGATATAGAAATATTTCTATGTTATGTTGATACAGCATCAAAATGTGTACCGTTCGTATAGTATGGAAGTGGCTTATGTGTTATTGATACAGCATCAAAATGTGTATCCACCATGAATTTCGAAAGTGTTTTAAGACGAGTCTTATTCTCATCAAGTTATTTGGCTAAGTTTTGAGCCTTGTTTTCAAACTCAAAGTTGAAAAAGAAATGAGAAATGAAATGTAACATGGACTTAAATGTCATGAAACCGGGATGTGATATAAGTGAGTGCATCGGTGTTGACCATCTATCAACTGCTAATCTTTTAGTCATTGTTCATAGCTGGTTTAGTGTATTTCTGCTGGGCTGTGGCTCACCCTTTATGGGACATCATTTTCAGGTAGAGGTAGCATGCCACCTCCAAGGACATAGCTTGGGAGGCTAGAGGCAGACAGACTGTTTTGTTATTTGCTTTCTTTTGATGTATTACATGTAAATTCAAGCCAAGGGCTTAATATGTATTGAGTTAGTACTTTTCTTTTTGTAACCAAGTGTTAACTTGGAAAGCTGTAAGCCCGTAGGGCATTTACTTTTGTTGTTAACATGTAATACTTTTGTAAGAATTACTCAGATTAATGGAAAGATGGTTGGTTTTTTTGTATCAATGCATGTCTAAAGAGATGGGTTTTATGTATTTTTTTTGAGGGCGTTACAGTGTAGCTGAACAACATCTGACCGGAGCTAACGGTTGACCAAAGTTGGTGTTTATTTGTGGCCTTTTTGGTAATTTTGTACAAGAATGAAATGGTATTATTATTATTTTTTTTGAAAAAAATTGGGGTGTCTAACCAATTTTTTGAGATGCATTTAAAGCTACCATTTCATTTCTTCATAATAGTGTAATTTATCCCAATTTTACTCTTCTCACTTAGTATGAACAACAATTTTAATTTACTTAAAAAATTATTACTTGTTAATTATAACAATTATGGATATTATATTAAAGAAAATCATAAACAAAAATCAAATCAAATGAATTACGTTATAAAATTTATCATTTTTCATTATTTCAAATTATGATTTTTTTTTTTAAATGAACAATCCAAAAAAAATCAATTTTATTAAAATTCTTTCAGTAGTATTATATAATATAATACCATGACAAATTCATATATTTCTGACTGTGTGAGATAATTGATGAATCTTGTACCTATGCTTTCGTTTATGAAAATTTATTTAATTTCAATAATTAAAAATATTCTTAATTACAAAAATTTTAATAAATTAAAATTATTTATGAATTTTTTGTTTATAGTTTAATGAAAATAATTGGAATAAAATAAATTATTATGGAGAGCTAAATTCTTTGGGAATAATATATATATATATATATATATATATATATAAAAGACTTAATAGCCCGTATTGAAACTTGATAAGACTTAAACTAATTTTTAAACAAAATATGGTAATTTTCGCTAATTAATATCCACCTGAAGGGTAAAGGTGAAAGAAAGTGTAGAATAAATGTATTTTGATACATCCTATTTAAAATATGATTGAATTATTCAGGTTAGACTTCTCTCCAGTCTATTGCGGGCCTATCAACAGTTTTGTTTTGATGATCCAAACCGTTCAATATGCAGAACTCGTCAATTACTTTGTTCTTCAAAAAAATCACGTTAATCGGATATCGATACCTACTTGATTGGATCAAATTTCTGTCAAAAGTAAAAATAATTTCAAATTAAATTGTTGACAAAAATCTGATTCGATCAAGTAACTATCGATATCTAATCAACGTGATTTTTTATAACGATCAAATACTCGATGAACTCTACACATTGAATGGTTTTGATTATTGAAATAAGATTCATGGAGGGCCTCATGAGCCTAATAGTACTATCTAGTAGTAGACTGGAGACATGTCACGCCCCACATCTTATTACTCGAATAACATTATCAAATCCCTTATATTAATTCCATTTAGTTGAGGATAAACAATATCATTATCTCACAACAACAATGATGATATAAATATGACAAGGTATTATGCCCTTAGGCTTACATTGAATAACAATAAATACAGCAAAAGGGATTTACCCTTGTACAACACATGGCACTCGACCTATAAATAAAGGGCCCCATGGCCAACAATTAAAAGACTTCAAGTCATAGCTGATCCCTCCAGTCTTGTACCTGAAAAAGTTAATCAACACGTGGGATAAGCACTAAGCCCAGTAGAGATTTCGAAGATTCTAACCAATCACAACATATAGATAAAAATGATCATGAATGCATCAGGACATACCATATAAGTAGTGTGGCATTTTCTTATACAAAATATACTCATATAACTGAGTTTTTCTAGAAAATTTTCCTCTTGACACAATCCTGTATAAAATGATTTCTTTTATTTCTCATTTCCATCCATTCTTCCAACGGAAGATATTTTAAAGACCTCATTCTTTCCGTGATAAAACTTATCATGTTAACATAAAAGGACCTCACTTAAACAACCGCTCCTGAGAAAACACTTCCATAGGCAAATCATGATTCCTATCCTATTTCTCTATGCACCACAAGCATTTCTGTCCCAACATATACATATATCTACAACCTTCCCTGACCATAAGCCGAGTAATGCATACTACCAATCTCATCCCCATAATATGAAAATTGACAATGTTCACATACATACATATGTCTAAGACGAGATAACAGGAGTAATACATACTACCAATTCCATCTCCACTGGCCTACAGCATGGTTGTCAGATCCAACAATACCAATATCACATTACACTTTACCGTCCTCACCCGGAATGAGGTGGTCCTCAAGTCATACTTTACCAGGCACGAACTGGAAGGGACGAAGAACCTATCATAACGTGCCACGTTTTGCCGGCTATAATACGGAGGGAAGCGGACTCCCTTTTCACACTTTATCGGGTGCAAACCGAAAGGGACGGGGAAACCTCTGTCAAGGCGCCACGCATTGTCAGCTACAATATGGTGGGAAACGGACCTGTAAGCAACATCACATCAAAAGCATGACGAGTTACTCGACAGAATACTACACGGGTGTAATACATATACCTAGTTCAATGATCACCATACTAATAATCACAATCAAGTATAGTCACTCTAACTAGCACCAATAATACTAGGTGTAATACATACTCCTAGTCCGATCATCAACACAACAATGAATTATCAATTAATTACATTAACTATTTTCTAATTAAAATACGCCGTGAACTACCGTTCCAATAAGTTTTCCCTTCTTTGAAACATCTCAATAACACATCATGTGGTATTAGACATCACGACCACAACTATTCAACAATAGTCTCTCAACAGAGACAACACTTACAAACGTTGCAACTACCCCTTTAACCACATGGTCCGTGACTTAACAATGGAATTGTCTATTCACAATGTTCCTTTATCAAAGAAAACATAACGTGTTGCATCGCATAACCCATCATACACTAATAGTCATAGACCATCTCTAGCAACAAATAATACCATCCTCCACCGATGGCCAAGGACAAAACTCTAGACGTCAATCACGTAATCTGAAATATAAATACACCCTTAGGAAATTCCACCTTCTCATTCATCTCAAACACTCATGTTTTTATAAAAGAGGCAATTAATTCCATTTTGTTTTGAAAAGATAGCCCTTCCCTTCCCAACACACGTAACCATGGACAAATCCACTATCACTAACCCAAAAATCCCAAATTTGGTAAACAACCAAAACATAACCCCAATTTCCATTTAACATTAAATTACTCCTTGACATTTCAAAGTAACAAACGGTATACCAAACCTTCTTAGTTCACATCTGTTACCCAAAAGACAACCTAAGAGGGGGGGTGAATTAGGTCTTTACAAATAAAAATAATAATACCCTAATAAAAATTATGACTAGCACAATAGATAAATATAGTTAATGAAATAAAAATAATTAAAACAAGTGTTCTAACAACTATGTCAGTTAATGATTTTAGCACAGTGAAAATGTGAAATATAGCTATGGCAATTTAAATAAGATAAAGAGATAAGGGAGAGAGAGGCAAACAAATTTATAATGGTCTGGCTTCAACTCGGTTAACGTCAACTCCTTAAGCTTCACTTGATATTTTTCACTATATTCTAGCTTCATAGGGTGCTAGCAACCTTTTCACAGATGGAGCAATCCTCCACAGATTTTACACAGACTTTCTAAGTCAAGAACACTGAGTGTACTTCATTCTTACAAGGTTGAAAAGAAGGTGTTTTTGCTTTCATAGAAAGTTACAAGAATTATCTCTCAAAGATAGATATAAAAATGAAGCTCTGGTTTTTCTGTAAACCTCACACAAGAAAGATGGCTTCAAGCTATACGTCTCAGTGTATAATTTCTGAAAGAGGATGTAAACAAAATTGAAGAACACTTCTCAGAGAATTTTTCAGAGAATAGATGTAAGTGATTATAGATCAAAGAATATTTTTTGATTTTTTTTGTAACTTGTTTACATTAGAGGTTTTGGTATATATAATGAAACTTATAGCTGTTTATAGCCGTTGTACTCCATCATTACTAATTTGAATATCTTCCACTCCATCATTACTAATTTGAATATCTTTCACTTGAACCTTTTGGCCTGCTGCTGTGCTGGGCTGTTTGAACCTTTGTTTTGGGCTATTTGAACCTCTGGTTTGGGCATTATTTTTGGGTTGAAATGAACTCCTGATTTAAGCAAATATTAAATACATTCAAACAATATTTAGGATAAAAGTTTAGGTGAGAAATAATGGGACAAAATAAGTTTTGATTCTATTTGTCTCTTTCAAATAAATTAAAACATAATTTAAATAAATCATCAAAATAAATTTTGGATTCTATTAAAACATAATTAAATAAATCATCAAAAGAAATTTTGGATTCTATTTTTCTTTTTCAAATAAATTAAAACTAAATAAATCATCAAAATAAATTTTGGATTCTATTTTTTTCTTTCAAATAAATTAAAACATAATTAAATAAATCATCAAAATAAATTTTGGATTCCATTTTTCTCTTTCAAATAAATCAAAACATAATTAAATAAATCATCAAAATCAATAAATCTAACAATCTCCCCTTTTTTGATGATGACACACAATGATATTTTGATTTGATTTGGGAGTAAGAAAAGCTCCCCCTCAAGTCATGCTCCATGAATTCATTTCTAAATACATAGGTTAGCACATGTGTAATAAATAAGCTTTAATTAGAGACATGATATGAGACTAAGATATCAAACTATAAATGCATAACATCATAACAAAATAATACCATAATACATAACATCATATAATTTTCTCCCCCTGTGACATTATCAAAAGAAAATCATGGGTCAGAAACTGGAGGAGGAGAAGGAAAATGATAGTGATAAATGACATCTATACAATTCAAAACATATATATACATATATATACGACTCGCGCGTCTTTCTCTTTTCTATCGAAAATCGCGTCGGACACGCATGCTCACTTTTGCGTCAGCCGACCGACAAAAGCGAGACAGGTCAATAAACAGCCTCGGCTCTCTCTCCCTCTTGTCTTCTTCTCCTCCGTCTTCTTCTTAATCACTCTCTTCCCCTTCTGCTTTCTCATTCGCTTCCATCTCTTTCTTCTTCTATGGGAGAGAGATAGAACAGGGAGGCTGAGTAGAGCAGAAAGGCTACCCAAAATGACCCTCTGTAGACACCCCATTTTTGACCGTCCTCAAGACTTGGACGTCACCATTTGAACACCCGGTGATCATCCATGTTTGTGTTCGTTTGGAGTTCCCGGAGGTCTCGGCTACGCGCCTTGCCTCAAGATCTCCGAACTCAACTGTTTAGTGTCTGGTTTTGCACCAAACACTTGTGTTTTGCCTTGGAGGGGCAGAGAATGCCTTGTGAGGCATCCCCCACACATCACCGGCCATGGCCAGAGGCCACCGGCTGGTGTTTTGTTGCCATCGGCAATGTATATTGCCGGTCGGCATTATTTGTTGCCGGTCGGCAGTCCATTTTGTCAAGATGGCAATTTTGAGCAGCCGACTACTGTTCATCTGCTTTTGCAGATATTTTAATACAGCTGTATGGCATTTTGTTCCCCTCCATACACGTACCTTGTAAGCTTTACAAGATTGGCTCCTCTATAAGAGGAGCTCCCCTCTCCCTTGCTTAGGGTTAGACATTTTAGAGAGAAAAGACATTGTTAGAAGCTCTGGTTCTAGGGTTAGAACTTATGCATATTCTATCTCTATATCTCTCCCTCCCTTGAGTGTTCTAGGTGTATTTGTTCATAGTATTACACACAAACACCCACCATTGCACCTTCCCTTGACTATTAAGGTTCTAAGGGATTGTTTTCAGAGTTTTGGAGCTGGTTTGGAGCTTAAGGAGCTGCTGGAGCTTCATTTGTGAAAGAGGTCTTCAAGGGTAACAATCTTGCCCTTTTATTCTCCATTCTTGCATACTATTTTTGCCTATCTTAGAACTGTTTTTGAGCTTAGTGTATAATATAAAAAAGTTTTTTTTTTTGGGCCCTCTAAATAGTTTGTTTAGAGTGTTTTGTGGTTTGGAGGTGTTTGACCCCTCTTAGGCCTTGAGAGGCCCCATTTTGTGCTATTTTGAGTGAGCTTGGTGTTTGGGCCTCCTCACCACTGAAATCTTGAAGGATTTCAGAGGTGAGGATGGTGCCTTGAGGTCCTAGGGAGGAGAGGGCCACCCCCTCTCCTTGTTGTCCTTAAAAAGGACCATTTTTGGTCTCTTGAGGGAGCACCTAGCTAAGCTTTATGTTGACCATGCCTTAGCTGATTTTTGTGCTTATTATGTCATAATATGCCTCTGTTTTTAGTTGGTTTTGGTACACTATGCATGCTTAGCATACCTACCTTGTAATGCCATGTTTAGGCCTTAATATGCCTTAGGTTGTAAACCATTGTTCAAGCATATTTTAGGCTTAGCTTTGTGAAGCTTTTGTGCTTATTTTGCCATGTTTGAGGTCTGTCCTTAGTCATTTTGGTCGGCGATGACATGTTTAGTATAGTCCCTTTGCATTTTGGCTTGTTGGCCTTGAGTATGTGAAGGTATAGCATGCATTACTTGCTTTGTTTTAATGATTTGGCACCATTTATAACATCATTTCAGTCCCCTTAGCATGCTTGTATGTTTGCTTTGGATGCCTCTTTGAAGCTTTGAAAGCTTGTCTTGCATGCTCCATATTTTGGTCATTGTGCATGCTTTTGAATTCAAGCCATTTAGATGCCATCTAAGTGGTCTTTTGGGCTTTGTTTTATGTGCTAAAACTCTTTTTTTGGTCATTTAGGTCTTACCATGTGTGGTCATATCAAGTGTAGTTCAATACTTCATTAGCTTGCCTTGAATGCTTGGGCCACTTGTTGCATGTTTAGCCTATCTTGTTTGCTTGGTTTGGCACCATGTTCTTGCATGATTTTCAATGCCTACCTTGCATGCCATTAGTCCATGTTAGGCCTCTTTCAAGTGTGCTTGAGAGTTCCCCTTTTGTACTTGAGTGTTTAGGCCTTAATGTGTGCATGTGTGTATATGTGTTTGGTCCTCATTTCATAGCACTTATGGCCACTGTTTTGGGCCTGATTAGAGCTGCCTAAATCATGCTTAAGTCCATCCTTTGCTTGCTTGCATGCTTACCTTGCATGTTTGTTTGCATGCTTGCATGTACATCTTGCATTCCCATGTTGCACCCTTAGCTTGCATGCCTAGGTTGCATTGCATCTAGCATGCATGTCTTGTTCCTTGATCCAGTGATAGGAATTGGGCTTTAGTTTGTTGGTTTGCATTGCATTTGACATCAAAGTGTGCACACTTGGTCCCTTGGGCCATCACGCATGGAAATGCGCGATTGATGGTCCAAGAGCCAAGGACCATGTCCCTTTGAGTCATACACATGATAAGGGATAGGATTGGTGCATACATTGCTTGAATTGCATTGCCATGCTATGCCTTGCCCTCTGTTGCTATCAATTGCAGATTCTGCAGGAACTTTCTGCCGACCGGCGGTGTTCAGTGCCGACCGGCAATGCTTCCTAGGCCGATAGCTTCATCAACAGCCGGTGATCACATACCACTGCCGGTGGCCATTCTATTCAGCCGGTGGTGTCTCCCAATGTCCAGGGAAGCAATCCTGAGACTTTGGCAGCCTTTAAAGGAGTATAGCAGGGAAAACAGAGGCAGCTTGCGCATGGCAGTGCACTTCCGAGCAGGACCGAGCACGCGCGCATTGAGCCCTCTTCTCGAGGCCCCTGTTATTGCTTTTCTTATGCTTAGTTAGTTTGTTAACTAATTAGGTAATTTGTAATAATTAATTAGCCAGGATAGTTAATTCATTATTCGAATTGTATTATTCTTTTGGTCCCTCCGAGTGAGGGCAATTGTGTAATAAGTGTGGGTGAGTGTGTGTATGTCTTCCAACCCCACGTCTTTCTTCCCTTTTATTTACCCACTTATGATGGTAGACTAGGGCATGTTTAAATTAGCATACCTTATGCTATGCATGCGTGCATTCATACATTTGTCTTGCATGCACCGGGCTCGATACATCATGCTAACTGCATTTGTACTTCAATTCCAAATTGAATACGTGTATCAACTGATTGTATTTCACATGCCATGTTTAGGTTAGCCGAGCCTACTCTAAATTGCATCCTGTATGTGTTGCATTAGTCAATTTGACATGACCTAGGACCATGAATGTTGGCTAACTAGTTTATTGTTTTGGCACAGAATATGATGTAAGTATTTTATGCTTTAGCATACTGCATGCGTGTGAATGCTATTATGACAACATGCTTACCATGTGGCTAGATGCTTATGTGATAAACTGTTTGAATGCCTGTGGGTGAAGGTTGGATTGTCTGAGTTGGAAACACTCGTTGAAATCCGTGTTTTAGCCTACTTGCGGGTAGCAAATTCCAAAACATTTTTCCAAAACGAACGGATATGCAATGCTTATTTCCAAATTAGGCAATCTAGTCTATACTTGTTTGCTGTGCGCATAACATAGTAATTCTAGGCTAATAATTGGTTTAAGAACACATAACGTTTTCAAAAACGGATACCATGGTTAGTAGAGGCCGATCTTCGGATCGGGCGAGAGGGGGTGCTCATAGCTAACCTTCCCCAATCGTACCCAAGTTCCCGAGCCGAGGCAACTTTGGTGATGACGGACACGTGGCCTTTAGCACCGAGTCAGGGTTTCCTAAATTCCCCCATTTTAAAATATTTAGGTGGCGACTCTTTATCTAGCAAAGCAGTCCATGTTTGGCACTTCTTTTTCTAAAAATCTGTTTTCTCAAAACGATTTGCCGGATTTGGACTCTTTGGTTCAGATTAAGAACCGTGACACAAATCGAGTTCGAACTGTAGCGGGGCCCCACGTGGGCGCGTCTACAGTTTCTGGCGACTCTGCTGGGGATTTAGAGAGCTTGACTCGAACTCGTGATATCCTGTTTTGATTTCATTTATGTGTCACTTTGCATTGCATGTGCATTGGTGCGCCTAGGACACCGTGTTTGCCATCTGCCATTCCTGAACGGTTTGCCGGAGGCTTGTCTTGTCAAGGCATGACCATAAAGCTGACTGGTTATGGGCTCTGACAGTATGGGAACACAAACCCCGGTTCTACCGGGGCACCCTTTTCGACCATTTGACCTAGTGCATATTCGAATCCATAGTGACCATTCCAAGCTAGGACAAGTTGCTTACCCGGTTATAGGTTGTTTGAAACTGCTGCGTGCATAGTGGAACGCTAGCTCCTGACGAAATAGGACAGGGAAACCCTACCCCAACATAGGGGTGTTTTGGCTCTCTTTACTTGCTATGTGATTTTAGAGTGTATCTCTACAGGAAAGTACATATCAGTTTGCAAGATTGAGTGCTAGACCTGAGGGCATCAGTATCAGTTTATGAGAATCAGTTATCTGCGGGTATCAAGTTCAGTTTTGGGAACAGTGATTCTAGGGAACAGTGATCAGTAGTAGAGTGCAGTTGTTTGGCTACACCTGTGCTTGATCCGTTTGGGCTGAAATGCTGTTTGTTTTTCCTTTCAGTTCAGAGTGTCCGGAGAATTGATACAGAATAGCTAGTGTTCCCCCTTGCTGAGGCAGGACTTATGATGACACAGAATTCAGAAGAGATCGTGGTTATGATAGCTGCATTAGATCAAGGGATCACTCTGCAAAGTGAGACCAACATTGATATGTCACATCCACCCAGGTTGCCTGTTGCGCACCCGGTCTGGGCCCCCCAGCTATACCAGGCTCGCGAGCTTACTACATTTGAACTAATGGGGATGATAGGTGATCTCCAGAGGTCTGTGGCGGATCTCTCCTACGGAATGTCAGCTTCACCTCCAGCCGCACCATATGCCGGGAGTTTTGTACCCCAGGAGCCCCCGCTGTTGGGGCGAATTGTGATTGAACTTAGCCAACCGGAGATGGCCTCCAGCTATGGTAATGACATATCAACATCAACCCAAACCCTCGACCAGGCTGAGGCCAGAGGCAAGAACAAAATGAAGGCAGATGCCGATCCCATTGAACAACTGCTGCGGGCAGTCGAGGCTTTGAAAGCCGGGGGGATGAATAAGCAACAGATATCCGCAATTGTGGCAAAAACTGTGGAGAATGCTTTCCCCACTCCACCTGAGGGTAGTTCAAGTCAGTCAGAAAATCGGGATAGGCCCCGTCATGCCAGAACAGTTCCTCCTATTCCCAGCCCTGCACCTGGGAAAGATCAGAAAGCCAAGGCAGTGCCCGTCGACCCTTTTGCTAGTGCATCTAGTAATAACGCTCAGACTTCAAAATATCTGCCCCGAGGGCGTAGGGTTTTTCATGCTCTCTACATGCCTCTGTCTAAGGCACTTCAGATCCTTGCCGAGAGGGGACACCTTAAACCCTTGGAGCCTCGGCCTCTCCCGAAGAATCTCCCTGCTACGCATGATGCTGCCCAGTACTGCGCATACCACCAGCAGACAGGCCATGCAACCGACAATTGTTTCCCCCTCCGTCATGAGGTGCAAGATTTGATTGACAACGAGGTTATCCTCCCGCCCACCTCAGCCAAGTCCGTTACCACCCAGTTATTGGATTTTGAGGACGCAGATACTGCAAGTATGTAATCCGAAAGTGAACCACCTGCGGGCGGCATTCAGTATGTTTTGGATGTGGCGTCTGGTACGCATTTTTGAGCATCTGCGAACGCTAGCTTTGTAAATTCTGGCTCGGGTATCGAGTCAGCCTTTTGTTTTGAGTCTGTCTCTTTGTCTTGAGTCAGTCTTTTTGCTTAAGGGTCTGTCTTATTGTAGCAAGTCAGTCCCCTTTGTATAGAATACCAGGTGATTCCGGGGTTGTTGCCTCGAACACCGTTTTGTCTTGTAATTATCTGTTTTTGTTTTTGCGTCTGTTTCAGCCGAGGAGCCAGTTACATTCGAGAAACCTGAATGAAACAGCTGCGGCTATCATGTTTCTGTGCTTATTGTTTGTTTTGGGCTAGTTGTGCCAGGGGTTTTGAATGGAACGGTCCTGCATTCTACCTGCTCTTCTGTGCCTTGAGAATTATCGCATTGACCTAAGTTCTCCAAAACTTTTTTTAAAAACATTGTGATAAAAACAAAGAGGAAGGAATTCCTCCGGTTTTGCAAAAATTTGATCAATTGAGAGAAAGAGAAGCATGCTAAGCCCTTAATGAATAAAACCATGCTTGTCAGCGTGAGTACTGGAAAGGACCCTGGCTTGATCCAGATTGGTTCCACACTACCTTCGGCGCGAGCGATTTGTCGCTTTCTTAAAAACTTTCAAAAATAAATGTTTTGCGCGGCCCTGTGAAGACCTGTGTGGAATTGCTCTTGAGATCGCGCAGCCTAGGACCGCTCCCAGCCTCAAGATTCGACCTGTTTGTTTTGAACCACGAACTCATCCGGAACATTCAACGGTCAACTGTCGGAGGAGGCCCGCGTAGCCAGTTCTGAAGCAGCCCTCGAGCAAGAGGCACCGAAGTCGAATCAAAAAGATTAAATCTCACCAGAAGAAGCTCGTGGAGCAGCCGTGATGGATTCTCCTACAAATCATTGCAACAGCCGTTCTCCTAGATATAGAGAGGCTTCAACTTCAAAAACCATTTGGCATGGACTTGTTATGCTTTTACCCTTTGAGAGGCTCGCTAGGCCGAAAACCCGGAAGGGCGACCCAGGAAAAAGTTAGAGCAAGAGAAAAATACAAAAAGGCAAAAAAAATACAAAAAAGAAAAAAAAAGAAAAGAAAAAAAATGCGAAAAAGAAAAGAAAAAGAAATGAACAGAAAAAAAAAGAAAATAAAAAGAAGCTCGCAAGGTCGAAAACCCGCATCGGGCACCTTGGCAAAAGTTAGAGCCTAAGAAAGTGAAGGTTAAAATACCCGAGTGTACCTTAACCGGAACTACGTAAGGCTTGATTCCCATGTTTGGGATACGTAGGCAACTTCATTTTGAAGTCCAGCCCCCAACGCTTTCATAGCATCTCAGTCCATACAATGGTTTCGATTTCATCCCAAAGTCCAGTCGCCAACACTTTCAAAGTGATGTGTCCATATATTGATTTTGACCATCTTCGTCTTCTCGGTGTCCGAGGGAGTTCGGTCGTGATCATCACTAGTGAGAACTGTTTACAATATGCTGCGGCATCATCCAAACAAGGGGCAACTTTCCGTTGCCGTGAGCCGCCGTTCAAACCAGGGGCAACTTTTCGTTGCCGTGCAGCATTCTTCAAGACAGGGGGCAATTTTCCATTGCCTCCGATCCGAGGTTGCGCATCTCCAAGAGTAAGTTCCATGCTCGGTGAGCATTGACTGTTTGCAAAATAGTTTTTGAAAATTTTTATTGAGGTTGACTATTTTCTCGAAAACTATTCCATTTTCCAAAACTGGACCATTTTCTTGGACCCAAAAAGGAAAATTTTCAGTGCTTACAGCCTGACTTGCATGGTTTTCAAATCAAAAATCGAACGAGTACGTTAATCCGACCCTCATCTTGATCAAAACTGTTTTAGTAGAAAGCAAAAAACAAAAAATGGTCAAAATGATGAACTAGGGGCACAGTTGAGTCAGGTGTTCTGTCTTTCCGCCCCGTCGTCAACATACTTGCCAGGAGGGCACTCTACCCACCAGAAGAAATAGCTGTGAGCTAACGGCATCGGGCACGAACCCGCAACTTCCTATTCACTCATTAATCACCTTGGGGAGGGACGAAAAAAGAGAGAATAAAGAATAGAGAGATGTAAGTTGAGAGAAAAAGCGAGCCAAAGGGTTTTGAGAGAAAAACCGAGCTTGAGTGCCAGAGTGATGTGAGAATCACAAATGAGAAAAGGGTGGGAAACAATACCCAGAGAAACTAGCTCCTCGTGATTTGAGGTCCCCCGTTTTCATTAACGCGTCTGTATGTCGTGTCTTTTGTTTTGTTTACCTCAACCTTTGTTTTAGGTCTCTCCCGAGCGTGTCTCGTTGTGTTTAGGTCGTGTACCCTTTTGTTTGAGTCCTTTCCGTTGTGTTCAGTTGTAGGCTCGATACCCCGGTTGAAAACCCTTATTTAATTTAAAAAATTAGTCGTTTATGCTCAGAGTGCTGTGCCATTCTCTACATCTGTGCGAAGCCAAAGAAAAATTTTCGGGGCATCTGAGCGTGCTTCAACTTCAACTGGTTCCATCTTTGTGTTCCGTCTCGTCAGATTGGGCTGTTTGCTCAGGATTTGCTGCGTGCAGAATGAACCGAGTATGGGGTTAGGGGCTGTATGCAGACTAATCCCCAACAGAGTATGGGCTGCGCGTTCAGTTTGAGTAGTGTGTTGCCTGGGCTATTTTGCTATGAGGCCGTTTGATTATCTGATTATTACAATGCAAGTGTTCAATTTTTCAGACAACAGGTCAATTCCATTTACATTGAGGTGTAACATGATGTGATGCGATGTAATACATGAGATATGTAAATGTAACACTTTTTAAACAATTTTTTTTTTTGTTCATTTCATTATCTTTTTTTAAGTACATAGCTTTGAAAACAAAAATCTGCCTGCGGCAGTACAGGGTAATCTAACTACCAGCAAAGAAAAAGAAAAAAGTACAAAAAAAAAAAAAAAAACACAGCAATCTGGGTCATCATCAGTAGTCTCGGGCCCGGGGATCTGCCCTCGCCCTCTTCCTGGACGAAGGTCCAGGGGCATCGTCATCAGCATCGCCGTCTGAGCCTGAGTTTGAGTCATCTCCAGCCTCCTCAGATGACCCGGCCTCTGCCTCTGCCTCTGCCTCGGACTCATCATCGTCATCACCATCATCATCAGGGGTCGGCGCCCGAGAACTACTCCCGACATGAGTACGCCCTCCTCTGGTATGGGAACGTGCAGTGTCTCCCCGCCCTCCTCGAGCAAGAATAGAAGGCCCAGCTGGAGCACCACCCACCGGAGGAATCTGGAAGGGAGGCTGAAAAGCATAAAAAGGTAAACACATCAGAATGCCGTAAGCAGTTTATTAGTGCAGGGTGCAGTGTATAAGTACAGTGTGTGAACGCCGTGAGCAGTTTATCAGTGCAGAATGCAGTGTACGAATACAGTGTGTGGATGCTGTGAGCAGTTTATCAGTGCAAAATGCAGTGTATGGGTATGGTGTGTGGACGCTGTAAGCAGTTTATCAAGTGCAAAACGCAGTGTATAAATGCAGTGTATGCAGTGTATCAGATGCTGTGAGATCAGTGTGTTAGGTGTTGTGTCATGCATCAGATTACGCGAATCAGCTTATGAATGGTTTGAGACTATCGCCAGAAGGGCATACCGGAATACTATAAAGGGCCAGGAGGTCAAAGGTCCGCTGTAGCATCCCCATCATGGAGGCATTCAACTCTACGGACTGCCGGGTGTACTCGGATGACGCCTGCAAGAGTATAAGATACATCAGTGTTCTGCAGAATATCAAATAAACTGAAATGAAATGCCAATGCAAGATGCAAAATGAAGTAATACATACCGGAGGCAAGTCGGGGATACCGGCTAACTCATGATCAGCCGGGGGCAGAGCAAAGGGGATCTGGTAGGTCGCCCTATCCTGCCCTCTATATGACAGTACAGTAGGCAGGGCGGGCCAGCCAGGCCCCCGTCCCCCCCGAGCTCCGCTCCTGCCATGCACTTGAGCCCTCCTCGATGTGCCTGCTCCAGCCCCAGCTCCCGCTCCAGCTACTGGCGCCGCTGGCCTCTCCCCCTCAGCCCGACGACCACCGCTCAAGGGTCGCATAATGTAGGTCCGGACGTACTTTGCGTAGTCGCCCTCGCCTCTGTGACGCTCTGCTCCCCAGCCAACGATATAGTCCCTCATCTCCTGGGCAGCGAACCTCTCTGTATGCCTCATATGTGCAGGAGGAGGACCCGGCACTATCTGCTCCGGTAAACCCAGGGTCTGACGCAAGAAACGCTCGCCCAGGTACCAAGCCCGGCAGACCGGGCCCTCCAATAGGATCCGACAACGGGCAATCTCCCCTGCGCCCTCATAGTGATCCCTCACCACGGCCGGCAACGGAGCCTAGGGCTGCTAGGTGATCTGAAAATGAAATGCAGTTTATTATCTATCTGTTGTTGAAAACATATGGTGCTAAGCGAAGCCTAAGCAAATTCTAAGGTTGAACATACCTCCGCGGCGGTGATGGTGTCGAAGTATCGACGAAAGAAAATAAGAGACTCCTGTGGTCTTCGCACGCATCGCACATCAAAGCGATGAGAGAAGGGGACGCCGAGTGGGATCTCCTCATCGGGTACGGGAGCAAGCCTAGGAAAGTAGGCATACACCTACAACTGCAGAACAGATATAAGCATGACTATCAGATAAGGCAGAATACAGAATGAAGCAAAATAGCAGAACCGTGTGTTGTGTAGAGTGTACAGTGTATGCAGTATACAGTCAGTGTAAAGCAGAGTATATGTGTGCCGGGTGTGTAGTGTACAGTCAGTGCGGGGCAGTGTACAGTATATGTGCAGTGTACAGAATACAGAAAGCAGAAGGCAGGAATGTAAAATGGGAAGAAGACGTACCTCCCAAGCTCGCCAGTAGCCGCCAAGAAGCTGTCCGCTGAGGCGGGAAGAAGAGCTCATATAACCATACAATGTGGCCAAGCCTGCGCCACCCCAGTCATAACGGCAGATCCGCCTGACATCCACCAATGCGCTCAACAGGCATAGAGGCACAGTGTTCGCCCGGTCGGCGTAGAGATTCGTCCCGAAGAGGAGCATGATGAAGCCCCGTGCATACTGGTCCACCTCCTCTGGGGTCATCTGCGCCTCCTCCGCCAAGGCCGGCTGGACCCGAAAGTGGCTCTCGAACCAGGAATACCTGACGAACCTCGCTCGAGCGAGGGGAGGCTGAGTGCCGAGCAGGTACAGCTGGGCAGCGTCCCACTCATCCATATCCGTGTCGAAGGGGATCGGATCACCCCCTACCCCAATGCCAGTAAGCATCGAGAAGTCGTAAGGGGTCATCGTCATGTCCCCTGCGACGGAGAAATGGAAGGAGTTGCTGGTATCCCACCACCTCTCCGCTAGAGCAGCAAGCAGGGGCCTGCAGGTGGTCAGTCGAGAGAGCCCCCTGCAGAAGATGCCGAAGCCGGCCTCGTCGACGATGTCACGAACCGCGTCTGGCAGCTCTAGGTACCAGTCCCGGGCAACGGTGTTCCCATACCCGCGGATGGTATGGGAATCCCCCTGTAATCGAAAACAACAATTGCGAGGCAATATTTAAAATGCAGTTCTAAGAAGCATACAATGAACTACAACGTGTGATGTGTCAGCGTGTTCGGGTGGTTCAGGGCAGATGTAGCATGCGTGCAAGTTTTAATAGATTCAAACAAATACCAGGTGCCGGTGTGCTTACAGTGAACTACAACGTGTGATGTGTCAGCATGTTCGAATGGTTCAGTGCAAACGTAGCATGCGTGCATGTTTTCAGACTCAAGCAGATACCGGGTACCAGTGTGTATGCAGTGAATATAGTGCGCGCCGTGTGTTTGGGTGATTCAGGGTCAGTGCAGTGTGTGTGTACGTGTAAGTTTCAAACAGATAACGGTTGTAAGTTTGTGTGCAATCAACTACAGTGTACAGTATATCGGTGCATCCGGACTAAGCAGTTAAAGAGCACAACCAGCTACGGCAATTTTGTATCCTACATTGAAGAAAGTAAAGCAGAGAAAAAAAGTTACCTCGGAAGCGCCAAAGGACAGGTGGGAGGTAGGCTCACGCAGTAGTAGCTCGGGTGGCACGCGCCTATCAAAGCTCCTGAACTGGCGTAGTCCGTCAGGAAGCATCACGTGAACCGCGGGCCTGTAGGTCTCCGGGTCGAACGGCCGGACGCGGAGTGGCAAGGGCTCGGCCTCAGGATCCATCTCGTGCTCTGGAGGGATCCCGCCCTGTGGAAGGTCGTCCGCCATCTCGAAGAAAATGTGAAAATGGCCGGAAAACGGAAAACCGGGCAATAATGCGAAAAGTCAACAAAAAGTCAAACCCTGAGAGGGTCGAAAAGGGCCGGAGTGTGGAAAAGGTATAGAGATCGAGAGAAACTCGAGGGAAATAAGCCCCGAGTGGTGGAAATCAAAAAACAAACTTCGAAACGAAGTTTCGTTCGGTTAAAAATGTTCGAAACGCGAAGGAGATCGCGAATCGAACAACGAAATGAGATCTAGAACGCAAGAAAATGAGGAGATCGAAGGACGAAAACACTCTAGAGAGAGAGAGAGGCAATTTTCGAGTAAGAGGATGTGAGAAATATAGGGCTAGAGGCCCTATATTTAAAGACCCGCGGCCGAAATGTCAAAACTGCCCCGAACAGGGAGTTTTTGCCGGTCGGCGACACTCTTTGCCGGTCGGCAATATATTGTGCCAATGGAATTTTTATGAAGGCCGATGGACGGCTGGTGATGCATTCTCATGGCCGGTGGGCATCTGGTGGCCTCCTACAATGGTTTTTGATCCTCCTACATCGTTGTTTGGGTTATATGTATGGTTTAGGGCCTTCAGTGATCAAAACAGTGCAAAACAGTGCATTTCCGACGCTCAATCGGCCTCTGTTTCGACCTCGGATCGTGTCTTCTGTGCGTGGCACTCGAATTCTTGCAAGGTGTATCCTTTTCCTACCCTTTTCGCTTTTACAAAACTCAAAAGTTACCCCATGCGTACCGCATATCAATCGCACTGTCTTGTGCGCTCGCGTTTTCTGAAACGCATCGCGTGGTTTCGCGCATCTCATTGCATTTTGCATGTTTGTTCAATTTCATTACCTGCGTAGACCGCATGTTTGTTCAATTTCATTACCTGCGTAGACCGCATGTTTGTTCAATTTCATTACCTACGTAGACCGCATGTTTTGCTTGCGTAGACCGCATGTTTGTTCAATTTCATTACCTGCGTAGACCGCATGTTTGTTCAATTTCATTACCTGCGTAGATCGCATGTTTTGCTTGCGTAGACCGCATGCTTGTTCAAATTTCATTACCTGCGTAGACCGCATGTTTTGCTTGCGTAGACCGCATGATTGTTCAATTTCATTACCTGCGTAGACCGCATGTTTTGCTTGCGTAGACCGCATGTTTGTTCAAATTTCATTACTTGCGTAGACCGCATGTTTTGCTTGCGTAGACCGCATTCCCTTGTTCGAATTCATTACCTGCGTAGACCGCATGTTTGCACTCAATCACGTTACTTGCGTAGACCGCATGTTTTCCTTGTGTAGACCGCATGCTCTACTTGCGTAGACTGCACGTTTGAAACCAATTTCATTGCTTGCGTAGACCGCATGCTTATGATCAATTTCGTTGCCTGCGTAGACCGCGTGCTCCACTTACATCATTGTGCCTTCACAGCATTGTTATGCTTCCCACTTGCTTTGCGTTGTCACGCATTTTCAAGTACATTATTGTGCACGTTGTTAATCACATTGTACCTGTTAAGTTTGTTTTCTTTGCAGGCACGATATTGTATGTACGGTTTATTTAAGGCTGGTGCAACCAGACGAACCGCACAGGTATATACACGGTCTAGGAGACCCTAAATCCTCTGAATGTGCAAGTCTTTCGGTGTTTGTCATGCCCGAATGACTTTTGATAAGTTGCATCATATTTGTATTTGAAGCCGCACGTCATTGCGCATTTCAAGTCCACTTGCATTATTAGTTCGTTTGCATTGTCATGTACCTTAAAAGCCGCGTGTTGTCGCGCACTTCGAAATCATGCATCATCATACATTTGCATTTCAAAAATAAAAACAAAACAAAAAATAGTTACATTGTCATGCATTATTGTAAATAGTTGTATCATTGTAATATAGTGTATATTGCATTGTAGCTTGCATGCATTCACTGCATTACTTCCATCTATGGCTCACGCCTTTCCATGTTGAGTTTGGTCTGGTATGTGCCCATACTTTTCACGTCGAAACATAGTTCAGTGGACCGTTCTATGTTAGACGAGGCTTGTACGTGTACATGCCTTTCCTAGGCAAGATTTGGTTGGCCCGCAGGCCCTATCCATTATATTGCATTCCCATTCCATTGCATATTTGTAGATATTGCATTGTAATTTGCATGCATTCACTGCATCACTTCCATCTATGGCTCGCGCCTTTCTATGATTGAGCTTGGTCCGGTATGTGCCCATACTTCTCATGTTGAAGCATAGTTCAGTGGACCGTTCTATGTTAGGCATGGCTTGTACGTGTACATGCCTTTCCTAGGCAAAGATTTGGTTTGGCCTGCGTGCCTTATCCATCGTATCTTTTCCATCCCAGTGCACATTGCACTGTAGCTTGCATGCATTCATTGCATCACCTCCGCCTATGGCTTGCGCCTTTCCATGTTGAGCTTGGTCTGGTATGTGCCCATACTTCTCGTGTCGAAACATAGTTCAGTAGACCGTTTTATGTTAAACATGGCTTGTATGCGTACATGCCTTGCCTAGGCAAGATTTGGTTTGGCCCGCGTGCCATATCCATTGCCATTTCCCCAGCATTTTCATTATATATTACATTGTAGTGTAATTTTTGCATCCAGCATTAGGATCGTAGTCCTTTCCTCAGCGGGTCGTTTCCCCACTTATGTCATCCCCCCCCAATACTTGTTCTTGTGTCCGTCTACGTTACTCATAGTTCAGTTGACCGTTCTATGGTAGACAGACTTGTTACCTCCATCAATCTATCTGACATAGGTGTGGTTTCGAACCACTCATGATTGGATCATGATTCAATTGCTTTGCATATAGTTTGCATTGTTTCAATTACATCGCATCCTCATTTGTATTGTTTATACATAGTTTTGTATATATTGCATATCATCTTGCATTCATTTTGCATGTTATGCATGTTGCTAATAACATCATACCTGTTGAGTTGTTTTCTTTACAGGCACGATATTGTATGTACGGTTCATTTGAGGCTGGTGCAACCAGACAAGCCGCACAGGTATTGTATACTCCGAGTGAGACGTATCGAGAATTGCATAATTCTCTTACATCCTTTCTGCATTGTAGTGTAGTTTGGTGTATGCTAGCTTAAAACTGTGGCATGTGGATCATGATTCTCTTACATCCTTTCACAGTCATAACAAAACTTTTTAAGTAGAAATCGACATTCCAAGCTCGCCACGAATAAAATTGAAGCGATCCTCGCTTAGGGGTTTTGTGAAAATATCCGCCAATTGCTTGTCGGTGTTTACAAATTCAAGTACAATATCCCATTTTTGAACATGATCTCTTAAAAAATGATGTCGAATTTCAATATGTTTTGTTCGTGAGTGTTGAACTGGATTTTTGCTTAAATTGATGGCACTAGTATTATCACATTTAATAGGGATATGATCATAATGCAAATCAAAATTCTCCAATTGTTGTTTCATCCAAAGTATTTGGGCACAACAACTTCCGGAAGCTATATATTTAGCTTCGGTCGTTGATAAAGCAACATAATTTTACTTTTTGCTAAACCAAGATACTAATGAGTTACTAGGAAAGTGACAAGTCCCACTGGTGCTTTTTCTATCAAGTTTGCATTCGGCAAAGTCGGCATCCAAGTAACTAATTAAATCAAATGCAACACCTCTAGGATAAAACTGTCCCAAATTTTGAGTGCCAACAAGATATCTAAAAATTCTTTTAGCAGCACTAAGATGTGATTCCTTAGGATTTGATTGATATCTAGCACACATACAAACACTAAACATAATATCGGGTCTACTTGCGGTTAAATAAAGAAGTGAGCTGATCATACCTCGATATTTTGTTTGATTAATGGACTTACTTTTTTTCATCCTTGTCTAACTTAATGGATGTGCTCATAGGAGTTCCAGCTATTTTTGAGTCAAACATACCAAATTTTTTGAGTAGTTCTTTTGTGTACTTAGCTTGGTTGATAATTAATAAAAATTTATTCCTTACATTGTTTGATTTGAAACCCAAGGAAATAATTTAGCTCCCCCATCATGCTCATCTCAAACTCACCTTGCATACACTTAGCAAATTCCTTATACAAGGTTTCATTAGTAGCACCAAATATAATGTTATCCACATATATTTGCACAATAAGTAAATCATTATTTTTAGTTTTAACAAAAAGTGTTGTGTCAATCGTTCCTCTAGAAAAATTATTTTCAATCAAAAATTTACTTAATCGTTTATACCATGCACGAGGTGCTTGTTTCAAACCATATAAAGTTTTTAATAGTTTAAAAACATGATTTGGAAAAACATGATTTTCAAATCCTGGAGGTTGTTTAACATAAACTTCCTCATTTATAAAACCATTAAGAAAGACACTTTTTACATCCATATGATAAAGTTTGAAATCTCTAAAACATACAAATGCAAGTAATATGCGAATGGCTTCTAATCTAGCAACCAGAGCAAAGCTTTCATTGAAATCAATACCTTCTTCTTAATTGTATCCTTGTGTAACAAGTCTAGCCTTGTTTTTTATAATTGTTGTAACGCCCCAAATTTCTAGCCCAAATGATAATGCAACAATCATGGCTCTCTTAAAGGAAAACCAAATATAACTCCCCATACTTGCATTACATAATAATAACAGTTTCTCATGCGATATTGCATTGATTCAACAACAAGTAAATAACCAAATAAGCACCCCAAGGGTTTACAATCTTCCAAGGCTTAAGCTCGGTACACAAAATGGTTATTCAAACCCACACATACATAGCCTTTGGCTTACAAATAAGATCACATCAAATGAGAACTTTAGTGCTCTCAACACACACATTTCCATGCCTTTAATGAAGCAGATTCACCATGTCTTTTTCTGCACAAAAATCGGGTAGGGTGAGCATAAAGCCTAGTAGGAAATCTATAACAAAGTATATACATTTTATGCAAGTCTCAAGAGATGAATGCACATGTCATGCCATGCCTTTTTGAAAATAAAACACATCTTCATTGTTTGAAAACCATTATGCTCAATGATGTTATGCAACTTCAACTATTCAAAATTTATCAATTTAATTAAAGGGGGCGGTAAATACAACTCTGGTAATCCTTAGGTTGGTGTCTGCAAGTAGATTATACGAGTACTACCAATTGTCATTTTTACCGGTATTAACTGGAAGGCTCGACATCTATCCGTGCGACTTTCTGGTCTTTCACCAAGGACACTCATGCCAACTTAAACAATTTCATCTACACCACCTATCAAGACTTACCACCGTATTTACCCCAAAACCATTTCATGAAAATCCATTTCCCAACATTATTTTCTCAATGCAAATTTTCAAAGCTTAACATAGTCCAATGAATTGAAATGCCAATGTATTCTTAATAATGCAATGCAACATTACTTCCATATTCAATTGTTCCACACAATATACCATTGTGATCAAAATTCTCAATCCTCTTTTCAATACAATTCCACAAGATGAATATATATATATATACACTTTTATATCCAATTCATTCAAGAGAATAACGTAATTCCCACAAGCAATCTCAACAATTTAGTAAATTCAAGACTAAATCAACATTTTGACAACAATTTCCAAAATAAACAACATTTCTCATTTTTTTTCACAAAATTCGTCATTTATATATAAATAAACAATTTTCAAAACATCCATTTATTATGACAACATCTTCTAAGGATTTTCAGCATCTTTCAAAGAAAAGACCCAATTTTTACGTTTTCTCACCAAAATCATTCATCTCCAAGATATTTAGAAGAATCTCTCCAAATCATCTTTCTTCAATCAATATGGTTCAAAACCTTCAATTTCTATTTTAAAAGGAAAAGAAATTAAACCCTCTTGCAAAATCACTCATCTTCTTGAAATCAACAATCAATTCTCAAAGCTAATCAAAGGATGATTTCGAAAATCATCTAGATCTTGCAAAAACATATATATAACTCTAAGAAAATCTCTACCTCAAGTTTTGAAGAAGAAATGAGATGAAACCTCCAAAATCAACGGTGTCGAAACTTGATCTTCACCGCACACAGCGAAGCCCTCGAGATGATAATTAACTTTGGTGAAGAACTTAGATCTAAATCCCAATGGGTTTGGAGAAATCAAAGAGAGAAGATGACTTCTAGAGAGAGAAGCTCCCGATCTAGAATTCTGGAGAGTTTTAGAGAGAGAGAGAGAGAGGATTGAAAAAAGTGATATGAAATATCAGATTCATGAACTGATATAACATGGTCCACTCGAGCGTGGAATGCCCTGTTCGAGCATCAAATACACTAACCCAATACTTTTGCAGACAAGTCAAACTTCTGAAACCAAACATTCTCTGCTCGAGCGCATAAACGGCCGCTCGAGCGGACAAGCAACTTCGAATGCATTTTTCATTTTTGTTTTGGGGGCGTTGCCCCTCAACCCCGCTAGGGCGCTGCCCTAGGACCCGCCAAGGGGCGTTGCCCCTAGACCCCCGCAAGCTGACCGAGCAGCTCGACCCCCGATCAGCTCAGTCAAAGTGGCAAATCACGAAAGAAGGATCGAAACTGGGATCACTACAATTGTGCCAGATTCATCGAGCTTGTTTCGAAAGATCCATTTGGTACTGATAATGTTATGATCTTTAGGTTTTGGCACAAGTTCCCACACTTTGTTTCTCTCAAATTGGTTAAGTTCTTCATGCATAGCTATCATCCAATGTTCATCGAATTTGGCTTTTTGAAAGTTTTTAGGCTCAATCTGAGAGAGAAAAGCCAAGTTACTACAAATGTTTCTAAGTGAAGAGCGAGTTTCGATACCTTTTGTAAGGTTACCTAAGATTAAATCTTTAGGGTGATTATGAACAAACTTTCATTCTCTTGGCAAATCATCATTGTTTCCTCCTTCTTCTCGAGGTGGGAGAATAGGTTGTTCAATCTCTTTATTCAACTTATATGGTTGGTTCTCTTCTTTATAGATACTTGAATCTTCCACATTTGGTTCCAAATCTATATTATCACTAACAATTTGCTTTTGAGCAGAGATGTTAGTTTCATCAAATGCCACATGTATAGATGCTTCCACAACAAGAGTTCTTTTATTAAAAACACGATAAGCTTTGCTAGTTAAGGAATAGCCAAGAAAAATTGCTTCATCAGATTTTGAATCAAATTTACCTAAGTTATCCTTACCATTATTATGCACAAAACATTTACAATAAAAAACATGCAAGTGACTAATGTTGGACTTTCTATCATGCCAAAGTTCATAAGGAGTCTTTTTGAGAATAGGTCTAATTAATGCACGATTTAAAATATAGCATGCGGTGTGAACGGCTTCGGTCCAAAAATATTTAGGAAGATTATTTTCGCAAAGTATTGTTCTACTCATCTCTTCTAAAGTTCTATTCTTCCTTTCTACTACACCGTTTTGTTGAGGGGTTCTAGGTACTAAAAAATTATGTCCAATACCATGCTCATCACAAAACAATTCAAATTTCTCATTTTCAAGTTTTCTACCATGGTCGGTTCAAATATTTGTAATAAGAAAGCCTTTTTCATTTTGAATTCTACGACAGAGTTTTGTGAAAGAAGAAAAAGTTTCATCTTTGTGTGTTAAAAACATAACCCATGTAAATCTTGAATAATCATCAACAATAACAAGACAATAATGTTGATCACCTAGACTGGATGTCCTTGAGGGACCAAATAAATCCATATGCAGTAGTTGTAAAGGTCTAGTTGTGGAAATGTGATATTTGATTTAAACGATGTTTTAGTTTGTTTTCCTTATTGACAAGCACTACAAAGATGATCTTTTTCAAATTTAATTTTTGAAAGTCCAATGACTAAATCCTTTCTCAAAAGTTTAGCAATTAAATCCATATAAGCATGACCAAGTCTTCTATGCCATAACCAACTATTTTCATTATTAACATATAGACATTTAACATTACTAGCATAGAGATCATTGAGATGAAAAACATAAACATTATTGTAACGATTACCAACGAATAAAGCTTTATGATCATTTGTGCTTTCAATTGTGCAATGTGATTTATCAAAAATAACTCGATTACCTTTATCACATAATTGACTAATACTAAGTAGATTATGCTTAAGTCCATCAACAAGTAAAACATTTTCAATAGAATGGTTAAGAGAAATACTGATGCTACCAATACCGATAATTTTTCCTTTCTTGTTGTCTCCAAAAGTAACAAAGCCTCAATCTTTGGATGACAGTGTAGTAAAGAAGGATTTATCTCCGGTCATGTGTCTGGAACATCCACTATCAAGGTACCACTTCCCTTATTTAGCTTTGGACTTAAAGCAAACCTACAAGATGACAAACAAGTGTTGGTTTTTGGTACCCATAGTTTCTTGGGTCCTTCTCGGTTAGTTTTGTTAGATCCCTTAACAATCCAAATCTTTTTAATTCTCATGTTTATATTATTTTTGAATGGACAAGAAGATATATAATGGCCTTTCTTTCTACAATAATAACAAGTAATATGAGGGTGAATCATGAGAGGTGCCTTTTCAAAAATTGTATTGAGATTCTTTTGTTTTTAATAGGGTCATATCCAATGCCCGCTTTATCGAAAACACATCTTTGATTTTCAAGAAGCATGTTGAGATTATTTCTACTTTTTACAAAATTTTCAAGTATTTTTGTTAAATCATCAATATTGTTTTTTTTAAAGTAGTTTTCTCATTAGAGATAGTATCAAAATCATTTTTCAAAACAATTTTTTCTTTCTTTAATTATTCTACATTAATAGATAAAGATGTAACAGATTTCTTCAACACTTTGTTTTTGGTACAAACTTTTCTAAATTCATCTTGTAGTTCATGGAATGCACTTTCAAGTTCTTCATAAAGAGTAGTTACCTCATCTTGAGTAGAGTCTTCATCTCCAAGAGCCATAAGACATAAGTTGGCTATTTCATTTTCAATTTCATTACTTGAGCTTTCATCTTCACTTTCTCCCCAAGCTGCTACCATGGCCTTTTTGTTTCTTTGTAGTCTTTTCCATGATTCTTCAATTTTGGACAACCCATCTTCATATGTCTAGGATTTTTGCACTCATAGCAAATAATAGGCTCTTTCTTGTTATCTTTGTTGTACTCTTTCTTGAAAGGTCTTCTTCCTCCATCATTGTTTTTCTTGAAGGGCTTTTTGAGATTTCTACTAAACATGGCATAGCTTTCATCCTCACTGGAGTTTTTATGTTCTTCTTCATTTGATGACACTTTGAATGCAATTCCACTTTTCTTTTTGTTTTCAACATCCTCATGTCCTTTCATGGTGATCTCATGAGGCATAAGGGAACCCATAAGCTCATACAATCCAAGTGTGGAGAGATTTTTGGCTTCTATAATGGCCGTGACCTTTGCTTCCCAATTCTTTGGTAAACACCTAAGAATTTTTCTCACCAACTCACTGCTAGTATAAGTTTTGCGAAGAGATTTCAAAGAGTTTACAATTTCAGTAAATCTAGTAAACATATTTGAAATAGATTCATCAGAGTTCATTTTAAACAATTCATAACTATGAACAAGCATATCAATATGAGATTCCTTCACTTGGTTTGTACCTTCATATGTTACCTCAAGTTTGTCCCAAATTTCTTTTACTAAATCACAACTTGAAATTCTATTATACTCCTTAGAGTCTAATCCACAAACAAGGGTGAGTTTGGTTTTAGCATTGACTTGTAATAATTTATGATCCCTCTCATCACATTCATCTTCAGTTTTAGGTACACTAATATTGTCTGCTAATTTGGTAGGAATTTTTGAACCTTTGGTGACAATAATTCACTTGGCATAATCAGTGGCTTGTAGGCATAGGATCATCTTATCCTTTCAATGACTATAGTTGTTTCCGTCAAACAATGGTGACCTATTTGTGGCTTGTCCTTCAGTTAAGGTTGCCATGGATCGAAACTCCCAGATGGTTAAATCTACAACAAGAGTCTAGGCTCTGATACCAATTGTTACCCAAAAGACAACCTAAGAGGAGGGGTGAATTAGGTCTTTACAAATAAAAATAATAATACCTTAATAAAAATTATGACTAGCACAATAGATAAATATAGTTAATGAAATAAAAATAATTAAAGCAGGTGTTCTAACAACTATGTCAGTTAATGATTTTAACACAGTGAAAATGTGAAATATAGCTATGGCAATTTAAATAAAATAAAGAGATAAGGGAGAGAGAGGCAAACAAATTTATAGTGGTTTGGCTTCAACTCGGCTTACGTTCACTTCTCAAGCTTCACTTGAGATTTTTCACTATACTCTAGCTTCACAAGGTGCTAGAAATCTTTTCACAAATAGAGCAATCCTCCACAGATTTTACATAGATTTTCTAAGTCAAGAACACTGAATGTACTACACTCTTACAAGGTTGAAAAGAAGGTGATTTTGCTTTCATAGAAAGCTACAAGAATTATCTCTCAAAGATAGATATAAAAATGAAGCTCTGGTTTTTTTTGTAAACCTCACACAGGAAATATGGGCTTAAAACTATACATCTCAGTGTATAATTTCTGAAAGCGGATGTAAACAAAAATTAAAGAACACTTATCAGAGAATTTTTCAGAGAATAGATGTGAGTGATTATAGATCAAAGAATATTTTCTGATTTTTTTTGTAACTTGTTTACATTAGAGGCTTTGGTATATATAATGAAACTTATAGTCGTTTATAGTCGTTCTACTCCATCATTACTAATTTGAATATCTTCCACTTGAACCTTTTGGCCTACTGCTGTGCTGGGCTGTTTGAACCTTTGTTTTGGGATATTTGAACCTCTAGTTTGGGCATTATTTTTGGGTTGAAATGAACTGCTAATTTAAACAAATATTAAATACATTCAAACAATATTTAGGATAAAAGTTTCGGTGAGAAATAATGGGACAAAATAAATTTTGATTATATTTGTCTCTTTCAAATAAATTAAAACATAATTTAAATAAATCATCAAAATAAATTTTGGATTCTATTAAAACATAATTAAATAAATCATCAAAAGAAATTTTGGATTCTATTTTTCTTTTTCAAATAAATTAAAATTAAATAAATCATCAAAATAAATTTTGAATTCTATTTTTCTCTTTCAAATAAATTAAAACATAATTAAATAAATCATCAAAATAAATTTTGAATTTTATTTCAAATAAATTAAAACATAATTAAATAAATCGTCAAAATAAATAAGTCTAACAATATCCTACACATGATTTGTAACCCACAATCAATTATACACAAACCTACAAACTCACCATTTTAAACCCAAATCCACTCATATGCTTTTTAACAAAATCAACCACCAACTATGCTTTTAAATGTAATGAGAATACCACAAGTCTATCTATAAAGAGGTATTGAAGAGAAGCTCAAGAATCCCTACCTCTTGAAGCGAAGAGGAGAAAAAATGAAAACTCAACGGCGACGAAAACATGGTCCGCTCAGATCAAAAGGAAGCCCTTGTGATCCTCTGCGTTTTGATCTATAGGACTAGGGGTAGAAAATGGGTGTAACTAGATGAAACCTAAGCTTTTAAGCCCAAGAAACCCTAAAAATGGCGAAAAGGAAGAGGACTTTTCCAACGTGTTGCGACCTTTTAAAGACGTACAATACGCTTGAGCGGAAGAATTGACGCTCGAGCATCAGACACAAAGTTTTGTTCCGCTCGAGCGCAGAATACACACATCCAGTTTTATGCAGACAACAGACAACTCGCTCAAGCGCAAGAAAGACAACTCGAGCGCCAACCCGCTCGAGCGTGAAAAATACTCCTCTAGTACTTTTGCAGACGCGCCAAGTACTGAGGGTTTGCAACTTCTGCTCGAGCGGAGAACTAAAAATCTGGGCAACACAAGTTTTGAAAACCCAACAACTAACCTGTTCCCAATGCAACCAAGACGCTCCAAGAACTAGTCCTAACAAGCCAAGAGAAGGAACAAGACATGAACTACCAAAAAAGGCAAAGAAACCCGGATCCAAAACATCAACGGGTCGGATTTAAACTAGGGTTGCTATAAGACAAGTTGCCCCGAATTATTCTAATAAAAAATTAATAAAATTTAATGCTTTTTCTTTAGAAATGGTAGGACTTATTGGTTAGTTTCCTAAAGATTAATAAGTTAGTGATATTGGCTAAAGCCCAAATGGTTGGGCTGCCCTCGTTGATGTTATAAAACAGCTGGACTTAGGTTCCGTTTGGTAGAGTTGTGGGAAAGTGATTATAGATTATAACTTAACAGATTATATATTATAAATTTAAACATAAGTTGTTAACCTGTTTGGTGTAATTGTAAGATTATAGATTTAATTAGTAGAGTAGTGTTTGATTAAATAAGTTGTAAAGTAACTTTTTACTGTCCTTTTTGCCCTTGTAAGATATAAAATTTGTAATTTTATTTATAATATATTTTTTTTGTTTTCTTTTTCTCCTTTTTTTTTCTTCTCTTCTTTCTTTGTGAACTTTGTTTAATTTATTAAAATTAAGATTCATGTTCTAATTTATATTAATGTTGTGATTTCATTGCATATTATTTTTTTATATATTTATTTTAATTATTTATATTTGCATTTCTTTTCTTTATTATTATTATTAATTGTGATTTTTGTTCATCAATTAGTATAAAAATTATCAATTTGTTCATCAATCATTAAAATTAGTATCAATTATTAATTATTATTATTATTATTAATTTGTTCATCAATTATTATTATTCATATTATTATTCATCTTAATTATTTTTGTTCATTACATATATTCATTAAAATTATTAGTATCAATTAGTATTAATTATTATATATATATATATATATATTTATTTTATATTGATGTTGGGTATAGGCTGGAGATGGAGCGCCATCGCCGGAGATGACCTAGCCACTATCGAAACAACGCCAGAGATGCACGAGCCGCAACTCGTCGCCGTCGATGACCTAGCCCTCTTCTCCTTCTCCCGAAACCCTAGACCTTACGGTCTACCAAAACCCTAGCGTGGTTATTCGACCAGATCGCGAAGAGATAGAGAGAGAGCTCTCGTTGATGCGATGGCGGTGGTTTTTCGATCGCGACGTTAGGGTTTTAGATCATGATGTTAGGGTTTCAGACCACACGAACCACAGAGAGAGAGAGAGAGAGAGAGAGAGAGAGAGAACCAGAAATCCCTCGTCGTCGCCGGAAATCGCCTCTATTCGCCGGAAATCACCTCTCTGGTTCGTGCGAGAGAGAGCAATGAGTGTGTTTTGGTTTATATACTTGGCACACTTGTAATAACTTGAAATTGGGAGGGGCATTTAAGTCATTTTGCCCCTCAAAGTGGCAACTGCCCGCTTAAGCTGTTTCGGAAAGCTTCTCCTCTCCCACTCAAAGAAAAAATTGATTTTTGACTTATAAAGCTATAATATATATTGGGGTCTTTTAGGAACAAAAATAAAAAACCAGTTTTTAGCTTTTTACTCATTTTGGGTCACATCACCTCTCACATTTTCTACTCACAAAAAGACAAAATAGGCTAAAAAAGTCAAAAAGTTAACTTTTTACCAACTTTCCAAAACACCACATTATTAAGTTGAACCAAATACACCAAAATAGCTTAAATTAAGCTAAAAGTAAAATAAACTGAAAATAATCCCTACCAAATAGGGCCTTAGTAGGTGTTTGGCAAATACTAAAAAGTACACTTTTTTTTTTAATATATACATATACTTATTTGGATCACATCAATCAACATCTCCTCTTTACTTTTCTACCCACTTTTTTTTTATAACTTTTCTACACATTTTTTTAAATATAAAAAGTCAAAAAATACACTTATTTAGAACATCCAATTGAAGTTAGCTCAATGTAATGCCTTTCTCTAGATATGTTTGAGGCTTGAGTCATACCAAATCACCCAAAAAATTTGTTTAATTGTGTTTTTACTTTCGTTTGGAATGTGGGTTGACTTTTTAGTTTTTTTAGTCTAGGGCTAAAAAACCTCGTTTGTGATAGATTTTTTTTAGATTTTTTTGACTTTTTTGAAAAAGAAAATGAAATGATTGTGATTTAGATGTGATATTTTGTCTTATTAACTTTTTATTTTATTTTGTCTTTTTGTGATTAAAATAGCCAAAAAAACTCATGCCATTTGTTTTTCTCATTTTAGAAAACAAAATAAAGAGAACTTCGAATATGTCTATTTTGAGAAATTATCCTGCCTTCGAGGAGTTCTAATTAAATTGTGTGTCTTTCCAATTCTATTAGATGTTTTATGTAATATATAGAAGAAAAAATAAGAAATAATAAGTTTGTAACTAATGAAATTACAAAGACATACCACATAAAATATGTGACGGATTTAGGAGTGTTTGAAAAATCGAATCACCTGTGAACCCGTCCGACCCATGTATGCCACGGACGGTTTCACACGCTGTAGACCGCCCAAACTCGCTCCGCGCGCGAGGGCGCGAATTGGGTTCTAGCTACTATAGTTTGGACTCCTGTCGCGGTTCTGAATCTAATCTCACAAAGTGCAATGTAAGACTGATAAATCACCAAAGAGTCCAAATCCGACAAATTGTTTTGAAAAATCGATTTTAATCAAAAACCGCCAAACATGGACTGCTTTGCCAGATTTTAGAGTCGCCACCTAAATATTTTGTTTTGAAAAATTTAGGAAATCCTGACTCGTGCCAAAGGCCACATGTCCATCATCACCAAAGTTACCTCGGCTCGGGAACTTAGGTACGAGAGGGGAAGGTCCTGAAATGAGCACCCCCGCTCGCCCGATCAAAGATCGGCCTTTACTAACATGATATGTTGTTTTTGAAAACACATGTGTTCTTATTCTGATTTATTATCTAGCTTACTATGTGATGCACATAGCATACAAGTATAGACTCAATCACTTAAGTTGGAACAACTCAACTCGTGTTTGCTTTCGAAAATGGTTTGAAGGTGCTACTCGCAAGTAGGCTAAAGCACGGATTTGCCACCCTCAAGTGGGCTTAAAAGAAACATGATGGTTTGCCACTCCGCAAAGTGGGCTTAAAACGCACATTTATCGAATTGTCCCAATTCAAGCAATAAAGCCTTCATCCACAGGCATTTATACAGTTATAGCAATTAAGCAAATAGCCTCATGGCAAGCATGCTATCATGGCAATCACTTACATACATGCAAGGATGCTAAAGCGTAAACATTGACAGTGTACTCCGAGCAAAAAAAAAACTAGTTAGAAATCATGCATGATCCTAACTATACAAGATGCCTAATGCAACACATGCAAAAATGCAACTAAATGGGCTCAACTATCTTAGATGGCATATGAATGTGACATTTGATACATGTATTCAAATAAGTATTGAAATATAATTCAGTTTGAATGATGCGTCGAGCCCGGTGCATGCAAGACAAATGAATGAATGCACTCATGCAAGCATAAGGTATTGTAATAACCCTCACCATTGATTACTAATAACCTTACTGATTACTGCTAAACTGAGACTAAACATGTTAATTGACTGACTGATTGAAATCCGAAACTGATTGATTGTCTGTTTCTGTTTAAGTGCATCTCTATCTGTTTGACTGTTAAACTATCTGTTCATGTTTTAGGTTTTAAATTGCAAATTGAAGGCCTTATCGGCGGCCAAATCTGAAATTGATTAGTGATATGTGTTAATCATAATTTATGTGATTTTATGGCATATTTATTTGAAATGGGATTTGGTATGATTAAATTAGATTAAAAAATGCTAAATTGCAATAGTTGGACTTATTTACCAAACTACCACTTAGTGGCCACTTTATACAAAACACATTTGAGCCCTATTACATTCAAACAAAACATTTCATCAGCCATCTTGGGTCTACAACCAACTAGAGAGAGAGGGAGAGGAGAAAACCTTGTTTTCATCTTGAACTTGCTTGGAGGCTTAGGGGATTTGGAAGATAATTGTAAAATTGAGCTTCTAGACTTGGAATTGGAGACTTAAGGTAGGGTAATTACCTTCTTGATTGTGTATTTAAGATAGTTCTTGCATGGTTCATGTTACATTCATGTTATATTGAAGAGTTGAGTCTTGAATTGGACCTAGCATGTTGAATTGTAGTATATATCATGCATGCATGTCTACATTGTTGCATTTTGAGGTTGATTACATGGAATTTGGTACATGCATGTTCATATTATTGTTGAGACTCATTTGAGCAAGTAATTGAAGCTTTGAATTGGTTTAAACTCATGCATGTCATGTTTGAATTATGCTCATGAAAATTGGTTTGAAATTGGATTTAATTGAACTACCTTTGGGCTTTGATTTCTCAAATTGATATTTGAAACATGTTATATTATGAGTTTTGAAGTGTTTTCCAGAAAACTAGCCCAAAAGGATCGAATTTGGTACATTGAAACTTGTTTTTGAGCTTGAGGTTTAAATTTGGAAATTCCAGATTTTGGACTCACGCTCGAGCGGAGTGACTGGCGTTCGAGCGTGAAATTCGTGCTCCCAGAACTTTGCATTGTTTTACAGTCCACTCGAGCGGAGGAATGTACGCTCGAGCAGCGGCTTGTGTCACACGCTCGAGCGGGTGTCGAGCGCCCATCGAGCGTGATTTTCACACATCCAGTACTTTTGCAATCCACTCGAGCGGGAAAGCTTACACTCGAGCGGAGACTTTTGTTTGCATGTCCGCTTGAGTGGGGTAAGTGACGCTCGAGCGGGACCTCTGTTTTCTAAAAATTTTGAAAATGTTTTTAATGTACATCTTTGCATCCTCATTCCATCTTAAGCATTCCAAGGCTTAGTTTATGGCATCTTAATGAGGATATTGATGTAGAACCACACCGAGTCAAACTAGGGATTAAGTTATTATTTCCTAACTGTGTAGCTTAGTGTGTGTTCACTCTGTAACTGTGTAGGGTTGGCATCCGAGGACGCGTACTAGCTTATCTGTAGCCTAGAACTCTGTGAGTAACAATATTGTAAAGATATGCTCGAAAATGAATATTTTCTGAATGATCAACTGAACTGTTTTCTGAACTATTTACTGTTAACTGAATGAATGTTTGTCCTCTATTCTGAACTGTATTGTGGCATTCTTAGCAACTACTGTTACTGTTACTGCTACTGTTACAAAGATCTCTGTCAGTTCCTATTTTGGAACTTCTGTTTACTGTTATGATGGCCATCATTGACTGTTTGATCTTTCAAGACCTACTGTTTACTATACTGTTCTGCTATTGGATGTACCACATATGACTGTCATGACTGAATGACTGATACACTGAATCAATTGACTGTTTTCAATACTGAAAGGACATTCATTCTTAACCTCTTTATGCATTATGTTATTCACTGGGCTTTAGCTCACTGCTCATATGTATATGTAGGTGTTCAAGCATCGGACCGTTGCTAGGAGCGTCAAGCTAAGCTCTGTTTTGTCAAAGCCAACCTTTGTGCCTCCCTTCGAGGTTCTTGATCTGTTCAAGCTGAGGCTGCTTGGGGAGTTTTAGATTTCTCCTTTTTGTTTATAATTTGTATAGACTAAGTGTTTATTGTATTGTACTGTTCTAATAGGGATTAAGTCCCTGTCCTGAATGATTGTATATATTGTACATACTGATTGTATATATATATGAAAAGTCTTTTTGCATACAGACTGTCACAGCTCATTGGACATATTTTAATTACGATTTTGGCTTCCGCCAGCCCTTGTACTCTGTATTACTGTATTACTGTTAAGTAGGCCTTTGGTAATCTCGGATTACTGGCCAGTTACGGTGCTAAACCCATAGGGACGGGTTTGGGTCGTGACGGAGTGGTATCAGAGCTATACTTAACCACGAGTTATACCGCACACACGTATCCAAATGAGCTATAGGATGTCCTAGAAAAGTGATTAGGGCATTACATGAGCATGATAAGTGTGTGTGGCTAAGACATGAATATAACTGTTAATGTGATAATCTGTCAAAGTATGTAACTGTCTATGTTTATAATTGTTATAACTACCTATAGTGAGATGGACAACGCAAGAAATGTTGATGAAACTGAATCCTCTGAGGCAAGTATGGCAAGGTTGGAGAGAATGGTGGAACTACTAACTGAAAGACTAGAGCAACAACAGAACCAACAACTCCCACCTCCTCCAGTACAGCTAGAGGCACCTGTTAATGATGACATAATAGCTCTGACACAGAAGTTTAGTAAGATGAAACCGCTATCCTTTTAGGGAGGCCTCGAACTACTAAAAGCTGAAGCTTGGGTTCTTGAACTGAAAAGTTATTTGAAGTTTTTCTATGTTCTGAAGCACACAAGGTGTTGCTAGCCACCTTTACTTTGCAAGAAGAAGCTAGAAGGTAGTGGATGCTTATCCGTGATGTCAACACTGTTATGACTTGGGCTCAATTTAAGGAGTTCTTCTTTGAAAAGTACTTCCCATAGTGCGTCAGGGACAAAAAAGTGACTGAGTTTGAATAACTAAAACAAGGCACCATGTCCGTGGCTGAGTATGAGACAAAGTTTACTGAAATTGCCCGATATGCACCACACATGGTGGACACTGACTACAAGAAGGCCAGGAAGTTTGAAGGCGGCCTCAATGTAGAAATACTGGACATAATTAATGTATTGAAACTGCTCAAATATGTAGATGTTCTTGACCGAGCAATCATGGATGAGTCAAACATCGAAGCTTTGAAATAGAGTGAAACACCCGCAACTGAGTGGTGTGGGAAGAAACGGGGTTTTAAATTCAAGAAAGGAAGAAACAACCCACTGAACAAAAAGCAAAACTTAGGGTCAACCACTAGTTCTAGTCAAGGGAACTGTTCTATACCGCCCTGCTCCGAATGTGGTAAGAACCATAAGGGGGTTTGTTATAAATTATCTGGTGCTTGTTATAGGTGTGGTAAGGTGGGCCACTTGGTCAAAGATTGCCCTTCCATTCCTCAGGGCAATAATAAAGCTGCACCAAGCACAGTAGCATCAAATGCTCCACCAAAACCCAACCCTAAAGCTACTGGGAAAGAGCCTATAAGGCAAAGCCGAGTGTTCGCACTCGTACCGAGAGACGTACAAAATACCGAGACCGTCGTGTCAGGTATACTCTCAATTTGTGCTCAAAATGCGTATGTTTTGATTGATTCAGGGTCTACACATTCATATGTATCGCATGCTTTTTCGTGAAAATTGAATAGACCACTGGAATCCATGAATTACTTGTTAGCTGTATCTTCACCTGTTGGGGGATCTATGACTTGTGCTTATATGTACCCTGCATGTGAAATTATCGTTGGAGAGGCACATTTGTATATTGATTTATTGCCATTGAATATTGACCATTTTGATGTAATATTGGGGATGGACTGGTTAACGAAATATCATGCTACCATAGAATGTGTAACGAAACAAGTAGTTTTTCGTCCACCCAGACTGCCTAAATTTGTGTTTAACGGAGTAGGAGTAATACCTCCCACATATCTGATTTCATCCATGAAAGCTTGTAAACTGATTAGAAAGGGGTGTAAAGGGTATCTATGTTCTGTATTGACCGTACCTACTGATGATAAAACTGATGTGAACAGTATTCCTATAGTCAGAGAATTCCCAGATGTTTTCCCAGATGATCTGCCAGGGTATTTGATTGACAGGGAGATTGAGTTCACCGTTGATGTGATTTCGGGTACACAGCCAGTATCTAAAGCTCCTTACCGAATGGCTCCGACTGAATTGAAAGAATCGAAAGTACAACTGCAAGAACTGTTAGATAAGAAGTTCATCAGGCCCAGTACTTCGCCGTAGGGTGCGCCGGTCTTATTTGTGAAAAAGAAGGATGGCTCACTGAGACTTTGTATTGACTACCGTGAACTGAATAAGGTAACTGTGAAAAATAAATATCCATTGCCGTGTATTGATGACTTATTTGATCAGTTACAGGGTGCTCAAGTGTTCTCTAAGATTGATCTCAGATCCGGATATCATCAGCTGAAAGTTAAACCAGGGGACATTGATAAAATTGCTTTTCGAACGAGGTATGGACATTACAAATTCCTAGTTATGCCTTTCGGAGTTACCAATGCACCTGCTGCATTTATGGACCTTATGAACAGAATTTTTAAACCATTCCTCGATGACTTTACTGTTGTATTTATAGACGACATTCTGATTTATTCTAAAAGTAGAGAAGAACATGAACATCATCTGAGACTTGCCTTACAGACCCTAAGAGAACAGAAACTGTATGCGAAATTGAGTAAATGTGAATTTTGGCTTGATCATGTTATGTTTTTGGGACATGTTATTAGTAGAGATGGCATTTCAGTTGACCCACATAAAGTTGAAGCCGTGGTAAATTGGCCTAGACCAACAAATGTTACAAAAGTCCGAAGCTTTTTGGGATTAGCCGGGTATTACAGAAGATTTGTCAAAGACTTCTCCAAAATTGCCTTACCACTGACACAGTTGACTTAGAAGGGGATATCATTTGACTGGACCGACCAAAGAGAATCAACATTCCAAGAGTTGAAAACTCGACTTGGGACTGCACTGGTTCTTACCCTACCTTCAGGTACGGATGGTTTTACCATTTTTAGTGATGCTTCTCATAAGGGTTTGGGAAGTGATTTAATGCAGAATGGGAGAGTTATTACCTATGCTTCCCGACAACTGAGACCGCATGAAAAGAGCTACCCGATCCATGATTTGGAACTTGCTGTAGTAGTGTTTGTACTGAAAATCTGGCATCACTACCTTTATGGGGCTACATGTGAGGTGTATATAAACCACAAGAGTTTGAAATACTTCTTCACACAGAAAGAACTGAATATGAGGCAGCGGAGATGGTTAGAACTGATAAAAGATTATGATCTACAGATTTTGTATCATCTGGGGAAAGCTAACACCGTTGCTGATGCGCTAAGTCAGAAATTGATTGGAAATTTAGCCTGTTTACTCACCAGACAGAAAGAGTTTCTTTGTGACCTTGAGAAATCTGAAATTGAGATTGTTTTGTGAGAACAAGGTGGAACAATAGCTGCTATTTCTGCTCAACCGGCACTGATTGATGAAATTAAAGAAAAACAGCAACAGGATGACTTCTTGAAGAAGATCATCGAAGAACGAGAATCCAAACCGAGGTCGGATTTCAAATTTGAGAATAATGTGTTGAAATTCCAAGGAAGACTGTGTGTACCGAATGATTCTGAACTGAAAAGGAGAGTTCTGCAAGAAGGCCATAAATCGAAACTGTCTATCCATCCAGGGAATACAAAAATGTACCAAGACTTGAAATTGAATTTCTGGTGGCCGGGAATGAAGAAAGAAATTGCTGATTTTGTATCAAAGTGTCTTCATTGCCAACAAGTCAAAGCTAAACATCAACGACCCGCAGGTTTACTGCAACCCTTACCGATACCGGAGTGGAAATGGGAACATATCACTATGGATTTTATTGTTGGTTTACCTCGCTCCAGTAAAGGTATGGATTCCATTTGGGTTATTGTTGATAGATTGACTAAATCTGCTCATTTCTTACCTGTCAAAACAATTTATAATGCAGACAAATTGGCTGTACTCTATATTGATGAAATTGTGAGATTGCATGGAGTACCTGTGTCAATTGTTTCTGATAGGGATTTGAAGTTTACATCGAGATTTTGACAAAGCTTACAGACAACATTGGGTACTGAACTGAGATTGAGTAGTGCATACCATCCTCAGACAGATGGCCAGTCAGAAAGGACCATCCAGACTCTGGAAGATTTGTTGAGAATGTGTGTCCTTGACTTTCAGGGAAATTGGGAAAGCCATTTACCGTTGGCTAAATTTGCCTACAATAACAGTTTTCATTCAAGCATTGGTATGGCGCCTTTCGAGGCATTGTATGGCAGAAAATGTCGATCTCCGATTTGCTGGGCAGGAGTTGGAGATGGGCCTTTGCTTGGGCCCGAGATTGTGTATGAAACTACAGAAAAAGTAAAACTGATCCAACAGAGACTGAAAACCGCACAGAGCCGACAAAAAAGTTATGCGAATGTCAGAAGGCGAGACAGAGAATATGAAGTAGGTGATCACGTTTTTGTGAAAGTGACACCAAGGAAAGGCCAGACTCGTTTTGGAGTCAATGGTAAGCTAGCGCCGAGATATGTCGGACCGTATGAGATTATTGAGAAAATCAATCCGATGGCGTATCAAGTAGCACTTCCTCCTGAAATGGAGCATATGCATAACGTCTTCCACATTTCTATGTTGAGGGATTACCTCCGGGATCCTTTCCATGTGATTGAGCCTACTCGTGTAGTGCTGAGTGATGACTACACCTACGAGGAACGGCCTATTCAGATTGTGAACAGACGGATTAAGAAGTTGAGAAACAAAGAGATCTCGTTAGTGAAAGTTGATTGGAAAAACCATGGTGGCGTGTATGCCACTTGGGAAAGGGAAGATGACATGGCCAAGAGATATCCTGAATTGTTCCCGCTGAATCCCGTTTTCTTCCAGAATGAAGGTAATTCGAGTTTGGAGGACCAAACTCTTTTTAAGGAGGGGAGACTGTAATAACCCTCGCCACTGATTACTGATAACCCTACTGATTACTGCTAAACTGAGACTAAACACGTTAATTGACTGACTGACTGAAATCTGGAACTGATTGATTGTCTGTTTCTGTTTAAGTGCATCTCTATCTGTTTGACTGTTAAACTATCTATTCATGTTTTATATTTTAAACTGCAAATTGAAGGCCTTATTGACAGCCAAATCTGAAATTGATTAGTGATATGTGTTGATCATAATTTATGCGATTTTATGACATATTTATTTGAAATGGGATTTGGTATGATTAAATTAGATTAAAAAATGCTAAATTGCAATAGTTGGACTTATTTACCAAACTACCACTTAGTGGCCACTTTATACTAAACACATTTGAGCCCTATTACATTCAAACAAAACATTTCATCAACCATCTTGGGTCTACAATCGACTAGAGAGAGAGGGAGAGGAGAAAACCTTGTTTTCATCTTGAACTTGCTTGGAGGCTTAGGGGATTTGGAAGATAATTATAAAATTGAGCTTCTAGACTTGGAATTGGAGACTTAAGGTAGGGTAATTACCTTCTTGATTGTGTATTTAAGATAGTTCTTGCATGGTTCATGTTACATTCATGTTATATTGAAGAGTTGAGTCTTGAATTGGACCTAGCATGTTGAATTGTAGCATATATCATGCATGCATGTCTACATTGTTGCATTTTGAGGTTGATTACATGGAATTTAGCACATGCATGTTCATATTATTGTTATAGTCCATGTTTTCATCTTGTTTTTGGAAGTTGAGACTCATTTGAGCAAGTAATTGAAGCTTTGAATTGGTTTAAACTCATGCATATCATGTTTGAGTTATGTTCATGAAAATTGGTTTGAAATTGGATTTAATTCAACTACCTTTGGGCTTTGATTTCTCAAATTGATCTTTGAAACATGTTATATTATGAGTTTTGAAGTGTTTTCCAGAAAACTAGCCCAAAAGGATCGAATTTGGTACATTGAAACTTGTTTTTGAGCTTGAGGTTCAAATCTGAAAATTCCAGATTTTGGACTCACGTTCGAGCGGAGTGACTGGCGCTCAAGCGTGAAATTCGTGCTCCCAGCACTTCGCATTGTTTTACAGTCCGCTCGAGCAGAGGAATGTACGCTCGAGCAGCGGCTTGTGTCACACGCTCGAGCGGGTGTCGAGCGCCCATCGAGCGTGATTTTCCCACATCCAGTACTTTTGCAATCCGCTCGAGCGGGAAAGCTTACGCTCGAGCGGAGACTTTTGTTTGCATGTCCGCTCGAGCGGGGTAAGTGACGCTCAAGCGGGACCTCTGTTTTCTGAAAATTTTGAAAATGTTTTTAATGTACATCTTTGTATCCTCATTCCATCCTAGGCATTCCTAGGCCTAGTTTAAGGCATCTTAATGAGGATACTGATGTAGAACCACACCGAGTCAAACTAGGGATTAAGTTTTTATTTCCCAACTGTGTAGCTTAGTGTGTGTTCACTCTGTAACTGTGTAGGGTTAGCATCCGAGGACGCGTACTAGCTTATCTGTAGCCCAGAACTCTATGACTAACAATGTTGTTAAGATATGCTCGAAAATGAATATTTTCTGAATGATCAACTGAACTGTTTACTGTTAACTGAATGAATATTTGTCCTCTATTCTGAACTGTATTGTGGCATCCTTAGCAACTACTGTTACTGTTACTGCTACTGTTACAGAGATCTCTGTCAGTTCCTATTTTGGAACTTCTGTTTACTGTTATGATGGCCATCGTTGACTATTCGGTCTTTCAAGACCTACTGTTTACTGTACTGTTCTGCTATTGGATGTACCACATATGACTGTCATGACTGAATGACTGATACACTGAATCAAATGACCGTTTTCAATACTGAAAGGACATTCATTCTTAACCTCTTTACGCATTATGTTATTCACTGGGCTTTAGCTCACTGCTCATATATATATGTAGGTGTTCAGGCACCGGACCGTTGCTAGGAGCGTCAAGCTAAGCTCTGTTTTGTCAAAGCCAGCCTTTGTGCCTCCCTTCAAGGTTCCTGATCTGTTCAAGCTGAGGGTGCTTGGGGAGTTTTAGATTTTCCTTTTTTGTTTATAATCTATATAGACTGAGTGTTTACTGTACTGTACTGTTCTAATAGGGATTAAGTCCCTGTCCTGAATGATTGTATATATTGTACATACTGATTGTATATATATATATGAAAAGTCTTTTTGCATACAGACTGTCACAGCTCATTGGACATATTTTAATTACTGTTTTGGCTTTCGCCAACCCCTATACTCTGTGTTATTGTATTACTGTTAAGCAGGCCTTCGGTAATCTCGGATTACTGGCCGGTTACGGTGCTAAACCCATAGGGGCGGGTTTGGGTCGTGACAGGTATGCTAATTGAAATATGCCCTAATCTAACCACTGAAAGCGGGTAAATAAAAGGGTGAAAGACGTAAGGTTGGAAGACATTCACACATACACGCACACTTATTACAACATTTGCCCTCTCGACGGAGGGTCCAAATAAAAGAGAGCTAACTAGCTATGCTAATTAAGCTAACTATTATAAATCAACTAATTAACTAACTTAGCTAATTAATTATTACAAATCGAATTGAATCAACTAACTATTCTAAGTTAATTAAGTACAAACCAAATTAATTAATTAAACACTTAACTAATTAATTTCAAAATAACTAAGTTAATGAACTAGTTTAGCTAAGCAATTTAAACAAATGGCCTCGGGAAGCGAGGGGATGCATGCTCGGTTAGCTTCGCTCAGAAATCCATTACCGTGCCTCTAATTGCCTCTGTTTGCATTTGATTTGATCTTTGAAAATTGCACAATCTCCATAATGCTTTTTCTCCAACACAGGGACCCTCTGGTAGGCTGCCGACCAGAAAAGGGGGCGGTAGACCCGAAAAACTGGTCGGCCGACCACTCCTACTGGTCAGTCGACTACTTCTTGTGGTCGGTCGACCGGCATGATTTGCCAAACTCCAGTTTTGCTGCAACAGAGAACAACAAGAGGCATAGTAGTGTATTTGCAAGATATGTGTGCACAACCACCCTCCCTATTATTTCTCAAGTTCAAGGGAGTGTTGTTCTCGACTCTCAGGCTGCCAACCAAGCATCGCAATACACGATGGCTGAGAAACCAAGATTGCACAAGTCAATGAATGCACAAATAACACATAAGAGCCTCCACCTCTATCATGCATGATCAAGAGGGTCGGCGACCAAGAAATGCTACACGTTTTATCACTTTGAGTATGAAACGTGCCACATTCCTCGTGTTTGGATTAACGTCTGATCCAAACACATGCAATACAACTCAAGCATGTTATCTTGACATGTTTTGCTTGGTCTCATTTTGTTTACACATTTTAAGCTTACCAATTAATCCTTTAATTGATTTGTCCAAATGTGATTGTCCTCTAATGAGAAAGATGGTCTAAACCATAAGCTTCTTGAGCATGAAAGAAGCATCATGCCATTGGTTAGTAAAAACCCTCAAGAGAAGGCTAAAACCATTAGGCATGAATGCCTCAATTTCGTGCTCAAACCAACAAAGGGCTTAAGACCACTTTCAAAAGTGATATAACAATGAAAGATGGGATGCAATGGCATATATTTCAGCACTGAAATAGGATGCTAAATGAAATCAAAGCATGAAAATGATGCATGCAAAGCATACTCAGAGTCGAAAGCATTGAAGCTAGCAAAGAGCATAACACTAGAGGCATACAATACATAGCACAAATGACCAAACCAACCCCGGACAGAGGTTAAACATGCCAAAATAGAGGCCTAATCATGCTGAAATGGGAGCTCAAAATGCTAAAAGAACATGCACATATGTTGGACTATGAGCAAGGCATGATACACAACCCTCAAAAGCTATGAAGAAGTGAAGTGTATGAGAGTGTGACTACACTATATACACTGAAATTACATGCCAAATGGTGCCATACCATGCAAACACACAACATGTTAAAGGCTCCAAAACTCAAAGCTAGCCAAGGTACACTACAACCATATTAAGCAATGCTCAAATGACCTTAACCATTCAAAACAGATCTAAGGCAGGTCAAAATAGTGGCAGAAACATGCTAGACTTGTAGCATAGATGGCAAGAAAAATAAGCTCATGTATTGGCTCACAAACAAAGCATAATGCTCAACTTTTCAAAAGCATTGAAAGAGTGATTTAAGTGGAAGTATGGAAAAGATATAAGCTCTAAAATTACCTACCAAATGATTCCATATCACACAAACATCACCAATAAGGCATGCTAGGGGTCTCCAAACACAAGGCTAGCAAAGCCAATTACACTATAGCCCTGCAAGGCAAGCCATACATGACCAAGAACACTTGGAATAGAGTTTAAGCATGCTAAATCAAGGCCAAAAGCATGCTGAAATAGAGCTAAAGCAAGCTAGAATTAGAGGCATAAAGCATGATGTATGTTAAGCCTATAAAGGGGGATTGCACTACAAGTACAAAAACCAAGCAAGAGGCGACCCCATCAACTAAAATCAAAGTTAAAGCATGGCAAATAATAGCTAAAAACATGCTTGAAATAAGCAAATTCAAGGCACAAAGACATGCTACTTTGCAAGGCCACAAGTAGGATTACACTACAAGTGCAATAAGCATGCAAGAGGTAACCAAGAAAGCCAAAAAAAGAGTTATGGCAGGTCTGAAAAGTCAAAAAGATGAGCCTAAACAAAGCCACAAAGAAGTAAAACACATGCTCATTTGGTTGGCCATCAACACATGCAAACAAGAGAAGAGGAAGGGGGACCACCCCCACCTATTTGGGACCTCAAAACATGGTTTTTATCACTAAAAAACCTTTGAGTTTTAATGGTAAAAAGGCCCAAAAAGTTGGATTTGAAGGTGGTGAGAAATTGCACAAAAGACCTCACAAGCCAAGGAACAAAAAGGAAGAACAACCCCCTAGCCAAACAAGGCACAAACCAACACTTTTAGGACTGAAAAATAGAGAAAAAACAGAGGTTTTTGTAGTACAACACCACCCCAAAAACAACCCCAAAGTAGTCGAAAAAGATGGCAAAACAATAGTGCACAAAGAGCTTGAAAGGTTAGACTTTTACCTCTTGAAGCATAGCTGCAAGAACAGCCCCAATTCTGAGCTAAAATCACATTTTGGAGCTCAAACAAAGACCCAAAGAATCTCAGCCCAATGGTGGTCAAGTTTGGTTAAGGAAGTGTATGCAAATATGTAAGGAATTCTCACTTTCAAGCCTAAAACAAGAGGAGAGAGAGAGAATTCTAGAAAAAGAGAAGAATTTGCTCACAAATCGTCTAGAGAGAGAGGATTTTTAGAGAGAGAGGCTCCCAAAATTCCTAAGCCTTCAAAAAAAATGTTCTAACCCTTGCAAAATGGGAGAATGCCTCATATATAGCAATATACAAGAGTTTGGTTGAAATATCTGATTATGGAATAGGTGGCACAACCTGGAAACAGTTGGAAGGGAAAGATCTTCAAAATATCTGAGTTTGGGACCTTAGTGGTCGGTCAGCCACATTTTCTGGTCGACCAACCACTTTTCTAGTCTACAGCCCATTTTTCTGGTCGACAGGAAAAATTTTGCTTTCCAGGTCCAACTTCAAATAGGCATATCTCCTTCATCTGGACTCATTTTTAGGTCATTCTTGTGTCTAAATTGAAGCCTCAAAAGTAAAATTTCCAATGGTGGCAGCCTTGCATAAAAATTCCAACTATGAAAAAAGGTATGCCTGTTTTGATGAAGCTGCTCAGTTTCGATCCTACTCGGATTTATGCCAAACTTCTCCTCAACTAGTTTTCTTCTCTCCTCTCTCATTTTCTTCAACTCCAAATCCCTAAACAAGGTGTTTTGAAAGATTTTTCAAAGATTTCATCTCTCTTTCATTCATTTTCACTTTGTCCTCACTCGGTTTACCGAAAAGCGGAACATTTAACGAAATGCGAGCCTCGGAACATCGTAGGAACTTTATTTCAAAACTATTTTGAAAGAGAGGGTTTTAAGGTCTAAAAACCATTCAAAATAGCTTTGGTCCAAAATGAGGTGTAAGGTTAGGATTTGACTCTCCTCTTGCCGAAGGAATTGAACCTTTGCACTGCATAACTTTCACCACCAAGTAAGCAATTAGTGACGCCTTAGTCTTAAGGGCGGTAAAAAATGGGGTGTATACACACGCATTTTCAGTCGGCTGCGTGCGATTGTATTATCTTAAAAAATTGGAATTTCGGTTAAACATCGGATTGAATAAAAAAAAAATTGACTTAACCTGATACGATCTACTTAGGGTTCGTTTGGGAAGTGGGTTGGCTTTTTCGATTTTTTGGCTATTTTAGCCTGGGGCTAAAAAGCCTGGTTTTGAAAGGACTTTTAACTTTTTTGGCTTTTTTGACTTTTTTGTGAAAGAAAGAATGTAATGATTATGGGTTAGATTTTGTTTTATTAAGCTAAAAACTCTATTTTATTTTTTATGACTAAAATAGTCAAAAAAAGCTTAGCTTTTAGCTTCCCAAACGAAGCCTTACATATATTATTTAAACAAGCTAAAGGCATTTTGCCAATCCTTTTCTTTCCAATTTATTTATTTATTTATTTATTTTTTTTTTTTTTTTTTTTACATTTTCCAAGTCTCTTTGTGTGACAACTCACCCTTATCAATCAATCAATTGTAACATTTTTCTTAGGGATGGCAATTTGAACCCAGCCCGATGGGGACCCGACCCCTTGATCTCGAATTGAATGGTTATTCCCCGTAAAATACCCCCGACGGGCCGGGGATGGTAATAAAAAATAAATCCCCGATAAAATTCGGGCCGGGGCCGGGGACGGGGATATATGTTTCAGTCCCGGACACGGCTCGCCCCCGGCCCTAAGCCCTGCCCCGTTTGTCCCATGAATGATATATATATATATATATATTATATGTACTTTTTTGATTCAATGGTTCTCATCTCTATCTTTAATTCATTTAGATCTACTCTCTCTCTCTCCATTCCTCACAATGCCACCTCCTCCTCCGTGGATCACATCACCATCGATCTTTCCTCTAGCCCCATGTACTCCGACCTCGACATCTCTTCTCACTCCCCCGAACCCCTCCAACATTCCAAAACATTTAACCTCGATTTGGCCGGCCCTAGGGTTTTCTTTTGCGCCGACTCGGCCGTTGATCTCATGCTGAAAGAGCACCGAACAACGTTGTCGTCGCCGTCGCCGAGCGCCACCTCCTCCTCCGAGCACCACCTCCTCCTCCTTCGGTGTTTGTTCCCTCCGCCACGACTCTCTCTCTCTCTCTCTTTCTCTCTCTACTCAGATCTCTCTCCTCTTTGTGAATCTGTGATGTTGATGATGTTGGAATCTGTGATGTTGATAATGTTGTTGTTGATGTTGTTGTTGATCATTGATGTTGTTAACTTCTTGTTTGCTGCTGTTTGGGTTTGATTTTTTTTTTTTGGTCCGAGGAATTTTCGGGGTCGGGGAAACCCGATCCTCGTTAGGGGGAGGGGACGGGGATGGTGATAGGTCCCCGTCGGGGATCGGGGTCAGGGATGGGGAAAATTTTACCATCGGGGTTCGGGGACGGGGAGTGTAATCCCCGGGCCTGCCCCGTTGCCATTCCTACTTTTTCTTCTCTTACAAGTCGAGATATACAACCAATATCTATTATAAAAAAAAAAAACAAAATCTGAAACTATTTATTCTCTGAGATACTTATCTTTCCAAAGGCATATTTATTTTTCGATAGTGTTACATGTATTAATTAATATATACATTAGTATATCAATTAGTGTTATATTATTATTATTATTGATTATATTTATTATACAAATTATAAATACCTAAAATTTCTAAAATTATGCCACATTATCTGATAGTATACTAGTAAGCACATTAATTGGTACATATAGCATTATTCTTTATTTTCTTAGGATTCGTTTGGAATGCTTGTTGGCTTTTTGGCTCTTGTAGCTTGGGGCTAAAAAAACTTCATTTGGGGATAGGCTTTTTAGTTTTTTTTTTTTTTTTTTTTTTAATTTTTATTTACGAGAGAAAAAATGAAATGATTATAGTTTGGATGTGACATCTTATATTATTCGGCTAAAAAGCCTATTTTGTCTTTTTGTGACTATTTTAGCCAAAAAGCCCCATCTATCTATCTATCTATCTATTATATAAAGAAAAGGGGGTTTTTAACCCACAAGCCTTGTGGGAGCTCCAATATCTTAATCTTAATTTTTTAATTTTTTGATTTAAAAAAAAAAAAAAACTCAGCACTTATTGACTTCTCCTAAATCTTTTCGACTTCTTCCATACACACCATTTTTAATTTCTCCCATACCTATTTAATTATTTTAGAAATAATAATTATCCCTTAATTATGGATTTCAAATGGAAAGATAATAAAAATATTTCATAATCTCTTCATCATAATCTTTCTCATCAATTTCCAAAAGAAAATATTAAAACTTGTTATCCTTCTCTCTCCCTAAAAAACATCAGATAATAATTTTCATGAGAGTTGTGAGTGCCTATCTATATCTTATATATTATATTATAACATAACCAAAAAAAAAATTTAAAAATCAGATATACATACAGATAAAATTAATAAATATGATTTTTATTTATTCAGTTAAAATCTTTTTTTTTTTTTGCCTCTCAATATCCGATTTTAAAATGTTAAAAATATTTAAAGTCTATCTAAACAATCATACTTTAAATTAATAAAACTTACATATCTATCACATATCTAACTCACATCATAACTGACATAAATAATAATAATTAAAAGTAAATAGAAACCATAGATACATTAAATAAAAAAAAAATAGAAACCCACAACTCTATCTTAAATAAATTAAACCACACAAAAATAAAGAAGATAATAATTTAGATATGGATCTTAAAAAAACAATATGACAATATCTAAATTTGAATTATGATTTAATAATATAATTACCTATTTTTTTTATGTATATCTATCAAAATTTTAAATTACATAATGGAACAAATTAATTAATTTTCAATTCTTATTTAAAGAATAATCTGATTAGTCATCCCAACTCCTAGATTTCGTGGCCACTGGCGGAGGAGTTGACGGATTAGGCAAGGCGAGGTCTAAGTTGTTGGGGGTAATATCTTACCGCTCCATAAATTTATTTGTTTTTTAATTTTATTTTTTTCCTGTGTGATTCTATTTCCCTGTTGTTGATTTGGTTTTGGTTTTGGTTTTGGTGAGACTTATGTGTTTATTTACAAGTTTACATGGTGGAAAAAAATTATTGGTGATGTTGGTTGCAATCGAAGTATCTATACCCATTCCGTGCTAAGGATTTTGATAGAATTTTATTTTTTTCAATGAAAACCATAAAATTGAAATAAAAAAATGGGTATCAATTTTTTTATTTGTTATTGTCATTTTATTTTATAGAAAATGTGAAAATTTATAAAGTTTCATATTTGATTTTTAGGCAGATCGATAGAGACTTTATTTAACTTAGGTTGATCTAGGCCAAAGGCAGACCTACGTCAAGATGCATATGTAGTTAAGGGACACTTATAGTTGTACACAGAATCTCTAATTCAAATTGAAATGTACAATGATCTGGTAGATTGGGTTTTCTAGGTTTTTTGAATCCGGGTCCTCGGCCGCCCTACCCGGCAGCCCCCCAAAACGACGTCGTTTTGGGGGTTTTTTGAATTTTTTTTTTCTTTTCTTCTTCTTCGTTCTGGATTTCTCTCTTTCTTCTTCCTTCTTCGCAGAACCAGAGCAGAGGGGAGGAGAGGGGAGGGGAGGGGAAGAAGAGAGAGAGGAAGGAGAGGGGAGGGTCGCCGTCGCAGGTCGTCCGATCGTCGCCTTGCCTCGCCTCTGCCGTCGCAAGTCGTCCAGCTGTCCGATCGTCGCCTCGCCTCCGCCTCCTCCTCCTCCTCCTTCTCCCCCGGTGATTATGGCCCCCTCCAGTCCGGCCCACCGGCGGCTCCCCTCCCCTCCCCCTCTCTCTCTTCTTCCCCTCCCCTCCCCTCTGGTTCGTTCGAACGAACGAGGAAGAAGAAAGAAAAAAAAAATCAAAAAAACCCCCAAAACGACGTCGTTTTGGAGGGCTGCTGGGACGGCTGCCGAGAAGGGCGGCAGAGAATCCGGACTCAGGTTTTTTAGCTATAGGCCTAGCAAAAGAAAAATTGGGATAGGATCCTATAGGATCTCCCCCCTTTAAAATCGGACATGAAAGTTTCCTTTCATCCGGCTCAAGCAGATACACCAAATAAAAATAAAGAGGGGAGTTCTCACTTTCTATATCACCATTATAGAAAATGTGAAAATTTATTAGGAATTCAAGATTGTACCATAACATTAGATTTTTGTATAACTAGGTAAATTTAAAACTTTTAAATATCATTGTGTTTTTTTTTTTTTTTAATTTTATCATTTTCTATCCTATACCCTTACTGTTATTTGTTAGTTTGTTAATCATAATTCAATTAATTGAAAATGAAAGCTTAGTATAATTTTTCATATATATTAATTAATTTATTACCGCTATATTTGTATATAATAACATAATATATAGGGATAATCTCTAAATATAATTTCTATTTTTTTATGTGATTAAAATAGTCCATCTTAAAATATTATATAGAGGAGTTAAATGGCTTCTTTTATTCCCAAAAAATCCAATCTATTTTTTTTTTTATACTTTTTAATTTTTTAAATTAAAATATCAGTTGTTTATATCCACAAAATAAAATTGATAAACACATATCCAAAAGCTACACATTTTTTTTCTTTTTCTTTTCTTTTTTTCTTTTTTTCTTTTTTTTAATAGGTGGGATATTTACAAATGAAAAATGTTTGACACCTCAAAAAACTTTCACTTTTTTAACCAATCACATACTCAAACTTTCATTATTTCAAGATGTTATTTCATTATAATTCCAAATAAGAGAATCTTCAACCCTTAATATTTTTTTATCAAATTATAATTTGATAAAAATTTAAAAAGATTAAGCGTTAAAAAGTATTGTTTTTCCCATCAAAATTGATGAAAAGAAAAAAAATTGGGATAAGAATAAAAGTTCTTTTAAAAATTGATAAAAATTTAATGGAAAAGTTAAAGTAATTCATATCAAGTCAAATTTTCTATTCAAATTTACAATCAAATTAAATAAAAAAAATTAAAAAAATGATGAAAGGTTAGAAATATTTTAAAACATTTTTATTCTTAAAGACTAGAAATCCCTATGCATATTATATTCATATTGTATTTTTAGTTATGAAATTAAAACCAAAAGAAATGTAACTTAAATTATTGGATTAATAGTTGAAATATCATATTAATTATTATTAAATATCACTTCACTTCACATTTAATAATAAAATTGTATGTTTGTCTTAATTATAACTTTTAAATTTGTATATTTTCATAACAAGAAGAGGTATATCATAACTCATGTAATCTCATTTAATTAGGTTTAACTTTTTTTTATTACAAATTATCAAAATTGTACTAAATAGATTTATATATTTTTTTAATTTCTTTAAACTAATAATTTAAAAAGTTATAAACATAAAAATTAACTTATAAATTTCATATATACCACAAAACAAAATATTAAATTACTTCAGCATATTTATAATGATTTTTTTTTTTTTAATTTATAAAGTCCACTGCATAGTACGGGTTACCACTAGTTTTAACTTGTGCCAAACAAAGGCTCAATAAAAATTTATTCCTCAATTCGAATGTTGTAACACTTGTATCTTTTAATCTATTGGACGGTGTATTTAACTCCTTTATTTTTTTTTTTGGGAGTATTTGGAGTTGTTGTATCTTGGTTTTGGAGGAGTACAATTCGATTTAAACATGTTGGGATTATTCATTCATGGTTGTTTGTGTTGAAAAGTTCTTTGGAAATTTGGAAAATTTGTTCTGGAGTCGACTCTTGCCTTCCTGGGGGTCAACACCACCTTATTGTCTTGCTCTTAGTGCCTTTACTGGTTTTTGGGTCGACACCTGAGTCCCTAGGGTCGACCCTTCCCTTGCTGCGTTGTTATGTGTTGCATTATGAAATAAAGGATAGGAGTGATCATGGTCTGGATTGGACCAGATTGGACCAGATTGGGATAAAACCAAGACCAATCCGTTATCTACGGTTCTTGAAAAATTAGAACCAATCCAATCCGTTTAAATCATGAAACCAATCCGAACCAATCCATTTAAACACGGATTGAATCAGTTTAGGACCACAGATTCAAATAATTAAATAACAAAAAAATGTATATAACGCTTTAATTTCATAAAAACAAAAATATAGCACTACATTAGTTCCACAATAGCAATATGTCTTTCTATAATAGCGATATACTATTGTAGAATTTAAACAACCATAAGAAAACTAGTTTCACCATAAATATGTAGACCATTACAAATTAAAACTAAAAACTAGCAAACAAAAGTAATAAAAGAAGATACTATGTGGGTTTAGGTTTTATATAGAATAAGAGAAGATACTATGCGTATAGCGATCCCGATTCTTCCTCTCTTTATTTACTGTATTCCAGACTCAGTTCTGTGGATGTGTTATTGTCTCATTCTCATTTCCATCCTTTACTCTTTGTATTTGAGTCTTGGGTTGTGTTGGGCAGGTTTGAAACAGGTTGGTTGTGCTTTGAAACCAAAAGTTGATGCCCAGAATTTGGCCTTTACGCTCGAGCGGGGCCTTTGTTGTTGTTTCTCCGCTCGAGCGGGCGTTTTGACGCTCGAGCGTGAATTTTCATCTCCTAGTATTATTTCTCTGCAGGTCTTCGGACACTCGAGCGGGAGTTTTGACGCTCGAGCGTGACCCTTTGATTTTGTTCCTCCGCTTGAGCGGGGCGTTTGACGTTCGAGCGGGGACCATCACTTGCAAAACTTCTGCAGGTATGCAATCGACGCTTGAGCGGCGCTTTTCACGCTCGAGTGTGAGTCTGTGTCTGACGCTCGAGCAGGGGTTTCCACGCTCGAGCGGGGAGACCTTTATATCAGTCCGAGTTTCACCTTTTTGGATCACTTTTTGATTTCCTTTCTCTCTCTTACTTTTCGAAAACCACCATTGGAAACCACCTCACTTTAAAACTCTACCTTCTCTTTATGGTTTGATCTAGTAGGAGTAACATTCTACCCTTTGGCCTTTGTAAAAAGTGTTGAGTTTGTCGAGGGCTACATTTTGATCCGAAAATTTCTTGATTTGGAGCACTTCGGGATTTCTTCATCTTCTTCCTTTCAGCTCCAAATTTGAGGTAGGGATTCCTACTCATCTTTATGATCTTTAACCTAAATGTAGGGCTTTTTGTATAATGGTTTGGTTTAGGAAGTTAGGGTTTGTAATGTGTTATATTGGAAAGTAGGGTTTTGTTCTTTTGATTCAAACTTATGTGTTTTGGGTCTAAAAAGGAGGTTATTGATGTTGTTGGTAATATTTGAACCTTTGGGTCAATATTGAGAAAAATGGGGAGAATGCCATGTTTGGGTATATTTGGGTCAGTAGTGTAATTAATGACAATTATTTTGGAAATAATGAAATTGGCTCATTATGAGATAGAATGGTGGAGTTGGATTTATTAATCGCTCATTTTAAAAATGTTGGAATTATATATCTGTTGAGGTATTTATTATCTGTTTAGAAATAACTGCTTTGGGCTATCGGTGGAGGATAGTCTTGACTGTTGTAGAGAATGCGTAATGATTAGGTGAACTAAAACTAATCAATTGAATATGTCATCGAATATGACGGTTGGAATAATACATCAAATTTATGTATTGAATGGTTATATATATGATATGTGTTTATATATATTGTATTGTGTGAGAGGAGATAGGGGATATACTCCACAGTTTAGGGAAAGATAGGGAATGGACTCCTAAACTGGGTATTGTTTGGGAGGAGATAGGGGATGGACTCTATCGATACAGCAAATATGTGTGTCTACTGAAGTATTGATACAGTAAATCTGTGTATCATATATGAAGTACGGAAGTGTTTTATTTGAGATTGATACAACAATTATGTGCATCTTATGTGAAGTATGAAGTGTTTAATTTGAGTGGTTACCTCAATTGAAATGGAAGTACTATTGATATGAGATGCAATCTCATTTAAATTGTTTGGCCAGGTTCTGAGCCATAGTTATGAATTGAGAAATTGGATAAGAATTGGAAAGTGGAATGAAACACGGACACAATTGTCATGTAATTGAAATGGGTTATGAATTGAATTATGTGAGTTAAACATTTATCAAATGCTAATGTTTTAGTTATTGCTCATATTATGTTTAGCATATCTCTACTGGGCTTTGGCTCACCCTATATGGGATATCATTTTCAGGTTCAGGTAGCATGCCACCTCCGAGGTCATAGCTTGGATAGTCGTGGGAGTTGAAAACTCTTTTGTTTATTTTTCTGTATTACATGTATATCAAGCCAAGGGCTTATTTTGTGTAGAGTTAGTACTCTCCTTTTTGTAACCAAGTGTTGGCTTGAAAAGTTGTAAGCTCGTGGGGCATTTACTTTTGTTGTCAACATGTAATACTTTTGGACTAACCACTCTGATGAATAGAAATATATTTATTTCTCCTACATTTATGGATGTCGTGAATGCATGATTTATGGGTTTATTTTGAGGGCGTTACAATGCGATGGGGTGTATAATAAAAATATAGATTATTTGTATATAGTCCGAATCGGTTTCAATCCGGAGCCGTGGGGTTCAATCCGGAACCAATCCGTAGACTATGGATTTTTAATTCTTTAATTCGGAACCGAACCACGGATTCAAAAAACCAATCCAAACCTACCGGATTGGACTGGACGGGATCGGATTACGGATTTCACGGATTCCTTGCTCAGCCCTAATAAAGGGTCAACGCCTTTGGTTGCAAGGGTCGACCCTTGTTTGCTGCATACATTGGTGTCTCAGCATTTCTTCGTAAAGGTTGACACCTCTGTCCAAAGGGTCGACCCCTGTGTGTAATTTTCAGATTTTTAGGTCGGTTTGGGCCCTACTTTTTGGGGATTTTTGACTTGTTCTTTTAATTTAACTTTGGGGCTATTGTTCTATTAGTGCCTTGCTACTATAAATAGGCTCCAAACATTTGTTTATTTCATTTTTCCTTCTCTTTTCTCTCTCTACATTGTGAGTTTCTCTTCTCTCTCTCTCTCTCTCTCTCTCTTTCTCTCTCTCTAAACTCAAACATTTTCACTTAGATCTTTAGATCTACTCACCTATAGTGACCTTTTACCTTGGTCCTTTGAGAAAGATTGTAGATCTTGTCAAGGGCTTCCTTTTGGTCCATATAGTTCATGGTTTTGTCGTCGGTGATTTTTGGGTGGTCTTCTCTTCGCTTCAAGAGGTAGGGATTTCTAGTTCTCCTTCAATACTCTCATTTATAGATAGATTTGTGGTATTTTCTTTATATAAATACAAAAGTTATATTTTTAAGCATATTATGAATAAATCATGAGATTGGGGGCTTAGGGTTTGAAGAGTTGAGGTTTACTTGTTGGGTTATGATTTTGGGTCATGAATTTGGGTGTATAATTAATAGAAGATTTGGAATAAAAAGTGTTTTTTGTAAAAAGTTTTAATTTCTCTTAAAAACCCTAGTTTGGCTCATGAAGATGGTTGATGATTTTGCTTAAATTGAAAGTAGTATCATGAAATTGAGGTGTTACATTACACATGTACAAGTTTGATTGAAATTTTAAAGACTTCAAAAATGTATGTAAAAGTTACGATTAAACTCTTAAGTTATAATATGAAACCAAACTTGGGGGAATAAATTATTAATGGTATGGATGATATGAGTTTTGTGATGAAATGATAATGTGGAGGTTTAAGAGTTTGTATTGAATTATGCCGAATTGTATTGAATGGTGTTGAATTTTGTTGTGTTATATTGAATTGCATTGAGTTATGTTGAAATGTGTTGAGTTGGGTTGAGTTGTGTTGAGCTGGGCTGAGTGGGGTTAAGTTGAGTTGTGTTGAGTGTGTTGGGTTGTGTTGTAAATGGTACCTACGCGTGGGGTCAAAAAGAAAAAGAGGAAAATGTCTTTTGGTGCTCACGTCCGCCCGTATAAGAGTCGGTAAATGTGGGGGTGATTTTAAACTCAAGGTACCCAAATGCCCTGTCTAGGCTTATCACTGGACGAATGTTAGAAAAATGATTTTTGGGACAGTCCTGCCATATTGTAGTCGGCAAAAGTGGAAAAATGTTTTTGGGTGTCCACACAGTCCTGCCATATTATAGTCAGCAAAAGTAGAAAAATGGATGGTTTTGAAAATGTTTTTGGGTGTCCACTCCTTGCCATATAATAATCGGCAAATGTGGGGATGGTTTTAAAGTTGAAAATGTTTTGGAGGGTCCACGTCCTACCATATGATAGTCGGTAAATGTGGCAAAACATGGTTTTTGGAAAAACATGATTTTTGAGAACATGATTTTTGGGAGTTCACTTCCCACCGCATAATAGTCGGCAAAAGGTGGAAAGTGTTATGAATTGGGTGCCCGCTATCTCGCCGTATCAAGTCCACGAAAGGTGGAAGGTGTTGTGAGTTGGTTGCCCACTATCCCACCGTATCAAGTTCGGCAAAAGGTAGAATGTGTTGAGAAATGTGTTGAGTCGGTGATGATAAAGGTGGAAGGTGCTATGAGTTGGTTGCCTACTATCTCGCCATATCAAGTTCGGTAAAAGGTAGAATGTGTTGAGAAATGTGTTGAGTCGGTGACGATAAGTGTGACTTGTGATGAACTCATAAAGTTACAATTTGATGTGCAATTTGGTATGGAAGGGAATGCATACATAAATTATTTGAAAAGAATGAATAATGAAATAGTAACTGGATAAGGGGTTGGTGACAATGAATTCACCGGATTGTTTGTAACTATAAGGAAAGATTAAGAGTTTTGTTTTGTAATTAATGGAGTAATTGAATTAAAAGGGTTTATTATCCTTGTGAGATGTTGAATTATAATTGATAATGCAAATGTGGATGTGATTTAGTTGTTAGACAAGTAGGAGAATTATTTTGAATATAAAGGAGGTTTGGATTTTTATGTTATGGAGTCATAACAATAATGGATGGGCAAGTGGGAATAGAGTGTATAAGGGTTGTTTGGAGTATTAAGTGAACTTAAACTTTGAGGTTATGGAGTTATAATAAATGTGAATAATAAAAATGAAAATGGAAATGAAACGAAGAATACTTTGGAATTGGATTAATAAATTTAAAATGAGGTTTTTCTTTAAACATATTTGTTTTAAAAAAGGATTTATGATTTTTTTGATGATAAGGGACAATTTTTATGGTTGAAAGTTTTTCTTAAATGTTCAAATAAAGTTTGAGAAAAAGGTACTCTACATATGATATTTTGAAATTACAAAACGTCACCTTACTATATATATGATATCATCTTGTAAGCATGATCATTTTTATCTATAGGATGATTATTGTTTTAGAACCATGAGATTTCTACTGGGCATTAGTGCTCACTCCTTGTTTTATTTTATTTCTTCCAGGAAGAGAATTCAAATTCATTAGTTGAAGAGTTAAGGAGTGCATGTGTCTCTTATGTGCGATTTCATCGTGGGTGTGAAAGAAATAAATAGTGTACATTGATATTTGTAATTAATTATTTGTAACTCCTTAGCAGAAGCTTGGCATGTATTATTGCTATTGTTGTATATATTGAGAGAGAGAACATGTGTTATTATTATTAGGTTTTTATTTTTGGCAATCCCATTTGACAAAACTCTTTTCAGTTGTAATTGTATTCAATCTTTTATTTCAGTGAAGCCATGATTTTAGATGTGAATCCAACCCGAATTGCGCCTTGAAAAGATGTTTTAGAAGTTTATTATTTCATGTTTGCCACTTTGCTGACTATGTTGGGGATCGAGCTACCTGGTCAGCTCGCGGGGATCCAAGGGGGCAGCGCCCCCTGGCGGGTCTAGGGCAGCTCCTAGGAGAAATTGAGGCGTAGTGCCCCCGAAGCAAAAAACAAAAATGCAGTCGAAGTTGCTTTTCCGCTCGAGCGGCCGTATGTGCGCTCGAGCAGAGAATCTTTGGTTCTAAAAGTTTGAACTGTCTGCAAAAGTACTAGAAGTTGTGTTTTTGCACTCGAACGAAACTTCTTGCGCTCGAGCATCAGTCCTCTTGAGCGGCCATTCTTGCGCTCGAGCGGAGATCGCGGATCAGTTTTCTATAAATATGTGGTTTCATCTGTTTTTAGGTTATGGCTTTCAGATCTTCTTCTTAGATATTAGGGTTTATATCTGGAGCTTCTTTGCTAGTTTCTTTGATGTTTGTTTGAGTTTAAATTTGGTTTAAAAAGTATACATCAAAGGATTGTTTGTTTCGTTCAATACAAAAGAGAGTGTTGTTCTTTGGTGGATTCCGTGAAATTCGGGTCTAAAGCTTTGGTGGATTTCGGAGTGGCTCATTATCGTGGATTCGACATTGGCATTGTGGATTCAACGTTGGGCAAGATGATTCCGAGATGAAGACCGTGGTGGAAAAGGCATCTAGGGGTCGGTTGAGAGTGTACTTGTGTAATTCCTTTTGTCTTCTTAGTGGATTGTTTTGTGGCTTTTGCCCGTGGTTTTTTTTATCACAATTAGAGGCGCTCTAATTGTGATTTTTCTACGATTGTTTTGTTGATTTGTCTTGATTGTTTGATTGGGATTTCTATTTACTCGGTAAAATTGATACATAGTCACAAATCAATATCTAGGGGATTTCTAGATTTTTTCAATTATGTTTCTATTGCTCAAGGGTAACAGATATTTTTTTAAAAAAAAAAAAAAACCTAAATTAAAGATTTTTGGTAATGTTTCCGAGTAATTAAAAATTAGGGCATGACAAATGTATTCTTTTTTTCTCTCTCTGTCTCTCTCTCTCAAATCTGACAACTCATTACTCGTGTCTCTCTCTCCTCAATCCTTTTGTTTTCTTCTTTTCTCTTTTTGTCCAACCTCTCATCTTCATCTCTCTCTTAACCCTTTCATTTCTCTCTGTCATCGACCCTTCTCTCTCTTTCTTCTTTTCTTCAGATATGAACTCATCTCTTATTCTCCCTCCTCATCTCTACTTCTCTTTTTTAATTTTTTTTTCTTTTTCCTTCCCTCTTTCTCCCATTGGTGATGGGGTGGTGGCAGTGACAGACAAGGTTAGCGAAGAACGGTGTTGGTGATGATGAGCGATGGTGTTGCGATGAACGAAGACAGTGGCTGCGGCGATAATCTGTAATTTCTAAGTGTATATACATCAGGTGTAATCTGTTACTCAACTGTATTACGTCACTCTCTGTCATTGATCTGTATTCATGATTTTGATTTACTGTTTTGATTCTCAATTCTATTTTTTCACAAATTTTTTTTCCATCCCTACTATTTTTTTGAAATCGACCAAACCGACCACCAAATGGTGACTTTTCATTCAGTCAATTTTGAAGTGCAGTTTGGTCGACAACAGATAACTAATTTCCCAACCCGAACGTGTCGGTTCGGCTGACGAGGCAAGGGTAAACCCGAGCCGAGCCGAATCGACCCCTGAACATGCCTAGGCAAACCTATATGATAATTTTTTTCCTCTATTTTTCTCATTTAGTAATGCTATACAAACAAAATTTCTATACAAAAAACTCATTCTCATTCATAGCCATCCATTTACTAGAAGTCAAAATGTTCATCACTTTGGTTCGTAATTACAAAAATACCCATATCATTCTTGTCTTAAATTTTGCACACAAATTATGTATGTCTTTTTCTTTGTTATAAAAAAGTTTAGTAGACAAGCTCTTAGTGTTTTCTGAAAAGTAAAACAATATTAAAAAAAAAAAGCTTTAGGAAATAAAAGTTATAGGCCAAGTGTATTCTTGTGTTTGTTTCATAAGTGATGCACTTTGCTTGGTACAATTGGGCCAGTTTGACACGAAATCATGAATAAGCTCCAGGTCGAGCCCAATTCTAGGCCTATAACAGCCCGACTTATACTAGCTTGGTTTAACTCCCTTCAAAAGAAAATCTCATAATATTAAAACAAAGAAAAAGAGGCAAGTTATGAAATAACCTCCTAACCTCTCTTTGACCTTATTTCCTTCTCTAAGAAACCTTATTCTCTTTCTAAAAAATTCTAACCACTGTCTATTTCTCGATTCTTTAAGGGGAGAGAGTGGTCTTTTAACCTTTATCTCTACTCTGTTTCTTCTCCCGCGATTGCTATCACTATGCTAGCCATTACTGCTCCTCTTGTCTTCATCATTGGCTTGCCATCGATGAGACTTTTAAATCTAAACTGAGAATTGATTCATGATCAAGATTTGATTAAATGCGTTGTTATACGTTAGGCAACCAACTCAGATCCATAATATTTTATTTTGTAATGTAGAGATAGGGATTAAGGTATTAAATCTATCATTTATCAAAAAACAAAAAAGGTACTAAAGCTATTGGTTGTGACGATGAACATATTGTGAAGGTGATTGGTATTGTTTATTTGGTGGTGACCGTTTTATTTTTTTTGTGTTTTTATTTTTTTACAACAATCTATCTATCTATCTATCTATCTATTATATAAGAAAAATGAGATTTCTAGTGAGAAGGATTGTGAGAGCTCCAAAGTTTAATTCCATAATTACTACTTTTTTTTTATTTTAAAAATATTTAAAAATAATTCTATTGGCTAACAAAGTAATTATAGATTAAAAAATATATATAAAAAAACCACCTAAAATTTTGAATTACAAGTTCCTAAAATCTTTCCCCCCAATATTTCTCTCTTTCCTAAATCTCATCTCATAAGAAATTAACTATACATTAAAAATATTATACATTAAAAAAAACGCAAATTACAAAATAAAAAAAAAACATTACTGATTAAAAAAAAATATAAAATCACAATTGTTTATTTTTGTAATTTTAAAAATATTTAAAAATTGTACTATTGGCTAACAAAGTAACTATAGATTAAAAAAAAAAAAAACTAAAATTGCTAATTTTTGTAATTTTAAAAATATTTAAAAATAGTACTATTGGCTAACAAAGTAACTATAGATTAAAAAAAAAAAAAACTAAAATTGCTAATTTTTGTAATTTTAAAAATATTTAAAAATAATATTATTGGCTAACAAAGTAATTATAGATTCAAAAAAAAAAATTTGAATTACAAGTTCCAAAAATCTCTCCTCTAATATTTATCTCTTTCTTAAATCTCATAATCTATCTATCTATGCTATATATTATACCAAAGTAACTTTTTATATTAGAGATCCTAAGTGTTTCAAAACCTTAAATCTAATTTTTTGATTTTTATAAAAAAAAATTAAAGCATCTATTGGCTATTCGAATGATATAAATATTAACCTTCAAAATTATTTAATGCAAATATATTGCCGATAAAAAGAAAGAAAGAAAGAAAAAAAGAAAAAAACAAACAATTCTTAACCTCCTATTCCTTATCAAAATAAATCAAGATTTTATTTAAAAAGAATATAAATCTCATACAATTTTCTCTCTCCTAAAATAAATCTAATGAAAATGAAATTCTCTCACCTCACATAAAATGTATACTATTAATATCTTTCACAATTGGTTTGATCTATATAAACATAAAATTAAACCTAATATAAAATAAAAATTAAACCTTGTATCTAAATTCTCTCTCTATTCCATAATTAAACACAATTCTATTCTCAAATAAATTTAAGCATATTTATACTATATAATTTTTTTTAAAAAAAAAAATCTCATAATTTATTATTTTTTATAATGATTCCATGATTTATAATTTAGAAAAAGAAAGATGAAAAAAATTATTCTTGTGCAATCTTTTTCTAACCAATTCTTTCTTCTATTAAAAAATCATAGCCATCATATGTTATACTTTTTTCAAGCCATTTATGTCTTCCTCGCCCTGTAAATATTACATTAATGGAACGATGAAACTCATTATTTTTTTAACTTTCTTTTTATGAGACAATTTGGAGGTTAGTTTATGTTTAATCTATTGTATTCTTTAAGCATACTCTTTTATCTTTTAGGTAAACAGACTCCTTTATATTTTAGGTACACCATTTTTTCTTCTTCTTGTTTTTATTTATTTTTATTTTATCTATGACCATTTTTTGTTTTTGTATATTATATTTTGTGTGTCATTTCTCCTTCCTCTCTACCAACCATTATCTGTTTTTTTGTTTATCGCTATTTTTGTTAGTTAATATTGTTTTACTAGAATTTTTATATTAAAATGGCGTGATAGGGTTATTTGTATAATAAAAAATATGTCACTCATTATAAAGTGATAGATCAAAATCTAAACAAAATTATTATTAATAAGTTTTTTGTATTGATTTTATGTTTGTATATCATTACTCTCTTTTTTTTTTTTAAAAAAAAAATTGCTTTAATATTTTTTTGATATCATGATATGTGCTGATTGACAGGGTGCACAACATTACTTCAAAGGCATATAATAGTTTTTCAAAGCTATAAAAAAAATATTAATTTTGATCAATTTTTTCAAAACTATTAAAGGTATTAATCAATTATTTAATTATTTATCTTTAATATGTGCAGCTCCTCTCTTTCTTTATGGTACCTCTCTCTGTACTCCACTGTGAGTTCATATTTTTTTTTTAAAAAAATCATATGTAATTTAAAATTTTGAATCTTTTTATATAGGAAGTTAAAAAATAAATTTTAGAATTTAAAATATAACTATACAAAATCATATCCTTTTAAATATAGCTATATTTATAATTAATTTTAATCTATCTATTACCTATCCTTATTTATATTATTATATAAATAAAAATGTTGTATGATAATTGAAATTCAAAGTCCTAATCTATTTTTTTTTTTGAATTTAAAATTGTTAAAATGCATATGTTGCAATATCATTCATTTCTTCATATTATAAATTTTATTTTAAATCTTACAAAATCATATTTTAAAACAAAAAATTATTAATATTTTTATTTATTTTTATTTTGTTTTAAATAAGCATGTTAAAGTATAAATAGATATCCAAATAAAATTATACTTATTAATAAATATGACATTAGTTCTAATTGTAATCACATCTTTTTAAAGTCTTTATTCATTTTTTAACTTTTTTTTGATATTTTAAATTACGTGTGTTAGACTTATTTATTTTGATGATTTATTTAATTATGTTTTTAATTTATTTGGAAGAGAAAAATAGAGTAAAAATTTATTTTGATAATTTATTTGAAAGAGAAAAATAGAATCAACATTTATTTTGATGATTTTATGTTTTAATTTATTTGAAAGAGAAAAATAGAATTAAAATTATTTTGTCCCATTATTTCTTACCTAAAACTTTTATCCTAAATGTTGTTAGAATGTATTTAATATTTGATTAAATTAGAGGTTCAAATAGCCCAAAACAAAGGTTCAAACAGCCCAGCCCAGCCCAGCAGCAGCAGGCTAAAAGGTTCAAGTGGAAGATATTCAAATTAGTAATGATGGAGCGGAAGATATTCAAATTAGTAATGTTGGAGCGGAAGATATTCAAATGAATACAACGGCTACAAACGGCTATAAATTCAAATGAATACAACGGCTATAAACGGTTATAAGTTTCATTATATATACCAAAGCCTCTGATGTAAACAATTTACAAAAAAAAAACCAGAAAATATTCTTTGATTTATAATCACTCACATCTATTCTCTGAAAAATTCTCTGAGAAGTGTTCTTTAATTTTTGTTTGCATCCTCTTTCAGAAATTATATACTGAGACGTATAGCTTTAAGCTCATCTTTCCTATGCGAGGTTTATAGAAAAACCAGAGTTTCATTTTTATATCTATCTTTGAGAGATAATTCTTGTAGCTTTCTGTGAAAGCAAAAACACATTCTTTTCAACCTTATAAGAGTGTAGTACACTTAGTGTTCTTGACTTAGAAAGTCTGTGTAAAATCTATGGAGGATTGCTCCATCTGTGAAAAGGTTGCTAGCACCCTGTGAAGTTAGAGTATAGTGAAAAATCTCAAATGAAGCTTGAGGAGTGGACGTAGGCTGAGTTGAAGCCGAACTACTATAAATTTGTTTGCCTCTCTCTCCCTTATCCCTTTATTTTATTTTAAATTGCCATAGCTATATTTCACACTTTTACTGTGCTAAAATCATTAACTGACATAGTTGTTAAGACACTTGTTTTAATTATTTTTATTTCATTAATTATATTTATCTATTGTGCTAGTCATAATTTTTATTAGGGTATTATTCAGTGTGTTTGGTTTGAGTTTTTTGGATTAAGTTTTTTGAAAACTAAGTTTTTTGGTTTTCATATTTTTTTGTTTTTAGTGACTATTTTTAACATTTTAAACAATTTTTTTTTACTTTTTTAGATGCACCTTAGTTAGATGTATCTAAAAAGTAAAACATTTGTGAAAAAATATTTTAAAAAATTAATAAAGGCATAAAAATACAAAAAAATATACATAATTTTCGTATTTTTTTTTTGTATTTTTAGTATTTAGTGAATTTTTAAAAGGTTTTTTGCACAAATTTTTTAGTTCTTAGGTATCATTATGTTAGGTATGTCTAAAAAGTAAAAAAAAATTCTTAAAATATTAAAAAAATTCAGTAAAAACAAAAAAATACAAAAAATAAGAAAGTAAAATTTTCTGAAAACTGTTTTTAGAAAAATGGAACCAAGCATAGTGATTAATTTTTAATTGTAAAATCCTAATTCACCCCCTCTTATGTTGTCTTTTGGGTAACAATTGGTATCAAAACCTAGACTTTTGTTTTAGAGTTAACCATCTGAGAGTTTCGATCTATGGCAACCTTAGCTAGCACTGCTGAAAGACAAGCCACCAATAGGCCACTACTATTTGATGGAAGTAGCTATAGTCATTGGAAAGATAAAATGACACTATACCTTCAAGTCATTGATTATGCCATGTGGATTATTATCACCAAAGGTCCAAAAATTCCTACCAAATCAGTAGACAATATTAGTGCACTTAAAACAGAAGATGAATATGATGACAGGGATCACAAATTATGCAAGCTAATACTAAAGCCAAACTCACCGTTGTTTGTGGATTAGACTCTAAGGAATATAATAGAATTTCAAGTTGGGATTCGGCAAAAGAAATTTGGGACAAACTAGAGGTAACGTATGAAGGGACAAATCAAGTGAAGGAACAAATCAAGTGAAGGAATCTCGTATTGATATGCTTGTTCATAATTATGAATTGTTTAAAATGAACTCTGATGAATCTATTTCAAATATGTTTACTAGATTTACTGAAATTGTAAACTCTTTGAAATCCCTTGGCAAAATTTATACTAATAGTGAGTTGGTAAGAAAAATTCTTAGGTGTTTACCAAAGAATTGGGAAGCAAAGGTCACCGCCATTATAGAAGCCAAAGATCTCTCCACACTTGGATTGGATGAGCTTATGGGTTCCCTTATGACTCATGAGATCACCATGAAAGGATATGAGGATGTTGAAAACAAAAAGAAAAGTGGAATTTCATTCAAAGCATCATCAAATGAAGAAGAATATGAAAACTACAGTGAGGATGAAAGTTATGCCATGTTTAGTAGAAATCTCAAAAAGCACTTCAAGAAAAACAATCATGGAGGAAGAAGACCTTTCAAAAAGGAGTACAACAAAGATAACAAGAAAGAACCTATTATTTGCTACGAGTGCAAAAATCCTGGACATATGAAGATGGATTGTCTAAAATTGAAAACCATGGAAAAGACTACAAAAGAAACAAGAAGGCCATGGTAGCAGCTTGGGGAGAAAGTGAAGATGAAAGCTCAAGTGATGAAATTAAAAATGAAGTAGCCAACTTGTGTCTCATGGCTCTTGAAGATGAAGACTCTACTCAAGATGAGGTAACTACTCTTTATGAAGAACTTGAAAGTGCATTCCATGAACTACAAGATGAATTCAGAAAAGTTTGTGCCAAAAATAATGTGCTAAAAAATCTGTTGCATCTTTATCTAGTAATGTAGAAGAATTAAAGAAAAAATAATTGTTTTAAAAAATGATTTTGACACCATCTCTAATGAGAAAACTGCTTTAAAAAACAATGTTGATGATTTAACAAAAACACTTGAAAATTTTGTAAAAGGTAGAAATAATCTCAACATGCTTCTTGGAAATCAAAGATGTGTTTTCGATAAAGTGGGCATTGGATATGACCCTATTAAGAAATAAAAGAATCTCAATACAATTTTTGAAAAGACACCTCTCATGACGCACCCTCATATTACTTGTCATTATTGTAGAAAGAAAGGCCATTATATATCTTATTGTCCATTCAAAAAGAACATGAACACGAGAATTAAAAAGATTTGGATTATTAAGGGATCTAACAAAACTAACCAAGAAGGGCCCAAGAAATTCTGGGTACCAAAAACCAACATGTGATTGTCATCTTATAGGTTTGCTTTAAGTCCAAAGCTAAAGAAGGGAAGTGGTACCTTGATAGTGGATGTTCCAGACACATGACTGGAGATAAATCCTTCTTTACTAAACTATCATCGAAAGATGGAGGATTTGTTACTTTTGGAGACAACAAGAAAGGAAAAATCATCGGTATTGGTAGCATCGGTATTTCTCCCAACCGTTCTATTGAAAATGTTTTACTTGTTGATGGACTTAAGCATAACTGTAGACGTCCCCGAACGCCTCGGGAGGACGAGTCCCGTTCTGTTCATATTGGGCTCACTACAGTTCGGACTCTCAAATTGTCACGGTTCTTAATCTGAACCAAAGAGTCCAAATCCGGCAAATCGTTTTGAGAAAACAGATTTTTAAAAAAGAAGTGCCAAACATGGACTGCTTTGCTAGACACAGAGTCGCCACCTAAATATTTTTTACGGGGGAATTTAGGAAACCCTGACTCGGTGCCAAAGGCCACGTGTCCGTCATCACCAAAGTTGCCTCGGCTCGGGAGCTTGGGTATGATTGGGGAAGGTCAGCTATGAGCACTCCCTCTCGCTCGATCCGAAGATCGGCCTCTACTAACCGTGATATCCGTTTTTGAAAACGTTATGTGTTCTTATTCCGGTTATTAGCCTAGAATTACTATGTTATGCGCACAACAAACAAGGATAGACCAAATCGCCTAAATTGGAACAAAACATTTCATGTTTGTTTTGAAAATGGCTTGCTACTCGTAAGTATGCTAAAAGGCAGGTTTTGCCACCCTCACGTGGGCTTTAGAAAAGATGGTTTTGCCACTATCTAGTGGGCTTAAAACTCACAGTTTTAATGCATTATTCCAAATTTGACCTCCACCCACAGACACTCAAGCAGTTATATCACATAAGCAGCTAGCCTCATGGTAATCATGCTATTATGGCAACACTCACACGTATGCGGTATGGTAAAGCGTAAATGCTTACCTAGTACTCCGAGCCGAAACAAAAACTAGTTAGTAATCAATGCATGATCCTAGCTCATGTTAAGATGGCTAATGCAACACATACAAGATGTAACTACAATAGGCTTGGCTATTCTAAGATGGCATGTGATGATGCTACAACTAACATGTATTCAACTTTGGAATTGAAATACAAATGCAGTTAGTATGATGCGCCGAGCTCGGTGCATGTAAGACAAATGTATGGATGCACGCATGCTATCATACTGTATGCTAATTGAAACATGCCCTAGGCTAACCATCGAAAGCTAGTAAATAAAAGGGAAGAAAGACGTGGGGTTGGGAGACATACACACACTCACGCACACTTATTACACAATTGCCCTCACTCGGAGGGTCCGAATAAATCTTACAGTCCGAATAAATAATACTAAATTAATTATTATAGAATTTCTAATTAATTAACAAATTAAATGTAGAAAGAAGGTGGCCACAGCCCCGCCTTGAGGTGCGCAGATGATGCATGCTTGACTCGTCTCGCCCGGAAATTCGTCGCCTTAGCACTGTTGCCTCTGGTTGCACTGCCCTGCTCCTCTGAAAATTCTCACAAGCCCCAAGGATGCTTATACGGACACTGGGGAGCATCACCGACCGAGTGGGGACATCATCGGCCAAAGGGGATGGTCACTGGCCACTGATCAAGCTTATCGGCCACAAATTATTGGTCGGTTGGCACTCTTGATAGCCGACCGGCCAAAATTCCCTGCAGAACCTGCAGTTGTCAGCAGCAGAGGGCAAGCAGTGTATGCTTGGAATTTTTTGACCAAATGTGAGCATAGACACACTCTCCATCATGCAAGGGACTCAAGGGATCATGACCCTCGACCCTCGGGCTATCAATTGCGTATTTCGACGCATGATGGCCTAAGAGGTCAAGTTTGCAATTCAATGTGAATGAATGCAACAAAAGAGATGAGTGCCAACACCCTATCATATTGAAGTCAAGGGCATTGGCTACCGAGGGTTGAGATGTGTTTCGTCATTTGGAGTATGGACACTCCTCACCCCTCAAGTTTGGTTTGACACCCCAAACCAAACAATGCAATGTATGTATACAAACTTGGCTCAAAGATGCAACATGAGGCTAGGATGCAAAACATGCCAAATGTGATGCCAGCTAAACATGCAAATGTACAATGCTAGGCATGTAAGATGCAATGCAATGCAATCAAACATGTAAGCTAAGACATGAAATGCAACTAGCTAATAATATGCAAGCATGCAAGTATGATACAATGCAAACATGAAACCAATGCAACATGATCATGCAATGGTAGACCTAAGACACAAAGGGCAGACCTCAACCCACTCCCAAAACAGTAACCAAAAATGCAAAAAAGGATGGATAAGTGTTCACGCAAACATGCATACTAATAGGCCCAAAACAAGGAGCATTCTACTACAACTACCCCAAACACTCATGACATGCATCATGCAACCAAAAACAGAGTTTTAATGTACCCAAAATAAATCCCAAAACCCATTGTTATGGCAACTTAAAGCCTAAAACACATAGGCATGTACAATGCTCATTCCAAGGCACAACAAAACAACTCCCCTAAAGCATGAAAGAGATGATGAGTGTATGCATACAAGCATGATTTATGGACTGAAACATGGTCCCTAATGATTCCAAATCATGAGAATAAGCTAGGCTAATCATGCTAGAGGCCCACATGCTCAAGGCTCACAAGCCAAAATGCAAAGAGGCTACCCTAAACATGGCAAATATGACTAAAACAGCCCCCAACAGTCCTTGAGCATGGCAAAATAATGCTAAGACCTTCATGGAGTTAAGCTAGAGCATGCAAGAATCATGGCCTAAATACATGGCTTACTTCTAGGCGAAATGGAGGAATGTAAGGCAAGTATACTATGCATGTAAGGGACCACAAATCTAACCAAAAACAGAGGCAATAAGTGACCAAATAACATCCAAAAACTTCTGAAATGGGGCCAAATACAACCAAGCATACATGCTACCCTTATGAGCCAAAAATGAGGGCAAAAGAGAGATAAAGGGAGAGGGGTGTCCCTCCCCTATGCAAGACCTCAAAACCTCTTCTTTACCACTGAAAATCCATTGGATTTCAGTGGTAAGAAGGCCAATACTCAAGGGTAACCAAAGCTTAGCAAAGAGAGCACCAAAAGGGCCAAACAAGGCCTAAGAGGGGGAGATCGACCCCCAACACCAAAACAATCTTAATGAAATATCTTAAGCATGCAAATACAAGACTTTTTTCAGTTATACACAAAGTCTAAAACAATGAGCAAGATAGGTAAAAGTCTAGTGCAAGATTGGGGAATCTAAAGTAAAAGAGTTACCCTTGAAGAACCCTTGATGAACAGCAAGTGCAGCCTTCTTCTTTTGATCAAAACCAGTCCAAAACCTCAAGAACAAACCCTCAATGTCTCTCAAAGTCAAAGTAAGGTGTAATGCTATGTGTTTTAGTGCAAAACTAAGAACAAACACACACTTTAGGCCCTCAAACACACACAAAATGAAGAGAGAGAGGATGATATATATCAGATATATATGTGTATAGCTCTGTTTTTTTGTTGAACCCAACAAAGGAGGAGTAGGGGCTCTATATATAGACAAAGCAAAGGTTTGAAGCTTCTCAAAGAAGCTAAAAAAAAAAGGGGTCAAAGGGGGCAAATGGGGCAAGGCTTCCTGAGGAAGCTAGGACAGCTGGCAAGCTTCTTGAGGAAGCTTTGACAAAGGGTCAAGCTTCCTCAAGAAGCTTTGACCAAAAGGGTGCAAAAAGGGCAAAACAGCCACATGTATGCCCCAGGGCAGGTTTGGTGCATTCCAGCTGGCACAGCTGGCATGCACTATGCCTGAAAAAGGTAAAAAGATGCTACCGGTCAGAAAAGGAGGTCACCGGCCAAACAGATGGCCGGCCGGCCATACTGAGTGCCGACCAGCCAATGGTATAATTCACCAATGGCCAGTAGTCTCAAAACATGGCCGATGGCCTCAAACCAAGGCCGGTGGGTGTCAGGGGTAGCTAACAAGCTACTTTCTACCCTTAGAAGCAAAAACACAAGTGTTTGGTGCAAAACCAAACACAGAACAGTCGAGTTGAGAGATCCTGAGGCAAGGCGCGTAGCCGAGACCTCCGGGAACTCAAAACGAAACACAAACATAAGCAATCACCGAGTGTTCGACCGGTGACATCCAAGTCTTGAGGACGGTCAAAAATGGGATGTCTGCAGTTGCCTCTCTTTGACAGAACTCGAAAGTCATAACAATGACGGGAGTGATTGTCAAACCCCAGAGACGACCCATTTTTGATCAGGCCGAAGACTTAGACAAGCATACAAGCTATAGATAAGATATGTGCCCGAAGGCAGGGGCAAAATGCAACTAACAACGCAAGAAGCCGAACATAACTTATGATCATGCAAAGAAAGCTGTAACGAAGCATAACATGCGACAGTTTTAAGTTAGCATACACCAAACTACACTACAATGCAGAAAGGATGTAAGTGAATTATGCAATTCTCGATACGTCTCACTCGGAGAATACAGTACCTGTCCGGTTCGTCTGGTTGCACCAGCCTCAAATGAACCGTACATACAATATTGTGCCTGCAAAGAAAACAAACTTAACGGGTACAATATTGTTAGCAACATGCCTAATAATGCAATCGAAAGTGCGTGACAACGCAAGTCGAGTGGGGCGCATAACAATGCTGTGAAGGCACAAACACATGTAAGTAAAGAACACGTGACAACGTGCACAATGTGTATAAAGAGATTTGAACACATGTAAGTAAAGCATGCGTGTCTACGCAAGCAATGTGTATAGAAACTTGAAATTGAACACATGTAAGTAAAGCATGCGTGTTTATGCAAGCAATGTGTATAAAAAGGGACTTGAACACATGTAAGTAAAGCATGCGGTCTACGCAAGCAATGTGTATAAAAAGGAACTTGAACACATGTAAGTGAAGCATGCGGTCTACGCAAGCAATGTGTGTAAAAAGGGACTTGAACACATGTAAGTAAAGCATGCGGTCTACGCAAGCAATGTGTATAGAGAGGAACTTGAACACATGTAAGTAAAGCATGCGGTCTACGCAAGCAATGTGTATAGAAACTTGAAATTGAACACATGTAAGTAAAGCGTGTGGTCTACGCAAGTAATGTGTATAAAAAGGAACTTGAACACATGTAAGTAAAGCATGCGGTCTACGCAAGCAATGTGTATAGAAACTTGAAATTGAACACATGTAAGTAAAGCGTGTGGTCTACGCAAGCAATGTGTATAAAAAGGAACTTGAACACATGTAAGTAAAGCATGCGGTCTACGCAAGCAATGTGTATAAAAAGGAACTTGAACACATGTAAGTAAAGTATGCGGTTTACGCAAGCAATGTGTATAGAAACTTGAAATTGAACACATGTAAGTAAAGCGTGCGGTCTACGCAAGCAATGTGTATAAAAAGGAACTTGAACAGATGTAAGTAAAGCATGCAGTCTACGCAAGCAATGTGTATAGAAAGGAACTTGAACACATGTAAGTAAAGTATGCGGTCTACGCAAGCAATGTGTATAAAAAGGAACTTGAGCACATGTAGGTAAAGCATGCGGTCTACGCAAGCAATGTGTATAGAAACTTGAAATTGAACACATGTAAGTAAAGCGTGTGGTCTACGCAAGTAATGTGTATAAAAAGGAACTTGAACACATGTAAGTAAAGCATGCGGTCTACGCAAGCAATGTGTATAGAAACTTGAAATTGAACACATGTAAGTAAAGCGTGTGGTCTACGCAAGCAATGTGTATAAAAAGGAACTTGAACACATGTAAGTAAAGCATGCGGTCTACGCAAGCAATGTGTATAGAAACTTGAAATTAAACACATGTAAGTAAAGCGTGCGGTCTACGCAAGCAATCTGTATAAAAAGGAACTTGAACACATGTAAGTAAAGCATGCGGTCTACGTAGGCAATGTGTATAAAAAGGAACTTGAACACATGAAAGTAAAGCATGCGGTCTACGCAAGCAATGTTTATAAGAAGGAACTTGAAGTATGGTAAAGGCAAACTATCCAAGATGTCGAAATGCAAAGTACTGCAATATATTATAATTGAAGCGATTTGTGGATTTCACAAGATACACAAAGGATATAGGAGGGGATGCTCCTTGCACGCACAGAGCATTGCTCATAGCAGACACAATTTGAGGTCAACTCGGAGGTCTACGGACGTTTCAAAGGTGTATTTCCTTGCACTACCTTGAGAATCTTGAGGTGCCACACCAAACAATGGATCCCAACAAAGGCGCGAGAGATGTATTGACCTCAAGGGATGGGTTACCGGTATCAACTCTGATACTTTACTGTCCTACTCTCTTTTTGCTTTACTTTCCTTTTTACTGGTAGTCTATGTACATTGCACTGCCTCAGGCAGGTTTTACTTTTTCTCAAAACTGCATATTTTTGCAAAGCATGTGATGGGAATGAAACTGCTATTTTGTTCAAAAAGGTGTTGCATTTGTACATTCTATTCATTGCGTCGCATGGCATCACATAACAATGTGAATGAGATTCGTTTTGAAAATAGAGCATTCGCGTCGTAATAATCAGGTAGTGAGCCAATTTACAACTCGATAAGCAAAACAGAGAGACTCGATATAACCAACCAAGTGGGAGTACAACTCGATAAGCAAATTAAAGACTTGAAGAGAGTGACATACAACTCAATAAGCAAATGTACAACAACTCGACAAGCAAATAGGCGTGACTCCGCAAGAATCGATCACCGGAGGGCATTGGAGGTGGTGGAATTCCCCAATCCTCAGCATAAACAGCTCAAAGAACAAGGAGGAAGACCACCGGCCAGAGATAAAGGCCATCGGCCAGAAACTTTAATCAATCGGCCAAAAGTGGTGGCCGGTCGGCACTATATTTGGCCGGCCGACCATGAATTGTCAGAATCAGCAGAATGCTGACATCTGTCCTTCACTCAACCTTATCTTTTACAAAAGGCCTCAGCTTCGTTGTTCTTCCCAATTCAACACTGATTTGCCCCAAATGGAAGTGCTTCTTGCCCAAAATCTCACAACTTGGATTAACAACTTGGATGGCTCGGAAAAGCTGAATTTCCGGGGTTTCAGCATAAACGCACTATTCACTCTGGGTCGTACCCCGTTACACCTCCCGTTTCACCATGCGGTGGCAAGGTTTTGGAATCCGGTGACACATGTCTTTAGCTTTAGCGGGCAGGAAGTGTGTCCTACCTTTGAAGATTTTCGAGTTTTACTGGCATCTGAGCGTGACGAGGAGATCTTACCCCATCTTAATTTTGGCCATGCCCAAACCTTAGGGCGAATGTGTGGACTCACTATGTGTGACGCTCGGTCTCTGATTTATGACGGAATGCTGGACATTCCCAGTTTGATCTATCGGTTTTCCGATGCCGGCGATCGTAACAACCATCATTGGCAAGGCTTCCGGCAACACGCCCTCTGTTTGTGCATGTTATCTCATTTTCTGTTTGCCTCAGGGTCCGTTCGATTGATCGAGGTTACCCAGGGCTTGAAAGAGGGCAAGAGTTGCATTGTCATGACTCTGGCTGAGACGTTGATGGGGTTAGATGCCTTTTATCGTCGAGAGACGACTAGATTTGCGGGGAGTCCATTATTGCTGCAGGTAAAGTTTCCCACCCAATCTCACATGTGTACTACTCACGCCGCTCGGGCCTCAAAACTCGTTTTCTCACAAAACCCTTTTCTCACTTTTTCTCTCATCGTACATCTCTCTATTCTTTATTCTCTCATTTTTCATCCCTTCCCAGGTGTGGTTGATGGACAAGTTGCAGGTTGTGGACTCTTGCCCAGCATACTCAGCTCGCGGCTACTTCTTCAGGCAACGTCTGGTCGACGCCCTTAATGAGGGTTGGTGGTTCGACTGGATGTTCAATTTATCTGCCGACGTCATTGCTTGGCGGTGCTCTTGGCTAAATCTACCAGCAATGGGTTATAGCATGTCCCGACAGATTGGGATTCAGTTGATTGGCTTTACTCACTGTGTGTTCTATTTCCCATTCCGGTTCCGACGCCAGTTCGGCCATGACCAGATTTGCCCCGCAGAGGGGATAGAATATCCTGCTGCCTTTCCGTTTCGAGGTGCACAGCTTGTTCGGCAGGCCACAGCGTGGAGGACAAGAGAACTCCTGGCCCCTGCTCCTACTTTCAGTTGTACTTTGTCTGATGAGCGCATAGATTGGCTTAATGAAGAGGCACAAATCGGGCCCAGCTTGGCACCGCGGGCCTTGACCAGCTCTGGGAGGGGGCGCAGGAACACCTAACTTGACTATGCCCCGGATTTATTGCTTTATTAGTACTTTCAAGCTTTCCTTATGAATGTAATAAAAAGCAACTTCAATTTGTATGCAAGAGCAGGAGGACTCTGTACTGAAATCAATGAACTTGAAGGTTGTGGTACTGAAAATTTTCCGTTTTGGTCCAGAGATGGTCTTAGTTGTAAAAAGATTAATTTGAACAAAGTCAACTTTTATCAAAACTTTTCAAAAACCATTTTCGATATGGATCAGAACTGGACACGCTTGAAATCTGTCACTGAGATGCACAACCCCGGATCCCTGCAACTGGAAAGTTGCCCCTAGTCTGAATAGCACCGCAGCACTGCACAGCAATGGAAAGTTGCCCCTAGTCTGAAGAGCACTGCACCAGAGATCATAACCGAACTCTTGAATGCTGAATAGACAAAGATGGCCCAAGGCAATCAAATGGACAAAGTTGATCGGGGAAGTGTTTATGGCTGAACTTCAGGATGAAGCTGCCTACGTATCCCAAAGATGGGAATCAAGCCTTACGTAGTTCAGGCTTGGGTTCACTCGAGTATTTTCACTCTCCTTTTGGGCTCTAGCTTTTGCCAAAGCCACCCTTTGAGGGTTTTCAACCTTGCGAGCTTAGTTTTTATATTTTCTAATTTTCCGTGCTCTAAATTTTGCCTAGGTTGCCCTTTCGGATTTTCGGCCTAGCGAGTCTCTCAGGGGTAATATTTCTTCAATTTGTCCATGTTGATCGGTTGGGAGAACTCTAGGCCATCTAGGTCCATCAGAACGACAGCTTCACCCGACCAAATAGACTTAATGATGTGGGGACCAGTCCAATTGGGTCTGAACTTGCCCCTTGGGTCATGGATGGGAGCTCGGTTATCCTTGAGTACCAAATCTCCTTCTTTCAAATTCCTGGACTTAACCTTCTTGTTGAAAGCCCGGGCAATTCTGTGCTGATAACCTTGAACATGGTACAATGCTTTCAGTCTTCTCTCATCAAAGAGCATGAGTTCCTCGAATCTGCTCTGCTGCCAATCTGCTTCGGCTATTTGACACTCAGCCAATACTCGCAATGACTGAACCTCAATTTCGATAGGTAGAACGGCCTCCATCCCATAGACTAATGAATACGGAGTCGCCCCAGTAGAAGTTCTAATTGAAGTCCGGTAGCCCTACAGAGCAAACGACAACTTATCTGGCCAGTCTCGGTAGGTTTCCACCATCTTCTACAGTATGTGCTTGATGTTCTTGTTGGCAGCCTCAACTGCTCTGTTGGTCTGCGGCCGGTATGTGGACGACTTATGAAAAGCCACATTGTATTTCTTTAACAAATCAATCACCTCCTTCTTGAAATGGGAACCATTGTCTGAAATAATCTCGTTTGGGACCCCATAGCGGCAGATGATGTTGTTTCTGATGAATTTCACAACATGTGAAGCCTTCAACACCGCATAAGATTGGGTCTCGACCCACTTCGTAAAGTAATCTATCGCGACCAGGATGAAGTCATGCCCATTCGACCCTTTTGGAGTAACAGCCCCGATCACATCGATTCCCCAAACTAAAAATGGCCATGGCGAAGTCATATTGTACAGCTTCGACGGCAGAATGTTCATGCGATTTGCATGGATCTGACATTTGTGGCATCGCCGAACAAAGCCGATACAATCTTCCTGCATAGTGGACCAGTAGTAGCCCTGTCTGAGGATTTTCCGTGCCAGCATTACCCCGTTCATATGTGCTCCACATTCTCCTCCATGGATGGCCTCCATCAGGCGCTTTGATTCTTCAGTTTCAACGCATAGCTTATGCATTCCCAGGTGACCTCTCTTGTATAATTTACTTCCGCAGATGATGAATTGAACGGCCATTCTTCTGATTACCCTTTTGTCCTTGGCATTTGCCCCTGGTGGATACGCCTCTTTCTCCAAGAAATTCCAAATGTCGTAATACCAGGGGTTCTCATCTTGAACCTCGTCTATAGTAGCAATTGACTCGTAAACCGGCGCAAACTTCTGATCAATGATGACTGGATGCATCCGGACTCCAAACGGGATGTCTATCATGGAAGATAGAGTTGCTAAAGAATCTGTGAACCTGTTGTTCTCTCTTAGCAGATGAGCAAAATTTAACTTCTCAAACCGAGGAATCAACAAATCCAAGGCTTGATGATACATCATCATCTTTTCTTCTTTGACTTTCCAATCTCCTTTCGCTTGAGATACAACAAGGTTCGAGTCCCCGATGACGTCTAACCGTTTTGCCCCTAGCTCCAGGGCTGCTTCTAGACCGACAATGCATGCCTCATATTCTGCTTCGTTGTTCGAGACTTTGAATCGGAGTTTAAATGCTAGAGGGATATGGGAGTTGTCGGGTGCTATTAGTAACACCCCTATCCCATACCCATACTGGTTGGACGCTCCGTCAAAATACATCGTCCAAAACTCGTCGTCGATATGCAAAATGGCCTCATTTGGGAACGAGTACTCAACTGCTTCACCTCCTTCCACTGGATGATCGGCTAAGAACTCTGCTACTGCTCTTCCTTTGACTAACTTGCGCGTCACATATTTCAGATCGAATTCGGAAAGCAACAGCAACCAACGAGCTAGCCTACCCGTAAGTGCCGGTTTCTTGAAAAGATATTTGATGGGATCGAGTCGTGAAACCAACATTACGGAGTGAGCTAACAGGTAGTGCCGCAGCTTCCTGGTAGCCCATGCCAAAGCTAAGCAAGCCTTCTCCAACAGTGTGTAGCGGGTCTCATACTCTAGCATCTTCTTGCTCAGATAGTAGATGGCTCTCTCTACTTTGTCCTCTGATTCTTGCGCGAGCATGCAGCCCATTGTGGTCTCGGTTACCGAAAGATACAATATCAAAGGTCTCCCCGGCTCTGGTGGTGACAACACGGGCGGGTTCTGTAAGTATTCCTTGATCTGTTCAAAAGCAGCTTGGCATCGACCGTCCCATTGGAATTTCTTTCCTTTCTTCAGGAGACCAAAAAGTGGTTCACAAGTCAGGGTTAGTTTTGAGATAAACCGTCTTATGAATTGCACTTTACCCAGAAAGCCTCGCACCTCATTTTCAGTCATTGGTGGGGGCATTTCTATGATGGCCTTGATTTTGGAAGGGTCGACTTCGATGCCCCTTTGTGTAATTAGAAACCCTAGCATTTTTCCTACTGTAACACCGAACGTACACTTCTGAGGATTCAACCGCAGCTGGAATTCTCTGATCCTTTGGAAGAACTTTTGCAAGGCGGTGTAGTGGCCTTCTCTTTCTTTGGACTTGACAATCATGTCGTCCACGTACACCTCCACTTCTTTGTGGATCATATCATGCAATATCGTGGTCGCGGCCCATTGATGTGTAGCACCAGCGTTCTTCAACCCAAATGGCATCACTCTGTAGCAATATGTCCCCCACGGGGTGGTGAAGGCAGTCTTTCCCAGTCTTTGGGTGTCATCACTATCTGATTGTAACCTGAGAAGCCATCCATAAACGAAAGCAAAGCACGCCCTGCCGTGAAATCCACCAACTCATCAATATGTGGCAAGGGGAAGTCGTCCTTTGGACTAGCTCTGTTCAAATCCCTGAAATCCACGCATACTCGGATTCTGCCATCTTTCTTCGGCACAGGAACAATGTTGGCCAACCAAGTCGAGTATTCGGATACCAGCAGGAAGCCTGCATTGATTTGCTTGGTGACCTCTTTCTTAATCTTGATGGCCCAGTCTGGACGAATCCTTCTGAGTTTCTGTTTGACAGGTTGGGCCTCGGGGTCAAGAGGGATCCGGTGCTGTACAATCTCAAGATTCATTCCAGGCATGTCTTCGTAGGACCACGCAAAAAACATCTTTGAAATCTTTTAATAAAGCGACTAAGCGCTCGCGTTCCTCCGAAGACAACATGGACCCGATCTGGACCAGCTGCGGGTCCTTCTCAGTACCAATATTCACAGTAGTGATTTCATCAACTAAAGGTTTAACAAATCTTTCCGGCTCTCGATCAATTAATCGTTACAAAACCGGAGGAATTTCGCCCTCGTCGTTTTCGTCAAAATTTTGAAAGTTCTGATTTAAGCAATATATCAAAGGCACAGAAAAGTACTCGGAAACCACATCCACATTATTCTCATTAAGTACTTCCAAACCGTCCGATTCTTCTGTTACAACAGACTCAAAGGAGAAAGAAAAAGACGACCAGGACAGGACTGTGGCATCCGGGTTATCACCCCCAGGAATACCGGACTCAGACTCAGTTGAGCTGGAACCTGATTCTGACTCACAAGACTCGATGGAATCTGATTTCGACACACTACCTGACTCGGCGCTGTTCAACAAAAATCCCTCTTCGTATTGCCAAACGAGAGAGGGTGCGATGGATGCATCCAAAATGGTTGATGGTAGGCCCGCAGCCGTTTCATTCCCGATCATAGACACCGAGAAGTCATCCCCCAAGAACTTCCGTTCGATCAAAGGATCTGAAAGTAGACATGCCAGTGCTACCCCCATTTCAAGTTCGGTGTCCTCAGACTCCATTTCCCCACTATGCTCAGCCTCGACTGTCGGCTCCGTTTGCTCTTTGGAAACATCGTCCCCAGATAATTGTAGGTCAAAGAAAATCTCGAACCCCGGTACGCGCTTCCTCTCCGCGTTCAACCGCGGCTCTGGAAAACCACAGAATGGAAAATCTTCCCCCTCCCGGACGAAGCGTCCGTTTAGGGTACCCTGGATGGGCCGGTGCATCAACTCAAAAGGGTTCCCCATCTGTTTCGCTCTGGCTCTTCCAGCCATTTCCTTTCCTTTCCTTTCCTTACCCAATCATCCTTGGTGGGTAGATAACCCAAGCCAAAGGTATGAGGGTTATGTGGCACTTCGGCCAATGCTGTGACGCCTTTCCGGCTGCTCCTTCCTAACCCCATCCCGGGGATGTGTTGGAGTTTGTTCATGAGGTATACCGCTTGAGCACTGACATATATCCCCTCGTTAGCAGCCATGATGTTTTGTACAACCCGAGCCTCAGCAAGGGTGAAACCTGATATAAACATGTCCTCCATGCCGTGCTCAATTTCTAAGGCTGGTGTAGATACCTCTGGAGGTGGGTGGATCGATGAATTTCTGAAAACAATGGCTACTCCCTTTTCATAGGGGTATTTCACCATCTGATGCAGAGTGGACGAGATGGCCTTCACTCGATGCAGCCACGGCCTCCCCAAAAGCAGGTTGAAAGTTGCCGGCACTTCTAAGACATGGAAATCTATCTCATGCTGTCCTGGCCCAACTTTAGTCTGAATTTTCACCGTCCTCATGACCTCTCTACTTGTGTTATCGTATGCCCGAATTACTTGGGCTGTTGGTAAAAAGTCCGCTGTTTTCAAGTCGATCAAATACGCTATCCTTGCCGGGCAGACGTTGATGGCAGATCCGGTATCAGCAAGAACCACCGGTATCCATTTATTCTTACACTCCACAGAGATGTAGAGCGGTTTGTTATGGTTTGCCCGCTCAGGTGGCAGTTCCTTGTCGGAGAAAGTCAGCGTCGGGGTAGCCCCTCCCGAAAAAACTAATCCTATTAGCTGTTCTGGCGTGGTTTTTATCGAAAGCTTTGCCTTGTCCATGGCTGATAAGACAGCCTGTCTGTGCACTCGTGATGCCATGAGCAGTCCCCAGATGGCGATGTCTGCTTGTATCTTTTTTAACTGTTTGAGCACAGCCTCTTCTTCAAGTTGTGTTTCTTTCTGCTTCTCTACCTCCTTATCTTTCCCAGACGCCTCTGGCTGATCTAGATGTGGGGGCTTGAAATACCGCCCGCTCCTAGTCATATGATCGACTTCGCCGATGTACCAGGTATCATCTGGTTGGTTATTCCCCCAATCCTCATCCGTGTGGGCAAGACATAAATCCTCATCTTCCCACCACATTCCATCAGCAGCCGACAGACACCTGTCCGGCTCTGGTATGACTGTTCTCGTATTCACGGTACCTTCCATCCCTATGCTCGCAGCATTCTCTGTTCTTGTGCACACAGCAGTTTCAGTCCCCACATGGGCCTTTGCCTTCCTGATTCTCGCGGGATCTTCAAATCTTTCCTATTCCGACCGTATCAACACAGCTGGCTGCTCTATAATTCCTGTATTCAGAATGCTCCAATCCCGAGCGAAATTCTTGACACTGGCATTCTCCGGCGATGTATTCTGTTCTCCGACTCTCTCGACTGTCACCGACATTCGTGCCCCTGCCGGACCCTGTCCTGGTTGGAACTCTTCCACCACATCCGGTTGATCATCCAACCACCCAGTAGCCTCTGCTGATTCCTCATAATCAAACCAGTTGACTGCTGCGCCCTTTGGATCTTGGTCACTGTAAAACTGGAGATTGGCAAAGGTCCTCTTCCACAGCCCTTAAATCATCTGTTCCCTGTCCCAAACTATCCCCTTGGATCACACACAGTTCTCCCCCTGTTGGCAACTCCACATCTGGCCCATCCTGGCCTATTGATGAAATGTAGTCACCCGGACTATATGTCTTCTCAACACGACTTCCAGATTCTACAGACTCTGACTCAACAACCTTCTTCTCCTTTAGGATCTCCTCTCTCCTGTTCTCAATAGTCACCACCGTTGGCTTAGGTCGGGTCATGGAAATGTCCATCATGCACAAGTCGGTGCAGTCGGGAAGGAATACCTCCGGCTTAGGCAGGTGGGAAGGAGTGATATAGATGCCAAGATCGTAAGGCACAACCCCAATTTGGATGAAGTTGATCCTTTTAGGCGGTGGAGCTTGGTTATGTGTGGGGAGAGGGTTTGTTGTAACATTGGGTTTCTCGGGAGGCAAAATCACCCCGTTATCGATGAGATCTTGAATCTCATGACGTAATCGGAAGCACAGATCGGTGTCATGACTGTGCTGTTGGTGAAATGCACAATATTTGGCTGGGTTGTGGGTAGGAAGAAATCTTTCTGGTAAGGGCCGCAGTTCTAGGGGCTTCAAATGCCCTTTTCTAATTAAAACCCCCAGAGCTTTGGATAGGGGCATATAAAGTGGAGCGAAGGTTCTTGTGTTTTTGGGTGGGTATTTGGCTGTTTGGGTATGGCTTCTGGACGCGTCGGAGAATGGCGCAGCTACCATGGTTCTTGGAGGGGGCTTGGTGGTGACCATGCTCACTTCGGAGGCTCTTGTAGTTGTAGTACCGCTCGGGCCTGCATTAGTGTTGCGGTTGAAAGTTCTTCGGGGTTGCTCCCGGTCATTATCAATTAAGCCTTGCTTTAAGGCATCCTCAATTTGCACCCCCATTTCATGTAGATCAGAAAAGGTAAGGAAGGGGAGTACAATCATCTTTTGCATCAACTTCGGCTGAAGATTGCACACAATCATCCGAATCTGGTCTTTGTCTGTAGGCCTTAAGGTCATCATCGAAGCCTTGGCCCTCCATCTGGTCACGAATTCTGAGAAACTCTCTTTAGGCTCTTGCCTTGTTGTCTCGAGATCACGGGTTGTAATTTCGATTTGTGTATTGTATGAGTATTGCGTAATGAAGGCCTCGGCCATCTCGTCCCAGTTTCTCTTGACATCATCTTCTAATTTGGCATATCGTATGGCCGCCACACCCGACAAGGTTCGGCCGAACGAGACAGCTTTTGAAGTCTGCTGAGGCCCATTGGCCTTAAGATGTCTAAAAACAATCTCAGGTGCACCATAGTGTCCCCGGACCCATCAAATCGATCAATGTGCGGCATTTTGAATCTGTCAGGCAGCGTCACAGCTGCGTCGGTATATCTATCTTCGATGTTAGGGATGGTCTTGACTCCTTGGGATCTCTTGAACAGCTTTTCGAGCTTGCTCAACTTCAATGCTGTGGGGTCTGTCTCAAACTCAAAGGGAGAGTCCGGTAGGTTGGTGGGTGTTTTGGATAACTGGGGTTGGATTTGGGGTAGGATCGGGGGTAGAGGTGGTCCCGTGGGAATGTCCGTATCATTCTGAACATTAGCTGTCTCCCCGGGGGTTGGAATTCCTGGCGGGGGAGGAGCTTGCTACGAAACGGATGCTCCGGTTTGCTACTGTAACCTCACGATTAACTCTTCTTGTTCATTCATAACCGTGGCCTGCTGCTTGGCGAACTCTACCTATCGGACAGCATCCCACTGCATCATTTTCATACTCTCTTGGAGCTGGCGCACCATCTCCTCTAAATTGGCCATACTGTTCTGCTCTGACTGAATTATCGGTATATGTTCCCTTTCTGTGGGAGAAGCAGAATCCTGATCCCTACTGTACATAGGTGGGGTAGACAAAGCCCTCTATATTGACTGTTGAACTGATGCCCTCTGCCTAGCTGTCCTCCGTCTAGTAACCGAGGGTAGAGAGTGGTACACTGGTTGTCCGTCTACTAGATCCTCAGATCGATGGAGTCGACGACCTCTAATCCAGAGTGCTTGGGGAATATCTACTGGGTCAGAAGCAATTGTGCTTGACTACCTAATAAAAAGATAAATAAAGCATATAAATAAACAGACAATTGGACAGCGTAACAACGTAAAATAAACACAACACACAGCTGGGTATCACAACAAACTGCCAACAAGTTGAATGTACTTTTCCTTAATCACTAACACTGTTTCCAAATCATTTCCCTTAAGTCTGAATTTGATACCCGTAGATGACTGATTCCCAAAAACACTGATGCCCGCAGGCCTGACACTCAGACTTGCGAACAGATATGTGTGTTCCATGCATAGATACACTCTAAAAACACGTAGCAAGTAAAAGAGAGCCAAAACACCCCTAAGTTGGGGTAGGGTTTCCCTGTCCTATTTTTGTCAGGAGCTAGGGTTTCATTATGCACGCAGCAGTTTTCAAACAACCTAACATCGGGTAAGCAACCTGTCCTAGTTTGGAATAGTCACTATGGATTTCGATATGCACTAGGTCGAATGGTCGAAAAGGGTGCCCCGGGGTTTGTGTTCCCATACTGTCAGAGCCCACAACCGGTCAGCCTTATGGCATGCTTTGACAAAGTGAAGCCTCCGGCAAACCGTTGAAGAATGGCAAATGGCAAACACGGTGTCCTAGGCGCACCAATGCACATGCAATGCAAAGAGACACATAAATGAAATCAAAACAGGATATCACGAGTTCGAGTCAAGCTCTCTAAAATTCCCAGCAGAGTCGCCAGAAACTAGAGACGTCCCCGAACGCCCCGGGAGGACGAGTCCTGTTCTGTTCATATTGGGCTCACTACAGTTCGGACTCTCAAATTGTCACGGTTCTTAATCTGAACCAAAGAGTCCAAATTCGGCAAATTTTGAGAAAATAGATTTTTAAAAAAGAAGTGCCAAACATGGACTGCTTTGCCAGATACAGAGTCGTCACCTAAATATTTTTTATGGGGGAATTTAGGAAACCCTGACTCGGTGCCAAAGGCCCGTGTCTGTCATCACCAAAGTTGCCTCGGCTCGGGAGCTTGGGTACGATTGGGGAAGGTCAGCTATGAGCACCCCCTCTCGCCCGATCCGAAGATCGACCTCTACTAACCGTGATATCCGTTTTTGAAAACGTTATGTGTTCTGATTTCGGTTATTAGCCTAGAATTACTATGTTATGTGCACAACAAACAAGTATAGACCAAATCGCCTAAATTGGAACAAAACATTTCATCCTTGTTTTGAAAATGGCTTGCTACTCGTAAGTAGGCTAAAATGCAGGTTTTGCCACCTTCACGTGGGCTTTAGAAAAGATGGTTTTGCCACTATCTAGTGGGCTTAAAACTCACAGTTTTAATGTATTATTCCAATTTGGATAATTCGACCTCCACCCACAGGCACTCAAGCAGTTATATCACATAAGCAGCTAGCCTCATGGTAATCATGCTATTATGGCAACACTCACACGCATGCGGTATGGTAAAGCGTAAATGCTTACCTAGTACTCCGAGCTGAAACAAAAACTAGTTAGTAATCAATGCATGATCCTAGCTCATGTTAAGATGGCTAATGCAACACATACAAGATGTAACTACAATAGGCTCGGCTATTCTAAGATGGCATGTGATGATGCTACAACTAACATGTATTCAACTTTGGAATTGAAATACAAATGCAGTTAGTATGATGCGCCGAGCCCGGTGCATGTAAGACAAATGTATGGATGCACGCATGCTATCATACTGTATGCTAATTGAAACATGCCCTAGGCTAACCATCGAAAGCTAGTAAATAAAAGGGAAGAAAGACGTGGGGTTGGGAGACATACACACACTCACGCACACTTATTACACAATTGCCCTCACTCGGAGGGTCTGAATAAATATTACAGTCCGAATAAATAATACTAAATTAATTATTACAGAATTTCTAATTAATTAACAAATTAAATGCAGAAAGAAGGTGGCCACAGCCCCGTCTCGAGGTGCGCAAATGATGCATGCTTAACGCGTGTCGCCCGAAAATTCATTGCCATAGCCTGTTGCCTTTGGTTGCACTGCCCTGCTCCTCTGAAAATTCTCACAAGCCCCAAGGATGCTTATACGGACACTGTGGAGCATCACCGACCACTGATCAAGCTTATCGGCCACAAATTATTGGTCGGTCGGCACTCCTCATAGCTGACTGGCCAAAATTCCCTGCAGAACCTGCAGTTGACAGCAGCAGAGGGCAAACAGTGTATGGCATGGAATTTTTTTAGCAAATGTGAGCATTGACACACTCCCCATCATGCAAGGGACTCAAGGGAGCATGACCCTCGACCCTCGGGCCATCAATTGCGTATTTTGACGCATGATGGCCTAAGAGGTCAAGTTTTCAATTCAATGTGAATGAATGCAACAAAAGAGATGAGTGCCAACACCCTATCATATTGAAGTCAAGGGCATTGGCTACCGAGGGTTGAGATGTGTTTCGTCATTTGGAGTACGGACACTCCTCACCTCTCAAGTTTGGTTTGACACCCCAAACCAAACAATGCAATGTATGTATACAAACTTGGATCAAAGATGCAACATGAGGCTAGGATGCAAAACATGCCAAATGTGATGCAAGCTAAACATGCAAATGTACAATGCTAGGCATGTAAGATGCAATGCAATGGAATCAAACATGTAAGCTAAGACATGAAATGCAACTAGCTAATAATATACAAGCATGCAAGTATGATACAATGCAAACATGAAACCAATGCAACATGATCATGCAATGATGGACCTAAGACACAAAGGGCAGACCTCAACCCACTCCCAAAACAGTAACCAAAAATGCAAAAAAGGATGGATAAGTGTTCACGCAAACATGCATACTAATAGGCCCAAAACAAGGAGCATTCTACTACAACTACCCCAAACACTCATGACATGCATCATGCAACCAAAAACAGAGTTTTAATGTACCCAAAATAAATCCCAAAACCCACTGTTATGGCAACTTAAAGCCTAAAACACATAGGCATGTACAATGCTCATTCCAAGGCACAACAAAACAACTCCCCTAAAGCATGAAAGAGATGATAAGTGTATGTATACAAGCATGATTTATGGACTGAAACATGGTCCCTAATGATTCCAAATCATGAGAATAAGCTAGGCTAATCATGCTAGAGGCCCACATGCTCAAGGCTCACAAGCCAAAATGCAAAGAGGCTACCCTAAACATGGCAAATATGACTAAAACAGCCCCCAACAATCCTTGAGCATGGCAAAATAATGCTAAGACCTTTATGGAGTTAAGCTAGAGCATGCAAGAATCATGGCCTAAATGCATGGCTTATTTCTGGGCAAAATGGAGGAATGTAAGGCAAGTATACTATGCATGTAAGGGACCACACAAATCTGACAAAAAATAGAGGCAATAAGTGACCAAATAACATCCAAAAACTTCTGAAATGGGGCCAAATACAACCAAGCATACATGTTACCCTTATGAGCCAAAAATGAGGGCAAAAGAGAGATAAAGGGAGAGGGGTGTCCCTCCCCTATGTAAGACCTCAAAACCTCTTCTTTACCACTAAAAACCCACTAGATTTTAGTGGTGAGAAGGCTAATACTCAAGGGTAACCAAAGCTTAGCAAAGAGAGCACCAAAAGGGCCAAACAAGGCCTAAGAGGGGGAGATCGACCCCCAACACCAAAACAACCTTAATGAAGTATCTGAAGCATGGAAATACAAGACTTTGTTCAGTTATACATGAAGTCTAAAACAATGAGAAAGATAGGAAAAAGTCTAGTGCAAGATTGGGAAATCTAAAGTAAAAGAGTTACCCTTGAAGAACCCTTGATGAACAGCAAGTGCAGCCTTCTTCTTTTGATCAAAACCAGTCCAAAACCTCAAGAACAAACCCTCAATGTCTCTCAAAGTCGAAGTAAGGTTTAATGCTATGTGTTTTAGTGCAAAACTAAGAACAAACACACACTTTAGGCCCTCAAACACACACAAAATGAAGAGAGAGAGGGAGATATAGAGAGAGAGGATGATATATATCAGATATATATGTGTATAGCTCTGGTTTTTTGTTGAACCCAACAAAGGAGGAGGAGGGGCTCTATATATAGACAAAACAAAGGTTTAAAGCTTCTCAAAGAAGCTAAAAAAAAAGGGGTCAAAGGGGGCAAATGGGGCAAAGGAGGCAAGGCTTCCTGAGGAAGCTAGGACAGCTGGCAAGCTTCTTGAGGAAGCTTTGACAAAGGGTCAAGCTTCCTCAAGAAGCTTTGACCAAAAGGGTGCAAAAAGGGCAAAACAGCCACATGTATGCCCCGGGGCAGGTTTGGTGCATTCCAGCTGGCACAGCTGGCATGCACCATGCCTGAAAAAGGTAAAAAGGTGCTACCGGCCAGAGAAGGAGGTCACCGGCCAAACAGATGGCCGGCCGGCCATACTGAGTGCCGACCGGCCAATGGTATAATTCACCAATGGCCGGTAGTCTCAAAACATGGCCAGTGGCCTCAAACCAAGGTCGGTGGGTGTTAAGGGTAGCTAACATGCTACTTTCTACCCTTAGAAGCAAAAACACAAGTGTTTGGTGCAAAACCAAACACAGAACTGTCGAGTTGAGAGATCCTGAGGCAAGGCGCATAGCCGAGACCTCCGGGAACTCAAAACGAAACACAAACATGAGTAATCACCCAGTGTTCGAGTGGTGACGTCCAAGTCTTGAGGACGGTCAAAAATGGGGTGTCTACAATAACCTACTTAGTATTAGTCAATTATGTGATAAAGGTAATTGAGTTATTTTTGATAAATCACATTGTACAATTGAAAACACAAATGATCATAAAGCTTTATTCGTTGGTAATCGCCATGATGATGTTTATGTTTTTCATCTTAATAATCTCTATGCTAGTGATGTTAAATGTTTATATGTTAATAATGAAAATAGTTGGTTATGACATAGAAGACTTGGTTATGCTCATATAGATTTAATTACTAAATTTTTGAGAAAGGTTTTGGTCATTGGACTTTCAAAAATTAAATTTGAAAAAGATCATCTTTGTAGTGCTTGTCAACAAGGAAAACAAACTAAAACATCATTTAAATCAAAATATCATATTTCCACAACTAGACCTCTACAACTATTGTATATGGATTTATTTGGTCCATCAAGGATATCTAGTCAAGGTGGTAAACATTATTGTCTTGTTATAGTTGATGATTATTCAAGATTTACATGGGTTATATTTTTTGCACACAAAGATGAAACATTTTCTTCTTTCACAAAACTCTGTCACATAATTCAAAATGAAAAAGGCTTTCTTATTACTAATATTTGAACCGACCATAGTAGAGAACTTGAAAATGAGAAATTTGAATTGTTCTGTGATGAGCATGGTATTGGACATAATTTTTTAGCACCTATAACCCCTCAACAAAATGGTGTAATAGAAAGAAAGAATAGAACTTTAGAAGAGATGAGTAGAACAATGCTTTGTGAAAATAATCTTCTAAATATTTTTGGGCCGAAGCCATTCACACTGCATGCTATATTTTAAATCATACATTAATTAGACCTATTCTAAAAGAGACTCCTTATGAACTTTGGCATGATAGAAAGCCCAACATTAGTCATTTGCATGTTTTTGGTTGTAAATGTTTTGTGCATAATAATGGTAAGGATAACTTAGATAAATTTGATTCAAAATCTGATGAATCAATTTTTGTTGGCTATTCTTTAACTAGCAAAGCTTATCGTATTTTTAATAAAAGAACTCTTGTTGTGGAAGAATCTATACATGTGGCATTTGATGAAACTAACATCCCTGCTCAAAAACAAATTGTTAGTGATAATATAGATTTGGAACCAAATATGGAAGATTTAAGTATCTACAAAGAAGTGAACCAACCATGTAAGTTGAACAAAGAGATTGAACAAACTATTCTTCCACCTTAAGAAGAGGGAGGAAACAATGATGATTTGCCAAGAGAATAGAAGTTTGTTCATAATCACCCTAAGGATTTAATCCTAGGTGACCTTACAAAAGGTATCGAAACTCGCTCTTTACTTAGAAATATTTGTAGTAACCTGGCTTTTCTCTCATAAATTGAGCCTAAAAACTTTCAAGAAGCCGAATTTGATGAACATTGTATGATAGCTATGCATGAAGAGCTTAATCAATTTGAGAGAAACAAAGTGTGAGAACTTGTGACAAAACCTAAAGATCATACCATTATCGGTACCAAATGGATCTTTTGAAACAAGCTTGATGAATCCGGCACAATTGTAAGAAACAAGGCTAGACTTGTTGCACAATGATACAATCAAGAAGAAGGTATTGATTTTGATGAAACCTTTGCTTCGGTTGCTAGATTAGAAGCGATTCACATGTTACTTGCATTTGCATGTTTTAGAGATTTCAAACTTTATCAAATGGATGTAAAAAGTGCATTTCTAAATGGTTTTATAAATGAGGAAGTTTATGTTAAACAACCTCCAGGTTTTGAAGATCATGCTTTTCCAAATCATGTTTTTAAATTATCAAAAGCTTTATATGGTTTGAAACAAACACCTCGTGCATGGTATGAACGAATAAGTAAATTTTTGATTGAAAATAATTTTTCTACAGGAACGATTGACACAACACTTTTTGTTAAAACTTAAAATGATGATTTACTTATTATGCAAATATATGTAGATGACATTATATTTGGTGCTACTAATGAAACCTTGTGTAAGGAATTTGCAAAATGTATACAAGGTGAGATTGAGATGAGCATGATGGGGGAGCTAAATTATTTCCTTGGGCTTCAAATCAAACAATGTAAGGAATGAATTTTTATCAACCACGCTAAGTACACAAATGACCTACTCAAAAAGTTTGGTATATATGACTGAAAAATAGCTGGAACACCGATGAGCACATCCATTAAGCTAGACAAGAATGAAAAAGGTAAGTCTATTGATCAAACAAAATATCGAGGTATGATCGGCTCACTTCTTTATTTAACTACAAATAACTCGATATTATGTTTAGTGTTTGTATGTGTGCTAGATATCAATCAAATCCTACGGAATCACATCTTAGTACTGTTAAAAGATTTTTTAGATATCTTGTTGGCACTCAAAATTTGGGACTGTTTTATCCTAGAGGTGTTGCATTTGATTTAATTAGTTACTCGGATGCCGATTTTGCCAGATGCAAACTTGATAAAAAAGCACCAGTGACACTTAGTATCTTGGTTTAGCAAAAAGCAAAATTCTGTTACTTTATCAACGACCGAAGCTGAATATATAACTTCCAGAAGTTGTTGTGCCTAAAATACTTTGGATGAAACAACAATTGGAGGACTTTGATTTGCATTATAATCATATCCCTATTAAATGTGATAATACTAGTGCCATCAATTTAAGCAAAAATCCGGTTCAACACTCACGAACAAAACATATTGAAATTTGACATCATTTTTTAAGAGATCATGTTCAAAAGGGAATATTGTATTTGAATTTGTAAACACCGACAAGCAATTGGCGGATATTTTCACAAAATCCCTAAGCGAGAATTGCTTCAATTTTATTCATGGCGAGCTTGGAATGTTGATTTCTACTTAAAAAGTTTTGTTATGACTGTGAAACTTGAATTTTTGCTAAAATGATTTATGTGTATTGCTACATTGATATGGAAACATTTATATCAATTGAATGCTCTCAAGTCTTTCATACATTTATTCTCTTTAACAGCTTGCTATTCTCAACTGTGTAATTTTTTTTGAGTTTTGCATCTTGAGGTAAAATTAACTTTGCATACATTGATTTTTTTTTAAACCCTCATGGTATTTTTTTTGCATTACCATTCCAACAACACCAACGTCCCATCAAGTTTAATTTCTTGGTATTATTTTATTTTAATTTATCTTTTTTTTTCTTTTTTTTTTTTTGCTATTAGGCTTAATTTCTTGTATTTTTATTTTTTTTCATTATTATTTTTTGTTTGGGCTTCATTTTCTTATTTTTTTCTGTTTTTTAATTTCATTTTTCAATACTTAAACATAAAAACAAAACAAATCAAAATACAAATATTTACATAAAAAGAAAAACACCCTTCATTTTTTTTCCGGCCATACACCGATCAAAATAAACATATTTACATAAAAAACCCTTTTTTACAGCCATACGCCGATCTTACTTACTCGCCTCTTCTATCGCTCCCTTCTTCTTTTTATCACCTTGGGTGACGCTTGACGTCCCTGCCCCCATGCTTTCGTCGGGAGCAAGCACTCTGTAGATCGCCCAAACTCCGCTCCGCGTGCGAGGGCGCGAATTGTAGTTCTAGCTACTACAGTTCGGACTCCTGTCACGGATTTGAATCTAATCTCACAAAGTGTAATGTAAGACTGATAAATTACCAAAGAGTCAAAATCCGGAAAATCATTTTGGAAAATCGATTTTAATCAAAAAGTGCCAAACATGGACTGCTTTGCCAGATTTCAGAGTCGCCACCTAAATATTTTATTTTGGGAAATTTAGGAAACCCTGACTCGTGCCTAAGGCCACGTGTTCGTCATCACCAAAGTTGCCTCGGCTTGGGAACTTGGGTACGAGAGGAGAAGGTCCTGAAATGAGCACCCCCGCTCGCCTGATCAAAGATCGACGTCTACTAACATGATATGTTTTTTTTGAAAACACATGCGTTCTTATTCCGGTTTATTAATCTAACTTACTATGTGATGCACACAGCATACAAGTATAGACTAAATCACTCGATTTGGAACAAAACATCTCATGTTTGTTTTTCGAAAATGGTTTGAAGTTGCTACCCTCAAGTCGGCTAAAATGCAGATTTGCCACCTCAAGTGGGCTTAAAACATGATGATTTGCCACTTCAAGTGGGCTTAAAACTCACATTTTGATAAATTGTTCTAATTCAACCAATGAAGCCTTCATCCACAGGCATTCATGCATTTAAACACATAAGCACATAGCCTCATGGCAAGCATGCTATCATGGCAGTCACTTACACACATGCAAGGATGCTAAAGCGTAAACACTCACCGAGTACTCCGAGCCAAAACAGAAGCTAGTTAGAAATCCATGCATGATCCTAGCTATGTTAAGATGCCTAATGCAATACATGCAAAATGCAACTAAATGGGCTCGGCTATTCTAAGATGGCATACGAATGCAACACTTGATAATCATGTATTCAAATAGGTATTGAAAGACAATGTCGTTTGTATGATGCGCCGAGCCCGGTGGATGCAATACAAATGAATGATGCACGCATGCAAAGCATAAGTATGCTAATTGAAACATGCTCTAAAACTAACCATCAAAAGCTGGTAAATAAAAGGGAGAAAGACGTGGGGTTGGAAGACATTCACACACACACGCACACTTATTACAACATTTACCCTCTCGATGGAGGGTTCGAATAAATCAACTAACTAGCTACGCTAAGCTAATTAAGTACAAACCGAAACTAATTAACTATTCCTAGTTAACTAATTATTACAACACAAATCAATTAATTAAGCGCATTAACTAATTAAGTACAAAACTGACGAAATAGCTAACTAAGTAAAACAGCTAAGTAAAGCAGTTAAAAGAGGTCCGCAGGGCGAGGGGTGGATGCATGCTCGATCGGCTTCGCTTGGAAATCCATTGCTATGCCCAGAATTGTCTCTGTTTGCATTTGATCTCAAAACACTGCACAAACTTCCAGAATGCTTCTGCTCCAACATGGGGACCTCCTGGTGGGTTGCCGACCAGAAAAGGAGGCTGTAGACCACTTGTAGACCAGAAAAACTGGCTGTAGACCACCTTTACTGGTCTGCCAACCAGAAATTTTGCCAAACTCTAGTTTTACTGCAACAGAGAATAACGAGGGCATGGTAGTGTATTTGCAAGGGAATGTGTGCACAACCACCCTCCTTATCATTTCTCAAGCTCAAGGGAGTGCAGTACTCGACCCTCGGGCCACCAACCGAGCATTGCAATGCACGATGGCCGAGAAGCCAAGTTTGCACAAGTCAATGTCAATGAATGCACAAATAACACATAAGAGCCTCTGCCTCTATCATGCATGATCAAGAAGGTCGGCGACCGATAAATGAGGCGCATTTCATCACTTCAAGTATGAAACGCCCCTCGTTTCTCGTGTTTGGATTAACATCCAATCTAAACATAATGCAATGCAACAACATTCCAAACACAATGCAATGCAACAACATGCAAACAACATGCAATGCGACAAGATACAAACAACATGCGATTCAACAACATGCAAACAGCATGCGTATCTATCAATGTCGGAGTGACATGCACAAGGTTCCATCATATGAACAATGCATGCATGGCATGTTCGGAGGCTAAGAACATCAAAGCTAGTAAATAGCATCTCACAAGAGGCATGCAATACAAAGCTTAAACAACTAAACCAGCTCTGAACAGAGCTCTACCATGCCGAAACAAAGGCCAAAACATGTTGAAAATGGAGTCCAAGAGCTTATACAAGCATGCATACATATTGGCTCACAAACAAGGCATGAAGACACAACTCTCAAACACATTGAAGGAGTGGAAAATGTGAGAGTGTGGCAATGAAATATGCTCTGAAATCATGTAAGAAATGATGCCAAATCATCCAAACAACACAAGCATAGCATCCTAAGGACCTTGAATCATTAGGCTTGTCAAAGCCATTGCACTACAACCATGCATAACAAGTCCCATATGACCCAAACTACTCAAAACAGAGTTGAGGCATGCTAAATCAAGGCCAAAAACATGCTAAAACATAGGCTCAAAAGGCAAGCAAAGCATGTTCATTCATTGGCTCACAAACAAGGTACAGTGCATAATCCGTAAGAGCAATGAAAGAGTGATAAACATGGGAGTATAGCAAAGACATAAGCTTTGAAATTACATTCCAAATGATGCCATATCATGCACATATCACAAATAAAGCATGCTAGGAGGCTCAAAACTTAAGGCTGGCAAAGACACTTGTACCATAGCCATATCAAGCAAGCCACACAGGGCCAAGGTGACTCAAAATAGTCCCAAGGCAGGTCAAAATAATGCCAAAACATGTATGGAGTAGAGCTAACACATGCTAGAATGGGAGGCATATGCATGCAAGGCCAATGAGCATGATTACACTACAAGTGTAAGAAGCAAATGAGGGATGCTCTAACCAACCAAAAACAGAGTTGTATCATGGCAAAATAAGACCAAAAACACATTGAGATGGTAGCCCAAAAGCTTAGGCATGCATATATACAAGTTAGGCCATGATCAAGGCATAAAGCATAACTCTCCAAAAGCATTGAAAGAGTGAAGCATGAGAGAGTATGACCACACTTCAAACACTAAAATCATGTTAGAAATGAGGCCAAAGCATGCAAACAACTCAAGTAAAGCATGCTAGAGACTTGGAAACTCAAAGCTAGTGAGCAAGATTGCACTATGGCTATACAAAGCAAGGCATGCATGACCAAAAACACTTAAAATAGAGCTTAAGCATGGCAAAACATGAGTAAAAACTTGCTGGAGTGAAGCAAAAAACATGCTAAAATGCGGGTCTAAAGCATGATGCATGTTAAGGCTATAGGGAGGATTGCACTATAAGGGTATGAAACATGCAAGAGGCAATCAAACTGGCCCAAAATAGAGCCATATTATGCTGAAATAATGCCTAAGTCATGCTAAGATGGAGCCAAAACATGCTAGAAAGACATGCCACTTTGATGAGCCATCAATACAAGCAAACAAGGGAAGAGAAAGGGGGACAACCCCCGCCCATTTGGGGCCTCAAAACACACTTTCCACCACTGAAATTCCTTTGGAATTCAGTGGTTAAAAGGCCAAGAGAAGGTGATCTCAAAGGCCTAAAGAGATAGCTCAAAACAAGGCAAAATAAGGCACAAAAGGGGGTAGACCACCCCCAACACCAAAGAGGCCTCAAACAAGCACTTTATGCACTTGAAAATGAAGCTTTTTACAGTCTAAAGTTAAGCCAAAAGAAGCATGCAAATGGGGCCAAATAAGCAATAAAAATAAAGCCTAAAAGGGGGTATAGACTCACTCTTGAAGAACAACTTCAAATCAGCAACTTCAGAGGCAAAAACCAAGCTTTTGAGCTTCAAACAAACCTCCAAGAACCTCAGCTCAAGAGTGAAGGTGTTTCACTAGGTGCTTTAGTGCAAAAAGTGCGAAGAAAAACCACTTTAAGGCATAAACTAGTGCAAATATATATATATATATAGAGAGAGAGAGAGGGAGAAATTAACATAGAGATAGATATGTATAGCCATAATGCAACTTTCTCAGACTTGAGCAAGAGGGAGGAGGCTCCCTTATATAGAATTCAAGCCTTAAGCTTGTTAGACAAGCTAGAGGCTTGAAGCAATCCCTCCATACACGTATATGGAGGATGTCTTCTGTGCCCAACAGCTGGCATAGCTGGCAAGGAAAATATCTGCAGAAAATGCAGAAAAGCTGTCGACCAGTTAAAGTGGTCGACCGACCACTCCTACTAGTCGACCGACCGCAAAAAGTGGTCTACAGGGAGGAAAACTGGTCGGTAAGGGAGGAGGCTGGTCTGCAGGGAGACTAGAAGGTGGTGGCAGGCTGCCGACCACCTTAGGTGGTCCATAGACCACCCACCCTAGCTGGCCGACCCGAAAAACTGCCTGGCAGGGAAGAAAAGTGGTCTACAGGGGGAGAAACTGGTCTACACCTTTGTTCCACCCTCCAGGCAAAGGATAACAAGGTTTGGTTAAAAAACAAATCAAAATGGAATCAAGACAAGAGTCCGCAAGGCGAGACACTCAACCGGAAGCCTCGAAAACTAGTCTACGGGTACAGAAAGTGGCCTACGAGAGGGAAAGGTAGTCTACGGCTACAAAAAGTGGCCTACATGCCTCTGTTTCCCTCTAGGCAAAGGCAGTAAGGCATGGTCCAAAAACCAGGCCAAAAGGAGAAAGTTAAGAGGTCCCGAGACAAGGCGCTCGGCCGAAGGCTCCGGAAGCTCAAAACGAGCATAAACATGCACAATCACTGAGTGCACAAACGATGACGTCTGAGTCTTAAGGTCGGTCAAAAATGGGGTGTCTACAGTTGAGGACACAGAGAGGACAATGGGACCCTAAAGACCACCCTAGAGGGCCGCCGACCACCCAGACCACCTGTAGACCACCAAGGTGGTTTGTCGACTTGAAAAACAGGTCGGTCGACCAGTTTAGTAAAACTGGGGCTGTTTGGTCTTTTGAGGTTTGGCCCTTTAAGTACACAACTTCAACCTTCATTTCATCACACCTTCAAGGCCAAAAACTCTTACTCATCCTCCCTAGACCCTTTTTCCTCTTAGATCTGGGCTTTGCACGCGTTTTCCAACGCCCCACACGAAGTTGATTCACTTAAATCTTCTGATTTCCTTCACTTTGAACCGATTAGAATTTGTTTTCAGAGCTTCTTTCTCCATTTCACCATTTGAGGTATGGTTCTCTCGAAGTTTAGCACCTTTTTCCCAAGCTTTGACTTTCTTTGACTTTTTTCCTTCCCGAGAGTTGACTTTTGTTGACTTTTGGCAATTTTAGTTTATTTTGCTCATTTTTGCTCATTTTGCACCTTCTTTTTAGATGGCTGACGATGCACCATACGACGAGGGTCCTTCGGGGATGGAGAAAGAGCCCGACATCATTCTGCTGTCGCCTAGGATCCGACCCTTCGAACCTACGACATACCGTCCCGAGGAGCACATCTTACCCCCCAGCACTTTTCATCATTTTACAGACTTTGCGCGACGAGCACCCGCAGACTTGCTACTACGGGAGCCGGAGTCCCACCTGTCTTACTACGTGCCCAAGGTGCATACCGCACTCTTACATTTTCTGCAATGTATTTTGTATTTCTTGCACACTTCATGCTTTCGCTCTGTATTTTATTTGTTCATTCTGAACACATTTACATACACATCACTTCTGCTCATCCTGAACACAACTCACACATTGCATTTTTGTTCATTCTGAACACAGCTCACACACTGCATTTCTGCTCATTCTGGACACAGCTCACACACTGCATTTTTGCTCATTCTGGACACAGCTCACACACTACATTTCTGCTCATTCTGAACACAGCTCATACACTGCATTTCTGCTCATCCTGAACACAGCTTACACACTGTATTTCTGCTCATTCTGAACACAGCTCACACACTGCATTTCTGCTCATTCTGGACACAGCTCACACACTGTATTTCGGCTCATTCTGAACACAACTCACACACTGCATTTCTGCTCATTCTGAACACAACTCACTGTAGTTCTGCTCATTTTGAACACAGGTAGCTTCCCGTTTTACCCGGGGATATGGGTCGATTATAGCGAGGGAGTGGTACATGGAGCTCCCTACAGTGTTCGACAGATTGTGGATGAGGCAGGGTTCGGCCCATTTTGCATAGGGTTATCGCGTCTCGCGGCGAGTAGGACCCTCTTGGGTGCACTATTAGAGAGATGGTGGGACACCACCAACTCCTTCCATTTCTCAGCTCCCGAGGACATGACAATGACCCCATATGACTTTTCTATGCTGACGGGCCTCAACGTGGGAGGTCGACTGATCCCATATGACTCCGATATGGGTGAGTGGAAGGCAGCCCGGACTTATCTACTTGGAGCCCATCCGTCGATCTTCCGATCATCAGGCGCTGTCAGATACACCTGGTTTATAGAGCAGTACAGAGGGACTGTGCTCGAGACTACTGAGCCCACGGAGCAGTACACCCGGGGATTCCTGATGTTCCTTCTTGGGACCACTTGTTCTCCGGCAGGGGGAACACGGTCGGGCTACATTTTTCCCTTTTGATTACATTTCTGCTTTTCATTACCTGTACACTGCACAATCCGCACATTGCACACATTACATTCTATACTCCGCATTTTGCACTCTGCATTATGCATTTTTTGTGTATTTTGTATTCTCATTTCCACTGTATTGATTTTCACAGCTGTGGGTATGCGCCTATTTCCCGACGCTTGCTCCTGATCTGGAGGTTAGGCACCACTTGAGGTGCCGTACTCGCGTAGATTTGAGGGTCGATGCCGGCCCAGACCCCGAGAGACTTTGCCATATCTCAGGCATTATTTTGACATAGTACGGGTGACCGAGGTAATCTAGAACTCTTAATTCTTCATGCTTTCAGCTTCGGTTCATCTTGCATATCTATGACAACTAATTAATTTATGCACTTGCTATCCGCAGATCACCTGGCAGCCTTGGATAACAATGCCAGGGTTTTCTCAGTTCCAGTTTGCTGGGGCATGGGGTGCCTCCCTATACCGGATTCTGTTTGAGAGACTAGTTGGCAGAGCCTGGTTTCTCGGGGAGCGCTTCATACGCCAGACACTGGGCCATCCCGTTCAGGAGATCCCTTCACTGCCTCCATTAGACATGCGGACCACAGAGAGTCTGTCTCCCTAGGAGGTTAGCGACCTTATGCAGGGTGCTGACGCAGTCCTTTTCCATGAGGAAGGGGAGTACACGACATACCTTTACACATACCTGATGCCCCCGTTGACAGGTGTTCATGCCCCCATGAGGAGAGCTGCTGACATTCCTTCATCGAGCCGCGCCCGAGCTACAGACATCCCTTCCACTAGTAGGGCCAGCACATCAAGAGGTAGGACTAGGGGGATGCCCCCTACTTGGCAGTGTGCTGGGTGGCTAGATCCTTCGACCGAGCTGACGGGCTGGCGGTATGGGACGCCTTATCAGATTCCGCTTAAGCCTCGACTGCCAGATCATCGATATGTCAGGGCCCCTGACTCCGCATCGGTATGCTTCACAGCTTTCGTCTATCATTCAGATATTTAGACATTCATTCATTCACTGATGACTTGAACTTGCATCTGCAGCCTTCCACAGGATATGTTGAGGGGTTGCTCGAGGCGATGGCCTCACTTGAGTTTATGGTTTTAAGGAGAGAGACGATGCTGTACTCCCACAGCATTCCGGTACTTTTCAATTTCCTTGTATTTATCATACTTCTGATGACATACCAAAACTGAACATTTCACTGCATTGATTCACTGCATGTATGGATCACATCCGACAAATCACATCCACATACTATATCTGCATGCGTTCACTCTATGCACCATACTTGCATCTGATATACATACCCTGGCTGATGTATTCAAACTACCTTTTCAGGTCACACCTCTACAGCCCAGGCCACCCAGGCCTTCTTGAGTAGCAGGGAGAGAGATCTCGACACGTGGCCAAGGGAGACATCGAATGCCTGCTAGACGTGATGATGAGTCTAGTGAGGAGGAGGAGTCGGCAAATCCTCAGTCAGAGACATCCGAGGGCAGAGGTGGTGACACCGGTTCAGGTTCTGAGGGCGGAGACGACGCCGAGGAGGATTTCGAGGATGGCAGCTCTGGTTCAGACGGGGGTTCCGACGGCAGTGGTGCAAAGGCTGCTCAGCCGAAGAGGGTGAAGAGGGCCTTTCGATCTTGAGCCAGATAGCACCGAATCAGATGTTTTTTTGCTTTGTTTTCTTTTTGCTAGTAGTTATAGCACATTGTACAGTGTTAGGCAGTTTTATTTTCCTTAAAACTTGTACTTTGTTGTAAAAAGAAACCATGATGAAATGAAAACAACTTTTTGTTCAAAAAGTGTTGCATTTTATATTCCGAGCATCGCATCGCATCACACAGCATGAAAATGAGATTGATGGAAATTGAACATTCATGTATTGCTAAGTCAGGTAGTGAACCAACATAACAAACAAAACAACTTAAAAAAAACAATTTGATAAATGAATTATAACAACTCAATAAGCAAGGAGCAACAACTCGATAATCAAAGAGCAACAACTCGATAATCAAAAAGCAACAACTCGATAAGCAAATGCATATTGGATAAACAAAATGACCGGACGCATCCAAAGCAGAAGTAAACTCAGACCTTCAGCATTCTTAGCACATAGGAAGGCTAAAGACTTTCTTCTGGAGACAAGAAGGAGCTGTAGATAGGGCTGCAAATGAACCGAGCTGTTCATGAACAGGCTCGGCTCGGCTCATTAAGGGCTTGGCTAGGCTCGGCTCGGCTCGTTTGGTAAACGAGCTGAGCTTGAGCTCGAATATTAGGCTCGTTTAGTAAACGACCCGAGCTCGAGCTCGCATAAGCTTGGCTCGTTTATCTTTATTTAAATTATATAATAAATATATTATTTATATATATAAATAATAATATAAATACATTTTTTATATATTAAATAATATAAATAATATTTTTTATTTAAATATTTATATTTAAATAATATAAATAATATTAAAAAAAATTTATCGAGCCAAGCCGAGCCGAGCTCGAGTTTCATTAAAATTAACGAGCCGAGCCGAGCCAAGCTCGAGCCCAGTTCCTTATTGAGCCAAGCTCGAGCTCAATAAACGAGCTCGATAAGTAAACGAGCCGAGCTCGAGCTCAACAAAGCTCGGCTCGGCTCGGTTCGTTTGCAGCCCTAGCTGTAGACCACTTTTTGCTCACTGCTGACTAGTTTAAAGGACTATCGACCAGAAAAGTGGTCTATCGACCAGAAACAGTGGCTGGTCGACCAGAAAATGTGGTCGGTCGGCCAGTGAGGCTGGGGACCTCCAGATTTTTGCCACCTGTCTTCTAAACAGTGCCTTATCTTTTATAAAGGTTCCAGCTTCGTGGTTCCCTCATTCTAACTCAGTTTTTGCACCAAATGAAGGCATTTCTTGTCCAAAATCTCACAAATTGGATTACTAACTTGGATGGCTTGGAAAAGCTAAATTTCCGGGGCTTCAGAATAAATGCACTATTCACGCTGCGCCGTACCCTGCTGCGTTTTCCGTTCATTCATGCCGCGGCTAGGTGTTGGAATCCGGTAACTCATGTTTTTAGCTTTGGCGGACAAGAGATGTGTCTTACTTTCGAAGATTTCCAAGCTTTGGTGGAATCTCAGCGCGATGAAGAGATCTTGCCCCAATTCCACTTCAGCCACATCCAAGCCTTAGGATGGATGTGCGGGCTCACTTTGCATGACGCTCGGTCTTTGATTTGCGACGGAAAACTGGACATCCCCAGCTTGATTCGTCAGTTTTCTGACGCCAGTGACCGCGACGATCATCACTGGCAGGGTTTTTGGTGACATGCACTTTGCTTGTGCATGTTGTCTCATTTCTTGCTTGCCCCAGGCTCCGGAGGGTCTAGCGTCCGTTTGATTGAGGTTACCCAAGGTTTAAAAGAGGGCAAAAGCTGTATTGCCATGACGCTAGCTGAGACACTGATGGGTTTGGATACCTTCCATCGCCGGGAGATGACTAGATTCGCGGGGAGTCCACTACTGCTGCAGGTAATGTTTCCCACCCTATCTCACATATATTTCTCACATCACTTGGCCCTCAGGCTCGGTTTTTGCTCTCAAAACCCTTTTCTCACTTTTCTTTCCCTGTACACCTCTCTATTCTTTAATCTCTCATTTTTCATCCCTTCCCAGATATGGTTGATGGATAAGTTGAAGATTGTGGACTCATGCCCAGCATATTCAGCTCGCGGCTATTTCTTCCGGCGACGTCTAGTTGATGCCCCTGATGAGGGATGGTGGTGCGAATGAATGTGCTGTTTGTCTGCTGTCGACATTGCTTGGTGCTGCCCTTGGCTTAATTTACCGGCGATGAGCTACAGCATGTCTTGCTAGCCTGGGATTCAGTTGATCAGTTTGACACACTATGTCTTTTACTTCCTATTTTGAATCCAGTGCCAATTTGGGCATGATCAGACTTGCCTGGAAGAGGGGGTAGAGTACCCTGCCATATTTCCAGTCCGAGGCGCACAGCTAGCTCGGTATGCCACAGCATAGAGGTCGAGAGAGCTTCTGGCCCTCGCTCCCACTTTCAGTTGCACCCTCTCTGATGAATGCATAGCTTGGCTCGATGAAGAGGCGCATGTTGGGCCTACTTTGGCGTCAGAGGCTTCCACAAGCTCTGGGAGGGGGCGCAGGAACACCTGACTTATCCATGCCCTGAATTTATTGCTTTATCAGTACTTTCAAGTTTTCTTTATGAATGTAATAACAAACAACTTCAATTTGTATTCAAGAGTAGAACTCTGTACTGAAATCAATGTAATTGAAGGTTGTGGGTACTGAAAATTTTCTGTTTGGTAAAAAATGGTCTAAGTCGTAAAAAGATTAATTTGAACAAAATCAACTTTTATTAAAACTTTTCAAAACCATTTTCGATATGAATCACAACTGGACACGCCTGAGATCTATCACTGAGATGTACAACCCCGGATCTAGCAACTGGAAAGTTGCCCTAGTCTGAATAGCACTGCACTGGAGATGACAACCAAGCTCTTGAATGCAGAATAGACAAAAATGACCAACATGATCACATGGACAAAGTTGACTTGGAAGTGTTTATGGCTGAACTTCAGAATGAAGTTGCCTACGTATCCCGAAGATGGGAATCAAGCCTTACGTAGTTCAGTTCAGGTTCACGCATGTATTAACACTCTTCTTCTGTGCTCTAACTTTTGCCAAGGCCGCCATTTCTGGGTTTTCAACCTTGCGAGCTCAGTTTTTATTATTTCAAATTTTTTATGCTCTAACTTTTGCCTAGGTCGCCCTTTCGGGTTTTCGGCCTAGCGAGCCACTCATGGATAATATTTCTTCAACTTGTCTATGTTGATCGGCTGGGAGAACTCTAGGCCATCTAGGTCCATCAGAACAACAGCTCCACCCGACCAGATAGACTTGATGATGTAAGGGCCAGTCCAATTAGGTCTGAACTTGCCCCTAGGGTTGTGGATGAGAGCTCTATTGTCTTTGGGCACTAGATCCCCCTCTTTCAAATTCCTGGACTTAACCTTCTTGTTGAAAGCCCTGGCAATTCTTCATTGATAACCCTGGACGTGATACAGTGCTTTCAGCCTTCTTTCATCAAAGAGCATGAGTTCTTCGAACCTGCTTTGCTGCCAATCTACCTCGGCTACCTGACACTCAGCCAATACCCGTAATGACGGAACCTCAACTTCGATAGGCAAAACAGCCTCCATCCCATAAACTAAGGAATACATAGTTGCCCTAGTAGAAGTTCGAATTGAAGTCCGGTAGCCCCAAAGAGCAAATGGTAGCTTATCTGGCCAGTCCCTGTAGGTTTCCACCATTTTCTGTAGAATGTGCTTGATGTTCTTGTTGGCGGCCTCAACTGCTCTGTTGGTTTGCGGCCGATATGTAGATGACTTATGAAAAGCCACATCGTACTTCTCCAATAAGTCGATCACCTCCTTCTTGAAGTGGGAACCATTATCCGAAATATTCTCTTTCGGGACCCTGTAGCGACAAATAATGTTGTTCCTGATGAACTTAGTGACATGCAATGCCTTCAACACCGCGTAAGATTGGGCCTCAACCCATTTCGTGAAGTAGTCTATCGCTACCAGAATGTACTCATGCATGTTGGACCCCTTCGGAGTGACAGCTCCAATTACATCAATCCCCCAAACTGAAAAAGGCCATGGCGAAGTCATATTGTACAGCTTCGACGACGGAATGTTCATGCGATTTGCATGGATTTGACATTTATGGCATCGCCGGACAAAACCAATACAATCTTCCTCCATGGTTGACCAGTAATAACCCTGCCTAAGGATCTTCCGGGCTAGCATCACCCCGCTCATGTGCGCTTCGCACTCTCCTCCATGGATGGCCTCCATCAGGCGCTTGGATTCTTCAGCATCAACGCACAGCTTGTGCATCCTGAGATGACCCCACTTGTACAGTTTACCCCCGCAGACGATGAACCGACCAACCATTCTTCAAATTGCCCTCTTATCTTTGGCATTTGCCTCTGGTGGATACACCTCATTTTTCAAGAAGTTCTAGATGTCGTAATACCAGAGATTCTCATCTTGTACCTCATCTATGGCAGCAATCAACTCGTAGGCCGGCACGAATTTCTATTCAGTAATGATTAGACGCATCCGAATTCCGAAAGGGATGTCTATCATAGAAGATAGAGTTGCTAATGAATCAGCGAACCTGTTGTTCTCTCTTAACATATGAGCGAAGTTTAGTTTCTTAAACCAAGGAATCTGAACGTCTAAAGTCTGGTGATAGATTCTCATATTTTCTTCTTTAACTTTCCAATCTCCTTTAGCTTGAGATACAACAAGGTTCGAGTCCTTGATGACATCCAACCGTTTTGCCCCTAGTTCTAGGGCGGCTTCCAATCTAGCAATACATGCCTCATACTCTGCCTCATTGTTCGACACTTTGAACTGGAGTTTGAATGCTAAAGGTATGCGGAATTGTCGGGCACTATCAACAACACCACTATCCCGTACTCGTATTGGTTTGACGCTCCGTCAAAGTACATTGTCCAAGTTTCTTCTTCTACATGTAGAATGGCCTCGTTTGGGAACAGATACTCAACTGCTTCATCTCCTTCAACTGGGTGGTCGGCTAGGAACTCTGCTACCGTTCTCCCTTTTACTGACTTACGCGTCATGTACTTCAGATCAAATTTGAAAACCAAAGCAACCGACGGGCTAGCCTACCTGTAAGTGCTGGTTTCTCGAAAAGATATTTGATGGGATCTAATCTCGAAACCAGTATTACAGAGTGAGCTAGCAGGTAGTGCCTCAGCTTTCTGGTAGCCCATACCAAGGCCAGACAAGCCTTCTCCAGTGGAGCGTAGCAGGTCTCGTAATACAGCATTTTCTCGCTCAGGTAGTTGATAAGTACAGGATCAACGGTTTCCCTGGCTCAGGCAGTGACAACACAGGTGGGTTCTGTAGATATTGCTTGATTTGTTCGAAAGCAACTTGGCATCGGTCGTCCCACTAGAACTTCTTTCCTTTCTTCAGAAGACCAAACAGTGGTTCACAAGTCACGGTTAATTTTACAATAAACCGTCATATGAATTGCACTTTACCCAGAAAGCCTCGCACCTCATTTTCAGTCCTTGGTGGTGGCATTTCTAAGATGGCCTTGATTTTAGAAGGATCGACCACGATACCCCTTTGTGTGATCAAGAATCCCAGTATTTTCCCTGTTGTAACACCAAATGTACATTTCTGAGGATTCAGCCGCAACCGATACTCTCTGATCCGTTGGAAGAATTTCTACAAGGCGGTGTAGTGGCCCTCTCTTTCCTTGGACTTGACAATCATGTCGTCTACATACACCTCAACCTTTTTATGGATCATATCGTGCAAAATTATGGTCGCAACCCGTTGATACGTAGCCCCAGCGTTCTTCAAGCCAAACGGCATCACCCTATAACAATAAGTTCCCACGGGGTGGTGAAAGCAGTCTTTTCCCTACCTTTGGGTGCCATCAAAATTTGATTGTAGCCTGAAAACCCATCCATGAACGAGAGGAGCGCATGCCCAGCAGTGAAGTCCACTAATTCGTCGATATACGGCAGAGGAAAGTCGTCCTTTAGACTGGCTTTCCTCAAATCCCAGAAGTTTACACATACCCGAATTCTGCCGTCCTTCTTCGGCACCGGAACTATATTGGCCAACCAAGTAGGGTATTCAGATACCAACAGGAACCCTGCGTCAATCTGCTTGGTGACCTCTTCTTTGATTTTCAGAGCCCAGTTCGGACGGATCCTTCGGAGCTTCTTCTTAACAGGTCGGGCCTCTAGGTCAAGAGGGATCTGGTGTTGTACAATCTCAGGTTTGATTCCAGGCATGTCTTTGTAGGACCACATGAAAACATTTTTGAAATCTTTTAATAAAGCGACTAAGTGCAAGCGCTCGCACTCCTCCGAAGACAACGTGGACCCGATATGGACCAGTCGCAGATCCTTTTCGGTACCAATGTTAATTGTGGTGATTTCATCAACCAAAGGTTTTACAAACCTATCCTACTCTTGATCAATCAAACGTTGTAAAATCGGAGGAATTTCTTCCTTGTCGTTTTCATCAAAATTTTGAAAGTCTTGATTAATGCAATAAATTAAAGGGACATAAAAGTACTCGGAAGCCACAGCCGTACCATTCTCATTAATAACATCCAGTTCGCCTGATTCCTCTATTACAACAGACTCAAAAGGAAAAAGAAAAAGATGACCTGGACAGGATAGTGGCATCTGGGTTATCACCTCCAAGAATACCGGACTCAGACTCAGAAGAGCTGGAATCTGATTCCGACTCCACAGACTCGGTGGAATCAAATTTCGACTCACTACTTGACCTGGTGCTGCTCGATAAAAAGCCCTCATCGTATTGCCAGACAAGGGAGGGTGCGATGGATGCATCAAGAAAGCCTGAAGATGGGCCCACAGCCACTTCATCCCCGATCATGGAAACTGAAAAGTTATCCCCTAAGCACTCCGGTACGATCTGAGGATCTGAGAGGAGACAAGCTAGTGCTACCCCCATCTTAATTTCTGTGCTCTCGGAATCCTCCTCCTTGCACTACTCAACCTCAGCTAGTAGGTCTGTCTGCTCTTCGACAACTTCATCCCCGGACAGCTGAAGATCAAAAAAGATTTCGAAACTGGGCAAGCACCGCTTCTTTGAATTCATCTAGGGCTCTGGAAAGCCACAGAATGGGAACTCTTCTCCCTCCAGGACAAAGCGTCCATTTAGGGTCCCCTGGATAGGTCGGTGCACCAACTCATAATGCTTCCCGGCCTGCTTTGCCCTGGCTCTTCCGACCATCTCTCTTCATTTCCTCGCCCAATCCTTTTTGGTAGGCAGATAACCTAGGCCAAAGGTATATGGGTTGTGTGGCACTTCGGTCGATATTACAACGTCCTTCCGGCCACTTCATCCTAATCCCATTCCGAGCACGTGCTAAAGCTTGTTCATAAGGTAGACAGATTGTGCACTGACGTATAGCCCTTCATCAACAGCTAGCATGTCCTGTACAACCCGGGCCTTAGCTAGGGTGAATCCTGACAAGAATACATCCTCCGTGCCATGCTGAATCTCTAAAACTAGTGTAGAAACCTCAGGCGGCGGATGTATTGAAGAATTTCCAAAAACGATTGCCACCCCCTTTCCGTGGGGGTACTTCAGCATCTGGTACAAGGTGGAAGAGATAGCCTTCACTTGGTACAGCCACGGCCGCCCAAGGTGTAGATTGAAGGTTGCGGGAACATCCAAGACAAGAAACTCAATGTCCTGTTGCCCCGGACCAACCTGAGTCTTAATCTGTATGGTCCCTATCACCTCTTGGCTGGTATTATCATAGGCCCATATCACCTGGGCTGTAGGCACAAAATCCGCGGGCTTCAACCCGATAGCATATGTTGTCCTCAATGGACACACGTTGATTGCAGATCTTGTGTCGACCAAGATCACCAGTATCCACTTCTCTTTGCAGTCCACGGAGATATAGAGCGGTTTGTTATGGTCTGAGCCCTCATGCGGCAGCTCTTTGTCGGTGAAGGTCAGGGTCGGGGAAGTTCCTCTCGGGAAAACCAGCCCCGCCAACTGCACAGGAGTTGTATCGATTGAAAGTTTAGCCCTGTCCATTGCAGAAAGAACGGCTTGTCTGTGAACTCTCGAGGCCATAAGCAGTCCCTAAATGGAGATGTCTGCTAGAATTTTCTTAAGTTGGTTCAGTACAGCCTCCTCCTCCAGCAGTTTTTCTTTCTACCTCTTTGTTTCTTTGTTCTTCCTGGATGCCTCTGGCTGGTCCAAGTATGGGGGTTTGAAGTACCGCCCACTCCTGGTCATATGGTCAACCTCCTCAACATACCAGGTGTCATTCGGTTTGTTCTGCCCCCAATCTTCGTCAGTGTAGGCAAGACGTAAGTTGTCGTCTTTCTACCACATCCCGTCGGCAATCGACAAACAGCTGTCCGATTCTGTTGCAACTATTTCTGTGCTCACAGCACATTCCGTCCCCGCAGGGGCTTTGGCCTTCCTAGCCCTCTCAAGATCCTTGACCTTTTCCTGCTCAAGCCGCTTAAGTGCAGCCTCCTGTTTAGTGTCTACTGTACTCAAACTGCCCGTATCCCGAGCAAAATTCTTTGCACCGATGCTCTCCGGTGATTTCTCCTGATTCTCGACCGTTCTGGCCACTGCTAATATCCCAGCTTCTGATTGCCCTGTTTTGGCTGAGGCACCTCAACAACATCTGGCTCGTCGCTGAGCCACCCAGTATTTTCTACTGACCCATCCAAGTTGAACCAGTTGACAATCACGTCCCCGAATCCTGTTCATTGAAGAATTGTAGATTCGCGATATCTTCCTCCAACTCTGCTAGGTCATCCAACCCCTGACTTGGTCTATCTTCCCTGACCACACTGATTTCTGCCCTAGCTGGCAACTCTACCCTCGGCTTAACCTGATCTGTTGATGTGATATAATCACTCAGGTTGTACGCAAAGCTCCCAGACCCCTCAGGCTCTGAATCAACATTCCCATCTACTTCCAAAGTTATCCCAGTTCTATCTTTGACAGTCACCACCACCGGTTCAGGTTGGGTTTGGGAGATGCTCAACGTGCATAAGTCCGTGCTGTCTGGAATGAACGCCTCAGGCTTGGGTAGGTGGGAGGGTGTGATATATATGCTTGGGTCATATGGAATGGCCGTTGACTGGATGAAGTTTACCTGCCTAGGGGGAGGGTTTTGATTATGTGGGGGGAGAGGATTGGTGGTGACATTTGGCTTTTGTGGTGGTGTAATTACCTTATTGTCAATGAGATCCTGGATCTCATGACGCAGCCTGAAGCACTGGTCGGTGTCGTGACCGTGCTGCTGATGAAAGGCACAATATTTAGTCGAGTCATGCTTTAGAGGGAGAGGATCGGGTCGAGGCCGTTGGTCTAACGATTTTAGATGTCCTTTCTTGAGTAAGACTCCCAGAGCTTTGGACAAAGGCATATACAATGGGGTGAAAACCCTTTTGCCTCGGGGTGGATAATTCAGAGTTTGGGGGTTTGAAGTGGAAGTACCAGCAAAGGGATTGGCTGTTTTTGGAGTGGTGGTAGTGACGATGCCCACATCGGAAGTTCTGGTAGCTGCAGCACTACGCGTGCCTGTATTCGAACTGTGGGTAAATGCCCTCCTGGGCTACTCTCTCTCGTGGTCAATCAGATCCTGCTTCATGGCGTCCTCAATCTATACCCCAATCTCGTGTAAATCCGTAAAGGTGGGAAGGGGTAAGACAATCATTTTTTGCATCAGCTTGGGTTGGAGATTGCTCACAACCATCCGTATCTGATCCTTGTCGACCGGTCTGATGGTCATCTTAGAAACAGGTTACAAAGTCAGAGAAGCCCTCTTTCGGCTCTTGTCTAGCTGTCTTGAGATCACGAGTTGTGATCTCGATCTATGTATTGTATGAGTACTGGGCAATGAAGGTGTAGACACCCCATTTTTGACCGTCCTCAAGACTTGGACGTCACTGTTTGAACACTCGGTGATCATCCTTGTTTGTGTTCGTCTTGAGTTCCTAGAGGCCTCGGCTGCGCGCCTTGCCTCAGAATCTCTCGGCGCGACTGCTTTGTGTCTGGTTTTGCACCAAGAGCTTGTGGATGTATTCCTGAGGGAAGGGGGTAGCCTGTCGACCAAGTCTCCTGCCCACCGGGCACTGTGATTTTCAATCGGCCAAATGTGATGGCCGATCGACCAATTTGACTGCCGGTCGACCACTTTGATAGCCAGCCGGCCAAATGTGGTTTTCAACAGATATTTCTGTAGACAGCTGGCAGCTGTCATTCTAGGCCATACCCTAGTCCATGCCTGGACGTGGGTGTTCTGAGGAGCTGTAGATTGATACATATCTATATCAATCAAGCTCTCTCACATAGAACAAGGAGGAGAAGGAAGAGATATACAACTTGGAGCAAAAAAATCTCTCTCTCTCTACAGTTTCTGCCTCTCTCTCTAAGGTTTAGGGCTTGTTTGTGCTCAAAAGTGCATTTTCTTTGCACTTTTGCATACAAACACCTAGTTCTCTACTCCCCTTATTGAGCTGAGATCCTTGGAGGTGATTCTTGGGGTGATTTGAAGCCCTTTTTTGGTCCAAAAGTTGCTGATTTGCTATTATGTTACAAGGGTAAGACTTTTGTCCCTTTTTATCCCTTTTTTGCAAAGCTTTTTAGCCTATCTTGCATCTATTTTTGAGCTTAGCATATAACATAGAAAAGTCTTTTTTTTTGAGTACTCTAAATAGTTTGTCAAGGGTGTTTTAAGCTTTGGGGTTGTTTGACCCCTCTTAAGGCTTGTTTGGCCTTTGTTTTGTGCCATTTCGGTTGAGCTCCGGGACCAATGAGTTTGGGCCTCCTCACCACTGAAATCTTGAGGGATTTCAGTGATGAGGATGGTGCCTTGAGGTCCTAGGAAGGAGAGGGCCACCCCCCTCCTTGTTGTCCTTGAAAAGGGCCATTTTTGCCTCTTGAGAGAGCATCTTGTTTAAGTGCATGTTGGCCATGCTTTAACTGATTTTTGTGCTTATTATGTCATAATATAGCTCTGTTTTCAGTGGGTATGGACACACCTTGCATGCCTTGCATACATGTCTTGTAATGCCACATTTTTGCCTTAACATGCTTTAGGTGTTGACCCTTGTTCTGGCATGATTTAGGCTTAGCTTTGTGAAGCTTACATGCATATTTTGATGTGCTAAGGGACTGTTTTAGGTCATTTGAGTCATTCATGTCTTGCTTTGTATAGCTACCATGCAATCCCTCTTGAATGCCTTAAGCTTTGGCCTCTCTAGCATGCATTACTTGCATTGTTTCAGTGGTTTGGAACCACTTATCATGTTATTTCAGTCCTTATAACATGCTTGTATCCTTGCCTTTGATGCCTCTTTGATGCCTCTAAGAGGTGGTGTTGTATGCTCCATGTTTAAGCATTTGTGCATGCCTCCATGTGTAGATCATTTAGATGCCATCTAGGTGGTTTTTAGGATTTGCCTTAACATGATTTGGGACTATTTTGGTCCACTTTGGTCATTTGCTTCATGTGTCATTTAACCATAGTCTAAGTTCTTGGGCTTGGTTGCATGCCTTGCTTGCATTGGTAGTTGGATTTGGTATCATCTTAACATGATTTTTAGAGTTTGATGTGCATGCCATTTGTCCATGATTATCCTCTTTTAAGTGTGCTTAAAAGATGTTCTTTAATGCTTAAGCGTTGGGCCATTTTTGCATGCATTGTTTGTGTGTGTATTTGCCTCCATTCCATAGCATTTTGGCTTCCTATTTAGACATGGCCGAGGCTTGTCCATCTTGTTCTAAGTCCATCTTTCGCATGTTGTTCAAATGTGATCACATTGCTACATGTTTGCATGCTTCGGTTACATAATGTTTGCATGCTCATTACTTGCATTGTTGACACATGCTTAGCTATATTGCATTTTGTTGCATGCTTCCCCTATGTTCATATAGCATACTAGTTTGCATGCCTAGGTTGCACACCATCTAGCATGCATGCCTTGTCCCTTGATCTAGTGATAGGGATTGGGCCATGGTTTGTGTGTGTGCATTGCATTTGAAATCAAAATGCATACTTGGTCCCTTGGGCCATCATGCATGGAAATGCGTGATTGGTGGCCCGAGAATCGAGGCCCATCCTCCTTTGAGTCATAAACATGATCAGGAGTGTGGTTGGTGCATACATTTGCTTGAAATACATTGCCATGCCTTGCCTGCCCTCTGCTGCTATCAAGCAGGTTTCAGCAGGAAGAATTGGCTGGCCGGCAGTCTTGGGTGCCGACCGGCAAAACAGGCTTGGCCGAGAACATAATTTTGTGGCCGGTGACCATTCTCCATGGCCGGTGGAGTTCTCACTCAGCCGGTAGTGTCCCACAACACTCAGAGAAGCAACCTTGGGAGTTGTGCAATTTTCAGAGAAGCAGAACAGTCAAAGCAGAGGCAAACTTGTGCATGGCGTTGGATTTCCGAGCAAACCTGAGCACCCGCGCATTGGATCCTCTTCCCGAGGCCTTTACTGCTTTCTTAAGCTTAGTAAATTGGCTTAATTAATTAGGTGGTCTGTAATAATTAATTAGTTTGTAGGTTAATTAATTTGTATTATTCTTTTGGTCCCTCCGAGCGAGGGTGAATTTGTAATAAGTGTGGGTGCATGTGTGCATGTCTTCCAACCCCCACTTCTTTCTCCCTTTTACTTACCTGCTTTGATGGTTATTATTAGGACATATTTACTTTAGCATACCTTATGCTATGCACGCGTGCATCATTCATTAGTCTTGCATGCACCAGGCTCGGTGCATCATACTAACTGCATAAGTATTTCAAATCTAACTTGAATACGTGCTACTTGTGCATTTTCACATGTCATTTATAGACTAGCCTACTCTAGTAACATTCCGTATGCGTTGCATTAGGTATTTAAACATGGACTTGGATCATGCATGATTGCTAACATGTTCTTGTTTTGGCACGGAGTACTAGGTGAGCTCTTTATGCTTTAGCATCTCACATGAGTGTGAACGTTAACATGATAGCATGATCACCATGAGGCTAGCTGGTTATGTGATATAACTGCTTGAATGCCTGTGGGTGGAGGTCGAATTACCTAAATTGGAATAATGCATTAAAACCATGAGTTTTAAGCCCAATAGATAGTGGCAAAACCATCTTTTCGAAAGCCCACTTGAGGGTGGCAAAATCTGCATTTCTGCCTACTTGCGAGTAGCAAACCATTTTCAAAACAGGCATGAAATGTTTTGTTCCAATTTAGGCGATTTGGTCTATACTTATTTGCTGTGCGCATAACATGGTAATTCTAGGCTAATAAATGGAATAAGAACAAATAACGTTTTCAAAAATGGATATCACGGTGTAGACACCCCATTTTTGACCGTCCTCAAGACTTGGACGTCACCATCGGAACACTTGGTGATTACCCTTGTTCGTGTTCGTCTTGAGTTCCCGGAGGTCTCGGTTGCGCGCCTTGCCTCGGGATCTCTCGACTCGACCGTGTTGTGTCTGGTTTTGCACCAAACACTTGTGTTTTGCCTTGGAGGGGCAGGGAATGCCTTGTGAGGCATCCCCATACATCACCGGCCATGGCTTGAGGCCACCGGCCAGTGATTTTGCACCATCGGCAATGTATATTGTCGGTCGGCACTCTTTGTTGCCGGTTGGCCATTTATTTTGCCAAAATGGCAATTTTGAATGGCCGATCACTGTTCATCTACTTTTAGTAGATATTTTGTGCCAGCTGTGATAACTGGCACCCACTCTGCTCCCCTCCATACACGTGTATGGAGGGATTTCCCTCTTGGATGGCTTGTTTTGGAAGCCTTACAAGAGGGAGTTGCCTATAAGAAGAGGGTTCCTCTCTTGGCATGAGGGTTAGAAAAAATTGTTAGAGAAGCTCTGGTTCTAGGTTTAGGGTTTTGTATCTATCCTATATCTATATCTCTCATTCTCTTGTATTGTGTGTGTTTAAGCCTTAGTTTTATACACAAACACCTACTATTACACCTTCCCTTGGCTATTGAGGTTCTAGGGGATTGTTTTCAGAGTTTTGAAGCTGGTTTGGACCTAAGGAGATAGCTGGTCCACCATTTGTGAAGAGGGTCTACAAGGGTAAGACTTTTGTCCATTTTTACCCCATTTTTGCATAGCTTTTTAGCCTATCTTGAAACTGCTTTTGAGCTTTGTGTATAAGATAAAAAATTTCTGTTTTTAGGCCCTCTAAATAGTTGTTTAAGGTTGCTTCAAGCTTTGGGGTTGTTTGACCCCTCTTAAGCCTTGTAAGGCTCCATTTTGTGCCATTTTGGGTGAGCTCCGAGACCTTAGTGTTTGGGCCTCCTCACCACTGAAATCTTGAGGGATTTCAGAGGTGAGGATGGTGCCTTGAGGTCGCAAGAAGGAGAGGGCCACCCCCTCTCCTTGTTGTCCTTGAAAAGGACCATTTTTGCCTCTTGAGGGAGCACCTAGCTTAGGCTCTTGTTGACCATACCTTAGCTGTTATTTATGCTTCCATGAAATAGCATTGTTTTAAGTTGGTTTTGGTACACCATGCTTGCTTAGCATACATGCCTTGTAATGCCATTTTGTTGCCTTCACATGCCTTAGGTTGTAAACCATTGTTCTAGCATGTTTTAGGCTTGGCTTTGTGAAGCTTTCATGTTTATTTTGCCATGATTAAGGTCTGTCCTTAGTTGTTTGGGTTGACCTTGGCATGCATTGTATAGCCCCTTTGCATTTTGGCTTGTTGGCCTTAAGGGTGTGAGTGTATAGAATGCATTACTTGCTTTGATTTAGTGGGTTGGGACCATTTTCCATGTCATTTCAGTCCACTTAATATGCTTGTATGCTTGCATTTCATGGTCCCTTTGTTGTGTCAAAGGCTTGTGTTGCATGCTCCATGTTTTGGTCATTGTGCATGCTTTTGAATTCAAGTCATTTAGATGCCATCTAAGTGCACCCTTGGCTTTGTTTAAGTCTGCATTTGACTTGTCTTAAGTCCCCTTAGCCTTGTGAGGTTTGGTGGACTTGACCTTGGTTTAAGCCTCCTTGGCTTGTCTTAAGCACTTGGGTCATTGTGGCATGTTTTGCTGGTCTTGTATAAATTGATTTGGCATCATCTTGTAAAATGATTTTAGAGCTTAATGCATGCTATATGTCCATGTTTGCATCCTCTTGAGTGTGCTTGAGAATTGCTCTTTAATGCTTGAAGTGTTGGAGATCATTTGCATGAATGTTTGTGTGCCTATTAGTCCTTCATTTTTGAGCACCTTGGCCACTGTTTTAGGCCTAGTAAGGGCTGCCTAAACCGTGCTTAAGTCCATCCTTTGCTTGTTTGCATGCTTACCTTGCATATTTGCTTGCATACTTGTATAAATGCATTGTATGCCCATGTTGCATGCTAGTTCACATGCCTAGGTTGCACTCCATCTAGCATGCATGCCTTGTTCCTTGATTTAGTGATGGGAGTTGGGCCTTTGTTTGTTGGTTTGCATTGCATTTGAAATCAACATGCATAGCTTGGTCTCTTGGGCCATCACGCATTGAAATGCGCGATTGATGGTCCGAGAACCAAGGACCATGTCCCTTTGAGTCATAAACATGATAAGGGATATGGTTAGTGCATACATTGCTTGAATTGCATTGCCATGCAAAGCTCTGTCCTCTGCTGCTGTCAAACAGATTCTGCAGGAACTTTTTGCCGATCGACTGCACATAGTACCGACCGGCAATCCATCTGTGGCCGATGGATTCATTTTTGGCCGATCGACACCAAATCACAGCCGATGATGATTCCCTCCAGCCGGTGGCATTCCCCAACATCCAGTGAGCACATCCTGAGACTTTGGCAGTTTTCAGAGGGGCAGAGCAGGGAAAGCAGAAGCAGCCTACGCATGGCAGTGGACTTTCGAGCAAGACCCGAGCACGCGTGCATTGAGCCCTCTTCCCGAGTCCCTTTTTCTTGCTTTCTTAAGTTGATTAATTTGTTTAATTAATTTAGTTGGTCTATAATAATTAATTAGCTAGGTTAGTTAATTCATTATTCGAATTGTATCATTCTTTTGGTCCCTCCGAGCGAGGGCAAATTTTTAATAAGTGTGGGTGAGTGTGTGCGTGTCTTCCAACCCCCACTTCTTTCTCCCTTTTACTTACCTGGTTTGATGGTTAGTAATAGGACATGTTTAATTTAGCATACCTTATGCTATGCATGCGTGCATCATTCATCAGTATTGCATGCACTAGGCTCGGCGCATCATGCTAACTGCATTAGTATTTCAAATCTAACTTGAATACATGCTACTTGTGCATTTTCACATGTCATTCATAGAATAGCCGAGCCTACTCTAGTGACATTCCGTATGCATTGCATTAGACATTTAAACATGGACTTGGATGATGCATTGATTGCTAACGAGTTCTTTGTTTTGGCACGGAGTACGATGTAAGTATTTATGCTTTAGCATCCTTGCATGCGTGTGAGTGTTGCCATGATAGCATGATTACCATGAGGCTAGCTGCTTATGTGATATAACTGCTTGAATGCCTGTGGGTGGAGGTTGGATTGTCTGAGTTGGAATAGCTCATTGAAATCCGTGTTTTAGCCTACTTGCGAGTAGCAAATTCCAAAACATTTTTCAAAACAAACGGATGTGCAATGCTTATTTCCAAATTAGCCGATCTAGTCTATACTTTTGTGCTGTGCGCATAACATAGTAACTCTAGGCTAATAATCGGGATAAGAACACATAACGTTTTGAAAAACGGATATCATGGTTAGTAGAGGCCGATCTTCGGATCGGACGAGAGATCTGGTCCGTTTGAGCCAGTCGAGTGCTCATCATGGAGGTCTTGGCTCTCCACTGGGTGACAAAATTTGAGAAGCCCTCCTTTGCCTCTTGGTGAGTTGCTTCGAGATCATGAGTTGTGACCTCGATCTGAGTGTTATAGGAGTATTGAGCAATAAAGACCTCAACCATCTCTTCCCAATTCCTCTTTATAGAGTCTTCAAGTTTAGCATACCAGATGGCCGCGATACCTGAAGTCTAGACAGGCCCATCGACTACAGAATGTCTGAAAATAGCCACAAGTGGACCACGGGATCACCCGAGCCATCAAAGTAGTCTATATGCGGCATTTTAAACCTATCTGGCGGTGTCACTGTTATATCGATATAGCCATCCTCTATATCCGGGATCGAATTCACACCCTGTGCTCGTTTGAAGAGCTTCTCTAACTTGCCCACTGTAGACACCCCATTTTTGACCGTCCTCAAGACTTCGACGTCACCGTTTGAACACTCGGTGATCATCCTTGTTTGTGTTCGTCTTGAGTTCCTGAAGGTCTCGGCAATGCGCCTTGCCTCAGGATCTCTCGACTCGACTGTTTTGTGTTTGGTTTTACACCAAACACTAGTGTTTTTGCTTTGGAGGGCAGGGAATGGCTTTTTGGCCATCCCCACAATCCACCGGCCATGGCTTGAGGCCACCGGCTGTGTTTTGTTGGCATCGGCTAAATGTTTGGCAGACCGACACTCTAGATGGTCGACCGGCCATCTATTTTGGTCAACTTGCATTTTTAGCTAGCCGACCACTGTTCATCTACTTTTGCAGATATTTTTATGCCAGCTGTGCTAGCTGGCATACACTTTGCTCCCTTCCATACACGTGTATGGAGGGATCTCCTTCTTGACTAGCTTGTTTGGAAAACTTTACAAGAGGGATTGTCTATAAGAGGGAGCCTCTTCTCCCTCCATTAGGGTTACAAAATTTTCAGAAGAGCTCTGAGATTAGGGTTTGAGCTTGTATCTATTCCATCTCTATATCTCTCTCTCTCTCTCTCTTTTTGCCTTGTGTGTGTGTTTAGTCTTACTATTGCACACAAACACCTAGTCCTACACCTTCTCTTGGTTGCTGAGGGACCAGAAGGCTGTTCTTGGTGTTTTTGGGTGGTTTTGAGCTTGAAGAAGCTGCTGGAGCATCATTCTTGAAGAGGGTCAACAAGGGTGAGTGTCCTTGCCCTTTATTCCCCATTTTTGCATAGCTTTTTTGACTATCTTGCAACTGTTTTTAGACTTTGCATATAACATACAAAAGTTCTATTTTTAACTTCTTTAAATAGTTGTTTAAGGTGTTTTGAGCTTTGGGGTTGTTTGATCCCACTTAGGGTTTGTTTGGCCCCATTTTGTGCCATTTTGGTTGAGCTCCGGGACCACCTTGTTTGGGCCTCCTCACCGCTGAAATCTTGAGGGATTTCGATGGTGAGGATGGTGCCTTAAGGTCCTAGGAAGGAGAGGACCACCCCCTCTCCATATTATCTTCAATATTCCCCATTTAAGCCTCATTAGTGAGCACCTTGTTTAAGTGTATGTTGGCCATGCCTAAACTATTTTTTATGCTTATTATTCCATAATAGAGCACTGTTTTTACTTGGTTTAGACACACCATGCTTGCTTAGCATACATGTCTTGTAATGCCATGAATTGCCTTACCATACCTTGTGCTTTGAGCCTTGTTTCTAGCATGTTTTTGGCTTAACTTCGTGAAGCTTATATGCTTGTTTCAGCATGCTAATGGTCTATTTTTGGTCATTTGGGTTGTCCATGCTTTGCTTTGTATAGCTACCATGTAACCTCTCTTGTATGCCTTAAGCATTGACCCCTCTAGCATGCCATCCTTGCATCATTTCAGTGGTTTGGAACCACTTGTCATGTCATTTCAGTCTTCATGATATGCTCGTATGCTTGCATTTGATGCCCTTTCATGCTTTAAAAGGTTGGTGTTTCTTGCTCCATGTTTGTGCCATTGTGTATGCCTCTAGGATTAGATCATTTAGATGCCATCTAAGTGGTTTTTGGGGCTTACTTTTGCATGATTTAGGGCTGTTCCAGTTCATTTTGGTCATTTGCTTCATATGTCATATGGCCATGGTTTAAGTCCTTGGGCTGGGTGGCATGCCTAGCTTGCATTGTAGATTGGTTTGGCACCTTCTCTAACATGATTTTCAGAGCTTATACTGCATGCCATTTGTCCATGTTTGCATCCTCTTAAGTGTGCTTGAGAGTTGTTTCTATATGCCTAAGTGTTGGTCCTTGTGTGCACGCATGTTTGCATGTCATTTTGCCTTCATTCTTGAGCATGTTGGCTACTGTTTTGGGCTTGGTATAAAGCTACCCAAATTAGTTTAAGTCCATAGTTCGCATGTTGCTGCATGCTTATCTTGTGTGTTGTCACATTGTTTAGGTTGTTTAACATGTTTGCTCCATGTGTTGTGGCATGATTGAATGAAGTCACATGCTTGCTTGCATGCTTGAACATCCCCATTGTATCGGGCATACTTATTGGTTAGCATGATTGTCACATGCCTTGAATGCTTGTTCGCATTGTTCATGTTGCATACTAGCTCATATGTCTAGGTTGCATTGCATTGACATGCATGCTTAGCCTCTTGAATTGAGTATGATAGAGGTTGAGCTCCTTGGTTGTTTATGTGCATTTCATTTGAAATCAAAGTGCATAACTTGGTTTCTTGGGCCATCACGCATCGAAATGCCTGATTGGTGGCCCGAGAACCGAGAACCATGTCCCTTTGAGTCATAAACATGATAAGGGATGTGTTGGTGCACACATTTGCTTGGAATGCGTTGCCATGCCTTGTTTTGCCCTCTGCTGCTGTCAAAACAGGATTCTGCAGGAAGATTTGGCCGGCCGACCATCTTTAGTGCCGACCAACCAACAATTGGTGGCCAATAGCTTAACCAGTGGCCGGTGATCATTTACTTTGGCCGGTGACCATTTCCCTTGGCCGGTGGTATCCCACAGGGTTCATAGAGTACACCCTAGGAATTTTGCAATGATCAGAGAAGGAAAACAGTGTGGACAGAGGCAACCTGTGCATGGCAGTGGACTTCCGAGCGGAGCCGAGCACGCATTGCATTGGACCCTCTTCCCGATGCTCTTTACTATTTTATTAGATTAGTTAATTTGCTTAACTAGTTTAATTGGTCTGTAATATTTAATTTGCTTGTAGGTTAGTTAAATCTGTATTATTATTTCGGTCCCTCCGAGCGAGGGGAAATTTGTAATAAGTGTGGGTGCGTGTGTGCATGTCTTCCAACCCCCACTTCTTTCTCCCTTTTACTTACCTGCTTTGATGGTTAGTACTAGGACATATTTAATTTAGCATCCTTATGCTATGCATGCGTGCATCATTCATCAGTATTGCATGCATCGGGCTCGGTGCATCATACTAACTGCATAGTATTTCAAATCTAAACTTGAATATGTGCATCAAATGGTTGCATTTCACATGCTATCCTAGGATTAGCCGAGCCTATCCTAATTACATTCTATATGCGTTGCATTAGGCACTTAACATGGACTTGGATCATACATTGATTGCTAACGAGTTCTTTGTTTTGGCTTGGAGTACACTGTAAGTATTTTGTGCTTTAGCATCTCGCACGAGTGTGAATGTTAACATGATAGCATGCTTACCATGTGGCTAGATGCTTATGTGATATGAACTACCTGAATGCCTGTGGGTGAAGGTTGGATTGCTTGAGTTGGAACAACTCATCAAAATTCGTGTTTTAGCCTACTTGCGAGTAGCAAATTTCAAAACATATTCCAAACAAATGGATATGCGATGCTTTGTTCCAAATTAGGCGATCTAGTCTATACTTGTTTTGCTGTGTGCATCACGTAGTAATTCTAGCTAATTAAACCGGAATAAGAACACATGGTGTTTTCAAAACAAGATATCATGATTAGTAGAGGCCGATCTTCGGATCGGGCGAGAGGGGGTGCTCATAGCTGACCTTCCCCAATCGTACCCAAGTTCCCGAGTCGAGGCAACTTTGGTAATGACGGACACGTGGCCTTAGGCAAACGAGTAAGGGTTTCCTAAATTCACCCAAAATAAAATATTTAGGTGGCGACTCTGTATTTGGCAAAGAAGTCCATGTTTGGCATTTCTTTACAAAATCTATTTTTCAAAACGATTTGCCTGATTTGGACTCTTTGGTTCAGATTAAGAACCGTGACATAAAAGGGAGTCCGAACTGTGGTGGCATAAAGCCCGAGGGCGCGTCCACAGTTTCTGGCGACTTTGCTGGGGAAATTAGAGAACTTGACTCGAACTCATGATATCTTGTTTTGACTACACTTATGTGTTTCTTTGTATTGCATGTGCATTGGTGCGCCTAAGATACCGTGTTGGCCATCTGCTATTCTTGAACAGTTTGCCAAAGGCTTGACTTTGTCAAAGCATGCCATAAGGCTGACCGGTTACAGGCTCTGCTAGTATGGGAACGCAAACCTCGGTTTTACCGGGGCACCCTTTTGACCATTCGACCTAGTGCATATTCAGAATCCGTAGTGACCATTTCAAACTAGGACAGGTTGCTTACCCGATTATAGGTTGTTTGAAACTGCTGCGTGCGTAATGAAACCCTAGCTCCTGACAAAATAGGACAGGGAAACCCTACCCCAGCATAGGGGTGTTTTGGTTCTCATTTACTTGCTATGTGCTTTTAGAGTATATGTCTACAGGGAATGTACATATCAGTTTGAAGGTTTAAATACCAGACCTGAGGGCATCAGTATCAGTGTTTCGGGGAATCAGTTATATCTGCGGGTATCAGACTTAGTTTTGGGACAACGATTTTGGGGAATAGTGATCAGTAGTAGAGTACAGTTATGAGGTCATGTCTGTTCTGTCTGGGCTGAACTACTGCTTGTTTTCCCTTTCAGTTCAGAGATTTGGGTTCAAAGACTTGGTGTTCTCCTTCGTTGAGGCAAGACAGATATCTGATCCGTCAGTCACCGTTCAGTTCAGCGGACTTATGATGACCCAAAGTTCAGAGGAAATTATGGTTATGGCAGCCCCGTTAGACCAAGGGATCATCTTGCAGGATGAGACCAATCTTGATGTACCGCACCCACCCAGATCGCCTGCTGCACACCCGATCTGGACCCCCCAGTTGTATCAGGCTCGTGAGCCCACCACGTTTGAGTTAATGGGAATGATCGACGACCTCCAGAGATCCGTGGCCGATCTGGCCTATGGAATGTCGGCTTCGCCACCAGTTGCACCGTATGCTGGGGATTTCATACCACAGGAGCCCCCGCTACTGGGGCGGATTGTGATCGAGCTCAGCCAACTAGTGGTTGCCTCCAGCTACAGCAACGACGTGTCAATAACAACCAGGTTTCGCTCTGATGTAGTAACCCAAACCCTCGATCAGGCTGAGGCTAGAGGTAAGAACAAAGTGGGAACAGATGTTGATCCCGTTGGACAACTGCTGTGGGCAGTTGAGGCTTTGAAAGCGGGGGAATGAATAAGCAGCAAGTGTTCACAGTCATGACTAAAGCTGTGGATAATGCTTTCCCCACTCCAACCGAAGGTAGTTCAAGCCAGGCGAAAAATCGGGATAGGCCCCGTCATGCCAAGACAGTTCCTTTCATTTCCAACCCTGCACCAGGAAAAGATCAGAAAGCCAAGGCAGTGCCTGCCGACCCTTTCGCTAGTGCGTCTAGCAAGAACCCTCAGACTTCGAAGTACCTGCCTCGAGGGCGCAGAGTCTTTCACGCCCTCTACATGCCTTTGTCTAGGGCATTTCAAATTTTGGCTAAAAAGGGGCATCTTAAACCCCTCGAGCCTCGGCCTCTCCCAAAGAATCTCCCTCTCTCACATGATGCTACCTTGTACTGCGCGTACCACCAACAGTCCGGTGACAGCACCGATGGTTGTTTCCGCCTTCGTCATGAAGTGCAAGATTTGATCGACACTGAGGTCATCCTCCCACCTACCTCAGCAAAGTCTGCCACTACTGAGCTATTGGACTTTGAGGATACTGCAAGTTTGTGATCAGGGGTTGGACCACCTGCGAGCGGCACTTGGTGCATTTCGGATGTGGCGTCTGGCACGTACTTTTGAGCATTTGCGAATGCCATTTTTTGTGGTTTTTGACTTAGGTGTTGAGTCAGTTCGGTGGTCTTGTTTTGAGTCTGTCTCTTTGTTTTGAGTCAGTCTTTTTGCTTAAGGGTCTGTCTTGTCGCGTCGAGGCAGTCCCATTGTATAGAATGTCGGGTGATTTCGGGGTTGTTCCCTTGAACACTCTTTTGTTTTGTAATTACCCTTTTGCTTTCTTTTGAGTCTGTCTCTGCCGTGGAGCCAGTTGTAACCAGGGAATCTGAAAGAAATAGCTGTGGCTATCATGTTTCCATGCTTACTGTTATTTTGAGCTAGTTGTGCCAGAGGATTTGAATGGAATAGCAGTACATTCCACCTACTCTCTTGTGCCCTGAAAATCATTGGATTGACCTAAGTTTTTCAAAACCTTTTTGAACACTGCGGTGAAAACAAAGGGAAAGGAATTCCTCGAGATTTTCAAAACTTTGATCAAATTGAGAGAAAGAGAGGCGTGCTGAGCCCTTAATGATTGAAATCATGCTTGTCAGCATAAGTATTGAGAAGGACACTGGCTTGATCCAGATTGGTTCCACACTATCTTTAGCGTGAGCGATTTGTCGCTTCTTTAAAAACTTTCAAAAACAAAACATTTTGCGTGGTCCTGCGAAGACCTGTGTGGAATCGCTCTTGAGATTGTGCAGCTTAGGATCGCTCTCAGCCTCAAGACTTGAGCCCTTGCTTTAAAACCTTGAACCATAATTCGGAGTGTTGAACGATCGATCATCAAGAGAGGCCTGCGTGGCCAGATTGGAAGCAGCCCTCGAACAAGAGGCACCAAAGTCAGATCAAGAAGATCAGATCTCATCAAAAGAAGCTTGTGAAGCTAGAGCCAAAGGACCCCTCCACCTAGGGGCAAAAATGTCCGATATGCTCGAAGAACCGAAGATGGGTCCTTCAGCAAAGCAATACAACAGTCATTTTCCTGGATTCAGATGACTTCAGGATCTCAAAACCATTTGGCATGGACTTGTTACACTTTTACCCTTTGAGAGGCCCGTTGGGTCGAAAACCCAGAAGGGTGACCCTGGAAAAAGTTAGAGCAAGAGAAAATACAAAAAAAAAAAAGAAAAAAAAAATGCAAAAGAAATGGAAAAAAAAGAAAAGAATTGAAAACGGAAAGAAGAACAAAGCTCGCAAGGTCGAAAACCTGCAACGATGCCTTGGCAAAAGTTAGAGCCTAAAAAGTGAAGGTTAATACCCGAGTGTACCTTAACCCAAACTACGTAAGGCTTGATTCCCATGTTTGGGATACGTAGGCAACTTCATCTTGAAGTCCAGCCCCCAATGCTTTCATAGTGACTGAGTCCATGTAATGGTTTTGATCATCCTTGCCTTCTCTGAATCCGATAGTTCGGTTATGACACCCGAACTACGTAGGCTTGATTCCCATGTTTGGGAGACGTAGGCAAGTTCATCCTGAAGTCCTGCCACCAACGCACTTTCAAAGTGACTGTGTCCATATATTGGTTTTGACCATCTTCATGTCCAAGAGTTCGGTCGTGACCACCAATGAGGACTGCTTACAAAATGCTGCGGCGTTATCCAGACAAGGGGCAACTTTCCGTTGCCATGAGTCGCCATTCAAACCAGGGGCAACTTTCCGTTGCCGTGCAGCTCTTTTCAAGCAAGGGGCAATTTTCCATTGGCTCCGATCCAAGGTTGCGCATCTCGAGAGTAGGTTCCGTGCTCGTGAGCAGTGGCCTTTTGCCAAAAAATAGTTTTTTTTTTTTTGAAGAATTTTTACTGAGGTTGACCATTTTTTCGAAAATTATTCTATCTTTTCCAAAACTGGGCCATTTTCTTGGACCCAAAAAAGGAAAATTTTCAGTGCTCATAGCTTAACTCGCATGGTTTTCAAATAAAAAATCGAACCAGTATGTTAATCTAACTCTCATATTGGTCAAAATTGTTTTAGTAAAAAAAAACAAAACAAAAAATGGTCAAAATGATGAACTAGGAGCACAGTTGAGTCAGGTGTTCTGTCTTTACCCCGTGGTTAACATTCCTTACCATAAGGACACTCTACCTGCCAGAAAGGGCGCAACTGGAGCTGTCTGTAAAGGGCTGAAAGCTCTCTCAGCCTCCAAGCGACAATGAATCAAACCAAGTGCGAAGCACGAACTGGAATGGATCAAGGTACTCCGGAACATCAACTAGACGTCCCTGGAGGAAATTGCTGCGAGCTAACAGTGTTGGGTTTGAACCCACAACTTCCTATTCATCCATCAATCACCCTAGGGAGGGATAAAAAATGAGAGATTAAAGAATGGAGAGGTGTAAGTTGAGAGAAAAGTGAGCAAAAGCGTTTTTGAGAGAAAAAACCGACCCTGAGAGCCGAGTGATATGAGAATCACAAATGAGAAAGGGTGGGAAATAATGCCTGAAGGAACTGGCTCCTCGTGATTTAAGGTTTCTCGTTTTCGTAAACACGTCGGTATGTCGTGTCTTTTGTTTTGTTTACCTGAACTTTTGTGTTGAGTCTTTTCCGAGCGTGTCTCGTTATGATTAGGTCGTGTACTTTCTGTTTGAGTCTTTTTTCACTGAGTCCAGTGGTAGGCTCAATACCCCGGTTTGAAAAACCTTTTTCAATCTCAAAAAATTTTAATCATGCTGTGCTCAAAGTGCTGTGCCATTCTCCACATTTATGCGAAGCAAAAGAAAAAAAGGGAAAATTTAGGGCATCTGAGTGTGCTTCAACTTCAGTCGATTCTACCTTTGTATTCTGTCATGTCAGATTGGACTGTTTGTTCAGGGTTTGCCGTGTGCAAAATAAACAGAATGGCCTGTATGCAGATTAATCCCCAACAGAGTATGGGCCGAGTGTTCAAACTAAGCAGTGGGTTGTATGAGTTGTTTTGCCGTTGGCCGGTTCGTTACCTGGTTATTATAATACAAATATTTGACTTTTAGACAGGAGATCAATTCCATTTACATTGTCATGTGATGTGATGTGATGTAATGTACCAAAATGTAACACTTTTTCAGATAAAAAGCTTTGTTTCATTTCATCATCTTTTTTAAGTACAAAGTTTTGGAAAAAAACAAAACCTGCCTGCGGCAGTACAAGGTACTCTAGCTACCAGCAAAAAAGAAAAGTACAAAAACAAAAGAAGAAGAAAAGCAGCAAAAATCTGGATCAATGTCAAGCGGCCTCAGGCCTAAGGGTCTGCCCTCGTCCTCTTCTTGGACGAAGGTCCAGGAGCATCGTCATCAGTGCCGTCATCTGAGCCTGAGTCAGTGCCATCTCCGATCTCCTCCTCAGATGACTCCACCTCTGCCTCTGCCTCCGTCTCCGTCTCGGACTCATCGTCATGGGGGACTGGTGCCCGTGAGCTACTCCCAACATGAGTGCGCCCCGCCTTGGTGTGGGGTTATACTCTGCCCTCTCCATCTCCCCCTCGAACAGGAACGGATGGTCCAGCTGGAGCACCTCCTATAGTAGGAATCTGGAAGGGATGCTGAAAAGTACAAATGGCAAACGCATCAGTATACTACATAATGCAGTATATGAATACAGTGTGTGAATACTGTGAGCAGTATATCAGTGCAGAATGCAGTATATGAATATAGTGTGTGAATACTGTGAGCAGTGTATCAGTGCAGAATGCAGTGTATGAATACAGTGTGTGAATACTGTGAGCAGTATATCAGTGCAGAATGCAGTGTACGAATACAGTGTGTGAATACTGTGAGTAGTGTATCAATGCAGAATACAGTGTATGAGTACAGTGTATGAATGCCGTGAGTAGTGCTGTGAATAGTTTATGGGCTACAGTGTGTCAGATGCCGTGAGGGCCGTGTATTAAGTGTTGTGTTGTGCATTAGATTGTGTGAAACAGTTTACGGTTTAAGACCGTGGCTAGAAGAACATACCAGAATGCTGTAAATCGCTAGAAGGTCGAGGCTCTGCTGGAGCATCCCTATCACAGAGGTGGTCAACTCTAGGGACTAGCGAGTGTACTCGGAGGAAGCCTGCAAAAGTGTTAGAAGTCTCAGTATTCTGCAGAATATCAAATGAATTGAAATGAACTAACTGTGTAGAATGCAAAATGCAGTAGTACATACCGGAGGCAAGCCTTAGAACCGGACTAGCTTGTGATCAGCCGGAGGGGGAGCAATAGGGATCTGGTAAGTCGCCCCACCACGCCCTTGGCATGTCATCGTCATGGGCAGTGCTGGCCAACTCGGCCCCCGCCCTCTCTGAGCTCCGCTCCTGCCACAGGCCCGAGCCACCCTCGGTGCTCCCGCTCCCGCTCCCGCTCCCGCCCCTACTCCAGCCGCTGATGCCGCAGGCCTCTCTCTCTCGGCTCGACGGCCGCTGCTCAAAGGCCACATGATATACGTCTGAACATACTCTAAGTAGTCGCCTATGGCTCTGAAGCGTGTCGTATCCCAGCCGATCGTATAGTCGGCCATCTGCTCAGGGGTGAACCTCTCGGTATCCCTCATATGCTCAGGAGGGTGAACCGGGACTATCTACTCTGGAAAACCCAGGGTCTGGCATAGGAAACGCTCACCCACGTACCAAGCCCGACTGACCGGCCCCTCCAGCAAAATCCTGAAGCGTGCAGTCTCCTCGGCACCGGCAAATCACTCCCGTATCACGGCTGGCAATGGAGCCCAAGGCTGCATGGTGATCTGTAAATGGCATGTAGTTTGTTATCTACTGTTATTGAAAATATAGTGTAAAGTGAAGTTTAAATAAACTCTAAAGTTGAACATACCTCTGCGGGGGTGATGGTGTCAAAGTAGCGGCGGAAGAAAATGAATGTCTCCTGCAGTCTCCGCACGTATCTCACGCCGAAGTGTCGGGAGAATGGAACGACAATAGGGGTCTCCTCGTCAGGCACCGGCGCAAGCCTCGGAAAGTAGGCGTAGACCCACAACTGCAGAGAAAGTATCTGTATGCTTATCAGATAAAGCGGAATACAGAATAAAGCAGAAATTGCAGAACCGTGTATTGTGTAGTGTATTGTGTAGAGTGTACAGTGTGTGCAGTGTACAGTCAGTGTAAAACAGAGTATATGTGTGCCGTGTGTGCAGTATACAGTCAGCGTGAAGCAGACCGCAGTGTGTGCAGTGTACAGAGTATAGAAAATGTAAAGCAGAAATGTAAAGCGGAAAAGAAAATGTACCTCCCAAGCCCACCAGTAGCCTCTAAGCAACTGCCCGCTGCAACGGGAGGCTGAGCTCATGTATCCATACAGAGTGACCAAGACAGCGCCACCCCAGTCGTAGCGCAGGATCCGCGTGACGTCCACTAGCGCACTCAACAAACAGAGACGCACGGTGTTCGCCTGATCGGCGAACATGGTCGTCCCCAATAGAAACATCAGGAAGCCGTGAGCGTACTGCTCCACCTCCTCCTGGGTCATCGGTGCGTCCTCAGCCAAGGCTGGCTGAACCCTGAACTGGACCTCGAACCATGAATGTCTGATGAAGCCGGGGCGTGCGAGAGGCGGCATCTCGCCCAGCAACTAAATCTGAGCGGCCTCCCACTCGTCCATGTCGGTGTCGAAGAGGATCGGATCACCCCCTACCCCAATTCCGGTGAGCATCGAGAAGTCATAGGGAGTCATCGTCATGTCTCCCGCGACCGAGAAGTGGAATGAGTCGGTGGTGTCCCACCACCTCTCCACCAGAGCGGCGAGAAGAGGCCTGCTCGTAGTAAGTCGGGAAAGTCCTCTGCAGAAGGCGCCGAAGCTGGCCTGGTCTACGATGTGACGGACCGCATCTAGCAGCTCTATGAACCAGTCCCGAGCGGCAACGTTCCCATACCCCCGGAAGGCATGGGAATCTCCCTGTGTTCAAGCAAAACAGTTGCGAAGCAATATAAAATGTACAGTTTTGAAGAGCATTCAGAATTGGTGACAATACAGTGTGTGTGCACGTTTCAAGTTCAAACAAACATCGGGTGCCGGTGTGCTTTTCGTGAACTACAACATGCGATGTGCCAGTGTGTTTGGGTGGTTCAGTGACAATACATCGTGTGTGCACGTGTTCAAGATTCAAACAGACATCAAGTGCAAGTGTGTTCACAATCAACTACAAGGTGTAATGTATCGATGTATCCGGGCTAAGCAGTTAGCGAACAGAGTCAACTATGGCAGTTATGTTCTACATTACGGAAAATAAAGAGGGAACACTGTACCTTAGAAGCACCGTATGATAGATGTGACTCCGGCTCGCGTAGGAGAAGCTCTGGAGGCACAGTCCCTCAGGAGGAAGTATGTGAATCGCCGGCCGGTAGGTCGCCGGGTCAAACGGGCAGACGCTCAAGGGCAAGAGCTCAGCCTCGGGATCCATCTCATGATCCGGGGGAGTCCCGCCCCATGGAATATCGTCTGCCATCTCAGAGAAAGTGTGAAAATGGCCAGAAGAGAGAAAACCGAGCTAGAATACGAAAGGTCAACCGAAAAGTCAACCCCCAGGAGGGTGGAAAATGGCCGGAAAAGCCGGAATGTGGAAAAGGCACGAAGATTAAGAGGAACTTGAGGGAAACAAACCTCAAGAGGCGGAAATCAAGAAAAAGACACCGAAATGAAGTTTCGTTCGGTTCAAAATGTTCAAAACGTGAAGGTATTCGTGAATCAAACGTCGAAATGAGCGCTGAAACCGAGGAAAATGGTGAATGGAAGAGAGAAAAATGCTCTAGAGAGAGAGGGAGAGGATTTTCGCACAAGAGGCAAGTGCCAAAATAGGGTTTGAAGCCCTATTTTAAAAGACCCGAGGCCAAAAGACCAAACTGCCCCGAATTAGGCACTTTTGGCCGGTTGGCCACACTGTTGGCGGTCGGCCAAATATTTGGTCGATGGAACCTTTTGATGGCCGATTGGTAGCCAGTGACCTCTTCCGACGGCCGGTGAGCCTCCTACAACCTTGTTTGGGTCAAATATGTGGTTTGGGGCCTTCATTGCTCAAGACAGTGCAAGACAGTGCATTTCCGAAGCTCAACTGGCCTCCATTTTGACCTCAGACTGTGTCTTCTGTGCGCAGCACTTGAATATGTGCAAGGTGTATCCTTTTTGTATCCTTTTGTCCCTTTCAAAATTTAAAAGTTTCCCCACACGCGTTGCTTTACGATGCTTTGATGTGAACGCGCGTTGAGTTGTACGTCATTATGCTTGCATTGTCATACACCTCGCACGGTCTGGCGAGACCTTAAACACGCATGGTCTGGCAAGACCTTAAATACACTTGGTCTAGGAGACCTTAAATCCGTCAGTTTGCATTGTCATGCATGATCCTCGTCACGCGTTGCCATACGCACCTTACATGCGTTGTTATCCATCTTCCTTATTTGCATTGTCATGCATTTCAAGCAGCGCGTTTGTCACGACCCGAACCCGCCCCTATGGGTTAGGGACATGACCGGCCAGTAATCCTGTGATTACCTACGGCTTCAGACCGAAACAGACGTAACTCGTCAGAGTAAAGGGGCCAAACGGAAGCAAAATTTTAAAACTTTGTCCATAGAGCCGTGCTTATATGCACATCAAACAAACCATACTCAGATACGTTAATAACCCACATCAAAAATACAGTTTCACAAAATACATTACAGACAGGATCATCCAAACGAGTCAACCTATAACAGACTATGTACAGACATACACTAGGCCCTTGCCAACAAGACAAAACATAAGTACACAATAAAAGGGCAAGGATGGTCTCATGCGTGAGGCACAAGGCTGACTCTCCCAAAACTCATGTTGTCCCTAGCAGACTTCACTGGGGCTGGGTTTGTGCTTCTCTTGGCTCACCTACAAACACATGAATGAGTGTGAGTGATAGCCCAGTGAATAATATCAAGTATGACAGTTACATAACAATATGTAGAACAACATGCTCCAAACGGCCTTGGGCCCAATTCATACTTCTAATTAGCAAATATATACGACTAGACGAAATGCAAATCAAGTAACTGTAGTTCCAACATTTTGGCCTTTGGCCCATTTGGGTTTCCATTCATGGCAAAACGGCCTTCGGCCCATTCACTTATGTCAAAACGGCCATCGGCCCATTCATTTATGTCAAAATGGCCTTCGGCCCATTCATTTATGTCAAAATGGCCTTTGGCCCACTCGTTCATGTCAAAACGGCCTTTGGCCTACTCATTCATGTCAAAACGGCCTTTGGCCTACTCATTCATGTCAAAACGGCCTTCGGCCCACTCACATGTGTCAAAACGACCTTTGGTCCATTCATTTACATCAGGACGACCTTTGGTCCATTCATTTATATCAGGACGACCTTTGGTCCATTCATTCACATCAAAACGACCTTCGGTCCATTCATTTATATCAAAACGACCTTTGGTCCATTCATTCACATCAAAACGACCTTCGGTCCATTCATTTATATCAAAACGACCTTTGGTCTATTCATTCATTCCTGTCAGACTTTTGTCCACAATCCCAATTAACAACTCATAAAGTTTATAAGGGAATAACAATTGGACATTGACAAGCTTTCGAATATTGATATTACTCACAGTGATCGGCTTGTGGATTTGTCCTGGAGCTTGACCCTACACGTTTCATGAACACAAAAGGGTCATTAACAATTCAATCCGTTCTTTAATTCACATATTCCTCTTTAGGCTTTATTATTATCTCATTAACTCATTTACAATGCTTGACATATGCCTAAGAGTGCTTGCAAGTGAAAGAGAACGGAAAACAGAACACAAAATGCAAGAACAGGATTTCAAAAAATAGGGTCCTCGCTCGAGCGTGGACTTCACCGCTCGAGCGGACCCTTAGGTCTGCAAAAGTACTGGTTGCCTTCAATTCCAGCTTGAGCGTGAACTCGGCCGCTCGAGCGTACTGCCCGTCTACATAGCTCCCCGCTCGAGCGTCAAATTCCCCTGCTCGAGCGGGAACCATGTCTGCAAAAAGTGCTGGGAGCTCGATTTATCCGCTCGAGTGGCACTTCCCCGCTCGAGCGGAATCCAAAATTCTGGAAATTCCAGGTCATGTTCTTGAGTTTCATTTCAATTTCCCAGCTACCATTCTTGCATGCAAAGGCCCAAATCTCAAATATACTCATACTAACATGGTTCCCTTGCAAGATTATAGCATTATGAAGTTCAATTTCTTGATTTACCTACATGCATGTCCCAAAACATGATCAACCCATCACTAATATAACAAATTCATGCATTCAAGCTCATGTCTTTAATTATTCAACATACAAGGCCATCTTGACTTCATTTCCATTTCAAAGATGCAAATGGTGCCAAAACTCAACAAAACCAAGCTTGCATGCATGATCTAACTTCAATTCTTGCTTAATTGACATGATACATGCTAGATTTGCAACTTAGGGCAATTCAAAAGTAATCTTATGTATGCATGATCATATCCCATCAAAACCAATTTAAATCATGCTCTTGATCACAAAAATACTTGGACATGCACAAAATTTCAATTATAATCCAAGAATCACTCACCTAGGAGCTTGATTCTCACAATCTATGATCAAATCTTGAATTAGACTTCCAATCTCCAAGTTTCAAGACCAAAGTTGCACAATCCCTCTTTCTCCCTCCCTATAGTCGGCTCTCCCTCTCAATTGAGTTCAAGAACCAGCCAAAATAAGCTAAGGGAGAGAAATAAGGTATAGTGCTCAAATATATCAAGTCCCACTAAGTCAATATAATAATATAAAATAATGGGGTACTTAATTTATCATTTCAATCAGTTTAAATTGACCAGGATAAATTTTCAATTAAATTTCATCGTAGGCTCTAAAAATTATGCCAATCACAGTGGCGTAATCAATTTCGGGTTCTGTGGCCGATAAGGCCCTCAATTTAATTCCCGAAGCGGATTATTCAAACAGATAATCCTACGGTGAACAGATACGAATTCAAAATCACATATCATCACATAATGGCACACAAAATCTTGCTAAACACATAACCATAAACAATTTTAGGACCAATTTAGCATAATACAGAACAGGGGTATTACAGCGTTGTCGCGCATTTCAAATTCACATGCATTGCCATGCATTTCAAGCAACTTGCGTTGTCGCGCATTTATAAAAACATGCATCATTTGCATTTCAAAAAAAAAAAAAAAACATGCATCATTTGCATTTCAAAAAAAAAAAAAAAAAAACATGCATCATTTGCATTTCCAAAGAAAAAAAAACAAAGAAAGAAGAAAAAAAAAAATACATCATTTGCATTCGAAAGAAAAAGTCAAAAACAACATGCATCATTTGCATTTCAAAAAACAAAAAATATATGCATATGTCATGCACTGTAAATATCATGCACTATCATGCATTTTTATACATTTGTCATGCATCCACTGTATATAGCGCATATGTCATGCATTACATTGTAAATAGTGCATATGTCATGCATTCACTGTAAATACTATTCCATTCCATTGCATATTGTATGTATTGCATTGTAGCTTGCATATATTCATTGTATCACCTCCATTTATGGCTTGCGCCTTTCCATGTTGAGCTTGGTCCGGTATGTGCCCCTATCTTTCACGTCAAAGCATAGTTATGATATTATGTGTACGCACCTATTCCACGCTGGTATGTTGGTTTGAGGGTGACGACACCGTTTCTATGTTAGACGCGGCTTGTATGTGTCCATGCCTTTCCTAGGCAAAATACGGTTTGGCCGTAGGCCTTATCCACTACATCCATTGCATTCTCCCCGGGAGATCGCATTGTACATAGCATTCATTGTATATAATGCATTGTACATCCATTCCATCCATCGCATATTGTAAATATTGCATTGTAGCCTGCATGCATTCATTGCATCACCTCCATTTATGGCTTGCGCCTTTCCATGTTGAGCTTGGTCTGGTATGTGCCCATATCTTTCACGTCGAAGAACAGTTATGATATTATGCGTACGCACCTATTCCACGCTGGTATGTTGGTTTGAGGGTGACGGCACCATATCTGTGTTAGACGCGGTTTGTATGTGTCCATGCCTTTCCTAGGCAAGATTTGGTTTGGCTGCATGCCATATTCATCGTATGTATTACATTGTAGTGTAATTTTTGCATCCAGCATTAGGATTATTGGTCTTTCCTCAGCTGGTCATTTCCCCACTTATGTCATTCCACCCAATTACTTGTTCTTGTGTCCATCTACATCACTCATAGTTCTGCATGTGTACGCACCTATTCCACGCTGGTATGTTGGTTTGAGGGCTGCGGCACCTTTTCTATGGTAGACGGACTTTACATCTCCATCATCTCTTAGACATTTGTGTGGTTTTGAACCGCTCATGATTGGATCATGATTCAATTGCATTGCATATCGTTTGCATTGTTTATACATAGTTTTGTATGTTTTGCATATTATTTGCATTGTTTTTACATTTGTTTTGTAATTTTGCATATCATTTGCATTACATTAGATTCAATGACATATCATCGCACTGTTTGTGCACCCCTTGGTCAAAGGAGACCTTAAATCCTACATTTGCGTTGTCGCGCAACTTTCAATTGCATTGATATGCATGTTGCTAACGATATTGCACCTGTTGAGTTTTCTTTCTCTTTCAGGCACGATATTGTATGTACGGTTCATTTGAAGCTGGTGCAACCAGACGAACCGCGCAGGTATTGTATTCTCCGAGTGAGACGTATCGAGAATTGCATAATTCTCTTACATCCTTTCTACATTGTACTGTAGTTGGATTGATGTATGCTAGCTTAAAACTGTTGCATGTTATGCTTCGTTACAGCATTCTTTGCATGATCATAAGTTATGCTCGGCTTCTTACATTATTAGGTGCATTTTGCCCCTGCCTTCGGGCGTATATCTTTATTGTCTTCCATGCTTTGTCTAAGTCTTCAGCCTTGTCAAAAATGGGTCGTCTTTGGGCTTTGACACTCACTCCCATCATTCTTATGACTTTCGAGTTCTGTCAAAGAGGGGCAACTGTAGACAACCCATTTTTGACCGTCCTCAAGACTTGGGCGTCACTGTTTGAACACTCGGTGATTATCCTTGTTTGTGTTCGTCTTGAGTTCCCGGTGGTCTCGGCAACGCGCCTTGTATCAGGATCTCTCGACTCGACTGTTTTGTGTTTGGTTTTGCACCAAACACTTGTGTTTTTGCTTTGGAGGGCAGGGAATGGCTTTTTGGCCATCCCTACACTCCACCGGCCATGGCTTGAGGCCACCGGCTGTGTTTTGCTGCCATCGGCCAAATGTTTGGCCGACCGGCACTCTAGATGGTCGACGGGCCATCTATTTTGGTCAAATTGCATTTTTGGCTGGCCGACCACTGTTCATCTGCTTTTGCAGAGATTTTTATGCCAGCTGTGCCAGCTGGCATACACTTTGTTCCCTTCCACACACGTGTATGGAGGGATCTCCCTCTTGACTAGCTTGTTTGGAAAACTTTACAAGAGGGATTGTCTATAAGAGGGAGCCTCTTCTCCCTCCATTAGGGTTACAAAATTTTCAGAAGAGCTTTGAGATTAGGGTTTGAGCTTGTATCTATTCCATCTCCATATCTCTCTCTCTTTTTGCCTTGTGTCTGTGTTTAGTCTTACTATTGCACGCAAACACCTAGTCCTACACCTTCTCTTGGTTGCTAAGGGACCGGAAGGCTATTCATGGTGTTTTTGGGTGGTTTTGAGCTTGAAGAAGCTGTTGGAGCATCATTCTTGAAGAGGGTCAACAAGGGTGAGTGTTCTTGCCCTTTATTTTCCATTTTTTCATAGCTTTTTTGACTATCTTGCAACTGTTTTTAGACTTTGCATATAACATATAAAAGTTCTATTTTTACCTTCTTAAAATAGTTGTTTAAGAGTGTTTTGAGCTTCGGGGTTGTTTGACCCCTCTTAGGGCTTGTTTGGCCCCATTTTGTGCCATTTTGGTTGAGTTCCGGGACCACCTTGTTTGGGCCTCCTCACCACTAAAATCTTGAGGGATTTCAGTGGTGATGATGGTGCCTTAAGGTCCTAGGAAGGAGAGGGCCACTCCCTCTCGTTGTTGTTTTCAATAATGGCCATTTAAGCCTCATTAGTGGGCACCGTGTTTAAGTGTATGTTGGCCATGCCTTAACTATTTTTTATGCTTATTATGCCATAATATAGCACTGTTTTTACTTGGTTTAGACACACCATGCTTGCTTAGCATACATGTCTTGTAATGCCATGAATTGCCTTAGCATGCCTTGAGCTTTGAGCCTTGTTTCTAGCATGTTTTTGGCTTAGCTTCGTGAAGCTTTTATGCTTGTTTTAGCATGCTAAAGATCTGTTTTTGGTCATTTGGGTTGTCCATGCTTTGCTTTGTATAGCTACCATGTAACCTCTCTTGTATGCCTTAAGTATTGACCCCTCTAGCATGCCATCCTTGCATCATTTCAGTGGTTTGGAACCACTTGTCATGTCATTTCAGTCTTCATGATATGCTCGTATGCTTGCATTTGATGCCCTTTTCATGCTTTAAAAGGTTGGTGTTTCTTGCTCCATGTTTGTGCCATTACGTATCTCTCTAGGATTAGATCATTTAGATGCCATCTAAGTGGTTTTTGGGGCTTACTTTTGCATGATTTAGGGCTGTTCTAGTTCATTTTGGTCATTTGCTTCATATGTCTTATGGCCATGGTTTAAGTCCTTGGGCTGGGTGTCATGCCTAGCTTGCATTGTAGATTGGTTTGGCACCTTCTCTAACATGATTTTCAGAGCTTATAATGTACGCCATTTGTCCATGTTTGCATCCTCTTAAGTGTGCTTGAGAGTTGTTTCTATATGCCTAAGTGTTGGTCCTTGTGTGCACGCATGTTTGCATGTCATTTTGCCTTCATTCTTGAGCATGTTGGCTACTATTTTGGGCTTGGTATAGAGCTGCCCAAATTAGTTTAAGTCCATAGTTCGCATGTTGTTGCATGCTTATCTTGTGTGTTGTTGCATACTTGTGTGTTGTCACATTGTTTAGGTTGTTTAACATGTTTGCTCCATGTGTTGTGGCATGATTGAATGAAGTCACATGCTTGCTTGCATGCTTGAACATCCCCATTATATCGGGCATACTTATTGGTTAGCATGATTGTCACATGCCTTGAATGCTTGTTCGCATTGTTCATGTTGCATACTAGCTCATATGTCTAGGTTGCATTGCATTAACATGCATGCTTAGCCTCTTAAATTGAGTATGATAGAGGTTGAGCTCCTTGCTTGTTTATGTGCATTTCATTTGAAATCAAAGTGCATAACTTGGTTTCTTGGGACATCACGCATCGAAATGCGCGATTGGTGGCCCGAGAACTGAGAACCATGTCCCTTTGAGTCATAAACATTTTAAGGGATGTTTTGCCCTCTGCTGCTGTCAAAACAAGATTCTGCAGGAAGATTTGGTCGGCCGACCATCTTTAGTGCCGACCGACCAACAATTGGTGGCCGATAGCTTAACCAGTGGCCGGTGATCATTTAGTTTGGCCGGTGACCATTTCCCTTGGCTAGTGGTATCCCACAGGGTTCATAGAGTGCACCTTGGGAATTTTGCAATGATCAGAGAAGGTAAACAGTGTGGACAGAGGCAACCTGTGCATGGCAGTGGACTTCCGAGCGGTGCCGAGCACGCATTGCATTGGACCCTCTTCACGAGGCTGTTTACTGTTTTATTAGATTAGTTAATTTTCTTAACTAGTTTAATTGGTCTATAATATTTAATTAGCTTGTAGGTTAGTTAAATCTGTATTATTCTTTCGGCCCCTCCGAGCGAGGGCAAATTTGTAATAAGTGTGGGTGCGTGTGTGCATGTCTTCCAACCCCCACTTCTTTCTCCCTTTTACTTACCTGCTTTGATGGTTAGTACTAGGACATATTTAATTTAGCATCCTTATGCTATGCATGCATGCATCATTCATCAGTATTGCATGCATTGGGCTCGGCGCATCATATTAACTGCATAGTATTTCAAATCTAAACTTGAATATCTGCATCAAATGGTTGCATTTCACTTGCCATCCTAGAATTAGCTGAGCCTATCCAAATTACATTCTGTATGCGTTGCATTAGGCACTTAACATGGACTTGGATCATACATTGATTGCTAACGAGTTCTTTGTTTTGGCTTGGAGTACATTGTAAGTATTTTGTGCTTTAGCATCTCGCACGAGTGTGAATGTTAACATGACAACATGCTTACCATGTGGCTAGATGCTTATGTGATATGAACTGCATGAATGCTTGTGGGTGAAGGTTGGATTGCTTGAGTTGGAACAACTCATCAAAATCCGTGTTTTAGCCTACTCGCGAGTAGCAAATTTCAAAACATTTTCCAAACAAACGGATATGCGATGCTTTGTTCCAAATTAGGCGATCTAGTCTATACTTGTTTTGCTGTGCACATCACGTAGTAATTCTAGCTAATTAAACCGGAATAAGAACACATAGCATTTTCAAAACAAGATATCATGATTAGTAGAGGCCAATCTTCGGATCGGGCGAAAGGGGGTGCTCATAGCTGACCTTCCCCAATCGTACCCAAGTTCCCGAGCTGAGGCAACTTTGGTAATGATGGACACGTGGCCTTAGGAAAACGAGTCAGGGTTTCCTAAATTCACCCAAAATAAAATATTTAGGTGGCGACTCTGTATCTGGCAAAGTAGTCCATGTTTGGCACTTCTTTACAAAATCTATTTTTCAAAACAATTTGCCGGATTTGGACTCTTTGGTTCAGATTAAGAACCGTGACACAAAAGGAAGTCCAAACTGTGGTGGCATAAAGCCCGAGGGCGCGTCCACACTCACTTTCAGCGCAGTAGAGTCAACCTCAAACTCAAACGGCGCCTCTGGTGGGTAAATCGGTGCTTTGGAAGTCTGGGGTGGAACTGGCTCTGCCGGAATGTCCGCATTTTCCTGGACATTAGTTGTAATCTTAGGTATTGGAACCCTGACTAGGGGTGGATGTGAAGCAGAAGTTGCTGCTTTGTTATGGTTATTGTTGCTGCTAAAGCCTACTGATCAACTCAGTCTGCTGGGCTACAATTTTCGCTTGGCGGGCGGTGACTTCCACTTGGCGGGCAGCATCCAGTTGCATATTCTTAATGGTCTGTTGAAGTTGGCGGAGCATTTCCTCCATGTTGACTAAGTGGTGCTGATCTCTCGGAACTGGTGTGTACTCTCTTTCTGAAGTGGAAGTAAAAAACTAATGAAAGTAACTGTCGAACTAGTGAGTTATGCCTAACTCTCCTCCGTCTTGTAACTAGGGGTAGTGCAGCTAACACTAGTTGTCCTCTTATAAGATCCCCAGATTGGTAAAGTCATCTTACTCGAGTCCAGAGTGCTTGGGGGGTAACTGCCTCGCAAAAAGAAACCAAAAAAAAAAAAAAATTAGAAACCGCACTGCACCTCGGCTTAGACAGAAACAACACATAGTTGTAATCATAAGGTGGACGACTGTATTGAAACACTGATTTCTGCCCCAAATTTCTGCCTCAAACTGATACCCAAACTTGCAACTGATGCATACATTCCTACAGAGTCTCACTCTAAAAGCACATATCAAGCAAGTGTGAGCCAAAACACCCCTATGATGGAGTAGGGTTACCTTATCCTAATTTCGTCAGAAGCTAGGGATTCACTACAAAAACAAGCAGTTTCAAACAATTCCTGCATTCAGGTGAGCAACCTATCCTAGTTTAGAACAGTCTTTATTGCTTCCGATATGCAACTAGGTCGATTGCTCAAAAAGGGTACCAGACCACCTAATATACCTCTCACACCTAACACCGAGAAGTGAAAGGAGGATCAAACGGTATAGCAATAGTCCAGATCCAAGGCTTGTGTTCCCATCGGGGCAGAGCCCACAACCGGTCAGCCTTTTGGCAATCTTTTCCAGGCAAGCCTCCAGCAAACGACTCAGGAATAGCAGATGGCAAACACTATGACTTAGGCGCACCAATGCAAACGTAAATGTAAAGAAACACATAAGTTGTTAATAAAACAATATATCATGAGTTCGTGTCAAGTTTTCTGAATCCCCAACAAAGATGCTAGAAACTGTGGACTCGCCTTTTTCCATGCCCCGCCTTTCAGAAAAGGTTTGAAAAGAAAGGCCTCACAGTTCGGACTCCCGCGGTACTGAATCTAGTCTCACAAGTGCAATGTGAAACTGATAATCACCAAAGAGTCCAAATCCAGCAAGCTTTTTTGGAAAATCAATTTTAAATCAAATAATACCAAAATTGGACTGCTTTGCCAGATACAAAGTCTCCACCTAAATATTTTGTTTTAAGGAAATTTAGGAAACCATGACTCGTGCCAAAGGCCACGTGTCTGTCATCACCAAAGTTGCCTTGGCTCGGGAACTTGAGTACAAGAGGGGAAGGTCCTGAAATGAGCACCCCCGCTCGCCTGATCAAAAGATCGGCCTCTACTATTCACGATATAATGTTTTATAAACATTAGGTGTTCCTATTCCGGTTATTAGCTAACATTACTATGTGGCGCACACAAGCAAGTATAGACTTGTCGCAAGACTTGGAAAAATTCAACTCATGTTTGTTTTTTAAAATGATTTGAATTTGCCACCCTCAAGTGGGCTTAAAAGATGCGGATTTGCCACCAAACACAGTGGGCTTAAAACATGATTTGTCATAACAAAGTGGGCTTGAAACACACATTTGTTGAATCGTTCCAATTCAAGCAACAAGCCTTCATCCACAGGCATTCATATAGTTTAGCATTTCAGCACATAGCCTCATGGCAAGCATGCTAGATATGGCAATATGGCAATCACACTCATGCAAGCATGCTAAAACATAAAGACTCACTGAGAACTCCAAGCCAAAACAAAAATTAGTTAGAAAAATGCATGATCCTAACTATACAAGATACCTAATACAACACATGCTATAATGCGATTAATACTAATATGACATTTGCAACACTTTGATAGCATGTGGTTAAACACATATTCAAAAAAGTATTGAAATGCGATACAGTTTGAATGATGTGTCGAGCCTCGATGCATGCAAGACAAATGAATGGATACAAACATGCAAGCATAAGGTATGCTAATCAAAATGTGTCTCTAATCTAGCCATCAAAAGCGATTAAATAAAAGGGAGAAAGACATGGGATTGGAAGACATGCACACACGCACGCACGCACACTTATTACAACACTGTGCCCTCGTGAAGAAGGGTCCAAATGAACTAGCTAGCTAGCTATGCTAATTAATCTAATTATTATAATAATTGAAATGAAATGAATTAACTAACTTATTCTAAGCTAATTAATTATTACAAAACGAAGCAATTAGCTAAACACTTTAACTAAATAATTACAAAGCAAGTAAATTTGCCACCACTAATTAACTAAATAAAGTAGTTAAATGGCCTTGAGGGGCAAGAGATTCATGCATGCTCAGCTTCTTCTCTCGAAAATGCCACCGCCTTGCCATTGCAGCCTCTGTTTGCACATTTTTTATCACTGAAGATTGCATTAACTTCCAGAACACCTCTACTCCACCTTAGGAACAAATTGAGCAACTTTTTCATTAATGGCCGGTCGGCTACTAATGGTGGCTGTTGGCTACCATTGGTGGTCCATAGGCTGATACAGGTAGTCGATCGGCTACTACTGGTGGCCAGTCGGCCACCCCGTCCCTGAACTTCCTTTTTTGCTACAACAGAGAGCAAACAGAGGCAAAGCAGTGTATTTTCAAGGAGTGTGTGTACAGTTACCCTTCTTATCATTACACAAGCTCAAATGAGTGCAACTCTTGGCCCTCAAACCATTAACGATGCATTTTCCATGCATGATGGCTAATGAACCAAGCTTGTGCAAGCTTAATGAGTGCACAAACAAGACTCAAAAGATCACCACCCTTTCATGCATGATCAAGGGTGATGATGACCAAGGAAAGTGGCGCGTTTCATCACGTTAAGTATGAAACATCCCATTTTCCTCGTGTTCGAATTAATGTCTGATCCGAACACATGTAATGCAACATAAAAGATGTTATCTTGCCTCTTTTACTTGTCCAATTTTGTTTACTCATTTTAGCTTACCAATCCATTCTTTAATTGATTAAGTCCAAAGCGAGTGTCTTCTAATGGAAAAAGGGCTTAAACCACAAGTGCCTTGAGCATGAAAGAGACCTCATGCCGTTGATAATGAACTCCCAAAGGAATTAAACCGTTTAGCATGAATGCTTAAATTTCACACTCAAGCCAACAAGGGGTTCAAAGCCACTTTCAAAATAAACAAAAGAGTGAAGAATAGAGGGAGATTGGAGAGATTTCAGTCCTAAAATGGAGTGAAAAATCACACTAGAACATGCAAGCTACTCATGCAATGCATGTTTAAAAGCCTAAAACATTAAGTGAAGGAAATTGCTCTACAACCATGCAATACAAGCATCAAAGGATCTAATCAGCCCAAAATAGAGCTAAAACAAATCAGAACAGTGGCAAAAACATGCTGAGATCAAGTTACAAAATGCTAGAAAAACATGCTCACATGTTAAGTTATCTAGGCATGCAAACAAGACACAAGGAGGGGAGGCTAACCCCTTCAATTTTGGACTTCAAAAGAAGTTTTTTGTCACTGAAATAACTCTGATTTTCAGTGGTTAAAAGGCCCAAAAAGTTTGATTTGAATATGCTAAAAGATGGTGCAAAAGTCTACGCAATTACGCAACAATAAGGGTAGATCACCCCTTAACACAAAATAACCTCAAACCATCATGTTAAGCCTCAAAATACAAAGTTTTTTGTAGTTGAAAACCAGCTCAAAAAAATACAAAAGGATGGAAAAATAAATAGTCAAAGCAAGTACTTTAAGCAAGTGAACTACCTCTTGAAGCTCAAGCACAAAACAACCCCAAATGCAAACTCAAACCTCTTTCAAGAGCTCAAACTAAACTCCAAAGGACCTCAGCTCAAAGGTGAGAGTGTTTGGTTAAGGATTGATGTACAACGGTGTAGAGAAACTAGGCTTTAAGGCATAAAATAAGAAGAGAGAAAGAGAGAATTTTGATCCAAAATTTCTAACCCTTACAAATGGGGGAGAACACTCCCTATATATGGAAAACCAAGGTTTAAGCTTGAAATCATCCTACCATACACGTGTATGGAGATGCACTTCAGTGAACAACAGCTGGCACAGCTGGCAAACAAATATCTAAAAAAGGAGACAAATGGTCGTCGGCCACCACTAGTAGCCGACCGGCCACCAACATAGCCGACTGGCCACCATTGATGGCCGACAGGCACAAGTCATGGCCGATAGGCTGTGGGGCTGGCCGACAGGCCACCCTCTCCTCTAGACTTGAAACAACAAGCTCTTGGTCCACAACCAAGCATAAAGCAGATAAGGTTTAGAGGCTTAAAGACAAGGCGCTCGGCCAACATCTTTGGGCACTCGAAACGAACACGAGCATACAAAATCATCGAGTGTTCAAACGATGATGTCCAAGTCTTGAGAACGGTAAAAAATGAGGTATCCACAACAATCCAACCCTCATTCCACACACACCCAAAGTCGAAACCCCTCTCCCTCTCTCTCTGGGCTCCTCTTCTCTCTAGATTTCCTCTTCCTTCACAAAACCTATCAACCCTCGCAAAATTTTTTTTTTTCCGTAAAACCCTTTTACTCCTCTATATTTTGAACCGATCAAAATTTGTTTTGGTTGAGTTTTGGGATTTCTCTTTGTTTTTCTTAGTTTCTCACGTGTTTACCCAAACTTTTCCTTTTCCCCCTTTGATTTTCCACTCCTTCTTTCTTTTCTCTCTCCTAGGTTTGGGTTTTTGGAATTTTTCACTCAAACTCACCTACCCACTCACTTTTCTTCACATTTTCTCATTTTCCCTCTATGGCTAGTGGCAAGATCCCCATTCTTGACCCTGCTGTTGGTATTGGAGTCGTCCTATGTGAGGACATAGAAGTCGAGGATGTTCTCCTTCCTGTTCTTAAGCCCGAGTTGCTCCCTTTTGCTAATAAATATTTTGATGTGGCCACCTACCAGCCACGCACACACCTTGACCCCAGGCAGCATCCTGAGATTTGAGGGCTTTATCCCAGGGATTGATGAGGATGTCTTGCTGCGGGAGCCCGCGAAGCACTTGTTCGCTGACGCCTCTACAATAAGAAATCTTTTCTTAGTTTTGAAAAAATTTTGAATCTCGTAAACAAATCTCTAATTGTCCTTTAATGTAAATACTGATAGAATTCCCATAGTATAGGTGATAGCCAGGAGGATAGGCGGCTACGGGTTTCTTTCCAGCCCCCGGCATTGGTATGAGAGGCTCCTCGCAAAGGTCCACAGACTAGTTGATGCCACCGACTTCGGGCCTTTCTGCTCAGGGCTTATATAGATGAGGGCCGAGCCACTGCTCTGCAAGGCCCTAGTGGAGAGGTGGTCGGACACCACCGACTCTTTCCACTTCTCATCAATCGGGGAGCTGACTTTGACCCCGTATGACTTCTCGATGCTCACTAGCCTACGGGTCAAGGTTGGTGGCCCGATCCTATTCGATCCTGATATGACATAACGGAGAGCTGCAAAGCTTCAGCTTCTCGAGGCGATCCCATACGTTGCCGGTCATGGAATGGTGTAATTCAGCTAGTTCTTGGATCACTTCTTTGGCATTCAGCCAGTTACCCCTGGCGAGATCACTCAGTACACCCACATATTTCTCATGTATCTCCTCGGTACTACCCTGTTTGCGAACAGAGAAAATATCGTGGGGCTGTCTATCTTGGGCGTGCTAGTGCATCTACCATAGGTGGTGGTGTATAACTAGAGTGGCATTGGCCTGGCTACCACGTACTGCTACATGAGCTCTGTATCCCACCGAAAGGAAGATTCACTTGGCGGTTACTAGAAAGTTTGGGAGGTACACCTTTTATGTTTTGCTTTGCTTGTCCTACTTTGCTTTGCCTTTCCTATTTATGCTTTGCCTTTCCTATTTATATCTACATCATTTATTCACTTGCAATTCCTCAACTTGTTTTCCTTTTGTGGCTGTGGGTTTACTCGTATTTCACTTCCCTTACCCTAGTCCCAATGAGGCTGATTGAGTTGTCAGCACCCCACTCTCGGTACTATAACTCTCAGTTTAAGTGGCGCCAGCGCGTAGACCGTATTTCCTTTACTTCTGCCATTTCTTTGACACCGTCACCGTGGAGAGGGTAACAAAATCTGACACTAGTCTTTATCTTTTACTGCTTTTACTATTTCTATATTACTGTTTCCATACTGTTCAACCCTTGATATCTGATACTTGACTTGCATCTTCCACTCGTAGATTGACTAGCACCCTTGGGTAGGCATTCCTCAGGCAGCGATGATAGCCTATGTTACTGCACGGGAGGCCTTTACCATGCGGATTCTATTCGAGTGCCCCTTTCGCAGGGCATACCATTTGTGAGAGTGATTCATTCGCCAAACCTAGGGTTGAGCTGATCCTGATGTTCCACATCCACCTTATTTAGGCATGAGGATAACCGATGATATACACAAAGGGCCCCCTGATTGATCACCTTATGCAGGGAGAGAAAGGTGACCGATATCACAGAGCTGGTGACTTCCTTGCCTTTTTACAGACTAGGGTGAAGGCCTTCTTACTAGGAGTGTGGTTCGTCCACTTCCTGAGGCTGCTGCCGCCGCTGCCGGATGTGTTCCCGCTGCCGCTCCTGTTTTCAGACTTCCTGCCATACCGACAGAGGTGGTATATATGCGACCTGACGGGGTGATCGAGTAGATCCCCCTTAAGTAGATTGATTAGAGAAATCTCAGGTTGGTGGTTGCTCCCGGCATCGAGCAGGTAGACACTTCTCTATATTTCTGCCCACTGCGTTTTTATTTCCGCCCATTGTGCTTTTATTTCCACCTATTGTACTTTATTATTTCCCCATTGTGCTTTTATTTCTGTCCATTGCGCTTAATTATTTCTGCCCACTGTGCTTTATTATTTCTTTGTTCCATATTCTTAGGTCCTCTCTTTTGCAGGTGCCCGCGGGGTATGTTGATGACCTCCTCCGAATAGTTGACCAACTACTTCTCATGGTGCGGAGGAGACAGACTGCTCTGGTCACTCGCAGGATTGAGGTACACTTTAGCCATAGTCTACTATCGTGACAATCTTGCCCACAATTCTGTTGAATATGTTCTGATATCTGTACTCTTTTCAGCTTGAGCCAGCACCAGTTGCACCTATAAGACCTCCTCCAATTGGGAGGAGAAGAGGGAGACGAGGCCCAGAGAGAGGCAGAGGATGGACTAATCGGGGAGAGGTAGAGTAAGACAGCACTTGCCCTCTGAGGATTCCTTTGACAAGTACACGACCCTTGAGGATGAGGGGGATGAGGTCGACATCCAGTCTAGCAGCCCTAGTGATGATAGCGACGCGCCTCCTCCACAACCGAGGAGGAAGAGAGCGAGGATGGGTTGTTTTTTACTTTTCTTTTCTTTTTGCTTTGTAGTTAGGAACTATATAGCTTCATATAGACCTCTGTGTTTTGAAGACTTTTCTTTTGTTTTGGTTTTTGTAAAACAATGATCGGGGTTAGACCCACTAGTTTACAGAAAGAAAGATTTTAGATTATCTCCTTGCATAGTATGTAATGAATGGCATAATCCTTGCATAACAACCTTGTATAAGACTTTTGCAATTGTAAATGCGTGCTCTTACATTTATTCTTGAATCGGTTAATAACCTACAACCAGACAAAATTTAAAATACAACTCGATAACGGAAAAACACAATGAAAACAACCTAAAAACGTAAAAACAATACTTGATAGAAACAAAACAAAACTCAAAATATAGCCACAGTACGTACGCCAAGGCAAGAGCTAGCCTTTTCTACAATTGATCTGCTCTAGGCTAACATTTAGACCCGACTGGGTCCAAATAGACACGACCGGGCTCCAATGAGGCACGACCGGGCCCAAAAATCATGTCGATGGGTGTGATCCAGCTATCATGCACTGCCTCTTCTCAACCTCTATAAATGGTGCTCCTATGTTGTTTTCTTGGCAGAATAGAAAGTCATTGATCTTTTACTCTCAAAATGAATATCTACTCAACAATAGACTCCAAGACTGGATAGCCACTTTGGACTGCTCAAAAAAGGTGAATTTTCGCAGTTTCAGCATAAACGCTCTTTTTCCTTTGAGTGGTACTTCGCTTTGTTTTTTGCTCCTCCATGTCGATGTTCGATGCTAGAACCCAGTTACACACGTATTTCGCTTTGGATTACAAGAAATATGTTTGACGCTCAAAAAATTTCAAGCATTGATGGAATCCCAGTGCGACGAAGAAATCATGCCGCAACCTCGTTTCGGTCATGCACGGGCACTTGGTCGGATGTGCGGGCTTACGTTACACGAGGTTTGGTCCTTGGCTCATGATGGGGAGTTGGACATACCCGACTTGATTTATTGGTTTTCCAATATTGGAGACAGAAGTGACTTTCTCTGGTGAGGCTACCGCCAACACGACTTTTGTTTATGTTTGCTTGCACACTTTTTACTTGCCCCTTGTTGTGGTGGAGCAAACATTAAATTAATCAAAGTAGCCCAATGCCTGAAAAAGGGTAAGAGTTGCATGGGTCTGGCACTGGCCAAGACCCTGATGGGTTTAGATGCTTTTCATTGGTAAGAGACCACTCGATTTGCAGGGAGTCCGCTGCTTCTCCGTGTATTGTTTCTTACCCTTTCTTATTTATGATTCGTTACATCACTCGGTACTCACTCTCTATTTTCATCTCAAAACCCTTTTCTTACTGTCTCTCAACATACATCTCTCTATTCTTTAATCTCTTTTATTTTTCATCCCTTCCCAAGTATGGCTCATGGATAAGTAAAAGTGGTGGACCCTTCTCTCGCGTATTCAGCTAGAGCTCACTTTTTTTGCCAACGGCTAGTGGACTTCCCTTCAGAGGGATAGTGGTATGACTAGATGTGCAGCAGATCTGCGACTGACATAGCTTGGCGTTGCCCCTGGCTTAACTTGACAGAGGTGAGCTATAGGTCCTGACAGTCGGGTATATAGTTGATTAGCCTCACATATTATGTGTTCTATTTTCCAATCAGGTTCAGACGACAGTTTGGACATGATAAGGCCTATTCGGAGGAAGGGGTGGAATACCTGGCTCTATTTCCCACTCTTGGTTCGCACTTGCCTCGGGACCTTACTATTTAAAGGACGATAGAACTTTTTGTAGCGATCCTGATTTTTCCTAAGTCTTTATTTATTTATTATTACTTGATTTTATTTTTGGCTTTATTAATTGCGTAGTTATATAAGAATTTAATGTGGTGTTTAATTAATTTAATGTGCTATTAATTATGTATAATTAATTTGAATAATTATATATATTTATATTATATATATATATATAAGGGTGTTATGTATATATTGAGTTTATATAGGATATTTATATTTATATATGTTATATTTGTGATTTATTTGTATAATATAATATAATAGGAAATTAGGTTATTACATATATAATATAATATAAGTAGTCTACTAGGTTTAGAAGTTAAGAGGAAAACAAAGAAAAAAAAAAGAGAAACAGAGCAGCCGAGAGAGGAGCCAAGAGAGAGAGAGAGAGAGAGAGAGAGAGAGAGAGAGAGTGCACGAGAGAGGGATTGTGTGAGTGCATCAGAGAAAGAGAGTGAAAAGAGTGGTGAGGTAGGGAGAAAAAAAAAAAAGAAGAAGAAAAGATTAGAGTTTTATTTTGGTGGCTCTATTAATTCTCCAAGTTATTTTTTGATCTTCAAAAAAATATTGTGAGTACAAAACCCACTTCCCTTGATTTATATTTAATTTGTTGTTTTTATTTATCTATTCTTATTTATTTGATGTTGAATTGATTTCAAATTTGCATGTAGATGATTGATTGATTGTAATTCTTTTGATTAGTTATGTATGCAAGGTGTAGGTTTTTTTTTATTATTTTTTATATGGATTTATTTTATGGTTGTAATCACACTCATGGATATATGAAATTAAAATTAAATAGGAACCCACAGATAAATTCCTTATACTCCACCATGACTCCATGGATTGTTATGTTATTTGAGTGTTGGTGAGAAAGAGTGTATAGAAAAAAGTGAGGATTATGAGATTTATTTGAATGCCTTAGGCTTGGCATCATTATGTTTGTTCTCATGAGTGAGATTTTTTGTATACGTATATTGTTGCCTCGTTTTCTTGAGTAGATGAGTGCTTTGATTTACACGCGTACGTTGTGAGACCATGAATTATCCTCTCACATGGACGTTGTAGAGATCCAACGAAGAGAAGAGCTTCACCCCTATAGATCTGTAATGATGAACATAGTCGGTGCCACCCAACCGGAGTTGCCGGCCGGGAGTCCTCCGATGATGAAATTAGTCCTTCAATAGTCTCCATATATTAGAAGGGGTGTGTTGTTTTGTAGAAAGAGATGAGACATACCTTCTACTTGGGATGCCCCCCCTTTATATAGACAGGGGGTGTGATATTTGTTTGGGCTGGACCTATTGTAGGTTTTGTTTGGGTTAGGCCCAATAAGCTAGTACCTATATTTTTCTGGCTCCCACAATTGCCCCAAAACTTTCATTGCCTGCGGTAGAAGAAATGAGAGTTTTTTCTTGCCAAGTTACGCTGTTCAAATAGCTGCTAGGTTTTTTGATAAAGAACACTTTGGATAAATGAATAAAATGTATGAATGAATGATTGCATGTATGCTTGAATGTATGTATAAATGTATATATGTCGATCAGAGGATGGGGGGGGGGGTGAGCTAAAACCCAGAAATGAATACAAACAAATCATAACGATGGGCCACGATATTGTTACCCCCAGGCAAAGGCTGTAGGTCGTGATATTATGACCCCCGGGCAAGGGTGTAGGCCGCGGTATTCTAACCCCCGGGCATAGGTTTAGGTCTCGGTATTCTAACCCCCGGGCATGGGTGTAGGCCTCGATTTTCTAACCCCTGGGCGTGGGTGTAGGCCTCGGTATTCTAACTCTCGGGCATGGGAGTAGGTCTTTGTTAACGGCGCTCTGTGCCGAGTGCGAAGATTGTGCTATACTCGGAGACTTTTACTGATTTTAAAAGGCAACCAAGTGCCAATATGGCAAGGACTTTGAATAATGCATCATGTACCGAATAAGGTGGACGTGTTAATCACCAATAATATTGCTCCGCTTGTAAAGAATTTGCAAGTAGATATTGGGCCAACTATTTAATTGTCGAGTTGCTTGGTTTGCGTTTAGTCCAAGGTATTTAATTGTCGAGTTGCTCGGTTTGTGTTTAGTCCAAGGTAGACTTGCCCCATTGCTTTCAAATGACAAGTGTTAGTCGGAAGGAATGTAGATTCCCATTGCCCTATGTCGCATGGAAGATTCGGCTTTGGTAAAATGACGGCGCACAATAATATGCGAACTGATAGCCAAATGTGAATTGTTGACTGCCATGTGCTAACGGCTGACTACCAAGTGTGTAATGTATTGCCCCAAAATTAGCTCTTACTTGGAGCAGTGTGAAAAGGAGCAGGAGTGTGTAACTCAAGTAAATGTCGTTGTAATGTTTGTACCAAGTTGGCCGAGTATGCATGCAAATCAAAGGTGCCGAGATGATGATCGGCTGATGTGCCCAATTAGAAAGCGAAAAATTGACTAAGATGTCCCAGTGGGCAATTGTTTTGCAAAATAATGTTGCTAGGCGAATAAAGTTGTCGAAAATTGTGGCCAATGTTGCTGCATAAAGTTTGACAATGCATAAAATTGACAAATAATGTTGCTTAGCCGAATAAAGTTGATGCACGGCTGAATAATGATCATGCATAATGTTGAATTAATAATGGTCGAATAATCTTGCCGAGTAAAGTTGATGCACTACCGAGTAACTAGTGTCAAAACATCGATGCTCGTTTCATATATAATGCGATTTTGCCGAAAAGTTGGTCAGCAACACATGGGTCGGTGATTGTGCCGATCTTTTGGTCGGAGATTTTTCTTAGCTTCACGGTGTGTCGGCATCCCTTCGGAGTTTCCAATTTATTGAAGTTAAGTTTTTTGTCCAACGTATATTTGCCCCATTGCTTCTGAATAAGTGGTTATTCAGAAGGAATCCAGAATGGACTTGAGCCAAAATTACCGAACGATGCGGGTTGTTATAGTGGCAGGAAGACGCCAAAATTGTTGAAGGCAGCATTGATCAAATGCCAGGCTTGGCGGCAAAAGTATTGTTTGAGGTGCGATGGATATTTTCTAGTTATTGAATTTTCAAAATCAGATCGTACGGATGTGTACAACAAGCTCCAAATAGTGGGAAACGACTGTTGGATCATTTGAATTGGGCTCCAGATGGTTTAATTGAAGCCAAAATGAATTTAATGGCTCGGATCGGTTGAGAATTATGAGCGGGTGACATCTGCAAATTTAAGACATGGAATTTGCAAAATCGAACCATACGGATGTGTTCGAAATAACTGGAAATGACTATTGGATCATTGTGATTGGACCGCGGATAGTGTAATTTGCATGTTGCGGTGCCGAAAGTAAAAGAAATCCAAATGGGTCTTGCCATGGTAAGCAGTATACAGCCGAGTGATGAATGAAGGATCGGCGAAGATGGATAATTGTGTCCTAGCTTCATGAGCCTTCTATTAAAAATGCATGTCTATCAGACACGACCTGACCATTGATCTGTCATGTAACGCTTCCGAGTTGTCGATCTGTTGATCCTAATCTGAGACTTAGAATTTGCAAAATTGGACCTCAAAAATGGATTCTACATGGAGAAAAACTATAAGGTAGGCATCCTCGAAGTTAATGGTCCATCCGATTAATCGGAATGTAGTATGATGCAACGAAGCACTTTGTACAGAGAAGCGCAGGGTAAATCCTTATTTCATCATCTTCATCTTCATGTTGCATGTCGTGCAAGGAATAATGGTCCAGTTTCAAACTCGTGACTTTGAGGCCCTATATCTCCTTCATTTTAAGTCCAATTTTGAGGCGGTCTGTCGTGTTGGACTCGTCTCAATAAGTGCTTCGTATTGGTATAGTCAAAACTAGCTTTTAGCAACTTTTAAAATTTTAGTTTTTTGTAAATTTGGTCCGTTTCGCAACTACCAACGAACTTTGGTGTCCTCTTGGCTCCTCGAGTTGGTGGGTTTGGACTCCTTGAGTTGACACGAATCCTCTAGTATATTCAGATGTTGATTTCAACAGGCCGAGATACTAGTTCCATGCCAAGAGAGAAATGCCGATCAATATTGCTACTGAGAAATCATGAGATTCATGCTGAATAGGAAGGTGAATTGTTAGTGTTTGATCGTGTTTGTTCCTAGTGCCCAATGTTGTGGAACATGTTGCCGACATGTTACTCAAAGAGAACAACTAAATATATTCTCGGCATCGCAGTTGAGCTGTCGAATTTGTTCTCAGCACTGTGCAACCAAATTTTGACAATCGAAGGTAGTCTTCTTAAACGGCCGGTTAACGCGGCATGGTTGTCAAGTAGCTCTCATGCATGGACATGCCGAGTAGCTTTCTGCAAGTTGTGCTACCACTACTGGGTTCCTTAGATGCCAAGCAACAATGGGTAGCTTGGGTGAGCCGTAGTGATGCCGAGAAGGGTAATAGCTGCCGAACGGACATATAGGGTTGCCGAACAACATTTGTTGAACTTGTGATTCTAGTTTAAACCAAAATGATTAGAAAGTTGAGGAACTTAAGTTGGGTGCCGAGTAAGTGGCGCCAAAACACCTGGATCCCTCTCATTTACGTGATGACTTAGTCGGGAGCTCACCATGATTATGTATACTTGAAGCAATAAGCGTGGTGACGAAATTGTGGTGCCGAGCATCCAGAAATGGTTGAATGGCTGTGCGAATTTATCAAGGTGGTGGCCGAATAACTCATGATTGGACGAGAAATGTGATGTAGGAAATGGGAATTTTTGAATAATGTTGACTAAGCAACTTGATAAAGTTGCCGAATAATGTTAGTATTGTAAAAAAACAAGTTATATATAAAATTCTAATATATATAAAATTCCTAATAAAGGTCTCGGCAAAAAGGTAAGGGGGACAATGTTTTCGGCAAACTTCTAATACCATAATATATATAAAATTCATTTTAATAGCCGAATTGATTGTACCCACTGGAGTGCTCCATGGAAAAGTAGGTGACAAAAGTTAGTTCCCAATTTTTAGAGAGACAAAATAAAGACCCAAGTTTGGAGTCCATAGAAATTGTTAGTATAGATATATATATATGTATGTATATTCCAAGAAAAGATGAAATTTCATCAATCAACTTGAACAGTGTGAAGTGCACTTGCATAAGTTGGTAAAGTGCCGATTAACAGCTTTAACAGATTCAACAAGAAAATTTCATCACTCAGCTTTAATATACCGAAAAGATGCTCTCTACTAGAAAAGTGAACCCATTTGTAGAGAGAGAAAAAGGAGATGCAAAAGATTCACAGTGAACAAAAAGCTCTATTTTGTAAGCATAAACAGATATATATCCAATCCAAGAACCAATCTTAAAATAATTTTCAGAGAGCAAATAAATCAAAAGTGTTGTTAAATTTGTACTTACAAGAACATGTTTGTTGTTTTCATCGTTGATCTCATTCAGTCGTTCCCACAGATGGCGCCAATTGTAAGACCATGAATTACCCTCTCACATGGATGTTGTAGAGATCCAACGAAGAGAAGAGCTTCACCCCTGTAGATCTGCAATGATGAACATAGTCGGTGCCACCCAACCGAGGTTGTTAGCCGGGAGTCCTCCGATGATGAAGTTAGTCCTTCGATAGTCTCTATCTATTACAAGGGGTGTGTGTTTTGTAGAGAGAGATGAGACATACCTTCCACTTGGGATGCCTCCCCCTTTATATAGATGGGGGGTGTGATATTTGTTTGGGCTGGACCCATTGTAGGCTTTGTTTGGGTTAGGCTCAATAAGCTAGTACCTATATTTTTCTGGCTCCTACATACATATATGCTAATCATCCGGGGAGTGTGGGTCAAACTTGGGACGATATCCCCGTGCAAGTTTGGCTTCAGAGCGGTGTTAGGTATACGGGAGGCACACGGGACAAATGTGTAGGCCAGAAGTGAAGGGCCGAAGTGGTGGAGTTAAGGTACAAAGAATTAAATATGAGTTTATTGTTATAGGGTGAATTGTATTGATTTGAACATCGTGAAAAACAGTAATCCACCTCGATAAATTATAAAATTTGAGCAGAAGCATGTATACATGATTCTAGATAACTTTTGCGTTTTAGCTGTTTATTAAAAAGATCAATTAGAACTTATAATCAGATGATTTTGGTTATAGTAGTTTTGATTCATTTCAGAAATGCAAATTTTAGAGGCTGTTTTAACCTACGAAACGAGCTCATTTTTATTGGTTTTACGTAAACTGAAGTAAAACATTATTCTAAACACTTTTCGTGTTTTGAACTTTTTCGAAAAAAATTCATCTCACGGCAGGTTCGTTTCATTTTCATTTCTAGATTTTTCGTTCGAATTTCGTTTAAGATTTTCTATTAAGTTTTTCTCTCAGCCTGTTCAGTATCTACTAAATTCGTATGCGATACCTTTTAGGAAATTTTATTATGTACAACTTTTGTTCTTTAAGTTTTGGTCAATTCGAATTATTTAAGCATGAAACGGTATATTTTTATACTTCTTCAGCAAGTTACTTATGATTAAATTATACTAACTTTATTTTTTTGTAGGATGGTGGGTCTTACTAACTTTTTTTTATGCAAGGCTGACCCACCATATTTTTATTTCTATTTTGTTTATTTTATACTCAATTTATATTTAGTTGTGTACGGGCAAGAAACTAAATGCCACCGTATCTCGAGAAACTACCCATTCGTCTCGGTGCGGTTAGAACTACTTGTCTTGTCCCATAACAAGAATTAAATGCATTTTTGTTTGTGTCTAGTGGACACGTGGGTGTTAAATCTTGTACTCATACCAGTATACTTGTATACTGACTTGTTTTGTCTCTTGGCAACTCAGGTACGTTCTGTTTGAGCGCAGCTGAGCTTCCTTTGCAGGATTAGTTGGGGCTATGGTGGTGACGTGGATTAACTATAGTTGTTGGACATGTCTCTTGGATTTCTTTTGTTTTCTTGAGCTTAGGGTTGATATTAATTTATGTATTTATTATTTTTTTTAATGACTTTAGTATTGGGATAATTTGGCATGGTTTGTAACCGTACATTATTTAAGTTATTTTGACTATGTATTGTTAGTTTAACGTTGGAGGTATTGGTTAGTTATGAGATTATGGTGGATGGCTTGGTTGGCATTTAGTTTTTTTTTTTTTTTTTTTTCACTCCTAGGATTTGGATGATGGAATATTAATTGGGGTTTAGTCCTAATTTAATATTTAATTGTCCAAATTTTGGGGCATGATAGTTTGGTATCAGAGCTCTAGGTTACCCTAGGCTTGTGAGAGTTTAGGTGATCCTCGGATTGTGGAAACATTGGTTAGCTGGTTTAGGTTTGTGGTTGAATTTATTCTAAGTATTTATGAACGAATTTTTGTGTGTTTAACTTGAAGGTGATGGCTAGAAGGTATAATTTGAGAAGTGCTGAGCCCAATGGCACAGAGGAAGAAATTACTGCTAATGCGGCGGTGTAGACACCCCATTTTTGACCGACCTTAAGACTCAGACGTCATCGTTTGTGCACGTGATGATCACGCATGTTTGTGTTTGTTTCGAGTTTCCGGGGCTTTCTGCTGAGCGCCTTGTCACGGGACCTCTTAACTCTCTTCTTCTTAGTTTGTTTTTGGACCATGCCTTGGTGCCTTTGCCTAAAGGGAGAGAGAGGCCTGTAGGCCACTTTTTGTAGCTGTAGGCTACTTTTTCCTCTCGTAGGCCACTTGTAATGGCCCGTAAGCTAGTTTTCGGGGCTTCCAGCTGAGTGCCTTGTCTTGTGGCCTCTTGACTCTCTTCTTCTTGGTTTGTTTTTTTGCTATACCTTGTTACCCCTTACCTAGAGGGAGGAGAGAGGTTGTCATCCACTTTTGGTGGTTGTAGGCCACTTTTTCCCCCAGTAGGCCACTTTAAGTGGCCAGTACGCCAGTGGAAGTGGCCGACGGCCATTCTCTTGCTTTTGCAGATATTTTTATTGCCAGCTGTGCCAGCTGTTGGGCATAGAAGGCATCCTCTATACACGTGTATGGAGGGATTGTAACAAGCTTCTAGCTTGTCAAACAAGCTTGAGGCTTGTAATTCTATATAAGGGGAGCTTCCTCCCCCTTGAGAAGGGTTCAGATTTTTTGAGAGCAAAAATCTACTCTCTCTATATATATATATATATATTTGTGCTTGAAAGGGCTGAAAGTGGGAATTCTTGGTGCATTTGCAAAGGGACTTTTAGCCAAACACTACCATCATTGAGCTGAGGTTCTTGGGGGTCATATTTGAGGGCTTAAAATTGGTTTTTGGCTCAGAAGTTGCTAATTCTGAAGTTGTGCTTCAAGGGTGAGTGTTTTCCCTCTTTAAGATTTGTTTTAATTGCTTACGTAGCCATCTTTGCATGCTTCTTTTGGCTTAGCTTTCAACTGTAAAAACTTATATTTTTAAGTGTTAAAAATGGTTGTTTAAGGCTTTCTTTGAGTTAGGGGTGTTTGTGCTAGCTTTTGAGACCTTTGAGATCACCTTTGTTTGGCCTTTTCACCACCGAATTCTAGAGAAATTTTAGTGGTGGAAAATGGGTTTTGAGACCCAAAATGGATGGGGGTGGTCCCCCCTTGTGTGCTTTATTTGTATGTGTTGTTGGCTTAACACTTTGGCATGTTTTTCTACCTTCTTGAGGCTCTATCTTAGCATGTTTTAGGCCTTATTTTAACATGATATAACTCTGTTTTGGGTTGGTTTGGTTGCCTCTTGCATGCTTCACACACTTGTAGTGCAATCCTACTTGTTGGCCTAACATGCATCATGCTTTATGCCTCTCATTCTAGCTTATGTTAGCTCTATCTCAGCATGTTTTTGCCACTGATTTGCCATGCCATAACTCTATTTTTGATTGGTTTGGTTGCCTCTTGCATGCTTCTTGCACTTGTAGTGCAATTTTATTCACTAGCCTAGTGTATTTAGTGTTTTAACCTATTGATCTAGCATGTGTATTCTTTACTCCAGCACATTTTTGGCTATGTTTTAGAATGCTTTAGGTCTGATTTGAGTGGTTTCGGTCATGCATGCTCGACTTTGCATAGCTATAGTGCATTTGGCTTTGCTAGTCTCGCATTTTGAGACCTCTAGCATGTCATATTTGAGCTTTTTGAATGGCATGGCATGATTTGGCATGTTATTTTAGACCATATACCTCTGCTATATTCTTGCATTTATCACCCTTTTGTTGTGTTTAAGGGTTGAGCCATATGCTTCACTTGTAAGCCAACTTGCATGCATGTTTGTCTAAGCTTTTGGTGCTTCATTTCCAGCATGATTTTGCCACTGTTTTGGCATGGAGTAGGTCTGCCCATAGTTGGTTTGACCATTTGAGATTGATAATGCATGCCTCATGTGTAATGTCCTTCACTTGCTTTAGTGCTCTTGGCCCCTTAGTATGCATTGCATGAGTTGTTAGCATGTTTTAGCATCATTTGTCGTGCCATTTCAGTGCTGAAATGTATACCACTGCATGACATCTTTCATTTGTTGTATCAATTTGAAAGAGGTCTTAAGCCCGTCGTTGGTTTGAGCACGAAATTGAGGTGTTCATCCCCAATGGCATGATGCTTCTTTCATGCTCAAGAAGCTTGTGGCTTGGTGCGTCTTTAAAATTAGAGGACTTCTCACTTTTGGACTTAACCGGTTAAAGGGCTTATCGGTAATCTAAAATGAGTAAACGAAATGAATCAAAGTAAACAAGCCAAGATAACATGTTTGTGTTGCATTGCATGTGTTTGGATCGGACATTAATCCAAACACAAGAAACGAGGGACGTTTCATACTTGAAGTGATGAAACGTGCCTCATTTCTTAGTCATCGCCCCCCTTGATTGTGCATGATAGGGTGGAGGTTTCTTGAGTCTTTTGTGTTACTTGTGCATTCATTAACTTGCACAAACTCGACTTCTCGGCCATCGTGCATTGCGATGCTCGGTTGGTGGCTTGAGAGTCAAGTACCGCACTCTTTTGAGTTTGAGAAATGATAAGGAGGGTGGTTGTACACACATACTCTGCAAATGCCTTACCTTGCCCCTTTTAAACTCTATTTGCAGCAAAACTAGAATATGCAGAAGCAACTGGCTGACCGGCCAGAGGAAGTGGCCTACAGCCTCCCCTGGTGGCCGACAGTTCACCAGTTTGAAGATGGTTCAATGTGATTCTGGTTCTGGAGCAGAAGCAGTCTGGGAATTGGTTTAATGTTCAGGAATCAAAACGAATGCAAACAAAGGCAACCGGTGGCAAGACGACGAGATTTCAAGAGGAAGTCAACCGAGCATGCATGCATCCCTCGTCCTCGAGGCCTTTTAACTGCTTTACTTAGCTAGTCAATTCGTTGGGTTCTGTACTTAAATAGTTAATGTGCTTAGCTATTCATTTGTGTTTGTAATTAGTTAACTAGTTAGTTAACTAGTTGTGATTTGTAATAGTTAGCTTAATTAGCATAGCTAGTTAGTTTTCATTTCATTCGGACCCTCCGTCGAGAGGGCAAATGTTGTAATAAGGGTGCGTGTGTGTGTGCTTGTCTTCCAACCCCCATTTCTTTCTCCCTTTTACTTATTAGCTTTTGATGGTTAGTTTAGGGCATATTTCAATTAGCATACATTATGCTTTGTATGTTTGCATCATTCAGTTGTATTGCATGCACCGAGCTCGGCGCATCATTCAAACTGCATTGTACTTCAATACACCTACTTGAATACGTGTTTCAAAGCATGTTATCACGTGTTGCATCCATATGCCATCTTAGAGAGCCGAGCCTATTTAGTTTCATTTTTGCATGTGTTGCATTAAGCATTGTTGACATAGTTAGAAGCATGCATTGTTTCCTAACTAGCTTTTGTTTTGGCTCGGAGTACACTGTAAGTGTTTACGCTTTAGCATCCTTGCATGAGTGTGAGTGTTGCCATGTCCAGCATGCTTGCCATGAGGCTATTTGCTTAAGTGCTTAACTACTTGAATGTCTGTGGATGAAGGCTTTATTACTTGAATTGGAACAATTCATCAAAATGTGAGTTTTAAGCCCACTTGGAGTGGCAAATCATCATGTGTTTAAGCCCACTTGAGGGTAGCAAATCCATGTTTTAGCCTACCTGCAAGTAGCATCTTCAAACCATTTCTGAAAAACAAACATGAGATGTTTTGTTCCAAATCGAGCGATTTAGTCTATACTTGTGTGCTGTGCGCATCACATAGTATGGTTAGCTAATAAACCGGAATAAGAACGCATGTGCTTTCAAAAACAACATATCATGTTTAGTAGAGGCCGATCCTTTGATCGGGCGAGTGGGGGTGCTCATTTCATGACCTTCCCCCCTCGTACCCAAGTTCCCGAGCTGAGGCAACTTTGGTGATGACGGACACGTGGCCTTAGCCATGAGTCAGGGTTTCCTAAATTTTTCAAAAACAAAACATTTAGGTGGCGACTCTGAAATCTGGCAAAGCAGTCCATGTTTGGCGCTTTTCGATTAAAATCGATTTTCCAAAATGATTTTCTGGATTTGGACTCTTTGGTGATTTATCAGTCTTACATTGCACTTTGTGAGATTAGATTCAGAACCATGACAGGAGTCCGTACTGTAGTAGCTAGAACCCAATTCATGCCCTCTGAAAAGGGAGGTGCGCGGAGAGAGTTTCGGGCAGTCTACAGGCGGCGACTGTGGCTACGGCAGCGGCGGCTGCTATCAGGACAACCAATACGGTGCAGGTTAATGTAGGGGAGATGATGGCTCAGTTACTTCAGGTTGTTCAGAACAATAATCATGGCCACCAGGGAGGTCCCTTTGCAAAGAGAAACAAAGACTTTGGTTCTTTGGAGGTCAAAAATTCTCTGGAGATGGAGGACCCATTGCAACTGACGCTTGGGTTCGGAAATGTGAGATGGTGTTTGGTCGTATGTAACTTACTGAGGTTCAAAAACAGGAGTTGGCGACACATCAGCTTGAGGGAGTAACCCTATTTTGGTGGAACTCGTGGAAGGAGGGTCTAGATTTGATGACTTTCACTTGGGCAGATTTCAAGACCTGTTTTGACTGAAAGTCAGTTTCTGCTACTATTCGGTCTTAGCTGGGTGATGAATTTTCAAAGGTGACTCAAGAGGGTAGAACAGTGATCGAGTATGTCACCAAGTTTAATGAGTTGTCTCGATATGCCCCTTACTTGGTTGACATGCAGGAGAAGAAGAATGAGAAGTTTATTAAGGGATTGAATCATTACCTGTCTAAGTCCCTTATTCCCTTTGATGCTGAACCATTTAACAGAGTTCTTGAGTTGGCACTTAAGTATGAGGAAAAAGGAGAAACAGTTTAAAGAAGGGAAGGTCAAGGTCAGAGAGAATTCTAGAGGGAGTCACTTCTAATAGCGGGATGGGAACAGATACTGACCCTATGATCAAAAGCATAGGGGTTAGCAGTTTTAGAGGCCGCAGCAACAGGATAGTCAGGGAAATTTCAGACCTCAGGCTAATTTCTGGCCTTAGGGCAATTTCCAACCCCAGGGGCACTATTATTAAAGACAAGGTGGTTCACGTCCACAGGGTTATCAAGGACAATGACAGCAAGTGCCACAGTTGGGTTATCATCCTCCCATACCTCAATTAGAGGGACCCCCACCTATCAGACTAGTAACACCTCAACTGATTAATAAGAAGTGTTTTGGGTGTCAACAGTTGGGGCATGTAATCAAGGATTGCCCTCAGAGACAGCAGGTGCAACAGGATCAAACAACTCCAGCCAGGGCATTTGTAGTGATGCCAGGAACTGACAAAGTGCAAGGCACTTTTAATCTCTTTGAAGAACCCATTAGAGTACTTTTTGATACTAGTGCCTCTCATTCTTTTATATCTAGTCAGTTTGTAGAAAGAGAACATATTGTAACTACTTCCTTGTCTAGACCTATTCATGTTGAGACCCCATTTAGGAGGGGCAATTACTCTTTATGAGATGTGTAAAGATTTTGAGAGTGACTTTGCGGGTAGAGTCTTGTATGCTGACCTAATTGTGTTAGGGTTTGAGGGGTTTGTAATTATTTTGGGTATGGATTGGCTGCGAAAACACTTTGTGATAGATTGTGCTAGAAGGACTGTAAATATAGATATTCTTGGTATGCCACGGCTTGCCCACACTTCTAGTGATGAAGAAGAGTCAGTGATGACAAGTTTTTTGTACTCAGTAGAAATCCCTAAGCAGGATATTAGTGAGGTAGATGTGGTACGTGAGTTTGAGGATGTATTTCAGGAGATACCTGGACCTCCTCCTCGATAGGTAGTAGAATTTCGCATTGACTTAGTGCCAGGAACTGCACCAATTTCTAAGGCAGCATACAGAATGGCGCCTAAAGAGCTTGTGGAGATCAAGAAGCAGCTAGAAGAGATGCTTCAGAAAGGGTTCATTCGTTCAAGTAACTCCCCGTGTGTAGACACCCCATTTTTGACCGTCCTCAAGACTTGGACGTCACCGTTTGAACACTCGGTGATTATCCATGATTGTGTTCGTTCGGAGTTCCCGGAGGTCTCGGCTTGCGTGCCTTGCCTCAGGATCTCCGAACCCAACCGTTTAGTGTCTGGTTTCACACCAAACACTTGTGTTTTGCCTTGGAGGGGCAGGGAATGCCTTGTGAGGCATCCCCACACACCACCGGCAGTGGCTAGAGGCCACCGGCTGGTTTTTGCTGCCGGCCGGCACTATTTTTTGCCGGTCAGCACTATTTAGTGCCGGTCGGCACTCTTTTTTGCCAAAATGGCATTTTTGGCCGGCCGACTACTGTGCATCTGCTTTTGCAGATATTTTAAGATAACTGTCTTGCTTTTTGCTCCCCTCCATACACGTGTATGGAGGGATCTCCCTCTTATGAAGCTTGTCTTGTAAGCTTTACAAGACAAGAAGTTCCATAAAGGGAGGGGCTCTCTCTTGTTGCAAGGGCTAGACACTTGAGATATTTTAGAGAGCTTAGACAGCCATTTTTAGGGTTTGAGTTCTAGGGTTAGGGTTTGATACACATTATCTCTCTCTTTTTCCCTCTTGTGTGTGTTAAAGTGTGTTTGTGTCTTACTATTGCACACAAACACATAGTGTTTCACCTTCCTATAGCTACTGAGGTTCTAAAGGACTGGTTTTAGGGCTTTGGTGTTGGATTCAAGCCAAAGAGGGCCATTGGAGCACCATTGTTGAAGAGGTCTTCAAGGGTAAGAATCTCACCCCTTTATTCCCCGTTTTTGCACCTTATTTCTACCTATCTTCAAATCGTTTTTGAGCTTAGTGTATAATACGAAAAAGTTCTGTTTTTAGACCCTCTTGATTGTTTATTAAGGGTGTTTTGTGGTTTGAGGGTGTTTGACCCCTCTTAGGCCTTGAAAGGCCTCATTTTGTGCTATTTTGTGTTAGTTTCGAGACTTTGTTGTTTGGGCCTCTTCACCACTGAAATCTTGAGGGATTTCAGTGGTGGAGATGGTGCCTTGAAGTCTCCAAAAGGAGAGGGCCACCCCCTCTCCTTGTTGTCCTTGAAATGGACCATTTTTGGCCTCTTGAGAGAGCACCTAGCTAGGCTTCATGTTGACCATGTCTTAGTTGTTTTTTATGCTTAATATGTCATATTATACCTCTGATTTTTGTTGGTTTTGGTACACCATGCATGCTTAGCATACCTACCATGTAATGCCATGTTGTTGCCTTGATGTGCCTTAGGTTGTTAGCCCTTGTTAGAGCATTTTTTAGGCTTGGTCTTGTGAAGCTTTTATGCATATTTTGCCATGTTTTAGGTCTGTCCATGGTTGTTTGGGTCGGATTTGGCATGCATCATATAGCCCCTTTGCATTTTGGCTTGTTGGCCTTAAGTGTGTGAGTGTATAGCATGACATTTTTGCATTGATTTGGTGATTTGGGACCATCCACCATGTCATTTCAGACCTTATAGTATGCTTGCATGCTTGCTTTAGTTGTCTCTTTAATGCTTTGGAAGCTTGTGTAGTATGCTCCATGTTTTGGCACTTGTGCATGCCTTTGAATTTGAGCCATTTAGATGCCATCTAAGTGGTCTTTTGGGCTTCATTTTATGTGCTAAAATTCTGTTTTTGGTCAATAAGTTCATACCATGTTTGGTCTTGCTAAGTGTAGTTCAATACTCCATTGGTTTACTTTGAACACTTAGGCTATTTGTTGGCCTGATTTGTTGCTTGGTTTGACACCACCTTAACATGATTTTCAATGCTTACTTTGCATGCCATTAGTCCATGTTATACCCCTTTCAAATGTGTTTGAGAGTTGTCCAATATGTGCCTAAGTGTTGGCCTTTCAACATGTGTATGTGTGCATGTGTATTTGGTCCCTCATTATAGCACTTTGGCCCTTGTTTTAGGCCTAATTAGAGTTGCCTAACTCGTGCATAAGTCCATCTTTTCATCCATTGGTATTGCCTCATGTTTGCTTGTATGCTTGCATAAGTGCCTTGCCATGCCATGTTGCATCCTTAGCTTGCATGCCTAGGTTGCATTGCATCTTGCATGCATGCTTTGTTCTTTGACTTGATGATAGGAATTGGGCCTTGATTTCTTTGTTTGGTTTGCATTTCATTTGACATGAAAGTTGCACACTTGATTCTTTGAGCCATCATGCATGGCAATGCGTGATTGGTGGCCCGAGAATCGAGACACATGCCCCTTTGAGTCACAAACATGATAAGGGACATGAATGGTGCATATATGCTGTGAATTGTGCTGCCATGCTTTGCCTTGCCCTCTGTTGCTGTCAATTGCAGATTCTGCAGGAACACTTTGCCGACCGGCAGTGTCAAGTGCCGACCGGCAATCCCTTCTCTGCCGACAGATTCATTTTGTGCCGATGTCCATAACACACTGCCGGTGACAGTCCCATCCAGCCGGTGGCATTCCCCGATATCCAAGGAAGCAGTCTTGAGGTTTTGGCAGCCTCCAGAGGAGTGAAGGAAGGAAAACAGAGGCAACCTATGCATGACGGTGCACTTCCGAGCGAGACCCGAGCACGCGCTGCATCTGGCACTCCTCCCGAGGCGGTTTACTGCTTTTCTTAGCTTATTTAATTTGTTAATTAATTAGGCAATTTGTAATATTAATTAGCTTGCGTAGTTAATTAATTTGTAATATTTATTCGGTCCCTCCGAGCGAGGGCAAATCTGTAATAAGTGTGGGTGAGTGGCGTGTATGTCTTCCAATCACCACTTCTTTCTTCCCTTTTATTTACCTGCTTATGATGGTAGATTAGGGCATGTTTAATTTAGCATACCTTATGCTATGCATGCGTGCATTCATACATTTGTTTCGCATGCACCGGGCTCGGTACATCATGCTAACTGCATTTGTACTTCAATTCAAAAATTGAATACGTGCATCAATCGATCGCATTTCACATTCCATGTTTAGGGTTGGCCGAGCCTGTCTAGATTGCATTTTCGCATGCGATGCATTAGCCATTCTTAACATGAACTAGGACATGCATGTTTGCTAACTAGTTTATTGTTTTGGTACGGAGTACAATGTAAGTATTTTAGCTTTAGCATCCCGCATGCGTGTGAGTGTTACCATGACAGTATGCTTGCCATGCGGCTAAATGCTTATGTGTTAAATTGTTTGAATGCCTGTGGGTGAAGGTTGGATTGTTTGAGTTGGAAAAACTCGTTGAAATCCGTGTTTTAGCCTACTTGAGAGTAGCAAATTCCAAAGCGCTTTTCAAAACAAACGGATATGCAATGCTTATTTCCAAATTAGGCAATCTAGTCTATACTTGTTTGCTGCGCGCATAACGTAGTAATTCTAGGCTAATAATTGGAATAAGAACACATAATATTTTCAAAAACGGATATCACGGTTAGTAGAGGCCGATCTTCGGATCGGGCGAGAGGGGGTGCTCATAGCTGACCTTCCCCAATCGTACCCTAGCTCCCGAGCCGAGACAACTCCGGTAATGACGGACATGTGGCCTTCGACACCGAGTCAGGGTTTCCTAAATTTCCCCATTAAAAAAATATTTAGGTGGCGACTCTGTATCTGGCAAAGCAGTCCATGTTTGGCACTTCTTTTCAAAAAATCTGTTTCTCAAAATGATTTGCCGGATTTGGACTCTTTGGTTCAAGACTCAGAACCGTGACACAAAATTGAGAGTCCGAGCTGTAGTGACCCCAAATGAACAGAACGGGAGCTCACCCTCCCGGGGCGTTCGGGGACGTCTAAACCGTGGGGAGCACCTGCGATCTTTGTCTCCAAGACAGATGGCACTCTCTGTATGTGCATAGATTATAGAGAGCTAAACAAGGTGACTATCAAGAACAAGTATCTGCTAACTAGAATTGATGACTCGTTTGATCAGTTGAGGGGGGCAGCCATGTTCTCTTAGTTTGATCTCAGAATGGGTTACTATCAGATGGGTATGTCAGAGGAAAGTATACCGCTTACTGCTTTTCGGATCCGGTATGGGTTGTACGAATTTCCTTGAATGCCTTTTGGTTTGACAAATGCTCCTGCCTATTTCATGGACTTGATGAACGGAGTTTTTCAACCATATCTCGATAAGTTTGTGATTATCTTCATAGATGATATTCTGGTGTATTCTAAGAATGAGGAAAAGCACAGAGAACACTTGAAAGTCGTGTTTTAGACTTTGCAGGAGTAGCAGTTATATGCTAAGTTTAGTAAGTGTTACTTTTGGGATAAAGAAGCTCAATTTTTGGGGCATGTTGTGTCCAACCAAGGGATAGCGGTAGATCCTGAAAAAGTTGTTGCGGTCAAAGAATGGAAGCAACCCACGAACCCCACAAAGGTGAGAAGTTTTTTTAGGACTAGCCGGTTATTACAAGAGATTTATAGAGAAGTTTTCCACTATTGTAGCACCCATGACAAAGTTAACTCACAAGAATGTGAAGTTCGTATGGACAGATGATTGTGAGAGAGCTTTCCAGGGGTTAAAGCAGCGGTTAACTACAACATCGGTGTTAACTATACCAGTATAAGGGAAAAAGTTAGTAGTGTTTACTGATGCGAGTGGAACTGGGTTGGGATGTGTGTTGATGCAACATCAGAATGTTGTATCTTATGCTTCCCGACAGTTAAAACCTCATGAGAGACGATACCCTACTCATGACTTAGAGTTGGCAACAGTTGTTTTTGCGTTGAAAGTGTGGCAACACTACTTGTTTGGGGAGCGCTTTGAGTTGTACACAGATCACAAGATCCTCAAATATCTTTTTTCTGAAAAAGAGTTGAACATGAGGCAACAGAGGTGGGTTGAATTCGTCAGTAGTTATGATTTCGAGATCCTTTACCATCCAGGGAAAGGAAATGTGGTCGCAGATGCACTTAGTCGACAGCATAGGATTATAGCTTCTTGGATGATTCAGGAATGGAAGTCCTTGAAGTTAATTTCGATGCATGATATTCAACCAATAGAAAATGTTGAGAGGGCATACATTGGTAGTTTGACCATGTAGCCGACGTTACTGGGTAAAGTTCGTCAGATGCAAAATTTAGATGGGTTTCTTGTCAACAAGTTCGATGACCTTGTAGTGGATTTGATTGATGATTGTCCTACTGATTGGTCTGTGGACTCAGATGGGGGATTGCGATTTAAGGGCAAGCTATGTGTACCTAACAGTGTTGAATTACGGAAAGAGATTATGGATGATGCCCATAGGTCCCGATATACCATTCACCCTAGTGGGACTAAGATGTATCATGACCTGAAGAGGACGTAGGGGAGTATGTTTCTTGATGTTATGTGTGCCAACGGGTTAAGGCAGAATATCAACGACCGTTTGGACTTTTGCAGCCTCTCGAGATCCCTACTTGGAAATCGGAGTACATCTCTATGGATTTCATGGATGGATTGTCGTGGTCTAAGCGAGGCAATGAATCTATTTGGGTGATAGTGGATCGACTCACCAAGTCTGCTCATTTTATTCCAATCAGTGTTCACCGAACTGCAGATAAACTGGCTAGGTTGTATATTCGGGAGGTGGTGTGACTTTATGGCGCACCAGTTTCTATAGTTTCGGATCGTGATCCGTTGTTTGTGGCAGAGTTTTGGGAGAGTTTTCAGCATGCTTTGGGTGCTAGGTTAGACTTGAGCACAACTTGTCATCCTCAGATGGATGGACAAACTGAGTGGGTAAATCAGATCTTGGAGGATATGTTAAGAGCTTGTGTCCTCGATATTGGTGATAGTTGGGAAGAACAATCGCCATTGGTGGAGTTTGCTTATAATAATAGATATCACTCCAGTATCAGGATGGCACCTTTTAAGGCTTTATATGGGAGGCCATGTCGATCACCTGCTTGTTGGATGGAGGTAGGAGATGCGCCGTTGTTAGGGCTAGAGATGGTGAAAAAGACCACGGAGAAGGTAAACATTATTTGGGAACGTATTAAGACTACACGGAGTCATTAGAAGAGTTACGCTGATAGAAATCGTAAGGGGGTTGAGTTGAATGTTGGAGATTTTGTGTTTTTGAAAGTCTCGCCGATGAAGGCTATTATGCGGTTCAGAAAGAAAGGAAAGTTGGCACCTAGATTTGTGGGACCATACGAGATCACTGAGAGGATTGGTAATGTGGTTTACAAATTAGCTCTACCACCTGCTTTAGCTATGATTCACAATGTGTTCCATGTATCTTTATTGCGGAAGTGTGTGCAAGACCCTTCCCAGGAAGTATCACCAAAGGTGTTGGGGATTAGTGACGATCTAACGTATATGGTGCGACTAGTTACTATTCTAGACCGAGACGTAAAACAGTTGTGGCGCAAGAAAGTGAACTTAGTGAAAGTGCAATGGAGCGAGAATGAGAATGAGAACGATATTACCTGGGAGTTAGAAGAAAAAGTTCGGCGTATGCACCCGGAGCTTTTTGTTTAGTACTCTCTCCTATCGAATCTCAGGACGAGATTCTTTTGAGGTGTGTGTATTGTAGTGACCCTGATTTTTCATAAATCTTTATTTATTTATTATTACTTGATTTTATTTTTGGCTTTATTAATTGCATAGTTATATAAGAATTTAACGTGGTGTTTAATTAATTTAATCTGTTATTAATTATATACAAAAGGGTGTTATGTATGTATTGAGTTTATATAGGATATTTATATTTATATATGTTATATTTGTGATTTATTTGTATAATATAATATAATAGGAAATTAGGTTATTTTATATATAATATAATATAAGTAGTCAACTAGGTTTAGAAGTTAAGAGGAAAACAAGAAGAAAAAAAAAGAGAGAAACAGAGTAGCCAAGAGAGGGGCCGAGAAAGAGAGAGAGTGAGACAGAGAGAGAGAGAGAGCACGAGAGAGAGATTGTGTGAGTGCATCCGGGAAAGAGAGTGAAAAGAGTGGTGAGGTAGGGAGAAAAAAAAAAAAAAGAAGAAGAAGAAGAAGAAGAAGAAGAAAAGATTAGGATTTTATTTTGGCGGCTCTATTAATTCTCCAAGTTATTCTTTGATCTTCAAAAAAATATTGTGACTACAAAACTCACTTCCCTTGATTTATATTTAATTCGTTGTTTATATTTATGTATTTTTATTTATTTGATGTTGAATTAATTTCATATTTGCATGTAGATGATTGATCGATTTTAATTATTTTGATTAGTTGTGTATGTAAGGTTTAGGGTTTTTAGATGATTAATTGATTTTAATTATTTTGATTAGTTGTATATGGAAGGTTTAGGGTTTTTAGATGGTTGATTGATTTTAATTATTTTGATTAGTTGTGTATGCAAGGCGTAGGGTTTTTTTTTTTTTTATATGGATTTATTTTATGGTTGTAATCACACTCATGGATATATGAAATTAAAATTAATTAGAAACCCATAGATAAATTCTTTATACTCCATCATGACTCCATGAATTGTTATTTTATTTGAGTGTTGGTGAAAAAGAGTGTATAGAAAAAAGTGAGGATTATGAGATTTATTTGAATGCCTTAGGCGTGGCATTATTATGTTTGTTCTCATGAGTGAGATTTTTTGTGTATATATATTGTTGCCTCGTTCTCATAAGTAGACGAGTGCTTTGATTTACGCGTTTGAGTATATGCTAACTATCCGGGGAGTGTGAGTCCAACTCGGGATGATATCCCTGTGCAAGCTTGGCTTCGGAGCGGTGTTAGGTGTACAAAAGGCACATGGGATATATGTGTCAGCCGGAAGTGAAGGGCCGAAGTGGTGGAGTTAAGGTACAAAGAATTACATATGAGTTTATTGTTATAGTTTGAATTGTATTGATTTGTACATCTTGAAAAATAGTAATCGACCTCAATAAATTATGAAATTTGAGCAGAGGCATGTATACGTGATTCTAGATAACTTTTGTGTTTTAATTTTTTATTAAAAAGATTGATTAGAACTTATAATCGGATGATTTTGGTTATAGTAGTTTTGATTTATTTTAGCAATGCAGATTTTAGAGGATGTTTTAACCCATGAAACGAGCTCAATTTTATTAGTTTGATATAAACTGAAGTAAAACATTATTTTGAACACTTTTTGTGTTTTGAATGTTTGCGAAAAAATTCATCTTACAGCAGTTTCTTTTCATTTTCAGTTCCAGATTTTTCGATTGAATTTCATTTAGGATTTTCTATTAAGTTTTTCTCTCAACCTGTTAAGTTTCTACTAAATTCGTTCACGTAACCTTGGAAATTTGATTCTGTACAACTTTTGTTCTTTAAGTTTTGGTCAATTCGAATTATTTAAGTATGAAACGGTGTATTTTTATACTTCTTCGGCAAGTTACTTATGATTAAATTATACTAATTTTATTTTTTTGCAGGATGGTGGGTCTTACTAACTTTTTTTTTATGCAGGGCTAACCCACCATATGTTTATTTCTACTTTTTTTTATTTTATATTCAATTTATATTTCGTTGTGTACGGGCAAGAAACTAAATGCCACCGTATCTCGGGAAACTACCCATTCGTCTCGGTGCGGTTGGAACTACTTGTCTTCTCTCGTAACAAGAATTAAATGTATTTTTGTTTGTGTCTGGTGGACACGTGAGTGTTAACTCTTATACTCTTACCAGTATACCTGTATATTGACCCGTTTTGTCTCTTGGCAACTCGGGCGCGTTCTGTTTAAGTGCAGCAGAGCTTCTTTTAGAGGATTAGTTGGGGCTACGGTGGTGACATGGAATAACTATAGTTGTTGGACATGTCTCTTGGATTTTTTGTTTTTGTTTTTGTGAGCTTAAGGTTGATATTAGTTTATGTATTTATTATTTTTTTATGACTTTAGAATTGGGATAATTTGGCATGATTTGTAACCGTACATTATTTAAGTTATTTTAACTATGTATTGTTACTTTAATGTTTGAGGTATTAGTTAGTTATGAAATTATGGTGGATGGTTTGGTTGGCGTTTAGTTTTTTTGTTTCACCTCTAGGATTTGGATGATGGAATATTAATTGAGGTTTAGTCCTAATTTAATATTTAATTATCCAAATTTTAGAGCATGACACTTTTAGCCCCTACCCCTAGCTTCAGTTACGCCATTTCTGGCGAGTCCTTGGCTTGGCTTGAAGACGAGGCATAGGTTGGGCCATCTTTGGTTGCAAAGACCTCCACAAGTGTGAGTAGAAGGCATAGGACCACTTGACTTGTTTGTGCCCCTAGTTTATCGCTTTGTCATTTCTTTTCAAGTTTTTTATGATGTAAAAGCAACTTTGATTTAATTGGAGAGTTAGAGAATGTACTTGTTGAAATCAATAGAATTAAAGTTGTGATTATTGAAAATTTTCCTTCTCGGTCCCAAAAATGGTCTGAGATGTAAGAGGTAAAATTTTGAGAAAAATCAATTTATTAAAACTTTTCAAAACGATTTTTGGAAACGATCACCACCTAACACACACAGAATCAATCCTTAACGGGTACAATCCCAAATCAAAAGATTATAACTACCCATGACTGCATTCATCATCACTGCTCTATCTTGCAACTAGCCTTTCTACCAAATGGAGATGACATAACCCAGCTAGAAGACCGTGGATAGAGATGGTCTGAGCAAACAAATAGACAGAGCAGTTGAGTTGGAGATGGCTATGGCCGAACTTCGAGATGAAGTTGCCTACATATCCTAAAGATGGGAATCAGTCCTTACGAAGTTCGATTCAGGTTCGCTCGAATATTAATTCTCTTCTTTTGTACTCTAACTTTTGCTAAAGCTGTCCTTTCGGGTTTTTAACCTTGCGAGCTCAATTTTTTTTGATTTCTAATTTTCATGCTCTAACTTTTGCCTAGGTCCCCCTTTTAGGTTTTTAGCCTAGTGAGCCTCTCAATGATAGAATTTCTTCAACTTGTCCATATTGATTGGCTGTGAAAACTCCAAGCCATCTAGATTCATAGGGATAATCGTTCCTCCCGATTAAATAGATTTGATGATGTAAGGACCAGTCCAATTGGGTCTGAACTTGCCCCTAGGATCATGGATGGGGCTCAATTGTCTTTCAGGACCATATCTCCTTTCTTGAGATTCCTAGACTTAACTTTCTTGTTAAAAGCCCTAGCAAATATGTGCTGGTAGCCCTAGATATGGTACAATGCCTTTAACCTCCTTTCATCAAACAACATCAGCTCTTCAAACCTGCTCTGTTGCCAATCCGCCTTGTTATTCGACACTCCGCCATAACTCACAACAACGGTACTTCAATTTCAATTGGCAGAACAACTTCCATCCTGTATACTAGAGAATATAGAGTAGCCCTCGTAGATGTCCGAATTGACGTTCTATAACCCCAAAGTCCAAACGACAGTTTATCTTACCAATCCTTGTAGGTTTCAACCATCTTCCGTAGGATGTTCTTCACATTCTTATTGGTGGCCTCAACAGCTCCATTAGTCTATGGTCTATACGTTGATGACTTGTGAAAAGCCACGCTATATTTCTCAAGCAAATCGACCACCTCCTTCTTGAAGTACGAGCCATTGTCTAAGATGATCTCATTTGGCACCCCGTACCTACAGATGATGTTGTTCTTGATGAACTTAGCCACATGTGACGCCTTCAACATAGAGCAAGCTTGAGCTTTCACCCACTTAGTGAAATAGTCGATTGCCACTAAAATGAATTCATGTCTACTTAAGCCCTTTGGCGAGACTGCCCTAATGAGGTCGATTCCCCAGACTGAAAAAGGCCATGGCAAAGTCATGTTGTAGAGCTTTGACGGCGGTATGTTCATGTGATTAGCATGGATTTGACATTTGTGGCATTGTTGAATAAAACTAATACAATCCTTCTCCATAGTTAACCGATAATAGTCTTGTCTAAGGATCTTCTGAGCCAGCATCACACCGTTCCTGTGTGCACCACACTCTCCTCCATAGATGGCCTCCATGAGACGCTTCGATTCTTTTTCTTCAACACAGAGCTTGTGCATTCCTAAATGGCCTCTTTTGTACAACTTGTTTTTGCTGATGATGAACTGGACGGCCAGACGCCGTATTCCCTTCTTATCCTTGGTATTTGCCCCTGGTGGATACGTATCCTTTTCTAGAAAATTCCAAATGTTGTAATACCAGGGATTCTTGTCTTGCACCTTATCTATTGCAATTATTGAAAGGGTCACATAAGTAGGAGCATATTTCTATTCAATAAAGATCGAACGCATCTTGACTCCAAGTGGGATGTCTACCATAAAAGATAGAGTTGCCAGCACATCAGCGAACCGGTTGTTCTCTCTTAGTAGATGTGTGAATGTTAGTTTTTCAAACCTCGGAATTAGAATATCCAAGGCCTGATGATAAGCCTTCAAGTTTTCTTCCTTGACCTTCCAATCCCCATTGGCTTGAGAAATAACTAGGTTCGAGTCTCCGATGACATCCAACCTTATTGCCCCTAGTTCTAGGGCAGCTTTCGAACCCACAATGCACGCCTCACATTCTGCTTTGTTGTTGGACACTTTGAATCGGAGTTTGAAAGCTAATGGTATATGGAAATCATGGGGTGCTATGAGCAACACACCTATCCCATAACCATATTGATTAGACACTCGGTCAAAGCACATTGTCCATGTTTCCTGTTCTATATGCAGATGTCTTCATCTGGGAATAGGTACTCTACCGCGTCGTCTCCTTCTACTGGGTGGTCGGCTAGGAATTCTGCTACTGCTCTTCCTTTAACTGATTTGCGTGTGACATACTTGAGATCAAATTCGGAGAGAAAAAGCAACCAACAAGCTAGCCTATCCGTAAGTGCTGGTTTCTCAAAGAGATATTTGATGGGATCTAATCTCGAACCCAGAATTACAGAGTGAGCTAACATGTAGTGCCTCAACTTCCTGGTAGCCCATACCAAGACTAAGAAAGCTTTCTCGAGGGCAATGTAGCAGGTCTCATAATCTAGCATCTTCTTGCTCAGATAGTAGATGACCTTCTCCACCTTGGCTTCAAATTCCTGAGCAAGCATGCGCCCTATGGTTGAATTCATCACTGACAGGTACAAGATCAATTCATTTCCCGGTTCTGGTGGTGACAGTACAAGTGGATTCTGCAAGTATTGCTTAACTTGCTCAAAGGCAAACTGACATCGATCGTCCCATTAGAACTTCTTGCCTTTCTTCAAGATACCAAATAGTGGTTCACAAGTCAAGGTTAATTTTGAGATAAACCGCTTTATGAATTGCACTTTACCCAGAAAGCCACGCACCTCATTTTCAATCCTCGATGGGGGCATTTCTAAGATGGCCTTGATTTTGGACGATTCTACTTCAATTCCCCTCTGTGTGATCAGAAATCCCAGTATTTTCCCTACAGTCACCCCAAAGGTCCATTTCTGTGGATTTAACCTCAGTCTGTACTTCTTCCTCCATTGAAAGAACTTTTATAGTGCGGTATAGTGACCTTCTTGCTGCTTAGACTTGACAATCATGTCATCCACGTACACTTCAACTTCTTTGTAGATCATGCCATGCAAGATCGTGGTCGCAGCCTTCTGGTATGTAGCCCCAGCATTTTTCAATCCAAAAGGCATAGCTTGATAGCAGTAAGTACCCCACGGCATAGTGAAAGTGGTCTTCTCACTGTCCTCTGGTGCCATCAGAATCTGGTTATACCCAGAAAACCCATCCATAAACGAAAGCAAGGCATGGCCAACAGTGAATTTTACCAACTCATTGATGTGCGACAACGGAAAGTCATCTTTTGGACTACTCTGTTCATATCTCGGAAGTCGCAGACTCTGATTCTGTCATCTTTCTTTGGAATTGGAACGATATTAGATAGCCCCGTTGGGTACTCTAACACCATTAGAAAACCTACCTCAATCTGTTTGGTGACCTCTTCTATGATTTTTAACACCTAATCTGGACAAACTCTGTGCAGTTTTTGTTTGACTGGTCAGGCCTTAAAGTCAAGAGAGATCCGGCGTTATACAATCTCAGGATTAATTCCAAGCATGTCTTCATAGTACCACGCAAAAACATCTTTGAAATCTTTAAATAAAGCAATTAAATGCTTGCATTCTTCCGAAGACAACATGGACCCGATCTAGACCAAGTGAGGATCCTCCTCAGTACCCACATTAATTGCAACGATTTCATCTATACAGGGCTTAACAGGCCTCTCCTCCTTGTGATTAACCAAATTTTTCAAAGCCCGAGGAATTTTTCCCTCTTCATTTAAGTCAAAATTTTGAAAATCAAGATCAGTGCAGCAAACCAAAGGCACAGAGAAGTAAACGAAATCTATAGCATTCCCATTCAAAAAGTCAAGATCGTTAGTTACAATTGACTCAAAAGAGAAACTGAAAGATGACCTAGACAAAACCTTGGTATCTGGGTTACCACTCTGAGAATTACCAAACTCAGAAGAACTTCAATCTAACTCTGACTCCATAGACTCAGCAGAACCAAATTTGGACTCACTATCTGATTCAGAACTGCTGATTGTGTCCTTCTTAAACTTCAGACCAGGCGTGGAGCCCCAAATGCGTCCACGATGAGACCAGTGAAATCTGTTGTCGGTTTGTCCCCGTTCATTGAGATAGTAAAACTATCCCCCTAAGTTGACAGGATCAGCCCTAGCATTAGAACTTGCGAGTAAATCAGCCAGTGCTTTCCCCAATAGCTCTCCTTCGTCGATGTCCAAGCTTGTCATCCTGCTTTCATCTGCATTGCTGCTCAAGCCTATCTGCTCATCTTCCTCTTTTGGTAACTAGTGCCCAAAGACGATCTCGACCCCTAGGTACCTTGTCTTTGTTTCCCGGTCAAACCAAGGCTCTGGAAATCCACGAAATGGGAAATCTTCCCCTTGGTGAACAAAGCATCCGTTTAGGGTTCCCTGAATTGGCTTATAGACTAATTCATACTGCCTCCCAGTTCTCTTTGCTTTAAGTCTCCCCCTCAACTTATCTCCCTTCCTTTTCCAGTCTTCAGCAGTAGATTTGTATCCCAGCCCAAAAGCACGGGGGTTGTGACTCATCTCTCTACCAACAGTACCTCGTTGCATGCCACTCATACCCAGTCCCGATCCAGGGATATGCCCCTGTTTGTTCATCATATAAATAGACTGGGCACTCACATAGTTCTCACCATCTTCCGCCATGATAGTTTGGACCAGCCGGGCCTCCGCCAAGGAGAAACCAGAGATGAACACGTTCTCTTCCCCATATATGAGTTCTAATAGAGGTGTGGTAGTTCCTTGGGGAGGATAGATCACAAAATTGCCATAGACAGTATTAATCCCACCTTTAAAAGGATATTTCACCAGCTGGTGAACTACTGATGAAATTGCTTTCATTTGATGCAGCCATGGCCTTCCTAGGAGTAGATTAAAAATTTCCGATACGTCCATGACATGGAATTCCACCTCATGCTCAGACAGGCTCATTAGTACGTGGCTCTTGAACGTTCCTATAACATCCCGGCTAGTATTGTCATAGGCTCGAACAGCTTGGGTTGTGGGCATGTAGTCAACTAGCTTTAAACCTATGGTATAGGCGGTCCTTGCCGGACATATTAATTGTCGAGCCAGTATCCACTAATACCATCGGGATTCATTTCTTCCAGCACTCTAGCGTCACATATAAGGGTCTGCTGTGGTTTGCACCCTCAGGCGACAACTCTTTATCTGTAAAGGATATCACTGGCGTAACCCTAGAGGTGACCAACGACACCAATTGGTCAATGGTGGTGTCGATGGGCAGTTTTGTCCTGTTCATGGCCTCTAGCAGAGCCTGCCTCTGTTCCCGAGAAGCCACTAGCAGCCCCTAGATTGATATGTCTGCCTGAATTTTCTTAAGCTGTTTCAAGACCAAGTCTTCCTCAACGTCTTTCTCTTTTGATTTCTCCGCTTCTTTCCCAAAAGATTCTGGCTGATCTAAAGTCAGGGGTTTGAAATACCAACCACTACGGGTCATATGATTAATCTCATCAGTATACCACATATCATCAGGGGTATCATCTTTCTACCCTTCATCAGTGTAGGCATGACTTAGGTCACTGTCTTCCCATCACTCCCCTACAGTCACGACCGAGCTATTCTCAGGTTCTACCTAGAGCATGTTCACATCACGCCCCCCATCATCATACTACTCCTCTTCCACAACAGTTCTGGTTTTTGCATTCCAATACTTCCTGAGCTTTCCTAACATTCTTTTCTTATCATCGGGCTCCAACTCGGGCTTTCTTGTGCTTTGGACATCTATTGTTGTTGGCTCTGTCTCTTCTTCTTCCTCTTCTTTTTTCCTTTTTTCCCTGGTCCAGGGCCATCTTTCGCTGGATTTCTTCTATCCTTTCCCGTTAGAATTGCTCCAACGCTTGTTCCTTTTCAGTCAAAGGTACAGCCTCAGCCTTGTTGTTATCACTAACTTTCTCTTCTTCACAGTCTCTCTCGTCTATTCCTCTACATTTGATTCCTCTTCACTCAATCACCCATTGCTGGTTTTAGGTTGGCTTGGATCCCACCACCCAACTTTTATATTGCTCACATCTTCCTCGTCAAAGAAGTAAAGGTTCTCCAGATCTTCCTCCAGGTCGGCCAGGTCATCTTCTAATTCTGTCAAGTCATTTAGGCCTTGTTCAGGTCAATCATTCTAATTTTGCCCTAGTTCATCTTCCTTAATGGCGTTGATGCTGAGGAAGTCTGGCAGTATAACTACTGGTTTTGGCTAATCAACGACCACAATGTACAAACTGGGGTCATATGCTTTTGTAAGTCAAGCCCCCTTCTCTGTGACTTGGGTGTCTGACAATCTTGTTTCTAGTTCATTCTTCTTCTTCTCTGCCTCTGCCACTGCAAGCCCTGGTTGGATTTTGGGTGTTATGTCCATCATGCACATGTCTATGCTTCCCGAAATAACCACCTCTGACTTAGGTAGATGGGATGGGGTAATATATGCATTGGGGTTAAAGGAGGATGGCAGTGTATGGATTTGGTTAATGTTTCCGGGTGAGGAGACTTAGTTATGAGCAGGAAGTGGGTTGGCGGTTACATTTGGTTTGGCAGGTGGAGCGTTGATTTTATTGTTAATGAGATCCTAGATCTCATGATGCAAGCGGTAGCAACGATCAGTAGGGTGACCATGCTATTGGTGAAAAATGCAATACTTAGTGGCGTCATGTCTAGGTGGTAGTGGGTCGAGGAGAGGTCGAGGATCGAGGGGTTTGAGATGCCCCTTTGCCATTAACAGTTTGAGGGCGCGGGTTAGGCTCATATGGAGGGGGTAAAGGTTCTTTCGTTTCGGCTCAGACCGGTGGATTATGAGGTTGTTGTGGCAAATGGATCGGCCATTTTACCCGTTGTGGCAATAGTAATGACATCTGCAGGCCGTGGAATAGTGCTATTGCTAGCATTGGTATTCCTAGTGAATGGCCTTCCTACAGGTTCGCTAGTTCTTTGGATGATGTCCTTCTTGAATGCACTTTCAATTTGGACTCCCAACTCGTGTAGTGAAGCAAACGTAGACAATGAGGCCACTATCATTCTCTGCAGCATATCTGGCTAGAGATTTTGGATCACTAACCGGACTTGCTTCCTTTCAGAGAGTTAGTTTGTTATCCGGGCCACCTTTGCTCTCTATCTAGCGACAAAATCAATGAAGGGTTCATTAGGGTTTTGCGTAGTTGCTTCTAGCTCACTATTGGTTACCTCTATCTGAGTGTTATATAAGTAGTGGTTTACAAATCCCTCAGACAGCTCCTTCCAGTTTCGCTTCGTAGAATCCTCCAGTTTTGCGTACCAGATGGCCATCACATTCGACAGAGTTCTCCCAAACAACGGCAATTTCTGAGCTTGAGAAAGACCCATTAGCCTCAGAACATCCAAAAACAGGCGAACATGCACAATTGGATCCCTACTTCCATCGAATCTGTTGATGTGGAGGTATCTTAAACTTCTCCGGTAATCTGACCGAAGCCTCAATGTACCTGTCGTCAATATCTGGAATGGCATTGAAGGCTTGGGATTTTTTCAGCACTTTCTCTAACCTGGCAATCTTGATCATGGCGGGATCTATATCATTGATGTAAAAGGGAAGGAGTCCTGTAGGGGCTGCGCCAGAGGCTTGTAAGCCAGAGTTTATGGAAACATCTCTTGAGGATCTTGGACTTGGGGATTTTCCACTGGTGAAGGTGGATCAGGATTCAACTGAGCAACCAGAATTGGATGGACAGTGGATGCGGATGCCCTAGATGGTCGTCATAGATTAGCGTTGATTTTATCCTGTGCAATTATCCTTTGATTCATGGTATCCATGGTTCTCTGAAAAGTTGCCATCATGGCAGCAAATTCTTCTGTGTTATGTGTCGTTACTGGTCTGGGTGAGTTAGATGCTAGTGAACTAATTTGGTGAGAACCAACAGGTGTTTGCAGAGTGCTTTGTACTGATGTTGCTGACTATATGTTCCTTCTTCGTCGAAGAATTGGTAGAAGTGAGACTAGCACTGGCTTACCGCTAACAAGGTCTTGAGTTTTGTAAAGTCTGCCAGAATGAGTCCAGACAACTTGGGGGATATCACGCCTGTCTGAAACTATGATTGTAAACTACCTAGCAAAAGAAAGAAAAAGAAATGCAATCAAAATCGGACAGCACTTCGACCCAATTTGCAACAGATAAAATCACATAGCTGAAGAACTGTAAATCCCACTGAACTTTGTTTCCAAACTGATATCAACCCCTGATATGAACATTCCTGTGCAATTTCACTGTAAAAGCACATATCAGTAAAAAGAACCAAAACACCCCTATAAGGAGGTTGGGTTACCCTGTCTTAGATTTTGACATGATCTAGGCAGTACTACTTCAAGCAAGTAGTTTCATAACATCTTGTACATGGGTAAGCATCTTGTCTTAATTTGGAAAAGTCGCTATGGCTTCACTATATGCAGCTAGGCCAAATGGTCAAAAGGGATACCTCAGCAAGATTACCTAATATACCTCTCACACCTAACATCGCAAAGTGAAACGAGGATCAAGCGATACAACAGTAATCCAGATCCAAGGGTTGTGTCCCCAACACGACAAAGCCTATAACTAGTCACCCATTTGGCTAGCTTTTGGGCAAGCCTCCAACAAACCGTCCAGGAATAACAGGTGGAAAACACAGTGACTTAAAATAACCATGCAAATGCAATGCTAAGAACATATAAGGGCGGATAAAATTTCACATCATGAAGTTCAAGTCAAGTTCTCTCCAGCAGAGCCTCCTGAAACTGTAGCTTGCTTTTCGTCTTCCTCTCGAATATGATTAGCCCTACAGTTTGGACTCTCGTGGTTCTGAATCTGTTTTCCCAAGTGCAATGTGAAATAGATAAACGCAAATGAGTCCAAATATGGCAAATCTTTTGGAAAATTGATTTTGAATCAAAATACCAAAAATGGACCGCTTTGCTAGATTTCAGAGTCACCACCTACATATTTTTGAAAAATTTAGGAAACCCGTGACTCGGGCCAGAGGCTATTAGTCCGTCATCACCAAAGTGTCTTGGCTTGGGAACTTAGGTATGAGAGGGGAAGGTCATGAATTGAGCACCCCACTCACCCGATCAAAGATCGACCTCTACTAATCATGATGTGATTTTTATTTACATTATATGCTCTTGTTCCGGTTATTAGGCTAATTTTACTAGGTGATGCACACAATTATAAACAAATTCACAAAATTTGGAATGCATTGATTTCATGTTTGTTTGGGAAGAGTGTTTTGAATACGTGTCACTTGAAAAAAGCAAGCTCGTAATTACATTAGTCAAATTATTCCACTTAAGTAAAAAGGTCTTCATTCACTGACTTTCAAACAAGTATATCAACTAAGCACTTAGCCTCATGGTAAACATGCTTGACATGGCAACATTCGCATGCATGCAATATGCTAAAGCAAAACCGCTTACCTAGTACTCCAAGGCAAGCCAAAGGAAACAAAAATAATTAGAAAAATGCATGCTCTAATATGCAAATGACTAATGCAACAAATACAAAATGCAACTCCTAGGCTCGGCTACTAGCATGGCATGTAAGTCAATTCAAGGCATGCAAGAGAGCACATATTCGAGAAAAGAATTTGAAATTGACATCGGTTAGTATGATGAGCCGAACCCGTATGCATGCAAAACAAATGGATGTAAGTCATGAAAAATGCTAAGTAAACATGATGCTCTATGCTACCCATCATAACTGAGTAAATAAAAGGGAGAAAGAAATGGGGGTTGGAAGACATACACAATTATTACATATTTTTCCCTCATGCAAGGGGTTCCGAATGTCCGGGTGTCCAAAGTAAACTAATTATTATAAACCCAAATTAGCTAAACTAACTACTTATTACAAATTCGATGAATGCTAAATAAATAACTAGCTATCTAATTTATTACAACAAGGATATCATAACAATAACAATTACAACAATAACATGAACGATACTATTATAACATTAATATGAACAACATTAACATAAAAAACATTAATAATGCACACGGATCGGATGCGCGTCCATGCAGACAGTCTTTAGAAGCTACTATGTCGGCCCCTTTGGCAATCTACTTTGTTTCATCCTCAGCTACTGCCCGTTGTTTCTGCCAAAATTCTCTATTTACTAAATATTGGAGCCCGGCCGACCCCTAATGAGGCCCGGCCGGGCCCAAGAAGATTCGGTCGTGCCCTATTTTCTTGCAGAAAATTGTTTTTGTGTTCTAGGGTGAAAACAGTACAGACAGAGCAACTTTATACCATGTTTTTCCCTTCTACTCTTCTCTATCACGAAACTCAAGAGAAGAGTGAAACCGGCTCCAAAACCACCAATAGGCGTAAGTTGATTACTTGATGGTTTCGAACACGATGAGACACAAAAAAAACAAATATATATCAATGAATGCAATGAGACACACCACCCCTCCCTCCTATCATGAGGTTAGTTTAAGAAAGGAAGTAGACACACCTCAAGAATCATCAAACATCATGGATTAATATGTGACGAATCTGGATGCAATGGACTTGACATAACGTCCGACCGAATCCAACCAATTTTATTAATTTTCTTTACATCGGTTGAATTGATTTTAAGTCAATTTTATTAGCCTTTTTCAACTTACCGTTCCATTACTTAATCGATTAGTCCAAAAGTGAGATTTAAGTCCACTAAAAGGAGGGAAGTGTCAAACGAGAACTTGTTTTGGGCATGAGAGAGGTGTAATGCCTTGGTAATGAACCTCCGAAAAGATTAAACCATTAAGCACGGAAGGATCTCTTTCTTAAGCTTAAACAACACTCACTTGAAATGACTCTCAAACAAAGAAAACCAAGAAAGAGGGGAGGGTGCATAAATGATTATGCGAAGCTGATTATTGCAAATGATAGGACACTTTACATGGAAGAAAGCTATGAACTCGAATGACTCGGTGTCTAAGGCCTAAACAACCAAAGCCATAAGAACTTACAAGACAACAAGCAAAGTATTCAAAGCATACACTAATTAAAGGAAGTAAAACAACCCTAAAACAGCCACTAACATACCAAAAAAAAAGGTAGCCAAAAATATGTTTAAAGAGCACAAAAAGATAGCCAAAACAAAGAGTTACAAAACTAGTAAGCAAGACCAAGAAGAGGTGGCTAACGCCTCCACTTTTGGGACTTCTAAAACACGTTTTCCAGCCCTTTTAAACTCTAAAAATCAGTGTGTAAGCCAAGAAAATAGTGGTAAAACAAAGAGGATGAGCTATGAAATAGATTGCAAGAAAGGGTGTTAAACATCTCTACCCTTGGTAGCTCTTTAACGCCAAGTCTCAACACTTGAAATGGATCCAAAATAGTTGGAAAACACAAGAAAATGATAGAAAAAGAATGAAATGAAAGTAAAAAAAAAAAGTGACAAGCTTATACTTCTTGAAGAGATCAAGCTTTGGCTATAAACCAAACTTGATCCTAGAACACTCTCAAAGTTAAATTATGATTCTCAAGGCCCAACCAAAGCTCCAAGGTACAGCTCTAAGGGTGTGTATGATGTATAGATATAGTTCAAGGATGATAGGTCCAGCTTAGAAATTTTTTTAACCCTCAAAATAGAGATATCAGCTCGTATTTATAGAATTTGAGCCAAATAGGTCCCAAATATCTTCAAAATAGACAGTTGTCGAATTTTCGCCCAAAACAGTATTTCTTGCCCAAAAGGCACGGTCGGCCCTAAATCAGGCACGATCCGGCCCAAATGCAGTTCCCCTCTTCCTCTGTTTCAGGCTCAGTGTAGGTTGGCATAGTGCTAAAAGATAGATTTTTGTGGTATAGAGGTATAGAAACAACTTGGGTATGGAAGGTTGAGATTTTTTAGAGCTAAAAATCAGATTCCTTCGTTGAGAATTCGAACCATTGACAATGTAACTTTCATCATCAAGTGCTCAAAATAAAGCATCCAAGTCTTGCAGGTAGTAAAAAATGGGGTGTCTACACTTATGAAAAGCCACGTTGTATTTTCGAGCTAATCAACCACCTCTTTCTTGAAGTGCGAACGTTGCCTAAAATGATCTCGTTTGACACCTTGTACCTGGAGATGATGTTGTTCTTGATAAACTTGGCCACGTGCGACGCCTTCAACACAAAGTAAGACTGAACCTCCACCCACTTAGTGAAATTGTCGATCGCCACTAGAATGTATTCATGTCCATTTGAACCCTTTGGCGAGACCACTCCAATGACATCGATTCCCCAAACTAAAAAAAGCCATGGTGAAGTCATGTTGTAAAGCTTTGACGGCAATATGTTCATGCGGTTTGCATGAATTTGACATTTGTGGCATCACCAAACAAAACTAATGCAATCCTCCTCCATAGTTGACCAATAATAGCCTTGTCTAAGGATTTTCCTAGCCAGCATCACACCATTCATGTATGCTCCACATTCTCCTCCATGGATGGCCTCCATAAGACACTTCGCCTCTTCTTCTTCGACATAAAGCATGCATTCCCAGATGACCCCTCTTATACATCTTATTTCTGCAGATAATGAATTGGACGGCCAGACGCCGTATTTCCCATTTATCCTTAGCATTTGCCCCTGGTGGATACGTATCCTCTTTCAGAAAATTCCAAATGTCGTAATACCAGGGGTTTTTGTCTTGAACCTCATCTATTGTGGCGATGGCTTCATAAGCAGTCGTGTACTTCTATTCAATGATGATTGGACGCATCTTCACTCCAGCGGGATGTCTACCATGGAAGATAGAGTTACTAATGCATCAGTGAACTGGTTGTTCTCCCTTAGGAGATGTGTGAATGTTAACTTTTCAAATCACAAAATTAGAATGTCCTAGATCTGATTATAAATTTTCATGTTCTCTTCCATGACCCTCCAGTCTCCGTTGGCTTGAGAAAATACCAGGTTCGAGTCTCCAATGACGTCCATCCTTATCGCTCTAGTACTAGGGCAACTTCCAATCTAGAAATACACACCTTGTATTCGGCTTCATTATTGGACACTCTGAACCAAAGTTTGAAAGCTAAGCGTATGTGGGAATCATCAGGTCCTATTAGCAACACACCTATCCTATAACCGTACTGATTGGATGCTCCGTCAAAGTACATTGTCCATGTTTCCTCTTCTACCTGCAGAATGTCTTCATCTGGGAATAGATACTCTACCGTTTTATCTCCTTCCACTGGGTGGTCCACCAAAAATTTTGCTACGACTCTCCGTTTAACAAATTTGGCGTGACATACTTGAGATCAAATTCAAGGAGAAGAAGTAACCAATAAGCTAGCCTACCCATAAGCGCTGGTTTCTTAAAAAGATATGTAATAGGATTTAGTCTCGAAACCAAAATTACAGAGTGAGCTAACAAGTAGTGCCTTAACTTCCTCGTTGCCTATACTAAGGCCAAGCAAGCTTTCTTGAGGGGAGTGTAGCGAGTCTCATAGACTAGCATCTTCTTGCTCAGATAGTAGATGGGCTTCTCCACTTTAGCTTCTGATTCTTGAGCTAGCATGCACCCTATAGTCAAATTTGTTGCTGACGAGTACAAGATTAGCAGCTTTCCCGATTCGGATAGTGACAACACAGGTGAATTCTGCCAGTACTTTTAACTTGATCAAAGGCGAACTGACATCGATCATCCCATTAGAACTTCTTCCTTTTCTTCAAGAGACCAAACAATGGTTCACAAGTCAAGGTTAATTTTGAGATAAATCGCCTTATGAATTACACTTTACCCAGAAAGTCGTGCACCTCCTTTTCAGTCCTCGGTGGTGGTATTTCTAAGATGGCCTTAATTTTAGACGGATCAATTTCAATTTCCCTCTACATAATCAGAAATCCCAACATTTTACCTGTAGTCATCCCGAATGTGCACTTCTGTGGGTTCAACCTTAACCTATACTCCCTAATCCGTTTGAAAAAATTTTCCAATACAGTGTAATGGCCTTTTTGCTCCTTAGGCTTGACAATCATGTCATCCACATGCACTTCAACCTCTTTATGGATCATGTCATGCAAGATTGTGGTTGTAGCTCTCTGATAGGTAACCCTAGTATTTTTCAACCCAAAAGGCATGACTCGATAATAGTAGGTATCCCATGGCGTGGTAAAAGTAGTCTTTTGTTTATCTTCCGGTGCCATCAAAATCTGATTATACTCGGAAAATCCATCAATAAACGAAAGCAAGGTATGGCCTGCGATGAAATCTACCAGCTCATCGATGTGCGGCAATGAAAAGTCATCTTTTGGACTAGCTCTACTTAGATCCCGAAAGTCGACGTAGACTCTAATTCTGCCATCCTTCTTTGGAACCGAGACGATATTAGCTAGCCAAGTCGGGTACTCTGATACCATCAAGAAAACCACATTAATCTGTTTAGTGACCTCCTCCTTAATTTTCATCGCCCAGTCTGGACAGACTCTGCTCAATTTCTACTTAACTGGTCAGGCCTCAGGGTCAAGAGGGATCCAGTGCTGTACAATCTCAGGATCGATTCCAAGCATGTCTTCATAGGACCACGCAAAAACATCTTTGAAATCTTTTAATAAAGCGATTAAACACTCGTATTCCTCTGAAGACAACGTGGACCCGATTTGGACCAAGCGGGGATCCTTCTCAGTACCCACATTAATGGCAATGACTTCATCCGTACAGGGCTTAACACGTCTCTCCTCCTCTCGATCAACCAAATTTTTCAAAGCCTGAGGAATTTATTCCTCTTCGTTTAAGTCAAAATTTTGAAAATCAAGATCAGTACAACAAACTAAAGGCACAAACAGGTAAGCGAAATCTACAGCATTCCCATTCAAAAAGTTCAGATCTTCGGTTACAGTTGACTCAAAAGAAAAGCTGAATGAAGACCTAGACAGGACTTTGGTATTCAGGTTACCACCCCCGGAAATACCAGACTCAGACCCCTCAGAACTCAAATTTGATCCCGACTCTACAGACTCAGTGCAATCAGATCCGAACTCATTATTCGATTCAAAATTACTGATGGTGCCCTTCTCAATTTGTCAGAGCAGAGATGGAGCCTTAGATCCATCCACGATGAGACCAGTGAAATCCATAGCTGGTTTATCCCTGATCATAGAGATAGAAACACTCTCCCCCAAGTCGACAGGCTCAGCCCCAGTATTGGAACTTGATAGCAGGTCAGCCAGTGCTTTCCCCAATAGCTCTTCTTCGTCGACGTTGAAGCTTGCAATCCTGCCTTGTTCTATACTGCTACTCAGGTCCTTCTACTCATCATCCTCTTCTCGTAACTAGTACCCAAAGAAGATCTTGAACCCTGGATACCTTGTCTTCGTTTCCTTGTCAAACCAAAGCTCTAGAAATCCACAGAATGGAAAATCTTCCCCTTGGTGGACAAATGTCCATTTAGGGTTCCCCGAATTAGCTTGTAGACTAATTCATACTGCCTCCCAGACCTCTTTTCTTTAAGTCTCCCCCTTAACTCATCTCTCTTCCTTTTCTAATCTTCAGCAATAGGCTTGTACCCCAGTCCAAAAGCATGGGGGTTATGAGTCATCTCTTTGGCAATGGTACCCCCTTACCGGCCACTTCCGTCCAGTCCTGATCCAGGAATATGCCCTTGTTTGTTCATCATGTAGATGGACTAGGCACTCACATAGTTCTCATCATCTTCTGCCATGATAAATTGGACCAGCCGAGCCTCTGCCAATGAGAAGCCGAAGAGGAAAACATCCTCTTCCCCATGTATTATTTCTAACAGAGGCGTAGTGGTTCCCTGGGGAGGGTGGATTGCAAAATTGCCATAGACAGTAGCAAGCCACCTTTAAAAGGATATTTTACCAGCTGGTGAACTGTAGATGACACTGCCTTTATCTAATGCAGCCATCGCCTTCCTAGGAGTAGATTGAAAGTCGCAGGTACATCCATAACATGGAATTCAACCTTATGTTCAAACGGGCTGGTTAATATGTTTCTTTTCAAGGTCCCCATGACTTCTCGGCTGGTGTTGTCATAGGCTCAAACAGCTTGAGTTGTACTCGACTAGCTGCAAACCTATGGCATAGGCAGTCCTTACCGGACATACATTAACCGCTGAGCCGGTATCCACTAGTACCACCGGGATCTATTTCATCCAGCTCTCCAGTGTTACATATAGGGGTTTGTTATGGTTCGCGCCCTGAGGTGGCAACTTTTTATCTATAAATGTCCCTAGAGGTGACCAACAACACCAGTTGGTCAATGATGGTGTCAATGGGCAACTTCGTTTTGTTCATGGCCTCTAACAGCGCCTGTTTATGTTCCCGGGAAGCCATCAATAGCCCCTAGATTGATATGTCTGCTTGAATCTTCTTGAGCTGTTTCAAAACTAGGCCTTCTTCAGCGTCTTTCTCTTTTGATTTCTCAGCCTCTCTCTCGGAAGATTCTGGCTAATCTAAAGATGGGGTTTTGAAATATTGACCACTTCGGGTCATGTGGTTAATCTCGTCGGTATACCATGTATCATCAGGGTTGTTAGCTTTCCACCATTCGCTAGTAGACAAATGGTTTAGATCATTGTCTTCCCACTACTCCTCTGCAGCCATTGCCAGGCTATTATTAGGTTCTACTTAGAGTATGTTTACATCACGCCCCCCGTCATCATACCACTACTCTTCCATAACAATTTTGGTTTCAGCGTTCCAATACTTCCTGAGCTTCCTTGGCATTCTTTTCTTGTCATTGGGTTCCCATTCAAGCTTCCCCATGTCTTGGACATCATCCGTTGTCGGCTCGGCCTCTACTTTTCCCTTCTCTCTTTCTTGTTCTAGGGCTATCTTTCTTTGGATTTCCTTTATTCTTTTGCATTGGAAATGTTCCAACTCTCGTTCCTTGTCAGTTCTAAGCACGACCTCAATCTTAGGCACAGCCTCAATCTGGCTACTGTCCCTAACTTCCTCTTCTTTTATAATATCCTCTGTCTACTCCTCCGTATCTAAATCCTCTTCACTCAACCGCCCATTACTAGTTTCGAGTTGGCTTGGATCCCACCACCCAATCTGTACACTGCTTACATCTTCTTCTTCAAAGAAGTAAAGGTTCTCCAGATCTTCCTCCAGGTCAGCTAGATCTTCTTCTAGCTCTGCCAAGTCATTAAGGCCTTGTACATGCCAAATATTCTGATTTTGCCCAAGCCCATCTTCCCCAATGGCATTGATACTAAGAGAGTCCAGCAGTATGACTACAGGCTTTGGTTGATCAACAGCCACAATGTACAGGCTAGGGTCGTATTCATCTACGAGGGAGGCCCCTTTCTCTATAACCTCGGTGTTAAAAAACCCTGTCTCTAGTGCATTCTTCTTCTCCCCTGCCTCCGCCATCGCAGGCCCTGGTTGGGTTATGGATGTTATGTCCATCAAAATCGGACAATACTCCGACCGAATTTGTAGCAGATATAATCATAACTGAAACACCGATTTCTCATTGAACTCTGTTCCCAAACTGATATCACTTTGTACCACTGATATGAACCTTCTTGTATAGTCTCACTATAAAAGCACATACCAGGGAAAAAACCAAAACACCCCTATGAGGGGGTAGGGTTACCCTGCCCTAGATTTTGACATGATCTAGGTTGCACTACTTCAAGAAAGTAGTTTCACAACATCCTGTACATGGGTAAGCATCATGTCCTAGTTTGGAATAGTCACTATGGCTTTACTATATGCAGCTAGGACAAATGGTCAAGAGGGTTACCTTGGCAAGACTACCCAATATACCTCTCACACCTAACACCAAGAAATGAAAAGATGATCAAGCAATACAGCGGTAGTCTAGATCTAAGGGTTGTGTTTCCAATATGGCGGAGCCCATGACCGGTCAACCTTTTGGCAAGCTTTTGGGCAAGCCTCCAGCAAACCATCCAGGAATAGCAAATGGAAACTACAGTGACTTAAAGTAACAATGCAAGTGTAACGCAAAGAACATATAAGTGCAGATAAAAATTCACATCATGAATTTTGAGTCAAGTTCTCTAATTCCCCCGCAGAGTCACCAGAAACTGTAGCTTGCTTTTCGTGCTCCTCAGAGGGGTTTAGTCTCTTTGAATACAATAGCCCTACAGTTCGAACTCCCGTGGTTCTTGTAGCTTGACATTTTTGTGCCCCCTTTTGGAAGTTTGAAAGAAGCCTTACAGTTCGGACTCTCACGATTTTGAATCTAATCTCACAAGTGCAATGTGAAATTGATAAACACCAAAGAGTGCAAATCCGACAAATCTTTTTGGAAAATTGATTTTGAATCAAATTGCCAAAATTGGACTGCCTTACCAGATACAAAGTCGCCACCTAAATATTTTATTTTTGAGAAAATTTAGGAAACCCATGACTCATGCCAAAGGCCACGTGTCCGTTATCACCAAAGTTGTCTCGGCTCAGGAACTTAGGTACGAGAGGGGAAGGTCATGAATTAAGCACCCCCACTCACCCGATTAAAGATCGGCCTCTACTAATCATGATATGATTTTTATCAACATTATGTGCTCTTGTTCCGGTTATTTAAGCTAGCATTACTATGTGATGCACACAAGCAAGTATAGACTAGTTTGCTCAATTTGGAACAATTCAATTCATGTTTGTTTTCCGAACAAAGGGGGGGTTTGAATTTGCCACTTCAAGTGGGCTTAAAGTTTGCGAATTTGCTACTCAACAAAGTGGGCTTAAAACGTACATTCATTGAATTGTTCCAATTCAAGCAGCAAGCCTTCATCCACAGGCATTTAAGCAATTATAGCAATTAAGCATTTAGCCTCGTGGCACGCATGCTAGACATGGCAATCACTCACACTTATGCAAGTATGCTAAAGCATAAAAACTCACCTAGTACTCCAAGCTAAGATAAAACAAAAGAGTTAGAAAAATGCATGATTCCAAACTATACAAGATGACTAATGCAACACATGCAATATGCAATTACTAGGCTTAGCTACTAATATGGCATGTGATTCAATTTTAGACATGCGGTCTAAGCACGTATTCAAAGAAGTATTGAAATGACCATGCGATTTAAATGATACGCCGAGCCTCGGTGCATGCAATACAAAATGAATGGATGCAAGCATAAGGTATGCTAATTGAAACATGTCCCAAATCTAACCATCAAAAGCGGTTAAATAAAAGAGAGAAAGATGCATGATTGGAAGACATACACATTATTACAACATTTTGCTCTCACGATGGAGAGTCCAAATGAATAAAGCTAAGCTAAGCTAATTTCATTAGGCTAATTAAGCCAAACTAGTTAAGCTAACTATTACAAACCAAATGAAATAAATAGCTAAACTAATTATTACAACACTTTGAATTAACTAACTAGTAAGCTAATTAAATTATACAAATGCAAGTAAGCTAAGTAATTAAAGTATTTAACTACTTTGCCACTACTCTGTCTCGGGAAATGGAAGATGTGCAAGCGCATGTTCGGATATCACCCGAAAAGACCTCTGTTTTGCTCTCGAAAGCCTCTGTATGCAGAGTTGAACATTTCCAGAACCATTTTGCTCCACCTTACCAACTCTCTACTGAGATTTGCATCAGTGGCCAGCCGGCCACTGGTAAAGACTGCCGGCCATTAATGGTGCTCTACCGGCCATGGATGGTGGCCTGTCAGCCACTAATACACTAGTTCATCTTGCTGCAACAGAGGACAAATAGAGCGAAATAAAGGAATTCTCATAGATTGTTTGCACAACTCACCCCTCATTTTCACGAACAAATCCAAGAAGTTATGAACTTAATTTCATTGCATGATGGCTTGTGATTCAAGATGTGCAAGCTCAACAAATACAACACAAAACACCCAAAAACCATCATCCTATCATGCATGATCAAAGGCAATGGATACCTAGGAAACTTGAGACATTTAATCACTTAGAGTATGAAATGTCCCAATTTTTCTTGTGTTCAATTAACGTCCGATTGAACACACAACTTATTATCTTGCTCACTTTTAGTCCCAAGTTTTAGTTATTCATTTTACTTTACCAACCATTCCTTAATCCAATTAAGTCCAAAAGGTGAGTTAAAGTCCTCTAATGGAAAGAAAAGCTCAAGACACAAGTTGCTTTAGGTATGAAAGAAGCATCATACTGTTGGTAATGAACACCCTAAGGGATTAAACCATTAAATATGAAACCTCAATTTCACACTTACGCAAACAAATGGCTTGAAACCACTTTCAAAGAAAAATTAAGAGCCAAGAAAGGAAGGAAGTTGCAGAGACTATACTTGCTAAAATTAAGTACAAAAATCCCAAAATAAGTACTATCAACTCAAACAAGTGGTGTCTAATGGTCTAAAACACCAAGCTTGTAAGGACTATTACATTACAAGCATGCAAAACAAGACTTAAATGACTTAACCAACCCAAAATAGAGTTAAAATAGTCTAAATCAGAGGCAAAAACATGTTGGAATTAAGCCATAACAAGCTAGAAAAATAAGCTAACACATGGCATCAACTAGGCTAGCAAACAAGACACAAGGAGTGGAAGCTAACCCTTCCAAATTTGGACTTCAAGACATGATTTTCACCACTAAAAAAGCTCTGAAATTCAGTGTTTAAAGGCTTGGAAAAAGATAGTTTGAAAGTGGGAAACACAAGTGGAAAAGCCTTACAAACAAAGTACAAAGAATAGTGAACCACCCCCTACCTTAAAATGGATTCAAACCACAAATTTTAGCCCACTTTGACAGAGTTTTTTATAGCCCAAAAACAACTCAAAAATAGTGGAAAAAAGATAGGAAAACAAGTTTGCAAAGTAAGCTAACAAAGCAAATATTATACCTCTTGAAGAGAAGAGTGATTCTAGGCAACAATTCAAGCCAAAACTAACTTCTAGAGTTTCAAGAAGGCCTCAAGGAACCTCAGCCCAAAGGTGATCAAATTTAGTTAAGGAAGTATAGGCAAGAGTGTAGTGTAAGTAGGCAAAAGTGTAGGGAATTTGTAGAGAGAGAGAGAGAGAGAGAGAAAGAGAGAGAGAGAGAGAATTATAGAGAGAAAAAAATTTTGAGTCTAAAATTTTCTAACCCTAAAACATGAGAAAAGGGATCCCTATATAAAGAAAACAAGAAATCTATACAAAGAGATCCAGTCCTCCACCTGTGGACAAATGCAAGCATCTATGCAAACAGCTGGCACAACTGGTGTAAAATATCTGCAGAAAACACTAGTGGCCGGCTGGCGATCATTGGTGGCTGGCAAGGCATCATTGGTGGCCAGCGAGGCACATCAATGGCCAGCAGACCAAAAATGATGGCAGATAGCCTCTAGGGATGGCCGGCAGGCCACTAAAGGTTGTAGGCTAGAAAGATAAAGGCCTGGTCCAAAAATGAGACAAAATGGATGCAGGGTTTGAAAGGCTCAAAGCTATGGCATTCCGTTGAGGACTTCGAGCGCTCGACAAGCAAACAGACTCATCATCGGGTGTACCTGCAAGGACATCCAATTCGTAAGGGCCATCAAAAATGGCATGTCTACAGTTATAAATTTGGTTTCACAAGTGCAATGTGAAACGGAGAAACACAAAAGAGTCCAAATGCGGCAAACTTTTTTAGAAAAATAATTTTAATCAAAAATACCAAAAATGGACTGCATTACTAGATTTCATAGTTGCCACCTAAATATTTTTGAGAAATTTAGGAAACCCGTGGCTTGTGCCAAAAGGCCATTAGTCTGTCATCACCAAAGTGTCTCAGCTCGGGAACTTACGTATGAGAGAGGAAGGTCATGAATTGAGCACCCCACTCACCCGATCAAAGATCGGTCTCTACTAATCATGATGTGATTTTTATTTACATTATATTCTTTTGTTTCGATTATTATGCTATCTTTGCTAGGTGATGTACACAAGTATATACCACTTGACAAAATTTGGAATGCATCGATTTTATGTTTGTTTTGAAAAAGTGTTTTGAATACATTTCACTTGAAAAAGCAAACTTGTATTTACATTAATCAAATTATTCCAACTTACGTAAAAAGCCTTCATCCACCGGCATTCAAACAAGTATATCACTTAAGCACTTAGCCTCATGGAAAACATGCTCGATATGGCAACAATCACACACATGCAATATTCTAAGGCAATAAATGCTCACCTAGTACTCCAAGGCAAGCCAAAAGCAATAAAATGGTTAGAAAAAATGCATGATCCTAACTATGTAAAATGACTAATGCAACACATACGAAATATAACTAATAGGCTCAGCTACTTGTATTGACATGTGAATCAATTTGATAGTATGCAGTTTAAGCACGTTTTTATTTTGAATAATAAACAACCACAAAGTTAGATGATGTGCTGAGCTAAGTGCATGCAAAAATGAATATTGTAAGCATGGTAATGATATGAAAAATGTAAAACATGATGCTACCATTATAAACGGATAAATAAAGGAAGAAAGAAATGGGGGTTAGAAGACATACACAAATTATTACATGTTTTGCCCTCATGCAACAGGGTCCGAATGTCCGAGTGTCCGAATTAAACTAACTATTACAAATCCGAATGAATAATGAATAATTAACTACGTATCTAAGTTATTACAACAATGATATTATGAATAAATATTACAAAAATAACATGAACAACAATATTACAACAATAATAATTAAATGATGCACAAAGATTGTATACACATCAATGAAGACGGTCTGCAGAAACCACTTTGTTTGTCCTCTGAGAATCTGCTCTGTTTCACCCTTAGCCACTGCCCTTTGTTTCTGCGAAAATACTCTGTTTACCAAACATTGGAGCCTGGCCAACCCCTAACGAGGCCCGGTCTAGCCCAAAAAGACCCAGTTGTGCCTTGTTTTGTTGTAGAAAATGTTTTTGTGCTCTGAAGTGAAAACAGTGCAAACAGAGCAGTTAGTTCAAGTTGATTGCGTGATGGTTTTGGACACGATTGGACAAAAAATTAATGAATTCAAGGCAAGACAAACCCCTCTCCCTCCAATCATGAAGTTAGTTCAAGGAGGGAGGTAGACACGCCTCAAGAATCATCAAACATCACAAGTTAGTATGTGATGACTTTAGAAGCGATGGATTCGGTATAACGTCCAACCGAATCCAACCAATTTTATTATTCTTCTTTAAGTCGGTTGATCCAATTTTAAGATGATTTTATTACCTTTTTCATCTTACCTTTCCATTCTTTAATCATTTAGTCCAAAAATGAGAATTAAGTTCACTAAAAGGAGGGATATGTCAAACAAGAAGTTGTTTTGGGCATGAGAGAGATGTAATGCCTTGGTAATGAACCTCCGAAGAGATTAAACCATTAAGCATAGAAAGGTATCTTTCTCAAGCTTAAACAACACTTGTTTGAAACGACCCTCAAACAAAGAAAACCAAGAAATGAGGGAGGGTGCAGAGATGATTATGCAAAGTTGATTATTACAAAAGTGGGACTCTTTACTAAGTAGAAAAAAGCTATTAACTCGAATGACTCAGTGTCTAAAGCCTAAACAACCAAAGCAATGAGGACTTACAACACAATAAGTATAAAATTCAAATCATAAACTATTTAAATGAATTAAAACAACCTTAAAATGTAAATAAATAAATAAAAAGTAGCTAAAACACGTTTAGAAGAGCTCAAAATATAGGCAAATACAAAGAGATACAAAACTAGTAGGCAAGACTAAGGAGGGGTGGCTAACCCCTCCACTTCTGGGACTTCTAAACCATATTTTTCAGCCCTTTTAAACTCTAAAAATCAATGTGTAAACCAAAGAAAAGAGTGGCAAAAAAAAAACAAAGGGTATGAGCTATGGGATAAGGTGCAAGAAATGGTGTTAAGCCTCTCTACCTTTGGTAGCTCTTTAACCCCAAGTTCTAACACTTGGAATGGATCCAAAGTAGTAGGAAAACACAAGAAAAAGTTAGAAAAATATTGAAATGAAAGCAAGGAAAAGGGTGACAAGCTTATACCTCTTGAAGAGAGCAAGCTTTGGTTGTAAACCAAACTTGATCCTAGAGCACACTCAAGGTTGAATTACGATTCTCAAGGCTCAACCAAGGCTCTAAGGTTTTTCTCTAAGGGTGTATATGATATATGTATATAGTTTAAGGATGATAGGCTAGCTCAACGATAGCTTGCAAAGGAAGAAGGAGCACTCAAAGATGTTTTTGGTTCTTTGAAATTTTTCTAACCCTCAACATACAGGCATCAACTCGTATTTATAGAATTTGAGGTGAATAGGTTATAAATATCTTCAAAAATAGGCAACTGGTGAATTCTCACCTAGAACAGTGTTTCTCACCCAAAAGGCACGGTCGGTCTCTAATGGCCACGGCCGGGCCCCAATGTGGCTCCGTTGTTCCTCTATTTCAGGCTCAATGTAGGTTGGCACAGTGCTCAAGAATGGATTTCTGAGGTATAGAAAGCTTAGACATAGAAGGTTGAGATTTTTTAGAGCTCAAACCCAAATTCCTTCATTAAGAATTCAAACCATTAACAATGTAACTTTCATCATTGAGTGCTCAAAATAAAGCGCCCAAGTCTTGCGGGTAGTAAAAAATAAGGTGTCTACAATGAGGATGCCTCGTATGAGGAGAGACCGGTGAGAGTCCTGGATACTCGGGACCAAGTCTTGCGAGGCAAGACAATTCCCTCGGTTAAGGTATTGTGGAAACATCATGGGGTTGAGGAAGCAACTTAGGAACGTGAGTTGGAGGTCCGTGAGTGTAGACGTCCCCGAACGCCCCGGGAGGATGAGCTCCCGTTCTGTTCATTTGGGGTCACTACAGCTCGGACTCTTGAATGTCACGGTTCCTAATCTGAACCAAAGAGTCCAAATCCGGCAAATCGTTTTGAGAAACTGATTTTTGAAAAAGTAGTGCCAAACAGGGACTGCTTTGCCAGATACAGAGTCGCCACCTAAATATTTTATTTTTGGGAAATTTAGGAAACCCTGACTCGGTGCCAAAAGGCCACGTGTCCGTCATCACCAAAGTTGCCTCGGCTCGGGAACTTGGGTACGATTGGGGAAGGTCACTTCGTGAGCACCCCCGCTCGCCCGGTCATAGACCGGCCTCTACTAACCATGATATCTAGTTTTGAAAAAACATTGTGAGTTCTTATTCCGGTTTATTAGCCTAGGTTACTATGTGATGCTCGCAGCATACAAGTATAGACTGGATCGCTTGAATTGGAACAAAACATTTCATGCTTGTTTTGAAAATGGTTTGCTACCCGTAGGTAGGCTTTAAAACATTTGATGATTTATTCGAATTTAAGTAACCCAACCTTCACCCACAGGCATTCAGGCAGTTATATCAGATAAACACATAGCCTCATGGTAAGCATGCTATCATGGCATTCACTCACACGCATGCAAGGATGCTAAAGCATAAAGCTTACCGAGTACTCCAAGCCAAAACAGAAACTAATTAGAAATCCATGCATGATCCTAATTATACAGAAATGCCTAATGCAACACATGCAAAATGCAACTATAGCAGGCTCGGCTATTCTAAACATGGCATATGATGTGCTACAACTATCATGTATTCAATTTGGAATTGAAGGTACAATGCAGTTAGTATGGTGCGCCGAGCCCGGTGCATGCAATACAGATGAATGATGCAAACATGCTGTCATACTGTATGCTAATTTAAACATGCCCTAATCTAACCATCAAAAGTGGATAAATAAAAGGGAGAAAGACGTGGGGTTGGAAGACATACAACACACTCACGCACACTTATTACAGTTGTGCCCTCGCTCGGAGGGTCTGAATAAATAATACAGTCCAAATATTACAGTCCCCAATAAAAGAATATTACAGTCCAAAATATTATAAAATCCTAATTAATTAATGAATTAACTAAGAAAGCAAATAAAACTGGCGTGCAAGCCAGGGACTGCCTTGCTTCTGATGGATGATGCATGTCCGGATTGTCTTGCGCGGAAATCCACCGGAATGCCCCAATTAGCCTCTATTTACACCTGTTCTTGAAATGCGTGCCAAGCCCCAAAAGGTTGCTGATTCCTGGTTTTGCTGCAACAGAGAGCAGGAAAGGGGCATAGCAATGTATTTGCACAGATATATGCATGTCTCGATCCTCGTGCCACCAATCACGCATACCGAGGCATGATGGTCGAGGAGTCGAAATGCACAATTCAATATAGGATGCATGCACATGAAACTACAGCTAAAACCTAACTCCATCACGGATAATCCGGAGTGTCGGTGACTGTGGAATTGAGAAACATTCCGTCACTCGGAGTACGAAATGCACCTCGTTTCCCATGCCCGGGCTAACTCCTATTCCGGACACGATGCAATATGCATGATATGCATGAAATGCAACTAAGGTGCAATCCTAACATACACAATACTGTGAAAATGAGATGTCTCGAAATGCGTGCACACGGGCACGCAAACCGAGATAATGGCAGAAACAATGCGAATGACATGAAAATGAGATGCCTCGAAATGCGTGCACGCGGGTACGCAAACCGAGGAAATGACATGTCTCGAAATGCGTACACGCGGGCACGCAAACCGAGGTGATGATATGTGTCTCGAAATACGTGCACACGGGCACGTAAACTGAGAAAATGGCAGAATGCTATGAAAATGAGGTGCCTCGAAATACGTGCACGCGGGCACACAAACCGAGGCGATGATATGTGTCTCAAAATGCGTGCACGCGGGCACGCAAACCGAGGCGATGATAAAATGCGATGAAATGACATGGAAATGACAAATGGGCTTATACCAACATGAGTGAGCCTCAGCCACACTCACATGGGATGCCGGCGGATAAAAATGAAGTGCCTCGAAATGCGTGCACACGGGCACGCAAACCGAGGCGGTGACAGAATGCAATGAAAATGACATGGAAATGACAAATGGGCTTATACCAACATGAGTGAGCCTCAGCCACACTCACATGGGATGCCGGCGGATAAAAATGAAGTGCCTCGAAATGCGTGCACACTGGCACGCAAACCGAGGCGGTGACAGAATGCAATGAAAATGACATGGAAATGACAAATGGGCTTATACCAACATGAGTGAGCCTCAGCCACACTCACATGGGATGCCGGCGGATAAAAATGAAGTTCCTCGAAATGCGTGCACACGGGCACGCAAACCGAGGCGGTGACAAAATATGATGAAATATGGCAAAAATGATATGCAAGCATGCTAATGGAATTTCAGCACTAAAATATGGGGGAAAACAGTCCCGAAATGAGGCGAAATGACATAAAATGCAAGGAATTGCCCCGAAATGCGAATTTAGGCACCCGAAATGGCCTATAGCTATGCCAAACATGCACAATATGAACATGCAATGCAAAGACAGAAGCTAGACAGTCCCAAAAAATTCACTTCCACAGTTATAGATATGGCCAAACAGCAAGCATAGGTATGGCAAAAATAGCATGCAAGAATAGGGGCCAAAAGAGGGGTAATGAAGCAAGTGATATAAGAAAAACTCAAACTGAAAAATTTCCTTCTACAACATTGAAGAGGGAACAAAAATATGAATTTTTACAGTATATGGCAGACCTCAAATCAGTATGAAAACATGATAGCAATGTGATGCAAAACAAGGCTCAAAAATGGCTATAACATGAGGTATGCAAAATAATCACCAAACAGCCAAAGACCCTTAATAAAACATGTAGAATGGACCAAAATAAGCACTTTTCTAGAACTGTAAAATGGCCAAAACAAAAGCATGGTAGGCTAACTAAACATGCAAGAATGGGGAATAAAAGAGGGATATAACATGAAGTGACCTATGGAAGCCCCAAACCATGAAAGGACCTAAATGAAACATGAAGTATGGACCAAAATAAGAACTTTTTCAGAACTGTAAAATGGCCAAAAACAAAAGCATGGTAGGCTGCCATTGCATGCAAGAATGGGGAAGAAAAGAGGAGTATAAAGGTAGGTATAATATGGAAACCCCAAATGGTGTTGAGCCCTTCTTCAATGTTGAAGAGGGGCTCAAAATAAGCCTCATATCAGTTTACCACATGCTCGAAAATAAATTTCTCATGGATCAAAAATAGCATGCAAAATTGTGACATATAAGAGGATCAATGAAGCAAGTGTGTCATGGAGGGCTCAAACAGGGTTGAGCCCTTAATGAAAAGTGAAGATGAGCTCAAAATAGGGCCCTTTTCTGTTAGGGCCGGAGCTTGAAACAAAAAGCAAGTGGGGCTTAGAAATAGATCAAGAAAAAGGGTCAAAAGGGTAAAAGTATCACTTACCCTTGAAGACTCAAACTTTTGTTGCTTCTTGGATGAATTTGCAGCTTATTTAGCCTCTAAGAATCCTTCCTTGTTGCTGGAAATGAGATGGTGGTGGTAGAGCTTGGTGGTGTAGAAGGAATGATGGTTAGGGACTTAGGGTTTTTTTGAAGAAATGAGAGGTATAGAAATGGAGTTCTATATGGAAGCTTGAAGATGAAGTTTTCTAACCCCAACAAAGGAGGCCACCAGCTGGTTATAAGGGTCCAAAAGGGGGTGTAAAGGTGGGGGAAAAGGAGAGCAAAACTCCCCCACAAAATATCCCCCGGATACAGATATTATCTGGGGGATATTGCCCCACAGCTGTAAAGTGCACAGTGCAAGGAACACGGCCGGCCTAATACTTTTGTTGCAGGTGGCCGGCCGGCCACACCCCCTAGCCGGCCGGCTAGGGGTCAAAAGGTTCAATCATATTTTCTGGCCGGCCAGCAACTGGTAAGGTACTCCTATGTGTGTAGATCACAGCCATGTGGTTAAAAGTCCGAGAAAGTGGGTCCAAGGGGTTCAACATTAGCTCGGAAAGAGGGGTTCAAAAGGGTCAATTTGAATTACTGGCCGGCCATGAACTTTTAGGGCCCTCCCATGTGTGTAGATCACAGATATGTGGTTGAAAGTTCAAGAATGTGGGCCCAAGGGATTCAACATTAGCCCGGAAGAAAGGGGTCAAAAGGGTCAGGTAACCTTAATGGCCGGCCACCAACTTTTAGGGGCCTCCCATGTGTGTAGATCACAGATATGTGGTTGAAAGTTGGCAACATTAACTCCAAGGTGTTCAACATTAGCCCGGAAGTCAGAAAAACGGGCGTCGGAGGGCCTCGGAGGAGATATAACTGGCTGCTGCAACAATTACTAGCCTCCCGTCCTTCAGTGACCTTCCCCATGATAAAACAGAGGTACCTGCCAAAAATGAACGAAAACCGTTGCAAAACGAATGTTCGGGAGCCAAAACACGCAGTTCGGGATCCCGAAAATGGGCTGTTAAGCACCGAAAGTGGCATTCGACCACGAAGTGGGTTTCTCAGACCCCAGTGTTCCTCAAAAGGGATTAAATAAGAAGTATGCCAAAAATTAGAGCAATAGGAGATGGTTAAGCGGTCCCGAACCGAGGCACACGGCCTGACGGTCCCGAAAACCGGGAACCGGACTCCGAAATGGGTAAAATGGCCTACGGCCACCAAATGTAGCCTACGGACATTGAGAGATGGTCTACGGGACCTCTCCCTCCACTCAGGAAAAGAAACAGAGAAAACCGAGTCTGGTTCGCAAACCGAGACAAGGTACAGAAGCGGGTTCGGAAGTCCGGAGGCAGGGCTCACGGCCGCAACTCTGAAACTTCTGAACGAGCACATTATGCAACATCACCAAGCGCTCAATCGGTGACTTCTGAGTCTTAAGGTCGGTCAAAAATGGGGTGTCTACAGTTGCCCCTCTTTGACAGAACTCGGAAGTCATAAGTGACGGGAGTGAATGTCAAAACCCAGAGACGACCCATTTTTGACAAGGCCGAAGACTTAGACAAACAGACAGGATAAATAGAGATGCGCCCGCAGGCATGCCCGCAGGCAGGGGGCAAAATGCAAATGATATGCAAGAAGCCGAAGGTAACCCAATGATCATGCAAATGCAGCGAGCTGTAATGAAGCAATTATTCGCAAATAGATGCAACAGTTTTAAGCAAGAATGCAAAGCAACAACTACATTTCATGCAGTTAAGAATGCAGAGGATTATTCAATCCCCGCCACGTCTCACACGGAGAAGATACGATACCTGCGCGATTCGTCTGGTCGTACCAGCCTCAATTGAACCGTACATACAATATCGTGCCTGCAAAAAAGAGAAACTCAACGAGCACAATATGCTAACAACATGTATTTAATGTGATTCTAAAAGTTCGACACACGCAGTGCCGGTGAGTGAATGTATCGCAATGCAAGAGTGGAACATGTGTGACAACGCATGCTCAAACATGGAGGTATGCCAATATCAAGAAATGTACATGACAAGGCAAGTATGCTCATAGAATGCAAGTTATGTGCAGGATAGTACAAAACGAGCATAAATCAGGGTGTTCATTTGTCATGAAACAACGAGTACGGAAATGCGTGTTTCGGCAAAGGTAACTCGATCACGGCCTCCGATCCGCTTCCTTGAAAGGTTACAACTCATTCAAAAGGGATACACTTTGATTTTGATGAGTGATGATGAGGCATATGTCAGAACTTGAAGCCGAAGTCCCGACGGAGCTATTTCGCGACCGGAAGTGTACTTTTCTTGAACTTTTTCAGGTCCCGGGAACTCCGATCTTCCTCAAAATTTGCAGAGAGCTAGGTGGGCATGTGGGGAACATGGCCGGCCATTTATCTTCCCAAGGGGAGGTGGCCAACCGGTTTCCATTAAAGCTAATGGCTGGCCGGCCATTTCTGCAAAAAGCAGATAGCTAGCCGGCTAGAAATAGGGGCCAGCCGGCCATGTGCTTTATCCGGGGGTATTTTGGTCTTTTTCCCTCCTTTTTGCATGCTTCTTCAACCAAGGCTTGAGGCTTATAAAAGGCAGCCGAGGTCCCTTTATTTCTTGCCTCTTTCAACACTTTCCTCCCCAGATTTGAGTTTCACGCGCGTTTTCCAATGCCCCGCGCAAATTGTTTCCGCAAAAACACTCAGTTTCAAGCACTTTGAAGCGATTAAATTCCGGCTTCGGAGCTTCTTTTTGCACTTTCACCACTTGAGGTAAGTCTATCTTAATATTTGGAATATTTTCTCGAGAGTTGACTTTTATTGACTTTTCATTTCCCGAGAGTTGACTTTTATTGACTTTTTCCAATTTTTGCTCATTTTGCTCATTTTTGCTCCCTTTTGCAGATTCTTTGAAAATGGCGGGCAATTCTCCTCATGGCGGAGGTTTTCCGGGTGCCGGAGATGATTTCGATCCCATGACTCTACCTCCGAGGACCCGACCTTTCATTCCCGGGAGGTACCGTCCGCCAGCACACGTCCTCCCTCGTGTTGTCTTCCGTCACTTTACCAGTTTTGACGAGCGAGCACCCGGGGATCTGCTTCTCAGAGAGCCAGAGCAGCATCTCTCTCACGAGGCCCGAGAGGTATTTACCTCATCTTCTGTATTTTACATTTCGCACCTTTGCCATGCTTGAACACGCAGTTTAGCTTATGACACAGTATTTGCTTATATCCTGAATATGTAATTTCAACATTCGAATTTCTGAACACTCGGCTCATTAATTAATTGCGAACACACAACCCACATTAGAACACACGGCTCAAACACTGATTTGTCGAACACACAGCCCGAATTCGAAAGTGAACACACAACCCACAATTTAAATTTTCTGAACACGCAGCCCAGATTAGATAGTGAACACGCAGCCCACACTAGTTGAAATTTGAACACGCAGCCCAAACTTTAAATTTTCTGAACACGCAGCCCAGATAGATAGTGAACACACAGCCCACAATTTAACTGAAAGTTGAACACGCAGCCCAAACTTCAAATTTTCTGAACACGCAGCCCAGATAGATAGTGAACACGCAGCCCACAATTTAACTGAAAGTTGAACACGCAGCCCAAATTTCAAATTTTCTGAACACGCAGCCCAGATAGATAGTGAACACGCAGCCCACAATTTAACTGAAAGTTGAACACGCAGCCCAAACTTCAAATTTTCTGAACACGCAGCCCAGATAGATAGTGAACACGCAACCCACAATTTAACTGAAAGTTGAACACGCAGCCCAGATAGATAGTGAACATGCAGCCCACAATTTAACTGAAAGTTGAACACGCAGCCCAAATTTCAAATTTTCTGAACACGCAGCCCAGATAGATAGTGAACACGCAGCCCACAATTTAACTGAAAGTTGAACACGCAGCCCAAACTTCAAAGTTTCTGAACACGCAGCCCAGATAGATAGTGAACACGCAGCCCACAATTTAACTGAAAGTTGAACACGCAGCCCAAACTTCAAATTTTCTGAACACGCAGCCCAGATAGATAGTGAACACGCAGCCCACAATTTAACTGAAAGTTGAACACACAGCCCAAACTTCAAATTTTCTGAACACGCAGCCCAGGTAGATAGTGAACACGCAGCCCACAATTTAACTGAAAGTTGAACACGCAGCCCAAACTTCAAATTTTCTGAACACGCAGCCCAGGTAGATAGTGAACACGCAGCCCACAATTTAACTGAAAGTTGAACACGCAACCCAAACTTCAAATTTTCTGAACATGCAGCCCAGGTAGATAGTGAACACGCAGCCCACAATTTAACTGAAAGTTGAACACGCAGCCCAAACTTCAAATTTTCTGAACACGCAGCCCAGATAGATAGTGAACACGCAGCCCACAATTTAACTGAAAGTTGAACACGCAACCCAAACTTCAAATTTTCTGAACACGCGCCCAAATAGATTTGCATGTAGCTTATTTCACTTCATCGGTATACAGCCCACTTCATCTCATTGGCACACAGCCCATTTCATTTGATTGGCACACAGCCCATTTCATTTCATTGGCACACAGCCCATTTCATTTCATTGGCACACAGCCCATTTCATTTCATTGGCACACAGCCCATTTCATTTCATTATTGACACATATATTCATTCTGAATGCAGGTTTACTCCCGCAGTGTGCGGGGGTATGGTTCCACCACTGCGCGGGATTGGTACGCCGAGCTCCCGGAGGCCGTCCGAGACTTAGTGGACTTGGCAGGATTTGGACCCTTCTGCGTCGGGTTGTCACGTTGTCCTGCCAGGAGGACGCTGATGGCAGCCTTGGTAGAGAGATGGTGGGACACCACCAATTCCTTTCATTTCTCTGCTACCGGGGACATGACCATGACCCCTTTTGACTTCGCCGTATTGACCGGCCTTGACGTTGGAGGTTGGTCCATCCCCTACGATGAGGATATGGGCGAGTGGGAGGCCGCCTGGATGTATTTATTGGGGGCTCGCCCACCTGTTGACAGGGTCTCTGGGAGAGTCCGATACACTTGGTTCTCTTCCCATTTTCGGCGGGCGGAGATGGTGCCCGAGACTCCCGAGGAGACAGAGCAGTATGCCCGTGGTTTCCTTATGTTCCTCTTCGGGACTACCCTGTTTGCCGACAGAGGGAACACAGTTGGGCTATACCTGCTGAGCGCTCTGGTCGACCTATCACAGGTCAGTAGATATGACTGGGGTGGCGCCGGCCTGGCTACCCTTTACTTTTATATGAGCGCGACCTCCCGCGGGCGGGGCGACTTACTTGGCGGCTACTGGAGAGCCTGGGAGGTACTTTCTGTCCCCTTGATTTACATTCCTGCTTCTCATTACTTGTACATTGCACTCACAGCGCACTTTTACAGTCTGTATTTTGCTCTCAGCATTTCGTACTTACATTCTGCATTGCTTTTCTCAGCTATGGGTCTATGTATACTTCCCATCATTAGCCCCAGAGCTGGAGGTGGTAGGGATTCCCATGACCCCATATTCATTGATATTCGAGGGCCCGCACCGGCCGAGACCTCGAGAGACCCTCCTTCGCCTGCGACAGTACTTCGACACTGTGCGACATTCAGAAGTACTTCAGAACTTTCAGTTCCTTTCATTCTCATCTTTGATTTGCTCTGTATATTCTCGATTTCTGATTGGTTTATGCATTTATCATCCGCAGATTACATGGCAGCCCTGGGTGTCCCTGGGTGACGACCTCCGACTTCAGTATACCGGAGCGTCGGGCATCTCCCAATATAGGGTCCTGCTTGAAGGGCCGGTTGGCAGGGCATGGTTCCTGGGGGAGCGCTTTCTGTGCCAGGTATGGGGGTATCTTTCTCAGGATATTCCCGCAGTACCCCCAGCCAGTATGCGGACTGCTGACAGGCTCTCTTACTCAGAGGTAGTCGGCGCCATGCTGGGTACTGATGCTTTACTGCATATTGAGGAGGGGGACTACGCCACTTACCGTCACATATATTTGATGCCTCCATTGACGGAAGCTCGTATCTCGATGATGAGGCATGCCGGTATGTCATCCTCGGGCCAGGCTCGGGCTTGGGCTGCAGACGCCCCTTCCACTAGCAGGGCTGGTACGTCTAGAGGTGGGAGTAGACCGGTTCCTCCGGCTCCGTCGGTTCATCCTCATCCCGGATGGCCAGATATGCCGACTGAGTTGATGGCGTGGCAGTATGGGGCTATCTCTCCGACTCTGATCCCGCTAGAGCCTCCGATGCCCAGTGATCGATACGCCATTGATCCGGACTCACCGCCGGTATGCTCCACTTGTTTTCATTCATCATTCAGATGTTTAGACACTCTTCTGTTCACTAATGATTATGAGCTCATTTTTGCAGCCATCGCGAGGGTACATGGAGGAGGTGGTTGGGCTGGTGGCCACACTCGAAGGCATGGTCCTGCGTAGGGAGGCACAGTTGTCTGTCGCGGGCATTCAGGTACCCTTCAGTTTTCTGGCATTTATCATACTTCTGATGACATGCTGATTTCTACTGCATCGATAGACCACTTGTGTAGGGCACATCTGACACACACCCCACTTGTACACTGTATTTACATGCACCACTTGTACACTGTATTTACATGCACCCACTTCACGTAGCCTTTGCTTGTATCTGCATCTGATGTATATATTTGGACTGATGCATTTGAATTGAACTTTTTGTTTTCAGATGCCTTCATGGTCCGGTCAGCCGCAGGCCAGGCCACCCGGGCCTCCTTGGGGAGCTGGGCCATCTGGGCCTTTTCAGGGGGCGGGGCCATCTCGGCCTTCCAGAGGAGCCGGGCCTTCTAGGCCTTTTCGAGGAGCTCGAGGAGGGCCTGCCCGCAGACGCAGGGCTCACGTTGTGGAGGTGGAGCCTGACGAGGAGGAGGAGGATGCTGAGGAGGAGGAGGAGGCTACCGATCGTCAGTCAGAGACATCTGCTGAGGAGGGAGGCTCCGACTCAGATGATGATGATGGTGCGGAGATTGTCCCGCAGAAGAGGATGAGGAGTGCTTCTCGTTCCCGCTCCCGAGGACTTTGATGTTGCTATTTCCTGCTTTATTTTTTCTTTTTGCTAGTAGTTTGTAGCACTTTGCACATTGTTAGGCAGTTTTATTTTCTGTAAAACTTGTACCTTTGTTTGTTGTAAAGCATGATGAAATGAAATAGCTTTTGAAAAGATGTTTGTATTTTAAACTTTTGGCATCGTATCGCATCAATTTATTTTGCACAAAAATGAAATTGAATGGAAATGTGCATTGTGTAATCACCAAGTCAGGTAGTGAACCGACGCAACAAACTAAACAATTCAACCTACTAAGATACAACAGAATCTTTAGCAAGTTTACAACTCGATAAGCAAAAATGCAACAACGCAAATAAACAAGACTTTAACAAAAATTGCTTAAACAGGGAGCAATGATTCAAAAACACAAAACACGTCCGCTCGACAAACAACTCGATAAGCAAAGCAACAACTCGATAAGCAAAATTCAACAACAACAAAGTGTACTTCTGACGGTCTGGGCATCGGAATGCATCTGGAATGAAGGCCTTTGACTTTCCCGTTGCATGGAAATGCTTGGGACTCTCCCTCGAAGGGTAAAACAGGGCCAAGGAGATACACTGCAGCATTGCCAGCCATTCCTGGGAGCCGGCCGGCCATTTTTGTGGAGAGAGACAGCTGGCCGGCCATTTCTGCAAAAAGTAAATGGCTGGCCAGCCAGAAAAGGTGGCTGGCCGGCCATTCAGTCCTGTAGCCTCCAGATTTTTGACACGTGTCCCCGTGAATAGTGTTTTTCCCTCTATAAAAGCTTCAACTTCGGGAACATTCATTTCATCTTAGTTTTAGACAAAGATGGAGGCGTTTCTCGCAGAAAATATCACATCTTGGATCTCTTCTCTAGATGGCTCAGAAAAGTTGAATTTTCGGGGTTTCGGCTTGAATGCACTATTCACGCTGAGCCGTACTCCGCTACAGCTTCCTTTTCTCCATGCCGCGGCAAGGTTCTGGAATCCAGTGACGCACGTTTTTAGCTTCGGCGGCCAAGAGATGTGCCCCACTTTCGAAGATTTTCAGGTTTTGATGGAGTCTGAATGCTCTGAAGTGATCTTGCCTCAGCTCCGTTTTGGCCATGCTCAGGCTTTAGGGCAGATGTGTGGGCTCACGGTGCATGACGCTCGATCTCTCATCTGCAGTGGGGAACTGGACATCCTTGGCTTGATCTACCGTTTTTCCGACGCCGGTGATCGCATCAACCATTATTGGCAGGGTTTCCGGCAACACGCCCTCTGCTTGTGTATGTTGTCTCACTTTCTGCTTTCCTCGGGCTTCGGCGGGGCTAGCATTCGCCTGATTGAAGTCGCCCAAGGTTTGAGAGAAGGAAAGAGCTGTATTGCCATGACCTTGGCCGAGACACTGATGGGTTTAGATTCTGTCTATCGCCGGGAGGTGACTAGGTTTGCTGGGAGTCCACTGCTGCTGCAGGTAATGTTTCCCACCCGACCTCACATATATATTTGCTCACATCACTCGACCCTCAGGCTCGGTTTTTCTCACAAAACCCTTGTCTCACTTCTCTCTCATCGTACATCTCTCTGTTCTTTATTCTCTCATTTTCCATCCCTCCCCTAGGTATGGTTAATGGACAAGTTGCAGGTTGTGGACTCTTGCCTGGCTTATGCAGCTCGAGGCTACTTCTTTCGGCAGCGCCTTGTCAATGCTCTTGACGAAAGGTGGTGGTTCGATTGGATGTGCGATTTGTCCGCAGACGGCATTGCTTGGCGTTGTCCTTGGCTCAACCTCCCGGCAATGAGCTATAGTATGTCTCGGCTGATTGGGATCCAATTGGTTGGACTAACCCACTGCGTATTCTATTTTCCGTTCCGGTTCCTGCGTCAGTTTGGTCATGATCAGACCTGCCCACCGGAGGGGATTGAGTACCCAGCCGCTTTCCCGGTCCGGGGTGCACAGCTTGCCCGATATGCCACGGCATGGAGGACTAGAGAGCTCCTGGCCCCTGCTTCTACTTTCAGTTGCACTTTGTCCGATGAGTGCTTGGATTGGCTCAATGAAGAGGCACAGGTTGGGCCTAGCTTGGCATCAGATGCTCCGTCCAGCTCTGGGAGGGGGCGCAGGGATACTTGATTCAACCATGCCCCAAATTTATTGCTTATTTAGCATTTTCAAGTTTTCTTTATGAATGTACCAAAAAAAGCAACCTCGATTGTAATGCAAGAGCAGGAGAACTCTATTTTGAAATCAATGAAATTGAAAGTTGTGGTACTGAAAATTTTCCGTTTTTGGTCCAAAAATGGTCTTAGTCGTAAAAAGATTAATTTGAACAAAGTCAACTTTCATTAAAACTTTTCAAAACTATTTTCGATGTGGATCAGAATTGGACACACCGGAAATCTGTCACTGAGATGCACAACCCCAGATCTCTGCAACTGGAAAGTTGCCCCTAGTCTGAAGAACAATGCGGCACTTCATAGCAACGGAAAGTAGCCCCTAGTCTGAGTAACTTTGCACCGTCGCGGCAACGGAAAGTTGCCCCTAGTTTGAACAGCACTGTACCGGAGATCGCGATAAATGCTGATGGATAAAGATGACTGAGATGATCGAAATGGACAGAGTTGATCGGGGAAAAGTTTATGACTGAACTTCAAGGTGAAGTTGCCTACGTATCCCAAAGATGGGAATCAAGCCTTACGTAGTTCAGGCTAAGGTTCACTCGAGTATTTTCACTCTCCTTTTGCGCTCTAACTTTTGCCAAGGCCGCCCTTTGCGGGTTTTCAACCTTGCGAGCTCAGTTTTTATATTTTTCTAATTTTTTGTGCTCTGAATTTTGCCTAGGTCGCCCTTTCGGGTTTTCGGCCTAGCGAGCCTCTCAAGGATAGTATTTCTTCAACTTGTCCATATTGATCGGTTGTGAGAACTCCAAGCCATCTAGATCCATCAGAACCACAGCTCCACCTGACCAGATAGCTTTGATGATGTAAGGACCAGTCCAATTAGGTTTGAACTTGCCCCTTGGGTCGTGGATGGGAGCTCGGTTGTCTTTGAGCACCAAATCTCCTTCTTTCAGATTCCTGGACTTAACCTTCTTGTTGAAAGCCCGGGCAATTCTGCGTTGATAGCCTTGGATGTGGTACAGTGCTTTCAGTCTTCTTTCATCAAAGAGCATGAGTTCTTCGAATCTGTTTTGCTGCCAATCTGCTTCGGCTATCTGGCATTCAGCCAATACTCGTAAAGACGGAACCTCAATCTCAGTGGGTAGAACAACCTCCATTCCATAGACCAATGAATATGGAGTCGCTCCAGTAGAAGTTCTGATTGAAGTCCTGTAGCCCCACAGAGCAAATGGCAGCTTGTCTGGCCAATCCCGATAGGTTTCCACCATCTTCTGCAGTATATGCTTGATATTCTTGTTGGCGGCCTCAACCGCTCCGTTGGTCTGCGGCCGATATGTAGATGACTTATGAAAAGCCACATTGTATTTCTCCAACAAGTCTACCACTTCTTTCTTGAAATGGGAACCATTATCTGAAATTATCTCGTTTGGCACCCCGTAGCGACAGATGATGTTGTTTCTGATGAACTTCGCGACATGCGACGCCTTCAACACCGCGTATGATTGGGCCTCGACCCACTTTGTGAAATAATCTATCGCTACTAGGATAAACTCATGCCTGTTTGACCCTTTCGGGGTAACAGCTCCGATCACATCAATTCCCCAGACTGAAAAAGGCCATGGGGAAGTCATGTTGTACAGTTTTGACGGCGGGATGTTCATGCGGTTTGCATGAATTTGACACTTGTGGCATCGCCGAACAAAACTAATACAATCCTCCTCCATGGTTGACCAGTAGTAGCCCTGCCTGAGGATCTTTCTGGCCAGCATTACTCCATTCATGTGTGCACCGCACTCCCCCCCATGGATGGCTTCCATCAGGCGTTTTGACTCTTCAGCTTCTACACAGAGCTTATGCATTCCCAGATGACCCATTTTGTACAGCTTTCCCCCGCAGATAATGAACTGAGCAGCCATTCTTCTGATGGCCCTCTTATCTTTGGCATTTGCCCCTAGTGGATATGTCTCCTTTTCCAAGAAGTTCCAGACGTCGTAATACCAGGGGTTGCCGTCTTGAACCTCATCCATGGCGGAAATCGACTCGTATGCTGGCACGAACTTCTGATCAATAATGACTGGACGCATCCGGACTCCGGACGGGATGTCTATCATAGAAGATAGAGTTGCTAATGAATCTGCAAACCTGTTGTTCTCTCTTACGAGGTGGGTGAAATTTAGCTTCTCAAACCGAGGAATTAGCAGATCCAAGGTTTGGTGGTAAATTATCATCCTTTCCTCCTTAACTTTCCAATCTCCTTTTGCTTGAGACACAACAAGGTTCGAGTCCCCAATGACGTCCAACCGTCTTGCCCCCAGTTCTAGGGCTGCTTCCAGGCCAGCAATACATGCCTCATACTCTGTTTCGTTGTTGGAAACTTTGAACCGGAGCTTGAATGCTAAAGGGATACGGGAATCATCAGGCGCTATCAGCAACACCCCTATCCCATACCCATACTGGTTTGACGCTCCGTCAAAGTACATCGTCCAAGTTTCATCTTCGACGTGTAGGATGGCTTCATCTGGGAATAGATACTCAACCGCTTCATCCCCCTCAACCGGGTGGTCGACAAGGAACTCCGCTACCGCTCTCCCTTTTACTGACTTGCGCGTTATATACTTCAAATCAAATTCGGAGAGCAACAGCAGCCAACGAGCTAGCCTACCCGTAAGTGCTGGTTTCTCGAAAAGATATTTAATGGGATCCAAACGCGAAACCAACATTACAGAGTGGGCTAACAGGTAGTGCCGCAGCTTCCTGGTTGCCCATACCAAGGCCAAACAAGCCTTCTCCAGCGGTGTATAGCGGGTCTCGTAATCCAGCATCTTTTTGCTCAGATAGTATATGGCTTTTTCCACTTTGTCTTCTGACTCCTGCGCAAGCATGCAGCCCATGGTAGTCTCAGTTACTGAAAGGTACAGTATCAACGGTCTCCCCGGCTCTGGCGGTGACAACACGGGTGGGTTCTGTAGATACTCTTTGATCTGCTCAAAAGCTACTTGACATCGGCCGTCCCATTGGAATTTCTTTCCTTTCTTCAGGAGACCAAAAAGTGGTTCACAAGTCAAGGTTAATTTAGAAATAAACCGTCTTATGAATTGCACTTTACCCAGAAACCCTCGCACCTCCTTTTCAGTCCTTGGTGGTGGCATTTCTAAGATGGCCTTGATTTTGGAAGGGTCGACCTCGATGCCCCTTTGTGTAATCAGAAACCCTAGCATCTTCCCTGCTGTAACACCAAACGTGCATTTCTGGGGATTCAGTCGCAGCCGAAACTCTTTGATCCTTTGAAAGAATTTTTGTAAGGCGGTGTAGTGGCCCTCTCTATCTTTGGACTTGACAATCATGTCGTCCACGTACACCTCGACCTCTTTATGGATCATATCATGCAATATTGTAGTTGCTGCCCGTTGATACGTAGCTCCAGCATTTTTCAACCCGAATGGCATCACTCTATAACAATATGTACCCCACGGGGTAGTAAACGCAGTCTTCTCCCGGTCTTCGGGTGCCATCACTATCTGATTATAGCCTGAGAAACCATCCATAAACGAAAGCAAGGCGTGTCCTGCCGTGAAATCTACCAATTCATCGATGTGCGGCAAGGGGAAGTCATCCTTCGGACTGGCCCTGTTCAAATCTCTGAAGTCTACACAGACCCGAATCCTGCCGTCCTTCTTTGGCACCGGAACTATGTTGGCCAACCAAGTTGGATATTCAGATACCAGCAGGAACCCTGCGTCAATTTGCTTGGTGACCTCTTCCTTAATTTTGAGAGCCCAGTCCGGGCGAATCCTTCTGAGTTTCTGTTTGATAGGGCGGGCCTCGGGATCAAGAGGGATCCGGTGCTATACAATCTCAGGATCGATTCCAGGCATGTCTTCATAGGACCACGCGAAAACATCTTTGAAATCTTTTAATAAAGCGACTAAGCGCTCGCGCTCCTCTGAAGACAACGTGGACCCGATCTGGACCAGCCACGGGTCCTTCTCAGTACCAACATTCACAGTAGTGATTTCATTCATTAAAGGTTTAACAAATCTTTCCTGCTCTTGATCAATTAACCGTTGCAAAACTGGGGCAATTTCTTCCTCGCTGTTTTCATCAAAATTTTGAAAATCCTGATTTAAGCAATAAATCAAAGGCACAGAAAAATACTCGGAAACCACATCCACATCATTCTCATTAAATACTTCCAAGCCGTCAGATTCCTCTATTACAACAGACTCAAAAGAAAATGAAAAAGACGACCTAGACAGGACTGTGGCATCCGGGTTATCACCCCCAGGAATACCGGACTCAGACTCAGTCGAGCTGGAATCTGATTCTGACGCACAAGATTCGGTAGAATCAGATTCCGGCTCACTACCTGACCCGGAACTGCTAGATAAAAAGCCTTCTTCATATTGCCAGATGAGAGAAGGTGCGATAGATGCATCCAAGATCGGCGCTGGAAAGCCCGCAACTATTTCATCTCCAATCACAGTAACCGAAGAGTTATCCCCCAAGCACTCTTGGCCGATCGGAGGATCTGATAGTAGACTCGCCAGTGCTACCCCCATTTCAAGCTCTGTGCCCTCAGGATCCACTGCTTCACATTGCTCAAACTCAGTTGGTGGGTCTATCTGCGCTTCGGCAACGTCATCCCCAGATAATTGTATGTCGAAGAAGATTTCAAAACCAGGCATGCGCGTCCCCTCCGCGTTTAGCCATGGCTCCGGGAAGCCGCAGAATGGAAAATCTTCCCCCTCCCGAACGAAGCGTCCGTTTAGGGTACCCCAGATGGGCCTGTGCATTAACTCAAATGGCTTCCCGGCCTTCTTCGCCCTGGCCCTTCCAGCCATTTCTTTTCCTTTCCTCACCCAATCCTCCTTGGTGGGCAGATAACCCAGTCCAAAGGCGTGAGGGTTGTGTGGCACTTCGGCCAACACTGAGACGCCCTTCCGGCCGCTTCTCCCTAATCCCATCCCAGGGGTATGCTTTAGCTTGTTCATGAGATAGATAGATTGTGCACTAACATACATGCCCTCATTCACAGCCATGACATTCTGAACCACTTGAGCCTCGGCCAAAGTGAACCCCGATAAAAGCACATCCTCCGTGCCGTGCTCGATCTCCAAGACGGGTGTGGACACCTCCGGCGGCGGATGGATTGATGAATTCCCGAAAACGATCGCTACCCATTTCCCGTGGGGGTACTTTAGCATCTGATGTAGAGTGGAAGAGACTGCTTTGACCTGGTGCAACCACGGTCGCCCCAAAAGTAGGTTAAAGGTTGCAGGAACGTCCAAGATATGAAATTCAATGCTGTGTTGCCCTGGACCAACCTTGGTTTGAATTTTAACAGTCCCCATCACTTCTCTGCTGGTATTGTCGTATGCTCTGATCACTTGGGTGGTTGGGACGAAGTCCACGGGCTTCAACCCGATTGCATATGCCGTTCTGGTCGGGCAGACATTAATCGCAGACCCGGTATCAACAAGTACCACCGGTATCCACTTATCTCTACATTCCACAGAAATATAGAGAGGTTTGTTATGACTTGTGCCCTCAGGCGGTAGCTCCTTGTCCGAAAAGGTTAATGCCGGGGAACCTCCTCCCGGAAAAACCAGCCCAACCAGCTGTTCAGGCGTGGTGTCTATGGAGAGTTTGGACTTGTCTATAGCAGATAGAACAGCCTCTCTGTGTACTCGTGATGCCATTAGCAGTCCCCAGATGGAGATGTCTGCTTGTATTTTCTTTAACTGTTTCAGCACAGCTTCATCTTCAATCTGCTTCTCCTTCTGTCTCTCCGCTTCTCTATCTTTCTCGGATGCCTCGGGTTGGTCCAGGTGTGGGGGTTTGAAGTACCGCCCACTTCTTGTCATATGATCCACTTCATCAAGATACCAAGTATCATCCGGCTGGTTATTCCCCCAGTCTTCATCCGTGTGGGCAAGACACAAGTCATCGTCTTCCCACCACATTCCACTGGCAGCCAACAGACACCTGTCTGGCTCTGGTCCACTCGCACTCTCAGTGCTCTCTGTCCATATACTCGCAGCATTGTCTGTCTTCGTGCACACAGCACTTTCAGTCCCCTCAGGGCCCTTCGCCTTCCTGGCTCTCTCAGTAGCCTCAAACTTTTCTTGTTCCAGCTGCGTCAGTACAACTGTTTGTTCAACAGTTTCCATATCCATAATGCCCGTGTCCCGAGCAGAATTCTTAACACCGGCGCTCTCCGGCGGTACAACTTGATTTTCGGTCGTTCCGGCCACAACTGATATTTCCGCCCCTGCCGGGCTCTGTTCTGGTTGGGCTTCCCCCACTGCATCTGGTTGATCCTCGAGCCATCCAGTGGCCTCCTCTGATCCCTCATAATCGTACCAATTGATTGACGCCTCCCCCAGTTCCTGGTCGTCGAGAAATTGCAGGTTGGCAAAGTCTTCCTCTGCGGCTGTCAAATCATCTGCCCATAGCCCAGATCCATCCCCCTGGATCATGCATAGCTCTCCTGTCTCTGGAAATTCTACGCTTAGCCCAGTTCGGCTCGTTGATAGGATATACTTGCTTGGATCATAGGCTCCCCCAGTAAAACTCTGCCCAGTCCCAGATTCAACAATCTCATTTTCTCCCAAAATCTGCCCTGCCCTGTCTTCGACGGTCACCACCATCGGTTCTGGTTGGGTTTTAGAGATGTCCACCATGCACAAGAAGTCAGTGCAATCGGGAAGGAGCACCTCCGGCTTGGGTAGGTGGGTGGACGTAATATAGATGCTAGGATCGTAAGATGCGACCCCAGTCTGGATAAAGTTAATTCTTTTGCGAGGAGGAGCTTGGTTATGTGGTGGGAGAGGGTTGGTTGTGACATTGGGTTTATCATGAGGTGCGATCACCTGTTTGTCAATAAGATCTTGGATCTCATGACGCAATCTGTAACAACGGTCGGTGTCATGACGGGTCGTAAGAGGGGGGGAGTGGATTCGGTAATGGCTTTGGTTCTAGGGGTTTTAAATGATTTTTTCTGATCAATATTCCCAGAACTTTGGTAAGAGGCATATATAGTGGGGTAAAGGTTCTTTGGCCTCGCGGTTGGAATCGGTTGTTTTGTGTGTTGCTTCCGGACGCGCCGGAGAAGGGTGTGGCAGTCATGGGCCTTGGAGGGGGAGGGGGAGTGGTGGTGACCACACTAACTTCCGAGGCTCTCGTATTTGTAGCGCCACTTGGGCCCGCATTGTTGTTACGGTTGAACGTCCTCCTCGGTTGTTCTCTGTCGTGGTCAAACAGCCCTTGTTTCATTGCGTCCTCGATTTGCACCCCCATATCATGTAAATCTGCGAAAGTAGGGAAGGGGACCACAATCATTCTCAGCATCAGTTTTGGGTGGAGATTGCGCACAATCATCCGGATTTGATCTTTGTCTGTGGGCCTTAAAGTCATTGTTGACGCCTTTGCCCTCCATCGGATCACAAAGTCCGAGAAAGATTCCTTGGGCTCTTGCCTTGTCGTTTCAAGATCGCGGGTTGTGATCTCGATCTGAGTGTTGTACGAATATTGCGTGACAAAGGCCTCAGCCATTTCATCCCAATTCTTTTTCACTTCATCTTGTAATCTTGCGTACCAATGAGAGGCTACACCCGACAGGGTTCGTCCGAATAATGAGAGCTTCTGTGGTCGTGTTAGGCCCATTGGCCGCAAGACGTCTGCAAACAGTCGGATATGGACCATGGGGTCGCCGGTCCCATCAAAACGGTCGATTTGTGGCATTTTGAACCTATCGGGGAGTGTTACGGCCTCCTCGGTATATCCATCTCCGATATCCGGCATAGCCTTGACCCCTTGGGATTTCTTGAAGAGCTTCTCCAGTTTGCTCAATTTCAGAGCTGTATGATCAACCTCGACCTCGAATGGAGAGTCCGGGTGATTGGATGTATGGACCTTGGACAGTTGTGGTGGAAGCGGGGGTGGAGCTGGCCCCGTTGGAAGATTTGTGTCTTCTTGCAGATTTTGGATAGTCGGCACAGTATTCTGGGTGTTTGGAGGAGCGTTCTGAACAGCAGGTGCCTGCTCAGGTAATGGGGCTCCTGCCGGAGGAGGAATTTGGTGTGAAGCAGACGCTGTATTCTGTTGTTGCAGTCTGGTAATTAGCTCAGCCTGCTGAGTCATAATCTCAGCTTGTTGCTTAGCGAGTTCATCCCGACGAACGGCATCCTGTTGCATGGCCCGCATGGTTTCCTGCATTTCGCGCATCATTTCCTCAACTCCTGTTGGTGCCGTCATACTGTTTTGATTTGTCTGAACTACTGGCAGATCTGTCTCAATGGGGATCTCAATCCAATTGTCCACTGATGGGGGATACCACTATTCTGGTGCTCTTTGTTCAGATACACTGCGCTTTTTCTGCTTCCTTCTTGTAACAGGGGGTAGAGAATGGAACACTGGCTGTCCGTCGATTAGATCCTCAGATCGATGGAGTCGACGACCTCGTGTCCAAAGTGCTTGGGGAATGCCTGCTGGGTTGGAAGTAATCGTGCTAAAACTGACCTAGCAAAAGATAAATAAAGCGAAAAGGAAATAAATAAACAGATAAATGGACAGCATAACAGCTTAAAATAAAATGCATGACACACAGTCGGGCATAATCAACACACAGTCAATAAGCTGAATACACACTGTCCTCAAACACTGGTTATTATCCCTGTAACACTGTTCCCTAAAACAGAATCTGATATCCACAGATAACTCGTTCTTAAATACTGGTTGATGCCCGCAGGCCTGATACCCATAATACTGAACTGATGCCTGCAGGCCTGATGCTGACAATACTGAACTGATGCCCGCAGGCTTGATATTCAAACTCATATACTGATCTGATGCCCGCAGGCTTGATGCTGACAATACTGAACTGAAGCCCGCAGGCTTGATGCCCAAACTCATATACTGATACATGCATTCCTGTAGAGACGCACTCTAAAGCACATAACAGATAAGTGAGAGCCAAAACACCCCTATGTTGGGGTAGGGTTTCCCTGTCCTATTTTGTCAGGAGCTAGGGTTTCATTACACACACAGCGGTTTCAAACAACCTATAAATGGGTAAGCAACCTGTCCTAATTTGGAATGGTCACTATGGATCCGAATATGCACTAGGTCGAATGGTCAAAAAGGGTGCCCCGGTAAAACCGGGGTTTGTGTTCCCATACTGGCAGAGCCCACAACCGGTCAGCCTTATGGTCATGCGTTGACAAGACAAGCCTCCGGCAAACCGTTCAGGAATAGCAGATGGCAAACACGGTGTCCTAGGCGCACCAATGCAAATGCAATGCAAAGAAACACACAAGTGTAGTCAAAAACAGATATCATGAGTTCGAGTCAAGTTCTCTAAATCCCCAGCAGAGTCGCCAGAAACTGTAGACGTCCCCGAACGCCCCGGGAGGATGAGCTCCCGTTCTGTTCATTTGGGGTCACTACAGCTCGGACTCTTGAATGTCACGGTTCCTAATCTGAACCAAAGAGTCCAAATCCGGCAAATCGTTTTGAGAAACTGATTTTTGAAAAAGTAGTGCCAAACAGGGACTGCTTTGTCAGATACAGAGTCGCCACCTAAATATTTTATTTTTGGGAAATTTAGGAAACCCTGACTCGGTGCCAAAAGGCCACGTGTCCGTCATCACCAAAGTTGCCTCGGCTCGGGAACTTGGGTACGATTGGGGAAGGTCACTTCGTGAGCACCCCCGCTCGCCCGGTCATAGACCGACCTCTACTAACCATGATATCTAGTTTTGAAAAAACATTGTGAGTTCTTATTCCGGTTTATTAGCCTAGGTTACTATGTGATGCTCGCAGCATACAAGTATAGACTGGATCGCTTGAATTGGAACAAAACATTTCATGCTTGTTTTTGAAAATGGTTTGCTACCCGTAGGTAGGCTTTAAAACATTTGATGATTTATTCGAATTTAAGTAACCCAACCTTCACCCACAGGCATTCAGGCAGTTATATCAGATAAACACATAGCCTCATGGTAAGCATGCTATCATGGCATTCACTCACACGCATGCAAGGATGCTAAAGCATAAAGCTTACCGAGTACTCCAAGCCAAAACAGAAACTAATTAGAAATCCATGCATGATCCTAATTATACAGAAATGCCTAATGCAACACATGCAAAATGCAACTATAGCAGGCTCGGCTATTCTAAACATGGCATATGATATGCTACAACTATCATGTATTCAATTTGGAATTGAAGGTACAATGCAGTTAGTATGGTGCGCCAAGCCCGGTGCATGCAATACAGATGAATGATGCAAACATGTTGTCATACTGTATGCTAATTTAAACATGCCCTAATCTAACCATCAAAAGCGGATAAATAAAAGGGAGAAAGACGTGGGGTTGGAAGACATACAACACACTCACGCACACTTATTACAGTTGTGCCCTCGCTCGGAGGGTCCGAATAAATAATACAGTCCAAATATTACAGTCCCGAATAAAAGAATATTACAGTCCAAAATATTACAAAATCCTAATTAATTAATGAATTAACTAAGAAAGCAAATAAAACTGGCGTGCAAGCCAGGGACTGCCTTGCTTCTGATGGATGATGCATGTCCGGATTGTCTTGCGCGGAAATCCACCGGAATGCCCCAATTAGCCTCTGTTTACACCTGCTCTTGAAATGCGTGCCAAGCCCCAAAAGGTTGCTGATTCCTGGTTTTGCTGCAACAGAGAGCAGGAAAGGGGCATAGCAATGTATTTGCATAGATATATGCATGTCTCGATCCTCGTGCCACCAATCACGCATACCGAGGCATGATGGTCGAGGAGTCGAAATGCACAATTCAATATAGGATGCATGCACATGAAACTACAGCTAAAACCTAACTCCATCACGGATAATCCGGAGTGTCGGTGACTGTGGAATTGAGAAACATTTCGTCACTCGGAGTACGAAATGCACCTCGTTTCCCATGCCCGGGCTAACTCCTATTCTGGACACGATGCAATATGCATGATATGCATGAAATGCAACTAAGGTGCAATCCTAACATACACAATGCTATGAAAATGAGATGTCTCAAAATGCGTGCACACGGGCACGCAAACCGAGATAATGGCAAAAACAATGCGAATGACATGAAAATGAGATGCCTCGAAATGCGTGCACGCGGGTACGCAAACCGAGAAAATGACATGTCTCGAAATGCGTACACGCAGGCACACAAACCGAGGCGATGATATGTGTCTCGAAATACGTGCACACGGGCACGCAAACTGAGAAAATGGCAGAATGCTATGAAAATGAGGTGCCTCGAAATACGTGCACGCGGGCACGCAAACTGAGGCGATGATAAAATGCGATGAAATGACATGGAAATGACAAATGGGCTTATACCAACATGAGTGAGCCTCAGCCACACTCACATGGGATGCCGGCGGATAAAAATGAAGTTCCTCGAAATGCGTGCACACGGGCACGCAAACCGAGGCGGTGACAGAATGCAATGAAAATGACATGGAAATGACAAATGGGCTTATACCAACATGAGTGAGCCTCAGCCACACTCACATGGGATGCCGGCGGATAAAAATGAAGTGCCTCGAAATGCGTGCACACGGGCATGCAAACCGAGGCAGCGACAGAATGCAATGAAAATGACATGGAAATGACAAATGGGCTTATACCAACATGAGTGAGCCTCAGCCACACTCACATGGAATGCCGGCGGATAAAAATGAAGTGCCTCGAAATGCGTGCACACGGGCACGCAAACCGAGGCAGTGACAGAATGTAATGAAAATGACATGGAAATGACAAATGGGCTTATACCAACATGAGTGAGCCTCAGCCACACTCACATGGGATGCCGGCGGATAAAAATGAAGTGCCTCGAAATGCGTGCACACGGGCACGCAAACCGAGGTGGTGACAAAATATGATGAAATATGACAAAAATGATATGCAAGCATGCTAATGGAATTTCAGCACTAAAATATGGGGGAAAACAGTCCCGAAATGAGGCGAAATGACATAAAATGCAAGGAATTGCCCCGAAATGCGAATTTAGGCACCCGAAATGGCCTATAGCTATGCCAAACATGCACAATATGAACATGCAATGCAAAGACAGAAGCTAGACAGTCCCAAAAAATGCACTTCCACAGTTATAGATATGGCCAAACAGCAAGCATAGGTATGGCAAAAATAGCATGCAAGAATAGGGGCCAAAAGAGGGGTAATGAAGCAAGTGATATAAGCAAAACTCAAACTGAAAAATTTCCTTCTACAAAATTGAAGAGGGACCAAAAATATGAATGTTTACAGTATATGGAAGACCTCAAATCAGTATGAAAACAAGACAGCAATGTGATGCAAAACAAGGCTCAAAAATGGCTATAACATGAGGTATGCAAAATAATCACCAAACAGCCAAAGACCCTTAATAAAACATGTATAATGGACCAAAATAAGCACTTTTCTAGAACTGTAAAATGGCCAAAAACAAAAGCATGGTAGGCTAACTAAACATGCAAGAATGGGGAATAAAAGAGGGATATAACATGAAGTGACCTATGGAAGCCCCAAACCATGAAAGGACCTAAATTAAACATGAAGTATGGACCAAAATAAGAACTTTTTCAGAACTGTAAAATGGCCAAAAACAAAAGCATGGTGGGCTGCCATTGCATGCAAGAATGGGGAAGAAAAGAGGAGTATAAAGGTAGGTATAATATGGAAACCCCAAATGGTGTTGAGCCCTTCTTCAATGTTTAATAGGGGCTCAAAATAAGCCTCATATCAGTTTACCACATGCTCGAAAATAAATTGCTCATGGGTCAAAAATAGCATGCAAGATTGTGACATATAAGAGGATCAATGAAGCAAGTGTGTCATGGAGGGCTCAAACAGGGTTGAGCCCTTAATGAAAAGTGAATATGAGCTCAAAATAGGGCCCTTTTCTGTTAGGGCCGGAGCTTGAAACAAAAAGCAAGTGGGGCTTAGAAATAGATCAAGAAAAAGGGTCAAAAGGGTAAAAGTATCACTTACCCTTGAAGACTCAAACTTTTGTTGCTTCTTGGATGAATTTGCAGCTTCTTTAGCCTTTAAGAATCCTTCCTTGTTTCTGGAAATGAGATGGTGGTGGTAGAGCTTGGTGGTGTAGAAGGAATGATGGTTAGGGACTTAGGGTTTTTTTGAAGAAATGAGAGGTATAGAAATGGAGTTCTATATGGAAGCTTGAAGATGAAGTTTTCTAACCCCAACAAAGGAGGCCACCAGCTGATTATAAGGGTCCAAAAGGGGGTGTAAAGGTGGGGGAAAAGGAGAGCAAAACTCCCCCACAAAATATCCCCCGGATACAGATATTATCTGGGGGATATTGCCCCACAGCTGTAAAGTGCACAGTGCAAGGACCACGGCCGGCCTAATACTTTTGTTGCAGGTGGCCGGCCGGCCACACCCCCTAGCCGACCGGCTAGGGGTCAAAAGGTTCAATCATATTTTCTGGCCGGCCAGCAACTGGTAAGGTACTCCTATGTGTGTAGATCACAGCCATGTGGTTAAAAGTCCGAGAAAGTGGGTCCAAGGGGTTCAACATTAGCTCGGAAAGAGGGGTTCAAAAGGGTCAATTTGAATTACTGACTGGCCATGAACTTTTAGGGGCCTCCCATGTGTGTAGATCACAGATATGTTGTTGAAAGTTCAAGAATGTGGGCCCAAGGGGTTCAACATTAGCCCAGAAGAAAGGGGTCAAAAGGGTCAGGTAACCTTAATGGCCGGCCACCAACTTTTAGGGGCCTCCCATGTGTGTAGATCACAGATATGTGGTTGAAAGTTGGCAACATTAACTCCAAGGTGTTCAACATTAGCCCGGAAGTCAGAAAAACGGGCGTCGGAGGGCCTCGGAGGAGATATAACTGGCTGCTGCAACAATTACTAGCCTCCCGTCCTTCAGTGACCTTCCCCATGATAAAACAGAGGTACCTGCCAAAAATGAACGAAAACCGTTGCAAAACGAATGTTCGGGAGCCAAAACACGCAGTTCGGGATCCCGAAAATGGGCTGTTAAGCACCGAAAGTGGCATTCGGCCACGAAGTGGGTTTCTCAGACCCCAGTGTTCCTCAAAAGGGATTAAATAAGAAGTATGCCAAAAATTAGAGCAATAGGAGATGGTTAAGCGGTCCCGAACCGAGGCACATGGCCTGATGGTCCCGAAAACCGGGAACCGGACTCCGAAATGGGCAAAATGGCCTACGGCCACCAAATGTAGCCTACGGACATTGAGAGATGGTCTATGGGACCTCTCCCTCCCCTCAGGAAAAGAAACAGAGAAAATCAAGTCTGGTTCGCAAACCGAGACAAGGTACAGAAGAGGGTTCGGAAGTCCGGAGGCAGGGCTCACGGCCGCAACTCTGAAACTTCTGAACGAGCACATTATGCAACATCACCAAGCGCTCAATCGGTGACGTCTGAGTCTTAAGGTCGGTCAAAAATGGGGTGTCTACAGTGAGAAATATCCAGACTTGTTTGTTAATGTTTGAACATGTATTATATTGTTGCTATGTTAATGAAATACGAAAACATTGTATATGTTTTGAAAATACGAAAACATTGTATATGTTGTTTATGTTTTGGAAATGCGAGTTTATTATAAACATTGTTTATGTTTTGGAAAAATGAATTTTGCATTCAGTATTGAGAATTCGTTTATCATGTTGATGGGATTGAATGACCGGAAAATAGGTCATGGTGATAAAATTGAATGGTTATCATTATGGTTGTAGCTGGTTTTAACTTAGTTTTAAAACTTGATTTGAAATTTTGGGGACGAAATTCTTTAAACAGGGAACGTTATAGCGATTTCAGTTTTGACCGGACCCTTATTGTATCCCGGACTCGAGTTTCATGGTGTCTTGTCATAGGTCACATCTTACTTCCCTTGTATCTGCTCAAATTTTGCCATTGGACTATTGTGGTTGTGTTTGGGACGGGTTGGTTACTTAGTTTCCAAACTCTTATTGCCTAGAATTTTGCTCCTCTACTCAAGCGACACTTCTTGCGCTCAAGCGAGATTTGTGAGCTCTCAGTACTTTTGCAGGTCTGCAAAACTACTGGGAGAGTGTATTTAACACTGAAGCGGTTTTTTCTGCGCTCGAGTAAACTCAGTTCGAGAGGCACTTCTTGCACTTGAGCATTGGTCTGTTGTCTACAAAACTACTAGGCGTGTGCATTCTGCGCTTGAGTGTCACTTCTTGCGTTCGAGTAGAACAACTTATTGTGTCTGATGCTTGAGCGTCACTTCTCACGCTCAAGCGGACTGTGCATATATCAATTCGCAGTAGCAGCACATTTTTACGTCACTTTTTCATATATTTTTCTCTCAAAACCCTAGATCGAGACCCTCTCTCTCTAAAACCTAACTTTGCTCTACATTTTCACCTAGATCTAGTAGTTTCTTCACCTTACTCTCTTCAATAAAAAGGTAGAGCGTCTCAAGGGCTACATTTCTATCCGAATAGAGTTGTGTTTGAGCATGTTTGAAGTTTCCTTGTTGCTTTGAGGTAGTGACTTTCTACACTTTCCTATGATTTTTAACTTAGTTATTTGTTGTTATGTAAATAAAGTTGGGATTTGGAAGATTTTAAATAAACCTAGGGTTTTGATTTAAAATCAAAAAAGGGGTTTTCAAATGAAGGTATTGAAAATGATTATGGGTATAGATATGAGGATGTATTGTGTTAAATTTGTTAATTTTGACACATAGGTTGGATTTGGGAGAGAATGGAGTTTTGCCCTAAAATATTTCAAATAATTATTTTCTATAAATAATGGAATTGGTATTGGCAATATGAAATTAGATGAATTTTTATATAAACGATAGAGTGGGATGTGCATTATCTCTCCCCTATGGAAATTTGGGTAATTTATCAGTCTTGGAGATTGTATATCTATTTAAAAATATCAGTTTTGAACTATCAGTAGAGAATAGTTGTGATTGTTGTAGAAATTGCATGAGGATTAGGTGAATTGAAGCTAATCTCTTAACTATTATCGTTGAATATGATTGTGTTTTAATACATTGTATATGTGTAGACACCTCATTTTTTACCGTCCTCAAGACTTGGGCGTCATCGCTTGTGACCTCAATGATTATGACTGTTTATGCTCATTTTAGTGCTCGAAGTCCTCGGCGGAGTGCCATAGCTTTGAGCTTTTGAAACCTTGAACCCCTGTTTTCGACCAAACATTGGCTTTTCAACCTTGAAACCTCTGGTGGCTTGTCGACCACCAGCGATGGTCTGTTGGCCATCGGTGGCAGCTGTCAACCACTAGTGGTGGCTTTCGGCCCTATCAGCCACTGCTATGGCCTACCGGTCATCGGTGATGGCTGTCGGCCATCAATGGTGGCTATCAACCACCAGTGGTGGCTTTCGGCCCTGTCGGCCATCGACGATGGCTGTCGGCCATCATTGATGGCCGGTCGGCTACCAGTGGTGGCCGTCGGCCACTAGTCTCTTTTTCCAGATATTTGTTGATGTTTGTTGCCAACTGTGCCAGCTGTTAGCACAATTAGCTACAGCTCCCTACACGTGTATGGTAGGATATTTCTAAGCTAAAGGCATGTTTTTCTATTTATAGGAGGGTTCCTCCTCCATTTTTGAGGGTTAGAAAATTCAGCGCAAAAATCTCTCTCTCTCTCTCTCTTTAGATTTCTCCCTCTCTCTCTTACAATTTTGTGCCTAAGTGCTTGTTTTCTCTACACTTTTGCATACACATCCTACATCAAATACTTTTACCTTTGAGCTGAGGTTATTTGGGGTCATCTTGGAGCCCTTGAAGGTGATTTTAGCTTGTTCTTGTGCCTAGATTTCCCCTTTGCTTCAAGAGGTAGTATACTTGTCTTTTTCACTTTATTTTGCAAGCTTGTTTTACCATCTTTTCATACTATTTTGGGGCTGGTTTTGAGCTGAGAAAAACTCTATTTTTGTGGCCTAAAAGTACTGGTTTGAGCCCTTTTTAAGTTAGGGGGTGGTTCACCCTTCTTGTTTGCTAGCTTGTAAAGCTTTGTGTCTTTATTCATCACTTTCAAATCAAATTTTTTAGGCCTTTTAACCACTGAATTTTAGAGGTTTTTCAGTGGTAAAAACCTTATTTCAAAGTCCAAAATTTGAGGGGATAGCCTCCCCTTCTTGTGTCTTGTTTGCATGCCTAGTTAGCCTCATGTATTAGCTTATTGTTTTAGCTTTTTGTGGCTTTAGTCCAGCATATTTTAGACTATATTTAGGGCGGTTTTGCCTCTATTTTTGACTGGTTAATTCATTTGAGCCTTGTATGGCATGGTTGTAGTGTAATTTTGTTCACTAGCTTGCTGTTTCAAAGCTTTAATCATCATTGGTGTGACTTGGTTGCATGCTTTCAGTGCTTTTATCACTAAATTTCAGCACCTAAATCTCTGCAACCTCCCTCTTTGCTTCACTCTTTTATTTTCTTTTGAGAGTTGTTTCAAACTTGGGATCCTTTAAGCTTAAGATTGAGGTTATGCTTAATGGTTTAATCCTCTTTGAGGGTTCATTACCAACGGCATGATCTCTCTCATGCCTTAAATTACCCATTGGTTGACGCTTCTTTCCATTAGAGGACATTCACCGATGGACAATTAGATTAAGGAATGGTTGGGTAATTAAAATGAGTAAACAAAAGTGGACAAGCAAAGGAGGCAAGATAAGCATCTTTCGTATTGCATTGCATGTGTTCAAATCGGACGTTAATTTGAACACAAGGCAAATGGGACATTTCATACTCAAAGTGATGAAATATGTCATTTTCCTTGGTCACCATTGTCCTTGATCATGCATGATAAGGTGGAGGTCATTTTGGTCTTGTTTGTGCATTTATTGAACTTGTACAAACTTGGTCCCTTAGCCATCATACATGGAAATTACTTGATTGATGGTTTGAGTACCAAGAGTTTCTCTCATTTGAGCTTGTGTGATGATAAGGAGGGTAAACAGTACAGATAACCTGTGAGAATACGCTGTTTTGCCCTATTTTTCTCTCTATTGCAGCATGGAAGTGTGAACCAGCAGTGGCTGACCGGCCACCAATGGTAGCCAACCGACCCCTTATCCCTCCTGTCGGCCATAAGTGATTTTTGCACAATGTGATTGTAAGATGAAACAGAGGTGTTTTGGAAGTTGGCAAAATTTTCAATGATCAAATGTGCAAACACAGGCTTATAGCAGCAAGGCAGTGGCTTTTTCGGGTGAAAGATCCAACATGCATGCATTCCTCGCTTCCCGGGATTAGCTAATTAGTTTAATTAGCATTAAATCAAGCATATGTTGTAATTAATTAGTTGTAGCAAGTTAAAGTAGTGTAAATGACTAGTTAGTTTAACTAGTTATTCAATTTCGATTTGTAATAATTAGTTAGCTAGAATAGTTAATTAATTCGTTTTGTAATAATTAGTTAACTTAATTAGCGTAGCTAGTTAGTTAGCTTTTATTCATTCGGACCCTCCTTCGCGAGGGCGTAATATTGTAATAAGTGTGCGCGCGTGTGTGTATGTCTTCCAACCCCACGTCTTTCTCCGTTTTATTTAATTGCTTTTGATGGTTAGATTAGGAGTATCATGTTTTGATTAGCATACCTTATGCTTGCATCCATTCATTTGTATTACATGCACCAAGGCTCAGCGCATCATTCTAACTGCATTGCAATTTCAATATCTTCTTTGAATACGTGTTTAATCGGATGTTGTTCAAATCAATTCATATGCCACATTAGTAGTCGAGCCCATTAATTGCATTATTGCATGTGTTGCATTAGGCATCTTGTATAGTTAGGATCATGTATCTTTCTAACTAGCTTTTGTTTTGGCTTGGAGTACTCGGTAAGTTTTTACGCTTTAGCATGCTTGCATAAGTGTAAGTGTTGCCATGTTTTACATGCTTTCCATGAGGCTATATGCTTACGTGCTAAACTGCATGAATGCCTGTGGATGAAGGCTTATTGTTTGAATTGGAACGATTCAACGAATGTGCGTTTTAAGCCCACTTTGTTGTGCCAAATCATGTTTTAAGCCCACTATGTTTGGTGGCAAATCCGTATCTTTAAGCCCACTTAAAGTGGCAAATTTAAACCATTTTCGAAAACAAACATGAGTTGAGTTGTTCCAAATCGAGAAAACTAGTCTATACTTGCTTGTGCGCATCACATAGTAAAGCTAGTTTAATAACCGGAATAAGAACCATAATGTTTATAAAAAATCATATTATGATTAGTAGAGGCCGATCTTTTGATCGGGCGAGTACGGGTGCTAAATTCATGACCTTCCCTTCTCGTACCCAAGTTCCCAAGCCAAGGCAACTTTGGTGATGACGGACACGTGGCCTTTGGCACGAGTCATGGGTTTCCTAAATTTCACCAAAATAAAATATTTAGGTGGCGACTCTGTATCTGGCAAAGTAGTCCAATTTTGGCATTATTTGATTTAAAACTGATTTTTCAAAAAAGTTTGCCAGATTTGGACTCTTTGGCGTTTATCAGTTTCACATTACACTTGTGAGACTAGATTCAAAACCGCGGGAGTCTGAACTGTGAGGCCTTCTTTCCAAACCTTTCCGAAAGGCGGGGCGCAGAAAAAGGCGAGTCCACAATTTCTACCGACTCTACTAGAGATTTAGAGAACTTGACTCGAACTCATGATATGTTGTTTTATTTACACTTATGTGTTTCTTTGCATTTGCATTTGCATCGGTGCACCTAAGTCACAATGTTTGCCATATGCTATTCCTGAGCGGTTTGCCGAAGGCTTGCTTGGAAAAGCTTGCAAAAGGCTAACCAATTGCAGGCTCTGCCATAATGGGAACATAACCCTTGGATTTGGACTACTGCTGTACCGTTTGATCCTCCTTTCACTTCTCGGTGTTAGGTGTGAGAGGTATATTAGGTAGTCTTGCTAAGGTACCCTTTTTGACCAATTGACCTAGTTGCATATCGAAAACCATAGAGACTGTTCCAAACTAGGACAGGTTACTCACCCGAATGCAAGATTGTGTGAAACCACTTGTTGTGCATAGTGAACCCCTAGTTCCTAACGAAATTAGGATAGGGTAACCTTATCCCCTTATAGGGGTGTTCTGGCTCTCACTTAACTGGTATGTGCTTCACAATGAAACTGCACAGGAATATGCATATCAGTTGCAAGGTTAGTATTAGTTTGCGAAGCAGAATTCAATATAGAGAGTATAGTCATTCAGTTGTGATCATATCCGTTCTAGTGAAATTGGGCTAAGGTGCTGTCTGTTTTCTCTTTTGCAAGGTAGTCCTAGAACCATAGCTTCAGAAGGCTCTAATATCCCCCGAGTACTCTGGACTAGTGTCGATAGACTTTGTAAGGTCGGGGACCTAGTTCAAAGGTAGCCAGTGTTTGCTTCACTTTTCCTGGTGGTGAGACGAAGGAGGGCCAAACAGGGCTCATTGGCTCCACTAATCCGACAGTCACTAGTTAGATCACCTTTTGTTCAACTGCAAACCCCATGATGGTTTAAAGTCCAAAAGACGTTGTGGCCTTGATAGCGGCATTAAACCAAAGAATCGCCATGTAGGATGAGACCAATGCTGAAATGCAACATCTATCTGGGGCACCTACCACACATCCAGTCTCGGGACCCAGCCGAACTTTGATCTACCTTCGCCAACTGAAGATTTGCAAGGTCTGGATCCCCGAGAAAGGTTGGCTCAAGCTCAGGTTTTCAGACCCCTAGTGCAGCCTAATAAGGAGCTTTTTTCCCTTGATATTAATGGTCTCGACCCGACCTCATTAAAAATTACTAACCTTGAGAAGCAATTCAAACTCCATTTCCGACATTGAGGATGCGTACACTAAGGCTGCCGTAAGGCTCCCAAATAGATTTAAAATGCCACACATTGACCGTTTCGACGGGTCTGGAGATCCTATGGCACATATCCGGCTTTTCTTGGATGTTTTGAAACCGATGGGTTTGACTAAGCCTCAGAAACTCTCTCTGTATGGAAGAACCTTGTCGGGCATAGCAGCCACTTGGTACGCCAAGTTGGAGGATAAAGTGAAGCAGAACTGGAAAGAACTGGCTAAGGCCTTTGTCAATCAGTACTCTTACAATGCCCAAATTGAAATTACCACTCAAGACCTTGAAGCAACTCACCAAAATCCTACAGAGTCGTTTGTCGAATTTGTTGCAAGGTAGAGAGCGAAGGCATCATAGATGACAGATCAACCTTCTGAGAGGGACCAAGTGCAGATAGCGGTGCAGAACCTTAAGCCTAATATATTACAAAAGTTAATAGTGGTTCCACTGTTCACTTTCAAAAGTTTGCATGAATTGAGGGTTCAAATCGAGAGTGCGTTCAACAGAGGGATTATTCCTAGAACAAGCAAACTAACAAGGAGGGTGTTTTCATGGGATATCAATGCTAGTAGTAGCACTATCCCCAAACCCATTGAAATCAATGTCGTTGTCAATCCCAAAACTGCCAGCCCTTTTGCTAATATCAACCCACAAACAGCCAGCCCAACTCGAGCTCAAGGAAAAACTTTCACCCCCCTCTATATGATCCTAACTAGCGCACTAAAAATCATGATGGAAAAAGAGTACCTCAAAACCCTTGTTCCCCAACCTCTGTCTGACCCACTCCCTGCCAGGCATAACCCCACCAAATACTGCGTGTATCATCAACAGCGCGGTCATGGCACCAATCGTTGCTATCACCTTCGTCATGAGGTTAAGAATCTCATCGACAATCAGATGATAGCTCCACCTCAAGACCCCAACGACCAAGTACCTCATCCACACCTTAACCTCATCTACACTACTTCCTACCTACAACCCCAGCGTATACATCACCCCAACTCATTTACCCAAGCCTGAGGTGTTCATTCCGGAAAGTACGGACTTGTGCATGATGGATGTACTCAAACCCGAATCATCTCAAACCCATGAACCCATTACTTCTAAGCTGATGAGCATGATTGAAGATCTTCAGAGAACAGTGGCAGATTTAGCCTTTGAGGTTTTGGCTCCATCATCGACCACATCACATGCCAAAAATTTCACGCCAAAAGGCTCCCCAATCTTGGGGCGAGCTGCAATTGAAAATGGCCAACCTAAAGCTATCTCAAGTCTGGGCAATGACATGTCAACAACAACTGGGCTCTGTGCTGATATAGCGACCCAATCCCATGGCAAAATGGAGGCAAGTGGTAAGAATAAGGTAGGGGCAGGCATTTGTCCCTACGAACACCTTTAGTGGGCTATTGAGGCTTTGAAGGCTGAAGGACTAAACAAACAGTAAGTGCTCGCAGTTGTTGCAAAGACTGTGGATGACACTTTTGCCACTCAGGATGAGAGCATTCTGCATCAAGGGGCAAGCCCGGAAATGGGATATCACACTAGAAACGCCCTTTTCAGCTCTAATCCTACACACGGAAGAGATCATCAAACCCAGTCAGCACCTACCAACTCCTTTGCTGATACATCCAACACAACTTCACAAACCTCAAGCCATCAGTGTAACGCCCCGATTCTACACTATTGGTTGTAGGCAAGGGAGAGTTACTGCTGAGTCCTATGGTCAATTTTGACAGATTTTAACAAGTATTGCCACAATGTCTCATAAGCATCGATAAGGTGTATACCTCTGATTACATTGAATATAAATACATAACATAACACATACAATATCATGTCAAGATATGATCATAAGCTATTAAACATTTCCATGAATACAAGGGCATAAAACATCCATACATAACAAAATTTCCAAATTTAACATCACCTAAAGATTAAAAAGAAAGGACTATTTTAGATCCTTCACTTGACTCAGTCTTCCTATGGTTCGTAGAGAATTTGATCTAGTTTCTAGAACATTTTTCGGAAATGGGTTTGCTTTTTCAGATTTTAAGTTATTTAGAAAACATTCCAGCGCTGTCCAGATTCTGTCCAGACCCGTTGATCGTTACGAAAATTTGATTTTCTTGCAAACCACTAAACGTTTTTCAATAAAACCAATTTTAGCTGAAAGATAACTCCTTAAGGAATATTTTGACCTAAAATAGAGGTCCAGAATAATTTTATACATTTTTCTAAAATTTTTGAAAGTGGCCTGCCTAAACAGATTCTAAGGTAGAATGTCCAAAACAAGAAGATTTCTGAGAAAAGGGTTCCACCAAGGGAAAGTTTTCATTTCTTTCATGAAGAAAAAATGCTAACTAACATATATCTAACTCAGAAAGTTTGCTTGAAGGTGTGCCCTTGGAAAGTTGAGAGATTGATATGGAAAAAAAATGGTTTTGTACCGAAATGGGAAAAATACAAGAGAGATAGAATCAATACTCAACTCTTAGCATTTTTAACACAAGTAACTCATAAATAATAGATCTGAAAAACATTATTTAGAACCCTGAAGTACATGTATTGAAAAGGAAAATGAAGAGAAGGTTGTGTTGTGGCTTACTTGCTAAGCTTTGAACAAGATGGCTCTCTTCTCCCTTCCTCTTCCTCTCAAAATTTCTCTCTTGTTCTCCTTCCTCTCCTTTAGTTGAATGTGGGTGTGTGAGAGTGTTGCTTGGTGATATTTATAGGCAACTTGGTGTAACAAGGAATTGAAAAGGCAAGTTAGGATTTATTGGTTTATTAAAGCCCACTAATAAACACTAATTGGATTATGAAAAGACACTAGTTGGCATTAAATGGACACTAGTTGGATTAAATGAACACTAGTTGGACAATAATTTAAAGATTATATACACTAGTTCGAAATAAGTCTAGTAACTGAGGGGCTTTAAGCAAATAATTTAAACATTTTTTTTTTTTTAGAGAAAACATTTTTCAGGGGCTTCACAATCAGGCCTGAGGCCAGAGGGTCTTCACCCCACTTTCCATGACCTTATCCAAAGCTCTCCAAATCCTCGTAGGACAAGGCCATCTCGAACCCCTTGGCCCTCGACCTCTCCCGGATCTCCTTTTGGCCAAGCATAATGCTGCCAAGCATTGTGCCTTCCATCAACAAACCGGCCATGACACTGACGGTTGCTTTCGTCTTCACTATGAAATACAAGATCCGATTGACAACGAGGTCATCGTCGCACAGGTCCTACAAAGTCTATCAGCAACATATCAATGAACTGGGGGGATAATGTGACTGTGTGATCGAGGGATGAACTACCTGCTGATAGTGCTCATTTTACTCTAGATATGGTAAATCGCACGCACTTTTTTTGAGCAATTTGCGTATGCTGTTTATTTTACTTTCTGAATTGGGTATTGGGCCAGTCTTGTTGTGTTGTATTGAGTTTGTCATTTTTTATGGAGTTTGTCTTGTTGTGCCAGAGGTTGGTGATTTCAAGCGTGTTAACTCGGGCATCACTTGCATGTTTTGTGTTTGTCTTTTATACTCTTTCTTTTGCATCTGTTTCTACCATTGCACCAGTTGTGCCAGAAGATCTGAATGAAACAGCAGTGATTTTTTTTTTTTGCCTACTTTTTCTGTGCCTTTAAATCATTGCATTGGCCTAAGTTTTTCAAAATGTTTCTAACACTGTGATGAAAACAAAGAGGAAGGAATTTCTCGAGATTTACAAAAATTTGATCAATGGAGAGAAAGAGAGGCATGCTAAGCCCTTAATAAATGAGATCATGCTTGTTATTGTAAGTATTGGGAAGGATACTGGCTTGATCCAGATTGGTTCTGTATTGTCTTCAGAGGAGCGCGAGCGACTAGTCATTTTCTTAAAAGATTTCAAAAAAATGTTTTGCGTGGTCCTACGAAGACATGCGTGGAATTGCTCTCGAGATTGTGCAGCATAGGATCACTCTCGGCCTCAAGACTCGACCCCTTTGCTTTCAAAATTTGGTTCAGAATGTTCAATGATCAATCACAATATAAGGCTTGTATGGCCGGATTGGAAGCAACCCTTGAAGTAGGGCCAATAAGATCAAATGTCATCAAAGGAAGCTTGTAAAGCTAGAAGAGAAGTATCCCTTGAACTAGGGGTTAAAAGGTCATATATACTCGAAGATTCAAAACTGGGTCATTTCTCAAGCCAATGGAGATTGGCAAGAAAGCCAAATCCCAGAATGAAGAAAAAAAAAAGTTTTACTGAAAAACAATCGAGTTTCTATCCACAACACTAAGGGCAAATTCAGACCCCAATTGGATCGGCTCTTACATCATCAAGACTATTTAGTCAGAAACAACAACCATTCTCCTGGATTCAAATGGCTTAGAAATTCTACGGCCAATCAACATGAACAAGTTAAACTATTTTATCCTTGAGAGGCTCACTGGGCCGAAAACCCGGAAGGGTGACCCAAGCAATACTTAGAGCAAGAAAAAGAGAAAAAGAACAAAAATGAAAAAATGGGAACAAAACAAAAAGAAAAGAAAGGAACAAAAATGAAGAAAACAGAAAAATAGAGAAAAACGAAGAGAAAAGAAAAACAGAGCTTGCAAGGTTGAAAACCCGAAAAGGCGACCTTGGCAAAAGTTAGAGCGTAAAAGAAGTGTGTCAACACCTGAGTGTACCTTAACCCGGAACTACGTACGGCCTGATTCTCATCTTTGGGATACGTAGGCAACTTCATCCTAAAGTCCGGCCCCAATCATTTTCAGCCTGCTTGGCTTATCCATGTTGATTGGCTTATCCTTGTTCAAACTCGGCTATCGTATCCATGTGCAAATTGGCTCATCTTCGTTCAAAATCAATTCTTCTATTCCGTTCGAAGAATCAGCTGCGAGAGACTTCAAGTTCAGATCTAAGGTTGTGCATCTCAAGAGTAGATTCCATGTTGGTTGAGCAATGGCCATTTGCAAAAACAGTTTTGAAGATTTTTAGTAAGGTTGACTAGTTTTCTCGAAAATTATTCCATTTTTTCAAAATTGGACCATTTCATGGACCCAAAGAAAAGAAAATTTTCAATGCTCACAACCTGACTTACATGATTTCAAATCAGAAAATCGAACAAGTATGTTAACCTAACTCTCATGTTGGTCAAAATTGTTTTAGCAGAAAGCTAAAAATAAAAAATGATCAAAATGATGAATTAGGGGCACAATCGAGTCAGGTTTTCTGTCTTGCAAAAGGACACAGCTGAAGTTAGCAGCAAGGGGCCAAGCGCTCTCTTATCCTCCAAACAATGAGGTATCAAACCAAGTGCGAAGCACGAACTAGAAATAGAGTTGGATATTCGGCCCCCTCATCTACACGAGTTTGATCACACCCAAATTGGCATTTAACTCGGAATGGGGACGTAGAAAACGCAATGTGTAAGACCAATCAATTGTATGCCTAGCTGGTGGAACATGCTGTAATTCATCTCGATCAAACTAGCCAAGGGCATCATCAACTGATGTCAGTTGCAGATCTACTACACATCCAGTCGCGCCATTACCCCTCTGAAGGAAAAGCTTACTAGTTGTGAGTGAAAGAAGGAGAATCTAGTAGAATACTAGGGGCAAGAACCCATAACTTCCTACTTATCCATCAACCACCCAAGGGAGGGATAAAAAAAAATTAATAAGAGAGATTAAAGAATAGAGAGATGTGCACTGAGAGAAAAAGTGAGGAAAGGGCTTTTCAGAGAAAAAGAGATTGAGTGCCAGAGTGATGTGAGAATCACAAATAAGAAAAGGTGGGAAACAATACCCGGAGAAATAAGCTCCCATGAACCGAGAGGTCTCTCGCCATTGGAACACATTTAAGTGTTGTATTTGTTGTTTTTGTTTGTCTCCATTCTTGTTTTGGTCATTCCGAGTGTCAATAAATGTGTTTATGTTGTTTTACCTTCGTTTTCTCTTTGATGAGTCGTGGTGTACTGTGGTCAGTCGTAGGCTCAATACTCGATTGAGAACTCATTTCTCAATTTCAATTTCAAAAATAAATCGTTTCATGCTCAGAGTGCTGTGCCATTCTTAACATGATCTACAAAACATAATTCTTTTTTTCATAAACTACAGGGTTCAACCCAGGTCGAGAGAGAGAGCAACCGAACCAGGACCTATCTGAAGCTATATGGGTTCCAGACTATAAAGCAAAAGAAAAGAGGGAAAATTGGAGCATCTGAGTGTGTTTTAACTTCAGCAAATTCCAAGTCTGCATTCCAGATGCACCTTCGCCAGGCCTCGCCATTGCTCTAGAATATGAGTGTACCTCGACCCCGAGTTCAAGCCCGCTTCAAGTCGGAATGGCAATTAAAGCAGCATGTAAATGTTACCCCTCGCCAATATGAACAGGGTGTGTTCTTTTTGAGTTGAGCATGTTGTAAAGTCCTCTGAGAGGTAAATTGGAGGCACCAAAGCACATATTCGATTCTCTTCTATTGCGTAGAATGTGCATTTTTACATATACTTATGTTGCACGTGTGCCTTGCATCGTTTATGATTCATGCATAGAATATACTTTCAATGTTGCATAGAACATGCCTCTAATCATGCATAGAATATGCTTATATTTTGCATAGAACATGTTTTCACTGTTGCATAGAATATGCTCTTGTTTCTTGCATAGAACATGCTTTAAGTTTGCATAGAATATGCTCTTGTTTCTTGCATAGAACTTGCTTTCAATTAACATTATGCATCGGTTGTTTATCTTGCATGGAACATGCGTTGTCACTGTATTGATTTGTAAACCTTGCTCATTTGTACATTCTGTGCATCTACCGCACAATAATCTCATTTTGTGCATCTATCGAACAATAATCTCACTCTGTGCATCTATCGCACAATAATCTCACTCAGTGCATCTATTGCACAATTTCATCTCACATCGCACTGTCTTGTGCATTTCATCGCACTATTTTGTGCATTTTTCTTACACTAGTTTGTGCATTTCATCACACTATTTTGTGCATCTTACTTGCACTATGTTTGTGCATTTCATCGCATTATTTTGTGCATCTTACTTGCACTAGTTTGTGCATTTCATCACATTATATTGTGCATCTCACTCGCACTATTTTGTGCACTTGCACTCACACTATTTTGTGCATCTTACTTGCATTGTTTGGTGCATTTCATCGCACTATTTTGTGCACTTTCACTCGCACTATGTTGTGCACTTACACTCGCACTATCTTGTGCACCTACATCGCACTTTCTTGTGCATTTCACTTTACAGAGCACTGTCTTGTGCATTTCATCATGCATAGCACTGTCTTGTGCATTTCATCGCACTATTTTGTGCATTGCATTTTGTATAGCACTATTTTGTGCATTCATTCACCCTCACTAGCACTGTCTTGCGCACCTTGTATTTTTGCATCATTCGCACTCTCTTGTGCATCGCACTCTCCTGTGCACTCTCAGTCTAGGAGACCTTAAATCCTACATCACTCGCACTCTCTTGTGCACTCTCGATCTAGGAGACCTTAAATCCTGCATCATTCGCACTCTCCTGTGCATCGCACTCTCTCGTGCACTCTTGGTCTAGGAGACCTTAAATCCTGCATCTTGATTTGCACTTTCTTGTGTATCACACTCTCTTGTGCACTCCTCTGGTCTAGGAGACCTTAAATCATGTATCTTGATTCGCACTCTCTTACGCATCGTACTGTCATGTGCATTCATCTGCTCTAGGAGACCTTAAATCTTTTAAAGGTGCAATTCCTTTGGTGTTTGTCATGCCTGAATGACTTCAAGTGGTCTGGTATAGCCATCTACCTGTGTTTGCGATGAGTTCCTAGGAGATCAACTGAGATGATAGAAACTAGAGTTCAAATGGCCGATGCCTAGAACGCAAAGGTTTAGAATTTCCAAGAGTAAAGTCTGGTTTAAATACCCAGGGGTGTATCCTGGGCTTGAAATTTGTATGGTAGCCCCATAGGTTAAGGTAGCATGTATGCGCCTCAATTTTGGATACTGAATTAACCTAGTCTGTCACTCTGTTGGGGAATAGGGAAAGTTGCGAACGTAGCCAGGAAGAAAAGTAGTACCTGTGGTTTGGAAGATAAACTGAAAAGAAGAAGAGGAAGGTCCCCAGCAACATAAGGTGAGTCATCGCCAATTGCCCCTATAAGGTACTTTCTAAGGCATCACTTCTTGGTTACTCATTCTTGTGTTGTTTTACCATATTGTTGCTTATTATTTGCTTATCACATCATCTCGCATGATCATAAGTTTTCAAAATAGCCGGCTGCGCGAGGCGTGTAAGTCCAATTTTCAAAGTTGTATCATGCATATCACTTGCAACTTGCCCTAATACTACGCTGGTTTGATTCATTGCAAAGGGATACGTAGGCAGCCTACGGGCGCAACCATTCTTTGTCTTGCTTGTTTGTTTGTCCAACTCTTCGGCCTTGTCAAAAATGGGTCGTCTCTGGACTTTGACATTCACTCACGTCATTTCATGACTTCCGAGTTCTGTCAAAGAGGGCAACTGTTGACACCCCATTTTTGACCGTCCTCAAGACTTCGACATTATCGCTTGTGACTTCAATGATTATGACTATTTGTGCTCGTTTTAGTGCCCGAAGTCCTCGTCGGAGTGCCACAGCTTTGAGCCTTTCAAACCTTGAACCCCTATTTTGGACCAAACTTTGGCTTTTCAAGCCTGCAACCTCTAGTGGCCTGTCAGCCATCGGCGATGGCTGTTGGCCATCAGCGGTGGCTATCAACCACTAGTGGTGGCTTTCGGCCCTGTCGGCCTTTGGCAATGGGTTCTCGGCCATCATTGATGGTCGGTTGGCTACCAGTGGTGGCTCTTTTTCCAAATATTTGTTGATATTTCTTGCCAGCTATGTCAGCTATTAGCACAATTAGTTGCATCTCCCTACACGTGTATGGTAGGATGTTTCTAAGCTAAAGGCATGTTTTTCTATATATAGGGGGTTCCTCCCCCATTTTTGAGGGTTAGAAAATTCAGAGCAAAAATCTCTCTCTCTCTCTCTCTCTCTCTTACAATTTTGTGCCTAAGTGCTTGTTTTCTCTACACTTTTGCATACACATCCTAAATCAAATACTTTTACCTTTGAGCTGAGGTTATTTGGGGTCATCTTGGAGCCCTTGAAGGTGATTTTAGCTTATTCTTGTGCCTAGAATTCCTCTTTGCTTCAAGAGGTAGTATACTTGTCTTGTTCACTTTATTTTGCAAGCTTGTTTTACCATGTTTTCTTACTGTTTTGGGGCTGGTTTTGAGTTGAGAAAAACTCTATTTTTGTGGCCTAAAAGTTCTGGTTTGATCCATTTTTAAGTTAGGGGACCCTTCTTGTTTGTTAGCTTGTAAAGCTTTATACCTTTATTTATCACTTTCAAATCAACTTTTTTGGACCTTTTAACCACTGAATTTCAAAGTTTTTCAGTGGTAAAATCCTTATTTCAAAGTCCAAAATTGGAGGGGATAGCTTCCCTTTCTTGTGTCTTGTTTGCATGCCTAGTTAGCCTCATGTGTTAGCTTATTGTTTTAGCTTTTTGTGGCTTCAGTCCAACATGTTTTAGACTATATTTAGGGCGGTTTTGCCTCTATTTTTGACTGGTTAATTCATTTGAGCCTTGTATGGCATGGTTGTAGTGTAATTTTGTTCACTAGCTTGCTGTTTTAAAGTTTTAATCATCATTGGTGTGACTTGGTTGCATATTTTCAGTGCTTTTATCACTAAATTTCAGCACCTAAATCTCTGCAACCTCCCTCTTTGCTTCACTCTTTTATTTTCTTTTGAGAGTTGTTTCAAACTTGGGATCCTTTAAGCTTAAGATTGAGGTTATGCTTAATGGTTTAATCCTCTTTGAGGGTTCATTACCAACGGCATGAACTCTCTCATGCCTTAAATTACCCCTTTGTTGTCACCTCTTTGTTGTCACCTCTTTCCATTAGAGGACATTCACCGATGGACAATTAGATTAAGGAACGATTTGGTAATTAAAATGAGTAAACAAAATTGGACAAGCAAAAGAGGCAAGATAAGCATCTTTTGTGTTGCATTGCATGTGTTCAAATCGGACGTTAATTTGAACACAAGGCAAATGGGACATTTCATACTCAAAGTGATGAAATGTGTCGTTTTCCTTGGTCACCATTGTTCTTGATCATGCATGATAGGGTGGTGGTCATTTTGGTCTTGTTTGTGCATTTATTGAACTTGTACAAACTTGGTCCCTTAGCCATCATACATGGAAATTGCTTGATTGATGGTTTGAGGACCAAGAGTTTCTCTCCTTTGAGCTTTTGTGATGATAAGGAGGGTAAACAGTACAGACAACCTGTGAGAATACACTGTTTTGCTCTGTTTTGCTCTCTGTTGTAGCATGGAAGTGTGAACCAACAGTGGCCGACCGGCCACCATTGGTAGCCAACCGACCCCTTATCCCTCCTGTCGACCATCCGTGATTTCTGTACAATGTGATGGTAAGATAAAACAGAGGTGGTTTGGAAGTTAGCAGAATTTTCAATGATCAAATGTGCAAACACAGGCTTGCAGTGGCTTTTTCGGGTGAAAGATCCAGCATGCATGCATTCCTCACTTCCTGGGATTAGCTAGTTAGTTCAATTAGCATTAGATCAAGCGTGTGTTGTAATTAATTAGTTGTAGCAAATTAAAGTATTGTGAATAACTAGTTAGTTTAACTATTAATCCAATTGTAGTTAGTAATAATTAGTTAGCTAGAATAGTTAATTAATTCGTTTTGTAATAATTAGTTAACTTAATTAGCGTAGCTAGTTGGTTAGCATTTATTCATTTGGACCCTCCTTCGCGAGGGAGTAATGTTGCAATAAGTGTGCATACGTGCGTGTGTGTATGTCTTCCATCCCCACGTCTTTCTCCCTTTTATTTAATCGCTTTTGATGGTTAGATTAGGAACGTCATGTTTTGATTAGCATACCTTATGCTTGCATCCATTCATTCGTATTGCATGCATCAAGGCTCGGCGCATCATTCAAACGGCATTGCAATTTCAATATCTTCTTTAAATACGTGTTTAATCGCATGTTGTTCAAGTCGATTCATATGCCACATTAGTAGCCGAGCACATTAATTGCATTATTGCATGTATTGCATTAGGCATCTTGTATAGTTAGGATCATGCATCTTTCTAACTAGTTTCTGTTTTGGCTTGGAGTACTCGGTAAGCTTTTATGCTTTAGCATGCTTCCATGAATGTGAGTGTTGCCATGTTTTGCGTGCTTGCCATGAGGCTATATGCTTACGTGCTAAACTGCATGAATGCCTGTGGATGAAGGCTTATTGTTTGAATTGGAACGATTCAACGAATGTGCATTTTAAGCCCACTTTGTTGTGGCAAATCATGTTTTAAGCCCACTGTGTTTGATGGCAAATCCGTATCTTTAAGCCCACTTGAGGTGGAAAATTCAAACCATTTTCGGAAACAAACATGAGTTAAGTTGAGTTGTTCCAAATTAAGCAAACTAGTTTATACTTGCTTGTGCGCGTCACATAGTAAAGCTAGTTTAATAACCGGAATAAGAACACATAATGTTTATAAAAAATCATATCATGATTAGTAGAGGCCGATTTTTTGATCGGGCGAGTGGGGGTGCTCAATTCATGACCTGCACCTCTTGTACTCAAGTTCCCAAGCCGAGGCAACTTTGGTGATGACGAACACGTGGCTTTTGGCACGAGTCTTGGGTTTCGTAAATTTCTCCAAAATAAAATATTTAGGTGGCGACTCTGTATCTGCCAAAGCAATCCAATATTGGCATTATTTGATTTTAAATCGATTTTTCAAAAAGGTTTGCCAGATTTGGACTCTTTGGTGTTTATCAATTTCACATTACACTTATGAGACTAGATTCAGAACCGTGAGAGTCCGAACTGTGAGGCCTTCTTTTCAAACCTTTCCAAAAACGGGCGTGGAAAAAGGCGAGTCCACAATATATATGATATTTGGGAGAAAAAAGGGGATGTACTCCATTGAATTAAGTTGGCCTGTGTGTCCAAGGTGAAAGACTCGAAAATCGCACGTATACATGGGTGCTAATTCTCGCGGACGAAATTTTCGTAAAATAACATATTGAAGTGTTTGTGTAATGATTGTATGATTAGAGAACCATTGAGTTGTAGCCTCAGTTAGGTTGTCTGGATAACAATGAATTTGACTCATGAGTTAAGGTGAAATGAAATGACTTGAAATGAATTGAAATAAAATGGATTGAGATATAAAACTTGGCATATTATGATCTTGTAGAATATGAATGATTTTATCACAGGCATTGTATATGCACATCATACCTATATCTTTGTTAAGATTTATATATTGTGCTAAATTGTTTCTATTGGGCTTTGGCTCACCTTACTTAGGAAAAACCATTTTCAAGTGCTGGTGATATGCCTCAGCCAAGGACTTAGCTTAGGAGGATTGTGGAGCTGAAGGCTCAATTTCTGTTTATTTTGTATTTACTCTTTTACAAGCCTAGGGCTTTATTTGTATTAAGCTTATGACTCATTTTGTTGTAACCAAGCATGGTCTTGGAAAGATGTAAGCCATTAGGGCATATGAATATCTATTTAGCTTTCATTCTTTATCACGTCATGTAACACATGTTGTAGATTCAAGATGAACAATTTATGAATGTATATCGCATGTGTTACTTTTTGTATATTAACTCTGATTAATGAAAGCTCCTTATTTTATCTATATTATTTTGTACTAGTGTTTGCAGTTGGATTATTGCAATTATTTTGGAGGCGTTACATAGATCCTCTATTACCAATGCTAACCATAGGTTAAAGTTAAAAAGAAAAGAAAAGAAAGATAGGAAGATAATTTTTAAATATTTCCCCTCATCCTCTCCTAGAAAAACTTAATTTCATTCATGCATCTTTGGACAGAAGTTTAAACAGAATAAAAATAAAAATTTAAAATAAAATATTTTCCTTTTTACCTTCTCCCCACTTTCTTCTCAACCAAATAAGGGAAAGTAGTTATTTTGAAAAATAACATATGTGTACATTTATATACAAGATATGCATATTAGGAAAATAAAAATGGAAAATGCAATTGAATTGTATAAAAGATACACATTTATATTCAAAACACAAGTTTTCTCTTCGTAAAAACATATCCATCTAGATGTGTTCTTATTATTACAGATAAGAGCTCTATAAAAGTTGGACTAAATTGACAAATTCAATATACACATCCCAATAAAATCTTTAATCGAATTGCACACATACACAAGTTTCTTCCATTTATTTGAAAAGAAATTCTAAACTATGTTGGAGTTGAACAATTCATCTCAATATTCCTTAGCCCCTCAGTCCTTGCAATAGATTTGGACGGTCTAATTGCAATGTTGAATCACAGAGTTTGGGATTGGGTTTTGGAGACTCTCTTTAGCCTTTAATAAGAACAGAGAGAGTCTCAATATTAAACGCCAGAGAGAGTCTCAAAATCTTTCTCATATTGCGTAGTTTTGGAGAATGTGGTCTATGGATGCATGTTAATCAAGCCAAAGAGTTGGCTATTTATAGAGGGAGTGTAGATACAAGGATTCTCAATTTTATTGGTTTTTTAAAAAAAATTAAAATGTAAAAAGAAAAAAACAAACAGAGAGCTAATAAATTTCCAAAAAACAAAGAAACATACAAAAACAAAAGAAATAGAGGATGATTTGGGAATGTGATCAATGACATTGCTGATTATAGATGGAATCAAAGAGAGATAGAGAAAGAGCCAATAATTGGATTACAAATTTTGAACTTTTTCAAAGGAAAAAGATGAGAAAATAAAAATTAATATCAGAGATTTATTCTTCACTGTTAGAGTTTTGAAATCAAAGTGGCACAGCTATTGGCTACATATGTTAATTTTCATTGAGAACCAAACTTAATATTAGATATTTAATGAGGGTTAGGGTTTTCAAATCAAAAGTGCTAATGTAAATGAAGTTTATAGTTAGAAACAAACCTGAGCTATAGCGACTCCAGTTTTAACCCGACCCTTTTGTATCTTACACTTGGGTTTTGTGGTTTCGTAGTGTTGTTCATGTCTTTCCCTCTCATACTTCCTTAAGTTTGGCCATTGGATTGTAATGGTTGGATTTGGAACAGGTTGGTTGCTTGGTTTTCAAACTTGTGTTGCCCAGAATTTTACTCCTCCGCTCGAGCAGCACTTCTTGCACTCAAGCGGGCTTTGTGAACTCTCAATACTTTTGCAGGTCTGCAAAACTATTGGGGCAGTGTATTTTACGCTGAGTGGTACTTCCTTCTTTCGAGCGGTCTCAGCTCGAGCGGCGTTTCTTGCGCTCGAACGTTGGTCTGTTATTGGAAATATGCATTCTGCACTCAAGCGTCACTTCTTGCGCTCAAGCAAAACAACTTATTGTGTCTAACGCTTGAGCGTCACTTCTTGAACTTGAGCGGACTGTGCGTATATTAGTTCGCAGCAGCACCTTTCTACATCACCTTTTCATATCTTTTCCTCTCAAAACCCTAGATCTAGAGCCTCTCTCTCTCTCTCTACATTTTCACTCAAATTTGGTGGTTTCCCTACCTATGTGCCTTTATTAAAAAAGTAAAGCACCTCAAGGGCTACGTTTTGATCTGAATAGAACTTGGTTTCGGCGTCTTTGAAGTTCCTCCATTGTTTCCTTGATCTCTAGCTTCAAGGTAGGGACTTTCTACACTCTTCTATGAGTTTCAACTTGCTTATTTGTTGATGTCTAAAGAATATTGGAATTTTGGATGGTTTTGAACAAACCTAGGGCTTTGGTTTAAAATCAAAAGAGGGGTCTTCAAATGTATGAATTAAAAATGGTTATGAGAGTAGATGTGATTTGTTTTGTGATAAATTTGTTGATTTTGATACCCAGGATAGATTTTGAAAGCAAATTGAGTTTTGCCCTAAAATGTCTCAAATAGTTATTTTGTATAAATAAATGAAATTGGTTTTGGGAATATGAAATTGGATAGATGTTTATATAAATGGTGGAGTTGGATATGTATTACCTCTCACCTATGGAAATATGGATAATTTATCTGTCTTGGAGATTGTATATCTGTTTAGAAATATACTATTTTGGGCTATCAATGGAGGATAGCTACGATTGTTGTAGAAATTGCATGAGGATTAGGTGAATTGAAACTAGTCTCTTATCTGTAATCATTGAATATGACTATGCCTTTGATACATTGTAAATGTATGATGTTTGGGAGGAGAATGGGGAATGTACTGCATGTTTGAGAGAAGAAAGGGGATGGACTCCATTAAATTAAGCTGGCTTGTGTGTCCAGGGTGACAGTCCCAAAAACCGTACGTATACGTGGTGCCGATTCCCGCGGACAAAATATCTATAAAATGGCAAATGGAAGTGTTTGTATAATGGTTGTGTTGGGTAGAGACCCATTGAGTTGTACCCTCAGTTTGTTGTTTGAATATAATAGTGAATGACTTATGAATCGAGATAGAAGGAATTAAGATATAAAGCTTGGCATGGCATGGTTTTGTAAAAGAGTGATGAATGATTTTTTCATGGGTATTGGATATGCATATCATACTCATATCTTTTTTAAGATTCATATATTGTGTTAAGATTGCTTCTACTGGGCTTTGGTTCACCCTACTCGGAAAAAATTATTTTCAGATGCTGATGATATACCTCTATCAAGGACTTAGCTTGGGAGAATTGTGGAGCTGAAGGCTCGGTGTTGTTTATCTTGTATTTAACCTTTGTACAAGCCTAGGGCTTTATTTGTATTGGTGTACCCAAGCCTTGGCTTGGAAAGACGTAAGCCCTTAGGGCATGTGAACATTTCTTTAGCTTTCATTTCTTATCGCCACTTGTCATGCATGTTGTAGATTCAAGATGAACTATTTATGAATGTACATCGCATGTATCACCTTTTGTATATTAATTCTAATTAATAAACGCTTATCATTTCGATTATGTCATCTTGTATTAGTTGTTCGGAGTTCAATTATTGTAACTATTTCGAGGCGTGACATGAGCTACATAACATATCTCTTGGAAATATTCGATTAGAATGTGTAACGCCCCGAAATAATTATAATGATCCAACCCATGACAACTAATATGAGGAAGCATAAATGAAATGATAAGCTTCCATTAATCAGAGTTAATATACAAAATGTGACACATGCGTTATATATTCATAAATAGCTCATCTTGAGTCTATATCACGTGTTACAAGTAGTAAAATGAATGAAAGCTAAATAGATATTCATATGCCCTAAAGACTTACATCTTTCCAAGTCACTTCTTGGTTACAAAAAAAAGAAAAAAATGAGTCTTAAACTCAATACATATAACGCCCATGGCTTGTACAAAAATTAAATACAAAATAAATAAAAGTGAGCCTTCATCCCCACAATCCTCTCAAGCTATGTCCTTAGTGGAGACATATCACCAGCACCTGAAAACGATTTTTCCAAGCAGGGTGAGCCAAAACCTAGTAGAGATAATCTAACATAATATATAAATTTTAACAAAGATATAAGTATGACATGCACACACAATGCCCATGATCGATCATTTACAACTCTTTTACAAAACCACATTATGCCAAACTTTATATTTCAATATGTTTTATCTAAATTCATGAGTCATTTCCATTTCATTCAGACAACCAAACTGAGGATGCAACTTAGTGGGTCCCTAACCAACACAGCCATTATACAAACACTTCCATTTGCCATTTTATGGATATTTCGTCTGCGGAAATCGGCACCCATGTATATGTGCGGTTTTTGGGACTTTCACACTAGACACACAAGCCAACTTAATTCAATGGAGTCTATAGCGATTCCGATTTTCCCATCTTATTTACTATATTCCGAACTCAAGTTCCTTGGTTGTTGTGATTGTCTATGTCTTGTTTCCATCCTTTAATTCCTTATATTTGAGTTGGGGATGTGTTGGGAAAGTTTGGAACTGGTTGGTTGTGAGTTAGAGCAAAGCGTTGTTGCCCAGGATTTTGCTTCTTCGCTCAAGCAAGGCCTTTTGCGCTCGAGCAAGCCTTGGGTGTTTGCTTCTTCGCTCGAGCGAGGGTTTGTGTGCTCGAGCGAGTATTGTGAGTCTTCAGGTTTCTTTTTAAGACACAATTTCCGCTCTCTCACGCTCGAGCGAGCCTTGTGTTTTGTGTCTCTTCGCTCGAGCGAGCGGTCTTGCGCTCGAGCGTGCGTCTGTGTCTCTTTTGGACCTGAAGTTTGGTATTCTTCGCTCGAGCGACACTTCTTGCGCTCGAGCAAACGAGCCCTATGTTTTGTGTTCCTTCGCTCGAGCGAGGACTCTTGCGCTCGAGCGTACGTCTGGGTTGCAGACCTGAAGTTTCTCATTGTTCGCTCGAGCGACCACTCCTTCGCTCGAGCGAGCCCTGTATATATCATTTGGCAGCAGTGTGTTATTCATTACCTTTTCATCCCATTTTCATTCCAAACCCTAAATCCGGCTGCCCTTCTCTCTCTACACACTCTCTCTACAAATACTCTATGTTCTAGAGGTTTTCTACCCTAGTTTCTTTCTAAGAATGTTAGAGCTTGGCTTGGGCCATCTATTGATCCGAAAAAATTGGATTTTGGAGCATCTTGGGTTTTTTTCTCTTCATCTCCTTTGAGTTTCTCCGTTTGAGGTAGGGATAAACTACTCATCTTTATGGGCTTTAACATTAATGTTAGTCATTTGTATAAATGGTGTAAATTGGAAATTTTGGGAAGTTAGGGTTTGAAATTTGAAATGTTTGAAAGAGGAGTTTTCTACCTTTGGGCCCCATTGTATATGTGAAGTCTTAAAAAGGGGTTATGTGTATATAATTGGTGAAATTGGGCCTTAGGTGCAATAACTAAGAAAGGAGGATTAATGCCCTAATTGAAATTAAATAATTAATTTGTATAATTAACTTGGTAAATTGTGGGAATATGAAATTGGTTCAGAATCTTGAAATTGGGGGAAATTGTAATTCAATGGTGTAGTTGGATTGAGAAATCACTCACCTGTGGAAAAGTTGATAAATTATCTGTTTGATAAATTTATTTATCTATATAAAAATATTTGTCTTGGGCTATCGGTGGAGGATAGTCTTGATTTTTGTAGAAACTACATGATGATTAGGTAAATTAGAACTAATCACTTGGTTGATGTCATTGAATATAACGATTGGATATAGATATTGAATATGTGAATTTGTTGGTTCATTGTATATGCCAACATGTTTAATACATTGTATATGTATCTTTGTATGAGAGGAGATAGGGGATGCACTCCATTGTATGGGAGGAGATAGGGGATGGACTCCATTGATAACTAAGTTGGCCGGATTGTCCAGGGTGCAAGTCCGGAAATCTTATTTATTTATGGGTGCCTGTTCCTTCAGACGTAGTTCTGTAAAATGGCATGTGAATGGAAGTGTTGAATGATATTTGTTATTGAAGTGTTGTTATATAAGTTGTAGTCTTATTTTAAACTGTTTGGATAATATCGGACTATGTCAATGAATTAATGTGGATAAATAATGGGAAGTGGATTGAATATGATGAAAATGTCGATTGGTTATGAAAATGGTATAAGTTGGTTTACTTGTGTTAAATATTTACCGGATGCTAATGTTTTAGTTAATTCTCATATAATATTTAGAGTATCTCTACTGAGCTTTGGCTCACCCTACTTGGGACACCATTTTCAGGTACAAGTGACATACCGCCTCTAAGGTCATAGCTTGGGAGGTCTCGGGGCTGAAGTCTCTGTTTTGGTTGTTTGTTTTATGTTATATGTTTTCATTTCAAAGCCAAGGGCTTTAGCTTGTAAAGGGCTTTTGACCCTCTTTTGTTGTAACCAAGTTATACTTGGAAAGATGTAAGCCCGTAGGGCATTTTCATTATTGATTAACATGTAACATCTTTTGTAAAGAACACACTGATGTATGGAATATAATATCTCTTCTATGTTTTATGGATCTTGTGAATGAATGAGTTATGTCTTATTTTAAAGGCGTTACAGAGTCCATCCCCTTGCTTCTCCCATGCATGGAGTACATCCCCTTTCTTCTCCTAAACATCATACATTTATGATGTATTAAAGACATAGTCATATTCAATGACAACGAATAAGAGATTGGTTTCAATTCACGTAATCCTCATGCAATTTCTACAACAATCAAAGCTATCCTCCACTAATAGCCCAAAACAGATATTTCTAAAAAGATTTACAATCTCCAAGACAGATAAATTATCCAAGTTTCCATAGGTCAGAGGTAATACATATCCAACTCCACCATTTATATAAACATCCATCCAATTTTATTTATTTATACAGAATAACTATTTGAAACATTTTAGGGCAAGACTCCATTTTCTTTCAAAATCCATCATAGGTATCAAAATCAACAAATTTACCACAACACAACCTCACATCTACTCCCATAACCATTTTTAATACATACATTTGAAAACTCCTCTTTTGATTTTAAAACAAAACCCTAGGTTTGTTTAAAATCATTCCAAATTCTAATATTCTTTACACATCAACAAATAACTAAGTTAAAACTCATAGAAGAGTGTAGAAAGTCCTTACTTCAAGCTTAGAAGACAAGAAAATCAAGGAAGAAACTTCAAAGACGCCGAAACCAAGTTTTGTTCGAACCAAAGTGAAGCTCTTGGAACGCTCTACCTCTTTTCCAAAGACACTAGGGTAGAGAAACCAACGAATCTATGTGAAAAAAGTAGAGAGAGAAGGAGTTGTAGAGAGAGAGGCTCTAAATCTAGGGCATTTGAAATGTTTAGAGAAAGAGAGATCTGAAAAAGTGATGTAAAATAACATCTTTACAAACTGATATACGCACATTCCGCTCGAGCGCAAGAAGTAACGCTTAAGCATTAGACATAATAAATTGTTCTGCTAGAGCGCAAGAAGTGGCACTCGAGCGCAGAATGCACACTTCTAATAGTTTTGCAGACAACATAACAACACTCGAGCGCCAAAAAGGCCGCTCGAGCGCAGAAAGCACTGTTCGAGCGTAGAATACATTCTTCCAGTAATTTTGCAGACTTGCAAAAGTGCTGAGAATTCACAAAGCCCGCTCAAGTGCAAGAAGTGCTGCTCGAGCGGAGAAGTAAAATTATAGGCAGCAAAAGTTTGAAAATCAAGCAACCAACCTGTTCCACATGCAACCATTACAATCCAATAGTCAAACTCAAGGAAGTACGAGGAGGAAAAAACATGAACAACACTTCAAAACCACGAAACCTGAGTCCACAATACAAAAGGGCGGGTTAAAACTGGAATCACTATAGAATGGAAGCAACTAGTTCTTAATGTCGAGAGAGTGAGAGATTGTGAAGAAGATGCCAACACTGAGAGAACGGTGGCCCCGACGTAGACGGGACTGGTGGTCTTCAACAGTGGCTGAAGCTTCGGCTATGGCGGAAGAGAGGAGGAATGAGAAGAGAAAGGCAAGAGCAAGAAAGGGACGCCAACTGACTTGGGACCCCACGACTCCTCTGATTTCCTTTGCCCTCTTTTTGGTAACCGATGCTGATGGGGCCGGTGGTCTTCGGCAATGGCTGAAGCTTCGGGTATGGCGGAAGAGAGGGGAGAGGAGAAGAGCAAAAGCAAGAGCAAGAGAGAGAGGCCAACTAATTTGGGACCCCTCGACTCCTCTGATTTCCTTTGTCGTCTTTTTGGTAACCGATTACATCAATTGCCAATTCAAAATTAAATTATTAAAAATAATTTAGTTATGTGGTAGTTATAAGATAATATGGTATGTATAAATACCTAAATATAACTAAGTTATGAGTTAATATGATAATGATTATGATCTATATGATATTAGTTATAATATAAAATCACATAACCTCATAACTGATGTATGGTACATCCAAATGTACCATAGCATCACCCAGCCTGAGCTTGCTTTCCAATTCAACTCTCACTTACACTCCGTTTCAATCATAGGGTGAGAAAAGAAAAGAAATCATTGTAGTTTTTACCTAGGTGAAAAAAAAAAAAAAAAAAGAAAAAGAAAAAAGGAAATGGTTATAATTTTTCACTATTGTGTTTGAATGAATAAAAGAGAAGAGAATGTGGTTTCTCACATATCTTATTTGGATAGAGTAAATAATAAAAAAGAAGAGAAAGTGTCTTATTTCATTTTACCAAAATAACATTCTATATTAATAACTTGTTTTTCTAGCTTCTTCCATCATAGAGTAATTTTAGTATTTTAGAAAATTTTCATTAAACCCATTTATTTTCTTATCAAATCTCACCACTTTTGGAGGAAAACAAAAAGTAATTTTGGTTGAGAGTTCTTTTCTTATTATTTATCACCTACTTAACCATCAAAATAAATGTAGGGATTTTCCATTTTTACAATTTCTTTTGTTTTCTCACTAAACCCCTCCATCCAAGGAAAATGTTAGTGAGAGTTGAACTCATGGCCTCTCTTTTGGAACTAAATTCTTACGAGAGTCATTATGGTCAATTAGATTAAGCTAATTGGTTAGATGAATATCTTACTTGATGGTATATGTTCGTCTATACTGGAGTTATTGATTATGGGATTGAAGAGAAATTATCTTAGTTTTAGCTTGTTTTGGACAAAGGTTAGCCGGCGCCGCGTTCATCGACGCTTTCAAAAGAACTATTGGACAACCAAAACTTGCTTCGGAATTGTGTTTTGATATACATGTCTCTTCATTTACAACCAACCAAAAGGCTTAGTGGTCAATTTTGGCACCGGTGGTTTCATGGCTGAGCATAGAAATTTTGAACATTTTTTTAAAATAATTTTTTTAGATATATATTGTTAATTATTAACGGTCTATATTTCATTGACTTGGCACTGATAATTTCACGGCATAGCATAAAAAATCTGCACACTTTCTAATATATATATTCTCAATGCATAACATTGTTGATTATTAAGGGTCTATTTGATAACGTTTACGTTTTTAGTTTATATTTACAAAAATTTTATAAACTGATTTTTGTTTATTTCTAGAAAAACATAAACTACAAACGTGTTTGGTAATTGACAAAATGTTTAAAAAAATTTAAAAATATAAAAAAGAGTGAGAAATGACAAGTGGCGGCGGAAGACGGTGGAGGAAAGTGGTGACGGTGGGTGGCAGTGGGTGAGTGGGTGATGGTGGCGGGTGATAGCGAGTGGGTGGTGATGGTGGTAGTGGTGGGTGGTGGGTGGGTGGGTGGGTGACGGTGGCGGGTGGTAGCGAGTGGGTGGTGGTGGGTAGTTGTGGCAGGTGGGTGGCGGGTGGTGGTGGCAGGTGGGTGGTGGATGGCGGGTGATGGTCGGTGGTGGTCGGTGGGGGGTGGTGGTGGCGGGTAGGTGGCAGGTGGTAGTCGGTGGTGGCGGGTAGATGGCGAGTGGTGGTGGTGAGTGGGTGGGTGACGGTGGCGGGTGGTAGCGAGTGGGTAGTGGTGGTGGCGGCGGGTTGTGGGTGGTGGTAGCAGGTGGGTGGTGGTAGCAGGTGGGTGGCGGATGGAGGGTGGTGGTAGGTGGTGGCGGGTAGGTGGCAGATGGTGATGGTGGGTGTGGGTGGGTGACGGTGGCGGGTGATGGGTGGTAGCGAGTGGGTGGTGGTGGTGGTGGTGGCGGCGGGTGGTGGTGGTGGTGGCTGCGGGTGGTGGATGGTGGTGGCAGGTGGGTGGTGAGTGGTAGTGGCGGGTAGGTGGCGGGTGGTGGTGGCCGGCGGTGGATGGTAGTGGCGGGTGGCGGGTGGTGGCGGCTAGATGGCAGGTGGATAGTGGGTGGTGGTGGTGGTGGTGGCAGCGAGGGGTGGGTGGTGGTGGCAAATGGGTGGCAGGTGGGTGGTGGCTGGTGGTAGCGGATGGTAGGTGGTGGTGGTGGGTGGTGGTGGCAGGTGGCTGGTGGTGGAAGGTAGTGGTGGTGGGGGGTGGCTGGAGGTGACAGAAGACGGTAGTGGAAAATGATAGCGGGTGGTAGCTAGTATTGGGTGGTGAAAAAAAAAAAACTCAAACTCAAAACGGAAACACATTTTTTGAGTTTACATTTTTTAGCCAAATTTATAAACTGAGACCACTGATTTATAAATCAAAAATTTACCAAACAAGTTTTTATTTGAATTTTTAAATTTTTATATATATAAACAGAAAATTAAAAACGTAAGTGTTACCAAACGACACTTAACCGCTTATACTTCCTTGGCTTGACACGGGTGATTACACGATATTGACATAGAAATTTTGGGTACTTCTTATTTTTATTTTCTAAGTACAGAATACTATTGGTTATCTTTTGTCAAATAAATTATATAGAGTTGAAAGGAATAAAATATTACCGATTGAGTATGCATAATAAAACTCCAATTGCATAATCCAATCTTACTAGTTGCTAATCAAACCAACTCAAAGGTCTGAAATACGAGAAAGATCCACTGGAAATTCTGAGGGAATTTTTTTCAAATTAGGCTTCATCTACAATTGTCACATTGAACTTGGTTTGAACCTTTGAATGAAATAGCATATTACCATCAAATTTAAACTTTAGAAAAATAGAACCACAACATACCCTTTATATTAACATGCAAATGATAATGGGAAAGGTTGGGATTGGGGTGGGACACACCTTTATTCGGATTATATTTTAATGATTTAAACTGTTTATATTATAAAATTAGTTAAATATATTATTTATATAAAAAATAAATTTAATCAGATAAGTATAATCTCATGATCAAGTCAAATAATAATTTTAAAAAATTATTAAAATCATATTAATCATATTTTTCTTAAATACAAATGTAGTCTTATGGTAAGTTATAAATGTTTAATTAACTTAAATATTTTTATGAATGATTTATTTAATAAACTGTACATTATAAACAATTTGAATCATTAAAATAAATTTAAGACACACCTTCAAAAGCTCACCACACGATGTTTTGCCTATAAGGGATTGTACCCACCCCAAATCTGTGAAAGGTTATATGGTATACACGCCACACCATAAGAAAAGTTGCAAATTTCTATTGTGCTAATTATGAATCATTATACTTGGGATAAATTTATAGTCCGTATAATTTGTCCCTTATGTTATTTTAATCTTTGTGATTTTAATCAGTTTAATTTTGATTATGATTTTTTTTTTATTTTATCCTAATTTGCTGCTAATTATATCATTTTTTAAATTTGGTATGTGTCAGCTTTTATAGGTAAAATTATAAACTCATTCAACTTAATTAGTTAATCTTAACCGTCTCAGTGTCTATTTTTCTTTAAAAATTCTAATCGGCGTTATCAATTAGATCAAATTAACACAAAATTTAAAATTAATAGTTAAAATCGAACTAATTAAAATAACATAGATCAAAATGAAAATAAAACAAAAACAAAATACATGGACTACCAATTTAATTTTTCCTTAAACTTCTTATATTTCTAGCTAAGAAAAGTCATACCCCATGTTTGTTTCGCGACTTAAGTGGATGGATTAGACTATCATGGATGTAGGTTCCATCCACAGAATATTTGGTAGTGAAATAGGAGAGCAGATTGATAATCTAATCCGCCCTCCCATTTCACTAATCCCCCTCAGTAGTGGGATTAGTTTGGTTCCACCCACAAAATATTAGGGGCTTACAAATCCCCCTTGGTAGTGGCATTAGCTTGGTTGAGTTTTAAGTGGGATTAGAAAAATAGTGAGGGAATTGAATCTATTTTATATAAAAAAAAAAAATTTTTTTTTCCAAGTGCACCTAGTTGTTTTAATATTTGTTTTAATTTTTTAATATGAAAATAGTTTATTTGTTTATTTTATATAAAAATAATTTAAAAATCTCATCACTAACAATCTCTCACACTATCATCAAAACAAACACACTTTTATTTAAAACCCTTATTAACAATCTCCACATAAATAATTTCTTCATTAACCATCTTCTTCTTAACAATTCTATCTAATTGAACCCACGAAACAAACGTGACCCTAGTCCCAAGTACATCATTCATTATTATATCTTATTATTATATCTTTTGTACTTTACCTTTCTTTTATCCCCTATATTCCACCATTTTACCCCTACGCAGTACATATTAATTATACCAAAAATGTCTAAGACCTTTTTTTTTTTCCAACCCCCTTTGACCCTCTCTCTCTCATTGGTTAGATTTTTTTTTATTTTTTTTTTATTTTTCTTGTCCTCCAATCACCACCTGCCACATGTATATGCGGATGGTGGGAATGGTGATTGAAGGGGGTATCCATCACTCCTCTTTTACATATACAATGGGTTTAAAATTTAACCTTTTTATTTTGGGAAAATTTCAATTCAATGTGAGTCTTTGAGAAAAATTACAAATAAATGATAAATTTTATACATATTGATGATTAAAATTATGAAATTTTCCATCCTTCTGCAATAATTTTTTAATAATACAACTGATAACTAATTTTCTCTTTCATTTTCCTTATTTATTTAGTTTTTTTCTTTCAAATTTAATTTGTTTGGTTGGTTGCTTTTATAATTATAATAAACTAACTAAAAGTGATTGGCCTCATCTAAATTTTTTACTTAACCATTCAATTCAATACCTTCCACCATGATATACAAAGATGTTCAAGAAAATTGAAACTCGTATGCTTTTCTGATGGCTTCTGACTACTTCAAAAATAGTTAGAAAATTTGTCATTATAGCTTTAATTGTATTAATTTTATTTTTAATATTGGGACAATTTACTTTAGAGTAAATTATGAGCAGGTCCTAATAATTAGACTTAATTCTCATTAAGTCTTATCAATTCGTCGCTGGAAGTTGGTCCTAACATAATCATCACTAAAAAAAAAAAAAATTGGGATGATTTTTTGAATATGTTCTTAAAAATTGACAATTAGTGACATTTTCTATGGCGATTTTCTGAATATATCGGCTAAAACTGATAATTATAAGTTTTTAGCAATGATTTTCTAAATTTATCTCAAAAAATTGACAATTAGAGATGTTTTTCTATGATGATTTTTTTTTTAAATTGTAATTAAAAACTAACAATTAGTGACATATTAATTTTTTTATTTTAAAAAAACGTCGCTAATTATTATAGGACCTATTGGACAATAAGTCCACCTATTAATACTTGCACGTAAGTCCCCTTTTTATTTAATTGATAATGTTGTTTAGAAATGGATTTTAGACTAAAATCAAAGTGCGAAATAGTCTATATACTCAAACTAATTGAATGGTTGACATTTGTAAGGGGGATTCAAGGTTAGGAAAGTGATTAGAGAGGTAAAATTATGTTAATGGTCCAACAATGGTGGAATGACTGGAGAATGAGCAGCAGCAACTGTCTGGGAGGTTGGAGAGTGAGCAATTGGGTGAGGATGGAGCAAGTAGCTCAAGAAGAAATGTATGGCAATGCACAAATGGGCAGTATCTCCCCAAAATCGCCCAAAATTCATCTCCTTGGACCTTGGGACATGGGTCCTATTGATAGGCTTTGCTTTGGTACCAAGAGAACATTAAGTGGCCAAATAGAGAGAAAACAAGAGTCCTTAAGGATCACACTGAATATTCTATCTTGAGCCACCAAGCTGAAGGTGCCACATGTCCCTTTGCATGTACTATGTACTATCTATTTGCCTCCACAACTACCTTTTCGAGTCTCAACAAGTGTAGTTGCGACGGGAGTGTTTGTCGCTGCACTTGCCTTCTCAACTTGAACCTCAACAAGGCAACTTGCAGCGATAAACCTTGCTGTTGCACTTGCCTTCTCAATTATATTTAGCTAGTACATGCATTCTTAAGACTTCATTAGCCTGCTATCGGCTATGTTCATGTTTACCTCAATGAAACCTGCACCCTTAGCTACCTAACCACAAACTTCCCAGCTTCCCAGGGCAAAGACCATAACCAGGCTTGCTATTAGCCATGTTATGCCTTAGTACCAAGCTCAAAGGGGCTTCTTTAGTCCTGTCGGTGCAACTAAGGCAAGTCCATAACCTAGGTAATAGAAAGGGAGTCCCTTAGACTCGGGCTACCATGCCCCCATCTTCGCGAGATCACCGCGTTAAACTGGTATCTCTAGGCCTGCTATCAGCTCCAACTAGTAAGTCTTGGGGTCTACTATCAGCACCAAGTTAATGAACTTTGGGGCCTGCTATCAGCCCTAGGCTAGTAATGCCTTGGAACTGCTATCAACGTCAAGCATTAGCCTCTACTTGCAGAGGGGAAACTTCTCCCAAAGGCGGCTATCACCTCAACAGGATGTTCCCTTTGCATGATAGTTGCGGCGGTTGTAGTTACTACAGCAGTCATTTCCCGCGGCAAGTTAAAATGGCAGAACCGAAAATATTAGAAATGGCAGAGCCAACAAAACACCTTCGTAACTTGGGCGCTGGAAGTACTACCTCTATATCATAGTTGGTTCGGTTTTCTCCTTTCCTCAGCAACTTCAGATTGCTACGGTACCGACAATACTTGGAATGGCAGTGGTACTGACAATACTTGAAATAGCGCGTTGAGATAAAGTGCCTCTGCAACTTGGCCGTCGCAAGTGCTGCCTCCGCAACTTAGTTGCTTTGGCTTTCTCTTTCCCTTAGCAACTTCAGAGGGCAGCAAAACTGACAATATTGTGAATGGCGGCACTAAGGCAAAGTGCCTCTGCAATTTGGCCGCTGCAAGTGTTGTCTCTGCAACTTGACTTAGGCATTTTCCTTCGTGGAGTCCGTTTGGACCCTTTGTGGGTCAGACCCGCTTGAGCCCATTGTTGGCCCACTTCCCTTTGGCTTTAGCCCATGCTCCTTTTTCATTCCTAGTCACATCAGAAGAGTGACCTCAGCACTTAGGCCCATACTTAATTTGGAGCTTAATTTCTGACCCTCTACATTTGCCCCATGCGCACGTAAAGGACACGCTCCTTGTTTCCCGCACGTGCATGACGTCAGCAAGTAACCCAAGGGTTGTGTCAGTTGGATCAAAAGTTGTATCGGTTTTCTACAAAATCATTTCTGAAAATATGTCTTTTGAGTAACAGTCATAATGGGCCTAGGAAAGCGTGTTGGCGCCTTTTTGCTGCTTTCTCTATAATAGTGCCTCTTGGGTCCACTAATCCCCCACTTCCACCACAATACACTTTCTTGTCTCCTTATCTTCTTCTCTCTCTAGCCTTTACCTTCCAAAGTTTTCTTCTCTTTCTTTAATCTTCTTCATGGCTGCCACCAGGTTTTTACCCGACGGAGCTATCCTACCCTGTACTGAATGGAGGAGGGCCCCATACTTTGGGGGGCTTGCTGACCTATTTTGGAAGACCATTGACTCCTTTATTCCTGACGCCCTTCCTCTAGAAGAGCCTCTACTCTATTTTGGTAAGGCCCTTCTAGATGACGCCAACATGGTGAACCCAGTCTCTGTGCTGTGGTTTCGTGTGGAGCGCAGTGATTTTTCCCACTCGTACATCTATTACCATACTCACTTGGGCCCTTTAGCAGACTGGTCTCTTTAGGTTGATGATATCATTGCGGATGAGGGTTTCGAGCAGTGCTTAAGGGATGTTTGTCTTTTCAGCACCATTTTGATTTCAAGGGAGTTGCCCATGCGCAAGGTTCAGACCAATACTAACACAATTGTTTCCTGCTAAAGCCGCGACACTCACACCTTCGTCCTAGCTTGGGCAGAGATAACACTGACTCTTGAAGATGTTGTTGTTCTCCTTCACCTGAGCACCCACGGGGACTATCCCTTTGATCCCGTATCTCTGACTGCTGCAGAACAGACTAATGTTACTGCTCTCCAAGGTGCCTTTCGGGAGACACGAAAGTGTGGCTCTTGGTACGACCTCAAGACTGAGGAACTACTTCAAGAGAGGCCCAAGAGGGACAAGACCACTTACCTCTCCTGGTTGAAACATTTTTTTAAGGACATGCAACCGGTTCTGGGTGACATAATCGAAGACAGTCGCGAGTCCATAGTTCTGAAACATTTTTTTAAGGACATGCAGCCAGTTCTGGGTGACATAATCGAAGACAGTCGCGAGTCTACAGTTCGGATGGGCTACTGCGACAACTTGTACCTGGCTGCCTTCGTTAGTTATTTCATCTCATTTTTTGTTCTTTCCAGCAACCCTACTAAGAGCATCAATCCTTTGGTGTTCCCTCTTGCCGTCAAACTTTGTAGCAACAGTCAGATCCCTCTGGTTCCCCTCTTCTTGGGGAATTTTTACCTCTGTCTGGACCTCGTTCATTCGAGCATGGAGAGATCCATGGGCCACTACAACGTATGGAGCTTTGTTCATACCCAGTTCCTGAGCACCTTCTTCTACAAGTTGTTTCCTGCCATGGGCCCCATCCCTAAAGAACATGAGCCTTTTTTTACTGATGAAGTCCTTGATGCAGAGGGTCATCCTGTCCTAGATGCAGAGGGATGGCTCGTCACAAGACAAGTGCGCCACTCTCTCCCTCGCATCTCCAGGTGGTTTGGTGTTGGCACCAACAAACCTTTTGTGGACTACATTGACCGCATGGAGAAGTGCATGTTCCGCCCTTTTACCCAGCATGTTCTGACCTTTCGCCACTTCAGAGATGTTGACGAGGGCCTTCGTTGCTTCCAACCTGGCGGCTTGGCTCGGCCCCAGCTAGTCAAAGAAGGTACGAAACTTGACAGAGTTTTGCAAGGCCTGAGCATAAGTATCCTCTGTGAGTTTTGCCTCCGCAGGTATTGTTTTAGAGAGCTAACCAATTGCAATTTCTTATAACTCATCATAGTAGGACGCCATGTGCACTTGATCGTGCACAGGCCCAAGATAACCAATCATAAGTACATTCTTCCCCTTCTCATTATGGTTAGAATAAGGGTCCTTCCTTACATTACGGTTGGCGGCGTCTTTGAACGTCAACTCATTCACGGTAATTTTCTTCTTGAAGATACTTTTCAAAGTCCAATAGTCCCTAGTAGGGTGTCTGGTGGCTCTATGATAGATATAATAATCTAGGCTTTCTTGGTTAGGGGAACATCAACCGGAGGCAAAGTAAGTTCACCATCAGCCACCCATTCTTTAACCAAGGCTTTGAGATTCTCAAGGCTGCAAGGATATGGATTTCTGTCCTCATAACTCTTCCTCTTCCAAGAGGATGATGCCTCCCCTTGCAAGCGGCTCCCTCCTGCGAAAGTTACCACAGCAACTCTGCTACTACGAGTGTAACGGTGACTGTCACGAGATCTATGCAAAGGACGAGTGCTACTGAGGTTCCTAGCTGCCTCAATCAAGGCTGAAAAGGTAGGCAGATTATGGTTCACCAAGAAAATTTTGTAGTCACGTATGGCACCCTCCACACATATGCTGACTAAGTGGGCCTCATCCACTGGTTCATGATAGTAAATAGCCTTATCCTAGAACCGCTTGACATAGTCCAGTATATCCTCACCTTATTTTTGGACATCTCGCCCAAGTGTGAGGGTTGTAACTTTCTCTTGAACTTGGAAGAACTTCGTATAGAACTTGTCCACCATCTCCTCCCAACTATTAATCAAGCTGGGGGCCAAGTTCACATACCAGCTGTAAGCCCTTTTAGTGAGTGATTTGGAGAACTCCCGAAGGCATAAAGAGTGGTCACTACCATGGACACCAAGAGTTTCAATGAACCTCACCATATGTTTTCTGGAATTGCCTTGCTTCCCATCAAACTTGATAAACTTGGGTACTGTATATCCAATTTGATATGGCATAACCAATATCTCCTAAGAGTATGGGGGCTTCACATCTGGGTCGGGGAGAGATGATAGTTACTTCTTGCAACGCTCTTACTCGAGCATAGTTTGTACATCGGCTAGAGTAACAAAGTGAGTAGGCTAGAATGGTCCAGTCTGCTCCTACGTAGCGAAACCAGCAGCAGTACCATTCGCCTGAGGTACCACCGGAGGCACCTAGATCGGAGCCTGATTCCTAGGGAGCAGGTTAGGCACTGGGTTTAGGATTGCTACAGGTGGAGTTGCTTGCACTAGAGCTGGTCTAGAAGCCATGGCCATAATAGCCCGATGAGGATTTGTAAAGCTGCTAACATTTTCCTCTGCATATCCTGAAGTGACTGGATTGCCTGCAACCACAAAACTGTGGTCATGGTCATCAGCATGTGCTGCTCCGCCATTAGAAGAGCTATGTTGCTGTGGAGGTTGCGGAACTTCATGCTCTGCCATTTTTTTCAATGAAGTGTGTAAGCCACTGTGGATATGAACCATCAACAATGCAGCCTCCCCAGCGAAGTCACCAAAAATGTAAAGGGGTTCGAGGTTAGAAAGGTGATTAGAGAGGAAAAACTATGCTAATGGTCCAACAATGGTGGAATGACTGGAGAATGAGCAGCAGCAACTGTCTGGGAGGTTGGAGAGTGAGCAGCTAGGTGAGGATGGAGCAAGTAGCTCAAGAAGAAATGTATGGCAATGCACAAATGGGAAACATCTCCCCAAAATCCCCTAAAATTCATCTCCTTGGACCTTGGGAAATGGGTCCTATTTATAGGCTTTTCCTTGGTACCAAGAGGACACCAAGTGGCTAAATAGAGAGAAGACATGTGTCCCTAAGGATCACACAGAATATTCTGCCTTGAGCCACCAGGTTAAAGGTGCCACTTGTCCCTTTGCATGTACTATGTACTATTTGTTTACCTCCGTAACTACGTTTTTGGGCCTCAGCAAGTGTTGTTGAGACGGGAGTGTTTGGCGCTGTAACACCCTTTTGAGCCTCAACAAGTGCAGTCGCGGTAGGAGTGTTTGCCGCTACACTTGCTTTCTCAACTCAAACCTCAACAAGTGCACTTGCCTTTTCAGTTCTATTTAGCCAGTACATGCATTCTCAAGACTCCATTAGCTAGCTATCGATTATGTTCGTGTTCACCTCAGCGATACCTCCACTCTTAGTCACCTAACCATAAACCCCCTAGCTTCCTAGGGCAAAAGCCATAACTAGGCCTACTATCAGCCATGTTGTGCCTTAGTACCAAGCCCAAGGGGGCTTCCTTAGTCTTGCCAATGCAACTAAGGCAAGTTCATGACCTGGGTAATGGAAAGAGAGTCTGTTACACTTGGGCTACGCTACTCCCATCTTCACAAGATCACCGCGGTAAACTGGTATCTCTGGGCCTGCTATCAACTCCAACTAGTAAGTCTTGGGGCTTGCTATTAGCGCCAAGTTAATGAACTTTAGGGACTGCTATTAGTGCCAAGCATTAGCCTTTACTTGTAGAGGGGAAGCTTTTCCCAAAGGCTGCTATCACCTCGGCAGGATGTTCCCTCCGCATGTTAGTTATGGTGGCTATAGTTGCTGCAGCAGTCATTTCCCGTCGCAAAGTTCAAATGGCAAAACCGACAATATTAGAAACGGCGGCACCGACAAAACACCTCTGCAATTTGGGCACTGCAAGTACTACCTCTGCAATTTAGTTGGTTCGGTTTTTTCCTTCCCTCAGCAACTCTAGATGGCTATGGTACCGACAATATTTGGAATGGCGGCGCTGAGATAAAGTGCCTCTGCAACTTGGTCGTCGCAAGTGCTGCCTCCGCAACTTAGTTGCTTCGGATTTTTCTTTCCCTCAGCAACTTCAAAGGGCGGCAGAATCAACAATATTGTGAATGGCGGCACTAAGGCAAAGTGCTTTTGCAATTTGGTCGTTGCAAGTGTTGCCTCTGCAACTTGACTTAAGCATTTTCCTTCATGGAGCCCGTTTGGACCCTTGGCAGGTTGGACCCGCTTCAACCCACTATTGGCCCACTTCTCTTAGGCTTTAACCCACATTCCTTTTTCATTCTTAGTCGCCTCAGAAGGGCGACCTCAGCACTTAGGCCCATACTTAATTTGGGGCTTAATTTCTGACCCTCTACAACATTCAATTTGAAATGATTTATTTTCTTTTAAATAGACTATTTTTCTTTTTCTTTTTTGTTTAATTTCTTAATTGATGTTATCAAGTAGACTAATTTGATGTAATGTGAAAAATTAAAACATAAAATTGATATAATTAGAATTATAATGACCAAATTAACACAAGAAATAAATTACATAAACTACAAGTATAATTTCCCTTGATTTTACCAAAATGTTCATCAACTTATTTTATATTTTAAAAAGTTGTAGTCAGAATTATGAAAGAATGTTATAATATAGTGATGCTTGCGCAATTTTTTGAGCTTTTCTTGACAGCCCGACCCCAAGGCCTCTCTTGTATCTCCTTTAACAAGTCCACTTTGGACCAAGGGTTTTCTTCCTTCTCAAGACTGCTTGTAATATCTTTTAATTTTATAATTTTTGATTGTTTAAAAATAAAATAAAATAAAATAAAATAATAATAAATAAATAAAAATTTAATTGAAGATGCAATTTTTCACACAGCTCAGATCGAATATTAGCATAAAAAACTACAGGAATGACATGTTGGACAATCTTCACTGTATTTGAAAAAATAAATTCTGTTTGTGTATTAAACAACAAATAGAATACAAAAGAAATAAATGAAAGGATGAAGAATGTTTGATTACAAAAATCAAACTAGAAATAAAATTAAATAAATAAAAACAGATTTTATTTTGTTACAAAAACAAAATCAAAATCTGATTTAAATAAATAAAACAAAAAATTAACAACTTACTTGATTAATTTCTTGAACAATATTTGATCAAGTTCAGTGTTTGACATTGTGTCCTTAAGACAGATTCGTCCTCTCCACGGTGCTAACAGAATGTGGACATCTATCTCTCAAGATAAAATGACCAATAACGAATAAATACAGTACTACAATTTATTCGCACAACAAACATACTAAGTGTATACACTCTTTCTCACAGAAATTTAATGCAGCAAAATGCAGAGATTATTTGCAGAGGAGAAGTACGAAAATTGTGAATGAAAACATCAAATGAGGGCTGCCTATTTATAGATGTAGTGGTGGCTTTTCAATTTGATTTAAACAATTACCAAACCTGTTTGAACAGGTGCAACACTGTTTCAACAGATAACCGAATCTGTTCGGTTTAATTTGCACAAATTTAAATCTATTTGAATTTAAATTCAAACAAGTATGGGTTTTCCTTGAATTAAACGGACAAATTTTGAAATCTGTACAGAAGGTTTGGACAGATTTGAATTAAAATAGTCTGATTTTATTTTACTAAAAAATAAATTAAATTCAAATGTTTTTGGCCCAAAAAGATTAGTATTGGGCCAGACAAGCCCAACCCAACCTCACACCACGCACCCGCGCCCAAGCCCAAACCCAGGCTTAGCCCGCCTGTTCGATCGGACGAATGGCGACGGCAACGTGCGCGTGTGTGCTGATTTTTGGGTCTAATGAGTCTAACCCATTTTGCCCATAACCTCTCTCTCTACAAAACTTGGGTGCCCCTTGGGGCCTACCCCAAGTTCCAACTCCAACCCTTATAAACCCATTCAAAGTTTCCCATCAAATCAATGTGGGACAAGCCATTTTTCAAACTTTAAGGAATTTCCACCAAAAACTCCATTTCTATGGAGCTCACTTTGGCTTCAATTTCTCATTCACCTGATAATGGTTTTCAGCAACCATATATACCACGCGAATCACAACGCGGCATAGAACGTGTTACCACTTAGACTTGCGAAATTCGACGCATGGGTCCCACCTACAAGTTAGGCCAAAGTTTAGAAAAAAAAATTCTGTTTTTCTAGATTTTCCCAAAACCATTTCTAAAAATCCCCCACATGAATGGAATTTGACGACAATGGAAATGCAACAATATGAAGAATTTGTCGAAAGAGTATAAATCGAAAATATCTTGCATCAGGATAGGTAGCTTTTGGCCTTGAACCTTCTCTAGTGATAACCTATTGGACTTACTAGCTAACCAATAGACGCGATGCCTTGAATTGTTCAGCTATTTATGTAAGCCAAGACAATAGATTTCACACAAAATATCTTCTAACACATTGCGGTTCTCACTGTTGTGTTCATTTTGGCCTTGAACGCTCCTGGTTTTCATGAGTATTTCTAGAGAATTTAGCCTCTTCATTCTCATAGAACCGGCCCCAGTTCGACACTCATATAGGTGATTCTTATTGTGAGTATCTCCTTATACTCGTCTTAATTTTTATGCCTAAATCAAAATATAAGTAATCATTAAAAGCAAAGATTATCCTTAGACCCTTGCATACCACATGTTGCAGATATCACTCTCGCTATAGGAATGGGTAGAGAAATTTAATCCATTGGTGATTTCTGGCGAGCCACACATAACTTAGTTGTCCCTTTGGACTTAGTTCTTGGAATCTCAAGTCATATAAGTAGGGTTACCATTATGATGACTCTTATGTAATAGGCTTTAATCCCATCCTCTTTGATGAACTATACACTTACTCTTTTGTCAAACCTTTTGTTAACGGATTCGCAATATTCTCTTTAGATTTTATATAATCTATTGAGATTATTCCATTTGGAAGCAATTGCCTTACGGTATTATGTCGACGACGAATATGCCGTGACTTACCATTATACATATGATTCTATGCCCTGCCTATTGCAGATTGACTATCACAATGAATGCAAATAGCTGGCACAAGTTTTGGCCACATTGGAATGTCTTCTAAAAAGTGACGAAGCCATTCTACTTCTTCTCCTCCTTTATCTAAAGCAATGAACTCAAATTCCATTGTGGATCGTACGATGCATGTTTGTTTCGTGGATTTCTAAGAAACAGCAACGCTTCCCAAAGTAAAGACATATCCACTAATAGATTTTGAATCTTTAATATCTGATATCCAATTGGCATCATAATAACTTTCGAGTACTGCTGGATATCGAGTAAAGTTCAAACCATGATCACATGTAAATCTTAGATATCTAAGAACCCGAATGATCGCCTTCCAATGGTCTTCTCCAGGGTTACTAGTGTACCTACTCAATTTACAGATAGCATAAGCTATATCAGGACGAGTACAATTTATTAGGTACATTAGGCTTCCAATGATTTGGGAGTATTTTAACTGAGACACTGTATCACCTTTATTTTTTGATAAATAAAAACTAATGTCTACAGGTGTTCTAGCTACATTCATATCATCCTTGATAAATTTACCAAGAATTTTCTCAATATAATGTGATTGAGATAATGCATATCCGCCAGATGTTTTAGTAATTTTCATTCCTAATATAACATCTACAACCCCCATATCTTTCATATCAAATCTTTTATTAAGCATTTGCTTAGTTGATTTGATCATGTTTTGACTGCTTCCAATGATAAGCATGTCATCCACATAAAGACAAACTTTGACATATCCTTAATCAGTGTTTTTAACATAGACGCACTTGTCACATTCGTTTATCTTAAACCCATTAGTAAGCATAGCATGACCAAATTTTTCATGCCATTGCTTAGGTGCTTGTTTTAATCCATAAAGAGATTTTACAAGCCAACAAACTTTCTTTTCTTGCCCCGGTACTACATATAGATCTCTTCATTTAGATCACCGTTTAAGAAAGTTGTCTTAACATCTATTTGCTGTATTTCTAAATTATACAACGCTGTTATGACAATAAGCATACGGATGGATGTTATTCTTGTCATAGGAGAATATGTGTCAAAATAGTCCAGACCTTTCTTTTGTCTGTAACATTTTACTACAAGTCTAGCTTTATACTTGTCTATTGAACCATCTACTTTCATTTTTCTCTTGAATATCCACTTATATCCAAGAGGTTAGAACCAAGTGGAAGATCCACCAATTCCCAAGTATGATTTTGCATAATGGATTCAATTTCATTATTGACAGCCTCTTTCCACAAAGGTGCTTCAAGATCTGTCATTGCTTCCTTAAAGCTTTGAGGTTCATTTTCTAACAGGTATGTCAGAAAATCTGGACCAAAGGATTTTAATGTTCTTGCTTTGTTACTCCATCTTGGTTCATCATCAGTTAAATCCTGTTGGTCGAGACCATTACTAGTCTCTTGTGTTTGATTGTTATTAGTCTCTTGACTTTGTGTACAATCATAAGTTTTTTTCTATGAACTTAATTCTTGTCCTTTCTTGTAAGGAAATGCATGCTCAAAAAACACAGCATTCCTTGACTTTATAATAGTGTTCACATTTATATCAAGTATTTTTGATTTATAATTCAGAAACCGATATGCACTACTATTCTGAGCATAACCGATAAATACACAATTCATAAGGAGTACTGTTAGATTTCTTGTGGGGTATTCTGTTAAGAACATAATTAGCAGACAATATTGCTTTCCTCCACAAGTTCTATGGTAAGCCTGAACTTAGTAACATGGCATTCATCATTTCTTTAAGGGTTCTATTCTTCCTTTCAGCAATTCCATTTTGCTGTGGAGAATATGGTGCTGTAGTTTGGTGAATAATGCCATGTTGTGCACAAAATTCATTCAATGGTGCATCATATTCACCACCCCTATCACTTCTAACCATTTTAATGGTTTTTCCAAGTTGATTTTCAACTTCTGTTTTGTAAAGTTTAAACATTTCTAAGGTTTCATCTTTACTTCTAAGTATACATAACAATATCTTGTGTAATCATCGATAAATGTTATGAAATACTTTTTGCCTACTCTAGTTTGAACAAATTTAAGATCACATACATCAGTATGAATTAATTCTAGAGGTTCGGTTTTTTCTTTCAACCGATTTAAATGGAGCCTTAGTTAGTTTCGCTTCTATACAAATTTCACATTTGTGATTAGGATCAATTTCAAACTTTGGTATATAATCCAAACCAATTAATTTACGCAAAGCATCAAAATTCACATGTCCTAATCTACCATTCCATAAATTCGACTCAAGAATATAAGCAAAAGATATGTTATTCTTATTAATAGTAACTTTTGGTACAACCGTCAATACATTTAATTTGAAGAGACCATCACTCATGTATCCCTTACTATCATATATACCACTCTTTGTTAATACAAATTTATCAGACCCAAAAACAAGCCTAAAACCATTTTTACTTAACAAATAACCAGAAACTAAATTCTTCCGGATGTCTGGTACATGCAATACGTTGTTCAGGGTCAGTTCCTTCCCTAATATCATCTTCAAGATCACCTTTCCTTGTCCAGCCACAATAGAAGTAGAAGAATTTCTCATAAAAAGTTGTTCACCATTTGCAACCTCATTGTAGGTAGTGAACATCTTCTTGTCCGCACAAATATGACAAGTTGCCCTAGTGTCAACTCACCATTCCTTGGGATTTCTAACCAAATTAGCCTCAGACACCACAATAGAGAGGTTGATGTCATTCACCCCGTCCGAGATGTAATCTAATTCTGCCACATTGGCCTGATTGGTGGTCTTCTTTCTTGTACTTCAACGATCCTTCTTAGGGAGGTGGCAGTCAGAAGCTCGATGTCCAGTCTTGCCACAGTTATAGCATTTTCCTTTGAACTTCTTGTTGCTATTGTTGTCGCCTTGTTTCGGACCATCTCCAGTAAACTTCCTCTTTTTGTTATGTGGTTTGTGAACTTATTCAACCACATTAGCCTTGGACTCAATGAGATTTTTTCCATTCCTCTTTTTAGCCTTTCGGTTATCTTCCTCAATTCTCCATCTTGCAATCAACTCATCCATGGTCATCTCATTGCGTTTATGTTTTAAATAATTTTTGAAATCTTTCCAAGCCAATAGTAACTTTTCCACTAAAGCAGCGACTTGGAAAGACCCGCTAAGAAACATACCTTCAGAATGAATATCATGCAAAATTATTTAAAAATTTTGAACTTGAGAAATTACCGTTTGGGAGTCTACCCTAACAAAGTTTAGAAATTTACCGACAATAAATATCTTTATGCCGGCATCCTCTATCTTGTATTTTTTCTCCAAAGAATCCCACAATTCTTTTGCTGTTTTCAAAGGATTGTAAACATTATACACCATGTCGTCAAGGCCATTGAGGATGTAGTTTCTGCACAGGAAATCTAAATGTTTCCAAACATCTACAGCGGCAACAACTTGACGATCACTTTCACCCTCTTTAACTGTTGGAGCCTCTTTACGGAGAAACCGGATCAAATTTAGAGTTGTAAGATAGAACAACATTTTCTGCTGCCATCTCTTAAACTCAGTGCCATTAAATTTTTCCGGTTTTTCTATATGATTTATTAGAACTTGAACATGGTTCTGGATAGGGACCAGAGTCGTTGTAACGATCGGATTTGAAGTACTACTTTCAGCAGTTATTATATCTGATTATAAAAATCAGAAAAAATCAAAACACAAATTAATTTTCTAATTACTAAAACCAGAAAATAAATTATAACACAAAATAATTTTATTTTCCTTGTTACTAAAACTAGAAAAATAAAATACGACAATAATTTTCCGTAACACAAATTAATATTCTGCAATTGTTAATGACACCAGTATATTACTACTAGTTGTCAAAGAAAATACACAGTATATTACTACTATCAGTCAAACAGTATATTACTACTATTTATTTTTCAACCAGAATATCACTTTGTGAAAATACAGAAAATTAAATACAATAAAGACACCAAAAAATAATGTCTTAAGATTGTTGGACAATCTTCATTGTATTTGAAAAAATAAATTATGTTTGTGTACTAAACAATAAACAGAATACAAAAAAAATAAAGGAAAGAAGGGAGAATGTTTGATTACAAAATCAAACTAGAAATAAAATTAAATAAATAAAAACAGATTTTATTTTGTTACAAAAATAAAATCAAAAACTGATTTAAATAAATAAAACAGAAAATTAACAACTTACTTGATTAATTTCTTGAACAATATTCTAATCAAGTCCAGTGTTTGACACTGTGTCCTTAAAACAGATTCTTCCTCTCCACGGTGCTAACAAAATGTAGACATCTATCTCCCAGGAAAATGATCAGCAATAAATAAATACATCACTACAATTTATTTGCACAACGAACACACTAAGCGTATACACTCTTTCTCACAGAAATTTAATACAACAAAATACAGAGAATATTTGTAGAGAAGAAGTACGAAAATTATGAATGAAAACATCAAATGAGGGTTGCCTATTTATAGATCTAGTGGTGGCTTTTCAATTTGATTTAAACAGGTACCAAACCTGTTTAAACAGGTGCAACAATGTTTCAACAGATAACCGAATTTGTTCGGTTTAATTTGCACAGATTTAAATCTGTTTGAATTTAAATTCAAATAGGTATGGGTTTTCCTTGAATTAAACAAACAGATTTTGAAATCTGTACAAAAGGTTCGGACAGATTTGAATTAAAATGGTCTGATTTTATTTTACCAAAAAATAAATTAAATTCAAATGTTTTTTGCCCAAAAAGATTATTGTTGGGCCGGACAAGCCCAACCCAACCTCACACCACGCACCCGCGCCCAAGCCCAGGCCCAGCCCTACCCGGACAGACGGTGGTGACAGTGCGCGTGCATATGGTGATTTTTAGGTCCAATGGATCTAGCCCATTTTGCCCATAACTTCCCTTTCTACAAAACTTGGGTGCCCCTTGGGGCCTACCCCCAGTTCCAACTCCAACCCTTATAAACCCACTCAAAGTTTCCCACCAAATCAATGTGGGACAAGCCATTTTTCAAACTTCAAGGAATTTTCACCAAAAACTCCATTTCCATGGAGTTCACTTTGGCTTCAATTTCTCATTCACCTAATAATGGTTTTGAGCAACCATATATACCACATGAATCACAACGCGGCATAGAACGCGTTACCACTTAGTGTAGACATCCCATTTTTTACCGTCCTCAAGACTTGGACGTCACCATTTGAACACTCGGTGATTATCCATGTTTGTGTTCGTTTGGAGTTCCCGGGGGCCTCGGCTCGCGTGCCTTGCCTCAGGATCTCCGAACTTGACTGTTTAGTGTCTGGTTTCACACCAAACACTTGTGTTTTGCCTTTGAGAGGTAGGGTAGGGCTTGTAGACCATCCCCACCCACCACCGGCTGTGGCTAGAGGCCACCGGCTGGTTTTTGCTGCCACCGACAATGTATATTGCCGGTCAGCACTATTTAGTGCCGGCCGGCACTCTTTTTGGCCAAGATGGCATTTTTGGCCGGCCGACTACTGTGCATCTGCTTTTGCAGATATTTTAAGACAGCTGTCTTGCCTTTTGCTCCCCTCCATACACGTGTATGGAGGGATCTCCTTCTTATGAAGCTTGTCTTGTAAGCTTTACAAGACAAGAAGTGCCATATAGAGAGAGTTTGGTCTCTTGGCTTGAGAGGTTAGAGACTTGAGATATTTTGAGAGCTTAGACAGCCATTGTTAGGGTTTGAGTTCTAGGGTTAGGATTAGAGACACACTCTATCTCTCTTTCTCTCTCTTTTGTGCTCTTGTGTGTGTTTTAGTCCATACTATTGCACACAAGCACCTAGTGTTCCACCTTCCTCTTGGAATTGAGGTTCTAAGGGACTGATTTTGAGGTTTTGGTGTTGGATTGAAGCTAAGGAAGGCCATTGGAGCATCTTTGTTGAAGAAGTCTTCAAGGGTAAGAATCTTACCCCTTTTTACCCCATTTTTGCATTGTATTTCTACCTATATTAAATTCGTTTTTGAGCTTAGTGTATAATACAAAAAAAGTTCTGTTTTAAGCCCTCTTGGTTGTTTGTTAAGAGTGCTTTGTGGTTTGGGTAAGTTTGAATACCCTTAGGCCTTGAAAGGCCTCATTTTGGGCCCTTTTGTGTGAACTCCGGGATTTTGGTGTTGGGGTCTCTTCACCACTGAAATCTTGAGGGATTTCAGTGGTGAAGGTGATGCCTTGAAGTCCCAAGAAGGAGAGGGCCACCCCCTCTCCTTGTTGTCCTTGAAAAGGGCATGTTTTAGCCTCTTGAGAGAGCATTATGTTTGAGGGTGTATTGACCATGACATGGCTACTTTTTATGCTTAATATGTCATGTTATGCCTCTGTTTTTACTTGGTTTTGGTACTCCATGCATGCTTAGCATAGTTGCCATGTAATGCCTTGTTATGCCTTAACATGTCTTAGGTTGTGTGCCTTTGTTTCTAGCATGTTTTAGGCTTACATTTGTGAAGATTTTGTGCTTATCTTGACATATTTTAGGTCTGTCCATAAGTATTTGGGTTGATTTTGGCATGCTTGGTATAACTCCTTTGTATTTGGGCTTGTTGGCCTTGAGCATATGAATGTATAGCATGACATCTTTGCATTGATTTGGTGATTTGGGATCATCCACCATGTCATTTCAGTCCTATTTGCATGCCTATATGTTTACCTTGGATGCATCGTTAATGCCTCATAAGCTTGTGTAGCAATGCTCCATGTTTTGGTGTTTATGCATGCCTTTGTTCTTGAGTCATTGGGATTCCATCTAAGTGGTCCTTAGGCCTTGTATTAATGTCCCAAAACTCTGGTTTTGGTCAATGAGTTCATACCATGTTTGGTCTTGCTAAGTGTAGTTCAATACTCTATTGGTTTGCTTTGAGCATTTAGGCCATTTGGTGCATGCTTGGCTTGATTTATTGCTTGGTTTGGCACCATGTTTTAGCATGATTTCAATGCTTATGTTGCATGCTAATTAGTCCATAATTCCCCCTTTCAAATGTGTTTGAGAGTTGTTCAATTTGTGCTTAAGTGTTGGCCCTCAATTGTGTGCATGTGTGTAGGTTTTTGGCCCCCATATTATAGCATTTTGGCTACTGTTTTAGGCCTATTTAGAGTTGCCTAATTCATGTTTAAGTCCATCTTTCCGTCTATTTGCATTGCCATATGTATGCTTGCATGCTTGCATAAGTGTATCGCCATGCCATGTTGCATCCTTAGCTTGCATGCTTAGGTTGCATTGCATCTTGCATGCATGCCTTGTTCCTTGACTTAGTGATAGGAATTGGGCCTTGTTTGGTTTGATTTGGTTTGCATGCATTTGAAATCAAAGTTGCATACTTGGTTCTTTGGGCCATCATGCATGGAAATGGGTGATTGGTGGTCCGAGAATCGAGGCACATGCCCCTTTGAGTCATTATCATGATAAGGGACATGGTTGGTGCATATATGCCTTGAATTGTGCTGCCATGCTTTGCCTTGCCCTCTGTTGCTGTCATTTGCAGATTCTGCAGGAACACTCTGCCGACCGGCAGTGTAAGGTGCCGACCGGCAACAATTCCTCTGCCGACAGCTTCATTTTGTGCCGATGGCCCACACCACTGCCGGTGGTAATTCCACTCAGCCGGTGGCACTCCCCAGTGTCCAGGGATGCAGTCCTGAGGTTTTGACAGCCTCCAGAGGAGTGAAGGAAGGAAAACAGAGGCAGCCTATGCATGGCGGCGCGTTTCCCGAGGCGTCTTTCCTGTTTTCTTAGTTTTAGTTAATTTGCTTAGTTGATTAGGCAATTTGTAATTATTAATTAGCTTGCGTAGTTAATTAATTTGTAATATTTATTTGGTCCCTCCGAGTGAGGGTAAATCTGTAATAAGTGTGCGTGAGTGTGTGTATGTCTTCCAACCTCACGTCTTTCTTCCCTTTTATTTACCCGCTTATGATGGTAGATTAGGGCACGTTTAATTTAGCATACCTTATGCTATGCATGCGTGCATCCATGCATTTGTACTGCATGCATTAGGCTCGGTACATCACGCTAACTACATTTGTACTTTAATTCAAAAATTGAATATGTGATAGTTGATCGCATTTCATATGCCATGCTTAGGTTAGCCGAGCCTATCTAATTGCATCCTGTATGTGTTGCATTAGGCAATTTAACATGAACTAGGACACGCATGTTTGCTAACTAGTTCACTGTTTTGGCACGGAGTACAATGTAAGTATTTATGCTTTAGCATCTCACATGTGTGTGAGTGTTAACATGACAGTATGCTTGCCATGCGGCTAAATGCTTATGTGTTAAACTGTTTGAATGCCTGTGGGTGAAGGTTGGATTGTTTGAGTTGGAAAAACTCATTGAAATCCGTGTTCTAGCCTACTTGCGAGTAGCAAATTCCAAAGCATTTTCAAAACAAACGGATATACAATGTTTCTTTCCAAATTAGGCAATCTAGTCTATACTTGTTTGCTGCGCGCATAACATAGTAATTCTAGGCTAATAATTGGAATAAGAACACATAACGTTTTCAAAATCGGATATCATGGTTAGTAGAGGCCGGTCTTCGAACCGGGCGAAAGGGGGTGCTCATAGCTGACCTTCCCCGATCGTACCCAAGCTCCCGAGCCGAGACAACTCCGGTGATGACGGACATGTGGCCTTCGGCACCGAGTCAGGGTTTCCTAAATTTCCCCATTTTAAAAATATTTAGGTGGCGACTCTGTATCTGGCAAAGCAGTCCATGTTTGGCACTACTTTTTCAAAATCTGTTTCTCAAAACGATTTGCCAGATTTGGACTCTTTGGTTCAGATTAAGAACCGCGACAACAAAAATCGCGAGTCCGAACTGTAGCAGCGAAGGCCCCCCTCGTGTGCGCATGCTACAGTTTCTGGCGACTCTGCTGGGGAGTTTAGAGAGCTTGACTCGATCTCGTGATATCCTGTTTTGATTTCACTTATGTGTTTCTTTGCATTGCATGTGCATTGGTGCCCCTAGGAACACCGTGTTTGCCGTCTGCCATTCTTGAACGGTTTTCCGGAGGCTTGTCTTGTCAAGGCATGTCCATAAGGCTGACCGGCTATGGGCTCTGACAGCATGGGAACACAAACCCCGGTTTACCGGGGCACCCCTTTTGAACATTCAACCTAGTGCATATTCGGATCCATAGTGACCATTCCAAGTTAGGACAGGTTGCTTACCTGATGTTAGGTTGTTTGAAAACCGCTGTGTGCGTAGTGAAACCCTAGCTCCTGACAAAATAGGACAGGGAGACCCTACCCCAACATAGGGGTGTTTTTGTTCTCTTTACTTGCTATGTACTTCTAGAATGTATTTCTACAGGGAAAGTACATGTTAGTTTGCAAGTTTGAGTATCAGACCTGAGGACACCAGTATCAGTGTCAGTTATAAGAATCAGTTATCTGCGGGTACCGGGTTCAGTTTTTGGGAACAGTGATTTCTGGGAACAGTGATCAGTAGTAGGGTACAGTTGTTCGGCTACACCCGTGTTTGATCCGTTTTGGGCTGAAATGCTGTCTGTTTTTCCTCTCAAGGTTCAGAGAGTCGCAGAGTTGATACAGAATAGCCAGTGTCTCCCCTTGCCGAGGCAGGATTTATGGCAGCACAAAATTCAGAAGAAATTGTGGTTATGACGGCTGCATTGGAGCAGGGAACCCCTCCGCAGAGTGAGGCCAGCATCAGTATGTCACATCCACCCAGGTCGCCCGTTGTGCACCCGGTCTGGGCTCCCCAGTTATATCAGGCTCGTGAGCCCACCACCTTCGAATTGATGGGAATGATAGGTGACCTCCAGAGGTCCGTGGCCGATCTGGCCTATGGAATGTCGGCTTCACCGCCAGCGGCGCCATATGCCGGGAATTTCATACCACAGGAGCCCCCGCTACTGGGGCAGATTGTGATAGAGCTTAGCCAGCCAGAGGTGGCTTCCAGTTACAGTCGCGACATGCCAGCACCGACCCAGACCCTTGACCAGGCAGAGGCTAGAGGAAAGGACAACGCAAAGGTAGACGCCGATCCTATTGGACAACTGCTGTGGGCAGTCGAGGCTCTGAAAGCCAGAGGAATGAACAAGCAACAAACATCTGCGATCGTGACCAAAGCTGTGGATGATGCTTTCCCCACTCCAATCAAAGGCAGTTCAAGCCAGGTAGAAAATCGGGATGGGCCCCGTCATGCCCAGGCAATTCCTGTTGTTCCCAACCCTGCACCGGGAAAGGGTCAAAAAGCCAAGGCAGTGCCAGCCGACCCTTTCGCTAGCGCCTCTGGCAAGAATCCTCAAACTTCGAAGTACCTGCCCCGAGGGCGCAGGGTCTTTCACGACCTCTACATGCCTTTGTCTAGGGCATTACTAATATTGGCGAAGAATGGGCATCTTAAACCTTTGGAGCCTCGGCCACTCCCGAAGAATCTCCCCGCCACGCATGACGCTACCTTGTACTCTGCGTACCACCAACAGTCCGGTCACAGTACCGATGGTTGTTCCCGCCTTCGTCATGAAGTGCAGGATTTGATCGAAAACAAGGTTATCCTCCCACCTACCTCAGGCAAGTCCGTCACCACCCAGTTGTTGGATTTCGAGGGCTCAGATACTGCGGGTATGTGAAGTGAACCGCCTACGGGCGACATTTGGTATATTTTGGATGTAGCGTCTGGCACGCATTTTTGAGCATCGGTGAAACCGAGTTTTGTAAATCCTGGCTTGGATATCGAGTCAGTCTTTGTTTGAGTCTGTCTCTTTGTCTTGAGTCAGTCTTTTGCTTAAGGGTCTGTCTTGTTGTGTCGAGTCGGTCCCCTTTGTATATAATACCAGGTGATTCTGGGGTTGTTGCCTCGGACACCGTTTCGTCTTGTAATTATCTGTTTTTGTTTTGAGTCTGTTTCTACCGAGGGGCCAGTTGCACCAACAAATCCGAATGAAATAGCTGTTGCTATCTCAACTTCATGCTTGCTTTCAGCATAAGTGCCAGAGAATTCGATTGGGCTGACAGTACATCTCGCCTACGCTCCTGCGCGCCAAACTCATTGCATTAACCTAAGTTTTTTTAAAAAAAAAAACCTTTTGAACACTACGGTGATAAAAACGAATAGGAAGGAATTCCTCAGGTTTTGCAAGATCTTGATCATTTTGAGAAAAAGAGAGGCGTGCTAAGCCTTTTTATGAAATCATGCTTGTCGGCGTGAGTACTGAGAAGGATCCTGACCTGATCCAGATTGGTTCCATACTATCTTCGGCGTGAGCGATTTGTCGCTTTCTTAAAAACTTTCAAAAACAAATGTTTTACGCGGCCCTGTGAAGACTTGTGTGGAATCCCTCTTGAGGTCGCGCAGCCTAGGATCACTCTTGGCCTCAAAATTTGACCCATCCGTTTCAAACCTTGAAACCATTCAGAAAGTTCAACGGACAAACGCCATGAAAGGCCCGTGTGGCCAGTTTTGAAGTAGCCTTCAATCAAGAGGCGTCGAAGCCGAATCAGAAGGAGTAGATCTCGCCGGAAGAAGCTCGTGGAGTAACCGGGATGGATTCTCCTATAAATCATTGCAACAGCCGTTCTCCTAGACACAGAGGGGCTTCCAGTTCAGGAACCACTTGGCATGGACTTGCTACACTTTTACCCTTTGAGAGGCTCACTGGGCCGAAAACCCGAAAGGGCGACCCAGGCAAAAGTTAGAGCAAGAGAAAAATACAAAAAAGCAAAAATACAAAAAAGAAGAAAAGAAAAGAAAAAGACAAAGAAATGAAAAAAGAAAAAATGAAAGAAAAAAAGAAAAGAAAAATGCAAAAAGAAAAGAAAAAGAAATGAACAAAAGAAAATGAAAAGAAGCTCGCAAGGTCGAAAACCCGCATTGGGCGCCTTGGCAAAAGTGAGAGCCAAACAAAGTGAAGGTTAAAATACCCGAGTGTACCTTAACCGGAACTACGTGAGGCTTGATTCCCATGTTTGGGATACGTAGGCAATTTCATCATGAAGTCCAGCCCCCAACACTTTCATAGCGTCTCAGTCCATGCAATGGTTTCGATTTCATCCCAAAGTCCAGTGGCCAACACCCTTCAAGGTGATTGTGTCCATATATGTGTTGTGACCGTCTTCGTCATCTCTGTGTCCGAGAGTTCGACCACCGCCAATGAAGACTGTCTGCGGATTGCTGCTGCACCACCCAAACAAGGGGCAAATTTCCGTTGCCGCGAGCCGCCGTGAGCCGCCATTCAAACTAGGGGCAACTTTCCGTTGCCTCCCACCCCCCTTCAAACCAGGGGCAATTTTCCATTGCCTCCGATCCGAGGTTGCGCATCTCGAAGAGTGAGTTCCATGCTTGTTGAGCATCAGCTGTTTGAAAAATAGCTTTTTGAAAATTTTTACTGAGGTTGACTATTTTCTTGAAAATTGTTCCACTTTCCAAAACTGGACCATTGTCTTGGACCCAAAAAGGAAAATTTTCAGTGCTTACAGCCTGACTTGCATGCTTTTCAAATCAAAAATCGAACAAGTACGTTAATCCGACTCTCATTTTGATCAAAATTATTTTAGTAGAAAGCAAAAACAAAGAATGGTTAAAATGATGAACTAGGGACACAGTTGAGCCAGGCGTTCTGTCTCTCCCCCGTCATCGACGTACTTGCTAGAAGAGCGCTCTACCCGTCAGAAGAAATAGCTGTGAGCTAACGGTGTTGAGCATGAACCCACACCGTTCTATTTATCCATCAATCACCCCGGGGAGGGATGAAAAATGAGAGAATGAAGAATAGAGAGGTGTAAGTTGAGAGAAAAGTGAGGAAAAGGGTTTTGAGAGAAAATCCGAGCTCGAGAGCCGAGTGATGTGAGAATCACAAATCAGAAAGGGTGGGAAACAATGCCTAGAGAAACTGGCTCCTCGTGATCTGAGGTCCCCCGTCTTTGTCAACGCATCTGTATGTCGTGTCTTCTGTTTTGTTTACCTCAACTTTTGTTTTAGGTCTTTTTCGAGCGTGTCTCGTTGTGTTAGGTCGTGTAATTATATTTGAGTCGTCCCCGCTGTGTTCAGTTGTAGGCTCGATATCCTGGTTTGAAAAACCCTCGTTCGATTTCAAAAATCATTTACACTCGGAATGCTGTGCCATTCTCTACATTTGAACGTGTTTCGACTCCAAACGGTTCCATCTTTGAGCTCCATCTTATCAGACTGGGCTATTTTGTTCAGAATTTATTGTGTGCAGAATGAACCGAATGCTGTGTTATGGGCTGAATGCAGATTAATCCCCAACAGAGTAAGGGTTGTGTGTCCAAAATCAGGCAGTGGATTGCTTAGGGTTATTTTGCTATTGGCTGTTTAATTATCTGATTATTACAGTGCAAGTGTTCAATTTTCAGATAACCAATCGATTTCATTTACATTGAGGTGTAACATGATGGAATGCGATGCAATGCATGAGATATGTAAATGTAACACCTTTTTAAGAAAAAATCTGTTCATTTCATAATCCTTTTCAAGTACAAAATTTTGAGGAAAACAAAATCTGCCTGCGGCAGTACAAGGTAATCTATCTACCGACAAAAGAGGCAAAAGTACAAGAAAAAGAAGAAAAATAACAAAAATCCGCATCTGTGTCGAGCACTCCAAGGGCCGTCAGTCTGTCCTGGTCCTCTTCCTGGACGAGGGTCCAGGAGCATCATCATCATCATCGTCAGAGGTCGAGCTAGAACCGCCTCCGGTCTCCTCCTCCGATGACTCGGACTCCGCCTCTGCCTCCGCCTCTGACTCCTCGTCATCATCATCATCTGGGACTGGAGCTCGCGAGCTGCTCCCGATATGAATGCGTCCCGCCTTCGTGCGGGGGAATGCTCTACCCTCCTCATCTCTCCCTCGAACGGGGACGGAAGGTCCAGTTGGAGCACCTCCTGCTATAGGAATCTGGAAAGGAGGCTGAAAAAGTACACAAAAGGGAAATGCATCAGTATACTGTAGACAGTTTATCAGTGCAGAATGCAGTGTATGAGTACAGTGTGTGTATGCCGTGAGCAGTTTAACAGTGCAGAACACAGTATATAAGTACAGTATGAGAATGTCGTGAGCAGTTTATCATCGCAGAGTACGGTGCAGAATGCAGTGTATGCAGTGTATCAGATACTGTGAGATCAGTGTATCAGGTGTTGTGCCGTGCGTCAGATTATGTGAAGCAGTGTATGAATGGTTGAGGCCAGTGTCAGAAGAACATACCGGTATGCTGTAGAGGGCTAGGAGGTCAAATGTCCGCTGAAGCATCCCCATCATCGAGGCATTCATCGCCAACGACTGGCGGGTGTACTCAGAAGAAGCCTGCAAAAGTGTCAGATGCATCAAATATTCTGTGGAATATCAAATAAACCGAAATGAGATGACTATACAAAAATGCAGTAATACGTACCGGTGGTAAGTCGGGGACGTCGATGAACTCGTGACTAGCCGGTGGAGGGGCGAAGGGGATCTGATAGGTCGACCCACCCTGCCCCTGGAAAGTCAGTACAGCGGGCAGGGCAGGCCAGCTAGCTTCCCGTCCTCCCTGAACTCCGCCCCTGCCACGGACTCGGGCTCTTCTCGCAGCCCCTACTCCAACTCCCGCTCCGGCCCCAGCCGCCGATGCCACAGGCCTGGCCTCCTCCCGCTCCGGCCCCAGCCGCCGATGCCACAGGCCTTGCCTTTTGCTCCCCTCCATACACGTGTATGGAGGGATCTCCCTCTTATGAAGCTTGTCTTGTAAGCTTTACAAGACAAGAAGTGCCATATAGAGAGAGTTTGGTCTCTTGGCTTGAGAGGTTAGAGACTTGAGATATTTTGAGAGCTTAGACAGCCATTGTTAGGGTTTGAGTTCTAGGGTTAGGGTTCGAGACACACTCTATCTCTCTTTCCCTCTCTTTTGTGCTCTTGTGTGTGTTTTAGTCCATACTATTGCACACAAGCACCTAGTGTTCCACCTTCCTCTTGGCTTTGTTGAAGAAGTCTTCAAGGGTAAGAATCTTACCCCTTTTTACCCCATTTTTGCATTGTATTTCTACCTATCTTAAATTCGTTTTTGAGCTTAGTGTATAATACAAAAAAGTTCTGTTTTTAAGCCCTCTTGATTGTTTGTTAAGAGTGCTTTGTGGTTTGGGTAAGTTTGAATACCCTTAGGCCTTGAAAGGCCTCATTTTGGGCCCTTTTGTGTGAACTCCGGGATTTTGGTGTTGGGGTCTCTTCACCACTGAAATCTTGAGGGATTTCAGTGGTGAAGGTGATGCCTTGAAGTCCCAAGAAGGAGAGGGCCACCCCCTCTCCTTGTTGTCCTTGAAAAGGGCATGTTTTAGCCTCTTGAGAGAGTATTATGTTTGAGGGTGTATTGACCATGACTTGGCTGCTTTTTATGCTTAATATGTCATGTTATGCCTCTGTTTTTACTTGGTTTTGGTACTCCATGCATGCTTAGCATAGTTGCCATGTAATGCCTTGTTATGCCTTAACATGTCTTAGGTTGTGTGCCTTTGTTTCTAGCATGTTTTAGGCTTACATTTGTGAAGATTTTGTGCTTATCTTGACATATTTTAGGTCTGTCCATAAGTATTTGGGTTGATTTTGGCATGCTTGGTATAACTCCTTTGTATTTGGGCTTGTTGGCCTTGAGCATATGAATGTATAGCATGACATCTTTGCATTGATTTGATGATTTGGGATCATCCACCATGTCATTTCAGTCCTATTTGCATGCCTATATGTTTACCTTGGATGCATCTTTAATGCCTCATAAGCTTGTGTAGCAATGCTCCATGTTTTGGTGTTTATGCATGCCTTTGTTCTTGAGTCATTTGGATGCCATCTAAGTGGTCCTTAGGCCTTGTATTAATGTCCCAAAACTCTGGTTTTGGTCAATGAGTTCATACCATGTTTGGTCTTGCTAAGTGTAGTTCAATACTCTATTGGTTTGCTTTGAGCATTTAGGCCATTTGGTGCATGCTTGGCTTGATTTATTGCTTGGTTTGGCACCATGTTTTAGCATGATTTCAATGCTTATGTTGCATGCTAATTAGTCCATAATTCCCCCTTTCAAATGTGTTTGAGAGTTGTTCAATTTGTGCTTAAGTGTTGGCCCTCAATTGTGTGCATGTGTGTATGTTTTTGGCCCCCATATTATAGCATTTTGGCTACTGTTTTAGGCCTATTTAGAGTTGCCTAATTCATGTTTAAGTCCATCTTTCCGTCTATTTGCATTGCCATATGTATGCTTGCATGCTTGCATAAGTGTATCGCCATGCCATGTTGCATCCTTAGCTTGCATGCTTAGGTTGCATTGCATCTTGCATGCATGCCTTGTTCCTTGACTTAGTGATAGGAATTGGGCCTTGTTTGGTTTGATTTGGTTTGCATGCATTTGAAATCAAAGTTGCATACTTGGTTCTTTGGGCCATCATGCATGGAAATGCGTGATTGGTGGTCCGAGAATCGAGGCACATGCCCCTTTGAGTCATTATCATGATAAGGGACATGGTTGGTGCATATATGCCTTGAATTGTGCTACCATGCTTTGCCTTGCCCTCTGTTGCTGTCATTTGCAGATTCTGCAGGAACACTCTGCCGACCGGCAGTGTAAGGTGCCGACCGGCAACAATTCCTCTGCCGACAGCTTCATTTTGTGCCGATGGCCACACACCACTGCCGGTGGTAATTCCACTCAGCCGGTGGCACTCCCCAGTGTCCAGGGATGCAGTCCTGAGGTTTTGACAGCCTCCAGAGGAGTGAAGGAAGGAAAACAGAGGCAGCCTATGCATGGCGGCGCGTTTCCCGAGGCGTCTTTCCTGTTTTCTTAGTTTTAGTTAATTTGCTTAGTTGATTAGGCAATTTGTAATTATTAATTAGCTTGCGTAGTTAATTAATTTGTAATATTTATTTGGTCCCTCCGAGTGAGGGTAAATCTGTAATAAGTGTGCGTGAGTGTGTGTATGTCTTCCAACCTCACGTCTTTCTTCCCTTTTATTTACCCGCTTATGATGGTAGATTAGGGCAGGTTTAATTTAGCATACCTTATGCTATGCATGCGTGCATCCATGCATTTGTACTGCATGCATTAGGCTCGGTACATCACGCTAACTGCATTTGTACTTTAATTCAAAAATTGAATATGTGATAGTTGATCGCATTTCATATGCCATGCTTAGGTTAGCCGAGCCTATCTAATTGCATCCTGTATGTGTTGCATTAGGCAATTTAACATGAACTAGGACACGCATGTTTGCTAACTAGTTCACTGTTTTGGCACGGAGTACAATGTAAGTATTTATGCTTTAGCATCTCGCATGTGTGTGAGTGTTAACATGACAGTATGCTTGCCATGCGGCTAAATGCTTATGTGTTAAACTGTTTGAATGCCTATGGGTGAAGGTTGGATTGTTTGAGTTGGAAAAACTCATTGAAATCCGTGTTCTAGCCTACTTGCGAGTAGCAAATTCCAAAGCATTTTCAAAACAAACGGATATGCAATGTTTCTTTCCAAATTAGGCAATCTAGTCTATACTTGTTTGCTGCACGCATAACATAGTAATTCTAGGCTAATAATTGGAATAAGAACACATAACGTTTTCAAAATCGGATATCATGGTTAGTAGAGGCCGGTCTTCGAACCGGGCAAAAGGGGGTGCTCATAGCTGACCTTCCCCGATCGTACCCAAGCTCCCGAGCCGAGACAACTCTGGTGATGACGGACATGTGGCCTTCGGCACCGAGTCAGGGTTTCCTAAATTTCCCCATTTTAAAAATATTTAGGTGGCGACTCTGTATCTGGCAAAGCAGTCCATGTTTGGCACTACTTTTTCAAAAATCTGTTTCTCAAAACGATTTGCCAGATTTGGACTCTTTGGTTCAGATTAAGAACCGCGACAACAAAAATCGCGAGTCCGAACTGTAGTAGTGAAGGCCCCCCTCGCGGGCGCGTGCTACACTTAGACCCGCAAAATTCGACGCATGGGACCCACCTAAAAATTAGACCAAAGTTTAAGAAAAAATTTGTTTTTCTAGATTTTCCCAAAACCATTTCTAACATGACATTGGTATGGTGTTGGACTACCGTAGCAGTTTGTTTGTTAGGCATGTAAGACCACCTATGGCTTTGCACAAATAGATGCCACACTTAGACAAATGGAAATTCTATTTTCATACACCTACTTTTTTTAGTACACATACTTACACTGTATTTAGTTAAGTGATTCACGAAGAAATTTGGAAAGGAAAATGAAAAATGTGTGTGAAACTAAGTAAAATGTTGTTATATTTTATTTATATTTCGCCTATCTTTTCCTTTTCCGTTTTCAAATCACTTCTCAAATCCCCCAATCAAACACAACATTAATGAAGCATTATTATAATAACAATTATACCCCAAAATAAAATGACCATAATACTCATAACATTATATTAAAATATTCTCTATACACTCCTCCTTCTTCACTCTCTCCACTGCCAAGCCATGGAAGACGAGTGATTGAACACAACCTCCATTGAAATTCCACATCTTTGTTACTTGCAAAAATAGATTAAAATTAGTTGTCATTAATACAAGCATTAAAGCCTGTTATTCATTGCCATTGATATATGTATGATTTTTATTTTATTTTTTTTATTTTATTTTATTTATTTATTTATTTATTTTTTGGGTAGGGATTAAAAGTTATGTGATTAAAAAAATGGAATCCATGTTGAAACAATTTTGTTAATTTGACGAAGGTTGTGTCAGTCAAAACCAAAACTAGGCCGCAGTTAGTGGCAGACAAAAACCTGCACCTTTCGTTGACATCATCTGCAACACTCAACAATTTGGAAGTCTTAATCCATGGAGCTTTGTTGAAATTTATCCATGGAGCTTTGTTGAAATTTATCCTTCCCCTGTTGCTATCACTGGGACAAGCTCCAATCTCTCCATTAATCTTTCCATGTCAATCTAGATGTCGAAGCTCACGATCATCCCGATGCCATCTACTCACATCGTAATCTTCATCATCGACTTCTTCTTTCTTGTTAGCTGATTATTGGATCGATGAGATCATCAGATGTCAAATATGAATGTTTGAACAAGTGTGCGAAAGTAGGGTTTCAACCGTTTGAAAATTAGATGTGTATGAGGGATTAGGTGGTGTGTACAAGGATAAAAGGTAGGGTATAATTCAAACATGAAGTGTGGAAAAAAATAAAATAAATCTATAACTAAATTAATAAGTGTGTGCATTGAGAAATAATGTGCACTGAGATAAGTAGGTATGCGAAAATAGAATTTTCCTTACACAAAGGCTATGTTCCTTTGGCCGGTAAACTACCAATAGGTCTTAATAGTTAGACTTAATTCTCATCAAGTCCTAGTAAAATCATCGCTAAAATAATTTTTATAATGATTTTTTATAAATGTCGCAAAAAATTGACAATCAGTTACTTTTTTGTCATGATTTTTATAAATTGTTGCCAAAACTTATAATTAGTAACGTTTTTTCTATGATAAATTTTTTAAACTGTCGCTGAAAATTAAAAATTAGTGTTTTTTGGGATAATTTTTTAAACTGTCGCTAAAAATTATAATTAATGACATTTTTTATGACAAAAATTTCAAACTATCACCAAAAATTAACAACTAGTAACATTTTTTTAATAGTGCTTGATGAAAAACGCCATTAATTATCATAAGATCTATTGAACAATAAGTGTAGGTGTTGATTTTGACCTCACAACCAAACAAATCTCCTACAAAGATCTTGGGAACTTAGCTAGAGAGTATGCGGCAAAATAGATTAAGCTAATATATGCGTACAAGAAGACAAGAAATACCGCGGTGGGTTGTCCTAGGGGTACTCCGACAATCAAGTCAGTCAAATTATCTCTCAAAAATATCAACACAAGTACACAATTCACAATCAAAAAACATACCTTAGACCCATGAAAATATCTTACTTTTATAATGATCAATGTCCAACTTCCTATAGAAGTCTTACTTCATTATCCAAGACTCCTCCTATTTAGATTAGGATCAACTCCCTTTAGAGTATATCCTTACCCAAACAGGTAGTCCTACATCATCTAGGACTTTTTGTCTCTATCCGAATATCTCAGATTCTGACATTAGCACACCATATCTCAGCAATATCACAACAAACTCGGCATCATGGCTCACCTATGTGGCACCTTGGCCACGTGGCGTGACCCTAAACATAAGTCCCTGCAAGAACTTAGTCAGAATAAATGGCCATCATCATACAAGATCAACGTGTCGGCGGCAATAAGTTCAGCGAAGATGGATAAAACGTCGACATTGACAGAATGAAGATCCTTTCAGAATGGATGAATGCAAATATATGTGGCATGAGCACTTCCAAGGAGATGAAGACGACTTTCAAGTATGGAAGGATCAACCTAGGTGAGCCAATCCCAGATCCTAAAAGACAAGATCTCGGCTTAGATAAATAAGTCCGAGAAGACAAGAGCTCAACCTAAGTGAGCAAATCTCAGATCCCATATCCTAGAAGACAAGATCTTGGCCTAGATGAGTAGGTCCGAGAAGACAAGAGTTCAACCTAAGTGAGCAGATCCTAGAGGACAAGATCTCAGTCTAGATGAGTAGGTTTGAGAAGACAAGAGCTCAACCTAAGTGAGCAGATCCCAGATCTCAGGGGACAAGATCTCGACATAGATAAGTAGGTCTGAGAAGACAAGTGCTCAACCTAACTGAGCAAATCCCAGAACGCAAAAGACAAGATCTCAGCCAAGATGAGTAGGTTCGAGAAGATAAGACCTCACCCTTTGTGAGCAGATCCCAAATCCTAAAAGGCAAGATCGCTCATCCTAGGTAAGCAGATCCCAGACCCTAGAAGATAAGATATCAGCTTATATAAGTAGGTCTGAGAAGAGAAGACACCAACTTAGGTAAAGCATATCCCAATTAGAAAAGCACGACCTGGGTGAAACAGATCCCAAATGGAAGAGCTTGGCCTAGGTGAAGCAAATCCCAAATGGACTAGCTCGACCTAGGTAAGCAAATCCCAACTGAACGACCTCACCCTAGGTGAGTGGATCTAATAAGGCATGACCTCGGCCTAAACGAGTAGGTCTGAGAAGACAACAGCTCAACCTAAGTGAGTAGATCTCAGATCCCAGAAGACAAGATTTTGGCCTAGATGAGCAGGTTCAAGAAGACAAGAGCTCAACCTAAGTGAGCAAATTCCAAATCCCAAAAGACAAGATCTCAGCTTAGATGAGTAGGCCCCAAAAGAAAAGAACTCAACCTAGGTGAACAAATCCCAAATCCCAAAAGACAAGATCTCGGCCTAGATGAGTAGGTCTGAGAAGACAAGAGATCTAAGTATGCAGATTCAAGAGGGGAAGGCCTTAACCTAGGTTGGTAGATCCAATACAAAAGAAGTTCGACCTAGGTGAACAATTTTGAAAAGGTTAGAACTTACTGGAAGCGAAGAGAGTTGAGATAAAATAAAGCCTACCCAAGATTAGAAGATCTTGATAGTAAGGGATTGTCGAGGCCTTGGAATGTGGCTTGACAAAATTTGGAGTTTGACTCTAATGATGTCAATAACCTCAGCCGAAGTTAAGAATAAATCAAAAGGATTGACCATTGAAATGAAATCGAAGGAATGACCCTTAAGTAGGGAATGACCCCTGAGCAAGTTAACTTAGGCTTGCCAAGAAGGTAAACCTAAAACTAAGTTAAAGTGATGTTCCAACGAGAAATTGTGCATTTAACTTAGGCTTGTCGGGAAGATAGAGTTGAACTAAGTTAACGAGATGTTTCAAAAAGAAACAAGGCGAAACTAGCCATGATCTGGCTAGCTTGTACGAAAAGCCAAGGTAGGTAGCACTCTCGGTGCACTAAGGTTAAGTCTTAAGTGTTTTGTTTAGGCGAGCTAAACACGACGATCTTGGTCATGGATGTCTAAGTCAGACTTAGGCAAGGTTGAACTACTATGTCCTTAATGTGAACCTAAGTTGTAACTTACATTCACAGTGCAGAGAGCAGAGATTGGTTAATGAAGACTGAGTCAATGATTTGAAAGGGATACTTGGTGAAATTTTTAAACAAATTTGGTGAGATAAAGGTATCCAAGATGACACTTATACCCAAGATGACATTATCTGAGTTGATGGTTTTATCCGAGATGTTGACATGCTCCTTACAATGATCTCGAACGGAGTCTTGGCCTTCTTGATAGGCCTTGGCGTCTGCTCCTTACTGGTTAGTGCTCTGGCAATTTTTTCTCAACTTCGACAACTTTCTTTTCAGTGGCCTTAGTAATGGCATTGCTTTTCATGCCTCGGCTTTGGCAACAGTAACTTGGTCATTTTGCTTCATATGCTTCTCTTCCGAGGTGTTGAGTTACTAGAGGCATAAGCATGTTAAATTGACTATAAGGAGATGGAGTGGATTGCACAGTTATGCCATTAGGATGTCAGCAAGAAGGTCTTCTACGACAAGAGTTCGGCGAGACATGTTGTTATTGGTTACAACGATGTTTACTTGTAGATAGGGCGATTGGGTGATTGTCAAGGTAATAGGCTGGGAGCTTAGAACCTCGGTGTTTCCTGTTCTTGGTTCTGGCAGTAAGATTGTCGTTATGACGACGTTTGCATTGCCTTTGAGATGGTGGGTTGATACGTGGAGCAGCTAATGAAGTTCTTGGCTGCTAGTCTGGTTTAGCTGGTAGAGTTTGAACCTTGGGCACTAACAGAGTATCCATAGCAATGAATGCTTCAAAAACAACGATGATGGTTTGCAAAGGCCAAAAGAGAGAGAGTCTAGGGACACAGAGAAAGACAAAATGGGAAAGTGAAAAGGTTTTGTTGGAATAGAAAGAAGTGACATATTGTAATGATTCAAATTTTATGGGAGATGTGTGATGGCTGATGTTAGGTGACACATAGTGCGGCAGCATGTGTCAATTATGGGACATATTGGGAACCAATAAAAAGGTGACACGTCATGATGTTGGTATGACAGTTGAGTTTGTTTTGAGATGACATACTTTGAATCTTTATGTTCTTGAACTAGCGAGTTATGATCTCGGCTAGTAATGCGATCTCGATTGAGATGTTAATCTTGGATAAAAGAACATGTTGGTTCTTGATTCTTAATGAGTGGACACTTGAGTCCTTATTTCTTGTCACTGACGAGTTATGACCTCAGTCATAGTTGTTTAGCCAATATGTTGGAAGATCAGACTATATAGGTTCCATCACCTTAAGTTACCAAGGTAATAGAACTAAGGGGACAGTTGTGGGGACGTATTTTTAACGTTGCATGACGTAGCCGAGGTGTTGGCCGAGGTGCCACATAGGTGAGCCATGATGCCGAGGTTGTTGTGATATTGTCGAGATATGGTGCTATAATGTCAGAATTCGAGATATTCGGATAGAGGACAAGAGTCCTAGATGATGTAGGATTACCTGTTTCGATGAGGATGTACTCTAAAGAGAGTCGATCATAATCTAAATAGGAGGAGTCATGGATAATGAAGTAAGACTTCTAGGAAAAGTTGGACACTAATCATTATAAAATTAAGGCACCCTCGTGGATATAAGGTATGCTTTTTGATTATGAATTCTATATTTTTGTTGATATTTTTGATAGATAAGTTGACTAACTTGATCATCAAAGTGCCCCTAGGTGGACAAGCTATCGCAGTATTTCTTGTCTTCTTGTGCGTAGGTGTTGGCTTAATCTATTTGGCCACGTGCTCTCCAGCTAAGTTCCCAAGATCTTGGCAAAAGATCTGTTTGGTTATGAGGTCAAAAATCAACACTCATAGTTTCCATGGACGAAGCCAAATTGTGGATGTTGATTTTTGACGTCACAACCAAACAAATCTCATGACGAGATCTTGGGAACTTAGCTAGAGAGCACGTGGCAAAATAGATTAAGCCAGCACCTACGCACAAGAAGACAAGAAATACCGCGATAGCTTGTCCACCTGGGGGCACTTTGATGATCAAGTTAGTCTACTTATCTCTCAAAAATATCAACACAAATATATAATTCATAATTAAAAAGCATACCTTAAACCCACGGGAGTGCCTTAATTTTATAATGATTAGTGTCTAACTTTTCCTAGAAGTCTTACTTCATTTTCCAAGACTCCTCCTATTTAGATTATGATCGACTCTCTTTAGACTACATCCTTATCGAAACAGGTAATCATACATCATCTAGGACTCTTGTCCTCTTTCCGAATATCTTGGATTCTGATATTACCGCACCATATCTCAGCAATATCATAACAACCTCGGCATCATGGCTCGCCCATATGGCACCTCGGCCAACACCTCAACCACACGGCACAAGCCTAAAAATGCGTTCCCACAATAAGTCTACCTCTTAGGACCTATACGTAAGTTCTCTTTTGTTTGGACGACTTAAGTTGTTACATCACTCCCTCTATTTTTCTGTATATCTTTTCATAAAAAATAAAAAAATACAACTAAAATATAGTCAATTCCCAAACCACCAAATTTACTTTGAATTTGATCATTCTATTCATATTGGAAATTAATATTCATAATTTTTAACATATGTCAATCACATGAGGCGTAAGTGTAGAAAAAAATGATCATAACTTAAAATTTAGAGTTAACAATGTTTGAATCAAAATAATAAGGATTAAAGTGAAATTTAAACAAATTATAAGAGTGAAAAGTGAAATTTATTCTCTATATGTATACTGTGTGCTTTTTATGGTTCATTCTTAGTATTATGATGGTTGGAGAGTAATATCACGATGAGGAAAAGTTGAAGGAAACTTGATGCATAAACGGATTTTTTTATTAGATTCTGGGGTAAATTATGTAAATAGTCCCTGTAGTTTATACGATGTGTCAATTTGGTCCTCGTAATTTTAATTTGCTCGATTTTGTCCCTTAGGCCAAGTTTGGCATCTACTAAAAAATACAAAAAGTCAAAAAGTCACTATCCTATTTAAGTCACATCATCTTATTTAAATCACATCACCTCTCTAACACATCACATCAAACCCAACCCAAACCCAACCCATATAAGCCAATAAGTCAAAAAGTGCACTTTTTTAGAACATCCCAAACCAACCCTTAATTTAACAGATTGTGTCATTTTAATCCAATAAATAACAGTTGTTAAGTTAACGAAAGATCAAACAATGTGTCAATTTGGTCATTGTACTTTACACCATGTGTCAATTTGGTCCTTATAGTTTCAATTTTCTCAATTTTGACAAGAACTAAATTGACACATTGTGAAAAATACAGGGACCAAATTGACACATTGTTTGACTTTCCGTTAAATTAACTTAACAACCGTTATTTATTGGACTAAAATGACACAATCTATTAAATTAAGGGGCAAAATCGAGTAAATTGAAAGTACATGGACCAAATTAACACATCGTGTAAACTACAGAGACTATTTACATAATTTTCCCTAGATTCTTTTATTAATAGATACAAAATAATGTGTCTCACTTGTATTTGTTAATATAAATTTTATTACCTTTGTATCTAATAATAAAAAAAATCATATAAAAAATTTGATTACGAATAGCATTAGTCAAAGTTCTAACATGGCCATTTCATTGGCTAACATGTTTGCATAATGTCACTCCTATGGAAACTCACCCACTAAACTGGGAAGTTATTCAATAGTTTCATAATATCACATAGTCATATTCTAAATCAATCATCAATTATTTAACATCATATTATTTTTATATCACCAACATAAATCGTGGGCCCTTACCCCTTCTTTACCAATCAAAACCTTATGGAGTACTACGTATCCATATTCTAAAAATACTAAATAATCATCCACTGAACTAGGGTCCACTACAAGAAAACACATTTTTGCCGACCATTTTTTGCTACCAAAACAAATTTAGTCGCCAAAAGTGTGGGAATTGGCTACCAAAATTAATTTTAGTCGGCAAAAGTCAACCTTTTAGCTACTAATTTTTTTTAGTAGGGGAATGTTGATTATTGGCGACTAAAAAAAAATTAGTAGCTAAAAAAAATACAATTGGCGACTAAAAAATTTTTTAGTAGCTAAACATATCACAATTGGCAACCAAAAGAATTTTTAGTCGCCAAAGACCTACTTTTGGCTACTAAATAGTTTGGTAGCCGAATGAAAATAAAAAAAATTATAAAATACCTTTGGCGACCAAAATTTTGGTCGCCAAAAATAGGGGATTCACCGACTAAATTACTTTTTAGTCGCCAAAGGCCTACTTTTGGCTACTAAATAGTTTGGTAGCCGAATGAAAATAAAAAAATTATAAAATACCTTTGGCGACCAAAATTTTGGTCGCCAAAAACAGGAGATTCACCGGCTAAATTACTTTTTAGTCGCCAAAGGCCTACTTTTGGCTACTAAATATTTTGGTACCCGAATGTTTAATAATGGTAAAGTGTTCCTTTAGGTAATGGTAATTTCTGTAGGGTTGTAATGAAAAATTAATATTATTAAAATGTAATGAATATTTTTAAAATGTAATAATTTATCATTTAAATAAATTTTTCAATATCATTATCAAAACGAGGGCTAAGTGTGTAAAATGTAAGACTTATTGATATTATTTCAGATTTTAAAAATTTTCTTAATTTTTTAATAATTAATTTTTTCAACTTTTTTAAATATTTTAAGCAAATTTTAGTCGCTGTAGACCTACTTTTGGCTACTAAATTGTTTGGTAGCCGAATGAAAATAAAAAAATTAACAAAATAGTATTTTATTTTATTAACAACAATACCATTAGTCTCCACTTGAAAATTTGACTAAACAAAATAGTTGTTTTATTTTATTTTTATTTTTATTTTTATTTTTATTTTTATGAAGAGGTTGTACACCCACCATCCAAAAATATTAATATCTTATTTTATTTTTTATTATCTCAAAATATTAATTTTTTAAAAAAATTGATTATTAAAATAATATGAATTTCTTATTTTTGTCCTTTTTTTTAAATCCATTAATAATACAAAAAGTACAATTATGACAATTGATATTTCTAAAAAAATATACTATCAAAAGGTAATTTTGATAAATTAATATTTTAAAATGTAATAATTGTATTATAAAAAGAAATTAAATTCTAAAATGGGCAACTTGTTATTGTCTGTTTGTCGATAGTTTTACATTGCAAAAATTTAAAGGCATAGTTACAGGTTAGTCTGATGAATTTAATTTTTAATAATAAATTTATTATTTTTAAAAAGTACAATTAAACTATTTATACTTTTTACATCATCATATTTCAATAACACTAATAAATTAAGAATAAATCAAAATTCACAAATAAAAGACAAAATATCCCAATTATTTATCATTTTAATAAATTTTTCAATATTATTACTAGTACTAATGAAATAATCATTTCACAGACACAAAACATATATTTAAAAAGTTTTAAAAAAATTCCATTATCAAAACGAGGGCTAAGTGTCTTAAAAAAATTCACTCATGACTTATGAGTAAATAAATCTGATTTGTAAGACTTATTGATATTATTTCAAATTTTAAAATTTTTCTTAATTTTTTAATAATTAATTTTTTCAACTTTTTAAAATACGTTATACACGGTTAACAATAATCAAACACTATTGTTAATTTAAATTTGGAGGGAGACATTTCTAATTTAAATTTGAGGGATTTATAAAAGTAATTTGCGACTAAAAAAACACGAGTTGAGCTGGCTCAAAAAAAATCTAAAAAAATTTTTTCCTTCTTTTTTTTTTAATTTTCTTTCTTTCTTTTCTTTCTTATTATATATATATATATATATATATATATATATAATATAAGAATATAAGAATATAAAATTATAAAATATATTATAATATTTTTCAGTAAAAAAATATTAGGACAAATATTTAAGATAATTTAATATTTTTAATATTTTTAATTTATAATTTTAGGACAAATATTAGGACAGATTTCAGATTTCGTTTTTCTGTCTCTCACTCTCTGACTCTCTCTCTCTCTTTCTCACTCTCTCATTACAAGAAAAGTGGGCTTATGAGACGGAACTTTTTGCGACGGCACATTTGTCGTCGCAAAAAATGGCACAACTTGCCATCTCAAAAAATGTGACTTTTTGAGACGGCACAACTTGCCATCGCCAAAAAATGTGACTTTCGTCGCAAAAAATAGAGTATTTGCGACAGCAGAAATTACTATCGCAAAAAAAAAAAAGAGTATTTGCGACGGTACCAACTGCAGTCGCAAAAAAAAAAAAAAAAAGAGTTTTTTGCGATTGTAATACGTATCGTTGCCAAAAATATATATATATATATATATATATTGTGGCTTTAAGACAGCTTCATATATATATGGTCATAAAATGGTTTAAATAAATGCAACGGTATTTTTCTGTTACAAAAAATAAATAAAAAAATAAAAACAACGGTGTTTTACTCTTTCGAGCATTTCTCTTTTTACCAATTTTTTCATCTTTCTATCTCTCTGTCTCCGTCTCTGTCTCTCTTCTCTTTCTCTCTCTCACTCATAACTCTTCTCTGTCTGTCTGTCTCTTTCTTTCTCTATGTGTCTCTGTCTCTCTTGTCTCTCTCTTTCTCACTCATCACTCTTCTTTGTCTGTTTGTCTCTTTCTTTCTCTCTATGTCTTTGTCTCTCTTCTCTTTCTCTCTCTCACTCATCACTCTTCTCTGTCTGTCTGTCTGTCTGTCTCTGTCTCTGTCTCTATCTCTCTCTGTGTCTCTCGTCCATCTTTCTTCTCTTTATCTCTCTCATCTCTCATCTCTCATCTCTCTTCTCTCTCTCTCGCTCATCTCTCTCTGTCTCTCGCTCATCTCTCTCTGTCTCTCTCTCGTCTATCTCTTTTCTCTCTCTCTCTCTCACTCTTTGTCTATATCTTTTCATTCATTTTTTTCATCTTTCTTTCTCTCTTCTCTTTCTCTCTCTCACTCATCACTCTTCTATTTCTATCTGTCTGTCTATCTCTGTCTCTCTCTCACTCATCTATCTCTTCTCTCATCTCTTTTCTCTCTCTGTCTCTTTTGCTCATCTCTCTTCTCTTTATCTCTCTCGCTCATCTCTCATCTTTCTCTGTCTCTCTCGTTCATCTCTCTTCTCTCTATCTTTCTTTCTGTCTCTCTCGTTCATCTCTCTTCTCTTTATGTCTCTCTCGCTCATTTCTCTTCTCTCTGTCTCTCTCGTCCATCTCTCTTCTCTCTATGTCTCTTTTCTGTCTCTCACTCTCTATCTCTTTCTTTCTCTCTCTCTCTCTCTCTCCCACTGTGTTTGCGTTGCTTACTCTCTCACTCTCATTCTCTCTATTTACTGAGCTCCCTCTTGATTTATCGATCCACTACAAGAAAATGCACTTTTAGCGACCACTTTGTCTCTCTCTCGCTCATCACACTCTCTCTCTCTCTCTCTCTCTCTCTCTCCTCTATCTGTCTCTCACTCATTTCTCTCTCTCACCATCCATCTCCAGTACCACCTTCACCACTACTACAAACGTCATTCCACCCCCACCACTACTTCCACTATCGCCACTTCACCTCTACGACTACTATTACTACTATCATCACCACCACTCCACTACCACCACTACCACTACTACTACCATTACCTCTCTTTCACCCCTGCCACTCCATTTACACTACCACTACCACAACTTCACCACTAATCTCTTTCACGAGGGCTAAGTGTGTAAAAAAAATTCACACTTTTTGCGAGGCTAAGTGTGTAAAAAAAATTCACTCATCATGACTTATGAGTAAATAATACATATTTGTAAGACTTATTGATATTATTTCAGATTTTAAAATTTTTCTTAATTTTTTAATAATTAATTTTTTCCACTTTTTTAAATATTTAAAGCAAATTTGTTTATTTTTTAGATTCACTTAATTATTTTTTAGATTCACTTAATTTAGATATATTTTTTTTTAAAATTTGAGGGATTTATAAAAGTAATTGGCGATTTAATGCTAATTGAACTAAAGGCCTAAGCTGGGGTTGTGCGTATATATTTTTTAGTTGTACGTTAACGATTTTGACTGCTAAGATATGCTTGAGAAAATGATTTTGACTGCTAGTTACAACTGAATAATAAATTAATTAAATCCACTTGACACATAATTTCTTCATCTGTCTTTATCTATGAGAAAATATACATATTGCATGTTCTAAAATTCTAAAAAATTGATTAGTGCCTAGTTAGTCATGCAGGAGTCCCAAAAAAAAAAAAAAAAAAACACGGGTTGAGTTGGCTCATAATTTTTTTTAAAAAAAATTTCCTTCTTTTTTTTTTAATTTTCTTTCTTTCTTTTCTTTCTTATTATATATATATATATATATATATATAAAATATAAGAATATAAGAAAATATAAGGATATAAAATTTTAAAATATATTATTATATTTTTCAGTACATAAAATATTAGGACAAATATTTAAGATAATTTAATTTTTGCCTTTTTTTAATTTATAATTTTATTACTTATATTTTATTTAAATATAATTTTAATATATTTGTTACTTTTATTTTAATTTTTTAGACTGTTGTTATTTTACTTTTACCGACTAAATATTAGTCGGCGATTATAATTACAAAATGTAAAAATTGTGCTTCATATCTGAGGGAAACTTCAGAGGGAAACTTTATTACTTCTTTATTTTCTCTCTCTCTTTCTCACTCTCTCACGCCTCTGCCTCATAGATTAACAACAATGACATTTTATGTCTCCACTTGAAATTTGACTTTCTTTTTTTTTTAAATGAGAAAAATAAAATTGAAAGAAGCTTATTTTTTAAAAATAAAAATGAAAATGAAACATGCTTATTAATTAAATAAAAATAAATTCCCATTAGTAGTAGGTATATGAATAAAACAATCAGATTTATTGAATTAAGTGGTAAAAGCCAGTTGGCTTTATTAATATTTTAAATTTTATTTTTGTATCATACGAACCATTGGGCAACATATAAAAAAACACCTATTTTAAGATAATTTATATTTTCAATTCATTTTATCGAGCCGAATCTAAGAAATATATATGTTTAAAAACTTTTAAAAAATTCAAAATTCAAAATAAGCAACAAATTTTTACTATTTTTTTGTTAATTTTTATCTTTATTGAATTTTTTTGAAATTTTAGAAAAAAATTATAATTTTTCGATTCGTTTTGTCGAATGAAAACGAAAAATAAAAAAATTATTTTTACCTTTGGCGACCAAAATTTTGGTAGCCAAAAGTTTGTTTTCAGCGACAAAATTGAATTTTAGTCGCCAAAGAAGTAAATGTTTTGGAGGGAGACATTTCAAATATTTAGAGGGAATTATAAAATACCTTTACCGACAAAAAGTTTTAGTCGCCAATAACTATTTACATAAAATATCTCACGCTCTCACCAAACCAAACCCAACCCTGAATCATTAATAGCGCCTCTCTCTCTCTCTCTCTCTCTCTCTTCAACGTCCTTCTCCCTCTCCCTCTCCCTCTCCCTCACCGCCGCTCCTCTCCCCTCCACTCTCACCGCCGCTCCTCCTCGCGTTGGCCGGCAAGCGGAGCACCGATTCACCTCCTTGTTGGTCACCGTCACCTGAGATCCTCTCTCTCCCTCTCGGCTCTGTTTTTGTTCGATTGTTGTCGCCTGAGATGACTACCCGGGCTTATGTCTCCCAGTTTTCAGCTGATGGTTCCCTCTTTGTTGCAGGGTTTCAGGTACTACTTTCTTGTTTTGGAATTGGGTCTGAGAAATTTAAAATTTGACAGCTCTTTAATGTGCATGTTAAGTCTGTTCTGATTGTTCTCTTAGGAGAAGGAAAAATGTACAGTTTGATTTAGATTTAGTTATTTATTTATTTGTTCTTTCTCAATACAGGGAAGCAACACTAGAATAAATTATGACAATGTTGTTTTCACAGTTTGCCCTAATTTATATGATAATGTTGTTTACACAGGTTGGCCTCACTAATATATATATATATATATATTTGAACTTTGTAAATAAATTACTTATAGGACTATATGCATGAGTAGCTAAGAGTGTGGAAAGACTAAAATGTGACACATTGGTAGCAGTGTTTGGTCTCCATCTGGTTTACTAAAATGCAGGTAAAGCAGTGTCTGGTTTATCGAAATGATTATAAATAGGAATAGAATATATGAGGCTCGAGCTGTGTCTCTGTGTCTCTATCTCCCTTCATCTATTTCTTTCAATCTTGACAGGCCATATTTCTTCAAGTTGTTGTTTGTTCACATCTACATTTTTGTTGCTCACCAACTGTTCGACATTTGGTCTGTGACATGTAGAAATGAATTGTTTAAGTATATATGGACCCCAAAGCATCTCTAGTTTGCTCACCAACTGTTTGACAATTTATTTGTGATACATAGGAATGATCTGCTGGAGCAATTTTAATTGTGTAGTTTTGTGGATTTTTGTTAATTGTTTCTATTGATACTAATGTACTCAATAGTAATCTGCTGGAGCAATTTTCTGCTGGCAAGATTGATGCAGATCTTCATTTCAGTAGCGTAATAATTGAGCCACATCTACTATGTAATCACCACTTAAGGCAAAACAAAAGCAATACTAATGTACTAAAAAATGAAGAGAAGGTTGGAGGAGATGAACAAGTTCACATCTTCATTTCATTATTATGTTTGGTATGCAATTAGGTGCTAAGCTTTCCTCTGTTCTTTCTTTACACTACCGTTGAGAATATGCTCATTTTTCTTTCAATTCCTAGATGATGAAGAACAAGAAACCAGCTAAGCTCCCAATGAGGCTACTAGGCACTGTTTTTTTCTTTTTCTTTTTTCTCTATGCAAAAACCTATGTTAGTTAAACCTATGTTATGAAATAACTGTATTAATTTGTTTTCTATCCAAACTCGGATCGGATAGATGTTAGTTGTTGCTGTAAAGTGAGAAAATTAGAAAGATTAATAACAGAGGATGAAATGATTGATAACCATAGAGATGTGGACAGCAAAGTAGGTTTATTTTTTGTAAGGTTGTCATAGGTGTTTTCTAGTATTTAGATGGTTTTATATATATTCTATCAACATAATTGTTGAATTAATCATTGAGAAATGAGTTATAATTGATAATGTAAATAGAGTCTTAATGGTCAAATGACTAATGACATTCATGGCAAGGTAATATGCGAAGTGCTTTATGTATCATTCAATTTGGATTTACCTGTGGAATGGAGTCCATGTTTTGATCTGTACAAGGAGTGTTATTATGTATTATAATACTAGTGAACTAATCAAGGAGGAAAAGGATTTGTATTTTTTAATAAAAAAAAAAAAACTTACTGATGCATAGTCTCCTCTGACTATTAATGCTTACTGTTAATTTTCTAGTCATACACATTATATGTTTGGTTCCAGTTGGCTTGCATTGCTTGATTGAATTTTGAATGTCATTAAATTTTGCAGCAATCTCTATTCATGGTTTCATGCCATAGCTGGAATCAAGTTTGGTTTGGCTACTTGTCAGGAAATTGTAAGCATAATCTCTTTTTTGGCGTTATTTGTTCAGCTTGCATAATTCAGTTTTATAAAAGGGGTTAGTGGAATTGTTTGATTATCACTAGGAATTTTGAATCCTTTTTTTTGCTTCTTTTCTTTTCTTTTCTTTTCTTTTCTTTTCTTTTCAGTTTGAATAAAGAATTCCTATCTTATCCTGTTTTTGAAACTCATGTTGTTAGGGTGGGGCTTGGTAATGCCCTGTTTTCTGTCTATCCATGTTTTTGTTCTTTTGTCTTTGTTTTTGCATAAAACAAAATAAAAAACAATATTTGGTATATCATACATATGTTTTTAAAAATATAAAATGAGATTAAGAAAAAATGTTCAGTGAGTGGAGGGAGGAGGTACGCAGGGGATAGGGAATGAAAAATTGTTTTGAAAATAATATTTTTTCTTCAGATTTTGAAATTGAAAATTGTTGTCTTTTTTTTTGAAACTAAAACAATTCTCAGATGTGTTTTTTCATTTATAGTTTTAAAAATTCTTAAAAAAAAAAACTGGGCCCTAGAAGATTTGAGTCCTAATATTGTTCCAGACTTATTTTAGATCTTGTGATGGATGTAAACCTCCTTCCGAACAAATTGTCCTACAATTGGCATTTGATTAAGTGCAACTTTGGATCTTGTGACCATTCTGGTTGAATAAGTTGGTATGATTCCTTTTATTTATTTTTTTGTTAGTGCACATCATCCAATAGTGATTTCCCTATAAGCCATGCTAGTCAACTTTCAAATCCGTTCCTTAGTTTGCCGCTTGAATCTGGAAAATGTGAATCATGTGGTGCTGCGGAACCCGGGACATGCGAAGGTATTTTTCATGTTTTAATCCTTTTTATTTTCTGATTACACTGAGAAGTTTGAATGGTCATGACCGCTGGACACATTGAAGTATTGCTAAAGTTTTGTTCATTTTTTTACCTTTCAGGTCACTTTGGGTATATAGAATTACCAATTCCAGTATATCATCCTTCCCATGTGAGCGAACTAAAGCGGTTGTTGAGCCTGGTTTGCTTTAAGTGCTTGAAGTTAAGAAGTGGGAAGGTAATGGATATGTTTATAGAAGGCTCCACGTAAAATCTATTTGTCATAAGTAATTAAATCCTTTTGCTTTCTTGATTGAGAGGGTAGCAGATTATTGTGTTGTGTTATGGTAAGAATTTGAAGCTCTCGGTGATTATAGATCATTCTGCCATAATATATCCTATATTTGATTATTTAATAAAGGAAGTTGGTAGACATTTGAGTGTGGTCACATATATGGTGGCCCTTTTCTAAAAGTGTTGTGTGAATATCATTATTTTTCTATTGTTTCTCTGAGACATTTAATTTTATAAATTCTTTCTCTCCTTATTTTAACTAAAATGTAGAGTTAATTTGCGGAACTGATATCTCAACATAGAAGTGTTATATGTAAGAATATCTATGTCATTAACAGGGAAAGCTTTTAAGCCTTCTTAACATTTTATAGGCACCCAACTAATAAATTTTATTTTTTTTCAGATGATTTTGGACATACAAATGTGGATATATAATTTTTTGACAATTACGGGAGGGCACTGTTTTTATACCTCTATTTGTATAAATAGTGGTTCGAACAAATTAATTTGGTTATTCATGTATTATGTATGGATTTAAATTATTGACGTTGGATTAGACTTGGAGTGTATGGAATTTGTATGGATTATGTATGGATTATTGACCCTAATATATTTTAGTGTTGATGGATTATATTGTTTATACATGGTACAGGTTGTAATTTAAATTATTGACGTTGGTTATTCATGTATTATGTATGGATTTAAATCATGGTTATTCATGTATTATGTTGAATGCTTTAATGGTTGATAATATATTTTAGTGTTGATGGATTATATTGTTTATACAGGGTACATGTAATATAAATGAATACAGGTCGTTTACAATTTTTTTTTTTTTAAAAAAAAAACAAAAAATTATTTGGCCACCAAATGTTTTGGTAGCCAAATAGGTAATCAAAAGTTTTGGCTACTAATAATTTAGTAGCAAAAACATAACCCAAAACGTTTTTGCCACCAAATAATTAGTAGCTAAAAAATTTGAGAATGAGAGAAATAAACTATTGGCTACTAAATTTTTTAGTCATGGAAAAAAGGGTATCATTTGACGACTAAAACTTTTGGTGGCAAAAAGTAAAGAAATGAATCTTAATAGGTTTTTGGCTACGAACAGTTTTAGTCGGCAAAAGTCACCACGCCTAAGGTAGAACTTTTAGTGACTAAATGGTTAGTAGTCAAAAGTTTAATAAAATGAAAAATAATATTTTTGGCGACTAAATTCTTTAGTCCCTAAATGTAGTAATGTTGTGACTAAAACTTATTCCCGACAAAAAGTTTTAGTCGCTGAAAATTTAATTTATTTTATTTGAACACTTTTGGCGACTAAATATTTAGTCGCCAAAATATACCCTTTCCCGACTACTCAGAGTTTGGTAGCCGAATGTTCACTTTTGGCGACTAATATTTTAGTCGCCAAAAGATAACCTTTGCCGACTAACCAGAGTTTAGTAGCCAAAACGTTCACTTTCAGCGACCAAAAATAGGTTAGTCGCCAATACTATCACCGACAGGCTATAGGCGACGACTTTGGCGACAAAAAATATTAGTCGCTAATTTGTTTCGACGACCAAAAATGGGGCTTTTGGCGACCAATATTTTGGTCGCCAAAAGTGGCATTTCCTGTAGTGGTCCAAGCCTTTTGTTTTTAAAATTTTCGTCTCTAGATATTTAAATGCACTTCTAATTACATAATTTGGTGAGAATCATGAGAAATAAGCGTATGAGAGTATATTAGGAATGGACAAGAGTGTAGGGATGTAAAATCTCATGCCCTAATCTAATTGACATATTTTTCTGTATATATATATATATTGATTCTTTATTATTTCTATAGGTGCATCATTGTATGTGTCATAATTATGGGCTACTTATCCACAACTTTAAATATTTGCCTTTATGTATCATATTGGTTAATATGTGATAGAATTTTTGACTTTCAATATTGTTATTTATTGATATATTAGCTATAATATATGACTGTATTACCGATATCATACATATCCTAATATTGGTAGTTAAAACTACACATCTAATTCAAAAAATCTTCTCCTTGTGTCTTCTCTCTTTATGTGTTTTGTGGGTCTATATTTTGTATAGCAACAAGTTATACAACATTTTAGTGATTGATGGATTGTAGTAGATCAAACACTTTGATTTTGTTGGACCCCTAATTGGACAAAATTGGTCCCAGCATAATGCACATTATTAAAAGAGATTAACTGTTGGGGAAAAAAAGGAAAGAAAAAAGAAAAAAGGGTTCAAAATAGACTCTTCAGAGCATTCTTATGAAAGATAAAGCTACCAAACTCCTATGGCTAATTAAATTTCCATCAAATGCCACGATTTGTTTTCTCACCTAACAAGAAGAAAATAATATAGTATAATAGTGTGTTTTGTATCCTATAAAATTGAAAATTGAGAGAACTTATTATTGGAAATGAAGTATATTGATGATGATAAACCTACCACTTGGGCAGTCCCCATTGCAAGTCATTTTAGTCTTTATGATCTTGATGGATGATGCAAATGCCTTGGCCTAGAGCCTAATGAATCTACACCGGCCACATGGGTTTTGATGATCCAAAATGAGGAACTTCTAGTGAACACTTGAAAGCTCCAATTACATTTTCCTTATAAATTACAATTGAAGTGTATGCTTACCTACTCAATTGAATTCCATCTTTATGGAGAGATAAAAATAAATTGATATTGTTATGAGATATTAATTTTCTTCCGAAATTAACTAACGAGCCAAAAAAAAAATGTGATGTAGAGATAATGCAATGCATTTGATATTTATTTATTTATTTATTTATTTTGTTTTTTTTTTTTTTTTTTGATGACTAGGTATTCAGGTTAATTTATGTGCACATCGACTAATCTTGGGACCTACACAAAGCACCTCCTCTATGTGGATTGGGCAAATCTTGAGCAAAACCTGCAAGCGTGGCCTCAAAGAGTTGATATAGCACCTAATGTGAGTTGAGCCTAAGACTTGGAGGGAGCACACCCCTCAAGTCCCAATCTGCATCTACTAGGCTAACCACTTGGGATTCTAACTTTTTTTTTTTTTTTTTTTTTTGATCAACAAAAATCAATTTGTTAGTAAGTTAGATTAGCATTTGTGGGAGTTAGCTTCCTTAGTGCTTACCTCCTAATTCCACTTTTTTTAAGGGAGAATTAAACTCATGACCTCCCTTTTAGGACTAAGGTCACCCTTAGGAAAGTTATGGTGACTAACTAAATTAGTCCTAATTGGTTGGCTTCTGACTACTGTTATGTTGTAATGCTACTTCAATAATTAAAGTCCACTTGAACTTGTTTAAATCTCATGACTACGAAGAAGAGAAAGAACAACATGCTACATGGGGAAAAAAAAAATCCAGTCTTTAGGACACCTTCATAATTGGCAGTATATATATTGGTTTTGACAAATGATGGATCTATGACGTTGATGATCGGTGTTTTATTGGTATTGCGCTTAATATTTCCTGTTTGCATTTAGCGAAAGTAGATTTCCTAAGAGAAATTAAGGTGTCATTATCAATGCAATCATCATCACGTAGCTTGGTGTTCATACCATGAATGTACAATTACGAATTTTATTCTCTCAGACAATTGTTTAAGCATGTTGTTTTGGATGCATGTGACACATATAATGACATTTGATTTAACAAAGTGTACTATGTGACTAATTGCTCATATTAACCTTCGCAACTATTAAATTTTTTTGTCCAACGAGATTCCTTATGTTCTTCAATCACAAGTCATTGCATTATTCCAACGTTCAAATTCTACATTAACAATCAACAAGTTTTTCTAATGATCAATTTATTGCATTAGTAGTCATTTGACGTCTTCATCAAAGTAATGAACATTCCTCGAATATTTTTATGTTTAAAGTGCATTTGATGGTCTAAAATGCAAAAATGTGTCTTTATCAATCTAATCAACATTTTTTTTTTGGTACATCAATCTAATCAACATTTGCCATGTCATTTGTGCCTAATGTTCTTTTTCAAGTAAGGTAGTTAGAAATTTCCTTCTTTGTTGAACTATTTGACCTGGAATATTGTAGTGTTGTTGCTTTCTACAAAATCATAGCAATCTACGTACCCGTATGCTCTAGATGTGAATTTAAATGAATTTAGAAAGCATGTAAAAATTATGTACCTATATTTAATTTACTATACATATAGTTGAAAACATGTATATATAGAATTATACTATTAATGCAAAAATAAAAAGGACTATGTCACTATCATTGATGCTAATAAAGACTTGAAATCACTATGTATTTCAAGAAATGCCCCAATTTTTTTTTTTTTTTTTTTTTTGAAAATACAGAAAATATTTATATTAAAAATAACATCATTTTTTATTTTTTTTTATTTTTTTTTATCAACAAAAAAGAAGAGACCTTTGTTGATGAGAAAGATTCAACACAAAATAAGAAAAGTGCATACATTATCTAAGCTAAACTTCCAAAACCAACTAGGATGGCTTCAAGAAGCAAGCACAAACAACACAACACCAAACCCAAAGCTGGTGAGTAACGAATCAGAACATAAGCAAGGAAAAACCAACTCCAAGCCAACCACCTCATAGACATCTCCTAACTTAATACATATTGTCCACAATGTCATGAACTGAATTGGGGACAGTAGACATAATTGATTTAGCCCACAATCCAACCCTCACTTTCACTAATTCACCAAGCTCTTCCATATTTGGCTGATGACAATTGAAGATTACATCATTTCTCAACCTCCAAGTTGACCACAACACTGCTACTGGTACAAGTCTCCAGATCTTTCTTATTGATTTTTAAAGTTTTGTTCCCATCTGCCAAAACAACACTCCTTCAATTGTATCAGGTATAGCCCAACAAAATTCCCACCATTGCAGCAAAATTGCCCCAACCTTCTGTTGGAAATGGTTAATTTTTCCTAAGTTCGGTCTATTTTTTAGGTGGGCCCCGAGTGTCGATTTACTCGGGTCAAAGTGGTAACGCGTTCTATGCCGCGTTGTGATTCACGTGGTATATTTGGTTGCTCAAAACCATTACCGAGTGAATGGGAAATTGAAGCCAAAGTGTGCTCCATGGAAATGGAGTTTTGGTGGAAATTCCTTAAGGTTGTAAATTGGCTTGTCCCACATTGATTTGGTGGGAGGTTTTGAAAGGGTTTATAAGGCTTAGGGTGAGATACTTGGGGTGTGCCCCAAGGGGTACCCAAGTGTTTTAGAGGGAGAGGTTATGGGCAAAATGGGCTAGACCCATTGGACCCAAAAATCACCACACGCGCGCACCGCCGTCCACCCGGTCAGGCGGGCTGGGCCTGGGCGCGGGTGCGTGGTGTGTGGTTGGGTTGGGCTTCTAATCTTTTTGGGCCAAAAACATTTGAATTTAATTTTATTTTTTATTAAAATAAAATCCAGAATTCAAATTAGTTTGGATTTTTTGTTCATCCAAACAGGGCCCTTTCCGGTTTCAAACAGAAATAAACTGTTTTGGAATTAATGCACACCCAAACAGGGCCCTTCCCGTTTTACTATCTGTTTGAATTCAAAACCCAACAGGTATGATACCTGTTCAATTCAAAACCAAGAGCTACATACCTGTTTATTTCAAATCCAAGAGCCACCTTCACATCTATAAATAGGACCACCCTCATTTGATGTTTTGCATTCAGAAATTTCGTATTTCACCTCTGTTAATTCTATTCTTCATCTTGCTGCATTTTATTTTCAAAAGAAAGAGTGTAAACACTTAGTGTGTTCGTAAGGCAAACAGTTAGTAGTGCTGCTATTGTTTGTGGTAGATCATTTCATCCTGGGAGATAGACGTCCGAATTCTGAAAGCACCGTGGAGAGGACGAATCTGTCTTAAGGACACAGTGTTAAACACTGGACTTGATCAGAAAAATAATTCGAATAAATTAAATCAAGTAAGTTATTTAATTACTTTCAGTGTTGTTTTTATTTGTTTATTTATTCAGATTTTAATTTTGTTTTTGTAACAAGATAAAATCTGTTTTGTTTTTTATTTATTTATTTTTATTTCGAGTTTGATTTTTGTAATCAAACATATTCTCTCCTTTACTCTATTTCTTTTATTCTTGTTGTTGTTTTGTACACAACAGAATTAAATCCTTTTAAATACAGTGAAGATTGTCCAACACCTTCCACACCTTTGAACACTGCAGAAAAATGTGAGACCCCAAAGGGCTATACAAACCATGTAACAAAATGAAAAAAACAAAAACTAAAAACAACAAATTCACCAAAAAAACCAACTACGATATAAGAAAAGTCACCAATCTTCTTAAAGATGTGGTCTGGAAAGTAAGATTTGCATCAAACTAAGCAAGATCTACTTCAAAGCCCGCCATCCTCATCACCGCTGCCCAATTTCACCACTGCCATGCTTCGGACACCACCAGAAGCTAGAATGGCCTCATCTTCTAGCTAGTTCATATAATGTTGATGCTATCATAGCTTACAATACTAAAAGACTTCCTTTTAAAGGAATAATGCTTCACATGCTAGGAATGAAACTATACAAAATAGAAACTAACTATATCAAAAGTTTTTAGCAACTAACATGGTTTTTACTTTTGACTTCTCTCATTGTGCATTTAAGTTTGTGTTTGGATCTAGTATTTTTGGAAAGGAATTTACAGAAGGAAAAGAACATGATCCAAAACATAGTCTCAATAAAAGAAAACCAACATTGTCCAATTTGTTCACAAAGAAATGTTGCTGCTTTTGATAAAGCTTGCAAATTGCAATGGGGATATAAATGTTTATAGCACTACATTCTAGCAAGATTAGTGTTTAGTTCAGTCAAATGAAAGTGAAATAGAATAATCATTTATCATATTTTTCACATTTGATTCATTAAATAATATATGAAAAATATGAATAATCATTCTATATAAAAGCTATTGAACAATCGTTTTATTTAATTCTACTTTTATTCTAGTGAACTAAAACTATCTTAGTCCTCCAAAAAATCTTTTCAACATGAGTACCACCAATATATATATATATATATACATACATAATGTTCTTATGATCAAATTTTCATACCCAAAAAAAAAAATGTATATCTAATGAGATGTGTTATATCTATATCATTGTCATAGCCTCCGCTTTCAAATATTAAGCCAATATATTGACGACATATCATTTATATAACTTTTGGTATAAAAATTTAGTTATAGTAGCATTAATTTATTTTAGGATAAATTACAAACACACCCTCCGAGATTTACTTAAATTACAAATTACTCCCTGTGATTCTAAAAATTACATTATGCCTCCTGAAGTTTCTAATTTCATAACAAATAGATCATTTTATTAATAAATCATCAAGTTAATTAACAGTTTTTAATAATGTTAAATTTTATTTCAATTAATAATTCAGATAATTTTACTATTGTATAGGTGAACAGTTAGAAATTTTACTTTTTCAATTAATTCTGTTAAATAAAAAATTCTAATAGGGAGATATTTATAATTTTTCAAACTACATAGAACATTTCGTATTTTAAGCAAAGCTCAGGGGGTGTATTTGTAATTTACTCTTTATTTTAAAATGTGTGAGAGCGAATTAAAGTAATGGGAAAAATCAAGTAGAAAACTGTAAAAATATTTAATTGTAATTTTCACATTATGATTTTGATTTATCATGATTTTTTAATTTTTTTTTTTTTTTTCCCAAATATGATGAGTTTTACATTGAAAGTAAATGCAGTGGTCAAATACTAGCACTAACAAATATCATTTTCCAGTGGAACATGGCATAGACAAGTTGATAGAAAGTCATGGAACCCATTTCATTAATTTCACATCACATATGCAATACAAAATATGTGTTCCTTTCATCACAGGACCCATTTGATTTTATAATATTATAAACTTTATGCTAGTAAATATATCCGCTATTCACATTTACATTTAGAACAAACTAAATAAGTGCACTTTTTGACTTTTTATGAAATATAGGTTGGATATGGGTTGGGTTTGAAGTGATCTAGTAGAGAAATGATGTGACTTAAATAAGATAATGTGACTTAAATAGGATAGTGACTTTTTGATTTTTTTTTTGGTTATGCTAAACCAAAAATAAATATATAAGCACACTATCTTAATACATCTGTGGAAGCCTAAATCAACCTATGGGGTAACATTTACACCCCTCAAACTCAATTTCCCAAACCCACAGCTTTGCACAAACAAATACATGTGCTTTATGGTTACAATAATGCCAACTAACTTCAATCAATAATGTGGCCATCTAAAAAAAAAAAAATCAATAATGTGGAATAATGCTAAGTCCATAGAAGGTAGAACTTTAAAAGAACACAAAAAGTGTATTGTATGATTAAAATTCATTTAGAATATTGTGTGGGCAACACTTGAAAGAATAGCAATTAATGTTAGGTTTTTAAATTTTTTATCCAGAAATTTGTCCAAAAAAATTAATGTTGGACTGAGATTGATTTTATTTGTGAACTCCACCAAACAATAGTTTAATTTAGACCATACAATCATTTTTCTCAATAAATTTCTGGATAGAAATTTTGGGTACCTATCTTGAATTTTGAAATAAGAAAAAGTTTAAGTGCACAGAAAGTTTTAAATATAAAATGTACATACAAAATATAAATATATATATATATATATATTCACATATACAACATGTTTACGATTAGAAAGTAAACATTTTTTATTTCACATTCATGCCTTCTGTATTTAGAACTTTCTATGCACATAGCACAATTGTTGAAATAATTGTCCACACAATGCACGTTCTGTGAACCTAGCACTGCTGAACTTCAATTTCTATCAAGAAGTTCCTCTATCATTTGCAGTGCCACCCTTTCCTCCTCCTCCAACCCACCTCCGACCTCCTTCAACCCCGTCGTTGACGACGACGTTTCTGGCGTCACTGCCGTCTCCGGTGGTTGCTCCTTTTTCTTGCCAAGCTCTACAGTCATGACCCAACTGGAATCCGATCTTGAACCGGCACGCTTTTGCCATACTCCAATGTGAGAATTGTTCGGGTCGAGCCTCAGGCATGTGAGAGACGGTGACAGAGACTTGCAGCACTTGCGAAGTTTCGCACTTAAAATTGACGAAATTGCCGACGAGGATGATGATGACGAAGAGTTATTGTCATTGGTGGAGTGGTTTGCAATCACCGGAAAGTTTGTTTTTGCACTGTGGCCGCTCATCAGTATCGCGGCCTCGTCGTAGGCTCGGGCCGCCTCTTCGGCTGTTTCAAAAGTTCCCAGCCACACCCTTCTCTTCCTACATAAAAAAAAAAAAAAAAAAAAAAAAAAAACACAAAAGAATTTGAATTGAAGACTAGGATATATAAAATTCATGTGCAATGCAAAAAAAATAATAATAATAAACAATATGAATTTACAGTAAGGGGTGGCGAATCTCGAAAACCCAAGAACCCCAGTTGCGTTGCCTGACGCCTCTGAACTTCTTCGATTGTACCATGTTTAATTGAGAGAGAGAGAGAGAGAGAGAGGAACTGAAAATAACGGAGTCTGGTGGAGCTTTACTTATGGGGGAAGCAATATATGAAAAAAAACTGCAACCCCTTTGAAAGCCACCCCTTTGAAAGCCACCCCCACGACCCCCTTTCAATTTTGATTGGTCAATTTTTTTTTTTTTTTTTTCTTCTCCCCACTTATCAACCCCCACGTGTGTATGGGGGTGGTCGGGATGGAAATGTGTGGGGGTCCTAATCACAGCTGAGCAATATATGTGGGGAAGAGAGAGAGTATGTACTATGTGGAGTGAGAGAAAAATGCATTATCATTAGTGTTGCAAACGAGTGGAGTGGAACAGGATTTTAGTAGGTTTAGATTTGTTTTTTAAGATTTTAATGGATTTGAATTTGAGTTCAATAAAAATTTAACGAATCGAGTTTAAACTGAGTTGACTTACATTTGATTTGAGCTCGAATTTGTTCATGAGTCTTAACGAGTCAAAAAATTTATAAATTCATATTTATGTATGAGATTAAAATTACAATTAAAATTTTGATTATACAATTATATATAATATATGTATAATTAATATTTTACCAAAGGATCTGGCTTTGGTCCAGTCCGCCATCAAACTGGACCGTGCTGTTGGGCCTGTGGGAACCCACCACGGGTCTCGTTTTGAAAATCTGAATCGTTCAATGTGTAGAACTCGTCGAATACTATATGCCTGTGAAAAATCATGTTGATTGGATATCAATAGGTATGTGATCAAATCAGTTTTGTATAAAAAAAATGGACGGTGAATTAATTAACGATTGATAAAAAAACTGTTTTGATCACATAGCTATCGATAACTGATCAACGTGATTTTTCACAGGCATATAGTACTCGACGAGTTCTACACATTGAACGGTTCAAATTTTCAAAACGGAACCCGTGGTGGGCCTTCACGAGCCCAACAGCACGGTCCAGTCCGATGGTGGACTGGACCAAAGCCAGGCCCTTTACCAAAATAATAATATCTACTACCACTATTATATAAATGTACTATCTAGTTAACTATTATTTATATTTATATATTTTTAAATATATTAATAGCATATTTATGTTATTTTTTATACATATTTTTACATTATTTAATATATATATAAATAATAAATATTAAATGAGGCCGGTAACAAGCCGAGCTTATGAGTCAAGCTTTAGAATGTTTGGATTTGTTTATTAAAAATTTAATGAGCTCGAACGCAAAAAATATATATATATAAATAAAAATAATAAATAAATAAATAAAATTAACGAACCAAGTTCAAATGAGCTCTTACTGAGCCGAACTCCAGCCTGTTCACGAGTGGCTCTGTTCATTTACAACCCTAATTACCATGGTAACTAAGATATGATTATCAAAATCATTGGTAGCTTAAATTTGAGTTTATCTTAATGGTTTGAATTTGCGCTTGTCGGTCGACTGCTCAGACGATCGTTCGGACGATCGATACAACACTTATCTATTGCGGTTGTCAGTCTTGTCGACCGCGGCTATCACCTTCTTACCATATGACCGGTCAAACGATCGAGAAGCCAAAATTCAGACGATTCGGGTAACCTTAGATTCGAGTTACTAATCAGTGTTGTATTATTATTGACATGTGACACATGTGCTCTATTTGTTTGATTAGTGTTTGTTATGTTTAAGTGTTTAAGGTGCGTGTCATATATATTTGCATAAATTCTCAAAAATATAGATAATTTACCTTACAAAATCGTGTCAGTTCTCACAAATATATGAAAGTTGTGATTTCTTAAATTTTTATAGATTAAATTACGTATATTTGTGAAAACTTACGTAATTTTGTATGGTAACTTACGTATATTTATAAAAATTTGTGCAAGTGCATGTGATACATGCATATTTAAAAATTGCTTCAGTTATAATGGAAAATAAAAATTAACGAAAAATCTTTTTTATGATCAATTAAAAATAAAATTATTTGGATAGAAAATCATAAAGTATGAGTATTTTAACAAATATATTTGTATCGGGGTACTTACCAGTGTATGATACTTTATATGGTACTTCTATATACGTACCGGATATACGAAATATGTACCCAAATTTGTTCTTCTTAATTTTTGTTGTACTTAGATATACCCAGTATATACCCAAACCGAATCGTACTTTATTCAAAATAACATTTTTTTCTACTACAAAGATAAAATTCATGTTACTTGATTTATATTTATATTTATTTTTATTTTTTATCAGTAAAACAAAGAACTTTATTGACGATAATCAACATGAATATATATGACCATATATTAATGAAGGAAGAGCCAAGAGCAAAAGCAAATTGAGCACTTACCTAATCCCAATTAGGTTGGCACCAAGTAAGATACACAAACAAAAGCTAGCTCAGGCAAGTTGGTGAGATACCAACACATAAGAGAGACAAAAGAAACAAAAGCAACCAGAAAAAAGACCAGCAAAACAACAGAAATAGCACCCAGCTGAAAATGCATCTTCACCTCTAGAAATAAACCATGTACTCCATCCAACTAACACCTCCAATCAACATACACTGTACCAACACCAATGATACACCAAGAACTACCCCAATAGATTACACTTAGTAACAAATCTGCCATAAGTTGGAAATAATATCATGCACAGAAAAATGAAAATTCTTCAGATTAGACGTTGCCCATATGACCACTCTGACTTTCACCAATTCTTCTAGGTCACAAAAATAGGTTGAGCATTATTAAACAAGCATTTATTTCTATTAGTTTCCAAATTGACCATAACAAAGCTAGAGGAACAATTTTCCGAATCTCCATCACATTATTTCTAACCTTAAAACCAGCCCACCAACTCAGCAAGGGCTGCACAAACTTGAGGGTAGCCCAACTCGAACCCCACCAACCCACAATCCCATACCACAGTTTCCAAATACAACTACAATGCAATAATAAACGATTTTGTGACTCCATCTCAAACTTAAGGATGTTTGTATTAGGCTTCAACACCCTAATCCTTTGCATAAAGACAACATATTTCATCCTACCTCTCCAAGCTAACCATGCCATGAATTGAACCTTTGAGGGAGCAATATTATTCCAAATGATCTTGACAACTCTGAGATTAGACCCTTTACTTGAATCCATCCAATTCCATACTGAAGCTACAGACAAAGCTCCAGATGGATAAGCCAACCATGTGTAAGTGTCCTCTGCTTGAATTCTTAAACTGGGTGCCACCTGAAGATACACAGTCAAGTTATGAAGCTCCTTCTCTTCCCAAGAAAAAAACGGTCTTCTGAAAATGAAATTCCAAGCATCACCCCATCTTTCCTTTGACAGAAATCAAACAATGAACCATCATTCTCAACTGATAATGAAAAAAGTCCAGGAAAAGCAAGGGATAAACTCTGATCATCAATCCATACATCTACCCAAAATTTTGTCCTAATACCATTTCCAATCACAATCTTGAAATTAGACGAGAAGAACTCCTCAAGGGTGGATTACTTGTAGCTAAGGACATAATATCCTTCCACGTGATAGATAGCGCACCTGACTCCACTGTCAATGTTATAGCGACCCCGGTCTTCTCCCATTTGATTATTGTATCCGGACTTAGGTTCCGTAGATTCTGTCATTGTATAATTGTTGTTGTGTCCCTTATTTTCTCATTTGGACTTATAGGATATGTTGGGCAGGTTTGTTTCAGGTTGGTTGGATTTAGAAACCAAGTGTTGCTGTCCAGAATTTTGGATCTTCGCTCGAGCGAGGAGTTTGTCGCTCGAGCGAGCTGTTATTTTTGGTTCTTCGCTCAAGCCGGGGTTTGGTAGCTCGAGCGAGAGGTTGCGTCTGATTTGGACCTGTAGCTGTGCATTCTTGGCTCGAGCGAGCTTTTCATCGCTCGAGCGTGTTAGTTCGTTCTTCGCTCGAGCGATAGTTCCTTCGCTCGAGCGTGTGTCTGGTTACAGACCTGAGGGTTTGAGTTCTTCGCTCGATCGAGTTTTCTTTCGCTCGAGCGAGCTTTTGGGTTGTTGGCTCGAGCAAGGCTTCCTTGGCTCGAGCGTAGCTTCTCTGTGTCTGGTCGCTCGAGCGACCAAGTCTTCGCTCGAGCGAGCCTGTCCAGTTTATATACACAGCAGCGAGTTTTGATCAGTCTTTTTCATCTTCTTTTGATTCCAAACCCTAGGTCTGACTTCTCTCTCTCCCTACTCACCTTCTTTCTTAGATTTGATCTATTTAGAGGGTGTTTCTACCCTAGTTGCTTTATTAAAAATATAGAGGGAGTCGAGGACTTTCATTTAATCTGAACATTTGGCGATTTGGAGCATATTGGTATTTGGGCACTCATCTCTGTCTTCACCATTTGGGTTGTTTTCTTCGAGATAGGGATTTCCTACTCCATTTTATAGGTTTTGTTCTAAGTTTTGGTATTTTGATATGTTGGGGATACTTTGGTAAATTTTGGGAAAAACCCTAGTTGTATTATTAAATTAATTTGTATAATTAATTCATGGAATTGGGAAAAGATTGTTAAATTCATGGAATTGGGGAATTCATTGATTAAATGGCGTAGTTGGATAATTTGAATCATTTGTGTAATAACCCTCACCACTGATTACCGTTAAACATTGATTACTGATAATTGAACTGATTATAAGTACTGAACTGACTGACTGAAATTGAAAACCGAATTGACTGAGTACATGTTAGTTAATTGCATTTTATCTGTTGACAGTATGATTATCTGTTCATGTTCATATGTTTAAACTGCTAATTGAAAGCCTTATCGGCGGCCGAATCCGAAACCGATTAGTGTTCTATGATCCTTAGAATTAATGTGATTTTATAGTATAATTATCTGAAAATTGATTAGGTATGATTAAATTAGATTAAATATCGATTAATCGCATAGTTTGATTTAATTACCGTTCCGCCACTTAGTGGACCACTATCTCTTGAACCTTGTATACACTCCACGTATTGATCAAACAAACATTTTCTTCTCCTCTTCTTGCCTCAACCGACCCAAGTTAGAGAGTGAGAGAGAGTTGAGTTGTTCTTGAGAGATTTGCTTGATCTTGCTTGGAATTGAAGTGTTGATTGCTACTTTGAGCTCCTAGACCTTGAACACAAGACTAAGGTAGGACATTCATCTTCTTGTTGTTGTCTTAGAATCCATTCTTGCACAATTCATGCTTTAATTGTAGAGTTAAGCCATGTTTTGGTGCATACATGTTGAATTGAAGCTCATTCCATGCTTGCATGTGTTCTTGGTTGAGTTTTGAGTTGTTTTCGTGGCAAAAATGTTACATGCATGTTCATAATTATGTTAAGTCCATGATTTCACCATGTTTTGAAAATAATTGGCTCTTTAGAGCATCAAATCGAAGCTTTGAAATGGTTTGAATCCATGCATGTTTGCATGTTCATCTTGTACTTGAAAAATGGTTTAAATTGAGTTTGAATTAAACACCCTTGGGCTTTGATTTCTTAAAATTGAGCTTTGAAACATGTTATTCTATGTGTTTATAAATGTTTTCCAGAAAATGGGCCCAAGAGGATTGGTTTTGATGCTTTTGAGCTTGGTTTTGAACCTGGAGCTCGAATTTGGGATTTCCAGATTTCAGTCGTCCGCTCGAGCGGGGGGGAAGTGCCGCTCGAGCGGTAAAATCGAGCTTCCAGCATCTTGCACTGTTTTACAGTCCGCTCGAGCGGAGGATTGGACGCTCGAGCGGAGTCATGTCTCAAGCTCGAGCGGGCGTCGAGCAGGGATTTCACCCATCCAGTACTTTTACAGTACGCTCGAGCGGGAAAGTTTACGCTCGAGCGTGTACCTTTGTTTGCCTGTACGCTCGAGCGGGGAAACCTGCGCTCGAGCGGGACTCTGTTTTTCTGAAAATCCTGAAAATGCTTTTAAATGTGCATCTTTGCATCCTCATCCCATTCTAGGCATTCTTAGGCCTAGTTCAAGGCATCTTGTTGAGGATATAGATGTAGAACACACCGAGGCATTAGGAATTAAGTTATTACCGTTCCCAATTGGGTAGCTTAGTGTGTGTTCAATCTGTTAACTGTGTAGGGTTGGCGACTGGGGAGACACGCTCTAGCATATTGTAGCCCAAACTCTGTGAGTAACAATTGTGTAAAGATATGTTCAACTGATATCTTTTGAATACTGAACTGAACTGTTTACTGAACTGGTATTACTAAATGAATGTATGTCCTTTATTTCTGAACTGTACTGTGGCATCCTTAGTACCTACTGTTTACTGTTACTGTTACTGTTACTGTTACAGAGATCTCTATCGGTTCCCTCGTGGAGCCACTACTGTTTACTGACTGATGGCCATCATTACTGTTCGGTCTTTAAGACCTACTGTTTACTGCTATGCTAATGGATGTACCACATATGACTGAATAACTGTTCTGACTGAAAGACTGAAGTATTGTTTAATGAACTGATTTCATTACTGTAAGGACATTTCATTCATAACCTCTTTACGCACTAAGTTATTCACTGGGCTTTAGCTCACTGTTTATATATATATGTAGGTGCTCAGCCACCAGACCGGAGCTAGGAGCGTGGGTTAGACTCCAGTTTTGTCAAGCCAGCCTTTGTGCCTCACTGCGAGGTTCCGAGTTGCCATGCTATGGCTTGGGGGTGTTTTGTTTGTTTTCCCCCGCCTGTCTTCATACTGTCTAACTGTTCTGTATAGACTGAATGTTTACCGTACTGTTATCAAGGGATTAGGTCCCTGTACTGTGTGACTGTAAATTCTGTATAGACTGTACTGTTTGTGTATGTATGAATGCATGAAAAATCTTTTTGGCATACAGACTGTCACAGCTCATTGGACATTGTTTAATTACTGTATTGGCTTCCGCCAGGCCCTGTACTTTGTTTTACTGTATTACTGTTAAGCAGGCCTTCGGTAATCTCGGATTACTGACCGGTTACGGTGCTAAACCCATAGGGCCGGGTTTGGGTCGTGACAGAGTGGTATCAGAGCGATACTTAACCACGAGTTATACCGCACACACGTGTCCAAATGAGCTATAGGGTGTCCTAGAAAAGTTATTAGGGCATCTCATGAGCATGATAAGTGTGTGGTTATGTTATGACTGAATACATGCCAATGTGGTAAAACTGTTATAACTGCTTATAGTGAAATGGACAATGCAAATGAACCTGAGTCCTCATCTACTGAGGCAAGAATGGAAAGAATGGAAAGAATGATGGAATTGATAACTGCTAGACTTGAACAACAACAGAACCAACCGCCCCCACCTCCTCCTCCTCCGGTACAGCCGGAACCTAATGTGAATGTGAATGTGAATGATGGGGATATAATTGCTCTTACCCAGAAGTTCAGCAAAATGAAACCGCCATCCTTTCAGGGAGGCCTTGAACCGTTAAAAGCTGAAGCTTGGGTTCTGGAAACAGAAAAACTATTTGAAGTGTTCCCATGTTCAGAAGCGAATAAAGTACTGTTAGCTACCTTCACCTTACAAGAAGAAGCTAGAAGGTGGTGGATGTTGATCCGTGATACAAATACTGTTATGACTTGGGCTCAGTTCAAGGAGTCCTTCTTTGAAAAGTATTTCCCTCAGTGTGTCAGGGATAGAAAGGTGATTGAATTTGAACAGCCGAAGCAGGGCACAATGTCCGTTGCCGAATATGAAACAAAATTTACTGAACTTTCCCGTTATGCACCGCATATGGTGGATACTGAGTATAAGAAGGCCAGAAAATTTGAAGGTGGCCTTAATGTTGCAATCCTTGACCGGATAAATGTTTTGAAACTACCGACTTTTGTGGGTGTTCTTGATCGGGCATTGATGGCCGAGTCGAACATTGCAGCAGTGAAACAATCTGAAACACCAACAACTGAATGGCATGGTAAAAGGCAGGGTTTCAAATTCAAGAAAGGCAAGCACAACCCGGCCAACAAGAAACAGAATACGGGGTCGACAACTAGCCCCAGCCAAGGGAGTGGGTTTATACCACCCTGTTCTGAGTGTGGCAAGAAGCACAAAGGGGTTTGTTATAAACTATCTGGAGCCTGTTACAGATGTGGCAAAGTGGGCCACATGGTTAGAGACTGTCCCTCTGCTCCGCAAGTTAGTAGCAAAGCTACACCAAGCGCAGCAGCATCAACTGTAGCACCAAAGCCTAACCCCAGAACTACCGGGAAGGAGCCCATGAGGCAGGGCCGAGTGTTCGCCCTAGTACCGGGAGACGTCCAGAATACCGAGACCGTTGTGTCTGGTATTCTCTCTATTTGTACTCAAAATGCATATGTACTGATTGATTCGGGGTCTACGCATTCATATGTATCGCATGCTTTCTCACGGAAATTGAATAGACCCTTAGAACCTATGAACTATCTGTTAGCTGTATCATCACCCGTAGGGGGATCCATGACATGTGCTTATATGTACCCCGCATGTGAAATTATTGTTGGGGATATGCATCTGTTTATTGATTTACTGCCATTGAACATTGATCATTTTGATGTAATATTGGGGATGGATTGGTTACAAAAATATCATGCCACTATTGACTGTGTGACCAAGCAAGTTGTTTTTCGTCCACCGGGTTTACCTGAATTTGTGTTTAATGGGAGTGGAGTAGTACCTCCTCCGTATTTGATTTCGTCAGTGAAAGCTGTTAAATTAATGAGAAAGGGGTGTAAAGGATATCTGTGTTCTGTACTGACTGTGTCTACTGATGATAATGTTAAAACTGATGTGAATTGCATTCCTATAGTCAGAGAATTCCCAGATGTATTCCCAGATGATCTGCCAGGGGATTTGATTGACAGGGAGATTGAATTCGCGGTTGATGTGATTCCGGGCACACAGCCGATATCGAAAGCTCCTTACAGAATGGCCCCAACTGAACTGAAAGAATTGAAAGTACAACTGCAGGAACTGCTGGATAAGAAGTTTATCAGGCCCAGTACTTCACCATGGGGTGCACCGGTTTTGTTTGTAAAGAAGAAAGATGGCTCACTGAGACTGTGCATTGACTACCGTGAACTGAATAAGGTAACTGTAAAGAATAAATACCCATTGCCACGCATTGATGATTTATTTGATCAGTTACAGGGTGCACAAGTGTTTTCCAAAATCGATCTCAGATCGGGGTATCATCAACTGAAGGTTAAACCAGAAGACATTGATAAAACTGCTTTTAGAACGAGGTATGGCCATTACGAATTTTTAGTTATGCCATTCGGAGTCACGAATGCCCCTGCTGCTTTTATGGACCTCATGAACAGAATTTTTAAACCATACCTTGATGATTTTATTGTAGTATTTATTGATGACATATTGATTTACTCCAAAAGTATAGAACAACATGAACATCATCTGAGACTTGCCCTGCAGACCCTAAGAGAACAGAAACTGTATGCTAAACTGTCTAAATGTGAATTCTGGCTTGACCATGTTATGTTTTTGGGGCATGTTGTTAGCAAAAATGGAATTTCTGTTGATCCGCAGAAAATTGAAGCTGTAGTGAACTGGCCTAGACCAACAAATGTGACTGAAGTCCGAAGCTTTTTGGGATTGGCTGGATATTACAGACGATTTGTCAAAGATTTCTCCAAAATTGCCCTACCACTAACTCAGTTAACTCAGAAGGGGACATCATTTGACTGGACTGACCAAAGGGAATCAACATTCCAAGAGTTGAAAACTCGACTTGTGACTGCACCGGTTTTGACTTTACCTTCAGGTACGGATGGTTATACTGTATTTAGTGATGCTTCTCATAAGGGTTTGGGGTGTGTGTTAATGCAGAATGGAAAAGTTATTGCTTATGCTTCCCGACAGTTGAGACCGCATGAAAAGAACTACCCGACCCATGATCTGGAACTTGCTGCAGTAGTATTTGCACTGAAAATCTGGCGTCACTACCTGTACGGGGTGACATGTGAAGTATACACCGACCACAAGAACTTAAAATATTTCTTCACACAGAAAGAACTGAACATGAGACAGCGGAGATGGCTGGAACTGATTAAAGACTATGACCTACAGATATTGTACCATCCGGGAAAAGCCAATACCGTTGCCGATGCATTGAGCCGGAAATCGATTGGAAACTTAGCTTGTTTGCTTACAGGACAGAAAGAGTTGCTTTGTGACCTTGAAAAATCTGAAATCGAAATTGTTTTACGAGAACAAGGTGGAACCTTAGCTGCTATTTCTGCTCAACCGGCACTGATTGAAGAGATTAAAGAGAAACAGCAACTGGATGACTTCTTGAAGAAGATCATCGAAGAAAGAGAATCTAAACCGAGACCGGGATTCAAATTTGAGAACAATGTACTAAAATTTCATGAAAGACTGTGTGTACCGAATGATACTGAACTGAAAAGAAGAGTTCTGCAAGGGGGCCACAACTCAAGATTTTCTATCCACCCGGGGAATACGAAAATGTACCAAGATCTGAAATAGAATTTCTGGTGGCCGGGAATGAAGAAAGAAATTGCCGACTTTGTGTCCAAATGTCTTCATTGCCAACAAGTCAAGGCCGAACATCAACGACCTGCCGGATTATTGCAACCCCTACCCATACCAGAGTGGAAATGGGAGCATATCACGATGGATTTTATCGTTGGGTTACCTCGCTCCAGAAAAGGTATGGATTCAATTTGGGTTATTGTTGATAGACTAACCAAATCTGCTCACTTCTTACCTGTCAAGACAATCTATAATGCGGACAAATTGGCCGTTATCTATATTGATGAGATTGTAAGACTGCATGGAGTGCCAGTGTCTATTGTTTCCGACAGGGATTCGAAGTTTACATCAAGGTTTTGGCAAAGTCTACAGACTGCACTGGGTACTGAATTGAGGCTGAGTAGTGCCTATCATCCTCAGACAGATGGCCAGTCAGAAAGGACCATCCAAACTCTGGAGGATTTACTGAGAATGTGTGTCCTTGATTTTCAGGGAGACTGGGAAAGTCATCTGCCATTAGTTGAATTCGCCTACAATAACAGCTACCATTCGAGTATTGGTATGGCGCCCTTCGAGGCATTGTATGGCAGAAAATGTAGATCTCCGATTTGCTGGGCAGAAGTTGGAGATGGGCCTTTGCTTGGGCCCGAGATTGTGTATGAAACAACTGAAAAAGTGAAACTGATACAGCAAAGACTGAAAACTGCACAGAGTAGACAAAAAAGTTATGCAGATATCAGAAGACGGGACAGAGAGTATGAAGTGGGTGATCACGTTTTTGTGAAAGTGACACCAATGAAGGGCCAGACTCGTTTTGGAGTCAAAGGCAAGTTAGCACCGAGATACGTCGGACCATACGAGATCATTGAGAAAATCAATCCGGTGGCGTATCAAGTTGCGCTTCCTCCTGAAATGGAGCACATGCATAACGTCTTCCACATCTCTATGTTGAGAGACTACCTTCGGGATCCTTTCCATGTAATAGAGCCTACTCGTGTAGTGCTGAGTGATGACTACACTTACGAGGAACGGCCCATACAGATTGTAAACAGACGAATCAAGAAACTGAGGAACAAAGAGATCCCGCTAGTGAAAGTTGACTGGTAGAACCATGGTGGTGTGTATGCCACTTGGGAAAGGGAAGATGACATGGCCAGAAGATATCCTGACCTGTTCCCACTGAACCCTGTTTTCTTCCAGGATGAAGGTAACTCGAGTTTAGAGGACTAAACTCTTTATAAGGAGGGGAGACTGTAATAACCCTCACCACTGATTACCGTTAAACATTGATTACTGATAATTGAACTGATTATAAGTACTGAACTGACTGACTGAAATTGAAAACCGAATTGACTGAGTACATGTTAGTTAATTGCATTTTATCTGTTGACAGTATGATTATCTGTTCATGTTCATATGTTTAAACTGCTAATTGAAGGCCTTATCGGCGGCCGAATCCGAAACCGATTAGTGTTCTATGATCCTTAGAATTAATGTGATTTTATAGTATAATTATCTGAAAATTGATTAGGTATGATTAAATTAGATTAAATATCGATTAATAGCATAGTTTGATTTAATTACCGTTCCGCCACTTAGTGGACCACTATCTCTTGAACCTTGTATACACTCCACGTATTGATCAAACAAACATTTTCTTCTCCTCTTCTTGCCTCAACCGACCCAAGTTAGAGAGTGAGAGAGAGTTGAGTTGTTCTTGAGAGATTTGCTTGATCTTGCTTGGAATTGAAGTGTTGATTGCTACTTTGAGCTCCTAGACCTTGAACACAAGACTAAGGTAGGGCATTCATCTTCTTGTTGTTGTCTTCGAATCCATTCTTGCACAATTCATGCTTTAATTGTAGAGTTAAGCCATGTTTTGGTGCATACATGTTGAATTGAAGCTCATTCCATGCTTGCATGTGTTCTTGGTTGAGTTTTGAGTTGTTTTCGTGGCAAAAATGTTACATGCATGTTCATAATTATGTTAAGTCCATGATTTCACCATGTTTTGAAAAGAATTGGCTCTTTAGAGCATCAAATCGAAGCTTTGAAATGGTTTGAATCCATGCATGTTTGCATGTTCATCTTGTGCTTGAAAAATGGTTTAAATTGAGTTTGAATTAAACACCCTTGGGCTTTGATTTCTTAAAATTGAGCTTTGAAACATGTTATTCTATGTGTTTATAAACGTTTTCCAGAAAATGGGCCCAAGAGGATTGGTTTTGATGCTTTTGAGCTTGGTTTTGAACCTGGAGCTCGAATCTGGGATTTCCAGATTTCAGTCGTCCGCTCGAGCGGGGGGGAAGTGCCGCTCGAGCGGTAAAATCGAGCTTCCAGCATCTTGCACTGTTTTACAGTCCGCTCGAGCGGAGGATTGGACGCTCGAGCGGTGTCATGTCTCAAGCTCGAGCGGGCGTCGAGCGGGGATTTCACTCATCCAGTACTTTTACAGTACGCTCGAGCAGGAAAGTTTACGCTCGAGCGTGTACCTTTGTTTGCCTGTACGCTCGAGCGGGGAAACCTGCGCTCGAGCGGGACTCTGTTTTTCTGAAAATCCTGAAAATGCTTTTAAATGTGCATCTTTGCATCCTCATCCCATTCTAGGCATTCTTAGGCCTAGTTCAAGGCATCTTGTTGAGGATATAGATGTAGAACACACCGAGGCATTAGGAATTAAGTTATTACCGTTCCCAATTGGGTAGCTTAGTGTGTGTTCAATCTGTTAACTGTGTAGGGTTGGCGACTGGGGAGACACGCTCTAGCATATTGTAGCCCAAACTCTGTGAGTAACAATTGTGTAAAGATATGTTCAACTGATATCTTTTGAATACTGAACTGAACTGTTTACTGAACTGGTATTACTAAACGAATGTATGTCCTTTATTTCTGAACTGTACTGTGGCATCCTTAGTACCTACTGTTTACTGTTACTGTTACTGTTACAGAGATCTCTATCGGTTCCCTCGTGGAGCCACTACTGTTTACTGACTGATGGCCATCATTACTGTTCGGTCTTTAAGACCTACTGTTTACTGCTATGCTAATGGATGTACCACATATGACTGAATAACTGTTCTGACTGAAAGACTGAAGTATTGTTTAATGAACTGATTTCATTACTGTAAGGACATTTCATTCATAACCTCTTTACGCACTAAGTTATTCACTGGGCTTTAGCTCACTGTTTATATATATATGTAGGTGCTCAGCCACCAGACCGGAGCTAGGAGCGTGGGTTAGACTCCAGTTTTGTCAAGCCAGCCTTTGTGCCTCACTGCGAGGTTCCGAGTTGCCATGCTATGGCTTGGGGGTGTTTTGTTTGTTTTCCCCCGCCTGTCTTCATACTGTCTAACTGTTCTGTATAGACTGAATGTTTACCGTACTGTTATCAAGGGATTAGGTCCCTGTACTGTGTGACTGTAAATTATGTATAGACTGTACTGTTTGTGTATGTATGAATGCATGAAAAATCTTTTTGGCATACAGACTGTCACAGCTCATTGGACATTGTTTAATTACTGTATTGGCTTCCGCCAGGCCCTGTACTCTGTTTTACTGTATTACTGTTAAGCAGGCCTTCGGTAATCTCGGATTACTGGCCGGTTATGGTGCTAAACCCATAGGGCCGGGTTTGGGTCGTGACAATTTGTCTATTGAATTGTTGACATAGTTATTTTCAGTTTAGAAATAATTGTTTTGGGCTATTGGTGGAGGATAGTCGTGATTGTTGTAGACATTGCATGTAGATTAGGAATAACTGAAACTAATCACATTGGTTAAGTCACTAATTTTGACTATTGCATTGATACAGAAAATACGTGTATTGATTGAGCATTGCATTTGCATACATTGTTTTGTGTGGGATGAGATAGGGGATGTACTCCACGGTTTAGGGGAAGATAGGGGATGGACCTCTAAACCGGATTTTGTTTGGGAGGAGATAGGGGATGGACTCCATTAGCATCACTTTTATGTGTGCTTATTTATATAGAAGTGTTTTATTGATACAGCACTAAAATGTGTATCAATCTGGAAGTATGAAGTGTTTTGATTTGAGCTTGAGTCTCATTTGTTTGTTGATATTGGAAGGATGTAATTCACTGTTGTAAGTTTGGTCAGGTTCTAAGCCATGTTGATAAAATTGGAAACTAAAACGTGTCTTAGACAATAGTGTCATGAGACTGTAAAATGAAGTAATTGATTATCTTGGTTAACCATCTGTTGAATGCTATTGCTTTATTCATTGCTTATATGTGGTTTAGTATATTTCTACTGGGCTGTGGCTCACCCTTTATGGGAACATCATTTTCAGGTTCAGGTGATAAGCTACCTCCAAGGACTTAACTTGGAAGGACTTGAATTTTGAAGACTATTCTTAGTTATTTGTTTTTTTTTATTGTTAGTACCTGTAAACACTCAAGCCTAGGGCTTTATTTATATTTGAGTTAGAACTCATACTTTGTGTCCAAGTGTTGTCTTGGAAAGATGTAAGCCGGTAGGGCATTTACTTTGATGTTACATGTAATGCTTTTGTTTAGTAAGACTCTGATGGATATTATAATGAATTATTAAAGTGTTTTCTTTAAATAATGCATGTCAATGATATATATAATGGGTATATTTTTGAGGGCGTTACAATGAACCCCATCTGCCACCATTCTGACCATACTTGTAGCACACCACATGTTTCCATAATGCTTTATCTTCCAAGCCATACTTCTACCAACATTTGATTAACAAGCACTCATTGACCTCACTGAGCTTCCTCACACCAAACCCACCTTGGCTTTTATTTTTGCACACCTCCTCCCACTTTTCAAGATGTACTTTTCTCCTCACCTCATCAATGTCATCAGTAAACTAAATGTGAGACAACTTCAGTTCACTATGACCCACAACAGCTCTTTTGATCATCCCCTAACCTTTTGCTCTTTCCATTAAAATATTCAACCCCTCTGCCAGCAAGTTGAAAGGAAAGGTAAAAGAGGATCACCTTGCCTCAGCCCTTTATGAGGAGAGAACTCTAAAGTTGGAGACCCATTAACTAACATAAAGATTCTAGCTGAGGATATGCATGTCTTTATCCATCCCACCTACTTGTCATCAAAAACCAAAATTGCACATCATTGAACACAGGAACCCCCAATTTGCTGAATCATATGCCTTTTCGAAATCCAATTTAAGAATAACTCCTTTTCTCTTTGTCTTTTTCCACTAGTTCACCACCTTATTAGCAATTAAGATCCCATCAAATATACATCGTCCACTTAAAAAACCTGACTGAACTTCACTAATAATCATAGGAAGTACCTGCTTCAATCTTCTTGATTGAACTTTTGCGAGAATCTTATACACTGAACTTACCAAGCTTATTGGCCTAAAATCAGTCAACCCAATAGGACAATCCTTCTTTGGGATGAGTGTTATGAATGAACTATTAACACCTTTAGCTAACTTCCTATTTAAATGAAATTCCTTCATCATCTGCACAACCTCATCTTTTATAACACCCCAACACCTTTGGAACAAGCTAGATTGAATCCATCAGGCCCAGGAGCTTTCTTCCCATCACACTCCTTCACAGTATCCCAAATCTCTACCTCTGAAAATTTTGCCTCCAACATACTTGCTGATTCTTGGCTGATTTTAGCATACACATACCAGCTAGTTCAAGTCTGTCCACCCAATCTTCTGTAAACAACTTATTGAAGGAACTCACCACTGCTTGTTTAATTAAATATGGCCGATCAATTAAGGTCCCATTCACGTACATAAATTCAAGCATATTCTTCTTTTGCCTTCTACTAGCCATAATATGAAAGAACCTTGTGTTCTTGTCCCCAATTTCAACCCATAACAATCTGGATTTTTGATGCCACATACTCTCTTTTTTCTTATTCAGATGCCACACTAACCTCTGAATCTCTCTTCTTTGGATTTTTTCAAACTCCTGCTGGTCTCTGACTTCAGCCATTAAATCTCATTTATGTCATTCATCCTCAACTTTTTTCATTTTTTCATCAACATTTCCAAACACTTCACTATTCCATCTTCTTAATTGACCACTCAAATGCCCCATCTTTTTCATAATCCTATAACTAGCTGTCACGACCCAAACCTGCCCCTATGGGTTTAGCACCGTAACCAGCTAGTAATCCGAGATTACCAAAGGCCTGCTTAACAGTAATACAGTAATACAGAGTACAGTGGCATGGCGGAAGCCAAAACAGTAAGTCAACAGTGTCCAATGAGCTATGACGGTCTGTATGCAAAATGACTTTTTATACATATATATCATCAGTGCAAAACAGTTTGTACAACATTTACAATCATCCAGGTCAGGAACTTAATCCCTATTAAGACAGTACAGTACAGTGTTATCAGTCTATACGATAATACAAAATAGATACAGAGATAGACGGGGGAAATTAAAACACCCCTAAGCCATAGCTTGAACGGGCTCAGAACCTCGCAGTGAGGCACATAAGTTGGCTTGACAAAACTGGAGTTTACCCCGACACTTCTAGCAACGGTCCGGTGCTTGAACACCTACATATTTATATGAGCAGTGAGCTAAAACCCAGTGAATAACATAATGCGTAAAGAGGTTAAGAATGAATGTCCTTACAGTATTGAAAGCAGTCAATTAAATCAATATATCAGTTATTCAGTCATTACAGTCATATGTGGTACATCCCGTAGCAAAACAGTACAGTAGGTCTTATCAGACCGAACAGTCAGTTGATGGCCATCATATCAGTAAACAATAGTGGTTCCAACATGGGAACCGACAGAGATCTCTGTAACAGTAGCAGTAACAGTAACAGTAACAATAGTTGCTAAGGATGCCACAATACAGTTCACAATTAGGACATCATTCATTCAGTAACAGTATCATTTCAGAAAACAGTACAGTTCAATTGTTTAGAAGATAATCATATTTGAACATATCTTTACACAGTTGTTACTCACAGAGTTCTGGGCTACAGTTAAGCTAGAGCGCATCCTCAGATGCCAACCCTACACAGTTTACAAGATGAACACACACTAAGTTCACATTCAGGAAACAAAGACTTAGTCCCTACTTAGACTCGGTGTGGTTCTACATCTATATCCTCATTAAGATGCCTTAAACTAGGCCTAAGAATGCCTAGGATGAAATGAGGATGCAAAGATGCACTTTAAAAGCATTTTCAGAATTTTCAGAAAACAGAGGTCCCACTCGAGCTTAGGTTACTCCGCTCGAGCGGAAATGCAGACAAAGGTTTCCGCTCGAGCTCATACTTAGACGCTCGAGCGTACTGCAAAACAGTCAAAAGTGCTGGATAGATGAAATTCACGCTCGATTGGGCACTCGACACCCGCTCGAGCTTAAGACACAAGGTCCCGCTCGAGCGTCAATTACCCCGCTCGAGTGGACATCAAAACAGTACAAAGTACTGGGAGCACGAATTTCACGCTCAAGCGCCAGTCACCCGCTCGAGCGTGAGTTCAAAATCTAGAATTCCCAGATTTGAACCTCAAGCTCAAATTCAACTTCAAATGTATCAAATTCGATTCCTTTGGGCCCATTTCCTGGAAAGCACTTCAAAACTCATTGTTTAACATGATTCAAAGCTCAATTGTAAAAATCAAAGCCCAAAGGTAGTTCAAATAAATCCAATTTCAAACCAAAACTCAAGAACATAACTCAAACATGACATGCATGAGTTTAAACCAGTTCAAAGCTTCGATTACTTGCTCGAATGAGTCAATTCCTTCAAAACCAAGATGAGTTCATGATCCAATGCAAACATATGAAAATGCAAGTGCCAAATTCCATATATTCAACCTCAAAATGCTAGGATATAAACATGCATGCATGGAATGAACTTCAATTCAACAATTTAAAGTTAATTCATGCCCTTAATCTCTAAACTTCCATAAACCATGCAACATATAACTTGATTACATGAACAAGAAGGTACAATCTCTACCTTAAGTCTTGAATCAAAGGCAAGGAGGCTCAATTATGCAATCTCTCTTCATTTCCTTCAAATCTCCAAACTAAAATTGATGAATTCAAGTTGAAAACACTCTTTTCCTCTCACTCTCTCACTCTAGTCGGCTATTCTCTCAAAATGGTTGAGGAAGAGTTGTGTAATGCAAGACTAAGTCTTAGACAAAGTTTGGTGTAGTGGCCCACTCAAATGGCAAAGTTGTAATTAAAGCCAACATATGTAATTTATCAATATTGATCCAATTTAATCGTACCAAATCAGTTTTCAAATAAACACACCATAAAATCACATAAATTCTAAGGATCAGAAAACATCAATCGATTCTGGATTCGGCCGCCGATAAGGCCTTCAATTCGCAATTTAAACATAAAACATGGACAGATAATTTAACAGTCAAACAGATAGAAATGCATTTAAACTAGTACATTCAATCAGTCAGTTCAATATTTCAGTCGATTCAATTACTTATCACAATCAGTCTCAGTTTAGCAGTAATTAGTGGTTAACCAGTAATTAGTGGTGAGGGTTATTACACTAGCCCACCCACTTACCTGACAGTTATCCCAAGCATTCTTGACTTCAGCCACAAAACTTGGATGAGTGCTCCATGCATTAATACACCTAAATGGTTTAGGCCCCCAATTCCTCTCATCGTTCATGATGATAACTGGGCAATGATCAGAGATACTTCTATTCAATCCCTATTGTTTAAAAGAGAATTTCTCAAGCCAGCCAATATCCAAAAGAAATCTATCTAATCTGCTCCACCTTTCTCCATCCACATTTCTCCATCCACATCATTGCACCATATAAATGACCTCCCTAGCATTGGTACGTCATGCAGCTCCATAATATCAATGAAATCGTTAAAGTCCTTCATCCTCATATCCCTCCTAACACACCCTTTTTCTTTCAATCATGAACCTGATCTCATTAAAATCACCTCCAATACAGCAGGGACTTGTGAAAGCTAATTTTAATTTTGATAATGATTCCTATAAGATCCTCCAACCTATAACATCATTCGGTGCATACATTTAAAATAACACACTCAAAAGTATGATTGAGGATACCTGCCATTACTATGAAACCTTTGTTGCTACAATACTCTTTAAGCTCAAATACCTCAAGATTCCATAAACAAAGAAGACCATATGCACTTCCTTTAGCACCCTCCTCCAAAAAACCCACATCCTCAGCTGGCCATAAAGACTTGATAAATATATCATCAATATTGCTTCTCTTTGTTTCCTAAAGTAATAGTACCTTAATTTTTCTATCTCTAACAAAATTCTTAACACTTCTCCTCTTTTCTGGTCTTCTCAGACCCTTACATTCCATGTTATGATCTTCATCAAAAAACATTAAACGCATTCCTAGACCCCTGTAACCACCCATAAGCTTAGGCAGCCACATCAGCTTCTTACACCCTTTCTCTGTCCTTCACTTCAAGTTGGATAATTCTGCTAACAACCTCCTTATCCTTACCTTGACAATCCAAACCAAGTTCCTTCCCAACTTGAAGTGTATCTTGAGCTTCATTTCGTAGCTTCCTCCTCCCCCTCCTTGAATTATTACTTTGCGAAATTGATAATGAATTGTCGCCACAGCCGCTCTAAAAATAGCCCATTTCTGAAGCAATTTCTAGGCAAAACCCCTTTTTGATTTAAATGGCTTTGATTGTGCTTTGCCCTTCTTCTCATTGCAGAGCCTTTCCTCTTACCCTGATTAACACTTGCATCAACACCTTTCCTTATATCTGATGGATTACCTTTTTCCTTTTTTTGAACCTGGGCTGATTGTAAAAGAATAAGTGGGCCAGTCTGAGAATGGGCTACAAAATCACTTAAGTTCGAGGCTTCCACAATGGGCCCATTTGCTATTGCCCTAGACTAGTTCCCATTTAACACTACTTAAAGATTGATATTAGCCCCAATACAATCTGGCCCACCAATGCTTCTCATAAATCTAGGTGTACAAACATAGCCCTCCACATTTTGAATTTCATCTAACATCTCATTTCTTGGGCTAGCCAACTGCTCCAGACATTCCACATTACCTTTTTCATTACCTTCTACATTTCCCAAACCACACTCTGTTTCATTAACCACAGAATCTACCAACCTCTCATTAAATCCACATTTATTCGCTTGCTCACTTTCCACCTTGTCCTCATCATTGGTTGTCACCATATCATTCTTTGACATGCCCACATCTTCCTTTGCCACCTCATCATTCCTTGCATTTCCATCATCTTCATCGTCCTTACTTCCATCACCAATTTGTGACTGCGGCTTAAAACCAACACTCTGTGAATTAGAGGCAAGGATCTCATCACTCACCTCCCTAGTGCAATGGTTAGACATATCAAGTAACGGACAATCTTCACCTACTCGAACTGGGTCCATTGACCCATTACAATCCAATAGCACCACAATATTGATAAACTCCATTTTGGATGTAACAACTCTAACCTTGCCATACTGAAAGGTACGGGGATTGTTAATGGCATCATCAAGCTACACCACTTCACCTCACAAGCTGCCAATGTCTTTAAATGTATTAACACTCCACACATTAAGTGGTACTCCCATACAAGTAATCCAAACACATCTTTCACTTCCAATGAACTTCCCTTTTCCCCAGTCAGTTATGGAATCACTCCACTCAAAAATCCACTCATTCATGCGTGCCATTTTATCATTCATCTGTTGCTTTGAGGCGAAGGTTAATACTGCTAACCTACCACCCCCACTTCTAACTCTGACTCCTTTCACCCTTTCCTTTACCTCATCTTTAAACTCATTGAAAGACAGAAAGAATTTAAGATTCACCAACAGACTATCATGCAACCATCCATTTCCAGTCTCTCTTACTTTAACTATCATTCTCTCCTTCTCTGAGTTAGTACCGTTTTACATGGCTTCTGCATAGGATCTCCTTCCTTGATTCTGCACTCCTGTTTGGGGAAATACCCTCTGATCCCACCTTTCCATCCTCCCCTTCCTTCTGTTTAATTCCCTCTCCACCTGCCGCTCCCTTTTTTGGTAATCTGCTTTCTTCACCCTTAATGCCTTATTGTCACACCACAGTCCATCCGCCATCTGAATCGCCATATTTGTTGCTACCTTACAATCATACCTCACAAATCCAAATCATGTTCCCGCGCCTTTTTTTCTCTTTGTCGGAATGAAGAAGTCCCTCACTACCCCAAACTTACCAAACATGGAAAATTAACTCTTTGGATCCATGGAGTTTGGTAAATCATCCAGAAATACTGTAAAAAATCCCTCTGTTAAAGTTTGATTTCCTTGCATACCTATTCTTCTTCTTCTTAGCACCGGATTCCACCATCCTCTCTCCATTTTCTTAACTTAAATGTTTTTATTTTTAGTTCTATACTTAGCATATTTTAAAATTAAGTTATGGTTTGTAAGTTATTTAATATAATGACATTTAATTTTAGCTTATACCTTTATTTTTGGCATTAAATGTTAATTGCAGGTTGAATCTTAACAAATTAAACCATTTAATCAATTTTTGCATTACTCCAAATTGAAAGAAATATTTTTTAATAAACGTACCAAGCTATACCCAATTTACTGTATCAACCTACCAGTATACTTGTACTCGTACCCATGCTTCACAGACATAAATGTTTTTCAATTTTAAAAGGAAAAAAATATTTTCCAAGCTTTATCTTGTTAATATCACCACACTTCTGCTACTATCGCTTCCATTGCTACCACCACTGCCGCCAACACCATTTGTTGCCATCACTGTCGCCGCCATCCCAACATCATGCCACCACCTCTACCTCCACCTTTGTCCCACTACCAAAAATTGGAAAATATTTTTTTTTAAAAATGTTTTCCACCCAAATAAGGTAGTATCATATCCTATTCAATTAGAATGGTACAGATTTGAGAATAAAATCTAAAATTAGAAATGCGAAAATGAAAGTGATTTGCAAATAAATTTTTTGTACATAAAAAGTCCACCAGAATGATGTGTCAATGGCAATTTGGAAATAAAAAGGCACTTTCATGGGTCTTTTAATTTAAAATGAATGGATATTAATTTGCCACATCATTCTATATGAATTTTACGTATAACTTTTATGTTTGTATATCATTAACATAGGGAAATTATATTACGGTCGTGGTACAAGTTCATGGGATCCCAATTGTCGCACATGGATTTTCATTTTTAATAGTTATTTGAAAAAATTCTGAGTTTTTAATAGAGACGATTGAAATAGTGTTTAATTTTATTACTTTATTCAGACCCTTTAAAGATTTACTAAGAGTCACCACCTAACATAGAGTTTGGGTGTGTTAGGCCACCAAGAAAAATAGATTTTTAATGAGTCAATACTTTTACATTTTATGTTTACCAATGTGGGGTCTGTTTTATTTTAATGACTCTCGTTAATAGTCTGTGTGAATCAAAGATGGGTTTGGTGGTTTTCTATCATGAGTAGAGAAGGTGTTAGGCACCCTACATCACCTTTTTGGTACTGTTTTCCCTATATATGCTAAAACCTGTTGGAGTGCATGTGCTTTGGTTTTTGAAATGATTGGTTTACTAGTTTGTTAATTTTATTGCTTATGATGATGCGAATGTGTTGATTGTGATGTTTATTAATTCGCTTGAGCGCCTAGTGGCAAATGGGTGGCTATTGGTATTAACAGAATGTGCTGATTTTGATATTTATTAATTTGCTTGTGGGCCTAATGGCAAGTCGGTGGTTATTGTTAGTATTAATTTACTTGCAAACCTGGTGGCGAGTGGGTGGTTATTGATATTAATATACCTAATCCAATGTGTGGATAAAAATGTGCCAATTGTAATATTTATTAATTTATTTGCGAGCTTGATGGCGCGTGGATGGTTAGTGTTATTAATATACCTAGCCCAATTAATGGGTAATATAGTACAAGTTAGTAGTTAGCTTGTCAAAAATCCGGGCAATAGTATACTTACTATACACTATGTTAGGGACAATAATATAATATTATATATATATATATATATAGTGTTGGAAATATAAATAAAAGATCAAAACAGTCTGAACCGGTGTATTTATTATACAATTAGGTAAGAGACAATATATAATAATAATAATAATAATATGTATTATTTACGTATATATAGTTAGTGGGGTTACTAATGTTAGTGTTAATATGAAAATATGTGACGAAATAACATCATGATGAGAGTCATGAGATGATAACAAATATTATTAATTATTAACAATGATATGTGATTGAGTGATATAATGATAAGACTCATAAAATGATAATAACTATTACTAACAGTCAACAATGATATATGGTGAGGTGATATGATGATGAGACTCATAAAATGATAATCAATATTACTAGCAATCAACGATGATATGTGATAAGATGATATAATGATAAGACTTATAAGATAATAATAATTATTATTGACCGTTAATAATAATATGTAAGTGATATAATAACGAGATTCAAACCAAGTTAGTAAGATTATTAGATTATATCTTGCTTTAGATTAGGCAAAGGTTCCGCTTAATTTGATTAGATAGTCTTTAACAAATTGAGCAAGATTCGACTTAAATTATTTGAATTGACCTAGAAGTTTGACTTGTGATTGACCTATATTAATACCTTACTAATTTATTTTCTTTGTCTTTCTCTCTCGGATCGCTTATCTTTGTTTCTGTTTTTCTTTTTCTTCTCAAATATCTGAACCAAAGCGGTACATTTTCTCTTTGTCCTGCTTGGTTTGCTTGCTATTGTTTTATAGTATTTATTCTTTTTGCTGCTTTTGCTGACTTGCTTTGTTTTTGTTTTTATTTACTTTGTTTTCTTTGTTTTATTATTATTTTTGTCTTTTTATTATTCATTTATTTTTTCTTGTTATTATTATTATATTTTATTTTTATTTGTCATTTTTGTTTCTTTTATTTTCTTTATTTCTTTTATATATTTTTATTTACTTTGTTTGTTTGTTTATTTTTATTCATTTTTATTTATTTATCATTTACTATTTTTTATTTTCTGAAAGTTGGTAAAAATAAGGTTACACATATCAAAATATGATGAATTTTATTATGATTTTGGTATTTTAGAACTTTCTAATTTCGATAATGTGTAAAAATATTGTGTTTTTAAAGGAAATCTAAGTTCGTTTTATGTAAAATTGACTAGAAATGTGGTAAAATTTGCACTTCAAATATATTTTAATATTATTAGAATATAAATTAACTTTAGCAGTAAATTGAAAAGAATTTAAAACATGAAAGGTCAAAAGTAGAAATCAAATATAGAGGGGGCAAAGTATAATCCATCCTTCTAAAATTTGTTAAATTTCAAAACTAATTTGAAAACATACAACTTGACTTAATAAATTTATTTGTATTATAAAAAAAATTAAATTATTCGAATTTGATTCATATTCAACTCACTAAAAATTCATTCAAAATTGATTCACTAAATAAACAAGTCAAACTCTTTATATAAATAACTTAATACTCAGCTCGATTAAGTCCAGTTTCAACCATATCTACGAGTTCATTTTTTATGGTTCAGGACATTAATAATCTTAATCAATTATGGTCAACTAACTCAACAAAAATGAAATTGAAATCCCACCTGATCAAGACTTACCTCCTCAAAAACAAATAAAAATAAAATCTCGAGTCTCTCCCTTTAGTGAAGATTAATATGGTTGAGTTTATCTCAAGTTCAATTTTAAGAGAATTGTTTGAACTTATAAGGTCTGGTCATATTTTGATTAATTGAATTTTTTGTTTTGTCAGACCCTCCATGTATATAATACATGGAAAAATTTATATTGATCTGATTATCGTAACATTTTATTTTATTTTATTTTATTTTATTCATATTATCATAACATTTTATTTAATCATGTTTGTCTAAAAAATATAGACAACAAGTGTTTTTAATATAGACTATTCTTTTTTTTCTTTTTCTTTTTCTTTTTAAAGAAACATGATAAAATGTAAAGATTACAATTATCTGATCAACTTAATTCTTTGCATCGATAATTTATACGGAGAACTTTTCAAAAGGATAAATTACACTTTGCACCGAATCTCACTTTGACCCCTACACATAAAATCATGAAAATCAATCTCCTACACTTCTGATCAAATCTCACTTTGGTCCCTACACATGAAATTGTGACAGTTAGCTCCCTGCACTTTTACTCAAATCTCACTTTGATCCCTACACAAGTGTCAATGTCTCTCTTCGGTTACTTTAGTTTTAAATCTTTAATGAAGCCCAGTCATGTGACAAAAATATAAGTACAAAATGAGGGTAAAAGAGAAAAATCTTTTATGTTTTCCATCAATACGCTTTGTCTAACATGATAAACATGTGAAAGTTATATAATATATATATACTAGCATATGTCCGTGCCTGAAGGCACGATGTAAATAATATTAGGATTAGAATATAATTGTAATCCCAACACTATTCAAATTTATTTTTTAATTTGATAAAATCATAAATTTATTATAAAATTTTGGAGTTTTCACAAAACTCCTCACGAAAACTCGCTTTTGCTTATATAATATATAGCTAGCTAGATAGATGTGCCTAGCATACATACAATTTCTACGGGCATACATGCAATACTGTTTTTGCTTATATAATTATATGAAAATTATATGTATGCCCGTAATGTCCTAGTGTATTACGGGCATATATACATTGTATGGAAATATGTGTAAAATATATTGAACAAAAAGGAAAAAATAAAAAAATTAAACAAATAAAGAGAAAAATAAAAACTGGGTGAAAGAAGAAAAAATAAAAAGAAAAAGAAAAAAGAGAGGAAGTCGGGATCATGGGATCATGGAAGAAGGGGTGTGAGAAAAGAAAAAGTAAGAGAGAGAGAAACAGGAAAATAGAAAATGCACATGTAGGATATTTTTTGAAATATATATATTAGTCATTGTTTTATAATTTGAATAGATCTAAGTCGTCCAAATGTCCTAGTAAGACAAATGTGTGTGAGACAAATTCAAAAACCATCATGCTTTATTATATAGATGTTGAAGATTCATATGAAGTCTAAATTTACAAAGTCTATTAGGTATTCAATATATTTAAAAATAATAATTAATTGTTCAAATTCATTTAATTTGTGGACTAAAAAATTCATTAATATAATTTTCACTACACACAATAAAATCTAACTCCTAATTTTGGGATGGCAGACTTTTCCATATAATATGAACAAAAATAAATGAACAAAAAGGAGAAAATAAAAAAAATAAACAAATAGAGAGAAAAATAAAAATTGGAGAAAATAAAAAAATAAAAAGAAAAGAGAGATGAAGGTGAGATCATGGGATTATAGAAGGATGAGTGAGAAAATGAAAAAGTAAGAGAGAGAATCGGGAAAATAGAAAATGTACATGTAGAATATTTTTTGGAAAATATATCTTAGTCGTTATTTTATAATTTGAATAAATCTGAGCCGTCCAAATGTCCAAATAGGACAAATGTATGCAGGAAAATTTCAAAAATCATCCTGCTTTAATATATATATATATATATATATATGTTCGTATAATAAAAATTGAGACGAAAAGATAAGGAAGTAGAGCTTTTGAAATAAATAAATAAATACGACAAAGAAATCAAAGAAAAATAAATATGAATAGACAAAAGACTGTGTTATCATAAAAACAGAGTTTCATGATTCTAATTTATGCAAAATCTTAATTCATCTTCTTAATTGTTCACAATTTACGTTTTATTTTAACTTAATACAGTCATATTTTGATGTAAATTTTGGGATGAAGTGTGTATTGGTAAAAAATGTAAATGATTTTCTTTTCTTACCCTCATGTCGTAGTTATATTTTTGTCACATTATTAGATTTTGTTAAAAATTTAAATAATTGAATAACAGAAAAAAGGACATTGACACTTGTGTATAGATTAAAATGAGATTTTATCAAAAGTACAAGGGTTAAATATTATAATTTCATGTGTAAGGGACCAAAATGAGATTTGATATAAAGTATAGGGATGCAAATTATAATTTACCCATAAATTATTCGGATTATCAAAATAAGACCCGTAACAAATTCCACGAATCCAAGCAGTATGAACTTGAGAGAAGCTCTGCTGTTAGACTAACGAATATCTTTTTCCTTGGTATATTTCATGTGGCCTGATACCCCTCGACCAAAGTGGATCTTCTCAGGTACTTTTTTTTGTCCAATTATCTTCCAGTATTTATTCAAATGTCACAATATCTAATAATAACTAACTGTTAAATTATAACTTTTGAATCAAGTATTGAAGGATAATTGGACAAAAAAAACAAATTTGCTGGAGAGGATCCCGGCTCACCCTTGGCGTCCTTCCCGGAATGAAGGCATTTCAGGTGGTGGACCCAACAAGGTAGGGTGAATGGGGGCAATGAACCTCTGGGTTTTAGAATTTGGGTTCTCTATTTAGCTGTTTGGGAACTTAGTTTTTGGTGTTTTTTTTTGGTTTTTTTTTACTATAAGACAAATGTTTTATAAAATAAAAAAAAATAAATTCAAATAAAATATCACATTAAATCTCATAATCATTTAATTTTTTCTCTCACAAACATCACACCTAATCACAAAAAATTCAACTATCTTTCCAAACACAAAAAAAAATTTCTCTAATAATATCCTACAACTAAAAAAAACTACAAAAAAAACTCACTTTCCAAACACCCACTAAGAATGGTCTTTTCCAAACTGAGGATTCTATTATTATAACATTTACATATAATGGGCCCCCAAGAAAAATTATTGGGTTCATTCAAGATCATCCCTGACACTGTGATAATACCTACCTTACAAATATCTTCAATTGGATCAATAAAAGTATGTGTAGCCAAAATGGAAAATATTAAAGAAGCTGCTGCATAGTAATTGATCAGTATTGATCATACACAGAGGCTCAACCTGAAGTGGATTGACCTGCAAAATGCCCTTAAGTAACAAGCTAACATGATCTTGACCTGAGCTGTAACCTAAGTGATCCCTACAAATATTTAAGTGCTAACTTTACTAACTTACTAATATCCTACCGTAAAAAATATATATAACAACTTAAACTTTTATAACCATGACTCGAAAATAAGAAGCTAGCATTAAGATCCTATTTCAATTATGAATTTATTATGGGAAAAGAAAAAGGGAAGAATAAATATAATTACTTAAACACACTCACTTTTTTAATTGACTTAAATATATATATATATATATATATTCATTTTTTCCCATTATTTTTCTAATCCAATCAAAAACAAAAGGGAAAAAATAAATAATTTGTATTTCATTTTATTTTCCTATCTTTTTATTTAACATTCAAACCGGATCTTAGTACCATGTTCAAAGAGAGAATTTTTTTTAATTATTATTTTATAAAAAAGTACAAAACTTAATATATTACACATTTAATAATAAGTCGTCCAATAAAGTATATCAAAATACAAAATAAATCTCAAAAGGGATAAAGAAAACTCCATGCAAGGAGGATATGAGAGTTTCCATATAAGAAGAAAAACAACCCTCCACGTAGGGAGGAGAAAACCTCCATGAAAAGAAAAAACTTCTACATAAAAAGATATTAGCATGTCACTCGTACTATGCACAGGATAAAATAATATATTATTTAGAAAATATTTTAATTTTTTATATTTTATCTCTTGTAAATAAAATTTTATATATAAATTTAAGAGTTTTGTTTTAAATATTCTTTTACTATAATATATAGTATTGATAAATTAAAATTATTATATTGACAATTAACAATTAAAATTTTACTTTATTATAAAAAAAAATGACATAGTGTGATCTTTTATTCACTTTTTTTTTTTTCCGCCAAGAACATTTTATACTTCACTATTTTAGAATAAAAATATATTAATTTTAAAAAATTGTTATATTAGTTTTTGAAAAGGAAATAATTAAAAAAAATTTAAAAACTTAATGAGTAAAAAAGAATCATCGTAACATGTTATTACCCAAAAGACAACCTAAGAATGGGGTGAATTAGGTTTTTATAATTAAAAATTAATAATACCCTAATAAAATTATAACTAGCACAATAGATAAATATAATTAATGAAATAAAAATAATTAAAATAAGTGTCTTAACAACTATGTCAGTTAATGATTTTAGTACAGTAAAAATGTGAAATATAACTATGGCAATTTAAAATAAAATAAAGAGATAAGGGAAAGAGAGGCAAGCAAATTTATAGTGGTTCGGCTTCAACTCGACCTACGTCCACTCCTCAAGCTTTACTTGAGATTTTCCACTATACTCTATCTTCACAGGGTGCTAGCAAACTTTTCACAGATGGACCAATCCTCTACAAATTTTACACAAATTTTCTAAATCAAGAATACTAAGTGTACTACACTCTTATAAAGTTGAAAATAAGGTATTTTTGCTTTCATAGAAAGCTACAAGAATTATCTCTCAAAGATATATATAAAAATGAAACTCTGATTTTTCTGTAAACCTCACACAGGAAAGATGGGCTTAAAGCTATACGTCTCAGTGTATAATTTCTAAAAGAAAATGTAAACAAAAATTGAAGAACACTTCTCAGATAATTTTGCAGAAAATAGATGTAAGTGATTATAGATCAAAGAATATTTTCTGATTTTTTTTTTTGTAACTTGTTTACATTAGAGGCTTTGGTATATATAATGAAACTTATAGCCGTTTATAGCCGTTTTATTCATTTGAATTTATAGCCGTTTATAACCGTTGTATTCATTTGAATTTATAACCGTTCACTACTACAAAAACAGTTAAAGATCACACTTTAACAAATGAAAATATCTCACTTTTATTAGAAGTGTGATAAAAAAAAATTAGATTGATATTATAATCACACTTAATTTGATTGAGTGTGATAATATTTATTTTTTATGTCACTTTTTAATTAAGTATGATTATATATATATATTTTAATCTCACCTTCTAAATAAAGTGTGATTATATATAATTTTTTAATCACAACTTCTAAATAAATGTGATCAATGTGATCAAAGATTGAGATTTGATATAAAGTACAGGGATGCAAATTGTAATTTACCCATAAATTATTTAGATTATCAAAATAAGACCCGTAACAAATTTCACGAATCAAAGCAGTATGAACTTGAGAGAAGCTGTTAGACTAACGAATATCTTTTTCCTTGGTATATTTCATGTGGCCTGATACCCCTTGGCGAAAGTGGATCTTCTCAGGTACTTTTTTTGTCCAGTTATCTTCCAGTATTTATTCAAATGTCACAATATATAATAACAACTAACTGTTAAATTATAACTTTTGAATCAAGTATTGACTGATAATTGGACAAAAAAAACAAATTTGCTGGAGAGGATCCCGGCTCACCCTTGGCGTACTTCCCGGAATGAAGGCATTTCAGGTGGTAGACCCAACAAGGTAGGGTGAATGGGGGCAATGAACCTCTGGGTTGTAGATTTTGGGTTCTCTATTTAGCTGTTTGGGAACTTAGTTTTGGGTTTTTTTTTGGTTTTTTTTACTATAAGACAAATGTTTTACAAATAAAAAAAAACAAATTCAAATAAAATATCACATTAAATCCCATAATCATTTAACTTTTTCTCTCACAAATATCACATCCAATCACAAAAAATTCAACTATCTTCCCAAATACAAAAAAAAATTTCTCTAATAATATTCTACAACTAAAAAAACCTAAAAAAAAACTCACTTCCCAAATACCCACTTTGAATGGTCTCTTCCAAACTGAGGATTCTATTATTATAACATTTACATATAATGGGCCCCCAAGAAAAATTATTGGGTTCATTCAAGATCATCCCTGACACTGTGATAATACCTATCTTACAATTGGATCAATAAAAGTATGTGTAGCCAAAATGGAAATATTAAAGAAGCTGCTGCATAGTAATTGATCAGTATTGATCATACACAGAGGCTCAACCTGCAGTGGATTGACCTGCAAAATGCCTTATGTAACAAGCTAACATGTTCTTGACCGGAGCTGTAACCTAAGTGAACCCTACAAATATTTAGGTGCTAACTTTACTAACTTACTAATATCCTACCGTGAAAAATATATATAACAACTTAAACTTTTATAACCATGACTCCAAAATAAGAAGCTAGCATTAAGATAATATTTCAATTATGAATTTATTATGGGCAAAGAAAAAGGGAAGAATAAATATAATTACTTAAACATACTCACTTTCTTAATTGACTTAAATATATATATATATATATATATATATTCATTTTTTCCCCTTATTTTTCTAATCCAATCAAAAACAAAAGGGAAAAAATAAATAATTTCTATTTCATTTTATTTTCTATCTTTTTATTTAACATTCAAACCGGTTCTTAGTACCATGGTCAAAGAGAGATTTTTTTTAATTATTATTTTATAAAAAAGTACAAAACTTAATATATTACACATTTAATAATAAGTCGTCCAATAAAATACATCAAAGTACAAAATAAATCTCAAAAGGGATAAAGAAAACTCCATGCAAGGAGGATATGAGAGTTTCCATATAAGAAGAAAAACAACCCTCCACGTAGGGAGGAGAAAATCTCCATGAAAAGAGAAAACTTCTACATAAAAAGATATTAGCATGTCACTCGTACTATGTACAGGATAAAATAATATATTATTTAGATAATTATTTTAATTTTTTATATTTTATCTCTTGTAAATAAAATTTTATATATAAATTTAAGAGTTTTGTTTTAAATATTCTTTTACTATAATATATAGTATAGATAAATTAAAATTATTATATTGACAATTAACAATTAAAATTATACTTTATTATAAAAAAATGACATAGTGTGATCTTTTATTCACGTTTTTTTTCAACCAAGAACATTTTATACTTCACTATTTTAGAATAAAAATATATTAATTTTAAAAAATTGTTATATTAGTTTTTGAAAAAGAAATAATTAAAGAAATTTTAAAAACTTAATGAGTAAAAAGGAATCATCGTAACATGTTGTTACCTAAAAGACAACCTAAGAAGGGGGTGAATTAAGTTTTCATAATTAAAAATTAATAATACCCTAATAAAAATTATAATTAGCACAATAGATAAATATAATTAATGAAATAAAAATAATTAAAACAAGTGTCTTAACAACTATGTCAGTTAATGATTTTTGCACAGTAAAAATGTGAAATATAGCTATGGCAATTTAAAATAAAATAAAGAGATAAAGGAGAGAGAGACAAACAAATTTATAGTGGTTCGACTTCAACTCGACCTACGTCCACTCCTTAACCTTTACTTGAGATTTTCCACTATACTCTAGCTTCATAGGATGCTAGCAACCTTTTCATAGATGGAGCAATCCTCCACAGATTTTACACAAACTTTCTAAATCAAGAATACTAAGTGTACTACACTCTTATAAAGTTGAAAAGAAGGTATTTTTGCTTTCACAGAAAGCTACAAGAATTATCTCTCAAAGATAGATATAAAAATGAAACTCTGATTTTTCTGTAAACCTCACATGGGAAATATGGACTTAAAGCTATACGTCTCAGTGTATAATTTCTGGAAGAAGATGTAAACAAAAATTGAAGAACACTTCTTAGAGAATTTTTCAGAAAATAGATGTGAGTGATTATGGATCAAAGAATAATTTTTGGTTTTTTTTGTAACTTTTTTACATTAGAGGCTTTGGTATATATAATGAAACTTATAACCGTTGTATTCATTTGAATTTATAGCCGTTTATAACCGTTGTATTCATTTGAATTTATAACCGTTCACTACTACAAAAACAGTTAAAGATCACACTTTAACAAATGAAAATATTTCACTTTTATTAGAAGTGTGATAAAAAAAAATTAGACACACTTAATTTGATTGAGTGTGATAATATTTATTTTTATGTCACTTTTTAATTAAGTGTGATTATATATATATTTTTTAATCTCCCCTTCTAAATAAAGTGTGATTATATATAATTTTTTTAATCACAACTTCTAAATAAATGTGATCAATGTGATCAAAAATTTTTGGGGGGAATATTTACCACCTAATTTTATTTTATGTTTAATTTTATTATTTTTATTTATTTATTATTTCTCTGATACATACACCAAAGGAAATACCAATCAACACTGTTTTCCCCTCTTTTCCACTCTCTCATTGTCTTGAACCCTAACCCGTCAAACAGAGAACGGTGAAGGTTGAGCGAAATTAGAGGGCCATGGCGAATGGAGGTTGACAGCAGACTGACACTAGTCTTAGAGCAATCCGCTTATTGGTTATACACGATAATAGTTAGCTGGCAAAGGTCTTGACGGTTCACTTGTATTAATTGATATGAATGAGGGTTGGAATTAAAGGTTGCTGGGTTGATGGTCCTCTGCTTCAGCATTATTGAGGCTGTTTGTGAATGGGAATGGCTTCTGTACAGTCCTTAATCGGACTGAACCGTGCTGTTGGGCCCGTGGAGGTCCACCACGGTCCCGTTTTGATAATCAAACCGTTCAATGTGTAGAAATCGTCGAGTACTATATGCCTGTAAAAAATCACGTTGATCGGATATCGATAGCTATGTGATCAAAACAGATTTTTGTCAACCGTTAATTTATTCACCGTCCATTTTTTTTTTTTATATAAAACTGATTTGATCACATAGCTATCGATATCCGATTAACGTGATTTTTTCTAAATATATAGTACTCGACGATTTCTACACATTAAACGATTCAAATTATTAAAACGGGACCCGGGGTGAGCCCTCACAGACCCAACAGCACAGTCCAGTCCGATTAAGGACTGGACAGAAGCCATGCCTTTTGTGAATTTGTTTAGCATTTGATGCTTGAATTAGATATTAGCTGAATGTGGAGGCTTGAACATATTCAATTAGGAAATAAAAAGGGATGATGATCTTGAAACCTACCACTCTAAAGCCTCTATTTTTTTTTCTTCTTTTTTTTTTCTAAGTAAAAATGATCTTACTGCAACTGTAACTGTAATTTTCTAAGTTTTAAAATTAATTTAATTAAAATTAGGTTGACATTTTATCAGTATTCATTAATATGCTTGTCCAATTTAATTTCACTGATGTTGAAGGCTTTTATTTGTTTCTCTTTGCTTTCCTCATATGAATGGCAGTTTCTCTTTCTCTACTAGGAGTCAGGATAACTATGGTAACATCTCAACTCATGAAGACCGCACTTCTCGTTTCTTTCCTTCTGCACCAAGGGTTCCTCAAATGCCTGGGGTGGTAGCTGGAGATACTGGCTTCATGGATAAAAATGAAGATTCATTTTGGGAGCTATCAAATTCTTCACATCAACGATTTAATATCTTAAGCAGTGGAGACAAAGATGGGAGCATCTGCTTTAGTATATTTGGCATATTTCCCCTTCATTGGTCTCTATTCTTTTTGGTATTCTTTTTTATGAGTCTCCTTGTGGATTACGACCCTGGGATTATTTGCCAGAATATACACTAGTTTTCTCTCTCTAATCAACCAGTGGACAACCACATCATTTGTCAACTTTTGAATGCTTCAATTTGCAAGGTATGCTTATCCTTAATTTGGGTGGTTTTAAAATCCTTGATATTTATCTAATTATGTGATGCTTATGAATATGGAGAGCTAGTCTCTATTTCCTCATGAATATATATATATATATACATTTATTGTTCTATGCTGTATAATTTGGGTAATTTCATTTCCAATTAGATTCATTGCTATTTCTGTTGCTTGAGCCAAGACACCTAGAAAGAATACTAACTATATTGAAGTAGAGACAAATCCTATGAATGGAACTACAAACAAAAGTCTTATATAGGCCAAGCAAAAATAAAAATCACGAGGAATTCTTTCGAAAAGGCTCAAAAGCTAATATTCAGTGGTCTATGTTTCATGCAATCATAAATGATTATGACCTAAAATAAATTTCTTCTTTTTTTCCCAAAAAAAAAAAAAAAAGTTAACTATTTTTGTTTTTAGTCTTTCTCTTCCTAAGAAAAAATAATATAAAATTTTATCTGTGCCTGTACAACAATATAACTTGTATGAAGTTGTCAATGGTCTTACATAATATCTATTGAGAGTTAGAGGAAATTTCTGACAAATGCAAGTGCATATGGAATGAATTTGGAAAATACGTCGATTAGATATGTCAAGCAAGATAGCTTATTGAATGGAAACCTATTAGAAATACAGTTGTTACATTTCATTAACTCATGTATCCTGATTTATATGATTGTAGCAATCATGAATGAAATGGGTCCAAGTTGTTTGCAAATTTCTTTTATGTGGTTATTTTTCTTGTATACGTGTGTTCATAAATCTTTGATGGATATCTTATTTTTTGGGGAAATAATATCGGTAAGAAATGAATGCATACGTACATATGTTGTTAAATGAGATGAAACAAAGCATAGTTAGTTTGTTGATGCTTTTAGATGCTTTTCACATGTCAGTTTTCTGAAGTAACACATTATCAAGTACCGTTCTATCATAGGGCTTTGGCAAAAGATCTTTATCATTTGGTAGTCATTTGCTCTGGGGAGCTTTCAGATGAACCAAGCAACAGTCCAATATCTGGACGTGATTTACTTGGTTTGCATTGCTTAGTGCTTAATACTTCAATATTTTGGAAGAGGTAATTTTAACATGTTGCAGAAGTTGTGATTATTGGAAGAATTAAAGAAGCTAATGAGTTATGTAGTCCTGAAGTCGCATTCATTATTCTGTTATTTTTCTTGTTTACCATTCCATTACTCAGGAATTAGTGCTTCATTTTGTCAGTCTTGTGAAGATTGAGTTCTTAGTATAATTATTTTGACATGTCTTATTGGTTGTCTGTATCATTGAGAGCTCTTGGTTCAAAATTTTTTGTACCATTGTGCCAAACAATTATAATTTTTGCATTTTTGTGTATATTATACGCATCATTACACTTTCTGATTATCTATATGTTGTTTCCCCTAGATTCATGATAATCTATATGGCAAATTATGGAACCTATATTTCATCTACTAGGCAGGCTTTAATTTTTATATGTTGTGCTTAGTGTTTGAAATCATTGTCTTTGTCAAATACCACAGGAGTACGAATTGCTTTAGTTGATATAAAGACCCTTCGTGTTTTTTAATTGGAACACATTTGAGATGGCGAAAGATCAACAAGGTTTTATATACTTTTAAACTTCTTAGTAATAACTGTTTATGTCATCTACTCTTTTAAAAAAAAAAATCAATATGATGAAAAGTAGATTTATTTTTAATGCATTTTTGCATGAGCGCCATTTCTTGAACTCTTTTAGATGTAAATTTTCCATATTATTTACTGTTCTATGGACTTGATTGAGTTATTAGAATTTTTTTTTTTTTTTTTGTAAACTAGTTATTAGACTTCAAGTGACCCAGCAGTGTAGGAATATTGAGATCAATGCTAACTCAAGAATGGCTATTTTAATTTTTTAAAATTATATATTGGGGGCTAGGGCACCTCTGAAACTTTATCTCTGCCTCAATTATGCTTTTCTATGCATGTTGTACACTTATGTGTGTGCATAAGTGTAATGTTGGTTAAGTCTTAAAGTTGTTTAGTATTACATGAATGTCAAAGCTGGCAAGAAAATTCTTGAATGATGTGGCTAGGTATCATTATATTTGCTTCATTATTGATGTCATTGCAGGTTGTGAAGTTTACAACCTTGGAAATGGAAAAGGAACATCAGTTTTGGAAATGGTAACAGCATTCGAAAATGCATCTGGAAAGGTACTAAATTGTTGAACCTGTGTGTCAAATTTTCCCAATGTGCCAAATCTTAAAAAATGATCTAACTTCTTATGTTGGACATAATCTATATTTTATATTCTATATTCTATATTCTAGTTCTCCTTTTCATTTGATGTGAGTTTTTTCAATATATATATTTAAATCGTTCTACTGATTCTTGAGTAAGCAAGTGCTTGGAGATTGAATTGGAGTTCCTCTCAATAGTTCATTGAATTAAACTTTGCAAAGTCTTAGATTCTGGGGCTATTATTTTCATATCCCAGACTTTTAAGAGTAGATGTGAAGTCTGGTGAAATCTAAACCAAACAAGGCTTTGGTTCATAGACCATTTATTCCTCTGTTGCATTTTCGAATTCAGTGGATAACAACAAAATCGTATGTGATGTGTGAATGTCATTTTAAATGTACATCAAATGATTCCTCCCAAAGGTCACCCCGAGTCCAAGGTCAATGTACCACCCAGTATTGGGTCTTCATCAGGAAGAGAAAGGAAAACAAGATAAACAAAAGGTTACTCTAGGCATCATAAATGGACATTGAAAAAAAAGGAAAACTGGCATTTTTGTTATTAAACATTGACATATGCTCGTTTATGTGGACAAGAGCCATAATTTTCTTTTCGTGCTTGTTCAAGATAATTCCCCTGACATTTGCTGGGCGGCGACCTGGTGATGCTGAGGTTGTATATGCATCAGCAGATAAACCAGAACATCAGTTGATCTAGAAGTAAGTGTTATCCCCCTTGCAAACCACTATGTTGATAATTATTCTGTAATTTGGCTTCTCATGAATGATTCAAGAAGTTTGCTTTGAGGAATTTTTATCTAGATTTGTGGTGATATTAAAAGATTCTAATATACTGCTCAAAGGAGTAAAATTTTAAAATGGCAGCCAGTGGAAATAGAACTATATTTGTAATGACCGACTCAGCTAAGTTGCCCATCAGTTCCAAATATTTTTTATATTATTGGTTTTACTTATGTCAAATAGAATATTGAAATATATAAGTTGGAGAAAAGATGAGAGCATCTGCAATAGAGTGGCTAAAAATGTGTTTTATTGAGAATCTGTTTGACGTGGTTGTGATTCATGTGATAGATTGTCAACACTTATACTATCCTCCTTGTGGCAGGTCCTGATGAACTTAACAAATGACAACCCTGTGGGCTGTCAACAAACTTTGCAACACATTAACCTAAAGAAAACTTGACATAAAACTTACTTGACTAAAATCTTAATTCCATTAGGTTTCATGTGGCACCAATATCTAATTCAGAATTTTCACATCAGCAGTTAACAGGCTTTGCATAATCAAGTCAACAACTTTTTCCTTGGCAGATATTGACCTCATCTCAAGATTTATAAATGGCATTATTGTACTTTCATATTATCATTGCATTTTTTATTTGATAATTTTTTATCTATTATCATTACATGACCTTTGTCTGCGGTTAACTGACTAGCACTATATGATTTCAATGTAACAAACTCATCTCTTGTTGCAGGGACGGATTGTTTTATGTGGTTTAAGAAATGGAGCAGTTTGTTTTCTGCATGTTCATGTCTTGGAATAATTATCAATTTTTAAATGGAGATGACAACTCTCTTCTGGCTATTAATTTGTTTTCTGCATGTTCATGTCTTGGAATAATTATCAATTTTTAAATGGAGATGACAACTCTCTTCTGGCTATTAATTTGTTTTCTGCATGTTCATGTCTGATGATGAGTTAACTGCTAAAATCTTTTAACACATGAGTTTTCCTATAATCAAGGGCATGGATAAAATGTTTGCATAACCCTGTTCCTTCTCCTAATCATTGTTGCCCTGTAATCATAGTTCATATTCAGCTATCTTAAGATATTTGGTCCATTTTTTCCATGAGAATTGATTATTCAATCAAAGTGGTTATTCTTTTTCTATTCAAGCAGGAGATGAAGAGTAAGTGTGATGAGAAAAAGTCTGACTGTATCTTTTGTAAGACTAGAATAGTCTCTATAAATAGTTAGTTTATTCATATGCTTCTGTGGTTTCTGAATTAATCTGTGTTTTCATTGTTCAAGTCAGAAATTTCTTGGAAAGATGCAAAATATGGTCAAAGAATTAAAGAACTTAGTTTTTTTTAAGTTTTTTCATTTTTTAATATATGTAAGCACATTTAATTTTTTTTTATTTAATTCCTTTGTATATACTTTTGAACATTTAATTTTCATTTATGAAATATATGACGTTATTCCATTCAATATGTGGTTAGTGTGTATTACATTCTTCAAATGTGCATATAAAAATAATATTGATTATTTTTTAAATATGTCCAATCCTTTTTTTATCGCAGATTTTATTAGTTATTAATCACACTTAAAAGGTGTGATCTAAATGTTATTAATCACATTTAAAATGTGTGATTTAAATATTTTTAACCACACTTAAAAGGTGTGATCTAAATGTTATCAAGATGTTATCAAGCACACTTAAAAAGTGTGATTAAAAATGACATTTTTTAATCACACTCTCAAAGATCACACTTTAATAAAACTTAAAAGTGTGATTAAATAACATACATCGCACAAAAAAAGTATGATCTTTATCTGTTTCTGTAGTAGTGATTTATAACCGTTGTATTCATTTGAATATCTTTCACTCTATCATTACTAATTTGAATATCTTTCACTTGAACCTTTTGGCCTGTTGCTGTATTGGGTTGTTTGAACCTTTTGGCCTGCTACTGTGCTGGGCTGTTTGAACCTCTAATTTAATCAAATATTAAATACATTCTAACAACATTTAGGATAAAAGTTTTCGGTAAGAAATAATGGAACAAAATAATTTTTGATTATATTTTTCTCTTTCAAATAAATTAAAACATAAAATCATCAAAATAAATGTTGATTCTATTTTTCTCTTTCAAATAAATCATCAAAATAAATTTTGGTTCTATTTTTCTCTTCCAAATAAATTAAAAACATAATTAAATAAATCATCAAAATAAATAAGTTTAACAATCTCCTACTTTTTGATGATGGCACACAATGATGTTTTGATTTGATTTAGGAGTAAGAAAAGCTCCCCCTCAAGTCATGCTCCTGAATTCATTTCTAAATACATAAGTTAGCACATGTGTAATAAATAAGTTTTAATTAGAGACATGATATGAGACTAAGATATCAAGCCATAAATACATAACATCAGATTAGTTTGAAAATAATACCATAATACATAACATCATAAGTTTTCTCCTCCTGTGATATTACCAAAAGGAAATCATGAATTAAAATTTGAAGGAGGAGAAAAATAATAGGGATAAATGGCAGCAAAAAATAGATAATCAAAACATATATATACATATATATATATATATATATGATTCGACCGACAAAAGATAGGGATAACGCGGCCTCGCTTTTGCGTCAGCTGACCGACAAAAGCAAGACAGGTCAATCAGCTGTCTTGGCTTTCTCTCCCTCTTGTCTTCTTCTCCTCCGTCTTCTTCTTAAGGACTCTCTTCGCCTTCTTGTTCCTCATTTGCTTCCATCCCTTTCGTCTTCTGCATGAGAGAGATAGAACAGAGACACTGAGCAGAGCAGAAAGACTGTAAAAAATGACCCTCCTTTCGATTACATCTCTCTCTCCTACTACATGGACTCGTCCCGTCCCCTTACTCTCTTTCTGGACCTGAATGATCCTGTAAGCGCTGCTGGCCCAAGTGCCATGGCTCCTACTCTTCCCAACCTTCGTATGATGTTGATTGAGCAAATAATGGCAGCTCAATTAGACATTGAAGCCAATCATTTCACACTGACGTCCTGTATGGAGACGGTGGCTACAGTCACAAAATTGGCTCACCGACTGCAGAACAGGACGAACGAGCTCTATCAGGTCAGCGCTCAACTCTTTCTGCTCTAGCACATATACAAGGATGCGCGAGCAGAGATACACGCACTGAAGGCCGAAAATAAAGAACTTAAACAAAAGACCACCTTCATGGCCTGATTTGGAGCAACGTCGTTCTTGGCTTTTGATAGTCGACGGGGAGTGTGTAGACACCCCATTTTTGACTGACCTTAAGACTCAGACGTCATCGTCTGTGCACTTGGTGATTGTGTATGTTTGTGCTCGTTTTGAGCTTCCGGAACCTTCGGTCGCGCGCCTTGTCTCGGGACCTCTTAACTTTCTCCTTTTGGCCTGGTTTTTGGACCATGCCTTGTTGCCTTTGCCTAGAGGGAAACAGAGGCCTGTAGGCCACTTTTTGTAGCCGTAGACTACCTTTCCCTCTCGTAGGTCACTTTCTGCACCTGTAGACTAGTTTTTAGGGCTTTCTGCTGAGTGCCTCGCCTTGCGGACTCTTGTCTCGCTTCTTTTTTGGTTTATTTTTGAACCAAACCTTGTTATCCTTTGCCTAGAGGGTAGAACAGGGGTGTTGACCAGTTTCTCCCCCTGTAGACCACTTTTCTTCCCTGGCAACCAGTTTTTCTGGTTGGCCAGCTAGGGTGGGTGGTCTGTGGACCACCTAAGGAGGTCGGCAGCTTGCCACCACCTTCTAGTCTCCCTGCAGACCAGCCTTCTCCCTTGCCGACTAGTTTTCCTCCATGTAGACCACTTTTTGTGGTCGGTCGAGGTAGACACCCCATTTTTGACCGTCCTCAAGACTTGGATGTCACCATTTGAATACTCGGTGATCATCCATGTTTGTGTTCGTCTTGAGTTCCCGGAGGTCTGGGTCACGCGCCCTGCCTCAGGATCTCTCGACTCAACTGTTTTGTGTTTGGTTCTGCACCAAACATTTGTGTTTTGCCTTTGAGGAGCAGAGAATGGCTTGTTGGTCATTCCCACACATCACCGGCCATGGCTTGAGGCCACCGGCTGGGTTTTGTTTCCATCGGCCAAATATTTGGTCGGTCGGCACTCTGGATGGTCGATCGGCCATCTATTTTGGTCAAATTACATTTTTGGCTGGCCGACCACTGTGCATCTGCTTTTGGCAGATATTTTGTGCCAGCTGTGATAGCTGTATGGAGGGATCTCCCTCTTGACTAGCTTACTTAAGAAGCTTTGCAAGAGTGAGCTCTATAAGAGGGAGCCTCTTCTCCCTCCATTAGGGTTACAAAAAAAATACAGAGGGAGCTCTGAGTTAGGGTTAGTTCATAGTTGTAGCTATTCTATCTCTATATCTCTCTCTTTAGTGCATAAGTGTGTGTTTTAGTCTTACTATTACACACAAAAACATAGAGTTCCACCTTCTCTTGGTTTCTGAGGGGCCAGAGAGCTGTTCTTGGTGTTCTTGAGTGGATTCAAGCTTGAAGAACCAACTGGAACATTGTTTGTGAAGAGGGTCATCAAGGGTAAGAACTTCACCCTTTATTTCCCATTTTTGCATAGCTTTTTTGCCTATCTTGCAACTATTTTCAGACTTTGTATATAACTAATAAAAGTCTTGTTTTTACTTTCTTAAAATAGTTTTTTAAGGGTGTTTTGTTGTTTGGGGTTGTTTGACCCCTCTTAGGGCTTGTTTGGCCCCATTTTTGTGCTATTTTGGTGAGCTCCGGGACCACCTTGTTTGGGCCTCCTCCCCACTGAGATCTTGAGGGATTTTAGTGGTGAGGATGGTGGTTTAAGGTCCTAAGAAGGAGAGGGCCACCCCCTCTCCTTGTTGTCTTCAAAATGTGTCGTTTAAGCATCATGTGTGAGCACCGTTTTTGAACTCATGTTGGCCATGTTTCAGTGGGTATTTGGTAGTATTTTTTCATGATTTACCTCTGTTTTTACTTGGTTTAGACACACCATGCTTGCCTCACATACATGTCTTGTAATGCCATGATTTGCCTTAATATGTGCCTAGCATTTAGCCTATAATGCTTACTTGTTTTGGCCTAGCTTTGTGAAGCTTTTGTGCTTGTTTTAGCATGCTTAAGTTCTGTTTTTGGTTGTTTTGGTCGACCATGACATGCTTAGTAGAGCCACCTTGCATTTTGGCTTGTTAGCCTTGGGTGTGTGAGTGTGGAGCATGCTTTACTTGCTTTGTTTCAGTGGTTTGGAACCATTTGCCATGTCATTTCAGTCCTCATGGTATTCTTGAATGCTTACATTTGATGCCCCTTTAATGTGTTAAGAGGTTGGGGTTTCATGCTTCATGTTTGTGCTATGGTGTATGCCTCTAGGATTAGTCATTTAGATGCCATCTAAGTGGTTCTTAGGGCTTACTTTTGCATGATTTAGGACTATTTTCGTTCATTTTGGTCATTTGCTTCATGTGTCATATGATCATGTTTTAGGTCCTTGGGCTTGGTTGCATGCCTAGCTTGCATTGGTAGGTTGATTTAGCATCACTTCCTACATGTTCTCAAAGCTTATTATGTATGCCATATGTCCATGATTATTCCCTTTTAAGTGTGCTTAAAAGATGCTTCTTGATGCTTAAGTGTTTATGCCTTAACATGTGCATGCTTGTGTGTGTTTTGCCTCTCATTTCCAAAGCATTTGGCCACTGTTTTGGGTCTAATAGAGAGCTGTCCAAATTAGTGTAAGTCCCTCCTTTGCATATTATGGCATGCTCACCTTGTGTGTTGATTGCATACTTGACTTACCATGTATTGTTGTCGCATGTTTAAGTGACACTTGCATTTGGCACGCATTTCCTTGACTAGGTTGAATAACATGTTGCATGCCTTACACACTTGCATGATTAGGTTACATCTTGCATGTTGATCATTAGCATAGTTATTACATGCTTGCATGCTTGTTAGCTTAGGTTGTGTGCCTAGCATACTTGTCTTCGTGTTCATATTGCATGCCTAGTTCGCATGCCTAGGTTACATTGCATTGGCATGCATGCCTTGCCTCTTGATCAAGTGATAGAATTTGGGCCATTTGTTTGTTTAAGTGCATTTCATTCGACATTGAAATGGCACACTTGGTTTCTTGGGCCATCACGCATTGAAATGCGCGATTGATGGTCTGAAAATTGAGGACCATCCTCCTTTGAGTCATAAACATGATAAGGAGTGTGGTTGGTGCAAACATTGCTCGAAATGCATTTCCATGCCATGTTTTGCCCTCTGCTGCTGTCAAAGCAGGTTTCTGCAGGATGCTTTGGCCGGCTGGCCATATATGCTGCCGACCGACCAAATATTTGTGGCCGAGAGCTCAACAAATGGTCGATGGCCATCCGAACATGGTCGGTGGGGTTTCCACTTGGTTGGTGGTGATCCACAGTGTCCATGGAGCATACCTTGGGAGTTGTGCAATTTTCTGAGGAGCAGAGCAGGGGAAACAGAGGCAAACTTGTGCATGGTGGTGGGTTTCCGAGTGGAACCGAGTGCGCTTGCATTGGGCCCTCTTCCCGAGGCTGCTTTTACTGCTTTATTAGCTTAGTTAATTTTCTTAACTAGTTAATTGTCTGTAATATTTAATTAGCTTGATAGTTAGTTAAATTGTATTATTCTTTTGGTCCCTCCGAGTGAGGGCGAATTTGTAATAAGTGTGGGTGCGTGTGTGCATGTCTTCCAACCCCCATTTCTTTCTTCCTTTTACTTACCTGCTTTCAATGGTTAGTATTAAGGTATTTTTCAATTAGCATACTTATGCTCGTATGTTTGCATCATTCATCAGTCTTGCATGCACCAGGCTCGGCGCATCATACTAACTGCATCATATTTCAAATTAAACTTGAATACATGTTATCTGTCGCATCTCACATGAAATTCATAGGTTAGCCGAGCCTATTCTAGTAACATTTTGAATGAGATACATTAGCCACCTTAACATGAATTAGGATCATGCATATGATTACTAACTAGTTCACTGTTTTGGCACGGAGTACGATATAAGTATTTATGCTTTAGCATCTTGCATAAGTGTGAATGTTAACATGATAGCATGCTTACCATGTGGCTATATGCTTATGTGATATAACTGCATGAATGCCTATGGGTGAAGATTGGATTGTTTGAATTGGGATAATTCATCAAAATCTGTATTTTAGTCTACTCGCGAGTAGCAAAATTCAAACCATTTTCCAAACAAATGGAAATGCGATGCTTTGTTCTGACTTAGGCAATTTAGTCTATACTTGTTCTGCTGTACGCATCACATAGTAATTCTAGGCTAATAACCGGTATAAGAACACATAACGTTTTCAAAACGCGATATCATGGTTAGTAGAGGCCGATCTTTGATCGGGCGAGCGGGGGTGCTCATAGCTGACCTTCCCCAATCGTACCCAAGTTCCCGAGCCAAGGCAACTTTGGTGATGACGGACACGTGGCCTTAGGCAACGAGTCGGGGTTTCCTAAATTCTCCCAAAATAAATATTTAGGTGGCGACTCTGTATCTGGCAAAGCAGTCCATGTTTGGCACTTCTTTTCTAAAAATCTATTTTCCAAAATGATTTGCCGGATTTGGACTCTTTGGTTCAGATTAAGAACCGTGACGATTTGAGAGTCCGAACTGTAGTGAGCCCAAAAACGAACAGAACGGGATTCATCCTGCCGGGGCATTCGGGGACGTCTACAGTTTCTGGCGACTCTGCTGGGGACAATAGAGAACTTGACTCGAACTCATGATATCTTGTTTTGACTACACTTATGTGTTTCTTTGCATTGCATGTGCATTGGTGAGCCTAGGACACCGTGTTGGCCATCTACTATTCTTGAACAGTTTGCCGGAGGCTTGCCTTGTCAAGGCATGACCATAAGGCTGACCGGTTGCGGGCTCTGCCAGTATGGGAACACAAATCCCGGTTTTCACCGGGGCACCCTTTTGACCATTCGACCTAGTGCATATTCGGAATCCATAGTGACCATTCCAAGCTAGGACAGGTTGCTTACCCGATTGTAGGTTGTGTGAAACCGCTGCGTGCGTAGTGAAACCCTAGATCCTGACAAAATAGGACAGGGAAACCTTATCCCAACATAGGGGTGTTTTGGTTCTCATTTACTTGTTTTGTGCTTTTAGAGTGTATCTCTACAGGAATGCACATGTCAATTTGCAAGTTTAGTACCAGGCCTGAGGGCATCAGTATCAGTGTTTTGGGAAATCAGTTATATCTGCGGGTATCAGGTTCAGTTTTTTGGGACAGTGATTTTAGGGAACAGTGATCAGTAGTAGAGTACAATTATTCAGATACGCCTGTGTCTGTTCCGTCTGGGCTGAAATGCTGCTTGTTTTCCCTTTCAAGGTTCAGAGATTTGGATTCAGAGATTTGGTGTTCTCCTTCGCTGAGGCAAGGCAGACGTCTGATCCGTCAATCGTCGGTTGCATCATCATCGTTCAGTTCAGCGGACTTATGATGACGCAGAGTTCAGAGGAAATTGTGGTTATGGCAGCCGCGTTAGACCAAGGGATCATCTTGCAAGATGAGACCAATGTTGATGTACCGCATCCGCCCAGGTCGCCTGCTGCACACCCGATCTGGACCCCCCAGTTGTATTAGGCTCGTGAGCCCACCACGTTCGAGTTAATGGGAATGATTGGTGACCTCCAGAGGTTTGTGGCTGATCTCGCCTACGGAATGTTGGCTTCGCCACCAGCCACATCATATGCCGGGAATTTTGGGCCATAGGAGCCCCCGCTACTGGGGCAGATTGTGGTCGAGCTCAGCCAGCCTGAAGCTATCCCAAGCTATGGCAATGACATGTCAACAACAACCGGGTTCCGCTCTGATATAGCAACCCAAACCCTCGATTAGGCTGAGGCTAGAGGTAAGAATAAAGTGGGAGCAGATGTTGATCCCGTTGAACAACTGCTGTGGGCAGTCGAGGCTTTGAAAGCCGGGGAGATGAATAAGCAACAAGTATTCGCAGTCATAACTAAAGCTGTGGATGATGCTTTTCCCACTCCAGCCGAGGGCAATTCAAGCCAGGTGGAAAATCGGGATAGGCCCCATCATGCCAGAACAGTTCCTTCATCTCCCAACCCTACACCAGGAAAAGATCAGAAAGCCAAGGCAGTGCCTGCCGACCCTTTCGCTAATACGTCTAACAAGAACCCTCAGACTTCGAAGTACCTTCCTCGAGGGTGCAGAGTCTTTCACGCCCTCTACATGCCTTTGTCTAGGGCATTTCAAATTTTGGCTAAAAAGGGACATCTTAAACCCCTCGAACCTCGACCTCTCCCGAAGAATCTCCCTCTTACACATGATGCTGCCTTGTACTGCACATACCACCAGCAAACCGGTCACAGCACCGACGGTTGTTTCTGCCTTCGCCACGAAGTGCAAGATTTGATCGACAATGAGGTCATCCTTCCACCTACCTCAGCAAAGTCTGTTACCACTGAGCTATTGGACTTCGAGGAAATTGCGAGTATGTGATCAAGGGTTGGACCACCTGCGGGCGGCGCTTGGTGTATTTCAGATGTGGCGTTTTGGCACGCACTGTTGGGAGCATTTATAATTGCAGTTTTGTAACTTCTGGCTCGGGTGTCGAGTCAGTTCTTAGTTTTATTTTGAGTCTGTCTCATTGTCTTGAGTCAGTCTTTTTGCTTACGGGTCTGTCTTGTTGTATCGAGTCAGTCCCACTGTATAGAAATCAGGTGATTCCAGGGTTGTTGCCTCGGATATCATTATTTTGTTTTGTCATTATCCTTTTGCTTTCTTTTGAGTCTGTCTCTGCTGTGGAGCCAGTTTCAACCAGGAAATCTGGATGAAACGGCTGCGGCTATCATGTTTCCGTGCTTATTGCTACTTTGAGCTAGTTGTGCCAGAGCATTTGAATGAAACGGCGGAGCATCTCACTTACTCTTCTGCACCTCGAATTCATTACATTGACCTAAGTTTTTCAAAACTTTTTTAACACTGTGGTGATAAAAACGAAGAGGAAGGAATTTCTCGGGATTTGAAAAACTCTGATCATTTGAGAGAAAGAGAGGCGTGCTAAGCCCTTAATGATTGAAATCATGTTTGTCAACGTGAGCATTGAGAAGGACCCTAGCTTGATCCAGATTGGTTTCGCACTATCTTCAACGCGAGCGATTTGTCGCTTTCTTAAAAACTTTAAAAAAAAAAAAATGTTTTGCGCAGTCCTGCGAAGACCTATGTGGAATCGCTCTTGAGATTGTGCAGCTTAGGATCGCTCTCAGCCTCGAGACTTGAGCCCTTACTTTCAAACCTTGGACCTTGGGTTCAGACTATTCAACGATCAACCGCAATGCAAGGCCTGTCTGGCCGGATTTGAAGCAACCCTCGAACAAGAGGCCAAGAAAGTCAGATCAAGAAGATCGGGCCTCATCAGAAGAAGCTTGCGAAGCTAGAACAGAAGCACCCTTCGGACTAGGGGCAAAAATGTCCGATGTGCTCGAAGAGCCGAAGATGGATCCTTCTGCAAGTCAATACAACAGTCGCCCTCCTGGATACGGATGGCTTCGAAACCCTAAAACCATTTAGCATGGACTTGTTACACTTTTACCCTTTGAGAGGCTCGTTGGGCCGAAAACCTGGAAGGACGACCCAGGCAAAAGTTAGAGCAAGAAAAAGAAGAAAAAGAACAAAAAAGAAAAAAAAATGCAAAGAAAAGAAAAAGAAAAGATGAAAAAAAAATGAACAAAAAGAAAATAAGAATAAAGCTCGCAAGGTTGAAAACCCGCAAAGGGCGGCCTTGGCAAAAGTCAGAGCATAAAAAAAGTGAGGGTTAATACACGAGTGTACCTCAACCGGAACTACATAAGGCTTGATTCCCATGTTTGGGATACGTAGGCAACTTCATCTTGAAATCTAGCCCCCAACGCTTTCATAGCGACTAAGTCCATGTAATGGTTTTAATCATCCTTGATTCCCATGTTTGGGATACGTAGGCAGCTTCATCCTGAATTCCAGCCCTCAACGCTTTCGAAGTGACTGTGCCCATATATTGGTTTTGACCATCTTCGTCTTCTCTGTATCCGAGAGTTCGGTTGTGATCATCACTAAGGAGGACTGTTTACAATATGCTGCGGCGTCATCCAGACAAGGGGCAACTTTTCGTTGCCATGAGTCGCCATTCAAACCGGGGGCAACTTTCCGTGGCCATTCAAAGCGCTGCGGTGCCATTCAGACAGGGGGCAACTTTTCGTTGCCATTCAAAGCACTGCGGTGCCATTCAAACAAGGGGCAACTTTCTGTTGCCATGCAGTGTCCTTCAGAAAAGGAGCAGTTTTCCTTCCGATCTGAGGTTGTACATCTCGAGAGTAAGTTCTGCGCTCGTTAAGCAGCGACCGTTTGCAAAATTAGTTTTTGAGAATTTTACTGAGGTTGACTATTTTCTCAAAAATTGTTTCATTTTCCAAAACTGGACCATTTTCTTGGACCCAAAAAAGGAAAATTTTCAGTGCTTATAGCTTGACTTGCATGATTTCAAATCAAAAATCGTACAAGTATGTTAATCTAATTCTTATATTGGTCAAAATTGTTTTCGTAGAAACCAAAACAAAAAATGGTCAAAATGATGAACTATGGGCACGGTTGAGTCAAGCTTCCATACTTGCCAAGAAGGGCACAACTGAAGCTGTCATTAAAGGGCTGAAAGCTCTCTCATCCTCCAAGCAACGAGGTATCAAACCAGGTACGAGGCACGAATTGGAATGGATCAAGATACTCCATTCCCTTGTCTGGGACATCAACGAGACATCACCGGAGGAAATAGCCGCGAGCTAATAATGTTGGGCATGAACCCACAACCTCTTGTTTATCCATCAAACACCCTGGGGAGGGACGAAAAATGAGAGATTGAATAATAGAGAGATGTGTGATGAGGGAAAGAGTGAGAAAAAGGCTTTTAGAGAAAAAACGAGCCTGAGGGCCGAGTGATATGAGAACCACAAATAAGAAAAGGTGGGAAACAATACCTGGAGAAACTGGCTCCTCGTGATCTGGGAAGTCCCTCGTTTTTATAACGCATCTGTGTGTTGTGTCTTTTGTTTTGTTTGTCTGGATTTTTGTTTTGAGTCATTTCGAGTGTCAATAGATGTGTTTAGGTTGTTTACCTTTGTTGAGTCGTTGTGCGCTGTGTTCAGTCGTAGGCTCAATACCAAGTTGAAAACCCTTTTTCTCAAATTGTTTTGTGCTCAGAGTGCTGTGCTATTCTCCACATTTCTGTAAAACAAGTTTGGTTCTTTTGTAAAACTGCAGGGGTTCAACCCGGGTCACTTGGAAACAGTGAACATGTGGGTTCCGGATTGCATCTGAGTGTGTTTCAGCTTCTGCCGATTCTACCTTTGTATTCCATCTTTTCAGATTTGGACTATTTTCGCCGCGTGCAGAATGAACTAAGAATACTGTGTTATGGGCTATGAAGTTCAGAATGGGCGGAGTTCAAAATGAGCAGTGCGTTGTATGAGCTGTATACAGATTAAACCAAGCACTGTGTTACGAGCCGAGTATTCAAAATGAGCAGTGGTTTGTTTGAGTTGTTTTGCTGTTGACCAATCCATTATCTGGTTATTACGATGTAAGTGTTCCAATTTCTCAAACAAATGATCAATCTCACTTACATTGTTATGTAATGTGATGCAATGCGATGTGATGTGATGTACAAATGTAACACTTTCTTTTTCAAACAAAAAGCTTGTTTCATTTCATTATCTTTTCAAGTACATAGCTTTGAAGAAAACAAAAACCTGCCTGCGGTAGTACAAGGTACTCTAGCTACCAGCAAAAAGAAAAGCAAAATAAGAAGAAGAAAAACAGCAAAAATCTAGATCAATGTCAAATGGTCTCAGGCCTAAAGGTCCATCCTCGTCCTCTTCCTGGACAAAGGTCCAGGAGCATCATCATCAGTGCCGTCATCTGAGCCCGAGTCAGTGTCACCTCTGGTCTCCTCCTCAGATGACTCTGCCTCCGCCTCCGCCTCGGACTCGTCGTCATCTGGAACTGGCGCCCGAGAGCTACTCCCAACATGAGTGCGCCCCGCCTTGGTGTGGGGGTTTACTCTGCCATCTCCTTCTCCTCGGGTAGGAACCGAAGGTCCAGCTGGAGCACCTCTTGCAGCGGGAATCAGAAATGGAGGCTGAAAAGTACAAATTACAGACGCATCAGTATGCTACGCAAAACAGAGTATCAGTGCAGAATGCAGTGTATGAGTACAGAGTATGAATGCTACAAGCAATATGATGGTACATAATGTAGTGACTGAGTGCAGTGTGAGAATGTCGTAAGTAATGCTGTGAATAGTCTGTGGGCTACAGTGTATCAGATGCCGTGAGGGCAGTGTATTGAGTGTTGTGTTAACAGGGCAATGCATCAGATTATGTGAAACAGTTTATGTATGGTTTGAGACCATGGTCAGAAGAGCATACCGGAATACTGTACATGGCCAAAAGATCGAGGCTCTGCTGGAACATCCCCATCACCGAAGTAGTTAACTCCAGGGACTGGCGAGTGTACTCGGAGGAAGCCTGCAAAAGTGTTAGAAGTATCAATATTCTGCGGAATACCAAATGAAATGAAATGAAATGACAGTGCAAAATGCAAAATGCAGTAGTACATACCGGAGGCAAGTCGTAGAAACTGACTAACTCATGATCAGTCGGAGGAGGAGCGATGGGGATCTGGTAAGTCGCCCCACCCCGTCCTCTGCATGTCATCGTCGTGGGCAGTGCTGGCCAGCTAGCCCTCCATCCTTTCCGAGCTCTACTCCAGCTACGGACTCGAGCCATCCTCGATATCACTGCCCCTGCTCCAGCTGCTGGCGCCGTTGGCCTCTCTCTCTCAGCTCGACGACCACTGCTCAAAGGCCGCATGATATACGTACGGACGTACTCTGTGTAGTCGCCTATGCCTCTATAATGTATCGAATCCCAGCCGATCGTATAATCAGCCATCTGCTCGGGAGTGAACCTCTCGGTGTCCCTCGTATGCTTAGGGGGCGGAGCTGGAACTATCTGCTCTGACAAACCCAGGGTTTGGCGCAAGAAGCGTTCACCTAGGTACCAGGCCCAACAGACAGGGCCCTCTAATAGAAGCCTGAAGTGGGCAGTCTCCTCCGCACCGGCAAATCGCTCCTGAATCCCAGCTGGCAATGGAGCCCAAGGCTGCCAGGTTATCTGTAAATGGCATGCTGTTTGTTATCTACTGTTATCAAAAAATACAGTGCAAAGCGAAGCTTAAATGAACTGCGAGTTCTAAACATACCTCTGCGGGGGTGATGGTGTCGAAATAGCGGCGGAAGAATATGAACGTCTCCCGTGGTCTCCGCACACACCTCACACCGAAGCGTCGGGAGAGTGGAACGACAAGAGGGGTCTCCTCGTTAGGCACTGGCGCGAGCCTCGAAAAGTAGGCGTAGACCCACAACTGCAGAGTAAGTATTAGTATGCTTATCAGATAAAGCGGAACGCAGAATAAAGTAGAAATCACAGAGTTGTGTATTGTGCAGAGTGTACAGTGTGTGTAGTATACTGTAGACGTCCCCGAACGCCCCGGGAGGGTGAGTCCCGTTCTGTTGACCGTGATATCCGTTTTTGAAAACATTATGTGTTCTTATTCCAATTGTTAGCCTAGAATTACTATGTTATGCGCACAGCAAACAAGTATAGACTAGATTGCCTAATTTGGAAAGAAACATTGCATATCCGTTTGTCTTTAAAAAAAAGTACCTTGGAATTTGCTACTCGCAAGTAGGCTAAAATACGGATTTCAATGAATTTTTCCAACTCAAACAATCCAACCTTCACCCACAGGCATTCAAACAATTTATAACACATAAGCATCTAGCCACATGGTAAGCATGCTATCAGGTTAACATTCACACGCATGAGAGATGCTAAAGCATAAATACTTACATCGTACTCCGTGCCAAAACAATAAACTAGTTAGCAAACATGCGTGATCCTAGTTCATGTCGAATTGACTAATGCAGCACATACAGGATGCAATTAGATAGGCTCGGCTAACCTAAACATGGCATATGAAATGCAACCAATTAATGCACGTATTCAATTTGGAATTGAAATACAAATGCAGTTAGTGTGATGTACCGAGCCCGGTGCATGCAAGACAAATGTATGAATGCACGCATGCATTGCATAAGGTATGCTAATTTAAACGTGCCCTAATACTAACCATCAAAGCAGGTAAATAAAAGGGAAGAAAGAAGTGGGGATTAGAAGACATACACACCACTCACCCACGCTTATTACAGATTTGCCCTCGCCTGGAGGGACCAAATAAATAATACAAATTAATTAACTACGCAAGCTAATTAAATATTACAAATTGCCTAATTAGCTAACAAACTAACTAAACTAGGAAAAAAGTAAACCGTCTCGGGAAGAGAGCTCGATGCAATGCGTGCTCGGGTCTTGCTCGGAAGTGCACCGCCATGCATAGGCTGCCTCTGTTTTCCTTTCCTTACTCCTCTGGAGGCTGCCAAAACCTCAGGATTGCTTCTCTGGATACTGGGGAATGCCATCGGCTGGGTAGAATGCCCACCGGCAGTGTCATGTGATCACCGGCCATTGGTGAAGCTATCGGCAGAGTGAGGGTTGCCGGTCGGCACCTAGTACTGCCGGTCGGCAGAGAGTTCCTGCAGAACCTGCAATTGACAGCAACAGAGGGCAAGGCAGAGCATGGCAATACAGTTCAAGCAATGTATGCACCAAACATGCTCCTTATCATGTGAGTGAGTCAAAAGGACATGCTTCTTGGTTCTCGGACCACCAATCGCGCATTTCCATGCGTGATGGCCCAAGGGACCAATTTATGCATATTGATTTCAAAATGCAATGCAAACCAACAAACAAATGAGGAACTCAACCTCAATCATGGATAATCAAGAGGCCAAGCATGCATGCAATGCGACCTAAGCATGTTGGCTAGGCATGCAACATGTGAATGCAAAATATACATGCAAGCATGCAAACAAACATGCAAGGTAAACATGCAAGCAAGCGAATGATGGACTTAAACATGATTTGGGCAGCTCTAATTAGGCCCAAAACAGTGGCCAAAAACCAAGGAATTGGGATCAAACATACATACACACATGCAAGTAAGTTGGACCAACACTTAGGCATTAAATAAGCAACTCTAAGACACACTTGAAAAGGGATATCATGGACAATTAGCATGCAACATAAGCTCTGAAAATCATGTTAAAACATGGTGCCAAACCAAGCAAACAAAATAGACTAAGCATGCAATAATGGTCCAAGCACTTGAAGCAAGTCAAAAGGGCTTGAACCATGACTAAGTCAACCAAGCCTCACAAGGCTAAGAGGACTTAAAATAGGTTCGAGGCAGACGTAGATCATGCAAAGGGGACCCCCTAGATGGCATCTAAGTGGCTCAAATTCAAAGGCATGTACAATGGCCAAAACATGGAACATGCTACACAAGCTTTCAAAGCATTAAAGAGGTGTCCAAGGCAAGCATACAAGCATGTCAAAGGGACTGAAATTATATGTAGGGTGGCTCCAAACCACCGAAATGATGCAAGAAACACATACTACACATTCACATACTTGAAGCATACAAGCTCAAATACAAAGGAGCTATGCTACGCATGCCAAGATCAACCCAAATAACTATGGACAGACCTAAAACATGGCAAAATAAGCACAAAAGCTTCACAAGGCTAAGCCTAAAACATGCTTGAACAAGGGTTTACAACCTAAGGCATGTTAAGGCCTAAACATGGCATTACAAGGTAGGTATGATTAGCATGCGTGGTGTACCAAAACCAACAATAAACAGAGGCATATTATGATATAATAGGCACAAAAAATAGCCAAGGCATGGTCAACATGAAGCTTAGCTAGATGCTCCCTCAAGAGGCCAAAAATGGTCCATTTCAAGGACAATAAGGAGAGGGGGTGGCCCTCTCCTTCTTGGGACCTCAAGGAACCATCCTCACCTCTGAAATCCCTCAAGATTTCAGTGGTGAGGAGGCCCAAACATCAAGGTCTCGGAGCTCACTCAAAATAGCACAAAATGGGGCCTTTCAAGGCCTAAGAGGGGTCAAACACCTCCAAACCACAAAACACTCCAAACAAACTATTTAGAGGGCCTAAAAACAGAACTTTTTTGTATTATACACTAAGCACAAAAATAGTTCTAAGATAGTTAAAAAAACAATGCAAAAATGGGGAATATAAAGGAAAGTTTCTTACCCTTGAAGACTTTCTTCAAAAATGGTGGACCAGCTGGTTCTTCAAGCTCAAAACCACCCAAGAACTTCAAGAATAACCTCTTGGAACCTCAGTAGCCAAGGGAAGGTGTAATACTATGTGCTTGTGTGCAATAGTAAGACACAAATGCACCTAGACACACACAAGAGGGAAAAAGAGAGAGAGAATGTGTATCAAACCCTAACCCTAAAACTAGAGCTCTTCTCTGTATTTTTTATCTCTAAAATGTCCAACCTTAAAGCCGAGAGGGGAGGGCTCCTCTTATAGAGGAGCCAATCTGGCAAAGCTTACAAGGTAAGCTAACAAGGAAGCCATCCCTCCATACACGTGTATGGAGGGGAACAAAAAAGCCATACAGCTGTCCTAAAATATCTGCAAAAGCAGATAAACAGTAGTCGGCTGGCCAAAAATGTCATTTTGACAAAAATGACTGCCGACCGGCAACAAATAGTGCCGACCGGCCACATACATTGCCGATGGCAACAAAACCAGCCGGTGGCCTCTAGCCACTGTCGGTGGTGTGTGGGGATGCCTCACAAGGCATTCCCTGCCCCTCCAAGGCAAAACACAAGTGTTTGGTGCAAAACCAGACACAAAACGGTCGAGTTCGGAGATCCTGAGGCGGGGCGCGTAGCCGAGACCTCCGGGAACTCTAAACGAACACAAACACGGATAATCACCGAGTGTTCAAACGGTGACGTCCAAGTCTTGAGGACGGTCGAAAATGGGGTGTCTACATATACAGTCAGTGAAAAATAGGGTATATGCGTGCCGTGTGTGCAGTATACAGTTAGTGTGAAGCAGACCGCAGTGTGTGCAGTGTACATAGTACAGGTAATGGAAAGCAGAAATGAAAAACAGAAGAAGCAAATGTACCTCCCAAGATCGCCAGTAGCCCTCGAGCAACTGTCCGCTGCCACGAGAAGCTGAGCTCATGTATCTGTACAGCGTGGCCAAACCAGCGCCACCCCAGTCCTAGCGCAAGATCCACGTGATGTCCACAAGCGCACTCAACAAACAGAGGGGCACGGTATTCGCCCAGTCGGCAAAAATGGTCATCCCCAGCAGAAACATGAGGAAGCCGCGGGCGTACTGCTCTACCTCCTCCTGAGCCATCGGTGCCTCCTCGGCCAAGGCCAGCTGAACCCTGAAGTGGCTCTCGAACCATGAATATCTAACGAATCGTGGGCGCGCAAGAGGCGGCATCTCGCCCAGTAAGTAAATCTGAGCGGCCTCCCACTCATCCATGTCTGTGTCGAAGGGATCGGATCACCCCCTACCCCGATGCCGGTGAGCATCGAGAAGTCATAAGGAGTCATCGTCATATCTCCCGCGACCGAGAAGTGGAATGAGTCAGTGGTGTCCCACCACCTCTCCACCAGAGCGCCGAGAAGAGGCCTGCTCGCAGTAAGTCGGGAAAGTCCTATGCAGAAGGCGCCGAAACCGGCCTGGTTTACGATGTGGCGAACCGCATCTGGCAGCTCCATATACCAATCTCTGGCGGCAACGTTCCCATATCCCCGGAAGGCATGGGAATCCCCTTGTATTCCAAAAACAACAGTCGCAAAGCAATATAAAATGTACAGTTTTGGAAAGCATTCAGAATTGGCGACAATACAGCGTGTATGCACGTTCTCAAGTTTAAACAAACATCGTGTGTGCTTACAATAAACTACAACATGTGACGTGTCAGCATGTTCGAGTGGTTCAGTACGGATACAGCAGGTGTGCACGTTTTCAAGTTCAAATAGTTATCGGGTGCTGGTGTGCTCGCAGTGAACTACAGTGTATGATGTGTTAGTGTGTTTGAGTGGTTCAGGGAAAATACAGTCTGTGTGTGCGTGTTCCAATTCAAACAGATATCAAGTGCAAGTGTGCTCACAGTCAACTATAGCATACAGTGTATCGGTGTATCCAGGCTAAGCAGTTAAAGAACAGAATCAACTATGGCAGTTAAGTGTTCTACATTGCGAAAAATGAAACGGGGAAGAATATACCTCGAAAGCACCGTATGATAGATGTGACTCTGGCTCACGCAGGAGAAGCTCTAGAGGCACCGTCCTGTCAAAACTCCGGAACTGGCGAAGTCCGTCGGGAGGCAGTATGTGAATCGCCAGCTGGTAGGTCGTGGGGTCGAACGGGTGGACGCTCAGAGGCAAAAGCTCGGCCTCGGGATCCATCTCATGCTCTGGGGGAGTCCCACCCTATGGAAGATCATCTGCTATCTCAGAGAGAGTGTTAAAATGGCTGGAAATGTGAAAACCGGGCTAGAATGCGAAAAGTCAACAGAAAGTCAACCCCGAGAGGGCAGAAAATGGCCGGAAAAGTCGAAATATGGAAAAGGCACGAAGATCAAGAGGAACTCGGGGAAACAAACCCCAAGTGGCGGAAATCAAGAAAAAGACACTGAAACAAAGTTTCGTTTGGTTCAAAACGTTCGAAATGGTGAGGTATTCGCAAATCGAACGACGAAAAAGTGTTGAAAACACAAGAAAACGGAGAAATGAAGGAAGGAAAATCATCTAGAGAGAGAGGGAGGGAGTTTTCGACCAAGAACAAGCGAAGAAAATAGGACTAGAGGCCCTATTTTAAAAGACCCGAGGCCAAAAGACCAAACTGCCCCGATTCAGGCATGTTTGGCCGGTCAGCCACACTGTTGGCCGGTCGGCCAAATATTTGGCCGGTAGAACTTTCTGATGGCCGGTGGACAGCCGGTGACCTCTTCTGATGGCTGGTGAACCTCCTACAACCTTTTTTTGGGTCATAGGTGTGGTTTGGGGCCTTCATTGCTCAAATACAGTGCAAGAAAGTGCATTTCCGAAGCTCAGCCGGTCTCTATTTCGACCTCAGACCATGTCTTTTTTGCGTGGCACCTAAATACGGGTGCGGTGTATCCTTTTTGTATCCTTTTGTCTCTTTCAAAATTCGAAAGTTGCCCTCACGTGCGTTGTCTTGCATTTGCATACCTTACTTGCATTGTTTTGCATTTTAAATCCCATGGTCTGGTGAGACCTTAAACATGTACGGTCTGGTGAGACCTTAACTACGATCGGTCTAGGAAACCTTAAATCCTCTGAAGGTGCAAGACCTTCGGTGTTTGTTAGGCATGATCCTTGTCGCGCGTCATCATGCGCACCTCGCATTCATATGTCATGCATTCCGTTGTAAATATATTGTATGGTCATGCATTCCAAGCGACGTGCGTTGTCGCGCATTCAAAATCCCTCGATCTGGCGAGACCTTAAACACGTACGGTCTGGCGAGACCTTAAACCCGCTCGGTCTGGCGAGACCTTAAACACGTTCGGTCTAGGAGACCTTAAATCCTCTAAAGGTGTAAGACCTTTGGTTTTTGCATGCATACACACGTGGTAACAAGCACAACTTGCATTGATGTGCACTGTCCACATGCATTATCGTGCATCTCAAGCAACACGCGTTGTCGCGCATTCGGGTCCACATGCATTGCATGCATTTCAAGCGACACGTGTCGTCGCATATTCGAGTTCACATGCATTTCAAAAGCCACGCATTGTCGCGCATTCCAAGGTCATTTGCATTGTCACGCATCTCAAAAGCTGCGCGTTTCAAAATCACGCATCATCATGCATTTGCATCTCAAAAGAAGAAGGAAAACAGCAAAAACAACATGCATCATTTGCATTTCAAAAAAAAAAAAAAAATGCATTATCATGCATTTTCCCTTCATCATGCATTGTCATGCATTCAAAAAACAAAACAAAAAAACAAACATGCATATGTCATGCATTTCACTATAAATAGTGCATATGTCATGCATCACTGTAAATAGTGCATATGTCGTGCATTATTGTAAATAGTGCATATGTCATGCATTTCATTATATATAATGCATATGTCATGCATTTCACTGTAAATATTGCATATGTCATGCATTTTACTGTAAATATTTCATCCATTGCATATTTGTAGATATTGCATTATAGCTTGCATGCATTCACTGCATCACCCCCATCTGTGGCTTGTGCCTTTCCATGTTGAGCTTGGTCTGGTATGTGCCCACACTTTTCACGTCGAAGCATAGTTTTGCATGTGTACGTGCTTATTCCACTGCTGGTATTGTGGTTTGAGGGTTGCGGCACCTTTTCTGTGTTAGACGTGGCTTGTTTGTGTCCATGCTTTTCCTAGGCAAGATACGTTTGGGCCACAGGCCTTATCCATTGTAAATATTCCATTCCATTGCATATTTGTATATGTTACATTGTAGCTTGCATGCATTCGCGGCATCACATCCAACTATGGCTTGCGCCTTTCCATGTTGAGCTTGGTCTGGTATGTGCTCATACTTTTCACGTCGAAGCATGGATCTGAGACTTTTGTGTACGCGCCTATTCCATTGCTGGTATTGTGGTTTGAGGGTTGCGGCACCATTTCTGTGTTAGACGCGGTTTGCATGTGTACATGCCTTTCCTAGGCAAGTTATGTTTCGGTCGCGCGCCATATCCACTGTATATACTCCATTGTAATATAGTTCGATTGCATCCAGCATTAGGATCATAATCTTTTCTGAACAGAGCATGCCTGACTTATGTCGTTCCACCCAATTACTTGTTCCTGTGTTCGTCTACATCACTCATAGTTCTGCATGTGTACGCGCCTATTCCACTGCTGGTATTGTGGTGTGAGCGTTGCGGCACCTTTTCTATGGTAGACGGACTTTGCATCTCCATCAATCTATTTGACATTTGTGTGGTTTTGAACCGCTCATGATTGGATTATGATTCAATTGCATTGCATATCGTTCGCATTGTTTATACATAGTTTTGTATGTTTTGCATATTATTTGCATTTGTTTTTACATTTGTTTTGTAATTTTGCATATCATTTGCATTACATTAGATTCAATTGCAATTCATCGCATTGTTTGTGCACCCCTTGGTCTAAGGAGACCTTAAATCCTACATTCGCGTTGTCGTGCAGCTTTCGATTGCATTGTTATGCATGTTGCTAACGATATTGCACCTGTTGAGTTTTCTTTCTCTTTCAGGCACGATATTGTATGTACGGTTCATTTGAAGCTGGTGCAACCAGACGAGCCGCACAGGTATTGTATCTTCCGAGTGAGACGCATCGAGAATTGCATAATTCTCATGCATCCTGTCTGCATTGTAGTGTAGTTTGGTTTGTGCTAGCTTAAAACTGTTGCATTGTCTGTGCTTAGTTACAGCTTTCTTTGTATAATCATAAGTTATGTTCGGCTTCTTGCATTGTCATCTGCAATTCGCCCCTGCCTTCGGGCGCATATCTTTATTGTCTTGCATGCTTGTCTAAGTCTTCGGCCTTGTCAAAAATGGGTCGTCTCTGGGCTTTGACATTCACTCCCATCATTGTTATGACTTTCGAGTTCTGTCAAAGAGGGGCAACTGTAGACACCCCAATTTTGACCATCCTCAAGACTTGGACGTCACCGTTTGAACACCCGGTGATCATCCATGTTTGTGTTCGTCTTGAGTTCCCGGAGGTCTCGGCCACGCATCCTGCCTCAGGATCTCTCGACTCGACTGTTTTGTGTTTGGTTCTGCACCAAACACTTGTGTTTTGCCTTTGAGGGGCAGAGAATGACTTGTTGGCCATTCCCACACATCATCAGCCATGGCTTGAGGCCACCGACTGGGTTTTGTTTCCATCGGCCAAATATTTGGTCGGTCGGCACTATGGATGGTCGGTCGGCCATCTATTTTGGTCAAATTATATTTTTGGCTAGCCGACCACTGTGCATCTGCTTTTGGAAGATATTTTGTGCCAGCTGTGATAGCTGGCACCCACTTTGCTCCCCTCCATATACGTGTATGGAGGGATCTCCCTCTTGACTAGCTTACTTGAGAAGCTTTGCAATAGTGAGCTCTATAAAAGGGAGCCTCTTCTCCCTCCATTAGGGTTACAAAAAAAATATAGAGGGAGCTCTGAGTTAGGGTTAGTTCATAGTTGTAGCTATTCTATCTCTATATCTCTCTCTTTAATGCATAAGTGTGTGTTTTAGTCTTACTATTGCATACAAACACATAGAGTTACACTTTCTCTTTGTTTTTGAGGGGCCAGAGAGCTGTTCTTGGTGTTCTTGAGTGGATTCAAGCTTGAAGAACCAACTGGAACATTGTTTGTGAAGAGGGTCATCAAGGGTAAGAACTTCACCCTTTATTCCCCATTTTTGCATAGCTGTTTTGCCTATCTTGCAACTATTTTTAGACTTTGTATGTAACTAATAAAAGTCTTGTTTTTACTTGCTTAAAATAGTTGTTTAAGGGTGTTTTGTTGTTTGGGGTTGTTTGACCCCTCTTAGGGCTTGTTTGGCCCCATTTTTGTGCTATTTTGGTGAGCTCCGAGACCACCTTGTTTGGGCCTCCTCCCCACTGAAATCTTGAGGGATTTTAGTGGTGAGGATTGTGGTTTAAGGTGCTAAGAAGGAGAGGGCCACCCCCTTTCCTTGTTGTCTTCAAAATGTGCTGTTTAAGCCTCATGTGTGAGCACCGTTTTTGAACTCATGTTGGCCATGTTTCAGTAGGTATTTGGTAGTATTTTGCCATGATTTACCTCTGTTTTTACTTGGTTTAGACACACCATGCTTGCCTCGCATACATGTCTTGTAATGCCATGATTTGCCTTAACATGTGCCTAGTATTTAGCCTATTATGCTTACTTGTTTTGGCCTAGCTTTGTGAAGCTTTTGCGCTTGTTTTAGCATGCTTAAGTTCTGTTTTTGGTTGTTTTGGTCGACCATGACATGCTTAGTATAGCCACCTTGCATTTTGGCTTGTTAGCCTTGGGTGCGTGAGTGTGGAGCATGCTTTACTTGCTTTGTTTCAGTGGTTTGGAACCATTTGCCATGTCATTTCAGTCCTCATGGTATGCTTGAATGCTTACATTTGATGCCCCTTTAATGTGTTAAGAGGTTGGGGTTTCATGCTTCATGTTTGTGCTATTGTGTATGCCTCTAGGATTAGGTCATTTAGATGCCATCTAAGTGGTTCTTAGGGCTTACTTTTGCATGATTTAGGACTGTTTTGGTTCATTTTGGTCATTTGCTTCATGTGTCATATGATCATGTTTTAGGTCCTTGGGCTTGGTTGCATGCCTAGCTTGCATTGGTAGGTTGATTTGGCATCACTTCCTACATGTTCTCAAAGCTTATTATGTATGCCACATGTCCATGATTATTCCCTTTTAAGTGTGCTTAAAAGATGCTTCTTGATGCTTAAGTGTTTAGGCCTTAACATGTGCATGCTTGTGTGTGTTTTGCCTCTCATTTCCAAAGCATTTGGCCACTGTTTTGGGCCTAATAGAGAGCTGTCCAAATTAGTGTAAGTCCCTCCTTTGCATGTTGTGGCATGCTCACCTTGTGTGTTGATTGCATACTTGACTTACCATGTATTGTTGTCGCATGTTTAAGTGACACTTGCATTTGGCACGCATTTCCTTGACTTGGTTGAATAACATGTTGCATACTTGACACACTTGCATGATTAGGTTACATCTTGCATGTTGATCATTAGCATAGTTATTACATGCTTGCATGCTTGCTAGCTTAGGTTTTGTGCCTAGCATACTTGTCTCCATGTTCATATTGCATGCCTAGTTCGCATGCCTAGGTTGCATTGCATTGGCATGCATGCCTTGCCTCTTGATCAAGTGATAGAGTTTGGGCCATTTGTTTGTTTAAGTGCATTTCATTCGACATTGAAATGGCACACTTGGTTTCTTGGGCCATCACGCATTGAAATGCGCGATTGATGGTCCGAGAATCGAGGACCATCCTCCTTTGAGTCATAAACATGATAAGGAGTGTGGTTGGTGCAAACATTGCTTGAAATGCATTGCCATGCCATGTTTTGCCCTCTGCTGCTGTCAAAACAGGTTTCTGCAGGAAGCTTTGGCCGGCCGGCCATATATGCTGCTGACCGACCAAATATTTGTGGTCGAGAGCTCAACAAATGGTCGATGGCCATCCGGACATAGTCGGTGGGGTTTCCACTTGGTCGGTGGTGATCCACAGTGCCCATGGAGCATACCTTGGGAATTGTGCAATTTTCAGAGGAGTAGAGTAGGGGAAACAGAGGCAAACTTGTGCATGGTGGTGGGTTTCCGAGTGGAACCGAGTGCGCTTGCATTGGGCCCTCTTCCCGAGGCTGCTTCTACTGCTTTATTAGCTTAGTTAATTTGCTTAACTAGTTAATTGTCTGTAATATTTAATTAGCTTGATAGTTAGTTAAATTGTATTATTCTTTTGGTCCCTCCGAGCGAGGGCGAATTTGTAATAAGTGTGGGTGCGTGTGTGCATGTCTTCCAACCCCCACTTCTTTCTCCATTTTACTTACCTGCTTTCAATGGTTAGTATTAAGGCATCTTTCAATTAGCATACTTATGCTCGTATGTTTGCATCATTCATCAGTCTTGCATGCACCGGGCTCGGCGCATCATACTAACTGTATCGTATTTCAAATCAAACTTGAATACATGTTATCTGCCGCATCTCACATGCCATTCATAGGTTAGCTGAGCCTATTCTAGTAACATTTTGCATGAGATACATTAGCTACCTTAACATGAATTAGGATCAAGCATATGATTACTAACTAGTTCACTGTTTTGGCACAGAGTACGATGTAAGTATTTATACTTTAGCATCTCGCATGAGTGTGAATGTTAACATGATAGCATGCTCACCATGTGGCTATATGCTTATGTGATATAACTGCATGAATGTCTGTGGGTGAAGGTTGGATTGTTTGAATTGGGATAATTCATCAAAATCCGTATTTTAGTCTACTCGCGAGTAGCAAAATTCAAATCATTTTCCAAACAAACGGAAATGCGATGCTTTGTTCCGACTTAGGCAATTTAGTCTATACTTGTTTTACTGTACGCATCACATAGTAATTCTAGGCTAATAATCAGTATAAGAACACATAATGTTTTCAAAACTCGATATCATGGTTAGTACTTGATCGGGCGAGTGGGGGTGCTCATAGCTGACATTCCCCAATTGTACCCAAGTTCTCGAGCCGAGACAACTTTGGTGATGACGGACACTTGGCCTTAGGCAACGAGTCGGGGTTTCCTAAATTCTCCCAAAATAAATATTTATGTGGCGACTCTGTATCTGCCAAAGCAGTCCATGTTTGACACTTCTTTTCTAAAAATCTGTTTTCCAAAACGATTTGCCGGATTTGGACTCTTTGGTTCAGATTAAAAACCATGACGATTTGAGAGTCTGAACTGTAGTGAGCCCAAAAACGAACAGAACGGGATTCATCCTCCCGGGGCGTTCGGGGACGTCTACAATCGACTAGTAGGAGTGATCGGTCGACTACTTCAACTGGTCGGTAGCTTTTCTGCATTTTCTGCAGATATTTTCCTTGCCAGCTATGCCAGCTGTTGGGCACAGAAGGCATCCTCCATACACAGCTTTAAGCTTAAGGCATGAATTCTATATAAGGGAGCCTCCTCCCTCTTGCTCAAGGCTGAGAAAATTGCATTAGGGCTATACATATCTATCTCTATCTTGATTTCTCCCTCTCTCTCTATATTTGCACTAGTTTGTGCCTTAAAGTGGTTTTTCTTCACACTTTTTTCACTAAAGCACCTAGTGAAACACCTTCACTCTTGAGCTGAGGTTCTTGGAGGTTTGTTTGAAGCTCAAAAGCTTGGTTTTTGCCTCTGAAGTTGCTGCTTTGAAGTTGTTCTTCAAGTGTGAGTCTATACCCCCTTTTAGGTTTTATTTTTATTGCTTATTTGGCCCCATTTGCATGCTTCTTTTGGCTTAACTTTAGACTGTAAAAAGCTTCATTTTCAACTGTATAAAGTGCATGTTTGAGGCCTCTTTGGTGTTGGGGGTGGTCTACCCCTTTTTGTGCCTTATTTTTCTTTGTTTTGAGCTATCTCTTTAGGCCTTTGAGATCACCTTCTCTTGGCCTTTTAACCACTGAATTCTAAAGAAATTTCAGTGGTGAAAAATGTGTTTTGAGGCCCCAAATGGGTGGGGGTTGCCCCCCCTCCTCTTCCTTTGTTTGGTTGTGTTGATGGCTCATCAAAGTAGCATATCTTTCTAGCATGTTTTGGCTCCATCTTAGCATGTCTTAGGCACTATTTCAGCATGATATAGCTCTGTTTTGGGGCGGTTTGATTGCCTCTTGCATGCTTCATACCCTTGTAGTGCAATCCTCCCTATAGCCTTAACATGCATCATGCTTTGGACCACCATTTTAGCATGTTTTTGGCTTCACTCCAGTAAGCTTTTACTCATGTTTTTCCATGCTTAAGCTCTGTTTTATGTGTTTTTGGTCATACATGCCTTGCTTTGTATAGCCATAATGCAATCTTGCTCACTAGCTTTGAGTTTCCAAGTCTCTAGCATGCTTTACTTGAGTTGTTTGCATGCTTTGGCCTCATTTCTACCATGATTTCAGTGTATGAAGTGTGGTCATACTCTCTCATGCTTCACTCTTTCAATACTTTTGGAGCGTTATGCTTTATGCCTTGATCATGGCCTAACTTGTATGCATGCATGTCTAAGCTTTTGTGCTACCATCTCAGTGTGTTTTTCATCTTATTTTGCCATGATACAACTCTGTTTTTGGTTGGTTAGAGCATCCGTCATTTGCTTCTTGCATTTGTAGTGTAATCATGCTCATTGGCCTTACATGCATCATGCTTTATGCCTCTTATTCTAGCATGTGTTAGCTCTACTCCATACATGTTTTGGCATTGTTTTGACCTGCCTTGGGACTATTTTGAGTCACCTTGGCCCTTTGAGACTTGCTTGATATGACTATGGTACAAGTGCCTTTGCTAGCCTTAAGCTTTGAGCCTCCTAGCATGCTTCATTTGTGATATGTGCATGATATGGCATCATTTGGAATGTAATTTCAGAGCTTATGTGTTTGCTATACTCCCATGTTTATCACTCTTTCATTGCTCTTAAGGATTATGCATTGTACCTTGTTTGTGAGCCAATGAATGAGCATGCTTTGGTTGCCTTTTGAGCCTATGTTTTAGCATGTTTTTGGCCTTGATTTAGCATGCCTCAACTCTGTTTTGAGTAGTTTAGGTCATATGGGACTTGTTATGCATGGTTGTAGTGCAATGGCTTTGACAAGCCTAATGATTCAAGGTCCTTAGGATGCTATGCTTGTGTTGTTTGGATGATTTGGCATCATTTCTTACATGATTTCAGAGCATATTTCATTGTCACACTCTCACATTTTCCACTCCTTCAATGTGTTTGAGAGTTGTGTCTTCATGCCTTGTTTGTGACCCAATGTGTATGCATGCTTGTATAAGCTCTTGGACTCCCTTTTCAGCATGTTTTGGCCTTTGTTTTGGCATGGTAGAGCTCTGTCCAGAGCTGGTTTAGTTGTTTAAACTTTGTATTGCATGCCTTTTGTGAGATGCTCTTTACTGGCTTTGATGTTCTTGGCCTCCGAACATGCCATGCATGCATTGTTCATATGATGGAACCTTGTGCATGCCACTCCGGCATTGATAGATACGCATGTTGTTTGCATGTTGTTGAATTGCATGTTGTTTGCATGTTGTCGCATTGCATGTTGTTTGCATGTTGTTGCATTGCATTGTGTTTGGAATGTTGTTGCATTGCATTATGTTTGGATTGGATGTTAATCCAAACACGAGAAACGAGGGACGTTTCATACTTGAAGTGATGAAACGCGCCTCATTTCTCGGTCACCGACCCTCTTGATCATGCATGATAGAGGCGAAGGCTATTATGTGTTATTTGTGCATTCATTGACATTGACTTGTGCAAACTTGGCTTCTCGGCCATCATGCATTGCAATGCTCGGTTGGTGGCCCGAGGGTCGAGTACCACACTCCCTTGAGCTTGAGAAATGATAGGGAGGGTGATTGTGCACACATTCCCTTGCAAATACACTGTCATGCCCTTATTGTTCTCTATTGCAGCAAAACTGGAGTTGGCAAAATTTCTGGTCGGCAGACCAGTAAAGATGGTCGGCCGACCACTTTTTCTGGTCTACAAGTGGTCTACAGCCTCCTTTTCTAGTCGGCAGCCCACCCGAAGGTCCCTATGTTGGAGCAGAAGCATTCTGGAAGTTTGTGCAGTGTTCTGAGATGAAATGCAAACAAAGACAATTCTTGTCATAGCAATGGATTTCCGAGCGAAGTCAATCGAGCATACATCCACCCCTCGCCCCGAGGACCTCTTTTAACTGCTTTACTTAGCTACTTTACTTAGTTAGCTATTTCGTCGATTTTGTACTTAATTAGTTAATGCGCTTAATTAATTGATTTGTGTTGTAATAATTTATTAATTAGGAATAGTTAATTAGTTTCGGTTTGTAATTGATTAGCTTAACGTAGCTAGTTAGTTGATTTATTCGGACCCTCCGTCGAGAGGGAAATGTTGTAATAAGTGTGCGTGTGTGTGTGAATGTCTTCCAACCCCACGTCTTTCTCCCTTTTATTTACCAGCTTTTGATGGTTAGTTTTAGGGCATGTTTCAATTTGCATACTTATGTTTTGCATGCGTGCATTATTCATTCGTATTCCATGCACTGGGCTCGGCGCATCATACAAACTGCATTGTCTTTCAATACCTATTTGAATACATGATTATCAAGTGTTGCATTCGTATGCCATCTTAGAATAGCCAAGCCCATTTACTTGCATTTTGCATGTGTTGCATTAGGCATCTTAACATAGTTAGGATCATGCATGGATTTCTAACTAGCTTCTGTTTTGGCTCGGAGTACTCAGTGAGTGTTTACGCTTTAGCATCCTTGTATGTGTGTAAATGACTGCCATGATAGCATGCTTGCCATAAGGCTATGTGCTTATGTGTTTAAATGCATGAATGCCTGTGGATGAAGGCTTCATTGCTTGAATTGGAACAATTCATCGAAATGTGAGTTTTAAGCCCACTTGAAGTGGCAAATCATCATGTTTTAAGTCCACTTGAGGGTGGCAAATCCGCATTTTAGCCTACTTGAGGGTAGCAACTTCAAACCATTTTCGAAAAACAAACATGAGATGTTTTGTTCCAAATCAAGTGATTTAGTCTATACTTGTATGCTGTGTGCATCACATAGTAAGTTAGATTAATAAACCAGAATAAGAACGCATGTGTTTTCAAAAACAACATATCATGTTAGTAGAGGCCGATCTTTGATCGGGCGAGCGGGGTTGCTCATTTCAAGACCTTCCCCTCTCGTACCTAAGTTCCCGAGCCGAGGCAACTTTGGTGATGATGGACACGTGGCCTTAGGCACGAGTCAGGATTTCTTAAATTTCCCAAAATAAAATATTTAGGTGGCGACTCTGAAATCTGGAAAAGCAGTCCATGTTTAGTGCTTTTTGATTAAAATCGATTTTCCAAAATGATTTGCCGGATTTGGACTCTTTGGTGATTTATCAGTCTTACATTGCACATTGTGAGATTAGATTCAGAACCATGACAGAAGTCCGAACTGTAGTAGCTAGAACTACCATTCGCGCCCTCGCGCGTGGAGCAGAGTTTGGGCGGCCTACAGTTTCTGGCATCTCTGCTGGGGATTTAGAGAACTTGACTCGAACTCATGATATGTTGTTTTGTTTACACTTATGTGTTTCTTTGCATTGCATTTGCATTGGTGCGCTTAAGTCACAGTGTTTGCCATCTGCTATTCCTGAACGGTTTACGAGAGGCTTGCTTGGAAAAGCGTGCCATAAGGCTGACCGGTTACGGGCTCTGCCACGATGGGAACACAAACCTCAGTTTTTACCAAGGCACCCTTTTTGACCATTCGACCTAGTTGCATATCGGAATCCATAGCGACCATTCCAAACTAGGACAGGTTGCTTACCCGGATGTAGGTTGTTTGAAACTGCTACGTACGTGGTGAAACCCTAGCTCCTAACAAGATAGGATAGGGAAACCCTACCCCTCCATAGGGGTGTTTTGGCTCTCACTTGCTTGCTATGTGCTTTTAGAGTGTGTCTCTACAGGGAATGCATGTATCAGTTTGCAAGTTCGAGTATCAGTCTGAGGACATCAGTATTTGGGAGAATCAGTTTTACCTGAGGGTATCAAATTTGAGGCAGTGATTTGGGAACAACGATCAGTGTTGAGAGCAGTGTGTTCAGCTTACAATGCCAACTGTGTGTTGTCTTTATTTTAAGCCGAAATGTTGTCCGTTTGTTTGTTTGTTTCCTTATTTTGCTTTATTTATCTTTTTACAAGGTAGTATAGTACAATTGCTTCCGAAAAGGCAGATAACCCCCGAGCACTCTCGACCAGAGGTCGAAAGCTTCATCGATTCAAGGATCTAGTTGACGGATAATCAGTGTTCTTTTCATTACCGCTGGTTACTAGACAGAGGTCAGTTAAGCGCAGTTCATCAGTACAGCGGTTACTAGATCAACGATCTTTATCCACCCCACCAATGAGTAGTCAGGCTGCGGTTTCCGTTTCTACCGCAGAAAGAGATATACCTGTTGTTCAGTCAGATCAGCACCTCATAGCTAGTATAGAGGACATGATGCGTCAGCTCCAAGAAACTATGCAAGCCATGTAGCGGGATGCTGCCCGCCAGGCAGTGGTTGCCGCACATTAGGCAGAGATTGTGGCTCAACAGGCAGAATTGATTGCCAAGCTCCAGCAACAGCAGCAACCACAACAAACCGGAGCATCTGCTTCGCATCCACCCCCACCCCCACCTAGAGTTCCAACACTCGGGGATACTGCAAACGTCTAGGAAAATACGGATGTCCCAACGGGGCCAGTTCCATCCCCAATCCTACCTCAGCAGTCCAAAGCACCGACTAATCTAATGGATACACCGTTTGAATTTGAGGTGGATCCAATAGCACGGAAAGTGAGCAAGTTAGAAAAGCTGTTCAAAAAAGCTCAAGGCGTTGATTCCATTCCGGACATAGAGGATGGATACACCGATTCGGAGGTGACTTTGTCAGACCGGTTTTAGATGCCGCATATAGACCGTTTTGATGGTTCTGGGGTTCCCATGGTACACCTGCGGTTGTTCTTAGATATCCTAAGGCCAATGGGTCCCTCCAGACTGCAAAAGCTTTCCCTCTTCGGTCGGACCCTATCGGGTGTCGCGGCCATCTGGTATGCGAAGTTGGAAGATTCTATCAAGAGAAGTTGGGAAGAAATTGATGAGGCCTTCTGTAGACATCCCCGAACGCCCCGGGAGGATGAGTCCCGTTCTGTTCATTTTGCGGGTCTACTACAGTTCAGGACTCTCAAATTGTCACGGTTCTTAATCTGAACCAAAGAGTCCAAATTTGGCAAATCGTTTTGAGAAACAGATTTTTGAAAAGAAGTGCCAAACATGGACTGCTTTGCCAGATACAGAGTCGCCACCTAAATATTTTTTATGGGGAATTTAGGAAACCTTGACTCGGTGCCAAAGGCCACGTGTCCGTCATCACCAAAGTTGCCTCAGCTCGGGAGCTTGGGTACGATTGGGGAGGTCAGCTATGAGCACCCCCTCTCGCCCGATCCGAAGATCGGCCTTTACTAACCGTGATATCCGTTTTTGAAAACATTATGTGTTCTTATTCCATTTATTAGCCTAGTATTACTATGTTATGCGCACAACAAGCAAGTATAGACCAAATCGCCTAAATTGGAACAAAACATTTCATGCCTGTTTTGAAAATGGTTTGCTACTCGCAAGTAGGCTGAAATGCAGATTTTGCCACCCTCAAGTGGGCTTTCGAAAAGATGGTTTTACCACTATCTAGTGGTCTTAAAACTCATGGTTTTAATGCATTATTCCAATTTAGGTAATTCGACCTCCACCCACAGGCATTCAAGCAGTTATATCACATAAGCAGCTAGCCTCATGGTAATCATGCTATCATGTTAACGTTCACACTTATGTGAGATGCTAAAGCATAAAGAGCTCACCTAGTACTCCGTGCCAAAACAAGAACATGTTAGCAATCATGCATGATCCAAGTCCATGTTTAAATGCCTAATGCAATGCATACGGAATGTTACTAGAGTAGGCTCGACTAGTCTATAAATGACATGTGAAAATGCACAAGTAGCACATATTCAAGTTAGATTTGAAATACTTATGCAGTTAGTATGATGCGCTGAGCCTGGTGTATGCAAGACTAATGAATGATGCACGCATGCATAGCATAAGGTATGCTAAAGTAAATATGTCCTAATACTAACCATGAAAGTAGGTAAGTAAAAGGGAGAAAGAAGTGGAGGTTGGAAGACATGCACACACGCACCCACACTTATTACAAATTCACTCTCGCTCGGAGGGACCAAAAGAATAATACAAATTAATTAACCTACAAGCTAATTAATTATTACAGACCACCTAATTAATTAAGCCAATTTACTAAGCTTAAGAAAGTAGTAAAGGCCTCGGGAAGAGGATCCAATGCCCGCGTGCTCGGGTTTGCTCAGAAATCCAACGCCACGCACAAGTTTGCCTCTACTTTGACTGTTCTGCTTCTCTGAAAATTGCACAACTCCCAAGGTTGCTTCTTTGAGTGTTGTGGGACACTACCAGCTGAGTGAGAACTCCACCGGCCATGAAGAATGGTCACCGGCCACAAAATTATATTCTTGGCCAAACCTGTTTTGCCGGTCAGCACCCAACACTGTCGGCCGGCCAATTCTTCCTGCTGAAACCTATTTGACAGCAGCAGAGGGCAGGCAAGGCATGACAATGTATTTCAAGCAAATGTATGCACCAACCACACTCTTTATCATGTTTATGACTCAAAGGAGGATGGGCCTCGATTCTCGGGCCACCAATCACGTATTTCCATGCATGATGGCCCAAGGGACCAAGTATGCATTTTGATTTCAAATGCAATGCACACACACAAACCAAGGCCCAATCCCTATCACTAGATCAAGGGACAAGGCATGCATGCTAGATGGTATGCAACCTAGGCATGTAAGCTAGTATGCTATATGAACATGGGGGAAGCATGCAACAAAATGCAATATAGCTAAGCATGTGTCAACAATGCAAGTAATGAGCATGCAAACATTATGCAACCGAAGCATGCAAGCATGTAGCAATGTGATCACATTTGAACAACATGCGAAAGATGGACTTAGACCAATATGGACAAGCCTCAGCCATGTCTAAATAGGAAGCCAAAATGCTATGAAATGGAGGCAAATACACACACAAACAATGCATGCAAAAATGGCCCAACGCTTAAGCATTAAAGAACATCTTTTAAGCACACTTAAAAGGGGATAATCATGGACAAATGGCATGCACATCAAACTCTGAAAATCATGTTAAGATGATACCAAATCCAACTACCAATGCAAGCAAGACATGCAACCAAGCCCAAGAACTTAGACTATGGCTAAATGACACATGAAGAAAATGACCAAAGTGGACCAAAACAGTCCCAAATCATGTTAAGGCAAGTCCTAAAAACCACCTAGATGGCATCTAAATGATCTACACATGGAGGCATGCACAAATGCTTAAACATGGAGCATACAACACCACCTCTTAGAGGCATGAAAGAGGCATCAAAGGCAAGGATACAAGCATGTTATAAGGACTGAAATAACATGATAAGTGGTTCCAAACCACTGAAACAATGCAAGTAATGCATGCTAGAGAGGCCAAAGCTTAAGGCATTCAAGAGAGATTGCATGGTAGCTATACAAAGCAAGACATGAATGACTCAAATGACCTAAAACAGTCCCTTAGCACATCAAAATATGCATGTAAGCTTCACAAAGCTAAGCCTAAATCATGCCAGAACAAGGGTCTACACCTAAAGCATGTTAAGGCAAAAATGTGGCATTACATGACATGTATGCAAGGCATGCAAGGTGTGTCCAAACCCACTGAAAACAGAGCTATATTATGACATAATAAGCACAAAAATCAGTTAAAGCATGGCCAACATGCACTTGAACAAGATGCTCCCTCAAGAGGCAAAAATGGCCCTTTTCAAGGAGAACAAGGAGAGGGGGTGGCCCTCTCCTTCCTAGGACCTCAAGGCACCATCCTCATCACTGAAATCCCTCAAGATTTTAGTGGTGAGGAGGCCCAAACTCAATGGTCCCGGAGCTCAACCGAAATGGCACAAAACAAAGGCCAAACAAGCCTTAAGAGGGGTCAAACAACCCCAAAGCTTAAAACACCCTTGACAAACTATTTAGAGCACTAAAAAAAAAAGACTTTTCTATGTTATATGCTAAGCTCAAAAATAGATGCAAGATAGGCTAAAAAGCTTTGCAAAAAGGGGATAAAAAGGGACAAAAGTCTTACCCTTGTAGCACAACAGCAAATCAGCAACTTTTGGACCAAAAAAGGGCTTCAAATCACCCCAAGAATCACCTCTAAGGATCTCAGCTCAATAAGAGGAGTAGAGAACTAGGTGTTTGTATGCAAAAGTGCAAAGAAAATGCACTTTTGAGCACAAACAAGCCCTAAACCTTAAAGAGAGAGGCAGAAAATATAGAGAGAGAGAGAGAGATTTTTTTGCTCCAAGTTGTATATCTCTTCCTTCTCCTCCTTGTTCTATGTGAGAGAGCTTGATTGATATAGATATGTATCAATCTGCAGCTCCTCAGAACACCCACGTCCAGGCATGGGCTGGGGTATGGCCTAGAATGACAGCTGCCAGCTGTATACAGAAATATCTGTTGAAAACCACATTTGGCCGGCTGGCTATCAAAGTGGTTGACCGGCAGTCAAATTGGCCGGCCGGCCATCACATTTGGCCGATTGAAAATCAAGGTGGCCGGTGGGCAGGAGACTTGGTCGACAGGCTACCCCCTTCCCTCAGGAACACATCCACAAGCTCTTGGTGCAAAACCAGACACAAAGCAGTCGAGCCGAGAGATTTTGAGGCAAGGCGCGCAGCCGAGGCCTCCAGGAACTCAAGACGAACACAAACAAGGATGATCACCGAGTGTTCAAACGGTGACGTCCAAGTCTTGAGGACGGTCAAAAATGGGGTGTCTATAGTTGCCCCTCTTTGACAGAACTCGAAAGTCATAACAATGACAGGAGTGAATGTCAAAGCCCAGAGACGACCCATTTTTGACAAGGCCGAAGACTTAGACAAACATGCAAGACAAGCAAAGATATGCGCCCGAAGGCAGGGGCAAAATGCAAAAGACAATGCAAGTAGCCGAACATAACTTATGATCATGCGAAGAAAGCTGTAATGAAGCATAACATGCGACAGTTTTAAGCTAGCATACACCAAACTATACTACAATGCAGAAAAGATGTAAGAGAATTATGTAATTCTCGATACGTCTCACTCGGAGAATACAATACCTGTGCGGTTCGTCTGGTTGCACCATCCTCAAATGAACCGTACATACAATATCGTTCCTGAAAGGAAAGCACACTTAACAAGTACAATATCGTTAGCAACATACATAACATGCAAAATGAATGCAAAATGATATGCAATATATACAAAACTATGTATAAATAATGCAAATGAAAATGCAATGCTATTGAATCATGATCAAATCCTGAGCGGTTCAAAACCACACAAATATCAAATAGATTGATGGAGATGCAAAGTCCGTCTACCATAGAAAAGGTGCCGCAACCCTCAAACCAACATACCAACGTGGAATAGGCGCGTACACATGCAGAACTATGAGTGATGTAGACGGACACAAGAACAAGTAATTGGGTGGAATGACATAAGTGGGGATATGACCCGCTGAAGAAAGACCAATGATCCTAATGCAGGATGCAAAAATTACACTACAATGTAATATGTACAATGGGTATGGCGCGTGGGCCAAACCAAATCTTGCCTAGGAAAGGCATGGACACAAACAAACCACGTCTAACATAAAACGGTCATACAGAACTATGAGTGTATAGACATGAAAAGTATGGGCACATACCAGACCAAGCTCAACATGGAAAGGCGCAAGCCATAGATGGGGGGATGCAGTCGATGCGTGCAAGCTACAATGCACTATTTACAAATATGCGATGGAATGGATACAGTGGGATAAGGCCTATGGCCAAGCCATATCTTGCCTAGGAAAGGCATGGACATGAACAAATCACGTCTAACATAGAACGGTCATACAGAACTATGAGTGTATAGACGTGAAAAGTATGGGCACATACCAAACCAAGCTCAACAAGGAAAGGTGCAAACCCTAGATGGAGGTGATGTAGTGGATGCATGCAAGCTATAATGCAATATCTACAATATGCAATGGATGGGCGTAAATGTAATATTTGCAGTAAGATGCATGACATATGCATTATTTACAGTGGTATGCATGACATATGCACTATTTTCAATGAATGCATGACATATGCACTATTTAACAATGATGCATGACATATGCACTATTTACAATGAATGCATGACATATACACCCTTTTTTTTTTTTTTTTTGGTTTTGTTTTTAAAATGAAAATGCATGATGATGCATGATTTTGAAATGCGCGACAATGTGCGGCTTTTGAGATGTATGACAATGCATGTTGATGTAAGTGCATGACAACTCATGTCTTTTGATATGCATGACAATGCATGTGAACCCGAATGCGCAACCACGCGCGTCGTTTTGAAATGCATGACAATGTAACCGAGCGGGTTTAAGGTCTCGCTAGACCGGGCAAATACATGAATTTTGTTATTTTGAATGCATGATTATGACATGCGCACGACAATGCGAGATGTGTGTGCAACGACGCGACAGAAATGACCCAAAATCAACACGCGTTCACGATAGAGCGTTGTAATGTAACCCACGTGGGGTAAATTTCGAATTTTAAAAGAGACAAAAGGATACAAAAAGGATACACCTTGCACATATCCGAGTGCCACGCACAGAAGACACGGTCCGAGGTCAAAACAAGGGCCGGTTGAGCTTCGGAAATGCACTGTTCTTGCACTAACTTGAGCAATGAAGGTCCCAAACCACTCATTTGATCCAAACAAGGATGTAGGAGGCTCACTGGCCAAAAGGGGAAGTCACCGGCTGTCCTCCGGCAATCGAAATAACTCACCGGCCAAAAATGCCTGAATCGGGGCAGTTTTGTCTTTTTGGCTCGGGTATTTTAAAATAGGGTTCCAAACCCTATTTTTCTTACTTCCTCTTAGCTGACATTCTCTTATCCCTCCCTCTAGAGTATTTTCTTCTCTTCATTTCCTCGTTTTCCTTGATTTTCGCGCCCTTTTCGACGTTTGATTCGCAAAGTTCATTGCGTTTCGAACACTTTTATCCGATCGAAAGTTCGTTTCGGTGTAGTTTTTTCAATTTTTGCCTCTTGCGGTTTGTTTCCCCCAAGTTTTTCTTGATTTCCGTATATTTTCCACATTCCGACTTTTCCGGCCATTTTCCGCCCTCCCGAGGTTGACTTTTCGGTTGACCTTTCACATTCTCATCCGGTTTCCACTTTTCCGACCGTCTTCACACCACTTTTGACATGGCGGATGATATTCCACGGGGCGGGACTCCCCCGGATCACGAGATGGACCCAGAGGCCGAGCTCTTCCCCTTGAGCGTCCGCCCGTTCGACCCGGCGACCTACCAGCCGGCGATTCACGTGCTTCCTCTCGACGGACTTCGCTAGTTTCGGGATTTTGCGAGATGTGTGCCACCAGAGCTTCTCTTGCGTGAGCCCGAGACACACTTTTCATACGACGCTTCCGAGGTATATTCTCCCCCGTTTCATTTTTCGCAATGTAGAACACTTAGCTGCCATAGTTGATTCTGCTCTTTAATTGCTTAACTCAGATACACTGATGCACTGTATACTTTAGTTAACTGTGAACACACTTGCAATTGATATCTGTTTGAAACTGACACGTGCACACACATTGCACTGGCCCTGAATCACTCAGACACACTGACACAGTACACACTGTATCCTACGGTGAGCACACCGGCACCCGATATCTGTTTGAATCTGAAAACGTGCACACACGCTATATCTGTACTGAACCACTCAAACACACTGAGACATCATATGCTGTAGTTCCCTGCGAGCACACCAGCACCCGATGTTTGTTTGAACTTGAAAACGTGCACACACGTTATATTGTCACCAACTCTGAATACTTCTTCAAAACTGTACATTTTATATTCTTCGCAACTATTTTGCTTTTGAACAGGGAGATTCCCATACTGTCTGCGAGTATGGGAATGTTGCCGCTCGGGATTGGTACACGGAGTTACCGGACGCAGTCCGTCGCATTGTTGACTAGGCCGGATTTGGCGCATTCTGCAGGGGACTCTCGCGCCTTACGGCGAGCAGGCCTCTCCTTGCCGCTCTGGTGGAGAGGTGGTGGGACACCACCGACTCATTCCACTTTTCCGTCGTGGGAGACATGACGATGACTCCCTATGATTTCTCGATGCTCACCAGCATTGGAGTGGGGGGTGATCCGATCCCCTTCGACACCGACATGGACGAGTGGGAGGCTGCTCAGATCTACCTGCTCGGTGAGGTGTCGCCCCTCGCACGTCCCGGCTTCGTTCGATATTCATGGTTTGAGGTCCAGTTTAGAGTCCAGCCGGCCTTAGTCGAGGAGGCTCTGATGACTCAGGAGGCAGTGGAGCGATATGTGCGCGGCTTTCTCATGTTCCTGCTGGGGACGACTATTTTCGCCGATCGGGTGAACACTGTGCCCCTCTGCCTGCTCAGCGCTCTCGTGGACGTCACCTGGATCTTGCGCTATGACTAGAGTGGCGCTGCCTTGGCCACTCTGTACGGGTACATGAGCTCAGTCTCCCGAGCAACTGTCCAGCTCAGCCTCCCGTTGCAGCGGACAGCTGCTCGGGGGCTACTGGCGAGCTTGGGAGGTACGTTTTCTCCTCTGCTTTTCATTTCTACTTTACATTTTCTGTACTCTGTACACTGCACACACTGCGGTCTGCTTCATACTGATCGTATACTGCACACACGGCACACACATATACCCTGTTTTACACTGACTGTACACTGCATACACTGTACACTCTGCTTAATACACTGCATAATATACGGTCCTGCAATTTCTGCTTTATTTTGTGTTCTACTTTATCTGATGACCTTTCTGGTATTTGCTTTGCAGTTGTGGGTCTACGCCTACTTCCCGAGACTCGCCCTAGTGCCAGACGTAGAGACCTCTCTCGTCGTCCCATTTTCGCGTCGCTTTGACGTGAGGTGCATGCGGAGGCCCCGGGAGACATTCATCTTTTTCCGCCGCTACTTTGACACTATTACTCCCGCAGAGGTATGTTCAACTTTTAGAGTTTTATTTAAGCTTCGCTTCACACTGTATTTTCAATAATAGTAGATAACAATCTGTATTTCATTTTTAGATCACCTGACAGCCTTGGGCTCTACTGCCAGCCGTGACTCGGGATCGGTTTGCCGGTGCAGAAGAGACTGCACGTTTTCGGATTTTGCTGGAGGGCTCGGTCTGTCGGGCTTGGTACTTGGGCGAGCGTTTCCTATGCCAGACCCTGGGCTTGCCAGAGCAGATAGTTCTGGGTCCGCCTCATACCTACATGAGGGACACCGAGAGGTTTACCGCCGAGGAGATGGCCGATTACACGATCGGCTGGGACGTGGAGGGCTTTAGGGGTGAGGGCGACTACTCAGAGTATGTTCAGACGTACATTATGCGGCCTCTGAGTAGTGGCCGCCGAGCTGAGAGAGGGGGACCTGTGGTGCCAGCGGCTGGAGCTGGAGCTGGAGCTGGGGCAGGGACGTCGAGGATAGCTTGTGTCCATGGCAGGAGCAGAGCTCGGAGGGGTCGGGGGGTTAGCTGGCCAGCGCTACCCATGATGATGACATGCCGAGGGCAGGGTGGGGCGACCTACCAAATCCCCTTTGCTCCTCCTCCGGCTGACCATGAGTTGGTCAGTTTCCATGACTTGCCTCCGGTATGTATTACTACATTTTATGCATCTTGTATTGGCATTTCATTTTAGTTTATTTGATATTCCGCAGAATACTGATGCATTTGATACTTTTGCAGGCTTCTCCCGAGTATACCCGGCAGTCCTTGGAGCTGAATGCCTCCATGATGGGGATGTTGCAGCGGACTTTCGACCTCCTGGCCCTCTACAGCATTCCGGTATGTTCTTCTGATCACGGTCTCAAACCATACTCATAAGCTGCTTCACATAATCTGGTGCACAACACAACATTTGATAAACTGCTCATGGCATTCATACGCTGTACTCATACACTGCATTCTGCACTGATAAACTGCTTACGGCATTCGCACTCATGCACTGCATTCTGCACTGATAAACTGCTCACAATATTCACACACTGTACTCATATACTGCATTCTACACTGATAAACTGCTCACGGCATTCACACACTGTACTCATACACTGGATTCTGCGCTGATAAACTGCTCACGACACTCACACGCTGTACTCATATATTGCATTCTACACTGATACACTGCTCACAGTATTCTGATGCGTTTGCCTTTTGTGTTTTTTCAGCCTCCTTTCCAGATTCCCACTGTGGGAGGTGTTCCAGCCAGGCCTTCTGTCCCTGCCGGAGGAGATGGAGAGGGCAGAGAATTCCCCCGCACCAAGGTGGGGCGCACTCACATCGGGAGTAGTTCGCGGGCTCCAGTCCCTAATGACAATGACGAGGAGTCGGAGGCAGAGGCGGAGGCAGAGTTGTCGGAGGAGGAGACCGGAGACGGCTCGGACTCGGGCTAAGATGACAGCACTGATGATGCTCCTGGACCTTCGTCCAGGAAGAGGACTAGGACGAACTCCTAGGCCTGAGATCCTTTGTCATTGATCCAGATTTTTGCTATTTTTCTTTTTCTTTTGTACCTTTTGCTGGTAGTTAGAGTACCTTGTACTGCCGCAGACAGATTTTTGTTTCGAAAACCATGTACTTGAAAAAGATGATGAAATGAAACAAACGTTTTTTCTGAAAAAGTGTTGCATTTGTACATTTCATATATTGCATCACATCGCATCGCCTCATGTTGCACCTCAATGTAAATGAAATTGATCTGTTGTCTGAAAATTGAATACTTGCATTGTAATAATCAAATAACGAACCAGCCAACAACAAAACAACCCATACCAACCACTGCACATTCTGAACACTCGGCTCATACTCTACTGGGGATTAATCTGCACACAGCTCATAACGGAGTGCTTTGCTCATTTTTCACACAGCAAATCCTGAACAAACAGCCCAAATCTGACAAGATGGACCATGAAGGTTGAATCTACTGAAGTTGAAGCATACTCAGATGCGATCTGAAACCCAGTAACTGCAAAGAGGCCCAGGTTTTTTTTTCCGTTCACACTTATTGAGGGTGGACCCTGCAGTTGTATGAAAGAACCAAATCATGTTTTTGCACAAATGTGGAGAATGACACATCATTTTGAGCACAAAACAATTAATTTTTAAAATTGAAGAAGGTTTTTCAAACCGGGGTATTGAGCCTACAATTGAACTCAGCGAGAACGACTCAACAGCGGAGACAAAAAAGGTAAACAACCTAAACACAACGAGACGCTCTCGGAAAAGACTCAAAACAAAGGTTGAAGTAAACAAGACAAAAGACACGACATACAAACGTGTTAATGAAGACAGGGGACCTCAGATCACGAGGAGCCAGTTTCTCTGGGTATTGTTTCCCACCCTTTTCTCATTTGTGATTCTCACATCACTCGGCTCTCAGGCTCAGTTTTTCTCTCACAACCCTTTTGCTCACTTTTTCTCTCAACTTACACCTCTCTATTCTTTATTCTGTCATTTTTATCCCTCCCCGGGGTGTTTAATGGATGAATAGGAAGTTGTGGGTTCACGCCCGACATAGTTAGCTCACGGCTGTTTCTTCCGGTGGCGCTTGGTCGATGCCCCCAGGTAAGGGAACGGAGTACCTTGATCCCTTCAGATTCGTGCTTCACACTTGGTTCGATACCTCGTTGCTCGGAGGTTGAGAGAGCCTTTAGCCCTTTAATGATAGCTTGAGTTGTGCCCTTCTTGGCAAGTATGTTGGCGATGGGGGAAAGACAGGAAGCCCAACTCAACTGTGCCCCTAGTTCATCATTATGACCATTTTTGTTTTGGTTTTCTACTAAAACAGTTTTGACCAATGTGAGAGTTAGATTAACACACTTGTTTGATTTTTGATCTGAAAACCATGCAAGTCAGGTTATGAACACTGAAAATTTTCCTTTTTTAGGTCCCAGAAAATGGTCCAGTTTTGAAGAAATGAAATAGTTTTTGAGAAAATAGTCATCCTCAGTAAAAATTCTCAAAAACTATTTTTTCGCAAACGGCCACCACCCAACGAGCGCGGAACTTACTCTCGAGATGCACAACCTCGGATCGAAGGCAATGGAAAATTGCCCCTTGTTTGAAGGACGCTGCACGGCAACGGAAAGTTGCCCCTGGTTTGAATGGCGACTCATGGCAACGGAAAGTTACCCCTTGTCTGGATAGTGCCACAGCATTTTACAAATAGTCATCATTAGTGACGATCACGACCAAACTCTCGGACACGGAGAAGACGAAGATGGTCACAACCAATATATGGACACAGTCACTTTGAAAGTGCGTAGGACTGGACTTTAGGGCGAAGCTGCCTAGATATTCCAAACATGGGAATCAAGGATGATTAAAAACCATTGCATGGACTTAGTCGCTATGAAAGCGTTGGGGGCTGGACTTCAGGACGAAGTTGCCTACGTATCCCAAACATGGGAATGAAGCCTTACGTAGTTCCGGCTAAGGTACACTCGGGTATTTTAACCTTCACCTTTTAGGCTCTAACTTTTGCCAAGGCGCCCGATGCGGGTTTTCGACCTTGCGAGCTTTTCTTTCCTTTTTCTTTCTTCCCTTTCTTTTTCTCTTTTGTATATTTTATTTTTTTCTTTTTATGTATTTTTCTCTCTTTTGTATATTTTTCTCTTTTTTCTCTCTTTTGTATATTTTTTTTATTTTTTATTTTATTTTACTTTATTTTTGCTCTAACTTTTGCCTGGGTCGCCCTTCCGGGTTTTCGGCCCAGCGAGCCGCTCAAAGGGTAAAAGTGTAACAAGTCCATGCCCCATGGTTTTAGGGTTTTGAAGCCATCCATATCCAGGAGAGTGGCTGTTGCATTGACTTACTGAAGGACCCATCTTCGGCTCTTCGAGCAAATCGAACATTTTTGCCCCTAGTTTGGAGGGGTGCTTATGTTCTAGCTTTACAGGCTTCTTCTGATGAGATATGATCTTCTTGATCTGATTTTGGTGCCTCTTGTTCGAGGGCTGCTTCCAATCTGGCCACACAGGCCTCTCTTGATGGTCGATCGTTGAACACTCCGAATTGTGGTTCAAGGCTTTAAAACAAGGCCTCGAGTCTTGAGGCTGAGAGCGATCCTAAGCTGTACAATCTCAAGAGTGATCCGACACAGGTCTTCGCAGGACCGCGCAAAACATTTTGTTTTTGGAAGTTTTTAAAGAAGCGACAAGTCACTCGCGCTGAAGATAGTGTGGAACCAGCCTGGATCAAGCCAGGGTCCTTCTCAGTACTCACGCTGACAAGCACGATTTCAATCGTTAAGGGCTTAGCGCGCCTCTCTTTCCCTCAATTTGATCAAAGTTTGCAAAACCCGAGGAATTCCTTCCTCTTTGTTTTCACCGCAGTGTTCAAAAAGTTTTGAAAAACTTAGGTCAATGCAATGATTTTCAGGGCACAAGAGGACAGGTGGAATGTACTGCTGTTCCATTCGAGTCCGCTGGCACAACTAATTCAGAATAGTAGTAAGCATGGAAACATGATAGCCACAGCTGTTTAATTCAGATTCCCTGGTTGCAACTGGCTCCACGATAGCGACAGACTCAAAAGAAAAGCAAAAGGATAATTACAAAACAAAACGGTGTTCGAGGCAACAGTTCCGGAATCACCCGACATTCTATACAAAGGGGACTGACTCGCTACAACAAGACAGACCCATAAGCAAAAGGACTGACTCAAGACAATGAGACAGACTCAAAACAAAACAAAAGACTGACTCGATACACAAGCCAGGATTTACAAAACTAGCATTCACAGATGCTCTAAAAATGCGTGCCAGACGCCACATCCAAAATACACCGAGCGCCGCCCGCAGGTGGTCCAACCCCTGATCACAAATTTGCAGTATCCTCGAAGTCCAATAGCTCAGTGGTAACAGACTTTGCTGAGGTAGGCGGGAGGATGACCTCATTGTCGATCAAATCTTGCACTTCATGACGATGGTGGAAACAACCATTGGTACTGTGACCGGACTGTTGGTGGTACGCGCAGTACAAGGTAGCATCATGCGAGAGAAGGAGATTCTTCGGAAGGGGCCGAGGCTCGAGGGGTTTAAGATGCCCCTTTTTAGCCAATATTTGAAATGCCCTAGACAGAGGCATGTAGAGGGCATGAAAGGCTCTGCGCCCTCGAGGCAGGTACTTTGAAGTCTGAGGGTTCTTGCTAAACGCACTAGCGAAAGGGTCAGCAGGCACTGCCTTGGCTTTTTGATCTTTTCCTGCTACAGGGTTAAAGATGACAGGGACTGTCTTGGCATGACGGGGCCCATCCCGATTTTCCGCCCGGCTTGAACCGCCTTCGGTTGAAGTGGGGAAAGCATCATCCACAGCTTTAGTCATGACTGCGAATACTTGTTGCTTATTCATCCCCTGGCTTTCAAAGCCTCGGCTGCCCACAGCAGTTGTTCAATGGGATCGGCATCTGCCTTCATTTTGTTCTTGTCTCTGGCCTCACCCTGATCGGGGGTTTGGGTTACTACATCAGAGCGAAGCTCAGTTGTTGCTGACACGTCGTTGCTGTAGCTGGAGGCAACCTTTGGTTGGCTGAGCTCGATCACAATCCGCCCCAGTAGCGAGGGCTCCTGTGGTATGAAATTCCCGGCATACGGTGCAGCTGGTGGCGAAGCCGACATTCCATAGGCCAGATCGGCCACGGATCTCTGGAGGTCACCTATCATTCCCATCAATTCAAATGTGGTGGGCTCACGAGCCTGATACAACTGGGGGGTCCAGACTGGGTGCACGACAGCCGACCTGGGTGGATGTGGTACATTGACATTGGTCTCACTTTGCAGAGTGATTCCTTGATCTGATGCGGCCGTCATAACCACAATCTCCTCTGAATTCTGCGTCATGATAAGTTCGCTGTACTGAACGGTGACTGACGGATCAGATATTTGTCTTGTCTCAGCAAGGAGGAACACTAGCTATTCTGTATCAACTCTCTGAACTGAAAGAGAAAACACGCAGCATTTCGGACCAATCAGAATGGACGCTAGTATAGCTGAATAACTGTACTCTACTACTGATCACTTTTGCCCGAAATCACTGCCCCTAAAATATTGAATCGGATACCCACAGATATAACTGATTCTCATAAACTGACACTGGTGCCCTCAGGTCTGATACTCAAACTTGCAAACTGATATGTATGTTCCCTGTAGAGATGCATTCTAAAAGCACATAGCAAGTAAAGAGAGCCAAAACACCCCTATGGAGAGGTAGGATTTACCTGTCCTATTTTTGTCAGGAGCTGGGGTTTCACTATGCACGCAGCAGTTTTCAAACAACCTAACATCGGGTGAGCAACCTGTCCTAGTTTGGAATGGTCACTACGGATTTCGATATGCACTAGGTCGAATGGTCGAAAAGGGTGCCCCGGTAAAACCAGGGTTTGTGTTCCCATACTGTCAGAGCCCACAACCGGTCAGCCTTATGGCATGCTTTGACAAAGTCAAGCCTCCGGCAAACCGTTCAGGAATGGCAGATGGCAAACATGGTGTCCTAGGCGCACCAATGCACATGTAATGCAAAGAGACACATAAATGAAATCAAAACAGGATATCACGAGTTCAAGTCAAGCTCTCTAAATCCCCAGCGGAGTCGCCAGAAACTGTAGACGTCCCCGAACGCCCCGGGAGGATGAGTCCCGTTCTGTTCGTTTTGCGGGTCTACTACAGTTCAGGACTCTCAAATTGTCACGGTTCTTAATCTGAACCAAAGAGTCCAAATCTGGCAAATCGTTTTGAGAAACAGATTTTTGAAAAGAAGTGCCAAACATGGACTGCTTTGCCAGATACAGAGTCGCCACCTAAATATTTTTTATGGGGAATTTAGGAAACCCTGACTCGGTGCCAAAGGCCACGTGTCCGTCATCACCAAAGTTGCCTCGGCTCGGGAGCTTGGGTACGATTGGGGAGGTCAGCTATGAGCACCCCCTCTCGCCTGATCCGAAGATCGGCCTCTACTAACTGTGTGTAGACGTGCCCGCGTGAGGCCCTCGCTACAGTTCGGACTCGATTTGTGTCACAGTTCTTAATCTGAACCAAAGAGTCCAAATCCGACAAATCGTTTTGAGAAAATAGATTTTTAGAAAAGAAGTGCCAAACATGGACTGCTTTGCCAGATACAGAGTCGCTACCTAAATATTCTTTAAGGGAGAATTAAGGAAACCCTGACTCGGTGCCAAAGGTCACGTGTCCGTCATCACCAAAGTTGCCTCGGCTCGGGAGCTAGGGTACGATTGGGGAAGGTCAGCTATGAGCACCCCCTCTCGCCCGATCCGAAGATTGGCCTCTACTAACCATGATATCCGTTTTTGAAAACGTTATGTGTTCTTATCCCGATTATTAGCCTAGAGTTACTATGTTATGCGCACAACACAAAAGTATAGACTAGATCGCCTAATTTGGAAATAAGCATTGTATATCCGTTTGTTTTGAAAAATGTTTTCAAATTTGCTACTCGCAAGTAGGCTAAAACACGGATTTCAATGAGCTATTCCAACTCAGACAATCTAACCTCCACCCACAGGCATTCAAGCAGTTATATCACATAAGCAGCTAGCCTCATGGTAATCATGCTATCATGGCAACACTCACACGCATGCAAGGATGCTAAAGCATAAATACTTACATCGTACTCTGTGCCAAAACAAAGAACTCGTTAGCAATCAATGCATGTTCCAAGTCCATGTTTAAATGTCTAATGCAACGCATACAGAATGTCACTAGAGTAGGCTCGGCTATTCTATGAATGACATGTGAAAATGCACAAGTAGCATGTATTCAAGTTAGATTTGAAGTACTAATGCAATTAGCATGATGCGCCGAGCCCGGTGCATGCAATACTGATGAATGATGCACGCATGCATAGCATAAGGTATGCTAAATTAAACATGTCCTATTACTAACCATCAAACCAGGTAAGTAAAAGGGAGAAAGAAGTGGGGGTTGGAAGACATGCACACACTCACCCACACTTATTACAAATTCGCACTCGCTCGGAGGGACCAAAAGAATGATACAATTCGAATAATGAATTAACTAACCTAGCTATTTAATTATTACAGACCAACTAAATTAATTAAACAAATTAATCAACTTAAGAAAGCAAGAAAAAGGGCCTCGGGAAGAGGGCTCAATGCACGCGTGCTCGGGTCTTGCTCGGAAGTCCACTGCCATGCGTAGGCTGCCTCTGCTTTCCCTGCTCTGCCCCTCTGAAAACTGCCAAAAGTCTCAGGATGTGCTCACTGGATGTTGGGGAATGCCACCGGCTGGAGGGAATCATCATCGGCTGTGATTTGGTGTCGATCGGCTAAAAATGAATCCATCGGCCACAGATGGATTGCCGGTCGGCACTATGTGCAGTTGATCGGCAAAAAGTTCTTGCAGAATCTGTTTGACAGTAGCAGAGTACAGAGCTTTGCATGGCAATGCAATTCAAGCAATGTGTGCACCAACCATATCCCTTATCATGTTTATGACTCAAAGGGACATGGTCCTTGGTTCTCAGACCATCAATCGCGCATTTCAATGCGTGATGGCCCAAGAGACCAAGTTATGCATGTTGATTTCAAATGCAATGCAAACCAACAAACAAAGGCCCAACTCCCATCACTAAATCAAGGAACAAGGCATGCATGCTAGATGGAGTGCAACCTAGGCATGTGAACTAGCATGCAACATGGGCATACAATGCATTTATACAAGTATGCAAGCAAATATGCAAGGTAAGCATGCAAACAAGCAAATGATGGACTTAAGCACGGTTTAGGCAGCCCTTACTAGGCTTAAAACAGTAGCCAAGGTGCTCAAAAATGAAGGACTAATAGGCACACAAACATTCATGCAAATGATCTCCAACACTTCAAGCATTAAAGGGCAATTCTCAAGCACACTCAAGAGGATGCAAACATGGACATATAGCATGCATTAAGCTCTAAAATCATGTTACAAGATGATGCCAAATCAATTTAAACAAGACCAGCAAAACATGCCACAATGGCCCAAGTGCTTAAGACAAGCCAAGAAGGCTTAAACCAAGGTCAAGTCCACCAAACCTCACAAGGCTAAGGGGACTTAAGACAAGTCAAATGCAAACTTAAACAAAGCCAAGGGTGCACTTAGATGGCATCTAAATGACTTGAATTCAAAAGCATGCACAATGACCAAAACATGGAGCATGCAAGACAAGCCTTTGACACAACAAAGGGACCATGAAATGCAAGCATACAAGCATATTAAGTGGACTGAAATGACATGGAAAATGGTCCCAACCCACTAAATCAAAGCAAGTAATGCATTCTATACACTCACACCCTTAAGGCCAACAAGCCAAAATGCAAAGGGGCTATACAATGCATGCCAAGGTCGACCCAAACAACTAAGGACAGACCTTAATCATGGCAAAATAAACATGAAAGCTTCACAAAGCCAAGCCTAAAACATGCTAGAACAATGGTTTACAACCTAAGGCATGTGAAGGCAACAAAATGGCATTACAAGGCATGTATGCTAAGCAAGAATGGTGTACCAAAACCAACTTAAAACAATGCTATTTCATGGAAAAATAAGCATAAATAACAGCTAAGGTATGGTCAACAAGAGCCTAAGCTAGGTGCTCCCTCAAGAGGCAAAAATGGTCCTTTTCAAGGACAACAAGGAGAGGGGGTGGCCCTCTCCTTCTTGGGACCTCAAGGCACCATCCTCACCTCTAAAATTCCTCAAGATTTCAGTGGTGAGGAGGCCCAAACACCAAGGTCTCGGAGCTCACCCAAAATGGCACAAAATGGAGCCTTACAAGGCTTAAGAGGGGTCAAACAACCCCAAATCTTGAAGCAACCTTAAACAACTATTTAGAGGGCCTAAAAACAGAACTTTTTTTATGTTATACACAATGCTCAAAAACAGTTTCAAGATAGGCTAAAAAGCTATGCAAAAATGGGGTAAAAAAGGACAAAAGTCTTACCCTTGTAGACCCTCTTCACAAATGGTGGACCAGCTGTCTCCTTAGGTCCAAACCAGCTTCAAAACTCTGAAAACAATCCCCTAGAACCTCAATAGCCAAGGGAAGGTGTAATAGTAGGTGTTTGTGTACAAAACTAAGGCTTAAACACACACAATACAAGAGAATGAGAGATATAGATATAGGATAGATACAAAACCCTAAACCTAGAACCAGAGCTTCTCTAACAATTTTTTCTAACCCTCATGCCAAGAGTAGATGAACAGTGATCGGCCATTCAAAATTGCCATTTTGGCAAAATAAATGGCTGACCGGCAACAAAGAGTGCCGACCGGCAATATACATTGCCGATGGCGCAAAATCACTGGCCGGTGGCCTCAAGCCATGGCCGGTGATGTGTGGGGATGCCTCACAAGGCATTCCCTGCCCCTCCAAGGCAAAACACAAGTGTTTGGTGCAAAACCAAACACAACACGGTCGAGTCAAGAGATCCTGAGGCAAGGCACGCAACCGAGACCTCCGGGAACTCAAGACGAACACGAACAAGGGTAATCACCAAGTGTTCCGATGGTGACGTCCAAGTCTTGAGGACGGTCAAAAATGGGGTTTCTACAGTTGCCCCTCTTTGACAGAACTCGAAAGTCATAACAATGACGGGAGCGAATGTCAAAGCCCAGAGACGACCCATTTTTGACAAGGCCGAAGACTTAGATAGACATGCAAGACAAACAAGATATGCGCCCGAAGGCGGGGGCAAGATGCAAGACAATGCACAGAGCCGGACATAACTTATGATCATGCAAAGAAAACTGTAATGAAGCACACATGCGACAGTTTTAAGCTAGCATACACCAATGCAACTACATTACAAATGCAGAAAGGATGTAAGAGAATTATGCAATTCTCGATACGTCTCACTCGATGGATACAATACCTGTCCGATTCGTCTGGTTGCACCAGCCACAAATGAACCGTACATACAATATTGTGCCTGAAAAGAAAGCAAACTTAACAGGTACAATATCGTTAGCAACATGCATAACATGCAAAATGAATGCAAAATGATATGCAATATATACAAAACTATGTATAAACAATGCAAATGAAAATGCAATGCAATTGAAACAATGCAAACTATATGCAAAGCAATTGAATCATGATCCAATCATGAGCGGTTCGAAACCACACCTATGTCAAATAGATTGATGGAGGTAACAAGTCCGTCTACCATAGAACGGTCAACAGAACTATGAGTAATGTAGACGGACACAAGAACAAGTGTTGGGGGGGATGACAAAGGTGGGGAAACGACCCGCTGGGGAAAGGACAACGATCCTAATGCTGGAAGCAACAATTACACTACAATGTAATATATAATGAAAATGCTGGGGAAATGGCAACGGATATGGCACGCGGGCCAAACCAAATCTTGCCTAGGAAAGGCATGTACACATACAAGCCGTGTCTAACATAGAACGGTCTACTGAACTATGTTTTAACTTGAAAAGTATGGGCACATACCAGACCAAGCTCCACATGGAAAGGCGCAAGCCATAAATGGAAGGTGATGCAATGAATGCATGCAAGTTACAATGCAATATCTACAAATATGCAATAGAATGGAAATGGATACAATGGATATGGCCTGCGGGCCAAACCAAATCTTGCCTAGGAAAGGCATGTACACATACAAGCCGCGTCTAACATAGAACGGTCCACTGAACTATGCTTCGACACGAGAGGTATGGGCACATACCGGACCAAGCTCAATCATGGAAAGGCGCGAGCCATAGATGGAAGTGATGCAGTGAATGCATGCACGCTACAATGCAATATCTATAAATATGCAATGAAATGGGAATGGATACAATGGATAAGGCACGCAGGCCAAACCAAATCTTTGCCTAGGAAGGGCATGTACACGTACAAGCCGCATCTAACATAGAACGGTCCACTGAACTATGCTTCGATACGAGAGGTATGGGCACATACCGGACCAAGCTCAATCATGGAAAGGCGCGAGCCATAGATGAAAGTGATGCAGTGAATGCATGCAAGCTACAATGCAATATCTACAAATATGCAATGATGCATGACAATGCAACTATTTACGATGGTGCATGACAATGCAACTATTTACGATGATGCATGACAATGCAACTATTTACGATGATGCATGACAATGCAATTATATATTATGATGCATGACAATGCAATTATATTTTTTGTCTGTGTTTTTGAAATGCAAATGAGGCATGAAATGCATGTTGCATGGAATGTGCGACAACACGCGGCTTTTGAGATGCACGTGAACTTGAATATGCGACGACGTGAGTCGCTTGAAATGCATGTATAATGCAACTTATCAAAAGTCGTTCGGGCACGACAAATGCCAAAGGATTTGCACCTTCAGAGGATTTAGGGTCTCCTAGACCGTAAAAATTCTCGATATGTCTCACTCGGAGTATACCATACCTGTCCGGTTCATCGGGTTGCACCAGCCGCAAATGAACCGTACATTCAATATCGTGCCTGCAAAGAAAACAAACTTAACAGGTATAATGTGATTAACAACATGCATATTAATGTACTTGAAAATGCGTGACAACGCAAAGCAAGTGGGAAGCATAACAATGCTGTGAAGGCACAGACATGTAAGTGGAGCACGCGGTCTATGCAGGCAACGAAATTGATCATAAGCATACGGTCTATGCAAGCAATGAAATTGGTTTCAAACGTGCGGTCTACGCAAGTAATGAATTTGAACATAAGAATGCACTCCACGCAAGTAGAACATGCGGTCTACGCAAGCAAAACATGCGGTTTACGCAAGCAAAACATGCGGTCTACGCAAGTAATGAAATTGATTACAAACATGCGGTCTACGCAAGTAGCGTAATTAATTATAAACATGCGGTCTACGCAAGCAAAACATGCGGTCTACGCAAGTAATGAAATTGATTACAAACATGCGGTCTACGCAAGTAGCGTAATTAATTATAAACATGCAGTCTACGCAAGCAAAACATGCGGTCTACGCAAGTAATGAAATTGATTACAAACATGCGGTCTACGCAAGTAATGTAATTAAGAAGAGTTGAATGTACACATGTAAGTAAAAACATGTTATTCACGATGCTGGAATGTAAAGTACTGTAACACAGCATAATTGAAACGATTTGTGGAATCCACAAGACATGAAAAGGATACGGGAAGGGACGTTCTTCGTACGTACCGAGCATCGCTCGTAGAAGTTGTGGCCTGAGGTCAACTCGAAGGTTCACGTTTCAAAAGTGTGCTTTCCCGCATTGTCTCGAGTGATGAAGGTGCCCTGAACCACACATATGACCCAAAAAAGGATGTAGGAGGCTCCCAAACCACTGTAAGAGACCACCGAATACCCACCGGCCATCAAAATGCATCACCGGCCGTCCATCGGCCATCATACAATTTCTATCGGCACAATATTTTGCCAACCGGCAAAGAGTGTGGCCGACCGGCAAAAAGTCCCTGTATCGGGGCAGTTCAGTCATTTGGCCACGGGTCTTTTAAAATAGGGCTTCTAGCCCTATTTTCTTCACTTCCTCTTGCTCGAAATTTCTCCCCTTCTCTCTCTAGATCATTTTCCTCCTTTGATCTCCTCGTTTTCTTGCGTTCTAGCCTCCATTTCGTCGTCTGATTCGCGAATACCTTCGCGTTTCGAACGTTTTGAACCGAACGAAACTTCGTTTCGGTGTCTCGTTTTTGATTTCTGCCACTCGGGGCTTGTTTCCCTTCAGTTTTTCTCGATATCTGTGCCTTTTCCGCACTCCGGCTTTTCCGGCCTTTTCCGGCCCTCTCGGGGTTGACTTTTCGTTGACTCTTCACATTCTCGCCCGGTTTTTTGTCTTCCAGCCATTTTCACATTCTCTTCGAGATGGCGGACGATCTTCCACAGGGCGGGACCCCTCCAGAGCTCGAGATGGATCCCGAGGCCGACCCTTTGCCACTTCATATCTAGCCATTCGATCCGGAGACCTACAGGTCTGCGGTTCATGTGATGCTCCCCGATGGACTACGCCAGTTCCGGAGCTTCGAGAGGGGCGTGGCACCCGAGCTTCTCCTGCGTGAGGCCATCTCCCATCTGTCCTTCGGCGCTTCCGAGGTAACATTCTTTCTTCTGTTTTATCATTTTCCGCAATGTAGAACATAGCTGCCATTAGTTGATTCTGTTCTCTAACTACTTAGCCCGGATGCACCGATACACTATACACTGTAGTTGATTGCAAACAAACTTACAACTGATATCTGTTTGAAACTTACACGTGCACACACACCGCACTGACCCTGAATCACCCAAACGCACGGCGCACACTGTATTTTACTGCATACACACTGGTACCCGGTATCTGCTTGAGTCTAAAAACATGCACACATGCTGTATTTGCCCTGAACCACTCAAACACGCTGACACATCACACGTTGTAGTTCACTGTAAGTACACCGGCACTTGATGTCTGTTCGAATTTGAAAACATGCACACATGCTGTATACCTGTATGCTTCTTAAAACTGCGTTTTGAATATTGCCTCGCAATTGTTATTTTTGATTACAGGGGGATTCCCATACCATCTGCGGGTATGGGAATGTCGTTGCTCGGGATTGGTACATAGAGCTGCCAGACGCGGTTCGTCATATCGTCGACGAGGCCGGTTTCGGCATCTTCTGCGGGGGGCTCTCCCGGCTTACGACCTGTAGGCCCTTGCTTGCCACTTTAGTGGAGAGGTGGTGGGATACCACCGACTCCTTCCACTTCTCCGTCGCAGGGGACATGACGATGACCCCTTACGATTTCTCGATGCTCACCGGCATCGGGGTAGGGGATGATCCGATCCCCTTTGATATCGATATGGATGAGTGGGGCGCCGCCCAGCTGTACCTGCTTGGCACTCAGCCACCCCTTGCCCGGGCAGGGTTTGTCAGGTACTCGTGGTTCGAGAGCCACTTTCGGATTCAGCCAGCCTTGGCGGAGGAGGCGCAGAAGACCCCGGAGGAGGTGGATCCGTACGCGCGAGGCTTCACCATGTTTCTGCTCGGGACGACCCTTTTCGTCGACCGGGAGAATACCGTGCCTCTATGTCTGTTGAGCGCACTGGTGGATGTTAGGAGGATCCGCCGTTATGACTGGGGTGGCGCAGGCTTGGCCACATTGTATGGTTACATGAGCTCTTCTTCCCGCCTCAGCGGACAGCTTCTCGGTGGCTACTGGCGAGCTTGGGAGGTACATCTTCTTTCCCTTTTACGTTTCTGCTTCATGTTTTCTGTATTTTGTACACTGCACACACCACGGTCTGCCTCTCACTGACTATATACTGCACATGCGGCACACATATACTCTGCTTTACTTTGACTATATACTGGACACACTGTATACTCTGTACAATACATTGCACAACACACGGCTCTGCCATTCTTGCTTTATTCTGTATTTTTCTTTATCTGATAGTCATACTTATATCTGTTCTGCAGTTGTGGGTGTATGCCTACTTTCCCAGGCTTGCCCCAGTACCTGATGCGGAGATCCCACTCGGCGTGCCCTTTTCTCATCGTTTTGATGTGCGATGCGTGCGGAGACCACGGGAGTCTTTTATTTTCTTCTGCCGCTACTTCGACACCATCACCGCCGCAGAGGTATGTTCAACTTTAGAATTTGCTTAGGCTTCGCTTAGCACTGTATGTTTGATAACAGATAGATAACAAACTGCATATTTACCCGCAGATCACCTGGCAGCCCTGGGCTCCGTTGCCGGCCGTGGTGAGGGATCACTGTGAGGGAGCAGGGGAGACTGCCCGTTGTCGGATTCTGTTGGAGGGCCCGGTCTGTCGGGCTTGGTACGTAGGCGAGCGTTTCTTGCGTTAGACCCTGGGTTTACCGGAGCATATAGTCCCGGGTCCACCTCCTGCCCATATGAGAGATACTGAGAGGTTCACTGCCTAGGAGATGGCCGATTACACGATCGGCTGGGACACGGGGGACTTCAGGGGCGAGGGTGACTTCAGAGAGTACATCCAGACCTACATTATGCGGCCTCTGAGCGGTGGTCGCCGAGCTGAGAGAGGGGGACCTGCGGCGCCAGTAGCTAGAGCAGGAGCTGGGGCAGGGACGTCGGGGACGGCTTGTGTCCGTGGCAAGAGCGGAGCTCAGAGGGGTCAGGGGGTTAGCTGGCCAGCTCTGCCCACTATACTGACATGCCGAGGGCAGGGTGGGGGGACGTACCAGATTCCCTTTGCTCCTCCTCCGGCTGACCATGAGTTTGTTGGGTTTTATGGCTTACCTCCGGTATGTACTACTTCATCTTGCATCTTGCATTGTCATTTTATTTCAGTTTATTTTGATATTCCGCAGAATACTGATGCCTTTGATACTTTTACAGGCGTCCTCCGAGTACACCCGGCAGTCCCTGGAGTTGAATGCCTCCATGATGGGGATGCTACAGTGGACCTTCGACCTCCTGGCCCTCTATAGTATTCCGGTATGTTCTTCTGATCACGGCCTCAAACCATTCGTAAACTGATTCGCGTAATCTGATGCGCGACACAACACTTGATAAGCCGCTCACGTCATTCATACACTGTACTCATATATTGCATTCTACACTGATAAACTGCTCACGGCATTCATACACTGTACTCATACATTGCATTCTGTACTAATAAACTACTCACGGTATTCACACACTGTACTCATACACTGCATTCTGCACTGATACACTGCTCACAGTATTCTGATGTATTTTCCTTTTGTGCTTTTCAGCCTCCCTTCCAGATTCCTCCGGCGGGTGGCGCTCCGGCTGGGCCCTCTATTCCTGCTCGAGGAGGACGTGGAGACGCTGTACGTCCCCGTACCAGGGCGGGGCGTGTTCATGTCGGGAGTAGCTCTCGGGCGCCGACCCCTGATGATGACAATGATGATGATGATGAGTCCGAGGCATAGGCAGAGGCCGACTCATCTGAGGAGGCTGGAGACGACTCAGACTCAGGCTCAGATGGCGATGCTGATGACGATGCCCCTGGACCTTCGTCCAGGAAGAGGGTGAGGACAGATCCCCGGGCCCAAGACTACTAATGATGATCTAGATTGCTGCTTTTCTTCTTTTTTTGCACTTTTTTTTTTCTTTTCCTTCATTCTCTTTGCTGGTAGTTAGATTACCTTGTACTGCCGCAGACAGATTTTGTTTTCAAAGCTATGTACCTGAAAAAGATAATGAAATGAACAATCTTTTTGTTTAAAAAGTGTTACATTTACATATCTCATGTATTGCATCGCATCACATCATGTTACACCTCAATGTGAATGGAATTGACCTATTGTCTGAAAAATTGAGCATTTGTACTGTAATGATCAGATAACCAAACGTCCTCATAGCAAAACAGCCCAAGCAACACACTGCTCAAACTGAACGCACAGCCCATACTCTGTTAGGGATTAGTCTGCATACAGCCCCTAACACCACACTTGGTTCATTCTGCATACAGCAAATCCTGAACAAACGGCCCAATCTGACAAGACGGAACACAAAGATGGAACCAGTTGAAGTTGAAGCACGCTCAGATGCCCTGAATTTTTTGTTTTTTTTTTTTTTTTGCTTTTTGCTTCGCATAAATGTGGAGAATGACACAGCACTCTGAGCATAGAACGATTAATTTTTGAAATTGAAAAAGGGTTTTTCAAACCGGGGTACTGAGCCTGCAACTGAACATAGCATACTATGACTCAACAAAAGGTACACGGCCTAAACACAACGAGACACGCTCGAAAAAGACCCAAAACAAAAGTTGAGGTAAACAAAACAAAAGACACGACACACAGAGGTGTTACAAAGACAAGAGACCTCTCAGTTCGTGAGGAGCCAGTTTCTCCGGGTAGTGTTTCCCACCCTTTTCTCATTTGTGATTCTCACATCACTCTGGCACTCAAGCTCGGTTTTTCTCTCAAAACCCTTTGGCTCGCTTTTTCTCTCAACTTACACCTCTCTATTCTTTATTCTCTCATTTTTTTTTATCCCTCCCCGGGGTGTTTAATGAATGAATAGGAAGTTGTGGGTTCATGCCCAACGCCGTTAGCTCACAACTATTTCTTCTGGCGGGTAGAGTGCCTTCCTGGCAAGTATGTTGACGACGGGGGAAAGACAGAACGCCTGACTCAACTTTGCCCCTAGTTCATCATTTTGACCATTTTTTTTTGGTTTTCTACTAAAATAATTTTGACCAAAATGAGAGTCGGATTAACACGCTTGTTCGATCTTTGATTTGAAATCATGCAAGTCATGCTTTGAGCACTGAAAATTTTCCTTTTTTGGGTCGCAGAAAATGGTCCAGTTTTGAAAAATAAAACAATTTTTAAGAAAATGGTCAACCTCAGTAAAAATTCTCAAAAACTATTTTTATAAACGGCCGCCGCCCAACGAGCGCGGAACTTACTCTCGAGATGCACAACCTCAGATCGGAGGCAATGGAAAATTGCCCCTTGTTTGAAGGACGCTGCATGGCAACGGAAAGTTGCCCTTGGTTTAAATGGCGACTCATGGCAACGGAAAGTTGCCCCTTGTCTGGATGATGCCGCAACATATTGTAAACAGTCCTTACCAGTGATGATCATAACCGAACTTTCTCGGATACAGAGAAGACGAAGATGGTCAAAACCAATATATGGACACAGTCACTTTGAAGGTGTTGATGGCTGGACTTCAGGACGAAGTTGCCTACGTATCCCGGTTGTCACAACTGAACTATCGGATTCAGAGAAGGCAAGGATGATCAAAACCATTACATGGACTGAGGCACTATGAAAGCGTTGGGGGCTGGACTTCAGGATAAAGTTGCCTACGTATCCCAAACATGGGAATCAAGCCTTACGTAGTTCTGGTTAAGGTACACTCGGGTATTTTAACCTTCACTTTTTAGGCTCTAACTTTTGCCAAGGCAACCGTTGCACGTTTTCGACCTTGCGAGCTTTGTTCTTCTTTTCTTTTCAATTTTTTTATTTCTTTTTCTCTTCGTTTTTTTGTATATTTTTCTTTTGTATTTTTCTCTTGCTCTAACTTTTTCCTGGGTCGCCCTTCCGGATTTTCGGCCCAGCGAGCCTCTCAAAAGGGTAAAAGTGTAACAAGTCCATACCAAATGGTTTTGAGATCCCGAAATCATCTGAATCCAGGAGAATGGTTGTTGCGTTGATTTGCAGAAGGATCCATCACGGTTGTTTCACGAGCTTCTTCTGGTGAGATCTAATCTTTTTTATTCGACTTTGGTGCCTCTTGTTCGAGAGCTGCTTCAAAACTGGCCACACGGGCCTCCTTTGACAGTTGACCGTTGAATGTTTCGAATGAGTTCAAGGTTCAAAACGAACAAGTTGAATCTTGAGGTTGAGAGCGATCCTAGGCTGCACAATCTCAAGAGCGATTCCATACAGGTCTTCACAGGGCCGCGCAAAACATTCGTTTTTGAAAGTTTTTAAGAAAGCGACAAATCGCTCGCGCCGAAGATAGTGTGGAACCAATCTGGATCAAGCCAGGGTCCTTCCCAGTACTCACGCTGACAAGCATGATTTCATTCATTAAAGGCTTAGCATGCCTCTCCATTTCTCTTAATTGATCAAATTTTTGCAAAACCAGAGGAATTCCTTCCTCTTCGTTTTATCACAATGTTTCGAAAAAAGTTTTGAAGAACTTAGGTCAATGCAATAATTCTCAAGGCACAGAAGAGCAGGTAGAATGCAGGGCCGTTCCATTCAAAACCTCTGGCACAACTAGCCCAAAACAAACAATAAGCACGGGAACATGATAGCCGCAGCTGTTTCATTCAGGTTTCTTAGATGTAACTGGCTCCACAGCAGAGACAGACTCAAAAAGAAAGCAAAAAGGTTAAATACAAAAACGGTGTTCGAGGCAACAACCTCAGAATCACTCGACATCCTATACAACGGGACTGACTCGGTACCACAAGACAGACCCAAAAACAAAAAGACTGACTCAAAGCAAAGAGGCAGACTCAAAAACAAAACAGAGAACTGACTCAAAACCCAAGCCAGAAGCTACAAAACTGCATTTACGAATGCTCAAAAAGCGCGTGCCAGACGCCACATCTGAAATACACTGAGCACCGCCCGCAGGTGGTCCAACCCCTGATCACATACTCGCAGCATCCTCAAAGTCCAACAACTCGGTGGTAACAGACTTCGCTGAGGTAGGTGGAAGAATGACCTCATTATCGATCAGATCCTGTACTTCATAGCGAAGGCGGGAACAATTGTCGGTGGCGTGACCAGTCTGTTGGTGGTACGCGCAGTACAAAGCAGCATCATGTGTGAGAGGGAGATTCTTCGGGAGAGGCCGAGGTTCAAGGGGTTTGAGGTGCCCCCTTTCGGCAAGAATCTGAAGTGCCTTAGACAGAGGCATGTAGAGAGCATAAAAGATCCTGCACCCTCGGGGCAGGTACTTTGAAGTCTGAGCATTCTTACTAGGCGCACTAGCAAAAGGGTCGGCAGGCACTGCCTTGGTTTTCTGATCTTTCCCAGGTGCAGGGTTGGGAATAGGAGGAACTGTTCTGGCATGACGGGGCCTATCCCCATTTTCCGACTGACTTGAACTACCCTCAGGTGAAGTGGGGAAAGCATCCTCCACAGTCTTTGCCACAACTGCGGATATCTATTGCTTGTTCATCCCCCTGGCTTTCAAAGCCTCGACTGCCCGCAGCAGTTGTTCAATGGGATCGGCATCTGCCTTCGTTTTGTTCTTGCCTCTGGCCTCAGCCTGATCGGGGGTTTGGGTTACTACATCAGAACATAGCCCGGTTGTTGCTGACACGTCGTTGCTGTAGCTGGAGGCAACCTTTGGTCGGCTGAGCTCTATCACAATCCGCTCCAGTAGCGGGGGCTCCTGTGGTATGAAATTCCCGGCATACGGTGCCGCCGGCGGCGAAGCCGACATTCCATAGGCCAGATCGGCCACGGATCTCTGGAGGTCACTAATCATTCCCATCAGCTTGAATGTAGTGGGCTCGCGAGCCTGATACAACTGGGGGGTCCAGACCGGGTGCGCGACAGGCGACCTAGGCGGATGCGATACATCAACATTAGTTTCATCCCGCAGGGTGATCCCTTGATCCAGCGTAGCTGTCATAACCACAATCTCTTCTGAATTCTGCATCATCACAAGTCCTGCCTTAGCAAGGGGGAACACTAGCTATTCTGTATCAATTCTCTGGATACTCTGAACTGAAAGGAAAAACAAACAGCATTTCAGCCCAAACAGATCAATCACAGGTGTAGCTGAACAACTGCACTCTACTACTGATCACTGTTCCCCAGAATCACTGTCCCCAAAACTAAACTTGATGCCCGCAGATAACTGATTTCTCAACAACACTGATATTGGTGCCCTCGGGCCTGATACTCAAACTTACAAACTGATATGTACATTCCTGTAGAGATACACTCTAAAGCACATAGCAGATAAGTGAGAGCCAAAACACCCCTAAGTTGGGGTAGGGTTTTCCTGTCCTATTTTTGTCAGGAGCTAGGGTTTCACTATGCACACAGCGGTTTCAAACAACCTAATATCGGGTAAGCAACCTGTCCTAGTTTGGAATAGTCACTATGGGTTTCGATATGCACTAGGTCGAATGGTCGAAAGGGGTGTCCCGGTAAGAACCGGGGTTTGTGTTCCCATACTGTCAGAGCCCATAACCGGTCAGTCTTATGGTCATGCCTTGACAAGACAAGCCTCTGGCAAACCGTTCAGGAATGGCAGATGGCCAACACGGTGTCCTAGGCGCACCAATGCACATGCAATGCAAAGAAACACATAAGTGTAGTCAAAAACAGATATCATGAGTTCGAGTCAAGTTCTCTAACTCTCCAGCAGAGTCGCCAGAAACTATAGACGCACCCGCATAAGGCCCTCGCTACAGTTCGGACTCGATTTGTGTCACGGTTCTTAATCTAAACCAAAGAGTCCAAATCCGGCAAATCGTTTTGAGAAAACAGATTTTTAGAAAAGAAGTGCCAAACATGGACTGCTTTGCCAGATACAGAGTCGCCACCTAAATATTCTTTAAGGGGGAATTTAGGAAACCCTGACTCGGTGCCAAAGGCCACGTGTCCGTCATCACCAAAGTTGCCTCGGCTCGGGAGCTAGGGTACGATTGGGGAAGGTCAGCTATGGTCCGTAATTTGCAACCGAGGCTGCTACAGAAAGTGATAGTCTTACCTTTATCAACATTTGCTGACCTCCATGAAATAGGAGTGCAGATAGAGGATGCAATGAAGCAAGGTCTAATAGACCACGAGAAAGAGCAGCCTAAGAGGGCTTTCACATGCAATTCTAATGCGACTATTAGCAGTAGTGCAACTACAAGGCCTTCAAATGTGGGCATGGTCACTATCACACCTAAAACCGTTAACGTCTGTACCGACACGACCAATACAACGCCCCAAACTTCCAACCATCAGGCCCGAAGCCAGAAGGTTTTCACCCCAGTCTACATGTCTCTATCTGTGGCTCTAAAAGTCCTGATCAAAAAAGGGCATTTGAAATCGTTGGAATAACGCCCATTGCCCAATCCTCTCCCTCATACACACAACCCGGCCAAATACTGTGCCTTCCACCAATAGCACGGTCATGATGCCGACCAGTGCTTCAGACTTCATCATAAGATTCAGGATCTTATTGACAACAAAGTGATAGCACCTCCCGAAAAGCCCAATGTCACTACAAATCCCCTCCCACCACATAACCAAACCCCTCCACCCAGGCAAGTTAACCTCATATAAACACTAGCCATCCCTTATGACCCCAGTATATACATTACCTCTGTCCACCTACCCAAGTTGTCGTTATTCATCCCGGAGGGCATAGGCTTGTGCATGATGAATACGCCCATATCCCAACCCAAACCTATGGTGGTGACCATGGTAAATGAAGACAGGGAGGCTTTGTTGGAGAATGGGGTTGTCAGTTCATTGCCTGAGGACTCCGTGGACTTATTTAGGAAGGAATACAACCCATGCTGCTACATTGCGCCAGGTGGAATTGCCGACAGGAATGGAAATTAGTGTGATCCGGGAGGATAGCCCGAGCCAGGGATTAGATGAGTTAGCTGACCTTGATGAGGACATTAACAATCTGTAGTTCTTCGATAAACAAGATTCAGTGGATGTGCACATTAGCTGGTTTGACTTCAACGAGTCAATAGATAATTCAAAGTGGCTCAGTGATGAACCTGATGTGGATGGGGGACTTTAACCAAAGCTGGAACAACCTGAAGTAGGAACAACTATAGGGGCCGAAACGGCCGATGACAAGGGAAAATTTTCAGAGAGCACCGGTACTAAGAATTTTGCTCAGGAATTGAGTAATGTTAATACAACTGATACAGAGCAAGAGGCCGAACTGAAGCGGTTTGAACAGGAAAGAGTTGAGGATAGTCAAAAAGCTGGAAAAGCCAAAGACCCTGCGGGGGATGATTGTGATGACAGAGTACTTACAATGGAACCGGACAACTGCCTGTCGATTTTCGGAGGAGTATGGTGAGAAGATGATGATCTGCATCTTGCCCACACTGACGAAGATTGGGGACAGAATCTGCCAAACGATACTTGGTATTCTGAGGAAGTGGATCACATAACTAGGAGCAGGCGGTACTTCAAGCCCCCACACCTGGACCAACCTGAAGCATCCAGAAAGGACAAAGAGGCTGAAAAACAGAAGGACAAATTATTAGAAGAGGAGGTTGTACTCAAGTAGCTAAAGAAGATCTAAACGGACATATCTATCTGGGGGCTGTTCATGGCTTTACGGGTACATAGGCTAGTCGTCCTAGTAGCAATGGATAAGGCTATGCTGTCTATCGACACAACTCCCGAACAACTAGTGGGACTTGTCTTCCCAGGGGGCGCTTCGCCAACGTTAACCTTCACGGATAAGAAATCGCCGCCTAAGGGCTCAGTGCACAACAAACCCTTATATATCTCTATTAAATGTAAAGAGAAGTGGGTACCGGCTGTATTGGTTGACACTGGGTCTATAATCAACGTCTGTCCATGCCGCACAGCTTATGCTATTGGCCTAAAGCCAGCGGATTTTGTACCAACGGCTCAGGTGATACGAGCTTACAACAACACAAGCAGAGAGGTGATGGAGATAGTTCAGATCAGAACACAGGCCGGGCTGGCCCAGCAGGATATTGAGTTTCACGTCCTGGATATTTCAACTACTTTCAACCTGTTAATTCGGGGACCCTGGCTGCACGAAGTAAAAGCTGTCTCTTCCACCTTGCATCAGATGCTGAAGTAACCTCTTAGAAATAGGGTAGCCATTGTGTTCAGGAATTCTTCTATACATCCTCCATCGAAGGTCACTACACCCGTACTGGAGATTGTACATGGCGACGAGGATGTTTTCTTGTCTAGTTTTACCTTGGCTGAGGCCTGGATGGTGCAAGATATCTTAGCTATTGATGAGGGGTTGTACGATAGTGCTCAATCAGTCTAGCTCATGCACAAGCTACAACATATGCCCGAGATGGGATTAGGAAAGAACGGTCAGAAGGTAGTTACTGCACGGGCTAAAGTGCCACATAAACCTCATGCTTTTGGCTTGGGCTACATGCCTACCAAAGAGGACTGGGTGAGAAAAGGGAAGGAAATGGCAGGAAGAGCTAAAGCTAAGCAAAGTGGGAAGCACTATAAGCTTGTACATAGACCAATTCAGGGAACTCTAAATGGCCGCTTTATTCGGGAGGGGGAAGACTTCTCATTTTTCGGCTTTCCTGAGTCATGGTTGAACTTTGAGAAGCGGCGTCTGCCTAGCTTTTAAATTTTCTTCGTCCTACGGCTTCAAGAGGATAACGCTATAGAGGAACAAACTGATCTACTTACTGAGGCAGAACAGAGATTTTCTTCGACCTAGGGTTGGCCAACATTGTTCCGATACCGAAGAAAGATGGCAGAATTCGGGTGTGTGTGGATTTCAAAGATCTGAACAAAGCTAGTCCAAAGGATGACTTTCCTCTACCGCACATCGACAAGCTAGTGGACTTCACCACAGTCCATGTGTTGCTCTCCTTCATGGATGGATTTTTCGGGTATAACTAGATCTTGACGGCACCCAAAGAAAGAGAGAAGATTGCCTTCACCAGGCCGTGGGGAACCTACTGCTACAAAGTGATGTCGTTTAGTTTGAAAAATGCTGGGGCTACTTATCAACGGGCTGCAACCATGATTTTGCATGATATGATCCACAAAGAGGTTGAGGTGTACATGGACGACATGATTGTCAAGTCCAAGGAAAGAGAGGGCCACTACACTGCCTTGAAGAAAATTTTCCAACGAATCAGAGAATATCGGTTGAGGCTGAATCCACATAAATGCACTTTTGGGGTTACATTAGGGAAAATGCTGGGGTTTTTGATTACACAGAGGGGCATTGAGGTTGATCCTTCCAAAATCAAGGTCATCCTAGAAATGCCACCACCAAGGACTGAAAAAGAGGTGCAAGGCTTTCTGGGTAAAGTGCAATTCATACGACGGTTTATTGTAAAATTAACCTTGACTTGTGAACCACTGTTTGGTCTCCTGAAGAAAGGAAAGAAATTCCAATGGGATGACCAATGCCAGGTTGCTTTTGAGCAGATCAAGCAGTACCTCCAGAACCCACCTGTGTTATCACCGCCAAAGTCAGGAAAACCGTTGATTTTGTATCTGTCAGTAATCGACACGACTATAGGTTGTATGCTTGCACAGGAATCTGAGGATAGAGTACAGAAAGCCATCTATTACATGAGCTAGAAGATGCTAGAATATCAGACCCGTTACACTCCGCTGGAGAAGGCTTGCTTAGCCTTGGTATGGGCTACTAGGAAGTTGAGGCACTACCTGTTAGCTCACTCTGTAATTCTGGTCTTGAGATTAGATCCCATCAAATATCTCTTCCAGAAACTAGCACTTATGGGTCGGCTAGCCCATTGGTTGCTTCTTCTCTCTGAATTTGATTTGAAATATGTGACTCGCAAGTCTGTTAAGGGGAGAGCGGTAGTTGAGTTCCTGGAAGATCACCCAGTGGAAGGGGATGAAGCAGTAGAGTACTTATTCCGAAATGAGGCTATTCTGTAGGTTGAGGAAGAGATCTGGACCATGTACTTTGATGAAGCGTCTAACCAGTATGGTTATGGAATATGGGTGTTGCTGATAGAACCCGATAATTCCCATATACCTTTAGCTTTCAAACTCCGGTTCAAGGTCTCCAACAATGAGGCAGAATACAAAGCATGTATCGCTGGCTTGGAAGTTGCCCTAAAACTAGGGGCAAAATGGTTGGATGTCATTGGAGACTCGAACCTGGTTGTGTCTCAAGCAAAAGGGGACTAGAAGGTTAAGGAAGAAAATGATGAAAATCTATCACCAAACCCTAGATGTTCTAATTCCTAGGTTTGAGAAGCTAACCTTCACCCATCTGTTAAGAGAGAACAACAGGTTCACTGACTCCTTATCAACTTTATCTTCTATGATAGACATCCCTTTGGAAGTCCGGATGCTGTAGACACCCTATTTTTGACCGCCTTTAAGACTTGGGCGCCACTGATCATTTACTTGGTGGTGAAGTTGTGCAGAGCAAAGGTTCGGTTTCTTTGGCAAGGAGAGAGAGTCAAATCCCAACATTACACCCCGTTTTTGGACCAAAACTATTTTGACCAAAGATTTTAGACCTTAAAACCCTCTCTTTCAAAATATTTTTTGAAAAGAAGTTTCTACGACGTTCTGAGGCTTGCATTTCATTAAACGTTGCGCTTTTCAATAAACCGAGCAAGGACAAAGTGGAAATGCATGAAAGAGAGATGAAATCTTTGAAAATTCTTTCAAAACACCTTGTTTAGGGGTTTGGGGTTGAAGAAAAGAGGAGAGGAGAGAAGAAAACTAGTTTGGGAGGAGTTCGGTATGAATCCGGGAAGGATCAAAATTGAGCGGCTTCACTAAAAGGAGCATAACTTTTTTCACAGTTACAATTTTGATATGAGGCTGCCACCATTGGAAATCTTACTTCTGGGGCTTCAATTTGGACACAAGAATGACCTGAACAGGAGTCCATATGACGGAGATATGCCCATTTGAAGTTTGACCTGCAGAGCAGATTTTTGTTGTTGGCCAGGAAAGTAGCCGGTCGGCCAGTTGAGATAGCTGGCCGGCTAGTTGAAGTAGCCTACCAGCCACTTATGTCGAAAATCAGATATTTTGTAGATCGTTCCCCTCTTGCTGTTGTGCACAACCTCCAGCTGTCCCAATTCAGATATTTTCGACCAAGGCTCCATTTTTGCTATATATGGAGGCCATATCTCATGTTTTGAGGGAGGAGAACAAGTTAACAGGTTTGGGAACTTCTCACACTAGAATCCCTCTCTCTCTCTCTACAAATTTTCAGAGCTGAAAATTCTCATTCTCTCTAGAATTCTCTCTCTCTCTCTCTCTCTCTCTATATATATATATATATATATATTGTGCTATATTGTGCTTGAAAGTGGTTTTTCTTCACATATTTGCATACAACCCCTAAACCAAACACCCCTATCTTGGAGCTGAGGTTTCTTAAGGCTTGTTTGGAGTTCTTTAAGGCTGGTTTTGGCTCAGAAAGTCGCCATCTTGCTGCTGTGCTTCAAGGGTAAGCCTCTTTCCCTTTTATGCTTATTTTTGTATACAATCTTGGCCACCTTTGCATGCTGATTTTGGCCTAGTTTTCAACTACAAAAACCTTAGTTTTTAAGTGTTTAAAGTGATGGTTTGAGGCCTCTTTGAAGTTAGGGGTGGTCCACCCTCCTTTGTTGCTTATTTGCTAAGTGTTGAGCCATCTTTTAAAGAATTTCAAACAACCTTTTTTTGGCCTTAAAACCACTGAATTCCAGAGGAACTTCAGTGGTAGAAAACTTGTTTTGAGGTCCCAAATAGGAGGGGGTGGCCTCTCCTCCTTGTCTCTCCATGCTATGCCTAGTTAGCCTTGTAAGGTAACATGTTTTTGTGGCTTTTCTTAGCTTAGTTTGAGCATGTTTTTGGCTATATTTTAACATGTCTGAACTCTGTTTTTGGCTGGTTTGGCCACTCATTGCTTGCATCTTGCGTTTTTTGTGTGAACTTGCTCACTAGCCTAATGTACTTGATGGTTTAGCCTATTAATCTAGCATGTGTGTGCTCCACTCCAGCATGTTTTTGGCTCTGATTTAGCATGCTTTAGGACTGTTTTGAGTGGTCTTGGCCTTTTGAGGCTTGCTTTGTATAGCTATAGCGGAGTTGGCCTTTACTAGCTTTGTGATTTAAGGCTTCTAACATGCTTTGCTCGGGTTGTTTGCATGCCATAGCATCATTTAACATGTGATTTCAGAGCACATATCAATGTCACACTCACATATATCACTCTTTAAATGCTTTTGAGAGTTGTGCCATATGCCTCGCTTGCGAGCCAACAAACTAGCATGCTTTTCTTGCCTTTTAAGCTTCAATTTCAGCATGTTTAGGCCATTGATTTGGCATGGTTGAGCTCTGTTTTGAGCTGGTTTGGGTGTTTGATCATTACATTGCATGCCTCTGGTGTTGTGCCTTTCACTAGTTTAAATGCTTTTGACACTTAACATGTTGTGCATGGTTTTGTTTGCATGATTTTAAGTCATTTAACATGTCATTTCAGTGCTGAAATATATGCCATTGCACTCCATTGTTTCAATCTTTCATTCGATTTGAAAGTGGTCTTAAGCCCCTTGTTGGCTTGAGCATGAAATTGAGGCTCTCATACCTAATGGTTTTAGCCTTCTCTTGAGGGTTTCTGCTAACCAAAAGCATGAGACTTATTTCATGCTCAAGGTGTTTGTGGCTGAGGCCATCTTTCCCATTAGAGGACTTTCACATTGAACTAAATCGAGTAAAGAATGGTTTGGTAATGTAAAATGAGTAAACAAGAAATGGACCAAGTAAAAAATGTGAAAGATAAGCATGTTGTTTGGATTGCATCGTGTTTGGATCGGACGTTATTCTAAGCACGAGAAATGTGGGGCGTTTCATACTAAAAGTGATGGAACATGTCACATTTCTTAGTCGCCAACCTCATTGATCATGCGTGATAGGAGTGGAGGCTCTTTGTGTTGTTTGTGCATTCACTAAGCTTGTACAAGCTTGGTTTTCAGGTCATCATGCATTGAGAAGCTTGGTTGGTGGCTTGAGAGCCGAGCGCCACACTCCTTTGAGCTTGAGAAATGATGAGGAGTGTGGTAGTACACATATTTCCTGCAAAATACATTGTTGTGCCTCTGTTGTTTTTTGTTGCAACAAAACCAGAAGTCTGAATAGCAGGTGGCCAACCGACTAGTTCTAGTAGCCAACTGGCCACTTTCACTAGCCGACCGGCCAGTTAAGGTGGCCGGCAGCCACTTTTTGTGGCCGACAGGCCACCAGTCCTTTTTGTGTGTAGAAGTGATCCTGTTGTGGAACAGAAACAGTATAAAGGTTGGTTCAATGTTCAAAAACCAAGGCACGTGCAAATAGAGGCAATTGACGGCAAAGCAATGGATTTTCGGGACGACGCCAACCGAGCATGCATGTCTCCCTTGCCCGCGAGGCCATTTCATTGCTTATGATTAGCTTTTGTAATTAATCATTCAATTTGTTTTGTAATATTCTAATTAGCTTAGGATAGCTATTTATTTCAATTTGGCTTGTAGTAATTAATTAGTTAGAGTTAGATAATTAGTTTACTTGTAATAAGTAGATTAGCTTAGTATAGCTTAGCTTATTTATTCGGACCGCCCGTTGAGAGGGAAAATGTTGTAATAAGGGTGCGTGTGTGTGTGCATGTCTTCCAATCCCCACTTCTTTCTCCCTTTTACTTATCAGCTTTTGATGGTTAGTTTAGGGCATATCTCGATTAGCATACCTTATGCTTTGCATGTTTGCATCATTCATTTGTCTTGCATGGACCGGGCTCGGCGTATCATTCAAACTGCATTGTGTTTCAATACACTTACTTGAATACGTGTTTCAAAGCATGTTATCAAGTGTTGCATTCACATACCATCTTAGATAGCCGAGCCTATTTAATTGCATTTTGCATGCGTTGAATTAGGCATCTAACATAGCTAGGATCATGCATGGTTTCTAACTAATTTTCTATTTTGGCTTGAAGTACATTGTAAGTGTTTATGCTTTAGCATCCTTGCATATGTATGAGTGTTGCCATGATAGCATGCTTGCCATGAGGCTATTTTCTTAAGTGATTAGCTGCATGAATGCCTGTGGGTGAAGGCTTGATTGCCTGAATTGGGACAATTCATCAAATGTATGTTTTAAGCCCACTTTGTGAAGTGGCAAAATCATCATGTTTTAAGCCCACTTGAGGGTGGAAAATCTGCGCTTTAGCCTACTCGTGAGTAGCACTTTCATACCATTTTTGGAAAACAAACATGAATTGTTTTGTTCAAATTCTCGTGATTGAGTCTATACTTGTATGTTGCGCACATCACATAGTAAGTTAGATTAATAACCGAATAAGAACACATGTGTTTATAAAAACAACATACCATGTTTAGTAGTAAGTAAAGCATTAAATAGTAAGTAAAGCATTAAATTACACCACTTCAGCTCTATTTGAAGAAGTTGAACATGCATGCATCGGTTTCTCGCCCTGGAAAGCTCTCCGGTTTGCTCTTTAGAGGCTCTGTTTGCAGGGTGCCTTCAAGAACTTCTGCTGAACCTTACCAAAACAATGCTTGGGATTGCACCAGTGGCCTGCCGGCCATGAGAAGTTGCTGCCAGCCATCTGCCGGTGAAGGATGTGAACTGCCGGCCAATGATGAAGCAGTGCCAGCCACTGGTGTGCTGCAACACCAAACTGCAACAGAGCACAAAATAGAGGAAAATAGAGGGTCTCCCAAGGGTATGTGTGTACTGTGCCACTCCTTATCATCTCAAAGCATCAAAGGAGAGGTACTATTGGATCCAAAACCATCAATCAAGCATTCACAATGCATGATGGCCAAAGATCTAACTTGTACACATTAAATAAATGCAAGACAAACAAGACTCTAAGACCATCACCTTATCATGAATAATCAAAGGCAATGGAGACAAAGGAGATTGACTCATTTTCATCACTTTGAGTATGAAATGGGCCAATCTACCTTGTGTTCAATATAACGTCCGATTGAACACAATGCAATGCACACATAAGATGCTTATCTTGGCATGTTTTACTTGATTCAATTCTTGTTTACACATTTTAGCTAACCAAGCCATTCATTAATTGATTTGTCCAATGTGAGAGTCCTCTAATGAGAGAGAGATCAATCAAAAGATGACCTAAGACATGAGAGAAGCATGCCTTTGACTAGGAAGAACCCTCAAAAGAGGGTTAAAGCCATTTAAGCATAAGCCTCAATCCCAAGCTTAGACACAATTTTAAGACCAACCAAGCCTCAAAACAAATCAAAAATGAAGAAATGAGGGAGGTGGTAGAATTTTAGTGTTGAAATGGAATGAAACACAAGACTTTAACATGCAAACAACTCGTGCACAACATGTTAAGAGACCTAAGCATTAAGACTAGTGAAGAGCTTTACACGAGGACCATGCAATACAATGCTCAAAAGGGACAAACAGTCCAAAATAATCCTAAAACACCCTAAATGGAGTTCTAAAACATGCTTGAAATAAGCTAAGAATAGCTATATTAAGAGGCCAAAACAATAACACAAGCTAGGCAATTTAGCCCAATTGCACTACAAGCATACAATGCAAAGCTTATGTGATCAAACTAGCTCAAAACAACGCTTAATCACACCAAATCAGTGGCTCAAACATGTTGAAATGGAAGCATAGATGGCAAGAGAAACATGCACACATGTTGGCTCACAAACAAGGCACAAAGCACACCTCTCAAAAGCAATGAAAGAGTGGAATATGTGAGAGTGTGGCAATGATATATGCTCTAAAATCACATGTAAAATGATGCTATGGCATGCAAATACCTCAAGCAAAGCATGCTAGGGGCCTTAAAACACAAAGCTAGTAAAGGCTATTTACACTATAGCTATATAAAGCAAAGCATATATGACCAAGATCACTCAAAACAGAGTTAAAGCATGCCAAAATATGAGCAAAAGCATGCTGAGATGGAGCTAACATAAGTTAGAAAGACAGGCCAATTCATTAAGCATGTTAAGCTAGTAAGCAAGATTACACTACAAGTGTAAGAATCAAGCAACAAGTGGCCAAACCAGCCAAAACTAGAGTTAAAACATGTTAAATTAGAGCCTAAAACATGCTTGAACTAAGCTACAAAAAGGTACAAATACATGCTCACAAGTTAGGCCATCTACACTTGCAAAGAAGACATAAGGAGGGGAGGCCACCCCCTCCTATTTTGGACCTCAAAACCAAGTTTCTACCACTGAAATTCATTTGGAATTCAGTGGTTAAAAAGCCAAAAAAAATTGTTTTAGAAAGCTTTGAAAGATGGCACAAAGCTTAACAGGCAAGGAGACAAGAAGGGTGGACCACCCTCAAACTCAAAAGGGGCTTAAACCACCATTTTCAGGACTGAAAAATAGAGTTTTCTTTAGTTCAAAACCAAGCCAAAAGCAGTTTGCAAAGGTGGTAAAAACAAGCATGAAAACAAGCTTAAAGGGTGAGTCTTATACCTCTTGAAGGAAAGACAACACTTAAGCAACAAAACCAAGCCAAATGACCTTCAAGAGCTCCAAGAGAGCTTCAAGCAACCTCAGCTCAAAGTTGAACCACTTTCATCAAGGATGAATAAGCTAAAGTTTGATGTATGCAAGCCTTCAAGCACAAATGCTCAAGAGAGAGAGAAATCTAGAGAGAGAGGTCTTAGAGAGAGAGAGGCTCCCAAACCATTGCTAAATTGTTCTCACCCCCAAAAGCATAGAGAAGCCTCTCTATATATATCAAAACACAAGCGTTGGTCAAAAATATCTCAAGAGAGACAGCTGGAACAGTTGGACAACAAAATCTGCAAAAATCTGCTTTTCTACATCAATGGCCGGGACTTCTTCATTGTTGGCCTGCACTTGATCATTGCTGGTTGGCATGGGACACTCTTGGATGGAAGGGGGCCGGCATTGGCCATTCATATCCGGCACATGGCCAAAAAATCCCATTCATGGTCTGAAACTTCCACCTCTAGTTGGACAGAAAAATTTGCTTTTTGAGCCCAACTTCAAATGGACATAACTCCTTCATCTGGACTCATTTTCAGGTCATTCTTGAGCCTAAGTTGAAGCCCTGGAAGTCGTCTTTCCAATGGTGGTAGCTTCACATCAAAATTCCAAATGTGAAAAAAGCTATACCTATTTGAGTGAAGACTGCTTAGTTTTGATCCTACCCGGATTCATGCCGAACTTCTTCCAGACTTGGTTTCTTCTCTCCTCTCCTCTCCTCTTTTCTTCAAATCCAAACCCCTAAACAAGGTGTTTTGAAATATTTTTCAAAAGAGTTCATCTCTCCTTCATTCATTTCCACTTTGTCCTTGCTCGGTTTACTGAAAAGCGCAACATTTAACAAAATGCCAGCATCGAAACATCGTAGGAACTTTTTCAAAAATATTTTGAAAGAGAGGGTTTCAAGGTCTAAAATCTTTTGATCAAGATCATTATGGTCCAAAAAGGGATATGAAGTTGGGATTTGACTCTCTCCTTGTCGAAGAAATCGAACCCTTGCACTGCACATCTTTCATCACGAAGTAAACCATTAGTAGTGGCCAAGTCTTAAAGGCGGTCAAAAATGGGGTGTCTACAACATATGAGATAGGGTGGGAAACACTACCTGTAAAAGTAGTGGACTTCCTGCGAATTTGGTTGTCTCCCGTCGATGAAAGGCATCTAAGCCAATCAAAGTCTCGGCCAATGCTAAGTTGATACAACTTTTGCCTTCTTTCATGCCCTGGGCTAGTTCGATCAAGCGAATGCTAGACCCTCTGAAATCGGGGGCAAGTAGAAAATGAGCCAACATACACAAATAGAGGGCATGGTGTCGAAAACTTTACCAAAGACGGTCGCCATGGTTGTTGGCGTCAGAAAATCAATGAATGAAACTGGGAATATCCAGCTCTCCGTTGTGAACCAAAGATCGGGCATCGTGTAGAGTGATTCCACACATCCTTCCTAAAGCTTGGATATGACCAAAACGGGACTGAGGCAAGATTTCCACGTCACGTTGGGATTCCATTAGAACCTGGAATTCTTCAATTATAGGGCATATCTCTTGTCCCCCGAAGCTAAAAACATGTGTAACTGGGTTCCAACACCTAGTTGTAGCATGCAGGAATGGAAAACACAGCGGGGTACGACTTAGCGAGAATAGTGTATTTATCTCGAAACCCTGGAAATTCAATTTTTTTGAGCCATCTAAAGTTACAATCCAACTTGAGAGTTTTTCGGTGAAGAATGGCTTCATTTGTGGCAAAAACAAAGCTAGAATGAAGAAACTACGAAGTCCCAACTTTTGTAGAAGATAAGGTATTGAGTGGAAGACAGGTGCCAACAATCTGGAGGTCTCTTGCACTGATGGCCGACTGGCCAGTGCTGGTAGCCGACCGGCCATGATTGGTGGCCGACGGCCACCACTTGTGGCCGACAACCTTTGTTTATGGCTGATGGTCTCCCGATTTGTCCTCTAGTCAATCTATGTTTTGAGAGTGCTAAGAAACTGTGTTTTGTTCTGCTCTTGGTGCATTATGTTGTCTTGTTTTAGTATTTTTGTTGAGTCACTTTTGTGTTGTTTCGATTTGTTTATCGAGTTGTATTGGTATTGTTTTGTTTATCGAGTTGTTGCATTATTTATCGAGTTGTTATCGTTAGTTGCTCATTGAGTTGTTTTACTCTGTTTGTTATGTGTTGGTCGGTTCATTACCTGATTAAGAAATTGCCAATACAATGTACAAATATTCAACTTCTATCAATCTCATTTTTGTGCAATGTGGTGCAATGTGATGCTCGGGATGCAAAATACAACACTTTTTCAAAAGTTGTTTTTATTCCAATCATGGTTTCCTTTTACAAAAGAGTACAAGTCTTTTTTTTAAGAAAATAAAACTGTACAATGTGCTAACACTGCTAGCAAAAAGAGACTAAGCAAGAGCATATGAGTCGGCGCCAGCCACCTCAGGATAGAGAGGCCCTCTTCGTCCTCTTCCTGGGCACGGACTCAGAGCTATCTGTAAACGTCCCCGAACGTCCCGAGAAGGAATCCCGTTCTGTTCATTTGGGCTCACTACAGTTCGGACTCAATGTCACGGTCCTGTATCTAATATCACAGAGTGCAATGCAAGACCGATGAATCATCAAAGAGTCCAAGTCTGGCAAATCATTTTTGGAAAATAGATTTTTTGTAAAGAAGTACCAAACATGGACTGCTTTGCCAGATACAGAGTCGCCACCTAAATATTTTATTTTGGGGAAATTTAGGAAACCCTGACTCGTTTGCCTAAGGCCACGTGTCCATCATCGCCAAAGTTGCCTCGGCTCAGGAACTTGGGTACGATTGGGGAAGGTCGGCTATGAGCACCCCCTCTCGCCCGATCCGAAGATCGGCCTCTACTAACCATGATATCTAGTTTTGAAAACGTTATGCGTTCTTATACCGGTTATTAGCCTAGATTTACTATGTGATGCGCACAGCATGACAAATATAGACTGAGTCGCCTGAATTGGGACAAAGCATCACATATCCGTTTGTTCAGAAATCGGTTTGAAATTTGCTACTCGCAAGTAGGCTAAACATGGATTTCGACGAGTTATTCCAACTCAAACAATCCAACCTTCACCCACAGGCATTCAGGCAGTTTATATCACATAAACATATAGCCACATGGTCAGCATGCTGTCATGTTTAACATTCACACTCATGTGAGATGCTAAAGCATAAAACACTTACAGTGTACTCCAAGCCAAAACAATGAACATGTTAGTAATCAAATGTATGATCCAAGTCCATGTTAAATGGCTAATGCATCGCATACAAAATGCAATCTAGAACAGGCTCGGCTAATCTAAGAGTGGCATGTGGAATGCAGCAAGTAACACGTATTCTAGTTAGATTTGAAATACTATGCAGTTAGTATGATGCGCCGAGCCCGGTGCATGGCACGCATGCATAGGATAAGGATGCTAAATTAAACATGCCCTAATACTAACCATCAAAGCAGGTAAGTAAAAAGGGAGAAAGAAGTGGGGGTTGGAAGACATGTACACACGCACCCACACTTATTACAAATTCGCCCTCGCTCGGAGAGACCAAAAGAATAATACACTTTAATTAACCTACAAGCTAATTAAATAATTTACAGACCATCTAATTAATTAACAAATCAATTAGGCTAAGGAAAGCATTAAAAGGCCTCGGGAAGAGGGATGCACACGTGCTCGGATTGGCTTCGCCTAGAAATCCAATGCCATGCGCAAGCTGCCTCTGTTTTCCGTACTCTGCTCCTCTGAAAATGGCATAATTCCCAAGGTAAACCTCATGAACATTGGGGAATGACACCAGCCATGAGGAATGGTCACCGGCCAAAGGAAAGTGGTCATCGACCATCTATGGAGCTATCGGCCATCCATAACTGATCGATCGGCACTTAATGAAGTCGACCGGCAAAAGCTTCCTGCAGAACCTGTTTTGACAGCAGCAGAGGGCAAAACAAGGCATGGCAATGCATTTCAAGCAAATGTGTGCACCAATACACCCCTTATCATGTTTATGACTCAAAGGGGGATGGTACTCGATTCTCGGACCACCAATCGCGCATTTCAATGCGTGATGGCCCAAGAAACCAAGTGTGCATTTTGATTTCAAATGACATGCAAACCAAATAAACACATAAAGCTCAACCTCTATCATACTCAATTCAAGAGGCAAAGCATGCATGCTCAATGCAATGCAACCTAAGCATGCTACCTAAATGTGCAATAAGAGCATGCAAGCAAACAATGTATGCTAGGTACACAACCTATGCAAATAAGCATGCAAGGCATGGACCACTATGCAAATGACCAATCATGCAAGATGTAATCTAAACAAGCAAGCATGTAAGGCATGCAACATGTTAAGCAACTTAATCAAGGGAGATTGCATGCCAAATGCAACATGATTCAAGCATGCAACACATGCGATAGTCCAAGTATGCAACAACACACAAGGTGAGCATGTAACAACATGCAAACAATGGACTTATACCAATTTGGGCAGCTCTCAAACAAACCCAAAATAGTGGCCAAATGCTACGGAAATGAGGTGGAAATATACATACAAACATGCATGCAAATGGACCAACACTTAAGCATCAAAGAAGCAACCTTTAAGCACACTTAAAAGGGGATAATCATGGACAAATGGCATGCATAATAAGCTCTGAAATCATGTTATAAGAGGTGCCAAACCAAGTAAACAAGACAAGCCAAGCATGCGACAAGCCAAGGGGCTTAAACCAAAGCTATATGAAACAGGCCCCAAAGGACCATGAGGGCCTAAAACAGGTCCAATATAGGTCTAAACAAGACCAAAGACGCATCTAGATGGCATCTAAATGGTCTAAACATGGAAGCATGCACAAAGGTCCAAACATGGAGCATAAGACACAAGCCTTTCAAAGCATTAAAGGGGCATCGAATGCAAGCATACAAGCATACCATGAGGACTGAAATGACATGGTAAGTGGTTCCAAACCACTGAAACAAAGCAAGTAAAGCATGCTAGAGGGGTCAACACTCAAGGCTCAAAAGGGGGATTACATGGTAGCTATACAAAGCAAAGCATGGATGACCTGAGCAACCAAAAACAGACCTTAGGCATACTAAAACATGCATAAAAGCTTCACAAAGCTAAGCCAAAACAAGTAAGCATAGTGGTCTAAATGCTAGGCACATGTTAAGGCAATTCATGGCATTACAAGACAAGTATGCAAGGCAAGCATGGTGTGTCTAAACCAACTAAAAACAGTGCTAAATCATGGCAAAATAAGCATAAATAACACTTAAGACATGGCCAACATGCACTTAAACAAGATGCTCACACATGAGGCTAAAATGGCCATTTTTGAAGGCAACAAGGAGAGGGGATGGCCCTCTCCTTCTTAGGACCTTAAAGCACCATCCCCACCACTAAATTCCCTCAAGATTTCAGTGGTGAGGAGGCCCAAACAAGATAGTCCCGGAGCTCACCAAAATAGCACAAAATGGGGGCCAAACAAGGCCTAAGAGGAGTTAAACAACCCCAAAGCTCAAAGCAACCTTAAACAACTATTTTAAGCAAGTAAAAATAAGACTTTTATATGTTATACACTAAGCTCCAAAATAGATTCAAGGTAGGAAAAAAGACTATGCAAAAATGGGATATTTAAAGGTAAAGTTCTTACCCTTGTAGACCCCTTCAAGAACAGCACTCCAGCTGCTTTCCTTAGCTCAAAACCAGCTCAAAACTTCAAGAACAACCTAATGGCTCCTTAGCAACCAAGGTAAGGTGTAAAACTAGGTGTTTGTGCACAAAAGTAAGGACAAACACACACTTATACACAAAGAGAGGGAGATATAGAGATAGAATAGATACACTATGGCTAACCCTAATCCAAACCTCTGGAACTCAACCCTCTAACCCCTGAGGAGGGAGGAGAAGCCCTCCTCTTATAGAGGATCACTCTTGCAAAGCTTACAAGACAAGCTAAGCAAGAGTGAAATCCCTCCATACACGTGTATGGAGAGGGTGTAAAGTGTATGCCAGCTAGCACAGCTGGCATAAAAATATCTGCAAAAGCAAATGCACAGTGATCGGCCAGCCAAAAATGACAAATTGGCAAAAACAATGGTCGGTCGACCATCAATAGTGCCGACCGGCCAAATATATGGCCGATGGCAACAAAACAATGGCCGGTGGCCTCAAGCCATGGCCGGTGAGGTGTGGGGGTGGCCAACAAGCCATTCCCTATCCTCCAAAACAAAAACACAAGTGTTTGGTGTAAAACCAAGCACAAAATAGTCGAGTCGAGCAATCTTGAGGCAAGGCGTGTGACCGAGACCTCCGAGAACTCAAGACGAACACGAACATTGATAATCACCGAGTGTTCAAACGGTGACGCCCAAGTGTTGAGGACGGTCAAAAATGGGGTGTCTACACTATCTCCATCGGTGCCATTGTTAGAGGCCCCCGTATCTGAGTTAACTGTTGAACCTGCCTCAGCATTATCTCCGCCCTAAGAATCTGAGCCAGTGTCGTCATCTCCATCCTCAGATAACTCTAACTGTGGACTTGCTGCCTCCTCGTCCTTGCCTATCTCATCATCATCATCTGAGCCAGATGACTCTGAAGGGCCACTCTCGTCACGAGTGCCCCTAGCTCTCCTTCGACTGCTTGCTGGCGCCTCCAATCTCTCTCTCCCTGTTACTGGAGGAGGCACTGATGGTCCAGCTACAACTCCTGCTAGAGCATCTGGTGTGGCTGGGATTTGAAAAGGGCAGTTTGTCAAATACATTGGCCGCGGTGTATATTAGATGCAAAGATGATATGCATCATGAGTGGACGCAGCATGAGTGTATGGATGCAGTGTTTGAATATAGTATTTGAATACATAATTCAATGTATGAATGCAGTGTTTGAATACAGTGTATCAGATCAGTGCAATATGGAACAGATTATAGTTGAAATGCTAATGTATCGGCATAAAGTTTGATGACATGAAGAGCGAACTGAAGGAAATTACAGGAATCATGTAGAGGTCAAGCAGATGTATGCTCCTCTGCACCATCTCCATCAGGGAAGCCGCTAGCTCGAGAGCTTGCTCAGTGTACTTTATAGGTTCCTACAAGTGCGTTGAGAGGATTAGTGTTCTATAAGCATAACTTAAATGAATTGAACATACAAAATGTAAAGTGTGGTACATACTGGAGTCGGGCCTCGAACCTCGAGAAGCTCGTGCCCGGCTGGTGCGGGCTCAATAGGGATCTGGTAAGCCTTCCCGGCATGCCGTCAACAGGTGAGTGTAGTAGGCAACACTAGCCACCCCATCCTCTGTCTCGTTTGAGAATCTCTCCTGCCATGGGTCTTGGTCGCCCTAGCCCCTCTGTCTCTCTCTCACATAGCTGGAGCCCTCGCTCACTCACCTCCACGGGCACTAGTTAGAGGTGGCATGAGGTATGTCTGAATGAAGGCTGTGTAATCACCCTCGACTCGGAAAAAGTTAGCGTCCCAGCCCCTGGTGAAATCAATCATCTCCTGAAAAGTGAATTTCTGTATGGCTCTCATATATGTTGGAGGTGGCATGGGAACTACCGGCTCAGGCAAGCCAATAGTCTGGCGTAAGAACCGCTCCCTTAAGAACAATGCCCGACAAATCGGGCCCTCGAGCAAGACCCAGAAGTGGGAAGCCTCTTGAGCACCAACAAAGTGATCCCTAACTCCCTCAGGCATCATCGCCCAAGGCTACCAAGTGCTCTGTAAATAAAGAATGCACAGATTGTTAGCTGCCATCAGATATTGCTATACGAATCAAAATCAAAGGAAAATGGAAATAACAGTGAATCTTGAGTTACCTCAGCCATGGTCACAGTGTCAAAGTATCGATGGAAGAATGGGAAGGACCCTCGGGTCCTCCGCTGGCATCTCCTGTCATACCAGTGAGAGTATCGTACTACAGGAGACATCTCCACTTCCGGCACTGGGGCAAGTGTTGGAAAATAAGCATACACCTATAGCTGCAAAAAGTAAAAGGGCAACATCGAGTATACAACAGATAAATACAGATAAAGCAAAAAGTAGACTGTGTGTGTGCAGTGTACAGAAAGTGTAAAACAAAAAGCAAAATATGTGTGCAGTGTACAGTGTGGGCAGTTGTAGACGCGCCCACGTGGGCCTCTGCGCTACAACTCGGACTCGATTTGTGTCACGGTTCTTAATCTGAACCAAAGAGTCCAAATTCGGCAAATCGTTTTGAGAAACAGATTTTTTTGAAAAGAAGTGCCAAACATGGACTGCTTTTCCAGATACAGAGTCGCCACCTAAATATTTTAAAATGGGGGAATTTAGGAAACCCTGACTCGGTGCCAAAGGCCACGTGTCCGTCATCACCAAAGTTGCCTCGACTCAAGAACTTGGGTACGATTGGGGAAGGTCAGCTATGAACACCCCCTCTCGCCCGATCCGAAGATCGGCCTCTACTAACCATGATATTCGTTTTTGAAAACGTTATGTGTTCTTAAACCAATTATTAGCCTAGAATTACTATGTTATGCGCACAGCAAAGAAGTATAGACTAGATTGCCTAATTTGGAAATAAGCATTGCATATCCGTTTGTTTTGGAAAAATATTTTGGAATTTGCTACCCGCAAGTAGGCTAAAACACGGATTTCAACGAGTTTTTCCAACTCAGACAATCCAACCTTCACCCACAGGCATTCAAACAGTTTATCACATAAGCATCTAGCCACCTGGTAAGCATGCCGTCATAATAGCATTCACACGCATGCGGTATGCTAAAGCATAAAATACTTACATCGTACTCCGTGCCAAAACAATAAACTAGTTAGCCAATATGCATGGTCCTAGGTCATGTCAAATTGACTAATGCAACGCATACAGGATGCAATTAGAGTAGGCTCGGCTAACCTAAACATGGCATGTGAAATGCAACCAATTGATGCACGTATTTAATTCGGAATTGAAGTACAAATGCAGTTAGCATGATGTATCGAGCCTGGTGCATGCGAGACAAATGTATGGATGCACGCATGCATAGCATAAGGTATGCTAATTTAAACATGCCCTAATCTACCTTCATAAGCAGGTAAATAAAAGGGAAGAAAGAACTGGGGATTGGAAGACATGCACACACACGCACCCACACTTATTACAGATTCGCCCTCGCCCGGAGGGACCAAATAAATATTACAGATGATTAACCTACAAGCTAATTAAATATTACAAATCACCTAATTAATTAAAAAATTAACTAAGCATAAGAAAAGCAATAACAGGGGCCTCGGGAAGAGGGTTCGATGCGCGCGTGCTCGGTCCTGCTCGGAAGTGCACTGCCATGCACAAGCTGCCTCTGTTTTCCCTGCTATACTCCTCTAAAGGCTGCCAAAGTCTCAGGATTGCTTCCCTGGACATTGGGAGACACCGCCGGCTGAGTAGAATGGCCACCAACAGTGGTATGTGATCACCGGCTGTTGGTGAAGCTATCGGCCCAGGAAGGATTGCTGGTCGGCACTGAACACTGCCGGTCGACAGAGAATGCCTGCAGAACCTGCAATCGACAGCAGCAGAGGACAGGGCAGAGCATGGCAATGCAATTCAAGCAATGTATGCACCAATCCTATCCCTTATCATGTGTATGACTCAAAGGGACATGGTCCTTGGTTCTCGGACCATCAATCGCGCATTTCAATGCATGATGGCCTAAGGGACCAAGTGTGCACATTTTGATGTCAAGTGCAATGCAAACCAACAAACCAAAGAGGCCCGATCCCTATCACTAAATCAAGGGACAAGGCATGCATGTTCAATGCAACCTAAGCATGTTAACTAACATGCAACATGGTATAAAAGGGAGCATGCAAACATGCCATGCACATTAGGTACACAACCTAAGCAACAAGGCAAACAAGCATGCCACAACTATGCAAACTACTTAGGGCATGCAAGATGTGATCTAATCATGCAACATGCTAGTAATTTGGCCAAGGAAATGCATGCCAAATGCAAATGATTTCAAGCATGCAACACATGCAACCAAAGCATGCAAACATGAGGTAATGTAATAGCACTGGAATGGCATACAAGGGATGGACTTACACTAATTGGACGACTCTAAGTTAGGTCCTAAAACAGTGGCCAAAGCTTAGGAAGATGGGACCAAACACACATACACACATGCACATGTTAAGGCCTAAATACTAGAGCATCAAAGGGCATCTTTTAAGCACACTTAAAAGGGAATAATCATGGACATATAGCATGCAAATTAAGCCTTGAAAATCATGCTATAGGAGGTGCCATATTAAGCAAACAAGATAGGCTAAACATTAGCATGCAAATGGCCCAAGTACTTGAAGCAAGTCAAGGGGGGCTTAAACCATGGTGAAGCCAACCAAGCGTCACAAGGCCAAGAGGGCTTAAAACAGGTTCAAGGCAGACCTAGACCATGCAAAGGGGATCTCTAGATGGCATCTAAGTGGCTCAAATTCAAAAGCATGCACAATGGCCAAAACATGGAGCATATAACACAAGCTCATAAGGCATCAAAGGGACATCCAAGGCAAGCATACAAGCGTGCTAAAGGGACTGAAATATGATCTACAATGATGCCGAACCACTGAAATAAAGCAAGTAATGCATGCCACACCCTCACATACTTGAAGTCAACAAGCCAAAATGCAAAGGGGCTATACTAAACATGTCATGGCCGACCAAAATAACTAAGGACAGACCTTTAACATGGCAAAATAAGCACAAAAGCTTCACAAAGCTAGACCTAAAACATACTTGAACAATGGTTTACAACCTAAGGCATGTTAAGGCCTAAACATGGCATTACAAGGTAGGTATGCTAAGCATGCATGGTGTACCAAAACCAATTAAAAAAAGAAGCATATTATGACATAATAAGCATGAAAATCAGCTAAGGCATGGTAAACATGAAGCTTAGCTAGGTGCTCCCTCAAGAGGCCAAAAATGGTCCATTTCAAGGACAACAAGGAGAGGGGGTGGCCCTCTCCTCCCTAGGACCTCAAGGCACCATCCTCACCTCTGAAATCCCTCAAGATTTCATTGGTGAGGAGGCCCAAACACCAAGGTCCCGGAGCTCACTCAAAATAGCACAAAATGGGGCCTCTCAAGGCCTAAGAGGGGTCAAACACCTCCAAACCACAAAACACTATTAACAAACTATTTAGAGGGCCTAAAAACATAAATTTTTTATATTATACACTAAGCTCAAAAACAGTTCTAAGATAGGAAAAAATGCAATGCAAGAAAGGGGTAAAAAGGGGTAAGATTGTTACCCTTGAAGACCTCTTCAACAATGGTGGACCAGCTGCTCCTCCAAGCTCAAAACCACCCAAGAACCTCAAGAACAACCTCTTAGAACCTCAGTAGCCAAGGGAAGGTGTAACACTATGTGTTTGTGTGCAATAGTAAGACACAAATGCACTTATACACACACAAAGGTAAAAAGAAAGAGAGAAATAGAGATAGGTGAGACACAAACCCTAACCCTAATCCAGAGCTCTCCTCTGTATATTTTCTCTCTAAAATGTCTAACCCTAAAGCCAAGAGAGGAGGGCTCCTCTTATAGAGGAGCCAATCTTGTAAAGCTTACAAGGTAAGCTAACAAGGAAGCCATCAAAATGCCATACAACTGTATTAAAATATCTGCAAAAGCAGATGAACAGTAGTCGGCTGCTCAAAATTGCCATCTTGACAAAATGGTCTGCCGACCGGCAACAAAGAATGCCGACTGGCAATATACATTGCCGATGGCAACAAAACACCAGCCGGTGGCCTCTGGCCATGGCCGGTGATGTGTGGGGATGCCTCACAAGGTATTTCCTGCCCCTCCAAGGCAAAACACAAGTGTTTGGTGCAAAACCAGACACTAAACAGTCGAGTTTGGAGATCCTGAGGCAAGGCGCGTAGCCGAGACCTCCGGGTACTCCAAACGAACACAAACATTGATGATCATCGGGTGTTCAAACGGTGACATCCAAGTCTTGAGGATGGTCAAAAATGGGGTGTCTACAGTAGTATACAGAAAGTGAAAAGCAGAAAGCACGATAAGAAATGCAAAACAAAAAAGTAAAGAATACCTCCCAGGCCCTCCAGTAGCCTCCAATCAGATGTCCACTCCTGTAGGAGGTCGAGCTTATGTATCCGTATAAGGTGGCCAGGCCTGCGCTGCCCCAATCATAGAATCGGACATGGGACAAGTCCACCAAGGCACTGTTGAGATATAGCCCAACAGTGTTCGCCCGGTCGGCAAACAAGGTAGTGCCAAAGAGAAACATCAGGAAACCCCGGGCATACTGCTCGATTTCCTCTCGGGTCGCTGGTACTGTCCCTCTGAAATGATCTGCAAACCAAGTGTATCGGACCATCCCCAATCGAGAGATGGGTGGGCGTGCCCCTAGCAGATAAATCCAGGCAGCCTCCCACTCGCCCATATCAGTATCGTAAGGAATCGGATGACCCCCCACCTTTATGCCAGTGAGCATAGAGAAATCAAAGGAAGTCATCGTCATCTCCCCTGCAGTAGGGAGGTGAAAGGAGTCGATGGTATCCCATGACCTCTTTACTAAGGCACCCAGTAAAGGCCTACTCACTATAAGACGTAAGAGCCCCATGCAGAACGAGCCAAAGCCAGCCTCATCGATGATGTAGTGAACATCGCCGGGGAGATCCATGTACCACTCCCTCGCGGAGGTGGTTCCGTATCCTCTGATGCCATGTGAATCGCCCTATATTCGTGACAACCAGATGAAAAGTAATGTAAGAAATACAGTGCAAGAGTGTGATTTAGGCAAGCAATGCAAGGTACATTGGGAAAATGTGAGAATACAGTATATACCTCGGAGGTGCCATAAGATAAATGAGACTCCGGCTTGCGTAGTAAGAGGTCCTCTGGTACGCCTCGTGCAAACCCTCTGAACTGACGAATGCTATCAGGTGGTAGCACATGTGTGTAGACACCCCATTTTTGACCGACCTTAAGACTTAGATGTCACCAGTTGAGAGCATGGTGATATTGCATAATGTGCTCGTTCAGAAGTTTCAGAGTCTTGGCTGCGAGCCCTGTCTCCGGACTTCCAAACCCTCTTCTGTGCCTTGCCTCGGTTTGCGAACCAGACTCGGTTTTCTCTGCTTCTTTTCCTGAGGGGAGGGAGAGGTCCATTAGACCATCTCTCAGTGGCTGTGGGCTACATTTTGTGGCTGCAGGCCATTTTGCCCATTTCGGAGTCCGGTTTCCGATTTTTCGGGACCATTGGTCGTATGTCTCGGTTCGGGACCGTCTAACCATCTCCGTTTGTTCTGATTTTTGGCATACTTCCTTTTTGCTCCCTTTTGAGGGACACTGGGGTCTGAGAAACCCACTTCGTGGCCGAAAGCCACTTTCGGTGCTTAACAGCCCGTTTTCGGGACCCCGAACTGCGTGTTTTGGCCCCCGAGCATTCGTTTTGCATCGGTTTTCGTTCATTTTTGGCAGGTGCCTCTGTTTCATCACCAGGAAGGTCACTGGAGGGTGGGAGGCCAGTAATTATCTTGGCAACCAGTTATTCCATTTTCGCCCTCCGACACCCGTTTTTCTCACTTCTGAGCCAATGTTGAACACCTTGGGGCCACTTTCTTCAGCCCCGAACCACATATTTGTGTTGTACACACATGGGAGGACCCTAAAAGTTTATGGCCGGCCAGAAATTCCATTTGACCCTTTTGAACCCCTCCTTCCGAGCCAATGTTGAACACCCTTGGGCCACTTTCTTGAACTTTGAACCACATATTTGTGATGTACACACTTGGGAGGATCCTAAAAGTTGGTGGCCGGCCACTAATGTCACCTGATCATTTTGACCCCCCCTAGAAGTGGCTTGTTCTCTCTCCTGTTTTAGAGTTTCCAAATTCGAACCACAGGGTTGTGAAGAGGAGACCTGGGAGGCCACCTTTTGGTAGTGGCCGGCCACTAAAGCAATTTGACCTTTTTGACCCCTAGCCGGCCGGCTAGGGGGGGTGGCCGGCCGGCCACCTGAAGCTCCAAAAGGTGGCCGGCCATGTTCCTTGCATTGCACACTTTACAGCTGTATAGCTGTATCCCCCAGAAAATATCTCAATCCAGGGGATATTTCTTGGGGGAAAAACTTGTCTCCTTTTCACCCACCTTTGCCCCTCCTTTTCTCCCTCTTTTTGTTCCTTATAACCAGTTGCAAGCCTTTGTATTAGGGGTTAGAAAAATTGTCTTCAAGTCTTGCATCCAAATCTCCCTCTATCTCTCTCATTTTCTCAAAAACATCCAAGTTCTACACCTCATTTCTTCATCAACACCAAGCACCACCACCACCACTCCATTTCCAGCAGCAAGGAGGGCTTCTCAGAGGCTAAAGGTGCTGCAACTTGGTCCAAGAAGCAACCAAAGAGTGGTCTACAAGGGTGAGTTGCCATTTCCCCTTTTTGAGCTTATTTTTGCAACATTTCTTAGCCATATATGCTTTTTGCTTTGAGCTCCGGCCATAACTGAAAGTGGCCTTATTTTGAGCTCTTTTTCACTTTTTCTTAAGGGCTCAACCCTGTTTGAGCCCCCCATCTTGCACTTGCTTCAATATCTTCCTTGAATGCTATTTTTTTGCATGCTTTGGCAGCCCATTATGCTTCCATTTTTGGGCATTTTACAGTACTATAAAAAGTCTTATTTTGACCTTCTTAACATGTTTTATTAAGGGTCTTTTCTTGTTTGATGAATGCTTTGTATACCTCATGTTATAGCCACCTTTTGAGCCTCATTTTGCATTGCATTTCTAGCATGTTTGTATACTGTTTTGGGGTTTTTACAGTTCTGTAAATATGCATATTTTTGGTCCCTCTTCAATGTTGTAGAAGGGAATTTTTTAGTTTGGGCTTTGCATATACCACTTGCCTCTTTGGCCACCTTTTGGCCCTTTTTCTTGCATAAGAGCTTAGCCATATCTATGTTTGTTTTTAGGGTTTTTACAGTTCTGTAAAGTGGGTTATTTTTGGCCCCTCTTCAATGTTGTTGAAGGGCCCTAACCTATTTGGAGTTAGCAGCTGTGAGTTGCTTCATAATCTCATGTTTAGGGCCATTTTTGCATGCCATTGTTGCCCTATCTTTGCTTACTGTTTGGCCATGATTTGTACTGTAAAAATGCTTATTTTGAGGCTGCCTTGCTTCTATCTTTTCATCTCATGTACCAATTATGCATGCTTTGTATAGCTGTAGTTCATTCTATGCGCCTAATTTGCATTTCGGGAGAGATTCCATGCATCGGGTGTGTTTTCGCCTCATTTCGGGGCTGTTTTCCCCCACATTTCATTGCTGAAAATCCATTAGCATGTTTGCATATGCCATTTCCATGCCATTGCATTGCGTATGCCATTGCCTCAGTTTGCGTGCCCGTGTGCACGCATTTCGAGGCACTTCATTTTCATTCATCGGCCTCTTATGTGAGTGTGGCTGAGGCTCTCTGATGTTAGTATAAGTCCATGTTGCATTCTATATGCCATTTCCATGCCATTGCATTGCATATGCCATTGCCTCGGTTTGCGTGCCCGTGTGCACGCATTTCGAGGCACTTCATTTTCATTCATCGGCCTCTTATGTGAGTGTGGCTGAGGCTCTCTCATGTTAGTATAAGTCCATGTTGCATTCTATGTGCCATTTTCATGTCATTTGCATTGCGTATGCCATTGCCTCGGTTTGCGTGCCCGTGTGCATGCATTTCGAGGCACTTCATTTTCATTCATCGGCCTCTTATGTGAGTGTGGCTGAGGCTCTCTCATGTTAGTATAAGTCCATGTTGCATTCTATATGCCATTTCCATGCCATTGCATTGCATATGCCATTGCCTCGATTTGCGTGCCCGTGTGCACGCATTTTGAGGCACTTCATTTTCATCTATTGGCCTCCTATGTGAGTGTGGCTGAGGCTCTCTCATGTTGGTGTAAGCCCATTGTTGCATCGCGTATGCCATTTCATCCATAGCATTGTGTATGCTCGGTTGTGTGTTACCCCGTATAGCGTGTATGTCATTCCATAGCATTGTGTATGTTAGGATTGTATCTTAGTTGCATTCATGTATGTCATGCATATTACATCATGTTCGGGATAGGAGTTAGCCCGGGCACGGGAAACGAGGTGCATTTCGTACTCCGAGTAACGGAATACATCTCAATTCCCCAATCACCGACACTCCGGATCATCCATGATGGAGTTAGGTCTCGTTGTGTTTTCATGTGCATTCATCCCATATTAAATTATGCATTTCGACTCCTCTGCCATCATGCATCGATATGCGTGATTGGTGGCACGAGGATCGAGGCATGCATATATCTGTGAAAATACATTGCTATGCCCCTTTCCTGCTCTCTGTTGCAGCAAAATAAAGAATCAGTAACTTTTTGGAGTTTGGCGCGCTTTCCAAGAATAAACTGCTAAACAGAGGCTAATTGGGGCATCGTCATGGATTTTCGCGCAAGGGCAACCCGGGCATGCATCATTCATCAGAGTGAAGGCAGTCCCTGGCTTGCATGCCAGTTTTATTTATTTTCTTAGTTGATTTGTTAATTAATTAGGAATTTGTATATTATTTGGACTGTAATATTTGGACTGTAATATTCTTTTATTCGGAACTGTATTATTTATTCGGACCCTCTGCGTGAGGGCATAATTGTAATAAGTGTGCGTGTGTGTGTTGTATGTCTTCCAACCCCACGTCTTTCTTCCCTTTTTATTTACCAGCTTATGATGGTTAGATTTGGGCATTTTTAAATTAGCATACAGTATGACAGCATGTTTGCATCATTCATCTGTATTGCATGCACCGGGCTCGGCGCATCATACTAACTGCATTGTACTTTCAATTCCAAATTGAATACATGATAGTTGTAGCATTTCATATGCCATCTTAGAATAGCCGAGCCTATTTTAGTTGCATTTTGCCTGTGTTGCATTAGGCATTTCTGTATAATTAGGATCATTCATGATTTCTAATACAGTTTTTGTTTTGGCTGGGAGTACTCGGTAAGCTTTATGCTTTAGCATCCTTGCATGCGTGTGAGTGACTGCCATGAATAGCATGCTTACCATGAGCCTAATTGCTAATGTGATATAACTGCCTGAATGCCTGTGGGTGAAGGTTGGGTTATTTGAATTGGAATAATTCATCAAATGTGTGTTTTAAGCCCACTAGATAGTGGCAAAACCATCTTTTCTAAGCCCACCCGAAGGTGGCAAAATCTGCATTTTAAGCCTACTTGCGAGTAGCAAACCATCTTTCAAATAAACAAGCATGAAATGTTTGGTTCCAATTCGGGCGACCCAGTCTATACTTATATGCTGTGTGCATCACATAGTAACCTAGGCTAATAACCGGAATAAGAACACACAATGTTTTCAAAAATAGATATCATGGTTAGTAGAGGCCGATCTTTGATCGGGCGAGCGGGGGTGCTCACGAAGTGACCTTCCCCAATCGTACCCAAGTTCCCGAGCCGAGGCAACTTTGGTGATGACGGACACGTGGCCTTTGGCACCGAGTCAGGGTTTCCTAAATTTCCCATTTTAAAAACATTTAGGTGGCGACTCTGTATCTGGAAAAGCAGTCCATGTTTGGCACTTCTTTCAAAAATCAGTTTTCTCAAAACGATTTGCCGGATTTGGACTCTTTGGTTCAGACTTAGAACCGTGACAAATTTGAGAGTCCTGAGCTGTAGTGACCCCAAAATGAACGAAATGGGAGCTCACCCTCTCGGGGCGTTCGGGGACGTCTACAGTTTCTGGCGACTCTGCTGGGGATTTAGAGAACTTGACTCGAATTCATGATATCTGTTTTTGACTACACTTGTGTGTTTCTTTGCATTGCATTTGCATTGGTGCGCCTAGGACACCGTGTTTGCCATCTGCTATTCCTGAACGGTTTGCCGGAGGCTTGTCTTGTCAAGGCATGACCATAAGGCTGACCGGTTGTGGGCTCTGCCAGTATGGGAACACAAACCCCGGTTTTACCGGGGCACCCTCTTTGACCATTCGACCTAGTGCATATTCGGATCCATAGTGACCATTCCAAACTAGGACAGGTTGCTTACCCGTTTATAGGTTGTTTGAAACCGCTGTGTGCGTTGTGAAACCCTAACTCCTGACAAAATAGGACGGGGAAACCCTACCCCAACATAGGGGTGTTTTGGCTCTCACTTATCTGTTATGTGCTTTAGAGTGCGTCTCTACAGGAATGCATGTATCAGTATATGAGTTTGGGCATCAGGCCTGCGGGCATCAGTTCAGTATTGTCAGTATCAGGCCTGCGGGCATCAGTTCAGTATGTGAGTTTGGGCATCCGGCCTGCGGTCATCAGTTCAGTATTATGGGTATCAGGCCTGCGGGCATCAGCCAGTATTTGAGAATTAGTTATCTGCGGGTATCAGATTCTGTTTTAGGGGACAGTGATACAGGGATAATAATCAGTGTTTGAGGACAGTGTGTATTCAGCTTATTGACTGTGTGTTGTTATGCCCGGCTGTGTGTCATGCATTTTATTTTAAGCTGTTATGTTGTCCGTTTATCTGTTTTTTTATTTCCTTTTCGCTTTATTTATCTTTTGCTAGGTCAGTTCTAGCACAATTGCTTCCAACCCAGCAGGCATTCCCCAAGCACTTTGGACACGAGGTCGTCGACTCAATCGATCTGAGGATCTAATCGACGGACAGCCAGTGTTCCATTCTCTACCCCCCGTTACCAAAAGAAAGCCGAAAAAGCGCAGTGTGTCAGAACAGAGGTTGTCAGAGCAGTGGGTTACTTCATCAGAGGACTATAGGACTGAGGTCTCAATTACTACTGTAGAAATAGACATACCAGTTAGTCAGATGGATCAGCAAAATACATCAGGGATGGAGGCTCTAATGCGCCAGATGCAGGAGAGCATGAGGCAGATGCATGATGATGCCGCCCGTCAAGCGGAGTTCTCCAAACAGCAGGCTGCGATCATGGCCCAACAGGCTGAACTAATCACCAGACTGCAATAGTAGAATGCGGCATCTACTTCACACCAAATTCCTCTTCCGGCAGGGGCTCCATTACCTGAGTAAACGCCTACTGTTTAGAACGCTCCGCCAAACACCCAGAACGCTGTGCCAAATCTCCAAAACTTACAAGAGGACACGAATCTTCCAACGGGGCCAGCTCCGCCCCCGCTTCCGCCACAACTGTCCAAGGTCCATGCACCCAACCACCCGGACTCTCCCTTCGAGTTCGAGGTTGATCATACAGCTCTGAAATTGAGCAAACTTGAGAAGCTCTTCAAGAAATCCCAAGGGGTCAAGGCTATCCCGGATATCGGAGATGGATATACCGACGTGGCCGTAACATTGCCCGATAGGTTCAAAATGCCTCAAATTGACCGCTTTGACGGATCCGGGGACCCCATGGTCCATCTCCAACTGTTCTCAGACAACTTGCGGCCAATGGGCCTAACGCGACCACAGAAGCTTTCACTATTCGGCCGAACCCTGTCGGGTGTGGCCGCCAACTGGTACGCAAAATTAGAGGACGAAGTGAAGAAGAATTGGGATGAAATGGCTGAAGCCTTTGTCGCGCAATATTCGTACAACACTCAGATCGAGATTACAACTCGTGATCTCGAAACGACAAGGCAAGAGCCCAAGGAAACTTTCTCAGACTTTGTAATCCGATGGAGGGCAAAGGCGTCAATGATGACTCTAAGGCCCACGGATAAGGACCAAATCCGGATGATTGTGCGCAATCTCCACCCAAAATTGATACAGAGAATGATTGTAATCCCCTTTCCTACTTTCTCAGATTTACACGAGATGGGGGTGCAAATCGAAGATGCAATGAAACAAGGTCTGTTTGACCACGATAGGGAACAACCGAGGAGGACTTTCAACAGTAACAACAATGCGGGCCCGAGTGGCGCTGCAAATACAAGAGCCTCGGAAGTCAGTATGGTCACCACCACTCCCCCTCTCCCTCCAAGGCCCATGGCTGCCACACCCTTCTCCGGCGCGTCTGGAAGCAACACACAAACCACCAGATTCCAACCTCGAGGCCAAAGAACCTTCACCCCATTATATATGCCCCTGTCCAAAGCTCTAGGGGTATTGATCAGGAAAAAGCATTTGAAACCCCTGGAGCCGAAGCCACTACCGAATCCACTCCCTCCCTGTCATGACCCAGCAATGTACTGCGCGTATCACCAACAACACGGTCACGACACCGACCGTTGTTTCAGATTGCGTCATGAGATCCAAGATCTTATTGACAAACAGGTGATCGCGCCTCCTGATAAACCCAATGTCACAACCAACCCTCTCCCACCACATAACCAAGCTCCCCCTCCCAATAGAATCAATTTTATCCAGACTGGGGTCGTGTCTTACGATCCTAGCATCTATATTACTCCCACCCACCTACCCAAGCCGGAGGTGTTCCTCCCCGATTGCACTGACTTCTTGTGTATGGTGGACATCTCCAAAACCCAACCAGAGCCGATGGTGGTGACCGTCGAAGATGGGGCAGGGAAGATTTCGGGAGAGAATGAGATTGTTGAATCTGGGACTGGACAGAGTTTTGCTGGGGGAGCCTAGGATCCAAGCGAGTACATCCTGTCAGCGAGCCGGATTGGGCTTAGTATAGAATTGCCAGAGACAGGAGAGCTGTGCATGATCCGGGGGGATGGATCTGGGCTAGGGGCAGATGATCTGACAGCCGTAGAGGAGGATTTTGCCAACTTGCAATTTTTCGATGACCAGGAATCGGGGGATGTGTCAATCAATTGGTTCGACTATGAGGAATAGGCGGAGGCCACTGGATGGCTCGAGGATCAACCAGATGAAGTGGGGGAAGCCCAACCAGAACAGAGCCCGGCAGAGGCAGGAGTATCAGCTGTGGCCGGAATGACCGGAAGTCAAGATGTATCGCCGGAGAGCGCCGGTGCTAAGAATTCCGCTCGAGACTTGGGCATTATGGATACGGGAATTGTTGAACAACCAGCTGTACTGATGCAGCTGGAACGAGAAAAGTTTGAGGGTGCCGAGAGAATTAGGAAAGCTAAGGGTCCTGAGGGGACTGAAAGTGCTGTGTGCACGAAGATAGAGAATGCTGCGAGCATATGGACAGAGAGTACTGCGAGCGCAACTGAACCGGAGCCAGACAGGTGTCTGTTGGCTGCCGACGGAATGTGGTGGGAAGACGATGACTTATGTCTTGCCCACACGGATGAAGACTGGGGAAATAATCAACCGGATGACACTTGGTACCTCGATGAGGTTGACCATATGACGAGAAGTGGGCGGTATTTCAAACCCCCACACCTGGACCAACCCGAGGCATCCGGGAAGGATAGAGAAGCGGAGAAACAGAAGGAAAGCAGATTGAAGAGGAAGCTGTGCTGAAACAGTTAAAAAAGATACAAGCAGACATCTCCATCTGGGGACTGCTAATGGCATCACGAGTACATAGGGAAGCTGTCCTGTCTGCTATGGACAAGTCCAAACTCTCCATAGACACCACGCCTGAACAGCTGGTTGGGCCGGTTTTTCTGGGAGGAGGTTCCCCGGCATTAACCTTTTCGGACAAGGAACTACCGCCTGAGGGCACAAATCATAACAAACCTCTCTATATTTCTGTGGAATGTAGAGATAAGTGGATACCGGTGGTACTTGTTGAAACCGGGTCTGCGATTAATGTCTGCCCGACCAGAATGGCATATGCAATCGGGTTGAAGCCCGTGGACTTCGTCCTAACTACCTAAGTGATCAGAGCATACGACAATACCAGCAAAGAAGTGATGGGGACTGTTAAAATTCAAACTAAGGTTGGTCCAGGACAACACAGCATTGAATTTCATATCTTGGACGTTCCCGCAACCTTTAACCTACTTTTAGGGCGATCGTGGTTGCACCAGGTCAAGGCAGTCTCTTCCACTCTACATCAGATGCTAAAGTACCCTCACGGGAAAAGGGTAGCGATCGTTTTTGGGAATTCATCAATCCATCCGCCGCCGGAAGTGTCCACACCTGTCTTGGAGATCGAGCACGGCACGGAGGATATGTTTTTATCGGGGTTCACTTTGGCCGAGGCTCAAGTGGTGCAGAATGTCATGGCTGTGAATGAGGGTATGTACGTCAGTGCTCAATCTGTCTACCTCATGAACAAGCTACAACATATCCCCGGAATGGGATTAGGAAGAAACGGCCGGAAAGGCGTCGCGGTATCGGCCGAAGTGCCACACAACCCTCACACCTTTGGATTTGGTTATCTGCCCACCAAAGAGGACTGGGTGAGGAAAGGGAAAGAAATGGCCAGAAGAGCCAGAGCAAAGAAGGCTGGGAAGCCATTTAAGTTAATGCATAGGCCCATCTGGGGTACCCCAAACGGACGCTTCGTCCGGGAAGGGGAAGACTTTCCATTCTGCGGCTTCCCAGAACCATGGCTGAACGCGGAGAGGAAGCGCGTGCCTGGTTTCGAAATCTTCTTGGACTTACAATTACCTGGGGATGATGTTGCCGAAGCGCAGACAGACCCACCAACTGAGGTTGAGCAGTGTAAAGCAGTAGATTCTGGGAGCACCGAGCTTGAAATGGGGGTAGCACTGGCTTGTCTACTTTCAAATCCTCCGATCGACCAAGAGTGCTTGGGGGATAACTCTTCGGTTTCCATGATTGGAGATGAAATAGCTGCGGGCTTTCCAGCGCCGATCTTGGATGCATCTATCGCACCTTCTCTCATCTGGCAATATGAAGAAGGCTTTTTATCTAGCAGCTCCGGGTCAAGTAGTGAGCCGGAATCTGATTCCACCGAATCTTGTGCGTCGGAATCAAATTCCAGCTCGACTGAGTCTGAGTCCAGTATTCCTGGGGGTGATAACCCGGATGCCACAGTCCTGTCTAGGTCGTCATTTTCATTTTCTTTTGAGTCTGTTGTAACAGAGGAATCTGACGGCTTGGAAATATTTAATGAGAATGATGTGGATGTGGTTTCTGAGTATTTTTCTGTGCCTTTGATTTATTGCTTAAATCAGGATTTTCAAAATTTTGATGAAAACAACGAAGGAGAAATTCCTCCAGTTTTGCAACGGTTAATTGATCAAGAGCAGGAAAGATTTGTTAAACCCTTAATGGATGAAATCACTACTGTGAATGTTGGTACTGAGAAGGACCCGCGGCTGGTCCAGATCGGGTCCACGTTGTCTTCAGAGGAACGCGAGCGCTTAGTCGCTTTATTAAAAGATTTCAAAGATGTTTTCGCGTGGTCCTACGAAGACATGCCTGGAATCAATCCTGAGATTGTACAGCACCGGATCCCTCTTGATCCCGAGGCCCGCCCTTTCAAACAGAAACTCAAAAGGATCCGCCCGGACTGGGCTCTCAAAATTAAGGAAGAAGTCACCAAGAAAATTGACGCAGGGTTCCTGCTGGTGTCCGAATACCCAACTTGGTTGGCCAACATTGTTCCGGTGCCAAAGAAGGATGGCAGAATTCGGGTCTGTGTAGACTTCAGAGATTTGAACAGGGCCAATCCGAAGGACGACTTTCCCTTGCCACACATTGATGAATTGGTGGATTTCACGGCAGGACACGCCTTGCTTTCGTTTATGGATGGTTTCTCAGGCTATAATCAGATAGTAATGGCACCCGAAGACCGAGAGAAGACTGCGTTCACTACCCCGTGGGGTACATATTGTTATAGAGTGATGCCATTTGGGTTGAAGAATGCTGGAGCTACTTATCAACGGGCAGCGACTACAATATTGCATGATATGATCCATAAAGAGGTCGAGGTGTATGTGGACGACATGATTGTCAAGTCCAAAGAAAGAGAAGGCCACTACACCGCCTTACAAAAATTCTTTCAAAGGATCAGAGAGTTTCGGCTGCGATTGAATCCCCAGAAGTGCACGTTTAGTGTTACAGCAGGGAAGATGCTAGGGTTTCTGATTACACAAAGGGGCATCGAGGTCGACCCTTCCAAAATCAAGGCCATCTTAGAAATGCCACCACCAAGGACTGAAAAGGAGGTGCGAGGCTTTCTAGGTAAAGTGCAATTCATAAGACGGTTTATCTCTAAATTAACCTTGACTTGTGAACCACTTTTTGGTCTCCTGAAGAAAGGAAAGAAATTCCAATGGGATGGCCGATGTCAAGCAGCTTTTGAACAGATCAAAGAATATCTACAGAACCCGCCCGTGTTGTCACCACCAGAGCCGGGGAGACCGTTGATATTGTACCTTTCGGTAACTGAGACTACCATGGGCTGCATGCTCGCGCAGGAGTCAGAAGACAAAGTGGAAAGGGCCATCTACTATCTGAGCAAAAAGATGCTGGATTACGAGACCCGCTATACACCGCTGGAGAAGGCTTGTTTGGCCTTGGTATGGGCTACCAGGAAGTTGCGGCACTACCTGTTAGCTCACTCTGTAATGTTGGTTTCACGTATGGATCCCATCAAATATCTTTTCGAGAAACCAGCACTTACGGGTAGGCTAGCTCGTTGGCTGCTATTGCTCTCCGAATTTGATTTGAAGTATGTAACGCGCAAGTCAGTAAAAGGAAGAGCGGTAGCAGAGTTCCTTGCCGACCACCCGGTTGAGGGGGATGAAGCGGTTGAGTACCTATTCCTAGATGAAGCCATTCTGCACGTCGAAGATGAAACTTGGACGATGTACTTTGACGGAGCGTCAAACCAGTATGGGTATGGGATAGGGGTGTTGCTGATAGCGCCTGACGATTCCCGTATCCCTTTAGCATTCAAGCTCCGGTTCAAAGTCTCGAACAATGAAGCAGAGTATGAGGCATGTATTGCTGGCCTGGAGGCAGCCCTAGAACTAGGGGCAAGACGGTTGGACGTCATTGGGGACTCAAACCTTGTTGTGTCTCAAGCAAAAGGAGATTGGAAAGTCACGGAGGAAAGGATGATAATTTACCACCAAACCTTGGATTTGTTAATTCCTCGGTTTGAGAAGCTAAATTTCACCCACCTCGTAAGAGAGAACAACAGGTTCGCAGATTCACTAGCAACTCTATCTTCCATGATAGACATCCCGTCCGGAGTCCGAATGCGTCCAGTCATTATTGATCAAAAGTTTGCGCCAGCATACGAGTCGATTTCCGCCATAGATGAGGCTCAAGACGGCAACCCCTGGTATTACGACATCTGGAACTTCTTGGAAAAGGAGACATATCCACTAGGGGCAAATGCCAAGGATAAGAGGGCCATCAGAAGAATGGCTGCTCAGTTCATCATCTGCGGGGATAAGCTGTACAAAAGGGGTCATCTGGGAATCCATAAGCTCTGTGTAGAAGCTGAAGAGTCGAAGCGCCTGATGGAGGCCATCCATGGAGTGAAGTGCGGTGCACATATGAATGGAGTAATGCTGGCCAGAAAGATCCTCAGATAGGGCTACTACTGGTCAACCATGGAGGAGGATTGTATTAGTTTTGTTCGGCGATGCCACAAGTGTCAAATTCATGCAAACCGCATGAACATCCCGCCGTCAAAACTGTACAACATGACTTCGCCATGGCCTTTTTCAGTTTGGGGAATTGATGTGATCGGAGCTGTTACCCCGAAGGGGTCAAACGGGCATGAGTTTATCCTGGTAGCGATAGATTATTTCACAAAGTGGGTCGAGGCCCAATCATACGCGGTGTTGAAGGCGTCGCACGTCGCAAAGTTCATCAGAAACAACATCATCTGTCGCTACGGGGTGCCAAACGAGATAATTTCAGATAATGGTTCCTACTTCAAGAAAGAAGTGATAGACTTGTTGGAAAAATATAACGTGGCTTTCCATAAGTCATCTACATACCGACCGCAAACCAACGGAGCAGTCGAGGCTGCCAACAAGAATATCAAGCATATACTGCAGAAGATGGTGGGAACCTACCGGGATTGGCCAGACAAGCTGCCATTTGCTCTGTGGGGCTACAGGACTTCAATCAGAACTTCTACTGGAGCGACTCCATATTCATTGGTCTATGGAATGGATGCTGTTCTACCCATCGAGATTGAGGTTCCGTCGTTACGAGTATTGGTTGAATGCCAAATAGCCGAAGCAGATTGGCAGCAAAGCAGATTTGAAGAACTCATGCTCTTTGATGAAAGAAGACTGAAAGCACTGTACCACATCCAAGGCTATCAACGCAGAATTGCCCGGGCTTTCAACAAGAAGGTTAAGTCCAGGAATCTGAAAGAAGGAGATTTGGTGCTCAAAGACAACCGAGCTCCCATCCACGACCCAAGGGGCAAGTTCAAACCCAATTGGACTGGTCCTTACATCATCAAAGCTATCTGGTCAGGTGGAGCTGTGGTTCTGATGGATCTAGATGGCTTGGAGTTCTCACAACCAATCAATATGGACAAGTTGAAGAAATATTACCCTTGAGAGGCTCGCTAGGCCGAAAACCCGAAAGGGCGACCTAGGCAAAAGTCAGAGCACAAAAAATTAGAAAATATAAAAACTGAGCTCGCAAGGTTGAAAACCCGCAAAGGGCGGCCTTGGCAAAAGTTAGAGCGCAAAAGGAGAGTGAAAATACTCGAGTGAACCTCGGCCTGAACTACGTAAGGCTTGATTCCCATCTTTGGGATACGTAGGCAACTTCACCTTGAAGTTCAGCCATAAGCTTTTCCCCGATCAACTCTGTCCATTTTGATCATCTCAGTCATCTTTATCCATCAGCATTTATCGCGATCTCCGGTACAGTGCTATTCAGACTAGGGGCAACTTTCCGTTGCCGCGACGGTGCAAAGTTACTCAGACTAGGGGCAACTTTCCGTTGCCATGAAGTGCCGCATTGTTCTTCAGACTAGGGGCAACTTTCCAGTTGCAGGGATCTGGGGTTGTGCATCTCAGTGACAGATCTTCGGCGTGTCCAGTTCTGATCCACATCGAAAATAGTTTTGAAAAAGTTTTAATAAAAGTCGACTTTGTTCAAATTAATCTTTTTACGACTAAGACCATTTTTGGACCAAAGCGGAAAATTTCCAGTACCATAACCTTCAATTTCATTGATTTCAAAACAGAGTTCTCCTGCTCTTGCATTACAATCGAGGTTGCTTTTTATTACATTCATAAAGAAAACTTGAAAATGCTAAATAAGCAATAAATTTGGGGCATAGTTGAGTCAAGTATCTCTGTGCCCCCTCCCAGAGCTGGTCGAAGCATCTGATGCCAAGCTAGGCCCAACCTGTGCCTCCTCGTTGAGCCAATCCAAGCACTCGTCGGACAAAGTGCAACTGAAAGTGGGAGCAGGAGCCAGGAGCTCTCTAGTCCTCCATACTGTGGCATATCGGGCAAGCTGTGCACCCCGGACCGGGAAAGCAGCTGGATAATCAATCCCCTCCGGTGGGCAGGTCTGATCATGACCGAACTGACGCAGGAACCGGAACAGAAAATAGAATACGCAGTGGGTTAGACCAATCAATTGGATCCCAATCAGCCGGGACATACTATAGCTCATTGCCGGGAGATTGAGCCAAGGACAACGCCAAGCAATACGGTCTGCGGACAAATTGCACATCCAATAAAACCACCACCTTTCGTCAAGAGCATTGACTAGGCGCTGCCGAAAGAAGTAGCCTCGAGCTGAATAGGCCGGGCAAGAGTCCACAACCTGCAACTTGTCCATTAACCATACCTAGGGGAGGGATGGAAAATGAGAGAATAAAGAACAGAGAGATGTACGATGAGAGAAAAGTAAGACAAGGGTTTTGTGAGAAAAAAAAAAACGAGCCTGAGGGTCGAGTGATGTGAGCAAATATATGTAAGGTTGGGTGGGAAACATTACCTGTAGCAGTAGTGGACTCCCTGCAAACCTAGTCGCCTCCCGGCGATAGACAGAATCTAAACCCATCAGCATCTCAGCCAAGGTCATGGTGATGCAGCTCTTTCCCTCTCTCAAGCCTTGGGCAACTTCAATCAGGCGAATGCTAGCTCCGCCGAAGCCCGAGGAAAGCAGAAAGTGAGACAACAAACACAAGCAGAGGGCGTGTTACCGGAAACCCTGCCAATAATGGTTGCTGCGGTCACCGGCGTCGGAAAAATGATGGATCAAGCCGAGGATGTCTAGTTCCCCACTGCAGATCAGAGATCGAGCATCATGCACCGTGAGCCCACACATCCGCCCTAAAGCCTGGGCATGGCCAAAACGGAGCTGGGGCAAGATCACTTCAGAACATTCAGACTCCATCAAAACCTGAAAATCTTCGAAAGTGGGACATACCTCTTGGCCGCCGAAGCTAAAAACGTGCGTCACTGGGTTCCAGAACCTTGCCGCGGCATGGAGAAAAGGGAGATGTAGCGGAGTACGGCCCAGCGTGAATAGTGCATTCAAACCGAAACCCCGGAAGTTCAGCTTTTTCGAGCCATCTAGAGAAGAGATCCAAGATGTGAGATTTTTCGCGAGAAACGCCTCCATCTTTGTGTAAAACTAAGATGAAATGAATGTTCCCGAAGTTGAGGCTTTTATAGAGGAAAAAACACTATTCACAGGGACACGTGTCAAAAACTAGGTGGCTGCAGGAATAAGTGGCCGGCCGGCCACCTTTCTCGGCTGGCCGGCCATTCTCTTTTTCAAAAACTGGCCGGCCGGCTCCCACTCTCCATAAAATTGGCCGGCCGGCTCCCAAAGGTGGCCGGCAATGCTCCAGTGTATCTCCTTGGCCCTGTTTTACCCTTCGAGGGAAAGTTTCAAGCATTTCCATGCAACGGGAGAGTCAAAGGCCTTCATTTCCCTCTGTTTCGGATGCGTTCCGGTGCCCAGATCGTCCGAAGTACACTCTGTTGTTGCTGAGTTTTGTTTATCGAGTTGTTGTTTTGATTATCGAGTTGTTGTTTTGCTTATCGAGTTGTTTGTCGAGCGGACGTGTTTCATGTTTTCGAGTCATTGCTCTCTGTTTAAAACAATCTTTGTTTAAGTCTTGTTTATTTACGTTGTCAACACTATTGTATTTTGATTATCGAGTTGTAAACTTGCTGGGGTTCTGTTATATCTTAGTAAGTTGAGTTGCTTAGTTTGTTGCGTCGGTTCACTACCTGACTTGGGGATTACACAATGCACATTCCCATTCAATTTCATTTTTATGCGAAATAAAATGATGCGATACGATGCTAAAAGTTTAAAATAAAAACACCTTTTCGAAAGCTGTTTCATTCCATCATATTTTACAATGAACAAAGGTACAAGTTTTACGAAAAATAAAACTACCTAACAATGTGCAAAGTGCTACAAACTACTAGCAAAAAGAAAAATAAAGCAGGAAACAGCAGCATCAATGCCCTCGGGAGCGGGAATGAGAAGCACTCCTCATCCTCTTCTGCGGGACAACCTCTGCACCATCATCATCATCCGGGTCGGAGCTGTCATCCTTAGAATCCCCCTCAGCCTCGCCTCTGTTCCCTGAACCAAGACCGGAGCCCCCCTCCTCAGCAGATGTCTCTGACTGGTGGTCGGTAACCTCCTCCTCCTCCTCCTCCTCCTCGGGCTCCGCCTCTACAACGCGTGCCCTACGTCTACGGGAGGACCCTCCTCGAGCTCCTCGAAAAGGCCTGGGCTCCCGTACTCCTCGAAAAGGCCTGGATGGCCCAGCTCCGTAAAAAGGCCCAGATGGCCCAGCTCCCCAAGGAGGCCCAGGTGGCCCGGCTCGCGGCTGAGCATATACAGGAGGCATCTGAAAATGAAAAGTTCAATACATCAGTTCAAATATGAAAATCAGATACGAGTACAGTGTGTGAGTAGGGTGTGTGTAGGATGTGCTCTACAATGCAGAAGAATGTTCAAAACCAGTGTGTCATCAGAAGTGTGATAAATACAAGAAAAATGAACGGTACCTGCACACCGATAACGGATAGGTGTGTCTCTCTCCGAAGAACCATGCCCTCAAGTGCGGCCATCACCCCGAGAATCTCGTCCACATACTCAGCCGGAGGCTGCAGATACAAAGGCAAAACTATCAGTAAAGGAATGAATGTCCAAGTACCCGACTGATAAATCAAAGCTATAAATCATACCGGTGGTGAATCAGGATCCCTGACATATCTATGGTCAGGAAGTGGAGGCTCTAGCGGAATCGGGTAAGGAGTCCCAAAACGCCATCCCGTCAACACGGACGGCATGTCCGGCCATCTAGGATGAGGATAAGTCGGAGGAGTCGGAGGAACCGATCTACCCCCACCTCTCGATGTACCAGCCCTACTAGTAGAAGGGGCGTCTGCAGCCCGAGCCCGGGCCTGGCTCGAAGATGACGTACCAGCAGACCTCGTCATCGGGGTGCGATCCACCGCCAGTGGAGGCATCAAATATGTATGACGGTAAGTGGCGTAGTCCCCCTCCTCGAGGTGCAACAGGGCATCACTACCCAGCATAGCGCCAACTATCTCCTGGTAAGAGAACCTATCAGCAGTCCGCATACTGATTGGGGGTGCTGTGGGAGGGTCCTGAGAAGTATACCCCCATACCTGACGCAGAAAGCGTTCCCCCAGAAACCATGCTCTATCAACAGGTCCTTCGAGCAGGAACCTGTACTGGGAGGTGCCCGATCCTCCGGGATACTGAAATCGGAGACCATCGCCCAAGGGTGCCCAAGGCTGCCATGTAATCTGCGGATAACAAGTGAATAAACCAATCAGAAATCAGGAACATGCAGGGCAAATCAGAGATAAAAATGGGAAGAACTGAGGGTTCTGAAGTACCTCCGATGGGCGCACAGTGTCAAAATACTGTCGCAGATAAATGAGAGTCTCTCGGGGTCTCGGCCGGTGCGGGCCCTCGAACACTAGTGAATATGGGGTCATAGGGGGCCCTGCCACCTCCAACTCTGGGGCTAACGCTGGGAAGTATACGTAGACCCATAGCTGAGAAAAGCAGTGCAGAATGTAAGTACAAAGTGCTGAGAGCAAAATACAGACTGTAAAGTGCGATGTGTGTGCAATGTACAAGTAATGAAGAGCAGAAATGTAAATCAAGGGGACAGAAAAGTACCTCCCAGGCTCGCCAATAACCGCCAAGTAAGTCTCCCCACCCGCGGGAGGTGGCGCTCATATAATAGTAAAGGGTAGCCAGGCCGGCGCCACCCCAGTCGTATCGACTGACCTGTGATAGGTCAACCAGAGCGCTCAACAGATATAGCCCGACTGTGTTCCCTCTATCGGCGAACAGGGTAGTCCCGAAGAGGAATATAAGGAAACCACGGGCGTACTGCTCCGTCTCCTCAGGAGTCTCGGGCACCATCTCCGCCCGCCGGAAGTGGGAAGAGAACCAAGTATATCGGACTCTCCCAGAAACCCTGTCAACAGGCGGGCGAGCCCCCAGCAGATATTTCCAAGCAGCCTCCCACTCGCCCATGTCCTCGTCATAGGGGATAGACCAACCTCCTGTGTCCAGGCCGGTCAATACCACAAAATCCAGAGGGGCCATAGTCATGTCCCCGGTGGCAGAGAAATGAAAGGAGTTGGTGGTGTCCCACCATCTCTCTACCAGTGCCGCCATCAGTGTCCTCCTAGCAGGACAACGTGACAACCCAATGCAGAAGGCCCCGAACCCTGCCAAGTCTACTAAATCCTGGACAGCCTCCGGGAGCTCAACATACCAGTCCCGCGCGGCGGTGGAGCCATACCCCCGTACACTGCGAGAGCCAACCTGTATTCAGAATGAATACATGTGTCAGTATTGAATGAACACATGTGTCAGTATGAAATGAACACATGTGTCAGTATGAAATGAATACATGTGTCAGTATGGAATGAATACATGTGTCAGTATAAAATGAATGAGCTGTGTGCCAATGAAATGAATGAACTGCGTGTTCAACTTTCAATCAGTGTGGGCTACGTGTTCACTATCAATCTGGGCTGCGTGTTCAGGAAATTAAAGTTTGGGCTGCGTGTTCAACTTCCAATAAGTGTGGGCTGCGTGTTCACTATCAATCTGGGCTGCGTGTTCAGGAAATTTAAGTTTGGGCTGTGTGCTCAACTTTCAACTAGTGTGGGCTGCGTGTTCACTATCAATCTGCGCTGCGTATTCAGGAAATTAAAGTTTGGGCTGCGTGTTCAACTTTTAACCAGTGTGGGCTGCGTGTTCACTATCAATCTGGGCTGCGTGTTCAGGAAATTAAAGTTTGGGCTGCGTGTTCAACTTCCAATCAGTGTGGGCTGCGTGTTCACTATCAATCTGGGCTGCGTGTTCAAGAAATTTAAGTTTGGGCTGCGTGTTCAACTTTCAACTAGTGTGGGTTGCGTGTTCACTATCAATCTGGGCTGCGTGTTCAGGAAATTAAAGTTTGGGCTGCGTGTTCAACTTTCAACTAGTGTGGGCTGCGTGTTCACTATCAATCTGGGCTGCGTGTTCAGGAAATTTAAGTTTGGGCTGCGTGTTCAACTTTCAACCAGTGTGGGCTGCGTGTTCACTATCAATCTGGGCTGCGTGTTCAGGAAATTAAAGTTTGGGTTGCGTGTTCAACTTCCAATCAGTGTGGGCTGCATGTTCACTATCAATCTGGGCTGCGTGTTCAGGAAATTTAAGTTTGGGCTGCGTGTTCAACTTTCAACCAGTGTGGGCTGCGTGTTCACTATCAATCTGGGCTGCGTGTTCAGGAAATTAAAGTTTGGGCTACGTGTTCAACTTCCAATCAGTGTGGGCTGCGTGTTCACTATCAATCTGGGCTGCGTGTTCAGGAAATTTAAGTTTGGGCTGCATGTTCAACTTTCAACTAGTGTGGGCTGCGTGTTCAGGAAATTAAAGTTTGGGCTGCGTGTTCAACTTCCAATCAGTGTGGGCTGCGTGTTCACTATCAATTTGGGCTGCGTGTTCAGGAAATTTAAGTTTGGGCTGCGTGTTCAACTTTCAACTAGTGTGGGCTGCGTGTTCACCATCAATTCGAGCTTTGTGTTCAACTTTCAACTAGTGTGGGCTGCGTGTTCACTATCAATCTGGGCTGCGTGTTCAGGAAATTAAAGTTTGGGCTGCGTGTTCAACCCTCAATTAGTGTGGGCTGCGTGTTCAAAAAAATCAGAGTTTGGGTTGTGCGTTCTACTCTAAGTCAGTGAGTGCTATATGTTCACCATTTTAATTCGGGCTGTGTGTTCGACAAATCAGTGTGTGAGCCGTGTGTTCATTTCTTAACTAATGCGTGCCGTGCGTTCGCAATCAATTAATGAGCCGAGTGTTCAGAAATTCAAGTGTTTAAACTACATATTCAAGATGCAAATAAAGTACTATGTCATAAGCTAAACTGTTTGTTCAAGCATGGCAAAGGCACGAAATGTACGAAAAATGCAGAAAATGAAGTAAATACCTCTCGGGCCTCATGGGAGAGGTGATGCTCTGGCTCTCGGAGAAGCAGATCCCCAGGTGCTTGCTCATCAAAATCAGTAAAGTGACGGAAAACGGCCCGAGGAAGAACATGCGCCGGCGGAGCGTACCTCCCGGGAATAAAAGGTCGGACCCTCGGGGGCAAAGTCATGGGATCAAAATCGTCCCCAGCACCCGGAAAGCCCCCACCATGAGGAGAATGACCCGCCATTTTCAGAAAATCTGCAAAAGGAGCAAAAATGAGCGAAAATGAGCCAAAATTGGAAAAAGTCAACAAAAGTCAACTCTCGGGAAATGCAAAAGTCAACAAAAGTCAACTCCCGAGAAAATCTTCCAAATATTGAGACAAACTTACCTCAAGTGGCGAAAATGAGAAAAGAACCTCCGAAACCAAAATTTAATCAGTACAAAGTGCTTGAAACTGAATATTTTTCCGAAAACAACTTGCGTGGGGCGTTGGAAAACGCGTATGGAACTCAGATCTGGAGAAGAAAGTGGTGTAGGAGGTAAGAGAAGAGAAGATCTCGGCTCTATTTATAGGCTCAAAGTCTTGGGATGAAGGAGCATAAAGAAAGGAGGTGAAAGGACCAAAATGCCCTCGGATTTGGGCAGATGGCCGGCCGGCCACCTTTTCTAGCCGGCCAGCCATTTCCTTTTTGGAAAACCGGCCGGCCAGCCATTCTCTTTTTGTAAAACCAGTCGGCCAGCTCTCATCCCTCATAAAACTAGCCGGCCATGTCCCTCACAGGCTCACCTAGCTCCCTGCAAATTTTGAGGAAGATTGGAGTTCCCGGGACCTGAAAAAGTTCAAGAAAAGTACACTTCCGGTCGCGAAATTGCTCCGCCGGAACTTCAGCTTCAAGTTCTGACATGTGTCTCATCATCATTCATCAAAATCAAAGTGTATCCTTTTTGAATGAGTTGTAGCCTTTCCAGGAAGTGGATCGGAGGCCGTGATCGAGTCGCCTTCGCCGAAACACGCATTTCCGTGCTCGTTGTTTCATGACAAACGGGCACCCTGATTTATGCTCGTTTTGCACTATCATACACATAACTTGCATTCTCATGAGCATACTTACATTTTTATGCACATTTCTTGATATTGGCATACCTCTATGCTTAAGCATGCGTTGTCACGCATGTTCCACTCTTGCATTGCGGTGCATTCACTCACCGGCACTACGTGTGTCAAACTTTCAGAATCACATTAAATATATGTTGTTAGCATATTGTGCTTGTTGAATTTCTCTCTTTTGCAGGGCACGATATTGTATGTACAGTTCATTTGAGGCTGGTGCGACCAGACGAATCGCGCAGGTATCGTATCTTCTCCGTGTGAGACGTGGCGGGGATTGAATAATCCTCCGCATTCTTAACTGCATGAAATGTAGTTGTTGCTTTGCATTCTTGCTTAAAACTATTGCATCTATTTGCGAATACTTGCTTCATTACAGCTTGATGCATCTACATGATCATTGAATTACTTCTGGCTCTGTGCATATCGTTTTGCATTTTGCCCCCTCGCCTGCGGGCATGCCTGCGGGCACATCTCTGTTTATCTTGTACGTTTGTCTAAGTCTTCGGCCTTGTCAAAAATGGGTCGTCTCTGGGCTTTGACATTCACTCCCGTCACTTATGACTTCCGAGTTCTGTCAAAGAGGGGCAACTGTAGACACCCCATTTTTGACCGACCTTAAGACTTAGACGTCACCAGTTGAGCTCTTGGTGATATTGCATAATGTGCTCGTTCAGAAGTTTCAGAGTCTTGGCTGCGAGCCCTGTCTCCGGACTTCCGAACCCTCTTCTGTGCCTTGCCTCGGTTTGCGAACTAGACTCGGTTTTCTCTACTTCTTTTCCTGAGGGGAGGGAGAGGTCCAGTAGACCATCTCTCAGTGGCCGTGGGCTACATTTTGTGGCTGCAGGCCATTTTGCCCATTTCGGAGTCCGGTTTCCGGTTTTTCGGGACCATTGGCCGTGTGCCTCGGTTCGGGACCGCCTAACCATCTCCGTATGTTTTGATTTTTGGCATACTTCCTTTTTGCTCCCTTTTAAGGGACACTGGGGTCTGAGAAACCCACTTCGTGGCCGAATGCCACTTTCGGTGCTTAACAGCCCGTTTTTGGGACCCCGAACTGCGTGTTTTGGCCCCCGAGCATTCGTTTTGCATCGGTTTTCGTTCATTTTTGGCAGGTGCCTCTGTTTCATCACCAGGAAGGTCACTGGAGGGTGGGAGGCCAGCAATTATCTTGGCAACCAGTTATATTCCATTTTCGCCCTCCGACACCCGTTTTTCTCACTTCCGAGCCAATGTTGAACACCTTGGGGCCACTTTCTTCAACCCCGAACCACATATTTGTGTTGTACACACATGGGAGGACCCTAAAAGTTTATGGCCGGCCAGAAATTCCATTTGACCCTTTTGAACCCCTCCTTCCGAGCCAATGTTGAACACCCTTGGGCCACTTTCTTGAACTTTGAACCACATATTTGTGATGTACACACTTGGGAGGATCCTAAAAGTTGGTGGCCGGCCACTAATGTCACCTGATCCTTTTGACCCCCCCTAGAAGTGGCTTGTTCTCTCTCCTGTTTTAGAGTTTCCAAATTCGAACCACAGGGTTGTGAAGAGGAGACCTGGGAGGCCACCTTTTGGTGGTGGCCGGCCACTAAAGCAATTTGACCTTTTTGACCCCTAGCCGGCCGGCTAGGGGCGGTGGCCGGCCGGCCACCTGAAGCTCCAAAAGGTGGCCGGCCATGTTCCTTGCATTGCACACTTTACAGCTGTATAGCTGTATCCCCCAGAAAATATCTCAATCCGGGGGATATTTCTTGGGGGAAAAACTTGTCTCCTTTTCACCCACCTTTGCCCCTCCTTTTCTCCCTCTTTTTTGTTCCTTATAACCAGTTGCAAGCCTTTGTATTAGGGGTTAGAAAAATTGTCTTCAAGTCTTGCATCCAAATCTCCCTCTATCTCTCTCATTTTCTCAAAAACATCAAAGTTCTACACCTCATTTCTTCATCAACACGAAGCACCACCACCACCACTCCATTTCCAGCAGCAAGGAGGGCTTCTCAGAGGCTAAAGGTGCTGCAACTTGGTCCAAGAAGCAACCAAAGAGTGGTCTACAAGGGTGAGTTGCCATTTCCCCCTTTTTGAGCGTATTTTTGCAACATTTCTTAGCCATATATGCTTTTTGCTTTGAGCTCCGGCCATAAATGAAAGTGGCCTTCTTTTGAGCTATTTTTCACTTTTTCTTAAGGGCTCAACCCTGTTTGAGCCCCCCATCTTGCACTTGCTTCAATATCTTCCTTGAATGCTATTTTTTTGCATGCTTTGGCAGCCCATTATGCTTCCATTTTTGGGAATTTTACAGTACTATAAAAAGTGTTATTTTTACCTTCTTAACATGTTTTATTAAGGGTCTTTGCTTGTTTCATGAATGCTTTGTATACCTCATGTTATAGCCACCTTTTGAGCCTCATTTTGCATTGCATTTCTAGCATGTTTGTATACTGTTTTGGGGTTTTTACAGTTCTGTAAATATGCATATTTTTGGTCCCTCTTCAATGTTGTAGAAGGGAATTTTTCAGTTTGGGCTTTGCATATACCACTTGCCTCTTTGGCCACCTTTTGGCCATTTTTCTTGCATAAGAGCTTAGCCATATCTATGTTTGTTTTTAGGGTTTTTACAGTTCTGTAAAGTGGCTTATTTTTGGCCCCTCTTCAATGTTGTTGAAGGGCCCTAACCTATTTGGAGTTAGCAGCTGTGAGTTGCTTCATAATCTCATGTTTAGGGCCATTTTTGCATGCCATTGTTGCCCTATCTTTGCTTACTGTTTGGCCATGATTTGTACTGTAAAAATGCTTATTTTGAGGCTGCCTTGCTTCTGTCTTTTCATCTCATGTACCAATTATGCATGCTTTGTATAGCTGTAGTTCATTCTATGCGCCTAATTTGCATTTCGGGAGAGATTCCATGCATCGGGTGTGTTTTCGCCTCATTTCGGGGCTGTTTTCCCCCACATTTCATTACTGAAAATCCATTAGCATGTTTGCATATGCCATTCCCATGCCATTGCATTGCGTATGCCATTGCCTCGGTTTGCGTGCCCGTGTGCACGCATTTCGAGGCACTTCATTTTCATTCATCGGCCTCTTATGTGAGTGTGGCTGAGGCTCTCTCATGTTAGTATAAGTCCATGTTGCATTCCATATGCCATTTCCATGCCATTGCATTGCATATGCCATTGCCTCGGTTTGCGTGCCCGTGTGCACGCATTTCGAGGCGCTTCATTTTCATTCATCGGCCTCTTATGTGAGTGTGGCTGAGGCTCTCTCATGTTAGTATAAGTCCATGTTGCATTCTATGTGCCATTTTCATGTCATTTGCATTGCGTATGCCATTGCCTCGGTTTGCGTGCCCGTGTGCATGCATTTCGAGGCACTTCATTTTCATTCATCGGCCTCTTATGTGAGTGTGGCTGAGGCTCTCTCATGTTAGTATAAGTCCATGTTGCATTCTATATGCCATTTCCATGCCATTGCATTGCATATGCCATTGCCTCGATTTGCGTGCCCGTGTGCACGCATTTTGAGGCACTTCATTTTCATCTATTGGCCTCCTATGTGAGTGTGGCTGAGGCTCTCTCATGTTGGTGTAAGCCCATTGTTGCATCGCGTATGCCATTTCATCCATAGCCTTGTGTATGCTCGGTTGTGTGTTACCCCGTATAGCGTGTATGTCATTCCATAGCATTGTGTATGTTAGGATTGTATCTTAGTTGCATTCATGTATGTCATGCATATTGCATCATGTTCGGGATAGGAGTTAGCCCGGGCATGGGAAACGAGGTGCATTTCGTACTCCGAGTAACGGAATGCATCTCAATTCCCCAATCACCGACACTCCGGATCATCCATGATGGAGTTAGGTCTCGTTGTGTTTTCATGTGCATTCATCCCATATTAAATTATGCATTTCGACTCCTCTGCCATCATGCATCGATATGCGTGATTGGTGGCATGAGGATCGAGGCATGCATATATCTGTGAAAATACATTGTTATGCCCCTTTCCTGCTCTCTGTTGCAGCAAAATAAAGAATCAGCAACTTTTTGGAGTTTGGCGCGCTTTCCAAGAATAAACTGCTAAACAGAGGCTAATTGGGGCATCGTCATGGATTTCCGCGCAAGGGCAACCCGGGCATGCATCATTCATCAGAGTCAAGGCAGTCCCTGGCTTGCATGCCAGTTTTATTTATTTTCTTAGTTGATTTGTTAATTAATTAGGAATTTGTATATTATTTGGACTGTAATATTTGGACGGTAATATTCTTTTATTCGGAACTGTATTATTTATTCGGACCCTCTGCGTGAGGGCATAATTGTAATAAGTGTGCGTGTGTGTGTTGTATGTCTTCCAACCCCGCGTCTTTCTTCCCTTTTTATTTACCAGCTTATGATGGTTAGATTAGGGCATATTTAAATTAGCATACAGTATGACAGCATGTTTGCATCATTCATCTGTATTGCATGCACCGGGCTCGGCGCATCATACTAACTGCATTGTACTTTCAATTCCAAATTGAATACATGATAGTTGTAGCATTTCATATGCCATCTTAGAATAGCAGAGCCTATTTTAGTTGCATTTTGCATGTGTTGCATTAGGCATTTCTGTATAATTAGGATCATTCATGATTTCTAATACAGTTTTTGTTTTGGCTGGGAGTACTCAGTAAGCTTTATGCTTTAGCATCCTTGCATGCGTGTAAGTGACTGCCATGAATAGCATGCTTACCATGAGGCTAATTGCTAATGTGATATAACTGCCTGAATGCCTGTGGGTGAAGGTTGGGTTATTTGAATTGGAATAATTCATCAAATGTGTGTTTTAAGCCCACTAGATAGTGGCAAAACCATCTTTTCTAAGCCCACCCGAGGGTGGCAAAATCTGCATTTTAAGCCTACTTGCGAGTAGCAAACCATCTTTCAAATAAACAAGCATGAAATGTTTGGTTCAAATTCGGGCGACCCAGTCTATACTTATATGCTGTGTGCATCACATAGTAACCTAGGCTAATAACCGGAATAAGAACACACAATGTTTTCAAAAATAGATATCATGGTTAGTAGAGGCCGATCTTTGATCGGGCGAGCGGGGGTGCTCACGAAGTGACCTTCCCCAATCGTACCCAAGTTCCCGAGCCGAGGCAACTTTGGTGATGACGGACACGTGGCCTTTGGCACCGAGTCAGGGTTTCCTAAATTTCCCATTTTAAAAACATTTAGGTGGCGACTCTGTATCTGGCAAAGCAGTCCATGTTTGGCACTTCTTTCAAAAATCAGTTTTCTCAAAACGATTTGCCAGATTTGGACTCTTTGGTTCAGACTTAGAACCGTGACAAATTTGAGAGTCCTGAGCTGTAGTGACCCCAAAATGAACGGAACGGGAGCTCACCCTCTCGGGGCGTTCGGGGACGTCTACAATGTGTCTCAGGATGATACATTGCCGGGTCAAAAGGTCAAACGCTGAGTGGCAATGGCTCAAGCTCTGGATCCACCTCCATTTCCAGAGAAGCTCAGTTGTGTAAGATGTCGTCCGCCATCTCGAAAAAAGATAAGAAAATGGTCAAAAATGGGAAAAATGGGTGGAGAATGCCAAAAGTCAACAAAAGTCAACTCTCAGAGAGAAAAAATGGGAGAAAACGTCAAAGCCTAGGAAAAGGCACTAAATCCAAGAGAAACTCGAGGGAAACAAACCTCAAGTGGTGAAAATGAAGAAAAAAGCATCGAAATCGACTTTCAATCGGTTCAAAACAGAGTAAACTACCAAGGTTTAGCGAAGAATATGTTTATGGGGCATTAGAAAATGCGTATGATGCTCAGATCTAAAGAGGAGAAAGGTCTAGAGAGTAGGAGGAGAGATTTTCGGACTTGAGGTTGTGGAGAAATGAAGTATAGGTGTGTATATTTAAAGACCCAAGGTGAAATACCCTTTATACCCCGAATCTACTATCGGTGGCTGACAGCCACCATTTGTGGCCAACCGCCCACCACTAGTGGCTGACAAAGCCAATTTGTGGCCGTCAATGCTTAGGGGTGGCCGATGGGCGGCCGGCACCCCTCCTTAGTGGCCTTTTAGTTCCTAATGCTCCGGTTTTGATGTTTTTCTACTTTGTTGGTCCTTGTTTCTCGAGAGGTGCAAGGAAAAATTACGTCGAGCTCGAATCCTCTTTGCGGAGGCTTGAAACTGTGCTCTCGATGATCATTGTTTGCCTCTTATTGGACGAAGTGTATCCTTTTTGTATATTACTACTCTTCTGAGAGGTAGATCGGAGAGTTGCTTTTTGAACCTGTTGCATTTGAACATTTTCATTTGCATATGTAAGATGTGCGTCATGCATTTTGTACTTTAGCATAGAGTGTGCTTTTAATTGTCCATTGAACATGTGTTTTGTACTTTAGTGTGTAACATGCTTGGCATAAGATATGCATTGTTGTTATTTAGCATAGAATATGCATGTTGCATTTATTGCATTGTACATGCTCTTACATTCACATAGAAAATGTTCGTACCTGTTGCATATGACACATGTTTGCTATTATTGCATGGAATATGCATTTTGGTGTTGCATAGAACATGCTCCAATTTTCGTTGCATAGAATATGCTTCTGTTTTGTTCTTTGCATGTTGTGCATGAAACATGTCCTTAACATTGTGTCATGGTTATTCGTCTTGCATAGAACACGCACTCTTGCTATGTCATGCTTGTTGAGTTTCTTTCTTATTCAGGCACGATATTATATGTACGGTTCATTCAAAGTTAGTGCAACCAGATGATATTGTATGTACGGTTCATTCAAAGCTAGTGCAACCAGACGATATTGTATGTACGGTTCATTCAGAGGAATCCCAGGTGAGATCATTTTTGTCCCTTGAACACCTTGCTTTGGTTGGAAGCATTTGGGTGTCCCCCGGTGTTTACATCACTTGTTTTCGATTAGAGACATTTAGGCACGCCCCGGTGTTCTCGTTGCCTTTTTTTCCTCTCGCGTGCGACGCGTTAGGACGTTTTCAGTTAGAGACATTTGGGCACGTCTCGGTGTTCTCGTTGCCTTTTCTCCTCTCGCGTGTGATGCGTTAGGATATTTTTAGTTAGAGACATTTGGGCACGTCTCGGTATTCTCGTTGCCTTTTCTCCTCTCGCGTGCGACATGTTAGGATGTTTTTGGTTAGAGGCATTTGGGCGCAACCCGGTGTTCTCATTTTTTCTCCTTTCGCGTGCGAGGCGTTTGGACGTTTTTGGTTAGAGACATTTGGGCGCGTCCTGGTGTTCTCGTTGCCTTTTCTCCTCTTGCGTGCGACGCATTAGGACGTTTTCGGTTAGAGACATTTGGGCACGTCCTGGTGTTCTCGTTGCCTTTTCTCCTCTCGCGTGCAACACGTTAGGATGTTTTCAGTTAGAAACATTTGGGCACGTCCCGGTGTTCTCGTTGCCTTTTCTCCTCTCGCGTGCGACACGTTAGGACGTTTTCGGTTAGAGACATTTGGGTGTGTCCCGGTGTTCTCGTTGCCTTTTCTCCTCTCGCGTGCGACGCGTTAGGACGTTTTCGGTTAGAGACATTTAGGCACGTCCCGGTGTTCTCGTTGCCTTTTCTCCTCTCGCGTGCAATGTGTTAGGACGTTTCGGTTAGAGACATTTGTGCATGTCCCGGTGTTCTTGTTTCCTTTTCTTCTCTCGCGTGCAATGCGTTGGGATGTTTTCAGTTAGAGACATTTGGGCACGTCCTGGTGTTCTCATTGCCCCTTTCTCCTCTCGAGTGCGACGCGTTAGGATGTTTTCATTTAGAAACATTTGGGCGTTTCTCGTTGTTTACACCATCCCTTCTTTCCTTCTACGTGCAATGCATTTGAATCTTGTTTAACGCCTCGAGCGCACCTAACGTTTGTGTTGTCCTTTGCCTTTCCTACATGATGCACAGTTAAGATTGCAGAATTTTCTTTCATCATTTTTGCATGAAATGTGGTTTAGTTCATGTTTACTTACTTCTGTTCATGTTTAAGTTTGTTGTACCACGTTTCGGTTTGTTCAAATGTAACATTTCTTTGCATGTCACTTGCACCTAAATATTTCATTATAGCCTCATTACATGATCATAAGTTTTATTCTCGCATCGTGTATATCATTTGCATCTTGCCCCAGAACTACGCTAGTTTAATTCCTTGCAAAGGGATACGTAGGCAACTTGCGGGCGCAACCATTCTTTGTTTTGCTTGCTTGTTTGTCCAAGTCTTCAGCCTTGTCAAAAATGAGTCGTCTCTGGGCTTTGACATTCACTCCCATCATTTCATGACTTTCGAGTTCTGTCAAAGAGGGGCAATTGTAGACACCCCATTTTTTATCGTCCTCAAGACTTGGACATCATCGTTTGAACACTCGATGATTTTGTATGCTCGTGTCCATTTTGAGTGCCCGAAGATCATGGTTGAACGCCTTGTCTTTGAGCCTCTAAACCTTATCTGCTTTGTACTTTGTTGTGGACCAAGAGCTTATTGTTTCAAGTCTGGAGGAGAGGGTGGCATGTCGGCCAGCCCCATAGCCTATTGGTCATGACTTGTGCCTGTCGGCCATTAGTGGTGGCTGGTTGGCTACTAGTGGTGGCCGACGGCCATTTGTCTCATTTTTATGATATTTGTTTGCCAGTTGTGCCAGCTATTGCTCACTGAAATGCATCTCCATACACGTGTATGGTAGGATGATTTCAAGCTTAAACCTTGGTTTTCTATATATAGGGGGCGTTCTCCCCCATTTGGAGGGGTTAGAAATTTTGGATCAAAATTCTCTCTCTCTCTCTCTCTCTATATATATATATATATATATATATTCTTATTTTATGCCTTAAAGCCTAGTTTCTCTACACCTTTGCACATCAATCCTTAACTAAACACTCTCACCTTTGAGCTAAGGTCCTTTGGAGTTTAGTTTGAGCTCTTGAAGGAGGTTTGAGTTGGAATTTGGGCATGTTTTGTGCTTGAGCTTCAAGAGGTAGTTTAGTTACTTAAAGTTCTTGCTTTGACTACTTCTTTTGCCATCTTTTTTCATTTTTCTTGAGCTGGTTTTCAACTACAAAAAACTCAATATTTTTAGGCTTAACATGATGGTTTAAGGTTAATTTGTGTTAAGGGGTGATCTACCCTTCTTGTTGCTTAATGATGTAGACTTTTGCACCATCTTTTAGCATATTCAAATCAAACTTTTTGGGCCTTTTAACCACTGAAAATCATAGTTATTTTACTAGCAAAAACCTTCTTTTGAAGTCCAAAATTGAAGGGGTTAGCCTCCCCTCCTTGTGTCTTGTTTGCATGCCTAGACAGCCTAACATGTGAGCAAGTTTTTCTAGTATTTTGTAACTTGATCTTAGCATGTTTTTGCCACTATTTTGATTTGTTTTAGCTCTGTTTTGAGCTGATTCGGTCCTTTGAGGCTTGTATTGCATGGTTGTAGAGGAATTTCCTTCACTAGCTTAATGTTTTAGGCTTTTAAACATGGATTGCATGAGTTGCTCGCATGTTCTAGTGTGATTTTGCACTCCATTTTAGCACTAAAATCTCTGCAATCTCCATCTATTCTTCACCCTTTTGTTTATTTTGAAAGTGGCTTTGAACCCCTTGTTGGCTTGAGTGTGAAATTGAGACATTCATGCTTAATGGTTTAATTCCTTCGGGAGTTCATTATCAACGGCATGAGGTCTCTTTCATGCTCAAGGCACTTGTGGTTTAAACCCTCTTTCCATTAGAGGACACTCACTTTGGACTTAATCAATTAAAGAATGGATTGGTAAGCTAAAATGAGTAAACAAAATTAGACAAGTAAAGGGGGCAAGATAACATCTTTTATGTTACATTGCATGTGTTCGGATCGGACGTAATTCAAACACGAGAAAAATGCGACGTTTCATAATTAAAGCAATGAAACGTGCCACTTTCCTTAGTAATCATCACCATTGATCATGCATGAAAGGGTGGTGATCTTTTGAGTCTTGTTTGTGCACTCATTAAGCTTGTACAAGCGTGGTTCCTTAGCTATCATGCATGGAAAGCGCTTGGTTGATGGTTTGAGGGACAAGAGTTGCACTTCTTTGAGCTTGTGTAATGATAAAGAGGATAACAGTACACACACTCCTCGAGAATACACTGCTTTGCCTCTGTTTGCTTTCTATTGCAACAAAAAAAGAAGTTCAGGGAAAGGGTGGCTGACCGGCCACCAGTAGTAGCCGACCGGCTACCTGTATCAGCCGACCAGCCATCAATGAAAAAGTTGCTCAGTGTGTTCCTGAGATGGAGCAGAGGCGTTCTGGAAGTTGGTGCAATCTTCGGTGATCAAAAATGTGCAAACAAAGGCTGCAATGGCAAGACGGTGGCATTTTCGGGAGGAGAAGCCGAGCATGCATGCATCCCTCGCCCCTCGAGGCCATTTAACTGCTTTATTTAGTTAATTAGTGGTAGCTAATTTACTTGCTTTGTAATTATTTAGTTAAAGTGTTAAGCTAATTACTTTGTTTTGTAATAATTAATTAGCTTAGAATAAGTTAGTTAATTCATTTCGTTTCAATTACTGTAATAATTAGTTTAATTAGAGTAGCTAGTTAGCTAGGTCGTTTGGATCCTCCTTCGTGAGGGCACAATGTTGTAATAGGTGTGCGTGCGTGCGTGTGTGCATGTCTTCCAACCCCACGTCTTTCTCCCTTTTATTTAATTGCTTTTGATGGTTAGATTAGGGACACGTTTTGATTAGCATACCATATGCTTCCATGTTTGCATCCATTCATTTGTCTTGCATGCACCGAGGCTCGATGCATCATTCAAACTGCATCGTATTTCAATACTTCTTTGAATACGTGTTTAACCGCATGCTATCAAAGTGTTGCAAATGCCATATTCGTAGCCGAGCCTATTAATTACATTATCGCATGTGTTGCATTAGGCATCATGTATAGTTAGGATCATGCATTTTTCTAACTAGTTTTTGTTTTGGCTTGGAGTACTCGGTGAGTTTTTATGCTTTAGCATGCTTGTATGAGTGTGATTGTCATATTGCCATATCTAGCATGCTTTCCATGAGGCTATGTGCTTAAATGCTAAACTGTATGAATGCCTATGGATGAAGGCTTGTTGTTTGAATTGGAATGATTCAACAAATGTGTGTTTTAAGCCTACTTTGTTGTGGCAAATCATGTTTTACGCCCACTGTGCTTGGTGGCAAATCCACATCTTTTAAGCCGACTTGAGGGTGGCAAATTCAAATCATTTTCAAAAACAAACATGAGTTCAATTGCTCCAAGTCTTGCGCCCAGTCTATACTTGCTTGCGTGCGCCACATAGTAATATTAACTAATAACTGGAATAGGAACACCTAATGTTTATAAAACATCATATCATGATTAGTAGAGGCCGATCTTTTGATCGGGTGAGCAGGGCTGCTCATTTCAGAACCTTCCCCTCTCGTACCCAAGTTCTCGAGCCGAGGCACCTTTGGTGATGACAGACACGTGGCCTTTGGCACGAGCCAGGGTTTCCTAAATTTTTCCAAAACAAAATATTAAGGTGACGACTCTATATCTGGCAAAGCAGTCCAATTTTGGCATTATTTGATTTAAAATTGATTTTTCAAAAAGGTTTGTCGGATTTGGACTCTTTGGTGATTATCAGTTTCACATTGCACTTGTGAGACTAGATTTAGAACCGCGGCAGTTCGAATTGTGGGGCCTTTCTTTTCAAACCCTTTCTGAAAGGCGGGTACGGAAAAAGGCGAGTCCACAATTGTGTTTAATTTAACCACGGGTTTTGGTTTCCCCGATTTACCCTCATTGGCCATCATGGCCCGGTCGTTCTTCTTTGGACTCGGTTGGAACACATAATGAAATAAGCACTCTTCGTCAGAATCGTGTTTACGCTTTGTTCCTTGATTTGAGTTATCTCTGTGGGCTTCATTCTTTCAGGCCTTCCCAGGGATAAGATAATCTCACTCTATTTTGAAAATTTGTTTGCTCTTTCGTTGATTCGATTTGCTCCTCCAGTTTGAGACGCGTTTGGTTGTGATTTCCCTCAATTAAAAACATCAGGTGTGCTAGTGTTCACACCATCTTTCCTCCTCTCGCATGAGATGTATTAGGTTGTGATTTGCCTTGGTTAAAAACATCAAGTGCGCCTAGTTTTCACACCATCTTTCCTCTTCTGAGGTGAGATGCATTAGGTAGTTGATTTCCTCAATTAAAAAAATCAGGTGCACCTGGTATTCACAACATCTTTCCTCCTATCGCGTGAGACACATTAGGTTGTTATTCCCTCGGTTAAAAACATCAGGTGCGCCTGGTGTTCACACCATCTTTTCTCCTCTCGTGTGAGACGCGTTAGACAGTTGACTTCCTCGGTTAAAAACATTAGGTGCGCCTGGTTTTCATACGATCTTTCCTCCTCTCATATGAGATGTGTTAGGCAGTTGATTTCCTCAGTTAAAAACATCATGTGCACTTGGTGTTCACACCATCTTTCCTCTTTTGTGTAAAAGGCACTAAGAAGTTAATTTTCACAGTTAAAGACATCAGGTGCGCCTGGTGTTCACAACATCTTTCCTCCTCTCAAGTGACATGTGTTAGGATGTTGTTTCTACTTGGTCAAAAACATGAGGTGCGCTTATTGTTCACACCACCCTCCACACTCACTGTGTGAGACGCAGTTTGGAATGGAGCTCTTCCCCTCTCTACGTGAGACATAGCTTGGCTTGCTTTTTCCTTAACCCTCTATACATGAGACGTAGTTTGGCTTACATTTTCTTACATCCTTTCTACGTGAGACATAGTTTGGTTTGTATTTTTCATCCTCTTCTCATGTGAGACGTGTTTGGAATTGTTGTTTGCTTACTCTTCCCGTGTGAAACATGGTTGGATTTATTTCTCTTGCGGCTTGTTTCATTCTTATGCATTCATCTTGTTATATTTATTGTCTCATTGCATTATCTTGTATGCTCATGAGTTTTTCAAAAGTAGTCGGCTTTGTACAGCGTACAAGTCCAACTTGCAAAATGCATCGCATTTTATATGTCTTGGGGTTTTTTTTGTTTTTTTGTTTTTTGCCCCTAAACTATGCAAGTTTTATTCCTTGCAAAGGGATACGTAGGCAACCCTCAAGTTCAACCATTTGCTTTCGTATTTGCTTCGTTGCCCTCAGGTTCAAATAGGTCGTCTTTAGGGTTTGACATTCACTCACGTCATTTCATGACTTTGAGCTCTGTCAAAGAGGGGCAACAATAGGTACCCCATTTTTGACCGCCCGCAAGACTTGGGTGCTTTATTCTTAGCAGTCAATGATGAAAGTTACATTGTCAATGGCTCAAATTCTCAATGAAGGAATCTGGTTTTTCGCTCTAAAAAATCTCAACCTTCCATACCCAAGCTGTTTCTATACCTTTACACCAGCAAAATCCATCTTTTAGCACTGTTCCAACCTACACTGAGCCTGAAAGTAGAGGAACAAGGGAACTACATTTGGGCTGATCGTGCCTCATTTGGGGCTAGCCTTGGCCATTTGGGGCTGGTCGTGCCTTTTGGGTGAGAAATACTTTTCTGGGCAGGAATCCACCAGCTGTCTATTTTGAAGATATTTGTGATCTGTTTGACTCAAATTCTATAAATACAAGCTGATATCTCCGTTTTGAGGGTTAGAAAAATTTCCAAGAGTGTAAAACATTTTTCAGAGTTCCTTCTTCCTTGGCAGGTTATTTTTGAGCAAGCCTATTTTCCTTGAACAATATACACCCTTAGAGCTGGACCTTGCAGCCTTGGTTGAGCCTTGAGAATCATAATTCAACTTTGAGAGTTCTAGGATCAAGTTTGGTTTACAACCAAAGTTTGCTCTCTTTAAGGGGTATAAGCTTGTCACCTTTTTCCTTGCTTTCATTTCAAGCTTTTTCTATCCTTTCCTTGTGTTTTCCAACTATTTTGGATCCATTTCAAGTGTTGAGAATTGGGGTTAAAGGGCTACCAAGGGTGGAGAGGTTTAACACCCTTTCTTGCACCCTATTTCATAGCTCATCCTCTTTGTTTCACCACTATTTTCTTGGCTTACACACTGATTTTTAGAGTCTAAAAGGGCTAGAAAACATGTTTTAGAAGTCCCAAAAGTGGAGGGGTTAGCCACCTCTCCTTGGTCTTGCTTACTAGTTTTGTAACTCTTTGTTTTGGCTATCTTTTTGTGCTCTTTAAACATATTTTTGGCTACTGTTTTTTTTTTTTTGTATGCCAGTGGCTATTTTAGGCTACTTTACTTCCTTTAATTAGTGTATGTTTTGAATACTTTGCTTTTTATGTTGTAAGTCCTGTGACGCCCCGATTCTACACTATTGGTTATAGTCAAGGGAGAGTCGCTAATGAGTCCTATGGTCAATAACCAAGTAAGATCCCAGATCGCCAGAGGAGTCAAATTAGCCTCCCTTCTAAGTCTGGCTTTCTAAGGCAGCGCACTACGCTTTTGACAGATCTTAAAAGGTATTAACACAAGGTCTCATAAGCAACGATAAGGTTCATACATATACGTAGAATATAAATACATAACAACCAAGAATATACTTAATTCAAATGCTTGTTCCATTACATTACATCCCAAAAGAAAGTTTAAATCTTCGCATGAGTTTTACAAAATATCAACAAGAAATTTCTAACTTTCCTAAGATAGCCAAAAGTCTTCGAAGGTTTCAGGCTCGTCGTCTCTAGCTATAAGTTCCTCTTCGTCACCTGGTATGATACGCCGTGAGCTTTGAATGCCTAGTAAACACACGCACACCCCGTCCCTTTTTCCCTAGTCCAATACACAATTACAATTATAACATCAAGTAGTAAAGCACGATACTCAAATAAATAAAGGGTTAAGTGAGATGTTAGTAAACTAGAAATCCCCCAAAGAGATTTCGTCCTCCCAACCACAAGAATCGGACGCGGATTATTCGGTATGCTCCCTCTTTTGTTGCTTTGTTGAAGAACTAACCTCGGATGCTTACCAACGGTTATGTACCGCATAGCGCCAACCGCAGGGCCTCAAAAGAGATGGTAAAATAGGGGCTTGCCCGAATCCCTCCTCACACCAAACCACCTAGGGTCCGAATACAACCGCTCCGTTCAAGGGTTCCGAAAACCACTTGCACAAGACTTAAAGTTCCAAATAGGGAATGCATCCCAACAATCCATACACGACACATTACCATCTTTTCATTACTCAAGTGATCGAAAACCCAATACCATCCCAATTAAGTTTTCCGTTGTGTTAAATGTTTTACATCAAAGTTAGACAACTTAACAAGATAATAATATCCACACAAGCATGCATCAATAAGATGAAGAAGATGAAGAACATAACCATAACACATACAATATCATGCCAAGATATGATCATAAGCTAATAAACGTTTTCATGAACACAAGGGCACAAGACATCAAACACAACAGGATTTTCCATATTCAATATCACCTAAGGATTAGAATGAAAGGACTATTTTAGGTTCTTTACTGGACTCGGCCTTCCTTTTGTTCGTAGAGAATTTGATCTAGTTTCTAGAACATATTTCGGAAATGGGATAGCTTTTCTAGATTTTAAGTTATTTAGAAAACATTCCAGCACTGTCCAGATTTATCGATCGTTACGAAAATTTGATTATTTTGCAAACCGCTCACTGTTTTTCTATGAAACCAATTTTAGTTGAAATATAACTCCTTAAGGAAGATTTTGACATAAAATAGAGGTCCAAAATAATTTTATACATTTTTCTAGAATTTTTGAAAGTGGGATATGAAAACAGATTCTAAGGTACAATGCCCAAAACAAGAAGATTTATGAGAAAAGGGGTCCACTAAGGGAAAATTTTCGTTTCTTTTGTGATGAAAACATGCTAACTAACATACATTAAACTCAAAAAAATTTCTTAAAAGTGTGCCTTTGGAAAGTTTGAGAGATTGGTATGAAAAAAGATGGTTTTGTGCCGAAATGGGGGAAAATACAAGAAAGGTAGAATCAATGCTCAACTCTTAGCATTTTTAACACAAGTAACTCATCAATAACACATCTGAAAACATTATTTACAACCCTTAAGAACATGTATTTGAAAAAGGAAAATGAAAGAGAAGGTTGTTTTGTGGCTTACTTGCTATGCTTTGAACAAGATGGCTCTTTTCTTCCTTCCTCTCCCTCCCAAGACTTCTCTCTTGCTCTCCTTCCTCTCAAGACTCCTCTCTTGCTCTCCTTCCTCTCCTCTAGCCAAATGTGTGTGTGAGTGTGTTGTTTATGCTTGCCAAGCTAGGGGATGGTGGTATTTATAGGCAAATTTTGGTGAAAAATGACATAAAAGCCCGCTAGTTGGAAATGGATGGAAAGGTTGGGATTTGCTTGGAGTCTAATGGGATAGGAGTGATTAGGGAGCTTAATCATAGGATTAGGCAACATCTAGTTGATTCCTAGTTGAAATGAAACTAGTATTGGAAACAACATCCTAGGTCTAGGGTACTAGGTTTTGGGTTTTCTAGAATACCATGATCATAAATCTTGAAAATTGGCTTCTCACTTCTCCCTAGGATGGCCGGCCATTGGGAAGGGCGATGGGGCTATTTTTTTTAAACAATTTAGGTACTAGGGGCTCATTCCTCAATGTTTATATATATATATATATATATTTCAATTGATTGATGGTACTTATAGTATAAGGGTACATGTGCTAGTTTTTGAGGTAAATTTTGAATTTAAATAAAGAAGGGCTTTGTGTTATATTCATGTATTGGAACCTTACTTATGTAGAATTTAATTAAATTAGGCTAAGGAACCTAATTTGGCTAGGATATTCCTGTTTTGATGAAAAGGGAAAAAAATGCTAACCGACAAGATTCGAAATAATTCAAGTAACCGAGGGGCTTTAAGAAAATAAATAAAACATTAGGGTCTTTAAAGTGAATACATTTTTTAGGCGCTTCACAACCTATCCCCCTTAAAAGAATTTCATCCCCGAAATTCAACTACATACTGCCTTCGAAAAGCTCGGGGTAGTTTGCCTTCACCCAATCCTGGCGTTCCCAAGTAGACTCCTCAGTTCCCCGATGATGCCATAGCACTTTTACCAAGTGAACCGTTTTGCCTCTAAGGTTCTTCTCTCGACTATCCTATATTGCTACCGGTCCTTCTTTAAATGTAACATCTTTGTCAAGACTGATCTCTTCCCATTTGAGGACGTGTGACGGGTCAGCGATGTATTTTCTCAACATAGATACATGGAAGACGTTGTGCATCCCTACTAACTGCGGGGATAGAGCTAGTCTATATGCTACTTCACCCACTCTTTTCAATACCTCAAAAGGCCCAATATATCATGGTGACAGCTTCCCCTTTCTCCCAAAACGTATGACTCCACGCCTAGGTTACACCTTTAGGAACACGTGGCTGCCTACTTCAAACATCAATGGTCTTCTCCTCCTGTCTGCATAATTCTTTTGACGGTCTTGAGCAGTCTTTAACCATTGTCAGATCAATTTGACCTTCTCAGTAGTTTCTAGAACAAGTTCGGGTCCTATCAGATTTGCATCACCCACTTCCGTCCAACAAATCGGCGATCTACAAGGTCGTCTGTATAATGCTTCAAAGGGCGCCATACCGATGCTAGCTTGAAAGTTGTTGTTGCAGGCGAATTCAATTAGGGGTAGGTGTCGTTCCCAACTTTCTTGAAAATCCATTACGCAAGCTCTCAACATATCTTCGAGCGTCTGGATGGTGCATTCAGATTGTCCATCTGTCTGCGGGTGAAAGGCAGTGCTAAAACATAACTCTATACCAAGAGCTTCCTGCAGGCTCCCCCAAAATCGAGAGGTGAACCGTGGACCACGATCTGACATAATAGATACCAGAATTCCATGTAGTCGAATGATCTCCCCAATGTAGAGCCTGCACATAGACTCTAAAGTGTCGGTCATCTTATAGGGTAAGATATGTGCTGACTTGGTGAGGCGATCCACTATTACCCATATAGCATCGCGTCCCCCTAGGTGACTTAGGCAACCCTGTCACAAAATCCATCGTCACATACTCCCACTTCCATTCGGCTATTGGTAGAGGTTGCAACATTCCCCCTGGCTTCTGATGTTTTGCCTTCACTTGTTGGCATGTCAGACATTTCGCTACAAATTTAGCCACTTCCTTCTTCATTCCATTCCACCAATACTCCCTCTTCAAATCTTGGTACATTTTAGTCCCTCCTGGATGTACCGCAAATGCAGAATGATGACATTCCTTCAATACCTTTCCTCTAAGTAACTCGTCACTTGGTACAAACAATCTACCTTGGTATCTTAAGCTCCCATCGGGGTGAATTACCCAATCGGGCATGGGTTCTCCTGATTCCACATGTCCCTTGATATAGGCTACCTCTTGATCGCGCCTCTGGGCCTCCATGATCTCATTCATCAACTTAGGCATCACCTTCTGCGCACTAAGATATGCTTTTGTATCTTGAAATACTACTTGGATCCTGAAATTCATTGAGTGTCTTAACCATATCCCATTCCGTGACGGAGATCTTAGCCATCATCCCTCTGCTCTTGCGACTTAGAGCATCTGCTACTACATTGGCTTTACCGGGGTGATATGAGAGAGTGAACTGGAAATCCTCAAGATACTCCATCCATCGTCTCTGTCTCAAGTTAAGGTCCTTCTGTGTAAATAGATACTTTAGACTCCTGTGATCTATGAAAATGTCAAATTGTTCCCCATGCAGGTAATGTCGCCATTGCTTTAGGGCAAAAACTACGGCTGCTAACCCCAAGTCATGTGTGGGGTAGTTGCGCTCATGAGGTTTCAACTACCTGGATCCATATGCGACTACCTTACCATTTTGCATGAGCACGCAACCTAACCCTTCTTTAGAGGCATCGCAATACACAGTGTACCCCTCTTCTCGTTCTAGGATGGTCAAAATTGGCGCACTAGTTAACCTCTTCTTTAGCTCTTGGAAGGATTTTTCGCAAGCTTCGTCCCACTCATACTTCACTCCTTTTTTACGTCAAACGAGTCATTGGTTTAGCTAGTTTGCATAAATCTTGGATGAACCTCCGGTAATAACCGGCCAATCCTAAGAAGCTGCGGATTTCTGACACAGTTTTTTGTTGTCTCCAATCTAATACTGCCTCCACCTTGGTTAGATCCACCGCAATCCCATTCTCTGATACAACATGCCCTAAGAATTTTACTTCATTCAACCAGAACTCACATTTATTTGCCTTGGCATATAACCGATTATCCCTAAGAACTTAAAGGACAGTCCTTAAATGTTGCTCATGCTCTTCTTCAGACCTTGAATATACCAAGATGTCATCAATGAACACTACTACAAACTGGTCAAGGTTTGGTCTCAAGATCTTATTCATTAGGCTCATGAATACTGCTGGTGCATTGGTTAGTCCGAAGGGCATTACTACAAATTCCTAGTGGCCATATCTAGTACGAAAGGCAATTTTTGGTATATTAACCGGAGATTGATCTTTGAATAGCACCTTGAGCCTCTTAGTTGGTCAAAAAGATCATCAATCCTTGGGAGTGGGTATCGGTTTTTAATCGTGACTCGATTGAGTTGACGATAATCGATGCATAGCCTCAATGACCCATCCTTCTTTTTAGCAAACAACATGGGTGCTCCGCATGGCAAAGTACTTGGCCTAATGAATCCTCTCTCAAGCAATTCCTGTAGTTCTGTCTTCAATTCTCGTAGTTCTGCTGGTGCCATGTGATACGGGGCCATGGATATTGGGGTAGTTCCAGGTTGCAGCTCGATGCTAAAGGCTACTTCCCGGGTTGGTGGCAATCCCAGTAATTCCATAGGAAATACATCTGCAAATTCGCATACTGTAGACACCCCATTTTTGACCGTCCTCAAGACTTGGACGTCACCACTGGAACGCTTGGTGATTATCCATGTTTGTGTTCGTTTGGAGTTCTCGGAGGTCTCGGCTCGCGCGCCTTGCCTCTGGATCTCCGAACTCGACTGTTTAGTGTCTGATTTTGCACCAAACACTTGTGTTTTGCCTTGGAAGGGCAGGGAACGCCTTGTGAGGCATCCCCACACACCACCGGCAGTGGCTAGAGGCCACCGGCTGGTTTTTGCTGCCATCGGCACTGTTTGTTGCCGGTCGGCACTCAATTTTGTCAAAATGACATTTTTGGCCGGCCGACTACTGTGCATCTGCTTTTGCAGATATTTTATCACAGCTGTCTTGCTTTTGGCTCCCCTCCATACACGTGTATGGAGGGATCTCCCTCTTTAGAAGCTTGTCTTGTAAGCTTTACAAGACAATAAGCTCTATAAGAGAGAGCCTTCTCTCTTGGCCTTAGGGTTGGAGACACTAGAGAGACTTGAGAGCCTTAAGATATTTTTAGACAACCATTTTTAGGGTTTTGAGTTCTAGGGTTAGAAACCATACACTTTCTATCTCTATTTCTCCCTCTTGTGTGTGTTAAAGTGCATTTGTGTCTTACTATTGCACACAAACACATAGTGTTTCACCTTCACTTAGCTACTGAGGTTCTAAGAGGTTGGTTTTGAAGTTTTGGAGCTATTTTCAACCTAGAAGGAGCTGTTGGAGCACCATTGTTAAAGGGGTCTTCAAGGGTAAGAAACTAACACCTTTATTCCCCATTTTTCCATTGTATTTTGACCTGTCTTAAATTCGTTTTTGAGCTTGGTGTATAATACAAAAAAGTTCTGTTTTTAGGCCCTCTAAATTGTTTGTTTAGAGTGTTTTTTGGTTTGGAGGTGTTTGACCCCTCTTAGGCCTTGAAAGGCCCCATTTTGAGCCATTTTGTGTGAGTTTCGAGACTTTGGTGTTTGGGCCTCTTCACCACTAAAATCTTGAGGGATTTCAGCGGTGGAGATGGTGCCTTGAAGTCTCCAAAAGGGGAGGGCCACCCCCTCTCCTTGTTGTCCTTGAAACGGACCCTTTTTGGCCTCTTGAGGGAGCACCTAGCTAAGCTTCATGTTGATCATGCCTTGGCTGTTTTTTGTGCTTATTATGTCATAATATGCCTCTGTTTTTCGTTGGTTTTGGTACACCATGCATGCTTAGCATACCTACCATGTAATGCCATGTTATTGCCTTAATATGCCTTAGGTTGTTAGCCTTTGTTCAAGCATGTTTTGGGCTTAGTCTTGTGAAGCTTTTGTGCATAGTTTGCCATGTTTTAGGTCTGTCCATAGTTGTTTGGGTCGGATTTGGCATGCTTAGTATAGCTCCTTTGCATTCCGGCTTGTTGGCCTCAAGTGTGTGAGTTTGTAGCATGTACTATTTGCTTTATTCTAATGATTTGGCATCATTTTTAGCATGATTTCAGACCTTATAGCATGCTTGTATGTTTGCTTTGGACACCTCTTTGAAGCTTTGGAAGCTTGTGTAGCATGTTCCATGTTTTGGCCATTGTGCATGCTTTGAATTTGAGCCACTTAGATGCCATCTAGGGGGTCCCCTTTGCATGGTCTAGGTCTGCCTTGAACCTATTTTAAGTCTCCTTAGCCTTGTGACGCTTGGTTGGCTTGGTCATGGTTCAAGCCCTTTTGACTTGCTTCAAGTACTTGGGCCATTTGTTGCATGTTTAGCTTGATTTGTCGCTTGATTTGGCACCATGTTTTAACATGATTTTCAGAGCTTATGTTGCATGCTAATTGTCCATGATATCCTTCTTTCAAGTGTGTTTGAAAGTTGTCCCATTGGTGCCTAAGTGTTGGCCTTTGATCATGTGTATGTATGCATGTGTATTTGGTCCCTCATTATAGCACTATGGCTACTGTTTTAGGCCTATTTAGAGTTGCCTAATTCATGTGTAAGTCCATCTTTTTCATCCGTTTGCATTGCCTCATGTTTGCTTGCACGCTTGCATAAGTGCCTTGCCATGCCATATTGCATCCTTAGCTTGTATGCCTAGGTCGCATTGCATCTTGCATGCATGCCTTATTCCTTGACTTGGTGATAGGAATTGGGCTTTGGTTTGTTTGTTTGGTTTGCATTTCATTTGACATGAAAGTTGCACACTTGATCCTTTGGGCCGTCATGCATGGAAATACGTGATTGGCGGTCCGAGAATCGAGACACATGCCCTTTTGAGTCACAAATATGATAAGGGACATGATTGGTGCATATATGCCTTGAATTGTATTGCCATGCAAGTTCTGTCCTCTGCTGCTGTGAGTTGCATGTTTTGCAGGAACACTCTGCCGACCGGCAGTTCCAAGTGCCGACCGGCACTCCTATCTCTGCCGATAGCTTCACCAATGGCCGGTAGCTATATATCGCTGCCGGTGGTAATCCCACTCGGCCGGTGATGTCTTCCGGTATCCAGAGAAACATCCCTGAGACTTTGGCAGTCTACAGAGAGGCAGAGCAGGGAAAATAGAGGCAGACTATGCATGGCGGTGCACTTCCGAGCAAGACCCGAGCACGCGCTGCATCTGGCCCTCCTCCCGAGGCGGTTTACTGCTTTTCCTAGTTTAATTAGTTTATTAATTAATTAGGCAATTTGTAATATTTAATTAGCTTGCGTAGTTAATTAATTTGTAATATTTATTTGGTCCCTCCGCGCGAGGGCAAATCTGTAATAAGTGTGGGTGAGTGTGTGTATGTCTTCCAATCCCCACTTCTTTCTTCCCTTTTATTTACCTGCTTTGATGGTAGATTAGGGCACGTTTAAATTAGCATACCTTATGCTATGCATGCGTGCATTCATCCATTTGTTTTACATGCACCGGGCTCGGTACATCATTCTAACTGCATTTGTATTTCGAACCCAAATTGAATACGTGCATCAATTAATCGCATTTCATATGCCATGTGTAGGTTAGCCGAGCCTATTCTAGTAACATGTTGTATGCGATGCATTAGGCACTTAACATGGACTTGGATCATGCATGTCTGCTAACAAGTTCTTTGTTTTGGCATGGAGTACTATGTAAGTATTTTAAAATGTTTTAGCATATCGCATGCGTGTGAATGCTACCATGACGGCATGCTTATCATGTGGCTAAGTGCTTATATGAGATAAACTGTTTGAATGCCCGTGGGTGGAGGTTGGATTGTTTGAGTTGGAAAAACTCGTTGAAATCCGTATTTTAGCCTACTTGCGAGTAGCAAATTCCAAAGTACTCTTTTTTAAGACAAACGGATATGCAATGCTTATTTCCAAATTAGGCAATCTAGTCTATACTTGTTTGCTGCGCGCATAACATAGTAACGCTAGGCTAATAATTGGTTTAAGAACACATAACGTTTTCAAAATCGGATATCGTGGTTAGTAGAGGCCGGTCTTCGGACCGGGCGAAAGGGGGTGCTCATAGCTGACCTTCCCTGATCGTACTTAAGCTCTCGAGCCGAGACAACTCCGGTGATGACGGACATGTGGCCTTCGGCACCGAGTCAGGGTTTCCTAAATTCCCCCATAAAATAATATTAAGGTGGCGACTCTGTATTTGGCAAAGCAGTCCATGTTTGGCACTTCTTTCCTAAAATCTGTTTTCTCAAAACGATTTGCCAGATTTGGACTCTTTGGTTCAAGATTAAGAACCGCGAGACAAATCGAGTCCGAACTGTAGCAGGGCCCCACGCGGGCGCGTCTACAGTTTCTGGCGACTCTGCTGGGGATTTTAGAGAGCTTGACTCGAACTCGTGATATCCTGTTTTGATTTCACTTATGTGTTTCTTTGCATTGCATGTGCATTGGTGCGCCTAAGAACACAGTGTTTGCCATCTGCCATTCCTGAACGGTTTGCTGGAGGCTTGTCTTGTCAAGGCATGACCATAAGGCTGACCAGTTATGGGCTCTGACAGTATGGGAACACAAACCCCGGTTTTACCGGGGCACCCTTTTCGACCATTCGACCTAGTGCATATTCAGATCCATAGTGACCATTCCAAGCTAGGACAGGTTGCATAACCGATGTTAGGTTGTTTGAAAACCGCTGTGTGCGTAGTGAAACCCTAGCTCCTGACAAAATAGGACAGGAAAACCCTACCCCAACATAGGGGTGTTTTGGCTCTCTTTACTTGCTATGTGCTTTTAGAGTGTTGCTCTACAGGAACGCACATATCAGTTTGCAAGTTTGAGTATCAGGCCCAAGGGCACCAGTGTCAGTTTCTGAGAATCAGTTATCTACGGGTATCCGGTTCAGTTTTGGGGACAGTGATTTTCTGGGAAACAGTGATCAGTAGTGGAGTACAGTTGTTCAGCTACACCCGTATTTGATCCGTTTGGGCTGAAATGCTGCTTGTTTTCCCTTTCAGTGCAGAGAGCTCAGAAGGTCGATACAGGATAGTTAGTGCTCCCCCTTGCTGAGGCAGGACTTATGACGACGCAGAATTCAGAAGAGGTTGTGGTTATGACGGCCGCATTAGATCAAGGGATCACGCTGCAAAGTGAGACCAATATTGACACGCCACATCCACCCAGGTCGCCTGTTGTGCACCCGGTCTGGGCTCCCCAGTTGTATCAGGCTCGTGAGCCCACCACCTTTGAACTAATGGGGATGATAGGTGATCTCCAGAGATCTGTGGCGGATCTCGCCTATGGAATGTCAGCTTCACCTCCAACCGCACCATATGCCGGGGGTTTTGTACCCCAGGGGCCCCCGCTGTTGGGGCGAATTGTGATTGAACTTAGCCAACCGGAGATGGCCTCCAACTATGATAATGACATATCAACATCAACTCAAACCCTCGATCAGGCTGAGGCCAGAGAAAAAGACAAAATGAAGGCAGATGCCGATCCCATTGAACAACTGCTGTGGGCAGTCGAGGCTTTGAAAGCCGGGGGGATGAACAAGCAACAGATATCCGCAATTGTGGCAAAAACTGTGGAGGATGCTTTCCCCACTCCACCTGAGGGTAGTTCAAGCCAGTCAGAAAATCGGGATAGGCCCCATCATTCCAGAACAGTTCCTCCTATTCCCGCCCCTGCACCCGGGAAAGATCAGAAAGCTAAAGTGGCGCCTGCTGACCCTTTTGCTTGTGCGGCTAGTAAGAGCGCTCAGACTCCAAAGTACCTGCCCCGGGGGCGCAGGACCTTTCATGCTCTCTACATGCCTCTGTCCAAGGCACTTCAGATCCTTGCCGAGAGGGGGCACCTTAAACCCTTGGAGCCTCGGCCTCTCCCGAAGAATCCCCCCGCTACGCATGATGCTGCTCAGTACTGCGCGTACCACCAGCAGACAGGCCATGCTATCGACAATTGCTTCTGCCTCCGTCATGAGGTGCAAGATTTGATTGACAACGAGGTTATCCTCCCGCCCACCTCAGCCAAGTCTGTTACTACCCAGTTATTGGATTTTGAGGACACAGATACTGCAAGTATGTAATCAGAAGGTGAACCACCTGCGGGCGGCATCTGGATGTATTTTGAATGTGGCGTCTGGTACGCATTTTTGAGTGGCTATGAACGCTAACTTTGTAAATCCTAGCTTGGGTATCGAGTTAGTCTTTTGTTTTGAGCCTGTCTTTTTGTCTTGAGTCAGTCTTTTTGCTTAAGGGTCTGTCTTGTTGTATCCAGTCAATCCCCTTTGTATAGAATACCAGGTGATTCTGGGGTTGTTGTCCCGAACACCGTTTTGTCTTGTAATTACCCTGTTTTGTTTTTGAGTCTGTTTCTGCTGAGGGGCCAGTTATACCAACAAATCTGAATGAAACAGCTGTTGCTACCTCATTTTCACGCTTGCTTTCAGTTTAAGTGCCAGAGAATTTGATTGGGCTGACAGTACATCTCGCCTGCTTTCCTGTGCGCCAAACTCGTTGCATTAACCTAAAGTGTTTTTTCAAAAAACCTCTTTTGAGCACTGCGGTGATAAAAACGAAGATGAAGGAATTCCTCGGGATTTGCAAAATTTTGATCATTTGGAGAGAAAGAGAGGCGTGCTAAGCCCTTAATGATTGAAAGCATGCTTGTCAGCGTGAGTACTGGGAAAGACCCTGGCTTGATCCAGATTGGTTCCACACTATCTTCGGCACGAGCGATTTGTCGCTTTCTTAAAAACTTTCAAAAACAAATGTTTTACGCGGCCCTGTGAAGACTTGTGTGGAACCGCTCTTGAGATTGTGCGGCCTAGGACCGCTCTCAGCCTCAAGATTCAACCCGTTCGTTTTGAACCTCAAACTCATTCGGAACATTCAACAGTCAACTGTCAGAGGAGGCTCGCGCGGCCAGATCAGAAACAGCTCTTGAACAAGAGGCACCAAAGCCGAATCAAAAAGAGTAGATCTCGCCGGAAGAAGCTTGTGGAGCAACCATGATGGATTCTTCTACAAATCAGTGCAACAGCCGTTCTCCTAGACACAGAGAGGCTTCAACTTCAAAAACCATTTGGCATGGACTTGTTACACTTTTACCCTTTGAGAGGCTCGCTGGGCCGAAAACCCGGAAGGGCGACCCAGGCAAAAGTTAGAGCAAGAAAAAAAATACAAAAAAAAAAAGAAAAGAAAAAAAATATACAAAAAAAGAAAAGAAAAGAAAAGAAAAGAAAACGAGATGAACAAAAAAAATTGAAAAGAAGCTCGCAAGGTCGAAAACCCGCATTGGGCGCCTTGGCAAAAGCTAGAGCCTGAAAAGTGAAGGTTAAAATACCCGAGAGTACCTTAACCGGAACTACGTAAGGCTTGATTCCCATGTTTGGGATACGTAGGCAACTTCATCATGAAGTCCAGCCCCCAACGCTTTCATAGCGTCTCAGTCCATGCAATGGTTCCGATTTCATCCCAAAGTTCAGTCGCCAACACCCTCCAAGGTGACTGTGTCCATATATCTGTCGTGACCGTCTTCGTCATCTCTGTGTCCAAGAGCTCGACCACCGCCAATGAAGACTGTTTGTGGACTGCTGCGGCATCATCCAAACAAGGGGCAACTTTCCGTTGCCACGAGCCGTCGTGAGACGCCATTCAAACCAGGGGCAACTTTCCGTTGCCATCCACCCCCTTTAAGCCAGGGACAATTTTTCATTGCCTCCGATCCGAGGTTGCGCATCTCAAAGAGTAAGTTCCATGCTCGTTGAGCATCAGCCGTTTGCAAAAATAGTTTTTGAAATTTTTTACTGAGGTTGACTATTTTCTCGAAAACTATTTCGTTTTCCAAAACTGGACCATTTTCTTGGACCCAAAAGGGAAAATTTTCAGTGCTTACAGCCTAACTTGCATGGTTTTCAAATCAAAAATCGAACAAGTACGTTAATCCGACTCTCGTTTTGATCAAAACTGTTTTAGTAGAAAACAAAAACAAAGAATGGTTAAAATGATGAACTAGGGGCACAGTTGAGTCAGGCGTTCTGTCTTTCCTCCGTCATCGACGTACTTGCCAAGAGGGCACTCTACCCACCAGAAGAAATAGCTGTGAGCTAACGGCATTGGGCATGAACCCGCAACTTCCTATTCACTCATTAACCACCTTGGGGAGGGACGAAAAATGAGAGAATAAAGAATAGAGAGGTGTGAGTTGAGAGAAAAGTGAGGAAAAGGGTTTTGAGAGAAAATCCGAACTTGAGAGTCGAGTGATGTGAGAATCACAAATCAGAAAGGGTGGGAAACAATGCCCAGAGAAACTGGCTCCTCGTGATCTGAGGTCCCCCGTCCTCGTCAACGCGTCTGTATGTCGTGTCTTTTGTTTTGTTTACCTCAACCTTTGTTTTAGGTCTTTTCCGAGCGTGTCTCGTTATGTTTAGGTCGTGTGCCTTTTTGTTTTTCCCCACTGTGTTCAGTTGTAGGCTCGATAGCCCGGTTTGAAAAACCCTTATTCAATTTCAAAAATCATTTATGCTCAAAATGCTGTGCCATTCTCTATATTTGAGCGTGCTTCAACTCTAGCTGGTTTCACCCCCGTAGACCGTCTTGTCAGATTGGGCTGTTTTGTTTAAAGTTTGCCGTGTGCAAAATGAACCGAATGCTATGTTATGGGTTATATGCAGATTAATCCCCAACAGAGTAAGGGCTGTGTGTCCAGAATCAGGCAGTGGGCTGCTTGGGTTATTTTGCTGCTGGCTGTTTAGTTACCTGATTATTACAGTGCAAGTGTTCAACATTCGGACAACAAATCATATTTCATTTACATTGAAGTGTAACATGATGGGATGCGATGCAATACATAAGATATGTAAATGTAACACTTTTTACGCAAAAAAGTTTGTTCATTTCATAATCTTTTAAGTACAAAGTTTTGGAAACAAAAAAAATCTCCCTGCCGCAGTACAAGGTAATCTAACTACCAAAGAAAAGAGGAGAAATACAAGAAAGAAGAAAAATAACAAAAATCCGCATCTGTGTCGAGCACTCCAAGGGCCGTCAGTCTGTCCTAGTCCTCTTCCTAGACGAAGGTCCAGGAGCATCATCAGCATCGTCGTCAGAGCTCGAGCTAGTGTCGCCTCCGGTCTCCTCCTCTGAGGACTCTGACTCCGCCTCTGCCTCCGCCTCTAACTCCTCGTCATCATCATCATCCGGGACTGGAGCTCGCGAGCTGCTCCCGACATGAGTGCGCCCCGCCTTGGAGCGGGGGAATACTCTGCCCTCCTCATCTCCCCCTCGGGCGGGGACGGAAGGTCCAACCGGAGTACCTCCTACTCCGGGAATCTAGAAGGGAGGCTGAAAAATCACAAAGGGCAAACACATTAGAATAATGTGAGCAGTGTATCAATGCAGTATACAATATGAGAATGCCGAAGGTAGTGTATCAGTGCAGAATGCAGTGTATGGGTACAGTGTGTGAATGCCGTGAACAGTTTATCAGTGCAGAATGCAGTGTATGAGTACAGTGTATGAATGCCGTGAGCAGTTTATCAGTGCAGAGTACAGTGCAGAATGCAGTGTATCAGGTGTTGTGTCATGCATCAGATTACGTGAATCAGCTTGTGAGTGATTTGAGGTCGTGATCAGAAGAACATACCGGAATGCTGTAGAGGGCCAGGAGATCAAAGGTCCGCTGTAACATCCCCATCATGGAGGCATTCATCTCCAATGACTGTCGGGTGTACGCAGAAGAAGCCTGCAAAAATATAAAATGCATCAATATTCTGTGGAATATCAAATAAACTGAAGTGAAATGGCTATACAGAAACGCAGTAATACATACCGGAGGTAAGTCGGGGACACCGACAAACTCGTGATCAGCAGGCGGAGGGGTGAAGGGGATCTGATAGGTCGTCCCGCCCTGCCCTCGGAAAGTCAATGAAGCGGGCAGAACAGGCCAACCGGTCCCCCGTCCCTCCTGAACTCCGCCCCTGCCCCAGACTCGGGCCCTCTTCGAAGCTCCAGCTCCAGCTCTCGCTCCTGCCCTCACCGCCGGCACCGCAGGCCTAGCTCCCTCAACTCAACGGCCGCCGCTCAGAGGCCGCATAAGGTACGTCTGCACGTACTCTCGGTAGTCGCCGATACCTCTGAAGCGGGTCGCCTCCCAACCGATGGTGTAATCGTCCATCTGCTCAGTGGTGAGCCTCTCGGTCTCCCTCATGTCCTCAGGAGGGTGAACCGGGACTATCTACTTAGGTAATCCTAGGGTCTGGCGCAAGAAACGCTCACCTAGGTACCAAGCCCGACAGACTGGGCCCTCCAACAAGATCCAGAAACGTGAGGTCTCATCGGCACCGGCAAACCGATCCCGCATCACGGCTGGCAAAGGAGCCCAAGGCTGCCAGGTGATCTGAAAATGCAACACAGTTTGTTATCTACTGTTATTGAAATATGCAGTGGAATGGCGAAGCTTAAATGAACTGCAAGTAAAACATACCTCCGCGGGGGTGATGGTGTCGATGTATCGACGGAAAAAGATGAAAGTCTCTCGCGGCCTCCGGGTGCATCTCCCGTCAAAGCGGCGGGAAAAGGGGACGACCAGAGGGGTCTCCGTGACTGGCGCGGGTGCAAGCCTAGGAAAGTAGGCGTAAACCCACAACTGCAGAGAAAACATCAATATGGCTATCAGATAAAGCAAAGTACAGAATAAAGCAGAAATGGCAGAGCCGTGTGTTGTGCAGTGTATTGTGCAAAATGTACAGTGTGAGCAGTGTACAGTCAGTGTAAAGCAGAGTGTATGTGTGTGCCGTGTGTACAGTATACAACAAGTATAAAGCAGACTACAGTGTGTGCAGTGTACAGAGTACAGAAAATATAGAACAGAAATGAATAGCAGAGAAGAAATGTACCTCCCAAGCCCGCCAGTAGCCGCCGAGCAACTGTCCGCTGCCGCGGGAAGCCGAGCTCATGTACCCATAGAGAGTGGCCAGAGCAGCGCCACCCCAGTCATAATGTAAGATCCGTCTGACATCCACCAGTGCGCTGAGCAGGCAGAGTGGCACGGTGTTCGCCCGGTCGGCGAAGATGGTCGTCCCGAATAAGAACATGAGGAAGCCGCGAGCGTACCTCTCCACGGCCTCCGGGGTCATCGAGGCTGCGTCAACGAGGGTGGGCTGGACCCGAAACTGCACCTCGAACCAGGAGTATCGGACATAGCCTGGATGAGCGAGGGGTGGCACCTCACCGAGTAGATGGACCTGAGCGGCAGTCCACTCGTCCATGTCAATATCAAAGGGGATCGGATCACCCCCTACCCCGATGCCTGTGAGCATCGAGAAATCGTAAGGGGTCATCGTCATGTCCCCTGCCGCGGAGAAGTGGAATGAATCTGTGGTGTCCCACCACCTCTCTACCAGAGCGGCGAGTAGAGGTCTGCACGTGCTGAGCCTGGAAAGTCCTCTACAGAAGGCGCCGAAACCCGCCTGGTCCACGATGCGACGGACCGCATCAAGAAGCTCGGCGTACCACTCCCGAGCGCCGGTGTTCCCATACCCACGAATGGTATGGGAATCTCCCTGTAAACAGAAAACAATAATTGCGAGGCAATTTTCAAAATGCAGTTCTAAGGAGCATACAGTATAGCATGCATGCATACAGTATAGCATGCGTGCAAGTTTAACAGATTTAAATAAATACCGGGTGCCGGTGTGCTTGAAGTGAACTACAACGTGTGATGCGTCAGCATGTTTGGGTGCTTCAGTACAGTATAGCATGCGTGCAAGTTTAACAGATTTAAATAAATACCGGGTGCCGGTGTGCTTGCAGTGAACTGCAACGTGTGATGCGTCAGCGTGTTCGGGTGGTTCACTACAGATATAGCATGCGTGCAAGTTTAACAGATTTAAATAAATACCGGGTGCCGGTGTGCTTACAGTGAACTACAACGTGTGATACGTCAGCGTGTTCGGATGGTTCAGTACAGTATAGCATGTGTGCATACGTTCAGACTCAAACAGATATCGGGTGCCGGTGTTTGCAGTGGAATACGGTGTGTGCCGTGTATTGAGTGGTTCAAGGCTAGTGCAGTGTGTGTGCATGTGTGAGTCTTAAACAGATAATCAGTTGCAAGTGCATTTGCAATCAACTACAGTATGCAGGGTATCTGAGCTAAAGCAGTTAAAGAGTACAACTAGCTATTACAGTTTTGTATCCTACATTGCAGAAAGTAAAGCAGAGAAAGGAGAGTTACCTCGGAAGTGTCGAAGGACAAGTGGGAGGTAGGCTCACGCAGCAGTACCTCGGGACGCGTGTACCTCTCGAAACTCCTGAACTGGCGCAGTCCGTCAGGGGGCAGAACATGGATCGCCGACCGGTAGGTCGCTGGGTCGAACGGGCGCCCGCTCAAGGGTAGGAGCTCGACCCCGGGATCCATCTCATGATCCGGGGGAGTCCCGCCATGTGGGATGTCATCCGCCATATCAAGAATGATGAGAAAATAGCCGGAGGAAGGAAAACCGGGCTAGAATACGGAAAGTCAACCGAAAAGTCAACTCCCGGGAAGGCTGAGAATGACCGAAAAGGCTGGGATGTGAAAGGGCACGGAAATCAAGAGGAAAGTGAGGGGAACAAACCCCAAAAAGGTGGGAACGACAAACGAGGCACCGAAACAAAGATTTGTTCGGTTGAAAATGTCCGAAACGCGAAGAAAATCGCGAATCCGACGACGAAACGGGTGTAGAACGCGAAGAAACAGAAGAAAAAGGAAGGAAAAACACTCTAGAGAGAGAGAGTATAGGTTTTCGACGGAAGAGGAAGTGAAGAATAGGGTTTAGGAACCCTATTTTAAAACACCCGTGGTGAATTGTCGAAACTGCCCCGACTCAAGAACTGTTTGCCGGTCGGCAACATTTTGTGCCGGCCGGCAGAATATTATGCCGATGGGATTCTTTTTCAGCCGATGGACAGCCGGTGGTGTTCCCACAGCCTTGTTTAGGCCATATGAGTAGTTTTTGGTCTTCATAGCTCAAGAAAGTGCAAGAAAGTGCATCCCCGACGCCCAACCGGCCTCCGTTGTGACCTCGGATCGTGTCTTCCATGCGTGGCACTCGAATTCGTGCAAGGTGTATCCTTTTTGTATCCTTTTAGCTTTTACGAAATTCAAAAGTTGCCCTATGTGCATCGCACCTGCATCGCACTGTTTTGTGCATTGCATTTCAATCGCGCTGTTTAGCGCATCGCACTGTTTTGCGCATTGCATTTCAATCGCGCTGTTCAGCGCATCACACTGTTTTGTGCATTTCAAAATCACTTGCGCTATTTAGCGCATCGCACTGTTTTGTACATTGCATTTCAATCGCGCTGTTCAGCGCATCGCACTGTTTTGTGCATTTCAAAATCAATCGCCCTGTTTAGCACATCGCACTGTTTTGTGCATTTCAAGTCAATCGCACTGTTTTGTGCATTTCAAAATCAATCGCGCTGTTTAGCGCATCGCACTGTTTTGTGCATTTCAAAACCACTCGCGCTGTTTAGCGTATCGCACTGTCTTGTGCATTGCATTTCAATCGCGCTGTTTAGCGCATCGCACTGTTTTGTGCATTTCAAAATCATTCGCGCTGTTTTGCGCATCGCACTATTTTGTGCACCTCAGTTGTATCATTTTACATTCCGTGTGGCATGCGTGTCACACTTGTATTATTTTGCATCTTATGAGGCATACGTGTCTCATTTGCATCATTTTGCATCTTATGAGGCATGCATGTCTCATTTGTTTCATTTTGCATTCCGTGTGGCATGCGTGTCACACTTGTATCATTTTGCATCTTATGAGGCACGCGTGTCTCATTTGTATCATCTTGCATCATGCTTCATTTGCATCGGCATGCGTGTCACATTTTCGCTGGCATGTGTGTCGTCATTAGTATTAGCATGCGTGCCTCATTCTTGCATTGTCGTGCATGTTGCTAGCCGGTCTGGCGAGACCTTAAACACGCACAGTCTAGGAGACCTTAAATCCTTGGGAGGTGCGAAACCTCCGGTGCATTGATGTGCATAGTTTTTCGTGGAATATAAGTCCAATTGTATCAGTTTACATTCCATGTGGCATGCGTGTCTCATTCTTGCATTGTTATGCATGTTTCGTTGGTCTAGCGAGACCTTAAACACGCACGGTCTAGGAGACCTTAAATCCTTGGAAGGTGCAAGACCTTTAGTGCATTGAGGTGCACAGTCCATTTATATTGTCATGTACCCTAAAAGCCGCGCGTTGTCGCGCACTTCAAAATCATGCATTTCATACATCATTTGCATTTCAAAAACAAAAAAAAAAACACATGCATTGTCATGCATACATTCATTGCATCCCGGTCTAGGAGACCCTAAATCCTCTAAAGGTGCAATTCCTTTGGTGTTTGTCGTGCCCGAACGACTTTTGGTGGTCTGGTAAAGCCACCTGCCTCTGTTTGCGGTGAGTTCCTAGAAGACCAACTGGGACGGTGGAAACTAGAGTTCGAACGGCTAATGCCTAGAACGCAAAGGTTCGGGAGTTCCGAGACTAAAGTCTGGTTTAAATACCCAGGGGTGTATCCTCGGCTTGAAATCTGTATGGAAGCCCCATAGATTGAGGCAGCATGTCTGCGCCTCAATTCTGGATACTGAACCAACCTAGTATATCGCCCTATTGGTAAGATAGGGAAAGCTGCAATCATAGTCGTTGCATCATAGTGCATTGTCATGCATTTCCATTGTAGCTTGCATGCATTCATTGCATTTTCCCCAGTAGATCGCATCATACTGCATTGTCATGCATTTTGTAAATATCCATTCCATTGCATATTTGTAAATATTGCATTGTAGTTTGCATGCATTCATTGCATCACCTTCCATCTATGGCTCGCGCCTTTCCATTTTGAGCTTGGTCTGGTATGTGCCCTTACTTTTCACGTTAAAGCACAGTTCTGCATGTGTACGCGCCTATTCCACGCTGGTATGTTGGTTTGAGGGTTGCGGCACCTTTTTTGTGCTAGACAAGACTCGTACGCGTACATGCCTTTCTTAGGCAAGATTTGGTTTGGCCCGCGTGCCATATCTATTGCATTATAGATCGCATGCATTCATTGCATCACCTTCCACCTATGGCTCGCGCATTTCCATTTTGAGCTTGGTCTGGTATGTGCCCTTACTTTTCACGTTAAAGCACAGTTCTGCATGTGTACGTGCCTATTCCACGCTGGTATGTTGGTTTGAGGGTTGCGGTACCTTTTCTGTGTTAGACATGACTCGTACGCGTACATGCCTTTCTTAGGCAAGATTTGGTTTGGCCCTCGTGCCATATCTATTGCATTATAGATCGCATGCATTCATTGCATCACCTTCCACCTATGGCTTGCGCCTTTCATTGTTGAGTTTGGTCTGGTATGTGCCCTTACTTTTCACGTTAAAGCACAGTTCTGCATGGGTACGCGCCTATTCCACGCTGGTATGTTGGTTTGAGGGTTGCGGCACCTTTTTTGTGTTAGACATGACTCGTACGCGTACATGCCTTTCCTAGGCAAGATTTGGTTTGGCCCGCGTGCCACATCCATTGCATTGTAGATCGCATGCATTCATTGCATCATCTTCCATTTATGGCTCGCGCCTTTCCATGTTGAGCCTGGTCTGGTATGTGCCCATACTTCTCGTGTCGAAGCATAGTTCAGTAGACCGTTCTATGTTAAACATGGCTTGTATGCGTACATGCCTTGCCTAGGCAAGATTTGGTTTGGCCCGCGTGCCATATCCATTGCCATCTCCCCAACATTTTCATTACATTGTAGTGTAATTATCGCATCCAGCATTAGGGTCATAATCCTTTCTCCAGCGGGTCATTTCCCCACTTGTGTCAATCCCCCCCCCCCCAAAACTTGTTCTCGTGTCTGTCTACAATGCTCATAGTTCAGTTGACCGTTCTATGGTAGATAGACTTGCTACCTCCATCAATCTATTTGACATAGGTGTGGTTCCGAACCACTCGTGATTGGATCATGATTCGATTGCTTCGCATTTAGTTTGCATTGTCTCAATTGCATTGCATCTTCATTTGCATTGTTTATACATTGTTTTGTATATATTGCATATCATTTTGCATCCATTCTTGCATTGTCATGCATGTTGCTAATCATATTGTACCTGTTAAGTTTGTTTTCTTTTCAGGCACGATATTGTATGTACGGTTCATTTGAAGCTGGTGCAACCAGACGAGCCGCACAGGTATTGTATCCTCCGAGTGAGACGTATTGAGAATTCATAATTCTCTTACATCCTTTCTGCATTGTAGTGTAGTTTGGTGTATGCCAGCTTAAACTGTCGCATGTTATGCTTCGTTACAGCTTTCTTTGCATGATCATAAGTTATGCTCGGCTTCGTGCATTGTCTTGCATTTTGCCCCTGCCTTCGGGCGCATACCTTGTCTGTCTTGCATGTTTGTCTGAGTCTTCGGCCTTGTCAAAAATGGGTCGTCTCTGGGCTTTGGCATTCACTCCCGTCATTGTTATGACTTTCGAGTTCTGTCAAAGAGGGGCAACTGTAGACACCCCATTTTTGACCGTCCTCAAGACTTGGACGTCACCACTGGAACACTTGGTGATTATCCATGTTTGTGTTCGTTTGGAGTTCCCGAAGGTCTCGACTCGCGCGCCTTGCCTCAAGATCTCCGAACCCGACTGTTTAGTGTCTAGTTTTGCACCAAACACTTGTGTTTTGCCTTGGAAGGGCAGGGAATGCCTTGTGAGGCATCCCCACACACCACCGGCAGTGGCTAGAGGCCACCGGCTGGTTTTTGCTGCCATCGGCATTGTTTGTTGCCGGTCGGCACTCAATTTTGTCAAAATGACATTTTTGTCCGGCCGACTACTGTGCATCTGCTTTTGCAGATATTTTATCACAGCTGTCTTGCTTTTGGCGTGTATGGAGGGATCTCCCTCTTTGGAAGCTTTTTTTGTAAGCTTTACAAGACAATAAGCTCTATAAGAGAGAGCCTTCTCTCTTGGCCTTAGGGTTGGAGACACTAGAGAGACTTGAGAGCCTTAAGATATTTTTAGACAACCATTTTTAGGGTTTTGAGTTCTAGGGTTAGAAACCATACACTTTCTATCTCTATTTCTCCCTCTTGTGTGTGTTAAAGTGCATTTGTGTCTTACTATTGCACACAAACACATAGTGTTTCACCTTCACTTAGCTACTGAGGTTCTAAGAGGTTGGTTTTGAAGTTTTGGAGCTGTTTTCAACCTAGAAGGAGCTGTTGGAGCACCATTGTTAAAGGGGTCTTCAAGGGTAAGAAACTAACACCTTTATTCCCCATTTTTCCATTGTATTTTGACCTGTCTTAAATTCGTTTTTGAGCTTGGTGTATAATACAAAAAAGTTCTATTTTTAGGCCCTCTAAATTGTTTGTTTAGAATGTTTTTTGGTTTGGAGGTGTTTGACCCCTCTTAGGCCTTGAAAGGCCCCATTTTGAGCCATTTTGTGTGAGTTTCGAGACTTTGGTGTTTGGGCCTCTTCACCACTGAAATCTTGAGGGATTTCAGCGGTGGAGATGGTGCCTTGAAGTCTCCAAAAGGGGAGGGCCACCCCCTCTCCTTGTTGTCCTTGAAACGGACCCTTTTTGGCCTCTTGAGGGAGCACCTAGCTAAGCTTCATGTTGATCATGCCTTGGCTGTTTTTTGTGCTTATTATGTCATAATATGCCTCTTTTTTTCGTTGGTTTTGGTACACCATGCATGCTTAGCATACCTACCATGTAATGCCATGTTATTGCCTTAATATGCCTTAGGTTGTTAGCCTTTGTTCAAGCATGTTTTGGGCTTAGTCTTGTGAAGCTTTTGTGCATAGTTTGCCATGTTTTAGGTCTGTCCATAGTTGTTTGGGTCGGATTTGGCATGCTTAGTATAGCTCCTTTGCATTCCGGCTTGTTGGCCTCAAGTGTGTGAGTTTGTAGCATGTACTATTTGCTTTATTCTAATGATTTGGCATCATTTTTAGCATGATTTCAGACCTTATAGCATGCTTGTATGTTTGCTTTGGACACCTCTTTGAAGCTTTGGAAGCTTGTGTAGCATGTTCCATGTTTTGGCCATTGTGCATGCTTTGAATTTGAGCCACTTAGATGCCATCTAGGGGGTCCCCTTTGCATGGTCTAGGTCTGCCTTGAACCTATTTTAAGTCTCCTTAGCCTTGTGACGCTTGGTTGGCTTGGTCATGGTTCAAGCCCTTTTGACTTGCTTCAAGTACTTGGGCCATTTGTTGCATGTTTAGCTTGATTTGTCGCTTGATTTGGCACCATGTTTTAACATGATTTTCAGAGCTTATGTTGCATGCTAATTGTCCATGATATCCTTCTTTCAAGTGTGTTTGAAAGTTGTCCCATTGGTGCCTAAGTGTTGGCCTTTGATCATGTGTATGTATGCATGTGTATTTGGTCCCTCATTATAGCACTATGGCTACTGTTTTAGGCCTATTTAGAGTTGCCTAATTCATGTGTAAGTCCATCTTTTTCATCCGTTTGCATTGCCTCATGTTTGCTTGCACGCTTGCATAAGTGCCTTGCCATGCCATATTGCATCCTTAGCTTGTATGCCTAGGTTGCATTGCATCTTGCATGCATGCCTTATTCCTTGACATGGTGATAGGAATTGGGCTTTGGTTTGTTTGTTTGGTTTGCATTTCATTTGACATGAAAGTTGCACACTTGATCCTTTGGGCCGTCATGCATGGAAATACGTGATTGGCGGTCCGAGAATCGAGACACATGCCCTTTTGAGTCACAAATATGATAAGGGACATGATTGGTGCATATATGCCTTGAATTGTATTGCCATGCAAGTTCTGTCCTCTGCTGCTGTGAGTTGCATGTTTTGCAGGAACACTCTGCCGACCGGCAGTTCCAAGTGCCGACCGGCACTCCTATCTCTGCCGATAGCTTCACCAATGGCCGGTAGCTATATATCGCTGCCGGTGGTAATCCCACTCGGCCGGTGATGTCTTCCGGTATCCAGAGAAACATCCCTGAGACTTTGGCAGTCTTCAGAGAGGCAGAGCAGGGAAAACAGAGGCAGACTATGCATGGCGGTGCACTTCCGAGCAAGACCCGAGCACGCGCTGCATCTGGCCCTCCTCCGGAGGCGGTTTACTGCTTTTCCTAGTTTAATTAGTTTATTAATTAATTAGGCAATTTGTAATATTTAATTAGCTTGCGTAGTTAATTAATTTGTAATATTTATTTGGTCCCTACGCGCGAGGGCAAATCTGTAATAAGTGTGGGTGAGTGTGTGTATGTCTTCCAATCCCCACTTCTTTCTTCCCTTTTATTTACCTGCTTTGATGGTAGATTAGGGCACGTTTAAATTAGCATACCTTATGCTATGCATGCGTGCATTCATCCATTTGTTTTACATGCACCGGGCTCGGTACATCATTCTAACTGCATTTGTATTTCGAACCCAAATTGAATACGTGCATCAATTAATCGCATTTCACATGCCATGTGTAGGTTAGCCGAGCCTATTCTAGTAACATGTTGTATGCGATGCATTAGGCACTTAACATGGACTTGGATCATGCATGTCTGCTAACAAGTTCTTTGTTTTGGCATGGAGTACTATGTAAGTATTTTAAAATGTTTTAGCATATCGCATGCGTGTGAATGCTACCATGACGGCATGCTTATCATGTGGCTAAGTGCTTATATGAGATAAACTGTTTGAATGCCCGTGGGTGGAGGTTGGATTGTTTGAGTTGGAAAAACTCGTTGAAATCCGTATTTTAGCCTACTTGCGAGTAGCAAATTCCAAAGTACTCTTTTTTAAGACAAACGGATATGCAATGCTTATTTCCAAATTAGGCAATCTAGTCTATACTTGTTTGCTGCGCGCATAACATAGTAACGCTAGGCTAATAATTGGTTTAAGAACACATAACGTTTTCAAAATCGGATATCGTGGTTAGTAGAGGCCGGTCTTCGGACCGGGCGAAAGGGGGTGCTCATAGTTGACCTTCCCCGATCGTACCTAAGCTCCCGAGCCGAGACAACTCCGGTGATGACGGACATGTGGCCTTCGGCACCGAGTCAGGGTTTCCTAAATTCCCCCATAAAATAATATTAAGGTGGCGACTCTGTATCTGCCAAAGCAGTCCATGTTTGGCACTTCTTTCCTAAAATCTGTTTTCTCAAAATGATTTGCCAGATTTGGACTCTTTGGTTCAAGATTAAGAACCGCGAGACAAATCGAGTCCGAACTGTAGCAGGGCCCCACGCGGGCGCGTCTACACATACTACGCGTGGAAGTTCTATTTCTCCTTGGCCCTTCTCATTTACAATCAGACTTGTTATCCTACCTGCAAGTTGATCATGCCACTACGTCCGATGTTTCGTTGAAGCCATGGGGTCTTGTCTATCCCCCTTAAACTGGAAACGTGTTCCATCTTGCGTGTGAGCTACCACTTTCCTCTGACGACAGTCGATCACCGCTCGGTGGGCAGACAACCAGTCCATGCCCAAACTGATATCGAAGTCTGACATTTCCATGACACGAAGGTTACAAGTTAAGCGTAGGTCTGACATTCCTATCTTACAATCCTTACTGATCAATCCTACCCGAACGTATCCTCCCATAGGTGACATTACACTTAAGACAATTTCTAAAGGTTCACATACAAGTTCTAATGACTTAGCACAAGCAGAAGATATAAAAGAATGTGATGCACTAGTATCAAATGAAACATGCACCCAAGAATTGTATAGTACTAAATTACCCTCAATTATAGACGGGTCCGCTTCTTCCTCATGCAAGGCAAAGATTCTGCCGGTTGCCTTCTGGTTGCCACTGGTCTTGGCATTCTAAGTTCCCCCACTCTTCTGGTGCTACTGCCCGGTAGATCCTGTCTTGTTCGTCCAAGGCTTCTGCCCACCTAATGCCTAGGCATTTGCTCCGGAACCTCCTCCTTGGTATCCAGATGGAGGGAGTTGGGGGCATTCTCTCTTTTTGTGCCCTAATTATTGGCAATGAAAGCACTGGATTTGTCCCGTCGGCCTTTGTTGATAGCCTCCTCTCTGGATCTGTTGCTATCGTTGCTGTTGTGGTTATGGTCTGGTGTAGGACTTCGAGGTCATGTTTCCTTTCTGATTCCTCTGAGGTCCAACAGACGTCTGACTCCCTCTCCTCTTGTTCCAAGCCTTTCTAGCGTCGGTTACTTCCCTTTCATACTCTAATGTCGTTTCCAGCACCTCTGCATATGAGGGGAGTTGTTGCGAAGGAACTCTTCCCCTGATCGTAAGGTTTAATCCCCACTCAAACATCCTTGCTCTCTCTTCATCATTTGCTAGATATCTAGTTGCATAGTGGGCTAGCTCTTCAAATTTTGTAGCATACTGGGTCACGGTTATATTTCCTTGTTCCAAGTTTTGGAATTCCTTGACTCATTCTCAGCGGATCGTACTTGGGAAATATTTATTTAGGAATAGTTCCCTGAACTGGTTCCATGATAGGCTCGCTACGTCACGAGTATTATTGATTAACTCTCACGAATGGTCAGCCTTATCATCAAGCTCGAACACTGCCAAAGCTATTCTATCAGCGGCCTCAGTTATGCCCATAGTGTCTAGCATTTTCTCTATCTGCTGAAGCCAATTTTCAGCTAACTTTGGGTCCAGTACACCTGTGAACTTTAGGGGCCTCTGCTTCCGAAACTCAAAAAAGAGTCGAGTCCTCTCATTCTGCCGATTGTTCCTTAATTGCCCTAGTTCCTCCAAAATTTGATGACCTAGGTTATTGGCGATGTCAGCCCCTGCGAGGACGGGTCCGTGTTGATTTCTGGGACGGTTTCGTACATTGTTGCTGGTTTCGGTATAGCCATTAGCTCGCGTGTCCACCATTCTGTTCATGGCACGTGGTGAGTTGGTTTCCAGCCTTAGAAAATCTTGCTACTTAGATTTGAAACAAAGGTTCAGTTTCCTTATGGTGTACTAAAGCAAGTAAATAACATAGATCAACATATCATTCATATATTATAATAGGCATCATTACAAAAGGGCTCCTATATCGGAGTTACATTCAAAGAGCATCTACGCATTACAAAGATCAGGCTATCTTATTCTAAGGATCCCCATCAGCGGATCTTACAAAAGTCTAGTTTCCCGACCAATCAAAGTCTTCTTCTGGGTCTTCATCAGCGAAGTTAGTGGCTTGGTCCGGAGAGCGGGGGGTGTACATTAGTGAGGGGGGATTGTGTTCAGACGACACCTCTATAAGGTAGGCTGGGTTTGCTCCTTGCTGTTCTGGTGGCTGCTCCATATTCATTGGTTGATTGTTGCCTGGCCCCTGATAATAAGATGCGTGACTTTCAGCCAGAGTCGGTGGTCGGTGGTATGCTCTGGTGGTCAAAGCTCGGTGTATCATGGAGTCCATCCTCTGATCATCTTGCTCCATTCGGATCGCCTTCTTCGTTACCCGGCTCAAGAATTGTAGGCAGCGCCGCACCAGAGACCTCTTCTGCTCCCTCGTATAGCGGGAGTACTCCATTTCCACCTTGCGTATCTCGGTTCTAATCATTTCCTCGGCGGCACTTGTACAGCGCCTATGGCTAAAGCAGGGGCTAATAGACATGGCCCACCTTCCTTGCATACGGAAAGTACCCCACGAGTCGAGACTGACGCCGCGTCCAGGGCAGTCCCCCGATGACATCCTAAGGTAGAAAAGATTTTTATTAGTTAATCTTCTTTAAATATAATAGCGTGATAGAATAAAATAAAATAAAGGGGTAAGGGCTTCTAGAGTCGCACATAGGGTTGCGAGGGTTAAGGGTTGAACCTAGGCTCTGATACCAAGTTCTAATGCCCCGATTCTATACTATTGGTTGCAGTCAAGGGAGAGTCACTAATGAGCCCTGTGGTCAATAACCAAGTAAGATCCCAGATCGCCGGAGGAGTCAAGTTAGCCTCCCTTCTAAGTCCGGCTTTCTTAGGCAGCGCACTACCCTTTTGACAGATCTTAAAAGGTATTGACACAAGGTCTCATAAGCAACGATAAGGTTCATACATATACGTAGAATATAAATACATAACAACCACGAATATACTTAATTCAAAAGCTTGTTCTATTACATTACATCCCAAAAGAAAGTTTAAATCTTCGCTTGAGTCTTACAAAATATCAAAAAGAAATTTCTAACTTTCCTAAGAAAGCCAAAAGTCTTCGAAGGTTTCAGGCTCGTGGTCTCTAGCTATAAGTTTCTCTTCGTCACCTTGCATGATACGTCGTGACCTTTGAATGCCCAGTAAACACACTCACACCCCATCCCTTTTTCCCCAATCCAATACACAATCACAATTATAACATCAAGTTGTAAAGAATGATACTCAAATAAATAAAGGGTTAACTTAGATGTTAGTAAACTAGAAATCTCTCAAAGAAATTTCGTCCTCCCAACCACAAGAATTGGACGCGGATTATTCGGTATGCCCCCTCTTTTGTTGCTTTGTTGCAGAACTAACCTCGGATGCTTACCAACGGTTATGTACCGCATAGCGCCAACCGCAGGGCCTCAAAAGAGATGGTAAAATAGGGGCTTGCCCGAATCCCTCCTCACACCAAACCACCTAGGGTCCGAATACAACCGCTCCGTTCAAGGGTTCCGAAAACCACTTGCACAAGACTTAAAGTTCCAAATAGGGAATGAATCCCAACAATCCATACACGACACATTACCATCTTTTCATTACTCAAGTGATCGAAAACCCAATACCATCCCAATTAAGTTTTTCGTTGTGTTAAATGTTTTGCATCAAGGTTAGACAACTTAACAAGATAATAATATCCACACAAGCATGCATCAATAAGACGAACAAGATGAAGAACATAACCATAACACATACAATATCATGCCAAGATATGATCATAAGCTAATAAACGTTTTCATGAACACAAGGGCATAAGACATCAAACACAACAGGATTTTCCAGATTCAATATCACCTAAGGATTAGAATGAAAGGACTATTTTTGGTTCTTTACCGGACTTGGCCTTCCTTTTGCTCGTAGAGAATTTGATCTAGTTTCTAGAACATATTTCGGAAATGGGATAGCTTTTCTAGATTTTAAGTTATTTAGAAAACATTCCAGCGCTGTCCAGATTTGTTGATCATTACGAAAATTTGATTTTCTTGCAAACCGCTCACTGTTTTTCTATGAAACCAATTTTAGTTGAAAGATAACTCCTTAAGGAAGATTTTGACATAAAATAGAGGTCCAGAATAATTTTATACATTTTTCTAGAACTTTTGAAATTGGGCTGCGAAAACAGATTCTAAGGTACAATGCCCAAAACAAGACGATTTATGAGAAAAGGGGTCCACTAAGGGAAAATTTTCATTTCTTTTATGATGAAAACATGCTAAATAACATATATTAAACTCAGAAAATTTGCTTGAAAGTGTGCCTTTGGAAAGTTTGAGAGATTGGTATGAAAAAAGATGGTTTTGTGCCGAAATGGGGGAAAATACAAGAGAGGTAATATCAATGCTCAACTCTTAGCATTTTTAACACAAGTAACTCATCAATAACACTTCTAAATTATTTAGAACCCTTAAGAACATGCATTTGAAAAAGGAAAATGAAAGAGAAGGTTGTGTTGTGGCTTACTTGCTAAGCTTTGAACAAGATGGCTCTTTTCTTCCTTCCTCTCCCTCCCAAGACTTCTTTCTTGCTCTTCTTCCTCTCAAGACTCCTCTCTTGCTCTCCTTCCTCTCCTCTAGCCAAATGTGTGTGTGTGAGTGTGCTATTTGTGCTTGCCAATCTAGGGGATAGTGGTATTTATAGGCAAATTTTGGTGAAAAAGGACATAAAAGCCCACTAGTTGGAAATGGAAGGAAAGGTTAGGATTTGCTTAGAGTCTAATGGGATAGGAGTGATTAGGGAGCTTAATCATAGGATTAGGCAACATCTAGTTGATTCCTAGTTGAAATGAAACTAGTATTGGAAACAACATCCTAGGTCTAGGGTACTACGTTTTGGGTTTTCTAGAATACCATGATCATAAATCTTGAAAATTGGCTTCTCACTTCTCCCTAGGGTGGCCGGCCATTGGGAAGGGTGATGGGGCTATTTTTTTAATCAATTTAGGTACTAGGGGCCCATTCCTCAATGTATATATATATATATATATTTCAATTGATTGATGGTACTTATATTATAAGGGTACATGTACTAGTTTTTGAAGTAAATTTTGAATTTAAATAAAGAAGTAAGGGCTTTGATTTAAATTCATGTATTGGAACCTTACTTACGTAGAATTTAATTAAATTAGGCTAAGGAACCTAATTTGGCTAGGATATTCCTGTTTTGATGAAAAGGAAGAAAAAAAAAATGCTAACCCATAAGATTAGAAATAATTCAAGTAACCGAGGGGCTTTAAGAAAATAATTCAAACATTAGGGTCTTTAAAATGAATACATTTTTCAGGGGCTTCACAAGTCTTCATGGCTTTGGTTGTTTAGGCCTTAGACATCGAGTCATTCGAGTTGATAGCTTTCTTCCATGTAAAGAGTCCTATTGTTTGCAATAATCAACTTCACATAATCATTTATGCACCCTCCCCACTTTTTTGGTTTTCTTTGTTTGAGAGTCGTTTGAAGTGAGTGTTGTTTAAGCTTGAGAAAGAGACCCTTCATGCTTAATGGTTTAATCTCGTCGAAGGTTCATTACTAAGGCATTACACCTCTTTCATGCCCAAAACAACTTCTCGTTTGACATTTCCCTCCTTTTAGTAGACTTAATTCTCACTTTTGGACTAACTGATTAAGCAATGGAAAGGTAAGTAGAAAAAAGCTAATAAAATTGAATTAAAATCAATTCAACCGACATAAAAAAGATTAATAAAATTGGTTGGATTCAGTTGGACGTTAGACCAAGTCCATCGCGTCAAGAGTCATCACATATTAATCTATGATGTTTGATGATTCTTGAGGTGTGTCTACTTCCCTCTTTGAACTAACCTCATGATAGGATGGAGGGGTAGTGTGTCTCATTGCATTCATTGATTTTTTTTTTTTTTTTTTTTTTGTCGCCGTGTTCAAAACCATCAAGTAATCAACTTATGTCTATTGGTGGTTTTGGAACCAGTTTCACTCTTCTCTTGAGTTTCATGATAGAGAAGAGCAGAAGGGACAAACATAGTTTAAAGCTGCTCTGTCTGCATTGTTTTCACCCCAGAGCATAAAAACAATTTTTTGCAAGAAAATAGGGCATAGTCGAATCTTTTTGGGCCCGGCTGGGCCTCATTAGGCCAACCTGGGCTCCAATATTTGGTAAACAAAGCATTTTGGCAGAAATAGGGAGGTCCATTTTTGGCATTTTTTATTCAAAATTGATTTTCTAAAAGATTTGCCGAATTTGGACTCAGTTGTGTTTATCTATTTCACATTGCACTTGTGAAAACAGATTCGAAACCACGGGAGTCCGTACTGTAGGGCTAATCGTATCCGAGAGGAGCATGAAAAACAAGCTACAACAAGTCATCAACATATAAACCATAGACCAACGAAGCTGTTGAGGCCGCTAACAAGAATGTCTAGAACATCCTATGAAAGATGGTAGTGACCTACAAGGATTGGCTGAATAAACTGCCATTTGCACTTTGGGGTTACGGAACGTCAATTCGGACATCCACAGGGGCTACCTCCTATTCACTAGTATATGGAATGGAAGCTATTCTGCCAATTGAAATTGAAGTACCGTCACTACGAATTATGGCTGAGCGTCAAATAATGGAGGCGGATTGGTAGCAGAGTAGGCATGAAGAATTGATGTTGTTTGATGAGAGCAGGTTGAAGGCATTATATCACATCAAAGGGTATCAGCGGAGAATTGCTAGGGCTTTTAACAAAAAAGTTAAGTCTGGGAATCTCAAAGAAGGAGATATGGTACTAAAAGACAACCGAACCCCCATCCATGATCTTAGGGGCAAGTTTCGACCCAATTGGACTAGTCCTTACATCATCAAATCTATCTGGTTGGGGAGTGCAATTATTCTAATGGATCTAGATGGTTTAGAGTTTTCACATCCGATCAATATGGAGTTGAAGAAATACTACCCCTGAGAGGCTCGCTAGACCAAAAACCCGAAAGCACAACCTACGCAAAAGTTAGATCATGAAAAATTAGTAATAAAGAAAAACTGAGCTCACAAGGTTAAAAACCCGAAAGGGTGGCTTTGGCAAAAGTTAGAGCGCAAAAGGAGAGAGTTAATAGTCGAGCGAACCTGAACCGAACTACGTAAGGCCTTATTCTCAACTTTGGGATACGTAGACAACTTCATCTTGAACTTTAGCCATAACCATCTCCGACTCAACTGTCCTATTCATCTGTTTGATCGGGCCACCTTTTTCCATCATCTGGTTGGGTTATCTCCATTTGGCAGAAAGGTCAATTGCAAGATAAAGTAGTGAAAGTAGTGATGGTGAATGCAGTCGTGAGAAGTATGATCTTCTAATTTGGGGTTGTACATCTTAAGGGTTGATTCCGTGTGTGTCAGGTAGTGACCATTTCTTAAAATTGTTTTGAAAAGTTTTAATAAAAGTTGATTTTTCTCAAAATTTTTACTTATTACAACACGGACCATTTTAGATCCAAAAAGAAAAAAAAAATTAGTGCTCACAACTTTAATTACATCGATTTCAACACAAGTACATTCTCCAGTTCTTTGATTAGACAAAAGTTGCTTTTACATCATAAAAACTTGAAAAAAGAAGACAAAGCAATAAAACTAGGGGCACAGATAAGTCAGGTGTTCCTATGCCTTCTGCTCGCACTCGTGGAGGTCTCTACAGCCAAAGTTGGCCCAACCTGTGCCTCGTCTTCAAGCCAAGCCAAGCACTCGCCTGAAAAGGCGTAACTGAAGCTAGGGGTAAGGGCCAAAATCTCTCTCGTCATCCAAACAATAAGGTACCGAGTCAAGTGCGAAGCATGAACAGGAAATGGAATCAGGTATTCCACTCCTTCCTCCAGACAGATCTGATCATGTCCAAACTAGCGTTTGAACCGGAATGAAAAATAGAACACATAATGCGTGAGGCCAATCAACTGTATATCGTCTGTTGAGACATGCTATAGTTCTTCTCCATGAAGTTAAGCTAAGGCAACACCAAGTGATGTCAACCACAGATCTACCGCACATCCAGTCACACCACAATCCCTCCAAAGGGAAGTCCACTAGCCGTTGGAGGAAGTAGTAGGCTCTGGCCAAACATGCCAGACAGGGGTCCACTACTTTTAGCTTATCCATCAAGCACACCTAGAAATGGAGGGAAAATAAGAGAGATTAAAGAATAGAGAGATGGGCGCTGAGGGAAAAGTAAGAAGAGGATATCAAGTGAAAATAGAGAGTGAGTGCCAAGTGATGTGAGTATCATAAATAAGGAGGGTAGGAAACAATACCTAGAGAAGCAATGGACTCCCCGCAAACGGAGTGGTCTCCCACCTGTGGAAAGCATCTAAACCCATCAAGGTCTCAGCCAGTGCCAAACCCATGCAACTCTTGCCCTCTTTCAAACATTGGGCTACTTCGATTAACCTAATGCTGACTCCACCATAACTAGGGGCAAGGAGGAAATGCACAAGTAATCATAAGCAGAGGGCATGTTAGCGGTAGCCTCGACAGAGAAGGTCACTCATGTCTCCAATACCCGAGAAACGATGAATCAAACCAAGAATATCTACCTCCCCGTCATGGGCCAGAGATCGAGCCTTATGTAAAGTAAGCCCACACATCCGTTCCAAAGCCTTTGCATGGCCAAAGCAAGGCTGGGGCATAATTTCCTCATCGTGCCAGACACCATCAAAGCTTGAAATTCTTCGAGTGCAGGGCACATTTCTTGGGCCTCGAAGTGAAATACATGTGCAATCAAGTTCCAACATCGAATCGCGGTACGTAGGAACAGAAAACAAGGCGAAGTACAGCTCAAAGAGAAAAGAGCGTTTATGCCAAAATGGCAAAAATTTACCTTTTTCGCACCGTCCAAAGTGGCTATCCAATCTCGGAGCCTATTATTGAGTAAAATCTCCATCTTGAGAGCAAACTATCAAAGACTTGCTATTCTGCCAGAAAAACAGCATGAGAGCACCTTTTATAGAGTTTGGGAAGGAGCAGTACAAGACAGCTGGATCACACCCACCGACATGCTTTTTAGGCCTGATCGTGCCTCATTAAAGCTTGGTCGTGTCTATTTGGACCCGACTGGGTCTAAGTATCTTCCCAAATCAATGCAGCTGCAGAAAAAGGCAGGTTCTTGCTTTGGTTCACTGTGGCTATGCGTTGAGTTTTGCCTTATTTACATCAAGTTTTTTTAGTATTGCTAAGTTGTTTTCATTTTGTTTTTCTGTTATCGAGTTATATTTTGTATTTTCTCTAGTTGTAGGTTATTGTAGCCCGACTTTTCGCGCTCCTTTTGGAAGGCGAATAGCCCTACAATTTGGATTTCACTTGTGATTTTGAATCTGATTTCACAAATGCAATGTGAAACAGTGAAAACACAAAAAGAGTCCAAATCTGGCAATTCTTTTTAGAAAATCGATGTTTTAATCAAATGTCAAAAATGGACTGCTTTGGAAGATTTTAGAGTTGCCACCTAAATATTTTTGGAAAATTTAGGAAACCTGAGACTCATGTCAAAGGCCACTTATCCGTCATCACCAAAGTTGTCTCGGCTCGGGACTTAGGCACGAGAAGGGAAGGTCATGAGTTGAGCACCCCACTTGCCTGATCAAAGATCGGCCTCTACTAATCATGATGTGTTTCTTATTTACATTATATGCTCTTGTTCCAATTTATTAGCTATATTACTATGTAATGTGCACAAACAAATATAAAATAAATCACAAGAATTGGAACACTTGATTCATATTTGTTTTGAAAAATTGTTTCGACGTATGTACCACTTGAAAAAGTGATCGCATATATACATTACTCAAATTATTTCAATTCAAGCAATTAGCCTTCATCCATAGGCATTCAAGCAATTATAGTAATTAAGCATTTAGCCTAGTGGCAAGCATGCTAGTCATGGCAACAAGCACACTCATGCAATTATGCTAAAGCTAATAAACGCTTACCTAGTACTCCAAGCCAAAAGAAAAATGAGTTAGAAAAATGCGTGATCCTAACTATGCAATTATAACTAATGCAGCACATACGATATGCAATTTAAATAGGCTCAGCGACTTAGCATGGTATATGAATAAATTAAATAGCATGCGGTCTAAGCACGTATTTAAAGAATTATTGAACTAATAATGCAGTTAGAATGATGCGCCAAGCCTCGGTGCATGCAATACAAATGGATGCAAACATGGAGAATGCTAATGAAACGCGATCTTCTAAACTAACCATCGTAAGCAAACTACTTAACTAATTATTACAATAAATGAATTAATTAACTAGTTGTAGACGAGCCCGAACGTCCCGGGAAAATCCCGTTTTGTTCATTGGGCTCACTACAGTTCGGACTCAATGTCACGGTTCTTAATCTGATCTTGCAAAATGCAATGCGAGATTGATAAATCACCAAAGAGTCCAAATCTGGCAAATCGTTTTGAAAAATTGATTTTACAAAGAAGTGCCAAACATGAACTGCTTTGCCAGATATAGAGTCGCCACCTAAATATTTTATTTTTGAGAAATTTAGGAAACCCTGACTCGTGCCTAAGGCCACGTGTCCGTCATCACCAAAGTTGCCTTGGCTAGGGAACTTAGGTACGAGAGGGGAAGGTCATGCGATGAGCACCCCCGCTCGCCCGATCAAAGATCAGCCTTTACTAACATGATATCTTGTTTTTGAAAACACATGTCCTCTTATTCCGGTTATTAACCTAGAATTACTATGTGATGTGCACAGCATACAAGTATAGACTGGATCGCCTAAGTTGGAACAAAACATCTCATCTTTTTTTTTTAAAGCGGTTTGCTACTCACAAGTATGCTAAAATGCGGATTTTTCCACCCTCAAGTGGGCTTAGAAAACATGGTGATTTGCCATTCTCAAGTGGGCTTAAAACTCGCAATAAATGAATTGTTCCAATTCAAGTAATCCAACCTTCACCCATAGGCATTCAGGTAGTTATATCACATAAGCAGTTAGCCTCATGGCAAGCATGCTATCATGGCAGCCACTCACACACATGCAAAGATGCTAAAACATAAACACTCACCGAGTACTCTAAGACAAAACAGAAGATAGTTAGTAATCATTCATGATCCTAGCTATGTTAAGAATGCCTAATGCAACACATGCAAAATGCAACTAAGATAGGCTCAGCTATTTTAAAATGTCATGTGAAATGCAACTTGATACATATATTCAAACAGGAATTGAAATACAATGCAGTTAGTATGATGCGCTGAGCCCGGTGCATACAAGACAGATGAATGGATGCAAACATGCGAGCATAAGGATGTTAATTGAAACATGCCCTAAAACTAACCATCGTAAGCTAGTAAATAAAAGGGAGAAAGAAGTGGGGGTTGGAAGACATGCATCACACACAAGCACACTTATTTACAACAGTTGTGCCCTCTCGACGGAGGGTCCGAATGAATAATACAGAACCAACTAGCTAATCTAATTAAACTAGTTATTACACAACAGAATGAATAACGAGTTACAGCTAATTATTACACAATTCTAACTAATTAACAAATTAACTAAGTTAGCAATTGAATTAACATATAAACTATATGGAAAAGGTTGCCTCCAATCTACCTTGGATGACGAAGGATGTGTGCCCGGTCACCTCATGTGAAAATCCATTGCGATGCCCCAATTTGCCTCTGTTTGCAACTGGTCTCAGAACACTGCAAAAAGCTTTAGAAGACTAAAACTCCATGGGAATCTGTGGGAGGGAGGCCGACCAGTTGTTGCCATTGGAGACCACCTGCCGACCACTTTCTGTGCTGAAAACCAGAGAAAGTGGTCGGCCAACCACTTTATCTGGTCGGCCGACCAGTTTCTGCTGCTAGACTTCAGTTTGCTACAACAGGGAGCAAGAAAGGGGCATGTCAAAGTATTTGCAACACATGTAGGCACAACCACCCTCCCTTTCATTACATAAGCTCAATGGGGTGTGATTCTCGACCCTCGGGCCACCAATCATGCATCTCGATGCATGGTGGCCGAGGAGCCAAATTGCACAACTCAATATGAAATGAATGCACACAGGAACACATAAAGCCTAAAACTCCATCATGTATAGTCAAGAGTGTCGGCGACCGAGAATTGAGGCACATTTCATCACTTCGAGTATGAAACGTCCCTTGTTTCCTATGTTTGGACTAATTCCTATTCCAAACACAATGCAACAAACAACATGGCATGGCATACACAATGCGGCTCAAGCATGCGAACATGCAATGCAATGAAACAAGCATGTGAACAAGGTGCAAGGGACAAGCATGAAAACATGCAATGTGTAGACGTCCCCGAACGTCCCGAGAGGGAAATCTCGATTTGTTCATTTGGGCTTATTACAGTTCAGACTCAAATTCTCACGGTTCTTAATCGGAACCAAAGAGTCCAAATCCAGCAAATCGTTTTGGAAAACAGATTTTTGTAAAGAAGTGCCAAACATGGACTGCTTTGCCAGATACAGAGTCGCCACCTAAATATTTTATTTTTGGGGAATTTAGGAAACCCTGACTCATTTGCCTAAGGCCACGTGTCCGTCATCACCAAAGTTGCCTCGGCTCGGGAACTTGGGTACGATTGGAGAAGGTCAGCTATGAGCACCCCCTCTCGTCCGATCCGAAGATCAGCCTCTACTAACCATGATATCTTATTTTGAAAACAATATGCGTTCTTATTCCGGTTATTAGCCTAGATTTGCTATGTGATGCGCACAACACAAAATTATAGACTAGATCACCTAATTTGGAACAAAGCATCGCATATCCGTTTGTTTGGAAATGATTTGAAATCTGCTACTCACGAGTAAGCCAAAACACGGATTTCAATGAGTTGTTCCAACTCAAACAATCCAACCTTCACCCACAGGCATTTAGGCAGTAATATCACATAAGCACATAGCCACATGGTAAGCATGCTGTCATGTTAACATTCACACTCATGCGAGATGTTAAAGTATAAATACTTACATCGTACTCCGTGCCAAAGCAATGAACTAGTTAGTAATCATGCATGATCCTAGTTCAAGTTAACAAATGGCTAATGCATCGCATACTGAATGTCATTAGAACAGGCTCGGCTAATCTAAGGATGACATGTGAAATGCGACAACTCAATGCACGTATTCAAGTTTGGAATTGAAATACTATACGGTTAGCATGATGCGCCGAGCCCGGTGCACACAAGACTGATGAATGATGCACGCATGCATAGCATAAGGTATGCTAAATTAAACATATCCTAATACTAACCATCAAAGCAGGTAAGTAAAAGGGAGAAAGAAGTGGGGGTTGGAAGACATGCACACACGCACCCACACTTATTACAAATTCGCCCTCGTTCAGAGGAACCAAAAGAATAATACACTTTAATTAACCTACAAGCTAATTAAATAATTTACAGACCGCCTAATTAATTAACAAATCAATTAAGCTAAGGAAAGCATTAAAAGGCCTCGGGAAGAGGGATGCACGCGTGCTCGGATTGGCTTCGCCCGGAAATCCAATGCCATGCACAAGCTGCCTCTGTTTTCCCTGCTCTGCTCCTCTGAAAATGGCACAATTCCCAAGGTATACCTTATGAACACTGGGGAATGCCACCGGCCATAAGGAATGGTCACCGGCCAAATAGAAGTGGTCATCGACCATCTATGGAGTTATCAGCCATCAATAATTGGCAGATCGGCACTTGATGTAGTCGACCGGCCAAAGCTTCCTGTAGAACCTGTCTTGACAGCGGCAGAGGGCAAAACAAGGCATGGCAATGCATTTCAAGCAAATGTGTGCACCAATACACCCCTTATCATGTTTATGACTCAAAGGGAGATAGTACTCGATTCTCGGACCACCAATCGCGCATTTCAATGCGTGATGGCCCAAGAAATCAAGTTGTGCACTTTCATGTCAAATGAAATGCAAACCAAATAAGCACATAAAGGCCCAACCTCTATCACTTGATTTCAAGAGGCAAGGCATGCATGTTCAATGCAGTGCACCCTAGGTGTGGAAACTAAGTAGGCAACATGAACATGTGGCAAGCATTGAAAGCATATAACAAGTGTGCAAGCTAATTAAGCATGCAAGATGCAATGGCAACATGCAAATATGCAAAACATGTGGCATGTTAAGCAATCAAAACAAAGATGAGAATGCATGCCAAATGCACTATGATTCAAGCATGCAACACATGCAGTAGGCCAAGTATTCAACAACACACAAGGCGAGCATCAACAACATGCGAACAATGGACGCATACCAAGGTGGACAGCTCTCTACTAAGCCCAAACAGTGGCCAAAGGCTATGGAAATGGGGCCAAATGCACATACAAGCATGTATTCATACATGATCCAATTCCTAAGCATCAAAAGGAAACTTTTAAGCACACTAAAAAGGAGGACAATCATGGACTAATGGCATGCATACTAAGCTCTGAAATCATGTTATAGAAGGTGCCAAACCAAGTAAACAAGACAAACTAAGCATGCAACGATGTCCGAAACTCAAGGTAAGCCAAGGGGCTTAAACCATGAACCAGCCAAGCCTCACAAGGCTAAGAGGACTTAAAGTAGTCCCAAGGCAGACCTAAACAAAGCTAAGGACACGCCTAGATAGCATCTAAGTGGCCTACACATGGAAGCATACAAAAGAGGCCAAACATGGAGCACAAGACTACAACCTTTTAAAACATTAAGGGAGCATCAAATGCAAGCATACAAGCATACCATGGGGACTGAAATGATGCTACAAGTGGTGCAAAACCACTGAAACAAGTTAAGTAATGCATGCTAAACAATCACACACCCGAGGCTAACAAGCCAAAATGCAAGGTGGCTATACAAAGCAGGTCAAGCATGGCCAAAGGAATTAAAAATAGAGCTAAAGTGTACTAAATCATGCATAAAAGCTTCACAAAGCTTGCCCAAAATCATGCTATAACAAGGCTCAAAGCACAAAGCATGTTAAGGCAAATTCATGGCATTACAAGACAAGTATGCTAAGCATGCATGGTGTATCTAAACCAACTAAAAACAGTGCTATATCATAACAAAATAAGCACAAATAACACTTAATACATGGCCAACATGAACTTAAAAATGGTGCTCACACATGAGGCTAAAATGGCACTTTTTGAAGGCAACAAGGAGAGGGGAAGGCCCTCTCCTTCTTAGGACCTTAAAGCACCATCCCCACCACTAAAATCCCTCAAGATTTCAGTGGTGAGGAGGCCCAAACAAGGTGATCCCAGAGCTCACCAAAATAGCACAAAATGGGGGCTAAACAAGGCCTAAGAGGGGTCAAACAACCCCAAAGCTCAAAGAAACCTTAAATAACTATTTTAAGCAAGTAAAAACAAGACTTTTATATGTTATACACTAAGCTCAAAAACAAATGCAAGGTAGGCAAAAAGACTATGCAAAAATGGGGTATTTAAACGTAAAGTTCTTACCCTTGTAGACCCCTTCAAGAATAGCACTCTAGCTGCTTTCCTTAGCTCAAAACCAGCTCAAAACTTCAAGAACAACCTAATGGCTCCTCAGCAACCAAGGTAAGGTGTAAAACTAAGTGTTTGTCCACAAAAGTCAGGACAAACACACACTTACACACAAAGAGAGAGAGATATAGAGATAAAATAGATACACTATGGCTAACCCTAATCCAGACCTTTGGAACTCAACCCTCTAACCCTTGAGGAGGGAGGAGAAGGCCTCCTCTTATAGAGGATCACTCTTGCAAAGCTTACAAGACAAGCTAAGCAAGATTGAAATCCCTCCATACACGTGTATGGAGGGGGTGCAAGGTGTATGCCAGCTAGCACAGCTGGCATAAAAATATCTGCAAAAGCAGATGCATAGTGGTCGGCCAAGCAAAAATGACAAAATGGCAAAATACATGGTCGACCGACCACAAAGAGTGCTGACCGACCAAACATATGGCCGATGGCAACAAAACAATGGTCGGTGGCCTCAAGCGATGGCCGGTGAGGTGTGGGGGTGGCCCACAAGCCACTCTTTGCCCTTCAAAAGCAGAACACAAGTGTTTGGTGCAAAACCAAATACAAAACAGTCGAGTCGAGAGATCCTGAGGCAAGGCGCGTGGCCGAGACCTCTGAGAACTCAAGACGAACACAAACATGGATGATCACCGAGTGTTCAAATAGTGACGTCCAAGTCTTGAGGACGATCAAAAATGGGGTGTCTACAGTTACCCCTCTTTGATAGAACTCGAAAGTCATAACAATGACAGGAGTGAGTGTCAAAGCCCAGAGACGACCCATTTTTGACAAGGCCGAAGACTTAGACAAAGCATACAAGACAATAAAAATATGCACCTGAAGGTAGGGGCAAAATGCAACTGACAATGCAAGAAACTGAGCATAACTTATGATCATGCAAAGAAAGTTGTAACGAAGCATATACATACAATAAATGCAACAGTTTAAGCAATCTTACATAAATTCAACTACACTACAATGCAAAAAGGATGTAAGAGAATTATGTAATTCTTGCTACGTTTCACGCGAAGAATACAATACTTGTCCGGTTCGTCTGGTTGCACCAGCTTCAAATGAACCGTACATACAATATCGCGCCTGTAAAAGAGAGAAACTTAACAGGTACAATATTGTTAGTAACATGCACAACAATGCAATCAAAAGTTGCGTGACAACGCAATGCACTAACAAGTGCGAATGAGGTGCGCAAGATAGCGCGATGCGCAAAATAGCGCAATTGAAATACATGTGAAATGCGAGCAAGGTGCACAAAACAATGCGATGATATGCAAATGATATGCAAAATTTCAAAACAATGTAAAAACAATGCACATGATATGCAATGCATTTGAAACATAATCAAACCATAGCGGTTCAAACCACACAAATGTCATAAGGATGATGGAGATACAAAGTCCGTCTACCATAGAAAAGGTGTCGCAACCCTCAAACCACAATACCAGCAATGGAATAGGCGCGTACACATGCAGAACTATGAGTAATGTAGACGGACACAAGAACAAGTAATTGGGTGGAATGACATAAGTGAGGTATGCTCTGCTGAGGAAAGACCATGATCCTAAATGCTGGACGCAACAAATTACACTACAATGTAATATATACAATGGATAAGGGCTACGGCCAAACCGTATCTTGCCTAGGAAAGGCATGGACACATACAAACCGCGTTTAACATAGAAACGGTGTCGTCACCCTCAAACCACAATACCAGCAGTGGAATAGGCGCGTACACATAATATCATAACTGTGCTTCGACGTGAAAAATATGGGCATATACCAGACCAAGCTCAACATGGAAAGGCACAAGCCGTGGATGGAGGTGATGCAATGAATGCATGCAAGCTACAATGCAATATTTACAATATGCAATGGAATGTATGTAAATACAATATTTACAGTGAATGGATGCAATATGCACTATATACAAGGGATGCATGACATATGCACTATTTACAATGATGCGTGACAATGTAATATATACAACGATGCATGACATATGCAAATATATACAATGATGCATGACATATGCAAAGTTTTTTTTTTTTTTTTTTTTTTTTTTTGAAAATGTATGAAAAGTGCATGATGATGCATGTACATTTTTTTTTTTGCTCTCTTTTTTTGAAATGCGTGAAAAGTGCATGGTGATGCATGTGATCTTGAATGCACGACAACGGGTGTCTTTTAAAAGGCATGACAATGCACATGACCTTGAATGCGCGACAACGCGTGTCTCTTGAAATGCATGACAATGCATGTGAATTTGAATGTGTGACGACACGCGTCGCTCGAAATGCATGACAATGCATGTGAACTCGAATGTGTGATGACACGAGTCGCTCGAAATGCATGACAATGCATGTGAAGTGCGCATGACAATGCGACATAAAGAAGATGCATACTAATGCAAGTATGGCATGCGCATGACAATTCGAGTGGAATGACGTATAACTCAACGCGCGTTTACGACAAAGCGTTGTAACGTATGCACGTGGGGCAACTTTCGAATCTCTCAGGAGTCAAAAGGATACAAAAAGGATACGCCGCGCACGTATTCGAGTGCTACGCACAGAAAACACGGTCCGGGGTCAAAACGGAGTCCGGTTGAGCTTCAGAAATGCACTCTCTTGCACTGTGTTGAGCAATGGAGGCCCCAAATCACATCAAAGACCCAAACAAAGGTGTAGGAGGTTCACCGGCCATCGGAGGAGGTCACCGGCCATCCATAGCCCACCAAAAAAGTATATCGGCCAAATATTTGGCCGACCGGCCAACAGTGTGGCCGACCGGCCAAATCTGCCTGAATCGGGACAATTTGGACATTTTGGCACGGGTCTTTTAAAATAGGGGTTTAAACCCTATTTTTTCCACTTCCTCTTGCTCGAAATTTCTTCCTCTCTCCCTCTAGGTGTTTTTTCAACCTTCGATCCACGCTTTTGTCGCGTTTTAGAGCCCGTTTTGTCGTTCGATTCGCGAACTCCTTCGCGTTTCGAATACTTTGAACCGAACAAATCTCCGTTTCGGTGTACTTTTCTCGACTTCCACCACTTTAGGTTTGTTTCCCCCAAGTTTTCCTTGGTCTTCATGCCTTTTCAGTACCCCAACTTTTCCGGCCATTTTTCACCCTCCCGGGGTTGACTTTTCATATTCTTGCCCGATTTCCACTCTTTCGGCCGTTTTCATACCCTTTTCAGCATGGCGGATGATATTCCATGAGGCGGGACTCTTCCGGAGCAGGAGATGGAGCCCGAGGCCGAGCTCTTGCCTCTCAGTGATCGACCGTTCGACCCAGCGACCTACAGGTCGGCGATTCACGTGCTACCCCCTAACGGTCTTCGCCAATTCAGGACTTTTGATAGGGGCGTGCCATAAGAGCTTCTTCTGCGCAAGCCAGAGTCACATCTGTCTTACAGCGCTTCTGAGGTCCAGCCTTCCCTCTGTTTTATTTTCCGCAATGTAGAACATAACTGCGATAGTTGATTCTGTTCTTTAGTTGCTTAGCCCGAATACACCGATATATTACACACTATAGTTCATCTGTGAGTCCACCTGCACCCGATGTGTGTTTGAATCTGAACACGTGCACACACACTGTATCTGCCCTGAACCACCTCGAAAACACTGACGCATCATATGTTGTAGTTCACTTCGAGCACACTGGCACCCCATATCTGTTTGAATCTGAAAACGTGCACACACGTTGTATTTGCATCAATTTTGACTATTCTTCAAAACTGTACATTTAATATTGCTTCGCAACTGTTTCCTTTTGAATACAGGGGGATTCCTATGCCTTCCGGGGGTATGGAAATGTTGCCGCTAGAGGATGGTATATGGAGCTACCGAACGCGGTCCGCCATATTGTTGATCAGGCCGGCTTTGGCACTTTCTGTAGGGGATTGTCGCGCCTTACTGTGAGCAGGCCTCTTCGTGCCGCTCTGGTAGAGAGGTGGTGGGACACTACCGATTCCTTCCACTTTTTCACCACGGGAGACATGACGATGACTCCCTTCGACTTCTCGATGCTCACCGACATCGGGATAGGGGGTGATCCGATCCCCTTCGATACATACATGGACGAGTGGGAGGCCACTCAAATGTACTTTCTTGACGACCTACCACCTCTTGCCCGTCCAGGATTTGTCAGATATTCGTGGTTCGAGGACCACTTCAGGATTCAGCCAGCCTTAGCTAAGGAGGCGCCGATGGCTCAAGATGAGGCGGAGCAGTATGCACACGGCTTCCTTATGTTGTTGCTGGGGACGACCCTTTTCGCCGACCGGACAAATACCGTCCCTCTCTGTTTGCTGAGCGCTTTGGTGGACGTCACACGGATCCGCCTTTATGACTGGGGTGGCGCCGGCTTGGCCACCCTGTACGGCTATATGAGTTCATCCTCTCGCCTTAGCGGACAGTTGCTCGGAGGCTACAAGCGGGCTTGGGAGGTACGTTCTCTTTCTCTGTTTTACATTTCTGCTCTACATTATCTGTATTCTGTACACGGCACACACTGCGGTCTGCCTCACGCTAGTTATATACTGTACACACGGCACACATATAATCTGCTTTACACTGACTGTATACTGCACACACTGCAAACATGCAATCTGCTTTACACTGACTGTATACTGCACACACTGCACACCCTGCACAATTCACTGCACAATACACGGTTCCGCGATTTCTACTTTATTCTACATTCTGCTTTATCTGATAAGCATACTGATATTTGCTTTGCAGTTGTGGGTCTATGCCTACTTCCCGAGGCTTGCCCCAGTGCCGGACGAGGAGACCCCCCTCGGCATTCCATTCTCCCGTTGCTTTGACGTGAGATGCGTGCGGGGACCCCCGGGAGTCTTTCATATTCTTCCACCACTATTTCGACACCATCACCGCCGCAGAGGTATGTTCAACTTTAGAGTTTACTCCAACCTTTGCTTTGCATTATCCTTTCGATAACAGTAGATAACCAATTGTGTGTCATTTACAGATCACCTGGCAGCCTTGGGCTCCGTTGCCAGCCGCAGTTCGGGAGCGGTATGCTGGTGCTGAGGAGACTGTCAGGTTCAGGATTCTACTAGAGGGCCCGGTCTATCGGGCTTGGTACCTGGGCGAGCGCTTCCTGCGTCAGACCTTAGGTTTACTAGAGCAGATAGCTCCGAGTCCACCTTCCATTGACATGAGGCAGACAGAGAGATACCCCCCACATGAGATGGCCGATTACACGATCGAATGGGAGGCAGAGGGCTTCAGCGGCGAGGGTGACTACACAGAGTACGTCTAGACCTACATCATGCGGCCTCTGAGCAGTGGCCATTGAGCTGAGAGAGAGAGGCCTGCGGCACCAGCGGCTGGAGCGAGAGCAGGAGCAAGGGCAGGAGCACCTAGGATGGCTCGGGCCCATGGTAGGAGTGGGCCTCCGAGAGGGCAAGGAGTTTGATGGCCGGCGTTGCCCACGATGATAACATATAGAGGGCAGAGTGGGGAGATGTATCAGATCCCCTTTGCTTCCCCTCTGGCTGATCATGAGCTAGTCGATTTCTATGACTTGCCTCCGGTATGTCCTACTACATTTTATACAGTCATTTCACTTCATTTCTCTTTGATATTCCGCAGAATACTGATACTTCTAACACTTTTGTAGGCTTCATCTAAGTATACGCGCCAGTCCCTGGAGTTGAACGCCTCCATGATAGGGATGCTACAGCGGAGCTTCGACCTGCTGGCCATTTACAGTATCCCGGTACGTTCTTTCCACCATCATCTCAAACTTTGCATAATCTGATGCATCGCACCATCAACACAGTACTTGATATACGGCCCTCACGGCATTCGATACACTGTATCCCACAGACTGTTCACAGCATTATTCACGACATTCATATACTGCACTCAGTTACTGCATTCTGTATTCATATACTACTCACGGTATTCATACACTATACTTACACACTGCACTCTGTACTGATACATTGCTCACAACAGTCATACACTGTACTCACACACTATATTCGGCATTCATACCCTGCTTTGTGTAGCATACTGATGTATTTTCCATTTGTACTTTTCATCCTCCATTCCAGATGTCGGCCGCAGGAGGTGCTCCAGCTGGGCCTTCCGTTCCCGCTCGAGAAGGAGGGCGAGGTGGCACGGTATTCCCCCGCACCAAAGTGGGGAGCACTCATGTTGGGAGTAGCTCTCGGGCACCAGTTCCCGATGATGATGAGTCTGAGGCAGAGGCGGAGGCAGAGTTATCTGAGGAAGAGACTGGAGATGACTCAGACTTGGACTCAAATGGCGGAGCCGATGACGATGCTCCTGGACCTTCGTCCAGGAAGAGGACAAGGACAGACCCTCAGGCCTGAGATGATCGATGCTGATCCAGATTTTTGCTGCTTTTCTTTTTTTTGTTTTACTTTTTTCTTTTTGCTGGTAGCTTGAGTTCCTTGTACTGTCACAGGCAGGTTTTATTTTCTTCGAAACTTTGTACTTGAAAAGATGATGAAATGAAACAAGCTTTTTGTCTGAAAAAGTGTTGCATTTGTGTATTTCATACATCGCATCGCATTGCATCGCATCATATTACACAACAATGTATGAGATTGATCTTTTGTCTGAAAATCAAACACTTGTATTGTAATAATCAGGTAATGAACCAGCTATCGACAAAACAACTTGCACAACCCACTGCTCATTCTGAACATACAGCCCATAACACAGTGCTTGGTTTATTCTGCACACAGCGGATCCACACAGCTCATACAAACGATTCATTCTGAACTCATAGCTCATGACAAAGTATTCTGTTTACCTGCACACGACCCATTCTGAACAAACAATTGACTCTTGAAGAGACAAGAAGTTCACTGTTTTCAAGTGACCGGAGGGTCGAACCCCTGTAGTTTTTACAAAAGAAACAAATCTGTTTTGCAGAAATGTGGAGAATGGCACAGCACTTTAAGCACAAAATGATTTGAGAAAAGGGTTTTCAACCAGGTATTGAGCCTATGACTGAACACAGTGAAAAAGACTCAATAACGAAAAACAAAAGGTAAACAACCTAAACACAACGAGACATGCTCGGAACAGACCCAAAACAAGAGTTAAGGTAAACAAAACAAAAGACACGACACACAGACGTGTTGCCGATATGAGAGGCCTCTTAGATCACAAGGAGCCAGTTTCTTCGGGTATTATCTCCCACCCTCTTCTCATTTGTGATTCTCACATCACTCGGCCCTCAAGCTTAGTTTTTCTCTCAAAACCCTTTTGCTCACTTTTCTCTCATCACACACCTCTCTATTCTTCAACCTCTCATTTTTCGTCCCTTCCCAGGGTCGTTGACGAATAAACAAGAGGTTGTGGGTTCATGCCCAACACTATTACCTTACGGCTATTTCCTCCGGTGACGTCTTGTCGATGTTCTTGATAAGGGAGTGGAGTATCTTGATCCATTTCGGTTCGTGCTTCGCACTTGGCTCGATACCTCGTTGCTCGAAGGTTAAGAGAGCTTTCAGCCCTTTAATGACAGCTTCAGCTGTGCCCATTTTGGGAAGTATGCTGGCGATGGGGGAAGGACAGGGAGCCTGATTCAACTGTGCCTCTAGTTCATCATTTTGACCATTTTTTGTTTTGGTTTTCTATTAAAACAATTTTGACCGAAATGAGAGTTAGATTAACATATTTGTTCGATTTTCTGATTTAAAATCATGCAAGTCAGGCTATGAGCACTGAAAATTTTCCTTTTTTGGGTCCAAGAAAATGGTCCAGTTTTTGAAAAGATGGAATAATTTTCGAGAAAATAGTCAACCTCAGTAAAAAAAATTCTCAAAAACTATTTTCGCAGACGGTCACTGCTCAACGAGCACAGAACTTACTCTCGAGATGCATAACCTCGGATCAGAGGCGATGGAAAATTGCCCCTTGTCCCAAAGGGCACAGCACGGCAACGGAAAGTTGCCCCTGGTTTGGATGGCGACTCATGGCAACGGAAAGTTGCCCCTTGTCTGGATAACGTCGCAGCATACTGTGGTCAGTCCTCATTAGTGATGATTGCAACCGGACTCTCGGATACAGAGAAGACGAAGATGGTCAAAACCAATATATGGACACAGTCACTTTGAAAGTGCGTGGGGCTGGACTTCAGGATGAAGTTGCCTACGTATCCGAAACACGGGAATCAAGCCTTACGTAGTTCAAGGTAAGGTACACTCGTGTATCAATCCTCACTTTTTTACGCTCTAACTTTTGCCAAGGCCGCCCTTCTGGGTTTTCAATCTTGCGAGCTTTGTTTTTCTTTTCTTTTCCATTCTTTTTTGTATCTTTTCGTTCCTTTTTCTTTTTTCATCTTTTCTTTCTTTTGCATTTTTCTTTCTCTTCCCTTTTTTTTTCTTTTCCTTCTTTTTTGTATTTTTCTCTTACTCTAACTTTTGCCTGGGTCGCCCTTTCGGGTTTTCAGCCCAGCGAGCCTCTCAAAGGGTAAAAGTGTAACAAGTCCATGCCAAATGGTTTTAGGGTTTTGAAGCCATCCGTATTCAGGAGAGTGGCAGTTGTATTGATTTACAGAAAGATCCATCTTCGACTCTTCGAGCACATCGGACATTTTTGCCCCTAGTTCGAGGGGCGCTTCTGATTTAGCTTTGCAAGCTTCTTCTGATGAGGTCTGATCTTCTTGATCTGAATTTCTTGGCCTCTTGTTCGAGGGTTGCTTCAAATTTGGCCACGCAGGCCTCATGTTGTAGTTGACCGTTGAACATTTTGAACTAAGGTCCAAGGTTTGAAAGCAAGGGCTCAAGTCTTGAGGCTAAGAGCGATCCTAAGCTGCACAATCTCAAGAGTGATTCCACACAGGTCTTCACAGGACTGCGCAAAACATTTTGTTTTTGAAAGTTTTTAAGAAAGCGACAAATCGCTCGCGCTAAAGTTAGTGCAGAACCAATCTGGATCAAGCTAGGGTCCTTGTCAGTACTCATGTTAACAAACATGATTTCAATCATTAAGGGCTTAGCACGCCTCTCTTTCTCTCAAATGATCAAAGTTTTACAAATCCCGAGGAATTCCTTCCTCTTCGTTTTCATTACCACAGTGTTAAAAAAAATTTGAAAAACTTAGGTCAATGTAATGAATTCGAGGTGCAAAAGAGCAAGTGAGATGCTCCGCTGTTTCATTCAAATGCTCTGGCACAACTAGCTCAAAGTAGCAATAAGCACGGAAACATGATAGCCGTAGCCGTTTCATTCAGATTTCCTGGTTGTAACTGGCTCCACAACAGAGACAGACTCAAAAGAAAGCAAAAGGATAATTACAAAACAAAATAATGATATCCGAGGCAACAACCATGGAATCACCTGATTTCTATACAGTGGGACTGACTCGACACAACAAGACAGACCCTTAAGCAAAAAGACTGACTCAAGACAATGAGACAGACCCAAAACAAAACAAAGGACTGACTCAACACCCGAGCCAGAAATTATAAAATTGCATTTGCAAATGCTCCCAACAGTGCGTGCCAAACGCCACATCTAAAATACACCGAGCGCCGCCCATAGGTGGTCCAACCCCTGATCACATACTTGCAGTATCCTCGAAGTCCAACAACTCAGTGGTGACCGACTTTGCTGAGGTAGGTGGGAGGATGACCTCATTGTCGAACAAATCTTGCACTTCGTGGCGAAGGCGGAAACAACCGTCAGTGCTGTAACCGGTTTGCTGGTGGTATGCGCAGTACAAGGCAACATCATGTGTAAGAGGGAGATTCTTTGGGAGAGGTCGAGGTTTGAGGGGTTTAAGATGCCCCTTTTTAGCCAAAATTTGAAATGCCCTAGACAAAGGCATGTAGAGGGCGTGAAAGACTCTGCGCCCTTGAGGCAGGTACTTCGAAGTTTGAGGGTTCTTGCTAGACGCACTAGCGAAAGGGTCGGTAGGCACTGCCTTGGCTTTCTGATCTTTTCCTGGTGCAGGGTTGGGAGCGAAAGGAACTGTTCTGGCATGACGGGGCCTATCCCGATTTTTCGCCTGGCTTGAACTGCCCTCGGCTGGAGTGGGGAAAGCATCATCCACAACTTTAGTCATGACTGCGAATACTTGCTGCTTATTCATCCCCTCGGCTTTCAAAGCCTCGACTGCCCACAGCAGTTGTTCAACGGGATCAGTATCTGTTCCCACTTTATTCCTACCTCTAGCCTCAGCCTGATCGAGGGTTTGGGTTGCTATATCAGAGCGGAGCCCGGTTATTGTTAACATGTCATTGCCATAGCTTGGGAAAGCCTCAGGCTGGCTGAGCTCGATCACAATTCGTCCCAGTAGCAGGGGCTCTTGTGGTATGAAATTCTCGGCATATGGTGCAGCTGGTGGCAAAGCCGACATTCCATAGGCCAGATCGGCCACAGATCTCTGGAGGTCGCCGATCATTCCCATCAATTCAAACGTGGTGGGCTCACGAGCTTAAAACAACTGGGGCTCCCAGATCGGGAGCGCGACAGGCGACTTGGGCGAATGTGGTATTTCGACATTGGGCTCATCCCGCAAGATGGTTCCTTGGTCCAATGCGGCTGCCATAACCACAATCTCTTCCGAATTTTGTGTCATCATCAGTCCGCTGAACTTGAACGGTGACTGACGCAACCGGTTGATTGATGGATCAGATATCTGTCTTGCCTCAGTAAGGGAGAACACTGGTTATTCTGTACTAAATCTCTGAACTGAAGGAGAAAACACGCAGCATTTCAGCCCAAACGAAACAGACACAGACATAGCTGAATAACTGTACTCTACTACTGATCACTGTTCCCCAAAATCACTGCCCCAAAAAACTAAATCTGATACCCGCAGATATAATCGATTCCCCAAAACACTGATGCTGATGCCCTTACGCCTGGTACTAAACTTGCAAACTGACATGTGTGTTCCTGTAGAGATACACTCTAAAAGCACATAGCAAGTAAATGAGAACCAAAACACCCCTATGTTGGGGTAGGGTTTCCCTATCCAATTTTGTCAGGGCTAGGGTTTCACTATGCACGCAGCGGTTTCAAACAACCTAAAATCAGGTAAGCAACCTGTCCTAGTTTGGAATAGTCACTACAGATTCCGATATGCACTAGGTCGAATGGTTGAAAAGGGTGCCCCAGTGACAACCGGGGCTTGTGTTCCCATCGTGGCAGAGCCCGTAACTGGTCAACCTTATGGCATGCAGCCTCAGGCTAACCGCTCAGGAATAGCAAACGGCAAACACGGTGTCCTAGGCGCACCAATGCACATGCAATGCAAAGAAACACACAAGTGAAATCAAAACAAGATATCACAAGTTCGAGTCAAGCTCTCTAAGTCCACAGCAGAGTCGCCAGAAACTGTAGACGTCCCCGAACGTCCCGGGAGGGAAATCCCGATTTGTTCATTTGGGCTTACTACAGTTTGGACTCAAATTGTCACGGTTCTTAACTTGAACCAAAGAGTCCAAATCTGGCAAATCATTTTGGAAAACGGATTTTTGTAAAGAAGTGCCAAACATGGACTGCTTTGCCAGATACAGAGTCGCCACCTAAATATTTTATTTTGGGGGAATTTAGCAAACCCTGACTCATTTGCCTAAGGCCACGTGTCCGTCATCACCAAAGTTGCCTCTGCTCGGGAACTTGGGTACGATTAGGGAAGGTCAGCTATGAGCACCCCCTCTTGCCGGATCCGAAGATTGGCCTCTACTAACCATGATATCTTGTTTTGAAAATATTATGTGTTCTTATTCCGGTTATTAGCCTAGATTTACTATGTGATGCGCACAGCACAAAAGTATAGACTAGATTGCCTAATTTGGAACAAAGCATCGCATATCCGTTTGTTTGGAAATGATTTGAAATCTGCTACTCACGAGTAGGCTAAAACACGGATTTCAATGAGTTGTTCCAACTCAAACAATCCAACCTTTACCCACAGACATTTAGGCAGTAATATCACATAAGCACATAGCCACATCGTAAGCATGCTGTCATGTTAACATTCACACTCATGCGAGATGCTAAAGCATAAATACTTACATCGTACTCCGTGCCAAAGCAATGAACTAGTTAGTAATCATACATGATCCTAGTTCAAGTTAACAAATAGCTAATGCATCGCATACTGAATGTCATTAGAACAGGCTCAGCTAATCTAAGGATGGCATGTGAAATGCGACAACTCGATGCACGTATTCAAGTTTGGAATTGAAATACTATGCAGTTAGCATGATGCGCCGAGCCCGGTGCACACAGGACTGATGAATGATGCACGCATGCATAGCATAAGGTATGCTAAATTAAAGATACCCTAATACTAACCGTCAAAGCAGGTAAGTAAAAGGGAAAAAGAAGTGGGGGTTGGAAGACATGCACACACGCACCCACACTTATTACAAATTCGCCCTCGCTCGGAGGGACCAAAAGAATAATACACTTTAATTAACCTACAAGCTAATTAAATAATTTACAGACCACCTAATTAATTAACAAATCAATTAAGCTAAGGAAAGAATTAAAAGGCCTCGGGAAGAGGGATGCACGCATGCTCGGATTGGCTTCGCCTGGAAATCCAATGCCATGCACAAGCTGCCTCTGTTTTTCCTGCTCTGCTCCTCTAAAAATGGCACAATTCCCAAGGTATACCTTATGAACACTGGGGAATGCCACCGGCCATGTGGAATGGTCACCGACCAAATAGAAGTGGTCATCGACCATCTATGGAGTTATCGGCCATCAATAATTGGTAGATCGGCACTTGATGTAGTCGACCGGCCAAAGCTTCCTGCAGAACCTGTTTTGACAACAGCAGAGGGCAAAACAAGGCATGGCAATGCATTTCAAGCAAATGTGTGCACCAATACACCCCTTATCATGTTTATGACTCAAAGGGGGATAGTACTCGATTCTCGGACCACCAATCGCGCATTTCAATGCGTGATGGTGCAAGAAATCAAGTTGTGCACTTTCATGTCAAATGAAATGAAAACCAAATAAGCACATAAAGGCCCAACCTCTATCACTTGATTTCAAGAGGCAAGGCATGCATGTTCAATGCAATGCACCCTAGGCGTGGAAACTAAGTAGGCAACATGAACATGTGGCAAGCATGGAAAGCATATAACAAGCATGCAAGCTAATTGAGCATGCAAGATGCAATGCCAACATGCAAATATGTAAAACCTGTGGGATGTTAAGCAATCAAAACAAAGATGAGAATGTGTGCCAAATGCACTGTGATTCAAGCATGCAACACATGCGGTAGGCCAATTTTTCAACAACACACAAGGCGAGCATGCAACAACACACGAACAATGGGCGCATACCAAGGTGGACAGCTCTCTACTTAGCCCAAACAGTGGCCAAAGGCTATGGAAATGGGGCCAAATGCACATACAAGCATGTATTCATACATGATCCAATTCCTAAGCATCAAAAGGAAACTTTTAAGCACACTAAAAAGGAGGACAATCATGGACTAATGGCATGCATACTAAGCTCTGAAATCATGTTATAAAAGGTGCCAAACCAAGTAAACAAGACAAACTAAGCATGCAACGATGTCCGAAACTCATGGTAAGCCAAGGGGCTTAAAGCATGGCCATACCAACCAAGCCTCACAAGGTTAAGAGGACTTAAAGTAGTCCCAAGGCAGACCTAAACAAAGCTAAGGTCACGCCTAGATAGCATCTAAGTGGCCTACGCATGGAGCACAAGACTACAACCTTTTAAAGCATTATGGGAGCATCAAATGCAAGCATACAAGCATACCATGGGGACTGAAATGATGCTACAAGTGGTGCCAAACCACTGAAACAAGCTAAGCAATGCATGCTAAACACTCACACACCCGAGGCTAGCAAGCCAAAATGCAAGGTGGCTATACAAAGCAGGTCAAGCATGGCCAAAGCAATTAAAAACAGAGCTAAAGCATACTAAATAATGCATAAAAGCTTCACAAAGCTTGGCCAAAATTATGCTATAACAAGGCTCAAAGCACAAAGCATGTTAAGGCAAATTCATGGCATTACAAGACAAGTATGCTAAGCATGCATGGTGTGTCTAAACCAACTAAAAATAGTGCTATATCATAACAAAATAAGCACAAATAACACTTAAGGCATGGCCAACATGAACTTAAAAATGGTGCTCACACATGAGACTAAAATGGCACTTTTAAAGGCAACAAGGAGAGGGGATGTCCCTCTCCTTCTTAGGACCTTAAAGCACCATCCCCCCCACTAAAATCCCTCAAGATTTCAGTGGTGAGGAGGCCCAAACAAGGTGGTCCTGAAGCTCACCAAAATAGCACAAAATGGGGGCTAAACGTGGCCTAAGAGGGGTCAAACAACCCCAAAGCTCAAAGCAACCTTAAATAACTATTTTAAGCAAGTAAAAACAAGACTTTTATTTGTTATACACTAAGCTCAAAAATAGATGCAAGGTAGGAAAAAAGACTATGCAAAAATGGGGTATTTAAACGTAAAGTTCTTACCCTTGTAGACCCCTTCAAGAACAGCACTCTAGCTGCTTTCCTTAGCTCAAAACCAGCTCAAAACTTCAAGAACAACCTAATGGCTCCTCGGCAACCAAGGTAAGGTGTAAAACTAGGTGTTTGTGCACAAAAGTAAGGACAAACACACACTCACAAAAGTAAGGACAAACACACACTTATACACAAAGAGAGTGAGATATAGAGATAGAATAAATACACTATGGCTAACCCTAATCCAGACCTCTGGAACTCAACCCTCTAACCCTTAAGGAGGGAGGAGAAGCCCTCCTCTTATAGAGGATCACTCTTGCAAGGCTTACAAGACAAGCGAAGCAAAAGTGTAATCCCTCCATACATGTGTATGGAGGGGGTGCAAGGTGTATGCAAGCTAGCATAGCTGGCATAAAAATATTTGCAAAAAGCATATGCACAGTGATCAGCCAACCAAAAATGACAAAATGGAAAAATACATGGTCGACCGACCACAAAGAGTGCCGACCGACCAAACATATGGCCAATGGCAACAAAATAATGGCCGGTGGCCTCAAGCCATGGCCGGTGAGGTGTGGGTGTGGCCCACAAGCTACTCTCTGCCCCTCAAAAGCAAAACACAAGTGTTTGGTGCAAAACCAAACACAAAACAGCCGAGTCGAGAGATCCAGAGGCAAGGCGCGTGGCCGAGACATCCGGGAACTCAAGACGAACACAAACATGGATGATCACCGAGTGTTCAAATAGTGACGTCCAAGTCTTGAGGACGGTCAAAAATGGGATGTTTACACAATGCAACATGAACAACCTAACCAGGCTAATGGCATGCTCAATGCACATAGATACATACTCAATGCAAGGCGACACAGGCATGCAATCAATGTGAACAACAACTAGCATACGCAATGCAAATGGGCGTGACATACACAACGCAATGAACCGCATGGCATGCATAATGCTCGATGGACTTAAACCGAAATGGATAGGCCTCAGCCATGTCCAAATCAGTGGCCATACATGCTAAGATGGAAACTCAAAATGCTATACAAACATGCATGCATAACAGCCCAAGCTTATGGCTCATAACACAACTCCCCAAAAGCATTGAAAGGATGAGACATGGGGTACAAAGGCATATGTTCCAACACTGAAATGGCATGCAAAATGACTTAGAATCATGCCAACAACCCATGTAATGCATGTTGAAAAGCTCAAGCATCGAAGCTAGTGAAGTGTATTACACTAGAGGCGTGCAAGATAATGCTCAAATGGCCAAACCAACCCCAAACAGACCCTATGCAGGCCAAAATAGTAGCAAAGATGGGTTGAGATGATCGCTTGAAAGGCACAAAAATGGGGCTCATGTAATGGCTCACAAATAGGGCATAAAGGCACAACCCTCAAGAGCACTTAAGGAGTGGAAAATATGGAAGTATAACAACCCTACATGCTCTGAAATATCATTCTCAATGATACCAAAACATGCAAATACCTCAAGTTAAGCATGCAAGAGACGTCAAAACTCAAAGCTAGTCAAGGCTATTACACTACAAGCATGCATGACAAGCCTCATTTGACCAAGAAGGCTCAAAACAGAGCTAAGATAGCTCAAAATAAGAACAAAATCATGCTAGAACATAGCCAAAATATGCTAGGATAATGAGCCAAAACAACATGCAAACAAAGCTAGTAAACAAGATTTGCACTATGAGTATATGAAGCATACAAGAGGCTACCAAACCAGCCAAAAACAGAGTCATGACATGTCAAATGATGGCCAAAAATCTACTGAAATAGAGCCAATACATGCTAGAAAGACATGCTACTTTGATGAGCCACAAATGGGAATACACCACACATACAAGAAGCAAACACAAGGTGGCCAAACCAGCCATAGACAAAGCTAAGGAAGGTCCTAAAAGTCATGAAAAAGTTCCTAAACCAAGCCTTGAAAGTATGAAGATGCATGCTCCTTTGATAGGCCAAAAATGTAAGCAAACAAAACAAGAAGAGAGGGGACCACCCCCCTTTGATTTGAGGCCTCAAAACCACAGGCCTACCACTTAAAATCCACTAGATTTCAATGGCAAGAAGGTCAAGCAAGGGCTAGCTCAAAGGCCTTAAACCATGGCACAAAGCAAGGCCTAACAAGGCATGCAAGAGGGTAGAAGACCCTCAACACTCAAGAGGCCTTAAACAAACATCAAAAACACTTAAATACAAAAAATTTCCAGTTGAAATTAAGGCCTAAATAAGCATGAAAATGAGACTAAGAGAGCAACCAAAATAGAGCTTAAAAGGGAGAAAATAGGTTACCCTTGAAGCACTGCAAAACCAGCAGATTTCTTGAGCCAAAAACCACCTCTTGAGCTCCCTCAAAACCCTCCACCAACTCAGCGACAAGGTAAGAGAGGTTGTGTGCACAAGTGTGAAGCAAAGCACCAATATAAAAAATGAAAGAGAGGAATATAGAGAGAGTGTAAGCCCATCTCCTCCGCCCAAAAATCAGAACCTCTGCAGTGGAGAGGGAGCCCCTCTCTTATAGAAGAACCAAAGTTAAAGCTTCTTAGAGAAGCTCAAACTTGGATACAATCCCTCCATACACGTGTATGGAGGATACAGTATGTGCCCTCCAGCTGGCACAGCTGGCATCCACACAGTCTGCCAAAACAGGGAGAGAGGTGCCGACCACTTAAAGTGGTCGACCTGCTACTTGCAATGGTCAGCCGACCACTTCAAGTGGTCTCCCAGACAAAAAGTGGTCGGCCAGGGGAATTGGTGGTCTCCACAATGAAAGCAAGCCAATGGTGGGGTGTGAGACCAGAAAAGGTGGCCCACAGACCAAGAAAACCAGTTTCCCGACCAGAAAACCGGCTGGTGGGAAGGAAAGTGGTCTCCAAGGGACAAACTAGTCTCCCACCCTTGTACCACCTTCCAAACAAGGAATACAAAATTTTTACCAAAAACAAGCCAAAACAGATACAAGACGAGAGTTCGGGAAGCAAAGCGCGCAGCCGGGAGCCTAAAAAACAAGTTATTGAGCACCAAAAGTGGTACACGACCACAACAGTGGTCCCTCGGACCCTAGTGTCCCTCTAGGGAGAGGAAGCAAAGTATGCTTCGAAAACCAAGCCAACGGAGAGCGTTAAGCAGTTCCAAGACAAGGCGCACGACCGAAGGCTCCAAAAATCAAAAACTAGTCTCCAAACGGGAAAAGTGGCCTACGACTACAAAAAAGTAGTCTACAACCATAGAGAGATAGTCTACAAGACCTCTCCCTCCCTCTGGGAAGGGAAACAAGGCTTGGTCTGCAAACCGAGCCGAAGCACAAAGAGTTCGGAGACCCAGAGACAAGGCTCACAGCCAAAACTCCGAAGCTCGAAACGAGCACGACACACACTATCACCGAGCGCTCAATCGATGACGTCTAAATCTTAAGGTCGGTCAAAAATGGGATGTCTACACTATTCTAGTTAACTAACTAATCACAAAATGAAATTGAATAACTAGTTGAACTAACTAATTAAATACAACACTTTACAAGATTAACTAGCTACAACTAATTAATTATAATAAGGTTTATTTACAATTATGATAATTATAACACGAATGAAACAATTAATTACATTTGACAAAATGCGTAAGTGAAAATGGATGAAGGTTGCATGCACAGCGCCTAAGAGCTACTTTATCTGCCCGAGCCAACTCTGTTTCACCTTCAGCCACTGCCTTTGTTTCCTATAAAACTGCACTACTAGCCACACACTGAGGATCGGCTGGGCCATGCATCATTGATGCCCGACCAGGCCTACAGATGGCCGGTCGTGCATCAATTTGGTGCAAAACTGTTTTTGTGTTCTGAGGTGAACCAGTGCAGACAGAGTGTCCTCCAGCTCTGTTTGTCCCTTTCTTCCTCCTCTGTCATGGGAAAGCCTCGAGAGAAGGTTGAAATTGATTCCAAAGCCATCAATGAGCAAATTAATTACTTGATGGTCATGGATACAGTTTTGGAGAAAAATAAATTAAATCCAAAAAATAATACCACCCCTCCCTCTTGTCATGAAGTAAGCTCAAAGAGAGAGGTTGTAACGCTTCAACAATCCTCAAAATGCCATGAATTAGCACGTGACAACCCTTGACACAAGGAACTTAGCATAACGTTCAGCCAAGTTCAAGCAATTCCAACCATTTTCTTCATATGTGTTCATCCAAGTTTTAAGCCAATTTTATGAAGCATTTCCATTCTTTAGTCCATTTGTCCATGGTGATGTTAAAATCCTCTAAACAACAAATAATGTCAAATGAGAGGTTCATCTAAAGCATGAGAGAAAGACTATACGGTTGGCAATGAATCTCCGAAAAGATTAAGCCATTAAGTAGGAGTCTTTCTTACATGTTTTGAGCATCCTCAATCGGTTGAAATCATTCTCAAGAATGAAAGAGATGGATGGTGGATTGATTGTTAAAATTAGACTTTTAGACATGGAAAAGAGTAAAGAAAAGCTAGGAATAACATGTAACAAGTTATGTATGCAAACTTATGAGACAACAAATAAACTAAACAAAGATCAAACTAATTAAAAAAGTTAGAACAGCCCCAAAACAACCATGAATGAATGAAAATATAGGCTAAAATGCATGAAAAGAAGCCTAAAAAGCTAAACAACAAAGAAAAGAATCAAGACTAGTAAGCAAGAACAAGGAGGGATGGCTAACCCCTTCACTTTTGAAACCTCAAACATGATTTTTAGCCCTTTTAAAACTCTGAAAATCAGTGTAGATATCAAAGAAAAAGAGTGTAAAAGAAAGGTTTGAACTATAGGTAAAGATATAGAAAGAGTGTAAACTCTCTCTACTCTTTTGGTAGCTATTCAAACTTTATCTTGAACACTTAAATAGATTCAAAGAAACACAAAACAGTAAGAATCATGTAGTAAACGAAAGAAATGAGAGCAAGAGAGAAGAAAACAAGCTTATACCTCTCAAGGGGTATGCTTTTTGTTTGTGATCCAAACTTAGTCTCAACCTACTCTCAAGCTTGAATTATGCTTCTCAAAGACCAACCACGGGTCTAAGATGGTGAGACAAGGTTGTGTGTGATGTATGGAGATGACACAAGGGAGCTAGGTTAGCTCAAAGGTTGCTTGCTATGGAAGAACAAGGTGGAAGGAGCTCTCAAGTGCACATAGGCTTTCTAAATTTTGTTCAACCCTCAAAATAATAACACAGCTTCATTTTTATAGAATTTGGGCTTAAAAGCTGATAAATATCTTCAAAAATGGACAGCTGACAGCCTCCTGCCCAAAAAAGTGTTTTTCGCCAGCAAGGACTGGCTGGCCATTCCTAGCCACGGCCGGGCTTTGATGCCCTCCCCTATTTTTTTGGTTCAAACTCAGCTCAGGGTGAAAAATGGTCCAAAAATGGGACTCAGGGGTTCAAACAAGATAAATGTTGAAGATTTAAGGTTATTCCAAAAGCCTGACTGAATCCGAATCGTTGTGAATTCAAAGCACACAATTTAACTTTCATCATTGAGTGTATCGAACCAAGCGCCTAAGTCTTGCGGGAGGTCAAAATGGGGTGTCTACAGTTGCCCCTCTTTGATAGAGCTCGAGTAGTCATGAAATGACATGGGTGAATGTCAAAGCCAGAGACAACCCAATTTGATGAGGCCGCAAGACTTGGGCAAGAAAGCAAGACATAAATTAAATAGGTTGTGCTCGCAAGCTGTCTACGTATCCCTTTGCAAGGAATCAAACTAGTGTAGTTCAGGGGCAAAATGCAAACATATGATGCAAGAACATAACTTATGATCATACAATAAGGTTGTGCAATAAAACATTTGAATGCAAATGCAATGCAAAGAAAATGCCACATTTAAACAAACTGAAACAAGGTACAACAATTCTAATCATGATAAGAAGTAAGTAAATAAACACGCCTCGTGTGGGAAACACGAGCCAAACCATATTTTATGCAGAAATGATGTAAGAAAGTTATGCAAGTCTAATTATGCATCACACAGAAAAGGCGAAGGGCGACGTAACCGTCGGGCGCACCCGAGGTCTCAACCGAGATCCTAACACGTTGCACGCAAAAGGAGGAAAGGTGGTATGAACATCGGGCGCACCCAATGCTTTTAACCAATTTTCAATCCTAACACGTCACACGTGAGAGGAGGAAGGGTGGTGTGAACACTGGACGCACCCAAATGTTTTTAACCGATTTGCAATCCTAACGCGTCACACGTGAGAGGAGGAAGGTTGGTGTGAACACCGGGCGCACCTGAATGTTTTTACCCGATTTGCAATCCTAACAGGTCACACGCGAGAGGAGGAAGGGTGGTGTGAACACTGGGCGCACCTGAATTTTTTTAATCGATTTGCAATCCTAACGCGTCACACGCGAGAGGAGGAAGGGTGGTGTGAACACCGGGCGCACCCAAATGTTTTTAACCAATTTGTAATCCTAACGCGTCACACGCGAGAGGAGGAAGGGTGGTGTGAACAATGGGTGCACTTGAATGTTTTTAACTGATTTGCAATTCTAACACATCACACGCGAGAGGAGGAAGCGTGGTGTGAACACCGGCACACCCAAATGTTTTTAACCGATTTTAATCCCAACGTGTCACACGCGATAGGAGGAATGATGGTGTGAACACTAGGCGCACCCGAATGTTTTTCACTGATTTACAATCCTAACGCGTCATATGTGAGAGGAGGAAGGGGTTGGCGATTGACTAAGAACAAACAAATCGCATAAGTAGGAGTCAAAACAAGGATTCTACCCAAAGACGTGCGAAATCAAAACAATGCCACTGTGTTAGAACAATGGGCTCAACACGACGCATTTCAATCCGATTGTAAAATGAATATGATCCTAATGTAGCACGAATGATTTTATCTGGAACTTCTCTGAATGAACCGTACATACAATATTGTTGAGTTATGGAATAAGAGAACAGATTACGAAGACAAAACAAGTTATAAATTACTAGAATAGTTTAAACAAAATAAAAGTCTTAAAACAAATCATATTATTAATTTAAACTATGTGTCACACAAATAAGTTTAAAAAATTTAAACAAAATCAATCAAGAATAAAATAAATCAAATTATGCATTCATGCAACAAAACAAAACAATATTTTTGCTCACTCTCTTTATTTCTTCTTTTTTGTTTTTCTCTTTTTTTTTCTCTCTTTACTTTTTTTTTCACTCATTATTATTATTATACACCCAAATTAAAACTCAAACAATACCAGAACTAAAATAATAATAAAATAAACTAACATAACATAATGTAAACAACAAACAACATACAACAACAGAGAAAAAAAAAAAGAAAAAAAAAACGAAATTAAATTCACCAAGGGCTGGCCAGGCCTCAGTGAAGCACAGTCAGGCTTCGACAGCGTCGGTCGGCCTTTGACAATGGCAAGGGCAGAATCGAAAAGCCTCGGCCCATGGCTATTTAAAACACATTTCAAGCATCATTTCACCCACACACTAGGTCAAAACCCCCTCCCCCTTCTCTCTAAACTTCCTCTTTCTCTAGATTTCCTCTTTTCTTGAGTTACCCAACAACTTTTGCAAAAATTTTCCTTCCAACTCTCTTGATCCCCCACCTTTTGAACTGATTGGATTTTGATTTGGTGAGGTTTTGAGTTTTCTCTTGGTTTTTCTTAGATCCTCACACATTTTTCCACACTTTCCCTTTTCTCCCTTTGATCTTTTTATCTTCTCTTTATTTGCTCTCTCCTAGGGTTTGAGTTTTGTGATTTTCTACCCATTTTCACTCATCCCCTCACTTTTTCTTCCCTTTTCCTCTCCTCTCTATGGCTAGTGATGAAGTACCCATTCTAGACCCCGCCGCAAGTATCTGTGCTGCCCTCAGTGCAGACATGGAGGCAGAGGAGGCTGCTAGATTGTTTTCCCTTGCCGAGAGACCCTTTGATGCAGCTACATACCAGCCGTGTACACATGTGCCACCCCCAAGTGGCATCCTGAGATTTGACGGCTTCATCCCAGGGCTAGATGAGGACACTCTACTATGAGAGCCCATGGAGCATGTATCTGTCGACGCCTCCACGGTATGCAAATTTTCCTCTTATTTTACTTTGCACACATGTTGAAACTACTGAGCAAACCATTTGTCTCTGTTGCACATATATTGATAAAACTTTCAATTGATAGGTGATCACCAGGAAGGTAGGCGGCTGTGGCTCTATATCTGGCCCCCGACATTGGTATGAGTGGCTTCTCGCAGAGGTCTGCACTTTAGTTGATGCTATTGGCTTTGGGCCCTTCTGCTCCAAGCTCATACAGATGGTGGGATACCACTGACTCATTTCACTTCTCATTGACTAGGGAGATAACGCTGACCCCATACGACTATTCGATGCTGACTGGTTTGCGGATAGCCACTCTAGATGGCTCGAAAAAGGTGAATTTTAACAGTTTCAGCCTGAACGCCCTTTTTCATTTAAGTCGCACTTCTCTTTGCTTTCCATTCCTCCATGTTGTGGTTCGAAGTTGGAACCCGATCATACATGTATTTCAATTTGGATCTCAAGATATGTGTCCAACACTCTAAGAATTTCAAGCACTGATGGAGTCCCGGCATGACGAAGAAATCATGCCGAAGCCCCGTTTTGGCTATGCCTAGGCTTTGGGTTAGATGTGTGGATTATCGTTGCACAAGGCTCAGTCTTTGGCTCATGACGGGGAACTGGACATCCCCAATTTAGTTCATCGGTTTTCTGCTATTAGAGATAGGAGCAATCTTCTCTGGCGTAGCCACCAACAGCAAGCTCTCTGTTTATGCCTACTTGCACAATTCCTAATTGCCCCTAGTTTCGGCGGAGCTAGCATTCGGTTGATTGATGTAACCCAAGGCTTGAAAGTGGGCAAGAGTTGCATGGGTTTAGCACTGGCCGAAACTTTGATGGGTTTGGATGCTTTCTGTTGGGAAGAGACTACCCGCTTTGCAGGGAGCCCACTACTTCTCCAGGTATGATTTTCCACCCTCCTAATTTATGATTCTTACATCACTCAACACTTATTCTCTGTTTTTCTTTCAAAACCCTTTTCTTACTTTTCCTTCAACGAATACCTCTCTATTCTTTAATCTCACTTATTTTTCATCTTTCCCCAAGTATGGTTGATGGATAAACTACAAATAGTGGGCCCTTGCCCCGAATATTTGGCAGGGCTTACTTCTTTCGCCAATGGCTAATTGATTTCCCTTCAGAGGGTTTATGGTGTGATTGAATGTGCAGCCAGTCTGCAACTGATATATCTTGGCGTTGCCCTTGGTTTAATTTAGCCGGGATGAACTACAGCATGTCACGACAGTCGGGTGTAGAGTTAAATTGGCCTTACACATTGTGTGTTCTATTTTCCTCTCCGGTTCTGACGCCAGTTTGGGCATAATCAGATACGTCCAGATGAGGGAGTGGAATACACAGCTTCATTTTCAGTTCGTGCCTCGCACCTGCCCTGGTATCTTGCGGCTTGGAGGATAAGAGAAATTCTGGCCCTTGCCATCAGTTTCAATTACACCATGTTTGAGGAGTGTTTGGCTTGGCTTGAAGAGGAGGCAGAGGTTGGACCATCTTTGGAATAGAGCCACCTAACTTAACTGTGCCCCTAGTTTTACTGCTTCGATCTTTTCTTTTCAAGTTTAAGATGTAAAAAGCAGCTTTGATCTGAATCAAAGAGTTTGGAGAATGTACTTATGTTGAAATCAATAAAATTAAAGTTGCGAATATTGAAAATTTTCCTTTCGGTCCCAAAAATGGTCCAAGTTGTAAAAGGGGTAAAATTTTGAACAAAATCAACTTTTATTAAAACATTTCAAAACAATTTTCAGAAGCGATCACCACCTGACACGCATAGAATCGATCCTTAAGATGTACAATCCCGAATCAAAAGAAATCATAACTGCCCTTGGCTACATGTCATTACTGCTGTTCTATACTTAGCTTTTCTGTCCAAAATATGGAGCACAACTGAACTAATAGATCATGAACAAGGATGACCTAAAAACGGATAGGACAGTTGAATTGGAGATAGTTACGGCCGAAATTCAGGATGAAGTTGCCTACGTATTCCAAAAAAATGAGAATCAGGCCTTACGTAGTTCGGTTTAGGTTCGCTCGAGTATTAACTCTCTCCTTTTATGCTCTAACTTTTACCAAAGCCGCCTTTTAGGGTTTTCAACCTTGCGAGCTCAGTTTTTCTTTATTATTAATTTTTCATACTCTAACTTTTGCTTAGGTTGCCGTTTTGAGTTTTCGGCCTAGCGAGCCTCTCAAGGGTAATATTTCTTCAACTTGTCCATGTTGATCAGTTGCGAGAACTCCAGGCCATCCAAGTCCATAAGAATAACCACCCCTCCTGACCAAATTGACTTGATGAAGTAAGGACCAATCAAGTTAGGTTTGAATTTGCCCCTAGGGTCATGAATGGGAGCTCGATTGTCTTTCAGCACCATGTCCCCTTCCTTGTGATTTTGAAACTTAACCTTTTTGTTAAAAGCCCTAATAATTCAACATTGGTAGCCCTAGACATGATACAAGGCTCTTAGTCTTCTTTCATCAAATAACATCAACTCCACAAACCTACTTTGTTGCCAATCTACCTTTGCTATCTGACACTCAGCCATAATTCATAATGAGGGTACTTCCATTTCAATCGGTAAAACAGCCTCCATCCCGTAGACCAAAGCATAGTGGGTTGCCCCTGTAGATGTTCAGATTGAGGTTCTATTGCCCCAGAGCGCAAATGGTAATTTATTTGGCCAGTCTCTGCAGGTTTCCACCATCTTCTGCAAAATTCTCTTGATATTCTTGTTAGTAGCTTCAACAGCCCCATTAGTCTGTGGCCTATAGGTTGATGACTTATGGAAAGCCATGTTATATTTCTCGAGCAAATCTATCACCTCTTTCTTGAAATGCATTCCATTATCGGAGATAATCTCATTGAGCACTCCATACCTACAGATGATGTTGTTCTTGATGAACTTAATCGATTGCTACCACCCATTTTTTAAAACTGAGCTTCCAACCATTTTGTGAAGTAATCGATTGCTACCAGAATGAATTCATGCCGTTTAACCCTTTTGGCGTAATTGTGCCAATAACGTCTATCACCTAAACAGAGAATGGCCATGGTGAAGTCATGTTTTAAAGCTTCGACGGCGGAATGTTCATACAATTAGCATGAATATGGCATTTGTGACAGCTCCGAACAAAACCAATACAATCCTCTTCCATGGTTGACCAGTAGTAACCTTGTCTAAGAATTTTTCGGGCGATCATCACACTATTTATGTGGGCTCCACACTCTCCTCCGTGAATGGCCTCCATAAGGCGCTTTGATTCTTCTTCCTCTACGCACAACTTGTGCATTCCCAGATGGCCTCTGTAGACTCGACTTTCTTCGCGCACCCCCCCTTTCGGAGAGGCGTGAATTGGTCTTCCTACAGTTCGGACTCCTATCATTGTTCTGAATCTAATCTTACAAAGTGCAATGTGAGACTGATAAACACCAAAGAGTCCAATCCGGCAAATCATTTTGGAAAATTAGATTTTAAATCAAATAATGCCAGAACTGGACTGCTTTGCCAGATTATAGAGTCGCCACCGAAATATTTTATTTTGCGAAAATTTAAGAAACCCTGACTCGTGCTAAAGGCCACGTGTCCTTCATCACCAAAGTTGCCTCGGCTCGGGAACTTGGGTACGAGAGGGAAAGGTCATGACATGAGCACCCCTGCTTGTCCGATCAAAGGATCGGCCTCTACTAAGCATGATATGTTGTTTTATAAACACATGTGTTCTTATTCCGGTTATTAGCTAACTTTGCTACGTGATGCGCACAGCATGCAAGTATGGACTAAATCGCAAGAATTGGAACAAAACAATTCATGTTTGTCTTTCGAAAATGGTTTGAAAGTGCCACCCGCAAGTGGGCTAAAGCGCAGATTTGCCACCCTCAAGTGGGCTTAAAACATGATTTGCCACTTCGTAAAGTGGGCTTAAAACTTACATTCGATGAATTGTTCCAATTCAAGCAACAAAGCCTTCATCCACAGGCATTGATGCAGTTAAATCACTTAAGCAAATAGCCTCATGGCAAGCATGCTATCATGGCAACACTCACACTCATACAAGTATGCTAAAGCGTAATAGCTTACCAAGTACTCTGAGCAAAAACAAAAGGTAGTTAGAAATCAATGCATGATCCTAACTATGTTAACAATGCCTAATGCAACACATGCAAAATGCAACTAAATAGGCTCAGCTACTAGCATGGCATATGAATGCAACAGTTTGATACATGTATTCAAATAGGTATTGAAATACAATGCAATTTGAATGATGCGCTGAGCCTCGGTGCATGCAAGACAAATGAATGAATGCAAACAAGCAAGCATAAGGTATGCTAATCAAAACATGCCCTAATCTAACCATCGAAAGCAGTTAAATAAAAGGGAGAAAGACGTGGAGTTGGAAGACATGCACACACACATGCACACTTATTGCGACATTGTGCCCTCGCGAAGGAAGGTCCGAATGAATAAGCTAAGCTAATCTAGCTAAGCTAACTTAATCTAATTAAACTAATTAGACTAATTATTAAACAACAAATTGAATAACTAGTAAACTACTTACTAATTATTACAACACTTAACTAATTAGCACACTAATTAATTAAATTATAAATTCATGTTATCTAACAAGAAAAGCTTTAAACTTATACTGCCTCAGCTCTGTTTGAAGAAGTTAAACATGCATGCATTTGGTTTTTCACCCCGAAAAGCCTTCTGGTTTGCTCTTGAGAGGCTCTGTTTGCAGGGTGTCTCCAGGAACTTTCATGCATGTGATTAAATTGTGAAATTGAGCTTCATAATGTTGTAATTTGGTATTTGTACCATGTTAGTACATGTATATGTGGAGTTTGAGCCAAAATCATGTGTTTAGAGCCTTTGAATATCAAATTGAAGCTCAAGAACAAGTTCTAGAAAACCCAGAATTTATGATGTCCGCTCGAGCGGGGGAACCACCGCTCGAGCGGGAAATACGAGCTCCCAATATTTTCTGCAGACACGATGTCTGCTCGAGCGGGGAAGTTCATGCTCGAGTGGGAAGCCATGTAGTGAGGCCTTCAGTTCAAGCGCCTGACTTCACGCTCGAGCGTAAATTTGACATAGCCAGTACTTTTGCAGGCCTCATTGGTCTGCTCGAGCGGGATAGTCCACGCTCGAGCAGGGACCCCTATTTCTGAAATTTTGTAATGATGTTCTGTGTTTCATTTTCTGTTCTCTTTCACTTCTAAGTACTCTTAGGCATGCATTGAGTATTGTGAATGAATTAAAGAGTAAGAAAGAAACCTAAAGAGGAATATGTGAATTAAGGAATGGATTAAATCGTTTGTGACCCATATGTGTTATGTGACGTGTAAGGTCAAGCTCCAGGGCAAATCAACCGGCCGATCACTGTGAGTAATATCTGAACAAAGATATTTGAAATATGTTGTTTGTCCAATTGCTTACTTCTATGTAAGTCTTATAAGTGTGATAATTTGAATGGTGGATAATGTTTGCTATGCCAAATGAATGGGCCATAAGCCAGTTTGACATGAAAGTATGAATGGGCCATAGGCTAGTTTGACACGAAAGAATGAATAGGCCACAGGCCAATTTGATATGAAAGTCTGAATGGGCCAAAGGCCAATCCGACATGAACGATAGAATGAATGGGCCAAAGGCCAGTTTGATCTGAATGAAAGAATGGATGGGCCAAAGGCCAGTTTGATCTAAATAAAAGATAAGTGGGTCAAAGGCTAGTATGACACGAATGAATTGGGCTCGAGGCCGTATGATGTGTTCGGAGCCGCAGTCACTTGACCAAAATTGTATTTATATATGCTAATAGAAATAGGAATTGGGCCCAAGGCCGTTTGAAGCATGTTATTCTACATACCGTCTGTATAACTTCTTTGTTTGATATTATTCACTGGGCTTTCCCTCACGCTCATTCATGTGTTTGTAGGTGAGCCAAGAGAGGTCCAAACCCAGCCTCAGTGAAGTTTGTGTGGAACAACCAAGGTTTTGAAGAGTCAGTCTTACGTCTGACGCACGAGACTCGTCTTCGCCCTTTTGCCATCTTTTTATTTTGTCATGTTGGCGAGGACTTTGGTTTATGTTGTATATAGTTTTAATTGGCTGACCTAGACTTGAATGATCATGTATGTGCAGAGCTTTGTATTGTACATATTTTGATATGAGTTATTAATACGTGTACGTATGGTTTGTTATGATGTGCCATGTAAGCACAGCTCTATGGACAAAGTTTTAAATTTTGCTTCCGTTTGGCCCCTTTACTCTATTGAGTTACGTTTGGTTTGGTTTGGTTTGAGGCCGTAGGTAATCTCAGGATTGCTGGCCAGTTATGTCCTTAACCTATGGGGGCGGGTTCAGGTCGTGACACTCTACATTTTTAACAAAGGGAGTAGAGTGGAGAAATTGGTAGATCTTGGTGTATTTGTAAAGAGGGAGTAAGTTCTAGAGAGAGAAGCTTTAGATTTAGGTTTTTGAAATGTTTAGAGAGAGAGAAATGAAAAAGTGATATAAAAAAGTGACTTTTATGAAATGATATACGCACAGTCCGCTTAAGCGCGAGAAATGATGCTCGAGCGTCCAGACACAATAAGTTGTTTTGCTCGAGCACAGATTACACACTCCCAATAGTTTTACAGACAGAAGACCAACGCTCGATCACCATAAAGGCCACTCGAGCCAAGACCACTCGAGCGCAAGAAGTTCCCGCTCGAGCGTAGAATATCACTTCTTAATAGTTTTGCAGACCTGCAAAAGTACTGAGGGTTCATAAAGCCCGCTGGAGCACAAGAAGTGACACTCAAACGAAGGAGTAAAATTTTGGGCAACAAAAATTTGAAAACCAAGCTACCAACCTGTTTCAAATGCAACCAATACAACCCAATAGCCAAACTCAAGGACGCATAAGGGAAATAAGACATGAACAACAATACGAAACCATGAAACTGTAGGATTAGTGGACCTTGATAAGTGCTATTCAGTCAACCCTATTGTTCACTCAAACACTGGGCCCAATGGGGGGTTTGGGTACTTTTGTAATTCCCATGTGCTTCCATGTAACCCTAATTCTATACTTATAAATAGACGAGGGGTCACCTCTTTTAGGTTAAGAGAGAGTTGTATTTTTCTGATCATAGTGAAAATCGCAGTAGCCGTGGACGTCTATTCTGGGGTGAACCATGTAAATCCTTGTGTCCTTGTATGTATGATTTGTTTGATTCAATAATTTCTTTCTTGTTTGTTATTTCATGTCTCACCAATCTTGGTTAGGAAGGGTCAAATTCCTAACAACTAGTATCAGAGCATTGGTTCGAGTGGGAGCGATGGCTATAGATGAAAAGGTTAGAATCGATAAATTCAATGGCACAGATTTTGGCTTTTGAAAGATGCAGATTGAAGACCATCTGTATCAGAAAACACTGTATGAGCCCCTTTCAGGGACAAAACCAGAAAAGATAAAGGATGATGAGTGGACTCTTCTTAATCACCAAGCACTAGGTGTTATTTGGCTAACATTGTCTCACAACGTTGCATTTAACATAGCGAAGAAAAAGACGATAGTGGGTCTCATCGCAGCACTCTCAAACATGTACGAAAAATCCTCTGCCTCAAATAAAGTTTATTTGATGCGTAGATTGTTTAATCTAAGGATGACAAAAGGTGCTTCGGTGGCTGAGCATCTAAACGAATTCAACATTGTGGTAACACAATTGAGCTCTGTGTCTAGCGAATTTAATGATGAGGTTAGGGCTTTGATTCTTCTATCTAGTTTGCCAAAAAGTTAGAATGGTACTGTAATGGCAGTAAGTAATTCTTCAGGAAAAGAAAGTTGAATTACAATGATATTCAAGATTTAATTTTGAGTGAAGAAATTCGTAGGAGGGAATTAGGGAAAAAGTCAGGTTTTTCCCTGAATACTCAAGCCCGAGGAAGATCAGCAGGAAAAAAACCCGAACCGCACTAGATCAAAATCCAAACACAGAAGCAAGTCAAGAACTGGAGAGCGATGGAGTTGCTGGAACTGTGGAAAGAAGGGGCATCTAAAGGGAGATTGCCCGGCATTGAATGAGAACAAAGTTGATCAAAATCAAAAGTTTGCTAATACTGTAACGAAGGAGATTTATGATGCTTTGATCTTGAGTATTGACAGCCCTCTTGAATCTTGGATTTTAGATTCTGGGGCTTCATTCCATTTTGCTTCACAGAGAGAAATCATGGACAATTACATTGGTGGTGATTTTGGGAAAGTTTATCTAGCTGATAATGAACCTTTGAAGATTGTGGGTAAAGGGGATATAACAATCAGGTTTGGAAGCTATAGAATGTCAGACATGTGCTTAGTTTGAAAATAAACTTGATTTCTGTTAGACAACTTGATGATGAAGGTCATGTTATAACCTTAATGGGTGGTTTGTGGAAAATCACCAAATGAGCCATGGTTGTTGCTAGTGGGCAAAAAGAAGGCACCCTTTACATGACTATGAACAATAGGGATGCAGTAGCAGTTATTGGTAAGAAGGAAGACTGAAATCTGTGGCACCAAAGGCTTGGACATATGAGTCAAAAAGGGATGAAGGTACTTGCATCTAAGGGGAAACTGTCATATTTGAAATCAGTGGACATTGACTTTTATGAGGATTGCATCTTCGACAAACAAAAGAGGGTCAATTTTTCAAAGGATAGCAAGAAACTAAAGTTAGAAAAATTGGAGTTGGTTCATACAGATGTGTGGGGACCTGCACCAATTTCATCTCTTGGAGGATCATCATACTATGTTACCTTTATCGACGACTCAGGGAGAAAGGTATGGGTTTATTTTCTGAAACATAAATGTAAAGTTTATACTACTTTTAAGAAATGGAAAGCCTTGGTGGAGACTGAAACGGGTCTGAAAATTAAGTGCTTGAAATCAGATAATGGAGGGAAATATGAGGACAATGAGTTCAAAAAATATTGTGCAGAAAGTGGAATTAGAATGGAGAAGATTGTTCGAAAGACACCTAAACATAATGGCGTTGCAGAATGCATGAATAGAACTCTGAATGAACATGCTAGAAGTATGAGGATACAGGCCGAATTACCAAAGATGTTTTGGGCAGATGCAGTTAAACACTGTAGCGTATCTGATTAACCGTGGTCCATCTATTCCATTGGATAGAGAGTTACCAGAAGAAGCTTGGAGTGGTAAAGAGGTAAATCTTTTTTTTTTTTTTTGAAGGTATTTGGCTGTGTTTCATATGTGCATATAGATTCTGCTGATAGAAGTAATCTTGATCCGAAATCTATTAAATGTACTTTTATTGGGTATGGCATTGATCAATTTGGTTATCAGTTTTGGAATGCTAAAAATCAGAAAATAATCAGAAGTACAGATGTCATATTTAATGAGAAGGCAATGTATAAAGATAAGGATAAGTCTGCATGTGAATCTGAATCTGAATCTATTACTTGTCATGAGCATATTGAGTTGGAGGAGATTAGTGAGAGTGATTTGAATAGTAGGATTCAGAATAATCTTGAAAAACTTATTCCACAAACTGAGCCACATACTCCTACTCCTAAGTTGAGATGATCAGAAAGAGAGTCTAAACCTACACAACATTGGTCTCCATCTTTACATTATTTGTTGTTGTCTGATGGGGGTGAACCTGAAAGTTATGATGAGGCTTTGCAGGTTGATGATTCAATTAACTGGGAGTCAGCTATGCAGGATGAAATGGATTCACTCATGAAAACCAGACATGGGAGTTGACTGAATTACCAATGGGTATGAAAGCTTTGCACAACAAGTTGGTTTATAGGGTCAAACAGGAACATGATAGGAGTAAACGCCACAAGGCCCAATTGGTTGCAAAAGGATTTCAGCAAAAAGAAGGGGTTGACTACACTGAAATTTTCTCTCCAATTGTGAAGTTAACCACTATCATATTGGTGTTGGGAATTGTGGCTGCTGAAGATTTGCATCTTGAGCAGATGGATGTGAAGACGACTTTTCTCCATGGTGATTTGGAGGAGGAAATTTACATGAAGCAACCATAAGGTTTCTTGGCACGTGGCAAAAAGGAGTTTGTATGCAAACTTCGAAAAAGTTTGTATGGTTTGAAACAAGCCCCAAGGCAGTGGTACAAGAAGTTTGATGGGTTTATGTGTAGCAGCGGTTTTACAAGATGTCAAGCAAATCATTGTGGTTATTTCAAGAGATTGGACAAAAGTTATATTATTTTGCTCTTATATGTTGATGATATGCTTATCGCAGGATCTAGCATTGAAGAGATAAAAAGATTGAAGAAACTTTTATCTAACCAATTTGAGATGAAGGATCTTGGAATTACAAACAAAATCCTTGGTATGAGGATCCACAGGGACGAGGCAAATGGTACTTTCAAGTTGTCACAGGCTGAGTATGTCAAGAAAGTTCTCAAGAGGTTTAGCATTTTTGGTGCAAAACTAGTAAGCACTCCATTGGCTAGCCACTTCAGACTTATCAAAGAGCAATCTCTGAAGACTGAAGAAGAGCAGACTTAAATGGAACAAGTTCCATATGCTTCAGCTATCGGTAGCATAATGTATACTATGGTTTGTACTAGACCAGACATTGCACATGCAGTGGGAGTGGTTAGTAAGTACATGAGTAATCCAAGCAAACAGCATTGGGAGGCACTGAAATGGATCCTTAGATGCTTGAGTGGTACTACAGACATGCCACTTTGTTTCAGATGAACCGGCATCGGGTTACATGGTTATGTTGATGCAGACTTGGCTGGTGATATAGATAACAAAAAGAGTACTATTGGTTATGTTTACACATTGGGTGGTACAACAATGAGTTGGATTTCACAGTTACAGAAGATTGTGGCCCTTTCTACAACAGAGGCTGAGTATGTTGCTACTACTAAAGCTGAGAAGGAGATGACTTGGTCACTAAATTTCCTAGTAGAGTTGGATAAGACGCAAGAGATGAGTATTTTGCATAGTGACAGTCAAAGTGTTATTCATCTTGCAACGAAGCTGGCTTTTCATTCTAGGATGAAACAAATTCAGCTGCGATACCATTTCATTCGTTCACTCGTAGATGATGGAGTCTTATCTCTTGAAAAGATCCAAGGCAGTAAGAATCCAATAGATATGTTAACCAAGGCAGTCGCCATTGACAAACTAAAGTTGTGTGCAACTTTAGTTTGCCTTCAAGATTGATGAAGGAAGATTGAGTTGTTACGGTGTTCCTCTATGTGATGAAGATGATGGAGAGCTTGTGTTATTAGGTTCCAAGTGGGAGATTGTTGGATAGGTGGACCCTGATAAGTGCTGTTCACTCAAACACTGGGTCTAATAATGGGTTTGGGTACTTTCGTAATTCCCATGTGCTTCTGTGTAAACCTAATTCTATACTTATAAATATGAGGAAGCACCTCTTTTGGGTTAAGTTGTGTTTTTCTGATCATAGTGAAAACTGCAGCAGCTGTGGATGTAACCCTATTCTGGGGTGAACCATATAAATCCTTGTGTTCTTGTGTGTGTGATTTGCTTGATTCGTTAATTTCTTTCTTGTTTGTTATTTCGTGTCTCACTGATCTTGGTTAGGAAGGGTCAAATTCCTAACAGAAACCCTAGTCTAGAATAACAAATGGGTCAAGTCTAAACCTGAATCACTATAATATAATCTCCCCCCTCCCCCTAAAGAATTTTGTCCCCGAAATTACAAATCAAACTTTAAAACCATGTTTAAGCCAAATCGATTCCAACACCACAACCCATCCACCGGTCATTCATTCTCCATAACATGATAAACAAGTTCTCAATACTGAATATACAATTCACATTTCCAAAACATATATAATGTTTGTATTAAATCAACATAACAAAAGTTTCATTACATGCTCAAATGTTAACAAATAGGTCCGGATACTTCTCACGGACTTCCAACTTACGTTCCCAAGTTGCTTCCTCAACTCCATGATGTCGCCATAATACTTTAACCAAGAGAATTGTCTTGCCTCGTAAGACTTGGTCTCAAGTATCCAAGACTCTTACCGGTCTCTCCTCATACGAGGCATCGTCATCTACCTCTAAGTCGGTCCAATCCAATGCGTACGATGGATTTGGCTCATACTTTCGAAGCATACAAATATAAAACACATCATGAACCCTAGAAAGCTGTGGCGGCAAGGCCAAGCGATAAGCTACCTCTCCAATCCGTTCAAGGATCTCAAAAGATTCAATGAATCTAGGGGACAACTTCCCACTCTTCCTAAACCTCATCAAACCTTGCCTAGGCGATATGTTCAAGAAGACATAATCTCCTACCTCAAAAGACAAAGGTCTCCTCTTACGATCGGCATAACTTTTCTGGTGACTCTGGGTCATAACCAACCTCTTACGGATAAGTGCAACTTTCTCTGTCATTTCCTGGACTAACTCTAGACCCAACATTGGTGCATCACCCACCTCGGCCCAACACACAGGGGATCTACACGGTCGGCTATACAAGGCTTCAAACAGTACCATGCCAATACTTGACTGAAAGCTATTATTATAGGAAAACTCCACTAAGGGCAACTGCGTCTCCCATGGCCACTTAAAGTCAAGAACACAACCCTGAAGCATATCCTTGAGGATTTGAATAATATGCTCGGACTGCCCGTCAGTCTGAGAATGATACGAAGTGCTAAAAGTCAATCTCGTGCCCAAGGAATTCTGTAGACTCTGCCACAAACGAGCCATAAAATGCAGATCTCTATCTGAAACACTTATCATAGGGACCCCATGAAGTCTCACTATGTCCCTAATATAAAAGTCGGCTAGATAATCTACCGAGTTATTCACGCGCATAGGTACAAAGTGCGCCGACTTGGTTAACCGGTCAACTAACACCCAAAGCGTATCACTACCCCATTGAGTCCTAGGAAGACCCACAACAAAACCCATCGTGACATGCTCCTACTTTTACTCGGCTATAGGCAAGGGTTGTAATAAATCCGCTGGCCTCTGATGTTTGGCCTTCACATGTTGACAAGTAAGGCACTTTGATACAAACACGACCACATCCTTCTTCACTCCCCTCCACCAAAATTGGCAACTAAGGTCATGATACATCTTTGTGCCTCTCGAATGCACCGCAACACGTGAATAGTGAAACTCTCTGAGTACTTCCTCTCGATAAGACTCCGATACGAAAAGATAGTCACGGTATCTAACGCTCGTATCAGGATACACATTCAAGCCTTTCTTTACCTTCTCATTAGAGATCTTTTCTCGGAGGGTTTCTACCTCAAAAGCACTCTTATGCACTTCTATCACTCAGTTCACAAGTGTAGGTTGTGTAACTACCGAAAACAAGGTTACAGACTCAACGGACTCGCCAAGATGCAAGTCAAACTCACCAATAACACCCAACATCTCCCATTCCCAGATGGGAATACAAGCTACACTGCTAATAGATTTCCAACTCAAGGCATCGATCATAACATTGGCTTTCCCCGGATGATAATAACTCAAAATCATAATCATAATCTTCTATAAACTCCATCCACATCCTCTGCCTCAGATTTAAGTCTTTTTGTATAACCAGATATTTCATACTTTTGTGATTAGAAAACACTTCAAACTTCTCACCATACAGGTAATGCCTCTAAGTCTTGAAGGCAAGGATCACTGCGCTAGCTCTAGGTCATGAGTAAGCTAATTCCACTCATGTGTTTTCAAATGCCGCGAGCCATAAGCTACTACCTTCCCCTCTTGCATCAGCACACAACCCAAACCTTCTCATGAAGCATCACAATACACCAAATAGCCCAAACCTCTCTCCGGAATAATCAATACTGGAGCAGTGATAAGTTTCACCTTAAGCTCTTGAAAAGACTTCTCACAAGTCTCACTCCACACAAACTTAATTCATTTCCTCATCAGTCTAGTCAATGGTGAGGTTAATCTAGAGAAATCTTTCACAAATCTATGGTAATACTCGGTCAATCCCAAGAAACTACAGATCTCAAAAGCATTCTTAGGTTATTCCTAATCTTGCACTACCTCTATCTTGGATGAATCTACAGTCACCCCTCCTCCAGATACCACATAGCCGGAGAATTTCACTTCTCCCAACCAGAATTCACATTTCCCGAACTTAGCATAGAGTTTGTGGGCTCTAAGCAACTCAAGTACCACTCGCAGGTGTTCCTCATATTCCTCCTCAGAGGATGAGTAAATCAAGATGTTGTCCACAAAGACGACTACAAAGCAATCTAAGAACTCACAGAAAATTCAATCAATCAAGTCCATAAACACAGCCGGTGCATTGGTTAGCCGAAAAGGCATCACTAGGAACTCATAATGGCCATACCGTATATGGAACGCCATTTTCTGGATATCTTTCTCCCTTACCCTTAACTGGTGATAACCCGATCTCAGGTCTATCTTGGAATAGCAACAAGGCCCCTTCAACTGATCAAATAAATCATCCATACGAGGTATTGGGTACTTGTTCTTAATAGTTACTCGATTCAACTTCCGGTAATCAATACAAAGTCGCAACGCACCGTCTTTCGTTTTGGCAAAGAGAGTCAGTGCTCTCCAAGGTGAAGTACTAAGGTGGATAAAACAATCTTCAACTCACTCAACTCAGCGGGTGCAAATCTATATGGTGCCATAGAAATCGGTGTCATGCCAGACACTAAATCAATAGAGAACTCAATCTCTCGGTGACATGATAAACTAGTAAGATCCTCGAAAAAAACATCCAGTTAATCACAAACTACCCTTGGTAATTCAACTCAGACCTCGTCACACTCACTACCCATGAAGTTTGAAGAAGACAACTAAGCTCACTCCAACCACGCGGATCATAAACTGGTGATAAGACTTTATCGGCTCTATCCCCCATGAAATAAAAGCAAACACCGCTCAAGGTACATACAACAACCCTCTAACGGTAACAATCTATGATAGCCCGATACAATGACAACTAGTCCATACCTAATATAACATCAAAACTCGACATGTCAATCAACACAAATGCAAAAGGAAGCCAGCGACCGGCAATCTCTATGTCACAACCCCGACACCCCTGCGCCAAAACCATCTCACCACCAATAGGTGACTCTACACTGAGAAGAGATGTTAACCGAGCCAACTCTAACCCCAAAGCTGATGCAAATGCAAGTGAGATAAATTAATGGGATGCCCCCATATCAATCAACACCATAGCAATGGAATTGCATAACAAGAAAGTACCTCTCACTACCGAAGGCGCTGGTACTAGGTCTAGTGCGGTAACAGTATACACACGCCTTGTAGATCTCTGCTCAACCTGCTCACCCCTTGAAGCATAAGCCTGATGCACTGACTGAGTGAACGAGGCTCCCTGATTGGCCCTCGATGCCAGAACTGACTGTGCAGGCTGGTGGCTTTGTGTTTTCCTCAAACCAAACGCACTAGCTGTGCCACCCAACTGTGGGCAACACCTTTTCATATGCCCTGCCTACCCACACTGATAACAAGTGAGCAGCTGCCGTCTCCCCTAGCTCTGGCTTTGAGAACAAGCTACGAGCGGTACAAACTGCTGCCCTCCTCCCCTCTGCGGGCAAGCTAGAGACTTGTGGCCCAACTAGCCACACTTAAAGCAGGTGAAATCTCCCTAACCACCTCTCCTAGAACCCAAACTCGACACTAGAAAAGTGGACCTAGACTATACTCCCTAGGACTCCTGTGAGTTAGAACCCCTCTACCTCCTACTGTCCTCCTGAACATCCGAACTCCTCCTAGATCCCCTTATCCGCTCCTCCTCTATCTGCATCATGGCCTCAAGATGAGTCGTAGCCTCCACAAGACGTCCATAATCTCTACTCATTGACCCGGCCACTTTGAACATGAGCCCGGTCCTCAACCTCTTCTCAAACTCTAAACAACGACGCTTCCCAGTCGCCACGAATTCTATTGGAACAATCTTTTATGAATAAGATAATAATGTGAAACAAATAAAACAAATAAAAATAAATTACTTACAAAATTCATTTAACGAAACAAATAAGTACAAAAAATGATCAAGTCGAGTGTGTGACACTCTGTCCTTAAGATAGATTCGCCCCGCTCTAGAGCTTACGGATAAATGGCATCAATCTCCTAGGATACAATGATCTTACACAGATTGTAGTAGCACTCCAAACAATCTGTACGGTGAACTAGAACCTGTGTTCTATTGTAGACATCCCATTTTTGACCGACCTCAAGACTTAGACTTGATTGCTTGTGCACTCGATGATTATGATTGCATTTGTTGGCTTTGAGTGCCCGAAATTCTCGCTGGAACGCCCTGTCTTTGAGCCTTTGAAGCTTGTCCATTTTGTGCTTTGTTTTGGACCAAAACCTTGTTGTTTCTAGCCTGGACCTTGGGGTGACCGGTCGGCCACCACCATCGACTGTCGACCATGGCTCATGGTTGTCGACCATTGGTGTGTTTGGTCGGCCACTAGTGTCTTTTTCTAGATATTTGTTGAGAGCTGTGATAGCTGTTGGCACAATGAGTTGCATCTGCCTACACGTGTATGGTGGGATGTTTCTAAGCTCAAAACTTGTTTTTCTATATATGTGGGGGTTCCTCCTCCATTGTAGAGGGTTAAAAATTTTGGAACAAAAAATCTCCCTCTCTCTAGATTTCCCTCTCTCTCTCTCTCTCTCTTGCAATTTTGTGCTTAGTTGCTTGTTTTCTCTACACTTTTACATACACTACCTTAATCAAAAGTTGTTTCTCTTTGGCCTGAGGTTATTTGAGACCCTCTTTGAGCTCTAGCAAGTGGTTTTAGCTTGGTTTGGTGCCTAAACTTGAGTTTTGCTTCAAAGTGTGGAAGTTTAGGCTATCAGTGGCACACAGCCACCCCTGTAGCCGATCGGCCACCATTGGTAGCCAACCGGCCCCATGTCGGCCATCCATGAAAATTGCATAGTGTGTTGGTAAGGTGGAGCAGAGGTGTTCTGGAAGTTGGCAGCATTTTCAGTGTTCGATGCGCAAACAGCGGCATCTAGCAGTAAGGCAGTGGCTTTTCGGGTGGAAATTAAGCATGCATGGGCCTTTCTCGCCTCCCAGGATTAGCTAATCGGTTCAATTAGCAATAGATCAAATATGTGTTGTAATTAATTAGCTGTTGCTAATTTAGTGTTGTAATTAATTAGTTAGTTTAACTAGTTATTCAACTTCATTTTGTAATTAGTTAACTAGAATAGTTGATTAATTCGAGTTTTGTAATAATTAGTCAGCTTAATTAGCGTAGCTAGTTGGTTAGCTTATTCATTCAGACCCTCCTTCATGAGGGCGTAGTGTTGTAATAAGTGTGCGTGCGTGTGTGTATGTCTTCCAACCCCACGTCTTTCTCCTTTTTATTTAATCGTTTTTGATGGTTAGTTTAGGGACATATTTCAACTTAGCATACCTTATGCTTGCATCCATTCATTCGTATTACATGCACCGAGGTTCGGCGCATCATTCAAACTGCAATTTTATTTCAATAATTCTTTGAATACGTGTTTAACCGCATGTTATTGCTTCATATGCCACATTAGTAACCAAGCCTATTAACTGCATTATTGCATGTGTTGCATTAGACATCTTGTATAGTTAGGATCATGCATCTTTCTAACTAGTTTCTGTTTTGGCTTGGAGTACTAGATGAGTTTTTATGCTTTAGCATACTCGCATGAATGTAAATGTTGCCATGTCTAGCATGCTTGCCATGAGGCTATGTTCTTAAATGCTAAACTGCTTGAAATGCGTGTGGATGAAGGCTCGTTGTTTGAATTGGTACAATTCAACAAATGTGTGTTTTAAGCCCACTTTGTTGAGTGGCAAATCATGTTTTAAGCCCATTGTGTTTGGTGACAAATCCGCAAACTTTAAGCCCACTTGAGGTGGCAAATTCAAACCATTTTCACGAACAAACATGAGTTGAATTGTTCCAAATTGAGCAAACTAGTCTATACTTGCTTGTGCACATCACATAGTAAAGCTAGCTTAATAACCCGAACAAAAACACATAATGTTGATAAAATATCATATCATGATTAGTAAAGGCCGAACTTTGATCGAGCGAGCAGGGGTACTCAATTCACAACCTTCCCCTCTCGTACCCAAATTCCCGAGCCGAGGCAACTTTGTTGATGACGGACACATGGCCTTCGACACGAGTCAGGGTTTCCTAAATTTCTCTAAAATAAAATATTTAGGTAGCGACTTTGTATCTGGCAAAGCAGTCCAATTTTGGCACTTTCGATTCAAAATCAATTTTCTAAAACGATTTGCTGGATTTGGACTCTTTGGTGTTTATCAGTTTCACATTGCACTTGTGAGATTAGATTTAGAACCACGGGAGTCCGAACTATAGAACTTTCTTTCAAACCTTCCAAAAGGGGCACGAAAAAGTCAAGCTACAGTTTCTGGCAACTCCACTGGGAACTTAGAGAACTTGACTCGAACTCATGATATGTTATTTTATTTACACTTGTGTGTTTCTTTACATTTGCATTTGCATTGGTGTGCCTAAGTCACAGTGTTTGCCATCTGCTATTCCTGAACGGTTTGTTGGAGGCTTGCTTGGAAAAGCTTGCCAAAAGGCTGACCAGTTGTGGGCTCTGCTATGATGGGAACGCAACCCTTGGATCTGGACTACCACTGTACCATTTGATCCTCCTTTCACTTCTCGGTGTTAGGTGCAAGAGGTATATTAGGTAGTCTTGTTGAGGTAACCTTTTGACCAATCGACCTAGTTGCATATCAGAAGCCATAGAGACTGTTCCAAACTAGGATAGGATGCTTACTCGAATTCAAGATTGTGTGAAACACTTTGCTTGAATAGTGAACCCTAGCTCCTGACGAAACTAGGATAGAGTAACCCTACCCCATCATAGGGGTGTTTTGGATCTCACTTAACTGGTATGTTCTTTTGGAGTGAAACTCTACAGGAATGTATGTATCAGTTGCAAGTATGGGTATCAGCTTTTTGAAGGCAGAATTCAGTATTAAGCATGGTTCTATGACTTTGATTACATCAATGTACTGATTAGAATCCGAGCAGAGGCGCTGTGCGGTTTTTTATTTTTGTTTTTCTTTTGCTTTATTTCTTTTTGCAAGGTAGTTTTTCGTCATTGCTTTAGACGATTCGGTTATCATCTAAGCACTCTGGACCCGAGTAAGAGGGATTTGCAGATCTAAAGATCTTATCAGGGGACAGCCAGTGTTTGTTTCACTCCCACCGGTTACCAGACGGAGGAGGATCAAGCAGAATTCACCAATCTAACAGTCACCTTTTACTTTGTCTGTGCGCAGTCAAGCCTAGTCTTTTACTTCTACTCCAGAAAGAGGGCATTTGCCAGTTTTGGTAACCCAAAATCCTCCAGTCATCATGGAAGATATACTTCGTCAGCTCCAGTAGACCATTGAGACTATACAGCTAGATGCTACCCGCCAAGTCGAGATCACAGACCGCCAAGCCGAGGTCGTAGCCTGCTAAGCAGAAGTGATAGAAAGGCTTTAGCAACAACAACCACAACCGGCAGTAGCCTCTGCATCCCATGCACCCCCAGCGGGAATTCCGGCACCCGGGGTCACAGTCAATATCCAAGAGGATATGGGCATCCCGGTAGATCCAATCCCACCTCAAACCTCCAAGGCACCAGTTTACCAAATAAAGGCACCATTCGAATTCAAGGTCAACCCCACTGCATTGAAGGTCAACAAGCTAGAAAAGCTCTTCAAGCGGGCGCAGGGCATGAATTCAATCCCTGACATTGAGGATGGATACACAGATTCCGCAGTAACTCTGCCGAAAAGATTCAAGATGCCGTGCATAAATCGGTTTGACGGCTCCAGGGATCCTATGGTCCATCTACGGTGATTCTCAGACATCTTACACCTGATGGGCCTCACCAGACTTCAGAAGTTGTCTCTTTTTGGCCGAACCCTGTCGGGTATAGCGGCCATCTGGTATGCAAAATTGGAAGACTCTGTGAAACAAAACTTGAAGGAAATGGCTGAGTCCTTCATCACACAGTACTCCTACAATACCCAAATCAAGATCACTATCCGTGATCTTGAAGCAACCCATCAGGAACCGAAGGAAGGCTTCTCGGACTTTGTGACTCGATGGAGGGCCAAGGCGTCTATGATGACTATTCAGCCATTTGAAAAAGACCAAATCAGAATGGTAGTCCATAACTTGCAAGGGAGACTATTACATAAAATGATAGTCTTGCCTTTATTTACATTTGCTGAGCTCCATGAAATAGGGTTGCAAATTGAGGATGCAATGAGACAAGGTCTAATAGACCATGAGAAGGAACAGCCCAAGAGGCCCTTTATATGCAACTTCAATGCAAACACGAGCTGTAGCACTTCCGCACGGCCTTCGGATGTGAGCATGGTCACCACCACACCCAAAACTGTCAACCCGTTCGCTAGTACATCCAATACAACTTCACAAACCTAGAGCCATCAAGCCCGAAACCAAAGGGTCTTCACCCCGCTCTATATGACTTTGTCCAAAGCCCTAGGGGTCTTGATCAAAAAGGGGCATCTTAAGCCGTTAGAATAACAGCCACTACCCGATCATCTCCCTCCGAAACACAACCCGACCAAATACTGTTCTTTTCATCAGCAGCATGTTCATGATACTGATCAGTGCTACAGACAGCGTCATGAGATTTAAGATCTCATCGACAATAAGGTGATAGCGCCTCTCCAAAAGCCAAACATCACTACAAATCCTCTCCCATCACATAACCAAGTCCTTCCACCCCGGCAAATAAACCTCGTCCACACACTAGCCGTCCCTTATGACCCAAGTATATACATCACCCATTTCCACCTACCTAAATAGACGTTATTCATCCCTGAGAGCACAGACTTGTGCATGATAAGCACGTCCTCACTTCAACCCAAACTAGTGGTGGTGCCTATGGAAGATAAATGGAGGTCAGCCTTGGTGGAGAATGCCAGTCTATTGCACGAGGGTTTTGAGGACTTATCTGAGGGGATGTACAACCCGAGCTACTATATTGTGCCAATCAATCAAGCTAAGCCAGAAGTGGTGTTGCCAACTACGATAGAGGTTAGTGCAGTTCGAGAAAAATGGACCAAGTCAGGGATTAGATGATCTAGCCAACCTGGAGGAGGACATAGACAATTTACAATTTTTTGATGAGCAAGATCAAGGGGACGTGCATATTGATTGGTTTGATCTGAATGAGTCGACAGACAATTCTGGGTGGCTAAGTGATGAACCCGATATAGATGAGAGAACTGGATCGAAGCTGGAGGAACAGAAAGCGGGGACAGCTGCAATAGCCGATGGAAAGGGTAAACTACCGGAAAACACCGATGAGAAACAGTCAGCTCAGGAATTAGGCATTGTTAGTACTGTGCATACAGAACAAGAAGCCGCGCTGGAGAAGTTTAGACAAGAAATAAGTGAAAACAATCAGAAAACTGGAAAAGTTCAACACCCTGCGAGGAATGTTTGTAACAATGGAATGATCCGAACGGAGCTGGACGAGTGCCTGTCGGCTACTGAAGGGGTCTGGTGGGATGACGATGACTTACACTTGGCCCATAGTGATGAGGATTGGGGTAAAGACCTTCCTGACAACACTTAGTATGTGGAAGAAGTCGACCATATGACAAGAAGTGGCCGATATTTCAAACCACTGTATCTGGACCAACCCGAGGGATCTGGGAAGGATAAAGAAGTTGAGAAACAGAGGGAAAAGTAGTTAGAAGAAGAGGTTGTGCTGAAATAGTTGAAGAAGATTCAAGCTAACATATCTATCTAGGGTCTGCTTATGGCTTCACGAGTGCACAAACAAGCTTTACTGACAGCAATGGATAAAGCTAAGTTGTCCATCGACACCACCCCGGAACAACTGGTGGGACTAGTCGTCCCGGGAGGTTCTACGCCAACTTTGACCTTTTCAGATAAGGAATTACCGCCAGAAGGCTCTACACACAACAAGCCTCTATACATATCCATAAAGTGCCGAGAAAAGTGGATACCAGTGATATTGGTCGACACCGGGTCGACAATCAACGTTTGTCCCTGTCGTACGGCTTATGCTATTGGTCTGAAACCGGTCGATTTTGTGCCTACAGCCCAGGTGATTCACGCGTATGACAATACAAGCAGAGAGGTAATGTGGACAGTGTAGATTAGAGTACAAGTTGGCCCAGCTTAGCAGGACATCGAGTTCCATGTTCTGGACGTTCCAGCCACTTTTAACTTACTACTTGGGTGACCCTGGCTGCACCAAGTGAAAGTCACCTCTTCCACTCTCCACTAAATGCTAAAGCACCCCCACGAAAAAAGGGTGGCCATAGTCTTCGGAAATTCATCTATACACATCCGCCAAAGGTCACTACACCTGTGCTAGAAATTGTGCATAGTGAAGAGGATGTTTTCCTCTCTGGATTTACATTTGGCCGAGGCCCGGGCAGTACAAACCATCCTGGCATCGGATGAGGGCTTATATGTCAGTGCTCCATCGATCTACTTCATGAATAAACTCCAACACATGCCAAGAATGGGATTAAGGAGAAGCGGCCGAAAGGGTGTTATTGCGTTTACCCATGTGCCACATAACCAGCATGCCTTTGGTCTCAGCTATATGCCCACCAAAGAAGACTGGGTGAGAAAAGGGAAAGAGATGGCAGGAAGAGCGAGAGCAAAGTAGGCCGGAAAGCGCTATGAACTTGTGCACCGACCTATCTGGGGAACCCTGAATGGCTATTTTGTTTGGGAGGGTAAAGACTTCCCATTCTGTGGTTTCTCTGAACCCTGGTTCAATTCTAAGAAGCAACGTGTTCCCGGCTTTGAGATTTTCTTTGACTTATAACTGCAAGAAAGTGATGCAGAGGAATAAACTGAACTAACCACTAAGGTTGCAAAAAGCATAGAAAGTGATTCCAACAACGATGAGTTTGAGATAAGGAAAGCACTGGCATGTCTCCTTTTGGATCCTCCGATCAACTCAGAGAGCTTGGGGGATGACTTAACCGTTTCCATGATCGAGGACCAATTGGGTGCCAACCCTTCTAGCAGCATCTTAGATGCATCTGACGCACCATCCCTCATTTGGCAGCTGGAGGAAGGCTACCTATCTAGCAGTTCCAAGCCGGGTAGTGAACCAGAATCTGATTCCACAGAGTATGTGGAGTCAGAATCAGATTCTGGTTCCTCTGAGTCTAGGTCCGGTATTCCTGGGGTTGATAACCCAGATGCCGAGGTTTTGTCCAGGTCGTCTTTTTCCTTTTCTTTTGAGCTGGTTATAACCGAGGATTTAGATGAACTGGACTTTTTGAATGAGAATGCCACTGCAGATTCTGAGTATTTCTCTATGCCTCTTGTTTACTACATTGATCATGATTTTCAAAATTTTGATGAAAACGATGAGGAAGGAATTCCTCTGGTTTTGAAAATTTTGATTAATCGAGAGGAAGAGAGGTTTGTAAAACCCCTTGTTGATGAAATCATTCCAATTAATGTGGGTGCTAAGAAGGATCCTCATCTGGTCCATATCGGGTCCACGTTGTCTTCAGAGGAGCACAAGCGCTTAGTCACTTTATCAAATGATTTCAAAGTTGTTTTCGCATGGTCCTATGAAGACATACCTGGAATCAATCCTAAGATTGTACAGTATCGGATCCCTCTTGACCCCGAAGGTCGACCCATCAAGTAGAAGTTACCGAGAATACCCCCGGATTGGGCTTTGAAGATTAAGGAGAAGGTCACCAAGCAGATAGACGTAGGGTTCTTACTAGTATTAGAGTATCTAACTTGGTTGGTCAACATTGTTCCAGTGCCAAAGAAAGACAGCAGAATTTGGGTGTGTGTAGATTTGACTTTCCTCTGCCGCACATTGATGAATTAGTGGACTTCACTGTAGGTCATGCGTTGCTCTCCTTTATGGATGGATTTTCCGGGTATAACCAGATTTTGATGGCACCCGAAGACAGAAACAAAACTACTTTCACTACACCGTGGGGAACCTACTGTTATCAGGTGATGCCATTTGGGTTAAAGAATGCTAGGGCTACCTGCCAATAGGCTGCAACCACAATTCTGTAGGATATGATCCATAAAGAGGTCGAGGTGTACGTGGACGACATGATTGTCAAGTCTAAGTAAAGAGAGGACCACTACACCGCCTTGAAGAAATTTTTTCAACAAATCAAAGAATACAGACTGAGGGTGAATCCACAAAAGTGCACTTTCGGTGTAACAGCAGGGAAAATGTTAGGTTTCTTGATCACACAAAGGGGCATCAAGGTAGATCCTTCCAAACTCAAGGCCATCCTAGAAATGCCACCACCAAGGACTAAAAAGGAGGTGCGAGGATTTCTAGGCAAAGTGCAATTCATAAGACTGTTTATTAATAAATTAACCTTGACTTGTGAGCCACTAGTTGGTCTCCTGAAGAAAGGAAAGAAATTCTGATGGGATGACCGATGTCAATTCACTTTTGAGCAGATCAAGCAATACCTTCAGAATCTGCCCGTGTTATCGCCGCCAAAGCTAGAAAAGCCCTTGATTTTGTATTTGTCAATCGTGGACACAACAATGGGATGCATGCTTGCTCAAAAATCTAAGGATAGGGTGGAAAAAGCCATCTATTACCTACGTAAGAAAATGCTGGATTATGAGACCGGCTACACTCCACCAGAGAAAGCTTGCCTAGCCTTGGTATGGGCTACCAGGAAATTGAGGCACTACTTGTTAGCCCACTCCATAATTATGGTTTCGAGATTAAATCCCATCAAATCCCTTTGAGAAACTGGTGCTTACGAGTAGGCTAGCTCGTTGGTTGTTCCTTCTCTCTGAATTTGATCTGAAATATGTTACTCACAAGTCTGTCAAGGGAAGAGCAATAGCAAGGTTCCTTGCAGATCACCCAGTGGAAAAGGATGAAGTGGTAGAATACCTGTTCCTAGATGAAGCTATTCTGCAAGTCGAGGAAGAGATTTGAACAATGTACTTTGACGGAGTATCTAACCAATACGATTATGGGATAGGGTTATTGCTAATAGCACCTGACAATTCCCACATACCCGTAGCCTTCAAACTCTGGTTCAAGGTATCTAAAAACGAAGCAGAATATGAGGCGTGTATCGCTGGTTTAGAAGCTGCCCTGGAACTAGGGGCAAAAAGGTTGGACGTCGTTGGAGACTCGAACCTAGTTATGTCTCAAGCAAAAGGAGACTGGAAAGTTAAAGAAGCAAAGATAAAGATCTATCCCCAGCCCTGGATGTTCTAATTCCTAGGTTTGAGAAGCTAACCTTCAAGCATTTACTAAGAGAGAACAACAGGTTCACTAATGCCTTATCAACTCTATCTTCCATGATAGACATCTAGTTTGGAGTCCGGATGCGTCCGATCATTATTGAGTAGAGATATACGCCAGTTTACGAGACTATCACCGCAATAGATAAAGTTCAAGACCAAAACCCTTGGTACTATGATATTTGGAACTTCTTGGAAAAGGAGGTTTATCCACCAAGGGCAAACGCCAAAGATAAGAGAGCAATACGGCGGATGGTCGTTCAATTTACTACTGGTCTACTATGGAGGAGGATTTCATGCCAATCTCATGAACATTTCGCCGTCAAAGCTGTACAACATGACTTCACCATGGCATTCCTCAATCTGGGGAATCGACATCATTGGCATAGTCACACTGAAAGGGTCAAATGGGCATGAATACATTCTGGTGACAATTAATTATTTCACGAAATGGGTGGAAACTTAGTCTTATGCAGTGCTGAAGGCAGCGCATGTGGCTAAGTTCATCTGCAACACAATCATTTGCCGTTATGGAGTCTCAAACGAGATCATTTCAGATAACGGCTCCCATTTCAAGAAAGCATATCCTGCAAAAGATGGTCAAGACTTACGGGGACTAGCCAGACAAATTGCCATTTGAACTCTGGGTTATAGGACTTCAATTCGAACGTCTACTGGGGCAACTCATTACTCTCTTGTTTATGGAATGGAAGTTGTTCTACTGACCAAAATAGAAGTTCCGTCGCTGCGGGTTATGGCTAAGTGTCAGATAGTAAAGGCAGACTAGCAGCAAAGCAGGTTCGAAGAACTAATGTTGTTTGATGAGAGAAGGCTGAAAGCACTATACCATGTTCAGGGTTATCAACGTAGGATTGCTAGGGCTTTTAACAAGAAGGTTAAGTCCCGGAATCTCAAAGAAGGGAATTTGGTACTAAAAGACAACCGAGCTCCCATCCATGACCCTAGGGGCAAGTTTAGACCCAATTGGATTGGCCTTACATCATCAAAACTATCTGGTCGGGTGGAGCTGTTATTCTTACGGACCTGGATGGCCTAGATTTTTTTCAACCGATCAACATGAACAAATTGAAGAAATATTATCCCTGAGAGGCTCGCTAGGCTGAAAACCTAAAAGGGCGACCTAGGCAAAATTTAGAGCACAAAAAATTAGAAAAAAAAAAAAAAAAAAAAAAAAACTGAGCTCGCAAGGTTGAAAACCCTAAAGGGCAGCCTTGGCAAAAGTTAGAGCACAAAAGGAGAGAGTTAGTACTCGAGTGAACCCAAACCAAACTACGTAAGGTCTGATTCCCATTTTCGGGATACGTAGGCAACTTCATTCTGAAATTCGACCATAAACACCTCCATATCAACTGTCTTGTCCATGTGTTTGATCAGGTTATCCTTGTCCGTTTTTTATCTGAGTGTTCAGTTGTGATCATCTCTGAGAATTGGTTGTAGTGCTGAGCAGTGCTATTTAGACAAGGGGCAATTTTCCATTTTTGGATTCGGGGTTGTATATCTCGAGGATAGATTCCTTGCGTGTGCAGTTGTGATCCTTATCGAAAATGGTTTTGAAATGTTTTAATAAAAGTTAATTTTTGCTCAAATTTTACCTTTTACAGCTTAGACCATTTTTTAACCGAAAGGAAAATTTTCAGTGCTCATAACTTTAATTTCATTGATTTCAATACAAAGTTCTCCAACTCTCGATACAAATCAAAGCTGCTTTTTATTACATACATGCATAAAACTTGAAAAGTAAGATCAAAGCAATAAACTTGGGGCATAGTTGAGTCAGGTGTTCCTGCGTTCCCCGCTCGTGCTTGTGGAAGCTTCTGATGCCAAAGTGGGCCCGACTTGTGCCTCATCTTTAAGCCAAGTCAGGCACTCATCAGAAAGAGCGCAACTGAAACTAGGGGCAGGACCCAGAAGTTCTCTCATTCTCCAAGCAATGAGGTATCTAGCCAAATGTGAACCTCAGACGGGGAATGGAACCGGGTACTCTACCCCATCCTCTGGGCAAGCCTGATCATGCCCAAACTAACGTCTGAACCAAAACAAAAAGTAGAATACACAGTGTGTCAAGCTAATTAGTTGAATGCCAGGTTGCCGAGCCATGTTGTAGCTCCTTTCGGTCAGATTAAGCCAGGGGTAACGCCAAGCAATGTCAGCAACACACCTGTTGCACATTCAATGGCACCACCATTCTTCATTCAAAAAATCAACTAGTTGTTGGCGGAAAAAATATGCTCGGGCTGAGTATGCGGGGCAGAAGTCCATTACCTTCCGCTTGTCCATAAGCCACGCCTAAGGAGGGATGAAAGAAAAGAGAGATTAAATAATAGAGAGATGTATGATGAGAGAAAAAGTGAGAAAAGGGCTCTGAAAGAAAAACAGAGCATGAGTGCTGAGAGATGTGAGAAATACATATTAGAAAGGGTGGGAAACATTACTTGAAGAACTAGTGGACTCCCTGCGAATTTTGTTGTCACTCGCTGATGGAAGACATCCAACCCCATCAAAGTCTCGGCCAACGCCAAACCAATGCAACTCTTGCCCTCTTTCAAACCTTGGGCTACTTTGATTAATCGAATTCCGTCGAAACTAGAGGCAAGGAGGAAATGTGCTAACATGCACAACAAAGAGCATGTTGTCGAAAACCCCGCCAAAGAAGGTCGCCGCAATCGCCAACGTCAGAAAATCGATGAATCAAACTGGGAATGTCCAGCTCTCCATTGTGAACCAAGGATCGGGTCTCGTGTAGAGTAAGCCCACACATCCGTCCCAAAGCTTGGATGTGGCCAAAGTAGGGCTAAGGCAATATTTTCTCATCGCACCAAGACTCCATTAGCACTTGACATTCTTCGATTGTCGGGCATAGTTCTTGTCCCCCGAAGCTAAAGACGTATGTGATCGAATTCTAACATCTAGCTGCGGCATGTAGGAACGAAAAACACAGTGGAGTACGACTCAGCGGGAATAGTGCATTTATGCCAAAACCTTGGAAATTCACCTTTTCTGAGCCATCTAAAGTTGCAATCCAATCCGAGAGGTTTTGGGCAAGAAATGGTTCCATTTATGGCAAAAACAATAGCCAAAATGAGTTCTGGAGAAGAAATGACGATGGTGAAGCTTTTGTAGAAGATAAGGCAATGAGTGGAAGACATGTGGCAACAATCTAGAGGTTCCTCACATTGATGGCCGACCGGCCATTAGTGATGGCCAACAGGCCACCTTTGTAGCCGACCGACCACCACTGGTGGCCGACAGCCTTTTTGTTTCTCCTATTGTCCATCTGTGTGCTGAGAATGTTGAACGCATGTGTTTTGTTCTGTTCTTTATGCATTTTAAGGTCTTACTTTGAGTCCTTTTAGTTCTAGCAAGTTTGTTGAGTTGTATTCGAGTTGTTTTGTTTATCGAGTTGTTTTGTTGTTTATTGAGTTGTTTTGTTTATCGAGTTGTTTCGTTTTGTTTATCAAATTGTTGTTATTTTGATTATTGAGTTGTATTATTTTGTTTGTTAGTGTTGGTTGGTTCATTATCCAATTAAGAGAGTTGTGCCAATACCATGTTCAAATTTCATTATCAAATTCAATCACTTTTCCATGCGATGTGCTCATGATGCAAAATACAACACTTTTTCAAATGAAAACTGGTTTTCTTTCCGATCATGGTTGGTTTTTACAAAAGTGCAGTACAAGTTTTCAAAGCAAATAAAACCTATCTGAAACTGTACAATGTACTAACACTACTAACAAAAGAAGCTAAGAAAAAAACTACAAGAAAATCAGTGCCAGTCGCCTCAGGCTCGTGATGCCCTCTTCGTTCTCTTCCTCGGAGGAAGGGACTCTGGGGCATTGTCTCCGTCGGAGCCGCTGTCTGAATCTAAGCCAAAATCTAAGCGGGTGCCATCTCCACTCTCTATCTCTGAACCTGCCTTGGCATCAGCACCCTCACTCTCGGAACCAGAGTCGCCGTCGTCTCCACTCTCAGAGGACTCTGACTGTGGACTCCCTGCCTCCTCGGAGCCACTCGTCTTGGCGTCGTCATCGCTCAGAATGGGCTCTAAGGGACCACTCTTATCTTGGGTTCCCCTGGCTCTCCTTCGGCTACGTGTCGAAGCCTGTCTCTCTCTCCTCCCTACTGCTGGAGGAGGCATCATTGGTACAGGTGCTGCAGCTGCTGCCGGTGTTGTCGGTAGGGATGGAACCTGAAAAGATAGTTGTCATATGTTAGCCATAGTATGCGTATCAGATGTAAATATGATGTGCAGAATGAGTATATGCAGAAGTCAGGTACAACATATAAATATAGTATGGAAGTGTAGTGTTTCAGATGCAGTGTATCGGTGCAGTATGGGAAAGCTTTCAGTCGGAATGTCAATTTTAGTGTGTCAGTGGAAATTTGATGACTAGAGTGTAAGAAAACTGAAAAAAAATGACCTGAATGCCGTGGAAGCCAAGCAGTGCCTCCCTCCTCAATATCATACCCTCAAATGAAGCTAGTAGCTCTAGCAGATCCTCGGTGTATCCTGGGGGTGTCTACAAATGCATTGAGAATAATTAGTGTCCAGAAGGAACAAATATCAGAAAGAGAGGGGAAAACTGAAAAATGTGGTACGTATCGGAGGTGCATGTAGACGCGCCCGCGGAGGGGGGCCTTATGGTACTACAGTTCGGACTCGCGATTTTGTTGTCGCGATTCTTAATCTGAACCAAAGAGTCCAAATCTGGAAAATCGTTTTGAGAAACAGTTTTTTGAAAAAGTAGTGCCAAACATGGACTGCTTTGCCAGATACAGAGTCGCCACCTAAATATTTTTTAATGGGGAAATTTAGGAAACCCTGACTCGGTGCCGAAGGCCACATGTCCGTCATCACCGGAGTTGTCTCAGCTCGGGAGCTTAGGTAGGATCGGGGAAGGTCAGCTATGAGCACCCCCTTTCGCCCGGTTCGAAGACCGGCCTCTACTAACCATGATATCCGATTTTGAAAACATTACGTGTTCTTATTCCATTTATTAGCCTAGAATTACTTATGTTATGCGCGCAGCAAACAAGTATAGACTAGATTGCCTAATTTGGAAATAAACATTGCATATCCGTTCGGTTTTGAAAAGCGCTTTGGAATTTGCTACTCGTAAGTAGGCTAAAACACGGATTTCAACGAGTTTTTCCAACTCGAGCAGTCCACCTTCACCCACAGGCATTAAAACATTTTAACACATAAGCACTTAGCCGCATGGCAGGCATACTGTTATGGCAACACTCACACACATGCGGGATGCTAAAGCATAAATACTTACATCGTACTCTGTGCCAAAACAGTAAACTAGTCAGCAAACATGCATGTCTTAGTTCATGTTAAAAATGGCTAATGCATCACATGCAAAAATGCAATCTAGGCAGGCTCGGCTAACCCTAAACATGGCATGTGAAATGCGATCAACTACCACATATTCAATTTGTGAATTGAAGTATAGATGCAGTTAGCGTGATGTACCGAGCCTAATGTATGTAATACAAATGTATGGATGCACGCATGCATAGCATAAGGTATGCTAATTTTAAAGATGCCCTAATCTACCATCATAAGCGGGTAAATAAAAGGAAAGAAAGAAGTGAGGATTGGAAGACATACACACCACCCACACACGCTTATTACAGATTTGCCCTCACTCGGAGGGACCAAATAAATATTACAAATTAATTAACTACGCAAGCTAATTAAATATTACAAATTGCCTAATCAACTAAGCAAATTTAATTAAACTAAGAAAACAGTAAATCGCCTCGGGAAATGCGCCGCCATGCATGAGCTGCCTCTGTTTTCCTTCCTTCACTCCTCTGGAGGTTGCCAAAACCTCAGGACTGCTTTTCTGGACAATGAGGAGTGCCGCCGACTGAATGGAATTGCCACCGGCAGTGTGGTATGGCCACCGGCACAAAACAAAGCTGTCGGCATAGAAATTATTGCCGGTCGGCACTTTACACTGCCGGTCGGCAGAGTGTTCTTGCAGAATCTGCAAATGACAGCAACAGAGGGCAAGGCAAAGCATGGCAGCATAATTCAAGGCATATACGCACCAACCATGTCCCTTATCATGGTAATGACTCAAAGGGGCATGTGTCTCGATTCTCGGACCACCAATCACACATTTCCATGCATGATGGCCCAAAGAACCAAGTATGCAACTTTGATTTCAAATGCATGCAAACCAAATCAAACCAAAGTCCCAATTCCTATCATCAAGTCAAGGAACAGGGCATGCATGCAAGATGCAATGTAACCTAAGGATGCAACATAACATGGCAACAAGCTTATGCAAGCATACAAGCAAACATGGGACCATGCAAATGGATGTAAAGATGGACTTATACAAGACTTGGGCAGCTCTAATAAGGCCCAAAACAGTAGCTAAAATGCCCAAAAATGGAGGCTAAACACACATGCATACATACACATGTTATGGTCCAAACCTCAAGCATTAAGCAAGCAACATTCAAGCACACTTGACAAGAGATTTCATGGACAATTAGCATGCAACATGAGCTCTAAAATCATGCTATAAAATGATGCCCAATCACGTTAAACAAGACAAGCAAATGCATGCAAGCATGGTCCAAATACTTGAGGCAAGTCATGAAGCTTTGAAGCACATTTATCACAACAATCATGGCATGCATTAAGCAACTAAAAAACAGGTTTTTAGCATGTTAAAACAAGGCTAAAGGACTACTTAGATGGCATCTAAGTGGCTCAAATTTAGAGATATGCACAAGTGCCAAAACAAGGAGCATTGCTACACAAGCTTATGAGGCATTAAAGATGCATTCAAGGCAAACACATAGGCATGAAAATGGGACTGAAATAACATGTAGGGTGACCCCAAATCACCAAATCAATGTAAAAATGTCATGCTATACATGCACATACTTAAGGCCAACAAGCCGGAATGTAAAGGAACTATACTAAGCATGCCAAGATCAACCCAAACACTTATGGACAGACCTAAAACATGTCAAGATAAGCACAAAATCTTCACAAATGTAAGCCCAAAACATGCTAGAAACAAAGGCACACAACCTAAGACATGTTAAGGGATCACAAGGCATTACATGGCAACTATGCTAAGCATGCATGGAGTACCAAAACCAATTTAAAATCATGTCATATTATGGAAAAATAAGCATGAAAAACAATCTATACATGCTCAACACACACTCAAACATAGGCTCCCTTTAGAGACCAAAACATGCCCTTTTCAAGGACAACAAGGAGAGGGGGTGGCCCTCTCCTTATAGAGACTTCAAGGCACCATCTCCACCACTGAAATCCCTCAAGATTTCAGTGGTGAAGAGGCCCAAACACCAAAGTCCCGAAACTAGCACAAAATAGCACAAAATGAGGCCTTTCAAGGCCTAAGAGGGGTCAAACACCCTCAAACCACAAAACACTCTTAATAAAAAATCAAGAGGGCCTAAAAACATAACTTTTTTGTGTTATACAATAAGCACGAAAACAGCTCTAAGATAGGTAGAAAATCAATGCAAAAATGGGAAATAAAGGTGTTAGTTTCTTACCCTTGATGACCCCTTCAACAATGGTGCTCCAATGGCCTCCCTTGGCTTGAATCTAACACCAAAACTTCAAAATCAGTCCCTTAGAACCTCAGTAACTAGACAAAGGTGAAACACTAGGTGTTTATGTGCAATAGTAAGACACAAAACACCTAGAGCACCAAAGAGAGGGAAAGAGAGGTAGGACGTGTATCTAACCCTAACCCTAAAACCAGAGCTTAACAATGGCTGTCTAAGCTCTCAAAATATCTCAAGTGTCTAACCTCAGCAACCAAGAGACAAGCCCCTCCCTTTATGGAACTTCTTGTCTTGTAAAGCTTACAAGACAAGCTTCATAAGAGGGAGATCCCTCCATACACGTGTATGGAGGGGAGCAAAAAGCAAGACAGCTGTCTTAAAATATCTGCAAAAGCAGATGCACAGTAGTCGGCCGGCCAAAAATGCCATCTTGGCCAAAAGGAGTGCCGACCGGCACTAAATAGTGCTGACCGGCAACAAATAGTGCCGACCGGCAATAAAAAGTACCGATGGAAGCAAAAACCAGCCGGTGGCCTCTAGCCACTGCCGGTGGTAGGTGGGGATGGTCTACAAGCCCTACCCTGCCTCTCCAAGGCAAAACACAAGTGTTTGGTGTAAAACCAGACACTAAACAGTCAAGTTCGGAGATCCTGAGGCAAGGCGCGCGAGCCGAGACCTCCGGGAACTCCAAACGAACACAAACACGGATAATCACCGAGTGTTCAAACGGTGACGTCCAAGTCTTGAGGACGGTCAAAAATGGGGTGTCTACAGTTGACCCTCTTTGATAGAACTCGAAAGTCATAACAATGACGGAAGTGAATGTCAAAGCCCAAAGACGACCCATTTTTGACAAGGCCGAAGACTTAGACAAACATGCAAGACAAACAAGATATGCGCCCGAAGGCAGGGGCAAAATGCAAGACAATGCACGGAGCCGGACATAACTTATGATCATGCAAAGAAAGCTGTAACGAAGCACACATGCGACGATTTTTAAGCTAGCATACACCAAACTACACTACAATGCAGAAAGGATGTAAGAGAATTATGCAATTCTCAATACGTCTCACTCGGGAGATACAATACCTGTGCGGCTCGTCTGGTTGCACCAGCCTCAAATGAACCGTACATACAATATCGTGCCTGAAAAGAAAACAAACTTAACAGGTACAATATCGTTAGCAACATGCATAGTAGTATACTCGAAATGCGTGACAGCGCAAAGGAAGTGGGGAGCATAACAATGCTGTGGAAATACAACATGTAAGTGGAGCATGCGGTCTACGCCGGCAACGAATTTGATCATAAGCATGCGGTCTACGCAGGTAATGAAATCAACAAATTATGCGGTCTACGCAAGCAATACATGCGGTCTACGCAAGCAATGAAATTAATATGGGGTCTACCCAAACGAAACATGCGGTCTACGCAGGTAATGATATAATGCGGTCTATGCAAGCAAAACATGCGGTCTACGCAAGTAATGGATTTGAACAATGATGCGGTCTACGCAAGCAATACATGCGGTCTACGCAGGTAAAGAAATTGAACGATAAATATGCGGTCTACGCAAGTAAAACATGCAATCTACGCAGGTAATGAAATTGAACAATTAATATGCGGTCTACACAAGCAATACATGCGGTCTACGCAGGTAAAGAAATTGAACAATAAATATGCGGTCTACGCAAGTAAAGAAATTGATCAATTATGCAGTCTACGCAAGCAATACATGCGGTCTACGCAGGTAAAGAAATTGAACAATAAATATGCGGTCTACGCAAGGAAAGAAATTGAACAATTATGCGGTCTACGCAAGCAATACATGCGGTCTACGCAGGTAAAGAAATTGAACAATTAATATGCGGTCTACGCAAGTAAAGAAATTGAACAATTATGCGGTCTACGCAAGCAATACATGCGGTCTACGCAGGTAAAGAAATTGAACAATTAATATGCGGTCTACGCAAGTAAAGAAATTGAACAATTATGCGGTCTACGCAAGCAATACATGTGGTCTACGCAAGTAAAGAAATTGAACAATTAATATGCGGTCTACGCAAATAATAAAATTAATTACAAACATGCGGTCTACGCAGGTAATGTAATTAGCATGCGGTCTACGCAGGCAATACAATTAATAACTATGCATGACAATGCAAAAGTGGATGCAAAATGATATGCAATATATACAAAACAATGTATGAACAAGGCAAACGAGGCACGCATGCCAATGCAAACGAGGCACGCGTGCCGATGCAAATGAGGCACGTGTCGATGCAAACGGGGCACGCATGCCGATGCAGGATGAGGCACACGCGCCGATGGGAATGAGGCACGCGTGCCAATGAAAACGAGGCACACGTGCCGATGCAGAATGAGGCACACGTGTCGATGCGGAATGAGGCACACATGCCGATGCGGAATGAGGCACACGTGCCGATGAAAATGAGGCACACGTGCCGATGCGGAATGAGGCAGACATGCCGATGAAAATGAGGCACACGTGCCGATGTGGAATGAGGCACACATGCCGATGAAAATGAGGCACACGTGCCGATGCAGAATGAGGCACACATGCCGATGCGAAATGAGGCACACGTGCCGATGAAAATGAGACACACGTGCCGATGAAAATGAGGCACACGTGCCGATGCGAATGAGGCACACGTGCTGATGCGAATGAGGCATACGTGCCGATGCGGAACGAGGCACACGTGCCGATACGAATGAGGCACACGTGCCGATGCGAAATGAGGCACACGTGTCGATGTGAATAAGGCACACGTGCCGATGCGAATGAGGCACACGTGCCGATGCAAACGATACAAATGAGACACGCATGCCTTATAAAACACGAAATGATGCGAAGTGTGACACGTATGCCATACGAAATGTAAATGGACTTAAATGCGCAACAACGCACGTGTTTCGAGATGCACGACAATGCAGACGATGCGCGAGACGACGTATGTCTTGAAATACGCGACAATGCTAGTAATGAAGATGCAATAACAATGCATGAGAGATGTGCACGACAATGCAAGGGGTGCGTGTTAGAACACATGCAGTATGTGCATAACAACGCAACTGTGAGGCGCATGACAGCGCGATATAATGCACCGAAGTTAGTGCGATGAACGCGTGCAACGTACATGGGGCAACTTTTGAATTTAAAAGGATACAAAAAGGATACACCTTGCACAAATTCGAGTGCCACGCACAGAAGACACGACCCGAGGTCACAACGGAGGCCGGTTGAGCATCGGAGATGCACTCTCTTGCACTTTATTAAGCTATGAAGACCAGAAACTACTCATATGGCCCAAACAAGGCTATGGGAACACCACCGTCCGGGAGGGGAGGCCACCGGCTGTCCACCGGCTGCAAAATAACTCCATCGGCACAAAATAATGCCGGCCGGCACAAAATATTGCCGACCGGCAAAAAGTTACTGAGTTGGGGCAGTTTCGAGATTTCACTTCGGGTGTTTTAAAATAGGGTTTCAAACCCTATTTGCTCACTTCCCCACCGCCGAAAACTCTCACTCTCTCTCTCTAGAGTGTTTTTCTCTCGTTTTTCGCCCGTTTCTTCGCGTTCTACGCCCATTTCGTCGTCGGATTCGCGATTTCCTTCGCGTTTCGGACATTTTCAACCGATCACATCTTTGTTTCGGTGCCTCGTTTGGCATTCCCATCTTTTCGGGGTTTGTTCCCCTTGCTTTCCTCTTCATTCCCGTGCCTTTTCACATTTCGGCCTTTCCGGTCATTTCCGACCCTCTCGGGAGTTGACTTTTCGGTTGACTCTTCGCATTCCAGCCCGGTTTCCCTTCCTCCGGCCATTTTCACATCATTCCTGACATGGCGGACGACATTCCACGTGGCGGGACTCCCCCGGACCACGAGATGGATCCCAGGGTCGAGCTCCTACCGTTGAGCGAGCGCCCGTTCGACCCGGCGACCTACCGACCGGCGATCCATGTTCTGCCCCCCGACGGCCTGCGTCAGTTCCGGAGCTTCGAGAGGCACGTGGCGCCTGAGTTACTACTGCGTGAGCCTACCTCCCACCTTTCATTCGGCACTTTCGAGGTAACTCTCTTTCTTTTGCTTTACTTTCCGCAATGTAGGATACAAAACTGTCATAGTTAGTTGTACTCTTTAACTGCTTGAATCTGACATGCTATACACCGTAGTTGACTGTATACATACAACTGATATCTACTTGAGACTGACACATGCACACACACTGCACTAGCCCCGAATCACTCAAACATACTGTAATCACTGTATTTGTCTGAATCTGTTAAATTTGCACACATGCTATATCTGTTCTGAAACACCCGAACACGCTGACACATCACACGCTGTAGTTCACTGTAAGCACACCGGCACTCGGTATTTTTCTGAATCTGACAAACTTGCACACATGCTTTATCTGCTCGGAACCACCCAAACACGCTAACACATCACACGTTGTAGTTCACTGTAAGCACACCGACACCCGGTATTTGTCTGAATCTGTCAAACTTGCACGCATGCTTTATCGGCTTTTTCAAAACTGCATTTTGAATGTTGTCTTGCAATTGTTATTTTCTGTTTACAGGAGGGTTCCCATACCATCCGCGGGTATGGGAATACTGGCACTCGGGAGTGGTACGATGAGCTCCCTGACGCGGTCCGACGCATAGTGGACCAGGCGGGCTTTGGCGCCTTCTGCCGAGGACTCTCTAGGCTTTCCACCTGCAAACCTCTCCTTGCCGCTCTGGCGGAGAGATGGTGGGACACCACCGATTCGTTTCACTTTTCCGCTGCAGGGGACATGACGATGACCCCTTACGATTTCTTGATGCTCACTGGCATCGGGGTAGGGGGTGATCCGATCCCATTCGATATCGACATGGATGAGTGGACCGCCGCTCAGGTCCATCTGCTGGGGGAGGCCCCACCTCTTGCTCGTCCAGGCTTCGTGCGGTACTCCTGGTTCGAGGTACAGTTTAGGGTCCAGCCCGTGTTGGAGGAGGAGGCGCAGATGACTCAGGAGGACGTGGAGAGGTACGCCCGCGGCTTCCTGATGTTCTTATTCGGGACGACCATCTTTGCCGACCGGGCGAACACCGTGCCTCTCTGTCTTCTCAGCGCACTGGTGGACGTCTGGGACATTTTGCATTATGACTGGGGTGGCGCCGCTCTGGCCACTCTCTACGGGTACATGAGCTCGACTTCTCGCGGCAGCGGCCAGTTGCTCGGAGGCTATTGGCGGGCTTGGGAGGTACACTTCTTCTCCGCTTTTCACTTCTGTCCGATATTTTCTGTACTCTGTACACTGCACACACTATAGTCTGCTTTATACTTGCTGTATACTGTACACACGGCACACACATACCTTCTGCTTCACGCTGACTGTACACTGCTCACACTGTACACTGCACACAATACACCGCACAACACACGGCTCTGCCATTTCTGCTTTATTCTGTATTCTGCTTTATCCGATAGTCATACTGACATCTGTTTTGCAGTTATGAGTTTACGCCTACTTTCCTAGGCTTGCCCCTGTACCAGTCGCAGAGACTCCCCTGGTCGTCCCCTTCTCACGGCGCTTTGACGGGAGATGCACCCGGCGGCCGCGAGAGACTTTCGGCTTTTTCCGCCGATACTTCGACACCATTACCCCGACCGAGGTATGTTTTACTTGCAGTTCATTTAAGCTTCGCTTTCCCACTGCATATTTCAATAACAGTAGATAACAAACTGTCTGTCACTTTCAAATCACTTGGCGGCCGTGGGCTCCGTTGCTAGCTGTGACTCGAGATCGGTTTGCCGGTGCCGATGAGACCTCACGTTTCTGGATCTTGCTGGAGGGCCCGGTCTGTCGGGCTTGGTACCTGGGTGAGCGTTTCCTATGCCAGACCCTGGGGTTACCTGAGCAGATAGTCCCGGTTCACCCTCCTGCGGATATGAGGGAGACCGAGAGGCTCACCAGCGAGCAGATGGACGACTACACCATTGGCTGGGAGGAGGCCGGCTTCAGAGGCACCGGCGACTATCGGAAGTACGTGCAGACGTACCTGATGCGACCTCTGAGCGACGCCGTCGAGCAGAGGGGGCCAGGCCTGTGGCATCGGCGGCTGGAGCCGGAGCGGGAGTTGGAGTAGGGGCTGCGAGGAGGGCCCTAGTCCGTGGCAGGGGCGGAGCTCAGGGAGGACGGGGGACTGGCTGGCCCACCCTGCCTGCTGTACTGACTTTCCAGGGGCAGGATGGGGCGACCTATCAGATCCCCTTCGCCCCTCCGCCAGCTGATCACGAGTTCGTCGGTGTCCCCGACTTACCTCCGGTATGTATTACTGTATTTCTGTACAGTCATTTCATTTCGGTTTATTTGATATTCCACAGAATATTGATGCATCTGGCACTTTTGCAGGCTTCTTCTGAGTACACCCGTCAGTCGTTGGCGATGAATGCCTCGATGATAGGGATGCTTCAGCGGGCATTTGACCTCCTAGCCCTCTACAGCATACCGGTATGTTCTTCTGACACTGGCCTCAAACCATTCATACACTGCTTTACATAATCTGATGCACGGCACAACACCTGATACACTGATCTCACAGCATCTGATACACTGCATACACTGCATTCCGCACTATACTCTGCACTGATAAACTGCTCACGGCATTCACACTGTACTCATACACTGCATTCTGCACTGATAGACTGCTCACGGCATTCTCATATTGTACTCATACACTGCATTCTGCACTGATAGACTGCTCACGGTATACTGATGCATTTCTCTTTATGTACTTTTTCAGCCTCCTTTCCAGATTCCCATGGCAGGAGGTGCTTCAGCTGGACCTTCCGTCCCTGCCCGGGGGAGAGATAAGGAGGGCCGAGTATTCCCCCGCTCCAAGGCGGGACGTGCTTATGTCGGGAGCAGCTCGCGAGCTCCAGTCCCGGATGATGATGATGACGAGGAGTCAGAGGTGGAGGCAGAGGCGGAGTCTGGGTCATCGAAGGAGGAGACCGGAGGCGGTTCTAGCTCAGGCTCTGACGATGATGCTGATGATGCTCCTGGACCCTCGTCCAGGAAGAGGACCAGGACAGATTGACGGCCCTTGGAGTGCTTGACACAGATGCGGATTTTTGTTATTTTTCTTCTTTCTTGTACTTTTCCTCTTTTCTTTGGTAGTTAGATTACCTTGTACTGCCGCAGGCAGATTTTGTTTTCCTCAAAACTTTGTACTCGAGAAAAATTATGAAATGAATAGGTTTTTGCTTAAAAAGTGTTACATTTACATATCTCATGTATTGCATCGCATTCCATCATGTTACACCTCAATGTAAATGAAATTGATTGGTTGTCTGAAAATTGAACACTCGCACTTGTAATAATCAGATAACTAAACAGCCGACAGCAAAATAAACCTAAGCAATCCACTGCCTGATTCTGGATACACAGCCCTTACTCTGTTGGGGATTAATCTGCATACGGCCCATAACACAGCATTCGGTTCATTCTGCACACAGCAAACCTGAGTGAACGACCCAATCTGACAAGACGGAGCTCAAAGGCGGAACCGGTTGGAGTTGAAGCATGCTTCAATGTAGAGAATGGCACCGCATTCTGGGTATAAACAATTCTGAAATTCAATGAGGGTTTTCAAACCGAGGTATCAAGCCTACAACTGAACACAGCGGGAGGACTCGAACAAAAAGGTACACGACCTAAACACAACGAGACACGCTTGAAAAAGACCTAAAACAAAGGTTGAGATAAACAAAACAAAAGACACGACACACAGACACGTTAGCAAAGATGGGGGGACCTCGGACCACGAGGAGCCAGTTCAATCTGGGTATTGTTTCCCACCCTGTCTGATTTGTGATCCTCACATCACTCGACTCTCAAGCTCGGATTTTCTCTCGAAACCCTATTCCTCACTTTTCTCTCAACTTACACCTCTCTATTCTTCATTCTCTCATTTTTCATCCCTCCCCGGGGTGATTGATGGATAAATAGAAAGGTGTGGGTTCGTGCTCAACACCGTTAGCTCACAGCTATTTCTTCTGACGGGTAGAGCACTCTTCTGGCGAGTACGTCGATGACGGGGGAAAGACAGAACGCCTGGCTCAACTGTGCCCCTAGTTCATCATTTTGACCATTTTTTGTTTTTGCTTTCTACTAAAACAGTTTTGATCAAAAGGAGAGTTAGATTAACATACTTGTTCAATTTTTGATTTAAAAATCATGCAAGTCAGGCTGTAAGCATTGAAAATTTTCCTTTTTGGGTCCAAGACAAAGGTCCAATTTTGGAAAATGGAATAGTTTTCGAGAAAATAGTCAGCCTCAGTAAAAATTTTCAAAAACTATTTTTCAAACAGTCAATGCTTAACGAGCATGGAACTTACTCTTTGAGACGCGCAACCTTGGATCGGAGGCAATGGAAAATTGCCCCTGGTTTGAAGGGGGGTCGGAGGCAACGGAAAGTTGCCCCTGGTTTGAACGGCGTCTCGTGGCAACGGAAAGTTGCCCCTTGTTTGGATGGTGCCGCAGCAGTCCGCAAACAGTCTTCATTGGCGGTGGTCGCACTCTCGGACACAGAGATGACGAAGACGGTCACAACAAATATATGGACACAATCACCTTGAAAGGTGTTGGCAACTGGACTTTGACATGAAATCGAGACCATTGCATGGACTGAGACGCTATGACAGCGTTGGGGGCTGGACTTCATGATGAAGTTGCCTACGTATCCCAAACATGGGAATCAAGCCTCGCGTAGTTCCGGTTAAGGTACACTCGGGTATTTTAACCTTCACTTTTCAGGCTCTAATTTTTGCCAAGGTGCCCGATGCGGGTTTTCGACCTTGCGAGCTTCTTTTCATTTTCTATTTCTTTTTCATTTCTTTTTCTTTTCTTTTTTTGCATTTTTTTGTCTTTTCTTTTCTTTTCTTCTTTTTTGTATTTTTTGCTTTTTTGTATTTTTCTCTTGCTCTAACTTTTGCCTGGGTCGCCCTTCCGGGTTTTCGGCCCAGCGAGCCTCTCAAAGGGTAAAAGTGTAACAAGTCCACGCCAAATGGTTTTTTGAATTGAAGCCTCTCTGTGTCTAGGAGAACGGCTGTTGCAATGATTTGCGGAAGAATCCATCCCGATTACTCCATGAGCTTCTTCCGGCGAGATCTACTCCTTCTGATTCGGCTTCAGCGCCTCTTGGTTGAAGGCTACTTCAAAACTGGCCACACGGGCCTTCTCTGACAGTCGGCCGTTTAGATGTTCTGAACGGGTTCAAGGTTCGAAGCGAGCGGGTTGAATCTTGAGGCTAAGAGCGATCCTAGGCTGCGCAATCTCAAGAGCGATTCCACACAGGTCTTCGCAGGGCCGCGTAAAACATTTGTTTTTGAAAGTTTTTAAGAAAGCGACAAATCGCTCGCGCCGAAGATAGTGTGGAACCAATCTAGATCAAGCCAGGATCCTTCTCAGTACTCACGCCGACAAGCATGGTTTCATTCATAAAAAGGCTTAGCATGCTTCTCTTTCTCTCGAAATGATCAAAGCTTTGCAAAATCCGAGGAATTCCTTCCTCTTCGTTTTTATCACCGCAGTGTTCAAAAGGGTTTCTCTTTTTGAAAAACTTAGGTTAATGCAATGACTTCAAGGCACAGAAGAGCAGGCGAGATGTACTATCAGCCCATTCAAATTCTCTGGCACTCATGCTGAAAGCAAGCATGAAAGTGAGATAGCAACAGCTGTTTCATTCAGATTTGTTGGTGCAACTGGCCCCTCGGCAGAAACAGACTCGAAACAAAAACAGATAATTACAAGACAAAACGGTGTTCGAGGCAACAACCCCAGAATCACCTGGTATTATATACAAAGGGGACTGACTCAATACAACAAGACAGACCCTTAAGCAAAAAGACTGACTCAAGACAAAGAGACAGACTCAAAACAAAAGACTGACTCGATACCCAAGCCAGGATTTACAAAGTTAGTGTTCACAGCTACTCAAAAATGCGTGCCAGACGCCACGTTCAAAACACATCCAGATGCCGCCCGCAGGTGGTTTATTTCCTGATTACATACTTGCAGTATCTGTGTCCTCAAAGTCCAATAGCTGAGTGGTAACGGACTTGGCTGAGGTGGGCGGGAGGATAACCTCGTTATCAATCAAATCTTGCACCTCATGACGGAGGCGGAAGCAATTGTCGGTAGCATGGCCTGTCTGCTGGTGGTACGCGCAGTACTGAGCAGCATCATGCGTTGCAGGGAGATTTTTCGGGAGAGGGCGAGGCTCCAAGGGTTTAAGGTGCCCCTTCTCGGCAAGGATCTGAAGTGCCTTGGACAAAGGCATGTAGAGAGCATGAAAGGTCCTGCGCCCCCGGGGTAGGTACTTTTGAGCGCCCTTACTAGCTGAACAGGCGAAGGGGTCGGCAGGCGCCACCTTGGTTTTCTGATCTTTCCCGGGTGCAGGGGCGGGAATAGGAGGAACTGCCTTGGCATGACGGGGCCTATCCCGATTTTCTGACTGGCTTGAACTACCCTCAGGTGGAGTGGGGAAAGCATCATCCACAGTCTTTGCCACAACTGCGGATATCTGTTGCTTGTTCATCCCCCCGGCTTTCAAAGCCTCGACTGCCCACAGTAGTTGTTCGATAGGATCAGCATCTGCCTTCATTTTGTCTTTTCCTCCGGCCTCAGCCTGGTCAAGGGTTTGGGTTGCTACTTCAGAGCGAAGCCCAGTTGTTGCTGACATGTCGTGGCTGTAGCCGGAAGCCACCTCTGGCTGGCTGAGCTCTATCACAATCCGCCCCAGCAGCGGAGGCCCCTGTGGTATGAAATTCCCGGCATACGGTGCCGCTGGGGGCGAAGCTAACATTCCGTAGGCAAGATCCGCCACAGACCTCTGGAGATCACTTATCATCCCCATTAGCTCAAAGGTGGTGGGCTCACGAGCCTGATACAACTGGGGGGCCCAGACTGGGTGCACAACGAGCGACCTGGGCGGATATGGCATAACCAAGTTGGTCTCACTTTGTAGAGCGATCCCTTGATCCAATGCAGTTGTCATGACCACGATCTCTTCTGTATTCTGTGCCGCCATAAGTCCTGCCTCAGCAAGGGGAGACACTGGCTATTCTGTATCAACTCTGCGACTCTCTGAATTGAAAGGAAAAACAGACAGCATTTCAGCCCAAACTGATCAAACACGGGTGTAGCCAAACAACTGTACCCTACTGCTGATCACTGTTCCCAGAAATCACTGTTCCCGAAAACTGAACCCTGATACCCGCAGATAACTGATTCTCATAACTGATACTGATACTGGTGTCCTCAGGTCTGATACTCAAACTTGCAAACTGACATGTACTTTCCCTGTAGAAATACATTCTAGAAGCACATAGCAAGTAAAGAGAACAAAAACACCCCTATGTTGGGGTAGGGTTTCCCTGTCCTATTTTGTCAGGAGCTAGGGTTTCACTACGCACACAGCAGTTTTCAAACAACCTAACATCGGGTAAGCAACCTGTCTTAATTTGGAATGGTCACTATGGATCCGAATATGCACTAGGTCGAATGGTCAAAAAGGGTGCCCCGGTAAAACCGGGGTTTGTGTTCCCATGCTGTCAGAGCCCATAACCGGTCAGCCTTATGGTCATGCCTTGACAAGACAAGCCTCTGGCAAACCGTTCAGGAATGGCAGATGGCAAACACTGTGTTCCTAGGCGCACCAATGCACATGCAATGCAAAGAGACACATAGATGAAGTCAAAATGGGATATCACGAATTCGAGTCAAGCTCTCTAATAATCCCCAGCAGAGTCGCCAGAAACTGTAGACGCGCCCGCGGAGGGGGGCCTTATGCTACTACAGTTCGGACTCGCGATTTTGTTGTCGCGGTTCTTAATCTGAACCAAAGAGTCCAAATCTAGAAAATCGTTTTGAGAAACAGTTTTTTGAAAAAGTAGTGCCAAACATGGACTGCTTTGCCAGATACAGAGTCGCCACCTAAATATTTTTTAATGGGGAAATTTAGGAAACCCTGACTCGGTGCCGAAGGCCACATGTCCGTCATCACCGGAGTTGTCTCGGCTCGGGAGCTTGGGTAGGATCGGGGAAGGTCAGCTATGAGCACCCCCTTTCGCCCGGTTCGAAGACCGGCCTCTACTAACCATGATATCCGATTTTGAAAACATTACGTGTTCTTATTCCATTTATTAGCCTAGAATTACTTATGTTATGCGCGCAGCAAACAAGTATAGACTAGATTGCCTAATTTAGAAATAAACATTGCATATCCGTTCGGTTTTGAAAAGCGCTTTGGAATTTGCTACTCGTAAGTAGGCTAAAACACGGATTTCAACGAGTTTTTCCAACTCGAGCAGTCCAACCTTCACCCACAGGCATTAAAACATTTTAACACATAAGCACTTAGCCGCATGGCAGGCATACTGTTATGGCAACACTCACACACATGCGGGATGCTAAAGCATAAATACTTACATCGTACTCCGTGCCAAAACAGTAAACTAGTCAACAAACATGCATGTCCTAGTTCATGTTAAAAATGGCTAATGCATCACATGCAAAAATGCAATCTAGGCAGGCTCGGCTAACCCTAAACATGGCATGTGAAATGCGATCAACTACCACATATTCAATTTGTGAATTGAAGTACAGATGCAGTTAGCGTGATGTACCGAGCCTAATGTATGTAATACAAATGTATGGATGCACACATGCATAGCATAAGGTATGCTAATTTTAAAGATGCCCTAATCTACCATCATAAGCGGGTAAATAAAAGGGAAGAAACAAGTGAGGATTGGAAGACATACACACCACCCACACACGCTTATTACAGATTTGCCCTCACTCGGAGGGACCAAATAAATATTACAAATTAATTAACTACGCAAGCTAATTAAATATTACAAATTGCCTAATCAACTAAGCAAATTTAATTAAACTAAGAAAACAATAAATCGCCTCGGGAAATGCGCCGCCATGCGTGAACTGCCTCTGTTTTCCTTCCTTCACTCCTCTGGAGGTTGCCAAAACCTCAGGACTGCTTTTCTGGACAATGAGGAGTGCCACCGGCTGAATGGAATTGCCACCGGCAGTGTGGTATGGCCACCGGCACAAAACAAAGCTGTCGGCATAGAAATTATTGCCGATCGGCACTTTACACTGCCGGTCGGCAGAGTGTTCCTGCAGAATCTGCAAATGACAGCAACAGAGGGCAAGGCAAAGCATGGCAGCATAATTGAAGGCATATACGCACCAACCATGTCCCTTATCATGGTAATGACTCAAAGGGGCATGTGTCTCGATTCTCGGACCACCAATCACGCATTTCCATGCATGATGGCCCAAAGAACCAAGTATGCAACTTTGATTTCAAATGCATGCAAACCAAATCAAACCAAAGTCCCAATTCCTATCATCAAGTCAAGGAACAGGGCATGCATGCAAGATGCAATGTAACCTAAGCATGCAAGCTAAGGATGCAACATAACATGGCAACAAGCTTATGCAAGCATACAAGCAAACATGGGACCATGCAAATGGATGTAAAGATGGACTTATACAAGACTTGGGCAGCTCTAATAAGGCTCAAAACAGTAGCCAAAATGCCCAAAAATGGAGGCTAAACACACATGCACACATACACATGTTATGGTCCAAACCTCAAGCATTAAGCAAGCAACATTCAAGCACACTTGACAAGAGATTTCATGGACAATTAGCATGCAACATGAGCTCTAAAATCATGCTATAAAATGATGCCCAATCACGTTAAACAAGACAAGCAAATGCATGCAAGCATGGTCCAAATACTTGAGGCATGTCATGAAGCTTTGAAGCACATTTATCACAACAATCATGGCATGCATTAAGCAACTAAAAAACAGGTTTTTAGCATGTTAAAACAAGGCTAAAGGACTACTTAGATGGCATCTAAGTGGCTCAAATTTAGAGATATGCACAAGTGCCAAAACAAGGAGCATTGCTACACAAGCTTATGGGGCATTAAATATGCATTCAAGGCAAACACATAGGCATGAAAATGGGACTGAAATAACATGTAGGGTGACCCCAAATCACCAAATCAATGTAAAGATGTCATGCTATACATGCACATACTTAAGGCCAACAAGCCGGAATGCAAAGGAACTATACTAAGCATGCCAAGATCAACCCAAACACTTATGGACAGACCTAAAACATGTCAAGATAAGTACAAAATCTTCACAAATGTAAGCCCAAAACATGCTAGAAACAAAGGCACACAACCTAAGACATGTTAAGGGATCACAAGGCATTACATGGCAACTATGCTAAGCATGCATGGAGTACCAAAACCAATTTAAAATCATGTCATATTATGGAAAAATAATCATGAAAAACAGTCTATACATGCTCAACACACACTCAAACATAGGCTCCCTTTAGAGACCAAAACATGCCCTTTTCAAGGACAACAAGGAGAGGGGGTGGCCCTCTCCTTCTAGAGACTTCAAGGCACCATCTCCACCACTGAAATCCCTCAAGATTTTAGTGGTGAAGAGGCCCAAACACCAAAGTCCCGAAACTAGCACAAAATAGCACAAAATGAGGCCTTTCAAGGCCTAAGAGGGGTCAAATACCCTCAAACCACAAAACACTCTTAATAAAAAATCAAGAGGGCCTAAAAACAGAACTTTTTTGTGTTATACAATAAGCACGAAAATAGCTCTAAGATAGGTAGAAAATCAATGCAAAAATGGGAAATAAAGGTGTTAGTTTCTTACCCTTGATGACCCCTTCAACAATGGTGCTCCAATGGCCTCCCTTGGCTTGAATCTAACACCAAAACTTCAAAATCAATCCCTTAGAACCTCAGTAGCTAGACAAAGGTGAAACACTAGGTGTTTATGTGCAATAGTAAGACACAAAACACCTAGAGCACAAAAGAGAGGGAAAGAGAGGTAGGACGTGTATCTAACCCTAACCCTAAAACCAGAGCTTAACAATGGCTGTCTAAGCTCTCAAAATATCTCAAGTGTCTAACCTCCGCAATCAAGAGACAAGCCCCTCCCTTTATGGAACTTCTTGTCTTGTAAAGCTTACAAGACAAGCTTCATAAGAGGGAGATCCCTCCATACACGTGTATGGAGGGGAGCAAAAAGCAAGACAGCTGTCTTAAAATATCTGCAAAAGCAGATGCACAGTAGTCGGCCGGCCAAAAATGCCATCTTGGCCAAAAGGAGTGCCGACCGGCACTAAATAGTGCTGACCGGCAACAAATAGTGCCGACCGGCAATAAAAAGTACCGATGGAAGCAAAAACCAGCCGGTGGCCTCTAGCCACTGCCGGTGGTGGGTGGGGATGGTCTACAAGCCCTACCCTGCCTCTCCAAGGCAAAACACAAGTGTTTGGTGTAAAACCAGACACTAAACAGTCAAGTTCAGAGATCCTGAGGCAAGGCGCATGAGCCGAGACCTCCGGGAACTCCAAACAAACACAAACACGGATAATCACCGAGTGTTCAAACGGTGACGTCCAAGTCTTGAGGACGGTCAAAAATGGGGTGTCTACAGTGCATCATAAGCTCTGACATATTTATGCCCTGCTGCAGCAAGCTCAATCGGGATCTAGTATGCCTCCCCAGTATACCGCCAACATATGGGTGTCGTAGGCAGCTCCGGCCAGTCGATCCTCTGTCCTGCCTATGTAGCCCCTCTACCATGTGCCCTGGTCACCCTAGCTGCCCTGGGCACTCTAGCTCTCTCTCTCGCAGCTGGAGCCTCCGCCCCTTTACCTCCACGAATACCGGTCAAAGGAGGCATGAGGTGTCTCTGGATGAATGTCGAATAGTCCCCCTCCCCGCAAAATTAGTCGGCCTCCAGGCCCTCTGTGAACTTAATCATCTCCTGGAAGGTGAGTCTCTCTGTAGCTCTCATAGATGACGGGGGCACCATGGGAACTACCAGCTCAAGCAAGCCCATAGTCTGGCATAAGAACTGCTTGCCTAAAAACCAGGCATGACAAACTGGGCCCTTGAACAAAAGCTGATAATGGGAGGCTCCCCAAGCTCCAGCGAACTGGTCCCTGACTCCGACCGGCATTGTCGCCCAGGGCTGCCAAGTGATCTGTAAATAGAAAATGCACAAATTGTTAATGGTCATTAGCTATCGGAGTATGAATTCGAAGCATGAATTAGAGCCTAAGTAGAATGAAAATAACTGTGAATTTTGACTTACCTTTGCCGCGGTCACCATGTGAAAGTATCAGCGGAAGAATGGAAAGGTCTCCCTGGTCCTCTGCAAGAATCTCCCGTCATACCGATGAAAGTACGGCACAACGAGGCGCATCTCCACCTCCAGCTCCGGAGCGAGGGTCGGGAAGTATGCATACACCCAAAACTGTAAGGGAAGGGGCAATAATGAGTATACAATGTATAGTGTACGGAAAGTACAAGTGCAAATGCAGAAAGCAGAATGTGTGCAAAAGATATGTACAGTGTACAAGAGAGTATAGATACAGAGGATACAAAGTGTATGGTGCAGAAAGCGCAGTATATGGGTGTAAACAATGTGTGTGCAGTGTACAGAATATGCAAAGCAGAAAGCATAGAAACAGAAAATACAAAATACAAAATATAAATGTAAAACGTACCTCCCAGGCTCGCCAGTAGCCTCCGATCCTGTCTCCGCTCATGCGGGATGTCGAGTTCATATAGCCATATAATGTGGCTAAGCCAGCACCTCTCCAATCGTGGAGTCGGATCTGAGATAAATCCACCAAGGTGCTTAGAAGATACAATCCAACAGTGTTCGCTCTGTTGGCGAACAAAGTGGTGCCGAAGAGGAACATCAAAAAACCTCAGGTGTAGTGCTCTGTCTCCTTTGGTGTCTCTGGCTCGGTCCCCTGGAACTGCTCCGCAAACCAACTGTATCGTACCATCCCTGGTCAAAAATGAGGTGGGCGCACCCCTAATAGGTAGATCCAGACAGCCTTCCACTCGTCCATGTCCGTATCATAAGAGATCGACTGACCCCCTACTCCTATGCTGGTGAGCATGGAGAAGTCATAGGGAGTCATCGTCATCTCCTCGGTGATAGAGAAGTGGAAAGAGTTAGTGGTATCCCACCACCTCTCTACCAATGCTCCAAGACGTGATAGCCCCGTGCAGAATAAACCAAAACCGACCTCGTCGATGATATGGTAGACACCGTCAGGAAGCTCTATGTACCAGTCCCTCGCAGACGTGGTGCCATAGCCTCTAATAGAGCGAGAATCCTCCTGTGATTAGAACAGTGATATACAGTGGTATGAGAACAAGCAGATGCAAATGCCGCATAAACATCACAGTTAAAGCAAGAAATGCTAGAAAACGTAAGAATACAGTGTATACCTCGGTGGCACCGTAAGACAAATGGGAGTCCGGCTCTCGTAGCAAGAGGCCCTCTGGTGCACCTCATGCAAACCTGCTAAAACGCTGGATACTCTCAGGTGGTAGCACATGTGTCCGAGGATGATATGTCATCGGATCAAAGGGTCTAATCATGGGTGGTAGTAGTAGTGGCTCAGGCTACGTCTCCATCTCTGGAGACAACTGGGGTGGGATCTTTGGGGAAGCTCCGTCGTGAGGTATGTCGTCCGTTTTCTGGAAAGAATATGAGAAAGTGGTTGAAAATAGCAAAATAGATGGAAAATGCCAAAGCCCGGAAAAGGGTATGAAACCCAAGAGAAACTCGAGGGAAACAAGCCTCAAGTGGTGAAACTCCAAGAAAAAACATCGAAATAAAATTTCAATCGGTTCAAAACGGAGTAAACTAAGAGGGTTTAGTGAAGAAAATATGCATGAGGCGTTGAAAAACGGGTATAAAGCACGAATCTAGAGAGGGAAAGTGTCTAGAGAGAGAGAGGGAGGATTTTCAGCTTTAGAAGAGTGAGAAAATGAAGTATGGTTGAGTCTATATAAAGACCCATGGTGAAAAGACCAAATTGGCCCCGATCTGCCATCAGTGGCCGACAGTGCTCAGGGGTGGCCAACAGGTGGCCGACACCCTCCCCTCGCAGCCGTCCAATGCCCAGTGCTCCTCCATTGAGTTTTGATGTTGTTTTGTATCCTTATTTCTCAAGAAATGCATGGAAAGTTCACCTTTTAGTTCAGATTGCTTCTGCGGAAGCTCCAAATCGTGTCTTTAGTGCATGATGTTCATTGTTAGTCAACATGAACGAGGTGTATCCTTTTAAAACATGTTACAACTCTTCCGAGAGGTAAATCAGAAGTTGCTACTCAATCTGTTGTGTTGAGAATACGCTTTCATCCTTGCATAGAATATACATTGTGCGCATGCATAGAACATACATTTTACACATATGGTCTTGCATAGAATATGCACTTCTCCCTTTATGCATGGAATATGCTTCCAATTTATCTTGCATAGAACATGTTGTCAGTACATTTGCATAGAACATGCCTTAACATTATTGCAATTATGCAGAGAACATGCACCCTTAATATGTTGTACTTGTTGGGGTTTTTTTTCCTTTCGCAGGTACAATATTGTATGTATGGTTCATTCAGCGGAGCTAACACAGTCAAACGATATTGTATGTACGGTTCATTCAGCGGAGTTTCGGGTGAAATCATTCGTGCCCTTCAAAGCACATCCTTTTACTCCCTCTCCTCGCGCGTGGGACGTGTTAAGATCACTCCTTTTGGGTAAAAACATTTGGGTGCGTCCCGATGTTTACACCACTCCTTTTGGTTAAAAACATTTGGGTGCATCCCGGTGTTTACACCACTCCTTTTGGTTAAAAACATTCAGGTGCGTCCTAGTGTTTACACCACTCCTTTGGTTAAAAACATTCAGGTGCGTCCCAGTGTTCACACCACCCTTTTCCTTCTCATGTGTGCAACACATTAGGATTTCGGTTAAGACCTCGGGTGCGCCCGACGGTCGCTCTTCGCCTTTCCTGCGCGTCGCGTAGTTAGGTTTGCATTATTTTCTTACATCATTTCTGCATGAAATGTGGTTTGGTTCGTAATTCCCACGTGTGGCGTGTTTACTTACTTACTTTTGTGTTTGAGGTTACTATACCTTGTTTCGATTTGTTTGAATGTGGCATTTTCATTGCATAGCATTTGCATCTAAATATTTCATTATAGCCTCATTGCATGATCATAAGTTATGTTCTTGCATTGTGCATATCACTTGCATCTTGCCCCAGAACTACACTAGTTTGATTCCTTGCAAAGGGATACGTAGATAGCCTGCGAGCACGACCATTTGTTTTGTCTTGTTTGTTTGTTTGTCCAAGTCTTCAGCCTTGTCAAAAATGGGTCGTCTCTGGACTTTGACATTTGCTTCCATCATTTCATGACTTCCGAGTTCTGTCAAAGAGGGGCAACTGTAAACACCCCATTTTTGACCGACTTCAAGACTTAGATGTCATCACTTGTGCACTCAATGATTATGATTGCATTCGTTGGCTTTGAGTGCCCGAAATTCTCGATGGAACGCCCTGTCTTTGAGCCTTTGAAGCTTGTCCATTTTGTGCTTTGTTTTAGACCAAAATCTTGTTGTTTCTAGCCTAGACCTTGGGGTGACCGGTCGGCCACCACCATAGGCTGTCAGCCATTGGTGTGGCCGGTTGGCCACCAGTGGTGGCTGACAGCCACCAGTGTCTTTTTCCAGATATTTGTTGATAGCTCTGATAGTTGTTGGCACAATGAGTTACATCTGCCTACACATGTATGGTGGGATGTTTCTAAGCTCAAGGCTTGTTTTTCTATATATATGGGGGTTCCTCCCCCATTGTAGAGGGTTAGAAATTTTGAAACAAAAAATCTCTCCCTCTCTCTAGATTTCTCTCTCTCTTGTAATTTTGTGCTTAGTTGCTTATTTGCTCTACACTTTTACATACACTACCTTAATCAAAAGTTGCTTCTTTTTGGGTTGACGTTATTTGAGACCCTCTTTGAGCTCTAGCAAGTGGTTTTAGATTGGTTTGGTGCCTAAACTTGAGCTTTGCTTCAAAGCAAGGAAGTTCAGGCAATCAGTGGCCGACAGCCACCACCAGTAGCCGACCAGCCACCATTGGTAGCCGACCGGCCCCTTGTCGGCCATCCATGAAAATTACACAGTGTGTTGGTAAGGTGGAGCAGAGGTGTTCTGGAAGTTGGCAGCATTTTCAGTGTTCAATGCGCAAACAGAGACATCCAGCAGCAAGGCAGTGCTTTTCGGGTGAAAACCGAGCATGCATGGGCCTTTCTCGCCTCCCAGGATTAGCTAATTGGTTCAATTAGCAATAGATCAAATATGTGTTGTAATTAATTAGTTGTAGCTAATTAAGTGTTGTAATTAATTAGTTAGTTTAACTAGTTATTCAATTTCGTTTTGTAATTAGTTAACTAGAATAGTTGATTAATTTGAGTTTTGTAATAATTAGTCAGCATAATTAGCGTAGCTAGTTGGTTAGCTTATTCATTCGGACCCTCCTTCGCAGGGGCGTAGTGTTGTTATAAGTGTGCGTGCGTGTGTGTATGTCTTCCAACCCCACGTCTTTCTCCCTATTATTTAATCATTTTGATGGTTAGATTAGGGACATATTTCAACTTAGCATACCTTATGCTTGCATCCATTCATTCATATTGCATGCACCGAGGACCGGCGCATAATTCAAACTGCATTATTATTTCAATAATTCTTTGAATACGTGTTTAACCGCATGTTATTGCTTCATATGCCACATTAGTAGCCGAGCCTATTAATTGCATTATTACATGTGTTGCATTAGACATCTTGTATAGTTAGGATCATGCATCTTTCTAACTAGTTTTTGTTTTGGCTTGGAGTACTAGGTGAGTTTTTATGCTTTAGCATACTCGCATGAATGTGAATGTTGCCATGTCTAGCATGCTTGCCATGAGGCTATGTGCTTAAATGCTAAACTGCTTGAAATGCGTATGGATGAAGGCTCGTTGTTTGAATTGGTACAATTCAACAAATGTGTGTTTTAAGCCCAATTTGTTGAGTGGCAAATCATGTTTTAAGCCCACTATATTTGGTGGCAAATCCACAAACTGTAAGCCCACTTGAGGTGGCAAATTCAAACCATTTTCACAAAAAAACATGAGTTGAATTGTTCCAAATTGAGCAAACTAGTCTATACTTGCTTGTGCGCATCACATAGTAAAGCTAGCTTAATAACCGAAACAAAAACACATAATGTTGATAAAATATCATATCATGATTAGTAGAGGCCAATCTTTGATCGGGTGAGCGGGGATGCTCAATTCACGACCTTCCCCTCTCGTACCCAACTTTCCGAGCCAAGGCAACTTTGTTAATGACGGACACGTGGCCTTCAGCATGAGTCAAGGTTTCCTAAATTTCTCCAAAAATAAAATATTTAGCTGGCGCCTCTGTATCTGGCAAAGCAGTCCAATTTTGGCACTTTTGATTCAAAATCAGTTTTTCAAAACGATTTGTCGGATTTTGACTCTTTGGTATTTATCAGTTTCACATTGTACTTGTAAGATTAGATTCAGAACCACGGGAGTCCGAACTGTAGGGCTTTCTTTCAAACCTTCCGAAATGGGGCACGAAAAAGTCAAGCTACATCTATACTCTCAGAATTTTTGTCTAAAACTAATATGAAGAAAATATATATGCAAGAGAGCAAAATGGAAGGCAAGCAGAGAATTTCAGATCGAAAAAGTTGCTAGAAGAAGGTCTGCTTTTATATGCAAAGTGGTGACCCTTTGGAAGGGCCGAACAGATATAATTTCAAACTGAACAGGTTTGAACGTGAACAGAACAGGTGCAAACTATTTAGAATAGCTTTGAATCTATCTAGAAATAATTAAATCTGTTCGGTGCAATCTGTTTAAACAAGTTGAAAAATCTATTTGAATCTGCTGGAAAATGGACTGGAAGAGGCACTGTTTGGACAGAAAATCTGAATTCAAATTTGGCACAAAAATTTGAGTTAATTTCGTTTAGAAATTCAAATAATTTTAACGCAAGAATTTGAAAAAATTCAAATAAATTTTGTTCAAAAAATTAATGTTAAGACCCAACCTACAACCCGCACCTGCACCAAGCCCGACTCGACCGAACGGATGGACGGTGGCAGCGGCACACACGCGCGTGTGGTGGTTTGAGTCAAAGCTCACTTTGTTCATAACTCCTCCCTTCGACAAAGTTGGGGTACCCCTTGGGGCCCAACCCAAGTTTGTCCACCTAGAGCTTATATACACATACAAACTCTCTTAAAGTTTCAATGTGGGACAACCATTTTAAGGTAACCCACACTTGACTCTTTAATTTCTCATTTTCACGAACCCGAAAATGATGTCAAGTTCTCATTCACTCATAAATGGTTTTTTCGAACCGTTTGCCCCGTGTGACTTGCTATGTGACAAGAAACACGTCACCTCTTTGGACCCATCCAAAAGACGTATGGGCCCCACTCAAATTTGGGCTCAAAGTTGGCCCAAAATAAACCTATAAAATCCATAATTTCCAACAATCCCCCACATGAATGGAATTTGATAGAGAGAAAATGCAACAACATAATCTAATCACAAAGAGCATAGAAATCGGAGATATTCTGCAAAGAATAGGTAGCTTTTGGCTTTGAACCTTCCCTTGTGAGACACTATCGGATTTACTAGCTAACCAGTGAACATGATGTCTTGAACTGTTCAGCCATTTGTGTAAACCAAGACAATAAAACTCATACATAATATTACTAGACACAGTTTAGTTCTCACTATTGTGCTCATTTTGGCCTTGAACAACCTGGTCTTTCATGAGTGCTCTAAAGAATTGTATCCCTTCACAAAACTAATAGAACCGGCCTAGTTCACACTCATATAGGTAATTCTTTTGAAGAGTATCCTTCCATACTCCACTTGGTATTTCTAGATATAAGAATCATTAAAAGTATTACTTAACCTAAAATGCTGCAAACATCACTATTTTATCATAGAAATAGGTAGGAGTTTGACTCCCTGGTGATCTTTATGAGTCATACACAACTCGGTTGTCCCTTTGAACCTAGATCTTGGGATCTCCAGTCAACTAAGTTGGGTTGCCGTTATGGTAACTCTTATTTAATAGGCTTAAGTCCCATTCCCCTCGATGAATTCTTAACTAACTCTCTTGCTAACCCTTTGGTTAGTAGATCTGCTATGTTGTCTTTAGACGTCACATATTCAATAGAAATAATTCCATTAGAGAGTAGTTGTCTCACGGTGTTATGTTGACGTATGACTCTATGCTTTACCTATTGTTGATTGACTATCACAATGTATGCATCTAGCAGGCACCGGTTTTGGCCATATTGGAATATCTTCAAGGAAGTGACGAAGTCATTCTGCTTCTTTCCCAACTTTATCTAAAGCTATAAATTTTGATTCCATAGTAGACCTAGCAATGCAAGTCTGTTTGGAAGATTTCTAAGATACAGTCACCCCACTAAGAGTAAGACATACCCACTGGTGGATTTTGAGTCTCTAGTATCCGATATCCAGTTTGCATCACAGTATCCTTCAAGTACTGCTAGATATCTAATATAATTTAGCCCAATGTTACGAGTAAATCGAAGATATCTTAGAACCCTTATAATTGCTTTCCAGTGTTCTACTCCTGGATTACTTGTATATCTACTTAATTTACTTATTGCATAAGCTATATCCGGGCGAGTGCAGTTCAGCAAGTACATCAAGCTTCTAATAATTTGGGCATTCTATAATTGAGAAATACTTTCCTGTACATTTTTAGAAAGAAACAAATTAACATCCACAGGTGTTCTAGCAAGATGATCATCATCTTTGCTGAATTCGTCAAGTATTTTTCTCAATGTAATGTGATTGTGACAAAGCATATCCTTCTGATATTTTGGTAATTTTCATACCAGGAATTGCATCAGCAATCCCAATGGCTTTCATGTCAAAATGTTTATTCAATATTTTCTTTGTAGCTCTAATCATGTCATTATTACTACCTATGATGAGCATATCATCCACATAAAGACATACTATAACATAACCTTTGTTTGTGTTTTTGAATATAAACACATTTGCCACATTCATTAATTTTAAATTCGTTTGACATCATTGTCTTGTCAAATTTCTGATGCCATTGCTTTGGCGCTTGTTTTAAACCATATAATGATTTAACCAATTTACACGCTTTCTTTTCTTTTCCTAGAACAAAAAATCCTTCTGGTTGTTCCATGTAAATTTCTTCATTTAACTCACCATTTACAAAAGCTGTTTTCACATCCATTTGATGAATTTTTAGATTATTCAAAGATGCAATGGCAATTAGCATTCTAATAGATGTTATTCTAGTAACTAGTGAATATGTGTCAAAGTAATCAAGACCTTCTTTTTTTCTATATCCTTTGACCACAAGTCTTGCCTTGTATTTGTCGATTGATCCATCCACTTTCATTTTTCTCTTGAAAATCCACATGTACCCAAGAGGTTTACAACCTGGTGGCAAGTCCACCAATTCCCAAGTGTGATTTTGTAAAATGGATTCAACTTCGTTATTTACAGCCTCTTTCCATAAAGGAGCCTCAGGACTGGACATAGCTTCTTTGAAAGTTAAGGCCTCATTTTCTAACAAAAAAGGTAGAAAATCTAAACCAAAAGATTTTGAGGTTCTAGCACATTTACTACGCCTAGGTTCCTCTTCCTCATTTTAATCTAACTTTTGCTCTTATTCTTGATCTTGTTCTTGATCATGAATGGCATCATAAGATCTTTTGTTAGTGCTAGTCTCTTGTCCAGTCTTATTTGGAAATATATGTTCAATGAATGATGCATTTCGAGATTCAACAATAGTATTTATATGCATTTCAGAATGTTCTGACTTATGAATCAAAAATCGACATGCACTACAATTCTTGGTATAACCAATGAATATGCAATCAATAGTTTTAGGACCTATCTTAGTCTTTTTAGGACTAGAAATAGCTACTTTAGCCAAACACCCTTACACTTTTAAGTATTTATAGAATGGTACTCTCTCATGTCACATTTCATAAGGTGTTTGATTTACTTTCTTTCAGGGTACTTTATTAAGAATATAATTAGCAAAAGGTATTGCTTCCCCCCACAAGTTCTGAGATAATCCAGAACTTATTAACATGCCATTCATCATTTCTTTTAAAGTCTTATTTTTCCTTTCAGCAATTCCATTTTACTGAGGTAAATAAGGAGCGGTGGTTTGATGAATTATTTCATGTTCTTTACAAAACTCATCAAAAAGTTGCTCATATTCACCACCTCTATCACTTCTTAGTTTTTTTAATTTTCTTATAAGTTTATTTTCAACTTCATTCTTATATTAAATGAAAGTTTCCAAAGTTTCATCCTTAGTTCGAATTAAATAAACATAACTATATCTAGTATAGTCATCTATGAAAGTGATAACATATTTTTGCCCACCTATAGTTTGAGTTGATTTAAAATCACAAATGTCACTATGAATTGATTCAAGTGATTCCGTACTTCTTTTACTTGAATGAAAAGGAGTTTTGGTTAATTTTGCTTTAACACAAATTTCACATTTATGATTTGGATCAATTTCAAATTTAGGAAAACATTCCATATTAATTAATTTACGCAAAGATCCATAATTAACATGTCCTAGTCTACCATGCCACAAATTTGAAGACTCAAGCAAGTAAGATGAAGATGTATTTTGAAAAGGCCATCAGATATGTAACATTTCCCTACATACATCCCATTTTTGGTAAGTACAAACTTATCACTTTCAAAAACTAGCCTAAACCTATTTTTACTCAACAAAGATCCGAAAATAAGATTCTTGCGAATGTCCTATACATGCAGCACATTGTTGAGAGTGAGTTTCTTTCCAGATGTCATCTTTAGAATAATCTTTCCTTGTCCTCAACTTTAGAAGTCAAAGAGTTGCCCATGAATAGTTGTTCGTCGTTTCCACCACAGAATAAGATGTGAACATCTTTTTGTTGACACAAATGTGGCAAGTAGTACCAATATCCACCCACCATTCCTTAGGATTTCCGACAAGGTTTGCCTTGGAAACAACTGCAGAAAGATTTATGTCATTTACACCATTGGAAATTTTGTCCACTTCGGTCATATTAGCTTGAGCAGGCTTCTTGCTTGATCTTTATTTGTCTTTGTACTTGCTACGGCAATCTTTGGCCCGATGTCCCTCTTTGTCACAGATGTAACATTTGCCATTGAACTTGTACTTCTTAGTTTTCCCTCCTTTAGAGCCTTGTGAGGAACTTTTTCCAAATACTTTCGTTTCTTTGCTTTTAGTACATGTTCCACCATATTTGTTTTAGACTCCATTGGATGCTTACAAGCCCACTTATCAGAATTGTAGTTGTCCTCCTCAATCTTTAAACCCACAATCAATTCTTCCAAAGTCATTTCTTTGTGCTTGTGTTTGAGATAGTTCTTGAATTCCTTCCACCCTTATGGTAATTTTTCAATTAAGGCAGCAACTTGGAAGGATTCACTGAAAGGCATGCCTTCTGCATTAATGTCATGCAGAATAAGTTGGAAATCTTGAACTTGACTGATCATAGTTTTTGAATCAGTCATCACAAAATTCAAGAATTTGCCAGCCATAAATTTCTTTGAGCCAACATCTTCTATTTTGTACTTTTTCTCCAAAGACTCCCAAAGTTCCTTTGCCGTCTTGATAGGGTTGTGGATATTGTACAATGTGTTATGAAGTCCGTTCAAGATGTAGTTTCGGCAAAGGAAATCAGCATGTTTTCAAGTATCGACCGTAGCAACCACTTGTCGGTCGATTTCATCCTTGTTTAGAGTAGAAGCATTCTCACAGACGAAATGCGCCAGGTTTAGAGTAGTAAGATAGAACAACATTTTCTGCTGTCATCCTTTAAAATCAGTTCCTAAGAACTTCTCTAGCTTTTCAATGTGATTGACTCGCACAATCACAATAGAAGAAGGGGTTGGAGCAATTGCAGTCACCATACCAGTACTAGTTGAACATTAGTTTGTCTAATTTCAATAGCCATGAATTCTAAATTATAAAACAAAATTAGAATCAGAAATTTATACTATACAGAAAATTTATACCATCAACACAGAATTTAATTCTATAAAAATAAAAGAAATAAAAATTGTAACTTTTATTTTCAATTAATTTGAAAATAAAATTTTATTTAAACAAATTAATTCCACACAGAAAAATATTTCTGTAACACTTCAAAAATTAAAATACAAAAAATAGAATTTTAATTAATGAAAACTCAAAAATTATTTCTGAAAACCAAAATTAATTTCTCACCAACTTCACAAATGAATATTCTGAAATTGTTAATGATAACCAGTATATTACTACTAGTTGTCAAAGAAAATAAATAGTATATTACTATTATTTATCAAACAGTATATTACTACTATTTGTATTTTCCAACCAGAATATTACTTTGTATAAGCACAGAAAATAATTTATGTAATAAAAAGAAAGGAAGAAAAGGAAACAAACGAAAAATTATGTATAAACAGAATAGTTCAAATAATCTGAATCTGTCTTAAGATTGTTGGAACAATCTTCTGTGAATGAGATAATAATGTGGAACAATCTTCTGTGAATGAGATAATAATGTGGAACAAATCAAACAAATAAAAATAAATTACTTACAGAATTCATTTACCAAAACGATTAAGTACAAAAAATGATCAAGTCGAGTATGTGACACTCTATCCTTAAGACAGATTCACCCCGCTCCAGTGCTTACAGATAAATGGCATCTATCAAGATACAATGATCTTACACAGATTGTAGTAGCACTCCAAACAATCTGTACGGCAAACTAGAACTTGTGTTCTATACTCTCATAATTTTTGTCTAAAACTAATATGAAGAAAATATCTATGCAAGAGAGGAAAAAAAAAAAAGGCAAGTAGAGAATTTCGATTCAAAAAAGTAACTAGAAAAAGGTCTACTTTTATAGGTAAAGTGGTGACCCTTTGGAAGGGCTAAACAGATATAATTTCAAATTGAACAGTTCTGAATGTGAACAAAATAGGTGCAAACTATTTGGAACAGTTTTGAATCAGTCTGGAAAGAATTAAATCTGTCCGGTGCAATCTGTTTAAATAGGTTAAAAAAATCTCTTTGAATTGGGTGGAAAATAGATCGAAAAAGGCACTGTTTGGACAGAAAATCTGAATTCAAATTTGGCGCAAAAGTTTGAATTAATTTTGTTTAGAAATTTAACTAATTTTCCCGTAAGAATTTGAAAAAATTCAAATAAATTTTGACCAAAAAATTAATGTTAGGACCCAATCCACAACTTGCACCCGGACTCGGCCCGGCTTGGCCAGACGGACAGTAACGGCAGCATGGTGGTTTGAGCCAAAGCTCACTTTGTCCATAACTCCTCTCTTCTATAAACTTGGGGTGCCCCTTAGGGCCCAACCCAAGTTTGTCCACCTAGAGCTTATATACACACACAAGCTCTCTTAAAGTTTCAATATGGAACAACCATTTTAAGATAACCCACATTTGACTCTTTCATTTCTCATTTCCACAAACCCGAAAATTACATCAAGTTCTCATTCACTCATAAATAGTTTTGTCGAACCGTTTGCATTGTGTGACTTGCCATGCGGCAAAGAACACGTCACCTCTTTGGACCCACCCAAAAAACGTGTGGGCCCTACTCAAATTTGGGCTTAAAGTTGGCCCAAAATAAGCTTATAAAACCCATAATTTCCAACAAGTTTTGGCGCAATCCTCTACAGACTAGTAAATGTGGCCTCAAACTCGGCCACCGATGTACTCAACTGCTTGAGCTGAGAAAATTGATCTCTCAACTTCTCACTAATAGATGGAGGCAAAAACTTGTCCTAGAAGGCGTTGACAAAAGCCTCCCAAGTCACTCCAATGCACCCACGCACATACTTCCACCACTGACCCGCATCTCCCTTCAGCTAGAAGTGTAATAACCCAACCTGTAATAAACTTAATTACGCATGTGATTATGTGTTTGATATGAATTTGTATGTTAAATTATGTTAGTTCTTATGTGATTATGAATTTATATATGTTCGGTGTAGAAAAATCTGTCACAATTGAAATCTTGAATTGAAAATTTATAGCCTTAGAGGTGCCAGAAACCAAAACCGATTTCATATCTGTGTTTAACATGATTTTTGAAACCTACGGTGAAATTTGGCAAAATTATGATTCGTGATGAATTAATTGAGCTTAATTAACATAAACCTTAGATTAAGCCAACCTCATTGTGTATGTGATTTTATGTTTAATTGATTAAGGAGATTTGGGTTCTAATTGGTTGTTACTCTAAGGTAATTTGGGATTTATGGGAATTTTTGGAGTCTGATTCGTATTTGATTTTAATAAGGATTTAATTTGGAATTAGAAATTGAATGTCCAAATGGCTTGAGGAGGTAAAATTGATGAGTTGATTCAATTTAATTTAATATTTGGAGCCTTTTAAGAGTTTGATTAAAAAATTTGATTCAGATTGATAAATTTAAATATAATTCATTGGGCTCCAAAGGAAGTCAAATCAGACTAATTAAATTAAGTGGGATTTGTGATTAGTCATGATTGATTTAATTATGTGTTAATCAAGATTTATTAAGACTAAGTGTTGCTTAATTAAATTAATTTTGATCATACATTAAATTGTAGAATAATCTAGAATTGGGGGTGTATGTGGAGAAAATCTGGGTGCGCTAAGAAGGTTGTGTGTGTGTGTGTGTTCATTGTGTATACATAATACATTATACTCCTATTCATTTTCTAACATTTAGGGGAGAAAGAGAGATTGAGCCGAGAGAGAGAAGAGAGATTGAGAGAGAGAGAGAGAGAGAGAGAGAGAGAGAGAGAGAGAGATCAAAGAGTATGTGCTGGAGAAGGTAATTGAAGTAGACCATTGAGAGAGAGAAAGCCACGGATTGAAGGGAAAAGAGAAGGAGCTCAAGAATTCATTAATTGTACACCAAATTGAAAATTAAAGGAAAGGATTTCAAGCTTGAATTTTATAGAATCCTTGTATTACACTTGAATTACAGATGAGTTTGGGTTCAATTTCATATAACTTGGAAGAAATTAACAAATTGATGAAGAAATTGATCTAGGTTTATGGTTATGGAATAAATTTAGAAATTAATTATCTTGGGTGTGATGTTGTGATCTTGCATAAAATTAAGCATCATTGTTATATGCATGAGTAAATCCTACAAGTTTTAATACTCTAATTGTACAAGTTTTAATACTCTAATTGTACATGCATCATAGATTTCTAATAATTGATTTCATGTTTTGATGAAATAAGAATTAAGCTTTGAAAATTTAGGGCCCTATGAACAATGAGCTTAATTCGTAAATTAAAGGAGTTTTGATGTACATGATTTAAAATCATATTTTCTTGGTTATTTAAGAGTTGTGTGTTTTTTTTAGACAAGCCATGTATGAACCCAAGTCTTGAAATTATATTTTGAAAGTTCAATTCATGTTTTAGAATTTGTGGGTTTCGAATTGGGCTTGGTGTGAAGAAAATGAATTAAATTTAAATTTGGACAAATTTCGAGATGGATTATAATTTATATTTGAGAATCAAAAATTAGTTTGACTTTGAATTAAATTTCATACGTGCAAATATTTTTGAAAGGGCTTCATAGCTTCAATTTATGTTTCATAAATAAAGAAAGATGATTTTTGAAACATGGAGAACTTGGCACCAAATCACACATGCATACATAATTTTGTTGAATCTCATGCATTTGAGTGTCATTTCTACCATCTGAGATGAAATTAGAGTCTACATTTCACATGCATGCACAATCCATGAAAATGTAGAATTTATGTGCATGAGTTATGAACTTTAAGGAAATGAATTGAAATAATTTGGGCTTCTATGATGAATCCTTGGAGATTTGAGCTTCAAATCTTGTAGAATTGGCATCATATCATGTTAGAAGTTGTATGGTTGCTATATAGGACAAAACATGTAAGTTATATTATTTAAAGTTATGTTTTGAAGCACAAACAACATTCTGGAAAACCCAGAATTTGTCATCATCGCTCGAGCAGAGAAGTTGCCGCTCGAGCGTAGAATGCAAGCAACCAGTATTTTTGCAGACCAAGGGGTCTGCTCGAGCGGTCAATATTGTGCTCTAGTGAAGAGCCCTATTTCAAAAAATTTTGAAAAGTTGTTTCATGTTCCGATTTTCGTTCTCTTTTATTTTTAAGCACTCTTAAGCATACATTGAACATTATAAATGAATTAAAAGAGTAAGAAAGAAGCCTAAGAGAATTAAACAAGTTAAAAACAGAATAAATTGTATTGTGACCCGATTTCTATGTGTATTATGAATTGTGTATGGTCAACTACAAGGGCAAATCTGGCATCTAAATACTGTGAGTAATACTTTAGTAAAGATATGTTCATATATGCTATTTTTAAATACTACTCATGTGTAAGTTTTTCGGATTTGTGAACTTGAATTATGAATAAGCATTCTATTCATCTGATTGTGCTAAACTCTGTAATGAAACTGAATAGTACGAAATCATTTGATTACATGGACCAAAGGTCGTTCTGAATGAATATGACATGGGCCTAAAGGTTGTTCTATATATTTGATTACATGGACCAAAGGTCACTCTGAATGAATATGAAATGGGCCTAAAGGTCGTTCTGTATATTTGACAATGGATATATTTGATAAGAAATGGGCCCAAGGCTGTCTAATATGTGTGTCAAGGACACGAAATGGGCCTAAGGCCGTCTTAATACGAATACAATCATGGTCACGAGTATAAATATGCGCATAGATATGAATATGGAAATGATAGAGCTGAGGTCATTCAGTATAAATATGCGCATAGATATGTATATGGAAATGATGGACCTGAGGCCGTTCTGTGTTATGATTAGGCCCGAAGCCGTTCTGTAATAACATTAGACAAGTATTTTGGACCCGAGGTCGTTATGTATGAATGAGTATTTTGGACCCGAGGTCATTCTGTATGAATGAGAACTTGGACTCGAGGTCGTTTTGCCCCTCTGATACACCTTGAACATGATGGATTGATCTTGAAGTCGTTCTGACTTGGATTCACATGTATTATGCATAAATATGAATTACTTAATTAAGAATCTCATTCATATACCCTCTTTACTTTGGTATTATTCACTAGGCGTTAGCTCACTCTTTATTTATATATATGTAAATATAGGTGAGCAATTGGAGGATCAACATTAGAGTTTGCCCAGGAGTCCGCCTCTTTGTCAAGCCACCCAAGAGTGCCTCTATGTAGAGGCTTTGTTCTGTTTTGTTTTGCCAAGCTTGGGATAATCTTTGTACTTGGTTAGAAGGCCTTCACGTAGTGTGTGAGATATGATATAAAATATGTCTTCGTACATATATATAAGTGTGTTAAGAATGTTTTAATTACTGCAGTTGATCATGTATGCACAGCTCGATGGAAATCATCTTTTTTGTTTTGCTTCCGCTTCAGGCCCCGATAAAATTAAATATTTTGAAATTGTCTTTGAGGTCATAGGTAATCCATGGATTACTGGTCGGTTACGACGCTAAACCTATAGAGGTGGGTTTGATTCGTGACAAGAAGGATGTCAGGGTCACTCGTAGTCCATCGTCCTCAATGCCAAGCATCTCAAACGTCTTCACTATCTGCTCTAACCACCCATTCGCCTTCAATGGCTCCTTGGGATCACCCAAAAATTCGTTTAGATTCGGCCAGAAAAACTCACTTCAGAAAAAACGGCCTGATCTCAGCAACATGGGCATGGACTTGATTCTCAGCTCTAAGAATATCCATGGATTCCCGTAATGCTCTGGCCATTTCGCAGGCTAAGGTACCCATGGCCTACTGACCAATTGGTTCGACTACATTGGCCTGACCAACCCCTTCTTCTTGCGCCGGAACCTCATCCAGTAGAGACACCATACCTCCTAGGCCTACCACGCCTACCGCCACCACATCCATGTCCACGTCCTGATATCCTAATAAAGGTAACAAAAGAGATTAGCACATTTACAAATGTGTTGAAGCTAACTCACTCACGTCCTAATGCGGTGGACAACAGCAATTCACTCCACATAAGCACGTAGTCACATAAACACATACGAATTCCCTTCCTAGATAATGACCGTCCCACAACTTTGCCAAAGTTCCAATTGGAAACAACAGTGATCAAGTACTCTGCTAATAGGACTTCTAGAAACCTGTAGAACCAATCAATATCTTGGGAATTAAATCCTATACGCATATAATCATATAAGCATGTTATCACATAAGCATACTATGTATATAAATATCTCTACTAAGGGAGATAAACCCATTGTGGTAATAACCACTTCCTACGTACCCAAAGTATTTAAACCCTGTACGCTCTGATACCAAGTTATAGAAAGAGCTCAAGCACAACTAGGACAAATCAAGGGAAAGAAAATAGAGTGGAGAAAAAAACGAACAAAAGTTGGGGAAAAAATTTAGGAGATATTATTTAGTCGAACAAAATAAAATCACGTCATAGATAATGTTTTTCAACATATGTTTTTTTATTGAAATTTAGTTAAATTATATATATATATATATATATGTGTGTGTCTGTGTGTGTGTGTGTGTGTGTGTGTCTATAAGTGTATATAGATATTTTAAAAAGTATATCGTTTGTATATTACTATTTCTAGTAAATTTAATGAAAATACTATGACTAAAAATAAATCTAAAATAGAGATAGGTGATCAATTGCAATTGTCACTTAGGGATGACACTTCAAAATTAATTGAGAGAATTAAGAGTTCAGAGAGAATGAGAGTTTGAGAGATAGATTTGTTTGTAAGAAATAAAAATGAGAATGGGGTAGTATTTATAAGACTTGGGAGGGAGGGGTTAATTTTTATATATATATAATAAATAAATAAAATTGGTTGTTGGTGGAATTAACGATTATATCACTGTTTTAAATTTTTTATTTTTTATTTTTTACCATTGCATTGATAGGAGGCAAGGAGCCATTGGGGTCAGGTTAGGCCAGATAGGAAAAAAAAAATTGGGCCGAGCTCACGGGATGGGTCACACTTCATAACACACCAGGGTCGGGCCAGGCTCTAGAACACATAGCCCAAGGTCTTAGGTTGGACTTAGGCTCAGGCCTAGTTAGGCCCACCCAGGGCGCGAGCGGACTTGGGGTGTGCCGCGAGCTCATGGGCCAAATTTACACCCCTATATATGGGTAGTGGTTATGAGATATGTGATTAGTAGTTATGAGATATGTGATGTTGGTTATGAGGCAAAGGATGTTAGTTATGAGATGTAGTTATGACATATGTGGGTAAAGGTTATGAGATATATATGATTAGTGATTATGAGATATGTGATTTTGGTTATGAGCAGAGTGATGTAATTATAAGTCGAAGGGTGTTTGGTTATGAGAAATATGATTAGTGGTTATGAGATATGTAATGTTGGTTATGATCAAAGTGGCGTGGTTATGAAATATGTGATTAGTAGTTATGATATATGTGATGTTGGTTATGAGTTATGTGGGTAATGGTTATGAGATATTTGATTAGTGATTATAAGATATGTGATTTTGGTTATGAGCCAAGTGGTGTCAAAGGGTGTTTCGTTATGCTATATGTATTAGTGGTTATGAGATATGAGATATTGGTTATGATCAAAGTGGTGTGGTTATGAGTAAAAGGGTGTTAGTTATGAGATATGTGACTAATAGTTATGAGATATGTGATGTCGGTTATGACAAAAAGGTGTGGGTTATGAGATATGTGATGTTGGTTATGACTCAAAGGAGTTGGTTATGAGATGTAGTTATGATTCATGTAGGTAGTAAGTATGAAATACGTGATCAATGGTTATGAGATATGTGATATTGATTATAATCAAAGTGGTGTGGTTATGAGCAAAAGGGTGTTATGAGATATGTGACTAGTGGTTATGATATGTGATGCTGGTTATGACAAAAAGGTGTTGGTTATAAGATATGTGACTAGTGGTTATAAGATATGTGATGTTGGTTATGACTCAAATGGGTTGGTTATGAGATGTGGTTATGATTCGTGTGAATAATAGTTATGAGATATGTGATCAATAGTTATGAGATATGTGATATTGGTTATGATCAAAGTGGTGTGGTTATGAGCAAAAGGGTGTTAGTTATGAGAAATGTGACTACTGGTTATGAAATATGTAATATTGGTTATGACCAAAAGGTATTGGTTATGAGATATGTGACAAGTAGTTATGAGATATGTGATGTTTGTTATGACTCAAAGACGTTGGTTATGAAATGTGGTTATGATTCATGTGGATAAGATATGTGATCCATAATTATGAGATATGTTATTTTAGTTATGATCAAAGTGGTGTGGTTATGAGTCAAAGGGTATTGGTTATGAGATATGTGATTATGTTAATGAAATATGTGATATTAGGTTTGTACAAAATGGTGTAAGTTATGAGATGTGGTTATGAAATATGTGATATCTATATATATAAGCAAAATAGTCTTTTTAAGAACAATGATTGTGGAAGCTCTAAACTCCCAAACTAATTTTGTTAATTTGTTAATTTTTAAAGAAATTTATAAATTAAATCTATTGGTTAGTTCCTTAAGTCAAAAATTCAAAAACAAAAAAAAGTTCTAATTATCTACAATTTTGAATTTTAAAATTCAAAATAATATGATAAGTCACCCTCACTCTTTCCAAAAATAATGTTAATCAAAACAGTTCAAATAAAAAAAATAAAGACACTAATTATCTATGATTTTGAATTTTAAAATTCAAAATAATATGATAACCCACCTTCATCCCACTACCTCTTCCGAAAATAATATAAATCTAAAATTTTAAATACCTAATCAAATTAAAAATTCAATATAATTATGTCTTTAAAATACTCAATAGTTGATCTTTTTTCTAGCTCGGCCAACTCCTCCCCAAATGTAATGATGCAATGATTATTCTCTCTCTTTGCCAATAGTCCAAACTTATTTCAAGTTTGTTTGTTTGTAATTTTTTTTTTTTTCTAAATTTATATTTTCGTGTGAGTATTTTTTTTTGTTCTTCTCTATATAAATTTTCTTTTCCAATGTATTTTTTCAACTAAATTGATAATAAATATATATCTATTAACTATCTTTGTTTTGGGAGTTGATTTGAATTTTTTTTTTTTTTTTTTTTTGGTGGATGTTTGTGTATTTTTTATATTGTTGTTATTATTTCTTTTAATATATGTGAATTAATAATGTAGTTATGAGTTTATATATATATATATATATATATATAGAATAAGGCGTCTTATATTGTTCTTTATGATTTGGCTATTTTTAAAATTTCTTAAACAAAATTTTCAATTTTTTTTTTTTGTAAAAAATTAAAAACATTTAATTGACTTGTCCATCAATAAATAAAATTTTAAATGATGAACACTATTCCATAATTTATGGATTTTTTTAAAAAAAAATTAACACCCATATATGGAATAAGAAAATCTAAAATCACTTATTTTTTTGTTTTTCATTTTTACTCTTTAAAACTCTAACGGTACCTTTTTATTTCCGCAACATTGTCTTTTTATATTTACAAAGATAAAAAAACTAGACGGAAGTTGCATAATAGTCAATGGAGGTGGTGAGTATGGCAACAATAAGGGTGATGATGAGCTCGGCCAAAGCATTGTTTGAATGGATTTTGAAAAAGTGAATATTAAAAGAATAGTAGATAGTTTTGGTGATAGATTGATTTAGAAAACTAATGTGTGGTTGAGATTAAGTATGAATTTTACCATATAAAAATTGAATATGGATCATATATTGTTTTTTATATATAATTTTGGGTACCTTTGTACAAGTATAAAAAAAATTATTGTGATCACATGTTACTTATCATTTAATATATTATTGTTGTATTATCGTAATGAATTTTATTATTAATGTCTATTATCAATGTAGTTGTGAGACATCACATGATAAATAAAAATATGTTTTGTTATTATTATTATTGCTGATATATTTCTTTATTTACCTTTTATAATGTTTAAAAAATTAATTTATGTTTATTGTTAGTTTTTGTAGATGAGAAGTCAAAAATAAATTTTAACCAAATTCAAGTTATACCTAATTTGAGATTGAAAAGGAAATTTTAAAAGAAATTATAATTATATATAATTTTAAAATATTTTTTAAAAAATATATTAGAAAAAATTGGTACTCTAAATTAAAATTATCAAACAACCTAATTTTATGAAAAAATTTCAATGAAAAATTGATCAAATTTGAAGTTATAATTATTAAATATTTTCAATAAGCCATTAATTTTTCATTCAGGTTTTAGCATGATTTGGTCTTAAATAGTTTTTCAGATATAAATATATCTTAATATTGATACAATCAATATTAGACATATTTTAAGAATGGTAAATTATATCAATAGTCCCCGCATTTTTTCTCTTGTGTCAATTTGTAATTTCAATTAGTTTGATTTTTACCCCTAATTTTTTATTTTGTATTAATTTGGTCCAATTAATAATGCCGGTTAAGATTTTTGAAAGAAAATAGTTATTGAGTTGGTTGAGAGTAACTATAATAAAAGTATAATAGATGCTCCTCATGTGTGTTTTTTCAATAAATAAAAAAGACACTAGCAATTATAACAATTTGACCAAATTGAGACAAAATTATAAATTTAGGGTCAAAATTGAGTAAATTAAAATTGCAAGGACAAAAATAACACAAGAGTTAAAATATAAGGATTACCGATGTAATTTATCCTTTTAAGAATAAGTACATAATTTCTTAATTAATTTTGAAATTGTTAATAAATATACCAAACAAATATGTACATATTTCCTATTTTTGTGATAATTTTTTTTAAAATATATTTACTAATTAAAAATTAAATAAATAGGTAGGCCCATTAACTCATGGATTGAACATGAACTAAACGATTCTCTAAAGACTAGGCTTAAATCAAGAATTAATGACAAAAAAAAATCAACTTAAATTAAATTTTCTTGACTACTCTTTAGTGTTTAATCTAATATTAGAACCCTCAAATTAACTCATATCAGTCACGAACTGATAAACTATGATATAATTTAAATACAAAATTTAAATTTATTAGGACTAGAATAGAATATGACCTACAATTTAGGGTGGCTTTATCTTAAATAATTTTTTTACACATAAATATATATAACTATTCATTTAATTGTTTTAAACATAAATATATAGTTTTTTTATAAAAAAAAAAAAAAAAAAAAAAAAAAAAAAAAAAAACATAGTTCAAACTTTTTGATAAGTATGCATAAAATGAGTCCATATTTCTTATTTTTATTATAAAAAAATATTTATAAATATTTATTTACTAATTTAATAAATAGATAGGTCAAATAATTCATATAAGTTGATAACAGAACAAAACAATTTTTAATGATTAGGTGAATGACAAGTTGGCGTAAATCTAATGTTAAGGCCTCGTTTGGCATGTTATTTTAGTAACTTTTAGGCTTTTTAGCTAAAATATGAGGTAAAAAAAACTAGCATGATTGAAATGAATATTTTATTTTTTACGAAAAGTTGCACAAAAAGTAGAGAGAAAAATGAATCTTTGACTTTTTTGTATAGATTATAGACTTTTTTATTTTTTTAGTAACTTTTTGGTTTTTAAACTAAAACAAACAGTTCCCAAAGGAGGCCTAAATCCAAATTTAAAATCACAAGTGAATACTAATTCATTTTTACGTAAATTTTATAATATAAGACAAATTATAACTTTTAGACTTCACAAAATATGAAAAAATTACTATATTGACAAATGTAATTTACCACTATCATATGATAAATTAAATTTACGAAACTCATAAAAAAAATGTATTTATATTTTATCATAAATATAATTTTTGTGATTTATTTTTTAATTTTTACCACTTAAATTATGACATATATTTGTTATTAAGAACTTGGAGCACACAATTAATGACATAAGAATAAAAAATAATTCTCTTATATGTAATTGTGATAAAAATGAATAAATTTTAATTGATTTTTGATTATTATTATTGTAGATAAATTTTTAGATTATTATTTAATTTTAAAAATGAATAATTCTCTTAAATATTGTAGATAAAAATGAATAATTCTCTTTAATTGTGATAAAAATGAATAATTCTCTTAAATATTGTAGATAAATTTTTTAGATTATTATTTAATTTTAAAAATTAATTTTTGATTATTTATTTATACCCGTGCCTAGCACGGGTAATTATGCTAGTATCTATACTATATATTAAGCAAAAGGAGATTTTTAACTCCAAGCCTTGTGGGAGCTCCAATCTCCCAATTTAAATTTTCTGATTTTTTAATTTTAAAAAAAAAAAAAAAAAACCTTTGCATTTATTAACTTCTCCTAATCCCCAAATCTTACCCTTATAATAACACTTTAATGCATTAAGAACAAACATAAAAAAAAAAAAAAAATTCTTTGAAATCCAACACATATGAATTCCTTGAAAAGTCCCAACACATATGATTATTATTCCTCATAATAACACTTTAATGCATTAAGAACAAGCATAAAAAAAAATTCTTGAAAAGTCCAACACATATGATTATTATCAAAATATTAAACTTTAATATAATATAATTAAAAAAAAAGACATTTAATTCCTTGAAAAGTCTAACACATTTGATTATTATCAAAATATTAAACTTTAATATAATATAAAAAGGAAAAAAAAAGAAGGCATTTAAAAAAAAAAAGACATTTAAAAATCGCAATTCACGTATATAGATAATTGTAAATATAATCCGTGCATAGCACGGGTGATATGCTAGTATTATATAACAAAATTGGAGTTTTTAGTGGGAAGGCTTGTGAGAGCTCCAAAGCCTCATTTCACAATTACTAATTTTTGTAATTTTAAAAACAATTTTATTAGCTAACAAAGAATTATAGATTAAAAAAATAAAAAATAAATAAAAAAAACACCTAAAATTTTGAATTACAAGTTTCTAAAATATCCCCTCCCAATATTTCTCTCTTTTCTAAATCTCATCTCATAATAAAGTAACTATACATTAAAAATACATTATACATTTAAAAAAAAAAAAAAAAAACACACACACACACACACAAATCTCATCTCATAACAAAATAATTATATATTTTACACAGAAAAAAAATTATAGATTAAAAAAAAACGTAAAACCACAATTGTTAAAATATTTAAAAATAGTACTATTGGCTAACAAAGTAACTATAGATTAAAAAAAAGAAAACTAAAATTGTTAATTTTTGTAATTTTAAAAATATTTAAAAATAATATTATTGGCTAACAAAGTAACTATAGATTTAAAAAATAATAATAATTGAATTACAAATTCCAAATAACCGGGCTCTTCACCGTAGAACTTTTACCCGAAAAACTGGAGCACAGCTATACTTTCATCGCTTTCACTAGAACCAGAGTCATAGGGGCACTTTTTGTTTTTCCTTCCTTAAGTCCAGGGACGACCCCCTATGTTTTTTCGTGGAGCGCATAATTTTCCTTAATCGGCGAGAGTATATACAATCTATGCCACTGGCAAGAGCATGATTGAGGGCTTTATACTGTAGTCTGTAACTCTTCAATTGGTCATTGGCTCTACCTCCAGCCCCTTCATATTCCGTATCCTGCTGCTTCTTTGCTTGCTTTTCTCGATCAAGCATTCCTGTGCTTAGCAAAGAGGTAGTAGCATTTAGGGTGGCAACAATGAGATTTTCCGGATAAGCCGGCGCAGCTCTTGCTTGCTGTCTGTATGTGGTAGGGCCTGGTCAACTGCCCGGCCACCTCTTTAGCTCATCTCTTGTCAACGCTAGCAGTTTTTAATAAATGATGCCATTCCCGACTCGCGAAGTGAAGCTCAATCTCTATTCATTAGTTCAGCGCTAAGATGTAGAACTGGATCGTATATGGGTCAAGAGATCTTCAATCTGGAATTCTCTTTTTTATATTGATTGCAAGCCTTATTAGTGTTTAATTAATCTACAGACTATGTAGGGGAATGCACTATGGGGACTCAATAAAAGAAATTATTTGAGACTTAGGAAATGAAACTTCCACTCAACTATAGTCGAGAGGAAATAAGTCTCAGCAGGCACTAAGGGGGAAGCTTAGAGACGGAATTTAAATATAAGAATGGAGGGGGGTGAACTAAGCATAACTCTAGCAATATAGACCGGGCCTGCTTCCCATTCATTCTTTTATAAGGATGTTCTTCGGCTGGTCAATAGGGCACATCGCTTTCCCTTCTGTAATAGAGGCGCTGTAATAGGCGCGCTTGGCTAACGAATAAAAACCTTGGTCCGCTTTCATTGGTCTAGTCCGGTCATTGCTTATCTCTTTCTTCTCTATCGGTGAATTGGGGGAAAGAGTGCACCAATAAGGGGAGGTTAAAAAGCAAGAAATAGGGAAGTAGAGTAGTTGGCACACGCTGGTCAATCCAGTACGTACGTCGCTTTCGTTCTTTCCATTCAATATGTCCTCTCCTCCGGTAATACGTCCTCCAGCCCTTCCTGCTCATCTGGAAACTCTCGCAAAGTCTCATCCCGCTTGGATAGCGAAGTAAGCAATCAAAGGGCTGACATTAGCGAACACTCATAGCGTCCTTGCTTTCTCGATATCAGTAATTAAGGATCTCTCCTCCTTCTGGTAGGTGCAAGCAATAAAAGGAATATCATTCCAATCAGTAAAGGAAGAGTTCTTCCCTTAATGATATATCGAAATATCTACTTTTTCATTCAAGGTTATGGAAGTTTAGTAAAGTCTTCTGTCAAGGTAGCATTTGCCTTCCCGGGAATCCATCCCTTTTGGAATCGGGTAAGGCTCCACTATTAACTGGCAAGGGTCCAGGTCCAATAGCGCTTCCTGTCTTTTCAAAAATCTCCCCCGTAGCAGCAGCGGCACTCGAGTTATTAGTGCCAGGTGCAATAAGTATGCCATTTCCAAGCCTCCTTGTGAAGCGTGCGTCATCTCTTGTCTGAATTGAAGGCATCCCCATTACTACCTAAGGCCTCTCCGACTTTGGTTTACGTCTGATTCCATTCTCCCTTGCTTGAGCTTTCTTCTTTCCTCCGCTTTGGTCTACTTCCCTCTTTCCATCCTGTGTCATTTTTGCCCATCTTCCATCTCTTCCTGGTTCATTCACAAGAGGAGAACCAGCCTTCTTTAGTAAAAGCCTTTTCTTGTCTTGCTTGATGCTTTCCTATCTCGAGTTCCCCACCTATGAGATCGCTTGCACCAGCTTTGGATTAAACAAGATCGGCCATAGAATCGAAGAAAGGAATGGGGACATAGCGAGAGACTCTCGATTCGTTGCTCTACATTTTGAGAAAGTGGAATAATAAAGGCCGTAGTACCGTACGCCCGCAACAATAACAACAAAGAGGCCGATTTGAGAACGTTTGGAGAGGCTCACGGGGCTAGACCCATCGCAGACCACAAACAAAAGCCTTTACTAAGAAAGGTGGCCTCAGAAAAGCTTTTCAAAAGACTTGACCCCCGAAGAGCTGACCCAAGCAAGGGCTTTTCGGCAGTTGGTCGGTCAAGACCAGTTGGGGACTTTCCCAAAGCTCCTTTCGACCTAAGCTCCGCAACAAACACCGATACAAAGAAGGGGACCAGACTGGGGGAGGAGGAGAGGAATATAGTAAAGGGATTCATTCACAGATGAGCCCTTGCCTATACCAGAGAGACTTGTGAGATCGATAGAGACAACAAGGCCAGGGGAAGAGACCCATTCTTTATAAGAGAAAAGGAAAGAGAAGAAGAATAGCTCATACCTCTAAAAGCAGAAGCAGAAGAAGCAGAGCTCTATCTCTCTTTTGAGGCAAGGCGCTTTTAAGCCCTCTATATAGTTGGCTTGAGGTCAGGTTCTTGTTCCAGTGAAAGTTTCAGTTGAGAGACTCAGAGGACGTTCTGCTCTCCCCTCTCCTCTAGTACCGGGCCGGAAAGGATATTCATTTCAAAGGGCCTGTCGGCCACCGCTTGCGAAGACGGAGCTTGCACTGAAGCGTACCTATGGCTTGACCTCGCTGCTGCTGATGAAACTCCTCCCACTGAAAGAAGTGGAATAAGCAACCAAAGAACCCAACCAATCTCCTTGACCCGGCAAAGAAAGAAAGGAACGAAGGGGATTCGCACCGGGCACAGCAAGCAACAAGGCATGAGCTAATTATTCAAAGCAAGAGAAAGGTATTCGCACCGGCAACTCCCAAAACCAGATTTTATCACTGAGAGCCCGCAAGAAGGGCAGGAGCTTTTTAGACCGAGGCTGGGGTTACAGAAATCGGAATGAATAAGCCCATTCCCTAAACGGAATAGACAGAGACGACAGAAGTCGACCGATGGAAGTCGAAACTGTCACATTATGACAGCCCAAAAACACGGTATAGATGACATTGGATTCATTCATTCCTATATCTTTCAATCGGTCTCAGGTCTGAGGTCATAGCATCCTTGCTTGAAATAGTTCCTCTCCTCTGGCCCTGGCCTAGTAGCTCGGGTCGGGCATGGCCCTTGATTCTATTCTTTCTCGTCCACGAAGCCGGGTCCTTGAAAGACTTCTTCCCTTCCCGGCCATCGGTCTTCAATCGCTTGTTCCTCTGCCTGTAACGGATCTTTCAAGGTTTGGCTAGCGAAGAAGTAGCCATGGTAAATAAGGAAATAGGCGCACGAAAGGAAGTGAATCATTGATTTGAAGTTCTAGTAAGGCTTTCACTTTCTCTTTCGGTTGAAGGAGTAAATTCAATTGAATATGAATAAAGAATTTTAAAAATTCAATAATAATATCCCGCCTGGTCTCAACTCCCACAAGCGGTCTTGATTGGTCGTGTACGTTCCATCATGTCCCAAAGGGTCCTCTTGAAATCGATCGAAATCTGGCCCCTATTTGTCTTTGTTGTTAACGAGAAGCCAAGGGTCTCACTCGGTCGAGCTGGTAAGGGATGGCTGGGAGAGGTCGAGCTGTCCGGAGTCTCTATCGCCCTCCTTTAGTGAGTGTTCGCGATCTATATCTCAATCGCTATTGGTCACTTTAATCAACTGTGCAATCAATCAATCTCTATGTGGTGCGCCATATCTTTAGTTAATCTTTTTCTGTATGAGTTAAGCAAGTATAAGCAAATAAATAGATAAGGAAATAGCCGATCTCATCTCAATAAAGAAAAGTATACGGCATAAGGCAAGCGCATAGCGCTATAAGCCAGCCAATCGGGTAAGCGAACTGTGTTAAGCCAAGAAGTAGGATAGAAGGAGCGCTAGTAGCGAATCCCTGAGATTGGAATTCAATCTCGAGAAGAAACTTTAATTTCAATTGAATAGATCCGTAAAGCAGAATAATGATGTTCATCTGAAGTAGCCATTCCCTTTTCAGTAGTTGAAGTACTTTCATCTGTCGGAAACGATCTCAATCGTTCCAACCGGGCATCTGATGTCAACGGGCGATCGGGAAGAGGAAATCTGGTGTGAGGTCTGAGGTCAACTGTCTTATGTCACCCTGCTTTAATGAGAGTACTCTTTCCATTAGGAGTGACGGACAGACGCCTCTCATCCTTTTGGATTTGGAGATGAGACAAGAGATTCATCACAGGGAAGGAAGTCTCACACACAGTGAAAAGAGTCGGCTTGGAGAAAGGGAAAGCCAACTAACCCTTAGGAAACTCAGAGTAGGATACAGGCACCTCGCGCCACGAAAGATCAACAACCAATAGTGTAATGCGATCTGCATACCGAGCGTATTTCCGAGTTCCTCATCATTCGACCTCTTCATCCAATTCGTCTTTCTTTGCTGAGATCGGACCTTCCTCGTGGAACTCGGTAAAGGTTTAACGAGCCTGACAGCCAATCCCTTGAACTGCCAGACAAAGACGGAGACCTGAGATTGAGCCTAAGAATCTGTCAACCGAGTACGGAACTTCCTTTTTTAAGAATCCGCTTTCCCCGGTGTAAGGATGAAAGCCGTACCCCTTGTGGGAGGAATTGTTTTAGTCCCAGCTCCCAGATGAGAAGAAGGAAGCCCAAAGAACTTCCATTAATATGAATGAGAAGGAGCGGAACCCGAACCCAGGGACGTCTGATCGCTCAGATTGGACTCTTCTTAATGGTCACCCTTGGGAGGACTAAATCAAAGGATCAATCACCTAGCTTGTCACTGCTGTAAGCTAATTCCGATTGGATGCTTCTTCCGGACCTCTGACAGCTCCACCAAGGCTTCCTCTTCAAGATTCGACCCATTCTCCCGCATTGAAAAGAATAAGTACCAGGAAGGAAAACTTGAGACCAGCATACTGATTCACGGCCACACAAAAAAGAAATGCTGATATTAATTTTGAATTACATCTGCTTGTTATATACGGACAATACCCATCCCCACGTCCCCGCGCTTACATCCATACACGCTATTCAGTACGCACCTGCCAACATATCCGGGAAGGCCATACAAGGAAGAAGGCTTCATAGTGAGTGATTGATTCGATTCATGGCATAGATAGTAGTTGGTTGGGGTAGCCCGGTGATCGAGTTATTCGATTGATGGATAATATTATGACCTATTCGCCCGCATCCAGCCCGCCATTCCACTCTACAACACTCTACCTCGACCTCACTTACCGCTACGGAATAATTGAATGTTCCTACCTAGAATAGAGGGAAGGACTGAGACGATGCATTACATACATTAATTCACTTTTCGATTATACGCCAGACATAGACGCCCATAAGCAACAGTCATAACTGATTGCCATTGCCTAAAGGCGTCAATCATTGACAGAAGGTCTTTGCCACTCATAGTCTGTTTTCATTTCCGATAGCCGCTAGCAGGTAGCCGGTAGTACTCGTCTGAAGGTCCTTGCTAGGCATAGCCATATCAATTGTGACCAAGGTTGTGCTATACGCGAGAGAAGAGAAGTACACATCACTGGATACCCATTCATCCTACATACCCAAGTAGAGAAGATGTAGTCCTCTTTCAGCCTACATAAAGAGGTATGCATAGAGCACGTTAGACAAGGAAAGTGGATTCTATGTTTATATGTGGAAGCTGTTCGAACGAAATAAAAGCTGGTCAAACCTGTTAGGATTGTCACACCTACCCGCCTTCTCTATATGCCGCCTGCTTGATTGAGCCCAGTCCCATGCCCGCCGAGTAAGGAAGGCAACCCCCTTCCCCATATTCCGCAGGTTGCCCCCGCTGTGCTAAATATTGTTCAACTCGCTCTCCGAGTGTTGATGGATTGGTAAAAGAATAAAGTATATAAGAACTCAAATGTCGGGTCCGTATAAAAGAATACATTTTCAAAACCGAAGACGAAGTACATAACAAAAGCATTTGACAATTCAATAACCTACATTTCCAATTAGCCACATCCGATCTTTCGTGTGGATGGGAAATTGGTGAGATTTTAGACACCTTTTTCTTTTTTTCTTTCATGTGTGTCTATTTATCTCTTTTCCTTTCCCGTTTTTCCGGTCCTGCTTCTACTTGCTACTCCTTCCCTTATCCTCGTTGGTTCTTTTTCACTTTGCGCATCTCCGTGTTAAGCACGGTCCTTCTCTTCGTTTGTCTAATGCGACTTCTTTTGATTTGCAATTTCGTTTTTTCTTGGGTGGTCCGGGGGTAGTTACATTCGGGACTGCCAAAGAAAGCAAGAAAGCCAGCGAGCGCTAACAGCCATGCGAGCACCGAGAAAGAAGTTGACAATTGGCAGTTTCGGATTGCCGGAGGTGATGATCGAGATCAATAGACTCACAAACTTGTCGAGATAATCGTGGAATACTTTTTTATCAAAGTGCAGAAAGTGGCCGGTGCCTTTGTCAAGCCAAATGGCATGACTAGAAAGTCGAATGCCCCGTATCGAGTTACACAAGTAGTTTTCTGCTCATCCCCTTCTGCTATGCGGACTTGATAATAGCCCGACCTCAAGTCAAGCTTAGTAAAGTATTTAGCATGGCTTAGCTGATCAAACAAGTCTGCGACAAGCGGGATGGGGTATTTGTTACGCACCGTCACTTTGTTGAGAGCTCGATAACTTTGTGTGGCACTTGGAGAGGTACTTTGAGGCGTTGGGCTTGCAAGATGAGCTCACAAAGGTACGCACCGCGACCCTCTACCTCACTAATCTTGCCGCTACTTGGTGGAGGCGCAAGCATGCCGAGATTGAGAAAGGCACTTGCACCATCGACACTTGGGAAGCTTTCAAGCAAGAACTTAGGAGGCAATTTTCTCCCGAAAATGTTGCTCATGATGCTAGAAAAAGAATGAAGGAGTTGAAGCACACTCGCTCTATCCGTGAGTATGTTGAGGAATTCTCCGGGTTGATGCTTCAAATCCCCAATATGAGTGAGGGGGACTTACTCACAGACAGGAGAGGGAGAGCCGGGGACTTCTCCTTACTTTAGGAAGAAATCGGATCCCAGATGAGCTCACGACTCACCCAATGAGGAAAGAGAAAGCTAAAGACCACTTATTCAACTACCAGCCAAGGAAGGAGCGGAATCCCCTAACCTAGAGGTAAAAGCGCCCTAGTCAGGGAAGAGAAAGCACGACTCTCTTACGCAATGAGTTCAGTAAGACAAGAGGAGTTAGCGGGGACTTTGACTTGCCTTTTCTAAGAAGGCTGAGCTCCAAGGTCAGTCCTCTTCCAGTTGCTAGTAGGACAGCTCCTCGAGTAACAACCCCTTTTGACAACTTATTTTTGTACAAGAATCGGCCGTTCGATAAGGGGTTCTTCGATGCTTTGTACTCTCTTTCTTCTTTTTATTGGGAGGACGTAGCCCCCTTCTCTGCCCCTGCCTTTCCTCCTAGTTTTTACTTCGTTATCTGTACTGGAAAGAGTAGATGGCCGTGTCGTAGTTGCTGCATTGCTCACCTGACTTCCTTCCATCAGTTCTTGTCTTTGTCAATGGCATCATCTATCTAATGATTAGCTCGCCTATATGTTGAGTACAAGTACTATTATAGAATAACAACCCGAACACGCCTAGCTATTTAGTTAAAAACCTGCAATCCCTTCTCCTCGGTCGAAGCTAGCAGCTACTTCCATACGCGGATCGGCGCGCTCGCAGACAGACAGAAATGCCCGAACTCCAACTTTAAGAACCCTTGCCCCCCGGTTGGCGACCCTTTTGATCAACCAACGTCGAAATACACGAAAGGGGCGATCTATGTTTATCCTTGAAAGTCGACCTCTGCCCTTCACTCAGGAATGACCTAAAAAAAAGGACAGACAGTCGAATCAGCTCCTGTTGGCCTATTATGGTATGGCTGTCCATCACTTGGTCTGACAAAGACCTACCCACGCCTAGGCAGGGAAAGCTCAATAACTCAACCGGTAGGATGATCTCTCTATCTATGAAATTCCTTATTCCAGGACCGAAGCTTTCAGTCTCATCTTCATCTTTGGGACTTTCTTCCTAGCCAGACTCTACTATAATATAGACTTTTGCAACAAGAAGATCGAGAGAAGAGAAGAATCCAAGCTCCTCCTCCGCAAGTTGCTTTCTTTCCTCAGGACAGAAAAGAGAACTTGAAGGAAAGGCACCGTAGTCTTCTCTCTCTATCTATGAAATTGGTTCTTCCAAGACAAAAGCTTTCGGGCTAGTCTTCAGACTTTCGGTACATTCTGGCTATGCCTGTTTGAAGTCCGTAGATCACATTCAGAGTCAATGCAGCGGATAGCGGAACAGCGGAAAGATCGCATTGGGCCTGCACTAAGGCAAGCAACTAGTCTTGATGCAGAGAGGGAGCTCTTTGAAGGATAAGGAGTAGCGGGGGGTGAACCAAAACTAGAATGCGCTCTTACTTCATCCGTTGTTCTTGGTCTTGGAGGGCAGTAAGGATATTAGTCTCAAGGACATGCCCAGAATCAACTGCTGGTGATGAAGTCAGTTAAGAAGACTCGGTTGTTGGAGAAGGAGCTGTTGTTTTTGCACTCATAGGCTCGCAGCTATTGAACCCGCTGAAACTCTATCAAATGGTGGAATACAACCACTGTGACTCCTCTTTTTTAGCTTTCATCTAGGCCTTTCAGGTCAGGAGTGAAAGAGACAGAGGACAAGATCAATAGTAGAATAAGGTCCATGCCCTGCTTCTTGTTTGCCTGGTCTTTCTTTTTTGGTGAGTTCATAGCCGGTCTTACTGAATGCGTAAGCGCAGTGCCTTTCGGAACTCAATTACCTTCCCTTCTTCCTGTTGCACTTAGCTATTTCATCCGGTGCTACTGCTTGAGTATGAGTTGCCGCTGCAGAAGACAAGAAGGACGTAACCCCAGCTATTGAAGAAGACAGTATGAATCTCACTCGAGATCCTTCTTTTTCATGTCCATCTGAGATTCATTTTCGAACTCGAACTAATGGCACTCAAAAAAGAGTAAGGAGCAAGGAAAGGACAGTGTGGCTCTATACGATGAATGTGCAGCTAGGAGAGCCAAGATTCTTGACTTTCAGACTTCAGCGCTAACGCCCTTTGCTTTGACAGCTACCGAGGAACTCTTTCCAAGCATGAACTCCTACTAGTTGATTGAATAAAAGTATTCACTCCCCGATTTATTTAAGAGGAGGAATGCCAGTACTTTTTTTCTTAACTTGAAGACTGAAGCTTGAAAGCGGATTGGCAGGAAAGATGATATAAGCCATACGTCCTACTGCTTCGATGGAATGCTTGATTGATTGACCGGACTGACTTCAGCTTGGCCTACTTGAACTAACAACCATAAAGCAGAGACAGAGAGAGGAATTAGTACCACAGACGGGCTACTAAGGCAGAGAGAGGAGAGAGGCTATTCACTTAGGACGGCGGTATTGTTTTTCTTGCAGGAATTTGCTTTTACTGTCACTCCACTGGACACCGCCTCCGGCTCCGTCCCGGAATATTGATCCCCCTTTTCCATCGGGAGCGTCTACCTCATTTCCCAAACTCAAACCTGGACTTTCATTCTTATTATTCCTACCGGACCTTTCTTTTTCCGCTTTGGACTTCTTTCCTTTGTAACTTCTTCCTTACCCGGTGCAAGTTTCTTCTGCTCGGCGTCTGGAACCTTTCTTCCGGTGAAATTGCTCATCCCTTTTTGTCTCTTACTGGCACTGTATCTTCTCAATTCCCACTTTCTGTTTTGTCATCTCTGTGCTAGTTTCTGTCTCTATCATATCTCTCATCTTCTGGACGTCTTATTCTTATGAGTGGCCTGCCTTGCCGTCTACCATCTCTTCCCGACCGGGCATCAATTCCTTTGACCGGTTCTTTCGAGCTTCAAGTTCTTCTGGATTTATAAAAGTCTTTCTCTTATATTTTTGCTACACATATCTTCATTCATTCAAGGTATTGCCTCTCTTTCATTGGTATCGGAGTGGAGAATCTTGGACAATGGGCGAAAGCCCGATCCAGCAATATCAATATCGCGTGAATAAGAGTGAAGGTCTATAAACTCTCTCTTTCCGAGGTCACTCTCACTAGAAGTAGGAGCAGTAGGACATCTTAGTGAACAACCGATTCTGTGAAACAATCAGTTGTTAACCGAGTAGGAACCTACTCTCTTCCCTCCAAATAGCGTAATAGAAGGGGGGCTGTTTAATATGGTATGCTCTGTACCATACCACTGTACCATATTCTCTTTCTTTGCGAATATGTTAATCTGGGAACCCAACCAAGGCCGAGGCCATTCAACCGCTATCCTATGGACCGAGCTTCCTGTAGTTAAAGAGAGATAAGGCATGCTCCCTCAGAAGACTATTGATCTTAAAAGAAAGAGTAGGGTCCCATTACGGGAGCGAAAAAGCAAATAGAAAAGTCTTTTAACATAAGGTTGCTCCCCTGTCCTGTGACTGAGCTCCGAAGTCTTTCATTCATCCCTTCCCACAGTCAGGGTTTTACCTTCCAGATCTGGCTATCCGGTCCCAGTATGAAAAGATTCATTCTTTCCTCTATGGCGAGATTGATCCTTTCTGCTGGAGCTCGTTTAAAGGCGTGTTCGGGTTTTTTGGATATAAATCGATCACCCTTGCCCGACTTCAAGAAATGGGGTCTCCAACCCACGGGTTCTAGGAGTCTCAAGTGTCTGCGAGGTCCTCCCTCCGGGTATCTCCCTAAACTCGAAGTCAAGACTGTGGTTTAAATATCCTAGGGCTAAGCTCTGGCTTGCTGCTCTTGTTAGGGCCGTAGTAGGAGATTAACCTAGCTCTGTTTCCGAGCATTGGCTAAGCCGGTACAACACTAGGCGTGTTCGTGCGGCTCTAACTGGATCAGCCTTCCCCGACTTCAATCGACGTTGAGCAAAGGCTGGGGTTGTACCAGGTTTCTCGAGATAAAGTATTTGGAACAATCAAGGCCTCTAAAAGGCAAATTTCTCGAGTAAGGTGTTCTGTTCTCTTAGAGACCTACCCAACCTAATGGTGATCGGTATCGATCCCATCCTTCCCTTGTGTGAAGGAGGTCGTCCTACTCGCGAAAAGGTTACTACGGTCTGGCAGCACCACAAATTGTCCCACGCGCCAAATCAAAAGAGGTCTCTCGAGCCTTCATGCCGCATTTCCTAGATGGGTCTCTTTCCCGAAGGTGGGGTTCGGTTTTTCCCTTTGGTGACGGAGGAATCAAATCAAAGGTCCCGCCAGGTGTATAATAAGGGCAGCAAGCCCCTTGTCCTCAGTCTCCATTTGTGTATTGCTTAAAGAGCTCTTTTGAAGCCGGTATTTTCGAAAGGAGCGTAGCCTTTTGATCCCACTCCGCGGAGGGCGTTTAGGTCAATTTCAGCGAAAAAGAAGGTCTTTCATAGCTCGATGTGGCAACGGGACTTTCGTGCCTATCCATTAGTAAGCGGGTTCCCTCGAAGCCCGGTAACTCAGCCATTCATAGTTAGCCCGGTCGGTAAGCCCGACAGCTTCCTTTCCAACTCAATGATCTGCTCCTGCAAAGATGAGTGGGCGGTCTTCAGATCCTTGCGTACAGCGTGGCATGCATCAAGCAAGTTACTCTTTTCCTCCAAGGTCTTCTCAAGTTCTTTAGCTTGAGCTACTACCTCTGCCACGATGACGTTCTTCTTCTCCAAGATCACATCCGGATCGAACTTCTTCCGTTTGCCTCAAACTCAACACTTGCAATGAACAAAGGAACGACTCTGCTTAGAGAATGGCGACGGATCAAAGCCCAGTGACTCAAAAAAGATCTCATCGGCAACTGTAGACATATCCGAAAGTTCTACTAGAGCACACTCTCGGAGGCTGCTAATCAAAGAATTACCCATCTTATTCAAAAATATCTAAAGACAAAGACTGGAGCCAAGCATCTAACCCAGCACTATAGATTTGCTAGCCACGGCATCACCAGTCAAAGAACCCTGATTGCCTTATTCAAGTATTAGGGGAAAATCAGACCAAGTAGACAAGTCTTGTCTTGACCTGATAAGGACAAGACTTCTAATCTGCTGAAGTGGGACTTGGAGGTTCTTGGATACAGACATCTCTACGTCGTTCTTGGAAGTATCAAGAAGAACTACGTCTGAAGAAGTGGTCGGTGATACTGGATCTAATCTGGTCACTGGAAGAGAACCATTCTGCTTTCCGGAAGCGTCAGGAAGTGACTTTCTCGCAGATGGTCTCAGTGCTAAGATAAAAGGAGCCAACCGGCACTTTGTCATCTAAATCTGGATCTCCTACCTGTTCCGAGACAAAAAGGGGAATTCAGTAATCCTAAACGAGGAGGAAAAATCATCACTACCAGCTAAGATGTAACTAAATTCCTACCTCGCCTGAGTCTGGAACCTCGGCAGCGCCAGTTTTTTTAACTAGGTTCACAAGGATTGAAGTCTGCGGACTATCAAGGGAAAGACCAAACAAATCACTGCCGTCTAAAAAGGCGTCGTCCTGAACGATATCTTCACTTAGATTCCCCAACATATTGGCAATCCTGTCATAACCTGAAAGAAGCGTGGGAGATAATTAAAAGCAGCCCAGGATAGAGACAAAGGAAAAGGAAAGAAGATCTTCTCTAAACTTTAGCCTTACAACAAGCTAACACAACTGAACTACCGAAAACAGCTTGATTTATATGAGCCAACTACCGAAACAGAAGGAGGTTACTGCGGTGACCAAGCCATGACTGCTACACGTGCACGCAACAAGAAAAGATTATATAGATTAGTGAGCCTAGCTGCCCTTCCCGTAACTACCGAAAGTACCTGTCTAGCGTACGGAAAAGAAGGAATTCTCTGATCTACCTACCTCACTCGGCTAGCAAGAGAAGGAATTTTCTTTGATAAACCGCTTGACTAAACGAAAAAAAATACAGTGCGCTAACGCGCACCCTATCTAAGTCAACCTTTCGAGCCCCTTTACTTTACTAGTAAGGGTACTTGGTTTAAGAAAGGAAATGAGGTCTCCGTTGATCACTTTCTTCATTGGAAAATCCTACAAGGATGCAATTTGGTGCGATGTCGTACCTATAACGGACCGAACCCCCACCAATAACTCTGTCACCTCTTGCTTGGGCAACCATGGCAATTCGATCGTAAGGTGATTCTCTTTATTGAACAAGAAAGAAAAGAAAACGCATACCTTTTGGAAGGATGGTGCAAAGGCGGTGTTGCTGCCTCTTATCTTAAGGAAGGTGTCATTAGTGTTACAAGGCAAACAAATAGAATGCAAGCTGAGAATTTGCTGACTAGGCGAAAGTTTGAAACGGAAGCTCGGGAAACAGGGCTAGGGTACGGAACTAAAGACGCTAGCCCCTATTTCGAAAGGGCACTCCTATACCTTCCAAGGTTAGCAAATTGCTTGAAGAGTTCGCTGAACTTATCCCAGAAGAGTTACCCGCGGGATTACCGCCCATGAGGGACATTCAACATCAGATTGATCTAAACCAAGCAACGAAAAACCAAAAAGGTGCTTGGTAAAGAAGCAAATAAAGACGGGCGGGTTGGCCATTGCTTCCCTTCCATGGTTTCGACTAATCCGTTAGGGAGAGGTTGAAATGCATAGAGGCCCGAGCGTGCACGGAGCAGGTGTATTCATTCATGAGTCTGACTTAACTTAAAGGCTTTCGATCTGACTTTAGGCTCTCGAGATGAGTAGGGAATGGAACCAGGCCGATATGCTTAAAGGAAAGGGCGGAAATCCCCCTCAACCCTTAAGGAAGGTCGATTCCCTTTCCCTGACCTTATCTATATGGATGGAGATAGTGACTCCCTCCCTCCATGCCTGAAGTTATTACCTTACTTACCTTATGGATGGTAGATTAAGGGGCCTGCCTGAGATCTCGTTACAGGACCGTTGCGACAGGAAAAGCTACCACAGACTCAGAATAAACATATGCTAATATGCTTAACACATGCAAGTCGAGTCTTCTTATTCCCAATTGCGGCATGGTTTAGTTGGGCTCGCTACCTCTCTCGGTTTAGCCCTCATAAAGCCCGTACATACAAGAGGCTTCTTCCTAGGCGTAGGGGTGAAGGAACCTAAGCCAGGGAAGCCCTCTTCCTAACGGGATCAGCCCTACGCTTGCTTTCACTCGCCGCTGCTGCCTGCAATGACCGCTATTAAAGCAAGAAAGAAAGAAGTTCCCCAATCTGTATCCGAAATAAAGCCTTCTCTGCTATCTCGAAATTGCGTATTCAATGATGAGATCGGCGATGTTTTGCAGTTTCCCTCGACTTATTTTTAGGGTAGAGAGAAGGGGAAAACAGCGCATCAATTCAACTTGTTGAGATTGGGTTGGTGTTCAGTCTACCGAATTTATTAGTACAAGATCGAAAGCTTTGCATTCCAAGTGAGATGCCCAAGAGAAAAGGAAGGAGGGGAAGAATCGACGAGGAATCTATAACATAAAATAGTGAATGAAAAAGCGTGACGAGAATCCTAAGATTCTCTAGATTTGATCCTGATCGGGCCATTACGAGGACCTTCCAAGGGACAGGATCCCAGGTTCCGTAAGGGGTCGTTTTTGTGGCCGCGTCAGGGCGGGGGCGCAGTTGCGCATCGAGTAGCAAAGGGTGTCGCGGAAGCCCATGAGGTAGGCGAAAGCCTCGGCCTCTAAATTGGAAGCTTAAAAATGCAAAACCATGCGTCGACTCTTTCCTCCACTCCTGACTGTGTCACCGATCAGGTGCAAACGCCGCTTATCGGCAAATCTACCTCGAAAAGAGGGGATCTCCTATTATGTAAAGGATCTAGTAGGTTGGGTAGCTTTTGCTATCTTTTTTTCCATTTGGATTTTTTATGCTACGAAGCAAAGTAAAATTCTTTTTCTAGAAGGGTTCTTCCTTACTTTTGGGGCAGTGGAACAAGTGCCAAGCGACCCCTGGCATTTCCCTATAACCATAGAAACGGAAGTTCTTGCCCTTTATTTAATCTTGCTTCTCTTTATAGTATCGGGCTTCATCCATTTAAAAAGTTTTTCGAAAGAACTTACTCATGCCACTTCTTTCGAAAGAACTTGCTTCTTTTGTCTTTTCCTCTTTATAATTATCCAATTTAAGTTTTCGGTCGCCTACTGCGATATTCGAGCCGGTTCTCCAGCAATTTCTTTGAATTCTGCTGATCCGGAGATTCCACCGGAAACCGGCATGCCTCAAGGCGCACCCGGGCATGAAATCCGGCACCCGATCCCGCCGGATATTCCCCGGCTAGACCAGCCCTTAATAACAGATCAAGAGCGTTTCATAGAGCTGCAACAGCGCCTTCAGATTTATTTTCTGGGTCATAACCGGCTTGGCGGGATTCGCCGGCCGGTTAGAAAGGGCCGTTCCGATAGAAAGGAATATAGAAGCTGCTTTGGTCTTCGATGGCTATGCTCCCGATCGAATCAGGTTTCGGATAAACGAAATCAGGGGAATCCTCTTTACCCATCCTACTAGGATGCTCCCTTTATCGGAACAAACCCTTGACCGATACTTAATGGAGATCCAAACGAATGGAACGCGGCAGAGCGCTCCTTATATGCGGGTAGTACACGCCATTCGGAATAATCAAATTATTCTTTAGTCTTAGGGGAATCCCTTCTCTGAATCGTTCGTAACAAGGTAGCCGTAGGGGAACCTATGGCTACAAAATAAAAAAAAAATGGGCTTGCTTTTTCTTCTTTCTTTTTTTTCCGGTATGCCGCTCCGCGAGCAAGGAGCGAGAGAACCAAGTGGGCTGTGGTGATGTCAGAATTTTCACCTATTTGTATCTATTTAGTGATCAGTCCGCTAGTTTCTTTGATCCCACTCGGTGTTCCTTTTCCATTTGCTTCCAATAGTTCGACCTATCCAGAAAAATTGTCGGCCTACGAATGTGGTTTCGATCCTTCCGGTGATGCCAGAAGTCGTTTTGATATACGATTTTATCTTGTTTCAATTTTATTTATTATCCCTGATCCGGAAGTAACCTTTTCCTTTCCTTGGGCAGTACCTCCCAACAAGATTGATCCGTTTGGATCTTGGTCCATGATGGCCTTTTTATTGATTTTGACGATTGGATCTCTCTATGAATGGAAAAGGGGTGCTTCGGATCGGGAATAACCACTAGTGATAGGGCAAAAATCGGGGGGAAGGACAAAGGAAAGAGCGATGCCTACATTAAATCAATTGATTCGTCATGGTAGAGAAGAAAAACGGCGCACGGACCGTACTCGAGCTTCGGATCAATGTCCCCAGAAGCAAGGAGTACGCCCGCGTGTTTCAACGAGAACACCGAAAAAACCTAATTCAGCTCTACGTAAGATAGCCAAAGTACGGTTGAGCAATCGACATGATATATTTGCTCACATTCCAGGCGAAGGTCATAATTCGCAGGAGCATTCTATGGTCTTAATAAGAGGAGGTAGAGTGAAAGATTCGCCAGGTGTGAAATCCCATTGTATTCGAGGAGTCAAGGATTTGCTGGGAATTCCGGATCGAAGAAGAGGCAGATCAAAATATGGTGCGGAAAAACCCAAATCGATATGAATGGAAGATGCCTCTGGAACTTCTTTTTCTCGGTCAGTCGAGGGAACAACCACAACTCACTAGAATTCTTCACTACTCCTACAGGCTTGACGGAGTTAAGCTGTCTGGAGGGAACTCGAATGTAAAAAAAATAAGATTCCCTTTCCTTCCGCCAGTATCTTCTGGATTTCAGATAGTTCATCTTTGAGTAGTAGTAATTCGAGTCATTTTAATCCGACCGCTAATTGGAATGATTCACTTAGTGAACCCACGACGACTACTATTAACGATTATAGTTTTCAATCATCCGGCACTCAGGGTTCTTCTCATGGTATTTTTGAGGATCATCCGGGTCTTCACCCTTCCAGTGAACGTATAATAGAGCTTCAATCTGATATACACGAGAAATTGGGGGAGTTGATGATTAACAGGAGTCCCGAAGATGTTATGGTTGCGGCCGAAGCTTTACATGCGGAAAGCGAAAATCTCCCTTTTCTTGAGTCCCTTTTGAAGAATTTTACCATAAACGGAGTACAAGGTGAAGCCTATACGGATGCTCTGGATCTAGCGGGAGGAAATTGAGAGAAACCGGCTCCAGTGCACAAGGCGGAAGAGTAGTAGGGATAGAAGCGATTGTATTTCCGTCTTTAGCCGTGGGAATGCTCGCGTGGTGGGGGATCCTAACGGGACAAGCCATTATGGTGACAGAGACCATATCCCTATTAGACCCGGAAAGCCTCCAAGTAGCTAAGGAGGTACTTTCAGAGGGAGCATCCTCATTAGGGGAAGCGGACGCGACCTTGAAGGAGCAGAAGTACTTGGGAGCAGCGGCCATAGGCGCAGTGGCTGTAATAGGACTACTCGTGGGAGCCGCATCTACGTCTGGATAAAGAAAATAGATTCTTAGTTGCGATACGAACTGATGGTTAGGAAGAATACGGAGTAGCCCTTTGTCTTCCAACGTCGTAACCTAGTCCCCGTACTTAGCATTTTGGTTGCAACCCTCTTTCTTCATTATCAAGTGGGTCCATTATAAAAGGAATCCAGTTGGTAGTATGTCTTCATGAGCAAAGGGGGTCTGGGCTTCTAAATAGGGATCGGGCGGTTCGGGATCAAATCAAACAAAGCTTCACCTTAACTACGTACAAGGTACCTGTGAAAGCCCTGCCAACCGTTGACTGGGGTGGACGCATGCACTCGTAACACAAAAGACAAGACGAAGACGCTCCATATGATGGCTTTCTATCCCGTGCACTAGCAGCATACAGAGCCGGTTCCCTACAACATTGAATCTGTTTTGATAGACTTTTTTGAAAAAGGATTACAATAAGGCTATTCCTGTCGTAAAAGCCAATCAAAAAATAATAAGTTTTACTTAAAAGTGATAAAAGCTGCCAAGTAGGAGAAGCAGCCAAGGAAGGAGAAGAAGCTCTTCCCCCTTTAACAGAAAAAGAGACTGCAGAAGTGCTCAGGGTCTTGAAGAAGAGTGAGTACGATGTCGTCGAGCAGCTGAAGAAGACTCCAGCTCATATCAACATTCTCTCGCTGCTCCTTACTTCAGACAAACACAGGGACGCTCTGCTCTCCATTCTGAAAGAAGCACATGTCCCGAATGACATTTCTCCAGATGCACTCCAGAACATGGTGGGAATAGTTATGTCCCCCAATGTTATCTCCTTCTCAGATGACGAGATTCCAGGCGATGGAACCGGCGGAATTGCCCAATCCTATCTTTCCTTCTTTCCAAGCAGGCGAGTAGGCAGTTAGCAAAACAACTTCCACTTTCAAGTAGGCGGTTGGCTAATATTCATAGCTCCTTCTGTACAGCAGTTCAAGCAGGCAGTTGGACTCTTTATTAGGAAATCGCTAGGATAGGAACAACTACGTTGAGCTATGAACTACCTATAGCTCGGATAATGATACAACTGCTATAATAGATGCTATAGAGCAGCTATCAAAGCGAGACAACTCCACTCCTATAGAACAGCTATAGCGATACACTTGCTAAAGTGAGACAGCTCTGATCTACGACCACCCTGCTCTACTTGTCGAGAAGAAAGAACTCGCAAGGAAACCTTCCCAGCAAAACAAACACAACCAAAAACACGAGGAGAAATAGGAAAGACAGGTGAGTCAGGTGGTGGGACATGAAAAAGTATAGAGCAGGCAGCCCATTGTGTGGCGATCAAGCGTCCTTCGTCAAGTGCGGCATATCTCTACAGTTGATCGACGTTTCCTTCTCCTATCTCAGTGCAGTTTGTTAACGATGCGGCATACGAAACTGATAGCACAAAGTCGGTACCATTGACTGAACACAAACACAAGATCAATCAAGTCTCACATGTGAACGAAATCGAGAGGGAAGAGCATGGATGCTAGCCGGAAGTTCTCGTTCAGTATGAAGTTGAATGCAAGCCTATGTCCATCTCGTGTAGTTGAAGAGGGAAACCAACCCGCGACAAACTATACTTGAATAGTTTGATACACTCCGAGGGCAAAGAGTCCTCTGCGCCTTCCTTCTCCCTTCATTCCACACGTACCTGTTCTTCCTTCTAGATGGCGAGATGCACTGCCTTATCTTTTTCTTTCATATTATCCAGTGGATAGGTTGACGTGACACCTTACTACATTAATTCATCACAGACTCAAGTGGAAGATCAAACGCGGGATTGGACGGATGGCACCTTCCTTCATACAGGATCGATTTCTCGATCAAGTGTTGTCTCGCCTATGGGTGAAATCACTAAAGCCTATTTCCCCAAAAGAGGCATCAAATTTCGAGAAAGATTTGTCTCATATAGCGGGAAAACCAGTCAACATGAATTTCCCTTATAGCGACATGTCAGAAATGGAAAACTTTGATCTCGCCATGGCCAAAATCACTACTTTACTTTTTGGCATCTTTCAGGGGTCGTTCCTTAAGGGAAATCGAGTTTAGGCCAAAATCACGGGGGTTTGATCAATGATGTAAGTTTCGCGCATAGGTGGACCTTCTCCTGACTGACCGGACCAATGCATGGAGAGAGTCTTCTGCTCTGATCATGCCACGGAAGAACTACTCTACTACGGAAACTTGACCTAAGCTGCTCTTTCTTCCTGGCAAACTACTCCGGGGACTAGAGCAAGGGTGGTGGGCGGGATAGGCTAGGCTGAAGACGGAGTAGCATCAGTCAACTTCCTTTCTTTGACCATACCATAGGATCAATTGTAAAAAAGTATGCCGCACCATGAGCATCTACGCTGCCTGAAAGAAGGAAAGAGCCTACCCCACATCTCTTTATCCAGAACGGTGTAACTAACGGGCCTGTGTAACTCATTCATCACGGTTGACGGGGCAATCCTTCCTAGGAGAGTGTGCTACTCCTTCCTAAGCCTTTTTGGAGTGAACTATAGTGGGTTGCGTTCTCGCTTCGTGTGCTTTTATCGCTGACAAGTCCTTTCCTACCTTTTGATCCCAAAAAGTGTAAAGAAAATAAAGATTGGGCTATTCTGTAGCGTACTTTCTCGATCGAATTGCCATCAAATCGTAGACAAATTCTTACACATCGTGAGAGCTAGTCATTGGCTTCGTTAGCCGACTATATTAAAGAAATTGGATATCTGCCCAGACATTGTGAAAGATTTCATAGATAAGGTTGCCCTCTATCTATCTGAACGATACCTCTTGTGATGGTGCTACATCTCGCATGTACTTTCTTTTGACCTCACCTACCGCCCATGCCTGGGGGAAAGATCTAAGTTCTGGTCACATACTCGTTTTCACACATACGTTTTGAAAAGTTCTCCTAATAGCATTCGACGAAACGGCAACTCTTGCAGGGTATTATGGTAAAAAAAAAGCTTCATCCGCGGGTATTAGGACAACATAAATCTGTGACTGACGACATTGATGAATCGAACCTATAGCAATGCCGCTCTCCTTGCCCGCCCCATCCGCCCTTAGTCAGCTAACCAAGAATCAAAGGAATTTGCCCTTTCATCCGGATTTTCCTTCTGAGATTGGTTTTCCCTCCCTGACTCTGGGCTGGGTCGAGATCTTGGTCCATGGGCCCATTCTCAATTAGTCTTCCTGGACTATGTTTCTTACCCACCCGAACCACCCCTGCTAGCATAAAAACAAGAAAGTTCGGGCAGCGAGTCACATGTTGGAATGTCAGGATGTGGAATTTAGTTATTGAGATTAGATTAGTGATTAGTCACACCTACCGTCACCTATATTGGTCAGGTTAAGCAGCTGACTTCGCCCCAAGAGACTAGGAGAGTTGCATGTGATCAATTGTAAACAAGCTCTTGTACACCCATCTTCAAAGCCCGTCCCAATGTTGATAAGGCTTCAAGAGCAGTTACTAAGGAAGTGAAGTAAAAATACGCTAGTTAATCTGAGGTATGAGAGAGAAGCTCTGCTAGGGTTTCTGGTTTTGTGATGGGCGAGCGTTCGACAGGGGGTTCTTTTTCGACGGAAGAGGCTGATCTGTTGCTTCGGAGTAAGAAGAAGGTAAAAATGGCGGGGATTTCTTCGCCTCTGTGAGCAGATGCGGGAGGATAGTGCTCCTCTTAATTCGAATGGTGGAGTTGGCTGGTTCCGAAGCACAATCTGAGGTTCCTAGGGAGTCGTATTTGTCGAAGTTGACTAAGTTTGAGTCGAATTCTACTGAATTGGATGGAGATTGTGATTTGGAGAGTAAGGATAGTGATTCTGCTGATGATTCTGATTCGGATGATGAGATCGCTGGGGATTTTGCTGAGGTTAGGGTTTCTCTGTCTAAAGAGGAGAAACGGCGGTTGAGGTTACCATGGCGGAATGCGCTGATTGTGAAATTGTTAGGTAAGTCCGTTAGCTTTCCGTTTATGTGTGATCGTTTACAGCAGATGTGGGGAGCTATGGGAGATGTGAAGGTTGTGGATCTGGGATCGGATTTCTTTTTGGTAAGGCTTTCCAATAGAGATGATTATGATCATGTGCTTTTTGATGGTCCCTGGGTTATTGCGGGGCATTATTTGTCTATTCGGAAATGGCGTCCAGAATTTCGTCCCTCGGAGGCGTCTATATCCACCATTGCTGCGTGGGTGCGTTTGCCTGAAATTCCGATTGAATACTTTGATGAGGAAATCTTGAAGAAAGTTGGTAATATCATTGGACGTACGATTAAAGTGGATTTGAATACAATTCTGGTGAAGAGAGGGAAGTTTGCGCGTTTATGTGTTGAAATTGACCTTCGGAAACCTTTGCGTTCGAGAGTCTTGATTGGTTCGCGATGGCAGCGTGTGGAGTATGAAGGTATACATTTTTTTTGTTTTTCGTGTGGACGTTTCGATCTATGGGCTTTCTTTATTTAGTAAGGAGCTTTGTTAAAGAGATCGGAGAGGGGATATACTTGTAACAACGAAAGAAAAAAGGTTCTCTTTTTAAGCAATGGGGTGAATTCTGAATTCAAGAGGATTAGATTAGTTGTTTACTTTTATAGAAGCTAAGGCAAGAAGTAAATCGCTTTCAGTATCTCTTGCTTCTTTGGTTAGTTCAGTACGAGTGGCAGGCGCAAACTGGCACAGGCAATATATATATAATAATAATAAATAGGCGATTGAAGTAATAAAGTCAAGCTTTTGCCAGAGGATGAGTCTTTCAAGTATCGGTAGCATTCCCTTTATCAAAGTCTAGTACGCTAGGGACGAAAGTGAAAGGCATCATTGGTAGGCGGCCAAGCGAACATTCCTGTGTGATTGGGGATAGGTAGGCGCAGTTAATCGACAATAGGGCAATTCGTTAATAGATATCTGTATAATGACTACCTCTTCTGAAGCCATACCGCGAATCTCTTGTCTTCTGGTAAACGGTCGGAATCAGTCCACGTTAAAAAAGCCTTCTTTTAAAGAGATCCCTTCCATCGGTCGTATCTGCCCTGTCTCAATCGGTCGAGCTGTCGTCCTGTATCGGTAGAAACTCTATCAATCGGTCTGGTCTGATCTTTCCATTCCCGGTCGCATCTGTTCTATTTAGCCAATCCCTTGCTGCTTGCTTCACCCCGCCCTGCCTGGTCATCGGTCGTACCCTATCGTCGAATCTGGAATCGAATCTGTGTCGGCATCTGTCCCACTGGCTGTTGAAGGTGCTGGCTGATGAAAGACATCCCCAGAATGCCCCCCTTTCGTGCCTATCTCACTTGTTTACAGCTCTTATGGGTCCGCTGCTTTCACATGATGCAATATCTGGGCCTCCTAGACCTGCTCTCTCGCCCAAGCCTCATAGCATTCATATTCCAAGCACTAAGTATTCCCTGCCTGCTCAAATGCGTCAATCCGCCTATCTGTACTCTTTCCCTCGCATAGAGAGCTCTAGTAGTTCTTGGTAGGAGGGAACTAATACCGTAGATAAGGTTCATTGCTATTTGCTCTCCCACTACGCTAGCACTTAAGAGACTATCTTAGCCGGATCACAATAAGGAATCTCCAAAGCAGTACTGCGGTACCAGTCCACGACTACCATTTATGTAACTGAACTTCCCTGCCCCCTGTCCACTCAGTCTCCTTTTCGGACTTCAGGAGCATTGAGTAAAGGGAGGCACGGGGGCGGGAAGATATACTCATTCAAAGGGAAAGCGCACCCCTCTATTTATTCTCACAAACAAGAAGAAGAGCTAGTGGAATGGACCCTTTCCTCATGCCAGTGGGGGAAAGAAAAGAGGCCCACTACGAGAGGAGAGAGTGATTCAGCTGCTAACAAGCGCAGGTTTTTCATTAAATGAATGGTTATTCGGGAAACGTCTGTTGATGAGGAGGTTATACATAGTTAAAAAAGGAAACCTGGGGGCGGATTCCACCTGGGCTCCGTTCGAAGAGACGAATAATGGTCCTTCTCCCTCACATGCTCCTTCCCATGAGCAACTCGGTTGGTTTCGTGAACGAGAGCGCTGATCACCCTCACGCGGGAAGATGAACATTGAAAGGGCTGAAAGGGGGATGTAGATGTTGATTTTGGAGGTCTTAGTTATAATGCCATCGACACGGTTGAGGCTTCTCCTTTTCTTTGGTCCCAACATGACCGACCAAGCGTAACGACCGCAGAAGGTACGGCCGGAGAATTCATCTCCAAGTCAACAGCATGTCGGACAGGTCCTGAGGAGGATATAGCCGAGTGAGTCTCAGACTTGTTCTCCCTTTGGAACTTTCTGGCTAATGACCTGTCGAGGACTCTTCAGTCAAGCGCATCCGAGCAACGAAGGTCGAGCTCCAGAATTCAAACGAGAATGGGGGTGTGAGATCAAAGTGAGACATGGATCGTGTGTTATAATAGGTGACCAGGCCAAGGGACGCTGTCGGAATCGCCCGGACAGCAGTGACTCACTTTCAACCGACAAAGCACTTATTTCCTGCTCTTCCTGTTTGGCCAAGATGTGTTAAACGGAACCTTCTTCAAAAATTTCTCTAAAGATGGAGAATGGGACTACTGGTCTGCTGCTTTGACTTTTTCCAACTACTGTGACGAAAGAAAGCAAGGAAAGTCCGCTTCTTGCAGGTCCCAATTAGCGGGTAATCAAATTATATTCCTCCAGTCCGGAAGCACTCAAGGCTCTCCTCTTGTCCATCTATTCCATCCTCAGGGGCAGGAGTAATGCACTTCATTGATTCCTCCTACTCCCCACCTATCCGCTCGCCTCGAACCAATGCGAGCCTTCTTTTCTTTGTCTCCCAGTGCCTGGAAAGGCAATGCCTTCGAGGCCAACCTCGATAGAAGCACCAACCGGAGAAGCAGCAGAGAATGGAAGTCCCTCTATTGAGTCTAGCTACAGACTCTTTCTTACTGGCTACCTGAGATAATAGACTCCTTGGATGCTAGCCACTCTAGCTACCCTAGCGACTAGCTTCCTTGTTTGTATAGGGTACTTGCCCGGGCTACTACTTAGGCGTTTAGCTGCTACCGACTCGGTAACTGATTGACTAGTAGTTACTTGCTCCAGTCCTTCAGCAGCCAACTTCAATGAATCTGTACGGACCTTAACCCGGGAAACAAGGGACAAACAGTTCCGTACTGATCCTTTTAGTCACTCACTTCTTTTCTTTAGAGGAGCGGAAAAAGAGGCTTGGAAAGCAGATACGGAAGTCAGAGGCTTACAGTGGCTTAAAAAAAAAAGGACAATACCACTACAAACGGACGTGACTCCGATGGAATATAGTCCCCAAAAAGGGCAGAAACTAAAGGATATCACCGAGGGAAAGGACAAACAAACAGAAGTGACTCCGCTAAAGTCTATAACTTGAGCTAAAGGAAGGAAGTAAAGACTTAGACTCAAAGAGGGCAGAGGGCTTGAAGGAAGGGAGGATAGAGACCCACTTTCTTCGCTTCGTTCAAGGAGACATAAAAGGAAAACTAGAATGAGTGGGGCTAAACCAACGAGTTGAGCTAGAAAGAACTGCCTTAGAAACTAAATACATACGGCAGCGGACCCGGGCTTGAGACCGAGGGGTACTTAAATCAATGGGTGTTGGCGGCTAGCTACCTTGTTGGATTAGTTACTTGCTATAACCCTAGTAGCTGGCTCTAGCCCTTCGAACTGCAACTGCTTCAGCAGGAGCTAACAACTCCTTACTGCCCGGGCGTCGCTTTAGCTACCAACTACTTACCGGCTTGCCCGAGCTCATAGCGCTTAGGATACCTTCAATGACTCGGCTAAGAAACCTCGGATTCCCTATAGAGGGGGAGGGGAAGGAAAAGGGTTGGGTGTATTTAGTAGACAGCTAGCTTCGTTGCTTTAGCAGCTACTGACTCCTTAATGACCGGACTGTTGGATTAGGTACTTGACCTGGCTACTAAACCTTAGAACTAAAGCTGATACCGATTACTAGATAACTGAGCTCCTTACTAGCTATAAAGGAGCTGGCTATAAACCGGAGAACTTCTAGCCGGAGCTAGAAACAAACTTCTTACTTGCCTTGCTCGAGCTCTGGTTCTTGCCGCAGCTACCTTGACTGTGACTCTACCCGGAACCCGGTCTTACCTAGGGATGGGGAGGGAAGGCAGAAAAGAGCAGATTAAGGCAGGGATGGGTGCTTAGGAGTAGTTGGATTAGGCACTTGAGAAAGACCTTCGCGTTGTCCTATAGCTGCAATCCCAGGGGAGGAAACCCCGTCTTTTTGTCCTCAAAAGTCAGTCCCAAGTATGCTTCGTGACTGGATCTAGAAGAAGCTGCCTTCACTGACTCTTCTAAAAACCAAACCCTTGGCTTGCTTCCCTATGGATTGTTAGGGGAGAGAAGAGGGGATTAAGGCAGAGGAGTTGTCTTAGTAGACAGCTAGCTTCGTTGCTTTAGCAGCTTCAACCGTAGCTGCCAACAACTCCTTACTCGCTCTAGTCGCAGCTAACAACTGATTGAACGAACTCCATTAGTAGAATAGAATGGATCTAGCCCTTCAGCAGCTACAAACTTGTTACTAGCTCTCAACTCCTTACTGACAGGGCAGCTGTATTAGTAACGGGCTCTGGCCCTGGCTTTGGTTCTTAGACTGAAGCTGCGCTATGCCTTCGTTTCGGCGTTTAGCTTCAGCCCAGTGACACATCTTTCAAGACTAGAACAGCAGACGATGTAGCGATCGCTGATTCGTCTTATACCTTGACTTTGCAATTCAGCCACTAACAACTCCTTCACTTGTCAATTCAGTGCCTCCTCATTTTCTTTCACACTTTCAACGAAGACTTCCCGCTAACTAACCTTTAATAGCTTCGCTATCCTAGCCTGCCAACTCCTAGCTACTAGAGCTTTTAGCTCCCACTTTTTACTCTTGCAAGCGATCTATAAAAAGATATCCACAGTTGTATCCGCTGTTAGGTCTTGCTTTTCCTTCATATTCTTCTTTCCCATCTGGATGGGACTGGGAAGCTATTAGTGAGTTCTCCGAGCAGGGAATGGTAGTTCCTATGATAGGGTCGCTTGTAGTTCCTTCTTCTTCTCAGTCCGGATGGGGCTTTGAAACTATGCATTCTCCGATGAGGCTCTTTCGTTAGGAGTTTCATTCCTTGTTCTTAGCCTTCCGAAGGGGACTACTCTTGTTAGGGGACTTTTGCGTAAGCAATTAGGCCTATACTTGGTCACTCGCGGGCAAGCAATGAGAGATCTGGGTGCCGGTAGCTTCTCCGATCCGCGAGTTTAGTTCCTAGTAGAATCTTTTCAGACTCATCCACTGGCTTTTGACTTTGAATTCCACAATTGGATGGATTCTAGTTAGCCTTCAGAAACTCTCATCAAGCCAAAAACTGGCTTTGAAGATTGCTTTCGTAAAGGGTTATGTTGATGCAGTAGCAAAGACTGCCTTATCCCATCATAATTTTAAAATTATACCCTTCATGATCTGACTAAGATTACCGGCCTCATAGTTTTTCATACCAAAAGCCTCCAGCTGATCACAAAGGTTCTTCACCTTAATACAGTAAGAAGAAAGAGCCCCAACTACCCCGCTTCAGGCCATGTTGTTCAGTCTCCAGGCACTGACGCTTACTTGCGGTCGCATGTTCTTCCCTCAAAGTAAGCCATGCCTTTCTTGGGTCTGTAATGCCCCCATATATGGGGGCGCATCTCATCAGCTACAGACACTATGATCGCATGCATAGCCCTACCAGACCAGAACAATAGCTTCTTACTCGCCACATCCTCCGGTTCACCTTCCGCACCACTAAAAATTATCCAACATTCCTGGCCCATCAAGAAGCACTTTACCTCTTCACTCCAATTTACATAATTTTCGCCATGTTGGAGTGAACGGCACACAATCGACAAGCCAGACATTATTTCCAATGCAAAAAAAAAAGAATTTGACGATCTGATTCTGGAGGAGAATACATGTCCACGAAATTTTCTCAATATCTTATTTCCAGAGGCACTGTTCATCAGGGATCTTGTGCGTATACTCCTGGAATAGCTGAGAGGAAAAATATATACTTATTGGAAACGGTTGGAGCTATGATGTTTGGGATGAATGTACCTCGTTTGGGCAGAAGCTGTGTTGACCGCAACATACTTGATCAATTGCATACCGTCTAAGTTCTTGCTGGAAGCATCCCGGATTACTCTCATTTAAAAGTCTTTGGCTGCTGTTCATATTCTCTTTTTTTTAGTTTCTTTAAAGAAAGCGAGCTCAACGAAACAAGCGAAGCGAGCAGCAGGAGAAGACCGGTAGTAGAAGGTAACAAACTAGAGACTCAGAGAGAGATCAGAAGCGAAACTCGGCAAGGAGAAGGCTGAACCCAGGTGCTACATTACAATAGGCGTCACCTGGGGCCGCACGACTCAGGCAGACTCTCTACCCGGGCGCGTGCCTATTTCGCTTTAGGAGGTATCAGAGCGGAGTTTTGGGTAAATCCCTTTCGATTTCTGCTAATTCTCTTCTTGTTGCACCATGTCCAAGCTTGACGATAGCAATGGAGCGCTGTCTGCGGCGGCTGTTGCTAAAGAAACACTCAAGGATCGAGTGACCCAACTTGATGGCAAGGTCGACCATTTGGGCGGACAAGTGTAGACTATGGCAGAAAGGCAGGAGAATCAGGAATCGTTGGTCACCCTCGCTAATGAATACCGCGTCTTCCCAGTGAAGGAGAGCCGTCTTCGTGGGGTCTCAACGATCCCGGTGGCGATGTCCAAAGCGTGACGGACCGGGTCAAATTGAGGAGCTTGCTGTGGAGATAGGTCTCCGGTTCGTGAACCGAATGTCTCACCTGGCGACTCCAGACGCATTTGAGTCCCGGAACCACAGCCATTCAACGAGATTCGAAATGCCAAGGCTCGAAGACCTCTGGGACATGGAACAGTACGGCGGTTCGTGCCCCTTTTGACGACCAAGTCACAATGGCAACAATCTATCTCTCTGGGGATGCGAAGCTGTGGTGGCGGACGCGATATGAGGACGTGCTGGAGGGCCGTTGCGAGATCAACGCCTGGGAGGAACTAAAGAGGGAGCTCAAGGAAAGAAGCAGTTCCTGCCTGGGAACGTTGCATGGCTCGCACGAGAGCCCGCGGACCTGTTCGATAAAATCAAAGCAGACCATGGGGGACTGACCCGAGCTATAGACAAAGAAGGACTTTGATAGATAAAATAACGCACTCAGACATCAAAAAGAGGGCTACTTCACTATGAATGGTAACATATGAATTGAAACTAATGCGACGGGTGTCAATTACCAAAAACGACTCGACCACTAACTCAGTCCCGCGG